>NC_062577.1:555000-2955000 GCF_022837055.1 Prionailurus viverrinus
ATTCTAGAATTCTACCCTGTGTGTCTTCAACTTCACAACTGTGATTACTATTAAGGTTAAGAATCTTTTTCATCTCACGTTCCTCTTCTGTAAAATGCCAATTAATATCCTTAGCCATTTTTTTTTTACACTGTGTGTGTGCGGTTTGCTTTGGGTTTTGGTTAATATTCAGCAATTGTTTACTCAAACTTAGGTTGCACGTGTTACAAATCTCTCAGCATGTGGGCATGTTTTTCCTCATTGTTTATAATATCTAATTTGAAAAAAAAATTATTTAATGTCAATGTAGTCTTCTAATTTGTAATTTGTGTTTTTGTCTTTTTCACTATTTTCAACTTTTGTGAGATATAACTGACAAATGAAACTGCCATATATTTAAAGTATACAACATGATAATGTGACTTACATATACATCTCGCTGAGTTAAGTAACACACCCATCACGTGCTTACTTTTGTTTTGGGTGGGTTTTTTTGGTAAACACTTAAGTTTGACTCTGTTAGAAAAGCTGGGTTATATAATACAGTATCATCAACTAGTCGCCATGTTATACATCAGCTTCTCGGACCTCATTCATCTTCTAACTGAAAGTTTGTGCTCTTTTACTGCCCTCTCCCTTATTTCTCCAGCCCCTGGCAACCACAATTCTATTGTCGCGATTTGTGGGTTTTGTCCTGGGAAATCTCCCTTACCTTCTCCCCGAGGTCCTAAGGGTAGCGTCCCATATTTCCTTCTGTAAGTTTTAAGGTTTTACTTTTCACTTCAAGTCTTTAGTCTCCCTGGAGTAAGTGTTCGCATGTAGTGTGAGATGAGGGCCCCATCTCCTGCTGTCCCAATACCACTGACTTCTAATACCACGCAGGCTGCAGATCAAGCGGATTTCTTTCAGAACTTCCTAAAGCTATTTCCCTGAACAGTCGTTGGAGTCAAAGGAAACCTACCAACAACTGCCAGAACAATCAACATAATCTGGAACTGATCCAGGCAACATTAGATACGTGATGACCCTGTGTCTATGTCTACACCTGGACCAACACCACACTTAATTACGGAAGCTCTATACGGACCCCTTCACACCAGCAGACCAAGTTTTTAAATTCTCATGGCTCTTCCAGATGAATGCTAGGATTAGCTTAACGGGGTCCATAAAACACACTGAGATTTTGTCAGGGATCACAATAATTTTCATATATTAATCTAAAGAGAACTGATGTCTTTATAATCAGACTCTTCCCATCTAAGTATACATTATATCTCACTGATGAGGATTCTTTTAGGTCTTTCAATAATACTGAATTTTTTTTCTGCAGAGAGCTTTTATTACCTATATAGCTATATAGCTATCTTTGAGCAACTATACATCTATGTATTTATTTTATAGCCGTAATTTTTATTATCTATGGTTTTAGGTGCCTTACAGCTTTGGTGCTACTGTGAATGGGATTTTCTTCATAGAATCATTCTTCCTTCGCTTCCAATTTTTAAAAAGTTTTTCGTTTTAATTTTTTTAGAGAAAGCATGCGTGCAAGTGGGGGAGAGGAGCATGGGGGGGCAGGGGAAGGGGAGGGAGGAGAGGGAGACACAGACACAGACACAGACACAGACACACACACACACACACACACACACACAGACACACACACACACACACACAAGCAGGCTCTGAGCTCAGCAAGGAGCCTGACATGGGGCTGGGTCTCACGACCCTGGGATCATGACCTGAGCTGAATCAGACGCTCAAGCGACTGAGCCACCCAGGGGCCCTATTTTGCTTCCAATTTTAATGGGACTCTTCACTGCACACTTAACTCCTGTGTTAACTTGACGCGTATTTCAATTTTAAAAATCAAGGAGACAAAGCACCAAATGCCTAAAAATAGATGAGAGTGAAGTTTTGTGGCAGGGGAACTTTCCATTACAGACTCAGTTTCCTTAAATGTTCTCAGGGTATTCAGATAATCTCTATTTCTTCCCAAGTACACTGCAGTGGCTTATATTTTTCTAATGCACATTTCATCCACATTTTCAAATTTACTGGAGTACAGTTGCTCACAATACTCTTACTATTTTTTAAGCCTACAACATCCTTGCTTACAGTTCTATTCCTACTCTCATTTCTTTGTACCTCTTCTGTCTTGATAAAAATAACACCTAGTGCTTATTTAGTACTTTCTATTTTCCATGCAGTGTTTGAAGTGACAGTCACAGCTTTTTTTTTTCTTTTTTTTTTTTTTAGGTCAGCAAGTAAAAACAACTAATTGCTGCATACCCAAGAAATGCTCAAAATGAAAAGAATAAAAATAAGGTGAAAGAAAATTAGAGGATATGAATCCCATTACTGAAAGACTGGTGTATTTATATTTTACCAAGCAAAGTGAATTTCAAGGCAAAACAAAACAAAATGCCCTAATAGTGATTAAAAAAAAAAAAAAAAAAAAAGGATCCCAGGATCCTTGAATCAGACTTGCTTGATATAGAACAAGTACACATTTGCATATTCCGCTCTCCCCGGGGAATGAGGAAGTGAGGGAGGAAGCTGAGAGGGTGACAGAATTCTTCCCTCCTCACCTCACCCGCCCCATCTGAAGCAGGGTCCCAGGACCAGGGCTGCACCTGTAGGCGCCAAAACCGACGATGGTTCCTAAGTGAGGAACTCTACCTATGCCTTTAAACCTTAATGCCAGAATTCTTACGGTCCTGGTGGGGTGGGTTACACCTTACCCCACCTGGCAAAACCAAGCTAGGCAGGGAATGCTGCTGGACTGCCAGGTGGTTGAGCTAGCCCACAATTTCTGCATCTAACTCTGCACTGAAAGAATGCACTCAGAGGGAGGCATTTGCGAGACGAACATTGCTGCTGGCATTTGGGCCAGCACAGCGGTCAAGCTGAACATCCCTTCCAGAGGTGGAAAAGTTTGGGCAAAACGAAATGATAAATGGAGAGGAGGAGGAATAACTAGGGCTAAAGGCATCAATAAATGGGTTATGCAATGAGGGAAACCCAACATCACACCGATGCTTTCTTTGTGAGAGGCTCAGAGCAGAAGATGGTATTGCCCCTTAGCTCAATGACACCAGATGCTTAAAGTGGTGAAGCCACGTGTTGCCAAGATGCTTCTGCTTTGGGGACGGGACACAGTCAAAGGGGAATGCGCAAACCTGGGTGGCATCGTTCTGGGAGACGTTTAATCACGTGATGTGATGATGGTCTAGAGGGTTAATGCCTCACGGGGACACCAGGAATGTGCTAGTGCCTCGGCTCTTATTTGTCAAGTCACGTCTACTGCCACGTGGTGTAACCCCGGCCTGGGTGGTTGAGATTCAGCCCTGCTGTGTGAACAGGTCTTAGGATAGTACTGATACCGATAACTAAACGTATTAGGAGATTCGGTTAAAGCCTCCACAGGATCGGATAAAACGAGCAGCCTGAAGAAGTAGATTCAGCTAACCATCAGCTGGTCTCGACATGGAAGAGCTCCGCACAAGTTTGTCATACAGCAAAAACGGCAGTAAAGGGAGAAACAAATAATTAAATTAGTACAAAAATATGAAAGTGTATGTAATGACCGTATAGAATGGGTTTGTGGTTAAATGACAAACACATTCACACTACTGCTGATACAAACGCTATATGAAATGTAGACGCCCAAACAAATACGATCGCTTTGCGTTAAGGCCACGGGGTGGCCTGTGTCACGAAGAACAAACCCAATGAAAGGTCTGGCCTTTGCTTCAGCCGCTGGGAGGGGATCTCTAGGCCACGGGAATATCATGCCTGATCGGTGTGTCTTTGCCTGGAGGCTCTGGCCACCAGACAATCTAACAACGTAATTTGTGATGTAATTTACCTGGGGCACACATTATCAGTTTTACCTCTGGAAGGGACCGGAAACTAATGGTATCATCCCAACTTCAGGGAAAGGTCAATCATGCAAGACCGTACGCTGAGCCCCCAAAACTCCGGAAACCCAATGCTCAGGTGCACTTGCTTGGTTAACAGTCCTGGTGCCCACCGTCACCCACGAATGGCAGGTAAGTAGAGCTGTTCCCAGCTCCACGGGGAGAGGATGACAGACGCTCCCCTGGACTCCGCCCTACACGCTTCTTCCCTCGGCTGGTTTCAATCTGTACCTTTTCTACGCAATAAAATGTAAGCAGGAAAGTGTTCAGTAATTCTGTGAGTCCTTCTTGCAAATTATGGAAACCTCAGAAGTTCATTCTGATCCTTCCAATTCAAATTCAGAAGTACAGAGTTCATACTTGTCCTCTTCTGTTTTCTCGGTATCTCCTTTTTTTTCTATACCAAGAGGCCGGATTCTCAAGGACACAGGGGACAACAGAATTAGAGTACTCCATAATCACTCATTTGTTTCATTTCACATTTACACTCAACAATCTCAAAAATAACATGACGAATACTACCCCAAAATTATGCTGAAGACAATTTGAAAAAAAATCTGCATAAATTCTCCCAGTTATCACCACTGACCTTTATAGTTCTATTAAATGTCCATTATTAGAGTATGCAGCCATCAATACTGTTCAGTCTCCCTCTTTTTTCCTGTTTTAATCCATAACTGACTATTTAACGAGCAACACCAGTCCTTAAGCTAAGGTCTCTCTGGTCATTTTGGTTGTCTGTAGCTCATTCTCTCATGGAATATTCCAGATTCTTCAGGAAGAATTCATGGGAACAACGTTCCCCAGGCTCCTGCAAGTTGACAACACTGCTGTGTGTGCTTTTTATACCTGAAAGTTGATTATGTTCGTGTTCTCTTTTCTGGGGTATCATAAATATTGAACATATTTTTTTCCTGTCATAAAGTTTTGTTGTTGAAAAGTCTGATGATGAACTAGTTTTCCTTTCCCTGTCACCTACTTGTTTTGTCACCACAGGACTTTTTCCTTTAAAAAAAAACAAAAACAAAAAAACTCCAAAGTTCTATAATTATACTAGCATTTGTTTATGCCCTATCTATCCATTATGTTATAGTTGTCACACATATTACATATGCATTCATCGAGTATCTACCAAAACAAATTTCTTTAAACAGTCACATATTTTAGGGAGCCCGGGTGGCTCCGTCAGTTAAGCATCTGACTCTTGATTTCGGCTCAGATCATGATCCCAGGGTTGTGGGATCGAGTCCCACCATCAGGCTCTCCACTGAGTGTGAAGCCTGCTTAAGACTCTCTCTCCCCCCCCCTCTGGCCTTCTCCCCAGCTTATGCTCTCTCTCAAAAATAAATAAATAAATAAATAAATAAATAAATAAATAAATAAATAAATAAATAAAATAAATACATAAACAGCCATGTGTTTTAAAGAACTTTGGAGAGGGGTGCCTGGCTGGATCAGTTGGTTTAGTGTGTGAGTCTTGATCTCGGGGTTGTGAGTTCAAGGCCCCCGTTAGATGTAGAAACTACTTAAAATAAAGATTAAAGTTTGATCTTAAAAAAAATAAAGAATTTAAGAGAAAAAAAGGTGTTTTATGTATGCTGAGATTTTTTTTTTTTTTGCCATTTATTATGCTCTTTCTTCTTTCTTCAAGATCTGCATTTCCTCTGCTGACTCTTCATTCTGAAATATGTCATCAGTGTTTCTTGTAAGGAAGGTCTTAAGCAATAAATGCTCTTGGGTCGCATGTATCTGAAAATATCCTCTTTTTAACTTCATTCCTAAGGAAAGTAGGTTGATAGTTTTCTTCTTTCCAGTGTTGTCAAAATTTTGTTTATCTTTTAATACCCGTGGTTGTGATGAGAAATCTGAGATCTTTCAACTTGTTTTTCCCATGTAAAATGCTATTTTCCTCTAGATGCTATCAAGACTTTTCATATCCTTTAATTCCATATTTTGATTTGGAGGTGCTAGGAGTGATTTTCTTCGAATTTCTATTGCTTTGGCTTGACACAATTGTTGATTCTATAAACTCATATGTTTCTCCAAACTTGGGAAGTTTTAAGCCATTATTTTTTTCTGCCTTATTCTCTTTTTCTGGGGCACCAATTACATATGTTGGATCTTTTCATCTCTAATCTGTTCATTCTTCCAATCTTTTCACACCTGCTTTGCATAAGAGAATTTCTACTGATCTATATTCAATTTCATAGACTTTTTCCTTTGAGTCTCCTTTCTGATACAGAAACCACTCAATGAATTTTTACCCGAGATACTGTATTTTTCTTTTCTGAAGTTTTCATTTGGTTCTTTTTTTTTTTTTTTCTATTACTGAGATTTTCTATCATCTCATTCATTTCAAATGTGTTTTCTATTACTTAAGTATATTTAAAATAAGTACTAATCTAAGTATTTAAGTGATATCTTTCACTATACCAAGAGGCCAGATTCTCAAGGACACAGGGGACAAGAGAATTAGATCAGGTTTTACCTGATAATTCTTATCATTCAAACCTGGGTGACCTGGGTCATCTTGAGCTAGGAGTCCACTTTTTCCTCTTGAGACTGAATCATAATTTCCTGATACACTGAGTAATTCTGGATTGTTCTGTGCACGTTGTGATCCCATGCACACTGTGGATTCTGTCAAAAATCTCCAGAGAACGTTGGTATTTTAGTTTTACCAGTCAACCTAGTTAATCTGAGATGTATCTAACATCCTCTACAACATGCCTGAGGCTTGAAAACAGTATGCTGAGGGGCGCCTGGGTGGCTCAGTCGGTTAAGAGTCCGACTCCGGCTCAGGTCACCATCTCGTGGTTCGGGAGTTCGAGCCCCGCGTCAGGGTCTGTGCGGACAGCTCGGAGCCTGGAGCCTGCTTCAGATTCCGTATCTCCCTCTCTCTCTGCCCCTCCCGTACTCATGTTCTGTCTCTTTCTCTCTCTCTCTCTCTCAAAAATAAATAAACTTACAAAAAAGAAAGAAAGAAAGAAAACAGTATGTCGAGTGAAAGAAGCCAGTCAAAAGAGACCCATTACATGATTTCATTCAGTGTCCAGACTAGACAAATCTATAGAGACAGATTAATGGCTGCTGAGGGCGGGGGAAACAATGGAACAGGGTTTCTTTTTGAAATGATGACAATGGTTTAAAATGGACTGAAGTAATGGTTGAACGTATCTGTGAAAATACTAAAAACCACTGTATGCTTTAACTGACTGAATTGTATGGTATGTGAATTACAGCTCAATAAAACTGTTAAAAAGAACTATTTATAATTAGATCTTAACAGCAATTTTTAATGAAGATCCCCTGAATATCACTGGCAAGTAATACAGAAAGGTAGAGATCACTCTTTCCTCCTACCAGCGGAAAAAAGTTTGGGAAAACGTCAGGAGCCAGTTACATACCAATGACAACTATTAATGTTAATTATCAAGGATAAGATCTAATGCTTTTATGAATAGAGCCAATTAAGACAAGTTTGTGATTTTTAGATCCTTTTTTAAAACTGCTTCTGAGGGGCGCCTGGGTGGCTCAGTCGGTTAAGCATCCGACTTCAGCTCAGGTCACGATCTCGCGGTCCGTGAGTTCGAGCCCCGCGTCGGGCTCTGGGCTGATGGCTCAGAGCCTGGAGCCTGCTTCCGATTCTGTGTCTCCCTCTCTCTGCCCCTCCCCCATTCATGCTCTGTCTCTTTCTGTCCCAAAAATAAATAAACGTTAAAAAAAATTTTTTTTTAAACTGCTTCTGAAAGGTTTAGAATAGAGAATTCTCCATTTTAAAAAACCGGTTTCACAGTCTACCATTACCTAACTATAAGGATGTCTATTTCCACAAAGAACTGTACAATGACAGGTGATCTAACGTAAAGAAAGGAGCTTCTCTCTGCAGATTATATACGCATGTCTAATTCTCTCTAATCGACAAGCTTAAAGCATGGTTATACATTGTTAATACTTTCTATTATCACTGATCTCTGTGACCTGCCAGCCCTCAGTGACCTTCCCTTCTCTATCAAAGTAGTTTCTAGTAGGGTCCTTCTGGTTTGTAGACAACAGGTGCACCGCTCTTAAAATGGTCATATCACAGATAAGACTCCACTAGAAACAGAAATCAAGGTAAGACACAATATTGGCTGCTAACGTTTTGGTACCAGAATCAACATTCTGATTATCTCTGTATTATTTAAAAACATCATAAACGTCCTCATCTTTCCATTTTTGTCATTTCAAACTATGCCACGGGATCATCAAACATTAACGTTCTGATCGGATGAAGCTTGTTTTTTTGGTTGTTGTAGCAGGATTTTATGTCTTTCATCATTAGCATGCTTGAAGTTGTAGCTGACAATCTGAACACCAAGCCTGCTGCTGAGTTTAATTAACATATTTAGAAAGAAGTTGGGGTTTTTTCCCCAACCTATAATTAGGGCTTGCTTTATTCTAACCCAACATTTGGCGTGTACTTTCATCAACCGGAGTCCGACATATGCCACATGATACTGTTTACTTGTTAGAAATAATCTCTCTCACAAATTTTACATTCAAGCAAATAAATGATTGAAAAGAAAAGACACACTCTTAAAATGCAAACTGCTTATTCAGCAAATCAAAAATGGAAACGTTGGCATTCAGACTTCAAGTTGGAAACTGGAGTGCCTCTGTGGCAAAGGCGAAAATCTGAGTTGACAGACTGAAAATAAGGTATTTGGGGACAGCTGAAATAGTGTTTCAATAAACACAGGGAAAAAACCAGCTATTTTGCTAAAAGCATTTAAAAAATATGGACATGCTTTCATAACAATATTTTTTTTTTAACGTTTTTATTTATTTTTGGGACAGAGAGAGACAGAGCATGAACGGGGGAGGGGCAGAGAGAGAGGGAGACACAGAATCGGAAACAGGCTCCAGGCTCCGAGCCATCAGCCCAGAGCCTGACGCGGGGCTCAAACTCACGGACCGCGAGATCGTGACCTGGCTGAAGTCGGACGCTTAACCGACTGCGCCACCCAGGCGCCCCATCATAACAATATTTTTATACTGTATTTTCCTAAGTATTTAAGTGATATCTTTCACATTAAAATAACGACAAAATTTTATTTCTAAACGTTAACAGTCAATCGTTGTATATCTTGCTTACTTTGGTCTTCCTTCCTCAGGGAAGCTATTTCAATGTCTTTTTTTTTTTTTTAAATAAATTTTTAACATTTATTCATTTTTGAGAGACAGAGCACGAGTTGGGGAGGGGTAGAGAGAGAGGAAGACACGGAATCCGAAGCAGGCACCAGGCTCTGAGCTGTCAGCACAGAGCCCGACGCGGGGCTCAAACTCACAAACTGCGAGATCATGACCTGAGCCGGAGTCGGACGCTCAACCGACTGAGCCACCCAGGCGCCCTTATTTCAATGTCTTAAACCATCTACTTCCTATCACAGACAGGTTTCCTCCAAGAGGTCCTCCTGATTCACTTGTTCACACTCTCCATCTCCACAGTGTTTAGGTATGTAATTCCTACTGCTTTTTTAAACCTGGTTTTGTTGTCATTCAACTGCTCTCTATCATTAGAGTTAAGCTTATCTCAAAGTAATTTTTCAAAATAAAGGCATTATTTCCTCCACTCCGGGGTACCTCACCTAAGAAAATAGGTAGAATATTGGGCAAACAGTGCCGGCTGAACAATACTTTCACCATGAATGAATTTATAAAAATAAAATCTGTCCTACTCAGGCAAAACTGTGAAGCAGAAGTATTTCCTTAAACTTAGTCTTTTTTCAAAAGGCAATAAACTGAATGTAAAGAGCCTATGACTTCCATAAGGCAGCCCCCACTCCCATTCCAACACCCAGCACACAAAAAATGATATTAAATGTTGGTTTGGAATGCATCAGCTAAGGGGCACCTGGGTGGCTCAGTCGGTTAGGCTTCTGGCTTTGGCTCAGGTCATGAGCTCGCGGATCGTGGGTTTGAGTCCTGCATTGGGCTCTGTGCTGACGGCTCAGAGTCTGGAGCTGCTTTGGATTCTGTGTCTCCCTCTCTCTGCCCCTCTCCTGCTCGTGCTTTCTCTCAAAAATAAACAAACAAACATTTAAAAAAAAAAAAAAAAAGAAATGCATCAGTTAAGACATTAATGTTATTAAACATAAAGGGAAAGATGATTTACTTTATTCCGCATATTCTCATTATCTTCCTCCAATTGTTTCTTCTTAGTTTGCTTCGTTGGCCACTGCTACTCTACCCCATCTCGAAATACTGAAACTCCTCAGGGTTCAGTCCAGGGTCCTTTTCAATGCTGACTTTCACTAAGTGGACTCTGCTTACCTCCTGAATTGCACATCATCTAAGCTCTGAGTTACAGAAAGAAAAATCACTTGCTGGCAGGCCAGAAGCCTAAGCAAATTTGGCAATCCTGAGGAATTCACCAAGATAGAGAGTTTCCTGGGCCTGGTTTCCAGACTTGTGAAAAGAAAGTAAAAGAGGTATTTTTTTTTTCCCTTAAAATCTTTCCTTTTTTTTTTTTTTTTTTTTTTAAAGGTTATTTATTTATTTTTGAGAGAGAGAGGGAAAGCAAGCAGGGGAGAGGCAGGGAGAGAGGGAGAGACAGAGTCCCAAGCAGACGCCACATGGTCGGCGCAGAGACCGACGTGGGGCTCGATCCCACGAACCACGAGATCATGACCTGAGTCGAAATCAAGAGCTGGGCTTAAGTGCCCACTGAGCCACCCAGGTGGCCGACTGAGCCACCCAGGTGCCCCCAAACCTTTCCATTTTGAAATGATTACAGAGTCAAAGGAAATTGCATAAATAGTACAACGAGTCCCATGTACCCTTCCATCCGGCTTCTCCACTGGTTACAACGTATTACGTCCAGGGCACAATAGCAAAACCAGGAAGCTGACGCTACTACATTAATGTTCCGTCAGAGTCCTTTCGGCTTTTATCCTTTTCTAACCTGTGCGTATTCCACGCGATTTTAGCCCACGTACAGACTCATGTAACTACCACCACATTCAAGATGCACAGCTGTACTATCACCACAAAAGAGAACTGCCCCGTGCTGTCTCACTCCCCACTCTGCCCCTGACCTTGTCCCCTGGGAACCATTCATCGGCTTTCAACCTCTGTAGTTTTGGTAATTCAAGAATGTTAGGTAAGTGGAGTCATAAACAACATAACGTTCTGAGCGTCCATGCTCGCCACTCAGGACCGTCCGGGGCCGCCCAGGCTGCCGTGTGCTCCCAGTGCCGCGGGCCCACGGGGCACCCAGCAGGTGGCTACCACGCTGCCCGGGAGGGACTCGTGGGCCATTTCTAGTATTTTGCGGTTACAAACAAAGCTGCTATGAATATTCACGTACAGGTTTTTCTGCAAATATGTTTTAATTGTTCCGGGATAAATGTCTACAAACGCCAACGACCAGGTCACATGGTAAGTGCATGTTTACTTTGTTTAAAGTTGCAAACTGTTTCCAGAGTAGCCAAACCATTTTACCTTCCTACCAGCAATGTGTGGGAGATCTCCTTTCTCCGCAGGGTCATCAGCACTTAGTAGGACCGCTGGTCTGTATTTTAGCGGTCCTAATACCTGCTCACTGGCCTGCCTCTCATGGGGGGTACAGTTCGCAGTTTGCTAATGGCAAGGGCACTGAACAGCTGTTTACGTGCTCACTGCCATCCAGATCTCCTCTTGGGCAAGGTGTCTCTTTGGGTCTTTCGTCCATCCTATAACTGAGGTTTCTTGAGGACTGTGTTTCGAGTTCTTTATATCTTCTAGACATAAGGTGTACATCCTGTATGTGGTCTGCAAATATTTCCCCCCATTCTGGAGCCTGCCCTTTCATCAGCTTACCTGGGCCTTAGAAGTGTACGTTTTTAGTGCTGATGAAGTCCACTTGAGTAATTTTTGGTGTCCTAGGAACTCCTCACCAAGCCCTAGGACCAGAAGATGTTCTTTGATGTTTTCTTCTGAGAGTTTTATACTTTTACGTTGAATATTTTTTTAATGTTTATTTTTTATTTTTATTTACTTACTTTTTATTTTTGAGAGAGAGCATGAGCGGGGGAGGTGCAGGTGCGGGGGACAGAGGGTCTGACGCGGGCTCTGCGCTGACAGCACGGGGCCCCGCGCGGGGCCCCGCGCGGGGCTCAAACCCACGAACCTGACCTGATCGTGACCTGAGCTGGTCAGCTGCTCAACTGACTGGGCCACCCAGGCACCCCCATGTCATCTACTTAACTCTATGGCCCATTTTGAACTATTTTTCACATTTGTGTGAGGCCGAAGGAAGTTTGCTTTTTCGCTTACGATTCCCGTACTGTTTGCTGAAGAGGATCCTTCCTCCACTGAGCTGCGTCAGCACCATTGTCAAAATCAGCGGGAGGTAACTGCGTACATTTCGGCCTGGGTTCTCCTGTCTACCTGGTGATCTGTGATGTCTACTCCTCCCCCACTACGCACTGACTTGCTTAAGGCAGCAACGTAGTAACTCTCAACAGTAGGTAGTTATTCTGACTACTTCGTTCTCCTTTTCCAAAATCATTAAAAGAATCGTTTTAGCTACTCTAGTTTCATTGCATTTCCATGTAAACTTTGCAGTAAGCCTGTTTGTACCTAACAAATAAAAAATCTTTACTGCTCTAAAGGAAAAACCTGTGAGCTGTCGTAACTACTGAAAATGAAATGATGTTATTAAATTTGTAGCTAGGGACAGTCGCCTAGGGACAAGCCAGGAGCCTGAGGCCTAAACACAACTACCAACACAAGGGCAGGAGCTGGACTTGTTGCGGGTGGAGAGCTCGACACGTACTTTCACCTGGATTTAAAAGAACAAGGAAACAAGAACCCTGCCGGGATTTTGACAGGCGCTGCATCGAACCTGCAGATCAGTTTGGGGAGAACGGACATCTTTAACGTTTAAAGCACCGCCCTCAGCCTCGCTAC
The DNA here is from genome assembly GCF_022837055.1 of Prionailurus viverrinus. Lineage (NCBI taxonomy): Eukaryota > Metazoa > Chordata > Mammalia > Carnivora > Felidae > Prionailurus > Prionailurus viverrinus. The sequence goes on from NC_062577.1 coordinate 567,834, forward strand.
CAACAACAGCTCTACTGCTGCCATGTTTCTTCTGTCCTCAGTCCCACTGCGTCCTTTCCCCGCCTCTTTAAAAGGGGAGGAGCTTGGGGCGCCTGGGCAGCTCAGTCGGTTGAGCATCCAACTTCGGCTCAGGTCATGATCTTACGGTTCGTGGGTTTGAGCACCACGTCGGGTTCTGTGCTGACAGCTCAGAGCCTGGAGCCTGCTTTGGATTCTGTGTCTCCCTCTCTCTCTCTGCCCCTCCCCCATTCATGCTCTGTCTCTGTCTCAAAATAAACGTTAAAAAAAAAAAAAAGAAGTTTCAAGTTTCTGTAATCTCAGTGATAAATCATGTTTTGGAATCTAAGTTTAAAAAGCTTATGGGGGAACCAGAACAGTGCGTAAGTCTGCTGGCACCGAGCTTAATGCTTGTTTTTACTACATCATGTTACTAGAAAATGTCTGTACTTTATGGGGTCAGTTTGTAAATCAATTTTACAGCCTTCCAGAGTCAATCTCTGGGCTTCTTATTTCCATGTCCCCATTCCTGCCTCTTTCATCTCATAATTAACATCTCTGAAAACAGGTAACATAATGCCTTACAATGTGTTTTTAAAGTGTATTTCTTGACATTTCAAAGGAAGTTGCAATGTTCTTGACTGAAATCTCACAATGTGCTCAACACTCGTATGTATGATTTCATGATTCTTCTCATCCACTACTCTCCACTGCTCCTTTCTCCCGATGCATAAGTGAAGACAAAATTTTCATATGAAAATGTCTGTGCTGTCAGAAGACCAATAATGTATTTTATAGGTTTGGAAATAAATGCAGTTTGAAAGAGCACAAGGGGAGGGGCACCTGGATGCTTTGGTCAGTTAAGCATCTGACTCTTGATTTTGGCTTAGGTCATGATCTTACGGTTCGTGAGTTCAAGCCCCGCATCGGGCTCTGTGATGGCAGCACGGAGGCTGCTTGGGATTCCCTCTCTCCCTCTCTCTCTACCCCTTCCCTGTTCTCACACACACTCTCTCTCAAAATAAATCCATAAACATTTTTAAAAAATAATAAAATACAAGAACACAAGGGAAAAGAAGTATTTCCTTCCCCGAACACATCCAGTTTCCACTACTCCCTTTTTGTCTTCTCTAACTCCCTCTACTTGAAATTCGTAACTATAAAACATTCTGAAATCCAGCAAAACATGAAAACTGATACACAGTTGACTGTAAAGTCAACTTACTTAACACACTGTTTTAATCAAACACTACATTACCTAAAAGTATCGGTAACTTGATGGCTCCCGAGATCTAAAGTCTACAGCATGGTGTTCAAACGTTTCCACAACGGGGATTGAAATCTCTCTTCCTAAACTCCACATGAGCTCTTTTCTTCAACCGAGTCACCTACCAACCCCTCTCTAGACCCGCCCTCTGCCCGCCTGTGTCCCTGTCTCCTTCATCCCTTGTTTCTAGAACGCCTTCCTCTCTGCCCACAGAAAGCCTTTTTATTCTGCAAAGTCCTACCAGTAAAGCATCCTCTTATGAGCAATATGATGTTATATGAACAGCATAAATTCCGGCATCAGCCTGACTTCGATTTTAATCCAGCCTATGCTAATTACCGACTCATGTCTCTGAAGCTGGGTTTCCTCATCTGTAAAATGGAACATCCATTTTAGATGACACCCAAATCATAGATTTATTGTCAGAATTAGAATAATACAGGTAAAGTCCATAACACATAGTGAGAGTTAAATAACCAGTGGAAAAAACCATTAAGAATGGTTTTCTTAATGAATGGTAATCTTAAGAATTAAGATTATTTGTTTCTCTGAGTTCAGTGTAATTTGCTTGTATAACCCAACAAAGAGTTCGCAATCTGGGCTCACTCCATCTCTTAAACTTTTGCCCTAAGTGATTATTTAACTTTTATTACTTTAGTTCTTATTTATGTCTTGTGTTTTGTGTCCCCAAATGGACTGGAAGCCTTTTCCAAGTCAGGACCATATGCTACACTTACTTAAAATTTTATGCAGTTTAGCACAGTGCTATTTATAAAAGAAGACCCCAGGAATATTTCCTCAGTAAAGCATCTACTAAAATACAATCTGTCCAGAAAATGAGAGCCACATTTCAAGAGGTGCGTTAACCTAGCAGAACACGTCCACTGAAGAGTAAAGGGAGAGAGAGGAGGGAGAAGGCACAAGGTGAGGGTGAGGGTACTATGTGCATGTCAGATAGTGGGAGACAGAGTGTGTACATAAGCCTTGAGAACACAGAAATGACAGGTATTTAGATGTTTAGCCTAAAGAGAAGACGGCTTCAGAAGGCATGGTGACAAGATAAATTAGATTATTGTATGTGGTTCTACAGCAAAACTAGGACCAACGATTAGGAGAAAAAGAAATTCAGCTTAACATAAAGTAAAATTCTATGACATTGGAGCTGTCCAACAATGAAATGAACGGGATTCATTTAACGTTAGGTACCTCATAAAATTACAAGTATTTAACAGAGCTCAGGGCTGAAATGCTTCTCAATGTCAACGTCAGAAAGATAGCTGTCAGGTAGAATGCTGTGTTGAGAAGAACTCTAAGACTGCACATACAGTCGGTGGGAAAGGGTCTTATGATCAGTTAAGAGTATCCGTGCCACAGCCTGGAAGAAGGGCAGGTAACACAAATACCTCATATTTACTATCTCCAATCCAGAGGAATTATTTTCAAAAGTAATCATTCCTTATTGAGAATTTAGATATGAATTGGGTACAGTTTCACAAAACCCCATGAAACTAACATTCTTTAAATGTTCAATAAAATGATATTTTTAAAGTATTTTTATTTTTTTTTTTAATTTTTTTTTTTCAACGTTTATTTATTTTTGGGACAGAGAGAGACAGAGCATGAATGGGGGAGGGGCAGAGAGAGAGGGAGACACAGAATCAGAAACAGGCTCCAGGCTCTGAGCCATCAGCCCAGAGCCCGACGCGGGGCTCGAACTCACGGACCGCAAGATCGTGACCTGGCTGAAGTCGGACGCTTCACCGACTGCGCCACCCAGGCCCCCCTAAAGTATTTTTAAATGAGTCCTCAGCTAGGACCTTGGGTTACTGTTTGAGCAAAGAAAGAAGCACTTTGGTTTCTCATCCTGTAATTCGCTCTTGAGACCCTAATACCATCATAAAACACGTCATGTTTTACAATTTTCAAAGTATATTCATCCTTTTATTTTTAATAAAATTTGTGACTATCAAATATCAATAGGGAAAAGCATATGAGTAGGCAAGAGCCACAGTGAGATCTGATGAATAGAAAAGTTTTAATCAAAATGATCTTCCTTTGGGGTGCCTTGTGGCTCAGTCGGTTAAGTGTCCAACTCTTGATTTTGGCCCATGAACGATCTCACAGTTCGTGGGATCGGGCCCCACGATGGGCTCTGTGCTGATGGCACAGAGCCTGCTTGTGATTCTCTCTCCCTCTCACTCTCTGTCCCTCCCAAGCTCACTCTGGCTCTCTCTCAAAAATAAATAAACTTAAAAAACATTTTTTTTAATAAAAAATAATAAAATGTGAGACTGCTCTTTAAGCCCTTCACATAAATTATTATGAGCTGTTCACAGAGAAAGAGACTTCTAACGTGTGTCAACAGGTCGAAGAAGAATCCCAAATGAAAAATCATTTTGTAAACAGGCCCATTTTTATCATTCCATCTTACACTGCATACAATCAAACACACATCTGTAGGGAAGACTTTAAATCAATCATTACACCTGTCAAATAGTTTACAAAGACAAAATTCCTCCACGGCCATCAAAAGCACCACGTTCCTCTAAAAACGTCTGCTTCCACACTCACACAGCCCGCTGCTGCGTAAGGTCTTACCCACCTGTGTACGTAGTGCAGCTGATGAACGGAGTCGATTGCTATCACCATCTCAGCCAGGTAAAACCGAGCCATATCTTCAGGCAGTCTATCTTCAAATTTGCTGAGCAGAGTCAGCAAATCCCCACCAACATAATAATCCATCACCAGGTACTGGGAATGAGAAGCAAAAAAGTAATCAAATAATAAGGGTGAAAAATTAACATATGTAATAGAACCCAAGGTCAAACAGCACTGGGGTCAAATACCGTTGTTGTTAACTAACAAGAAGCTGTGTGAGATGATCATTACAAAGCCTGTATGCTTCCTGAGGCAAGAATATAAAGTTTTTAAAAATTGAGGCAGGGAACAACGAAGGATTACCATTGTTTTGTTGTTATACTTTGCCAAGTAATGACATCAAAAAGGAACATCAACATCATCGCCTAGAACAGACCATAGTTTTATCAACGTTTCATAGAAGAATAAACATTTTAATTCACAAATGATTACAGTAATTCCGAATGCAAGACAGCCATGTATGTTGAATAGATTCCTTTTATAACCATTATTACGTTTTCCCTCTTTTCTCTTGGACTGGTAGCAACTTTATTAAACCAGCACTGGACCAGCATTTGGAAAGCACTCTTATACAGGATATAATAATTTCCACGATGTACATACTCCTCTTATTTCTGATAGTGCAGAAGTATCCAAACGGACTCTTCTTAGGTCTATATAAACAGAAGCCAAGTAATTTTAGATATGGACTCCCACGAGTATGTGTATAAGATACTGTGATTTATAGTAAGAAATACGTACATTTGTTGGCACAAAGCTAGTTTTTGTTATTTACAAGAAACTCCTTTCAACCACACTAGTATTTATGTTGATGAGGTGACTTTTGCAAAGTCCTTGGGTAACCTAAGGACAGGGGCTGGTCGCCAGGGGAACCAACTGAGATTAGAAGGATGGAAATTTCTAGGGAAGGGCCGAGGCTAAATCCATCCTTAATAGCTAATGACTTGATGGATCATGCCTATCTAAGGACGCTGTCCTAGAAACCCAAAAGGATGAGGTTTGGAGAGCTTCCAGGTCGGCCAACAAGTGGAGGTGCTGCGGGGCGGGGGCGGGGGGGGAGGCTCCACGCCTCCCTCACCGTACCCAGCCTTGTACACCTGCGTCACGGAGCTCCTCCTGAGTCCGGTGAGCTGCTCCAGCAGACCAACCGTATCTGAGGATTAAGTCGTGATGATCTCCAACCTACCGTCTGTGAGTCAGAAGCACAAGTCATAACCTGAACTTGTACCTAGGGGTGAGGAGGGAGTCTTGTAGGACTGGACCCCTTAGCCTATGGGATGTGACACTATCTCCAGGTGGACGGCATCAGAATGGAGTTAAACCACAGGATGCTCTGCTGGTGTTGCAGAAACCCACACATCTCATGTCAGAAGCAAAGCAGTACTGAGAGAGTACTGGGGAACGTAAGTGAAAACAAGTCTTCCCTTACCATAGGTATACGCCAAAAATGAAAAGACGAGTAGACACCAACATGTTCACAGGGATTAGCTCTGGGTTGTCAGATTACCCATGGTGTCACAGACATCTGGTATTTTCTTTCTTCTTTGTTTTTAAGTTTACTTATTTATTTTGAGAGAGAGAGAGAGAGGGAGTGCGAGCAGGGGAGGGGCAGAGAGACAGGAGGAGAGAGAATCCCAAGCAGGCTCTGTGCCACCAGCATGAAGCCCGACACAGAGCTCAATCCCATGAACCACGAGGTCATGACTTGAGCCGAAATCAAGTCAGATGCTTAACCGACTCAGCCACCAGGTGTCCCGCTTTTTGGTATTTTCTAGATTGCTTTATAAACACGTATATATGTGTGTGTATTATAGTACAGTATAGTATAGTAATTTTATCGTACCATAGCATATCATATCATATATATTTTTTAGGTTGAGTGAAAACAAGACAGAGTGAAAAGATGATCTTTGTAGTCAGAGAAACCTGTATTCAAATTGTGACTCTGGATTATCAATGACTTTTGAAAAATAAATTAATCTCTTTGACACTTTATTCTCTCATCTATGTTATCTATGATAACGACACCTTCTTCTGAGTGTAGCACTCAGCATGAAGGACAGTAAACAGAAGATTCTTAAATGTCACTTATAACACCTTCAAGTTAAAATGTTTTTATCACTGAGAGGCACCTGGGTGGCTCAGTTGGTTAAGCGTCCAACTCGTGATTTCAACTCAGGTCGTGATCTCACAGTCGTGAGATCAAACCCTGCTTTGGGCATGGAGCCTGCTTAATATTCTCTCTCCCCCTCTCCTTCGGTCCTCTCCCCTGCCTGTAGGAGCGCATGCTTGCTTGGTCCCTCTCTCAATAAATAAATAAGTAAAATTATTTTATCGCCAAATAAAGATATTACTTCAGTGATATCACCAAGTTGACATTTAAGATTTAAAGAGTCTTGAGAAAATTCACATTCTTGTCACTATACATTAAAATGATAAGCATGGGCCATTTTTATTAAATAAAAGCAACCAACTTCATTTTTTAAATCCTTGAAAATCAGAGAAACAATGCATTTCAAATTCTGGTCTATGGTTTACTTGTTATATTTACTAGACCTAATGTTTAACAGACTCTATCACGAAGATTAGAACAAACTAATATAATGAAACTCTTGGCGTAAACATGTTGCTAGAAATGACGGTGGCTGTGGAGAAGAAACCCACATCTACTACTCTAAAGTACTTCGAGTAGCAAACACAAAAACTTTTCAAATAAAAAAGTCTGCTATTAAAACTGGAAACAAATACTTACACACAGAAAGCCGTAAAACATAACTCACCCCTTCAACAAACATTCACCAGGTGCCAATCAGGATTTTTCCATCCCAAACCTGGAGAAAACCCCCGAGGATAAAAAGGCAAAAAGGTTCCTACATCAAAGGCTTTCCTGCCTCGACAGTGCACAGTAGCTGTTCTCACTACCCCAGGCTCCTCAGGTCCGAGCATAACCATCTACCAGAAAACTGCTGAACAACATTCGTGTCAACATTTTTGCCACCCACGGTCACCTTCAAAGTCTAGGCTCCCTGTGCCAGCCTATCGCCTACTTTCACCCACAATCCGCTCTGTTCTTCCTCTTAATAAACCCCATGGATCCCTTTCCTTCAGCCTCTCCATGTGCCTTACTGGACCTCTTCTATGATAAATACACCTCCTTGAGACGGCATACAAAATTATGAATACACAGGGGGGCCTTGGTGGCTCAGATGGTGGAGCGTCCGGCTCTCGGTTTCGGCTCAGGTCGCGATCCCGGGGTTGTGGGGTCGAGCCTCGCATCAGGTTCCACGCTGAGCACGGCACCTGCTTGGGATTCTCTCGCTCTCTCAAGGAAAAAAATTTTTTTTTTCCTCAAGGAAAATTTTTTAAAAATTATAGTACCTAATTATTCCTAGTTTCCCTTTCCTGCGGCCTGCTAAAGAGAGTTCTGGCTCTGTCTGCTTGTATACTCTTCCCCTACCTTGCCCTCAGAGGTCAATTCACTGTTTCTAAGACAGAATTCAGCAACTGGAGAGAGCAATGAGCAGAAAACACAAAAGAAAATTCGCAAGAGAAAAGCGATGAGTTGAACATGAATTATGCTCGCAGTCGGGTTTTGGTATCAGGGAGACAAGATGCGTTAGAAACGGCCAATAAAAGCCTCACATAGGAAAAAAAGCTCCTTTTGTCCGCAACACATACCAGCAGATCTCTCCAAGCGCTGCCCAGTCATTCTTTTACGTGTTCCCTTTTGTTCAGGACAACATTCAACTGAATCACCAAGGTCCTGCTGCATCTACTTCCTACTGAATCTCCATGGAGTCCATCCACTTCCAGCCCCACCCACTTCCCCAATCCCCATCCGGGCCCCTGGCCTGTCTTGATGACATTAAGCTTACAGGTTTAGGGACAAAGTAAACAGCTTTCTATTTGATATATTATTCTGTAAATGACTTTGTTGCGAACGGAAGACAGAATACAGAACAAGAGGGGAACACACAAGCTCATTCACAATTCCACAGCGAGGAAACACCCACTGGGTGCGCCCATCACACCCCCCAACTGAGCCGCCACAGTGAGTAAGGGCTCCTGCCTTGACGGAATTTACAATCTAAAGGAGAAAAAAACACAAATCAGTGGGCAACTTCAGTGTCATGCAAATACCGTGACAGAAATAAGTGGAGGGTATTGCTGTAGGCCCTTAAAGGAAAAGAACCTGACTTTGAATCCCGTTCATTCATTCATTTGTCTAAAATGTCTTTTTGTACAAGGTGTGAAAACTATTCTCTTCCAGAGTCAATTATCTAAAACAAGTAATTAAATATCCATTCTTTCTTGTAATTAGATTGAAACGTCTCCTTACCATAATTTAGGATGTGAAATACACTTGGATCTGCTCTTGGGCCTCTATCCTGCTAAGGTTGTCCATTAACATGTCAGTATCATGTGGCTCTCAGTGAGTAATTAGTAAAGTTTAATATCTGGTAGAACAACTTCCTACTCATAAACTATCTTTAAAATAGTACCCAATATGGCCAAGATGCCTTTAAACAAGCTTAAGAAAAATATAGACTGAGAGGTGATGTTCGTAAGATAGGTCAAGGAGATAATAATCCTAGCATAAAGGGCCCCCACCAGGGGTCAAGAAGAGGGCAAGCAATCCAGCAAAAGTAGGCTGAGGCTATATTAACCATTAATTTGCCGAAGAGGAAGCACAATTAGCCAATTGACACACGGTCACAACCGGAGCAACAACGAAATCCATTTTGCACCAAGCAGGGAGTTCTTGGGGTTGACACACTGCAACTCTTCGGGAAAGTAACTTCCTGTACTTACTGAAATGTAAAAGGTGCGTACCCCTGGACCTGGTATTCCCACTTTTAGGAATACAGTCAATGAAAATAAGAACTCCAATATGTCGGGCATATGGACAAGTATATCTACCTCACGGCACTTTGATAACTGCAACAAGTCAGAAACAATACGAATAGTGACCGACACGGAAACCATTAAACGGATCCATCCAACAAGTCCATTCTGTGGAGTAGTACACAGTCGCCAAAAAGAACAACTGAATATATATGCCCATGGGATCACTGAAGGACAAGAGCAAGCTGCAGAGTAACATGTACTTGGTTCTTACATTTCTAGACCTCCGTATCGTAGAGGGGAAAGAGCGCTGCAGTTGACCAGTGATATCAAGTCCTGCAACGGGCCAAAGGTGATGGGCCCAAAGTCAAAGGCAAATAGCTCATCCACACTGAGAGGAAGAATGACAACAGGTACAAATGCGAGTAAATCTACACAGATACAGGGGAGGTGAAAGGGAACTTTCATGCTGAGACTAGAGCATGGCAAGTGGCAAGTTCATGCTTGAGTGACCAGTGCTTTCACTGTCTCCATGAAGTAGGAGTCCCAGTCTGCGGGCACAGGGTTTTCTAGATAAGGTCCCTGTAGCAGACACAGGGATCACAGCTGCTGTCCCTGCCTTATGGCCGTGTAATCAGAGGCGTAAGAAGTTAAACAATTTGCCCAAACATACCCTGGGTGGGGGGAAAACCAGAGCTCAGGGTTCTTGATCCTGAGATCAGCTTCTTTGTACTCAAAAGAGTCATCGATAAAAAAACGGACTACACCCATGACATAAAGAGTATGTGCAGGGTGCCAGAATACTAAAAAAGAAATTAAAGACACAGACGGAGTCTCTAGCAATCTTTCATCCCTCCAAAATAAACAGACCACTAGGCATGGCCAAAGCACACCATAGGATTTCCAACTCTGAATTTCTTAAAAAAAAACAAAAAAACAAAAAAACAAAAAAACTTCATCTCAAATCTTGTGCTTATAAGAAACTGCATTCCAAAGAAACAATGCTACAACGTGTGAAAGCATACAATAAATGAACTGTGTTCGGGAGAAAGAATGTCTCCTAGAACAGATATGCTTGTGGAAGTTTCCTTGGGGAGAAGAGGAAGTCCGTTTAGTCATCCTGCTCTCAGAGACATTCGCAGTTAATCCTGGAGCCCACCCTGCACTCATTCTTCTGTGCCTTTTTCTAACAATTTCTATCTTCAGCACAAACTGGTTTCCTGTAAAGAGTCTGGAGTTCGTATGACTAATCACCATCTAACATTTAAATGCCTCTCATCCTGTAAACAGTTGACAAATGCTAATTCAAGAAGCAGAATTTTTGTTTTAAATATTTCCCTGACTTTTTTTTCCCCCTCCAGGATAAAAGAACTAAACAGGAAACAGAGGACAAGGAGGTATGAAGAAGACACAAATTTCACGGATTCATAATATTCTAAATGACATCCAAGTGATAAGAATTGCATGTGACAGTGTTGATGCAACTAAGCAGGTTTGTGTTTAAGGAGTTTTTTTTTTTTTTTTAAAAAGGGTCTAATCACATTTTGATATCATTCATTAAGTTACGCCAACTTATCTGAAGCAAATAAAACACATATATGCTATGACTCTATATAATTTTTTCATCAATTGGCCGTAGAGATATTTGAGCAGGTTATACGTGAGACTGATGGCTTTCTTGAATCACACAGCACTACAGACCAGGTTCCTTATGTGGCTACCTCCGGGCTAACAGTTATTTTGGAAAAGAACTGTATAATAAAATTTACTTTTTGGTATCTAAGACTAGATTTGCCAACATTTCTAAATGATTTTATTTTCTAATATTTTATAAATATTCAAAAGAAAGTCTTTGATGATAACCAAGGTAATTTAGGACTTGTACTCTTGAGACTAACCCAGCACGCACAAGCTTCCTCTCAGCTAAGAAAAGTTACACTGTAACTTTTATTCTAAAACTATATTTTCTATAGTTTTATTCTATAACTATTATTCTAAATAATTAAGGGCTGATATACATAGACTATTTCTCACTGAGAAATTAATAAGTGATGTATATATATGTGTGTGTGTGTGTGTGTGTGTATAAACTATTTCTCACTGAGATATTTCTCACCAAGAAATGAAAAAACAATTCTAACGTCAAAAGCAAAGGACACATGGAAGACTAACCTCAGAGGAGACAGAATAAGTCAGGCTTTTTGTCAACGAAAATGAGGCAAACTGTTGCTATACAAGATTGGGTATTTGGACACTCCGGTTCTGTATCTAAAAACTTCTATGTTTATAACGAAATACAGAGTTTTAAGCAATCCCTGAATCCACAGTGTTGCACCTATCTATAACAGAAAGCATGGTCATTGGTGGATTTATTATCGAAAAGCATTCAAAAATCCATCATGATGAACTGCTGTAAGTTTGCTAACCAAATACTTGGTATGTATTTACTCTTAGAAATTTGCCGACAAATCTGTGTAGATTATATTTGCACTGACACGCTCATTGTGAAAATTTCACAGAAGTATGGCTAAATCAAGTCAAATATAATCCCACTCAATTTAACACAACTAACGTATGCAAAGCTCTCCACCAAGACTTTTAAACAATTCTGACTAAAGCCCACAATAATAAATACGATTTATATGACGGTTCAATACGTATCATACAAGAAATAAATGTCACGAAACAGTAATTCCTCTTACTGCCTGCACTCTGTCATTTCCTATTTTATTTAATTTTTTTAAATGCTGGTTGTAACCCTTACATTGATTTTATGATCCACCAATGGGTCACAATCTGAAGTTTGAAACACACTATTCCATTCTGCAAGCGCATAAGGGATATAAAGACAAGATCTGGCCTAAATCAGACGAGCTCCGTGACTACTAAATTACACAAACTTTTAATTATATTTTTGCTGAAGACAGCAGGGTTCATGTCACTTAAGTCAAAGATGTACATATACATATGTTACTCGGATAACGACAGCACTAAGAAAGAAGGTAACGCTAAAATGAAATGAGAAAGATGAATTCAAACTGGGAATTCTGGAAACGACTTTTAACACACAGAATCTGAGAACAATCTTGCAGTATTAACTGGACTTCACCGGGACGAGGGGAGAACGGGCACTAGGACAAAAGGTACCAGGGACAAGGGCCATAAAGGCACAAAGTAGAATACAGATGGCCAAGAGAGGCACTATTCCACTGAGGCAGAAAACCAGGGTTTGTGGGTGGGCACGGTATTTCCAGTTTATCTTTTCTCTCCGACCACCACGGTGCAGCTGATGTCACTGCGAACCATCTCCCTCCACCTCAACCCACTCCCCCTTCATTAGATCCAATGGGGCAGAATCCCCATCTCTCTCTCTCTCTCTCTCTCTCTCTCTCTCTCGCTCGCTCTGACCCTCTGCAGGAGTGTTCTCCGTGCTGAGTCCCCTGTCTCTGTCCTCTCCAGGCGAACCCTCCTCGTTTACAAGCACTAGGCAGTCATTCTCGTCTACTACTTGTATTCGCTGTGATCTACGAAGAGGAGGGGGCCGCCCATTTTTTCCTGTAAAGGGCCAGACAGTAACCACTTCCGCTTGTAGGCCAAGAGGAAAAATCAAGATATATAATAAGATAGAAAACCAATCTCCACACATTTTTATTAGTACAAGTCAAAATAAAATAACTAAGTGTGAGTTTTGTGATACAGGTGTACTAATAGAAAAATGGAATTCTTTATGTGGCGGAGGGGGGTGTAACAGTTTGCTTAATTGGGGCTCAGAGTCAGTGTTCCTCATCATCCGGATCTAAAGCTAACGGCCCTCTGCAAATGCTGATCTGTAACGAGATGCTCGTATGTCATCTGTGAAAATGTCTTCACAAAGGTGGCTACTGGTATCAATTCATGAGCAGATGATTAAGTTTATTTATTTTCTTGAGAAAGATGGAGAGCACGTGGGAGAGGGCAGAGAAAAAGAGGGAGATGGAGAATCCCAAGCAGGCTCCATGCTGCCAGCACAGAGCCCGACGTGGGGCTTGAACTCATGAGCCACGAGAACATGACCTGAGCCAAAACCAAGAGTCGGACGCTTGACCGACGGAGCCACCAGGCGCCCCTCGTGAGCGTATAACTTTAACTGAGCATGCTCCTCACTTGGAAGGCCTTTGCAGAATGCTCTGGGACTGTTCTGCTACTTGTGTTGAAGCAAGTCATTACACCGCAGATTAATCACTTCTAACTAAAGGTCAGGTGAAGTTCTCAATTGCCGATAAGCGGGTTTTAAACTCGAGGCAGCTCCTTAGCACTTAAATCAAATCCCCAAAACTGGTCCTAACTGCAGCTGGAGCTCAAAAGGTCTATCTGATACAAATTTATGTGGAAACGGAGACCTCGTTTTTTTTTTTACTTTCGACAGCATGAGAATTCGATAAAGCAGCTTGACATTACCTGTGATTCAAACAACGTTAAATGTCAAAATGACGGCCCCGTAGTGTAAGTTTTACATGTAAGTGCTGGGTTGTCTTATAATTTGGGGTTAAATTTATTCTAAAACATGTCAAGTCTACAGGAGAAACGCATTTCAAAGCTATTCAATATTCTCTAATAATGGCTGAGGGTGGGGCTTTTTGTTCAGAAATGTTTCAATCTTGCCCTCTGCCACAAAGTGTTAACACCGCAAAAGCACTCAACGTACGTACAGCAGGTGAGGACACGCGGCTGTGGCTTCTGACAAAAATTCACGAACACGGTAACCGTTGTTTCCATGACACTGAATAAAGCTGACCGGGGATATTACTGGTTCAATAACAAACGACAGATTCAAATATCTGCTGCCAGCTACCTGCCGATTAGGACGACAAAGGACGTCCACGGGCTTTAGGCGCCTGATATCTTACATTATGTGTCAATCTGTCCACGCACGTTTTTACCGCTCTCCACCGCAATGCATCTTAGCAGAGAACATTCAGGTTGTACCAAATTAGCATCTTCTCGACTTCTCCGAAAATACTATGGACTGTAATTATTCCACACAAACTATTAACAAAGGCCGATTCGTCAGGGACTTCAAACTCAGCCCCGACGCCTCAACTAACAACAACAGAGCACAATCTGTAACCTCTTTCAACTCAAGAGCCAAAACCAACCACTCAAAATCGTTTCCAGGTTTTCAAATCAACCACTGATGCTGTTCCCACTGCCCCCCATTCTTTAAGCAACTGTTCTCACCGAGGCTAACGGTCTCAGGCAAGTTTATTTTCTGTGAGCACGTCTCTCTGCGGCCACACACCTGATTTAATTAACCTGACGCCGGTAAGTGGCTTTCCTGCCTGCCTGACAAATGAGCCGTCAGGAACTCCCTATGGTTGCTGCATCCTTTTCGGGTTTCGTTTCTGTGCCGAAATTCTGCGGTGAAAAGGTATTGTTTTATATTTGGTGACCTTCCTGACGGCTGCCTTCCTGTGGGCTGGGAATGCCGCGATCCGAGCTCAGAGCTCCCTGTGCAACATGGACACCCGCATTCGAGCAGGACAGCGGTGGTGTGGCGCCCGGTCACACTGGGCTGCCGTTTGGGTCGTTAACAATCTCATCCGCACTCCGCTTGCCTGAAAAGCACAGTACGTAAAGTCTGCACGTGCATTCTTCCCGACAGGAATCATAAAATGTCACGGTACAGCGATACGTATTGCGTTAGAAATGCTATCAAGTTAGGGCGCCCGGGGGGGCTCGGTTGGTTAAGCGTCCGACTTCGGCTCAGGTCATGATCTCACGGCTCGTGGGTTCGAGCCCGGCATCGGGCTCTGTGCTGACAGCTCAGAGCCTGGAGCCTGCTTCCGATTCTGTGTCTCCCTCTCTCTCTGCCCCTCCCCTGCTTCCGCTGTCTCCCTCACTCTTTCAAAAATAAACAGACGTTAAAAAAGAAGAAAGGCTATCAAGTTATAACCGTCACTGTGATTTGAAGGCTGCCAAGCAGCTGTGCAAAGCGTCGCGACTCACGTGTACATATGTGTCACCGTGTGTCACCGTGCCGGCTGTCGCAAGAGGCCAACTCCTCTGCCCTTGTAGTGCAAAAGCAGCCACTGACAACATACACATCGTCAGGCATGGCTGCGTTCCAACAGAACTTTATGGACACTGAATTGTGAACTTTATGGAACATTCACGGGTCACAAAATCTTCTTCTTTTGACTTTTTTCAAGTATTTAAAAATGTAAAAACAATTCTTAGCTTGCAGGCTGTACAAAAGTAAGTAGGGGGCCAAATTTGAGCTGCAGGCCGTAGTTCGCTGAAAATTGATCCAGAAGAGGAAGAACCCCAAGATAGGTAGTGCTACCGGCCCTCAGGAGCACCTGACTGACAGGTCTAACCCACTAAATGGATCACATGACAATTCAAAGCCAGTATGTGCAAATTAAACTAACCACCCTCCCCCTCCTCTACTTTCTCCTTCCCAAATATGTTTCCCAACTCGATTCGTCAACTACTAAGCACTGAATCCCACAAGTCAGGCCCTGGAACACGAGGAATCGTTCACACTGTCCCTTTTAAAGCCCCTCTTGAAATCAGACTGAAGTCCCAGCTCCCCAGCTGGCTTTCCACTCGAAGCCCCACTGTACACCCTCTCCCCTTCCCTACTGCGATCACCCTGGCTTCCTCCCTTCCTCAGACGCCCCTCGTCCCCTCTTACCACAAACTTTCCACGGCCCTAAAACCACAGTGTTCACGCCTGGCTCCGTGAGAGATGCCTGAGCGATGGTGGGGGAAGGCAGGAGGAAGGAGCTAAGAGACCGATCGAGGCAGTCCCATTTCTGTCGTCCAGGCTCTCAGACTCAATGCCATTTTTATTTTATTTTATTTTTAATTTTTTTTTTCAACATTTATTTATTTTTGGGACAGAGAGAGACAGAGCATGAACGGGGGAGGGGCAGAGAGAGAGGGAGACACAGAATCGGAAACAGGCTCCAGGCTCTGAGCCATCAGCCCAGAGCCCGACGTGGGGCTCGAACTCACGGACCGCGAGATCGTGACCTGGCTGAAGTCGGATGCTCAACCGACTGCGCCACCCAGGCGCCCCCACAATGCCATTTTTAAAAATACACAAGAGTTGCAGACCAAAATACCCCACTGATTTGAGAAATGTGGCTGACTTGTGGCTGGCTGACTTCTTATCCGTGACACGTCAGGTGCCACGTGCTGGGACTCTCTCATCTGTCCCCGCCCCTCCCCACGCCCCTACTCTCCCCTCCATCAAGCCGCTCCACCCTGCACATTTGTGTTCACCACGCCCTCCCTGTGTCTTCTCCCTTCTTGGTTTAGCTCATTGACATTTGTCTCTGAAGGCTCCTCACTGACTTCACGCCTGGGAATGAATGTTCTACTTTCTTCATCTGGAATGAATGTTACACTTTCTCAGCTAAGTCTGAGGATATTACTTACTTGGCTTTGGACTGATCATCCGGAACAGTAAGAAAAGAGATCCTTTGTCTCTTACTACTGAATCTCCGGGATCTAGAGGGCAGTGCCTAGCACACAGCACACGTCCCATAAATGTCCGTCACGAGAACAAGACTTCGTACTAATTTTTAGACCCCGGGCCCCAGTGTTGTGTGTGGCACTCGGCAGGGACTCAACATGTGTGCTAAAGAAAAAACAAACCGTGAGACAAAAACTGGGGCCAGGAAACGAAGAGCCTGGAACGGCAGGCCCAGGGGTCGCACGTGGGGGCGTGCGGCCACCATCATCTCCTTCAGTCTTCACTCAGCAGTGCTTCTCAGCTTCCCGTTTTCCTCCGAGCTCATTCCCAATCTCTTCTGCCACGTGGTTCGGGATGTCCATATTAAAGCAGATGAGCCCGGATGTGAAATGCGGCTCCGCTTAAAGTGGCACGTGGCCACTTTGCAAAATGTGTAAAATTCCAAGTAGTAAAAGAATACTACAGACCAAACATGTTGGGAAAATCGTGAAAAGAGAAAATCCTGAGCACTTTTTCTAGAATTTAAATGTCTGGATTTAGTATCGACTCGCCTATTACAGAGCATAAAAGATTCCAGTGGAAAGGTACCAAATTACCTGGGGGGGGGGGGGAGGGGGGGACAATTTACATGCTGTGAAATTCAGTGGTATTCTAAATAGTAACTACATTTAAATAACGCTTGAAAGAAACTAATGCTAAATTCTGCTGATAAAAATTAAGAGTATTGAAACATATAAAAGTGGTTCTTACTAAGTTATTGTCATCCTGGAAAGCATAATGCAGGGTTGTAATCCATTTATTATCTCCATTCACTAACACGTCCCTTTCTTCACGAAAACACGCTGTCTGAAAAGGAAAAACAAACAAACACTTTTTTAATCAGAGGACACGTCACGTAAAACTAGGCAATATATTATACAAACAATTGCTTAAGATATTTGTTATGCTTTCCGTCCTGGAAAAGGAGTACATCCAATATTCCAGGACTTGTCTACAGGTCAAGCACCCTCAGAAAGTGAGCAGCAGGAATGATACCTTGAAAACATTCTCTCTTGAAAACTCCTGCTGTAGTTCCAAACAGCCAGAAAAGTGCACAGATTCATTTCACAACCACGGCCCATTTAGGTAATATAAACGGTAACATTTTGCCATCTTTACTTCTGTTCTTTTTAATTTTAGGGACATGAAATATAAGTAAGTGGTAATCTTCCTCCTTTCACCCTGCCCCACCCTCCTCCCTTGATAAAATGACTCATCCATAGTATATGTTATATTCTCCCCATCATATGCTTGGATCACACGTGTACGTGTCCAAAATCAACAGAATTGCTTTGCATTTGAAAATTTCCCATGAATGTTATCATTTGATCTTTCCTTTTGCAACTCAATTACTTCTTGTTCAATGATGGCTATTTTCCTTTCAACGGCTGTGACATTCCGTCGTTTGAATCTTCCGGAATTTATTCACGCAAACCCCCAACCAGGAAAACACAGTTACCTCCGATTTTGTTACTACGATGTTGCAATGAACATATTTGTGCTAGTGTGCAAGAATCTCTCTAGGGTATACACTTAGAGGTCGAAATGCCACCCAGAAGCATTTTCAACTTTACCAGACGGAGCCAATTTTCTCTGCTACGTCTGTGCTGATTACTACCCTCTCCCTGGTGTAGAAATCTCCCCTATTCCCCACATCCTCAACTGCATTTGACATTAAAAGGCTTTGAAATGTGTCAATACAATGAGTGTAAATCCATACGTCACCGCTCTTTTCATTAACGTATTCCTAATTACCCATACAGATAAACAGCTTTACGTACGCTTACTGGATAACCGAACTTTCTCTTTGTTCATTCCCCTTTGTCCATTTCCTGTAACGGACTATTTTTTCCTTTTTGATTTATAAAGGTTTTAGCTTGTTGTGAGACTGTATTTCCAGTATTATAAAGGTAGAACCTCAGAAATGTGGTTTTATATGGTTTTTATGTGGTTTTATATGATACATTATAATTCTATAATGTTTGTTTATTTTTGAGAGAGAGAGCACGAGTGGGGGAGGGGCAGAGAGAGAGAGAGAGGGAGACACAGAATCCGAAGCAGGCTCCCAGCTCCGAGCTGTCAGCAACAGAGCCTGACGTGGGGCGTGAACCCACAAACCGTGGATCATGACCTGGGCTAAAGTCGGACGTTTAACCGACTGAGCCACCCAGGTGCCCCGATAATCTATCATCTTTAGTTTTAATTTTAAAAAACCACCACACCGGAAAGTTCAAAAAGAACCGAAGGCTGAAAGTAAAATCTCAATCTGCTGAGTCACACCCTTTCGGTGTCACGCGTGTCCAGAGGTCACCGCCTAGAACTCTGTGCGGTGTCTTCTTAGAAAATCTGTGTCCCTCTGTGTGAACACACGTGTGCACGTGAACACATGCAACATTCACGTGATACCTCGCCTCCCCTACCTTTTCTTTTCTTTACGCAAATCAGGCCACGGTGCTCTGCAAGTTATTGTTTTTTCAAGTAACGATACACCCGAACAGTTTTCCAAACCAGTACGCAGGCACCTCCTTCCTGGCTGCATACTCCACGCACACTGAAAAACCATCACGGTATTCTACCTAGAGGAGGTGCTTACTTACTGATTTCCCAAAAGATAAATTCAGCCACGACACACAAAACAATTAACATTACCTAATCGAGTACCCTAATTCTTTCCATGTATTTCCATAAAATTCTATCTGCTCAAACAAAACTTCCAAAGCCATGTGTGAAAATTTTTAAAATCATTAAACCAAATACATGGGCAGTTTTTACTTGCCGTTTCAATTACTAAGGTCCACACGATGCTCTGGTTCACTTTAGAGGGAAAACAGAACCACCCGACACACTCACTGCTAAGTTCTGTTTCAGAATTTGCGTGACTACAATCACAGTCTGAGAGAGAGAGAGAGGTAAGGACTGTCAGAGCCCAGAAGACTCCTTTCTCCTGACCATCTTGTTAGGACAGCTTTCCGGAATCTCAAAGACATTCCAGCTGAATTCTAAAACATGTTTGATAGGCGACTCCAAAGCAAATCAAGCTCGAAAGACTATTTGTCAACAGATGAAACTTCAGTATATTCTAATCTATTCTGAACTGTTCCATGAAAAAACAATTTTTAAAAATATAAAATAAACTACGACCCAGAATTTCAAACACATACAAGAGAAGAGAGTAAAACCACCTCTTCCCACAATGTACTCATCAACCAATGTCAGCAACTATGTCATTGTTCCATCCATACCCTTTTACCCCCTCACCCTTGTCACCACCCTCCCTCCATGGAAATGCATGTGTGTGCACATGTACACACACACACACACACACACACACACACACACAGCGTTTTTTGAAGCAAACCTCAGACACCATATGATTTTATCCGTAAGTATTTAGGTATTAAACTAGTCCCATTAATGCCTCAGATACTGAGTTCAGATGTAGAACACAGTCTCCTTTTTTGCCCCAGTAGGTCACATTGTCCTCAGTTGTCACAACTGGGGTGGGGGTGGTTAGGACAATCGCACGGGAAGAGGCCGGGGATGCTGCTACGCATCCTACAACGCACAGGACAGCTTATGCCCCAAGGAATTATCCGGTCCCAATGTCGCAGTCACTGCGGAGAAGCCCTGTTCTCAACCCATATTAGCCAAACCATGATGCATGCGTTACCTCAGGCTTCGTGAAGTTCTAACAAGGACTCCACGTGCATAAATAGGTGGGGATCCGCTACCGAGGAGTTTAATCTGAGGAGTGGATAAATTTTAGTCTACACAACATGAAAATCCCGCCATGTAAAAACGATCCTCGAATCCCTTCACAACCTCAGTACACAAACTAAAGCACCACAGAAGCCAACAGCAGCGTGGCGGACCATGAGCATCTGATCCCGTCTCGTTCTTATTCACGCCGCGCGCGCTGCTGAGGTGTGGTGAGTCTCTCTGATGCGCTGTCTTCTCACATTCTGAATCTTCTCTCTGCCAGCCGCACGTAGTCAGATGTGCTGAAATGACTGAATGTGTTGATAATTTGATTCCACCTTACTGAGAATTCACACTTTGACTAAACTCACTATTCCGAGGTATACGTATAAAGATTTTGACTACAGCACAGTTCAAGAGAGTAAAAAGATAGTAAAATGTGGACATAATCTAAATGGCCATCAACGTTTGTTGTTTTTTGAATGTTTTTATTTATTTTTGAGAAGAGAGAGACAGAGCATGAGCAGGGGAGGGGAGAGAGAAAAAGGGAGACACAGAATCGGAAGCAGGCTCCGGGCTCCGAGCTGTCAGCACAGAGACCAACGTGGGGCTCGAAATCACAAACCATGAGGTCATGACCTAAGCCAAAGTTGGATGCCCAACCAAGTGAGCCACCCAGGTGCCCCGGCCATCAATGTTTAAAAAAAAAAAAAAAATCAAACTACTAAAAAATATATCCATTTAGTATAGTGAGACGATTTAACAGGCTGAGATAAATGTATAAATATGGAAATAGAGAAATCCAACATATATATTATTAAATGATAAAAGCAATGTGAAAAATCAGTCTTTTAGTATGAGTCCATTATAATAAAACTTTCCATTAAGGACAAATATGAAACTCTTAATAATGGTTTACTTTGAATAGAAAGATTAGATACTGGAAGAAGGAAAGGGACCTTTCATATTTTTACTTCTTATTTTCTGTCGTGCTTACTTTTTTTTTAATGTAGGTGGCAGATCAGGAAATAAGGCAGATCAAATCCAATGGCCTCAATTCATGAACATCACTATTACTGGCACCAGTCATTATGAAAATAATAAAGGAATAACAACAGTAACAAAAATAATAAGGCAAGTGGCATAAACCGTACCATCACCGTTCAACCAAGATACATTATTCCTCTGTGACACAGAGATCATTATCATCTTCTGTAATCAGCAAGACGACAAAACCCTGGAAAGGACTAACTCCAATGGAGAGCATTTCTGTCAACTATTTCACACCTTCCAGTGAAATGAGTGAGGACACCTCCTATAAAGCACTGAATAACTGTGAAGAGAAGGTAACATTTACAGAACATATTGGAAGAAGTTCAGGGACTGTTGACAAAGTCTGTAGATGATGAATGAGCAGGGACAGTGATCTCTGAACATAAGACGTTAGCAATTATTCAGCTGCCCAGAAAGAGAGAGGGTGTCCTATGACCTTCAAATAATGCACGTCCCACTAATTACGTATTTGTTATGCACCTTAAATGGAAATAAATACAGCCAGTAGGTTGGAGGTAAATCTTTGAAAACTTATTTTGTTTCACTTCATTTCATTTCATTTCAGAGACAGCGAGCAGGCATGCGAGCAGGGACAGAGGCAGAGGGAGAGAGAAAATCTTAAGCAGGCTCCATGCTTGGCACAGAGCCTGATGTGGGGCTCGATCCCACGACCCTGGAATCATGCATGACCTGAGCCAAAATCAAGAGTCAGACACTCAACTACTGAGCCACCTAGGTGCCCCTGAAAAACTGGCCTGAAACATCAACAATGCACAGGTTAAGAATCGAGACACGTTGCTGCTCAACTGTAAATTATCAAGCATCATGAGTGGCCCAGTTTCCCAAAGCTGGAGAGGTCATGGTCAGAGCAGCGGGTTTTTTTTTTTTTTTTAACATTTGTTTAAAAAAGGACTTGATAATTCAAGCACAGAAATACAATTCCACTCTAGTTCAAAATGAATCTCTCTTTAAAAATTTCAGTGTAGGGGTGCCTGGGTGTCTCAGTCAGTTAAGCATCTGACTTTTGGCTCAGGTCATGATCTCACGGTTCATGAGTTCGAGCTCCGCGTCAGGCTCTGTGCAGACAGGTCGGAGCCTGGAGTCTGCTTTGGATTCTGTGTCTCCCTCGCTCTCTGCCCCTCCCCTGCTCATGTTCTGTCTCTGTCTCTCAAAAATAAATAAATGTTAAAAAAAAAAAAATTTAATAAAAAAATTTTTTTAAAATTTCAATGTAGAATTTCTTTAATGCAAGTTTCAAATAGTTCCTTTAGAATACTGAATCTGCCTTGTATCCTTGAAGTAAAACCCACCCATCATTGGTATACGCACAAGTCTTTTTAGATATAGCTGAATTCTATTTGCTGACATTTTGCTAAAGACATTTTTATCTATGTTCATGAGGCATTTTGGTCTTTAATTTCTTTGTATAGTCCCTTTCTGGCTTTCCTATCTGAGTAATACTGACTTCCCAGAGTAAGTGCTGTTCCCCAGGCCCCACGGTCCACCTCCTTCTCTCTGCCTTCCAGTGTCTTCTTGTATTTGTTTTATATATAATGTCCAAGGCCTTGAAGACTGTACTTAAGGGGAGGGATAGGAAGAAATACATTTATTCCATCTTGCCCCAGGAAGAAAATATACTAACGTTTCTTTTTTTTTTTTTTTTAATTTTTTCTTAATGTTTTTATTTATTTTTGAGACAGAGAGAGACAGAGCATGAGCAGGGAAGGGGCAGAGAGAGAGGGAGACACAGAATCGGAAGCAGGCTCCAGGCTCTGAGCCATCAGCACAGAGCCCAATATGGGGCTCGAACTCACAGATGGCAAGACCATGACCTGAGCCGAAGTCGGACGCTCAACCGACTGAGCCACCCAGGTGCCCCATAACGTTTCTTAATTCAACAAAATTATATTTACTTCCCAATTATTCCTTGTTTTATCTTCCATTTGGGCCACTTCTTCCAGTCAAAGGTGGATCAAAGGCAACCCAGTGACCTTCCTCCCCGGCACACCAACTTCAAAGAAAAGAGTGCAGACCTTAACTCCATTTTTCACAACTCCAACGCCAAAACACTAAACTGACTATAATTATGATTTCCGAGAAACAATTAGAACACGCTTATTTACTGTTTCTTACTAGTAAGACCTGTAGCGCCAGCCACTGGCAATGCCGCCAGCATCTTTGGCTGCAGAAACTCTACCGTCCGGAGGCCACGTCCTTCCGGGGATGGCCCGTAGTTGGTGACCGAATACGGCAGGTACGAAAAGGCCAGCCCTCTGGCCTCACGTGGGGCTCCACAGACAGCCTGACTTCTCTCCGAAAACATTTCACCCCCTTTCCCTCCCGTCGGTCCCCATCTCAGAAGAATGCCCTAATTCAATCTCCGTGTTCACCACCTGGAAAGTCCAACCAGCGACAGTAAGGCAACTCGGTGTTAGGGAGATTCCAAAGTAAAGACCGAAGTTACTGAATGCAACGGACACTGGCACATACTCCAGAAAGAGACACAAACATCGCCAAATGCTTTTCTCAACGGTTACTGTCCCAGGGAGAGGGGCTGCGTGGGGTGGGGTGTGGTCAAAGAAGACTTCAGCTCCATCTGTAATGCGCTAGTGTTTGTTTTACAAATAATGTATCTGTATTTTGCTTCTGTAGTTTGCGTGTGTGTCCCCCCCCCCCCCCCCCCCCCCAGGACACACATAGAAAATAAGACTGAAAGCAACAACTTCCCCGGAACATTAGTGATTAATTCCAGGTGGTGGAATATAAGTGACTGTTAGCTGCTTCTCCGTGTTTTGTTACATTTCTCAAACTTCCCAAAGGAAACAACTGACAAAGTATTTCACTACTGTCCCATCTACCACCAAGGGAACCTTTTTTGCTTTTCTCTGTATGCTTGGTGCTTTCCAGGTTGCTTCAAGTACTGGTCGGTAAAGATTCCTTTTCTTTTCTTTTTTGTTTTGTTTTGTTTTGTTTGTTTTTGAGAGCAAGACAGAGCATGAGGGGGAGGGGCAGAGAGAGAGGGAGACACAGAATCGGAAGCAGGCTCCAGGCTCTGAGCTGTCAGCACAGAGCCCGACGTGGGGCTCAAACCCACAGACCATGAGATCATGACCTGAGTGGAAGTCGGACGCTTAACCGACTGAGCCGCCCAGGCACCCCTGGTAGGTGAAGATCTCTAAGCGCTGTTTCTCGCTAGAGAACTCTAACCTCCAGAACTAATATTCAGCCTGCTCGGCAGTATGATCCTCCTACAGGTTCAAATACTGAAATACTTGCACACCAGTAAGTTCTGCTTCCCTGAGGCCCCCCACCCAGCCCCCCACCCAGGATCGAACACGGCAGGACACCTCCAGAACCCCACCCCAAATTTATGTGTAACGTCAGTTCTGACCATACCGCACCAGCAATGAGACATTTGTAACCTCACTCCGGCCGAGCTCTCCTTCGTGTCTAGGACCAACACAGAGACACCAGCAGCTGCTGCAAGAGCAGATTTTACTACCGTCCTCTAATCACGTAAAAACACAAATTTAACTGTGTAATCGGTAGTAACGAGAAGTCTTAGAGGGCACACTCAAAGCTCGGGCTGACCTCTGCTTTGAGCAGAACACAGATAGATACAGAATATAAACAAGTTACATCAAACTGGAAATCAATCGTTATTTCTTCCCATAAAAGTTTTGAACAGGTTTCCAAACACCCTTTTCACATGAATATTTAAGCGCCACATTACAGGGTTTCCATTTGGCTTTCAGAGATATGAAATTGTACGAATTATAACTTTTATCATCACTATATCACAACTGTAAATTGCTGAATTTGTTGCCTTAAAAATAATGTTACTACAGATACAATGTTACTGAATGATTTAAAGATCTATTGGTCTCTGTAATTTTATAGGTCTCTAAAGTCATTTCTAAAACACTATTTAAACATTTCAATAATGAGAATCTTACCTCAGCTCTTTTCAGCATTTCCCATTTATTCAATATTTTCATGGCAAATACCTTATCTGCATTTTTTAGTTTCACTACAGCAACCTAGAAAAGGAAAGAAAGCTTTTAAAATATGACAAATACAACTTTTTTCAGTTACCCATTTTCCTTTTTCCTCTCTGTAAAAAAGTAAATACCAAAATTATCAATGACTTCCATGCAGTTCGTAATCTAAGATCCTAAATCAAACAGTATTGTCAGCTGAAAAAGTTACATTAGTCAACATGTGCCAAATGTTATTTTTTAACACCGTATCAACTAATTGTTTACTGTATCCTCCTTTTCCAGTTTGCTGCTCTAGAATTTAAACCCAGCATCTACTATCACTAGGAAACTGACCAAAATGTGCAACATTGGAATGACTGGAGCTTGCTAAATCCCGCATGCCAGATTCCAACACGATGCTGCACGGAATCATGTTGCCAACACAAGTCTGTTTGGTGGGAATCAATTAATATAAAGTAAACTGCAAATGAGATTATTTTTCACACCACATACTCTTACCCCCGCCCCCGTCTGTCTGTCTGTCTGTCTGTCTGTCTGTCTCTCTCTCTCTCTCTCTCTCTCTCTCACACACACACACACACACACACACACACACACACACACACACACACACACCCCTAAAGATCAATTAAGGCTAACAGCTCTACAAATTGTAGACTTCACACATTCCTTTCCAACCATAAAAGGAACAAACATTTTTGTATTTTTTTGTATTTTAGTTATGGACCGAAAAGCTGTCAAATAAAAATAAATAAGCCTCAACAAACTGATTACCTTTCTGTTTCTGCCTCTCTGCTTCCCTTTGACTAGATAATTTCAAAGGGCCCTTCCAGCTCCCTGGGGGTGCGCTAGGGCTCAGCCTGAACTACAGAAGTGGAGACCTAGGTGGCTTCCAGTCACTGGGGGCTGGGAAGAGGAAGATAAACGCTACCCTGATAGGCAGAAGTAGAAAACAAACTATATGCAGCACCTCTTCCAACTAGTTCAAAGGGATGTTTCCAAGGATAGTGAATAGGTTTAAACTCAAGTGTCAAACTTTTAAAATCTCAACAGCAAATGTACATATTGGGAGCACTTCATAAATCTGTATTTGGATTAGATTGCAATAAAAGTAACATGACCATAGAACCAAAATCACTGTATGATGCCATTACACAATGCAACCCAGAACGTTTCTTGGTAATTGTCGTAAATGGTTACGATATCTTGTGATTAGAGTTTTTCATCCATTAAAATGGTAGGAAAGAAGAGGAATATCTCAATTTCAAGTGCAAGCACTTTAGTCTTTAGTCATTTCTGGTCATATCTGCGGAAATGACGGGTCAGTGAAACTGTTCTCCCAATGGGTTCATGCTTAAAGAAAGGGGGCTGTCCATGGCCCAGCAACAATCTAAACGTCCACTGCCAGATGAACAGACGAAGAAAATGTGGCACACACATACAATGGGATATTATTCAACCACAAAAAAGACAGAAATCCTGCTTCTATGACAACTCGGATGAACCATGAACCTGGAGGGCATTATGCTAAGTGAACTAAGCCAGACACAGAAAAACAAATACCGTGTGATCTCATTTATATGTGGAATCTAAGAAAAGTCAAACTCATGAAAACAGAGAAGAGAAGGAGGGTTGCCAGGTGCTGGGGGTGGGGAGGTGTTGGTCCAAGGGTACAAAGTTCCAGTTGTAAGATGGAATACGTTCTGGGCACGTGACGTACAGCATGGTGACTACAGTTAACAGTATTGTGCTACACACTTGAAAATTGTTAAAAGATCTTAAATGTTCTCACGGCAAGACAACAAAAGGTAACTATGGGAGGAGATATTAACCATCCTGTGGTAATCAGTTTGCAATATATACAAGTATTGAATCATTACTTAGTACACCTGAAACGTACACAATGTTATATGTCAATAATATCTCAACAAAGATGGGGGGGGGGCGGATAAAGGACACTATAAATAAAGAGCAGGGAGAAACTTGAAATATTGTTTCACCCAAACCTCTGAAAGGCTGGAAACAAGTTTAGCTGCTCGGTAGATCCAAATTATGTGCTGGGAGTGCAGACAGAAAGACGGGAGCGCTGAGTTCGACACACTTCCGTTCAGGACAGGGAAGGGACCCTGCCTATCACTTAAGCTGTCCTTATTCTGATCAGGGAAAGAAAGACTTAAGATTCCCCCTCCTCAGATTGCCTCGCTCCATGCGTCTCACCAGGTCTGTGTTTGAGCACAGAAGTTTCTGGTGATCACTGGGAAGAGAAATCGCTGTAGTATCCGAGCATGTTCTAAATGCCAGCTACTCCCCTAAGAGTCTGATGCCGATCCACAACCCCCTACCTGCAGTCCTAAAGCCAAAAGACTTTCACAAGCCATCCGGCAGCAGGTTCTGACATCAGGCTGATTATAGGTTTTTGGGTTTTGGTTCTTTGATCTCATTCAGTATAAAGACAAGCATGCTCCACTGGAGAAACACGAAAGCCCCTGCTTTTGAGGTGCTGGTCCAAACCCCAACAGGCTCCCAGGTGAAACAGAGCAGAAGCACTGAATTACCGTCCTCAAATCCAAAAAACACCGCCTGTGGGTCACAGAGCTGTGCGGGGAATTAGCATTCACTGACCACCAGGCACTGGAGCTAGCGTCTCGGGTGGCTGCTCAGGGCGGCCGTGACGCACTCTGCGGGCAGACCACTGGGCTGGAGGCCTGGCTCTGTCGTTAGCTGTGTAACTCTGGGTGCATAACCTTTCAGAACTTCACTTTTCTCATCCGTGTAACAGCTAATGCACTAACGTACAACGTACGAAGGGTACTCACCTTTTAGAACTGCGGTAAAGATGAAAATAACACAAGTGCAAACTGCTTTCAACTCAGTGCTCAGCAAGCGCCAGCCGTTATCCTGTCAGACACCGCACCAAGCACAGCACGGCCCAATGCCTTCACCGTCGTCTGCTCGACCCCAATTACACATCCCAACTTATTTACGTTAACTATGAAATAAGAAACTCCGGCCTCTTCAGCTACTAATAATTTTGTATCTGTGGTGGCACACAGAAATAGAGCTAGAAATAGCCTCAACTGAAAATATAAACAGGGGCGCCGGGGTGGCTCCGTTGGTTAAGCATCTGACTTCAGTTCAGGTCATGATCTCGCGGTTGGTGGGTTCGAGCCCCGCGTCGGGCTCTGTGCTGACGGCTCAGAGCCTGGATCCTGCTTCGGATTCTGTGTCTCCCTCTCTCTGCCCCTCCCCCCACTCATGCTCTGTCTCTCAAAAATGAATAAACGTTTAAAAAATTTTTTTCTAAATAAATAAAAACTATATTTAGTATGGCCTAGAAGATGATAAATTTAACACAGAACATGTAGTTTTTAAAAACACCAAAGATGTCTCTTCAAAGGCTTCATATTTAAAGCACTCCACTGTTAGAAAAGCTGCAAACACTACAGAAAAAAATCACCAAGTGACAAATATACATAAACGAATGAGCTCTTAAACACAGCTTAAGTCTCTGCACTCATAGCCGCAACACACAACACGGGATTTCTCTCTCTATACTAAACACGATTTCAATATGCCGAGCACCAGTTTCCCTGCGGGGCTCAGATCTAGTCTACACTCAGTAAATCCAGGGTTCACCACACCTCCTCCGGCCCATTCCATTCAACCTGCCGTCACATCTTGCCCGGACGGTCCCACCCGGCCTCTCCGCTTCTGCCCTTGACCCCCACCGTGTCTTCCCAGCCCAGCAGTCAGAGTGATCCTGCGTCAACGTGGCTCAGATCGGGACACTCCTCTGCTCCAAGACCCCCAACGGTTTCCCATCTCCCTCCAAGTAACCGTCAACCTGCCATAACTCCTCAGGCCAGCACATTCTCGTCTTCCCACCTCCCACATCTCACACGCCCTCCCTGGTTCACTCTGCTCCACACATTCTGGTCGCCTGGCCCAGTCCCAACCCAGGGCATCTGACCTCATTCCCTGGGTCTCAGGCAGTCTCTCCCATAAAGTGACATGGGCTGCTCCCTCAAACTGAATTGACAAGCGTCCCTTCCTGAACGGTCACTGCCCTGTCACTCTTTCTAGATCATCTCTTGCTTCCCTTTACCCTTCACTCTTATTTGACAAACTGCATATTCTTCTGTATTTTACCACTTGCCTTCCTCACTAGAATGCAAGTTCTATGATGGCAGAGATCACTCTTTCTCCTCTGTTCACTGGCATATGCCCGGTGCTTGGGAATCAACAGGTACCTGGTTAAGTACCGGATGGATAAACGATGAGTATTTGTCATCTGAGTGGGAACTTGTACGAGGAAAGTTACCGGGCATCGATATTAGTGGCTTCAAGCACACTGCTAAACTGCCACTAACACGCCAACCAAAACAGGGCACTGCGGTCAGAGAGGCAATGGTGTCGCTGAGATCGCTTGTGTGGGAGGCCACTCCAGCCCCCGCTGCTCTCGGGGCAAAACGCAGGGCCTCCCAAGTCTTGACTTCACAGCATGCCCTTCATCTCCTGCCTGTGGCTACTGTTCACTATTTACTGCCTCATGGCTCCGTCTCCTTATCACCTCCAATGTACAGCATCCATCATCATTCATCATTAATAATGATGACAAAATAATAAAACCACTCTTATTTAGGGCAAGCGTCCTCTGTGCCTGACATTGGGCCACGCACATTTCAGGTACGACCTCAGGGCCTACACCACTGGATGGCAGGGTCCGACTGTGCTCGCTGCCTGATCACAAAGGCAGTGCTCTCTAGACTAGAGGTACTGAGCCGTTCCACGGCCCTGAAGACGTCCTCCCACGCCCCACGCCCATAACCCTGATGCCTACCGACTTGTTAATGGTGATCGTTGTTAATACGTGTGGAAGACACTGTATTTGTTTCTTATACTGTTCTGTTAGTGACCAGTTGGTGTTCAAAATATTTACTGGGAAAAAACCCCAAAACTAAGTCTCTTTGACAGGCAACCTAGGGTTTCCTAACAGCTAGAGGTATGCTCTCCATGGAGACACAATTCATATACACGGTAGCCATAGTCGGAATATTTAAAAATTGGTACGGCATGGGCATAACCAATCAGAACGGACACAGTCTCTAACAAGGTGGTATGCCCATGCCGCCGTGCCCCTGTGGACCCCAGACCAGCCCTGTATACGCAGAGGCTGTCGACAGGGAATCATGCGGTAGACTTCCAACCTCCCTCACTCTCCCTTGAATCCCAGGAGAGCAGGGCCACAAGGATTTTTAAGGAAGGTGGAGTAGCTCAGTCCTTTCGGCCGCGGGACTAGGTGTGCAGACACGCGAGGGCCTAGTGACAGTCAGCAGAGGAAGCGAGCTAATTAAAAGCTGTTGACACCTGAAGCAGGGGTAGCAGGCCAAAGCAGCAAGCTTTCACAAGCCTTGAAGCTGCCGGAGCAAGGCTGGAGCAGGCAGAAGCGGTGAGCCACCAGGAAACTGGGACAGGCAACACCCAGGGCGTAAGTTAAAGGTTTTCCTGAAAGCAGAAACGAAAACCCAGCGTTAAGTCAAGCAGTGACTGACGGACAACGGCGGAGTCGTAGACAGAAGGCTCGGAACTGGCAGAGCGGCTGACGTTCGAGTCTCTCTTGCCCCTGGACTGTTTCCCGCGATTTATGCATTTCTTGAAGGCGTTACAGAACTTAGGCTTTTGTTCTCAGAGTTTCATTTTTTTAAGGAGAAGCGTAATTGATAGAAACGCCGCTCCCATCGGAGGTCCCGCCGGTGAGCCGGAGGCCTGGACAGACCTCTGTACAAGTTCCCGATGGAAGACAAGACACCGTGGAGGAAACGGCTCTCTCTTTAGGGTCCTTTCACCCTGGATCAGCTGGTAGATACGGGCTGTGTGGGGCCAGCAGAGCTCTTCTAATCAGGCATGAGTAACTCTGCAGTAAGAGCTCATAACCCAGCCAATACCACTGTTCTATGCAAAAGTCACCGTCTTCAAAGAGAGTCCATTACCTGCAGTCTGTTGCTTTTATCTTACATATTTTAACTGATATTCACAGGGGGCAAGAATACAGCAAACAAGAAGGGAAAAGCCAAAGGCCCCCTCTCACACGGACCCTCAATCTCATCAGTGGTGCACTGAGCACCGTGGGCTGACTCCGGAGGTCTCCACGGCACCAGGGGTGGCCGCCCAGGCACGACTAGCTCCTGGTCCCCTGACCGCCCAAGTGGTCCTGCACTCCGCCAGACCTGCAGAGCAAATACGGCCGTCCTTGGCGATCTGCCTCACTCCATCCAGGGGGTACGTGTCAGTCAGTCTCTAGTGCCGTCCCTTTTGCAGCCATTTTTGGGGGAAAAACCTACTATTAAAGTATTTTTATGATTGCTTTCTGTTTTCCCATAGCTCAACCTCAACTGGGCCCTGAAACCCACCTGCAGCCCCACCGTCACTTCTCTGCCCTTTCCCAACCTTCTCCAGTACCCGGGGCTGCCCCCCACCGCCCAGCCCACTGGGCCGTGACCTACCCTTCGCCGCACAGTTCGTGACCTGGTGGCCTGCCTCACAGAGCACAGACCCTTCACATCCCCTCACGCCGTCTTTACACGTGTGTGCATTTCCACGAATCCTGACTCCTCTTCCTTTCGCCCAGGGAAGAACCCTCTCGAGGCTGACGGTACCATCTGCGGTCTTGATCCCAGGCTCTCTCTTCCTTCTTAACCTTGTTCCAGTAAAGATTTCCTTCTGGACTTCCAGCCCCCTTTCTTCTGCTTCCTGAGTATCAATTGATAAACTTCTCCAAGACCTTCTCCCATCCCAAACCAAGAAAATGAAACGAAAAATGTATCGCCAAACTACCTTCCCCTCAAGGACCTGGCGGCACATCCCTTTTCCAGGAGACACCATGTCCCCACAAAACACATTTTTAAAGAGGAGTATGTGCTTGCTTCTTCACTCGCTCACCGTTTACTTGCTTCTCAGCCTCTTTCAATCACTAATTTCAATCTAGTTTCTGTTTCACCCCACTGGAGCAAAATTATTCTCTCAAAGATCAGTAATGATCTTCTACTTTGCAAATAAAAAACACTGTTCTCAATTCTCATCCGTTTCAACCTTTCTTCATCACTGTCGGCCATCGGTACACTCTCCTACTTTTTCTTTTACTCAGTCAATGTTCCCCCAGGATCCCTACTCCACCTTTTTAAATCCCCTCCCCTTCCTGATTTGGGTATCTATTCCAAATGCCCCAGCTGACACCTGTATGCTCATGTCTCTCAAATCCTGATCTAATATCTACAGCCATATTTCTATATGCCTACTCGTCATCTCTAAACGTCCAACAAATATCTGAAATTTAACAAGTCAAAAACCTGTATACCAAGCTCATTTACTAAGGTGCACACCGCCGCCCCCCCCCCCCCCCCCGCAATCACCCATGGCTTCCACCTGTAACTGGTCTCTGCCATCCAAGTGACTTCCTTCCAATCTGTCTCTCCCACCCACCTTTCTCTCCCATTACCACTGGCCTGGCTCACACCCCTCCGCCTCATTATTTCATCTAGAAAATCAGAAATCAGATCCTTTTTGACCACCTGACTATATGCCAGACATTATGTTTACTGCTGAGAATACAAACATAAATAAAAAGAGCTCTTGCCTTCACAGTTCAACGTGGGAGACATACCTAACCAGACAATCACAGCACAACCTGGAAAAGGTAAAAACAAGGTCCTACATAAAAGCCCAGAAGACGGATGCCTGACCCAGAAGGTGAAGAGTGGGGAAGGGAGGCAATATGTGAATATATATGTTAAAGTTTGTTGGAAGAGGTGACAGACACCTGAGTCTTACACAAGGCACCCCAGAAAAAGGGGACCGAGGGGGCCCGATTGAAGAGAGGGGCTTTTGTGAAGCGGGTACAGATGAGCAAGGCACAAAGCCAGAAATAATCCGTGTGGGGGACAGAGGTGAGACGTTTGAGGATAAGAAGCCCTTTTCTTTCCTAGGAAAGACTTTCCTCCTAGCAGGGAGGAGCAAGAAATGAGGCTGAGGGGTCCAAATAAGGGAAGAGCTCGCATGCCATGTTGCTGAGCTAGAGCCTTAAAATATGAATAAGAGAGAACGATACTTCAGAGCTGGGTTTAGCTTGATCACGTTCACAGCTCAATGGAGAATGGTTCTGAGGCAGGGAGAGAAACAAGGTTACAGCGGTGGCTGAGGTTAAAGACACTGAGGACCCAACTGGGGGAAGAGAGGAAGAAATTCAAGGAAGACTGAGGGCATAAAAGTTGGTGATTAATTAGATGTGGGACCAGAGAGTGAGAAATCCAGATCTCCGTGTCTCTGGTCTCTCCTCTCTCCAATCGTTCCTCCACACTGCCACCAGGAGTATCCTTTTCACTGTTCTGACTCTCACTACTCGGCTTACTACCCTTTGGTACCCTCCCATTCCTACAGAGTAGCGCTCCTTAGCACGCACACCCACTCACGTTCAAGGGACCGTCCAGTCCTCAGCTTGCACCACCACCAGCTCTGTATCCCAGTCACAAAACCCCTACCTGCTCCCTGAATTAAAAGAAATGAACTTCAACAAAATGGAAGAAAAAAAAAAACTTTTAACCCTAACGGAATTTACAAAACCAAAGTATAAAAAAATAGTAAGCCGCAGATAACATCATTTCACAGAGAAAACTTCTCTGAAATCATATAACTTTGCCCATACCCTTTCAACCAGCAAGATCCTGTTCTAGAAATTTATTCTAGGACAAATTACTGAGAAAAACCATTTGAAATGCAGTGAAGTACTATGTGCAAATACACTTTAGAGAGTATAATTTCATAATACAGGAAAAACAGCACCGCCTAAATATTCACCCGTTCATTTCACAAATACGTATCGAGTGCCCATGATGTACCAGACAGTGTAGTAAGTGCTGTAGTATCGAAGTGAACTGACCGGGAAAAAATCCGGACACTCGCAGAACACACATTCTAGCCTGACGTTATTAAGTAACTTACAGAACAACACCCACATAATGGACTTTCTATGGAGCCATTAGAAATGAGGTTTGCAAAGAAGTGTTTCAACATACGGGGAGAAGACTTACGATATTTGGTAAGAAGAGCCAGTGAGATATTAAGGTTGACAAAACCATCCCAATTTTACTACCCATGAACAGAAATAACATTAGAAAGAAATGCCTGAAAATTTTAGAAGTAGATCTCAATGCCACACGCCTTTCCCTCTTGCTGATTAGACAGTGACCGCAACCAAGGGCATGGAATGTATTTAGACGGCAGTACATGTTTAGTAAGTACTATTTTCACTAGTCAAAACAGAAAAGCATGAAAGAAGAACTTCATTTTCCTGCTTTTAATCTAATTAGGAAAATTATCATATTCAAAAGAACTGTGCTAAGTACTTAGGATAATGAATAAAGTTCAACCTCTGCCCTCACCTGTGGCCGGCCAGAGAAGACAAACATGAGGCACAGGAAGAAGAAAGTTCAGCACCCGACTTCAGCTCAAGTCATGATCTCGTGGTTTGTGAGTTTGAGCCCCGCGTCGGACTCTGTGCTGACAGCTCAGAGGCTGGAGCTGGTTTCAGATTCTGTGTCTCCCTGTCTCTCTGCCCCTCCCCCACTCGTACTGTGTCTCTTGAAAATAAATAAATGTTAAAAAAAGGAAATGTGGGGGCGCCTGGGTGGCTCAGTCGGTTGAGCGTCCGACTTCGGCTCAGGTCATGATCTCGCGGTCCGTGAGTTCGAGCCCCGCGTCGGGCTCTGTGCTGATAGCTCAGAGCCTGGAGCCTGCTTCAGATTCTGTGTCTCCCTCTCTCTCTGACCCTCCCCCATTCATTCTGTCTCTCTCTGTCTCAGAAATAAATAAACTTTAAAAAAAAAAAAAAAAAGGAAATGTGTTCTGTTCGACAGGGAGGACCTCTGTTTTCTCTGAAAACACAATACCCATTTAAGTTAGCCTTGAATATAATGCATTAGTCATTTCAAAGCATCTGGAGAAAAGTGTACCAAAAGAGACGAGTGCATCAGTAATCACTCTGCTCCACTTCCTTTTACTGTAAAATTTATCCTGCTACCTTTTT
Source organism: Prionailurus viverrinus (assembly GCF_022837055.1). Taxonomy (NCBI): domain Eukaryota; kingdom Metazoa; phylum Chordata; class Mammalia; order Carnivora; family Felidae; genus Prionailurus; species Prionailurus viverrinus. Next base: position 602,933 of record NC_062577.1, read on the forward strand.
CTTCCGAGGGCTCGAGTAAGAGTGAATGGAAATGGAATGCTTTCTACCCCAAAAGCAAGAAAGGCTCTATCGTCTCTCTTAAGAGTTGAGAGGCAAGTGTTGAAAAACAAAAGTGAGTTAATTCCCCTCCACTTGTGTCCAAATCACAACTCAGGTGGATTACGACTCAAGACTTGTTCTCTAGCAATCGGCCAGAAGGCCCGTATCTTATCACTCTGTTCCACTAGCAAATGAGTTTGTAAGGTGCACTCAGTTCAACCACCTGGACACACACACTTTGAGTCTATTTTAGGATCCAGAGTGGGGAATCAAGGCTTATACTTGGGGGAAGGCAGCTGGAAGTTTCTAGTTTGGCTACAAGTTCACATCTTTTTTTTTTTTTTTTTTTTTTAACATTTATTTTTGAGACAGGGAGAGACAGCATGAACGGGGGAGGGTCAGAGAGAGAGAGGGAGACACAGAATCTGAAACAGGCTCCAGGCTCTGAGCCGTCAGCACAGAGCCTGATGCGGGGCTCGAACTCACGGACCGCGAGATCATGACCTGAGCCGAAGTCGGCCGCTTAACCGACTGAGCCACCCAGGTGCCCCAAAGTTCACATCTTAATCCCTTTTAAGGGGGGATCCTGATTACTTTGAACCTGATACGGCTCCCATGTACTGGTTAAAACCCAGAGGCAAAGAGAAGACAGGAAACGGAAACTCACCTCCTTATACAGATGCAATTATCTTACAGCCCAGAAATCAAAAGTACCAAACACATCCAGGATCTACAGTACAAGGACTGGAGACATCCACGAATGATACAGAGAAGCAGGAACAGGGAAGGATTTGGGGTTCTTAAAAACTGGAAATATTTAAGAGTAGTATAAAGAACCCCAGCCATGAAGACTAGCCAAGAAATATTCAATTATTCAAGAATAAGAGCCAGGAACACCAGACTTTGGTTCATGTTTTCTTTCTCCCTTTCTTTCTTCCTTTCCTTTTTTTTTTTTTTTAAGTTTGTTGATTGGGGGGGCCGGGGGGGGGCAGAGAGAAGGAGAGAGAGAATCCCAAGCAGGCTCCACACTGTCAGCGTAGAGCCCAACTCAGGACTCTAACTTACAAACCGTGAGACCATGACCTGAGCTGAAATCAAGAGTCGGTGCTTAACCGACTGAGCCACCAGGCGCCCCGTGAATGTCTTCTTTTTAAGTTAGTACTTCGATACTACTTCTAAGAAGAGAAACCAGGGATCCTCGTTTATTTCGTTCCCACCCTCGAGCTCACGAAATGACAGCAAATATAAGCTGTCTAAAGAAATAAAACCGCAACATTAGAAAGTAAGAGTAACATCAGCTGATCAAAGATTTTAAAGAATGTCTAAGATCGAGGATGAGTCAAATGGGGGTCAGATAGACAAGAATGGAGAAACATGGCCCAAACTTCCCTGCAGAAGAAAATTAATGTGCAGTTACGAGCACTTACATAGAGTGTCAAAGACCAAAATCAAGGCGCTTACAGAGTGAAGGGAGCTCACATGGAAACTGTCGGTGTAACTGCAAATTTTATCATTTCTGGTGGAAGGTGTAACTGTACACTTAAAAGGGAACAACACGATAAAGGAAAAGGCAACTATAAGAAACAAGGTGATTTGGTCAGGGAGCCGGTAACAAAAGTAGTATGAATGAAGAGTATATATAAATAGCTTTCATACTTTCCAAGAAAAAAGAAGAGGAAATAGCAGAAAATATCCCACCAAGAGAACCAAAGGAACAAAACCCAGCATTAACGTCGTAAGAGATGAACAAGAAGTTCACAAAAAGTACCCGGCTTTCTTCTCTGAAATTGTAAATCATACTACAGTCCCAAAGAAGATTAGGCCCCAGTTCTCCTTTAATTAACCTGTAAGCTTAATGTCACCCCCAATGAAAACAGTAGACAATTGCATCCAATACTCACATAGGAAAAGAGGTGCCTCTAGTCCTGGTGGTGTGGAAGGTTACATAACTTGAATGAGCTTCCTGAACATCCCAGATGTGAGGAAGTATGAAAACCACCTTTCACGCATTTCAGAGACGGGGAGAAAGAAGGCGGCATGGCCTCAAGACTGAGCGCATCTAAGGACACTGGAGGACGAGCAAGCACAGCCGGCTTGCACCCGGAGGTTTCCACCAAACTCCGGAGACTGAATTGGCCCTCTGGGAAGTGGACAGCGGGAGGAGATGGGAAACCGAGACTGGGCGGCCCAAGAGGCGGATCAAACAGGAAGCCAAACCCAGTAAGTGGGTTTACAATGGCCACGGAATATAAGGTCCACATACAATAACACGAACCACGTTTCTCCGCGCTAGTAAATGCCCACGTGTGCCGGCAGGAAAAGACGACTCATCAGTTACTGAATACTGTGTTCTTCATCGACCGAGTTGAGTTTGTTGTTCACATCTCTTATTCCTTACTGACCGTTGGCAACTTGCACCATCAGACAGGAAAACGGTGTTAAGATCTCCTACTACGGGGGAGTGTCAGCTCAAGCTTCAGACTTTAGCTCAGGTCATGATCTCGCGGTTCGCAAGTTTGAACCCCGCGTCGGGACTTCGGATTCTGTGTCTCCCTCTCTCTCTGCCCCTCCCCCACTCACGCTGTCTCTGTCTCTCTCTCTCTCCCTCCCTCTCCTCTCAAAAATAAACATTAAAAAAAAATCCCCTACTAGGAAATTCATATGCGTATCCTTTTACTTCTGTCCATTTTTGCTCTATATACATAAAAGCTATTAGGCAATACAAAGCTATAATGGGTGCGGTCTTTGTCCTTAGTTCCTGGCACACAGTTCCTAAAACCTCTGGAATCTGTGGAGAGATAAGGCTGTCTTCTGTATGTTAACGAGCGGGTTGGCAGCCGTGTCCCACGATAGCTTCCTGGCGGGTGGCCAGGAAGACCAGCTACAATGGGATGGAAAGCTTTTTACGGTTCAGCCCCACCCCCAACCTCCAGAGAAGGGGGCAGGTGCTGCAGGGTGAGCTGTTAACGGCCAATGATTTGGTCAATCCTGCCATGTAACAAAATCGCCACAACACCCCCCAACTGACGGGGTTCTGGGAGCTTCCAGGTTGGTGAACACGCCAAGGTGCTGGGAGAGTGGCACTCGGACAGGGCGTGGGAGCGACACACGCCTCCTCCACACCTGGCCCTGTGCGTCTCCTCCATTTAGCTGTTCCTGTATCCTTTATGTAGGTTTTAATGTTTTCATTATTTTATTCTTGAGAGAGAGAGACAGAGAGAGTAAGAGCAGGGGAGGAACAGAGAGAGAGGGAGACACAGAATCCGAAGCAGGCTCCAGGCTCCGAGCTGTCAGCACAGAGCCTGACGTGGGGCTCGAACTCACGAGCTGGGAGATCATGACCTGAGCTGACGTCGGTGCTCAACCGACTGAGCCACTATAATATTTTTCTCTCCTTGGTCACCCTGAAGATTACAATTTACAATAGCAACTTAGATTAGCATTCTTACCACCTCCCAATGATTAGGTCTTAAAACACATTAAGTCCATCTCCAACCTCCTACCCATTGTGCTGTCGCTGTCATGTAACTTCAATGTACATTTCCGTATGCCCCACAGAGCATCATTCTGTTTTATGCAGTCAACAAAAGACACATTTACCCTTTCTGAAGCTCTCCATCCTGTCCTACATTTCCCTGTTTTTTCTAGGATCATTTTCCTTCTACCTTAAGATTCCCTTTAGTATTGGGGCCCCTGGGTGGCTCAGTCAGTTAAGCGCTGGACTTCGGCTCGGGTCATGATCTCACAGTTCGTGGGTTCGAGCCCTGCATCACACTCTGTGCTAACCTCTTGCTCAGAGCCTGGAGCCTGCTTCGGATTCTGTGTCTCCTCCTCTCTCTGCCCCTCCCCCACTCGTGCTTTGTCTCACTCTGTTTCTCAAAAATAAAGGTAAAAAAAAAAAAAAAAAAGATTCCCTTTAGCATCTTCTTTAGTGTAAGTCTACTGAGGACAGATTTTCTGTTTTCTCTTTGTCTAAAAACATCTTTATTTTGCCTTCATTTAAGAAAAATTGAGACAGGGGTGCCTGGGTGGCTCTGTCGGTTAAGCGGCCGACTTCGGCTCAGGTCATGATCTCGCAGTCTGTGAGTTCGAGCCCCGCGTCGGGCTCTGTGCTGACAGCTCAGAGCCTGGAGCCTGTTTCAGATTCTGTGTCTCCCTCTCTCTGACCCTCCCCCGTTCATGCTCTGTCTCTCTCTGTCTCAAAAATAAATAAATGTTAAAAAAAAAAAAAAAAAGAAAAATTGAGACATAATTCACATACTGTAGAATACACGTATATACACACTTTGAAAGTGTGCAATTCACTGGTTTTCAGTATAATCACAAAGCTGTACAATCACCACTATCTAATGCCAGAATATGTTCACCACTCCCCACAACCCCCCCCCCCCCACCGCCACCCAGAAGCAAGCATGCCCCACACCCTCCTCCCATCAGCCCCTGATAGCCACTGATCTACTTTCAGTCTCTATGGATTTGCTCCTGGTATTTCATATAAATGACATCATACAATATGTGGTTGTCTGCCTCTGATTAATTTCACTCAGCATGATTTCAAAGTTCACCCCCTCTGTAGCCGTTATCAGTATTTCATTCCCTGTGGCTGAATAATATCCCATTGGATGGATATACCACATTTGTTTATCCACCCATCAGCTAACAGACATTTGGATTCCATGTCTGGGCTATTCTAAGGCTCCTATGCATGTTCATAGGTGGGTGTGTCTGTGTTCCATCCTCGTGGGTGTATATCTAGAAACAGAACTGCTGGATTGAATGAGTGTTTGTTTGTTTTAAGTTTTTTAATGCTTATTTATTTGAGAGAGACAGTGAGCAGGGAAGGGGCAGAGAGAGAGGGAGAGAGAGAATCCCAAGCAGGCTCCATGCTGTCAGCACACAGCCCGATGCAGGGCTCAAACTCATGAACCACGAGATCACGACCTGAGCCGAAATCTAGAGTCACGTCGCTTAAATGGCTGAGCCATCCAGGTGCCCCTGAATGCGTGTTTTCTAAAGCGGGCACACATTCTACATTCCCACCAGCAACGTACAAGAGTTCCAATCTTGCCACCTCTTCACCGACACTTGTTACGGTCTTTCATTACAGCCATGTTGGTGGGCCAGAAGTGGCATCTCATTGTGGTTTTGACTCGTGTTTCCCAAATGACTGATGATGTCGGGCATCTTTTCACGCACTTACTGGTCATTCATTTATCTTCTTTGGAGAAATGTCTACTGGAATCATCTGTCAATTTTTAGTTAGGTTATTTACATTTTTACTGTTGAGTTGTAAATGTTCTTTATATGTTCCTGGATACTAGACCTGCATGAGATTTTCTCCCATTCTGTGGACTCTTTTCACGTTCCCAATAGTGTTTTTTAGAAGCACAAAAGTCTTTACTTTTGATGAAATCTAACATCTATTTTTTCTTTGGTGCTTGTGGTCTTGGTGTATACTTAGGAAACCATTGCCCAACCCAAGGTCACAAAAATTTACACGTTTCCTTCTAAGAGTTAGAGTTTTAGCTCTTACGTCTAAGTCTCTGCTCTATTTTGAGTTAATTTTATACATGGTGTAAGGCAGGGTCCAACTTCATTCTTCTGCTTGTGGATCTCCAGTTGCTCCCGCACCATTTGTTGAAAAGACTATTTTTTTACACCCTTGAATGTTCTTGGTACCCTTGTCAAAAATCAACTGACCAGGGGCACCTGGTTGGCTCAGTCGATACAGTGTGTGACCGTGATCTTGAAGTCATAAGTTCGAGCCCCATGTTGGGGGTAGAGATAACTTAATAAAGGAAAGAACAGGACAAGACAGGAAAGGAAGAAATCAACTGCCATAGATGTATGTTTATTTCTGGACTTGGAATTGTATCCCATTGATCCATATGCGATCCTTAACCAGGAACACACTGCCTTGATTACTAGTACTAAAATCAGGAAGTGTGAGTCTTCCCACTTTGTTCCTTTCCAAAATCGTATTGATTATACCGGGCCCCATGCATTTCTACATAAATTTAAAATCAGCCCGTCAATTCCTTTTTTTTTTTTTTTTTAAGGTTTATTTTTGAGAGAGCGTGTGACGGGGGGAGGGACAGAGAGAGAGGGGGACAGAGGATCCAAACAGGCTCCAAGCTGGCAGCAGCGAGCCTCATACGGGGCTCGAACTCACAAACCGTGAGATCATCACCTGAGCCGAAGTCAGATGCTCAACCAACTCAGCCACCCAGGCGCCCCATAAAATCAATCTGTCAATTTCGACCCAAAAGGTAGCCTGGGTTTTGACAGGGGTTACACTGAAGCTACACACCAGTTTGGGGAGAAATGCCATCTCAACGGTATGAAGTCTTCCAACCTGTGAGTACAGGATCTTTGATTTGTCCAGGTCTTCTTTGATTGCTCTCAACATTTTCTAGTTTTGCTTTCATTCAACAGTAAATATTTTTGCTGGGTACAGAATCACAGGTTGACACGTTTGCTTCTTTCAGCAGTTTTAACATTTCCCATTACCTCCCACTCCCATCACTCCCCTTGTGAGCTGTCAAATTGCTTTTCAGAACTCGCATGTCCTTTTTCCACTAGCAGTTATAAAACCTTCTCTTTATCTGTGGTTTTCAGAAGTTTTGCTATTATATGCCTGGGTGTGTTACGTGCTGAGAAGTATTTATCCCGTCATGGAGTCACAGCAACTCTTGAATCTATGTGTAGATCTCTGTTCTGACTTATAGCTTTGAAAAGCTCTCACAGATTATCTCTTCAGATAGTGTTTCTGTCCCATTTTTTCTCTCTCATCTCCTTCTGGAACTATAAATACATACATGTTAATTTTTTCACTGTGTCTAACAGGAATCCTAATTTATGCTTTAATTTTCTGTCCATTTTTTCTCTCCGTACTTCAGCCCAGATATTTTCCACTGACCTAGTTTCCAGTCCACTAATCCTCTCTTCAGTTTTCTGTGGTTGCTACGAAACCTATCTCGTTTTAATTTAAACCGCTGTTTTCTTTCTACCCTAGGGTCAGATCACCGTAACGCCATCTGGGATTGATTACAACCGAGTTTCCGTCTTAGGAGGGCTGGCCTATTTCCGTGTGTCCTTTCATCTAAGGGGCGTAGCCCTTCAGGGGCCCCAATTAAATACCTAGAAAATTAGCAGAGTCCTCCTCTTTACTGAGACCTAATCTCCAACTTCTGTTTGCCCTACCTGTGAGGTTTCTGGAAGTTTTCTTCAGCTTCTCTGCCTCCAGACAACTGCCTCCAATGGGCAGGTAGAGCTAAATGCTGGGGATTCATATGTCCACAGACCTACTTCTCGGACTCATCATGCCCCTGAGGCCTTACTGATTTTACAGCTCTACACGTGCAGATACATGTATATTTTAATCAAATTTTCCAGTTGTTTTCAGCAGCAGAGTGCTGTGATAAAAGCAAGTGTGTCAGAATCAGAAGTTCCACAGATAGATAGATAATGTACATATATGTATATATATCTATATATATTATAGGTTATTATATATCTATATTATATATATATTATGGATTATTATATATCTATATAAATAGATAGATATCAGATAGTTCCATATAGATATGGATAGAGATAGAGATGTCAAATTTCTCAAAATATTCTACAGGATTGTGACTGGCATTTCGTAGAATTTATAGATCGATCTACAGAGAACCATCATATTTAGAAATACGTTACACCCTGTCTGAACATGGTCTGTTTTTCAGGTCTTTTCATCATATACTGTAAACTGTTCTCCATGTAAATCTTGACCATTGTTAAATCCTAGACACTTGTTTTTATTTTGTGAATGGTATCTTGTGTCATTATCTCATCTCTTCTAGAGGATTTTTCTTTTTTTTTTTTTTTTTTTTTTTTGAGAGAGAGAGAAACAACACGAGCAGGGGAGAAGGGCCGAGGGAGAGGGGGGCAGAGAGAGAGAGAGAGAGAGAGAGAGAGAGAGATTGAGACTCCCAAGTGCTGTCAGCACAGAGCCCGATCCCGATGCAGGGCTCAATCTCATGAGATTGTGACAAAAATACAAAATGATGGTGAGACTGTGAGCCGACACTCAACTGACTGAGCCACCCAGGTACCCCTTTTGCTAATTATTTTGAGTACAGAGGAATTCTGATTTTTGTAAACTGATCTTTTATTTGATAAATACCAAATTATCTTACTAGTATATGTATTTTGCCTGTTGTTTCTGGAGATTTTTATTTGTAGGTGACCTATAAATACAGATGTATCTCTTCCCTTCCAATCCTGTTAACTCATTTCTACTTATTTTCTTAATGTGCCGGCCAGGAACTCCAGTAACATGAAAAGCTGTAACAGCATAAAGCATGTTTGCTTTGTTCCTGACCTTAAGTGGCACGCATCTGAACTTTTCCCATTGAAAGTCTGCTTTAGGTTTTGGGACATACCCTTCATCAAATTAAAGACATTCCCTTTATTATTTTGAGTTTTTATAACAGGTATGTATTAACGTAATGCTTTTCTTTTTTTTTTTTTTTTAAGTTGACTTATTTATTGAGAGAGACAGAGAGAGAGACAGAGAGAGGGAGAGAAAATGAATCCCAAGCAGGTTCCTCACTGTCAGCACAGAGCCCGACACAGGATTGTGACCTGAGCTGAAACCAAGAGTCAGACACTCAACCAACTGAGGCACCCGGGCTCCCCTTAATGCTTCTTCTACAACTGAAATAATCACGAGCCATGATCCAACAAGTTTTAAGTATATTAACTTTTGTAAAGAACCAATTTGGGGATGTGATAATACCACTCTCTATTGAACAGATTTCCAGCCTTGCTTTCATTATTTCTTTCCTTCTTGTTTACCTTGTGATTCTTTTTCCAACTTCCTGAATTAAAATTTGGCTGATTAATGACCGTATTAGTTTGCTGAGGCTGCCCTAACAAGGTAGCTGGGTAGCTTAAACAACAGAAATGTGTTTTCTCTTACAGTTCTGGAGGATTGGAAGTCCAAGATCAAGGGGACGAGGTCGGTTACTTCCCAGTGTCATGAAGGATCTGTTCCAGGCCTCTCTCCTTAGCTCGACGTGCCATTTTCTCCCTGTATCTTCCATCATCTTCCCTCTGTCCAAGACTCGTCCCATTTCCCCTTCTTATGAGGAGAGCCATGGAACTACAGTAGGGCCCACACTAATGACCTCATTTCCACGTAGTTACCTCCATAAAGACTCCTCTGTTTCCAAACAGAGTCACATTCTGAGGTACTAGAGGTGGGGACTTCCACGTATGAATGCTTTTGAGGTTTTTTGAGGGCCTGGGGAGAGAGCCACAGTTCAGCCCGTAGCAGTTTCCTGTTTCCTGGTAAATGTATTATAAGCTATAAATCTCTCTTTAAGTATCTCACAGATTTTAAAATGCAGCATTTCCATTCATGTCTGATTACTCTGTAATTTCCCTTATGATCTATACTTTTAAGTATACAAGCATGGGTCATTTTTAGCGGACTGATACTAATTTCTCTATTTTATTAACGTCAGAGATACTGTCTGCATGATAGTGATATTTTGGGAAGTTACTCAGGCAGCCCTTCTCGTCTAGAACATGGTAAAGTTTAAGAATGATCCGCATGTGCTGGAAAAGAATGTGCATTCTCTGCTGGATACAGAGTTCTTTATGTTATCTGTTAGGTTCACGATCAACACGTCACCAAAACGCTCTGTGTCTCATCCCAGGGGCAATGAAGGTGAACATGGGTTCACGGGAAGCAGGCGCCAGGACTGGACACAGTTAACCGCGGGCTCGGGGTCTCCACAGCCCCGGCAAACCCAGGATCCAAACCCCAGAGTGCTGCGGCCCCAGCCACCCTTCCATGGCCAGGGTGCTGCCCGCGAAAGCAGACCCCGCTCTGCACCCCTGCGGAGGAACGGTTCAGCCTCCACGACGGGGACGTTGGCTAAGTGGACTGCCGGAGCCTTTCCCGGATAGACTGAAGCTGCCTCAGAGGGCGCGGTCAGCTAAGAAAATGAGTCTGCCTAAAAACCTGGGCCATCCAGAAATGGTGGCCAAACTATCTCAACATCCCAAAGACATCATCAACAGAATTCCAGGGTCTCTTCCCGGTTGGCTGGGCCACGAAAACCATTTCTGACCTTGCGAATGCCAACATGGAGACAGATGCCTGATGAAAACTGGTCCCCCGTTGTGCGGTCCGGGGATGACTGCACGGGGCCTTCCTCCCAGAGCCTGGAATTTCGGGACCAAGAAAGGCCTGGCCTCTGATGGCCTCATTATGATTCCCACGTGGGCTACAGACCTCCAGCCCCCTCCCCCCACGCGAGCACTATCTCAGCGGCCCTCAGTCACCAGCGGGCGGAGATGGAGACACTCCCAAGTGCAGTGGGCTCACGGCTACACTCCTTCCCACGGAGGGAGAAGCAGCCACCCGAGAACAGTGATGGCCGCTGGTTTTACCAGAGGGCCCAGCAGAGGGAGCCCTCCCTGTGCACGACGACTCCGGTGGTCCAAATCTGAAGTTCAACTGGGCACCCGCAAAATACAGGGAGGCCGCGCCAATGGCATCCCGGGCTGGACAGTGGAGAAGGCCACCCCCCGCTGGGGTCACGCCCAGGAGACAGTGGGGTGACGGCTGCTCCTCAAATCCTCCGAGAAGAGGCCACTGTGAAATCCATCGGAGGCTGTGGAACCCCGGGGCCCGGTCAGGAGCACAAAAACGCGGTGGCCTGCCGGAGCCCGGCTTTGTTGTGGTTTGTTCTCGTTTGTTCATAAGGCTGGGTGGGCGAAAGGAGAGCACGGCAGTAGCAACTCCTTTTATTCCTTCGGTTCCGGTAAGACTGAAGGTCTGGATAGTGGCTGGCGAGCTCCGGGGCCTGAAAGACTAGAGCGGGCCACGCCCTGCGTGTACTATTGAAGATGACCTTTTCTGGCTTCATCAGAGCTCCCACACGGAAAACGCCAGACCCTGGGTACCCGCAGCCTCCTCCGCGGGCGGATCCTTGCCGCTGACAGGCACCGAGCCCTTGCCATTTCCCGGTAAGGACCTGCGGGGCACGCACGGTGCCTGCGCCTCCAGATCCTGCTACAAGCACATCCCAATGCCTCCCCTGGAGCAGCTCCAGAGAGCAAACCTGAGGGACCTGAAGGGTGTGACTTCAGGTTTTCCAAAGGGATGGGAAATGAAATTCCTAACAATGATTGAAATTCCTGCATGTATTCAGTACCTCTTACCAAATAGTTACTTTCTAGATTTGGAATAAGAAGAGACATGCCAGCCCTTTAAATGAGGAAAGCCCTGGGGTGCCTGGGGGGCTCAGTCGATTGAGCATCCGACTTCGGCTCAGGTCATGATCTTGCGGTATGTGAGTTCGATCCCCGTGTGGGGCTCCGTGCTGACAGCAGCTCTGAGCCCGGAGCCTGCTTCATATTCTGTGTCTCCCTCCCTCTCTGCGCCTCCCCACCCCTCCCCTCCCCTCCCCTCCCCTCCCCTCCCCTCCCCTTCTCTCTCTCTCTCTCAAAATAAATAAAAAACATTAAAAACATTAATAAAAAAATTAATGAGGAAAGACACTTTGTCCAGGAGTCCCTAAATCTGTTGGAACCTTCCACTGTGGATACCCTCTCTGTTCTCTTCTGTGGCATGTTTTGTTTTGTTTTTGTTTTAAACAGAAGTTTTATTTGCAACGAACCTGATCATGTGAATGAACAACTCTAACACTGGCTAGAACTGCTGTGCTAGCTGCGGAACATAAATCCCAACAGAATAGCTTGAACAAAACAAAAGTAGGTGGGTGCCTACTAGATACAGATTTGACTGCCTCTAACCCCTTCGTGAAACTAGTCTGGGAGAAACCAGTTGTTACCATTTTTAAAAATCACTGCTTTACTCTACCAATCGTTTTAACACAGAATGGAATAAATATGCCACTAACAAGTTCTACCTTCAGAAAATCAAGACTTCTATTCTTGACTTGCCAATTCCTGAGAAGGGAGTTAAAAGCTCTATTTTAAACTACTGCAAGTTTTTAGATTCTCCTATGCAAATTTTATCTGTCGTCACTGTATATATTTTAAAGCTAATTTGTTAGATGAACGTGTATTCCACGATAATTACAGCTTCTTTTAAAAATTATTTTATAACATTTATAACCAATTATCACATATATAAGGAAAACAAAAGACATGTGGAGTTCAACACAGGCGTAAGGTGAACAACGTATAAAAACCAAGATCAAGAAACAGAACGTTGCAGCAACCAAGAAACCACCCACGCGCCTCCCCCCCTTCCCAGTCTACATCGTTACCCCGACTTTTGTGATGAAATCAGATCATCTGCATTCTTTCCTGTGTTGCCTCCTTCAACTCCACATATGGTCAGGTTTCAAACAAGGTCATTCTAGCCTCATGAGTTGGGCAGTGGTCCCTCTTTTTCTAACTTTTGGGGAAGTTAATATGTAGAATTACTTCTTCCTTAAGTTATTCACAGAACTTACAGGTTAATTTACCCCAACCTGGAAGAATTTTTAATGATTTTTTAAATAGATAATAAATTCATAAATAATTCATGATTCAATAAATAGGTAGTACTTCACAAATCAGAACAAAACTATTTCCGCTTAGAAGTGTCACTCCCACTCCAGTCAGTGTCTACCTGCACCCCGTTCCCTCTTGTCCCTGTACTTTACGATAATACGAGCATGGATCATAATATTTTAACGGAAAAATCTGTTTTCAACAAAAAAACAGCACTCTATAGCTATGATCCTGCGTCCTGTTTTACTTACTTTACAATACATCCTGGAGACCTCCGCGCAGGGGCACAGAGAACTCTTTCTTTACCGCGGCTGCAGTGTTCCAGGGTGTGGATAAACCATAGTTTATTCGACCTACTTTGGACACTTGTGTTATATTTGTCTCTTTTGTACACTTAAAAATCTGATCCATTTGTAGTTTGTCCTGATCTAGAATATGAATTTTGGGGTGCCTGGGTGGCTCAGTCAATTGAGCGTCCGACTGCGGCTCAGGTCATAATCCCCCGGTTTGTGGGTTCCAGCCCCACGTCGGGCTCTGTGTCGACAGCTCAGAGCCTGGATTCTGCTTCAGATTCTCTCTCTCTCTGTCCCTCCCCTGCTCATGCTCTGTCTCTCTCTGTCTCAATAATGAATAAACATTAAGAAAAAATTTTAGAATATGAATTTTAACTGGATCCACAAATGGGACTCTCCCAATCGGCTATCCTGTGGTCTCAAAGACCATGTATTAAAAACTCTCTTTTACACTAACTGGAGACACTGCCTTTCGTTAATATTACATTACTGCATGGATTTGAGCCTATTTCTGGACTTTATGTACTATTTCTCGAGGCTTTGTAACATGTGTTAATATACGGCAGGTCCATCACTGCTCCATTTTTCACAAGTTTTTCTGTTTATTCTTTTTTTAAAAGTTTATTACGAGAGAGAGAGAACATACGAGCAGGGGAGGGACCAAGAGAGGAGCGAGAGAGAATCCCAAGCAGGATCCGTGCTGTCAGGACAGAAACCATTGTGGGGCTCGATCCCATGAACCGTGAGATCACTGACCTGGGCCGAAATCAAGAGTCGGACGCTTAACTGACGGAGCCACCCAGGCGCCCATTTTCTGTTGATTCTTAATTACTTTCTTGTATAAATTGAAGAATCGGTCTAGTAATTAGCATATGTATTGAAATTATTTAATCTATTCATTTAGAGATAATTAACATTTTTATAATGTGGCAATCGTATTTTTCTCTTCCATTATTTTCCAACTGTGGTTGTTTACACATATAAAAGTTCATGACTTGTGTAGATGTATCATTATTGTTGACCTAACCCTTTAATTTATAGTAGCTTTCAGCATTATCTTGGAGCTCTTAGATATATTTTTTAGATCTATAATAACCTATTTGCAAACTGATGTTCTAAAACTCTTCCTTTTCAATTCTTATGCCCAAGTAATAAAGGCTTTTTGGCAAAAATTAAACATGTGTCTGGGTCATTCCAATTCATTTGTGTTTGACTCTAACTATGGGCAATTCATGTGATTCGGCTTTCTGGTTTGTGCGGTAGCAGAAAGGTAGAAGAAAGAGAGCAAGAGAGGAGCAAGGATGAGGCAAACAGAAAACAAAACAAAACAAAAAAAAAAAGACTCACACCTACATATATACTTCTATAACATATTTATAAATATTCATTCAGGTGGTCTAAACCAAGGCTTCAACAAACTATGGCCTCAAGGTCAACTATATTCCAATACCTGTCTTATAAATAAAGGTTTATATGAACACAGCCAAATCCATTCATGTACAAACTGCCCAGGACCATACTCACATTACAGGGACAGAGCAGGGTACTTGCCCAAACCAAACGGACGGTACAATCTAAAATATTTACTGTCTGGCAGTTCACAGAAGAAGTTTGTTGACCCACGGTTCTAAAGAGCCGGACTGAAGCTCAGAAATTACCTGAATGTGTACAAGATGCAAAACCTAACTATATGCCATCCATAAGAGATTCACTTTATATACAAAGGCAAAAAAAAAAAAAAACAAAAAACCTTAAGAAAGCTATATGAACATGAGACACACTAGAAGACCAGACAAGAAATAATTACATTGCAAAAAGGAAAATTCCATAATGATAAAAGGGTTGATGTATCAAAAATACGTAAAAATTGAGAAGTTATATGCCCCTTTGAAGAGTTTCAAAATGTATGAAGAGGAGGAACAGACATACCCACAATTGCATTTGAAGATTCTAAGAGCCCTCTCGCAAAAGAACTAAACAGAACTCACCATATTATGGAAGATTTTGTCGACAGCATCAACTCTCTTGACCTGACATGTATAAAAGACTACAAGCAACAAATGTAGAATAAAAAGTATTTTCATGTGCACATGAAGTTTTCAGAGATAAGCCATATTTTGACCACAGAATGAATTTCAATAAACCTCAAAAGTACAGAAAACTTAGAGTATGTCTGACCATGATAAAATAACTTCGATATCAATAAGATAACTCATACGGCCCCAAAATTATTAAAAGTAAACGCTACACTGAATAACTCAATCAAAAAAGATATCAAAGATAAATAGTATTTTGATATGAAGAATGAAAATATAACATCAAGGTATGTGGGAAGCACTTAATCCTTCTCAGGAGGAAATTTATAGTTCTAATGTGTAAATTGGAATGGAAAAGAATCAAAGATCTAGGATTTTACCTTGAGAAACTAGAAAAAAGTTGAGCAAATTAAACCCAAAGAAAGTATTAGGAAAGAAATAGCAAAGGTAAAAACATTAAAGTTAAAAAGTGACAAAATACAGACAATTCACAAACCTCAAGTAGCTTTGTTCAAAATTAATAACACTGAAAAACCTCTAAACATGACTGCCATGAAAAACAAAACTTACTGAAGCTGACCCAAGGTAAAATAGAAAACTGAATAGCTCTGTAACCATCAAGAAACTAAATTAGTAGGATTATATTCCCCACAAAAACAAAAAATTCCAGATGGTTTCACTGGTAAATTATCAAACATTTGGGGGGGGGGGGGAACAAATATACATAAAATATTTTTTTTTAAAAAAGCAAAAACAAAAACAAAACTCCTTCAATTCATTTTTAAGTCCAGCATAATATTAACATCAAAACTTGACACGGACATTATAAAAAGGAAATTATAGGTGAACACTCTCCATGAATTATAGATATGAAAATAGTTAAGAAAATACTAAGGAACTACTGAATAGGGCAATATCTCAAAAGAATAGTAAGTCATGACCAACTGGAATTTATCCCAGAGGTTACTTTAATATTTGAAAAATCAATCATATACCAAAGGCATAATCTGTGAAAGAAATAATTGATAAGCTAGACTTCGCCAAAATTAAAAACTTCTGCTCTGTGACAGACACTGACCTGGGAGAAAATATTGGCAAAAGACACACGATAAAGGACTGTTATCCAAAATAAACAAAGAACTCTTAAAATTCAACATGAGGAAGACAAACCAACCCATTAAAAAATGGGCCAAAGGTGCTCACAGACGTCTCACCAAAGAAGATACACAAAGAAGCCTGTGGAAAGATGCTCCACACCACCCTGGGGACTGCAAGTTAAAACAACCATGAGATACAACTACACACCTGTTAGAATGACCAAAATTTAAAGCACTGAACGCCCCAAATGCTGACAAGGATATGGAGGCTACAAGAACTCTCATTCATTCCTGGTGAAAATGCAAAATGGTACCGGCCACTTTGGAAGGCCTTCTGGCAGTTTCTTACAAAACTTTAATAATGCTCTTATGTCAGTCAATCCAGGAATCATGCTCTTTGGTATCTGCCCAAAAGAAATGAAAACTTATGTCCATACAATAACCTGCATGTGGGTATTTATGGCAGCTGTATTCATAATTGCCAAAAGTTGGACACAACCAAGATGTCTTTCAGCAGGCAAATGGATAAATAAAAACAGTGGCATATTTGGACAATGGTATGTCATTCAGCACTAAAGAGAAATGAGCGATCAAAAGCCATAAAAAGACATGAAGGGAACTTAAATGAACATGGACGAAGGCACTCTGAAAAGGCTACATCCTGTATAATTCCAACTATCGGACATTCTGGAAAAGGCAAGACTGTAGAGATGGTAAACAGATCGGTGACAGAGGATGAGGGGAGGGAGGATGATAGAGCAGAGGATTTTTGAGGCAGTGAAACCATTCATGCGACACTACATGGTGGGTATGTGTCTTTATACATTTGTTCAGACCCAGACAATGGGCAGCACCAAGAGCGAACCCTAATGTAAACTGTGGACCTTGGGTGATGACGATGTGTCACTGCAGAGTCACAGACTACACACAAATGTATCACTGGAGTGCAGGATGCTGACAGTGGGTGAGGCTGTGCACATGTCAGTGCGGGGTACATGGGAACTCCCTGTACTTTCCACTCAATTTTGCTATGAACCTAAAACTGCGCTAAAAATTGGTCTATTTTTAAAAAGTCAATCAAATAACTAACCGTACTAACAGAATAAAAGGGAGAATCTATATGATAATTTCACCAGATGCCAGAGAAGCATATGACAAAATTCAGCACCCATTAGTTATTAAATTTTTTAAACTCTCAGCAAACTAGTAATAGAAGACAGTATCTTCAATCGGTTAAAAGGCACCTCCACCAACATTTACCATTAACGCCATACGTAGGCAGTGAAATGCCGAATTCTTTGCCCCAAAGCTCAGGAATAGGTGTCTCAGGACACCTATTCAGTATTTCCCTTGGGATCTGAACTAGTGCAATAAGTCAAGATAAAGAAATAGAAGGTAGAAAGTCTGGAAAATAATTAGGAAATTGTCCCTAGTCTCAGACAAGGTGATTGTTTACAAGAAAATCTAAGAAAACAGCAATTAAAATGATAAAAAACTGTCCAAAAAATAGTAAGTGAATTGAGGAAATCACGTCAGATACAAAAGTCACTGATGTATCTACATATTAGCAGCATTCTAGCTAAACATAAAAATTTTCAGTCTCATCTACCATAGCATCAAAAAACATAATATACTTAAGAATAAATTTAACGAAGTATGAACGAAACTGTATACTAACATAAGACAATCCTAAGAAAAGTTAAAATACACCTTAAAAAAAACAAGAGAAATACCCTGTTTATGAACTAGCAGACTCAACATTATTTATATGTCAGTTCTACCAAAACTGATCTATAATTGAATATGAACCCATGTTCAATGATGAGTAGGCATTTACGGAAACTGACACAGATTTTAGAATGTATGCAATACGGCAACAATCCTAGAAGAGCTAAAACAATTTTGAAAGAGAACAACGTAGAAGGACTTACCCTCAGACTTCGCTACATGCTCTCAACTTTTCAGTGTAAAGCTGGAGGGATCAAAACCAAGATAGTAGGAGACTGGCATAGGACAGACAGAGAGATCAATGAAACAGAATAGGAAAAGCAGAAAAAGATCAAGATTTATCTGGTCAACTGATATTTCTGACAAAGGTGCTGAAGTAATTCAATAGGGGGAAAACAGCTTTTTTCACTAAATGGTGCGGAAACAACCGCCTATCCATTAGGAAATAAATGAACCTCAATCCTTAGCTCACGTGACACGTGAATTCATTCAAAATCAAAATAAATCACCAAACTACACATCATAAGAGCTAAAGTTATAAAACTTTCAGGAAAAAACAGAAATCTCTTTGTGACCTGGGTACGAACCCGAATTTCTTAGAAAGTACATAGAAAACAATAACCATGGGAGAAAAAAATTCATAATTATAGCATCAAAATTGAAAACTTCTGCTCATAAAAACATTTTTCAGAAAATTAACAGGCAAGCCACACAGCCTGTGAGAAAATACTGACAAAACATCTATCTGACAAAGGACTTTTACAAATATAAAATATAATGAACTCCTAGAACTCAATAATGAAAATACAAATACCTCAATTTTTAAAAATGAGCAAAACATGTGAACACATACTTCACGAAGAAGATAGAAGAATGGTAAATAAGCCACAGAAACACCTATAACAATGCTATTTAAGACCATGAGCGACTATTACACACCCACTAGACTAACAACAAAAAAGTATTGGTGAGAACCACGGAACGTGATAGGAATGTAAAGTGGTATAACCTCCTTAGAAAAAAATGTGCCGGGTTCTTTTAAATTTAAACATACACCTACCAATAACAGAGAAGTTCCAGTAGCAGGTTTTGTCCAAAGAAGAGAGAAATGTATTTCCATAAATACTTGCACAATAATATGCGTGTCGGCTCTATTCCTAATAGCCAAAAACTAGAAACAGCCCAAATGCTCATCAACAGAAGAATGGATAAATTGTAATATAGTAATAAAATAATATGTTAATCGGCAATAAGAAGAGAATATTCATACATTCAATCACAAGGATGGATCTCATCAGACATATTCTGAGCAAAAGAATTTGTACACCAAAAAGTACCTATGGTATGATTCCATTTACGTGAAATTTTCAAAAACCCAAAACTAATCCACAGTGAAAATTTAGAACAGTGGTTGCCACTTGGGAGCTATGGGAAAGTGACAGGAAAGGGAGCTTGCTAGGAAGATGGAAATATTCTGTATCTTCAATAAGGGTTATCTTATCTCTCAAAACTAACAGCATTATATGTATATATAATTAGTGTACTTCAACATGTATAAAATTTACCTCAGAAGAGCTAGACAACCAAAAAAAAAAAAAAAATTACACTCCTAGTCTCAATGGCTTCACTAGTTTTCAAAGAAATACTACTAATCCTCTACAAACTCTTTCAAAAAAACTGAGAAAGCAGGAACACTTCCCAAATTGTCTTATGAGTTAGGTATATCATTCCAAAATTAACAAGATAGGTACATTAAAGGCCAATCTTTCCCGTGCACATAAAACAAAAAACTGCTAAACAAAATATCAGCAAACCAACCCAACTTACATATATTAAAATGATACATCAGGAACAACTGAACTTATACAATAATGCAGTATTGATACCTTTAAAAACTAACCAATATAATCCCAACAGTAACCAAATAAAGAAGTTAAATCATATCATCAAAACACATATAGAAAAAGCTTTTGATAAAAGTTAACTCCTATGCATGGCAAAAACTCTCAACAGACTAGGACTATAAAGAAAACTTCCTTAACCTGAAAAAGAGTAACAGTACAAACAAAAAAGCTGTAGCAAACTTCAAACCCAATAGTAAAATACTGCACACTTCCTCCTGAAATCACAAATCAGGTAAAAATTCTATTTTTACCACTTGAATTCAACATTTTCTGGAAGATCCTCTCCACTGCAATAATACAAGATAAAGAAATAAAAGGCATAAGGATTGGGAAGAAAGAAAACAAAAGCTGTCATTATTTAGAAATATGATTATGAAAAATTCAAAAAACTTACATATAAACTAAATTAATATGTCAAGATCCTTATATACAAGATGAATATACAAAAATCAATTGTATTTCTATTCTAGCAACAAAGTTATTAGCAAACAGAATTCTATAAAAAGCTCATCCACAAACACCGAACACTCATAAATAAATGTATAAAACCCACAAAGAATAAAATGAACCTTGACCTGTACCTCAAGAAATACAAAATAATCGATACCAGATGGATCAAAAACTGAAATATAAAAGATATTTTTAAAGATTATAGAAGATGACACAAGAAAATGTCTAAATGACCTTGAGGTTAGAAAAAAAACTTCTTTCAAGGAACACAAAAAGGGCTGATCAATAAAGAAAAGTTTAATTAACTGGTCTTCACTAAACCTAAGAACTTCTCTTCAATAAAAAATCCATATGGAGAGGGAAAAGCCAAGCCACAGGAAGGAAGAGATATTTTATTTAATACACACACAATTATCTCCAACAAAGGACGTAAATCCAGAATATATACCAGTAAGTCCAACAACCCACTCCCAATTCCCCAACCTCAGAATGTGCACTTCATGAAAAAAAAAAAAATCTAAGTTATATAAAGTGATATGAAAATGGGCTTAACTTATAGAATTTGTAAAGAAATCTTAACTTAAGGAAAATGTAAGATAAAATCATAATTCAGTGTTACTATTCATTCACCAAAAAAAAAAAAAAAATGGCTTAAAGGTAATAAAAAAAAAAAAAAAATTACCAAGTATTGGTGAGGCTGTAACGCAACTGAGACCTTAATATATTGTTGGTAGGTGTACTGGTAAAAATGATAAATGGGTAACCACTTGGGAAATTATCTGGCACTATCTACTAAGCCTGAATATGCCCACCCAGTGACCCAGCAATTCCACTCCTAAGTTTACATCCAACACAAATGAGTGTCTTGCCTCCCAAAAGACATGTACAAGAACATTCGTAACAACATTAATAACGTGGCCATAAACCATCAACCACTTGAATCCCCACAACATTAGTATGAATAAACAACTTGTGGTATATTTATACAGAGGAGTACTATGAACCAATACAAACAAAGATGAATAACACAAGCATAATCTTGAGCAAAATAAGTCACAAACAAGCACATATATTAGAATTCCATTAATATAAAATTCAAAAACAGGTAAAATAAGTCTACGGTGATAAAGTCAGCAGAGATGGTTAATATGGAGGTACTTACTCACATAGAGGAGGCAATGCATGCCTATCCTGGTCTGCATAATGGTGACACAAGTTCATGCAAATGCAAAAATCCACTGAGTTAGGCATGCATATAACTCAATTTTTAAAAAATTTTAAGACCTTAAAATAAACATATTTTCAGACAAATAAAAGCAGACAGTTTTTATCATCAAACATGATGAAATACTAAAAAGAATTTTTAAGCCAAAATGAAATGGTATCAAAGGGAAGTATGTGAATGTAAAGTATGTGACTATGAAGAGCAACAGAAAATGTAAATGTATGAATAAGCCCATGTGAACAGGGACAGTAATTTTTAAGGTTTTAAATATATGTAGAACTAAAAACATAAGAGCAATGACAAAAAAGGTAGAAGTCAGGTAAATGAGAATCGGCAAAACACAAGTTTACCAAGGACACATGTGGCAATCTCTAGGGAAACCAACAAAAAGTAAAACTAAGAAATTAATAAATGAGAGAAAAAATAATTTAAAATACTCCATTAATCCAGGAATTGGGAGACACATAATACAGAATGGGCAAGACAAATATAGAAAAAAAATTACAGTACGTAGTGTATTTACACTAAATATCAACTGACTATATACTCCAACTAAAAGACAAGAGATTATCAGAGTGGATTAAAAAACAAAAACTGGGGCGCCTGGCTGGCTCAGCTGGTAGAGAATGCGACTCTTGATCTCAAGGTCATGAGTTTGAGCCCCACACTGTGGGTAGAGTTTACTTTAAAAAACAAAACAAAAACTATATTCTACTTAACAGTAAACATACATAAGATTCTAAAAAGCTAAAACTACAAGGAAGGAATAAGATATTTAATGCAAATGCTAATAAAACGAGCTGAAATCATTCTACTGATGTCAAATTAAGGACAATTTAACTCCAAAAGCATTACTTAGAGATGACAAGGATCATTCCACTATGATAAAAGAGTTAATCGCCAGGAAGATATAACTTTATATTTGTTATCAGTGAAAACTGAAAGAAAGAAAATAAAGAATAAATAAGGAAATGACAGATCAAGCAGAGACAATAATGAAGTAAGGATGTGGAAGATTTAAACAAGGTTAATGAATTTAACCTAATTAGTATTTCTAGAACAATGCACAGCAAATTTCTAAAGACTGAAATCACACAGGGGCGCCTGGGTGGCTCAGTCAGTTAAGCGGCCAACTTCGGCTCAGGTCATGATCTCGCGGTCCGTGAGTTCGAGCCCTGCGTTGGGCTCTGTGCTGACTGACTGACAGCTCAGAGCCTGGAGCCTGTTTCAGATTCTGTGTCTCCCTCTCTCTGATCCTCCCCCGTTCATGCTCTGTCTCTCTCTGTCTCAAAAATAAATAAACGTTAAAAAAAAAAAATTTAAGACTGAAATCACACAGTAACTGTTATGGAATTACACTGCAACTCAATAACAGAAATATAACTACAAAACCCTCTAAATATTTAGAAATTGGGCAACAAACTTCTAAAGTAATCAATTTTTAAAAACCACACAAGTAGTGGAAATTTACAATCATACTGGAAATCACACTGTATTTTGAGCAAAATAACAATGAAAACATGACATGATAAAACTTATCAGCTGTAGCTAAAGCTACTTAGAGGAAGATGGATAGCCTTAAATACACATATGGAAAGAAGGGCTACACATCAATGCTGTAAGTATCTATCTCCAAAAGCTATGAAAAGGATAGCAAGTTAAAACCAAAGAGAATAGAAGGAAGAAAATATTAAGAGCAGAAATTTTTGAAACAGAAATCGAATCTACAACAGAAAAACTCAAAAGGCAAAGGTTAATTCATTGAAAAAATAATAAAACCGATAAAGCTCTGGCATGACAAATGAAAAAAGCAACAGGTAAAAATAATCAATAGAGTATTAAGTGTGAAAAATTAGATGACATGGATGGACTCAATCCAAACTAGTCTGATTTCCACTACAGATATTCAATACATAATCTCAAACAGTGTCACCAGCAACCTCGAGGGCCCACGGTTTGACAAGTGAAATCTTCTAAGCACGTAAAGAAAAAATAATAACAATCTTCCCAAACTCTACCAGAGAATGGTAAAGACGGAATACAATACCTCCCTCTTTTTATGAGGCCAGCATAATCAAAACACCAACATCTGATGAGGATTTTAAGTAGGAAAATTACAGGCCAATTTCTCTCAAAGATCCTAAGCACGTACACATGTTCACAGAGCAAACCAAGAGCAAGGAAACATAAAAAGGGTAATACAAAGTTGGGCTTAGGTTAGAAATGCCAGGTTAGTTTAACATTTGAAAATAAACTGGGGTAATTCAATACATTAACAGAGCAAGAGAGAAAAGCCTTAAGTGTCTCAAAAGATGCTGATAAAACATCTTAAAATCCAACACAATCCATAATTGAAAAAGTAAAATTAGCTAGGTTACTAGGTGCAAAGTCAAACAAAATTCAATTATATTTCTAACTATTAGCAAAAAAAAAAAAAAAACAAAAAAAAAAAACCCTAGAAAATGAAATCTAACAATTCTAATTAAAATAACAAAGAATGTCACATTCCTTCATTGATTGGCTGACCTAGCGTTAAGATGTCAATTATCCACAAATGGATGTCTAAAGAAGTTTTTTTTTTTTTAAGGGTATTCATTTATTTGGGTGGGGGGTGGGCACGAGCAGGAGAGGGGCAGAGAGAGAGAATCCCAAGCAGGCTCCACGCTGTCAGCGCAAAGCCCAATGGGAGGCTCTGTCTCATGAACCGAGAGATCATGACCTGAGCCAAATCCAGAGTCAGAGCTTAACCGACTGAGCCACCCGGGTGCCCCTACAAACTGATCTCTAGTTTCAGTGTAATCCTAATCAAAAGTCAAGCAGATGTATGGGTATGGATTTTTAAGAGTAATTCTGAAATTGAAATACTCACTGTAAAATTACATGAAAATATAAAGGGCCAAGAACAGAGGAGGAGAGGGAGGATGTCGGAGGATATACACTACCAGATACGGAAACTTCTTAATCTAGAGTAACGTAAACCAAGTGTGGCAGTGGCACGACGAGAGACAAATAAGCCGTTGGAGGAGAAGAGAGTCCAGAAGCATCCTCAACCTTACACTGACATATGAAGAAGAAAAACATCTTGGAAAAAAATTCCACGCAGAAATATTTCATTCAAAACTCTAACATATTTTCTGATCAACTGTATCAATTACGACATCAAGGAAATCAGACTTGAGTTAAATTGCCTCACAGACTGTATAAAATCGCTTCCAAACCAAGTAGCAGAACTTTTATAAAAACTCTTTCTTACCTCTCCAAAAGCTCCTCGACCAATCACCTTCAATATCTCAAAGTCTTCTCTATGTAGACGCATCTGTTTCACTTTAGAAGTAAATGGTTTGGCTGAAACAAAAGAGCAACATTAGTCACTTTCTTAATGAAATGTGATGCAAATTAGGTACATATAATGGTATTTCTTAAACAACAAAAATTCAAGTTATGATTAAGAATGAAGTCAAAGTGTTTCATAATCCCACCACACTATATTGAGAATAGATTTAATATCCATAAGAAAACAATTTCCCTTATTTCTTTTCCTTTTTTTAATGTTTATTTTTGAGAGAGACAGAGCAGGAGCAGGAGAGGGGCAGAGAGAGGGAGACCCCGAATCCGAAGCAGGCTCCAGGCTCTGAGCTGCCAGCACAGAGCCCAACGTGGGGCTCGAACTCACAAACTGCCAGATCATGACCTGAGCGGAAGTCAGATGCTTAACCAACTGAGCCACCCAGCGCCCCAATTTCCTTTATTTCTTATATGTGAATACATTTTTGTTGACAACATATTGTTAAACAGCTAATAACATATGAAATAATGCAAAGTAACAGGGAGGTACAAACGAGACCAGTTTATTTTCATGCTAAACATTCTGCATATTCTAGCTCTCAATGCTAGACACATACTTGAACACAAATGTCTGAGAAGTAAAAGCAAATTTCGTGGTACCCAAGGGAGTTTCAGCCAAGAAAATGCAGATTTCTTTCACATTCATTCATTCATTTATCCTTTTAACACACCCTCAGCAAGAATTTACACTATACAAAGCATGGTGGCAATCACCAGAGTCTGAACAAATAAGATTACAATACGGTACCTTCCTTCAAGAAGTTCTGAGGCTTTAGGACAGAGAGTAGGCACACGTACAAAATGTAACAATGTGATGAGACTTCTAATGGAGGTAAACAAAGTACTTCAGACGAGTGAGAACAGAAAACTAAGAATTCGCGGATATACCACAGGAACTGGACCTTGAGGACTAAGTAGAATTTTGCTACTTTGACTGGGTTTGCAGTGTAGACATTCCAGGCACAGGAGGCAATACAAGCAAATGAAGAGAGGAGGGAAATTAATTTGAGGTGCTAACAAGCAATAATCCATTGTCGTTATAGAATTTTGAGAAGAAATGCAAAGAAATTGAAGATGGAAAGTGGAAAACATAAATGGCCTTAAATATCATGGAAAGAATTTAGACATATTATTAATTATAAGGGATAAATTGACATTTTTTAAAATTACAGAATCAATGTACATTCTGCTGCCTCTAAGACAAATTTAGACCTGCTTCCTTCCTTCCCCTCATGTCCCTCTTTATTCTCACACAAAAAGGAGTAATATGATTAAAAGGTCATTATGTATGGATATCTGCAAATCAATCAGTGTGATACACCACATTAATAAAAGAAAGGACAAGAACCACATGATCTTCTCAACAGATGCAGAAAAAGCATTTGACAAAATAGAGCATCCTTTCTTGACAAAAACCCTCAAGAACGTAGGTTTAGAGGGAACATACCTCAACATCATAAAGGTCATATATGAAAGACCCACAGCTAATATCATCCTCAATAGGGAAAAACTGAGAGCTTTTCCCCTAAGGTCAGGAACACAACAGAGACGTCCACTCTCACCACTGTTGTTCAACATAGTACTTGAAGTCCTAGCCTCAGGAATCAGACAACAAAAAGAAATAAAAGGCATCCAAATCAGCAAGGAAGAAGTCAAACTTCCCACTCTTTGCAGAGGAAGTGATATTCCACATGGAAAACCTGAAAGACCCCACCAGAAGTCTCCTAGAATGGACACATGAAGTCAGCAAAGTCACAGGACACAACATGTTGCATTTTTGTACACCAACAATGAAGAAGAAGAGAAATCAAGGAATCGATCGATCCCTTTTACAATTGCACCAAAAACCGTAACATACGAGGAATAAACCTAATCAAAGAGGTAAAAATTAGATCTGTACTCTGAAAGCTATAGAACGCTTATGAAAGAAACTGAAGACACAAAGAAATGGAAAAACATTCCACGTTCATGGATTGAAAGAACAAACACTGTTAAAATGTCTATACAACCCAAAGCAATCTACACATTCAATGCAGTCCCTATAAAAATAACACCAGCATGTTTCACAGAGCTAGAACAAACTATTCTAAAATTTGTACGGAACAGAAAAGTCCCCAAATAGAAAAGCAAAGTGGGAGTCATCACAATTTCAGACATCAAGCTGTATTATAAAGCTATAGCCATCAAGGCAGTATGGTAGTGGCAAAAGAAGAAGAAAAAAAGACACATAGATCAATGGAACAGAACAGAGGACCGAGAAATGGACCCACAACTATATGGTCAACTCATCTTCAACAAAGCAGAAAATACAGGAAAGCATATTCCAATCCAAGGGAAAAACTCTCTTCAACAAATGGTGCTGGGAAAACTGGATGCAACATGCAGAAGAATGGAACTGGACCACTTTCTTATACCATACAGAAAAACAAACTCAACATGGGTAAAACACCTAAATGTGAAGCAGGAAACCACCAAAATCCCAGAGGAGAACACAGGTAGCAACCTCTCTGCCCTTGGCCATAGCAACTTTTTACTAGACACATCTCTGCAGGCAAGGGAAACAAACGCAAAAGTGAAATACTGGGACCTCATCAAGATAAAAAAAAAAAAAAACTTATGCACAGCAAAGGAAACAATCAACAAAACTAAAAGGCAGCCTACGGAATGGGAGAAGATATCTACAAATGACCTGTCTGATAAACGGCTAATGTCCAAAATCTATAACGAACTCGTCAAACTCAACATCCAAAAAATAATCTGGTTAAGAAACAGGCAGAAGACATGAAGAGATATTTCTCCAAAGAAGACATACACAAATGGCCAACCGACACATGAAAAAATGCTCAACGTCACTCATCATCAGGGAAATACAAATCAAAACCACAATGAGATGCCACCTCACACCAGTCGAAATAGCTAAAATCAACAACTCAGGAAACAACAGATGTTGGCGAGGATGCAGAGAAAGGGGAACCCTCATGCACTGCTGGTGGGAATGCAAACTGGTGCAGCCACTCTGGAAAACAGTATGCAGGTTCCTCAGAAAGTTAAAGACGAAACTACCCAAGGACCCAGCAACTGCACTACTAGGTATTTATCCAAAGGTATCCAAAGGATACAAAACTACTGATTCAAAGGGGCACATGTACCCCAATGTTTATAGCAGCGCTATCAACAATAGCCAAAGTATGGAAAAAGCCCAAATGTCCATCAACTGATGTATGGATAAAGATGATGTGGTATATAAGTACACCGGAATATTACTCAGCCACCAAAAAGAATGAAATCCTGCCATTTTGAATGATATAGATGGAACTAGAGTGTGTTATGCTAATGAAACAAGTCAGAGGAAGAAAAATACCATACGGTTTCACTCATATGTGGGATTTAAGAAACAAAACAGATGAACACAGGAGAAGGGAAGGAAGAATAAAATAAGATAAAAACAGGGAGGTAAGCCATAAGAGAGACTCTTAACTAGAGAGAACAAACTGAGAGCTGCTGGAGGGGAGGTGGGATGAGCTAAAAGGGTGATGGGCACTGACGAGGGCACTTGTGACAAGCACTGAGTATTATATGTAAGTGATCAATCACTAAATTCTACTCCTGAAATTAATTTTTTTAAAAAGTGGCCCAAATTAAATCAAAGGCACATCATCAAAATTAAACATTTATGGGGCACCTGGGTGGCTCAGTCTGACTCCTGATTTCGGCTCAGGTCATGATCTCATGGCTTATGAGATCGAACCCCACATGGGGCTCTGTGCGGTCAGTGGAGCGTCTACTTGGGATTCTCTCTCTCCCCTTCTCTCTGTCCCTCCCCTCTTCACATGTGTGGACTCTCTCAAAATAACTAAATAAACATTAAAAGAAATATCAAAGTAAAACATTTGTGATAATTAAAACAAAAGGTCATCATACATGGGTACAGCTCTGTTCCACGGAGCAAGGCTCATATTTATTTGAGCTGTAGGAGAGTGAAATAGAGCCGTCAGTCCTTAAAATTTGATTTGTTCTGAAGGTATTTGGGCCCACTAAGTAATTTAGAAAAGAAGGCCATTCCACACCGCACATCTCAGTCTGGTAGAGATTTCTGTGTCGGTCTTTTACCTTTCGAGAATAAGGAAAGGAAATGGAGACTGCTGTGCATTTGGAACCCACACAGTGGAGAAGACGACGGTTCAAAGGAACAACAGCTCTGAACAAAGGTTTGGGAGATCTCACCCTAGAAAGACAAGACCCAAAACCATGCTGCCACGCGAAGTGAGCACCTTGATAAAATGACTCGGGTGTCCTGGTTGTGAACAAACTGGACTGGACAAATGGTTGAGACTGTGGCCACTGTGCACCAGTCAGGGTCCCAGAAGGAAAAAAACAGATCATAAATTGAGGGAATTTTACTGACAAACAGTTTGCAAAGGTGTAGGAGGGAAGAGTAGTGATCTATCTATCCATCAGTCTAGCAGGAATCTGACACTGGTGTCCCCCCCCCCCCCCCACCTTTCCCAGCTTCTATACAAGCATTTCAGAAATACCTGGGCAAGAGGGTAGGTATGGAATAGAGAAAGGAAAATAAAGATGTGGAGCCAGGCAATATGAGGCCAGTGCTAGTCTAGTTGCCAGCTACAGCTAAAACACCACACGGCCTCCTACAACGTAACACTCCGCGGTTGTTCAAACACATCTTCTACTTCCTTGTACGTCTCCCCACCTCAAGACTTCCAAATAACCTGAGCCCAAATAAAGTATATGCTCTGTATCCTTGTCCCATTACTGACCCTAAATCGAAAAACAGGATTTCATCACAGACCACTACAGTCATTTGTAATCTAGCTCAGTTCTTCGAGAATAATTCCATGTACACCTCCTTTTGGGTAACATCTTATCTAAAAGGTCAAAGATGTAGCTCTTTCAAACCTCTGAGATGGTATTGCAAAGCAGGAAAAGAAACTATTGTTTTAAAACTAGAGTAAAAGAAATATAATTTGGGAAAGCAAAGGGCTGTTAAAATGATCTTTTATACCAAAGGTACAAAACAGTATGCAAACAAGAAGTAATGCTAAGTTTTCTGTGCAGTAGCACATACTCGGAAAGCACCAAGCAAATGAATACGCTACAGTCATGTGTAATTAGGACGATAGGTTTTGTCCTTATCCAAGTTTTGTGGGAACCTACAGCATCGAAAGAAATTTAAAAAATAGTCCTATCTATTCTTTACATCCTGGAATCTGCTAATAAAAATCCCATTTCTATGACACTGCAAAACTGTTCTATTTTTAAAAGCATTCAAAAATGAGTTAAGTCACAGATTTCTTCGGGAGGCTCCTAGCTTTACTAATCAGTTACTCATCACTCAAGAAGTATCTTCTAATACCTGCTGTATGCCAGCCACTTTATAAGATGCGAGAGATACAAAAGATAAGTAGTCCCTGTCCTCAAGTAAACAAATTATGCAGTAAGTGTTACTTTTCCATTTAAATTTTTCAGTGTGACTACAAATGGCTAATAAACAAAAAATGGTACTCACAAGAAATCACAGAAATGCAAATAAACATACTAGAAATACTCTATTACTTACCTACCAAATGTGCCGAAAATAAAAACCCGGAACCACCAACAGGTGTTCTCATACAGGGCTGGTGGGACTGTTAATTACAATCTCCATGAAGATCTGGGTTTCTATTTCATTATTTTAATTTGGCCTATTACTTAAAAAGACTTTAGAAGTTGAACCATCTTTATATGCCTTGAGACAAACCATACTTGGGTGTATTTAGTTAATAAACTCCTGACATTGACTCTATTTTAAAATTTTACATCTGTGTTCATAAATAATGTTGGTCTACAATGACCTTTTTTCTATACTGTCTTCATCTGCTTTAGGACCAATGACAAATCAACCTCATTAAATAAGCTGAGTAACTTTCTCTCCTTGCTTACTCTCTAAACAAAATTCAGGTTGTTTAAAGAACAAAACTACAAAACTTTTAGAGGAAGAAAGCAGAGACTGATAGAGACCTTATAATCATAAGGTCTGAAAACACGTGCTAGTGAAAACATCCTTTCATGGACTTTTGATAATTGACTTCTTTCACATTATTGCCCATTTCATGTTTTCGATTTCTTCCTACGACAACTGTGTTAATTACACTTTTATACAAATTTATACATTGCACTGAATTTTTTAAATTCATTGGAGTAAAGTGAAATAAGATTCTTTTGTTTAAAAAATCTATAAGATAGGTAGGTTTGATCCCTTTTTAGGTGCTAATATTGTATATTTGGATCTATTTTCATTGTTTTCCCTTACCAATACTGCTGGAAGTTTGCACATTTTACAATTATTCTTCCAAGTAGATAATATTTAGATTTGCCAGTGCTCTCTAAAATTCTGTGGCGTTTTTTCTTGTTTTAGTGGGTTCTCCCGCAAATTTATGCAAAATTTCAGAAAAAGTAGAGGGTAATATTAACCCCTCCCACCACCAAAAAACTAAGGCATATTAATAATTGACAAAAGAGATATTGGGGGGAAAGGCATGAGTAGAATAGAGATTAAAAAGAGCCATACATACTGCTTTAAAAAAATGTTGAACTAACCAGGACATAATGATT
The DNA here is from genome assembly GCF_022837055.1 of Prionailurus viverrinus. Taxonomy (NCBI): domain Eukaryota; kingdom Metazoa; phylum Chordata; class Mammalia; order Carnivora; family Felidae; genus Prionailurus; species Prionailurus viverrinus. The sequence goes on from NC_062577.1 coordinate 634,190, forward strand.
CTAAACATGTATAGGCCAGCAACGTAAGCTCAAAATAGGTAAAGCCAAACTGACAGATATAAAAGAAACAAACTCACCTTCGTATATTTTACTGTAACTCTCTCAGTAATTGACAGCTCAAACAGACCAAAACAAAAGCAAAAACAAAAAAGAAACAAAAAACCTGAGCACCTTGTCTATAATATACCACTGAGGAGTTGGAGAATATCATTTTAAAACACACATAAAACTGCTACAAATTTTGGTAATATGCCAAGACATAAAACCACCTCCAAAGAACTTCAAAGTATTGGGAACATAAAAACCAAATTACAGGAGTACAGTGCAATTAGAAATCGGCGACAGAGGGGCGCCTGGGTGTCTCAGTCAAGCATCCAACTCTTGATTTCGGCTCAGGTCATGATCTCACGGTTTGTGAGATCAAGACCCCTGTCAGGCTCTGCAACGACAGCACAGAGACTGCCTGGGATTCTCTCTCTCTCTCTCTCTCTCTCTCTCTCTCTCTCTCTCTCTCTCTGCCCCTCCCCCACTGTGCTCACTCTCAAAATAAATAAATAATTTAAAAAAAAGAAATCAATAGCAGAAAGATTCCCAGGAAAAACCATAAACTCTGATATCCAAAAACAATTTCGAAGAAAAATTAATAAAATAATCAGAGAATATTAGAACTATATAGTAAGAAAATACTATACTTCAAAAGTTCTAGAACACAACCGAAACCAGTATATACCACATGGGGAAAAAAGCTCTCAACATTTACACTGGTAAAGAAGGAAAGCTTAAAAATTAAGGTGTTAAGCAGACAACACAAAATATTAGACTAAAAGAATAAACTCAAAGTATAAGAAAACAAAAATGTAGGAAAGCAAAATAAATAAAATCAATTAATTTTAAAATAACCTTATAATAGGTAAGTTCAACAAGACCAAAGGATGGTTCACTGAAGAAAAACAATAAAAACAACTGAAAAGTCACTATTAGGAATGAGAAACGACAAAACTCCAGATGCCTCTGAGATTAAATGGACAGTAAAAGAATATCATTAAAAGCTTATGCCGATAAATTCAAAAATGCAGCCGTGAACAAATTCCTAGAAAGAGTAACTGATTTTTTTCAAAACTGAAAATATGAACTCGCCAATAAATAAGTTGAATCAGTAATGTAAAAAATCTTCCACAAAGAAAATTACAATCATGAACAGCTTTACCTGCAAGTTCAACTATACACACTAAGAAAGTGGTAACTCCCATATTAAAACAAACTTTCCAAAGAATAAACCGAGAGAGAAAGCTATCATTTCATCCTAATCTCATACCAAAAATACAGGTAAGTTTGTTCATGAATACAGATGTAAAAAAACTTACCAATTATCAAACTGATCAATTTATAAATAAAATAACATGACCAAATTGAGTTTATCCCAAGAACACAAGGTTGTTTTAATATTAGAAAACTGATTAACATAACTCACCATATACATAGATTGAAGAAAATATCAATATCTTAATAAATATATTTATAATACAAACCCTGTTCAATAAAATTATACAACCATTCTTGCTACTTTTAAAAGCTACACTTTTAACAAATGAGAAACAAAAGGAAACTTCCATGGCCTGATAACTGATGGCGACAACAGCAGCACTGCAGAACAGCAAACAAAACACTTACAAAGTAAAATGTTAAAAACATTCTCTTTAAAATCAGGACGCAAATAAGGATGCATTCTATTAAAATAATTGTTATTATCAGTTCTACTTAGCATTTTAATAATGATACAAGTCAGTGCGGCAAGAAAAGAAATAACAGACATAAGAAAAGGAAGAGAGCAAGCTGTTACTATGCGCAGATGGTTTGTGAGATCGAGCCCCACATCGGGCGCCAAGCTGGGCGTGGAGCCTGTTTGAGATTCTCTCTCACCCTCTCCCTTTGCCCCTCCCCTGCTCACGCTTTCTCTCTCAAAAAAAAAAAAAAAAAAAAAAAAAAAAGAAAAGAAAAAAGAAATAACAAATATTGATGAGGAATATTCATTAGTGCAACAACGATGGAAAATATGGAGGTTCCTCAAAAAACTAAAAATAGAAATAATACATGATCCAGTAATTCCATTACTATTTATCCACAGAAAATTAAAAACACTAATTCAAAAACACACGTAACGTTTATTGTGGCATTATTTGCAATAGCCAAGATACGGAAGCAACTCAGCCATAAGTGGCGGATTACGCGGCCATAAAAAAGGATGAGGTCTTGCCATTTGTAATAGCATGTTTGGACCTAGAGGGCATTATGCCAGGTGAAGTAAGTCAGACTGAAAGCTGAAAGCCATATGGTTTCACCTATACGTGGAGTCTAAAAACACAAAACAAATGAATAAACAAACAAAAAGCATAATCAGACCTGTAAACAGAGAACAAACTGATGGTTGCCGTGGGGAAGGGGGGGCGGGGGAGATGGTGAGAGTGGGAGTGGAAACAGTCATGGAATCAGTAAGTGACGGGAATAAAAGGCACAGCGTAGTCAATACAGTCAATGATCTTGTATCGCGTCAGACGGCAGTTACACTTGTGGTGAACACACAGCGTCACACAAACAGAAGTGGAATCACTACGTTGCACACCTGAAACTAATGTAACATTGTGTGTCAACTATACTCCAAACGATTTTGAGGAAATTCACGTATTAAAAGTCATCTTCCATAAAAATGTGCTTCAAACTGAAATAATGAAATGATCCATAACATTTTAAAGTGAGTTTTCCACTCTAAATGCAAGTAAATTATTTCACATATATTTCCCCCCACGAAACAAAACTCAAACAGACTCTTTATTACAGAGAACCAACCCATGGTTGCTAGAGGGGAGGTGGGTGGGAGGATGGGCAAAACAGGTGAAGGAGATTAAGAGTACAAACCACCAGCAATAAAACAAAAAAGTCGTGGAGATGAAAGGTATAGCACAGAGAGAAAATTAAAAACCCACAAAAAAATCAACACACATCATGAATGCAATAACTGAGTCAAGCAAGTTGCTGGACATAAATAGTAGGCAAAAGTCAATTTCACTCCTATATATCAGAAAAATTTTTGGAAAATCATCCAGAAACATATTTATGATGGGACTTTTGAAAGTACCTATCAATAAATCTATCAAAAATTGTATCTGTCCTTAATATACTACAAACGTTTACTGAAAGATGTTAAAGACCCAAATAAAAAGTACTTGGATAGGAAGGCATTAGTTCATTAAAACGTCAATTCTCCCACACACAGATCTGCAATGTAATGTAATTACAATGAAAATCCCAACCAGGGTTTTCATGAACTTGACAAGCTAATTCTAAAATTTACAAGGACCTGCTTCAGATTCTGTGTCTCCCTCTCCCTCTGCCCTTCCCCTTCTCACACTCACATGTGCTCGCTCTCTTTCTCTTTCTCTCTCTCTCTCAAAAATAAACACTTAAAAAGCTTTTTAAAGGGGTGCCTGAGTGCCTCACTCAGTGGAGCACCCACCTTTGGCTCAGGTCATGATCTTACAGTTTGTAGGTTCAAGCCCCACATTGGGCTCTGTGCTGACAGCTGGGAGCCTGGAGCCTGGTTCTGATTCTATTCCTCTCTCTCTCTGCCCCTCCCCCATTCACGCTGTCTGTCTCTCTCTCTCAAAAATAAACACTAAAAAAATTAAAAATAAAATTTACAAGGATGAACAAAAAAACAAGAATAATCAAGACACTTTTCACAAAAAATAAAAACAGTAGAAAAAGAAAAAAGACTTGCACTATTAAAAAACCATGGTAATTAAAATAGTATGTGTGCCAAGAAGATGGGCAAATCGACCAAACAAACAGAGAGCCCAGAAGCAACTCACACACGTATGGACATGATTTATAATAGTACTGGCACAATACAATGGTGGGAAAAGAATGGACTATTTTAACACATGACTTCGGGACAATGGTCATTTTCGGGAAAGGAATGCCACTGGAATAGCATGTCACACGATACACAAAGTAAAGTCATTCCAGGTTGTTTAAAGGCAATATACGAGACTCTGTGACTCTGGGTTACAGAAGAATTTTTAAATCAAGGTAAGTATAGTTTATCTAAAAAATAATTACCTAAAAATTTGACCATGTAAAGTTAAGAATTTTTTTTCATCAGAAGTCACCATAAAAGACACTAAGTAGGAGTAATTAACTGTGACACATATAAATGAAAATGGATTGGTACTCAGAATACATACTGATCTCCTACCAATGCACTTAAAACAAACAAACCAACTGAAAAATGGTGTGTTTCGTAGAGAAGAAAACACAATGGCCCACAACATATGAAAAGATAGACAGCTCATTAGTAATCAAACAAATATACCTAAAACCACAATGACAATTTCAGACATCTGGCAAAAATTAAAGTCAATAAAACCAAGTGTTGGGAGGAATAATATCTTGTCCACTGCTAGTGGGAATGTAAATGAATATAACCACTTTAAGTTTCCCATTTAGCTATTTCAATCGATCATGTGCATATCCTAGTCTCCAGAGATTCCTTCTTCGATACATACAGCACCTAAAGAAACGTGCATATGGGAACCGAAAGACAGTACTATACAGCATTATCCATAATAATGAAAACCTGGAAACAAACGTCCATCTACATGAAGATAAATAAACCGTGGTTCATTCATGCAACCAAGTAATATAAGCACATGAAAATAAATAAACCATAGCTATTTTAAGTGTGAAAACTAATAAAAGGAAACAGCACTAGAGTGGATTCTGGATGCAGACGGGGAGGCAGGAAGGGGGAGCTGTATCACTGAATGTCAACTACAGGCCCCAAAACAAAAATCGTTAACAAGAAAAGATCCAGGGAGAGATGAGCCAGCACAGCGTCTCCTACAAGAAATGATCACGCCTGCAGCTCAGCCAGCGAGAAACCCCCACCCTGAACTCTTGCCTTTCTCCAAATGGACTTTTGTTCAAAACAACTCCCTCCTAATTTCCTCCTCCTTATCTATAAAATAATGTGCTTCTCCTCAGTTTGTTGGACTTGCCTATAGTTTGACTATAGTTTGCATATCCTGAATGGCAATTCTCTACTATTCCTGAATAAACCATTTTTTTTTTAAGTTTATTTTTGACACAGAGAGAGTGAGTGTGAGTTAGGGAGGGGCAGAGAGAGAGGGAGACACAGAATCTGAAGCAGGCTCCAGGCTCTGAGCTGTCAGCACAGAGCCTGACACGGGGCTCGAACTCAAGAACCGTGAGATCATGACCTGGGCGGAAGTCGGACGCTTAACCGACTGAGCCACCCAGGCGCCCCCTGATGAAACATTTTTGCAAGCAAAATAACTTTTATTTTTAAGGTTAACATAAGCAATGCAGATAAATCTCAAAAACACACTACTTGGGAAAGAAATCACAGAAAACATACAGTAGGATTTCTTTTACATAAACTTCAAAAACAGGCAAAAAGAAATATTCTACAGGAACTTATACAAGTGATAAATCTATAAAAAAGCAAGGAATTTCACAATGGTGACTTATTCTGGAAAAAAAAGAGAGAAATACATTGACGCACAGGAGTGTTTCCAAGATCCTGTTCATATCCCATTTCTTAAGCTGGATCAAAGGACAGAGAGATGTTCCTCTTATTATCATCTTTTGAGTTGCACAGAAAGTTTTATAAACTCTTTTATATATATGTACACAGGAAAAGTTTTTAGTAAGAAATTTTGAATTTTGTATAATGTGAATAAAACAGTATTCATTTTAATGAAAATGGTTGGCTCAAAAATGGACTTGTTTGGCCAGAAGTTTTTCACAACTTGATATTCTTTCCAATCTGAGAAACTATGATGTCTTTCATTAAACCTATTGATATGCCTTTATTTTCATTTTAGTGATCGAGTTAGATGAAAACAATTGGTCATGAAAAAATGAACTGTGAACAACTTTAGGAAGAAAATAAATCATCACTAGTCATTATTCACCAAAACAAAGTTCCCTGAAGACATGTTCCTGAGAAGAGTAAATGACTGGCTGATTACAGGCCCTTCAACCTACTACATACATAATGAAGCAACCTGATCCCTTAAGTAAAACAATCATCTTACCGATGATTACTTAGTTCAGAACCGTGTTCTATTCACATAGTACCAAGAAGCGTGGCTCACGAGCTTCTCACTATTCTATTTGTCCTCATGACCCTACCTTAGCTACAATATATACCTGGGGGCCTCTCACGTGTCCTTCTGATTGCAACTCATCTGACCGACATCGCTATAAACTCCGATCTGTTCACCTTTAACAAAGACTAAAGCCAAAGTATGTAACTGACACGGATCCCGCTAAACCCTCACATATATGGTCACCTGATTGTGACAGAGTTGCCAAGACCATTCACTGAGGACAGGACAGTCTTCTCAACACGCGGTGCTGGGAAAACTAGATGTCCATATACAGAGGAGTGAACGTGGATCGTAGTTACTTTTAATTCACTTGAAATGCATCAAAGACCTAAACGTCCAAGCTAAAACCATAAAACTCTTACAAGAAAACACAGGGAGAAACTTCCGTGATTTTTTTAGACAGGACACAAAATGATTTTTTGGATATGACCCAAAAGGCACAGTCAATAAAAGGAAAAAAGAGGTAAATTGGGCTTCATCAAAGTTAGAAACTTTTGTACGTCAAAGTACACTACCAAGATAGAGAAAAGACAACTCATAATGAGGAAAAATAGTTGCAAATCATATATCTGATAAGGGATTAATGTAAAACATATAAAGAATTCCTGTAACTCAATAACAACAACAACAAAAAAACTATCAAAAATTGGGTGAAAGTTTGAATAAGTATTTCTCCACAGATATACAAAGAGCCAATAAGCACATGACAAGATGCTAAACATCACCAAGAATTAGGGAACCGCAAACCAAAATCACAAGATACCATGACACGCCCTCCGGGATGGCTATAATAAAAAATAGTAATAATAAACCAAATAAGCACTGGCAAGGACGTAGACAAAGTGGAGCCCCATACATCGATCGCCGGTGGGAAGGCAGAGAGGACAGCTGCTTTAGCCAAGAGTTTGGCAGGTCCTCAAAAAGCTAAACAAACATTTACCTTGTGAGCCAGCAATCCCATCCCTAGACATACACACAAAGGAATTTAAAGGAGGGATTCAAGCAGATCCTTGCACACCAAGGTTCATCAACATGACTCACGATAGCCAAGAGATAGAAAGAACCCAAATGCCCGTCAATAGATAAAAGGATAAACAAAACATGGTATATACATACACTGATAAATTATTGAACGTTAAAAAGAAATGAAACTGATATAGGCTCCAACACTGATGAATCTTGAAGACATTATGCTAAGCGAAATAAGCCAGACATAAAGAGAAATAGTTTGCTTCAACTTATATGAAACATCTAGAATAGGCAAATTCACAGACAGAAAGCAGATCAGAAGTTACCAGGGGCTGAGAGAGGGGAGAAAAGGGGGAGTTAATTGCTTAATGATTACAGAATTTCTCTTTGGGATGATGAAAAAGTTTGGGACATAAATAGTCGTGACGGTTGTATGACATTATGAAGTGAATGCAATTAATGCAATGAATTGTACACTTAAAAACGGTTAAGGGGCACCTGGGTGGCGCAGTCGGTTAAGCGCCCGACTTCAGCCAGGTCACGATCTCGCGGTCCGTGGGTTCGAGCCCCGCGTCAGGCTCTGGGCTGATGGCTCGGAGCCTGGAGCCTGTTTCCGATTCTGTGTCTCCCTCTCTCTCTGCCCCTCCCCCGTTCATGCTCTGTCTCTCTCTGTCCCAAAAATAAATAAAAGACGTTGAAAAAAAAATTTTTTTAAATAAAAACGGTTAAAATAGCAAACTTTATATACTTTACCACAGTGTTAAAAATTAGTAAGATAATATGACAAAACCACTGAATTATACACTTCGAATGAGTGAATTGTTTGATATGAATTAAATGTCAATAAAGCTTCCTTTAAGCTTTAAGGTTTCTTCAAAAAAAGAAAAAGTTGACAAGGTGGGTTGATATATACAGGCCCTATTAGAGCTGAAAATGGGAGCCTAAAAACATTATAACGCCATCTCCAACACTTAAAAGGAGCTGTGATTTCTACTATATAACAAGATCACAAAACAAAGGTTATCATTCACACATAATTTACTTCCTCCCAAGGCTAAATCAGAAGTCCAGAAACAGGGTGCTGACAGCTGACACTTGAGGCAAATTACATCTCTGATTATTCTAATATGTGGTACAAATGACCAAGGAACAAGAACTATTAAATATCTCTGGAGAGGTATGTAGTTACCTCTCACGCCATTCATAATGTCTGGGACGGTTTAAAAGATTCCCCACTACATTAGAGCTGAGAGTTCACAAATTCAATGAAATTATGACATAGAACCAGACAATTCACAATTTCAATTCCTTGAATATTTATTTCTATATTGCGTTTCAAAAAAGTTGATTATACCTGCAACTTGGTGCCAAAATTTCATTAGCTATATTTAACAAAAGTAAGTATGAAAAAAGTCATGAAGGGGTAGCCTGGGGGGCTCAGTCGGTTGAGCATCTAACTTCAGTTCGGGTTACGATCTCACGGTTCACGAGTTCAAGCCCCACGTGGGGCTCTGTGCTGACACCTCAGAGGCTGGAACCTGCTTCGGATTCTGTGTCCCCCTCTCTCTCTGCCCCTCCCCTGCTCATGCTCTCACTCGCTCTCTCTCTCTCTCTCTCTCTCTCTCTCAAAAACAAATAACAATTTTTTAAAAAGTCATGAATTCTATCCACCACAAGGCCATTTGAGACACTCAGTGTAAAATCATTTCATATATATGACAAATTACAAAAAAAAACCCCTTTATATTCATTACAATAACTGAGAAAGATTTAATACAACTAGATTACTGCCTCTGACAAAAACCAGGGCCACAGAATTCAACTGTTGTGCTTCTACACAACAGACACATCTACACTGAGTGCATGACGTTCAGCGACGTCTCCCCAGCGACTACGCCATCCGACGACAGCAACAGCTTGACTGTTTAACGCCATACAGTTCGGAGTTGTCACTTCTGGCACATTCTCTTGGAGACATGTGCCATGCCGCCTCCCTGCCCTGCTCTGAAAACCCTCCCCTGCTCCTCAGGGGAAGGTCAAGTGTAGACGGTGGAGCCTCAGCGACGTGCGCCGGAGTGGAGTACTGACCCCAGCCGTAGAGCAAACAGCTGAAAACCGCGGCTCAGAAAGCGCTCGTCTCTGCAGATGGTTGGAAGCGGCAACACATGCACGCAGCAGGAACTGCACCAAGCGGCCCACCATGTGGCCAAAAGCAAAGGAGAAAATCACCGGAAAAAGGCAGAAAGAGAAAAAAAAAAGCACAGTGCATGCACGAGGAGCAGCGAAGATGAGGACAGCTGTGACATCTGTCCCGTATTCAGGTTCCGGCGGCTTCCTGCACACTAGCTGCATTTCGGACGTGAGTTCCTTGAACATCCCTGAATGTGATGGTACAGAACCTGTGTTTCCGCTCACAGATAGTCCGAGTTAGCATCCAGTCTAATATCTAATTTACCACAAACCTCCCTACGGTACATGTTATTAACCCCCATTGATTCCGAGGCCTGTAAGTCACAGCACCGCTGTGGCACAGCTGGCCCGAGAAGGGCACACCAACGTGGAAGAAATCGTTTTACGCATCATTCTGAAAACGTGCCCCAATTTCAAGAATACGATGCTGAAAAAAAATCCCTTCACTGTCGTCTGAATGTACCCCATTTTTTAAAGTGCTTCTGGACAAGAAAACGATTTAGTGCTAAAGACAAACTCTGTGTGATGATAAATGATTTGGCAGGTACATTTCACCGGGACCTGTCGAGGCCAAATACTATGCTATACGCACTTGTCTCTACATTCTCGCTCACTTTCATTATCATTCAGAATAACTATTATTCCCATTTTCCGGGGGTGGAGGGACAGGTTCAGAAAGCTCAGACAAATTGCTAAGATCATCCTGCTAGTCGGTGGCACAAACAGGATTCAAACTCTCATGTGTCAGGCTCCAAAGCCTTTCTAATATACCATGCTGCCTCTTTCTTTCTGAAAGTTTTGAAATACACAGATGCTGAAATTACAAGAATCAAATATAACATAATTCTAAATTTAAAAAAAAACTAAAGATCCCTTTGAAACAGGAAAGACAAAAGCATATTTCCATCTGAGCCCCCAGCATACTAAGTGGCTCATTCACTTACACACTGTTGACTAAATGGACAAATGAATAAATTGTTCTAAAAGAGAAAGAATTCAAGTTGCCAGTAGGAAATGCCCCGTACACCTCGTGAGATGCACCGTCTCTGCTGCTGAATGTTGCCCAAGATTTGAACACGGAGGCTCCTTCACGCCGGCCTCCCTCCTCCTCGGCACTGCTGTGCAGGCCTGGGGACAGGAGCACGGGCTATGAGCCTACTGGTGACAACTACCGGGGGATGAGAAAGGGACAAAGTGAGAGGTTCCAACAGAAAAGGGGTGTGGAGAAGGGAGGTAAAGGTGAGCCGCTGGGGAATAAAGGCAGAGCCTGGGGCAGAGAGAGGCCCGGGAGAGAACGGGGAGCACTGGAGCAAAAGGTTTCAACCTTCCGGTCACCCGTGCTGCCTGCTTCCTCCCTTTCCTCTCCAGCTTCTCCATCTTTCTCTCCCTTATCCTGTCCACGGCCTGCCCTTCCACGTGCAGTGGAGTCGCAGAGGCAGGGACCACTGCCGGGGGCAGGAGGAGATCATCGTCCATGCAGAAGGTGGGTTGGGGGGGGAAACGAAGACAAATATGAGGCCACGTGAAAGCTTTCACCGGTTGTAGCAAGCTCTGTGTGCAGATTCTCAAATAAAATATGCTGGGTACTTCAAAATTAATACACAGTTAAATATTATGAAATAGAATGGGATTCTACGCTAATCACTTGTAACCTACAAAGAAAAAAGTTACATGTGGCATGCGTCTGAGATGTCTCATCTCTGGCAACCACAAATATTGAGAGCAGGTATAAAACTGCTTCCTACTCACTTTTAGGCACTTAAAATAGTATCTTTGACAGCATGGGTTTTTTTTTTTAATTTTTAATAACTGAGTTATCATTGAAAGAAGTTACAACACAGTCCATATGGTTTTGGCAACACAGTAAGCAAAAGGAACACAGATTCACACACATACAACCACAGAACAAACACACAGAACACTGAAATGTTGAGTAAAATAGACAACAATTAGAAATTTTAAGAGAAAAGATAGAAAGAGAGAGAGAAGGGGAAATCCCCAAGAGCCAGAATTACAGAGAGAATGCCAATCAAATTTTAAACGCAGGAATAAATGCTGTGAAAGCTTAAGGGATTACTAGTCCTGGACACAGGCCCTAATAGACAGACCAGGAAACATGAGTTATTGCTGGTGACCTCGGAGAGGCAGAGGACCAGGGTCGAAACCCCTGATTAAGGAGCCCAGGGCCTTTCTCCATGTAAGAAAATGACAAAAATTCTGACTCTTGGACCAGGTAAGGCAACTCAGGGAGGGGCTGGGGGTGCAAAGGGAGAGCAGGTATGAGTTAGGAGTCTGAAGCCAAGAAATTAATATTAAATCTAGTCCCTACCCTACAGAGGAGAAGCACTCAGGGGAAGAGAGCTCAACCTTTAAAAATGTACCCCAATCAAAAGCAAGCCCACAATCTACAACTTTAAACCCGATGAGGAAGTATCTACCACAATGGAAAGTTGGCAATCAAAACAAACAGCTTAGTACCCAAGAACTCAAGAGTACAATCTGAAAGCACCATAAAGTGGGTAACAATGATTAAAGAGAGATATACATAGTGAAATAATATAAATTTCATACAAATAATGAAAACAAAGTGTGAAAATGAACCAAAGAAAACCTCGAGAAATTTAAAGTATGGTCACTGAGGGGTGGCTCAGTCGGTTAAGCATCCGACTTCGGGTCAGGTTACAATCTCATGGGTTTGAGCCCCGCATCGGGCTCTGTGCTGACAGCTCAGAGCCTGGAGCCTGCTTCAGATTCTGTTGTCTCCCTCTCTCTCTGCCCCTCCCCTGCTTGCTCTCTCTCTCTCTCTCTCTCTCTCTCTCTCTCAAAAATAACCATTAAAAAGAAAAAAAAAGTACAGTCACTGAAATTTAATGGTAATTCATAATGTGAGCACATCAGATAATTTAAGTCACCAACTCACTCTATCTAATTTTAGTGTTTCTTTATTACACTCCACGCCAGGGTGGAGTCCAACACGGGCCTGAACCCCTGACCCTGAGATCAAGACCCGAGCTGAGATCAAGAGTTGGATGCTCAACCGAATGAGCCACCTGTGCACCCCTCACGCTTTATGTAAAAAGAAAAACCAATCATCTAAACCAGTAACTCCAAAACGGGGGACGGAATGGTGGGTTGGGAGGACCTCCTCAGGCATAAGGTAGACGACTAAGAACTCCTCCCAAGGGAAAACACACATACCTCAAATTTTAAATGTCCTACAAAAGACTACTAGATACGTCATAAACTTAGAGTAAGAAACATGTCCTAAAGGGTACTGAGTGTGCACACACATTTCAAAACTTACTATCAAGTATACATTTAAGCCAAATTATATCTCATCACAGAGAGTATTACCTGGTTAAAAAAACAGCCTTTTAAGCCACAGGATATCCTGAGAATGTCACCTAACACGTTCCCAGCATCAATGAATTCTATGTCACACGACACAGCAGAAGAACAATAAGGAACTTAGGAAATGGTGTTCAAATGACAGAGTTATGCTGCACAGACTTAAAAACATCTCACCTAAACACTAACACTTTCCCATCCCTACAATAAATAAATGTGACTTTAATAACAACGGGTGACTGAGAGTAGCAAAGCAGCTACTTTATTCTATAGATTTTTAGTGATTCTCACTAAATCACTTTCTTACACAGAAAGGTTAAAGGAAGAATTTCATTTATACAAGAGAATGCTTAATTGTTAATGGATAAAAGTGTAGGCCTTGGCATCAAAGCCCTGAGGAGTTAGTCTGAGGGACCCTGACTACCTGTGAGACTGTGAAAGGGGAGTTGAAGCACCTGAACAGGCACTGATACCTCATAATCCTCGGTGCTGAGGAACCGGTGCTAAGCACGGAGGATGTCCAACTTAAGACGGCCTACCTCAACAATTTTCAACTTTACAATGGTGTGAAAGCAATATGCGTTCAGTAGAAACCATACTTGGAATTTTGAATTTGGATCCTTTCCCGGGCCAGTGAGACGCAGACGGTCCCGTCTCAAGATGCTGGGCAGGAGGCACGGCTCCTAGTCAGCCCCACGATCGCGACGGTGAACAGCCAGGACACTGATGACCATTCCATTTATCTCTTTCAGCACGGTGTTCGCTAAGTTACATGAGATATTCAGCACTTTTATAGGCTTAGTGTTAGATGATTTGGCCCACCTGTAGGCGAGGGTAAGTGTTCTGAGCAAGTTTCAGAACACTGGGCTAGGCTAAGCTAGGATGTTCGGTAGGTTAGACGTTAGATATTTTCAAATAATGACGGGTTTAATGGGAAGTAACACCATCATAAGGCGAGGAAGATCTGTAATACGTACCAGGAATATGTAAGGATTCAAAAGTATTAGCTGATATTATTAAAAGAATCTTCAGTGCCACTTACTATCTACTTGATCTTTGATCTGAAGTGTATTACGTCACCGGACCCCAGATTCTCCTTTTCCCTGAACTAGAACTACTAACGCAGACCTGTAAGAATAAAACATTTTTAAGCTAAATTACTTTCTTCCAAGGATCTCAAAACATAGATTTTAAAACTCTGACGATCCAAAGGAGGTCCTTTAAGTTCTAAGACTTATGACAAGCATTTGGAGGATAAGAAAATGCCTAAGTGACATCCCAACAACAGCATACCTTAAAAGGAAAAAGGAGGAAAAAAGTCTCATGAATTCAAGGGAACAGATCTGTTCACTACTTTAAAACCCGTTCCTCTATAAACCACTGTAAAATAAACTAATATCATGGCATCGTGGTCAACAGCCTAGTTACCTTCCAGACAACTATTCTTCCCTTCCTCCTCGCTAAAAGACTCCAGATTTTGGGGTGGTGTTCTTATGTCTGCCCCAGATGCTGAAATTATAGTTGATATATGCCAACCGTCACCACCCCTTTCCCCTCTTCCCCTTGTCTGGTCAGGCCTCTGTGTGAAACCTGCTGGCAACCAAGGTGAAGGGCCTAAGAGCTTCTGAGTAAAAAGAATAAACAGAAAGCCCTTTCCCAAACACTCCCTTTCTTTCTACGAAGGGTGTTACAGTGGTGATGCGCTTTTCCAGGAGCTGTCTTGCAACCACGTGGGGAAGACCAGCTCATCCCGGACACTGCTGAGCCAGAGAACCATCTCTGTGACCACCTGCCTTGTGACTTCTCGCTTAACAGCAAATGTCCTTGAGTTATAAGCCACTGTGTAATTACAGGTAATAATAAGCACACCTTAAATGTTACAAATTATTAAACACAAATTCAAAATATAATTCTATCCTGTGACAGCTGATACTCTGGGGAAATTTTGTCAAGTTCAGCCCTCGTCAACAATTTTATCTCTGCATTTATTAACTGAAACTACATGTCTGGAGCACTTTTCTGGCTTCTCCTAAATTAGGTCATCTGAATAGTATTCATCATGTTCAGATTCATTCCATTTAACAAGCTCAGCATTTTATATTCCTCCTTTTCTCTTCTATGGACAATTTAAATTAAAACAACAACAACATTGGGGCGCCTGGGTGGCGCAGTCGGTTAAGCATCCGACTTCAGCCAGGTCACGATCTCGCAGTCCGTGAGTTCGAGCCCCGCGTCAGGCTCTGGGCTGGTGGCTCGGAGCCTGGAGCCTGTTTCCGATTCTGTGTCTCCCTCTCTCTCTGCCCCTCCCCCGTTCATGCTCTGTCTCTCTCTGTCCCAAAAATAAATAAACGTTGAAAAAAAAAATTTTTTTTAAAACAACAACAACAACAACAAACAAAACAAAAAACATAGGCATAATCCTTACTCTATCCCCAGTCTTAAGGGATCTTAGACACCAGGCTAAAATTTGGGAAATAGTATTTGGAAACCACAAAATAATAACTTTTTAATCAGCACAAAAGAATAAGTGAGAACTCCTTACTAAAGCTTACTAAGTAACAAGTTCTGTTTAAGGGCTTTGCACATACCAACTTGTCTCACAACAACTTAACAACTTATGAGGTTAGGTACCATCATTAGTTCATTTTAGAAACAAGAAAGCAAAAGCAAGAGAATTTATTTTACTTAGTCTTTTTTTAAAATATTTTTCAACTATTTTTTGATAATTTTGCTGGTCCTCAAATAGCCAAATAAATGAAGGAATTGGGATTCAAACCAGAATATCTAGCACATTTTTAGTAGATCAGAAAGAGCAGGAAAATGTTGACTTGGGAGTTGTCAAGGAAGGAATAATAGAAGTAAAACTTAGGGGCACCTGCATGGCTCAGGTCATGATCCCACAGTTCGTGGGTTTGAGCCTCATGTTGGGCTCTATGCTGACAACTCAGAGCCTGGAGCCTGCTTCAGATTCTGTGTCTCCCTCTCTCTCTGCCCTTCCCCTACTCAAGCTGGGTCTCTCTTTCTCTCTCAAAAATAAATAATAAACATTAAAACATTTTTTTCAAAAAAGAGAGAAGTAAAACTTAAAATGGCCATTGCAAATTTAGGAAAGAAAAGTTAATTAAGATAATGTATCAGAGTTTGCTCTTACTAATACTTAATTTATTCATTTTTAGAATGAATAAATTTTGTCTATATAGCTCCTTCAGCCAAGAATTCACATTTAGTGTTGAATGACATAATTAAATTCATGAATGATATCCCAACTCATCTCCAACTCAGTTCCGATCAGTTACTCACAGGGATACACAGAATATATAATTCTACAAAATGAAATTAATTTGGGAATCCGGTGGTCTCTTAAAACCTAGATCAAATATGGGCGCCTGGGGGGCTGAGTCGGTTGAGCATCTGACTCTTGATTTCGGCTCAGGTCAAGATCCCACATCAGGCTCCAGGTTGAGCTGAAGATTCTTTCTCTCTCCCTCTGCCCTCCCCTACTCACGCACTCTCTCAAAAATAGATACATTAAATTAACTTAGATCAAATATCTATAAGGCTTGTGGAGAAAAAAGGAATACTATAATGGTATTTTAATGTTTTAGGAATGTTTCCTGGCCCTTAATCACTTTAGAAACACACAGCCTGGTTTGTATCATCCATCATGTGTGCAATTCACACAGATGCTGTCAGCTAAGGGGTGACAGACATCTGTTAATGATTATCTACACCTAGCTAATAAGGCAGTCTAAAGCAAAAGATACAGTACAAAGAATTCTGGACCATTCATACAAAAAGCATTTATTAAGCATCTCCCATGTGGCCAGGGACTATGGCTAGTACTGAGTATTGAATCAAATATTTTAAAACTGCAAAATAATAGGCAAAATGTACCTAATCTCTTGGAAAAGTTTTATTTTTTAAAGTATGCATTAAAATAAATCCCAATATGATATATGACTGAGGTTAACAGCTGTTTCTAAAGTTTACCTGCAAGGCAAAATGCAAAATAACCAAGAAAATTTTCTAAATCACAGACAGTAGATAGGTGTGGGTTTATTCCAATCAGATATCAAAACATTATATAAAGTTGTAGTAAAGAAAAGAGTGTGGTAAAGAGACAGATTAACATAGAGGTTGGCAAACTTTCTGTAGAGGCTACAAAAACATTTTAGGCTCTGTCAAAACTCTGCCCTTGCATCATGAAAGCAAACAATAACAATATATAAACAAATGGGCAGGTCTATGTTCCAAGAAATTTGTCCAGAAATTTGAGCCAGATTTGTCCAATGTGTCACAGATTGCTGAACCCTGGACATACAGAACAAAAATAAGCTCAGAAACAGGTCCACAATTATCTGAAAATTTAGTGTAAAATCAAAGAGGAATTTCAAGTCAGTGGGGGAGACAGACTCTTGGGGGGGAAAAAATCAATCCATGCTGCATACAACTCAAAAAATAATACTATATTAAAGAAATAAGTGTTTGGGGCGCCTGGGTGGCGCCGTCGGTTAAGCGCCCGACTTCAGCCAGGTCACGATCTCGCGGTCCGTGAGTTCGAGCCCCGCGTCGGGCTCTGGGCTGACGGCTCGGAGCCTGGAGCCTGTTTCCGATTCTGTGTCTCCCTCTCTCTCTGCCCCTCCCCCGTTCATGCTCTGTCTCTCTCTGTCCCAAAAATAAATAAAAAACGTTGAAAAAAAATTAAAAAAAAAATAAAGAAAGAAAGAAGTGTTTGTAAAAACTGTAGTACTGATAGGAAGAAGTACTGGAGCATATTCCTATAATCTTGACGTATCTAAGACTTTCTCAGCAAAACAGAGCCATATGGCCAGAAGCTGTAAAAGAAAAAAGTGCTAAATTTGCTTACATAAAAACCGAAGCCTTATGTAAGGTTAAAGTTAACATGAACAAAGTTAATTTTAAAAAACCGAAAAAACATATTTGCAACAAATATTTAACAAGAATTAATATGTAGTTTTTACACACCAATAAGAAAAAGACTAGTATTAGAAAAATGAGCAGGGTATATGAATGGATAATTAAAAAAAAAAAAAAAAAAGAATGCCATATGGAAAATATCCCTAAGGTAAATTCGAGGTTTATATATTCAAGTAACAAGTATCGATTATTGACCATGGGATAGGAGGAAAACAAAGACTGATAATAACCTGTTCTTGGAAAACAGGGATGTTCATACACCATTATTGGGAGTTTAAACTGGTATCCACTTCTGTAGAAGGAAATAGTGCAATAACTTTTAGTATTTTAAATGTGCCCCACTTCTGGGTATCTACTCCTGAGGAACACACAAAGAGACACGAACAAGTACTGTAACACTGTTTTGGTATGTTAGAACAAAAATCCAGAAACTATCTAAGAAGCAGGAAAATGGTATCAAATTATTCCATAAATTATGTAATAAAGACCACGCAGTCAGTAAAGAGAATGAAGTAGACCTATGTGAATTAACAGGGAAACATCTCTAGGGCATACTATTCAGTGAAAAAAGCAGTTACAGAACAATATGTAGAAAATTATCGCAAGTATGTTAATTAAACAAAAAAGGAAATGTTGTACACATCTGTAAATGTGCACATATTTTTAAGAGGACTCATAGGAAAAAGGCCTAAAAGGGTACAGGTCAAACAATTAATAGAGAGAACTTCTATTAAAGAGAATGGTAGCTCAGCTGGTTAAGAGACCTGACTTCAGCTCAGGTCATGATCTAGCGGTTGGTGAGTTCGAGCCCCGCATCGGGCTCTGTGCTGATAGTTCAGAGCCTGGAGCCTGCTTTGGATTCTGTGTCTCCCTCTCTCTGTGTCCCTCCCTCCCCCGCTCATCTGTGTTCATTTTCTCTCCTTCCCTCTCTCTCTCTCTCAAAAATAAACATTAAAAAAATTTTTTAATAAATGAAGAGAATGGAAATAGGAAACAGGAAAAAGGGGCTTTTCACTTTTATTACGAAAAGCAGAGAACCATTTGATTAAAAATATGGAATCTGAGGTCAGACAGACCTGGGCTTGATCAAAGCCAGGGTTGGTCACTTATTAGCTATATGGTCTCATACTAATGACTTAGCATTTCTTTTTTTTTTGTTTTTTGGGGTTTTTTTGTTTTTTGTTTTTTGTTTTTTCAATATGAAATTTAGTTTTTTTGGTTTTTTTTGTTTTTTTTTTTTTCAATATATGAAATTTATTATGACTTAGCATTTCTAAACCTCATTGGCAAAATGGAGATATAAGAACCTAAGTGACTGGGTTGTTTGTTTTTTCACTTCTATTTTGTGGTAAACATATGTAACAAAATATGCCATTTTAACCACTTCTGAGCACACACTGGTGACAGTAATTACACACAGTGTGGTGCAACCATTACTGCTATCTACTTCTAAAACTTGTTCATCACCCCAAACAGAAACTCTGCAACTATTAAGCAGTAACTCCCCATTCCTCTTTTTCCCCAGCCCCTGGAAACCCATAACCTACTTTCTTTCTCTATGAATCTGCCTGTTTTAGTTGCCTCATACAAGTGGAATACAATACAATATGTGGCTTACTTCTGGCTTATTTCACATAACATAATGTTTTCAAAGATCATCCACCCTACATGTATTGGGACTTCATTCCTTTTTATAGCTGAATCATATTCCATTAATATATAATGTACATTGTAACATATATACATATATATTACTTGTAATATATGTAATTTATAAATATACACATATAAAATATTCTTTTCACCCATTCATCAGTTAATGAACATTTTGGTTGTTTCCTCTTTTTAATTTTTGTAAATAATACTGCTAGGAACACTGTGGACAAGTATCTGAGTCCCTCAACAGGTTTTATAATTCAATAAGAAAATCAAATACCTAGCATGATATCAGCATATACAAGGACTCAATACATTTTAATTATACTTCTATTATTTGAATAGCTTAAATAAACATGTATTCATACACAACATGTAAATTTTTTTAATATTTGCTCCTAATTAAGAGCAAGTTCTGATGGTAAAATAATCCCATAACTAAAGAAAGAACGTTTCCAGGAGGAAGACGCTGATCAAGAGAGGATATCGGTGAGAAACCTGGGTAGTGGTCTCACATACACAGTAGACAGGGTGCTGAAAAATGACCAAAATATTAGTCGCTTGACGTGTCACTCCTATCACAGACTATCAGAACTTAAATCCACCAGAATAACAATCCTTATTCCATTCCCATTCTTTAAGCAAACTTCTGATAAAATTTTTCTCCCGTGGGGGAGGGGGGGAGCAAAGGTGGGGCTGACACAAATGACTCCAGTGTTTGACAGATCTGCTTTTTATTGTAAATTGCTAAACTCGCATTTGAGTTCAGCCACTGTGCCTCTTATAAGTTAGTGAGATTAGTGAATATATTAGTATACCTGATTTGATCAGTTCTATGAGGCTGAAACTATGCTCACTTCAGCAGCAAATATACTATAAGGTTGAGACTTAGAGTCCCATAAATTCAATAACATAACGTCTTCCTTAATCATATAACTCTACAAATACTCTAAATCAGTTTAAAAGAAAAATAAATTACAAATAGGGAAGATATCTGTCAACTGATTGTTAAAGGGTTTCCATCCCTAAAACTCAAAGAGCTCCTGCAATGCAGTAAGAAAAAGGAGAGAGCATTACAATAGAAAATGGGGCAAATGGGTAATTTTTTAAATAAATATAAATCAATTTAAAACACACATTCAACAAGCTTTAAATCAAGTATATCAAGTAACTTAGAGCTCTGTCTTCACATTCAGAAAAATCTGAGTTGCAAACCTTACTATAATTGAATAGCTGTGTTAATGGTAGATAAATTTCTTAACCTGTCTAGTGCTCAGTTTCTTCATGGACACTAAATTATTTATTAACTCAAAGATGATGGTAAGATAAGTATTTTATAAGCAGATGAGATGAAAACTTCAAAAAGGTAAGGCCTGCCTATAAGATGATTGATAAAAATGGAGAAGAATTCACCTTGAAATAAAAAGAATGATGAGCACTGGTGACTTCCAAATAATGTCTTGGCCTGCTAAAATGCTTGGGTGAAAGATGAGACAGACAGGTGGTTCATATACATCTGTCCGTGGTCCTGAATCTCCATTAACTGTTAGAGCATGCACAGTTCATTCTAACTGTGGAACACTGGTGACCCATTCAGTTTCCTAGGAATTCTCAACCAATTCCAATTTTCTAATGCAAAAGAAGGAAAAGTACAAGAAAAGAGACATAAATGACCCAAGGTTTTTCAAACGGCATAGCCATGGAGAGAGGACCAGTTGAGGTGTGGGACTTGATCTGGATAGGTTTCAAATATTCACATATACAAAACAGAAGGGGTAGGTGGGGAAGAGGAGAAGGGGAAGGAAGAAAGGAAGGAAGAATAAGGAGAAGGGGGAGGAGAAGAGACTTCTCCCACTCTTAATTTGTGAGAAGTCTTACTGAAAGTATATGAAATTACATACATTTGGGTTTGCTGCAATTCTGTGGTAGATATCTCCCCAAAATGGCTGATAAAAGTCAGTAATATACGGTACAGGAAAGGGGAAGGAGGTGTAAAGGAGGTAAGAGAGAGAAACCCAGTGACCATATCTCTGTTAAAATTCTTCCTCTCCCCTATACAATAGTTATGATCCAGGAGACACTTGATCCAAGCTACCCTAATCAGAGTGTCTCTCATTATAACAAATAGAGACTAGGAGTCACAGGAGAGGATCCTTGACAGAAGCAGAGAAGACAGTGATTAACTTTACACTTTGATAACTTATATGTGTAAGTTTCAATTGGGTAACCACTGAACGAAGACAGATGGAGTGTATGTCATCCAAACAAGGACAGGGGAAAACTGATACAGGAAAATATACTGAATTAATCCCTAAGATACTGAGGACATATGGAAAAATAAATATTTTAAAAGTTAAAAAAAAAGGAAAGAAAAATACAGAAGTAAATCCAAGCAAATCTGTATTTACAATAAATGTAAATGGTCTACACACTACAGATAAAATACAGAAATATTTCACACTGAGGGAGAAAAATCCAGTTATGGCAAAAATCCTCACTAGAAATAATGATTGTCATTACATAAAAGATGCAATTCATCAGGAAAACATAGTAATTCTACACTTTATGTACTTAATTAGTCTAGTCTCAAAGTATATAATGGGCAAAAACTGATAGTTACATGAAAAAATTGGCAAATATCCCATCAAGATAGGTAACTCTTAAAACATTCCCTGTAACAGACAGGTGAAGCAGACCAAAATCTAAACAATCTAAATAACAAGCCGGGTCTACTGGACACAGACACAACACAACTGCAGGAGAAACATTATTTTTAAAACATGTGAAACTTTTATATATATATATACATATATATATATGTACATATACACACACACACACACACACACATATATATATGCACACACACATACACACACACACACACACACACACATACATATATGTTAAATACTGGGCCATGATATGAATAAGTTAGAATTTTTTTAAATAATGACTTTTAGAAAAAGCATTTGGAAATTAAAACATACCTCTAAACAACTCACAACATAAAGAAGAAAAAAAAAACAGAAAATTAGAAAACATTTAAAAAGGAACAATAACGAAAAAACAACATATCAAAACATGTAGGATGTAATCATAGTAGTAAGTAGAAACCTAAAGATTAGTCTTAAAATGTATATTAGAAAAGATGATAAAAATTAATGAATTAATCATGTAACTTTAAAAGATGGAAAAAAGGGGGCGCCTGGGTGGCGCAGTCGGTTAAGCGTCCGACTTCAGCCAGGTCACGATCTCGCGGTCCGTGAGTTCGAGCCCCGTGTCAGGCTCTGGGCTGATGGCTCGGAGCCTGGAGCCTGTTTCCGATTCTGTGTCTCCCTCTCTCTCTGCCCCTCCCCCGTTCATGCTCTGTCTCTCTCTGTCCCCAAAATAAATAAATGTTGAAAAAAAAATTTAAAAAAAAAAATATGGAAAAAAGGATAAAAGTAAATGAAAGAATATACTACAGATTCAGAGTAGATAATAATAAAATAGAAAATAGATAAAATCAACATTACAAAACATGGGTTCTTTAACAAGATTGACACATCTCTAAAAGGCCATCAAGAAAAGAGAAGATGTAAATAAGTAATATTAGAAATGAAAAAATGTACACAATTACTAATTTTAAGAGACTAAACTGAATATTATTATTTTGAGTAAATTTATCCAAGAAACTTAAAAAAAAATTCTTAATGTTTATTTATTTTTGATAGATGGAGAGGCAGGGGACAGAGAGAGAGAGGAAAACACAGAATCCAAAGCAGGGTCCAGGCTCCGAGCTGTCAGTACAGAGCCTGATGCAGCAGGGCTCAAGTTCACGGACCATGAGATCACGACCTGAGCCGAAGTCAGATTCTTAACTGACTGAGCCACCCAGGCGTCCCTATCCAAGAAATTTTAAAACTAAGATTAAACAGGCAAATTCCTGGGGTGCTTGGGTGGCCCAGTCAGTTAAGGGTCTGACTTCAGCTCAGGTCATGATCTCCTCATTCCCAAGTTTGAGCCTGGCATTAGGCTCTGTGCTGACAGTTCAGAACCTGGAGCCCGTTTCAGATTCTGTGTCTCCCTCTCTCTCTGCCCCTCCCCTGCTTGCACTCTGTCTCTCTCTCAAAAATAAATAAACATTATAAAAATTAAAATGGGAAAATTCCTAGGAAAATTCAAATTGTCACAAGAATACAAAATTTGAATAATTTTATATTTAATAAAGAAACTGAATCCCTACTTAAAAATCTTTCCAGAAAGAAAACTCCAAGATGAACTAGATCTGTCACTGAATTCTTCCAAGCTTTCAAATACCTAAAGTAGGAATGACACTGTCGTTACATGAGCAAATACTTTCCAACTTGTTTTATGAGGCCAGCATAATCTTGATACCAAAACCTTGCAACACATTATAAGAAAACTACAGGCTAATCTCTCTTGTGTACACAATGCAAAAAATTGTAATCAAAGCACTAGTAAATCGAATTGAGAAATACATGTTATACATCACAACTAAAATGGGTTTAATCCAGGAATGTAAAGGTTGACTCAATATCCAAACCTCAATGTTAATCATGACTTTACTGAAATAAAGATAAAAAATTATGGGACGCCTGGGTGGCTCAGTCAGTTAAGTGTCCAAGTTAGGCTGAGGACATGATCTCACTGTTTAAGGGTTTGAGCCCCACATCAGGCTCTGTGCTGACAGCTCAGAGCTGCTTCAGATTCTGTGTCTCCCTCTCTCTCTCCCCCTCCCCTGTTCATGCTCTGTCTTTCCCTGTCTCTCAGAATAAAAAAAAGTTAAAAAAAATTTTTTTTCAATCATGATTATCTCAATGAATGCAAAATATGATAAAAGTCCAGTACAATTATATCAAATAAAATTATTAAATTTACAGTATATTTATATTAAAATAACAATTTATATTTTTTAAAAACTTTAAACTTTTTAGAAAAGTAGGACAAGATACACTAGATAAAGCCCCCAAAAAAATTTTTTTAAGCTTATTTATTTTAAGAGAGAGAGAAAGGGGCAGACAGAGGGGGAGAGAGAGAATCCCAAGCAGGCTCCACACTGTCAGCGCAGAGCCCGATGTGAGGCTCAAACCACGAGATCATGACCTGAGCTGAAATCAAGAGTCAGATGCTCAACCAAACGAGGCCATCCAGGCCCCAGGAGCCATCCAGGCACCCCAACCATTTAAAAACCTTAAATGGTTTTTAAGTCAACTTCTAAAGCCAATATTCCCCGGGAGAAGATTCAAAGCAGGGCTGCTCAGATTGACTCTAAGACCCAGCATTTTTCACAACGTTCTAGCAACAGTCATGACATATTTCTGTTAACGTACTGTCTCTACAAAGGTTTTGAAAAATAACGTATTCCCCTGAACGGTTTATTTTTTTTTTAAATCTTTTTTAACATTTATTTATTTGTGAGAGGGACAGAGTGCAAGCTGAGGAGGGCAGAAAGAAATGGAGACACAGAATCCAAAGCAGGCTCCAGGCTCTGAGCTGTCAGCACAGGGCCTGACGTGGGCCTCGAACTCACAAACTGTGAAATCATGACCTGAGCTGAAGTCAGCCACTTAACCGATTGAGCCACCCAGGCACCCTCCTCTGAACAGTTTTAAATCATAGCTCAAGTATTTTTTCAAATGTTTATTTATTTTAAGGGGGGGACAGGCAAAGAGAGAGGTAGAGAAAATCCCAAGCAGGATCCACCCCGGCATGGGGCTTGATCCCACCAAAAAAGAGATCGTGACGTGAGCCAAAATCAAGAGTTGGATGCTTAACCGACTGAGCCACCCAGGCACCCCTCAAATATTTAATTACAGATTTAATGGTTGTAAATGATTTAATTTCCAATGTATTTCATATTGCATGTGTGCTTTAAGGAGTATCCCAACAAAACCTGAACTTATGAAAAATTTAAGAGAAATGTCCACCATATAATCCAATTGACAAAGCCAGTCCTCACTGTCAAACCAATCAGCAAAAATAAGACTTATTTTCTGTTAGAAAAAGTAGGACTCTAATTTTTACTCAAGTGAATGTGTTATGTATGACATAGCCCACTAGGAACCACTTTATTTCAGAGCACTGAGAAAGATGATGGATGACAGAACTCTGCCACAAGTTTATAAACCACTGAAAGAAAACACCTGCTTCAGTGCTTTTTCTAGAAGCTCTTGCTGTTTCCCCCTTCCTCAGGAACCATGCGTTCTCAGACCCTTTTGTTTTGCACCCAGGACATCTTCACAAGCCAAAGCAACGCACCATATGGCAGGATTCGAGACGGGTAAGGAGTGTACCTTTAGTTTATAAAGCGGGAGATGGGCAATTGTGAAATGGGAGTGGAAAAGAAAATCAACAGACTGTACAGTGTTCTCAAACAGACGGATTTTAGAGTAGTTAGGGAGGTTGAGGATTTGGAACTGGATTCCCGTAAAACTGAGCATACCCACGTACCCCTTGGGAAATTCTCGGCACGTGGGTACGGACTCCTCAGTGCGAAGATGACTGCACTAGATTACCATAATCCTGAGCTTTAGTAGACAATTTTGAAAAAAAGGTGAAATTGATCATTTTTATCTTAGTAAGAAATTTTAATCTGATTTTAATTCTTGGCTGCAAGTGAGAGATAATACCTTAAAAACGGACTCCAGCCTCGAGAATCTGTTTTCTAACAGCGCTCATCCACAGTACGCGAGAAGGACTGTTCTGGCCAGAAAGGGAGACCATCTTCTCAGCCCTCTGCCTCTTCTCCTCCCGCTAGGGTGAGCCTGCCAGCCGGGGATCCCGGCACAGGGATCCAGGGTGTCAGAGCCGCCTCTCGGGGCAGACCCGCCTCTGAGGTCCCCGGGGGCCGACTTGCCGGTCCAGGGACCGGGGTCCACGAGCAGCTGCGCAGGGCCCGTCCCACGGCCCAGGTTCAGCACCGGGCCTGCCGCCTCCCCACTCCCTCCGCGCCCTCCGGACACTGAAGCACGCGTGAGCATGGAGAATGCCGGCACAGGAGAGTCTAAGCCAAACCAAACCGGGAAAGTCAGTGTTGTGTCCTGGCAAAACCCCTTTAATGCTACAGTTTAAAAAAAAAAAAAAAATTTTTTTTTTTTTTCATTTTTTAGAAGTCCTTAGAACTCTTTTTCCTGACTGGCTGCTGTGGCTGTACTCGGAACCAGCTGGGGGCAGGAAGGTTCGGAGCCCTGGGCCCTCAGCTTCCCCTCCCGTCCCTACTTCCCACCCCAGTGCCTAGGGACTTCCAAGACTTCTCAGGACATCGCTCTCAAAGATATCTCCAGCCTACTCTCCAAACTGTGGGACACAGGCAGCCAGCCAGCCCAGGGCCACGAGCCAGGCCCCAGCCTTGTGGTCCTGGGTAAGAGTTCCTGTCTTGGGTGGTAAGGCCCAGGGGACGTGAGCCCTCAGAAGCAGCCCGGAGCTCACAGGCTTGCCCACCCCCAGCCGGCGAGTCTCGGGTGGCAAGTACTCCGGGCCTGCGCTGAGTAGTGGGACCCGGAGGCCCGGCCCTGAGCACCAGGGAGCAATTTTGTCTCCGAGCACCTCCGCCCCCACCCAGAGTTGGAGCTTTCGCAAATTCTCCAACTCACAACTGAGAGGGTAAGAACAAAGCCCGAGGCAGAGAGAAGGCTCAGGAGGCCTGAACTTCTGCTCTGGCCCTGCCATGAACTCATAAATCATCCTGAGTGAGGCACGCCCCTTAATATAAAAAGGAGAGTGAGAACCCACCTGGTTCTGGATAACACCTGGGTAGTGAGTCAGAAAAAGAGTTCTAATGATTAAAAGGAAAAGAAGGGCCACCTGGGTGGCTCAGTTAGTTAAGCGTCTGACTCTTGATTTTGGCTCAGGTGGTGATCTCACGGATCGTGAGTTCGACCCCCGTGTCGGGCTCTGCACTGCCAGCGCGGTCCCTGCTTGGAATTCTCTGTCTCCTCTCTCTGGCCCTCCTGCTCACGTGCGCGCACATGCTCTCTCTCTCTCAAAAAATAAATAAAACTTTTAAAAAATAATAAAAAAATAAAAGGAAAAAAAAAGAAAGTGAATGAATCAATATTACCTAGGAAATGCAATATTCTTAGGGTGAGAGCAGTGATTTCCTGAAAATTGTTATTTTTATGGCTCCTATGCAGAACTTACAAGATTAAACTAAAATTAAACAGTTGTTTGCATAACACCCTAAAGTATCTATATAGAAAATAGCAAAATCACTTCCAGTGTTTGCATGTATCTACTACACACGTGATATGAAAATTTTAATGGGAGCTGAGTAGAAAAGGCACTAGAATTCCTCAAGCACAAAATGGGTTCTCTGCTACTGCCTGCAGTTACCAAAGATTTTGCTTAATATATTATAGTTATATTGTAAAAACAGATGATAAATGGTAAAAAAAAAAAAAAAAAAAGTATGTAAATTGGAATACCGCTTGCTTAGGAGCAGGTAAAATGCAAACGGCAGAAAGGCACAGCTCCACCTCACTTTTTGCAAGTGGTTCTTCCCTTATTCAAGTGTAGAGCCAGGGAAATAAGACAGTTTAAAAAGGACACATAGTATGATTCCATCCTAAGAGGGATTTAGAATAGTGAAATTCACAGAGAGCAGGATGGCGGCTGCCAGGTGCCGTGGCGGGGGGAGTAATGGGCAGTTATTTTTAAAATTTTTTTTTTAACGTTTATTCATTTTTGAGACAGAGAGACAGAGCATGAATGGGGGAGGGTCAGAGAGAGAGAGGGAGACACAGAATCTGAAACAGGCTCCAGGCTCAGCACAGAGCCCGACGCAGGGCTCGAACTCACGGACCTCGACATCATGACCTGAGCCAAAGTCGAACGCCCAACCGGCTGAGCCACCCAGGCACCCATGGGCAGTTATTTTTAATGAGAACAGGTGCCGCTTGGGAGGATGAGAAAAGCCGGTGAATGGATGGTAGAGACAGCTGCATAATGAAGTAAAGGCACTTGAGGACCCTAAACTGCACACCTAAAAATGATTAAAAAGGTAACTTGTTATGTATTATTTTACTGCAAGTTTTAAAAATAAGTATCTATTTTCTAAATATCTAGATATCTATATCTATTTATAAAATAAGTTTATAAATAAGTACCTAATTAAAATTATGAGAGGAAAAACTTTAAATTGAGAAAATCCTACCCAATGTCTTAATCTTCCCTGAAAATTAAAGAAAAATTTCCATTGTTCTACTTCAGTGGCAGCGTTTGGGTGCTCCAAGCAACACGATCCGCACACTGAAGCAACAGCAATGTCCTCGATAGATGCATGTAAGTTAGTCTCATAAATATTTCTGCAGGCAAGCATCTCTGACTCTGTTGATATTAAATGATATAGAAAGTTTTTATATAGGCTTTCTGTATGCACCTAAACGAGAGAAATATAAATGAGCAAAAATTAACCCAACCATAAAAATGAGAGGCTTCATAAGTCATTGTGAAAACACTTTACGACAGTTATCTACTGAGAGCCTATACAAATTTTGTCTTATTTACTGCTCTCTGCATTAAAATAGCAAATGTATTTAAGAACCATGTAGGAAGATTCTGTGATGAAAATATTTGTGCTATAAGTTTGTGCTATTTCAAAATGCTTTACTACACTGTTTTAAGTAACTAATGAACAATCCACAAACTTTCTTTCTTCTGTAACAGGAAATTAATGAATAGAAATTAATGCCTTCTCTGGCCACATCAGATATGATGGTATGGTTTGATGGGTATTCAATAATACTTCTTCATATTTTGCAACTAAAAATATTACAAGGATTTTTATTTCCTACAGAAATTCTTGATTTACTTGACATTTTATTCTCCTTGAAATCACACTGAGTGCCTGAACTTAACAGCACTGAAGACAGTATACTAATTTCTCAATCCAGGATTCCTAAAGAA
Source organism: Prionailurus viverrinus (assembly GCF_022837055.1). NCBI lineage: Eukaryota > Metazoa > Chordata > Mammalia > Carnivora > Felidae > Prionailurus > Prionailurus viverrinus. The sequence continues at coordinate 663,391 of NC_062577.1, forward strand.
ATACTAAAAGTTAGTCCCTGAGCCTAAATTTTAGGACAAAACTAGTTGAGTTTCTTGTTAGTAATCTACGTTCTCCTAACTATTAGAAATCCACTAAGTTTTGGGGCGCCTGGGTGGCTCAGCCAGTCAAGTGTCCAACTTTGGCTCAAGTTGTGATCTCATGGATAATGAGTTCGAGCCCCGCATCAGGCTTTCTGCTGTCAGCACAGAGCCTGCTTCAGATCCTCTGTCCCCTTCTCTCTGCCCCTCCCCTGCTCACACGCACACGCTCATGCTCTTTCTCTCTCAAAAATAAAAAATTTTAAAGAAAAGAAAAAAAAGAAAGAAATCCACTTAGTTGTAAACAGGCCAACAAAAAGATTCTCTGACCTACAACTCTAGGCGGAGAAACATGGTCCAGACAGCCCTGTCCAGTCTTCCCATACAGATACATGGCCCAACACGACAAAGTTCTTCTGGATTCTCGTATAAAACAAGGAGCAAAACAAGTTGCCTACACAGGTCCATTCGTGGGGGGTCCAAGACTTATAAAGATTAACAAGCTCATGTTTCCCAGTCTAGAATTGTACCTCCTAATCAGAAGCGCACATTACAATCAACAGGGAACCATTTTTAAAATTCACATACCCTGGTCTCCAACTGGAGTTAACTGAATCACAATCTCTGGAAATGAGTTAAAATCATACATTCTTTTATTTGTTTTTTCTTAAACCATATGTTCTTTTAAAAAGCCATGCAAGTCACTTGGATGTACACCCTAACTTAAGAACCACATCTTCTGAGAACTTTACATAGTAAGTAATTGGTCAATAACAACTTATGCCTACAAAAAGCAAACCAAAATCTACATTCGTGGTTCCATCCACCTGTCCCTGAAATGACACTCAAATAAATTCCACCCTTCTAGCCCTGAAATAACTGCCCCAAAACCAAACCAGGTAAAGGGACCCCGAAAAAGTCACCATGAAAAGTTGTCAGGATCTGGTAGTTTGCTTTTCTTGAAGATATCCAGGTTATTCCGTTCAAATTCTTTCCCCTATGAGTCCTGTCTGCTCCTGTCACTAGGAAGGGAATCATTTAGGACATACTGTGAGAGCATTAAGGGACAATAAAATCCAAGAAATCACTGCCTCTGTCTCGGACTAGAGTGGAAAAAGCAACCCCCTACCCCCACTTTTGCACAAGTTCAGTTATTTTGGTACGCCGAGTTAAAACCGCAATTCCACCTGGCCCTGACAAGCTGGTTGTAGCTAGCGAGGAAACAAAAAATCATAACCATACTGGCTGCTTAAATCCATCACCACCCATTTCATAGGAACACGATATTCCTGACAATCTCAGTACACTCTCCTACCCTCCAAAATTACTATTTCACGTTGTGCTGAAAAGAGGTAGCATCACAGGTCTAGGCTGCTGTGCTCAGAAAAAGGCCCGCTTGCAAGGTTGGCCACGAGTAAGTAACATAACTCATGACAACTGCTCAGTGCCTGGCACACTGTAACTGCTCAATAAACACTGGGTTGTTACCATTCATCCGGTCGCTCAGACGAGAAACATTGGCTCCATGCCATGACCAACCAACCAAAATTACCACCCAAAACACTCTGTCCTGCCGTACTTTTCTTTATAGCTCCTACCAATATCCAAAATAATCCTATTTATGTTCATGTTTACCTCCTGACTCCCCCCAGCCCCCACACATGCACGCGTGCACACAACACACACACACACACACACACACACACACACACAGATTCTGACGTAGTTGTGTGACAGGTGAAGCCCTGCCTGTCCTGGTCACTGTTGTGTCTCCGGAAACTGGTACACACCACATAGGGATGCAATAAACATTTGTTAAAATGAAACCATTAGTGTAGTCCAAAAACATTCTATTATAACAAAAGACTACAAATCTTAAGGCTACTTACGTTCTGGTAGAAAGTAATTTCCAAGTCACCTTGCTTTAAAAACAAATACAGGGGCGCCTGGGTGGCGCAGTCGGTTAAGAGTCCGACTTCAGCCAGGTCACGATCTCGCGGTCCGTGAGTTCGAGCCCCGCGTCAGGCTCTGGGCTGATGGCTCGGAGCCTGGAGCCTGTTTCCGATTCTGTGTCTCCCTCTCTCTCTGCCCCTCCCCCGTTCATGCTCTGTCTCTATCCCAAAAATAAATAAACGTTGAAAAAAAAAAATTAAAAACAAATACATATTCCATGGCTTTCCACTGTCCAGAGTCAAATTCAAATTATGTAGTAAGCCTTCAGAAATGGCCCCAACTCACCCTTCCAAGTATATTTCCCACGATTCCCTCCCTCTGCTCTGAGCACATGACTTTGAGCTCTCCTGCCTCCGTACCCATGGTTGCATTGTTCCCCTCTTCCATCTAAAATGCCCTCCTCCTCTCTGATTCACAAAACACCTCTTAAGGGTCAGCTCCAAGGTCACCTCCATGACTGACCCTTGTCCATTCCCCACTCTCCTTATCAAATCAATCTCTCTCTTGTGCCTCCTTTATGCACTTAACATTCTGCTTAATTCCTTTAGGGCAGGAAGCACACACTCTTCATCTTTATTGTTCCCACGCCCCGTTATACAAATAATATTTATTATGCATGATAAATATTCACTGAGTTAACTTTAAACAGACCTCCTAACCACACCTTCTGCAGACTTCACTAACAATAAATATACGCTGGAATTGTGTCAGACACACAGTAAGAGACGCTCCTTGGGGTGATATATATAAAAAGATAATTAACAACCTAAGACAATTCATACTGACTGCCAAATGAGCACCATAAACACATTTTATAGGCATTCAGAGAGGGTAAGTCAACAGAAGAGAACATGGCTGAGAAAAGTACCATTTTAATGACGTCTGCAATTTTAAAATTAAAATTTAATTATAGACCATCTATAATGCATCCTTTTCTCTCTTCCGGACAACAACACTGACTCAGAATCATTAAATCAAAACCACACATTAGAGAAGGCATTATTTCGAGGTGGTTCGGGAAGAGGGAAAGAACACCCTAAAACTTTACTACCGAGAATCCCGAAAGAAAATGCTACAGATATACTGGCAAACTACCAAGCCAACTGTAGTGGAGACTGTCTGTCTGACCCAGAATCTCTTCCCTCTTCCTGATGGACTCCTAATACTGTTACTTACGCTTCCCTCACACAGCCCGTGTACCTTAGTAATCCCACCAATGCAACGACTAGTTCAAGACCAGACAGGAGACGTAATTCTGGCCGTCAAGACCAGACAGGAGATTTTCTGGGTGTTTCTGTGAAAGGTAAAGTCTTGTTTCTCTTGACAGGCTACCGGAAACCATGTCTGTCTGTCTGTCTCTCTCTCTCTTCCACCTGAACAGGCAATCATGTTGTCCCAGTGCCTATAATCCTGGAGAAAAATAGTGTTAAGAGAAGACCACACTATGGCGGCAGTGAGACTAAAAGAACCCGCATGTGTGATAACACTGCTGAGCCAACAACCCAAGCGGCTCACCCTACCTCCGTCCTTGACAGGTTAGCTAGGAAAACATTCCTTGTTATTTAAACCAATGTGCATTGGATTTTTAGGTACTTATGCCAAAAGCACACATCAACCCCCATTTCTGTTGCCTAATCAACAACTTTTTCTTGTTACCATATGAGCCTTTAAATTGTTTCTTTTTACCTCAACCACCAAAGTCAAAGTCAGGACTTGTACCATTAGAAATCTGACCTGTTTCTGCTACAAAAATCATAAATTCAAGAAATAAAGTACAAATGTTCACAAGATTCCTTTTGTGCTAATTTTAAAAGAAAGACGGTTGAAAACTAATGAAAATAAGGTCTACAACAGACCTGTTATGGTAGTTTTTAAAGTATCACTGTTTAAAAGAAGAAATATAGGGGCGCCTGGGTGGCTCAGTCCATTAAGCATCTGACTCTTGATTTCAGCTCAGGTCATGATCTCACAGTTCATGGGATCAAGCCCCGCATCAGGCTCCTAACAGTGCAGAGCCTGCTTGGGATTTTCTCTCTCTCCCTCTGCCCCCTCCCCACTTCGTGTTTTCTCTCTCTCTCTCTCTCTCTCTCTCTCTCTCTCTCTCTCTCAAAATAAACTTTTTTAAAAAAGAAGAAATATAAAGTCTAAGATGATTTTTTTCTATTCCAAATGATAACTACCTATCACTAATATATCTATTTTTTATAGATGTACAAGTGTTTCCATATTTCCATCCTAAGGGACATAAAAGTGAGATAGGTATACAGATCCAGAAAAGACCCTGATAGCCAAAGCAATCTTAAAAAAGAAAACCAAAGCAGGAGGCATCACAATCCCAGACTTCAAGCTATACTACAAAGCTGTCATCATCAAGACAGTATGGTACTGGCACAAGAACAGACACTCAGATCAATGGAACAGAATAGAGAACCCAGAAATGGACCCACAAACATATGGCCAACTAATCTTTGACAAAGCAGGAAAGAATATCCAATGAAATAAAGACAGTCTCTTCAGCAAATGGTGCTGGGAAAACTGGACAGCGACATGAAGAAAAATGAACCTCATCAAAATAAAAAGCTTCTGCACAGCAAAGGAAACAATCAGCAAAACTAAAAGGCAACTGACAGAACGGGAGAAGATATTTGCAAATGACATATCAGATAAAGGGTAATATCCAAAATCTACAAAGAACTTATCAAACTCAACACCCAAAAAACAAATAATCCAGTGAAGAAATGGGCAAAAGACATGAATAGACACTTCTCCAAAGAAGACATCCAGATGGCCGACACATGAAAAAATGCTCAATGTCACTCATCATCAGGGAAATACAAATCAAAACCACAAGGAGATACCACCTTACACCTGTCAGAATGACTAACATTAACAACTCAGGCAACAACAGATGTTGGCGAGGATGCGGAGAAAGAGGATCTCTTTTGCATTGTTGGTGGCAATGCAAGCTGGTGCAGCCACTCTGGAAAACAGTATGGAGGTTCCTCAAAAAAACTAAAAATAGAACTACCCTACGATCCAGCAATTGCACTACTAGGCATTTATCCATAGGATACAGGTGTGTTGTTTTGAAGGGACACTTGCACCCCCATGTTTATAGCAGCACTATCAACAATAGCCAAAGTGTGGAAAGAGCCCAAATGTCCATCGATGGATGAATGGATAAAGAAGATGTGGTATATATATACAATGGAGTATTACTCAATCAAAAAGAATGAAATCTTGCCATTTGCAACTACGTGGATGGAACTGGAGGGTATTATGCTAAGTGAAATTAGTCAGTCAGAGTAAGACAAAAACCCTATGACTTCACTCATATGAGGACTTGAAGAGACAAAACAGATGAACATAAGGGAAGGGAAACAAAAATAATATAAAAACAGGGAGGGAGACAAAACATAAGAGACTCATAAATATGGAGAACAAACTGAGGGTTGCTGGAGGGGTTGTTGCGGGGGTGGGGTGGGGCTAAATGGGTCAGGGGCATTATGGAATCTATTCCTGAAATCATTGTTTCACTATATGCTAACTAATTTGGATGTATATTTTAAAAAATAAAAAATTAAGTTAAAAAAACAAATAATTTTTTAAAAAGTGAGATAGGTATAATATTATTCCAATTATTTTTGATAGTATGGCAGTAGAACAAGTATTTTGAAAATAGTTTTATTTAACAAATGAGTCGCCATTAAAGTTCACTGAATTCGAATCCTCTTGTATTCCCTAGAAGATACAGTGAAAATTCAACAGATCTTAAGATAATTCGGTCATAATCTTACTATTTTCCACTAATTCTAAAATCAAAATTCTGACTTTGTTAAAACTTTACTTACAAAGAGGATTACGGGTATTAAAAACATTTTAATATTATTATTACATTTTTTCCCACCTTCCACGACTAGTACAATTATCTACCACAAAGTAAGCATTCCGTAAATGTTTGGATTTAATTACTGCCATTATCATTAGTGACCACTCTTTCACTCCTGATCCATATTTCTGCCTCCTGAACATTCTACTTGGATACTGTCATTATCATTCAAACAAACTCAAAAGTCTACAGACTTAAACATTTTGATATTTAGCTTACCCTCTTTGTCACATTTCTATTTCTTTCCCAGTTTCTACAGAATTGCTTTAAAGTGGGAGTTTCAGAAGTTTTTCTTCATCACAATTGACTCGATGTTGAAATTTGACTGTATCAAAATAATTTTAATGTTATTGCCTATTTATTCTAATGTTCATTCACCAATTCTTTCATTTATCAAATGAAATATCTGAGTACCTATAATATACCAAGTACTTGTGTTAGGTATCGGGGAGGAAGTGATAAGCAAAACGGACACAGTCCCTGCTCTGGTAGGGAAGACTAATATGTTCATCAGATAATGACAAACATACATAATCTAAAATAGTAATACAGAGGCACCTGGGTGGCTTAGTCGGCTAAGCATCTGACTTCAGCTCAGGTCATGATCTCATGGTTTGTGGGTTCAAGTCTCACACCAGGCCCCACACCGTCAGTGCAGAGACTGCTTGGGATTCTCTCTCTCCCTTTTTCTCTCTCTGCCCCTCCCCTACTTGCACGCATACTCTCTGTCTCTCTCTCTCTCTCTCTCTGTCTCTCGCTGTCTCTCAAAATAAATTTAAAAAATAAAACAAAAAAATAGTGATAAGTGTTGTAAATTAGGGACTGTGGTATATATTTGTTGAGACCGGTACACTTTTAATCAACTTTTAATCCTTAATTGCTTACAATTCCTAAAAATTATCACAAAAGGGTAAGTCAACCAAGCTGGGTCCTCCAGCTCGGAGAATTTCTGATGAATGGGCTTTCAGAACAGGCCATACGATCTTCGACTAATGTCATTTATTGTGACAGAAGTCTGTATCCCCAATAGCTTTCAGATTGCTGTGCAAGGCTATTATGGTAAAGTCACTTAAAAAAGACCTATTTCACATTTTCTTCACTATTTCATTATAAAGGCAGGGACAAAGGCTGCTTTGAAAAATGGCCCTGGCTCGTAATAAAACTACATTTAAACATAGATCAGTCTAGAACAGCATTATTTATAACAGCTAAAGAAAATTGGAAATAGCTTAAAAATTGCAAAAACACCGTACTGCCCAATAAATAATCATGTATCTATTTAGTGAACTATTAAGCAGACTTTGAAAATAGTAATTATGAAAATTTTACAAAAATACACAAAAAGAGGCTAAGATTATATAATATTGGTGATAATGGTAACTAACACTTATTGAAGGCTTTCTATGGGCCAACATGTTAATATTACATATTCAGGAAAAATAATTTCACAGTTAAATTCACAAAAGATACATCTACAATACAAAATTTTTAATCACGGTGCCGGCAATGCTGGCAATATATTCTCTTCTTACTCCCCTCACACACGGCACACAAAGAAGAGACAACCAAACTAATTATAGTAGGAAAAGTTCAGTTCTACCGCACAGAAAACTCAAATTCAACATAGCTTCAACAAAATACACGTGTATTTCTTTTTCAAGTAAAATAAGTCTGAAGCTGAACAGTCCAAAGGCTGGTAAGGCAATTTGACAAAGTGCCAGGGATCCAGGATGCTCTCAGTTCACAGCCTGGCCATCCATGGAGCGTAGCCCTCATGCCCCCAGCCTCGTGGTCCAAGCTCTGAAGACACCCCATGTGTTCTGTGCAGCGGAAGGGAACAGAGTGGGGGAGGGCTCCCCTCTTTCAATAAAATTTCTGATAAAATAACACACATCACTTCCACTTACATTATAGCAACTGACTAGAACTAGCCACGAGTCCACACCTAACTGCAAAGAGAGCTAGAATACAATCGAGTTTTGTTAATAAAGAAGGGGAGTCCTATCAAAGCTCCACCAGTCTTTTGTTGCAGAAATGGAAAAGCCAATTCTCAAATTCATATGGAATTGCAGAGAGACTAGAATCGTCAAAAAGTCTCGAAAAAAAAGAGCAAAGTTAGAGAACTGACACTTCCCAACTTCATAATTTAGTACAAGGCTTAGGAATAGTAATAAATTGGGTATGCAGTACTGGAAGAAGGATCGACCTGTAGATCAGTGGAATAGAATGGAGACTCCAGGTATAACCCATACATCTATGGCCAGTTGGTATTTGAAAGGATGCTGAATCCATTCAGTGGGGAAACAATAATCCGTTCAACAAATTATGCCAGGATGATTGGATTTCCACATACAAAAGAATGATGTTAGACCTCTGTATCACACCATATACAAAAATTAATTCCGGGGCGCCTGGGTGGCTCAGTTGGTTAAGCATCCAACTTTTGCTCAGATCATGATCTCATGGTTTGTGGGTTCAAGCCCTGCATCAGGCTCTATGCTGACAACTCAGAGCCTGGAGCCTGCTTCGGATTCTGTCTCCCTCTCTCTCTCCCCCTTCCCCAACTAGTGCTCTTTCTCTCAAAAATAAACAGTAAAAAAATTAAAAAATTAAAGAATAAGAAAGATTAATTCCAAATGGATCAATGACAAATATAAAAGCTGAACTATAAAACTCTTAGAAGAAAACATAGGGCAAAAGCTTCATGATAGTGGACTTGGCAATGATTTCTTAGATAAGGCACGAAAGGCACAGGTAACAAAAGAAAAAAAACAGATAAACTGGATTTCATGAAAATAAAGAAATTTTGTGCATCAAAAGACAGTATCAGTAGAGTAAAAAGGAAACCCACCAAATGGGAGAAAATATTTGTAAATCATGTATCTTGATAAGGGATTAATACCCAGAATATATAAAGAACTTACAACTCCCAACAACAAAAAGACAAACCACCCAATTATAGATGGGGAAATGACTTGAACAGACATGTCTCCAAAGAAAACACATAAATGGCCAATAAGCACATGAAAAGATACTCAACATCACCAATCACTGGAGAAATGCAAATGAAAACTATAAGCTACCATTTCACACCTATTAGGATGGCTATAATGAAAAATGAAAAATACCAAGTGTTGACAAGGAGACAGAGAAATTGAAACCTAAGTACATTGCTGACAGGACTGGAAAGTAGTGCGGCTGCTTTGGAGAAGTTTGGCATTTCCTCAAAACTACATGACCCAGCAATTCCACTCCTAGGTACATACCCAAAGAATTTTTTGTGTGTGTTTTACATAAACTCTACACACAACGTGGAGCTTGAACTCACAACCCTGAGATCAAGAGTCACATGCTCTACTGACTAAGACAGCCAGGCGCCCCTCAAGAGAATTTTAAGAGGAACCCAAACAGATACTTAAACACCAAGTTTCAGCGCAACATTATTCATAACAGCCAGAAAGTGGAAACAATCCAAATGTTCACTGACGGATGGACGACAAAATGTGGTATCTATCCAGACAATGGTGTATTATTCAGCCTTAAAAATACACGAAATTCCGACACATGCTACAGAATGGATAAACCTTGAAAACAGTATGCTAAGGGAAATAAGCCAGATACAAAAGGATAGATACTATATGGTTGCACTTCTATGAACTATCCGGAATTGGCAAGTTCACAAAGTAGATTACAGGAGCTGTGGGGAGAGGAGGATGGAGAGTTACTGCTTTTTGGGCACAAAGTTTCTGTCTGGGGTGAAGAAGTTTTAGAAACAGAGAACAGTGATGGCTGCACAACACTGTGACTATAAATAATGTCACTGAATTGGATACTTAAAAATGGTTACAGTGACAAATTGCTATGCAGAGTTTACCACAAAAAGAAAAAAGTTAAAAGAAAAGAAAGAAAGGAGACAGGAAGTTGGGGGAACCAAGAGGGATAATGGTATTTTCAAACATCTCAACACACACACGCACGCACACTCGTGTACGGTAGGTAAGAATTTCAGGCAGCTGGCATTTTCAAGGGTCCCTCTCTCCCCAGAGTTTTACCACGATTCCAAACTCAGACATATTTCCAAGGCCCGGGGAGCATTTAGATTACATCCAACACACATACACACACACAAAATAACCACAAGTTAAATTATAACCAAATGGTACCAGAAATTCAAGCATTGTAACTGCCCTCACTCACCTTGTATCATTTTTCGTGGTAATAACCTAAAGAAAACTGTTTATTCGGTTTGACTAATTTGGCTAAATACGTGTATAAACTAGACAGTGGCATGTGTATGTTGGTGCTGGAGCCCGAGCACTCAAAAGAAAAGTAGACTAAACCGAGCAAAAGACACCGGTCATCAACAAAACTCCACATCCAACCTGCCATCTATCACAATCTTCTCCACATCTTATGGAGGCTGGTGACCTTCAGAAATAAACAGCACGGAAGTCGAATCAACCGAAGCAGTAAATAAAGTGAAAGGCCTTCTGGGAAAGGACAGTAAACAGAACTAAACATTTCCTTGATACTTCTTCTTAAAGCTTTCTGGACTTTCAAAACAAAAAATTCGGACTGAAATACAATTTGAGCCACATGCAGACCATTTCAGGAAAAAAAAAAATAGTTAAGACAGCTCTACCTGAAAAATCTTAGCATTAATGAACACTTAACAATTAAAGCTTTTTAAAATCTAAGTGATTTCTATTGCAAAACTACGTACTCTTACAAAATTATCTTCGTACTATTTTAGAACTGACACGTCAGTTGGACACTGCTGCAAAGGAAGTGTCACCACTGCTGGGGAGAAAATTCTTTTATCATTCGCAAATACTAGTTACATTACATCATTTCCTTTTACTTCTTTGTTTCTTTAAATGGGATAGCTGAAGTTGTATTTTTTAGTAACATACCTAACTGAAAACAAAATACGCTAGACTGTCATAAATACTTCATCCTGATCTAAGTAACTATTTTATTTTATTCATTTACTTTTTTAATATGAAATTTATTGTCAAACTGGTTTCCATACAACACCCAGTGCTCATCCCAACAGGTGCCCTCCTCCGCGTCCATCACCCACTTTCCCCTCCCTCCCACCCCCCATCAACCCTCTAAGTAACTATTTTAAACTACGAATGTTGGACCTAAGCACTCTGGTTAGTATGTACTTGATTTCAAGTAAAGGCATTAAATCTAGAAACTAAAAAATGATCACCGATTTAAGACGTAAGTATCTTACCTGTGGTTTTAGTATTTTTAATGTCTTCCTTTTCCCTTTTAGGTAAAACGTGAGGGTAACTACAGAACTTTTTTCTTTTAAATTTTTTTAAGATTTTATTTTTACAGCTAATCTCTACACCCAACGTGGGGCTCGAACTCACAACCCCGAGATCAAGAGTCACCTGCTCTTGTGGGCCAGCCAGAGGCCCCAAAAACTTTTTTTTCCCCTCAGAACTTTTTAAATAGACACCAACAAAATAAGTGTCCAACAAACTGGAAAAGAGAATCAAAATGACCTTGAACAGAAGTAAACAATAAACTAATCAAAGGAATGTCTATTGTAAGGAAACAAAGTATTATGCGACTGTATTAGTCCTTTATGCTGCTGTAAGAAAATACCACAGGCGGGACAGCTTACAAACAACAGAAACGTATTTCTTACAATCGTGCGAGGCCAGAGTCCATGACCTAGGGGCCCGCATGACTGCACTCCAGGGAAGACCTGCCTATGGTCGCTCGGCGGCTGGCTGGCACCAGGCCGCTGCGCCCTCACAAGGTGAAAGGGCGCTTCGTAAAGGTTCTAGCCCCATTCGTGAGGGGACCACCCTCATGACCTAAGCACCTAAGGTCCCACTTCCTAACACCATCATCTCTTTGGGGGTTAGGATTTTAACATACAAATTTTGGAGGGACACTAACATGAAGGCCACGGCAATAATCCAATCATCATCATCTGCTTAGGGGTGGGCTTTTCAACACGCATCGTCACGTTCACGTTAACTAACGAAGTCGTCCTCTGAAAACCTGACCCGGGGCAGTCAGAAATGTAGCCCGAAACGGCCACTTCTCCATGTAGGCCTCCGTCTCCGCCACTCCCTGACACAGACTGAAACAAAGAGGAAAAGGACAGCTCAAGGACTTCGATTTCAAAATACGATCTCCGTGAACAGGTGAAATGCACCACAGGAAGAGTCTCACTTCACACGAGGCATTCCTTCGCATTTGCAAGGACCAGCCTGGATTCCAGGAGACTTGCGAGCCGCCAAGCACCTCTGAAACAGAACTACCTGCACTCATGTGTGTGACAAGAGTTCTGATGTCCCCTCTCACGGTCCCTGGTAGCTCACTGGTTGACAGAAGTGACCATTATACCCACCATTTCCATCACGTGTGTGAGTTATCTTGTCTGTGTTGCTACGCTGGAGTTCTTTTGGTCTGTGTCCAGTTCCATAAATAAGGAGTACTATGTGTGTGACTGTGTAACCTTTAAAGGATCTGTGGAGGGGCGCCTGGGTGGCTCAGTCGGTTAAGTGACCGACTTCAGCTCAGGTCACGATCTCGCAGCTTGTGAGTTCCAGCCCCTCACCGGGCTCTATGCCTGACAGCTCAGAGCCTGGAGCCTGCTTCGGATTCCGTGTCTCCCTCTCTCTCTGCCCCTCCCCCACTCACGCTGGTCTCTCTTTTCTTCAAAAATAAATAAACATTAAAAAAAAAAAATGAAGGATCTGTGTATCATTAACGTAAATACATAGAACTTATCCTACACTGCTTTTTCAGGAATAAACCACCCTCCCACCACAAAGACTATTTATAAATTGCCATCCATGAGAACAACCACTAAAGAAAAAAAGAGATTCATCTGCTCAAATAATATACTGATAAATTCTAAATTTCCCCTTTACTGGATCTCGTTAACAGGACTTAGAAAAAGTCTGAAAATAAGGTCATGAAGAAACAGTAAAGGAATTGGAACTTTTTCACTTTGTAAAAAAGGAAAGCTTTTTTTTAATGTTTATTTATTTCTGAGAGAGACAGAGTGCGAGAGGGGGAGGGGCAGAGAGAGAGGGAGACACAGACTCCAGGCTCTGAGCAAGCGTTCAGCACTGAGCCCAATGCGGAGCTCGAACCCAAGAACTACGAGATCATGACCCAGGCTGAAATCGGATGCTTAACCGCCTGAGCCACCCAGGCCCCCTGAAAGCTATTGTTTTTTTTTTTAAGTTTTCATTTTTATCGCTAATTCATGAACTCAGACTCAACTGTCACTTTAAGGAAAACATCAGGCCCCAATAAAGACCATCCTCCTTACTGAAAAAAACTTCCCTTTCCCGTACCATCTTCCCAAAACTGTTACAGCATAATTTCGGTCAGATCAATATTTGGTGTTTCCATGTAAATTATTATTTTTCTTTCCTATATAAATCTTTATTTTCTTAATAACTGCCTTCTCATTTGCTTCATTTTCTAAGCAACCCTAGACTCTCTCCAGACTTCCAAAGCCTGCTCCAGATGTCCACTCACATCAGTAGAGAAGTCTCTCCTATCTGGCTTAAATGACCTCGGTGTTGAATGTGAAGCCGCCATTCTCTCCTTTCACCATCGTCCTAGGGAATCCCTGCTTCTCTCCCCTGTACTGTACCTCCTGCTTCCTAGATCATGTATCCCCTCACCTTAACTTACAGCGAGGGCAACCAACTCATCAGAGTCTGCCCGGGACTTCCCTGGTTTTTGCACAAGTCTCCAATATGCACAAACTCATCAGTCCTAGGGAAGCCTAGATGGTGGGCTGGATACCCCACTGGGAGCCCACAGATTGCAAAAAGTAAATTTTTTTGAAAACTTGCATGTCTAAAAGCATCCTTATCCCAACCTCATACTTGATTGAGAATTTGGGCATAAAATTCCAGTCTGGAAGTCATTTTTCTTCAAACATTCACATCATCTTCTAGCCTCCAGTCTTGCTGCTGAGAAGCCCAGAGCCTTTCTGATTGCTGATTCTGTGTATACTTTCCCTTTGGAAACTTTCTGGGTCTTGTTGTTTGTCCCAGATTCTGAGAATTCCACAGTGTATTGGTTGTGAATCTTGATGTGAATTTATCTCCACCCATCGTGCTGGGTATAGAGAAACTCATAACCTTCGGTTCCAGAACATGTTCTTGAATGATTTCATGATGAATTCCTTCCCTCTACTCACCCTACTGAAACTCCTATTATTCAGACTGTTATTCAGATCTCCTAAACTGGCTTAAAATGTTCTCGCTATCTCCTCTTTCCTCTTTGTAGTTTTTGCTCTGTTTTCTGAGAAACTTTTTCTGCCTCACGTTCCAACTCTGTGCTGAGGTTCTAATTTGAGCGATCACATTTTTAACGTCAAAGAACTTTCTTTCATTATCTTTTATTCCCTTCTATGACATCCTGATTTATTTCACGGGTTTTCTCTTATCTCTAAGAATACTGAGAGTTTTGTGTGTTTTTGAAGTTACGCTTTCCCTACAGAGTCTGTTTTGTGTAAGCTGCCTTATTTATTTATTTTTTATTTATTGTCTGTTTGCTTGTTTGCAGCTATGCCTTATGCAGTAGAGGCTTTCCTTGGGTATCTGGCAATCTTTGGTTTCCTGTTCCTATTTCTATTCATGCCATATTACGTATGAGAAAATGAAAAGACGATCTGAGGCTCTGAACCCTTGGGTGAAGCCCACGGAACAATGACCCTCATCGTAGCATGACTGCCGCAGCCCTCTCCTGAAGGATCCCCGATGTCTACGCACCACTGGGTCTTCCCAGGCTGGTCAGATTCGCCTGAGAGACTCTTCTGTCTTTGTGACGAAGGCCTGTTGCCAGCATGCTGGGAGCCAAGTAGAAGTAAATAAACATTTTTTTAATCTTATTTTCAGCATGAAATGCCCACCCTAAACTACCTTCAACCCAGAGAAGCTGTTTTACTGAGAATAACCATCCAATCTCTAGGGAGAAAAGACTACAGTAGCCCAGTGCACAGAGTAGGGAAGGCTTGAGAGTTCCTGCTGCTTATAAAACACTTTCAATCAATCCTCTGTAGTTTAGCCCCACCCCCAACCTCAACTTTCAGAGGTTCCTGAAGGTACCAATTTCTAAGATGTTGGAGGATTCTGCCAGGTAAACCGGGTAGGTGTTCAGCTTTCACTATTACTGAGGGTTCTCAGATCTGCTAATTCTGTCATTGCTCATCTGCCTACTTTTCGGCTTCTGTAACTTCACTGCTAGACAATCCCTCCTGTTTTTCTCATCCTTGAATGTTTATGACTTTTCAAAACATTCTTTTACTATGGTTTTAGAAGATGGTAGAAGGGGACGAAATTATATTTGTGCGTTCAATTCATAATCACCAGACTTTAAGGCTTATGTCAGACACTGTGCAGATTTATAAATAATACTTTAAGTAAGAAAATTTTAACTTGACAAGTTAAACATTATTCGATTTTATCTTATTCCTTTAAACAGTAGCACCCTTGGGGCGCCCGGGTGGCTCAGTCGGTCGAGCAAGCGACTTCAGCTCAAGTCATGATCTCCCGGTCTGTGAGCCTGAGCCCCGCATCGGGCGCTGTGCTGACAGCTCAGAGCCTGGAGCCTGCTTGGGATTCTGTGTCCCTCGTTTGCTCTGCTCCTCCCCTGCTCATGCTCTGTCTCTCTCTCAAGAATAAATAAAACATTAAAAAAAAAAAACTTTTTTAATGTAAGCAGTAGCACCCCACAAAACACTTGTGTACAGACTGTCAACTGCTAAGGGAGCGGTTTGTGAACCACTACTCATGAGAAATCACTTCTGAAATAAAACAGGATAAATCAATGAGGAAAGTCCCTGACATACAAATAAATGATTTCCATGCAATGCTTCGAGATCAAATCTACTGCTCTCAGCCTTGCCTAAGCAAGTATAATGGCATTAATTCATTCAGCCAACATTACCAAACGCCTACTGTGTGCCATGTGTACTAGGACGGGCAGGGCTGGTGGGGGGCGGGGGGGGAGGGGGGTGGTACAGAGGATGAGTTTCCAAACAAATTAACCAATGAGTGAAAAGTCATGGAATAGTCAACATTTCATTACCGCTGGAGCAAAAGGTGAGTGTGGCACAAAAGGGCAACACAAGAGAACGTGGGGGGATGATGGATCTATTCTGCATCTTGACGTTGGCCAAAACTCACAGAATATATACCAAAAAGGGTAAATTGCACTATATATAAATTTTGAAAAGATTTTTTTTTAATTTTTTAAAGATGAGAATGGGAAATAAATCTAAACAAAATTAGATACACACAGATCAAAGTAGGCACGGGTGAAATCATGGTGGACCAGAGTAGGGTGCTGAAGGCTGAACTAGATGAAAAGGATGTCCACATAAAAAGGCTGCATGTGAGCACTTCTGGGACATTCCTGCCAGAGATGTACTATCATGAAGAAACAAACCCAAATTTAGAGTTATCACGAATGCTGAGAAATAGCTGGCCAGTAATCGTCAAAAGGCTCAGTCAAGGGGCACCTGGGTGGCTCAGTCGGTTAAGCAACCGACTTCGGCTCAGGTCACGATCTCGCGGTTCGTGACTTCGAGCCCTGCGTCGGGCTCTGCGCTGACAGCTCGGAGCTTGGAACCTGCTTCGGATTCTGTGTCTCCCTCTCTCTCTGCCCCTCTGCCATTCATGCTCTGTCTCTGTCTCAAAAGTAAATAAACATTAAAAAAAAATTTTTAAAGGCTCAGTCAAGAAAGTTTAGGGAAATCTGAAGACCTAATCCAAACCGAATGAATACTAAAAGACGTGACATCCAAATGGAACATGTGACTCTAAACTTTTGCTATAAAACTATCATCAGCACAACTGACAAAACCTGAAAGAGGTCTAAAGATCAGATGACAGTAATACATACATCAGTGTCAGTTTCTTGATTTAAATTTTTTTCTTTTTAACGTTTATTTACTTTTGAGACAGAGACAGAGCATGAACAGGGGAGGGGCAGAGAGAGAGGGAGACACAGAATCGGAAACAGGCTCCAGGCTCCGAGCCATCAGCCCAGAGCCCGACGCGGGGCTCGAACTCACGGACCGCGAGATCGTGACCTGAGCTGAAGTCAGACGCCCAACCGACTGAGCCACCCAGGCACCCCAGTTTCTTGATGTTAATAGCTGCATCACATTTATGCAAGAAAATATTGAAAATACACACAAAAATATTTGGGGATGATACAGGAAATGAATACGCAACCTACTCTCAAATGGTTCAGAGGAAAAGACACTGTACTTTATTTGCAATGTCTGACATTGTTTCAAATTTCTTTTAATTATTTTTTTAAGTGAAGAAAAAGATGAGGAAAACAGACAAGGATTGTATCACTTAAACTTCCATATGCCATGGTAAGGAGTTTAAATATCATTCTAAAAACTATCAGTACTCATTGTAGGACATCAAACAGGATGTTGATATGATCAAAGAATCAGGTTGTGTTTTTTTAAACATCTGTCTATTCACCTCACGCCAGTCAGAGTGGCTAAAATGAACAAATCAGGAGACTACAGATGCTGGCGAGGATGTGGAGACACGGGAACCCTCTTCCACTGCTGGTGGGAATGCAAACTGGTACAACCACTCTGGAAAACAGTGTGGTGGTTCCTCAAAAAATTAGAAATAGATCTACCCTATGACCCAGCAATAGCACTGCTAGGAATTTACCCAAGGGATACAGGAGTGCTGATGCATAAGGGCACTTGTACCCCAATGTTTACAGCGGCACTCTCAACAATAGCCAAATTATGGAAAGAGCTTAAGTGTCCATCAACCAATGAATGGATAAAGAAGTTGTGGTTTATATATACAATGGAATACTACTTGGCAATGAGCAAGAGTGAAATACGGCCTTTCGTAGCGACGTATGTAGAACTGGAGAGTGTGATGGTAAGTGAAATAAGTCATACAGAGAAAGACAGATACCATATGTTTTCACTCTTATGTGGATACTGAGCAACTTAACAGAAGACCCTGGGGGAGGGGAAGGAAAAAAAAGGTTACAGAGAGGGAAGGAGGCAAACCATAAGAGACTCTTATAACCTGAGAATAAACTGAGGGTTGATGGGGGGTGGGAGGGCGGGGAGGGTGGGTGATGAGCACTGAGGAGGGCACCTGCTCGGATGAGTACTGGGTGTTGTATGGAAGCCAATGTGACAATAAATTTCATATTAAAAAAATAAAAAATAAATAAAAATAAAAATCCGTCTATTAAACAAAGGCCCTGGGTAGGATTCACAATACTTTCAGGTGAGGGACACATGTAATAATGAGGTCACAGATCATTTAGCATTTAATGGAGAAACAAGAGCATGATTAGCGAGGTCAGTAAGATCCCAGGAATGCAATCCATTTACACCCGCTTGACACAGACACGTCAACAGAGCCACAGGTTGAATAACACCAGGGTAACCCGTACTTGAGATTACCACGGGAACACAGACAAAAGAAACAAAATCAACACACTTAACCACAACCTCATGAGATGTAACACGGCAAGGACTCCTGGAGAAAACTGTCACCCTAGCACACATCTGTCAGAAATGGAATGACACGTTACAAAGGCATGCAGCAAAGAGGCAGAAATAGAAATCACACTAGACTTGCAAATACTACTGTGGTTTTTCACCAAAAACTCTAGGAAAATCTTGGTAAGTACGGAGCACAGAGAAGCTTTATGATATCATACCAGTATGTCAGCCTGACTACATACCTGAGCTGTTAGTCTGTTTTTAAATGCTTCTTAGTTATAATTTTTGGTCAGGGCAAGGCCATACTTAGCTAGCAGTACAACCTTAAAACGGGGCATTAGCCACTGCAAGCTTTTCCTAATCTTTTTAAACAAGCATTTTTTAAATCTTAGGACAGAAGTAAATGCTTGACTGCTTTTATTTTTTTTATAAATTTTTTTTTCAACTTTTTTTTTTATTTATTTTTGGGACAGAGAGAGAGAGAGAGAGAGAGAGCATGAACGGGGGAGGGGCAGAGAGAGAGGGAGACACAGAATCGGAAGCAGGCTCCAGGCTCTGAGCCATCAGCCCAGAGCCTGACGCGGGGCTCAAACTCACAGACCGCGAGATCGTGACCTGGCTGAAGTCGGACGCTTAACCGACTGCGCCACCCAGGTGCCCCGCTTGACTGCTTTTAATAATATCAGGGTCGGGGCGTCTGGCTGGCTCAGTCAGAACAGTGTGAGACTCTTGATCTTGGGGCTGTAAGTTCGAGTCCCACGTTAGGTGCGGAAACTACTTCAAAATAAAATCTTCCAACGTTTTTTTTTTGTTTTTTTGGTTTTTTTTTATTTTTGGGACAGAGAGAGACAGAGCATGAACGGGGAAGGGGCAGAGAGAGAGGGAGACACAGAATTGGAAACAGGCTCCAGGCTCTGAGCCATCAGCCCAGAGCCCGACGCAGGGCTCGAACTCACGGACCGCGAGATCGTGACCTGGCTGAAGTCGGACGCTTAACCGACTGCGCCACCCAGGCGCCCCTAATCTTAAAAAATAATAATGACAGTATCAGAGTCAACTTGGAGCCACTCCCAGTAAACCAGATATTAAAGAATGGGACTCTGGTTGTACCAGAACAATTACACTGCTTTTACAAAACCCTCATAAAATCTAACTACGCTTGTTCTATTTCACAGCCATGACAATATCTCAAATTCTGTTCCAATGCAATGGTTAGAGAGCTAGCTGGATCAAAAAACGATCAAGCTCTACTGAAAAAAAAAAAAAAAATACTAGGTTAAGCAGGAGCATCTTTGCAAACCAGGAACTGCACATATAAACTCAAAGGTACATATCAAGTCTTCCTGTCCTTTGTAAACACATATCCACCCCATGCAGAACTCCCCGCTAACCTAAGAACCGCTGTCAGGCTGGCTTCTAGGGGATGCAAATGAAGTGCTGAAAAATGTTAAGCAGGGAAAGGATAAAGGCAAGTCCTTCAATTCTCCACCTCTGGAGTTTGATGTAAATTGCGACGATATTCAAAACCTATGTGATAAAGAATTTAACAACCACCCCGTGTCACAAAACCAGTTGAAAGGCTCTGCCGCTGCCTGTGGATTCTTAGCGTCCACCAGCCATTTCCCAAACTCTGCCAACGTTCCTCATAAAAAGGGCTCCAGGGGCGCCTGGGTGGCGCAGTCGGTTAAGCGTCCGACTTCAGCCAGGTCACGATCTCGCGGTCCGTGAGTTCGAGCCCCGCGTCGGGCTCTGGGCTGATGGCTCGGAGCCTGGAGCCTGTTTCCGATTCTGTGTCTCCCTCTCTCTCTGCCCCTCCCCCGTTCATGCTCTGTCTCTCTCTGTCCCAAAAATAAATAAACGTTGAAAAAAAAAAATTTTTAAAAAACAAAAGCAGTTGCTTTTAAAAAAAAAAAAAAAAAAAAAAAAAGGGCTCCAAAGACAAATGACTTAGGCAAATTCTAGGTAAAACAAAGTTAAAAGGGGTTCTGTACGGCAGAACTTTTTTTTTAAGTTCTTTTTTAACGTTTATTTATTTTTGAGAGAGAGTGTGCAAGTGGGGAAGGGGCAGAGAGAGGGGGATAAAGGATCTGAAGCAGGCTCCATGCTGACAGGCTGACAGAAAGCCCGATGCGGGGCTCGAACTCACGAACAGCGAGACCACGCCCTGAGCCGAAGTCAAACCGTCAACCGACTGAGCCGCTCAGGTGCCCCTGGATTGCAGAACTTTTAAAAACTTTCACTCTGGGGGCGCCTGGGTGGCGCAGTCGGTTAAGCGTCCGACTTCAGCCAGGTCACGATCTCGCGGTCCCGGAGTTCGAGCCCCGCGTCGGGCTCTGGGCTGATGGCTCAGAGCCTGGAGCCTGTTTCCGATTCTGTGTCTCCCTCTCTCTCTGCCCCTCCCCCGCTCATGCTCTGTCTCTCTCTGTCCCAAAAATAAATAAACGTTGAAAAAAAAAATTTAAAAAAAAAAAAAAAAAACAAAAAACCTTTCACTCTGATGTGTTTTGTCATATCCAAAGATACAATAAAACTACTGCCATATTCACTGAACTCTTAATCTTCAGAATAATCATTTACATCCCTTGAAACGCCGTTTAGGAAACAATCGTGTTCGCTGTTCTTTTCTTCATATTCCCTGTTAGACCACAACATGTACTTGTGGGTGCTGCATAGTCTTTAGTCCACAATCAGTCTTAAGTGAGCAATGCATCAATGACCTTTCACGGTTATTTTAATCTTCTGATTCGAGGTCCAAAACGCTACCACTCATTTGCAGATTGGAGCTGTGTAGGTATAAAAATAAAACGTAACTAGCCACTTAGTAATATGTGCTGTTGGTGATACAAAGGATGCATACTTGTTTGATGTTTGGTGAAAAACAGTTCAGTTAATAACAAGATGTTCCAATGCAAAATACCTTGTCCAAAAAGAAGGAATAAGATGCTGTCTGCATAGTCACATAAGGAAAGACATTTCCATACAAAATACAAAAAAAAAAAAAAAGCATTTTAGTTCTAACTTTATCATAATGCTAGACAGAAACTTCGAAAACAAAAAACCAGAAAAAAACAAAAAACAAGAAAATATAAATCACCAGAAAAGGAATAAACCTAGACCAACTTTCAACCTTTTGGCAAAATAAGCTCTTACTATTGTCTGTTTTTTCACAGAGGATAGAACAGACTTAGAGAGGCTACGCAGCTGGCTGAGATCAGCTAGCCAGGAATCCAAGGAGTCAGTCTGGATGGAAAGCCCACGCTCTTTACCAGGATGCTGGTGTAGACCAGGAACACTTCAGGTTGCAGATCTTCACCATGGAAACTCTAAGAAAATTTAATTAAGCTTGATCACTACGAATCGAGCAAAGAGAATAGGTGGGGGGTTTTTCACTGATTAAGCCTACGGTGATGTTTAAACAATTTGAAATAAAACCAAAACATAAATGACCACACGTGACTGAACTCATTCGCGTGTATTCTTAGAAGACTGTTTTCATCTATATGGGCAGTGCTTTCAGGCATAATTAGATTGGGGGAGAGAGGAAGTGTTGATGGGGAAGGAAGGAAAAATAAATGTAGATCGGAGGGGGACAAAAAGCTAATTAATTTCTCCCCTGTAAGCTACTCGTCTTTAAATAATCAAATTCAATTATCCTCTAGTCTTATTATCTGCCACCCTGATATCCAGAGGAGTTTATGGTAAAAAACAATGATTACAGTAGTTGGCCCTTATCCTTGGGGTGTATGTTCCAAGAACCCAGTGGACTCTGAGGACAGTACTGAACCGTGCATACGTTGTATTTTTTCCCATAAGTCCGTACCTATGATAAAGTTTAATTTAAATTTTAGGCACAGTAAGAGATTAACAATAACTAATAGTAAAACATAACAATCATAGGGGCGCCTGGGTGGTTCAGTCAGTTGAGCGCCCGGCTCTCGGTTTCGGCTCAGGTCATGATCTCATGGGTGGTGAGTTCGAGCCCCGCATCAGGCTCCGCGCTGACAATGCAGAGCCTGCTCGGGGATCTCTGCCCCTCCCCTGCTCATGCGCTCTCTCTCAAAATAAAGTTTAAATAAACTGTAAAAAAAGTAACAATTACAAAAGTACACTACAATAAAAGTTATGTGAATGTGGCCTCTCAAAATACCTCCCTGTGCTGCACTCACCCTTCCTGTGACAACATGAGAGGACACAATGCCTGTGATGAGGAGATGAGAGGTGAGCCACCACAGGCATTGTGACACAGCATGAGGCTACCACTGACCTTCTGACGATTTACTACTTTATTGTGCTTCGTTCATATTTTTTGTTTTTTTGTTTTTGTTTTTTTTTACAAACAAAGTAAATGGCAGCTTCACGTCAAGCTGCACCACTGCTCCCACAGCATTTGCTCACTTCACGTCTAGGGCACGTTTTGGTAATTCTTGCAACATCTCAAAGTTCTCAGTACTGTTCTATTTGTTATGGCGATCCAGTGACCACTCATCTGTCATGTTACTGCTGTAACTGCTTAGGGGCGCTGCGAACCATGCCCACAGAACATGGAGAACTTGACCAATAAACTCTGTGTTCCCACGGACCCACTGTGTCCCCATGTCTGCCCCTCACCCCGGGCCTCCCTGTTCCCTGAGACGCACCAAGGCTGAAATTAGGCCAATTAACAACCTGCAATGGCCTCTAAGCGTTCAAGTGACAGGAAGAGTTGCACGTCTTTCACTCTACAAAGTGACCAGAAATGATCAAGCTCGGTGAAGAAGGCATGCTGAAAGCCAAGACAGGCGGAAAGCCAGGCTGCGTGCACCCAACAGCTAACTTATAAACACAAAGAAAAAGTTCTCGAAATAAATGCAATGTGCTACGCCAGTGAACACACGAATGGCAAGAGAGCGAAACAGCCGTACTGCCGACATGGACGAAGCGTCCGTGGTCCGGACGGAAGAGCCAACAGCCACGACATTCCCTTAAGCCACAGCCTGACCCAGAGCAGGGCCCTGGCTCCCATCAAGTCTGTGAAGGTTCAGAGAGGGGAGGAAGCCGCAGAAGAGAAGTCTGAGCTGGCAGAGGCTGGGTCACAAGGTTTAAGAGAAGAAGCCGTCTCCATAAAAGTGCAAGGTGAGGAAGCAAGTCCGATGGAGAAGCTGCACCAAGTTCTCCAGAAGGTCCAGCCGAGAGAATTAATGAGGGGGCTACACTCAACAACACGTCTCAGTGTAGACAGAACAGCCTCGCACTGGAAGACGCCATCTAGGACTTTCATGGCTGGAGAGGAGTCCGTGCCTGGCTTCAACGCCTCAAAGGACAGGCTGACTCTCTTGTGAGGGGCTAATGCAGCTGGTGAGGACTTTAACTTGAACCCTACGTCCATGTGGCATTCCAAAAATCCAAGGGCCCTTACGAACTATGCTACATCTATTCTGCCTGTGCTCCAGAAACGGAACAAGGCCTGGGATCACAGCACATCTGTTTACAGCATGGTTTATTGAATTATTTTTTTAATTAAAAAAAAATTTTTCTAAGTTTATTTATTTTTGAGAGAGAGAGATACACAGAGTGTGAGCAGGGGAGGGGCAGAGAGAAAGGGAGACACAGAATCCGAAGTAGGCTCCAGGCTCTGAGCTGTCAGCACAGAGTCCGACGCGGGGCTCGAACTCACAGACTGTGACATCATGCCCTGAGCCCAGTCGAACACTTAACCGACTGAGCCACCCAGGTGCCCCTGGCTTACTGAATATTTTAAGCCCACTGGTGAGACCTACTGCTCAGAAAAAAGATTACTTTTAAAACACGACTGCTCACTGACAGCACTGGGCACCCAAGAGCTCTGATGGAGACAGACAATGAGATTCATGTTGATTTCATGTCTGTTAACATGACATCCATTCTGCAGCCCACGGATCATGAAGTAATCTTAACGTTCAAGTCTTATTACAGAAGAAATAGGTTTCATTAGGCTACAGCTGCCACAGATAGTGATTCCTCTGATGGATCTGGGCAGAGTAAATCAAACACCTTCTGGAAAGGATTCACCTTTCTATTTCATCTATTCTAGATGCCACTAGGAACATTTGTGATCTGTGGGAAGAAATCAAAGTACCAGCATTCACAGGGGTTTGGAAGAAGTTGGTTCCAGCCCTCAAGATGCCCCTTCAAGACGTCAGGGGAGGGAGCCCCTGCAGCTGTGGTGGAAACAGCAAGGGAACCGGGGTCAGAAGTGGGGGCTGCAGACGGGAGGCCTGCGATCTCCTCGTCAAACCTGATCGGATGCGCACATGGTTTCTGGAGGTGGAAGGTCCTCCCGGTGAAGACGCTGGGAAGACCGTTGAAATGACAACGGAGGATTTGGAACAGACATCAGCTGAGCCGATAAGGCAGCGGCAGGGTCTGAGGCAGGACTCCAGTCCCGAAAGAAGTTCTGCCAGGGGTCAGACGATCAGGCTGCGTCGTGTGTTCCAGAGAATTCGCTCATGAAAGCAAGAGTCCAGCAATGAGGCGAACTTATCTTATTTTCAGAAACTGCCCCAACCCCAACCTTCAGCCCCACCACCCCGACCAGTCAGCAGCCGCCAACAGGGAGGCAAGACCCTCCAGCAGCAAGATCACGACTCACTGGAAGCTCAGATGGTTACCGTTTTTTAGCACTAAAGTATTTTTTATTTAAAGTATGTCCATTTTTTTTAGACATAATGCTATTGCACACTTAGTAAATAAACCTAACCTTTATATGCAGTGGGAAACCAAAAAATTCAATTGAATCATTTATTACAGTATTTGCTTTATTGTGGTGGTCTGGAACCAAACCCACAATATCTCCAAGGTATGCCTGTATGCGTGTTTTTCTCTTCAATAAAAGAATTGTATTTTCTGGTTTCTTTACGCTACATATAAATAGGTGCTGGCACTTGAAATCCATAGCTTCACATATACAATGTTATAGCAAGTTGTGAAATTCCACACTGGTCCAAAAGTCTGAAACCAATAGCTTAGTTAAAACATTGTAACCTTAGAAAAAACAATACCTAGTACTACAACGAATTCTAAAACAGTAAGTCCTTGACCTTTTCCTCTTAAATATCACAAAGTAATGAATCAAACTGTTTCAGATAAATATTTTCGCAACACGTTACCAATTACAGTAACGAAAGCTACAAAAGATAAAGTGAGAATTTCTGTATTTATAGTGATTCCCTATACTTGAAAAGCAAGTTTATTCACTTATTTTTTTTTTTTCAAGAGAGAGAGAAAGGACAAGTTGGGGAGAGGGGCAGAGAGAGACAGAGAAAGAATCCTAAGCAGGCTCCACTCTCAGCACAGCCCAACGCAGGGCTCAATCCCACAACCCCGGGATCATGACCTGAGCCGAAATCAAGAGCCAGACGCTCAACCTGAGCCACTCTGACTCCCTGAAAAGCAAGTTTAATTAGAGCAAGAAAAGGTCGTAATTATTCTTCTCAGTAATTTCAAGGACTGTAGGGGTTGATCGTACTGGTTCACTATTTTACATCTAATTTCACTCTACTTTCTAGGATGCTTCTCCTAGATGTAATAGTTCATCGGCATCGCTCTTGTGCTAGTCCACATGATCAAGTTTATCTCTCAGTTCACATGACCATCACACAGAAGACCATTAAAAGTCCACAACCACTAAGTAAAATACAACTTACTCAAATTATGATTCTTCCTCAAACCGCAAGGTATCCCAAAGTTTCCCAAAATCATCTCCTTCTAACCCTGATACAAGAAACACCATGACCTCGTAATAAAAGAGTGTTTCTCAAAGGGTGTCCCATGGAATACTTGTTGTCATACATCATTCAGGTATGGTTTAAAGAAAAAAAAAAAAAAAGACGAGGGGCGCCTGGGTGGCCCAGTCAGTTAAGCATCCGACTTCAGCTCAGGTCATGATCTCGCAGTTCCTGAGTTCGAGCCCCACATCAGGCTCTGCGCTGACAGTGCAGAGCCTGGAGCCTGCTTTGGATTCTATGTCTCCCTCTCTCTCTGCCCCTCCCCCTATTCATGCTGTCTCTGTCTCTCAAAAATAAATAAAACATTAGAAAATTTTTTTAAAAAATGATGATTCTCTCATCATATATATTTTTTTCTCATCATGTGTAATATATAATATATATATATTCTCATCATATATAAATTCTAGAGTAACTGGCACTACTCTTGATGTTTACTTTTGTTTAAAATAGTTTCCCAAATTTATTTAGTCACATCAACATCTGCCTCCCCTCTCCAGCCACAAAGCACCTATTAATATCCCCTGGATTTCCAAAGCACCTGTTCAAAGTAGGGATGGGGCTAGACTGCAGAAGCCCTAATTCCAAAACAGAAAAGAGTTACACCACGAAGAAGCAAGGGGCAAGAAGGAAGGGGGGAGCGGGTCTGCACCCTCCCCGCCCCGCTCCTGGTCACCACGAGAGCTAACGTGCAGCAGATATAGAAGCGCCAGGAGGCGGGGTAGGAGGGCTGGCCAGCAAAGGGCCAGCCATTCCCCGTGTGCTAAGTGGAAAAAGGCAGTGGACGCTAGAAAGTGAGTTCAGAGCAACTAGACCACAAGAGCTACCGAGGGGCCCTGATGAGTATCAGTGGGGAAGAGAAATCCCCTCATGTACAAAGGAGTTTTGTAGGCAGTGGCCAGAAACGACAGCCACTCGTATATCTGGGATGACCTAAACGTGCAGTGCGGGTCATTCAAAAACAAAAGTCTTTATGTAAAGAACTTCTGGACTGATTCACATACTGACAAAGCAGCTGAGCAATTCTTGGCCATAGCTTCCGAAAACCTTACATCACTCCCACTGGCACTTTCGTGTGAGTAATAAGGGATCAGAAAATCTATGGCACTAGCAAAGCCTTCTCACTTGCATCCACTATAGAGTTCATCTGGAGTAATGGGAAGACAGAACCAAAAAACACCAGAGTCTACAGGTCATAGGGTTATCCCTCCTGTTTGCCACACTTACACAACTCTGACAATCAGTGAGTCAACATCCAAGACCCCAAGCCAGAAAAGGAAAAATGTCAAAGGAAAAGGAAATGAACCATCAAAGACAATACAAAGGAGTATAAAGTCAAGTTCTCCGTTCACTGAGTTCTTGTAAATTAAAAATACTCATTCACAGCTCGGACTTAAGCAGCAACCCAGGAAAACACTATATCCACGCTCATTTTCTAGTCCGTCCTTTCTCCCGTTCTCCGTCTCTCCTTCCTAGTTCCTGGTCCCTTTCTAAACTCCTCTCCATTAAATTCTCCAGTCTGTCCCTTTTTTTTTTAATGATGTGCACTTTTCTTTCTGAAAAAAAAAAAAGAACTATGTCTACAATCTTTTTGCCGTTAAACAGTCAACATATATTAGCTTCAATCTACACTAGAGTTTCAAACTCTTTTGATCCCGATCTACAGTAGAAATACAGAAAAACAAAGAGTTTGACAGGAAAATACTTATTCTTTCTAAACACAATGTACTTGATATTCTCTATTCTGGTCTGTTTAATTTTTTAAATGCTCTCTGGACTCAGTAAATTGATTTTAAAAGCTATCAAAACAATAGGATGGAAACAATGAGCTACCCACACAACATACTGGCACTAAGTGTACCAAAAGAGAAAAGGTTTCAAAGAAACTAACCGCCAAAGTGAAGTGTAGTATAACAAAGTGTTAATTTGGACGAAGTTTGGTTCCTTTACCCTAAACAGCCTGGGCTCACTCTGTACTAGTAACCGAGTCCCAGGAATTAGGAAATGTTTCACAAAACTGCCAACATTATGCTGCTTGTTTTTACACTGCTATGCTAAGGTATGCCTTACATTTCCATATGAAAAATAAATTCCTAAAATTCTTAAAGTGTTAATCCTAACATCCCCACTCTCACTCACAGCCATATATACTTTTGAAAAGAGACGCAATACCATACGATTTCACTCATAAATGGAATTTAAGAAATAAAACAAGTGAACAAAGGCAAACACAAAAACAAACAAAACCAGACTCTTAAACACAGAACAAACTGGTGGTTGCCAGAGGGGAGATGGATGGGGGGGAGGGGGGGGGTTGCCAGAGGGGAGAAACAGAGAAAGGGCTTAAGGGGACATTTATCTAGAGCACTGAGTAATGTACAGAATCGTTGAATCCTTGGATTGCACACCTGAAACTAATATAACACTGGACGTTAATTATACTTCTATTTAAAAAAGAAACAGAAAAAAGAGAAACAGAAAAATAATAGACATCACCTACTATATCAGCACTGTATTAGATCAAAAAATTATACTTACTGTCATTCTTAGAATAAGACTAAATTACTGGCAAGTATAAAGGAAACAAGTGCCCAACCTGTATTTCTGATGACATTGGTGATAATCCTGAGGACTTTAAATAAAATAAATTTAATCATCTGTATCACATGAACACTTTGATAGTTTGGCGTGACAAATTCTACTAACCTACAGCTGAAGTGAAAAACAAAGCATCCTAGAAAAGATTCAGATGATTCAGATCCTTCTAACAAGCCCTCATCACCTCACCTAACTGACCCACATGTGAAAAGATGTTAATAAGCTTCAAAACCACCCCAATGAAAGGAAAAGTTTAAACCCCAGTACCAGCTGAGGTGCTCTGGTAATAAGTTTCTTACTGACTATTTAGATGTATGAGTATGCATATACTAAATAACCTACAAAATTAAGGATAACTTAAATGAGACTACCAAGTACAAGATTCAGAAAGCACCAAAAAACAGTTATCCACACACAGCCTTACATGCTTCTTTTGTTATTAACATTATCTGACATCTATGTTTTAAGTCAGTTGGTAAAGAAGTCCCTAAAATACCAATTTCCCTTTTCAAAGGAGAGGTAGCCAATTCAGTGAACAAGACAGTCATGTCCTCATTGACAGCAAGTTATAATGTTTATAATATAAACGTTATTTTTATTCATACAATTCTACTGTAAATCATTCTAGAGTTCTACTGCTGATATCAAAGCTATTATTTTATAAACAAACACACAAATCTCTATCATTTCAACAGCTGAAAAACAAGGACACAAGTCTTTCTAATCTTATCAGATATAACTGGAAAATACGCATTATTAAATTTAAGCAGTCTATATAGCCTGAAGGCACTCTTAGCCCACTGCTCTACTGCTCATTGGCTTAATTCCTTCTTCCTCTCTAGGAGTCTACACTTCCTCCCTCAAGCCATCAGCAAGAACAAGGAATGCTGTCCCCCACCCACCCGAGAAAAAAAGTACCTGAGTGAACTGTCAGTTTTCTTGTCATGATAGTGTAACGAACAAAACATTAACTGTACCGATAATAAAAGTGAAATGGACCATAACCAGGAATAAAGTGAAATTGATGGAATGAAGCCACACAGACAGAATCTTGGCTGACTCCATTTTTTACAGTAGCCTATCATCAGCATAAAAATAAGGCATAACTAGATGATGCATTCATTCACGTAAACAGCCAAACACAAATATACCCAGCATGTAATATAGACTATTTAACGACTAC
The DNA here is from genome assembly GCF_022837055.1 of Prionailurus viverrinus. Taxonomy (NCBI): domain Eukaryota; kingdom Metazoa; phylum Chordata; class Mammalia; order Carnivora; family Felidae; genus Prionailurus; species Prionailurus viverrinus. Next base: position 693,303 of record NC_062577.1, read on the forward strand.
TGCTCTACTGTTGCAAATACTGGATCTTTTAAAAAATCAAACTAAAAACTGTGCCATTTCACACAAATCGTAATTATCATATTTAAGCCCAACAAACAATCCCTATAAATTTCCAATACAGACCAAAAAAGTAATGTCTAAGAAATTATATTGGGGTCATTTCGCTATCTGGAAACTTCCTTGATCTACTTTTTATATAATGTTAGATAATAAGAATAAAATAGGGCATTTCCCCAAAAGGTAGTAATCAACTGAGACCCAACAGCTGACCTATATCAATACTTAAATGCAGAGAACACACTGGCATTCTTAACATAAATTCTCAAATAACTTAAAAATAGCAATACCACTGAAGATACATCTCTTGACAGCTCTTCCATTCTTAACTTCTTCCTAGTCCTTAACCAAACTTCTGTGTTTGATAACTCCCACTTTCAAGACCTCATTATCTATCTTACAAATGCCTGAACAGTCACTGCTTGACCCCACAGTGTACAAAGTCCCTAAAAATTCTAGTCTCGTTTTTTCGATTACTGAGAAATACAATATGAATTTACTTGAGACTACGTATCTTTGTCATGTCATATCAGACTTCTAAAAAGACAAAATATGAACGATACCCCTAAAACTTAACCTACTTTAAACGGTGCAAAATCCCTGGTTTGAAATTACTTAAAATACATTAATAAAAATAAAATGTGTTTGGCCAAATATTTATTCGATTTTTGGCTTATTTGGCTTAAATTAAATATGCATAAGCAAGGGTTCTTTTTATAGAGATATAAAAAACAAAGCTCAAGAAAACATACCTAGTGGAAAAATATGCATAAATTATTCTGGCCAAACAGCAAAGTATCGTATTGCACAAAACTACTATGTAAACTCTTAAAAACCAAAAGGCAATTCAGGATATGATTTTCCCTTTTATTATAACTGTACATTTATATTTATTACTGGTGCATAGAGATCTCCCACCATTTCATAGATGAGAAAGAACAGAGATTAAATGACAACCATGATCACTGACAAGAGTGTCGCTATGGAACCATAATCCAAGAACGGGCACTCTAGAAGTACCTAAACCGTTTCTTTGAATTTTCAAAAGAAACACTAGGTAAAGTCTCTACATTTATGAAACAGGGAATGGAAAATTACATATGCTTTATAAAATAGTTTACCCTACACATAAAAATAAAAGACATACAAAACCAGTACCAAAGTCAATCACAATGGTCTCACGCTTAGGAGAAAAGATGGTTTCGAATTCTTACATTCCCAGCATGAGCCTAGGAGCCTGTAAAAACCATCCCATTCACATGTATGAACACACACACACACACACACACACACACACACACACACACACACTTTCAACACCTCATGACATGAAGCTGCTAGAAAACTTCTGATCCGGGCCAAGTTCAATACAATTATTATGGATAGGCCATCTTACGGCCCAGGAGTGATTTACCTGACAAACTAATTTTTAATCAATTTCAAACCAAAAATCAATCAGTCAATCAACCTGACAAACTAATTTTTAATCAATTTCAAACCAAAAATCAATCAGTCAATCAATCAACGAAATAATCACCACTCGACTTGGACTTCAAGAAAATAAAGGTCTACTCGGGAAGGCATCGTAGTGCGAACACCTGCCAACAAAGTAAAATTGTTAGGACCCCACAGGTCCGACCCTGGCCAACACCCCTCGGCGCAGGTGTGGGTGGTGAGGAGTTTCTCTCTCCCAACAGAGGGCCGGGTGTTCAACGCGCTCGCACGCACGTGACCCGGGAAGAAGAACTTAGGCCAAGCCCCCAAGCTTGAAGGTCACATGGAGCGTCTGCGCGCCTCGCCGAGCTATTCGGCTACGGTAGGTCTTCCTCCAAATCCCGTCTCCGGGGAGGGAAATGACGACAAAAGTCCAACCGGCCTAGATCCGAATTAAATTTACAGTTCATCTACCCCTCAAGTGGGAGCTGATCCCAAACATTCCCCACCAAGTACTATCGCAAAATGTCTTAACCATTAGGTCATGCTGTCTTCCAAACATGACAATTTCTGGAAAGTCCGTGTGCGGCAGTTTCCTCTGCGAGTGCCATACGGAGATGAAATAAAACCCACGGGCCACCACCTTCCAGTTCCTGTTGACCCAAGACATGTTCATCTCTCCGCCCATTTCAAGAGCGGTTTCCAGAGCCTGGGAAGGAATGCGTTCCGCCAACCGACACCTTTCAACTGAATGTGTGTTATTCCGCCATGCGCTGGGGCAACCGTGAGCAATAATCCACTTTGCTCATCACCGAATTACTCAAAATCTCTGACGGTTGACCTGAAAACAGAAGTCCTTCCTCCCAAACGCCACTTTAAATCAAGGCAATAATGGGGTAGCGCGGTTTTTACTCTTGGGACAACATCTACCAAAAACTATTAAAAAAAAAAAAAAAAAACTCGGGTAAGTGGGATCCGTTCCCTTCCCGCACAGGTACTTCGAGCTACGTACCAGGCCCGTGACGCGTTTACCATACATGTCACATGGACGATCTATGTCCAGCCACGTACTGATCGCCGAGCCCCGCCGCTCACTCGCGGCGACCCCCCGCAACAACGAAACCACCAATGCCCAACGAAACGGGGGGCGGACTTAGGCCAGGCACACTCACCCCACTCCAGGTATTCGAGAATGTTCTTCTCCCTTCGGAGCGGAGAGTTGTTGCACTCATCGTACAGGCAGATGAGGATGTCCAGCAGCGTCTCGACGCTGAAGCACTGCCCGTTGGTCTGAGCGGGCCCGTCCAGGATGAACTGCTCCAGCTGCCGCAGGCGCACCTCTCCGGACATGTTTGCGCCCCCGTCCGCCGCGCCTCCCCTCGGTCACTGGCGCGCGGGGCACGCGGCGGCCCCGAGCCGGAGTTCTGGAAGCGGTGGGTCCGGTCCCCTCACGCAGCTGTCAGGCCGGGCCGCGGACGCCCGACAACCCCCCCCCGCCCCGCCCCCGAGCGGCCGGGGAGCCCCCCGGCCCGGAGCGCCTGCGATCCCGCGCGCGCACGCCCGGCTCTGCGGGGCGAGCTACCATGCAACGGGGCTTTCGTACATCTTTTCCAAAGAAGAGCACGGTGCAGTCGCAGGAGGCGATCCAAGTACAACGGACCCAAGAGTCCAGACTTCTTTAAAAAAAAACAAAAAAAAAAATTTTTTTTCCTTTGAGAAAGAAAAGAAAACACAACTCTTCGCCTTCATTCAAAATTCACCTCGTGCCACACAACCCCGCAGCGAGCCCGGCCGCATCATTAATGGCTTGGGTCCGATCCGCTCCCGGGGAAGGAGGACCACGGCAAAGGGAGGAAGCCCCCAGAAGGCACTCGGCGGAGGCAAAGGCAGCGCCGCCGCCGCCGCCGCAGAGGCTCCCCGGGCGCCGCGGGCAGAGCGGCCCGGCGGCGGGGTCCGCGGGGCAGCCCCTCGGCGCGCCGCCCGCCCGGCCCTGCCCGGAGGACGCGTCTCCTCCCTGCTCCCGGCGTCCCCCTCGTCAGGGCTCTGCGGCGAGTCCGCTCTCCCGCGGATTCCGGACGACACTCCTCATTTTCCTCGCGGCGTCCGCCGGGGCCTGACGCGCGGGCTGCGGCGGCGCCCGCCCCGGCTCCGGGGGCTGCGGCTACTCGGCCGCCCGCGCCCGCCCCATGGCGGGGGGTCGCCGGCCGGGGGCCTGCGCGGCGCGCGGCGGACGGCCGCTCTCCCCCGCCCCCCTCGGCCGCCCGGCGGCCGCCCCGGAGGCTCCCGACGCCCTGGCGCGGGGCGCGGGGGGAGGGGGGGGCTTCTGGATTCACGGGACGCGGTCGGCGCCTTCTCCCCCTTCTTCACGCCCCGGGGCTCAGGGCATCTTTTCCCCGACCGGGCGCGGGAGGAGGGGTCGGTGCCGCCGGTGAGGAGAGCGGAGGCTGCGGCAGCCCGGCTCGCAGCCACTCCCTTCCTCTCCGTCCCACCCCTCCCCCGCCTTCCCGGCCTGGCGCGCTCGCGCCCTGGGCTCCGCGAGGCTCCCCCCAGCCCCCGCCGCGCGCGCGCGCGCGCGCGCGCGTAGCCTACAGCGCGCCGCCGCGCCCGGATCCAATATGGCGGCCCGGCCGCGCGCGCGCGCCCGCGCCGCCCCCCGCCCCGCCCCCGCCCGAGCCCCGCGGGGCCCAGCGGGGTCGGTTCCCCCAGCTGCGCGGCGCGGAGCCGAGGCCCAGGAGGGGCGCGGGCCGCGGCGCGGGCGGCTGCACCCCCGGCGGGGCCGCGGCCGCCGCGACGTGGAACGCAGGGATGCTGGAGGACCCGCGGAGGCCTCTGGCGCGGACGGCGAGCGGGCCTTGCCCGGCGCCCCCGGAGCACCACCTGCCCGGCACGTTTGCTCCGGGAGGAGGGGTGGGGGAGGGGCAGGAGCAGCCGCTGGGCCCCCCGCCCCCAGACTTGCTGAGGACGTGCCCCTCCTAGCGCCCCTTACCTGCGCACCACCCGCCCCCCCCCCCCCCGCCTCCCTCCGCAAATGCGGTTCCCGAGCTCAACCGACTCGCAATTCCCTGGGTGTCTAATTACACCACTTCGTGTGTCATTCCCAGGACAAATGCAATGACAGACCCGTGTGCGCTAGCGTCCGGGTCGGGAGTGTGTGTGCCAAGCAAGGGCAGGATGCCATCTCCAGTTCCGAAAGTTTCCCTACGCGGAGCACTGGGCTCCTCCTCCGGAACCACTCCAGCCGCAGCCAAGGTTATACCACCTGCAGGGATTCAGGCGGTGCAGGGAGTCCCGACCGTGCTCGGCCGGCTTCGAACCCACGGTCCCTGTGTGTGTGTGTGTGTGTGTGCGCGCGCCCGCGCCCTCGCGCGCGCCCGCACACGTGTGACCCTGGGGCTCTGCAGACGCTGGGCAACAGGGGCAAGTCGTTCAAGAGCTACGGTCCCCCGATGCTTTCAGGCATTCAGGGCCTTCCCGGTTTTTTCCAGTCTTGGTTTCAGGAGAGCTCTGTTTACGGATTTCTCATGGAAGGTCCCACATTGAAATGTATCACCAAACTGGGTCACTGCATTTCTGTCATTTCCTCTCAAAATGGCCATCTCCTTTATAATTTTTCTCCAGAATACAATTATGTTATATCCCTTGCCTATGCCCGTGGGCCAGTTATGTGTTCTATGTTAGTGCCCACAATGGCATCTTTTTTACATCTTAAGAATGTGGAAGCTGAGGAACAACTAGGAATGAAGTCTAAGAAACAAAGGCTGATGGAAATTATTCAAGTTGCTGTGATTCACAAAACACTATGAATTTTGCGTAGCATCTACGCTTGCCAAGTCTACACTTGCCTGGCTTAAATGGGAGGGCATCATCGCCAACGCGCTGTTGACACGGGTGATACTTAGACAAAAGATCAATCGTTTCTAGCCATGACATTTTTATATGTGTGTGTTGGCTGATTATAAAAGTAACAGAAAAGCAAAACTGAACTGTTTAATCCCAACACAGATAATCATATTTTGGTGTTTATTATTCAGGTCTTCTTTCCATGCATTTTAACAGAAATGATACATACTAAAAGACAGTTTCATAGCCTTCTCTTTTCAGTTGGCAATATACTATAAACATCTCTTTAGGTCAAAGAATGTCCTTTAACAACATGGTTTTTAATAGCGAAGCCAAGACATTTTAACACTCTCATTTGACCTAGCAAAGAAAGAAACCATTCCTTTCGTTTTTCCACCATAGAACTGACTCCAAGAGGGGCACCTGGGTGGTTCAGTCAGTTAAGCATCCAATTCCCGCTCAGGTCATGATCTCGCGGTTTGTGGGTTCGAGTCCCATGTAGGGCTCTGTGCTGACAGCTCGCAGCCTGAAGCCTGCTTCAGATTCTGTGTCTCCCTCTCTCTCTGTCCCTTCTCTGCTCTCACTCTGTGTGTGTGTGTGTGTGTGTGTGTGTGTGTCTCAAAATTAAGTCAACATTTAAAAAAAAGAACTGACTCCAAGATACCTACTCATCCAACTTGTAAATAACTATAAGAAAGAGTTTAAAAGAGAGAATTTTAAAAATGTTCGATCTTCATAAATGCTAATTAACAATGGAAGCGTATGCGGTACAGATACGTTTTCTAACAAAGGAGTCAAGCTGCGAGTCGTGTCTCTACCTATTCTGTTAGCGCTTGGGTACCACCCACAGTCCCGGGTATTGATGGTTGCTTAATAACCTTTTCCACATTGTTTAGAGAGTAAAGGGGAGGACTTATTTTTATGTTAAAAAAAAAAAAGGCACAAAGAGAAGGAAGAAGGTTGAACGCAATCAATTTTGCTTGAATAATTCAAGCTCAGGGACTTAATAATTAACTAGACACTAAACACATTGTGCGGGTGTTATTTTAAATGTTCCGGTTGAAGTGTGAACATGCTTGTTAATGAAACCGGTCTTAAGCCAAAGAAAGGCACAGCCTTGGCAGCCCCACGGTGCTTGAACTGCTCCTGCGAAACTTGAGGGCCACAGGCTACCTGGCAGGGTGTTCCCTGGGAAAAGAGCCTGGGGAGGTCTTTGTGAAATTCCAGTCGGGGGCCTGGAGATTAGATAGATGCATTAGATTAGATGTTTGCTACCCACAAACACAGTTTGTTTGAAGTCATCAAAAAACGTTTTAGGAAGGTGTTGGGAATTATTGCGACCTTTCAGAATAGAAAGAGGACAGGTCAGGAGTCATTATGCCTCATCTCCAATGCAATCTCCCTTGATCTATCCAATCCTCTGACTCTGGCCTAAAAGCAAGAGAATCGGTCCACCAAGGAACATTTATAACGACCGACCCCACTCTTACCTCGCTGTATCTTACTCCAGAACGATGGACGACATGGGGCACCTGGGTGGCTCAGCGGGTCTGGCTCATCATGCTCTCGTGCTCCGTGGGTTCGAGCCCTGCGTCGGGCTCTGTGCTGCCAGCTCAGAGCCTGGAGCCTGCTTGGGATTCTGTGTCTCCCTCTCTCTCTGCCCCTCTGCCACTCACACTCTGTCTCTCTTTCTCTCTCTTAAAAATAAAGAAACATTAGGAAAAAAAAAAAAAGAGTGACGGACAACAGGGCCAAAAATAAGGCGTGTGCCACATCACATCCCCGTTCAGCCGAGCGCGTCGTGACCCCACAAATGAATGACTTGGTTTTAACAGACTCTGAGGATGAAACCCCAGCTTGTCCTCATTTCACAGCTGGCTCCCAACATGAGTAATTGCTTCCTTTACAGAACACTTACAATGTGTAAATCCTGTCCTGAGTACATTGGACACACTATTCTATTCAGTTGTCATAAGCATATGAAGTAGAAAAATTATCCTCTCCATGTCGTAGATGAGAAAACTGAGGCCTAGCAAACATAGATCCGTAGCTAGGAAGGGACCAAGGAGCTGCGAGTTAACACCAGGCCCACCTCATGCCAGGGCCCAGGGTGTTATTTTTTTATTTATTTATTTTTTAAGATTTTATTTTTAGGTAATCTCTCCACCCAATGTGAGGCTCAAACACAGCCCCGAGATCGAGAATCACACGCTTTACCGCCTGAGCCAGCCAGACTTCCCCAGGGCCTGTGGTTGTAACCACTACACAAGGGAGGTCTAAAAGTGTGCAGAATTCTGTAAACCCAGAATTCTATTGTAACCAGGAAGCAGGGAGATACAGTGGTTAATTCGCATAGTTGGGCATTAGAAATTGACATGCGGGCAAAAGAGGGAAGTAGAGAGGATATGGCAGGGTCCAGCCAGAAAACCAGAAATCACCCATGTATTAAAACGGGGGGAACCTTCATTCTGGGAAATGGTGACGCAGGTGATGGACGGGCTGAGGAAACAAACAGGGGAGATCAAGGTAACCCCCAGTTTGGGGGCGGCAGCTGGTGCAGCCGCAACGCTGGTGGGAGTGAGAACCGGGCCTGGTGGGGGCTGAGCCACAGAAGAGACAACTACTAGGGAGGCTGTCGGAGGCAGAGAGAGAGGAGGAGAATCCTCTCACCTCGAGTCCCCAGTCTTTTGTGGGCTAGCACAGAGCCTGTGAAGGAGAGACCGTACCCGGTGTTCCCCCAGACACAGAGCCGGCGATGGGTAAGGAATGGCTGTAAAGGCAGGCAGGCCAAGGATTTACACGCATACAATCCACACCGTGTCGGTTTTACCGAAACTATTAAAAAAGAAAAAAAATGAGGGGCGCCTGGGTGGCTCAGTCGGTTGAGCGTCTGACTCTTGATTTCAGCTCAGGTCATGATCCCAGGGTCCTGGGATCAAGCCCTATGTCGGGCTCTGTGCTGAGCGTGGAACCTACTTGGGATTCTCTCTCTCTCTCTCTCTCTCTCTCTCCCTCTCTCTCTCAAAAATAAATATATTTTTTAAATTTGTTAACGTTTACTTATTTTTGAGAGAGAGACAGAGCACAAGCAGGGGAGGAGCAGAGAGAGAGAAACACAAAATCTGAAGCAGGCTCCAGGCTCTGAGCTGTCAGCACAGAGCCCAATGTGGAGCTCAAACCCACAAACCATGAGATCATGACCTGAACCGAGGTCGGACACTCAACCAACTGGGCCACCCGAGTGCCCCAATAAATAAAAATTTTTAAAAAGATGACATAAATGTTTTATCTCTGGACAACCATTAAGTGGGCTTTGAAGTGCATGGTTTTAACATAGGAGCAATTTTCACTCTTCCCTTTTCATATTTATTTTGCTTTCCTTGATCCCCCAAGAAGCTTAAAACCCCCACCAAACAAACCTTCCTTATCTAGGGCGAGTTTAATTTGGTTCACAGACTAACGTTTCCCACTCGCTCATCAATAGATCTTGCCCTATCTTTATTTTTATTTATTTATTTTTAATGTTTTTATTTATTTTTGAGACAGAGAGACACAGAGCATGAGCAAGGGAGGGGCAGAGAGAGAGGGAGACACAGAATCCGAAGCAGGCTCCAGGCTCCGAGCTGTCAGCACAGAGCCTGATGCGGGGCTCGAACTCATGGACTGTGAGATCATGACCTGAGCCGAAGTCAGACGCTTAACCAACTGAGCCACCCAGGCACCCCAAGTCTCGCCCTATCTTTAAATCCCTGGTTTAAACTTTTCATTAAAGCTCTATATTCACAAGCTCTACTCTAAAAGGAATTTTCAGAAATAGGCTTCGGGTCAAACATTATGATACAGGTATTGTCCACTATTGGAGCTCTCTCATGAAGTTGAACATTAAGAAGATAGGTGGTCTTCTCTTATAAATTCCATCCTCTGGAAACATTTGGCAAGACTCTGTGACCATGTGTGAGGACAAAAGCCAAGCCCAGCAAACCAGTGCGTGCCTCTCAGTCCTGAGGTGGCACAGGAGGTGACACAGCCAGCCAAAGAAGTGAGAATTGAAGTATCCAGTTCCCACACGTGGAAATCGCTCTGGCCCAGGTACCCAGTGACTTCCACGAGACCAAAGCCAACTGTCAATCCTCAGGCCACATTTATTTGAACTTTTAGCAGGATTTGACAGCACTGATCACTCCCCTTTACTGAAATACTTCTTCACTCTGCTTCTACGCTGTCTTCATTTTCTCCTACCTCGCAGGCCACTCCTTTTCAGTCTTCTCTGGAGGGTCCTCCTCGTCCTTCTGATCTCTAAAAATTGGATGCCCCAGGGATCAGTCTTTGAGCCCTCTCTCCTATCTCTCTACACCCATCCCCTTAGATGATATCAATTAGTCTTAAGGATTAAATACTATACACAATGGTTGGGGGCACGTGGGTGGCTCATTCGGTTGAGCGTCGGGTCGGCCTTCCACTCAGCTCACCATCTCGCGGTCTGTGAGTTCAAGCCCCCTGTCGGGCTCTGTGCTCACAGAGCGGAGCCTGCTTCGGATCCTCTGTCCCCCTCTTTCTCTGCCCCTCCCCTGCTCACGCTCTCTCTCTCTCTCTCTCTCAAAAATAAATATTTAAAAAACAAGTGAAAACTCTTAAACAAAATAAAAACAAATAAATAAATACTAGACACGATGCTTTGAAAGCCACGGCGCAAATTCTTCAACCTTCTTCTCAAGAGGTTGGGCCTACATCCCCTCACCTTGAATCTAGGCCAATGTTAGTGGTTCCCCTGTAACAAGTAGAATGTAGGGAAGTGAATGTTCAACTTCCAAGGCTGGCTATAAAAGGCCACGTAACCTTCCCTTGTCCACTGGGATACTATCACGAAAACCCTGTGCTGCCATGTAAGAAGTTCAACTCCTATAAGAAGTCCAACCATCCCCGGGACTGCCCTGCTAGGAGGGAGCCCACACCACGAAGGAACCCCATGCAGACACCAAGTCAGCAGCTCAGCTAGGCACCCTTGACTGCCAGACGATTGGCTGAAGATGTCTCCGGAGGATTCCAGCCCCCGGCTGTTAAGTCACCGCCACCAAGACCTCGGGTGGCTCCAGTGGCGGGGGAGCAGACAAGCTCTCTCACTGTACCTTTTCCAAATGTCCAAATGCACGGCATCCAGGAACCTGATAAAATGATCGTGTGAAGCTGCTACGTTTTGAGGTGATTTGCCACGCTAACGTGATAACCGGAATGGAATATAAATGCTGATGCCCCCCAAATTTATTGGTTTTTTTGAATCTGAACCTGTGCCCCGAACTCCAGACTTACCTTTCTGCCTGCTTGACACTTGTCTGAAGGCAGTATGTTCAGAACGGAAGTCTTTAACCTGCCCCCCACCCCTCTAAAAGCATGAGAATTCATGATCGTTCTCCAGGGCTCTCCACCCCGGGAAATAGTGTCTTCATTTACCCAGCTCCGTGGCATGAAGCCAAACTCTTTGCTTTCTCTTACCCTCCAAGACCAGACTGTTAGCGGCGAATCCTGTCTACTCTGTCTTGTAATGGGCTCCAACCAATCAGGACAGATGCTGGTCTGAATATCACGACAGATGTGACCGCTTCTTCCCGCAGCCTTCATACCCAGCCTCTCGGAACACCCCACCTGTTTCCCATTCTACTTAGAAAGAAGACCAACACGCTACCATAGCCAGCAAGGCCCTCCATGACCTGGTTCCTGACTGTCTACAATTCCATCCCCTAAACTCCCCACTCCCATTGGGTTTCAACCACACTCCCCGTCCCCATGCTCTTTCTCAAATCGGACACACTGCTGCCTCAGGGTCTTTGCAATTGGCCACACCCTCTGCCTAGAACATTCTTCTGCCACTCAAGTCTCTGCTCCAACATCCCTTCACAGAGATGCCTTTCCTGGACAGCAGCCCCCCCATCCCTCCATCCTCAATCCATCCATCCTGCTTTGTCATAATACGTAGCTACATGGCATTACAGGTTTTGGGTGGTCTTTATATTATTGGAGAAGTGGATAAAGGACACCAAAGATGGCTGATTGGACTAAAACAAACTCTGGTCTCTAGCTTAGAGACCCCTCCTCCGGTTTCTTCTTCCTTTGTTTGCTGTGCTCGTGAAAACCACCCCCCCACCACCACAAATATGGAGGCTGATAACTATAAATTACCCTTCCCGCTCGCATTCAGGGCTCAGACCTTTGGAGAAACGGTCCCCTCTGAGCCCGCTGGTGTTAAATAAATCTCCAATCCACCAAGGTCTCCGAGTGCCCCTTGGTTTTTCCACCAGCGTTCCAGCCTGATTCCGTAACAATACATTTGAATGTTCGTGTCTTGCTTGAATCTCTCCTCTTAAATGTAAGCTCCATGGGGGTGCCTGGGTGGCCCACTCAGTTGGGCGTCTGACTTCAGCTCAGGTCATGATGTCACAGTCCGTGAGTTCGAGCCCCGCATCGTGCTCTGTGCTGACAGCTTGGAGCCTAGAGCCTGCTTTCGGATTCTGTGTCTCCCTCTCCCTCTGCCTCTCCCTTAATCACGCTCTCTCTGTCTTTCAATAATAAATAAACGTTAAAAAAAATTTTTTTTTAAAGAAAAACGAAGGACTTTCCCAAGGTTATAAAGCTGATAGACAGGAAGGTCAGGATTTCAACCCAAGTGAGACTGAACAGAAAGCCCATGCACCGAAATGCTTCACTAACCCAACTCCTAGCAAGCTAAGAGAAACTAGTATCAATTAACTGGTTAATAATTACACTAAGCCCTATGGTCCAACCAAAAGAAGGGCAAACTAAAATGACTCCATCACACCCTTGATGCATAGAAGACACTCTCTTGCAGGAATTTGGGTCAAGAGTTTTCCAGGCAAAGAAGAGTTAAACCAGAGAGAACAGTTTTATTAAAATAGGATTTATTTCCTGTAGACAAACAGAGAAACTCCTAACCCTCAGGATGGCAACCCGCCCCGCCCCCCCTGCCCCCCCCCCCCCCCCCCCCCCCGGCCCCAATCAGACACAAAGAGAGATTGTGGAGTTGTAATCTCTCCACGGTCTTAAAAACAATCAATTTCAACCCAATTGCAACCGCCATTTCTCTCGAGTGGCTTGGAATCCGCCCACCAGAAGGTAACAGGACGAAAACAGATGCGCTCCCCAGGCTGCATTCAGCAAGAAGATTCAGTGCTTCCACCCCAGGACGGGGGACTAATTAAACCCACAGTCATACGGTGGAGCCAGTGATTACGTTTTAGAACAGACCGTGACCTCTCTCTGACCCAGAAGATAGCGGCATCAGCACTTACAAGCCCAATGAAGTACGGGGCTGTCAGCAGTGTTCCTCACGATAAAAAATGCAACAATAATAATAATAAAAAGTATCAAGACATAACCCCGCAAATAGGATGGTATCTGGAGCCCCCCAGGCATTCATGAGAAGAAAGGAAATGAAAATTCAGGAAAATTAAATCTGAGATACCAAGAGGGGCTTTCCTCAAATAAAAAAGGCCCAAAACGTCATGAGATACAAGCAAACCTCCACGCAGACGATAAGAAACAATATGAAAAACTTTGTAAGTATTACAACTTGGACTTGTTCCAACCCCTTCTTCGGATACGAGCATGGCTTGGGCGGCGGGGAGCTAGAGAATGTTAAGGAAGGGTGTTTGAAGAGACAAATTAAGTGCTCTCCTCTACTGTAACCTTAGATATTCCTGTTCTTTGAAATTTTATTTCTCATAATGAGAACATGTTACCCTATATAAACAATTGATCATTAGTGGTTTATTATGTCAGCAGTGGAGCTGAATTTTGTCTGTGGCATCCACACCGCCTTTTGCTCACCCTGCCTCGTGAGAAGATCATGATTTATTTAATGACGAGCCCAGTACAAGGTACCATGGATAACAGAGGAGCAGACAATTTCTCTACGTAATAATAAATTGTCTAGGCAGTAATAAAGCTACTGCTCTGTCTTCTCCAAAGAAGACATCCAGATGGCCAACAGACACACGGAAAGATGCTCAACATCACTCATCATCAAGGGAATGCAAATCAAAACCACAACGAGGTGCCACATCACACCTGTCAGAATGGCTAAAATCAAAAACACAGGAAACGGCGTGTCGGCGAGGATGTGGAGAAAGGGGGACCCTCTTGCAATGCTAGTGGGAACGCAAACTGGTGCAGCCCCTGTGGAAAACAGTATGGAGGTTCCTCAAAAAATTAAAACTAGAGGGGCTTCTGGGTGGCTCAGTCAGTTAAGCCTCTGACTCTTGGTTTCAGCTCAGGTCATGATCTCACGGCTTCGTGGGTTCGAGCCCCACGTCGGGCTCTGCACTGACGGTGCAGAGCTGGCTTGGGATTCTCTCTCTCCCTCTCTCTCTCTCTCTCTCTGCCCCTCAACTTGTGCTGTCTGTGTCTCTCTCAAAATAAATAAGCAAATAAATAAATAAACATTAAAAATAGAATGATCAGGTAATCCAGTAATTCCTTATTGAGTATGTACCCAAAAATAATGAAAACACTAATTTGAAAAGATTTGGGCACCTCTATGTTTATTGCAACATTATTTACAATAGCCAAATTATGGAAGCAGCCCAAGTATCCATCAGGAGATGAATGGATAACGATGTGGTGTGCATATTCAATGGAATATTGCTCTGCCATAAAAAAAAAAGAAATCTTGCCATTTGCAAGGACACGGATGGAGCTAGAGAGTGTAATTCGAAGTGAAATAAGTCAATCAGAGAAAGAAAAATACCGTATGATTCCACTGCATACGTGGAATTTAAGAAACAAAACAAACGAACGAGGAAAATTAAAAGACAAATCAAGAAACAGGCTCTTACCTATAGAGAACTTACTGCTGGTTACCAGTGGGAAGGTGGGTGGGGGATGATGGGTAAAGTACCTGCAGGAGATTAAGAGTTCGCTTGTCCTAATAAGCACTGAGTGATGTATAGATTCATTGAATCACTGTATTGTACCCCTGAAACTAATATAACACTGTATGTTAACCACAGTGGAATTAAAAATTTTTAAATAAAATCGATAATTTTAAGAATAACAGATCATAAAAATATCTCTGAAGAAAAAAATCACTACTTTTTAAAAATCTTTTTTAATGTTTATTTACTTTTTGAGAAAGAGAGAGAGAGAGAGAGAGAGAGACAGAGCATGAGCGGGGGAGGGGCAAAGAGGGAGGGAAACACAGAATTGGAAGCAGGCCTCAGGCTCCGAGCTGTCAGCACAGAGCTCGACGCGGGGCTCGAACCCACCAACTGCGAGATCATGACCTGAGCCGAAGTCGGACGCTTAACCGGCTGGGCCACCCAGGCGCTCCCCAAAATTACTACTTTGTCCTCATTAGTATTCCATACTTAGGGTGGAATTAACCATCTCACAGAAGCATTAGCTAATCATTAATAAGTATACTAGAGAAACCATTCCCAATTTTATTTAGCTGTTTTAGTTCATTCATTCATCAATAGTCATTTACCAAGCCCCCAAACTGCACCGGGAATGGAACAAAAAGAATGAGTGGACAGTGTTCAACCTTCACTGTACAAAACCCCCAAAGACATAAATCGTAAGCAAAGGTATCACGATATTATTAGTGTCCTTTTATTGGAAGGAGAAGGTTGGTTAGTAGGAGGTGAAGAAGCAGAGAAATTTCCCTGAGAAGATGAATGAGAGTATCCCTTTTGGTGAGCTTTGGGTTACTCACAGAACAGAGCAGACGGAGGGGATTTTTCCAACAGGGAGGAAAGAAAAAGCCAACTTCGGTGCTGTGGGAGGCAAGCCAGGACAGAAGAATCAGGCCCCTCCAGGAAGGGACGGACGTGCAGATGACCAAATCCAAGCACGGCAAAGTGCAATCTTGTGCGTGGGTGATTTAACACGCAAGTGGCTGGTTCCCCGAGGACAGGGCTGGGTGCAGCCGCGACTTAGAGGAAGCAGTGATGAATGCCGAGATTATAGATGATAGTCCTTGTAGGTTAGGATGGCGTTGGTTAGTAAAAGAGGACCCAGAGGCAGGAGCCCATGAGAGGTTCCAGGTCTCAGCCAAGAAGGGACGGACTCCAGTTTCTGCAGAGAATTGGAACAGAAACCCAAAACCAAGACGCAAAGCCTAACACATGAGCTGAGCAGGTAGAATCGGGGTGGGCAGAAGCCGTCTTAGGAGTCAGGAGCTACACGTTACTTTGGGCCCACTAGACCCAACACGTAGACGCAAGGACCTACTTCCCCATCTTGCTACCTAATGGTCAGAATCGTTGGGGTGCCCTGTTCAGGTCTTCTGTGGAGTGGAGCCTGAGGGTAGTCACTGCTGGCGTGTGCTCGGGACTGGAACAGCCGCGGTCTGATGCCACCTGCCTGGAAGTACCTCCCTCACTATCCCACCGTGACGCCTGGCACCTTTGACAGTCTGCCCATCGCTTTGGCTCAAGGTGACGTTGGGGAACATCTTTCCCAGGCTGGTTACAATCGAGGCTGGGATCGACTGACCAGTAGTGTGTGGATACTTATTACTTTGAGCGCTGGAGCTAACGTTCAAACGATGATTTCTTCCTTACGAGCCAATTCGTCTTTTAAAGGCAAGTCAGAAGAGACAGCCCAGGTATAACGTCCTCAGCCCAAAGAACGATCAGGTGGCGATCGCGCGCCTCGACGACACTTTAGAAGCTACTGCCTCAATCCCTTTCACACACTCGCGTTCAGCACACATATATTGAGCACTGACTGTATGCCAGGCTACATGCTTCCCAGTCTCCATGAGGCTTGAGAATACAAACAATTCTCTCCGCAGCAATTTCTGTCGGTCTACCTCTCTCCCCTTTTCCTCTGCCTACCTTCCCCCCATCGCATGCATCCTTTCTCCTTCCTAGCCTTCTCCCCCCTCTTTTCCCCTCCTTTCTCCATTACCTTCCTGATACCTTCTTTTCGCTTAACTCATCATCATCATCATAAAAAAAAATACATTTAAAAATATTTATTAGAGGGGCATGTGGGTGGCTCTGTCGGTTAAGCGTCCGACTCTTGATTTCAACTCAGGTTACAATCTTGCGGGTTCGCGCGTTTGAGCCCCTCATCGGGCTCCACACTGACAGTGTAGAGCCTATTTGGGATTCCCCCTCTGCCTCTCTCTCTGCCCCTCTCATGTACACACTGTCTCTCAAAATAAATTAACTCACTTAAAAACATATTTGTTATACATAACCGGTTCCCGGTGGGAAAAAAAAGGTACGGTTTCACGTAAGCTCCTGTTAAGTTCATTAGTTGGGACAAATAGCATGAAGCTAGCACTCACTAGCACCTTCCTACAGATTTAGACGAACTCCCTTACCCAGAAGGGACAGGGCCGAAGGAAGAGAAAGCCACATGTGTCTATTTTTCCCGACAACTGGCGGTGAGTGGAAAGATGAAGAAAGGTCTATGCCTGGGACACCCCACAGGGCAGTGAGGAGTGGAAAATTCAGAGCAAACATTCCACGGAGGGTCTGTCCTGAACGGGTCCTCACATCCTTTCTCTGACCCTCGCAACACCCCTCGCAATCAGGAAGCGTTATTATCTGCAGAGGAGGAAGCAGGTGTTAACGTTAGTGGCCAAGCGGGATGGGACCCAGTCTGCCTGGTACCAAAGTCAGAGAACAGACAGAGAACAGAAGAGCAGAGAGAGAACAGAACAGAGAGAGTGGTGGCAGAACAGAGAGAGAAGCTTCACCAGCCTCCTAGTTGTGTCTGCTCAAACAAAGCCACGTGGGAAAAGGGGACCACAGTCAGGATTCTGAGGGCTCGCGGGCCCACTGGCTCACGGTCTCATTCGGCTTTGCGCTGTGGGCCCTGCAGGGTACGGGCATGAACTTGGGGGCGTGGAATACGTGATCCGGGAGCGCCTGAACAAAATTCAGAGCAGCAGGCGTTGAAATTTCTGAGCTGGAAAAATCATGATCTTACCCAATTCAGAAATTACGCAGCCTCTGCGTAAACATTCCCAGCGACAGTCCTCCTACAAAATAAGAGTCACGGTTTGGCCACGTTGTTGATACAACAGTTCAAGCCCTTAAGGTCACGTGTGCGCAGAGGCTTTCAAAACATTTTTCTGATCCTCCCGCCTTTGTAAAATGTCATCTGCCATTGAGTCATTAAAAATCGCCAGCATGTCATGGGAGTATACTTAACATTACCGAGTTGGACACTTACGAACGGTTGAGACGGTACATTTTATGCTGCGAGTTTTCACAATTAGCATTTTAAATAACCACGGCAATGTAAATAATTGTGGATCTGAAACTCCACATGCACATCATCATCGAATACGCATCCCGAAATTTGGTGGCATGGACAAGTCATTTTATTTCAGAAAGAAATGAAAACCTAATGAATGACTAAGCAAGTCTGTCTGTCTGGAAACTTGGCTCTGAGCCGTTAACTACGCTGGATGCCTTATTAGTGCCACTCTCTTACATCTATTCTCTCGGAAGTTTTATTAACTCCCACTTCTCTTTGGCTTCTGTGTCAACGTAAGTTTAAATTGTCTACAGTGGTTAATATCTTACGACTAATTCAGTCTGATCATTTCTTTTCTAGCCTGATTATTTCTTCAACGAGACATTTATTTGGGGATATTCATGCCTTAGGTGATATATTTACCAAGATATTCTTCTGAAGAGATTTAGTCTCTTCTTTTTTAAAAATTTTTTAAAACATTTATTTATTTTTGAGACAGAGAGAGACAGAGCATGAACGGGGGGAGGGTCAGAGAGAGAGGGAGACACAGAATCTGAAACAGGCTCCAGGCTCCAAGCTGTCGGCACAGAGCCCGACCTGGGGCTCGAACTCACGGACCGCGAGATCATGACCTGAGCCGAAGTCTGACCGAGCCACCCAGGTGCCCCATAAATTTATTCTCTTCATGTGATGGTCCTCTGTGTGTATGTTTAATCTATTTTGAGTTCTGGGCTCTTTAGAAGGAATATGTCAGTAACTTGCGCCAAGTCTCAGGATGAAAGATTATTGTGCCCATCGTACTGACCATGAAACCCAAACTCAAGCGTAGGGAACTTCCTCAGGTCCAGTAGTAACAGGGGGAACATAGTAAAGACATGACCATGGCTTAGAAGTCGATGCCCCTGTGTGTCAAAATCTATCGCTTCTATTTCACTCTTAGCAGTTGGCTTTTTTTTAGTCCACACTCAACAGATTCTTTATCCACTTGGGGTATTTTCATGCAAATATACAGACATTTTATGGGAAGAAGAGAACAATATGTTTTTTAAAATTTTTATTTATTTATTAATTTATTTTGAGAGACAGTTTGTGCGTAAGCAGGGGAGAGGGGCAGAGAGAGAGAAAGAGAGAGAGAGAGTATCTCAAGCAGGGTCCATGTGAAGCGTGGAGCCTGGTGTGGGGCTTGATCCCAAGACCATGAGATCAGGACCTGGGCCAAAATCAAGAGTCAGACACTTAACCGACTTAGCCACCCAGGTGCCCCTAGACCAATATGTTTTTAAATGTGTTTATCTGCATCTAGAATGATAGGGCACCTGGCTGGCTCGGTTAGGAGAGTATGTGACTCCTGATCCCAGGGGTCATGAGTTCAAGCCCCATGTTGGGCATGGAGACTGCTTTTACAAAATGATAGAGAGGGGCCCCTGGGTGGCTCAGTCGGTTGAGCATCTGACTCCGGCTCAGGTCATGATCTCACAGTCTGTGGGTTCGAGCCCCGCATCGGGCTCTGTGCTGACAGCTTGGAGCCTGCTTCCGATTCTGTGTCTCCCTCTCTCTCTGTTCCTCCCCTGCTCACACTGTCTCTGTCTCTCAAAAATGAATAAATGTTAAAAAAAATTTTCTTTAATGATAGAGAAATAAAACCATCATTATGCAGAATTTCAGAATTGTAGAATTGAAAATCCTACTCAGGATCATTTCACAGGCACAGTATGGGAACCACAAAGCTTCTGCTTAGAGATCGCGGTGATGAGGCTCTCAACTGCCTTTGGAGTTCGACTTTGTGGCTATGACTACTTCTTCTTATGAATAATAAATAATATATCGCACCCGTTAGCAATCATTGCTCTTGTATAGCAAACAACTTCAAAATGCAGCTGCTTCATG
Organism: Prionailurus viverrinus; assembly: GCF_022837055.1. Classification (NCBI taxonomy): domain Eukaryota; kingdom Metazoa; phylum Chordata; class Mammalia; order Carnivora; family Felidae; genus Prionailurus; species Prionailurus viverrinus. The sequence continues at coordinate 712,749 of NC_062577.1, forward strand.
CCAGCTTTTACGTAGCTCCTGTCCCTAGAGCCGCAGCCTGGGCTCTGTGTGGCGGTTCTTCCGTGGGGTTCCTTCGTGCATCTGGGGCTACAGATCGGCTTTGCTGGTGGGGGGTGGGCTCTCCCACATGTGTGAAGCCTCTGCTGGGACAGCTGAGCTGACTCAGCCCTGGTCCGCGCGGTCTCACGTTCTCCGGCAAGCCCACCCGGACTTGTTGACACGGCAGAGGCAGGAGTCCCGACAGAGCGAGTAGAAACACACAAGGGCTGAAATTGGCACACTGTCTCTTCTGCCACATCGTATCGGCCAACGCAGAACCGCCAGTGCAACCTAGATTCAGAGAGTGGGAAGATGGACTTGGCGCCTGAATGGAAGAAGACGCATAATGAAGGGCGTGGGTCTGGGGGACTATAGACAATTGTGGCTGTTTCGCCACCTACCGCACAGATCACCAAAATTACCTTTGGGACCTACGGGGTGTGATATTAAGGATGTGAGGAATGATGTTTCCGGGCGCCTGGGTGGCTCCGTCGGTTAAGCACTGACTTCGGGGCTCAGGTCACGATCTCAGTGTTCGTGAGTTCGAGACCCGCGTCGGGCCTTGTGCTGACAGCTCGGGCCCTGGAGCCTGCTTCACATTCTGTGTCTCCCTCTCTCTCCGCCCCTCTTCCGCTCACACTCTGTCTCTCTCTCAAAAATAAATAAACATTAAAAAAAATTTTTTTTTTTTCAAATCTGAGTAGCCTCAAACCTACATAGGCGCCAAGGCCTACTTTGTGTTTTTCTACTGGAAACCTGAACTTGACTCTCCGATCTTTTCACTCCTCTGTGTGGATAGGTCATACCCACCGGATGGATATGGTTTGCAAAAGAGATGGTTCGTCTCAGAGGCTAAACTTGTCTACCTCAGTTTCCTTAGATCAGGGCAGAATCACAGGACTTCTCAGGAATCACAGAATGGGGAGGTGGAAAAGGCATCTGAAGGGGAGAGATGGGGAATGTTTATCACACCAGCTACCTCACCCTTTGTGAACGGCGAGAAAACCCTGCGTGAGTCTCCATGCTGAGGGGCAAGATTTAGGCTTTCTATCCCTTCTCTAGCTTTCCACAGGAAGGATTCCAGAAGGAACCCTTTCTTGAATACCAAATGTTACACTAAGCACACTGACTCTAGCCACAGGTACAGAATGGCCAGTAAATTACCTTCTACTGAAGGATAGAGTGTCTATATTGAAGCCTGACCTTTGGTTTAGCGTAAGGGGTGGGGGTGAGGAAGATGAGCAGAGAGAAGGCTAGAGGCCAGTGCCATTTTGCAAAATATACTTTCGCACATAAACTCTCTTAACGCATCCTGAACCTTCGGGAATCTCTGTGAGTTTACTTTAATAGTCAAGTTTGCATGAAGTGCTCTGTTCACCACAGTCGTGAGTATCCGTCATGATTTTGCGGCCGCAAGTAACAGATACCAATGCTGGATGGAGTTCGCCGGAAGCTTAGGAGATAGCTCACAAAATCAAAGGAAAAGCAGCACCACCAGGATAGCTGTAGGATCCAACCAGCGAGAACCAGTGGTCATTTCTTCCAGGTGCCAATGACAGGCTGAATTAGCTCCAACACTTTGCATCCTTGTATCATATGAGGTGAGGACCAAACGTCAGGGAAACAATGTCCAGCTGACCTAGTCTGACCGCATGCTCATCTAGTGGACGGAGAAAGGCTTGGTACCCAACAAAGGACGAATTGGGGGAGAAAGGACAAATTTCTCATTTTCCAGAAGAATTGGAAATTTTGCCGGGCCGTCCAAAACATTCCGCTGTAACATCATAGACACAGGGTCATGAAAATGCTGAGCGAAGATATCCAGTGTGGCTAAGGTGTCCCAGGGACCGTAGTACATAACGGGCCACCTCCGAAAAAAATATTAAGTTGGAAGAGTCTACATGGATAGTTGAAAAATTCAGTCAATTTTCATAACACAATTATTAGTGAAACATGAAAATGGTTGCAGTGGGAAGAAGTTTTTTTTTTTTTTTAATGTTTATTTATTTTTGAGACAGAGAGAGACAGAGCATGAACGGGGGAGGGGCAGAGAGAGAGGGAGACACAGAATCCGAAACAGGCTCCAGGCTCCAAGCTGTCGGCACAGAGCCCGACGCAGGGCTCAAACTCACAGACTGCGAGATCGTGACCTCAGCTGAAGTCGGACGCTTAACCGACTGAGCCACCCAGGTGCCCCAAGCTTTTTTTATTAGATTCACAACCCCCTAGAAATAGGAGGTGTACCATACCACACCATGCAGGGCCCCACAGGGACGTACCAAAGCAAAATGAGCAAGCAGAGAGAGGGGAGCCGTGGGCAAGGATTTTTTAGCGTGCTTCAAGGTAAGCAAGCACGACAAACTTATGACTGAAGAGTCTGAATAATTATTGGCAGGCTCCGGGCTGTAGGGATCGTGCCCAGTTGTCCAGTACCTGGCCCTGTGGTCATGAGGACAGGACAGTGTCCCAGACTGAAGCGTGATAAGAGAAAACGGACGGCAGGGTATGGTTCGCATGTCAAAAATGTGCCGACAGGCATGTTGTTATCTCCAGGAGTCAGTTAACCCTGGGAGAGGGCAGTTTACCAGGTCTGCGAGGCCCCCGATGCCAGAGCGTCGAGAATACAGAAAGTAAGAAAATATAGCTAATGCAGCTAGATTCTCTGGGCAGACAAGTGAAGCCATATGAAGACACTGGATAAGTACACAAAGTGTGGAATGACGCCCACAGAGCCCCGTTTTGGTTCCATTTTGCTGACCATTCCATATGCTGTAGGCGCGGTCTGCTGAATCTCCTTCCGCTCCTCCAGGTCGTCTCTCCCTTTTCTCTTGGATGTTTATCGCACCCAAACTCTAGGCTTTATCAAGACAATTGCTCTAGTCTCCAATTCGTGTATGAATCCATTTTTAAATGGGAAAAGAACATATCCAAGTGTATTTTAGTGATCTATTTTAAGACATAAAGATTTCCTTTTTTATATTATATTATAGATTGGTAGGGGTACGATCTTCCAAATTGATGGCAACATTAAAATAAACTCCCAGTAATTTAAAATTTTTAGAATGGGTGGGGCACCCGTGTGGCTCAGTCAGGTAAGCGTCTGACTCTTGATTTGGGCTCTGGTCCTGATCTCACAGTTCTTGAGTTTAAGCCTGGCATTGGGCTGTGCACTATCAGTGCTTGGGATTCTCTCTCTCTCTCTCTCTCTCTCTCTCTCTCTGCTCCCCCCTCCCCCGCCCGCCGAGCGCTCTGTCTTTAAATAAATAACTAAACTTAAAAAAATGTTTAGAATGTGAAACTAGTCTAATTCATCTCTGCTTTAATGTTTCTCCATGTTCACATTCGTTTCAATTGCTCTACTAGAATCATATTCTTCTTTATTTTTTTCTCTGCACATTCTTGGGATATTTCTGCTCTGTAGAAATTCAATATCAAGCTTCACTGTTTTATTAAATATATCAAACAGCAGATTCTCTGGATAGAGAGCCAAAAGTTGCCAAAGGATGTATTTCTTTTATCTGCTATGCATTATGCCAGTAGGCTCAGCAGAGCGGTGAAGACTGGGCTTTTTATATTATTAACTGAATATGCGAGAACTGATCCTTGCAAGGACCTGATTATCCCATAGCCATATGCCATCACCAAGAGAAATTTAAGCATTTTCTCTTTCTCCACAGATGAAGTGTATGTTTTCTTTGGCTTTACTTCTGTGGAGTTTAGTTAATCCCTTTCAAACTGGGAAACTCAGACTTCACATATATAGATTCTCCTTTGCACCAAACCTTCTATCTCTTGCCTTTACTGACACACAGTTTGCCCATCACTTTAGTTGCACTCACAAATTACGCTCATCTGTATTTAACTGTATTGTGATTCGGGGCTTGTGTTTTGATTTTCAGCAGCAGTTGAAAGTGAGCTGGCATAGTACTTTGAAGGGTTTCTTTTGTAAACAGTGACGATGCGATGTCCCCCCACAATTATTTCCTTTACAGCTATTTAGTTTTCATGCTGATAAAAAAGGAAACTCAGCTAACATCGGCTTTCTACTTTACTTTATCGGTCTTTTCACATGCCTGTACTCGTGTGACATATTCCAGCCCCCCCCCCAACATTTCAAGCTTTGCAATCTGATTTTTAACCCTGTCTCATTGCATAAATCTGCAAAAATCACTTTCTTGTATGATTTCGTTCCCCCCATATATGAAAGAGTTAATAATTTAGCTGCCACAGAGCATATGGTAAGATTCCACGGAGAAACCACAGTGATCTGCTGCTTTTGGAGAGAGGAGGATCTCCATAAATAATGGGTCACACCAGTCCTCCCCTGCCACTTCTCCAACACGCCCACAATTCTGATACACAGATTTCCGCCTTGCTCTAGAGTTTCAATTTTTCTGTTTTTATGAGGCAACCATTCCCTGCGAAGTTCAGTCACATACTGCTCACGTTCTCTGTGCCTCCATTTCCTAAACGAAGGTATGGAATGGATTCAACTCCTGAGTTCTAGGAACTTCTATGAGCTGAGATTACGTTTATAGAAAATTGTTGCTGAGTCATTATGCTACCCCACCCCCATGAAGACTGTGGAATGTAAGCTTTAAAAGGGATGCAGAGAGCATCCAATCCAAACTCTGTATTTTCCAGATGAGAAAACTGAGTTTGAGGAATCTTGATATTTGGGCAAAGTGACAAGACTACTAGGTCACTGACCCATATATGTATAATTTCAAAAGCATGCATTTGATATTTATTTCATTTTTCATTAGTTTCTTTTTAAAAAGTATCTTCAGATTAAAATAGCCTGGTTAAAATTTTAAAGTCTTAAAACACAACAAAAATAACCTGATGTGTTTCATTTCTTTATCAAAGAATTAGTACTGAGGTTTGTACCTTTTTAAAAAAATGTTTATTTATTTTTTTTTTAATTTTTTTTTTCAACGTTTATTTATTTTTGGGACAGAGAGAGACAGAGCATGAACGGGGGAGGGGCAGAGAGAGAGGGAGACACAGAATCGGAAACAGGCTCCAGGCTCTGAGCCATCAGCCCAGAGCCCGACGCGGGGCTCGAACTCCCGGACCGCGAGATCGTGACCTGGCTGAAGTCGGACGCTTAACCGACTGCGCCACCCAGGCGCCCCTATTTATTTATTTTTCAGAGAGAGAGAGAGAGAGCAGGATAGGGGCAGAGAGAGAGGGAGAGAGACAATCCCAAGCAGGTTCCATGCCCTCAGTGCAGAGCCCAACATGGGGCTTGAACCCACAAACTGCAAGATCATGAACTGAGCCCAAACCAAGAGTTAGACGCTTAACCAACTCAGCCACCCAGGCACCCTGAGGCTTGTACCATTAAGAATGGTTTCTAAGAGGGAGGGAGGCAAACCACAAGAGACTCTTAAATACAGAAGACAAACTGAGGGTTGACGGCGGGGGGGCGGGGGGGGGAGAGGGGAAAGTGGGTGATGGGCATTGAGGAGGGCACTCATTGGGATGAGCACTGGGCGTGATATTTTCTGGAACACTAAGCACTATTGGTAATGGTAACAGAACTGACTTCCCGGAGGTGGTAAAATCGATTTCCTCCTCAAGTTAGAATTTTTAAAATTATTATTTGAGAGAGAGAGAGAGAGAGAGAGAGAGAGAGGATCTCAAGGAGGCTCTATGCTCAGCACAGAACCCAACGCAGGGTTACATTCCATGACCGTGGGATCATGACCTGAGCCAAAATCAAGAGTCAGAAGCTCAACCGACTGAGCCACCCAGGTGCCCCAGAATTTTTAATATATTATAATATAAAGTCTGGCTATAGTTATGTATATAACTTGTAGGGTTGTTACGCTGGGTGTTGGGAGTGAGGACGTAACATCTGCTTTATTAGCAACCTGGAATAGGAGCTAAATGTGTGATTGTTAATTTACTACAGAACATTGCCAACAGTAGCATATTTTTCCAAAGTCGATACGGAAATACCCTACAGGATCTGTCTTACCGAATAATACTTTCCATTTTCCTGTGTTTCTCTGTTATTTGGAAGAACCAGATGGAGTGTTCTTTTACTCCTTGGCTCTCACCTAGAAGAACTTTTCAAAAATCATAAAATATTAAGGTGAAATAACTTTTGACAAATGAAAAAACTCCTTCTGGGGGCACCTGGGTGGCTCAGTTGGTTAAGTGTGTCCGGCTCTCGATTTTGGCTCAGGTCATGATCTCACAGTTCATGGAACCGAGCCCCGCGTCAGGCTCCGCACTGGATGTGGAACCTGCTCGGGGGTCTCTCTTTCTCTTCCTCTCTATTTGCCCCTCCCCCACTTGAGCTCGCTCTCTCTCTCTCTCTCTCTGTCAACATTAATAATAAAAAAAAAACTCTATACATTTAGCTTTAGCATATAAAGGGAATATCCTGGTTCATGAGGCTGTGGATGATAGGGGACCTTGTAGATAAAGGGATTGATCTGGACCGGAGGGACCTTCTGGAACTGGAAGGAAGACAAGGAATGTCTCACTCTCTTTCTTGCCCACTCACTAGTGCTATACTGGCTCTCCTGCCACCGTCAGCCCATATGTTGCTCATTTCTGGTTCTGCTTGATTTTATCCTCTTTGGCTGCAGAGAGGCGTCAGCTCATGGTGGAGAAGATGGTCACCTCCCCCACCTTCCCACCCACCCACTTACCTTCATACGCCTTTAGCACCTGACTTCGGGGGCATCGCTGTTCCTCCTTAGGCTGCAAATCAAGGTATCCCAGGGAAGGACTCCGGGGGCAGGAAATATTAACCCAAGAAAGGTGTTGGGAAATCTTGCTGGGCAAATAACAATAGTTACTGTAATCTATTACATCAACTATACTCAATTTTGCTTCATGAAAAGGAGGCTTAGAAAGACCAGTCACCTTGCCCAGATCAAGCAAGTCAGTGAAAGTCAAAACCAAAAATATTTTAAAGGAATAATATTTAAGACTTTAATATAGTCACTCGTTTACTGAAGACCTTCCTAGAAAAATTTAGGTTAGGTTTTAAGTCAACATATTTGTACTGAACTTTCTTCCCCCATGGAAAAAAAAAATGTTTTATAAAAATAGCTTCATGAACTTGCAGTAAAACAATGGTGAAAGAAATATAATTTTTCCTATTGCAGACAGACGGTTGAGATTTTTTTGCATGTATGTCATTCAAAAATGATTGTTACAAACTTCCAACTTGGCAGGAATGTACTCCCAATGGAGGAAGGGGAAAAATCAAGCCAATCTAAAGTCATGAAGATTTAAATAATGTATTTAAGAACAAGTACAAAATAGAACATTTCGTGGGTTTTTGCAAGAACTTTGACTTATGGCTTCCTGATTCCAAAAATTGTAATTTAGGGATTTGACTTGAGCAAAACAATCACTTTTTCTTTGGATATACCTTCTGTCTAAACCCAGAAAAAAATGATAGCAATGAAGCGTATATGTTAGGAATATACATGATCAAAACATGAGAAATTCCAAAGATTCTCATAGCAATACTCATTCGATCTTTTCAGCCATAAGTGTGTCTTCCCATTTTTTTCTTAGAGTGGTATACGAGAGCATAACATGTTATGGTTTATATTTTTAGGGCCAATTATAAACCATTTTAAACATGCTGGAGCTCAGTCAGTTGAACATCTGACTTCAGCTCAGGTCATGATCTCATGGTTTGTGGGTTCGAGCCCCACACTGGGCTCTGTGCTGACAGCTCAGAGCCTGGATCCTGCTTCGGATTCTGTGTCTCCCTCTCTCTGCCCCTCCCGCATTCACACTCTGTCTCTCAAAAATGAATAAATGTTAAAAAAAAGTTTACTGTGCTATATAAGAACCTTAACTCTGGAATTCCCTGGTTCTTGAATGTCTAAGTTCATACTGTTGTATTATACCATTTATGGACACTTTCTAGCAAACAAGCATCATGTGCTTAGTTTCGTCTTTCCGAACAAATGTGGCACTAAGTAGATTCTGAGATTGAAGCTCGTATTAACATTTGGAGAAGGCTCTATACGAAGTAATTGTTTTTTAATCCTTAAAATCATTGTTGCCTCCTTCCGCAAATTCCCATCAAACTATCAAGCGAGACCGAAGTCTGTTGCAAAAGTGAAGAAACATTGGTGGCTCTTACATAAAGGGCAAATTTCGGTACAATAGAGTCCTCTATTTTTCTGTAAACTTTTGCAATAAATGTGAAACCCGAAATTATGGAGAACAGGGATTAGACTCAGCTTATCCTTATTCACAATCCCATTTTAGTAGATAATTGATAAAAACAGAATCAAAGTGCCTCATTGTGTTCTCCATGTTAGACACTAAATAAACCCAGCCATACCATTTTCCCTAGGAAGGTTATGTGAGAAACGCTAAATTCCAAACCTTGGTATGGCTACCCCCAAAGCCATCTGGTTCTCTACCCTCATTTGTCACTCGCAATTGGAATTCAAAACTGCCCACAGCCGGGGCGCCTGGGTGGCTCAGTTGGTTCAGCATCCGACTTGGCTCAGGTCACGATCTCACGATCCGTGAGTTCAAGCCGGTGTCGGGCTCTGCGCTGACAGCTCAGAACCTGGAGCCTGCTTCAGATTCTGTGTCTTCCTCTCTCTCTGCCCTTTCCCTGCTCACACTCTGTCTGTCTGTCTGTCTCTCTCTCAAAAATAAATAAACATTAAAAATTTTTTTAAAAACCCTGCAACATTCTAGATCCTATTTTAGAAGGAACACACACTAAGCCTCTGGCCAGGGTCAGAATCTGGCTTTTTTTTTTTTAATTTTTTTTAAAGGTTACTTATTTTCGAAGGAGAGAGAGAGAGAGAGACACAGAGCGTGAGCAGGGGAGGGGCAAAAAGAGGGGGAGACACAGAATCCGAAGGAGGCTCCAGGCTCTGAGCTGTCAGCACAGAGCCCGACATGGGGCTCAAACCCACAAACCATGAGATCGTGACCTGAGCCGGAGTCGGATGCTTAACGGCCGAGCCGCCCAGGCGCCCCCTGGGGTCAGAATCTTGCTTTAGGATAGTTATTCCTTGTGGTCCCTTGTATGCTGGTTCTGTGTGTTAACTTTCTCCTCTGTTCTGAATTCCTGACTAGCGAGGATTCACATGTAGGAGAAAGATGTTAATGGTGACGAGGATGATTTCACAATCTTTCAGGAGCATTTGCTAGAAGCCAGCCTCCACGCTACGTACAGTCTACGTATGTGATGCAAACTCGTTCACACGTGTGGTGAACAGGGGGGTGGCTATACAACCGAGATTGCTTTGATTCATATGTGATTTTCATGTCAATGTTTCGCAGCTCAGGGCACACACGTTACTATTTTACAGTTCAATGCACACTCTTTAATAAGCGTTAAAAAGAAACCACGGGAAGTCATGAAGTCATCCAGTACTGAACAAGGTACCCATTCACCCCACTTTCTTCCTCTTGGCCCCGTCTGGGAAGTGCTCCCTGGGAAGTTTCCCTGGGCCTTGATGCACCCTGCCCTCACCTCCGTAACTTGGCCGCGCCCCCTCTTATACGCTCTTCCATCAGGCAGCCATCACCTTTCCCGAAAGGCCAGTCTTACATTTACTTAGTATTCTGTTTAGGAGAAGTGTCACTCGAGAACATTTTATTAGGATGGGTATTGTTATTGTCCGTGCTTTCCTGCCCCAATCCTGTTGTTCCCATAAACCCTCTTACTTGTTTTGGGTGCAGATTTGCAGAATGAGCGATTGGCTGTCGCTGCACGTATGGTCTTATTTGGTTCTTGCCACTCTTCTGCAGCCCAGGTATTACTTCCTTTAGCTGATGCGGGGAAACCGAGGCACGGAGAATTTAAGTAACTTGCTCAAGATCTCCTGGTTAATGAGAAGGCAAGATGACGTTGGGTCATTATATACACCCCATTGGTTCCCTGGCCTCCGTCCAGTCTTAAAATAGGACCACAGGGCGGGGGGGGGGGGTGGCACGAGAGAGACGCAGAGCCCCTGTGGTGAAGTCACGGTGACTTGGGAGCCCCCACCTGCCCCAATGTTCTCCCAGACTGACAGCCTTTCCTCTGCATTTCTCATGGAAGCTATCCCACAACACTTTTTTTTTATTGTTCCAGAAAAAGGCTCCACAAAAATAAATGAAATATGTGGGTCAGCTGTAGCAAGCTACTGGTAACGTCACATGATGGGGGCTATGGAGCCCTGCAGAAGGAGAGAGCCTGACCCAGCCCTGGCTTCACACTGCAGTGATACAGAACATTCCAGAAGAAGAAAATAGGATGTGGAGGATTCAAATGAAAAATAATCCCAGAAGGGATTTTCTGTCGTCCATTGAGTTCCTTTCCGAGACTGAATGTGATTTGAGGGAAGCACCATTGTACCCCTCACGGATGAAAGCAACGCATTTTTAAAAGAAATTGTCTTACGCAGCATGATCCTGTTTTTATTAAAATACAATGCATGCACCCAAAACGCTTGGATAGTAAACATTAACATTTTAATGGAATTAACCTCTGAATGCTACAATTATGGGTTGTTTCCCTTTCTGCTCATTTGTGTTTCACAAAGTGTGTAAAATACTTTTTCTAAAGTGGTAAAAGTCACTTAAGAAAGTACATTTTTAGGAGAGTTTCCGGATTGTCTTTCCTGGAGACAATCGATTGCGTGGTGGGAAAGGCATCCAGAATTTGCTTTTTTTTTTCCTTTTTTCGAGGCAGATCAGCCTTTTGGTATCACTCAGCTTTGCTGATCTTCCTGCAAATGTCACAGACTCGCTGATTCTTTTGTTCTTTTCTTTCGTGTCAGCTTTTTACAGACTCTGCTGCTCCCTCTTTTCCACGTGCACCTGCCCTCGGTCCCTCTCACACTGCCTTATTCCTCCTGCCTTTTCCCTGGGCATCCCTGCTTCCCGGGGACCCTGCCACCCCCAGTGCTGACTCAGGCGGACTCTTGCAATCTTCCAATGCTCACACCTAGTTGCACACTCCTCTTGCTTTACGCAGCTTTTTTTATTCGCTTGTCCGTCTCAATAGCAATGGCTATCGGTCCACTTGTAAGGAAACCATGTCATTTCCAACAACGACAGAGGTGGGCACAACACATTTCTATTTCTAAGGCTTTTCTATTCCTTCGTTGCAGCAGCAATACGGTCCTAACCCCCAAATCAGGAGGCGTCTTGGGAAGCACACAGAAGGTTAGTGTAGATGACCCTCTCCTTCTTCTCTATTGTCAGTTACAGGTGAATTACAACAATAACAGGACCTAATCTCACTAGTAGTTTCATAACCTCTGTGGAAGACGCTGTAAATCGTCAGAGCTTGTCTGCAGTGGTGTCTACTTCCACCCACGAGTACTCGCGGGGTTGATGTCCCATCCCCTGACACACAGAGCGTCTTACTCGGGTGTTCAAAGTTGGTGCCAATGCCCGCTCCCCGAATCAAAATGAGCATGATGTCATTCACCTAACAGGTCAGCATGATGTCCTGCTTCCACAGAGGATCGACATGGTCAAGGTCCCTGTGGGCTCTGTTGTCACAGAAGGAAGAAGAGTTAACAGAGCCCTGTGGCAAGACAGTGACTGTATTCTGCTGCCTCGTAAAAAGCAAACTGCCCTTGTATTTCTTTTACGAGTGGCAATTAGGAAGCCGACCTTCGCTTACGGCAACTAGAAAGAGCACATTCGCTGCATCGGTAGTATCCCCTGGCTTCCATAGTTTCTACCGGAACGAGGGGATTGTAATGGTATTTTGAGTCCCCTCCATCCGGTAGCCCCCCAAAGGCCTGGTAATTTCCCCTTTCCCTCTTTACGCCGATTCCGGCAATTGACCACAGGTCACGCACACATGTGGGAAGGATCAGGGGAAATGCTAACTGTATATTCCTATAAGTGACATCGTAGGCCTTCTTTCTCAAGCAGACCTAGCTTCTCCTCCCGTCGGTGGTGGCCTCTGCGAGTGAGAAGCAGCTCGGATCTGGAAACTGGACGAAGCGTCATGGTTTTCCACTTCTGCCGTTGAAGCTCGCCTTCTGCTCACCGAGCTCTTGGGTTTCTCTGGCTACGTAAGTGACATAGCATCTCAGTTAGCTGTGCATCTCTCTTGCCTCTCTAGAATCACTACGGTCTACTTCTTAGCCATTGCCACAACACTCTGGGAGAGCAGGCACCCTGTTCTGGGTTCTGACCTTGCCACGTGGTTCTGTTATACCTACCTTGCCCTTGTCTGTTAAGCACTACACCTGGGCTCTGCTATTCTAGAATCCTCTGGCCTCCGTCCATACTGGAGAGCCCAGTTCCATGGTAGAATCTCCTATAGTCACTTCTGCGCCATGGAGGATACCCGTCATTGGGCTTCTCAAAGATGCTGGTGCCCCTCGTTGGCACAACCTTATTGCTTCAGTGGAGTGAATGTTCCATGGACTGCGTGCTCGGGAATGGGTTCTTCGTGTCGTATGATAAATCCACGCTTCTGTTTCCATCTCCTTGAGCCTTCTAGACCCTTCTCGATACTCTGGAAGATAGTTGCGGCATCTCTACCTCATTTGCTGAAGGTCGTTACCACGTTCCGCTTTTATGGAACAATCCCAGCACGTATTAGAGCCGATTTGGATGAAACGCCTAATTATAGAACCCTCTCAGGTCAATGAATTCTCACCTCCCCCACCCCCAGCTTTGGATCTTGCCCTTCCCAGCCCAAGTCCCTCAAGATACACCTCCAGCTATGCCTTCCCATTTTCTGCCAATACCTATCAGCCAGATCTTGGGGCAACAAAGGGAATCAGGAGAGCTGAAGGAGGACATTTGTCTATGAGGCAACTGCCTCCCTGAGGTCTCTAAAGAGCCTGTAGGAAATTAGAAAAGCTACGTCCGCCAACCTGGGTAGTTCAGGGGAATCCAGGGGCTCAGAGTTCTCTAGTGCATCTAAACCAAAGTTCCCTTTCCATGTCCCGGGGGCCACTCATCCCTATCAGGGCTCTGACGTTGGCACAGGGGGCTTGTCAAGGCTGTGCATTTACCATTCGTTGTAACTCTGTATCCTTGCAATTAAATCCTTAATTAAATACAGAAGACAGGAACCTTTTTTAAGTGACACCATGAAGGCTCTCTGGCTTTCCCAGGGCATCGTAAGCTCCTACTTGATTAATTGGAGGCTGTCGCTTTCTTTCTCACGGCTTCCGATGCTGTTAACAAGATTCAGCCAAATCCACGTCTATGTAATACCCGTTGTTCCCATATACCGTTCGGCTGCCATTACCGTGGCACGAAACAACGTTCTAGCGTTCGCGGGCATCTCGCTCCAATCCACGTCGCCGGTGAAATTGTTCACGATGAGGATGCTGCTACAAGCCAGGGGTTATCATCACCCCACTCAACCCCAGAGGTCCTTGACTGGTGAAAGATCCCCTCCGAAGCCTACCTCTCTAGGCTACTTCTGGTTCCAACCGTCCTAGCGTGGGGTTCCCTAAAAAGTACAGCCTCAGAAGAGGGTTTGCACGCAGGGAGTTCGTTTTGGAAAGTGACCCCAGGGGACAGGAATACGCTGGGAAGAGTGAAACAGAAGGAGGAAAAACAATCCAAAGGCGTGTTACCAAGCCGGTCATTAGGCTCAATCCTGCTGGCAGCTCTCTAAGGGGCCGCGTAAAATGCACCCGGCACTTGTCCACCCGGGCGTCTCCCATCGGCCAAGAGCTGCCCCGGGAAGTGAAACTCTCTGGCGGATTTGCACAGCCAGTGAATGGGATCCGACAGGCGTCCCACAGGGCAGACAGTGAGACAAACTGAGAGAGGTGACAAGGGGAGGTGCTGTCAGATTGCACCTGCACACAGCTGATGACGTTCTCACCGATCAGGATGCAAGCCAGCCCCGCGTAACCCCACCGCACCCCAGTCACATCAAGGGCTGGAATAAAAACAGTGGGCCGAGGGGATGCCGGACGCACGAGAGACCTCTGACACGTCCCCTCCCAGAACATTGCCTCATACAATCCTCTTTGCCCCAACCTTCTGTTTTTACCTACCACCGCTCTGATTCTCTTCTGGAAACAGCCTCAACAGGGAGTCTTTCCCCATCTGTAAAGTTCAAGCCAGCAACACTCCTCTTGTCTATTAGCACTATTCACCAAGTCCCTCTGCGTCATTTCCTTTGTGAAGTATCACAATGACTCTTTCCTCAGTGTCTCATCCTACGGCCCTCACCCTGGCCATAGATTATAATACACTTGCAACAAAGTTTTCTCCGGGCACCTCCCCTGGGACTCAGACTTTGAAACAGATTTGTACACCGGAAGTTTACTGGGGAGTGTCTTGGGATCAGCACCAAGGGAGAGCCAGGGAGGTAGAGAAAGAAGCTGAGATGGGGTGCGTACAAGCCAGGCTGCAGCCAAAGGGGGGACAGCGCCCTGCCTCACTCGTCCCACCTTGGTGCAAAGGGGGTAGACCTTTGTATCCTGCATCCATCAGCCTTTGGTTGGAAACTGGCCCCGGGGAGGGTTTGTGCTTGGGCAAGGGACTAAGAGCATTTCTGGAGAGTGACTCAGCTGAGAGCCTTCAGCTGCCCACCCTCTCAACAGCTGGGGAAATGGTATTCCAGGTCTGAAGGGAAATCTGAACAGTGTATCACAGTATTAACTACAGCTCACCCTTTCTGCTGGTTGGATTGTTTTCCTACGTGAAGTTCAGTTCTGCAAACAGCTCCTCCAGGATTCTGGTTGGCTCTTTTTCTGGAAAATTTACAAGAGCAGAAACTACAGCTTCCGGGTCCTAAGGTGCCAACGGGGTCACTTCCCTTCTCTACCGCGTATTCTATATTCCCCTCGCCCTTGGCCAGCGGCTCTGTTGGTGTTGATGGCTCACTTGACAGGGTGACCTAGACTCTCGTCCCTGATGGGTCTGAGACCCTGGTTGCCATGCCCTTCTCAAGCTGTGACTTCGACAACTTGTCCATTTACCACCAACGCTGGGAAAGAGAATAGGAGGAAATTCTCCCGGAGGCAATGTGGGTGCCAAGCATACTTTTCCCCGGCACCATGGTATATCAGCAGTCCCACCTCCCCCTGATGATCAGAGTCAGTGACCCCAGCTGGGTCCCCAATATGATACAGCCCGAGGACGATGATTCCTTTCCCCTTCTTGCCTCTTACAAGGAGCCTGAAGTGATGGGGCAGCAGCTATAGTGTAACGTTTAATGGAACCAGTGCTGTGTCTCCTAAAGGAAGTGGTTTCCCTCTGGGTACAAGACCTCCAAGTCCACAGAGTCCAGAGCTGGAAGGACAGAAATTTATCGTAGTGATGATAAATATAGCCACTCCTGCTGCCACATTGTTTCCCAGACCCATATATTCTTGCCCCTGGGGACATGCCACTACATAGTAGCGGCTGATTCCGGTATGTTCTGCAACCTGGTGGACGATGCCCCATCCTGGCAGGTTATCATCTCCAAGCCTGAGCCTCCGTGGCCTCCGTGGCCCCTTCAAAGCCCATTCTGCCCTTCTATCAGGCTGGGAGGGTCCAGCTGACCTCACGTTCACGTGTCCACTTCCACACTCCTTTGGCTATGAAGTGGGTCCCTTGGACTGATATGATGTCATATGGTTTGTCTATCAAAGAGTCTGCAATCCCTCAGAGGGCAGGGCTGCCTATAGGCAGGGAAGGCAAATTCACATCTATATGTATTGATTCCCGTCAAATTAATTGCTCCCCCTTCCAATGTAGAAGGGGTCCAGTGCAATTGACTCACCACAAGTGGCTAAAGGATCACCTTGAGAGGTGGCACCGTACTGGGGACTTAGAGTTGGCTTCTTTTGCTGGCAGGTTGGACATCTGGCAGTTCCAGTAGCTACACTGGCCTTGGTGAGTGACAGTCCATGTGCTTAGCTCATGCATAGCTTCCTCCATCCTTGCCATTATGGCTGCTCTGCTCATGTACCCGTTGTGCCATCACTGGTGTGGCCGATGATGGGCTGGCTGATATCTCTCAGTTGTCATTCTTTCTACTTGGTTCTGGTGCCTCTTCCATGGTAGATGTTGTCTAATGGGCATTAAGAGTAGGATTCAAAACCCTTCATACTTTGGGCCATGTCCGTAGGTCCATCAACAACGCATCTTTCTACAAATGTCTTTACCCCCAATCTTCTCGTATTTCCACCCCGGTCTTCTTCTGAGCACTCCGTGAAACTACTCGCCAGGAGTAGGTGATGATGTGCGCTGTCCAGAGATCTGCGAACTGCTAGGATTTCCTTCGCTGTCTTTCAGGGTCTCCCCCTGCAGGGCTGCAACTCAGCAGTAATGCAGGTGGGTCCCTTTTTGTCTTGCATCCAAACTCCAGACATGAATGTGGCATGACCTTTTCCTTCCCTGTCAACCCTCCATGGTCCTTAAGTGTGAGCTGAGGGAGAAGAACTCATGTAACAGAGGTGAATTCGATCTCTCCTGCAGCTCTCTTTCTCTTGTAATTAAGTCCTGGGCCTCATCCTCCGCTTTATCTGTGTTCCAGCTGTAGGATAAGAGTCTCTTTATAGGATGCCGAAGAAAGCCGGTTTTCCGATCCTTGATTAATCGTCCTCAGCCTTCCTTGTCTTTCTCCAATGCACCAATGTCCACAGCAGCAGCCATCCATGTCTATAGTTCTTATAATTACTACTTCCCCTGAACTTCCCAAAACTTGAGATATTGCACCCACATTGCCTTCCACCAACGCCGAAGCCCAGTTCACCGCCACCGGAAGTTCTAACTGCACGGCTACAGCGTGCCAAGCACTACCTCTACTCCACCTTCTACAGTGTTGGTGTCATGGCCTGTGACTGTGGGTAATCCAGCCCCAAATCCTTTTTGGAGTTGTCTTCTTCAGACCATTCATGGAACCAACTCCCCTAGGTTGGAGTGCCCCAAGCAGACTGGAAGCCGGGAATTAGCACACGTTAGATTTCTAAAGGGGGGAGTGTCATCGGATCAACATGGAAAGGGGAGGAAGGAAGAAGGACTAAGACAGGGAGGAGACGAATTGCTTTGCAGATCACAGGAGGGCCTCGGCCGATCCCACCAGGGGCTCTGGGCTGGGATGTGGGCCAGCCGGGTTGAGAGTTTGACTTGGGCAAGGTGGTTCCCTTTGGCTGATGGCAATTCGCAGAAGATCATTGAAACAAGAGCAGTTAGCCATCAACACTCCTGACAGCTGGGTGAGCGAGTGCCTCAGTCCTGAAGGGGCCTGTGGGCACCCCACCGCAGCATCACTGCCTAAGGAGAAGTTTCTTTCTCGGGTGAAAAGATCTAATCAGCACATAACTTCCTCCATTATGAGGGAGGAGACTTAGCCCGGAGAAATTAGACCTAAAAATATCAGCAGCATTAATGCGACAGTAAGTGCAAAGGGTTTCATGCCATCCCAAGGCTGAAACAGCAGAAATGCATTTTTCTCCCACCCCAAGATGTTCTTGTATTTTATATATTCTGTCTTCTAAATTTCCTGAAAACTTTCAGTGTTGCCCATCTGTAAAGATGGGACTTGCGGCCCGTCCAGGTGTTGAAACTGACCCTTTGGAAGTGTCTCTTCCAACAAAACAATCCTGGCAGAGGTGAGGATAGGCTGGTCTTTCTCAATTATTCTTCTCTGGATGAATGCTACTGCTCTCACACCTGTGTATCTTTGCAAACCCCTTCTTGGCAGAATGTCTTTTCTTACCCCCTTGTCTTCCTGCAGAATTCAAGACCCTCACCAACTATTCACAGGATTGCCAGACTTACTTTGTAAAAAATACAGGAGGGGCACCTGGGTGGCTCAGTCAGTTTAACATCTGAGTCTTGATTTCAGCTCAGGTCATGATCTCACAGTTCGTGGGATCAAGCCCTGAGTCAGGCTCTGTGCCGACAGTGTGGAGCCTGCTTGGGATTCTGTCTCTCCCTCTCTCCTCCCCTGCTTGTACTCTCTCTCTCTCTCAAAATAAATAAATAAACTTAAAAAAATATAGGATATGCAAATACATTTAAATTTCCTATAAACAACAAAAAACTTTTTCGTGTAAGTATGTCCAAATATTCTATGGGATATACTTATACTAAACAATTAACTTGTTTACTTGAAATTCAAAAGTACTGGGCATCCTGTATTTTATCCAGCAAACTTATTCATTCTGTAAGTATTTGTTGAACATCTATCGCATGCCAGAAAGTATTCTAAGCATTGGCAACAGAGCAGTGAACAAAATAACTCAAATTCCAGCTCTCAAAGAGTTTCTATTCTAGCAGAGGGAGTCAAGCCATAGACAGGTCCTCAAGTAAATATACCATAATATCGTTACAGCATAAACAAATGCCACGAAGAAGAATAAAGTGAGGACAGGGGGAAAGGGAGGGGTGGGGTTGCAGGTAAGTTGCAGGTAAGTGCTGTTTTATAAAGTTCTCCCTGGTTCCATGAGCCCTGAAAGAAGTAAGAAAGCAAGCCATGAAGCTTGGGGAGCATGCATTCCAGGCAGAGTGGACCCCAAATACAAGTCTTGGGGGTAGAGGCGTGCTTGGCTTGAGTGCCAGCAAGGAGAGCAGCGTGGGGGAGGGGTCTGCCAGGAAACCAGGTCAAAGGGGCAGACCATTTTCAGCCTTTTGGCCATTGAGAGCTTTGACACGTACTCTGGAGAGACGCAGCGGACATTTGACGGGATCTCACACTTCAGGGCAAATGTTCCATTAATAAATAAATATCTGTTAAATTGGGGCGCCTGGGTGGCTCAGTGGGTTAAGCGGCCAACTCTTGATTTCGGCGGGTCACGATCTCATGGTTTGTGGGTTTGAGCCCCGCACCGGGCTCTGCACTGACAGTATGGAGCCTGTGATAAGATCATGGGCGGGGTGTATAGATGGAGAAGAGAGCTCTCAGGACTGAGCTCCGGGTCTCCAAGGGACTAGAAGTCGGGGAGACAAGTGGAACCAGAGAGTCCTCAGCCCAGGAGGAGGAGCTCCGAGAAAGAGTGTCCCAGAAACTCCAGCAGAAAAAGTGCTTCAAGAAAGACGGTGTGATCGTTGTCTCAGGGGCTTCTGGAAAGTTCGATGGGGCCTGGCCACTGAGTTTGGCAGCCTGGAATCACTGACCCTCCACAGGAGCTATTTCAATAAGACGGGAGCAGAGAACGGAAATGGCACGTGAATGGACAGGTTGGCTTATGACAGGAGCGCAGACAGTTCACCGGGAGTCCCAGAGGGGAGAGGAAGGGCGTGTGTGGGGAGGAGGGCAGGAAGGTGGCGAGAAGCGACGGCCTAAGCACGTGGGAGTCTTTGGCTGACTGCCGTTTCCAGAGTCAGAAGCAGCGTGGGCGGTGAAGGAGGGGGAGGATCAGTGAGTGGTTAGCTGGGGAGAGGGGACGGAGGGGTGGGGCGTGGACTGTGCGAGTGCAGAGGGAGAGCCAGACAGCACTAGGACCGCTTGAGATTAGTGGTTCTGAGTTTAAGTTGGGTCCAGCAGCATGGTTGGACGTTTTCTTGGGTCACATTCAGTGGGCCAAGTGCCCACAAGGTGTAGGCACAAAATCGGATATTAGGCGGGGGTGGAATTTGGTAAGCAAATAGGCCAAAGCAGGAGGGAGGCAAAGGAATGTTTACAGTGATTGCCCAAGCAATCTAAATCGGGTTAGGAGGGAAGCGAGGACATCGGGGGTGAAGGACAGTGAACAGGTGGTAGGGCCCGTGCGTTGGAGGATCCAGGAGGGGTTGGAGGATGGCAGGCATCGGGCCCTGGAGACAGTGCCGGAAAAATAGGAAGTGGAGGTCAGAGGGTGACCCTTGAAAGTGAAAGTTGCAGAGGACCTGCAACATCCCGGGTGGCCTCTGGTGAATGCAGTGAGTGCTGACATAGGGTAGAGCTCTCTGGAAGAAAGGCAGTCAAGGGCTGAGAGAGCACAGCCCTGGACGAGTGTCTACGTGTGTGAGGAAATCACCAGGAAGGATGGGTTACAGGCGCGGGGCGGACAAGTGTTCTGGTTTCCTATCGCTGGGGTAACAAATCACCACAAACCGGGCTGCTTAAAACAATACCATTGATGATCTTACGGTTACACAGCTTAGAAGTCGAAAACCAGGGGCGCCTGGGTGGCTCAGTCGGTTACGCATCTGACTTCGGCTCAGGTCATGATCTCATGGTGCACGGGTTTGAGCCCCATGTCCGGCTCTGTGCTGACAGCTCAGAGCCTGGAGCCTGCTTTGTGGATTCTGTCTCCCTTTCTCTCTGCCCCTCCCCTGCTCTGCTCGTACTCTCTCTCTCAAAAATAAATAAAACGTTAAAAAAAAAAAAAAAAGAAGTCTAAAATCAGACTCGGTAGTCCTCTAGCAAAGAGGTCAGCAGGGCAGGTTTTTTTTCTCAAAGCTCAAGGGCAGAACCTGAGTCTGCTTCTCCCATGTTGGCTGCGGACTCAGACCTGCCTGCCTCTCTCCCATAAGGACCCGTGACTACACTGGGCCCTTCCAGATAATTCCGCCACCTTAAAATATTTAACTGAATCCCATCTGCAAAAGTCCCTCCTGCCCCTCATATATTTGCACGTACTAAGCATAGACACGGACAGCTTCGGGGGGTCATTCTCCAGCCTACCACACCAGGCATACATTTTTTCCTCTACGAAGACTTTCCTGATCCTGGCCTTTCCACCTACCCCGGGCTGGGTTGATAAGTATTCCTTTCGGGTCACCGTTGTACCTTCTTAGAACATTCCTGCATCAGAGGATACGCATCCTCTGAGTATTTACTGTGCTAAGTCCTGGGTTAGTCGCTGTTAATACAAACAGGACACAACATCTTAAAAGTTCTTACCCTAGGGACGCCTGGTGGCTCAGTCAGTTAAGCGTCCGACTTCAGCTCAGGTCGTGATCTCCTGGTTCGTGAGTTCGAGCCCCGCGTCGGGCTCTGGGCTGACAGCTCAGAGCCTGGAGCCTGCTTCGGGTTCTCTGTCCCCTTCTCTCTCTGCCCCTCCCCTGCTTGCACTCTGTCTTTCTCTCTCTCAGAAATAAATAATGAGCATTAAAAAAAAAATTTTTTTTAAAGAAAAGAAAATGCTGCTCATGTTCCAAACTAGTATATTCGATATTCCTTCAAAACTCCAGGCCTACTTCTTTACAACAAATTATAGGGTCAGAGTTTCCACAGTTAGACTTTATGTAAAGGACAAACATACTTCAGACATTGAAGGAGGACTGATCACGGTTCCTCTGTTTCGGCTCGAGGACAACAACAAAATGCAAAATAACTTGAGGCTATTGGCCACATTTATCAACCATTCATCCACCTCTGATGCCAGAGAAAAGCCATCCAAAGGCCAAATTCTACTGTTCTAAAAGAGATAGAAAACACTGGTGTTTCTGTGGAGCGCCAGCCGCCTCTAAAATCAGGATGGGTCTAGGTATCTATTCTAGAGAAATTCACGTGCACACCAGCCAAGGGACATGTCCAGGTACGTTCAGTGGAGTACTCTTGGTAAAGCAAAAACAAAAGAGATTGGATTCCATCCACCTTTGGGGATGGGTAGTGACTGGATGGGGCACGTTCTAATTCTTCATCTGGGGGCTGATGACACAAGTGTGTTTAGTTTTGGGAAATATATTAAACTCTGAGTATTTGTACACATTTCTTTATTTTTTTTTTAATGTTTATATATTTTTGAGAAAGAGAGACAGACAGAGTGTGAGCAGGGGAGGGGCAGAGAGAGAGGGAGACACAGAACCCGAAGCAGGCTCCAGGCTCTTGAGCTGTCAGCACAGAGCCCGACGCGGGGCTCGAACTCGCGAACGGTGTGGTCATGACCTGAGCCGAAGTCAGATGCTTAACCAACTGAGCTACCCAGGTGCCCCTGTACACGTTTCTAATGTAAGTTATACTTCAATAGAAGGCCTTAAAAAATAAATAGGGGCGCCTGGGTGGCTCAGTCGGTTAAGTGTCCTACTTCGGCTTAGGTCACGATCTCGTGGTTCGTGGGTTCGAGCCCCACATCGGGCTCTGGGCTGACAGCTCGGAGCCTGGAGCCTGCTTCGGATTCTGTGTCTCCCTCTCTCTCTGCCCCTCCCCTGCTCGCACTCTGTCTCTCTCTCAAAAATAAATTTTTTTTAAAAAATTAAAAAAAAAAAGAAAGAAACATACATGAATGAAAGTGTGATAAATAGGGGCGCCTGGCTGGCTCAGTTGGAGCATGCGACTCTTGATCTTGATCTCGACTCAGTTGTGAGTTCGAGCCCTGTGTTGGGTGTAGAGCTTACTTTTAAAAAGTAAGTACAAATATTTAAAAAAGAAAGTGTAATGAATTGTGTGATGGAGGGAAGTACAGGGCACTGAGCAGACCTGAGGAGCCAGCCCTCACCCAGACCAGCTCGGGTGCGGCCAACACTGCTGTCACGCTCGGCGATTCTGGGAGCATCTAATTGCCAGAAATGTCGAGAACCTCGGGTTTGCTGACCTCTCTTATTTATGGGTTAGCGTTTTAGTAAAGAGCAGTAATTGACCAGAATCAGTACAACAGAAGCCTGAATTTTAGGCCAAGGATGTGCTACTGTGATTCCGCGGTTGTTTAAAAAAGATAAATGGTCTCTAACGCCAGGGACAAAGAAACGTAGGACAGGCTCGAGGAGAACCTGATAGAGAAGCGCTTCGCAAATAATTAGGGGCTAATTTTAGCCCATCAGCTTACCTATTTTTTCATTTTTCAGTAAAGCTGAGCTCCAGAGTTGTAAAATCTGACCCTGCAGAAGAGACTTGAAAATAACACTGACGATCCGACACCGAGGGCGGGGCCCTGATGGCTTGTCCCTCGTGAAGAGCTACGGCTTTCCTCTTCCTTCTGTTTGTCATTTCTCCCATCGCCATTAGCCGACTTCTCTGGAACATTGCTCGTTGTAAAGTGGGCTCGTAACAAACCAAGTCCCAGTCCTAGTAATGCTAAACACCACGAAGAGAGGATTTCTTGTCTTTGCGTGGTGTGTTCCCTTTAACGTATCCTTGATCACAATGAATCGTTTTAATTAGGATACGGCATTGCTGACTCACTTCGCTTAGGGTCTGACCTGGAAGCGTTTTCTCCTGTGTAAGACTCGCCCCCTTGAGCCCATAGTCCCGACTCCTAAAGATTTTTTTTTTTTAATTTTTTTTTTCAACGTTATTTATTTTTTCTTTGGGACAGAGAGAGACAGAGCATGAACGGGGGAGGGGCAGAGAGAGAGGGAGACACAGAATCGGAAACAGGCTCCAGGCTCTGAGCCATCAGCCCAGAGCCCGACGCGGGGCTCGAACTCACGGACCGCGAGATCGTGACCTGAGCTGAAGTCGGACGCTTAACCGACTGCGCCACCCAGGCGCCGCCCGACTCCTAAAGATTTTGACACGCATTTGTCTCTGTTGAGACTAAGAGCAAATTTTGGCTTTAATAGACAACGTTTCTGAATTTTCAAAGTCAGGCTGCATTCTGTTCCTAATATTCAAGTTGATAGCCTTCCCCTCCCCGCAGATGGCGGCCCTCTCCAAATGTGGTGAATGCTTTCGATATCTTTGTCTGAATTACTGATAAAGAACTAACCCCTGAGGATGTCCTCGAGTCGATAAGGAGTCACCGATAATCATTGTTTAGGAATTTTCAATTCGCTAATAGTAGTGTTACCAGTGTCCCAGCTTCTGGCTTAGGGGTTCATGTGACATAGGGTCAACTGCCTTATTCACATGCACAGAAGCTACCTCCTTCCCCCACCCTCCTCTCTCCGCCACCCACCACCATATACCCTGCCCCTTTAGCATAGAAGGAAATAACATTGGTCTGGCATAATCCGCTTTTAACAACCCCAGCCTTGGCATTCAAAATGTGAGGGAATAAGACCATCTTGCCTGCGTCATAGCAAGCCTCCCCGCAGCAAACCCAGGGCGGTTTCTTCTGAACGGCGTTCACTAATGGCACAGAGGGCCAGCCCCATCACCCAGTGCCCGGAAACACACGGGGGGTGAGATATTTACCAGTAAAAGTGGCAGGAATGATTCAAGATCTGAGGTCGGCGGGGTCTGAGAATGACCCGTCAGCCACCGTGGCGGCCCCCTGGCTCTGAACCGGCTACAGCGGAAGCCAAGCAAAGCTCCCCGTTTTTATCTAAAACAGAAATGCAGACAAGCATCGGGCAAAGACAACGACCTACTCCGTAGTGAGAAGACACACGTTGGTCTGTGTTAAATTACACCTTGACCGTGCGCAGGCAGGCCCCGCGGAGGCCCGATCATTCTGCTCTGCTGTAACTTGTCCTGATAATTTACTTTGTGGCTCAAATCCCTGCCTTTTTCGTGGGACTCCCGTGGGAGTTATTTTCACTCACTGGAACCACCTCCTTTGCAAGAAATAAACCTCATTCGTCCTTCTCCGGTTCTGATTTGACCATAACATATGCAGGGGGGTGCTCAGGGTCAACTATCTGCTCTTAGGGGTCCTTCTCAGTGTCAGAATCACCGTTTGGCTTGTAAGCAGGGAGCCTTTAGGAACTTGTGTGTGTGTGTGTGTGTGTGTGTGTGTTCAGCATTAGAAAATAAATCAAGTAGGGAATAATTTTCAGGATTTAGAAATTCCTTTCTCGTGGAATCCGGAGAATTGAAACTGCCACATTGAACGTGGCAGGTGACGGCGGGCTCTGGTCCTCCTCCTGGCTGAGAGAGCCACAGAAGGGTCAGGGCTCTGTGTCCCCTGCTTACAGTTGTGACAGCCCACGGCCTCCTTGGTGCCTCCAGACCAATGCCAGAGGTCCCAGCCCTTAACCACTTCCTTTCCAATGACATGACACATGCCTGGGAACCAAAAGGTTCCCCAACTCCCAGGCCCTCTCCCCTCCCCCTTGTCCCCACGGACTGCTGCCCCATTTTTCAGCTCCACCGGGTCACGGGCCTGATGGTCTCCCTGCTCTGCATCACAGCCCTCAACTTGCCTCTGTGTCCTAACTTACCTTCCCTCGGCCCCGCCTTCTCCAGAACTCACCTCCAAAAGATAGAATCAGTGACACAGAATCTCACCTTCTCACCATCTTAGCTGCTATGGGATCTAAATCACTTCCGATGGCCACAGCCAATAATTGATTGCCTCTCATGGAAGGGGATTTTTAGCACCAAGAAGAATGGCTAAATCCCACTCTGCCGGGATGTATTTATCCCTGTGTTCTTGTATGCATCCTGATCCTTGTTCATTCAGACATACGTGTCCCCGTGTGTGCAATCACTTATTTATATACTTTTAAAGTTTATTTTATTTTGAGACAGAGAGAGAGAGAGAGAGCATGTGAGCAGGGGAGGGGCAGAGAGAGAGGGAGAGAAGAGGCTCTGCACTGTCAGCCCAGAGCCCAAATGGGGACTCAGGACCCAGGACTCAGATCGTGACCTGAGCCCAAATCAAGAGTCAGATGCTTCACCGACCGAGCCACCCAGGCGCCCCCGTAATCACTTATTTAGAAAGCGTTTGTTAAACATCTGCCATGTGCCAGGCGAGGGAGAAATAAACATTTTAATATTGCTATCCTCAAGAAGCTCACAGTCTAGCAGTGGCGACAGACACACCAAGACCATCATGGCTATAAAAGAATAAGGAAATAGCAGTGATATTGAAATGCAAAGGGTATTTGAGGACCTCTGAGACAAGGTGTCTCATGCAGCTAGGATGGGGTCAGGAAAGACTTTTGGACAGGGCGGGGGTAAGACCCGATCTATTGCTTGCCGTAAGGCAGATCTCGAATTAAGGCAGCAAGTGAAATCAAATTACGTCTCAGAAAATCAAATTACAGGTCCATAAAGGTTCTGCCAACATATGGATCCAATCTTCAGTAGGCAGCGTCTTGCTGCGAGGCACAATTAGATGGTATAAAGATGTTGCTTGTTGCAGTCTCTGCATCCTTGGGAAATGTTCCGACGATTCTAGGTCCACTTACTCTGCCCCTGGCTCGTTAACTATCTTCATAACAGATCTTCAGAGGGTCCAGGATGCAGGAGACCCAGCTCTTTGTAAAAGACGACCTCCGAAGTCAGAGAAGTTGAGCACAGACTCACGGAAGGTGTGCATTTGACTCTGTCGACAGTTGCATCCAGAAGCCTTCATATCTAAAAATGCCTGCAAAAAAGAAACATTAGCTATCCGTCCGTATACAAGCCACAGTGCCGGTTTAGTGCTGCTGCTTCCCACGAACGAGAAGGAAAAAAACGGCTTCCAGTCAAAATGAGATCAACTCATCTGACCCCCTCCCCCCCCCCCACAAAAATCCAATTAATTTACGATAAGACAATTAAGGCAATTCCCATGGAATGAGCTTGTTTGGGCTTGTCACTAATCCTGGATAAGGCTTGGAGGCCAGGCTGGTTTTAGATAGTGATCCAAACATTTACATGCTCGTTTGGAGTTTGGATCTCTTCGATTCGTAAGAAAGGTTCCCTTTAGTTTCCTGGTGAAACGTTCTGGCATTTGCCTAATTTTTGTCATTGCCAAGCCTCCAAAAGGCAGGAAGGTATCTAATTTTTTGCAGCCCTCGTGTGTAACTCTTAGAAAAAAGAGCAAATTTAATAAACGCTTATCAATACAGGTAAAATCCCAAATTTGGGAGCTCCTGGGGAGCTCAGTGGGTTAAGCCCCCGATTTCAGCTCAGGTCATGATCTCACGGTTGGTGGGTTCCAGCCCCGCGTCGGGCTCTGGGCTGACAGCTCGGAGCCCGGAGCCTGCTTGGGATTCTGTGTCTCCCTCTCCCTCTGCCCCTCCCACCTCATGTCTGTCGCTCCTCTCTGTCTCTCAAAATAAACAAACATTCAAAAAAGAAATAAACAAAATAAAATCAAATCCCAAATTTGGAGAGAGGGCGAGTGGCTAGGAGGAAATAATCTGATCTCTGCTTGCGTAAGGCAGTGAATCGGGTACCCCTGGACCGGCTCCAACCATCTCAACCCAGAACATAAGGGCAAGCACTAATCCCTGTTCAGAATGTCAATATTTCAAACTACATTTATTTGCTGGGTAAGGTCTCTGTTTATGCTTCCCTGTGTTTGCAGCTCTGTTTGTCTGCCCTTCGACATGTTTGTCCGCCCTGACCGACAGCTTAGATAGAGCGGGAATGATGCCTATTTTAGTGGTATTGTGGCACTCGAGAGAGTCCTTAAAGATGCTATTCTGAACAGAGCTCCCGGGAGACCCTAATGAGTGGCACCTAAATGGGGCGAAATACACCAAAGAACAGCGTTCTCTTTGGAAGAAGAATACTGAATGACATCACTGGGGTTTGTTCAAAGCACAACGCCATCATGTAGAATACATTCCTCGGTGCTTTGCACTCCTCCACGCCCCAGTGCCTGTGTCCCCAGAGGGCCGTGTCCGGAGACATAGACACGGAAGAGCCACTATTTTGTTTCTTCCTCTGAGACCAGGCTGCACTACGCACGTATGAGTGACCAGCACAGGAATGGGGTGGGCATCAAGGGAATCTCCAGTTTTCTCAGGCGTGGGCCCCCTCGCTGTAAACCAGTACTAGGAAGATGGACTCGGAGGGGGGCCTGGGTGGCTCAGTTGGTTAAGTGTTTGACTTCAGCTCAGGTCATGATCTCGTGGTTCATGGGTTCAAGCCCCGCGTCGGGCTCTGTGCTGACAGCTCAGAGACTGGAGCCTGCTTCAGATTCTGTGTCTCCCTTCCCTCTGCCTCTCCCCAGTGCATGCTCTGTCTCCCTCTCAAAAGCAAATAAACATTAGAAGGAAGGAAAGGAAGGAAGAAAGAAAGATGGAATCATAGAGCTAGAGGCCCTGGGGTGGAGCCTGGAATTTATATATTTAACAAGAACCCCCAGGTAAGTCCCAGAATCATCGATTCCTATCCAACCACTTAGTTTTACAGATATCGATGATGAGACTGAACCAAGAACACGACAATGACCTGGCCGGGGTCATGCAGCCAATCTGTGTTGGAGCCTCGGCTGGGGCACAAGGACCCACTTTTTTTGCTTCATCCCAGATGATGCTATGTCAACACTGTAATGAGCTAGTCTCCTGGAAATGACGCTTGTTGATAAGCAAGCTGGTCACCTGATCTTCAGGAAGGCAGCATTGGCACATGTCATCTGCTGTGGTTTATTCCCACACGAGTTGCTGCATAAGACAAAATACCTCCGTGGATAGCATCTGCTTCTAGGCTGTGCATAATTAAAGGTAATAAAATCCAGTCTCCCAAGTGCAGCGGGATTTGCAGGGAGAAAAAGCAGGAAAGGGAGTGAAGAAACAACTCGATGAATGCTAACAACCAAAATACCTTAACTTATTTCAATGTCTGCGTTATAATTCTTATTCTAACAAACCCCCCCTTTTTTTTAAGTGGGAGAGGTTCTGTAAACTTTCAAAGGCAGTTTTCTCCCTACAACATTCTCAAACTCTTTGAAGAAGGCGACTGCTCGTTTGCTATTGGAGATCTCTGTAACAGAACACAAATTTCAAAACGTGATTTTAGGGGTGCCCGGGGAGCTCAGTCGGGTAAGCATTCGACTCTTGACTTTGGCTCAGGTCATGATCTCGTGGTTCATGAGATCGAGCCCCACATTGGGCTCTGTGCTGGCAGTGCAGAGCCTGCTTGGGATTCTGTCTCCCTCTCTCTCTGTCCCTCCTCTGCTTGCTCTCAATCTCTCTCTCAAAATAAATAAAAATAGACTTTAAAAAAAAAACCCAGGATTTTATTTTATTTATTTTAATGTTTATTTTTGAGAAAAGAGAGAGAGAGAGAGAGCATGAGCAGGGGAGGGGCAGGCAGAGAGGGAGACTCAGAATCCAAAACAGCTCCAGGCTCCAAGTGGTTGTCGGCACAGAGCCCCAACCCATGAGATCATAACCTGAGCCAGAGTCGGACGCCTAACCAACGGAGGCGCTGTATCATTCCCCCTATATGTTCACATAATATTCCACTGTACAGATATTACCACAATCGTTTATTCATTCATCAGCTGATAACCACTTGAGTTGTTTTACAGTTTGACTCTGATAAAAAAGGCTAGTTTAAATATTCGTTGTATAGGTTTTTGTGTGAAACCGCACTTCCCTTTCTCTTGGGTATATACCGAGGAGGGGAACTGCTGGGTTATATGGCGACCTTTCGAGAACTGCGAAACCATTTTCCAGAGTGGCTACACTATTTTACCTCCCACCAACAACATACGAGGGTTCCAATTTCTCTGTACCATCACAGACACTTGCCATCATCCCTGTTTTTGATTAGAGCCATCCTGGGCATTTTTTTTTTCATGTGCATCGGCCATTTGTGTATCTTCTTTGGAGAAACATCTATTCAAGTCATTTGCCCGTTTTCAAATTGCATTATTTGTCTCTTGTTGAGTTCTAAGAGTTCTTTATGTATTCTGGAAATAAGTTTCTTATCAGATATATGATTTACAAAATTTTTCTCCCACTCAATGGGTTAGCTTTCTACTTTCCTGGTGATGTCCTGGAAGACATCTACTTTCCTGGTGGTCCTTTGAAGCACAAAAGTTTTTAATTTTGATAAAGTAGAATTTATATTTGTTTCTTTTGCCGCTTATGTGTTTGTGTCATAGCTAAGAAACCACCAGCTAACCCATGCCCATAAAGATTTCCCACTTTATTCTTCCTTTTTTCTCAATTTTTTTAATGTTTATTTATTTTTGAGAGAGAGAGAGAGAGAAAGCACGAGTAGGGGGAGGACGGAGAGGGAGACACAGAATCTGAAGTAGACTCCAGACTCTGAGCTGTCAGCACAGAACCCAACGCGGGGCTCGAACTCATGAACCACAAGATGATGACCGGGGTGGAAGTTGGACGCTTAACCTGAGCCACCTAGGCGCCCAGATTTACCACTTTCTTCTAAAAGCTGTATCATTTTGATATGATCCATTCTGTGGAT
The DNA here is from genome assembly GCF_022837055.1 of Prionailurus viverrinus. NCBI lineage: Eukaryota > Metazoa > Chordata > Mammalia > Carnivora > Felidae > Prionailurus > Prionailurus viverrinus. Next base: position 742,624 of record NC_062577.1, read on the forward strand.
GGTTTGAGGTAGGGGTCCAACTCTTTCTCTTGCACGGGAATGTCCAGTTGTCCCAGCGCCATTTGTTGAAAAGACTGTCTTCGTACTCTTGGGAAATCAACTGACCATAGATGTAAGGGTTTATATATGGACCCTCAGTTTTATCCATCGAGCCAGCTGTCTATTCTTATGCTAATACTAATTGAAACTTTAATTATAAATCAAAAGATATTGTCCCTGCCAAAAATTAAGCTGGAGGCAATAAAATATTGGAGCTCAGAAGGGTCCCTCAAACTATACTATGCACAAGGTCCTGAGAGAAATTTTGCCCTGAGGGGAGGCAGACGGCTTCAAGTGCTGAAAGTCTCTTCTTGGACACCGTTTACATGAGGGAATCAAGCATGAGTCATCATTCTTTGGAATTGGCTGTGTTGTCCCTGCTCCACAGACTTCCTCCTTCCAGAGCTCCACTGAAAATTTCTATTCTTCTTTTGCTTCAGAACAAGCCCCGCTTGGTCTTAACTTTATTCTCTCCCTTATGCCAAGGTTCATAGTTTGAGTTTCCCTGTATATTAAAGTCTTCAGTAATCTGTAATTCATTTTTAAAAAAAAAAAATTAATGTTTATTTATTTCTGAGAGAGAGAGAGACAGAGCATGAGTGGGGGAGGGCCAGAGAGAGAGGGAGACACGGAATCCGAAGCAGGCTCCAGGCTCTGAGCTGTCAGTACAGAGTGCAACATGGGGCTCGAACTCACGAACTGTGAGATCATGACCTGAGCTGAAGCCAGGCGCTTAACCGACTGAGCCACCCAAGCGCCCGTCATTTTTTTTTTTTCAACCTAGGAGCAAATGTTCTGTGCCAGATGTTGTTCTTGACCCAGGAAATAGAGCAGTAAACAAAACAGAATACCCCTCCCTTGCCTTTAAAGAACTTACATTGTAGGGGCATAAAAAAGCAAGAAAGCAAATGTACGAAGCATACTTCAAATAAATAAATCAGACAAATAGATGAAGTAACTCTAGATAGTGATAAATGCTCTGAAGAAAGTAAAGAGAGAGAACAGGATCTCAAGTAAGGAAGGGGTCCTATTTTACACAGACTGGTGGAAGGGAGCCTCCCCAAGGAGGTGGTGTGTGAGCAGAGTCCTAAGGGTTGAGAAGTGAGCCACATAAAGAGCTCAAAGAATGAAAGGGGACGCCAACTACCTCCATTTTGACCTCAGTCTGTACCTTCTAATTGATTAAATTCTTCTTCCCAGCTTATCTCTTAACTCAGGCAAAAGACCCTGCAGGCAAAGCACCCCTTGATGGGAACTGAAACTACCCCCTCAAGCAATGGGGACCGCCCTGAGCCAGCCAGACCCCGAGTGACTGACGCAAAGACAATGATCATCCTAACCTTTCCAGCTCATCTGCAAGAACCCACTGACCTTTGTCCCACTCTTTCCTTATAGAAACCTAGATGTATTGGGGGCACTTTGGAGACCACCTCTGAGACGCTAGTCCCCTGTCTTCCTGGCATTGGCCTCACAGGAATAAATTCCTTTCTTGTTTCACCGCCCTCCGTCTCTCTCCGCCTTTGGATCTTGTCAGGGGCAAATTGCTGAACCTGTTCTGTTTGGGACCCCCTGAGCAGGTGCTCTCGCCCCCTGGGCCCCTGTTACATGAGGAGTAATCCAGATAGAGGTGACAGGAAGTACAGGGGCTCCAGGGAGGGGATGGAGGATAGCAAGAAAGGAAATGTGGCTGGAGCAGAGCGAATGAGGGAGAAAGAGGTAGGAGGCAGAGGTCAAAGAAGCCTAAGGCAAGACCATGCAGGGCTTTGTAGATCAGGATTCGGAGTTCAGATTTTTATTCTCAATATGAAGAACACCCTTGGAGGGTTTTAAGCAAGGTAGTAGTGTGATCTGATTTACACCTTAAAAAGACCACTCTGCTAGAAGAAAACAGATGACAATCTTGGTGACCTTGAGTTAAGCATAGCTTTCTTAGTGATGGCACACAAAATCTTGATCCCTAAGAGCAAATGTTGAAAACTGGACCTCATTAAAATTAAGAATTTCTGCTCTCCAAGAAATACTACTTAGGGGTTTAAAAGGGCACAACGAGTCCAGCACAGTTTGGAAATTGCTACTTTACCCTAACAACAAGTAGAGAGCTGAACAAACTACAAAACCAACCCTCGTTATTAGGTCTGTTAAGAAGAAACAATAGCCCCCAAATGGTGTCACTTGGGCTAAGCCCCACCAAGTCTTAATACCCACCTATCCTAACTGCAGTTTCAGCCTCTCCAAAGAGTGAAATCTCAAAGCAGAGTCTGGGGCTTCCCGGTGGCACTAGGGAGGATATCTGCATGATAAGACCCCCTGCCTTCCCCTGAGGGGAGGTGGTGAGCTAATCAGAAATAATCCACTCTTAATGTCTTATTCCGTCCTCCTTCTGTCTATAGAAACCCTCCATTTTGTATAGCTCCTCACAGCTCCTATCTACTTGCTGCAGTGGGATACCCAATTCATGGATTGTTGAATAAAGTCAATTGGATCTTTAAATGTACTCAGTTAAAATTTGTTTTTTTAATTTATATATTAAAAAAAGGTTTTTTTAGTGTCTATTTTTGAGAGAGAGAGAGAGAGAGACAGAGCATGAGTGGGCAAGGGCAGAGAGAGAGGGAGACACAGAATTCAAAGCAGGCTCCAGGTTCTGAGCTGTCAGGAAAGAGCCCAACACAGGGCTCAAACCCTCTAACCATGAGATCATGACCTGAGCCAAAGCCAGACGCTTAACCGACTGAACCACCCAGACCAAAACCAGACAAAGACATTACAACGAAAGAAATTTATAGACCAATATCTCTCATGAACATAGATTTTAAAATCCTTAACAAAATATTAGCAAATATAATTCAACAATGCATAAAAAACATTACATGCAATGACCAAGTGGGATTTATCCTAGGTATGGAAAACAGGTTCAACATTTGAGAATCGATTAATGTAATCCATCACGTCAATAGGCTAAAGAAGAAAAATCCTGTGATCATATCAATAGATGCAAAAAAAAAAAGGCATTCGACAAAATCCAATACGCATTCATAATAAAAACTCTCCATAAGTTAAGAATAGAGGGGAACTTCTTCAACTTGATAAGGAACATCTACAAACAACCTACAGATAGCATCAGACTTAGGATAAAAAGCTCAAAGCTTTTCTATTAAGATCAAGAGCCAGGGAAAAAATGTCTCCTCTCACTACCCCTTTTAAACATTGTACTAGAAGTACTAGCTACTGCACTAAGACAAGAAAAGGAAATAAAATGTGAACCCATCGGGAAGGAAGACATTAAACTATCTTTGTTTGTAGGTGGCATGATTGTCTAATGTAGAAAATCCAAAAGAATCAACCAAAAAACTCCTGGAACAAATAAGTGATTCTAGCAAGTTTGCAGGATATAAGGTGAATATACAAAAGTTGGTCACTTTCCTATATACCAGCCATGAACAAGTGGAATTCAAAATTAAAGACACAATACCATTCACTTTAGCACCCCAACAAACGAAATACTTAGGTATAGACCTAACAAAATATGAGCAAGATCTATATAAGGAAAGCTTCAAAATTAAAAAAAAATCTATAAGATATCAAAGAACTAACTAAGTGAAGAGATATTCCATGTTCATGGATTAGAACATTCAAGATATTAGCTCTTCCCAACTTGGTTTTCAAATTCAATGTAATCCCAATCAAAATCTGAACAAGCTATTTTGTAGACATCAACAAACAGACTCTAAAGTTTAGGCAGAGGGCAAAATACCAGAAATGGCTGACACCATACTGAAGGAGAAGAACAAAATTGGAGGACTGATACTTCCCAACTTCAATACTTACTACAGAGCTTCAGCGATCAAGACAGTGTGGTATTGATGACAAAAGAGTAGGCAAATAGATCCACAGAACAGAAGGCCCAGAAATAGACCCACATACATACACTGTATATAGTCAACTTACCTTTATAAAAAAACTTTTTTAACATTATTCATTTTTAAGAGACAGAGCATGAGTAGGGATTGTGCAGAGAGAGAGGGAGACACAAATCCGAAGCAGGCTCCAGGCTCTGAGCTGTCAGCACAGAGCTCGACAGGGGTCTCTAACCCATGAACGGTGAGATCACGACCTGAGCCGAAGTTGGACGCTCAACCGACTGAGCCACCCGGGCACCCCTATACAGTCAACTTACCTTTGACAAAGGACCAATAGTCTTTTCAACAAATAGTACTGGAACTACTACACATCCACGGGCAAAGTAATGAATCCAGACACAGCCCTTACACTCTTCACAAAACTTCACTCAAAATGGGTCACAGACCTAAAAGTAAAACGCAAAACTATAAAATTCCTGGAAGACGATACAGGAGAAAACCTAGATGACCTTGGGTATGGCAATGACTTTTTACATACAGTACCAAAGGCACGATCCATGAAAAAAGAATTAATAAGCTGGTCTTCATCAAAATGAAAAACTTCTGCTCTGTATATCCAATTGGCCTTGCTTTGTCCACATGCCCAACTCCCGGCCATTGTGGGGGAGAGGACCTTTACTGAAAGCCCCACCAACCTGCAAATCTCTGACAAAATTGGTGTTGTTATGAACTGAGAAGGAAATGGGAGTCTGGGTATGCAAAACCAACGGCTGTCCAGTGTTGTGGCTGTCCACCGGCCATTGGTGAAGAAGGACACCAACATATTCCAATGTCAGCCTGAACAGACATCAGTGGCTGAAAGAATTGACTGACTGTTCATTCTGACAACCATGAAGCATGTGGAAGAAAAAAAAAAAAAGCCTGTGATTTACTGATGCGCAATAAACAGACTCAGGGAAAGCAGGCCATTTTAGTAGAAATGAACACGTGGTTAATCTTGAGAACAAAAGTTTAAGAACTACGTTAATGACTTCGGTCATCTTTCTTCCTTGTTAGCAGATGGCAGTTGTAACGTGTGATATTCATGGAAATGTGTTCTGAGTTTGGAGCAGTGCTTACCAAATTTTAATGTCCGTATTAGTGACTTGGGGATCTTGTTAAGATGCAGATTCTGATTCGGCGTGTCTCCTGTGGGGCCTCAGACTGGGCATTTCTAACAAGCTCTGGACTGGGATTCCCCCTCCCTTGTGGATTACCATGGCCGCGATTCTCCTCTCTCATCATGCAGTCCCTCATTCAGCCACTGCACCTGTCACCAGCACTTCCAGTAGCAAGAGGCCACGAAGCTTTGGGCAATTTTTAGAAAGATTTGGTCAGGAAGAAAATTAAAACTGCCCACTCGAGTGAGTCTTGTGGATTTCATTTACACAAGTGCCATGGACTAAATGTGTCCGTCTAAAATTCATATGTAGAAATCATAACCCCTGATGGTAGGTAGTAGGAGGTGGTAACTTTGAGAGGTAATTAGGTCATGAGACTGGAGTATCGTGAGTCGAGTTAATGCCCTTAAAAAAAAGAGATCCTAAGGATACAGCAAGGAATTCTATGAACCAAGGAATCTATGAACCAGGAGGCAGACATCTCCAGACACCAGATGTGCCAGTGTCTTGATCTTAACCTTCTCAGCTTCCAGAACTTTACAGTATAAATTTATGTTGTTTGCCCAACCAAACAACAAAACAGCAACAACAACTTCTGCCTTCTGCTCCGTGAAAGACAATGTCAAGAGAAAGAGAAGACAAGCCACAGTCTGGGAGAAAGTATTTGCAAAAGATATTCTGATAGAGCACTGTTATCCAAACTATTACTCTTAAAATTCAATGATAAGAAAACGAACGACCCCACTGAAACATGGGCCAAAGGCCTTAACAGACACATCTCTAAAAAAAGAGATACAGACGGCAAAAAAGCACCAGAAAAGATGCTCCGTGCCACACGTCATGAGGGAAATGCAAGTTAAAACTCTATTACACACCTATTAAAATGGCCAAAATCTAGAACACTGACACCACCAAATGCTGGCAAGGATGTGGAGCAACAGGAACTCTCTCCTTCACTGCTGGTGGGAATGCAACATGGTGCGGCCACTCTGGAAGTCACTGTGGGCTCTTACGAAACTAAACCTACTCTTACCGTTTACCGTATGATGCAGCAATCATGCTCCCTGGAATTTACCCAAAGGAGTTGAAAACTTACGTCCACACAAAAACGTGCACGTGGATGTTTATAGCAGCTTTATTCAAAATTGCCAAAACTTAGAGGCAACCAAGATGGCCTTCGGTGGGTGGATGAGTGGATAAGTAAACTGTGGTCCATCCAGACAATGAACTACCATTCAGTGCTAGAAAGAAATGAACCATCAAGCCATGAAAAACAGGAAGGAACCTGAAATGCATATCACTAAGTGAAAGAAGCCAGTCTGAAAAGGCTACATACTGTGTGATTCCAACTATACGACCTTCTGGAAAAGGCAGAGCTATGGAGACAGTGAAAGGTCAGTGGCAGTCAGGGGCAGGGAGAGGGGCACAGAGGATTTTAAGGGCAGTAAAACTATTCTGTATGATACTATAACGGTGGATACATGCCATTATATGCTTGTCAAAACCCATAATATGTACAACACCAGGAACGAACCTTAATGCTAACTATGGACTTTGGATGACAATGATATATAGGTTCATCACTCGTAACAGGTGTTCTACTTTAGTGGAGGATGTTGATAGTGGGGGAGGCTGTGTGGGTGTGTGGGCACAGGCAGTACATAGGAAAGCTGTGTACCTTCTATTCAATTTTGCTATGAACCTGAAACAGTTCTAAAAAATAAAATATTTTTGGGGCGCCTGGGTGGCTCAGTTGGTTAAGCGTCTGACTTTGGCTCAGGTCATGATCTCATGGTTCGTGAGTTCAAGCCCCGCGTCGGGCTTGCTGCTGTCAACGTGGAGCCTGCTTAGGATCCTTTGTCCCCCTCTCTCTCTGCCCCACCCCTGCTCGTTCTCTCTCTCTCTCTTTCTCAGAAATAAATATTTAAAAGATAAATAAATAAAATGAAATATTTTTTAGAAGGCAAGGTAGAGATAGGGAGAAAATATTCGCAAACCACATATCCCCCACCCCAAAAAAGACTTATATCCACACTACACACACACACACACACACACACACACGACACTTCTAAACTCAACAGTCAGAAAACAAACAATCCAACGGGAAAATAGCAAATGATCTTGGACTCTTCACTGAAGCATATATGAATGGCAAAAAAGACCCCAAAAGATGTCTGGCGTCATTAGCCATTAAGGAAATGAGCCTTGAAACCACCGCGGATATCATCACACACTTTATTTTTATTTTAAAAAAATCAAAGAAACTGGATCCCTCACACAGTGGAAGCGTAAAATGGAACCACCACCCCGGAAAACAATTTGGCAGTATTTATAAAGTTAAAAACCTACCTACCATACAACTCTGCAGCGTCACTCATATTTACCCAAAAAGGATAAATGAATGTTCGTAACAGCGCCAGTTAATCGTCCCCCAGAACTGAAAACAACCTAAATGTCCTTTGGTGGGTGAATGGATATACCAGCGGTGGAGAGTGCATCACGGGGAATGCTACTCAGTAATAAGAAGGGATGAGCTATTGAGGCACACTCCGACATGAGTGAGTCTCAAACACATTAGGGTAAGTGGGAGAACCAGAAAGAAGACAAACTGTTTACATAATGTTCTGGAAAACCAGAGAGACGGCAAATGGATCAGTGGTTTCCAGGGGCCGGAGGAAGGTCCATCTAACTAAAATGCACAGGGGTGTATTTTGCGGGAATGGAGCTATTCCGCGCCTTAAATGTGTTGTGTCTACAGACCGCGTACATATGAGTCAAAAGTCTCAGAATGCCCAACGAGGTGAGTAATGAAGTTGTTAACTGAGGGGTTGGGGCTGGCAAGTTTCAGGGGTGTAGAATTGGGAGTTCTTTTTCAGACATGTTATGTCGCAAACCATCAGATACTTGAGTAGAAACGACACGTCTGGCCCCTGGAGTCCGGGACAGAAGTCAGAAATGCAAGGGTCATTTGGGATCCATCAGCATTTTGATGGTGCTTTTGCACCATAGCCACACCGCCAACAATCACCGGATCAATGTCACCTTTGTTATTTCTACACCGGGCAAGTGCATTTTCTCCATCGGTCCCGATGGAAATGGGGATGAGACAGAAGTCATTCCGGCCACATCGCTCAGGACTAAATCTAGATGTATCTGGTCAAAGGCCTGTAAACAGAACCTACAGCTTTGACCCACCAACTTTGCGAACATCAAGTTGAAGCTCAACACCAGGCCACGGCCTTGAGAGTTTGAACCACCACGAGCTACCAAAAAAAAAAAAAAAAAAAAAGCCAGATTTGGTTGGTCCTGTGAAAGTGATTTCTTGTACGCATGCATGTGTGTGTGTGATTCGTAAGTATTTTCAGCAAGTTGAAAACGTATTTGAAATGCACAGAAGCTTGCAGACATAAAAACGAGCACTAGATAGTAAGTAAGGGGAATACCATGCTAGATTTGGGGCTTTGCAGACAAAAACACACGATTGCTTTGACAAATCCCCCCCCCCCCCCCCCCCGACGTAAATAAAAAGTTCAAAGGAAAAGTCAGATCTCATTTGCTCTGCGTGCACTTCTGTAGGAAGGAGGCTTTCAGTTTTTTGTTTTGTCTTGGAATCAGTTCCCTTATATAACACATGTCAAAATAGCTGGAAAAATGTGATGAACCAGTGCCAGCTGACATTCTTGTCCCACAAGGACAACTCCCTTCTGGCTCCTTATTTTCTTTTCATATTTTGGGCGCCGTGAGCTAGTGGGTTGGAGCTCAGGCAGGCCGCATGGCTCTGTGGGAGCGTGAACTACAGGCTTAGGGCTCCCAAGCCACGGCGGTCTCACCCAGGGTGTGGTCAGCAGGAATTTTGCCGTCAGTTAGAGTCTTCTGGGAGCTCACATGCGCTACAGTGTAATTAAGGACGAGGGAGAGGTGAACCGAACTACTTTTCGTAGACGTAGGGGCGACACCAAGCAAGGCCTTCCCCTCGATTTCCCGGTCACCAAAGAAGGAAAACATTGTGTATGTTCAAGAGCCCTACCTTCCAGGTTTTCAACATACAGACAGCCACATGCCGATCCTGGTTCCACCAAATGTGCTGTTTGGAGCGTTCTAGCAACCCCTCAGTTTCTCAGCAAATGCTCTCTGATGAGGCTCATACGTGTGGTTAGAAAAGTCCTTTGATAGAAAACCCTATTAGTGGGGCGCCTGGGTGGCGCAGTCGGTTAAGCGTCCGACTTCAGCCAGGTCACGATCTCGCGGTCCGTGAGTTCGAGCCCCGCGTCGGGCTCTGGGCTGATGGCTCAGAGCCTGGAGCCTGTTTCCGATTCTGTGTCTCCCTCTCTCTCTGCCCCTCCCCCGTTCATGCTCTGTCTCTCTCTGTCCCAGAAATAAATAAAAACGTTGAAAAAAAAAAACATTAAAAAAAAAAAAAGAAAACCCTATTTAGAAAGGAATACAGTCAAAATGCATGACAGTTTTTGCCACATAAGTACTCAGGAAAAAGGGTTTCCTTTTTAAGCTTTTATGTAAATTCCAGTTAGTTAACATAGAGTATAATATTAGCTTCAGGTGTACAGTATAGCGATTCAATGCTTCCTTATGTCACCAAGTACACATCAGGACAAGCACATTCTTTAATCCCATCACTTATTTCACCCATCCCCCATCCACCCAAAAAAGGTTTTGAATTGAGTTCCTTAGATGGCTGGAAAAATAATTCTAAAAGGTGTTTAGAAAAAAAAAATTACAGGAAGTAAGAGAAATAATTTCTTTAAAAAAAAATTTTTTTTAGGGGTGCCTGGGTGGCTCAGTGGGTTGAGCGTCCGACTTCGGCTCAGGCCATGATCTCACGGTCTGTGAGTTCAAGCCCGCGTCAGGCTCTGTACTGACAGTTCAGAGCCGGGAGCCTGCTTCGGATTCTGTGTCTCGCTCTCTCTCTGCCCCTCCCCTGCTCATGTTCTGTCTCTCTCTGTCTCTCAAAAATAAATAAATGTAAAAAAAAATTTTTTTTAATTTTAAATTTCTCTCATAAATAAATAAATGTTAAACATTTTTTTAATTTTTAAATTTTAAATTAAAAAAATTTTTTAACATTTATTTATTTTTGACAGACAGAGACAGGGCATGAGCGGGGGAGGGGCAGAGGGAGAGGGAGACACAGAATCCAAAGCAGCCTCTGAGCTGTCATCACAGAGCCCCACGCGGGGCTCTAACTCGTGAACTGAGAGACCAAGACATGAGTCAAAGTCAGACGCTTAACCGACTGAGCCACCCAGGCACCCTGACACATGCCCTCTTCTATGTCTCAGAAACTCTTTTCTTGATCACGTTAGGTTCCTTTTCTCTACCTTCAATCAATCAATCGATCAATATTTACAGAACATTTACAATATGAGTGACACCATAATAGGAACCGGAGAGAATCTGGAAGACATGGAATGTGTGGTCCTCACATAAAGAAGTTTATAATCTATTTAGGAAGCGCTAAGATTCAAAATGGCAGCAAACAACGTAACATATTGTCTATCTCTGCAATGCAGAGTCAGAATCTGAGGCAAGGGACGTCAGTGAAAATTGGAGTCCGCAGGAAAAGCTTTATGAGTTCCATCTTTCTCCTGGGGAGGGAGGTGGGAAAGGAAGGATGTCAAGGGTGGAATCTTGAATCTCGAGCTTGGAAGACAACGGTGCCATTTTCTCACTAAGGAGGCAATTGCACAATCACGTTCAAAGGGATAAGACTAGTAGATTTATCAAATGGGGTGCCATCTACAACTGCACTGTCCAATATGGTAGCCATCAGTCACATGTGCCTGTTCAAATAGAAGTTAACTAAAATCAGATAAGATTGAATGTTCAGTTCTTCAGTCCCACCACATTCAAATGCTCAATGGCCATATGCGGCTGGTGGCATCATATTGGACAGTGCAGATATTAAACATTTCCATCATTATAGAAACTTCTCTTGGACAGTGCAGGTCTACTAGGCAAGAGGCAGGGTAGCCAAGCTTGAAGGAATTCCCCGTGTTTCTGCAGCTGGTTTCAATATACTTTCTGTGGCCACAAGGTGTCCAAAATCCAAAAGGGATTTAATCGTTTTAGCAAATATACATTGAAGACCTACTAATACAAGGGTACGTGACACGAAAGACACAGAAGTAAATAAAGCAAAGTCCAGTAATGCCTCCCGGAGGGGAGAAAATAAGCATAAGACAAAATAAACGGTGATAAGCATCCTAAGAGAGGTACAGTTAAAGCATGTAGGAGTTCAAAGAAGGGACAGATTACTTCTATTTGAAGTTTACAAGAAAGCCTCTGAAATAAGCTTTGAGAGTTCAAATAATGAATCTTTATTTTTTCTAATACTTATTTATTTTGAAAGAAGGAGAGAGCACGCAAGTGGGGGAGAGGCAGAGAGAGAGAGAGAGAGACAATCTCAAGCAGGCTCAGCACTGTCAGCACAGAGCCCAAGGCGGGGCTCGATCTCACCATGAGATCCCGTCCTGAGCCAAAATCCAGAGTTGGTGCTTAACCAACTGAGCCACCCAGGCACCCCAAAAAATGAATCTGAAAAGCAGAGTGGGGTGTGGTGGAAAATCCCTGAAAACCAGGAGTCCGGAGATAATCAGTAGGCTGGGCTATGCCCTAACTGTGTGACCTTGGGTAAGTCGGGGGCTGGCCTCAGTTTCTTTAGCAACTGAGTAAGAGGGAAAAAAGAGAAATGGGTTTCCAGACGGAGGGACTGACGTAAGCAAAGGTTCAGGGGTAGGTGGGTGGGTGCACAGGAAATGGAATAGTCTGATTAATTTGGAAGGGAGATCACAGTTCCACCACCTTATAACTTGTTCCTGAGCATTACATAATTCTAAGACAACCACCAAAACTTTGTTTGAAAACATTAAAAGGGACACCTGGGTGGCTCAGTCGGTTGAGCATCTGACTCTTGGTTTCGGCTCAGGTTTCGGGAGTTTGAGCCCCGTGTGGGGCTTTGCGGTGGCAACGCAGAACCTACGGGGGATTCTCTCTGCCCTTCCCCCACTTGTGCTATCTCTGCCTCTCTCAAGATAAATAAATACATTTTTTAAAGTTAAAAGCCACTGTCACAAGACTGCTTCCCGGAGTTGGGCATTTTTAGATTCCACACATAAGTGAGATACCGTATTTGTCTTTCTCTGCCTGACTCATTTCACTTAGCATCATACCTTCAAGGTCCGCCCATGTTGTTACAAATGGCAGGACTTCCTTTCTCATAGCTGATGAGCGTTCGCATGTATGTGAATATATACGATCTATATGCCACATCTTCGTCCATTCATCTGTTGATGGACACTTGGGTTGTTTCCATATCGTGGCTATTGTGAATAATACTGCAATAAATACGGGAACTCAGATATCTCTCAAGATTCTGTTTTCATTTTCTTTGGCTATGTATCCAGAAGTGTGATCGCTAGATCAGATGGAAGTTCTACTTTAATTTCTTTTTCTTCAGGAAAGTTTTTCAGGGGCGCCCAGGTAGCTCAGTCGCTTGCACATCCAACTCTTGGTTTGGGCTCAGGTCATGGTCCCAGGGTCGTGAGATTGAGCCCCAAGTCAGGCTGCACGTGGAGTGTGGAGCCTGCTTGGGGTCTAATCTCTCTCTTTCTCTCTCCCCCTCTGCTCTTCTCCCTTGCTTGCGCTCTTTCTCTCTCCAAAATAAAATTTTAAAAAAGAAAAGAAAAGAAAGTTTTTCAATGATGAGCAAGTTACCATGCTTTTATTTTACCTGTAGCTTCTATTACGCAGGTCTTAAAATTACCATAAACCTGAGAAAGACACTGGTATGCTTTGTAAGGCCTTCCACGTTTTGTTCTTCATCTTATATTGAGGGTAGATGAATAGGGAAGGCTTCCTCTTCATTTTGGGCATACCAACTAGAAGTTAAAATATTTAACATAGTTGCCTTTTTCGACTTGTTTAATATGATTTGGGTCATAGAGACGTAAACCTTCTTGATTTACCCAGTTTTCATGTTATTTAGTTGTGCTGGAAGATGTCAACGTTTGCGAAGTTCACTGAGGAGCCGCCATATTCCTTCCCCCCACCCCACCCCACCCCGTGGCTGCACCAGTTGACATTCCCACCAACAGTGCGAGGGGATTCCTTTCCTACACAGCCTCACCACCACTTATCTCTTGCCTCCTTGATGATAGCGATCTCAACAGGCAAAAGGTGACATCTCACTGTGGTTCCGATTTGCATTTCTTTGAAGATGGGCAACGTCAAACACCTGTTGTTCATGCACCTGTTGGCCATCTGCACGTCTTCTTTGAGAAAATGTCTGTTCCGCTCCTCTGCCCATTTTTTCATTGTATTGTTTGGGTTTTTTGATTGTTTGTTTGCTATTGGGTTGTATGAGTTTTCTATAAATGTCGGATATGAAATATTTTCTCCCATTCCATAGATTGTCTTTTCATTGCTGCTTGTTTCTTTTGATGTGCAGAAGTTTTTTAGTTTGCTATGGTCCTACTTATTAATTTTGGCTCTTATTTGCATTTTTGGTGTCATATCCAAAAAATCATTGCCAAGACCAATGTCAAGGAGATTCCATCCCCCCCCCCCCCCCCCGCCATGTTTTCTCCTAGGAATTTTATAGTATTGGATCTTATGTTTAAGTCTTTAATCCATTCTGAGTTAATTTTTGAGAGTGGTGTAAGATAGGGGCCCAATTTCATTCATCTGCAAGTGTTATCCAGTTTTTCCAATGGCATTTATTTTATTTTTTATTATTTTTGATGGGGGAAGGGGCAAAAAGAGAGGGATAGAGAATCTTTTTTAAAGTTTCTTTATTTACCTTGAAGAGAGAGAGAGAGAGAGAGAGAGAGAGAGAGAGCAAGTGTGGGGGAGAAGCAGAGTGGGAGAGAGTCCCAAGCAGGCTCCATGTTGTCAGTGCAGAACTCAACATGGGGCTTGAACGCATGACCCGTGAGATCATGACCTGAGCTGAAACCAAAAGCCCGATGTTTAACCGACTGAGCCACCCGGGTGCCCCTCCAAACCATTTGTTGGAAAGACTATGCTTTCCCCCACTGAGTGTGCTTGGCTGCCTTGCTGAAAACTAGTTGACCAGATACGCATGGATCTAGTTCTGAGCTTTTGATTCTGTTGCATTGGTTCATGTGTCTATTTTTCGCCAGTACCATACTGTTTTGATTACCATAGCTTTGTAGTACGGTTTGAAATCAGAAAGTGGGATACCTACAGCTTTGTTCTTTCTCAGGATTGCTTTGTCCATTCAGAGTCTTCTGTGGTTTCATTTGGTGATGTTTTGACCATTTAGATCATACATGAGAAGCAAGGCAGAAAAAAAAGGAAGCAATTGTATCTGCATTTAACCGTGGCTTTAAGTGGAGCTGGAGAATGACTCGACTAATTTGGTCTCCTTTGGGAAAAGGCTGTCATTTATCAAAAATATGAGTGAGACCTTTAGGAAACAATAAATACAATTACAGGACATTTCGGAGGGCGGGGAAAAGCGAGTCAAAGTCTGGAGCTGAGAAATCACTATTAAATGGGCTGTTGAAAGGTAAAGCTGACATGAAAAGAACAAAGGCAAGAACACGGTCATTAAAGTAAAATGTAGATCGTATGAGGAATGTGGAGTCTGTTGTTAAGAGGCAGACCGAAAATAGTGCGTAAGTGGAATACCAGCTCAGCAGGTTTGTAGATCTCTATCTCAACGATGAATATGAATATAGAGAGAGAAATATTTCTGTTTTGCAGCTGTATCAAAGCATCTGTCAGTCGTTCCATTATTACTTTCTTCTACATATATTTTTATATCCATGCAGGAAGATTAGCGTAGGTAAAAATACATGCTCTGTGTGTCTGAGTGCACTAAGTATTCGTTTAATGGTTAAAAGGAAAAGTTCCTAGAAATTGTTTTTCTTTTTTTATACACTTCTTTTTTTCAAATGTTTATTTATTTATTTTTTAAAGAGAGAGAGAGAGAGAGAGAGAGAGAGTCTCAAGCCATTAGCACAGAGCCCAATTCAGGGCTGGAACTCACAAACCGTGAGATCATGACCGGAGCCAAGATCACTAGTCAGATGCTTAACCGACGACAGAGGCCCCCAGGCGCCCCTAGAAATTGTTTTTCTAACTCCACAGCTCCCTGCTGGCTAAGAGCCCATTCTCAGTCCCTTGCTTTTCATCTAAAAACCTGAAAATAGCGTCCGATGTAAATCAAGGGAAGAGATTTAGCTGTTATAAATAAGGATATTATATGATCATCTACCCAATCAAGTCTTTAAAATAGATTGAAGTGCTACCCTGTCCAAGAGGTATAGAATTTGCCTTAAAAATAAATGTGAACTGTATATTAAGAAATATGAGTGAAATCCATACCCATATTTGTGCAGGAGCCCTTAAATCCGTACCTATGGCAGTCTCCTTCACCGGCCTGTTGCTGCAAGATCACTGTCATTACTATGTGAAATTAACCAGGTAAGATGAATTGCGAGGCTACGTGAATGGAACTGGCTTTCATTCAACAAAATCCATGATTCCCCTGCATGTTGTTTTTGTCTTTTGCTTGATTTTCTCCTTCCAAAAGATAGATCATGTCAAAGTCAAGACTGCTCTGAGAACTCACACATCAAATGGGGGCTCCAGTTTTTTCACCAAATTACTAAGACATATCTTAAAGAAAATTATCCATGTTATTGGGGCGCCTGGGTGGCGCAGTTGGTTAAGCGTCCGACTTCAGCCAGGTCACGATCTCGCGGTCCCTGAGTTCGAGCCCCGCGTCAGGCTCTGGGCTGATGGCTCAGAGCCTGGAGCCTGTTTCCGATTCTGTATCTCCCTCTCTCTCTGCCCCTCCCCCGTTCATGCTCTGTCTCTCTCTGTCCCCCCCCCCCCCAAAAAAAAAACGTTGAAAAAAAAAAGAAAATTATCCATGTTATTTACGTTCTCAACTTGGTTGGCACGAAGTCACTCACGATATTCTTTTTCATAGTGCAGTGATTTGTGATTCTGTATTGTGGCTCTATCCTCTTCATGTTCCTAAAATTGTTTATTTGTGCCTTTTTGTCCCATCAGTCTTGTGAAAGGCTGTGTATTCATGGTAGATTTTTTTTTCTAATAACTAACTTTTGGTTGTATTTATTTCCTCTATTATGACTTTGTTTTCTATTTCAGCCTTTTTAAAAAAATCTTTTTCAATGTTTATTTATTTTGAGAGAGAGAGAGAGAGAGAGAGAGAGAGACAGAGCATGAGTGGGGTAGGGGAAGAGAGAGAGGGAAACACAGAATCCGAAGCAGGCTCCAGGGTCTGAGCTGTCAGCACAGAGCCTGTTGGGCTCGAACTCACGAACTGTGAGATCGTGACCTGAGCTGAAATCAGACACTCAGCCAACTGAGCCACCCAGGCGCCCCTTCAGCCTTTTTATCAATGCTTTCTGTGATGAGCCAAATGTGCACACTTCTCCCCAAATAAGATCTTGAAGCTAATCTCCCGTACCTCGTACGGTGACTTTATTTGGAAATAGGGACACTGTAGATGTGATTAGTTGCGTTGTCATGAGGTGAAACTGATGTAGGATGGGCCGCTAATCCAACATGACTGGTGTCCTTCCACTAAGGAAATTTGGATGGAGGGAAGAAGACGTAGTGGAGACGCACGGGGAGAACGCCCACTGAAGAGAATTGTCTACAAGGCAAGGAATGCCTGAGGCTACTAGAAGCATGGAGGGGGCCCGCTTCAGTTCCTTCCACCGCACCTTCAGAGGGCCCTGCCTATACCAGACTTCTGGTCTCCACAACTGCAAGACAATATATTTCTGTTGTTTAGGCCACCCATTTGGTGGTCCTTTGTTATGGCGGCCCTAGGAAACGAATGTACCTTCCTTCTCCACTCTTTAATTTCTTCCTCTATGATTTTTCTTTTTTAAAAATTTTTAAAAATATTTATTTATTCTTGAGACAGAGAGAGACAGAGTGTGAATGGGGGAGGGCCGGGCAAGACAAGGAGACACAGAATCCGAAGTAGGCTCCAGGCTCTGAGCTGTCAGCACAGAGCCCAATGCAGGATTCGAACCCACAAACCGTGAGATCATGACCTGAACCAAAGTTGGACACTTAGCCAACTGAGCCACCCAAGCAACCCTCTTCCTCTATGATTTTTTTACTTTCTATGTTGGATGGTTAATTTGTTTATTTTCAATCTTGTTTCCTTTAAAAAAATTTTTTTTTGTGTTGACTTATTCTTCAAAGCGAGAAAGAGTGTAACACAGGAGGCGCAGAGAAAGAGTGAGACACAGAATCCCAAAGAAAGCTCCAATCTCTGAGCTGTCAGCACAGAGCCCGATGCGGGGCTCGAACTCACGAAACATGAGATGATGACCTGAGCTGAAGTTGCATGCCCAACCGACTGAGCCACCCAGGCACCCCTCAATCTTGTTTTCTTAATAAATACATGAAAGATGGGGCGCCTGGGTGGCTCAGTCGGTTGAGTGTCTGGTTTTGGCTCAGGTCATGATCTCGCGGTCCATGAGTTCGAGCCCCACGTCGGGCTCTGTGCTGACAGCTCGGAGCCTGGAGCCTGCTTCGGATTCTGTGTCTCCTCCTCTCTCTCTGCCCTTCCCCTGCTCATACTCTCTCTGTCTCTCTCTATCTCTCAAGAATAAATAAACTTAAAAAAAATTAATAAATACATGAGAGAATAAACATTTACCACTACGTAGTGCGTGATTCCTTTGTGTAATTTTCATTGTGATTTTCTTTTTTATCTCGAGTTATTTGGTTGTAAATGTTTAAATTTCAAAACATGCAGAGATTTTTTTTAAAAAAAATTATTGACATCTATTTATTTTTGAGAGACAGATAGAGAGAGAACAAGCTGGAGAAGAGCAGAGAGAGGGAGACAGAATCCAAAGCAGGCTCCAGGCTCTGAGGTGTCAGCACAGAGCCCGATGCGGGGCTCGAACCCACAAACTGTGAGATCATGACCTGTGCCAAAGTCGGACACTTGACTGACTGAGCCACCCAGGGGCCCCAACATGCAGAGATTTAAATTATATTCTTAGTGTCCATTGAAGTCTAATCAGATTATGGCCTGTAAGATACTGATTTCTTTTAAAACTTTGTTGAGACTACTTTTTAAATCTAGTACGTGATAAATCTCTTTTGTAAAAGTTCCAGAGATAATTTAAAAGAACATACTGTAGGGGCGCCTTGGTGGCGCAGTCGGTTAAGCGTCCGACTTCAGCCAGGTCACGATCTCGCGGTCCGTGAGTTCGAGCCCCGCGTCAGGCTCTGGGGTGATGGCTCAGAGCCTGGAGCCTGTTTCCGATTCTGTGTCTCCCTCTCTCTCTGCCCCTCCCCCGTTCATGCTCTGTCTCTCTCTGTCCCAAAAATAAATAAACATTGAAAAAAAAAAAAAAAAAGAACATACTGTATACATTCTTCATTTGCTTGGTTCAGAGTATTATATGTACTTAACATATGCATTTGGATCACATTTTAAAATCTTATGTTCAAATATTCTAGGTAGTTGCTAACTTTTTTTTGTATCTACTAAGAGCTATCAAAAGTCTGTTAAAGCTGTTAAATCTTTTATCATTATAATGGATTGGTAAATTTCTCCATAATATGATCATTTTCTTCTTTATATATTTTGAAGTGTCCACAGATTTAGGACCACATGTTACGAAGCACGTTATGTTAATATATAGTGTCCCTTTTTGTCTCTATTAATTTTTTATGATTTTAAATCTTATTGCATCTGATATTAAGATACCCATGTAAGCTTTTTTGTTGTTGTTAATTATTTTTACCATGAAGGCCACCAGGCTGGCTTGGTTGGTAGCTCACATGACTCTTGGTCTCAGATTAGTGAGCTCAAGCCCCACATTAGATATAGAGATTACTTAAAAATAAAATCTTACGGGCACCTGGGTGGCTCAGTCCGTTAAGAGTCTGACTTCGGCTCAGGTCATGATCTCATGCTTTGTGGGTTTGAGCCCCACATTGGGTTCTGTGCTGACAGCTCAGAGCCTGGAGTCTGCTTCAGATTCTGTGCCTCCCTTTCTGTGTCTATCCCACTCACAGTCTCTCTCTCTCTCTCTCAAAAATAAACATTAAAAAAGTTTTTAAATAAACTCTTAAAAATATATTTTTTTATGTGAATCATTTTCTATTCCTTCCTTTTTTATTTTTCCATATCGTTTTGTTTTAGGTATGTCTCTTGTATGCAGTATATAACTGATTTTGGTTTTTTATTTATTCTAATAATCTCCTTTTTTAAAATCAGTTTTTATCATTCATGGTTGCAAATGTTAACGATAATATTTGAACTTTTTTTTAGCTCTTTTTTTAATTTTATGTTTGCCATCATCTGTTTCCCTTCTCCCCACTTTTCCTGCCTTTTCTTGCATTAAAAACACCTTCTATATTCCCTTCTTCCTTTTCTGCTGACTTTCAGACATGATATTTTATGTATTTTAGTGGCCACCCGTAATGGTTATTTTCTAA
This sequence comes from Prionailurus viverrinus, assembly GCF_022837055.1. Classification (NCBI taxonomy): domain Eukaryota; kingdom Metazoa; phylum Chordata; class Mammalia; order Carnivora; family Felidae; genus Prionailurus; species Prionailurus viverrinus. The sequence continues at coordinate 762,176 of NC_062577.1, forward strand.
ACTATTTTCTAAAAACAATTCAGAAACTATTTTTCTAAAAACATCTAAAATTATTCCGCATTTTTATCCTTTTTCCTGACACGTCACTGATCTTAGCATATATTAACTTCCCATTGAATAATTCTCATCTCTTCCCATCCGTTGTGTCCTATAGTTTTTTGTTTTTTTTTTTTTTGTCTAGAGTTCTGTCTAGAGTTCATCTCACTCTCTTTTTTAAAGATTTTATTTGTTTATTTTTTATTTTTTTTAATGTTTATTTATTTTTGAGAGAAAGAGAGAGACAGAGTGTGAGCAGGGGAGGAGCAGAGAGAGAGACACACACAGAATCCGAAGCAGGCTCCAGGCTCTGAGCTGTCAGCACAGAGCCCGATGCGGGGCTCGAACCCATGGACCACGAGATCATGACCTGAGCTGAAGTTGGACATTCAACCAACTGAGCCACCCAGGCGCCCCAAAGATTTTATTTTTAAATGATCTCTACACCCAGTGTAGGGCTTGAACTCAGCACCCTGAGATCAAGAGCCACATGCTCCACCGAGGGAGCCAGCCGGGCACCCCCAGAGTTCTTCCTTTAATAGATGCAAGAATGGTGAGGTTTGTGTGAAAATGAAATTCGCTAACCTATTTTATCAATTTCTGCGTTATCATTTCAACCTCTGTTTCCTTTTGTTTCTGCCAAAATACATCCCCGCTAACAATTTTCAGGAGGGTCTGGGAGTTGAAATACTTTAATCACTGTAGTTTTGAAACTGTCTTAACCGCTTCTCACTGTCGAATAATAATTTAAAGAGGTAGGAGATGTTAGGGTTCTCAGCTCCTTCCCTCGGCACCACAAAGACATTGCTTCCTTGTCCCCTGGCATCAATTTCTGCCCATGAGCAATTAGCTGTTGGTCTAATTCTCATTCCTGGGAGGGAGAGACGTTTTTTTTCCTCGCATGGCTTTTAAGTTTTCTATGTATTTTTTTTTTTTTAAGATTTTATTTTTAAGTAACTCTACACCCAGAGTGGGGCTTGACCTCACAACCTCAAGATCAAGAGTCACATGCTGTACGGAGCGAGGCAGCCAGGTGCCCCTAAGTTTTCCGTGTATCTTTGATGTCACGTGGTTCCACTGAGCTGTGAGGATTCCCGTGTGTCCCCCTTGGCACTCCCTACGACCCTTCTGCCTCGGACCTCGGATGGTTAACTGTGGCAAATCCAGAGCTGGTGCCTCTGGGGAACTCTTCCCCACCTCAGCTCCCTCCCCACTGTCCCCCTCGTGGACTCACGCTGGGACCCATCACCCCATCTTCTCTGACTCTTCTCTCCTCCTCAAGGTTTCATCTCCTGTCTCTGTCCCGTTTCCTGGGGGAGGGACCCTTTCCAATTCACTAATTTTCTCTTGAACTCCTTCCCACCTAGAGCTTAGCTTACCTGTTGGATGCTTTTTTAAACCGCTCCACGTTTCATTTCCAAGGTTTCTAAGTTGCGCTTTTCAGTAAGTACCCAGGCGTTCTGACTCTTAGGCTGGCGTTTTTCTCCTCGCGTCTCGCTCTTTTTTAATTGGCAGCTATTCCTTCATGTGTCTCTGAACAGTCTAAGCATTTTAGACCTTTTCCCGGGTAGCTCCATAAAATTAGTCTCAACGGGAATTAATTTGTGTTCTCGTTTTGTTTTGCTGGCTGTCTTTCTCAGCAGCAGATTTGGGTCGAGGAGATCATTTCGAGACCAGGCTTGCGTTCCCCGTGTCTGTCTGTTTCTCGTCTCCCTTCTACCCCCATTGCTTTCCCCTCCCTGTCTAGTGGGGTTTTTTTTGTTGTTTTTTTTTTTTTTTTGATTGCCTTCAGTCCGTACTTGGCTCCCTGGACCCCAATTCAGACCAGTCTACTAAAGGAGCTGCAGAGATCCAGCCCGCAGTCATACTGAGGACAGCACAGATCCAGGCGGGGCCAGGCAATGGACTACTCCCTTTCCTAGTCACATCGCAAGGTTGTTTCTGTGTCTTCTCTCTCCCCTAAGTCCACAGTTTGCTGAAAACTGTAGGCCAGACAGATATAGCTTCTATTTCAGCTTGTTTCATGAGTAGGAGGAACCTGCCTCTGCCTCTGGCTTCAAGCAGGGAGCCTGGCTTCAGTCTCCCATCTTGGCATGGAACTCTTTTATGTTAATTTACTCTGGAGAAGCCAAATTCTGGCTAATCTTGCCTGGTTCCGGACCTAGAGCCCGGTAAGCTTGTGGGTTTCACTCAGCTCACAGCTTTGGGTTTCTGTCCCCGTTCTGGGCCACAGAAGTGTTTATTTAGTTTTTAAGCTTGATACATTTCATTTGTCACTGCTATGTGTTTGGAGAAAAAACACGTCAAAGAACAAACTCTCAGAAGTGTCTGGACTAGGTATGTATCTGACTTTAGTCGGCTGATGACGCTGCAAGGCATTCAGTTCAACCTTTGGTTCACTTTTCGGCAAGAACAGGATTTAGTCAGTGACCACACGTCACGACTGAAATAATGTCAAACGCCCAGTTCTTTAAATGATTGTATCATAACACCTGAGTATCTAATAATTAGCTTATTTACCAACTGATCTAATTCAACTGTCATGATATTGAAAATAATCCAACTTTCTACCTTCCCGTTAATTTTCTTATCTACAGATTCATGGAATAGCGAGCATTTTCTAAATTTTTTAATTTAATTTAATTTAATTTAATTTAATTTTTTTAAGCTTTATTTCTTTTTGAGAGAGAGAGAGAGAGAGAGAGAGAGAGAGACAGAGCATGAGTAGGGGAGGAGCAGAGAGAGGGAGACACAGAATCTGAAGCAGGCTCCAGGCTCCAAGCTGTCAGCACAGAGCCCGATGCAGGGCTCGAACTCATGAACCTCGAGATCATGACCTGAGCCGAAGTCGGACGCCCAACCGACTGAGCCACCCAGGCGCCCTGCGAGCATTTTTTTTTAAATGAAAAAGCAAGATGGGGAAAATGTCAACACTTAGCCCTTGAATTCTGGAATCTTCTAATGATTATTTTTACTAAGTAAATAAACCCAGGAGTAAATGAAATGTGGTTTACTGCTTATGCTTCCTGGAATTTCTTACAGCCAAGTCAGAGTTGGAAGAAATTCTTCATATGACCACACTGAATTTTTTTTCCCCTCAGTCTGCCTCAAATTTGTGAAGGTTAGTGACTAAAAGGCTAAGACTTTAGAGAGTCCTGTGGCAAAGGTAAAACTCACTTGAAAGGAAGTTCAGACACTCAGCTGGTTTCTTTGAAGAGAATTCAGTTTCATGGGAAATGTTCTGGAACTATCCTGATGGGACCAGAAAGAACAGAGAAGGCCGGTTCCCCCTTCATTCTGTGACAAATGGGGTCACACCACCAGGGGCGTCTTTCCAAGAAAAAGAAAAAAACAAAACACAATTTGTAGTGTTTGTTCAGGCCACGGTGTGTGCACTCCCACCATAGTTGACTCTGGACTAACCACTCTGTTACCGCCCAGTGCAGAACCCGGAGACGCCCACAGTAGGGTTTCTGGCGGGGCGGGACAAGTTCAGCACTCCACCAGCACAAGCCAGTGCTTTCCGGGCCTCCCCTGGACCCCTAGCTGCACTCAGCACCAGTGTTGAAAGTCGCCCTATGCCTTCCATCAGCCACCCCTCCTCTCCTCTCCTGCTCGGGCGTGCCCCACCACCCTGCCCGCTTTTCCTCCTCCCTTCCACCTCTGCCATTAGATTGCTCTCCTCTCCTTGGGGGCCTGTTTCCCTGCTCTCTCTACACTCTCCCCCGGGGCGATCTCACCCACTACCACAACTTTAACTGTCACCGAAATGCTGTTACCTCCCATATTTTTATCTCCAGCCCAGACCTTCTTTCTGAGCTCCATGCTTGCATCCCCAACTGCCTACTCAGATATCTCAGAGGCGGCTCACACTTAACTCGTCCAGAACTGAGCTCGGGGTTCTCCTCCTCCTTCTTTCTTATCTAAAGAAATGGAACTACCATCTGTCCGTTTGCTAAAGTCACAGACCCAGGAGTCATCCCTGCAAACTCCCTCCTCGTTGCTCCTGAGAGCGAACCCGTTACCAAATGCCACTGATTCCACTTTCCATGCATTTCACACATCTGCCCATGTCTCTCCAGCTCCCAGCCCCCGCCGTCTCTCGAATGGGATTCCGCAACGTGTTCTTCTCTCACCCTTCCTCTGGTGCTCCCCGCAGTGGCCAAGGAGGTCTTTTCAACACACTTCAGAACCGTCGCCGGCCTCTGGTTGCGTTTAATAGAAAATGAAACATCCTCGCGTGGCCTACAAGGACGTGCACGATCAGATTTTGGTTTAATTCTTTAACTTCGTTCCTGCCCACGTTCCTCTTCATGGACTGCACCTGGCCACACAGGTTGTTTTAAATTCTTAACACAAACCCTTTCTCGTCTCAGATCCTTTTAATCCTAATTTTTTAAAAAATTTTTTATCGGTTTTGGAGAGAGGGAGAGAGAAAGTGTGCATGCGTGGGAGATGGGCAGAGAGAGAGAGAGAGAGAGAGAGAGAATCCCAAGCAGGCTCCACGCTCAGCACACGGCCTGATGCGGGGCTTGATCCCACAACTCTGGGATCACGACCTGAGCTGAAATCAGGAGTCGGATGCTCAACTGACTGACCCACCCGGGCATCCCTCAGATCCTTGTAATTCTAAGCATCGATCTGATCATGCTAATTTCACTCCTGTCTTTCCCCATCAGGACCACGTCTGCTCACTGTATACCCAAGGCCCAGCCCATAGTACTCAGTGAATAACTATTGAAAGAAGTAGTAAATCAATGAATGAGTGAAACATCAGATTTTCAGACACACCTTTTTGGGTTATACATCGGGGCGTGGATAAAGGGGAGATCAGAGTGGCTGTAGGCATGAAGCTCTTAGCCTGCTGTGACCGGACAAAAATTCACAGCTGCTTTGATGGCCTTGCTCTCAGGCCAGTGTGCAGTTAGAATAGGGAGGCTGGGAAACAACCATGGGAAGGATGACCTTCCCTGCGTGCGATTCAAATTCAAGACAAACGACCAAGCAATAGAGCCACCAAGCAGCTTTCCTTTCATGAGGACAGGTGCCGAAGGAGGAGGGCGAGTGTGGGGGTGGACCAGCTGCTCCGAGTTCGGAGCGGATTCTGCCATTTAACTGATGGGCGAACGTGAGTGGACCCCCCACCCCCCCGCCGGCCCCTCGTTGCTCTCGTGTGTGACACAGGAACACTACCATCACATACTTCTTGGGGTACTTGCGAGAGGATGGATGGAGACCACATTCTACCACCAAATCCGCTCTGCCTTTAACTCGCTTAATGTCTCAGAGCCCCAGGACTCTCGTTGTAAAACAATAGGTTTCTACTCAACTTCTTGTCTGAGACCCTTTGGGTGTGAAGACTCTGTTTTATTCTCAATAATTTTAGTGTTCTCAAGGCTATCCCTGCTCTCAGTGGATGTGTGAAGCACGCTGCACTGTGCGGGCCCTGGGGGTGCCCTGCGGTAGAAACGGGCTGTATCTGCACCCCCCACCCCGTAAGCGGACTGTCTGGCCCGCCCAGTACACCACGGTCTAGAATCAACTTTAAAGAAATGTTTTGAAAGTACCCTTTTTTTTTTTTTTTTGCTTCCTTTTCAAGAGTGAGACGTGCTAGCAAACACACTCCATAATGGAGCCCTAAGGGTAGGGCTGTAGCTGTCCCTTATTTTCCTCTGTTTAAAATTTGCTTATTCATTGCAATGTGTTTTATTGTGTGTAGCAGTTTTAGGTTCACAGCAGAATTGAGCAAAAGGTACGGATTTCTCAGGGCGCCTGGCTGGCTCAGTCCGCAGAGCGTGTGACCCTTTGGGGGTCATGAGTTTGAGCCCCACGTTGGGCATAGAGCCCACCTAAAAAATGTATTTAATAATAAATAAATAAACAAATAAATAAGACTTAAAAAATAAAAAGGTACAGATTTCCCATGTACCCCCTGCTCCCCCCCCCACGCACAGTCTCCCCCATTGTCAACATCCCCCACTAGAGTAGAACACTTGTCACCATTGATAAACCTGCATAGACACATCATTGTCACCTAAAGTCCATAGTTTACATGAGGGTTCACTCTTGATGTTGTGCATTCTGAGGGTTTTGACAAGTGTGTAATGACATGTATCCACCATTATAGTGTCGGACAGAATAGTGTTACTGCCCTTAAAGTCCCCTGTGCCCCTCTCCCAGCCCCTGGCCGCCACCGATCTTTTACAGTCTCCATAGCTCTGCCTTTTTCAGAGAGAAAGAGCTCACGAGAGTGGGATAGGGGCAGAGAGAGAGGGGGACAGACCCTCAGGACCCAAAGCGGGCTCTGCGCTCATAGCAGCGAGCCCACTGTGGGGCATGAGCCCTCAAACCACGAGATCACGACCTGAGCCAAGGTCAGACGCTTAACCGACTGAGCCACGCAGGCGCCCCCAGCTAGAGGATATCTTGGTTGCTCCCAGTTTGGGCGTGTGTGTATAAACTCCGGTACACATTTGTGTGCATGTTTTGTGTGGACATACGTTTTCAACTCCTGTGGGTAAATACCAGGGAGCGTGATTGCTGCATCATATGGGAAGAATATGTTTAGCTTTAAAAGACGCTGCCAAATGGTCTTCCCAAGTAGCGGTACCATTTTGCATCCCCGCCAGCAACGAATGAGACAGCGTATTGGTCCCACATCCTCCCCCGAACTTGGCATTATCGGTGATCTGGATTTCGGCCATTCTAATAGATGGGCAGTGGCGTCACTGTCTTAATTTTCATCTCCCTGATGACATAGGATGTGGAGCATCTTTTCATCTGCTTACTTGCCATGTGTCTCTCATCTTCAGTGAGATGTCTGTTAAGGGCTTTGGTCCATTGTTTAATCCAATTGTTCAGTTTCTTATTGTTGAGTGTTAGCCTTTTTTGCTTTTTTGCTTTCTTTTCCCTCTGCATCGGAACTCGAACCCAGGACTCACTTTTATTTTTATCCAAATGATGTTTTCACATGATTTGGAGGGAAAAAGTGATCTATAAGGTATGAAAATCGGCATTTTGCTGAATCTATCTTTGTTTCCTATGCCCCAGTGGCAACGTTTTTGATGGATTCTTCTGGCGATTCCTTCCATGTTTCTAAAAAGGAGTCTGGGAGCGCCTGGGAGGCTCAGTCAGTTGAACCTCCAACTTTGGCTCAGCTTATCATCTCCTGGTTAGTGAGTTCGAGCCCCGAGTCAGGCTCTGTGCTGACAGCTCCCAGCCTGGGGCCTGCTTTGCCTTGTGTCTCCCTCTCTTTCTGCCCCTCCCCTACTCGTGCTCTATCTCTCTCTCTCAAAAAATAAATAAACACTGGGGTGCCTGGGTGGCTCAGTCAGTTAAGTGCCCAACTTCAGTTCAGGTCATGATCTCACTGTTTGTGAGTTCGGGCCCCACATCAGACTCTGGGCCAACAGCTCGGAGCCCGGAGCCTGCTTCGGATTCTGTGTCTCCTTCTCTCTCTGCCGCTCTCCTGCTCCTGCTCTGTCTCCCTTGCTCTTAAAAATAAACATCAAAAAATGTTTTTAGTAAAAAAAATAAATATTAAAACAAATTTTTAAAAAAATTGAGGCTCATCTCACTGCTTTGTGATTTGTCAGTTTCAGATCTTCTCTAGTAGGTCCCCACCTTGGAGGGCAAGGATTTGTCACTATCTCCCCAACCCAGTCCTCCACCATCACTCACATCCATTTCCTCCTTAATCTCCATTCTACAATGTAGTTAAAATATAATCTTGGTTAAATATTCAGTGTTATTGTGACTATATTATTATATTTTGACTCTATGGCATGATTAATGGCTAAGCCACGTGGTCCACTATGGTGACTGTGTCTGTTCTGATCACTCTGTTTTCCATGGAATTGATAATAGTCTTATTTGGTTTTTAAGTTTGTTTCCTTTTTTTTTTTTTTTTTTTTTATGCCTTATAACCGAATCATCTCCAAATTCTTCCTTAGTTGTGCAGACGTCTTCCCAATAGAGTTCATCACATTGGGCCCTCCATTAATTTCATCTTTGTGAAGAAGCCTTTCCTGGAAACTTCTGACCCACTTCAATCTGGGTTGGCTACTCTGCCAGCTTTCATCTTGGCCTCTCCCCCTTCCCTCTTCCGGAGGATTCCCTGAGCTTCTTCCAGCTTGGATCTTCTGTTTCGGGGATCCCACGTCTTTCTCTTTGGGTTTATTTTCCTTTTTGGTGAAGAAAAATTGGGGAGCGCTTACATGTCTGAAAATGTCTCTAACCTGCCTTCACACTTAACTGAGGATGTGTCTAGGTATAAAATTCCAGGTTTTCGGTTATTCTCCCTCAGAATTTTGAAGACGTTGTTCCGTTGTAATCTGGCTTCTGGTGACACTGTTGAGAAGGGAGGGCTGCTCTGATTCCTGCCTCTTTGTGTCTTACCCTTTGTTCTCCTCTTGTGGAGTCTTTTCCTTGTCTCGGGTCTTCTGAGATTTTGTGCGGCTGTGCCTTGGTGTGAGCATGTGGTAGGCACTCGGTGGGCCCTTCTTATTTGCAACTCATAACCGTATGTTCTGGAAAATCTCCCTGGGTGTGCCTGTCTGTCTTTCTTTCTTTCATACAATCCTGTTCATGTTTCCTGGGTTTAACATCTTCCCTTATCACGCTGAGGATGCTAATTACAGCTGTTCTTTTGAAATAGTCTTCTCCTTCCATCTTTGTTTCATCCAAATTGCTTTTCCTGTTTGTGTTCTGTCTTTCATATTCGAGGTTTTCCTCAAGGGTCTGGGGACTTCTGGATGTCCGCTTATATTTAAGAAAACAGATTGGAATCTCTATCCGCTCACGAGGCTTGTGAACGATGGGTCTCGCTGCAGAGCCACGTGGCCAGGCCACGTCATTAGAGGACACGACCCTGCCCCACTCATATTGGCATCATTAGATCTTTCCTCAAGGGCTGGACAGATGCTCCAGAAAAGACTTTCAATTTTCTGCTTAGGTGGAAGGCCTAAGCCTAAGCCTGCACACCAGGAGCTGATTAATGGAAGAGGTGTTACGTGGACCAGCATCCAGTGAGCAAATTTCACTTAAGATCTCTGGTTTTAGTGTGGTACCCCCCCACCCTGAACTATGTCTGGTGTTCCCTAGTCCAGAAAACATTTTCTTGGGCGGGAGAGGTAACATGGATATCAAATCACTTTTTCAAAAAGATAAAAAAAAAAACCAGGGGCACCTGGGCGGCTCAGTCAGTTAAGTGGCTGACTTCAGCCCAAGGCATGATCTCCCAGTTCATGGGTTTGAGCCCCGCAACGGGCTCTGTGCTGACAGCTCAGAGCCTGGAGCCTGCTTCAGATTCTGTGTTTTCCTCTTTCTCTGCCCTCCTGCACTCATGTTCTGTCTCTCTCTCTCTCAAAAAGAAATAAACATTAAAAAAATTAAAAAAAAAAAGCTTCGTTGAAATATAATTCACATCCCATACCATCTCATCCATTTAACGTGTCGTATTCAATGGTTTTTAATATATTCACGGAGTTGTGTATCCATCACAACGCTTAATTTTAGAATATTTTTATTACCTTAAAAAATACTTGTTAGTGGAAACTCTCCATTCCTTTCTACACAACCTTTCTAGCCCTACACAACCATTAATCTATTTTCTATTTCTGTGGACTTGACCCTTCTGGGAATTTCATATTCACGGAATCACACTGTATGTGCTTTGTGACTGGAGGCTTGCACGTAGGGTTCATCTCTGTTCTACTGTGAATCAGAACTTATTTATTTATTTATTTATTTTTGCTGAATAATATTCCACTGGAGCACCCAGGTGGCTCAGCCGGGTAAGCGTCTAACTCTTGATCTCAGCTCAGATCATGATACCGAGGTGCATGAGATCGAACCCCATGTCGGGCTCAGAGCTGACATCACAGAGCCTGCTTGGGATTCTCTCTCTTCCTCTCTCTCTCTCTCTCTCTGAAAAAAAAAAAAAAAACAAAAACAAAAAACCACAAACTTAAAAAAACATTCCACCGTATGGATACACCACATTTTTAAAAATCCATTTATCCATCTGTTTTTTTACACAGACGTTCATCCAGTCTGGTGAATGTAACTCCTCTTAAACCTCGGGTCAAGAAGAACCTCCAGTCACCAGTGCCTAAGCCTTTGGGGGTTCTTCAGTGTAAACTGGGTTGCTTCTCAGCTTCCCCACCACTGTTAAAAAATTTGGCATTCTCGGATCGCCTACGTAGCTATCATTTGACTGTGTACTTCCTAGCAACCAAAAATTTTGTGGGTTTTCCCCCCTCCTCTCTTATTCTCTTTGTTCTTGTGGATTATCTTTTTTTACCCATTATCCCTTGATGTATACTTTATTTTATTATTTAAAAAAATTTTTTTAATGTTTATTTATTTTTGAGAGAGAGAGACACAGACTGTGAGCAGAGGAGGGGCACAGAGGGAGACACAGAATCCGAAGCAGGCTCCAGGCTCGGAGCTGTCAGCACACAGCCCGACGCGGGGCTTGAACCCACAAACCGTGAGATCATGACCTGAGCCTAAGTCAGACGCTTAATCAACGGAGCCACCCAGGCGCCCCTTGATGTATACTTTAGAACAGCTTAGAAGGGAATGAAGGCTAATGGATGCATATAATCTGAAATCTGTAAAATGTCCAATAGCAACGTTTTTATTGAAGGACAGTTAACATACAGCGTTGTATCAGTTTCGGGTGGACACCATACGATTCGATATCAACAATACAAGAGGAGATGGTTTTGATCTGATTTTACAGAAAAAACAAAACAGAAATAGTATAAAAATTACCAGTATCGGGGCGCCTGGGTGGCGCAGTCGGTTAAGCGTCCGACTTCAGCCAGGTCGCGATCGCGCGGTCCGTGAGTTCGAGCCCCGCGTCGGGCTCTGGGCTGACGGCTCAGAGCCTGGAGCCTGTTTCCGATTCTGTGTCTCCCTCTCTCTCTGCCCCTCCCCCGTTCATGCTCTGTCTCTCTCTGTCCCAAAAATAAATAAACGTTGAAGGGGCGCCTGGGTGGCGCAGTCGGTTAAGCGTCCGACTTCAGCCAGGTCACGATCTCGCGGTCCGTGAGTTCGAGCCCCGCGTCGGGCTCTGGGCTGATGGCTCGGAGCCTGGAGCCTGTTTCCGATTCTGTGTCTCCGTCTCTCTCTGCCCCTCCCCCGTTCATGCTCTGTCTCTCTCTGTCCCGAAAATAAATAAACGTTGAAAAAAAAAAAATTTAAAAAAAAAAAAATTACCAGTATCGTAAAGGAACTACAAGCAGTTAACTTAGAAATTGTATGCACACAGCAAGCTATCAATAGTCCCCAGCGTGGCTCTGGTTTTCAGTTTAGACAAGGACGACCGATGGAAATATCCCTGCCCTGGTCCTCCGTGATCCTTCCCATTGCCCTGGCTCAGCGTCACCCGCTGAGCCTTGTCTGCGTCCCGCACTGCCCCACCTTCCACGCCCTCCTCCATCAAGGAGTCTTCCTGGAATCAGGAAGCATTTTACACGAATGGTGGAGAACCCCCAGTATCTCGGTGCGCCCCTGCTCCCCTAAGTTCGCTCTTCAGCGTGCCCTCCCCTTCTGGCCACACACATTCCCACGCTCCTCCTGAGTACAAATGAGGCAGAGAGGTCTGCTCACCATCAAGATCAAGGAAAAAACGGCCTCGGCCCCTGCCCTCTTGCTGGGAACAGTGCGTTCGGTTGCAGTGGCTGCTGTGTGATGTGGCAGATTACACGGACCACGTCCCTACTGTCTTCCGCTCTGTCTCAGGTCACATGTCGTACGCTGCATGCCTTGGAACAAGACACAGGAAGTCACAGGACCAATTATTGTGTGGTGGTGTCTCTCGAAGACAGCTCCCCCCAACACAATAACCATTGATTCCGTTATTTCCCGTGTCTTGTTCTTACGTATGTGACACGTGACACATAACACGTCACTGTAATAGACCTTATATTTGTTGTTTGCTGAGCAAATCTTCTCCAAGCTGAGGTTAGGTAGAACGTTTCCCGTGTTCTATCTGAATTAAAATGTGTTCCAAGTTAGACTAATCCGTGATACCACAACTGCGTCATGACTCCACCCCAGCCGGCGATCACTGTTCACCGAGGTGTCCGTGTCCAGTCACCGTCATTGTGGGGACCCGCAGTCTGGGGTCTCACCCACTGCCCGTGGGCCAGCACGGGCCTGTGCGCTCAGTGTCTTAGGAAACTTCCCTGAGAAGACCAGGTTTAGAAACGCTTGGGGGGCTCAGTCAGCGGGTTAAGCATCCGACTTCGGCTCAGGTCGTGATCTCGCGGTTCGTGGGTTCGAGCCCCGCGTCGGGCTCTGTGCTGACAGCTCAGAGCCTGGAGCCTGCTTTGGATTCTGTGTCTCCCTCTCTCTCTGCCCCTCCCTAGGTGTGCTCTGTCTCTATCTCTCAAAAATAAATAAAATGTTTAAAAACAATAAAAAAATAATGAAACAAGGGATACCAGGCTTACAGCCCCAGGGAGGACGTGGCAATTCCAAGTTCTGATCCAGACTCTTCCTCCAGCTTGCTGTGTGGCCTCCCGCGAGTCATATTTCCTCGGTCGTTTCTACATTTCCACATGGAAACAGTGCCTGTTAGGTTCTCAGGGGCATCGTGACACAGGGCAAAGCGCTGGTCACCGTGAGGACCGACCACAGGACCACAAGCATCAGACCCCCTCAGTAGCTCTGACCTGCCGTGAGACACGAAACGAGGCAATACCAGAAAGCCCAGCACGAATTCGGCCAAAACCAAAGGCGTGTTGTTGTTACAGAGAAAAAGGAACAGTGTCTGATTTTAACATTCACACATTCCAAACCACAGTCTTCTAAGCCTGTCTCCTGCAGCCAAGCCAGTTGGTGGGAGTCAGGTCTGGAGGAAAGTTTCCAGAAAGCGGATTTTGGCAAAGGTTGCCTTCAAACCTGCAGAGACTACAGTTCAGTTCTGTTGGCTTTTTTTTTTTTTTTTTTTTTTTTAAAGAACATTTTCATTCCTTTTTGCCACAGCATTTCACGGGCTGTGTTTACTTTTCCTTTTCAGGGTATAGTATATGGATTTTTCAAAGTCGGATCAGAGGAACGGACACGTTTCTTTCCTTTTTTTTTTTTATTCTTTCCTTCCTTACCCAATTCTTCCAACTTGTAGGCGGGGCCAGAGTCTAAGATTGTATTTTAGATAATTGTTTATATATATATATATATAAAATCATTAAATGGCTCCAGAGCAAAAACTGAGGTACTAAAGTCCCCTTTATGACTGCTTTGAAAAGAGGTTAACACATGCGGGGTAAAACGGAAAATTATTAAGTACGGCCAGGGACAAGTGGCCCATGTGGCCCCGAGACCAGGCAAGTGGAGAGGGCAGTGGGTGTGCCTCAGAGAGCTTCATAGACCAAAATCAACCACTACAAGTTCACTGGTTTTAGAGGAACGTCCAAGAAAATTGCCTGCCTTCCACTCACAACGTGTCATTACAGAAAAATAGAAGCCCGTGCATTCCAATCTGATTTTCATTTAACTCTGAAAGCCTGTAAACTTTGCTATGAGGTGAGGGGCTGATTCAGAGCTCCAGAATCCTTTCGGTGCCAAAGACACTATTTTAAAGTGGCTATTCCTTTGGGTCTCTCGGTGTTATTCCACCGGGGTCACGGAATAAGTGGGGCTCTGTCTGCTGAGGACTCCCGGTCCTGGTAAACCAGAACTGAGATGCCTCGTGGCCAAGGCAGCAGCCTTGCATTTTAAAGGTTAGGAGTTCAAATCTCGTGGGTTTGCACTTGAGTGAAAGTACGCACGTGTGGTTGGAGAAGTAATAACATTGCACCATGAAACCTGGCCTACCCACAGCTGAGTTCTGGCTGCAATTAATTAAACAAATACTTCCGATGGAATCTCTTACCTCCTAGACCCTGAACAAAGGGTCCACATCCCAGAAAGCGCAGGAAAGCTTTCTTTTCCAAGCTTCCTGCCCCCTTACAGGGGATAGACACCTGAATTCCACCGTACAGGCTAGAGTTCATACCCGACGCATTTAACAATTTTTGAGGTACCGATAGCCCCAGGCTTCCATTCCCCTCTTCATTTTCTTTTCTCCTGATTTTCCAGGGACAGAATAATTTGCAGATTTAAAGGCATGCTCTTTGCCCTGATGACCCATTGGAAATAGACCCCCATTGGAAGAAAATATAACCCTGTATCAGGGCCTATAATTGTACTGGTCCGACCTTCATAATATCTTGTTTTGCATGGAATTTTGCTATTTATATAGCACTTTACATATATGATCTCCTTTTAGTTATTTATTTATTTATTTATTTCTAAATGTCTATTGTTGAGAGAGACAGAGACAGAATGCGAGTGTGTTAGGGGCAGAGAGACAGGGAGACAGAATCGGAGGCAGGCTCCAGGCTCCGAGCTGTCAGCACAGAGCCCGACGCGGGGCTTAAACTCATGAGCCGCGAGATCGTGACCTGAACCGAGGTCGGATGCTCAACCGACTGAGCCACCCAGGCGCCCCGATCTCCTTTTATTTACTTATTTAACATAAATATTGTGCCCAAATAAATAAATAAATAAATATTGTGCCCATGTTGCGGACAAAAGAAGGGAGATCCGCTCCAGCCCAGACCTTTGCGGTGCTAAATGTTTTCATCGTCACAGTGCGAGAGCCCCTATTAGGCAAAAACTGCTATGGAATTACAGTCATATTCCAGATTTCGTGGCTGGTCCCGCCATATTGAGCTACATTTGGTGATGCTCCTGCCGTCACGGAAAGAAACATATCCTGAAGCTCCCCGCAGATGCTGAACATTTAAAGAGTACCAACAGCTGAACAGACTTAATTAAATCATCTGCTACCCCATTCCCTCCCGTCCACCCACAAATAAAGAGAAGTAATGTGTTTTTGTTTTTTTTTTTTCAACGTTTTTATTTATTTTTGGGACAGAGAGAGATAGAGCATGAACGGGGGAGGGGCAGAGAGAGAGGGAGACACAGAATGGGAAACAGGCTCCAGGCTCCGAGCCATCAGCCCAGAGCCCGACGTGGGGCTCGAACTCACGGACCGCGAGATCGTGACCTGGCTGAAGTCGGACGCTTAACCGACTGCGCCACCCAGGCGCCCCGAGAAGTAACGTTTTTATGCGCCCTTGCTCCACGAAATGCCTGAAATTAGAATGATCCCGGGACTGGGGCCTGAACTTGCCTCCACAGGAAGTTCTGTTTTTTAAATTCGGACTCTGGTCCCTTTCTTTTCCATTGTTCTTTTTGCCAATGGGACTTTGGGCAAGTAATTCTCGGGAAAGCTATCTGCGTATATACAAGATGAAGACAATAATGGTACCTGCTCCCTACCTACCTGGCAAAAGTGTTGGGAAAGCAACCAGCTAACGTCTATTGTGCTCTTGGAATGCCTGCAGAGAAAGATAAGGTCTACGCGCAAGGGTGTGATTATATCGAGTCAGCACGACACCCTTGTCTCTGCTCTGTACGCGTGGCTGTCGCCTAAGACACTATGGAACAGAATTTGGCTCTCATGTTTGATGTTCTAAGGACATGAGGATGTGACAATACATTTTCTGAAGAGCCAGAGTTGGGAAGGTAAGACATCCTCTTATCTATTTATTTATTTAATTAATTTATTGTTTTAATTTATGTCCAAGTTACTTAGCGTATCGTGCAACAATGATTCCAGGAGTAGATTCCTTAGTGCCCCTGACCCATGTAGCCCATCTCTCCCCATCCCCAACCCCTCCTGTAACCCTCGGTTTGTTCTCCATATTTAAGAGTCTCTTATGCTTTGTCCCCCTCCCTGTTTTTATATTATTTTTGTTTCCCTTCCCTTCTGTTCATCTGTTTTGTCTCAAAAGTCCTCATGTGAGTGAAGTCATACGATTTTTGTCTTTCTCTGACTGACTTATTTCGCTTAGCATAATGCCCTCTGGTGCCATCCACCAAGTTGCAAATGGCAATATTTCATTCTTTTTGGTTGCCGAGTAATACTCACAAGTACTCCTTCCGGTTCTTCATCAGTCACGTGACTCCACTTCCAGAAAGGGTCAGGATGCTGTGGCGAGGGGTGACCTGGAAAGCAGAGAAAACGTGCCCATTTCTACTGGGGGGCTGCCCAAACTGGAAAGCCCGAATGTTCGATTTCTATGGTCAGGCTTCTAGAAAGTCTATGCCTGTCAGGTTTACCCCCAGAGCAGTGTCCCACCCCATGCCTAGCAGGACCACGCCAGATGACCCTCCCACACCACCATTCGAATCTGTTTATTTTTTATTTCATTTTAAGTTTTTTAACATTTATTTTTGAGAGAGAGAGAGAGAGACAGAGCATGAGTGGGGGAGGGGCAGAGAGAGAGGGAGACACAGAATCCCAAGCAGGCTCCGGCTCCAGGCTCCGAGCCGTCAGCACAGAGCCCAACGTGGGGCTCGAACTCATGAACCTCGAGATTATGACCTGAACCGAAGCTGGACGCTTAACCGACTGAGCCACCCAGGCGCCCCTTGAGAACCTTACCTCGATCCCATCAGTGAAGTCCTATTTTGCCACACAAGGTAATATATGCCATCTTTAGGGGAGAAAGAAATGGGCAAGACGATGGGAGAGAAATTTTCCGGAGCCTCCACTGCACGCTAAATAATTCCCAGACACTCTTCATGACCGGAGCGTGGTATCTCTTGTCACCGTTTTACAGGTGAGAAAATCAAGGCCCAGAGAGGCCAAGCTACTTGTCCACCACCTCCCAGCAAGTAAATTGTAGAGACAGCAAGCAGACATGGATCTGTCTGATTTCAAAGCCCTTGTCCTGGCCACCCACCAACATTCCTCACATTCCATTAACACTCTGACACTTTGTAAAGGGGAAGCAATTCTGGCAGACCCCGCTCTGAGAAACAGCTGACTTGAAAAGACTAAAAGCTTTAGTCGATGAACACATACATGTAAACATTCTCAAGTTCTCCCCCAAATCCTGGGACCCTATGGATGAGAAGCATCAGGAGGAACCCAGTATGTTCCCTCTTGAGAACTCGACTTTCAAGGAGACCCTAATACTAGGACCCAACCACGTGGCTCTACTTAGGAAAAGGCTTTAATGAAACAAAGCATTTCCCACTGGTAAGATTTTAACACTAACCCTCTCTTAGTGTTATGGGTGTAAGTTAACGATTTCCACCGCCGAGACGCTTCGGGAACGTCGGCCGCGCGGAAGTGGACGGCTGTGGCTTTTTCTGAGCTTCCTCTAAATGAAAGTTTACCTGGATGTCCCACAAAAGCTTGGGAGATGGAAAATGTCACCCTCGTCTTGGCCCAGGCTAACGGCTCTGGTAACATTGAAGCATAATGTTTATCACGCAATTGCTTGATTACAATGACTTATGTGCCCGGCACTGCGGTGAGCACTTTCCATGAGTTAACGTGTTTAATACCCAGGAAAATCCTATGAGGCAGGTCGTAGGCTCCCCTTCCTTTAACAAATGAGAAAACTAAGCCACAGAAAGGTTAGGGAATTTCTCAAAGTCCCACAACTGGTAAAGTGTGCGGAGCTGGGATGAAACACAAGTCACCTGACTATAGACACCATCTTTCCTTTTTAATTTTATTTTTTTAATTTACATCCAGGTTAGTTAGCAATGATTTCAGGAATAGATTCCTTAATGCCCCGACCCATTGAGCCCATTCCGCCTCTCACAACCCCTCCCGTAACCCTCTATTTGTTCTCCGTATTTAAGAGTCTCTTATGCTTTGTCCCCCTCCCTGTTTTTATATGGTTTTTGCTTCCCTTCCCTTGTGTTCATCTGTTCTGTGTCTTAAAGTCCTCATATGAGTGAAGTCATATGATATTTGTCTTTCTCTGACTAATTTCGCGTAGCATAATACCCTCCAGTTCCATCTACGTAGTTGCAAATGGCAAGATTTCATTCTTTTTGATTGCCGAGTAATACTCCATTGTGTGTGTGTGTGTATATATATATATATATATATACACACACCACATCTTCTTTATCCATTCATCCATTGATGGACATTTGGGCTCTTTCCAGACTTTGGCTCTTGTCAATAGTGCTGCTATAAACATTGGGGTGCATGTGCCCCTTTGAAATAGCACACCTGTATCCCTTGGATAAATACTTAGTAGTGCAATTGCTGGGTCGTAGGGTAGTTCTATTTTTAATTTTTGAGGGACCTCCGTACTTTTTTCCAGAATGGCTGCACCAGTTTGCATTCCCACCAACAATGCAAAAGAGATCTTCTTTCTCCACATCCTCACCAACATCTGCTGTTGCCTGAGTTGTTCATGTTAGCCATTCTGACAGGTGTCAGGTGGTATCTCATCGTGGTTTTGATCTGTATTTCCCTGATGATGAGTGACGTTGAGCATTTTTTCATGTGTCGGTTGGCCATCTGGATGTCTTCTTTGGAGAAGTGTCTATTCATGTCTTTTGCCCATTTCTTCACTGGATTATTTTTTTTAACGTTTATTTATTATTATTGAGAGACAGGGACAGAGCATGAACATGGGAGGGGCAGAGAGAGGAGGAGACAGAGAATCCGAAGCAGGCTCCAGGCTCTGAGCTGTCAGCACAGAGCCCAACACGGGGCCAAAACTCACAAACTGCAAGATCATGACCGGAACCAAAGGCGGATGCCCAATTGACTGAGCCACCCAGGCGCCCCGACACCATCTTTTAACAGAACTGAGGACAAAGATGTTCGCTCTGGGCCTAGACCCGTTTCCTGGGCCCTGGCCCCATCCTTCCTGGTCTAGGGCAGATGCTATATCAGACTCTTCTTTGAGACCTGCTACTCACTGTCCAGTCACCTAAGGACACATCCAAAGGTGAAAGAACATTATCCGTGCACCAGATCCTGGAAATTCCAGTCTGCTTTACTGAACCCCTGTTCCCAACAGCCTCTACAGTGAAGGGAACCATGGAACATCCCCCCGCCCCCCCCCCCCCCCACTGTCTCCGCTGCAGTCCTCAGTCTACTCTTTTGTGAACTTTTTACTTCAAAGATTTCCTTGGAGAAATGTTGGGGTTACAGAAAAGGCATCACGTGACTTATCTCAACCTTTCCAGGAATGGATGGACCTCCAATCCCAAGAGACCCCTTGAGTTCTTAAACATTTCTTCACGTTAGATGTTCTTACAACTGATTGTTAAATCTTGTAGATGGCAGTGGGACTCAGTACCAGGTGATAGAGCACCTGCCCGTAACTACACTGTCTAAGGTATGGCGTGTCCTCTCTTTCTAGAAGAAATCTAGAAAGAGATCTTCTAGGAAGATTAAGATCCCATTTCAAATGGGCAAGAACTCATGTTACCCAAGGCAATGAACTTGGTTTGTTTTCTTCTTTGCATTTCTGGGAAGTATTTTCTTGTTCCACATCTGACTGGAGAGTGTGATTACGTGAGTTGGAAACCCCTTCTCTGTGGGTATGTTGACAGTGCTCAGAAGGTCCCATCAGCAATGGAAACTGTGCAAGGGTCCGGACACTCTAGAAGCAAAAGAGAAGCAATTCACTGTGGAAAATCATAATAATATAGACTTTCTACGTAAAGTCAACTTCCTGAGGCTCTCACACTATACCTCCCTTACTCTGAGATGAACATATCCGTATTAGTTCCAGAACAAAGAGATTTTTCTCATTTTTTAATCACTGCTTTCCAATTAACACTCCTTAGATTCCAAACTGTGCCGTGATGAAGCCGAGCAGTTTCTGCCTATATGGCCGGGGTTTGAGGCTGTGCCTGCCATCCAAGAATCTGACAGCAGCCATGACCACCTTGACTCTCTCCCTGGACCTCGTCTTTCGGTCTCTGGACTCGACCCCCATGTTTGGAAGCTTGCACGCAGAAAGAGCTATCCCCAAATGAGGAAGTCAATGAAAGACCCACGTTCACATTGTCCACTCCTTTCCCATTCCCTGCACCTGTAGGGCTCTTCTCCAAGGTCATATCAACCTATTTAATCAGCTTCCCTAACCTGTACGTTCTTCAGAGAAAAAAAGCAATCTTTCCAATGCTTTATTATTCCTTCATTTCTTTCGGTCAGCCCCCTACGGACGATCCACGTGGCCCAACGGAGGAGCACACAACTAGCCTTGCCATCAGATGGGAGTCTGCATTTGCCTTCTGGTTCTTCTGGAAAATGGTAATTCTTATTTTATTATTCAGTGTGGTTTTTATTGGGAGGTCAGTTCTTCTTGAGGGGCAGTGATCGAGAGATTTGGTGGAAGCTTGCCCATCATAGGAATCCGGTTGAAAGAAGACCACGCATTCATTACACAACACCAGGGGGGTGAGTTCACTTCTGAACATGGCTGGCCCGATCTGGCCTGTCTCTCCAAGCTCCTAGCAGCCCCTTTACAGAATACCTAAATGTCATGCATGTTGGTCATCCTGGCTACCCAACCTTTAAACAACCTTCCCATTTGGGGGGGAACGCCAAAGCAGAGAGGAGGTGGGTCTCCTCTCCCTACTTTAGAAGCCAAAGAGGGCAGAGTTTCTATCTTTGCCCCAGCAACTAGGGAACCATCCTGGGCTCGGCCAATCAGAGGACCCCTTTGGGGACATGATGTGGTGGATTTGTGTCCAGCAGCATGACGATAGGTGTTTGGGGTGACCGAGCCCCAAACTGGTGTCCAGCAATGACAACACCAGTGACAGGATCCTAAGCAGACCATCCTGTGTGAAGACCTTGGCTGTGCCTTGCCTCCCGTGATCTCATTCATTTCCCATCACCTGGTTCTCTAGCCCTCTCACTGATTCTGCACACTGCACAGTAGTCTTCCGGTAAATTCGCTTCCTGCTCAGGTCAACCAGAAGAGATCTTCATTGGTTACAGCCAAGAATCTCAACTGGCATGCCAACCCTTCCTTCATGGACATGTGACCTGTAACAACTTAGGATGGTGGGCTTGATGGGGCCGGTTCCTGTTTTCAGGTTGACTCTCCCACCAAGTGTGAACTGTTTAACTTTCTCGCAAATCTGAAGGGGCTGTATATACTCCAAGGACAGACCCCAGAGCCTGTCAGACAAGGGCTATGGGACCCCAAGGACACTGGGAGAAGTAACCGGAAGGAGGAGATGTATCTGTTGGCTTCTCTGCTGACAGGTAGTTGTGTTCATTAAGAACGAATGCAAAGAAACTTGGATATTAATTCTTCTTTGAAAGATAAAGTTTAGGGGCGCCTGGGTGACTCAGTCAGTTGAGCGTCCGACTCTTGATCTTGGCTCAGGTTGATCTCATGGTTGTGAGATCAGGCTCCCCGTCAGGCTCTGCACCGAGCGTGGATCCTGGTTGGGATTGTCTCTCCCTCTCTCTCTGTCCTTCCCCCCTCCCTCAAAATAAATGAATGAACTTCCAAAAAGAAAGAAGTAAAGTTTACTTTGTTTCTCGCCCCCAATACAGAAGTAATTCATGCTCATTGTGGAAGATACGGGCGAGAAGAAAAAAAGAAGAAAAAAATCGCCTCTCCTCCTACCAGCCACCAATAGCCACTAAATGAAATTTCGGTGTGTTTCTTTCTAATATGTTTACCATGAAAACCTCTCCGTAGCTACGCTCATCCTGGTCTCTTGCCTGCTAAAATTCTGGAAAGGCCAGAAATATTTCCATTACATGCTGATATCTGCCTCTCGAATATCCCCAGGTGCTAAACAAAAGACAGTAAATACTACCTTTTGGCTGAAAGGAGCATTTCCCAAAATGTGTCCCGTGAAACACTGATTCCTTCATTCGTTATCAGCTCCTGTAGATATAATACAAAAAGAGGTTTTCTTAAATTTTTTAAATGTTTATTTATTTTTGAGAGAGAGAGAAACAGAGCGTGAGCGGGGGTGGGGCAGAAAGAGAGGGAGACACAGAATCCGAAGCAGCTCCAGGCTCCGAGCTGTCCGCACAGAGCCCCACGCGGGGCTCGAACTCACAAACCATGAGATCGCCACCTGAGCCCAAGTCGGATGCTCACCCGACTGAGCCACCCAGGCGCCCCTTAAAAGAGTTTTTCTTGATCAGAAAAGTTGTTTGGGAAATACTGAGTTAAAGTTGAACACGTTTCTTTATTGCGTGAACCCTCAGAGCTCTCAACACATCAGAGTGCCCTGTGACTCTCAAAGACATCGAGAGCATTGTCCCAGCATCCTGAGCATAGAAATCCCCTTTGAAAGTCTTTTTCTCTGGACCAGTGTTCTGGGGAGCGCTGACCCAGAAAACTTAGACCCTCAGATCATTTTACCTTCCTCCCACATCATCAGTGGATTACGCATTCAGAGTCAGTAGGGGGAAAGGAGAATATATCTCAGATATATAAAAGTGGAATTTGGAAAATAAATAGCAGGACGGGGCCTAGGAACTAATCGTTCCTTTGCTGATTTATTTACCTGTAAGGACGTGTCCAAGGGAACGAGGTTTACAGACAAGCGTCACAATTCATGCCCGAGAGCCCGAAGACCAGAGCCACGCTGCATTCCAAGCGAGCGATCTCATCTGGAGAAATGTTGCTGCGTAAATGACTTTATCCACGTTTAGGTAGAAAATCCAATTAACTTACTAGAAGCCTGCATTACCGGACTAAGGAGATTAACTTCCTGTTACTTAGTATCATTTTAGTACTTTCCCCCTCCCCTAAAAAAGGACAGTTCCATATGACCAAAAAGAATTTTTTTTTTTTAAATAACGCTCACTAGGACAAAGGAGGAAACAGAAACACACAGAAGTACGAGAAAAGCAGGACATCCTCACTGGGACACAGCACGGTGGACAGGAGAACCTTCGGGCAGAAATCCTGTGCCTGCCCGGTCCCTTTCCCAGCCGTACTCATGTCTGGTCAGACTCCACGTGGAATCTGCCAGAGCATCTGGGTGTTCGGCCTCAGAAGAGGAATGCAAACACGGCTTCTTCCATTAAGCCAACGAGTCTGAATGCCCATTGGACAGATGCAGAAACTGAGGAGAACAAGAAGTTTTAAAAAAGCTTTAAAAAGCTTAAAAGCGGGTGATGTCTCCTAACACACACTCTGTGTACCACCTTGGGGTCTGCCCTGTGAACTTGCTTTGTGCCAAAAACCCGGCTGTGAGACCCCCGTGATGCTCCTGAGCTCGGTGTCTGTCTTTTGGGGGACAAACCTAAGTGTTTAGGAAAGTCTGGGAATTACCAGGGTTCAAAAGTACCTTCTTTCTGTGAAGGAGCCCATAGGATATGCTGGAGAAGCTTCCGGATTTTCAGCCGGAGATCTTCCCCCTGTTTCTGTTTCCGCAGACCCCCGTCCCTGAGCCGGACAGGGAGAGCTCCGGGCGGCCCTCCGGAGGGAAGTGGAATCTGAGAAAGTCCAAGCTGTGAGGGACCTTAAATGATCATCGTGGCGAGCCCAACCCCCTCCGTTTACAGATCCAAACACACGGAGCCCAGAACCCACCAGAATTCGAGAGTGAATGTGCTCCCCCCGCCCTTCTTCTATTTGTGTGCGATTTTCCCATGGCAGCCGGCCAAAGCATCTACATCAGTAATGTCTGGGGGATTTACGAGGCCACGCGATCCGCCGGGTTTCTACGCAGACCTAAACAGGAAACCCACACAAGGAAATGCTCTTTGTGTTGGCAGGCCAAATTCCCAGGATGCTTTCGCCTGAGTGGCCTGGCTGGGACGAAACAAGGGCTTGGCCCAACAAACGCCCTTAGATCTGGTGGCAGGGGTGCCCTCCCCACCCCACCCCGCCTTGGCCACCCGCCCCCCACCCCCAGGCCTGTGCTCATTTAATGAGAACAGGATTTGCCTCTCTCAGACCTCGACTTAGGGTTGCTCCAAGGTCGGGGTGCCTGGGTGGCCCAGTCGGTTAAGCGTCCGACTTCCGCTCGGGCCATGATCTCGCGGTTCGTGAGTTCGAGCCCCGCGTCGGGCTCTGTGCTGACGGCTCGGGGCCCGGAGCCTGCTTCGGATTCTGTGTCTCCCTCTCTCTGCCCCTCCCCGGCTCACACTCTGTCTCTCTCACAAAAATACATAAAAAAAAAAAAAAAAAAAAAAAGGTGGCTCCCAGGTCTTGATGCTGAATAGGGGTCTGTCGCTCCCGAGACACCCACCCCTCGTCTCTCTGTTGAGTTCAAGGCTTTGCTTGTCCTCACCTGCGTGAAATCAGTTAACCTGGGGAAGTCAGGCGTCCTGCTCACGCCCATCCTAGTCTTTCTGCCTGTTGCTTTTTGTCCCAGAAGATGCCTTAGGGCCAAAAAATTACTGGCATTTCCCAGCCAAGGGACAGCCAGATGCCTCTGGGTCCCTCTGAGTCATCACGTGTGTCACCCGGCTCTGTCCTCCTTTGCTGCACCCCCAGCCCAGAGTCCTGCCACATCTCGACTCCCCACGTCATCGGTCCGTCTGCCCTCGTGTCTAGCCATTCTGGCCCACGGTGGCGTTTTTAATTCTTTTCAGCTTCCCACGGGCGATTCGAAACTTAAGAGACTGTTGCTCGGGGCTGGACAGGAAGGAAGCGTGTAGCTGGTTCGCAGAACAGAACAGTGGTGCTGGTGACCTGTTCCCCTCCTCAGGCGTCCCCTCGGGCTGACACCAAAAATAGACTGTGTTCTCTTTGGTTGCCCCCCACGTCCCCCCGGGGAAAGAAGACACAGGCTTCTGGGGAGCCTGCACTATTATGGGGACTGACTGTCTTTGAGGAATTCCCAGATGTTGGGAGAGGATGAAGTGTCATTTCCTCTAACAAATAGTCTGGGCATCTGTGCATTTCCTTCTGAGCCAGCTTTTTAGGAGAACGTGATGTGGTGATGACGAGGGACAAATCACTCCGGCTTCCACTCTCGGGTACTGGTGGCGGGGGGGGGGGGGGGGGGGAGCTCGCCAAACCCTTTGGTTCCAATTCTCCATTAAGAAACTGTTTGTGGGGGCGCCTGAGTGACTCAGTTGGTTAAGCACGCGACTCTTGGTTTCAGTCCAGGTCATGATCTCACAGTTCACAGCTTCGAGCCCCGCATAGGGCTCTGCGCTGACAGCACGAAGCCTGCTTGGGATTCTCTCTCTCTCCCCCTCTCTCTGCTTCTCTCCAGCTCAAGCTCTCCCTCAACATAAATAAACATAAAAAAATAATTTAAAAAAAAAAGAAAAGGAACTGTTTCTGTCCTCTGCATGCATAGGTGACACCATAAGGGGACAGCACAGGTAGTGGTTAAAGGCAAGGGCTCTAGACACAAGATAAAGGCGCTAAGGGAAACGCACAAGGAACCAAGAATGCTGGGAGGAGAGTTGGAGTAATGAAATTGTCCATCCATCCCCCACATCGGTGGTCTCTGTGGTGGACAGGCATAGGCCGCCTTACTGGGAAACTTGTCCCCCACACGGCCAGCCCTAATGAGTCTGAAACTCTGGGGATGAAGCACCCTCTTCTGAGCCTTCCAGCTCGTTCTGACGGACCCTCATGCTTGAGAATCCCTGACGCGTCTAGATGCGCATTAGGGGTTGCTCACAAGGCAGGAGAGAAAAGATGGTTACCCAAGAAAATGCTTCAGCAACGCTGCAGAGGTGAGATTTATAGGTGAGGCTATCTTGGAAAGAAAAGGATCCCAGAACTAGAAATGAAGCGACTGCAAAGAAAATAGTTAAAGAGGGGCGCCTGGGGGGCTCAGTCGGTTAAACGGTTAAACGTCTGACTTTGGCTCTCCCCGTTCCCGAGTTCAAGCCCCGCGTTGGGCTCTGTGCTGACAGCTCAGGGCCTGGAGCCTGTTTCAGATTCTGTGTCTCCCTTTGGCGCTCTGTCCCTTCCCCGCTTATGCTCAGTCTCTGTCTCTCAAAAATAATAAAGTAAACATTAAAAAAAAGAAAAAGTTAAAGATCTAACCGTCCCTTGTTGCTTATACTGCACCAATTTGTAGCCCTTCTAGAATATGCTTTAATGGCTAAAAGTATATTCATAGAATACTTTTCAGTTTAAAATTCTTCTAGTGTTTATTTATTTATTTTTGAGAGAGAGAGAGAGAGAGAGAGAGCACGAGCAGGGGAGGAGCAGAGAGAGAGAGGGAGACACAGAATCTGAAGCAGGCTCCAGGCTCTGAGCTGTCAGCACAGAGCCCGACGCGGGGCTCGAACCCACAGACTGCGAGATCATGACCTGAGCCGAACCGGCTGAACCACCCAGGCACCCCATGATATTTTTCAGTTTACATAAAATGTACAATGTGGGCCCAATTATGTAAAATGTATGTGGATATCCATTGATACGTAGGGAAAATGTTAGAAAATTACCCATCAAAATGTTCACAGTGATCATTTTCCGGTGATGGATTCTGGATCCTTTTTATTTTATCCCGTAAGCTTTTCTGTGTATGCCCCCAACTTTCCCATAATGAATACGTATTTTTATAACCAAACCTTTTTTTTTTTTTCTCCCAATAAAGCAACGAGCTTGTTGGGTCAAAACAGTCCTTTAGACAAATCTGCATGGCCCTCTGCAGAGGCTAGCTCTCCAAGAATTTATGTCACACGATAATCAGCACCACCTGTTACGCTGATGCTAAAACGGGGCCTGAAGAACAACATAAAAAGAGACTGTGAAACTCATCAGCTCCAGTTCAAACCCGAGCAGCAGGGAGAGCCCACCCGAGGCACCTGCCGCTCCCGCCTCCGGGCGCCTGGGAGTGCGGATCCCGGTGCTGGGTGGTTCTCAGCATGGGGGGGGGGGGGGGGCGGCGCTGCCCCTCTCTGCCCGGGGCTTTGTTCACAAGCCGGGTGCCTCTCAGTTTTGACACCCCAGATTTCCAAGCGGGGATAAGCTTGGGGCAAACACAGAACAAAACAAAAACACAGAAAGAGCCCTTAAAAGCCTAGAAAGGAAGAAAGGACAATGGAACGTGATGTAAGGGCCGCTGAACAGCCAGTGACTCAGCGCTTCTGTGCCATCAACACCAGCTGCAGCCCCGGGGTGGCCGAGGTGGCAGCTCACAGAAGAGCCACACACGCACACACACACACACACACACACACAAACACACTGTGCAAACACCCCACTGCCTGGAGCGAAGCAAAAACTCCAGCCTGTGCTGCAGACATCTCTGCGGCCGCCGCCCTGGCAGAATGTTTAAGGACGGTCCCCGTTAATTCGGCTTCCTATTAATACCTTTTATCATGACTCTTTCCCTAAGGAGCTGGACACGTGTCTCGGGGGGCAGATTCCCCAAACGGGAGCCGGTGTCTGCCTGCGAGGAGGGCTGTGTCTCACTCTGCCTCTGAAACGTCACGGGACGAAATTTGGTTAGTGGGGAAGATTGCCCTCTTCCCCCACCCCCACCCCCCACCGTTGGCCTCTCGGGGAGGCTGGGCTGGGAGGGGGGACGAGGGAGGGTGTGTGCTCAGTCCTCACCCTTTGTGAGTCTGGGGAAGGGGCCGCAAGAAGACTCGCACAGACTCAGGATGGGAGTGGGATCTGTCCCAGGGAATTTTGACTCGGGCGATAACTCTGTCTGGAAATGCATCATCTTATTAAAAGTTGCATTTTTAAGCCAGGCCTTCACCACGGTTCAGAGTGGGTTGAAGGAACCCCTCCCACGGCTGGGGCTGGTCCCCACTCCTGCCAGACGCCTGGGCTGCCACGGGGCCCACCCCGCGGAACTCAGCACAGTGGGCTGGTCCCCGCCGCTCCCATTAACCACCGAATCCCCGGTCCACCAGCTCCCCTCTTCTCGTCCCTCTTCTTGTCCCCTGCTGCTCCTTCGACATGGATTCCCCAGGGGAAGCTCTTTCCTGCCCTCACGTGAGTTCCAGAAAGTCTCTGCTCCCTCCGAGGTATGAGATCATTCCGCGGATCGACGTTCGGATCACAAAACACAGTCTTGTTTCAGAAACTGGGTGTCTGGGCCAAGTATCCAGCATGTCAACGTTGTAATAGTCACCCCAAAGTGGGGCTTCCCAGCACTTCCTGAGCCCAGGGCGCCCGGAAGGGGCAGAGGTCAGCGGATGGCAGGCTCTTAACAGGCCCTCTAAGGACGTGGCGAGACAGTTGAAGGGACTCTCCTTCCTGGGTCTGTCTGTTTGCTTGTTTTTGGCTCCAATGCCAAAAAGGAGCATTTAGGCTCCCGATGCCATCCTCGGCTGTGGGCTGCTCTCCCCACACAGAACCTCCCTCCTACGTTTCCCTCATCCCCTCACCGCTCAGGCCAACCATTGGATCGAATTTAGAATGTCTCCCGGCCTGCCGTCTCCCTCCTGGGCCCACGCAGGCTGGACCCTGCGCTCCGTGGGGTGCACGTCTTTCTCAAATGCAGCGCCTACTTTCTCTTTCTCTGCCTCTTCCCACCGCTAAGGCCACTGGAGCTTTCTGAGCAGGTCCCCAGATGCAGGTGTCCGAGTAGATCTTCTCTCGCAAGATGTGATGATAAGGAGCTAATAGCCTGCCCCAGGGAGGGCGGTACAATCGTAACTTTCCTCCCAAAGCCCCCTCTCCTTTTTCTTGATCCTTCTAATAGCCCTTCATGGAGGAAGGTTTTCAGGGGCTGTGAAAACCAGTTTCCGGATATTTCCTTTGAGGGTCTGCCTATGGTCTGTGTGACAATCCACCTGCCTCCAGCGAATATAGTATTCAGCCAGCACCTGTGTGAACACCTACAAGTTGTCCTGTACAGAATGGGAATAATACGATGTGCCCCGCTAAGCCTGCCAGTCTGAGTACATGGCCCTTAGACGAAAGCAGTGTTGACCTCCACCTATTAACGGTGCTATGAACCCAGTTTGTTTTTAGTTTCTCATAATTTTGAGGCCAGAAACCCTTATCCTATCCTCCACAGTGTGGAAAACCCCTCCATATTTTTAAATTTGCATTTTTGAATAGAAGCTACAGTTTGTAACTCCTTTTTTGTTCACTAAAGAAACTTTTCTGGCAGTTCCTTTTTTTTTTAATTAACTTATTTATTTTGAGAGAGAGAGCAGGAGCAGGAAAGGGGCAGAGAGAGAGAGAGAGAGAGAGGGAGAGAGAGAATCCCAAGCAGGGTCTGCTCTGTCGGGACAGAGCCCGACGCGGGGCTCTATCTCACCAACCATGAGATCGTGACCTGAGCTGAGATCAAGAGTCAGCTGCTTACCTGACTGAGTCACCCAGGTGCCCTTATTGTTTGTAGTTCTTTTTTTTAAATTGTATTTATTTATTTACGTGTTTATTTGTTTGTTTATTTTTGAGAGAGAGCACGCACGGGTGAGCGAGGTGCAGAAAGAGAGAGCGCGGAGCCCAGAGGGGGCTTGAGCTCACCCACCGTGGGGCCCGAACTCACAAACCATGAGATCGTGACCTGAGCCAAAGTCGGATGCCCAACCGACGGAGCCCCCCAGACGCCCCTAGTTTGTAAGTCTTAATATTCAACAATGGATATCATTACACCCTAAAAAACTACTATCTGATCTCCTCACCCCCCAGAAATGTCAGGATTTGGACAAGACCAGAGGCCAAGCTGTGGTGATGGGCTCACCTACGCGGGTGTGCTGGAGTCCGTGTGCACGTGTTCCCAGCTCCCAAGTTCTGGAATGTCACACTGGTAGCTGGAAATTGGCCACGGACAGAGTATTTCCCCTACGGAAACGAGCCGATGCTGCCAGTCAGATCTTCCTCCCCCTTCCCCATCCAAAGCTGATTTTTGAACACTCACCAACATACCATTGCATGAAATTATCATGCAATAAATGTTACAGCTCGGTATGGTCAATATCTGGAGCCTTCACGTGACGTGGCTGGAAGATAAGACTCTGGGTAGAGCCATGATAAAGAACAGAACAGAAGAACGGAGACTTCTCACACAGGAGCATGCCTGAAAGTGGGCCCAGGGGCGCCTGGGTGGCTCAGTTGGATGAGCTCCGACTTCGGCTCAGGTCACGATCTCACCGTCTGTGAGTTTGAGCCCCGCGTCGGGCTCTGTGCTGACAGCTCAGAGCCTGGAGCCTGCTTTGGATTCTGTGTCTCCCTCTCTCTCTGACCCTCCGCCGCTCATGCTCTGTCTCTCTGTCTCAAAAATAAAATAAAACATTAAAATGATAAATACATTAAAAAAAAAAAAAAAGAAAGAAAATGGGCCCGAAGACCGGCCCAAGGGAAGGACAATGGGTTCTCAGGGCCCGAGGAAGCACCTGTTTTCTGGGAAAAGTAATTTCCTAACAGAGGAGGGAGAGGAATGGGTGTGTGCTCCTCAGAGCAAGAACTCAGGCTGGGAGGGCTCGAGGGACCCACAGTGGCCCCATTTTTCAGGCCTACACGAGTCTCGGCTCCCGCAGGTCTTTGCCGGTGTCAGAAGCAGGGACGGCCACTCCAGCCCCACACGTGGCCTCTGTGGCCCCTTAGCTGTGCTCAACCCTCTGGCCTTTGAAGGCAGCAGAGTCAGGGATAGTGAAGGCGGCTCCACGAGGAGGGAACAGAGCGGGCATCAGTAGCCATCTGCGATGGCGGAAGCTTCCTGGGAGACGGCGGGGCCAGGTGAGCCTTGGCGTCTGCCCTCCACACGCGGGCAGTCTGGGTGTTTGCTCATCTGGCTTGACCTCTTAGCCCAGGGTGGTGAGGATGGGCCAGGCTGGGAGCACGGGGACGGGGCTGGTGAGTGCCCTGGACTCAGGGTACGAACGGCCGGCTCCTGACTGTGACAGTTATGGTGCTCCCTGGATTGGCCGAGGAACAGAGGACAGCCTGTCACTAAACGGTGCCACAGGCTGTGGCGGTGACCCAGTGAGTGAGCGGTTTGGCAGGTTCCTGACAGAGCATTAGCGTGCTGGGGGGACAAGACCATACGGATGGATGGCCTGTGCGGATCCGCACCCCCGAGGCCCATCGGAGAATCCATCTGTCACCTTGATTGCTAAGGCAGGAAAACGCTGATGCGTCGGATCTGGTCCGTTTTCTGTGTTTCTGCAGAATTTGTGTTCTTCTTGGACTTACTGTCTTTACAGAAACTAGGTCTAATTGGATGGGGTTTTTTGTTTGTTTTCTACCAGATATGTATAGACCCGTTAACTTCTAATACCGTTAGAGAGTCTCAATTATATGAGAAATTAAGCCAACCGTGCCATTCTTAAAAATGTTTCAATTTCCACGTGAGTCGCCTTGACCTGGTTTTCTCTTGTCTTCTCGGGGCACAGAGTCCCTGACAATGACACCTTATTGCTTACGGCAGAAGACAGGGAGACACAGGGCAGCAGGACTGAAAACTGAGGAAGGGCAGAGCCTGAAAGGAGCCGTTCCTTCCTTTCTGGTCACATACTACAGAGGAAAGAAGTTGCCAAACATTAGATATGTTTGTATTTACTTACTTATTTATTTATTTGTTTATTTGTTTATTTATTATTTTTTCAGTTAAAGGGGCAGAGGGAGAGAGAGAGAGAGAGAGAGAGAGAGAATCCCAAGCAGGCTCCCTGCTCAGCACGGAGCCCGACGCGGCGCGCGATCCCATGACCCTGGGATCACGACCTGAGCCTTAATCAAGTGTCGGACGCTCAACCGACCGAGCCCCCCAGACGCCCCTTTGTGTGCTTCATAAATATCAATTAAGGAGAGTACAGCCATGAGGAAGGGGAAACTAAATTCCAGTGGAAAGATGAGCATTTGGTTTGAATGTCGGATACGCAACAGCTTCGTCAGGGAGTAGTGATAAAGTATATATTTTGACATCCGAATTTTGAAAAGCAAGGAAGCCCAAAGCTGTCGTAATAAGTAAGGAGTCTCAGAGCAATGCCTCCAACCCCAACCAGGCATTCTTAGACTGTAAATGGTCATTATTCCAGATCTGGAGGTAACACGACTAAGTTCACAACGTCAGTGCCCACTTTGACTTTCCATTGAATCCTACTCAGGACAGAGGTCTCTGGCCCCAATCCAGCCTGCTGGGGCTGACGAGGATTCTACTAGACCAACTTATAGCCTCTCTGAGCTTATTTGAATGGGTGGAGAAAGAGACCAAGACTGGGCCTCAGCCCCCAAATTGTTATATCTGTTACTATACTACCATCTAATGGCAAGGTGCGTTAAAACAAACGCCACCTAGTCTAGGGACTACTGGCTTAAAATTGCTTTCCATGGCAAAGAGTTCCAATGTATCTCCCTGTCCCTCCAGCTAAGCCAGCACATGGTCCCCCTAGCTCACAGAAATTGGCCCTGGTACAGAGAAGGTAATGAAGCCTCCAATCTGACTCTGAGAAAAGATTGTGTAAGCATCAGTGAGGTCAGAAAGATTTCTAAAACACTCCCACAGGGGTGCAAGGTAAGCGAGAACTATTTTAAGACAGTTGTTGTTTAAACTGTCCTCTACATGAGAATTTCAGAATAACAGAAGGAGCCATAGGATACAATACGTTTATCAGGAATCATTATCTCACAGAGGAGGCTAATAAACGTAACCCTATGCAGAAACTCTCCACTGCTCTAAAAATAGAGTCCCACTGCACAAATCAAGTTTCGTTGCTATATGAGAAAACAATGATATATCACCAGCCCTCTGCCCTCTGCTCCTGCTCGTCAAGATTTCAGATCACTAAAATTTTCCTCCCGGTGCTAAACGTTGGAAGTGGAGATTGTTTGGGGGAAATGTTCTCAGCGATGAACTCTGACTGCCTCTTCCCCTCCCCCATGCCGTCCTGCGTCTCCAAACACACAGGACACGCATATCAAGGATTTTTCCACTTCCTGGGCAGTTCCCTGAGTGTCACCAATAACTCAACACTCAATCACATCAGAAGGCAGCCGGAGCCCCGAGAACTCCTGGGTACAACTAGTGGGTCCACCGTGCATGGAGGTTTGCTGTGGAACCCCCAAGACTCCATGGGGCTGAAGGCTGGCGTTGATCGATGACAACAGACACTCGGTCAACTTGAGGGGGACGAAGTGCCATGGGATTGGGATACCCTGAACTAGGGCTCAGACACCAGTTACACCGTGCAATTTTGGGAAATATCATTAGTAGACTGACGACAACCTAGTAACGCAAATTGCGAGTTGACTTCCAACCAGAGAAGGGGGCAGGGGTCACCATTAGACCAGAGAAAATACTCTCTGGGTTGAGATCCACACTGATATGTCCCTTCCCCAGCTTTTGAAGCACAGAGTAGTAGAAAGGTGTGCTTTTAGGTTATAAGCATTCCTAGGAGCACAGAAAGGTACAAAACTCCCACGTGTCCTCCCCTCCTGCCTTTCAGGCCTCACCCCAGGACACAGGCAAGACAAAACCAGCAGGCACGCCTTATGAATCAGCTATTTCCTTTCTTTCGATTTAATTTTTTTTTTTAATATTTATTTATTATTTTGAGAGACAGAGACAGAGCATGAGCAGGAGAGGGGCAGAGAGAGAGGGAGACACAGAATCCGAGGCAGGCTCCAGGCTCCGAGCTGTCAGCACAGAGCCCGACGCGAGGCTCGAACTCACGAACCGCGAGATCATGACCTGAGCTGAAGTCGGACACTTAACCGACTGAGCCACCCAGGCGCCCCTAAATCAGCAATTTCCTACCTGTTGACCCCAACCAGAAGCTTCACCTAGGAGCTTATTAGAAATGCAGATTCTCCAGCTGGAGCCTAGTCCTACTGAACAGGAAACTCCGGGGTGAGCACAGAAGTCTGTTTTAACAGATGCCGCGGGTGGCTGTGGTGCAGCCGTGGGCTTTGAGAAACACTGACGCAAGAGGCACACCGGGCCCGGTTTGGTGGTTAACAGACGGCAAACGAGGCTGTGGCCAAGTCTAGTTAGAGCTTGAAGCTCTGGAATCCACACTTTGGCCCTGTGTCCAAGCTCCCTCGGGCCGAGCGATGTGCCATCTTGGTCCGGTCCATTCTGGCAGCTTCCGCAGGGTCTGTCCACCTCTGACATAAGCAGGCTTATTGTGCCTGGGAACGGGCCCAGAGCCACGGGAGCAAAACTAGTCGCCCTCGGTGGAGTTCAGCAGAGAGGTCCCCTGGGAAACTATATCTCCCTTTTGTTTTTTAATCTTTAGAACCAGTGATTTGCTTCCAGGTCCAGCAAGAATGGTTGGCAAGCACGCTTGTTAGGTGGGAGGACTGGCCCAGAACACGGAGATCTCTTTTGTGCCCAGGAGGAAACGGTGAGGTCCTGCTAACAGCTCAGGAACTGAGATAGCAGCTGGCCTACCAAGGTCCCCTCGGGAAGAGGACAGAGAGCAATGTATTTGGGGGGTTCTTTTTTTTTCTGGCAAAGTTACAAAAACGTCCAAATAATACTTTAAAACCCATATTCCCACCACCTGGAATTAATAACTACTAACGTCGTGGGGCGCCTGGGTGGCTCAGTCGGTTAAGCATCAGGTCATGATCTCACGGTTCGTGAATTCGAGCCCCGCGTCGGGCTCTGTGCTGACAGCTCGGAGCCTGGAGCCTGCTTCGGATTCTGTGTCTCCCTCTTTCTCTGTCCTCCCCTGCTCCCGCTCTGTTCCCCAATCTCTCAAGAATAAATAAGCATTTAGGGGCGCCTGGGTGGCGCAGTCGGTTAAGCGTCCGACTTCAGCCAGGTCACGATCTCGCGGTCCGTGAGTTCGAGCCCCGCGTCGGGCTCTGGGCTGATGGCTCAGAGCCTGGAGCCTGTTTCCGATTCTGTGTCTCCCTCTCTCTCTGCCCCTTCCCCGTTCATGCTCTGTCTCTCTCTGTCCCAAAAATAAATAAAAAACGTTGAAAAAAAAATTAAAAAAAAAAAAAGAATAAATAAGCATTTACAAAATTAGTAAAATTGTACCAGATTAAGAGCCTTTTTTTATTAATGTTTACTTATTTTTTGAGAGAGAGAGAGACAGAGCACGAGTGGGGGAAGAACAAAGAAAGAGGGAGACACAGAATCGGGAGCAAGCTCCAGGCTCTGACCTGTCAGCGCGGAGCCCGACACGGGGCTCGAACTCACTACCCTTGAGATCGTGACCTGAGCCAAAGTCGGATGCTTAACTGACGGAGCCACCCAGGCACCCCTCAAAGGCTGTTTTTTGAAGTTGTGAAGTTACAACATATAAGCTGGGTGAGCACAGAGCAGCCAGAATAATTTTTAACAAAGAACGTTCTTTTATCAGAAAACATTTCGACTATGAGGTTTCCACATAGCTGCTAATAATAACTTGTAAATTTGCCTAGCTGGAAGCTGGAGAGTTGGAATTTACCAATAACAAAGAGCAGAAAAATAGCTGAAGAGGAAGCCAGCTCTTTTCCTTGGGAATAAACACAACCTGCTTTCGAACAACCCTCCCCTTGCCTCTGAAGAGAGCAGGAAAGAAGTCGGGCTAGTCCAAGAGAAATCAGGCTACAGATCATTAAAGCCTAAGGCTTCCCCACCCCTGATTGTGGAGTCGGAGCCAAACGCAGGAAGCTCTAAGAGACGACCGCCACCAAGGGCACGCCCCTCCCTAGCTGACCTTAAACTATGTTTGGTGTCACCCAGCAAAGCCAGGAGACCGTGGAAAGGTGTGCTGAAGTCATGAGCCACTAGTCCTTGTCCCCAAGGGTGGGGAGAGGGTGAAGGTGAGAAGGCTGGAGGGCTGGTCACCAAAGAGGACGAAGCCATGTGGGCTGAGCTGGCCAAGGAGCAGGCGGGAAGGGCCACCACCCTCGCTCTGACCCAGTTTCCCAGCCACCATGGCTGCCCCTGGAGCAACGTTCAGAAGCCCCGAAAAGGAATCACCCGCGGCACTGAGGACCTGCCTTCTGTTCTTCGATAAACTCGCTCCAGCCCTAAGGGGGGAAAAATACGTATTAAAATCCTCATCTTCCCACTTAACCTCACCTGAGAAACTCATGCCTGCTTAGACAAGCCCATCTCCCCAGCAGGCAGAACAAAGGTGGGAGACGGGGTCAGGGGAGTTGTTTGGTCTGTGCGAGAGGGCGGGGGTGCCTGGGCCAGATCCCCGCTGGATGCCTCCCCTTTGTGCACGTATTGGTAAAATGAATATACTCAGGATGCCTGGGGGGCTCGGTCGGTTAAGCATCCGACTCTTGGTCTCAGGTCATGATCTCGCAGTTTCATGAGTTCAAGCCCCTCATCAGGCTCTGTGCTGACAGTGTGGAGCCTGCTTGGGCTTCTCTCTCCCTCCCTCTCTCTCTGCCCCTCCCTCCCTCACGCTGTCTCTGTCTCCCTCGGAATAAAGAAATAAACTTCAAAAAGAAAAAGAAGAAAGAAACGAACGTACGCATTGGAGAATTTAGTAAGTTAAGCATGCGGCTCTCGGCGGGCCCCCCCCCCCCCCGACAGGTGCACAGCTCTGTTTCTATCAGCCGGTGCCCCACCCGCCGGAGAGACACTATGCGCCATCCCCGTCACAGGCCTTACGACGACCACCAACCCCCCACCCACCCGCCACACACACGCTGCTTCCCAGGTCCCTCAGCACCTCTTTAGAGGCCGTGGAAGCCTGTTGGCCGCTGTCAGCGCATGGTGTCGAGGAAGCCTGCGGAAACGTTCAGGCCCATCGAAAGCCAATAACAAGAAATGGGCTTTTCACCTGGTTTCCTGTGGAAAAAATAATACCGAGGGGGAGAAGGGGGAGAAGGGGGAGGGTAGGATCCGCGTGTGGGTGGGTGTGAACACTCTGTCCTCGTCTCTTTCAGCCGATAAACACGCGCGGTACCTGCGATGCGCAAAGCTCTGGGCGAGATTCTGGTAACAAACGTGAGACACGGCCCCCCAACCTCCAGGAGCTCACGATCCGGGGTGGGGGGCGGGAATCACACATACAAACTTGAAAATCGTATCATAAGTTCTGTGATAAAGACTCATTCATCGCGTCAACAAAGATTTATTGTGCACAATGTGCCAGCCGCAAGTATGAACAAATAATTTTGAGAGCACAGAGGCCAAATATAACTCCCCTTCGCCTTTCAAACAAGAGCCGCCATGCATTCGCTCTTTGGGGCAGGGTCCTTCTCTCCGTATGACCCTCCCCCCTGGCGTTCAATAAATCCTGCTCTCCAAGGATGCATCGCCTGTCCTCCGATTCACTAGACGATTTCCGCCCAATCTTTCTTCGCTATTCACTCATCAGTTGGGTACACGCGCAGGGAGCACCTACCGTATGCTGGGATCGGGACGTTGGGGGCCGGCCAAGCTCAGTGGGGACAGAAGCAAATCACACACACCGTGTGGCCGGCACACATTCCGGAGCGTGGGATCCCCGGAAAGGGTGCAGGGGGGAAGCCCGTCACCAGCCTGGGGCTGGAGGGGAAGGCTTTCTGGAGCGAAGCCCGAAGCGAGCCTCAGAGGGTGTTGCGTGTGACAGACGGACAGAACTGCAGACGGAGAGGGCAGCTCGGGAGAGAGAGCAGAGACCGCCTCGCAATCCAGCACCTTGACCCCGGCGGTTCCACAACCTTGATCTTGTCCGAGCTGTTTGGAGTCCCGCAAGCTCCCGGGAGCCAATCCCATTCTCGAGAGGGTGGTGTTGCCACCCGAATGCCGGCCTCTTAAGCCAGAGTGGCTCTGTCTGGCGGGCCATATGTCCACGTGGGCTTTGGAATCGGGATAGATGCAGAAGGATTCTGAGTGAGCGTGAAATCGGAGGAAGCTGCAAAGCCAGTGATCTTGTCATCGACTTAGGGCAGCTGCCGTGTCTGCCTGGCCACCGCCTCCCTCCCCTCCCCGGAGAGCCACGTTTCCAGGCACTGCACTTTTCTCCGCTCCCTCAGCCCCCATAGCCCGGACCCCCATCCCAATCTGGGTTCCACCTCCTGCAGCTGCTTCACGGAGGCCACGCGTCCCCCTCGTCGCTGGCATCTCTGCAGCTTCTGAGCCTGAGACCTGTTCTCCTGCCCCACATCCACACACCACTCCTTCCTGGCTCCCCTCCTATGAGTCTGGCTGCTACTCCCCAGGCCCCTTTCCATCAGTTTCTCTGCCAATCGGGCAACAGATTCTTGTCCTGTCCGTTCCCTGTCCAGCTGAGATCACAGATTCGGTCACCACTTGTAGGGCCGAAGAACTCCCAAATCCCTATCTATGGCTCAAATGCCTTTTATGCCCCCAGTGTGGCAAAATACATTTCACCTAAATTTACCGTCAGAACCATTTTCGGGTTTTGCTTAAGTGTACATTTCAGCGGCATGAAGCGCATTCGCCCTGTGGTGCAAACATCACCGCCATCTGTCTCCAGAACTCTTCCCTCTTGCAAAATTGGAACTCTGTATCTGTTGAACAATAACCCC
The DNA here is from genome assembly GCF_022837055.1 of Prionailurus viverrinus. Taxonomy (NCBI): domain Eukaryota; kingdom Metazoa; phylum Chordata; class Mammalia; order Carnivora; family Felidae; genus Prionailurus; species Prionailurus viverrinus. Next base: position 800,350 of record NC_062577.1, read on the forward strand.
GCCGGCCCAGCCTGTCCTCCTTCCCCCGGATCCTGGCAACCGCTGTTCTAATTTCTGTCTCTGTGAGTTTGACACCTCATGTTAAGTGGAACCACATAGTGTTGGTCCTTTGGTGACGTGTTTATTTCACTCAGCATAACGTCCCCCGGGTTCATCTATGTTGTAGCAGGCGGCAGAATTTCCTTCCTTTTCAAGGCTGAGCTGTGTACATATACAAATAGACGTGCTGCGTTTTGTGGATCCGTTCGTCCGTCCATGGCTACTTGAGTTGCTTCCACTTGTAGGCTATTTGAACAGTACTGCTATGAAGATGAGGGTACACATAGCTTTCCAAGACCCTGTTTTCAATTCCTTGGGAGAAACACCCAGCAGTGGAACTGCTGCATCATATGATAATTCTGGGGGTTTTTTTTGAAATGTTTATTTAGTTTTGAGAGAGAGAGAGAGAGAGAGAGAGCGCGCGCAAGCAGGGGAGGGGCAGAGCGAGAGGGAGAGAGAACCCCAGGCTGGCTCCGCACTGTCAGTGCAGAGCCCGACACGGGGCTTGATCCCTCGAATCGTGACACCATGACCTGAGCCGAAATCAAGAGCCAGAATCAAGAGTCGCTTAACCGACCGAGCCACCCGTGTGATAATTTCATTTTTAACTTTTTGAGAACCCGCCACACTGCTTTCCACCGTTTCGCATTCCCACCAATAGTGCGCAAAAGTCTCAACCTCTCCAATCCTTGCTAACACTTGGCACTTTCTGCTTTTTTGAAATTAGCCACCCTCAAAAAAAAAATTAAAAAAAAAAAAAGGGGGCGCCTGGGTGGCTCAGTCGGTTGAGCGTCCGACTTCGGCTCAGGTCACGATCTCACAGTTTGTGGGTTCGAGCCCCGCATCGGGCTCTGTGCTGACAGCTCAGAGCCTGGAACCTGCTTCCGATTCTGTGTCTCCCTCTCTCTCTGCCCCTCCCCCATTCATGCTCTGTCTCTCTCTGTCACAAAAATAAATAAACATTAAAAAAAAAAAAAGGGGCGCCTGGGTGGCGCAGTCGGTTGAGCGTCCGACTTCAGCCAGGTCACGATCTCGCGGTCCGGGAGTTCGAGCCCCGCGTCAGGCTCTGGGCTGATGGCTCGGAGCCTGGAGCCTGCTTCCGATTCCGTGTCTCCCTCTCTCTCTGCCCCTCCCCCGTTCATGCTCTGTCTCTCTCTGTCCCAAAAATAAATTAAAAAAACGTTAAAAAAAAAAAAAAAGAAATTAGCCACCCTTGAGGGTGAGGGAGTCCCATCCCTTCTGTCCAGTCTAGAGTTGCATGGCCAGCTGCCCACCGGACGTTTCCATCTGAAGATGCCAAGGAACCTTGAACTCAACTGGTCCAAACCACCAAACCCGATACCCGTTGGAGTTTCCTGTGTTAGCAAACCACTGCCATCCGTCCAGGTGCCAGGGCGGATGCTGGACGGCACTCTTGAGCAACCCGAGCCCCTTGGTATGTCGTGACCCCTCCCTGATCTCCCCCTCGGTCCTAACACTGTCAGCTGAGTTCGGGCCGGGGCTACCTCCTGGCTTCCTGCCCCATTCCCTTTGACTTCCTGTTCCCGCTCCAGCCAGAGGCATCTCTCTCTTTTTAGGCTCCACGCCCAGCGTGGAGCCCAACGCGGGGCTTCAACTCACAGGATTCTGAAATCAAGACCTGAGCTGAGATCAAGAGTCAGACGCTTAACCAACTGAGCCCCCCCAGGTGCCCCCAGAGCTAAGTCTTTAAAATGTCGGTGTGATCCCATCCTCCCCTGTTTCAAATCCTTCCGGGGGTGGGGGGGGGACCACCCAGAGTCTGGATAGAGCTGACCATTAACACGAGGCAACGAGCAGAGGAGATGCAGGTGGCCGGGTACAGACCAACGCCCCTGAGAAACGCAGGCTGTGCGGGTGGCCGGGGCGCGTGTCGTACAAAGAGGGGCAGAGACCAGGCCGGGCACGTTTGCCGATGGACTCTCGGCAGAAACACCATCGGGCCGTCCTGGCCAGGGCTATTACGTAAGACCGATTAGGGGTGACCCAGGAGCACCAGCAGTCCAACCTAAGGAGCAAACGGCTGATGACAAGATGAATGCATCACCGTCCCAGAGTACGCACCCCTGAGTCACGGGGTGGCTCAGCCGTCCCCCAAGTGGGTCTTTGTCATGCGTTCGTTGGATTGAACTGACAAGAAGCATTAACACACAAAAAAACAGATCGATACCACTGATAAAATATCCCATATACATTAAACAGTAATAAGGTAATATTAATAAGGTTATGCAACGAGATTGTGGCGCTTTGGGCATCCGTCAGAGGCTGAGGGAGATCCGTGTGTTCTCTGGGGATAACGAGTCTCCTGAAACTGGGAACCACTCTCTGACGATCGAGGTCAGAAGAGGCAAGGAACAGAAGCAGGAGGCGTGGGGGCAAGAGAGGAGAGGTTGAAAGGGGTCAGACCGTGAGCGTCTGGCAGAGAAGTTCACCAGTGGGGATGGGGACTCTGACTGTTTCTCCTACACGGGTGAAGCCCTTCCCTCAGCATTCCGTCGGTGACAAAGGCTCTCAACAACAGGGGACGGAGTCCTGGATGTCACATGTGGCCGCAGACCTCTACGCTAGTCCGTAGAAACGAATCCCCAGCGTCGGGTAAGATGGTCTGGCTTCTGGCCTGTGTTCCTCCTGTCGCCAGGGCGCGGCGGGCAAGAGCCCCTGGCTGGGGGTCCCGGACACCGGGTTTGGCCACCGGCCGTTCACAAAGTCAAAGGCAGAGAGATGGATGGTGGGGACACAGGAAAGGAATTTATTCCAATGAGGCCACCACTGGGAAGACAACGGACTAGCGTCTCAAAGGCCGTCTCCAAAGCGCTGAAAATACTTCCGGGTTCACGTAAGGCGAGTGTGGGACAAAGGTCGGTGGGCCCGCGCAGGTGGGCAGCGAAGGTCAGGTGGATCGTTGCCTTGGGGTCAGGCGCGCGGGCTCCTGCGGCTCAGGGCGGTCCCCATGGCGCGACGGGGGTACTTTTAGTTCCCATGGGGGTTGCTTGGCCTGTCGGGTGCTCGCCTGAGTTAAGACAGAAGCTGGAAGGAAGAATGCAATCAGTTAGAAAGTACAGACTGAGGTCAAAACGGAGGTGCTTACAATCCCTTCCCTCCTGGCACTGTGTCCCCTAAATTGACCTTCAGCTTCCTGCGTCCCTCACTAGGTCATGGTTCACCTGCCTCAACCCCCTTCCCGCCACCACCAAGTCCGCTCTTTCCTTCCCCGGGGAGGCGGGGGCAGTCCTGTCGCTCACATCTTCCGGGGAAGGCCTTGAGCCTTGCAGAACGAGGCTTGCCCTCTCCGGCCACGCTCACCCTAAACCCCCGGTGCCTAGACCCGAACCCACCTTCTGACTCAGGCGAGGGGCTCCCCGCCTGGGCGTTGCCCATCGCCCCCTGACCTGACGGGGAAGGCTCGCACGGACACGGTCCGGATGCCCAGGAAGGGTGCAAGGCCGGGAGGGGGGACAACCGAGCCTGGTAAAACCACGGGCAGCCAGAAATAAAGAGGCTGTAACCACGCAGCTACTGGGCAGCCCCAGGCCTTGGAAGCCACACCCTCCACGGAGGCAGCTCAGAAAGGCTGGGGACGGAGGTCTTTTCTGGGAATTGGGACCCTAGGGGGAAACCGGCCACAGGGAGTCAAAAGGCTGCGGGGGGGGGGGGGGGGGGGGGGGGGCGGGCTCAGGTCCCTGAAAAAGAAGTGGCCCGCTCCTTTTTCGTGTGCTGCCACCTACTGGTGGCTTTCACGACTGCAGAGCCGCACGGCCTGGAGCGGTGATGCACCAAGGTTGTCTCACATACCCGGATGTGGGCACAAGAGACGGTCCCTGACCTGGATGAGATGGCAGTTCTGGGTGGCGGGGACAGTCACAGGTGGTTTGTTGTAGGTGCTAGCGACAGAGGGACACGCGCCCGCCAGAATCCCGGGGTTGCTCTCCATCTGCACTCCCTAATCAAGTCCTCCAAGGACAAAACACTCCCTAGATCCCCCCTCCCCCCGCTTCTCCCCACTTCATCCAAATCTCCCTTTGCCCTGCCCTCCTGCCTAAATATTCGCTTTTTTTTTTTTAATTTAAGTTTTTTAAATGTTTATTTATTTTTGAGGGAGAGAGAGAAAGAGAGAGCCAGAGACACAGAATCCGAGGCAGGCTCCAGGCTCCAAGCTGTCAGCACAGAGCCCCACTCGGGGCTCGAACTCATGAGCTGTGAGATCATGACCTGAGCGGAAGTCAGACGCTTAACCTACTGCGCCACCCAGGCGCCCCTGGATGTTCACTTTCTTTCCCTCAATGCCCTTCCCTCAGTCATCCACTGCAGCCTGCTTAAAATCAGCTAGGATTGTATGCTTGCTCTGAGAATCCAGACCAAGCTCCCTCCCATGACCGAGGGCCCAGCACGGTGCGGTGGCCTCCGAAGACAGACAGGTGACCTCCCCCGTCCGCCTCTTGCAGATGGCACTGGAACATTACCTCTTTAGAGAAACTGGCCCCCACCTGCAGGTAACATGGCCTCCTGCTGTCTGCTCTAGCATGTACATTTCCCTTCTGGCAAATATCACGGTTTCATTACATACGTGTGCGAGAGGCCCCGTGAGTCCTCCCCTTAAGCCCGCAAGTGCAACGCGGTACCACCAGCGCCTCCCATGGTACCTGCCAGTTAGTAAATGCTGAATAAATATTTATGGGATGCATTTGAACGGGCCTGTGGACTTCTTACGTGGGAGGAGGGAACGATTTGGCTAACTCCGCGAGCATACAGGGTCAGGTTTTCCCCTGCCACTTGGTGAGAGGGTTTAACCACGGTGGCATCCCCCTCCCCCGAGGCTTCCTGTAAGACTCAACATTGTTCCATCCAGAATGGATGGTCCCCAGGGTGGGTGACTGGTGGAGGGAGGGTGAGACCCAGGGGTGTGACAGTAGGGAAAGGTAGTGGAGAGAGACCATTAAAGTCAGAAGGCCTCTGGACTGATTACCCCTAAAGTATGTGAAGCGCACGCGTAACTTTCTCTGGGCCTCAGAGTGAATGATGCCGTGTACACATTGAGGGGAGAGTCCTGGGCACCTACTGGGCAACATACCGTGGGGCTCTGGCTGGTTAGATTCATTCATTCTGCAACCTTTACTGAATTCCTGTCGTCCAGGAGGTTATACCCACTGTGGCCTCCAGAGGGCACCCTGGAGGCGCTTCTGGGCCGCTTGCCCCGTGCTCAGGGGCTGATCGACTTCCAGGGTCAGTGGAACCGGATGTGATTATGAAGCAGGCTGGGTTGGGGAGTGTGGGAGAGTTGCCCGGGTGTGGTTTCTGCGGCAGTGAGGTGGGGTCGATTAGCCACATAGTTGGCGAAACATAGAGACACAGGTCCTCGCGGGGGCCATTTGTCTAATCGCCCGGCATCTATTTCCCTTCCACTGGAGGTAGCACCCCAGCTTTTTTTTTTTATTTATTTATTTTGAGAGAGACAGAGACAGTGCAAGCAGGGGAGGGGCAGAGGGAGAGGGAGAGAATCCCAAGGGGGCTCCACACTGCTGACACAGAGCCAGACACGGGGCTCGAACCCATGAAACTTTGAGATCGTGACTTGGGCCAAAATCAAGAGTGGGCCCCCCAACCGACTGAGCCACCCAGGCGCCCCAGCACCCCAGCTTTTGTTTGTGGAGTTGAGCTTCTCGCCCTGTGTGCCCTCTGGGTGCGACAGTAAATCAAAGGACTTTTCCACAAGCCAAGAGGTGGACCCATGAGCCAGACAGGGCCACTCAGACTCTCCTGACACTGTGAATTTTGGACAGACCCATGCATCCTCAGAGATCACGCTGAGCGCACACCCATCTCCCCAGTAACTCTCCAACGGAACAGTTGACCAGTTGCCTTTGGCTCCTATCCCATTTCAAGACTGGATCTCCAGCCTCCTGTCCTCTCTGTGAGCTACCTGAAAGCCCTTGAGCCAAGGTCTCCATTTGTTGGATTAGCTAGATAGAGTTGGTTCGTTGCTTACAACCAAGGAACCGTGACACATCATCGTCTCGTTCCTAACTTTCGTTTGGCCAACTACAGATGGTGGGCAGTCTAGTACAAGGCTAGAGGAGTACAGTCTAGTACAAGGCTAGTGGCTGCCCGAGGATGGGGTGGCTGGGAGCTCCTGAAATATACGCCGTCATAGTGCTTGGGAGCTAACCAGGTTGGCGCTAGTCAGTAAGGCTAGAGGGGATGGCCTGGAAGTTAAGTTCACTCTCTGGCTGAAGGCATCTCCTCCCGGTGGGAATGAGCCAGGAAGGGGGAACATGAGAGCAAGTCCTCCTCCTCTGCTGGACAAATCATTCATTCTCAACGTAAGCCGGGATGACACAGGAGGTGGTGGGTACTTGGCCGTGCTGGGGACAGGAGTTTGAAGCAGACAAAAAGTAGGAGTCCTCGAAGAAATGGCTCTCCCTGTATGGGGAGCGGGGGTGGTGGGTGATAACACTAAGCTCTTGACATGCTCCTTCCTGAGAGATGGATGGGGAAGGGCTTAGGAGTCACAGGGGCAATTGGCTGTATCCATTTCCAGCCAGGTGGCCCTGGGTCTTCTGAAAGCCTGCTCTGTCCAATCAAAGGTAGCTTCACAATGTCCTGGGTCCATAAATGCAGGACCCTCCCCTCCCCTCTCCTCCTACCTGCCCTTGGGGCTCCAGCAGCCCGTGGGACCTGGCCCTGGCGCCGAGGCCTGGGGACCAGGGTCCGGAAGCAGGCCCATCCTGTCCTCTGCAGTTGGCCAAGGCCGGGGAGCTGGGGCTGGTGCAGCAGGGCTCTGAGAAGGTGTGTTTCAGGGATCTCAGCTGTAGCAACAGAAACCGGTTATAGGAGGTCACAGTGGGAAACAAATGCGCTCAGGGGATGACCCTTGAGTAGCTCGGAGAGTAGATAGGACGGGAAAGGACAGACGTGGAGGAGACAGGAGAGGTGACGGAAGGGCCCTGCTGGTGCCGCCCGTGTGACACACTGGACACTACAGCCGACTCGGTGACGCTGGAGCTGGTGGCTGTCAGCTTGTCACAACCAGGAAGGACCCCTTGCTTCATTGTCTCACGAACTCCAAATCCCGGCCCTAGGGTGTGCTGCAGATTGGCTGGGTCTAAAAGAGAAAACCATACGTCCAGGATGACCCCCCTCCCACCTCCATTCTATCGCATTCTTCAACTTTTCATTTACCATTGGAATTCCCTCCTACACATGTTTAAAAGAAGAAATCTTGACCGCCCTCTGTCCTGGAGGCTGTGGCACCCACCCAGATGCCCCTCGCAGCGGCTGAGTGCCCATGGCTAACAGTCCACGGCTGCTCTGTGGCCTTCCCTGGCCTGGGGTGTGCCCCTGCCAGGAGGAAAGTTATAAACCCTCTTCCCCCAGGAGGAAGGGGTGGCTCCCACCACTGATGACAAGGACGGGGGTCCAAAAGTGGGCCCGGACCTCAAGACAGCTTATGTCCCAGAACCCTCCTCCATCAGCCTTTACCCGAGACCACACCTTCACCTGAGTTAGACCTTCCCCGAGACCTTATCTTCACCTGAGTTAGACCGTCCCTGATTCACACACTTCACCTGAGTTAGACCTTCCCTGAGACCCTGCCTTCCCCTGAATTAGAACTCACCTGAGCCATTCCACCTGAGTTAGACGTACCTGAGACCCTCCCCCCCCATCTTCCTCCTGGTTGGACCTTACCTGAGACACTAACTTCACCTAAATTAGACCTTACCTGACACCTATCTTCACCTGAGTTGGAATTTACCTGAGACTGCACCCTTCGTCTGAGGTAGACATTACCTGAGACCACACGCTCTGCCTGACTTAGAGTACACCTGAGATCCCATCGTCACCTGCGTTATACCTTACCTGAACCCTATCTTGACGTGAATTAGACCTCACCTGAGACCCTACCTTCACCTCAGTTAGACCTTACCTGAGACCACACCCTTCACCTGACTTAGACTTTGCCTACGATCGCATTCTTTACCTGAGTTAGACTTTACTGAGATACTACCTTCACCTAAGTTAGACATTACCTGAGATTACATTTCTCACCTGACTTAGGCTTCACCTAAGATCTCACTCATTCTTCACCTCACTTAGACTTTACATGAGACCACGCCCTTCACCTGACTTAGATTTACCTAAGATCACATTCTTCACCTCAGTTAGACATACCTGAGGTCCTATCTTTACCAAAGCTAGACCGTACCTGAGATCGCATGTTCACCTGAGTTAAACCTTGCCTGAGACCCCAATGTCACCTGAGACCTTAGCTGGGACCCTACCTTCATCTGAGTTGGCCCTTATCTGAGACCCAACCTTCACCTGAGTTAGACGTTACTTGAGACCACACCCTTCACTTGAGTTAGAGCTTACCTGAGACCACACACTTCACCTAAGTTAAACCGTACCTGAGACCCCGTTTCACCTGAGGTAGACCTATCTGAGTCAAGTCTGTACTTGAAACTACATTCTTCGACTTAATTAGACCTTAGATCCCAACTTCACCTGATGTAGACCCTGCCTGAGACCCCATCTTTACCTGAGTTAGACCTTGCCTGAGAACACACTCCACCTGAGTTAGACTTTACCTGACGTCACACTCTTTACATGACTTAGACTTTATCTAAGATCACATTCTTCACCTGAGTCAGACCTTACCTGAAATCTCATCTTCACCTGAGTCAGACCTTACCTGAGACCACCCCATAACCTCACTTAGACTTTACCTATGATCGCATTCATCACCTGAGTTAGACTTTACCTGAGATCCTATCTTCATCTGTATTATACTTTACCTAAGATCGCATTTTTTCATCTGAGTTAGACCTTACCTGAGACTCCATCTTGACCTGAGTTATACCTGACCTGAGACCCACATCTCAGAAGGCTTGGAAAAGTGGATGAAGACAGGGAAGTCAAAGGGTCCATTGTGGATTACATGGCATTTTAATATGCCCATTAGACAAGCACATGGAGGGGCTGAGCAGGTAGTTTGATATGAGTTAGATTTTGGAGCTTAGGAGAAATGGCTGGATGCTAGCCTGGGTGACATGACTGGGCAGAAGAGGTCCCGGGGCTCAGAGCTGGTGACAGTGTCTGATCCAGGCAGAACACTGAGGGAAGCCCCTGTGCTTGATTTCTGGAATATTTTTATTATAATATAAAATATATTATATATATTTATTATATATTATTAATTATTAATATATATTTATTTATATAAATAAATTTATATATTATATACTATATATTATATATAATTGTATATATTATATATAATTATATATATAATATATAAATTTATTTATATAAATAATATATAATTATATATAAATTATATATAATTTATATATAATATATAATATATAGTTTATACTCTCCTGGCAGAGTAGTAGGAGAACCCTAAGCTTGCTTCACCCCTCAAATCCAGCTAGGTAAATATCAAGTCATTCTGAACACCTAAGAAACTGATCTGAGGACTGGCAGAACAAACTCCACAACCAGAGGGAGAGAAGAGGCCACGCTGTGGAAGGTAGGAGGTGCAGAGAAATGGGTTGTGGGTGCTGTGGAAGGGAGGAAGCCCTAGTCATGGAGAGAGGGGAGTACACAGGGATATACACAGGGAAAACACTTCCCCAAAGCCATTGACTGGGAAAATGAGAGGGGCTGATTATCATGAGTTTTTCAACCAGCAGGGCTCAAAGTCCAGTGTTTTATTTACTTACTTATTTTTAAATTTTGTAATTTTTATTTATTTTTGAGAGAGAGAGAGAGAGTGCTAGCAGGGGAGGAACAGAGAGAAGGAGACACAGAATCTGAAGCTGGCTCGAGGCTCCTAGCTGTCAACACAGAGTCCAACATGGGCCTCGAACTGCAAGATCATGACCTTAGCTGAAGTCAGATGCTCAACTGACTAAGCCACCCAGGCGCCCCTTAAAGACTGGAGTTTTAGAGGTCCACAATGCAGTTGGTGTGGAGCCTGGAGGGTGCTGCAGTGCTCCTGTGGAGGAGGGTGGAGGCCCAGGAGCAGACAGGATCTGAAGATCTCCCAGGAAGCATGGTGAGAGATGTTTCCCCGTTCTTGGAGTGCTTTGGGAGAGGTGGAACTGCCTCTCAGGGGACAGAAGAACCAGTGGGCGCCATTGTGCTGCCCTGCCCCTTAGCATCAGTGCAGAGACACCTGTTGAGGGTGGCTAACCTGGACACCAGTTTTTTGCTGTGCTTTATCCAAGCCCCACACTCCTGGTTCAACTGTCCTTCTGGGACAAATCTTCACCAGTCCCAGAATGGTGAGACCCTGCCCAGAGGACCCGGGTCCCAGTCATAGCATATCCCTGAAGTTTGGAGTTTTGAAACTCAGCAGGCCTGGCTGGAATAAAACACAGGTGCACTGTGCTGCCAGGCAGGCAGATAGCCCAGACACAGACAAGGTGAAGATAGGGATCTGAGGGACACCTGGAACACACAAGAGGAGAATGTTTGCTCTTCTGTGAGGGCTTCCTGAACAGTGGCAGGCATGAACTCCCTTCTCCCAGGACAAGGGAGATGGCAGGCGCCATTTTTCTCCCCCACTCCTCAGCATAAACTACCTTCAGTAAGCAGCCCAGTACCAACAATGGCGGTCTAAACCACTTACACCAAGCCCCAGCCCCCTGTGCTCTGCAAGTGCTGCTTTTCTCAGGCAAGTGTGCCTGAGAACGAGAGCACCAGGCCCCTCCCCTTGAAGACCAGCACAAACCCCACCACACAAACCATGCCAGACTGACCAGACTGCTGCAAAGCTTCAGCTCTAGTGGAAACAGCATCAGGTCTCTTTTCACAAGCAGACCAGAGCGCACCCTAGTTAAAACTCACCACACTCTGGCCAAGGTCCAAACACTCCCCACTACAGGCAAGGAGAAATTCTGCAGAGGACTGATTTGAGAGAGAGAGCAGCCAAAACACAGCAGTGGAGTGCATGCAGCATACACCAGAGACACTTCCTCAAGTGCCAGGCCTTGGACAGTATATGACCTCTTCTTAAGATAGCCATTACTCTCAGGAACAGGAACAACAGGCCTTTCCTAACACAGAGAAGAAGACAGAGACCTAAGACAAAATGCCAAGATGGAGGAATTCATCCCCCCAAAAAGAGCAAGAAAAGGTCATGGACAGGGATCTGATCGAAACAGATATAAGTAATATGCCTGATCCAGAAATTAAAACAATCTCAAGGATACTAGCCAGGCTTGAGAAAAGCATAGGAGACACCAGGGAGTCCTTTATCCCAGAGATAAAAGGCCTACAAATTAGGCCAAAATAAAAAATGCTACAACTGAATTGTGAAACCAACTGGATGTAATGACCACAAGGATGGGAGAAGCAGAGGAATGAATCAGTGATATAGAAGATAAAATTACAGAAATAATGAAGCTGAAAAGAAGAGGGAAAGAAAAATATTGGATCATGAATATAGATTTAGGGAACTCAGTGACTCCATAAAGTATAACATTCGTATCACAGGAGTCTCAGAAGAAGAGAGGAAAAAGGGGAGGAAGGTTTATTTGAGGAAATTATAGCCAAAAACTTACCTAAACTGTGGAAGGAAACAGATATCCAAATCCAGGAGGCATAGAGAATTCCGATCATAATCAACAAAAGTGGGCCAACACCAAGACATATTATGGTAAAGTTTGCAAAATATAGATAAAGAAAAAATCCTAAAAGCAGCAAGAGAAAAGAAGTCCCTAACTTACAAGGGAAAACAAATAAGGTTAGCAGCAGATTTCTCCACAGAAACTTGGCAGACCAGAAGGAAGTGGCATACTATATTCAACATGCTGAGTGGAAAAAAATATGCAGCCAAGAGTACTCTATCCAGCAAGACTGTCACTCAGAATAGAAGGAAAGATAAAGAATTTCCCAGACAAACAAAAACTAAAGGAGTTTGTGACCACAAAACTAGCCCTACAAGAAACATTAAAGGGGACTCTTTTGAGTAAGAAAGAAAGACCAAAAGTGACAAAGACCAGAAGGGAACAGAGAAGCCTCCAGCAATAATGACAAAAAAAGTAATACGATGGCACTAAATTCATATTTATCAATAATTAGTCTGAATGTAAAAGGACTAAATATTCCAATCAAAAGACATGTAGTGTCAGAATGGATTAAAAAAAATGAGACCCACCTAAATGCTGCCTACAAGAGACTCGTTTTAGAGCTAAAGACACCTGCAGATTGAAAGTGAGGGGATGGAGAAAAATTTATCATGCTACTGGACATCAAAAGAAAGCCAGAATAGCCATACTTATATCAGATGAACTAGATTTTAAAACAAAGACTGTAACAAGAGATGAAGAAGGGCATTATATCATAATTAAGGGGTCTATCCACCAAGAAGATCTAACAATTATAGCTATTTATGCTCCCAACTTGATAGCACCCTAATACATAAATCAATTAATCACAAACATAAAGAAATGCCTTGATAATAATACAATAATAGTAGGGGACTTTCACACCCCACTTACAACAATGGACAGATCATCTGAGCAGAAGATCAACAAGGAAACAATGGCTTTGAATGACACACTGGACCAGACAGACTTAACAGATATATCCAGAACATTTCATCCTAAAGCAGCAGAGGGGCTCCTGGGTGGCTCAGCTGATTAAGCATCTGACATCAGCACAGGTCATGGTCTCACAGTTCATGAGTTCAAGGCCTGCATTGGGCCCTCTACTCTCAGCACAGAGCCCAATTCAGATCATCTGTCACCCTGTCTCTCTGCCTCTCCCCCATGTGTGCTCGCCTCTCTCTCTCTCTCTCTGAAAAGTAATCATTAAAAAAAAAAAAAGAAAAAAAAAAAGCAGCAGAATACATATTCTTCTCAGGTGCACACGGAACATTCTCCAGAATAAATCACATACTGGGTCACAAATCAGCCCTCCACAAGTAGAAAAAGATAGAGATCATACCATGCATATTTTCAGACCACAACACTGTGAAACTTGAAATCAGCCATAAGAAAAAACTTACAAAGACCACAAATACTGGGGGTTAAAGGACATCCTACTGAAGAATGAAAGGGTTAACCAAGAAATTAAAAAATACATGGAAGCCAATGAAATGAAAACACGCGACAGTCCAAAACCGTTGGGATGCAGCACAAAGGCAGTCATAAGACAGAAGTATATAGCAATCCTTCCTAAAGAAGGAAGAAAGCTCTCAAATACACAACCTAACCTTACACCTAAAGAAGCTGGAAAGAGGACAGCACAGCAAATAAACCCAAAAACCAGCAGAAGAAGGGCAATAATAAAGATTAGAACAGAAATCAATGATACTGAAATTAAAAAAACAAACATAGAACAGATCAAAGAAACTAGGAGCTGGTTCTTTGACAGAATTAACAAAATTGATAAATCCCCAGTCAGATTTATCAAAAAGAGAAAGGAAATGACCCGAATAAATAAAATCACAAATGGAAGAGATACATCACATCAGAGATACAAACCATAATAATAGAATATTATGAGCGGGGGCACCTGGATGGCTTATTCAGATAAGCGTCTGACTTTGGCTCAAGTCATGATCTTGCAGTTTGTGAGTTCGAGCCCCGTGTCGGGCTCTCTGCTGACAGCTCGGAGCTTGGAGCCTGCTTCAGAGTCTGTGTCTCCCTCTCTCTCTGCCCCTCTCCTGCTTGCACTCTATCTCTCTCAAAAATAAATAAACATGAAAAAAAATTAAGAGAATATTATGAGCAATTATATGCCAACAAACTGGGAAACCTGGAAGAAATGGATAAATTCCTAGAATCACATAAACTACCAAAACTGAAACAGGAAGAAATAAAAAATGTGATCAGACTCATAACCAATAAAGAAATTGAATCAGTAATCAAAAATCTCCCAACAAGCAAGAGTCCAGGGCTAGATGGCTTTTCAGGGGAATTCTACCAAACATTTTAAAAAGAGTTAATGCGTATTTTTTTTGAAGCTATTCCCAAAAATAGAAATGGAAGGAAAGCTTCCAAACTCACTCGCTGAGGCTAGCATTACCTTGATTCCAAAACCAAAGACCCCACTAAAAAGAATTACAGACCGATTTCCCCTGATGACCATGGATGCAAAAATTCTCAACAAGATACTAGCAAATCAAAGCCATTAAAAGAATTGTTTACCACGATTAGGTGGGATTTCTTCCTGGGCTGCAGGGGTGCTTCAATATCCACAAATCAATCAGTGTAATACGCCACATTAGTAAAGAAAGCACAAGAACCACATGATCCTCTCAATAGACGCAGAGAAAGCACTGGACAAAATAGAGCCCCCTGTCTTGACAAGACCCCTCGAGAACATAGGGATAGAGGGAACACACCTCAACATCATGAAGGCTATATACGAAAGACCCACAGCCAGTCTTATCAATTGGAAAAACCGAGAGTTTCCCCCGTAAGGTCAGGAACACGGCACAGGGATGTGCACCCTCACCACTGCTGTTCAACATAATACTGGAAGTCCTAGCCTCAGCAATCAGACAACAAAAAGAAATAAAGGGCATACAAATTGGCAAGGGAGAAGTCGAACTTTCACTCTTAACAGGTGACATGGTACTCTATATGGAAAACTCGAAAGACTCCACCAAAAAACTGCTAGAACCGAAACACGAATTCAGCAAAATCACAGGATGTGAAATCAACGTGCAGAAATCGGTTGCATTTCTCTACACCAACAGTGAGGCAGCAGAAAGAAGAATTTACCCCATTTACAACTGCACCAAAAACCACAGGATAGGAATAAACCTAGCCAAAGTAGTAAAAGATCTGTACACTGCAAACTATAGAAAACTTATCAAAGAAATTGAAAAAGGCATAAAGAAATGGAAAAACATTCCATGCTCATGGATTGGAAGAACAAGCATTGTTAAAAATGTCTATACTACATTCTACGCGTTTAATGCAATCCTCATCAAAATTCCACCAGCATTGTTCACAGAGCTAGAACAAGCGATCCGAAAATTTCTGTGTAACCACGGAAGACCCTAAATACCCAAAGCAATCCTGAAAAAGAAAAGCAAAGTTGGAGGCATCACAATTCTGGACTTCAAGCTATATTATTAAGCTGTAGTCATCAAGACAGTATGGTAATGGCACAAAAATAGACACATAGATCAATGGAAATAGACCCACAACTATATGGCCAGCTAATCTTTGACAAAGCAGAAAAGAATATCCAATGGAAAAAAGGTAGTCTTTTCAGCAAACGGTGTTGGGAGAACTGGACAGCAACATGCAGAAGAACAACACTGGACCATATTCTTACACCATACACAAAAATAAATTCACAATGGATTAAAGGTCTAAATGTGAACCAGGAAACCATCAAAATCCTGAAGGAGAACACAGGCAGTAACCTCTGTGACCTTGGCCTGAGCAACTTTTTACTAGACACGTTGCTGGAGGCAAGGGAAACAAAACTAAAAACGAACTATTGGGACTTCATCAAGATAAAAAGCTTCTGCACAGCAAAGGGAACAATCAACAAAACTAAAAAGCAGCCTAAGAAATCAGAAAAAATATTTGCAAATAATATATCTGACAAAAGGTTAGTATCCAAAATCTATAAAGAACTTATCAAACTCAACACCCAAAAACCAAATAATCCGGTTAAAAAATGAGCAGAAGTCATGAATAGGCATTTCTCCAAATAAGACATCCAGATGGCCAACAGATACGCGAAAAGATGCTCAACATCACTCATCATCAGGGAAATACAAATCAAAACTACAATGAGATATCACCTCACACCTCTGAGAATGGCTAAAATTAACAGCACAGGAAGTTGACAGGGACAACACAGGTGTTGACAAGGATGTGGAGAAAGGGAAACCTTGTACTCTTGGTGGGAATGCAAACTGGTGCAGTCACTCTGGAAAACAGTATGGAGGTTCCTCAAAAAGTCAAAAATAGAACTACCCTGTGATTCATTAATTGCACTACCAGGTGTTTACCTAAAGGATACGAAAATACTGATTCAAAGGGACACATGCACCCCAATGCTTATAGCAGAATTATCAACAATAGCCAAATTACAGAAAGGGCCAAACTGTCCATCGACCAATGAATGGATAAGGAAGATGTGGTATATACATACAATGGAATATCACTCAGCCATCAAAAAGAATGAAATCTTGCCATTTGCAATGACATGGATGGAGCTAGAGTATATTATGCTAAGCAAAGTAAGTTAGAGAAAGGCAAATACCATACGATTTCAGTCATGTGGAATTTGAGAAACAAAACAGATTAACGTTGGGGGGGGAGGCAAACCATAAAACAGACTCTTAACTATAAAGAACAAACTGAAGGTTGATGGAGGGAGGTGGGGAGGGATGGGCTGGATGGGAGATGGGTATTAAGGAGGGCATTGTTGTGATGAGCACTGAGTATTTTATGTAAGTGATGAATCACTGAATTCTACTCCTGAAACCAATATTACACTCTAGGCTAACTGGAATTTAAATAAAATCTTGAAACAAAACAATACAAAACAATAATATAGTTTTGAGGAAATTTCAGTGGGTCTACATTTCCATGCAACCCAATGAGTTTAAACCACAATTTTTTCTGTTACACCACTTGGTTCGGACCACAGAGCACAGGGCTAGCACATGGGTCACTGTGAAAAGGCAAAACTGTGAGGTCTAGGCATGTATCGAGCTTAGAGTTTGGCTTACTTGAGATAATAGTAGATTCAGTAGGGAAATGAATTGCCTACTTGTATGTGAGACCGTCACTCCTAAATACTATCTTGTAACCACACTATTGATAGGTAGTCTTGGAAGTTATACTCCCAAGCAGTGTCTGAAGTGCCTACCATGTAGTAACTGTTCAATATGTAAATTTTGAAAGAGTGAGAATTATTTTATGATGCTGATTAAGAACAGATCCCGGGGGCGCCTGGGTGGCACAGTCGGTTAAGCGTCCGACTTCAGCCAGGTCATGATCTCACGGTCCGTGAGTTCGAGCCCCGCATCGGGCTCTGGGCTGATGGCTCAGAGCCTGGAGCCTGTTTCCGATTCTGTGTCTCCCTCTCTCTCTGCCCCTCCCCCGTTCATGCTCTGTCTCTCTCTGTCCCCAACATAAATAAACGTTGAAAAAAAAAAAAAAAAAAAAGAACAGATCCCGATACTTTAGTTAGAAGTAGGCCACTTGACTGACTAAAAATCTAATGCGCCAAGAAGGGCCAAGGGAATGTTTGTAGCAGAGCACACACGATTTTAGAGAATAGTTCTGAGTCCATTACAGCACAGCACAAACAGGTGACTGAAGTCCAAAGTCTCATGCCATGAAACATGGTCACGATAACTTTTGCTCAGAATTTTTTTACGTAAGCATTAACCAATGCCCCCAAACAACCATTACGAGGTCTCAATAAAGTAGCCATAGAATGTCTACCGCCAAGAAAATCAGTTGGCTGTATCTATCTGGATGAATTTCTAGACTCTGTTTCCTTGGTCTGTATATGTTATCCTGTACCAGTACCATGCTGTTTTCGTGAGTATAGCTTTGTATACGGAATATTAAAGTCTGTTTTGTTGGTCAGCTCTTTGCAGATGGGGTTGGTCTTTGTTTTATTTGTTTGGTTGGTTTTTTGTTTGTTTTAGGCCTTTCCAGTAGGGCTAATTCAGCCCTTCTACTGAGACAGTGACCCTTCAGGGGTCTTTACTCAGTACCCCGGGTGTTCAAAAGGGCCTTCCACCCTGCGGGCTAAGAACTCAGGTTTCCCAAACCGTATCTCAGCTTTGGGAACTTTCAGCCTATAGATTCCCACCAGTTCTTTCCAGGCTCTAGGGTGTTTCACCCTTACACACCCAGATTGGTACCCAGGCAAAGTCTCAAGGGGATCCTTATTTCGGGAGCACTTTTTTTTTTTCCAATTCACCTGCTTTCTTTACTATTTTTTAATTTTTTTTAACGTTTATTTATTTTTGAGAGAGAGAGAGACAGAGCATGAACGGGGGAGGGGCAGAGAGAGAGGGAGACACAGAATCTGAAACAGGCTCCAGGCTCTGAGCTGTCAGCACAGAGCCTGACGCGGGGCTTGAACTCACGGACCGCGAGATCATGACCTGGGCCGAAGTCGGACGCTTAACCGACTGAGCCACCCAGGTGCCCCTCACCTGCTTTCATTAAAAAAAATTTTTTTAATATTTATTATTTTTGAGAGAGAGAGAGAGAGAGAGAGAATGAATCAGGGAGGGGCAGAGAGAGAGGGAGACATAGAATCCAAAGCAGGTTCCAGGCTCTAAGCTGTCAGCACAGAGCCTGATACGAGGCTCGAACCCTCGAACCACGAGATCATGGCCTGAGCCGAAATTGGACACTTAACCGACTGAGCCACCCAGGCGCCCCTTGGGAGCACTTTCTTTATGTAGCTTCCTCCTCTTCGATATGCTGTCCCACAAACTGCAAATCGCCTTACCGCCGTCCCCAACCCCCAATCTTTGCCTCTTCATCTCGGCAAGGTCTCTTCGATTCTGCTTGGGCTCCCATTCCCTGACCAGTGGTGTAAAAATCGCCTCCAGGCAGAAAGCTGGGGTGATGTAGGGCTCACCTCATTTGTTTCCATCACCTCAGGGACCATATGCTCCATGGCCGAGTGTCCCCGTATCTGAGCACAGTCACTTTACATATTTTGTCCTTGTCTTCTGGTTCTTTGTGCCAGAAGAGCAAGTTCTACTTCGATGACTCCTTTGCTGCCCGAACAGAAGTGACTGGTTTGCTTTCTAGTCCAAGTCAACACATGCTCGATGTAAAACATCTGTGTTCCGAGGGTCGTTTTGTGTGCCAAGGGCCACGACAGCATAAAAAAAAAGAAAAAAGAAAAACGAAAACAAACAACATCCCCAGAGTTACAGGAGACGCCAAGTGCACCTTCTGGGTGAGGAGAGAGGCCGGGAAGGCTTTCAGAAGACGCCGGATGGAGTGTTCAAGCATCTCAAACTTTCCAAGGCCGAATCAGTCTCCTGATCTTCTCCTCAAAACCTACTCCTCCAGGCCTTCCCTGTCTTCCTTAGTTCCTGGCAGCCCCGTCCTTAGAGCTGCTCAGACCAAAAGCCTGGACACCATCCTTGTCACCTTTCTTTCTCTTTTACCCCCCATCCGGTTCCCCTTCAAATCCCATCACACCCGCCTTTAAGCTGCATCCAGAGTGTACCTGGTCCCGCCGCCTCCGCTACTACTGCCCGGGTCTACACCGCTTCTGTCCTCGGAAGCGGGAAGTTTTTTATTCCACTTTGCTCATTGTCCACCACCTCCCATCACCACCATCCACACCTCTCCGAGGTTAAGTCCTTCAAGGGGCCGGGGGGGGGGGGGGAAGTCCTGTCTGGGAGGCACCCGAAACAGTACCTGGCCAAGGTAAGCCTCAGTAAATGTTCCATGGATAGATGAATGCTGAAGCAGTGGGAGAGGGGAGGTAGTTAGTAGGTGATGGCCATTGCAGGGTGAGGGGAAGGTGTAGATGATCCCTGAAGGGGGCGAGTCTGTGGTATGATCTGGAAACTGAAATTAGACGGATGGAGCTGGGATGAAGGGCACGTGGGGATGGGGCCAGGCAGCAGGGCAGTGTGCCGGTGGGGGGGGGGGGGGTTGAACTTTAGCCTGAAGGAGCGGGGCTGTCACTGAAAGTTTCTAGACTGGGATGGGGTGACAAGGTGGGGAGTGAAATCTGAGCATACCAGGAATCTGGTGGAAGACGTCAGCTTGGAGGTGGAGAGTCTGGACACAAGGAGACAAGGTTCCAAGCTCAGCAGCTCTGGTGATGAATGATGAAGACCTGAATTAAATCAGTGGCAGAGGTGAGATTTTTCAGGGAAGATGGGGGTGGAGTAGGAGGCCTCTAGGCTCACCTCCTTCCATGAACACGACTAGATAACTGTCAAATCATTCTAACTATCCCAGAAATTGATCCGAAGACTGGCCGAACAAACTCCACAACTAAACTCGGAGAGGAGGCCACATCGAAGAAGGTACAAAGTGTGGAGACACGGTTTGGGGGAGAAACAGATCGTGGCTGCTGTGGTACCATGGTACCATGGGAACCATGGTCTTGGGGAAGGGCCAGAGACAGACTGGCATACAGGGGAGCTGACAGGGAAAATGAACCCCCATAGAAATTGGCTCGGAAAGTGAGAGGGGCTATATTTCCTGAGTTCTTGTAACCAACGGGGGGCTTCAAGCCTAGAGTTTTAAAGGTCAGCGTGTTTGGTTTGGGGAGAGCTTATAGGACATTGGGGATACTCTTGGAGAGAAAGCAGGCAAGCAGCCTGCGGACAGACAGAATGGAAACAGCAATCTGAAGAGCACCTGGGGCACACAGTGAGGAGTTTATTCATTCATCTTGGCACATAGCCCAGAGAGGCAGCATTCACAGAGAGATCTCTCCAGGAACAGAGTAACTGGCCGGCACCATCCTCCTCCCCTGACCCTCAGCATGAGCACAAGGCCACCTTCGGAACCCGTGCGCATGGACACGCCCTACCTTGCTTACACCGAGTCCCCTCCCCCACACTCTGATGGAACCGCCCCCTCCAGTCGTGTTTGCCTCAGTCCCGGTGCGGTTGGCCCCACCCCCAGAAGACCATCCCAAACCCCTGCCAGCACCATGACTCCCTACCCAGGAGTTTTGTGAGGCCTCGGTTCTAGTGGCAGCAGCGACGGGTCTCATTTCAGAAGCAGACCAGAGCACACCTCGTTAAAACACGCCACCATCACACCAGGGACCAAACACTGCCCACAGCAGGCAGAGATAGCCTCCGCAGATGACTGACCTGAAGGATAAAGCGAGCAGGACAAGACAGTAAAGCACACACAGTGCACATTGGAGACAGTCCCAGAAGTGTCAGGCCCCGGAGAAGAGGGGACCCTATGCTACAGGGAACTACAGGACCTCTTCTTCATAAGGCCATTACCCCCAAGAACAGGAAATGTAGCTGACTTTCCTAACACACAGAAACAGGCACTGAGACTTAGACAAGATGAGAAGAAAGAGGAATTTGTCCCAAATGAAAGAACAGGACAAGGCAAAGCCAGAGATCTAAGCAAAACAGATACAAATAACATGTCTGATGGGGAATTTAAAACATTGATCATAAGGATTCTCACTGGACTTGAGACAAGAGTGGAAGATATGAAGGAGACCCTTAATGTAGAGATAAGGAATAACATGGCAGAGATAAGGGGCTCAATAAACAAAATGAGAAATACACCTGATGGAATGAACACCAGGCCAGAAGAAGCAGAGGAACAAATTAATGGCCTAGAGAACAGGGTAATGGAAAGTAATCAAGCTGAACAAACAGGAGGGAAAAAAAAGGGGTGCCTGGGTGGTGGCTCGGTCCATTAAGCATCGGCTTTTGGTTTTGACTCAGGTCATGATCCCATGGTTCATGGGTCTGAGCCCCATATTGGGCTCTGTGGTGACAACGTGGGGTCTGCTTGGGATTCTCTCTTTCCCAATCTCTTTCTGCCCCTCCCCAGCTCACACTCTCTCTCAAAATAAATAAACTTTAAAAAAAGGCAAAATACAGTGATAAAGAAAAAATATTAAAAGCAGCAAGACCAAAGAAGGCAGTTACCTACAAAGGAAACCCCATAAGTCTACCAGTGGACTTTTCAGCAGAAAGTTCCAAACCAGAAGGGAGTGACATGACATATTCAATGTGCTGAATGGGAACAACCCACAGCCAAGAATACTCTATCTAGCAAGGCTGTCAACAGAATAGAAGGAGAGATAAAGAGTTTCCCAGACAAACCAACAAAAACTAAAGGAGTTCATGACCACTAAACCAGCCCTGTAAGAAATATTAAAGAGGACTCTTTGAGTGGAAAGAAAAGACCAAAAATGACGGTATGAAGGTAGCAAACACAAGAGCAGTAAAAATGAATATTTCTGACAAAAATCAGCCAAGGAACTCACAAAATAAAAAGATACAGAATATGACACTGTATACCTAAAACATGGAGGAGAGAGGAGTAATGAATGGGTTCAAACTTGAGCGACTATCAATTTAATATAAACTGCTATATGCAGAAGAGGTTATACACACACCTAATGGTAACCATATATCAAAACCCACTAACAAATATGCAAAGAATAAAGAGAAATAAATCCAAATTTATCAGTAAAGAAAATGAGCAAGCCATCAAAGAGAGAAAGACTAGAAAGGATCAGAAGAAATCTTCAGAAACAACCACAAAACAACTAATAAAATGGCAATAAATACATATCTATCAATAATTACTTTGAGAGGCACCTGGCTGGCACAGTCGGTACAGCGTGTGACTCTTGATCTCAGGGATGTAAGTTTGAGCCCCACTTGGGGTGAGAGGTTACTTAAAAATAAAATCTTTTTTCTTTTCTTTTTTTTTCTTTTTTTTTTAAAGGGGGTAGTTGCCCCTTTTTAAAGGGGGTAGAGATTTTTTTTTAACGTTTATTTATTTTTGAGACAGAGAGAGACAGAGCATGAACAGGGGAAGGGCAGAGAGAGAGGGAGACACAATCTGAAACAGGCTCCAGGCTCTGAGCCGTCAGCACAGAACCCGATGCGGAGCTCGAACTCATGGACCATGAGATCATGACCTGAGCCGAAGTCGGACGCTTAACCAACTGAGCCACCCAGGCGCCCCAATAAAATATTTTTTAAAAATAATAATTACTGGGGCACCTGGGTGGCGCAGTCGGTTAAGCGTCCGACTTCAGCCAGGTCACGATCTCGCGGTCCATGAGTTCGAGCCCCGCGTCGGGCTCTGGGCTGATGGCTCAGAGCCTGGAGCCTGTTTCTGATTCTGTGTCTCTCTCTCTCTCTGCCCCTCCCCTGTTCATGCTCTGTCTCTCTCTGTCCCAAAAATAAATAAACTTCGAAAAAAAAAATTAAAAAAAAAAAAATTACTTTTAATGTAAATAGACTAAAAGCTCCAATCAAAAGACATAGGGTGTCAGAACAGATAAAAAGAAAAAAAAAACAAGACCCATCTATGTGCTGCCCACGAGAGACTCATTTCAGACCTAAAGACACCTGCAGATTGAAAGTGAGGGGAAGGAGGGGCTTCTGAGTGGCTCAGTCAATTAGGTGTCCAACTCTTGATTTCGGTTCAGGTCATAATCTCATGGTTGTGAGATGAAACTCCACATGGGAATCCATGCTAGGTGTGGAGCCTGCTTGAGATCCTCTCTCTCCCTCTGCCCCACCCTGCTCACTCATGCATTCACTCACTTTCTCTTAGAAGAAAGAAAGAAAGAAAGAAAGAAAGAAAGAAAGAGGCGAGATGGAGAAACACCTATCATGCAAATACATATCAAAAGAAAGCTGGAATAGCAATACTTTTATTAGACAAGCTGGACTTTGAAACAAAGACACTAACAAGAGACAAAGAAGGACACTATATAATAACAAAGGGGACAGTCCAACAAGAAAATATAACAATTGTAAATATTTTTGCACCCAACATAGTAGCACCCAAGTATATGAAACAATTAATAACAAACATAAAGAAACTAATTGATAATAATAGAGTAATAGTAGGGGACTTTATACCCCACTTACATCAATGGGCAGATGGTCTAAAGAGAAAATCAACAAGGAAACAATGACTTTGAATGACACACTGGACCAGATGAATTTAACAGATATATTCAGAACATTCCACCCTACAGCAACAGAATATACATTCTTTTAATGTTTATTTATTTTTGAGAGAGAGAGAGAGAGAGAGTAGGGAAGGGGCAGAAGGAGAGGGAGACACAGAATCTGAAGCAGGCTCCAGGTTCTGGGCTATCAGCAGAGAGTGGGGCTCAAACTCACCAGCCGTAAGATCATGACCTGAGCTGAAGCCAGACACTTAACCGACTGAGCCACCCAGGCGCCCCAGAATACACATTCTTTTAAAGTGTACATGGGACATTCTCCATAAAATATTACATTTTAGGCCACAAAACAAGCCTCAACAAATTCAAGAGGATCGAAATCATACCATGCAACCTTTCTGACCACGGTGCTATGAAACTGGAAGTCAACCACAAGAAAAAAATTGGAAAGAGGGCGAATACATGGAGGTTAAATAACATGTTACTAAAAACCATGAATGAGTCAACCAGGAAAAAAAGGAGAAATCAAAAAGCATATGGAAACAAATGAAAATGAAAACACAACTGTCCAAAACCTTTGGGACGCAGCAAAAGCTGTTCTAAGAGGGTGGCTCAGTCGGTTAAACGTCTGACCTCTGCTCAGGTCATGATCTCATGGTTTGTGAGTTTGAGCCTCGCATCGGGCTCTGTGCTGACAGCTCAGAGCCTGGAACCTGGTTCAGATTCTGTGTCTCCCTCTCTCTCTGCCTCTCCCCACCCCAGTCCCCACCCCCCGCAAAAAAAAAAAAAAATTAAAAAAAAATTTTTTTAATAAATAAATGAGGGAAATTTATA
Source organism: Prionailurus viverrinus (assembly GCF_022837055.1). Classification (NCBI taxonomy): domain Eukaryota; kingdom Metazoa; phylum Chordata; class Mammalia; order Carnivora; family Felidae; genus Prionailurus; species Prionailurus viverrinus. The sequence goes on from NC_062577.1 coordinate 824,866, forward strand.
GCAATACAGGCCCACCTCAAAAAGCCAATCAGTGGCAGAGGCCCTGAAAGGAAAGGGAAGGATTCGAATGGTATTTAGGAAGTGAGGCCTTCAGGACTTGGTAAACAAATCGGAGTGAGATGGGGCAGAGGAAGAGTCTAGGATGACCACCAGATTTCTAACTCGGGTGACTTGAGGGGTGGTGGTACCATTTGCCAAATACAGATGTAAAGTGGTCACATGGCATCACTAATCCTCCTCCTGCCCCTAGGTCACCAGGGCCTGTGATGGTGAGCCCCACGCCCAAACCACTCATCTGTATTCACCATAGGTGGACACGCGGCTGGAGGCAAGAAGTCTGACCTGAGCACCACTAACTGCAGGCTTTCTTCTGTTATGAAAGACCAAACCCATAATATAGATATTGCTTTAATTTGTTAGACAGGGATTTGTGGCTCCTGGCCCCACCCCGACTGCCCTATGAAGTAACCGGAGAGGGAAATGATGCATGGGTTTCCTTAAAGAGAAGTTTAGATTTGTCTAAGGTTACAAAGGTACAGACGAGAGGGATCATTGCACCACAATCTGCCAGGACAACAGATACGCACAGCACAGTATTAGACACTAAACTAAGCTCCCATGCCCTGAGGTATTCCTCTGTCTTCCTGTGAAGATCTTTCCCTTAATTGAGTGGTAAAGTGAGCAAGAAGATGCTTTGCTAAGTCAACCTGGAAGTCAATGGTCACAGTGCTCAGCTCACCTTTGCCACCAAGTCTGAGCTGTCTGACTGTCCCACCCAGGCTGGGACTGGCTGTCTTTTCCAGGCTGCTGGATGAGGGGCCCCAGGGCAGCACCCAAGAAGAGAATCCAAAGCATCTTTCATCTATCAGAGGGACCAGGGCGATGGGTGAATGCTGGGTCAGAAGCAAAGGGACTCTAAGCAAAGTCAGCAGGTGTGTGTGGCGTGGGGTGGGGGGTTGAGTCAACTTAGGAGGGGAGAAAGGAAGCATGCTGGAAAGATTCCCTGAGGGTCTGGAAAAGAGACGCAGAACCTGCCAGTGAGCATGGAGAGAGCTGTTCGAGCGACTCACTTGAATACAAGCAGCTTATAGAGCAATGGCCTTACATTTTATGGAACGGAAGAGGTGTAGAGTGGCAATAATGGGCAGTAGGATATAGGTAGGAAGGTAGAATTCACGTATTTAAAAAGCTTTTATTGGGGCGCCTGGGTGGCGCAGTCGGTTAAGCGTCCGACTTCAGCCAGGTCACGATCTCGCGCTCTGTGAGTTCGAGCCCCGCGTCAGGCTCTGGGCTGATGGCTCAGAGCCTGGAGCCTGTTTCTGATTCTGTGTCTCCCTCTCTCTCTGCCCCTCCCCCGTTCATGCTCTGTCTCACTCTATCCCAAAAATAAATAAACGTTGAAAAAAAAAATTTTTAAAAAAAATTAAAAAAAAAAAAAAAAAAAAAAAAAAAAAGCTTTTATTGAATACTCACGTGCATGTAAAACAATGATAGCAACGCAAGATCGCCACATGAACGGAGTAGACAGATTCCAGGCTGGCACGGTTGGAGGTGGCTTTTAGCACGTGGATGACTTCTCACGGAGGGTTCTGTCTAATTACAAGAATGACAGGTATATAATTTCTTCTTTAATGATGCTGTTAAAGGTGGCAATTTTGAGTTAAGTACATACTCTGTAAGAGTTTCACCCCACATTTTGAAGTTGATACTTTTTCTTCACCATTAATTGACCCTACTGCGAGTTCCAATAAGTGAATCAAGTCAAGAAGTTCACTTTCATGATGTTTTTTAAAGGATACATGAAATAAAAACATTTGAGCTCAAGAGATCTTTATAGATCCTTTTTCTTTTGCAGGTACTTGTACCGTTTGGATGATAGTTTGCTCCCTTGAACTACTGAGAACTGACCTGAATTAGGGGACAGACGTGAAGACAATGGCTTGTCCTGCATGGCCAACCAGTTCTTGTATAGTCTTAATACTCCAAATGGAAATAAATTGCACTCTGGGGTTTTTATATGTATGTGAAACACGGGTGTTATTCTGTGTCATTGCACAGCACCAACCTATCTTTGCTCTTACACGTATGACAAATAACACTGAAGAAGTATTAAGCCACTGCAAAAACCTCTCTTTCAATAGATAGAGACAGAGAGACAGAGAGAGAGATTGGTCTTTTACCAAACAGTAATGGTAGTGCCTTGCTCGCGTACAGCAAAATGCATCTGGGTCACAGAAATTTTGAGGGGGCAGGTTTGTTCTCTCTAAATAGATTAGTGTTTCAGACAAAACCACAGTTCCCCTTTTGCCGATATGTTTACACTTTCTTTATCTGACAGAAAAGAGGAAGTATTACAATATGGTGACGTCTCCTTAAATAACGACATGGCGAAATGTGTGACTCTGATAGGAAAAGTAAACAATTATGAATTCTTCATGCAATTTCTTTTTTTCTTTAAGTTTATGTATTTATTCTGAGAGAGAGAGAGAGTGAGTGAGGGTCAGAGAGAGAGGGAGAGAGAGAGAGAGAATCCAGTGGGCTCTGCACTGACAGTGAAGGTCTCGACGCGGGGCTCAAAGTCACGAACCATGAGATTATGACCTGAGCCGGAATCAAGAGTCTGACGCTCAACTGACTCAGCCTCCAGGGCGCCTCTCTTCATGCAACTTTTTGAACTTTTGTTTTGTGGGAGGAAACAGTAAGACTTTTCAAAACTGGGCTTCTCAACGCAGCTCAAGTTGGTTTCAAAGAGCACATTTGTGAGGTACGTAATCTGATAGACTTACAGGGATTGGCTGGAGGCGAAACTATTTCTTTCACAAGGACAAAAACCTACCAAAAATATCTAACCGTAGCTTTGAAAGTTAATACAGTTGTCATAGAGTGAATGGGTCCAAAATCCTGAAGGGCACCCACTGTGTGCTGCACACAGTTCCAGAAGACAGCAGTGAACTCAGGAGCTTATATTCCAGACAGACCCTAGAAAAAAGCAAGTCTGGAAAAGTTAGCAGTGCTACGTAAATATAGGGGATTGCCACTTTAGCTCAAACGACTGGAGCAAATCTTGAAAAAAAAAACTTTTATTCAGAAGAAAATGGATTTGGGTTAAAATTAAACCATTTCTAGGGCGCCTGGGTGACTCAGTCAGCTAAGCGTCCGGCTTCGGCTCAGGTCATGATCTCGCGGTTCACGAGTTCGCGCCCCATGTCGGGCTCTGTGCTGACAGCTCGGAACCTGAAGCCTGCTTCCCTCTCTCTCTGCCCTTCGCCTGCTTACACTGTCTCTCTCGCTGTCTCAAAAATAAATAAACACTAAAAAAAAAAATCAATTTAAAGAAATAAAAAAATTAAATTAAATTAAACCGTTTCTGTTCCTTCTAGGGTGTCTGGCAAGATCAGCAAGGAGATCAGCAATGCTGAGCAGAGGGACAATCCTGGAGTTTAGAGTACACCAAGCATTGTGTAAAGAGGTTCTTCGCTTCTAATTAAATAAAATTACATGTGTGCATTTTGTCACTTAATACTGGCTAGTTTTGGCATTCTCAGTTATTGTCTTTCTAACTATTTAATAAGTGAGGAGCCCACATCACAACAGAGACGGTGAGGCTCACAGGGGTCAGGGTTCCTCGAGGTCATCTGATCCCGGCTCTGCACTCTGACAGCTGATCTCATCAGTGACCCTTGCCGAGGGATTTGCTTGACCATGAGGCTCTAGATACACTTGGTTTCTATGCACAGAAGCCCAATTCCGAAGTCCTGCAATTAGATAAGATTGTCGGAATCTTCTCTTCCCAGGATCTATGTTCCTCATCTTCCAGTTACGTGAATTTTTCTGACTGTCCTGTGACGGCTGAACCGGGAGGGTAACCTCGGGGTGACGGTGACTGCCAGTCTGGAGATTGGTCTTACGCCACCAGAAGGGTGGGCAGACTTCTCCGGCAAGATGGGCTGAATGTAAACAAAGTTGAGTGTTAGATCATTTTGGAGCCTTTCCCCTGGAACAGCTGACGACAGGCATTGCCTGTTTCTGCCTTTGGCTTAAGCTGCCAGACCATGTGGTGGGGGAGCGTGCGCCATATTGGGGGATTTCATTCTCCCTGTTTAACGGTTCTTAATGCTGTTGGCTCTCAGGGAAATTCAGGACAAGTTCCTTCTGTGGCTTCAGGGTTAGCCTGATTGGCAAGGGAGTCTGTCTGACTGAGCACAAACTGAAGGCATTTGTTCGTTTGTGTGCTAGTAACCTTGTATTCAGGCACAGTTGTTCTAAGGATGGCAAAATGGAGGACTTCAGAATTTCTCATTATGTTGAACGGCTCTCCCCTTGGGACTCCTTAGGGTCTTAGCGGAGTCCCGTGTGCCACACTTACCCCCAGTTTTAGGCTTCTTTGTTTTTATCAGTGAGGATATTATGCAGGTTTTCTTAAAATGCACAATCAGCTTCTAGATCCAAACTTACAATTTTTGATGGCCTTCCAGAATTTGTGAATGAATAGAACAGCAGTTAACAATGTCACTCACATTAACCCATTTACATCTACTGGAATCTGCCAACGTTCTCTTATGCTCCTGTCCAACGGAGGCCTGCCATGTGAGCATATGATGAGGAAACATTTAGTACAGCAGAGCAAAGCCAGTACTGAACCAAGATTCCAGGAATGTGATAAAACCTGGCTATTGGGGACTGCGGGTCTTCCAGTAGGGACATGCCCCTTCTTGTATGGCCCAGGCCTGGCCAGATCCTTTCGTTGGGTTTCCTTCAGCATGGCTGAGAAAGGCAGTACTTTCCAAAAAAGAAGTTACTGAATACTGGGGGGAGGGGAGGAGCGGGGAAGGTGAATTACACACAGAGACTATCGTAATATCATTTATCCAATGATTCATTCAAAAAATATTCAGGGGCACCTGGGTGGCTCAGTCGGTTAAGCATCCACCTTTTGATTTCGGCTCAGGTCATGATCTCACCATTCATGGGTTCAAGCCCCACGTCGAGCTCTGTGCTGACAGCTCAGAGCCTGCTTGGGATTCTCTCTCTCCTTCTCTCGCTGCCCCTCCCCTGCCCTCTCTCTCTCTCTCTCTCAAAATAAATAAACTTAAAAAAATATTCATCAAGAATCTAGTATACACTGAAGACACAAATGGTGAATGACACTTTAAAGAGAGCTTGAGTCCCCACCACCAGCCCCTTAAGCTTATAGTTTTTAATACCCTTTGCTGATTTAAAAGACAAAAACCTGGGTGGCTCAGTCGGTTGAGCGTCCAGCTTCCACTTGGGTCATGATCTCAGGGTCCGTGAGTTCAAGCTCCACGTCGGGCTCTGTGCTGACAGTTCAGAGCCTGGAGCCTGATTCAGATTCTGTGTCTCCCTCTCTCTCTGCCCCTCCCCTGCTCTGTCTCTGTCTCTGTACCTCTCCCTCAAAAATAAATAAACATTAAAATTTTTTTAGAAAATATAAAAACTATGTGCAAAATACAGGGAGACACAAAAAAACAATTTTTTTTACAATCACCCGTGTATAATTACAGGGGGCACAAAAGAACCCTTGAAAAATATTCCCTGTGGTCCCTGTTCTCGTGGAGTTTCCGTTCTAGTTGTAGAAGCTGTTCTTGGGAAGTTAGACAGGAAACAAATAAAGGTGACGTGTGTCGGCTGGCGCCATGAAGACAGGGCAGGTAAGAGGACGGAGGGAGGGAGGGTGAACTCTAGGCGGGGGATGGGGGGTGGGTCAGGGAACACCTCCCTAAGAAGGCCCGCCAATTTCATTCTATCTCTTTCTAGTCCCAAAGGGCTGGCTCAACTTTGCAACACCTCGCTTCCCAGGCTCAAGCATCCCCAAGCGATGGACCCACTTCATGGAGGCTGGTTTTGCAGACAACTTGGATTCCTACAGCGAAGGGCTGGCTCTTCTCTTCGATTGACCGGATACTTGCTTGTTGGTTCTACTTTCCGATCTAGGAGCCTGTATTATGCCCACAAACTGAAACTTACTCTCCCCATCATGGAGGCTAGACATCCAAAATCAGCGTGTCACAAACAGCATCATGCCTGTTCTGAAGCCTTCTGTAGAAGATCCTCCCTTGTCTCTTCCAGCTTCTCGTGGCCCCAGCAGTCATTCCAGTCTCTGCCTCTGTCTTCACGTGGACATCTTCCCTCCATGTCTATGTCTCTTCTCTTCCTAAAGGACACCAGTCATGTTGATTAAGGGTCCATCCTACTACAGTATGACAAGGAATTATATCTTCAACGACCCTTTTTCCAAATAGGGTCACACTCTCAAGTACTGGGGTTAGGACTTCACCACAGCTTAAAAATTTTTTTTTTTATAATTTAAGTACAGTTGACATTACATTGGTTTTTGCACAACATGGTGGCTCAAGAATTCTTTTGTTTTTTTCTTATGAAGGCTCCATGTCCAATGTGAGACTAGAACTCCCAACCCTGAGATCAAGAGTTGGACACTCAACCAACTGAGCCACCCAGGTGCCACTGTGACTCAGCACTCTATACATCACTCAGTGCTCACACAAGAAGTATAGTCACCATCTGTCGCCATCCAACATTAGTGCAAGGCTTTGACTATATCCCCTATGCTGTGCTTTTCATCTCCATGACTTACTGATTTTATAGCTGGAAGTTTATACCTCTTAATCCCCTTCACCCATTTTGCCCATCCAACCCCTCCCCTGGGGCAACCACCAGAGTCTGTTTACGAGTCTTTTTCTCTTTTTGCTTGTTTGTTTTGTTTTTTAGAGTCCACATGTAAGCGAAATCATATGCTATTTGTCTTTCTCTGACTGACTTATTTCACTTAGCATCATACCTTCTAGGTCCATCCATGTTGTTGCAAATGGCAAGATTTCATTCCTTTTTATGGCTGAGTAATATTCCACTGGGAGTGTGTATATACAGCACATTTTTATCCATTCATTTACTGATGGCCACTTGAGTTGCTTCCCAATCTTGGCCATTGTAAATAATGCTGCAATGAACTTGGGGGTGTGAGTTGTAGAAGTTCTTTATATATTTTGAATATTAACCCGTTATCAGATAAATCATTTGCAAATATCTCCTCTCTCACGTTCAGTAGGTTGCCTTTTCATTTTGTTAGTGGCTTCCTTTGTTTTGCAAAAACTTTTTACTTTGGTGCAGCCCTTACAGTTTATTTTTGCTTTTGTTTCCCTTGCCTGAGGACATATATCTCAAGTATGTTGCTAAGGCTGATGTCCAAGAGATAATGCCTGTCTTCTTCTAGGAGTCTCGTGGTTTCACGTCTCACATTCACATCTTCAATTGATTTTGAATTCTCTTTTGTAAATGGTGTAGGAAAGCAGTCCAGTGCCATTCTTTGGCATGTGGCTGCCCAGGTTTCTGCACACCATTTGTTGAAGAGACCACCTTTTCCCCTTTGTATACTCCTGCCTCATTTGTCATGGATGAGTTAACCATATATGCATGTGTTTATGTCTGGGCTCTCTGTCCTGTTCCATTGATCTGTATCAACGTATCTTTTAGGGAGGACACAATTCAACCAAAAACAGAGACCAAGGATGCAGCCCTTGTTTTCTTCCCAAAACAAGTGACTGGGTCAGGAGTGACTGACATCGTGATAAATGAGCACACACACTGAGAATTTCTTTGTGCCTCCATAGGAGGCTGGTTGTACGGCAAGCCTTTGTGTGGGAAGCACGATATTCCTATAATCTGAGTAACACCATTCGGTCACGGGAGAACGATGAAGGTCAAACTCTTGGTTTATTACTAACTACGTGTTGATTGGTAGTATACAAGGGAATGTCGATCTGAAGAAACTAGAGACTTCTTGTTTCATTTTCTTAAATCCATAGTGATCGTAAGAATAACTAAACACTTCTTGAGCACGTTAGGGGCCAAGTACAGCTGACCCTGGAGCAACGTGTGGGTTAGGAGACGAACCTTCTACAATAGTCGAAAATCCACGTGTAATTTTCGACTCCCCCCAGACTCAACTACAAATAGACTACTCATGACCAGAAGCCTTACTGATGACGTATATAGCCGATTGACACATACGTTGTATGTTATACGTATTTTTTCCCATATTCTTACAATAATACTAGAGAAAAGCAAATGTTTTTAAGAAAATAGTAAGAGAAAATGCATGTACTGTACTGTGGTACATTTATTTTTAAAATCTGCATATAAGTGGACACGTGCAGTTCACACCCAAGTTCAAGGGACGACTGTACTATTCCAAAGTGTTCTATACAGGTTAAGCATTTCATTTCCCAGAGAGCACTATGGCATAAACCTACCGTCTTTTTGTATATTGCAAACGAGGAAACAGAGGCAAGGAGTGGTTACGTAACTTGCTCCAAGCCGTGTGGGGCAATAAAACGTAGACAACTTTGCAAATCCCTATAACTTTTTCCTGCTTCTGTACCAGAAGCATTATTTTGATTTTTTTAATGTTTATTTATTTTTGAGAGAGAGAGAGAGAGAGAGAGAGAGCGAGCATGAGCGGGGGAGGGGCAGAGAGAGGGAGACACAGAATCGGAAGCAGGCTCCAGCTCTGAGGTGTCAGCACAGAGCCGGACAGGGGGCTCGAACTCACGAACCTCAAGATCATGAGCCGAAGTCGGACACTTAGCCGACTGAGCCACCCAGGTGCCCCGTATAGGGTCGTGTATAATCACAAAGGGTAACAAATCTGAACCTCTTCGGTAATTATTTTTAAACCACTCAGGACAGGGGTCCATCTTAGGTATACATTCATTCTCCTGATTGTAAGCAAACACCAGTTAATAAAATTAAGCAAAAGCAGGAGGTGACTAGATAAAGGTGGTGAGCGCAGAGCCTTTCACGTTGCATTATGTGAACATCTCATTCGTTCACCTGGATTCCAGTAACTGAAACCTGGTCTGTGACTTTAGCACAATAACTTAAATTTTTTTTTTTTTTTGTAAATGGAGAACACAGCCACTTAACAATAAAACACAAATGCCCTCCCTTCTTGTGGCATGAGATAAAGAAACATGACTTACATGATAAATTTTAAAGCCGAATTGCTTCGACTCATACGTTTATCTGTCATAAAATGTACTGTCTCTATATTTATGTTAAGAGACACGTACACGGTTGTTACTGCTTACTGATGGTTGCGGTATATAATAGAGCAGTAATCGGTCTTTTCCATGACTTTGCAATTTGGAAAAGGTATCAGCAGTCACACTGACCACATACTCAATGTCAAGAAGCCAGGCAGAGGTGAAGGACCTTTGAGGAGGGAGGGATCAGTCACTCTGGGGACATGTAAGAATAAGAACATTCAGGGGGCGCCTGTGCGGCTCAGTTAGTTAAGTGTCCCACTCTTGGTCAGGTCGTGACTCACAGCTCGTGAGATCGAGCCCTGTGCGGGGCCCTGCGCTAATGGCCTAGAACCTGCTTGGGATTCTCTCTCTCCTTCTCTCTCCGCCCCTCCCCGAGCTCATGCTCACTCTTTTCTCTAAATAAACAAATAAATAAATAAGTAAATAAGTAAATAAGTAAATAAATAAATAAAAGAAGGAGAACATTCAGCTCAGTCAGAAAGGAAAGCCCACAGTTCAAGGGAGAGAGCTTTACCGAAGGCAGTCATCTCACACTTCCAGCACGGCCATATTGAGCCAGCCAAAGTTCAAGTTCACCTGCTTCTCGCAGCATTAAGTTAGAGAAAACCACCACAATAATGGTAGGCCGATTTGCATTCTTACGAGCAGTGTCCTTCCACTTTGTTCCTATCTTGGACTGTTTTTTTCTGTCTTGAGTTCCGGAGTTACTGTCACCTTTGGAAAACTTCTGCGTGTGGTTGTTCCTCTGAATATTGTGCTACTATTCATGAAAGCATCTACAAAGCCAGTCAAAATGAAGGAGGAAAACTAGCATTTATTAGACCCCTCTGACGTGTTTGGCACTGTTCTGAGTGTGTTACTCGGGCTGTGAATTTTAGGCCCCGATGACAACTCGGTGTGTGTGGGGGGGGGGGGCCCTATTATCATCCCAGGGTCCAGATGAAGGAGTAGATGATGAGAAAGAGACACTCTGGGGTCTGCAGAGTCGTGAGGTGAATGGCAGTTTGTAAATCCTCGGCCTCTCCGTTCTCTTCCCCTCTGTGAGCCTGTTGCTGCATTATGCTCCTGGCATGGATCGTCATTTTTTTAGATCAATTCTTTGAATTTTATTTCATTAATGAATTTATGTTTTTATTATTATTTTTAAGTTTTTATTTTGATAGAGACAGAGCATGAGCGGGGGAGGGGCAGAGAGAGAGGGAGACAGAGGATCCCAAGTGGGCTCCGTACTGTCAGCACAGAGCCTGACGCAGGGCTGAGATCACGACCCGAGCCGAAATCAAGCCTCGGACGCATAACTGTCTGAGCCGTCCAGGCAACCCTAATCATGGATCATCATTAAGTGTACCCCTAGAATAGCAGCTCTAACAGCCTCCGCGGTGTGTTCTCTGTCCCGTTCTTTGCCACAGTTTGACGGTAAATATGTTACACTAGAACAGGTGCTTTTGTGAAGGAGCTGTTAGAATTATAGAAGAATGTGATATCGGTACATAGTAATTTGGGGAAGAGAGAGCAAGATATCCCCCAAGAAGATAAAGGAAATCAAATTGCCCCCTTTGAGGCTCAGTCTGTTAAGTGTCTGACTTCGGCTCAGGTCGTGATCTCATGGTTCGTGAGTTTGAGCCCCGCATCAGGCTCCATGCTGACAGCGTGGAGCCTGCTTGAGATTCTTTCTCTCACCCTCTCTCTCTGTCCCTCCCCCACTCATGCTCGCACTGTCTCTCTCAAAAATAAGTTAATTAACTATTAAAAATATTTTTAAAAAATAAAAAAATTGTTCTTTCAGGGCGCCTGGGTGGCTCCATGAGTTAAGGTCTTCCTTATCCGGCTTCGGCTCAGCTCATGATCTCATGGTCTGTGAGTTCGAGCCCCACGTCGGGCTCTGTGCTGACAGCTCAGAGTCCAAAGCCTGCGTCCGATTCTGTGTCTCCCTCTCTCTCTGCCCCCTCCCTCACTTGCACTCTGTCTCTCTCTCTCTCAAAAATAAACATGAAACACATTTTTTAAAATTATCCTTTGAATGACAAAGGAATGAAATTCAGCCATGTCATGGGTAGACTTGACCATCGGTGCGAGTGAACTGAGAGACCGTGCATCGAGAAGTTGGAAACGCCCATGTATCGCTCGCAGTGACCCGGAAGCAATCTCAAGAGAGCCAGCCTGGTTGTAGTTTCACCAACAAAAACCCAGTCTGCTGTGCTGGGCCCTGCCTGGACTGACCTTGGGCTCCAATTGGCAGCCGTGAACCTTTTCTCCCTGGGAAAGGAATTCAGGGACCGGGAGCTGGCAGTGTTTGTCTCGCCCAGACTGTCCTGTTGTGAGGCAACTGTGAGCCATCAGGCGTCTCAGGCTTGGATGAAATCTCTCTCCAAACAATTCCCGCCCTTCAAACTTCGACTTAGTGTTCATCAAGCAGTCTTTCGGTCATTCCATTTCCCAGATACCTCAGCCTCGGAAAAGGGGGTGCTCTGGATAGGAGTCACGGGGATCCTAGCAAAAGCAAGGCAACGTCCAGGACTGTAAGTCAATACATTAGAATTGAGGTTTGTGTCTATAAACTTTTTACGAATGTGCTTCCTACAAGTCAGTCTCCTGGAGACGGATGAGCACTGGGGTCCTGGCACGGCTCAGTTTCTGGACTAAGACTAGAGCCAGGTTTGCGGTGCTGTCACCCTGAGCATGTCTGAGGGGCTGCCGGCCGGATGCCTTTGCTCTCAACGCTCTTCTTTCCAACCTTCGAAAACAAGCGCAATGGTTGGCCACGTAAATGTCAGGAAACAAGTAAAAAGTCCGAGAAGGTAAGCAAACTTCTCAGAAGGCTAAAAGTGAACCTGATGGCACACGACTTGAGAGAATAATAGGAACCACATAATTCAGAGAAGTGACAAAGAGGGGGGCGCCTGGGTGGCTCAGTCGGTGGAGCATCCGACTTCGGCTCAGGTCATGATGTCACGGTTCATGAGTTCGAGCCCCGCGTCGGGCTCCGTGCGGACAGCTCAGAGCCTGGAGCCTGCTTCGGATTCTGTGTCTCCCTCTCTCTCTGCCCCTCCCCCGTTTGTGCTCTGTCTCTCTCCCTCTCTGTCTCTCTCTCCAAAATAAATAAACATTAAAAAAAAAGTATTCAGAAGACAGCTTCAGAGACATGTTGTAACACACAGCCTGGACACCTTTGGGTTTCAAGGCGGCCAGCTTCTCGACCAGTGCGAATAGCACCATTGCTCATTCGCGCCCCTTATCTGGAGAGTCCCTTCCATTAACTTGTTGCAAACACATGAGATAATGGCAGCAATTATGGGGGAAGGTATTTTTTATTCAGGTTCATGAAGCTGGAAACGCTTTGTTTCTCTTTCATATCGCAACTGTGTTTTGTTTCCCGTCTAATCACCCATGTTGATGTTTTAAAGTGGCCAGGAGAATAGGTTTTCTTTATTCTGCTCGCGGTTGTGTCATAAAGGGTAATTAATTCCCTTCGGGTTGAAGTGGATGGGACACAGGAACTCAGGAACCCCGCGGGCTGTTTAGGTTTGCCAACACAAGATGTCACTTTGAGCAAAAATCCCATCGAAACACACTAGATTAGGTCATTTCGAAGGGCCCCCTGACTCTGGTAATCTGTGATTTATATATGAAATTATATAGTAGATGGGTTAACATAAAAAAATCAACGACTAGCTGGGGCACCTGGGTGGCTCAGTTGGGTAAGCGTCCGAAGCTCAGTTTCGGCTCGGGTTGTGATCTCATGGTTTCGTGAGTTCGAGCCCGGCATCGGGCTCTGCGCTGACAGTGCAGAGCCTGCTTGGGGTTCTCTCTCCCTCTCTCTCTACCCCTTCCCTACTCACACTGTCTCTGTCTCTCTCAAAATAAATAAACTTAAAAAAAAAATCAACGACTAGCAACTTAAAAGAAAAATCTTACTGCAATGACGGACCGTAGCCTGATATTCACGTAGAACAATGCATCCAAAACGATAGAGAAACATGTTCCGTGCTATCACTCATTGTTCTTATCTACCCAGCTTAAATAAGTCATCTGATGTCCAACAAAACATAGGCAATAGCAAACACTTGGTAGAAGTTTGAAGTTTACTACATATTTTTACACATAGTCCTCACAACAGATGGAGAAACTGAGGCTTGGACAGTCTGAGGTCTTTTTGCACAGATGCACTGATACCAAAGATAGCCCGGTCATCAGGATTCACATGTACATCTGCTTCCTGTGAATTCAGTGCTTTTGTGTTTCAACACGCCGCTTCCCAAAGTGTTTCACACATTTGAGGAAAGTCTCAGAATACCGCCTTTACCACATGCTGTAGATAACTGCCCTCCCTTGTGTGTGCGTTGAGGCTGGTCTAGAGTAGGATATGACTTGGGCTGACCTGGCCTGTGGGCCTGATGGTCTGGGGGGACTTGAAGGATGGCCTAAAGTTGGGAGTTCCAGATCTCCTCTTCGCCAGGAGGCTGACAATATGCAGGTTTGAAGTCTGCCAGCAAAAATAGCAAAGGAGGGGCGCCTGGGTGGTGCAGTCGGTTAAGCGTCCGACTTCAACCAGGTCACGATCTTGCGGTCTGTGGGTTCAAGCCCCGCATCAGGCTTTGGGCTGATGGCTCAGAGCCTGGAGCCTGTTTCCGATTCTGTGTCTCCCTCTCTCTCTGCCCCTCCCCCATTCATGCTCTGTCTCTCCCTGTCCCAAAAAAATAAATAAACGGTGAAAAAAAAAATTAAAAAAAAAATAGCAAAGGAAAGAAAGGATTCTAATTAAATACTGTTAACAAAGCCAGTGGGTTCTTAAGGACCCTGCCTGCAACTGTCATTGAATGGCTTATGGAGATTTATTCTACGTAACAGATGGTTTCCAGTTCAGCTGGACTCACACCCAAGTCGGCCAAGGTTGGTTTCCGTGCATCTCTTTGTCCCGTGGTTCTGCCTCATGACTCCACCCAAGTCTTATGGTGTCAGTGGGACTATAATTACTTCTTTGAAACCTTCATGGTCTATATTTATTATTTTGGGGTGGGGAGGGGGAGAAATCTGCATGATGTTTAAACTGAGAGATTCTTGATTTTCCAATCTTTGGGTTTTTTTAATGTATTATTTTTAATTTTTTATGTTTATTTATTTTTCAGAGAGACAGAGAGACAGAGAGAGACAGAGTGTGAGCAGGGGAGGGGCAGAGAGAGAGGAAGACACAGAATCTGAAGCAGGCTCCGGGCTCTGAGCTGTCGGCACAGAGCCCAGCTCGGGACTCGAACTCACAAACCGTGAGATCATGCCCTGAGCTGAAGTCGGATGCTTAACTGACTGAGCCACCCAGGCACCCTTCCAATCTTTGAACACTAACTCAAAAAGACAGAATCTTGGGGTGCCTGGGTGGCTCAGTCGGTTAAGCAACCAACTCTTGATTTCTGCTAGGGTCATGATCTCACAGTTTGTGAGTTCGAGCCCTGCATCAGGCTCTGTGCTGACAGCGTGGAGCCTGCTTGGGATTCTATCTCCCTTTCCCTCTGCCCCTCCACCCCCTCAAAAATAAATAAACATTAAAAAATATTTTTTAAAAATTAAAGACAGGGATTCTTACACCATGGCTCTGCTGGGTCTCTCCTCGCCCTCTTCTTTTTAGAGTTAAGGTTTCCACTGTCTACCCTGCCGAGGAGACAGCTACCAGCTTTATTTACTAAAGATTTTTCTTTTTTATTTTTTTTTTCAACGTTTATTTATTTTTGGGACAGAGAGAGACAGAGCATGAACGGGGAAGGGGCAGAGAGAGAGGGAGACACAGAATCGGAAACAGGCTCCAGGCTCTGAGCCATCAGCCCAGAGCCTGATGCGGGGCTCGAACTCACGGACCGTGAGATTGTGACCTGGCTGAAGTCGGACGCTTAACCGACTGCGCCACCCAGGCGCCCCAAGATTTTTCAAGTGTCTGTTTCCCGAAAGTTGCCCCATTGAAGAGGCAACACATGCTTGTTAATGGGATTGAAAGAGCCAACGAGTGTTGTGCACGTCCCCCAGAAAACGTAAAAACCTCCCAACCATACAAAAACATAAGTGCTGTGGGAACGGTGTAGGGTAAGGGGGTGTTTTCTATTTGTACTTTAACCAAAGTCGTCGACTATATTTAACACCTGAAATTCGCCAAGTGTATTAAACCCTCATGTCCACCATCTGTGGCAAAGGTAAGGAAGGGTAGTCATCTAACTTTAAAATTACACCCTTTAAAATAAGAGAATGTAGAATTGTACAAACAAAAGAAATCTGAGAGATTTCTATTATTCAAAAATAGCCAAACATAAAAGTAGCAGGCTTTCCTTAAAAGTGCCTTTTGCCCACCTGGTGGGAAATGAGTCTGTGATCCAACCCATTCTTTTGAATACATGGCTTGACCAAAACCAGAATGGGAAGCTAGAATATTCCCACGACTGGCTAGGGCACTGAGTGTTCATTATAATTATCAGTAAGATATTTGAGAAAGAGTTGTAGCTCTCTTTGATTTGAAAGGAGGTTTTAGAAAAAAAAAATATTTCAAACGAAAGTTAATTTTTCCTTTCATTCTGTTCTCCTGATTGCATTGCTGAAGGACACAGGTACTGGTCTTATCAAGCTTTGTATCCCCAGTGCCTTGAGTAACAACCAGCCTATCGAAAACACTCAAATAATATTTGCTGGAATGAAGAAATGAATGAACGAATGAGGGAGAACAGGAACAAAACTATACTGAAAAATTCGATTTGACAATTATGATTTAGAATCTTAAGGATGTGGGGCGCCTGGGTGGCTCAGTCGGTTAAGCCTCCGACTTGGTTTTGGCTCTGGTCATGATCTCACAGTTTGTGAGTTTAAGCCCCACATCAGACTGTGCGTTATCAGCCCAGAGCCTGCTTGGGATTCTCTCTCCCTCCCCCTCCCCCTCCTCCCCCCCCCGCCCCCCCCCCCCCCCCCCGGTCTCTGCCCCTCCCCCACTCACACTCTCTGTCTCTCTCAAAATAAATAAATAAACGTCAAAAAAAAGTTCTGTGTTTTTTTCTTCACTAAGCAGGAATTATGTGGTCTACTAATAAATAATTCACTTCTGCACCCTAAAGGTCTTCTACGTTGAAACTTATCTTCAGGAGGAGACTGCCTTAGGCTATGCTGAACTTTATTCTGGACATTCCATTGCGGCTCTATACATAGGGCATCCTCGTGAGCATCTTACTTTGATTTTCCCAGACACTTCATGGTGAAAAACTGATACCATGTCACCTACACCTTTCTCCAATCAAATCCAACAAGTCTCCCTGAAGTTTATTAAAAAACCAGACAGAGGACCCCAGGAGGAGTAGAAGAAGCAAAAGGGAAAACAAATCCACAGTTTTTCATCCAAACCATGCAGAGATATTGTTTTGACTAGCGATTTAAAACACTTCAAAAACTGAAAGTACCATGCAAATGCCACGGTTGATAAAGGACACGTGCGCCCAACGGGATTAAAATACGTTTATGAGAAAGAGAGGCTGAGGATCTAATGAACCAGGCACGAAGCAATTGCTAAAACGGGTGACCTATTCCCTCAATGGAATATCAGATTTGGCCGTGCTCATTTCCATGACTTCTCAGCTCTGCAGAGCCGACTTCTCTGAGCTGGGTTTCCTTAGAGGCGGGGAGCATCAGACAAGCGAGGGATCTGTGACTTCAGAGCAGTATTTGCAACACCACTGACTAAAAGCAGCTTGTTAACTATTACGTGCCCTCTGGAATCTGGTATAACAGCGCTCTAAGGCAATCGCGAGTCTTGAAAAGGCAAAGGTTGAAAACAAAAATGCAGTGATATGTGTGTGGCAGAATTTCAAGATCTGTCATTAAAATGGTATTTGGTCGGGGGTGTGGGGGGGCGGCTTAAGGAACAGAGAAATCAGAACCTTGACAGTTTTAGTTAAAATGTATAGATTTGGGGGCACCTGGGGGGCTCAGTCGTTGAGCGGCCGACTTCAGCTCAGGTCATGATCTCGTGGTTTGTGGGTTCAAGCCCTGCATTGGGCTCTGTGCTGACAGCTCGGAGCCTAGAGCCTGCTTCCGATTCTGTGGCTCCCTCTCTCTCTTCCCCTCTCCCACTCATGCTCTGTTTCTCTTGCTCTCAAAAATAAATAAACATAAAAAAATTCTTCTTAAATGCATAGATTTTAAGAAGTGATATTGGGAGAGGAGAATGTGAAAGAAAGGGAGAGGCAGAAAGGGAAATAATTTTTAAGAAGAGATTAATTATGATATCATGTTTATGACAAATACTATCATTGTTTAGAGAAAGAAAGAAAATATGTGGCTTTTTGGGGTATCACTCATTTAAAACATTTTTCAGGTGCATAAACACTATTTTAATGACAGAAATATATTACTTTTCTTCTTTAAAAACTGTAGATTTGATTTAATGACTTTTTTTTTTAATGTTTATTTTTGAGAAAGAGAGAGCGTGAGCAGGGGAAGAGCAGAGAGAGAGGGAGACAGAATCCGAAGCAGGTTCCAGGCTCCGAGGTGTCAGCACAGAGCCCGACGTGGGGCTGGAACTCACCAACCGTGAGATCAGGACCTGAGCCCAAGTTGGAGGCTTAATCGAATGAGCCACACAGGCGCCCCTGACGGGGAGTGGGAGGGTAGGTGATGGGCATTGAGGAGGGCACCTGTTGGGATGAGCACTGGGTGTTGTACGGAAACCAATTTAACAATAAATTTCATATTAAAAAAATTATAATAATATCTTTTTTTTATAAGGAAAACAAAATCCATCCCAAAGTATTTGTGGAAAATCATTTGACCATCCGTTTCCCCATCTATAAAATGAGTTGTTTGGCCTAACTATCTCTAGGGTCCTTTTTAATCTAATATTGCATATTTTGCTTCGAATGGTGAAATTGATAAAGACATACTAATTCACTAAACAATTATCTTATTTACATGTTGGCATTATACCATCTCTGGAGATGTCATGGGGAACAAGAAAAATAAGATTCTTCACTCACCAAATTGATTGTCAATTGGAGAAATCCAGGCTGGGCACTGCTGGTTATAACCCATAATCTCTACAAAAATGATGAAAATGTAACTGTTCAGGGCAAATGATCACCTCTCTTTCAGCCTGGCAAGCTTCACTCGTTGTTGTTAAAGTAGCAAAGCTCCCTGCCCCCACCCATTTCTTTGTAAAACAAACCAAAATCTAAATCACAATACTTCAACGAGATTCTAAAAGTCCCTGAAATCAGATGGTCGTTGGTGGCTCCCAGGATGCTGGGCTGGTATTGAAATATTGCCTTTTAAATAAAACATTCCAAATGGAAGCGGGAGGGGCCATGTCATTATCATTTTCTAGGCTTTCTACCGAAAGAAACCCCCTGAAAAAAACAAAAAACCAACCTGTTGACCACTACAGGTCAAGAGGGAATGAAGTTCTGAGCCGGGCACATACTTCTCCTTAATCTCTGCAACAGCCCCGCAAAGGAAGTGAGCAACATCATCCTTTCTCCCCAGATGAGAAAACAGGCTCAGAGAGCGAAGAAATTCAGTTAAAGTCATGTTGCCAGAAAGTAGCGAAAAGGATTAAAAACCCAAGTTTTTCCGGCTCCAGATGACCATAGTCTTTTCACTACACAATGCTTCCTCCAATAAGCGAAAGCTTTGAAGCCGCCTTTACTAAGGTCCATTCTGGGGAACACTAATGAGGCAGGATGATCCAGGAGGGAGCCTAGATGGGATCCACGGTCACGTAACTCCGGGCAATGCCAAGCACATTAAAGGCGGTAAAATATTACATGAAGGAAATGTGTGATTTTGTTTAATCAGCTTTTCCCCAAACTCATTTGACTACCAAGCCCAGATTGTTTTTTCCATTTAATACACCTTGTTTGAGGAAAGCATCCTCGAGACTTTTGACTGGAAAGCTGGGGCTTTTGGTGAATGTGCCAAGCTCTGCCTCTAGACTTCTTCCCAGCCTGCACTTAACCTGCAGGTTAACCTCCAGCCCAGCCATCCCTGCTGCAGACTGGCATCCCCCATGGCCACATCCTTCTATCCTGGCCGTTTCTCCCATCTCATGGCGTTTTGTGAAAATACGAGTTTTTCATAAACATTCATTAATATAGACTTGAGTCAACCGGGAGATTGTTGTAGGAGGAAACCAAGGACCTCCCTTCAGTCAACAGGTTTTCACTCTGATTCCAACCCAAAGTTTCACGCATCTTCCTAGTTTACTACTCACTAAATGTGTGAGTGCCTTCACCCCCTTCATTATTCTACATTTTTAAAGTCCTAATTTAGCTTTACACCTCCGGCAAGGTGAAACGACCAGTCAATAAAATAAGAAATAACCATGAAAAAAAAATACACACTAATAGTTCTTGAAGCTAACAAATAATTTGGCATATGCTTAGTTCAGTGAAAAGAGGGAAAAGGGTTGAATGAGAGCTTTGAGGTGAAAATTCTGTTTTCAAATGAAATTAAAATAAACAACTAGCAGTTATAAGGGAAGCACTTAAAAAAATGTATAAGATTGGGGCACCCGGATGCCTCAGTCGGTTGAGCAATCGACTCTTGATTTAGGCTCAGATCATGATCTCCCCGTTCATGGGTTCGAGCCCTGCATAGGGCTCCTCACTGTCGGCTCAGAGCCTGCTTGGGACTCTCTCCCTCTCTCTCTGCCCCTCCCCCCCCCCAATAAACTTAAAAAAAGTAAGCCATCTCTCAAAAATAAATAAACATTAAAAAAATGTAAGGTACATTCTGCTTTCATGGTAGCTGGGTGACAGGGGTGGTGGACGGATGGACAGAGTTGGAGGCAGATAGGGAAACAGACATAAAATAATACAATTAGCATATTTTCAGTGCCAGTTCTTAATAATTCATGTGGGCTGACCCTGAAGAGAGACTCAGCCTAGGGAGAGGGGAAAAAGGGACGAGGAAGAGAGAAAAAAGGCTCGAGCTGGGCCCTGAAGGAGATTGAGGTTTAGACAGGCGGAGAGGCTGGGGGACAGTGAAAGGCAAAGATACGTTTGGGGGAGAGTTGATATGGGATTTGTCAAGCCCACTGGCCAAGAAAGAATTCTTGAGACACTTCACAGCGAGGAAAGATGTTTTTATTACGGCACGGGGAGAAGATCCGTGGGCAGAGTTGCGTTGTGACTGTCCGGAGTGACGGATCATACAGGGTTTTCTACCCTATGGAGGTGGAGGTGACTAGGGCTCCAGGAGATTGAGTCCAAGGTTCCTGGAGGTCTGTTATTAAGATTGTGTTTTCCTTGTAAATCATTAAGACAGTTATAAACTGTAGCGGAGTTTCAAGCCCTACATGACTGTGATCTTTATCAGTCGACCATTCGTTCTTCCTTTGCTTCATTCTTAGTGGTTACTGGTACCTGAGGAATCCCCTCTCGAGGGAGTGGGTTGTGCAGTGTCAGGGCCCGCTTTACCCTCAGTTTGCCTTTTGCCCCCATCAGAGTGAAGAAAGGATCCTCACAGCTACAGAGGGAAATCAGGCAGGACAGGTAGGGTTGGTCCAGATTTTAGATAGCCCTACAGAAACCATCCTGCTGGTAAGGACGGAAGGAAAGGTTAAAATCTGACTTAGGAAGTCCATTAAACTGCATAGTAAGTACGAGGAGATAGATTTTTGAATTTTACAACTGGCAGGGCCCTTAGAGAAAAGCTAACAGATGTCTGTGTAACCCATTAGTCAATCCCCTAATCCAGCCCCCCTTACTCTACACATCTGATAACTGAAGCCCAGAGAGGTCACTCGATTTTCCTAATGTCACAAAGCTTCGGGAGCAGGAAACCAGAACCTAGAACTCCTGTCTTCCGACTACCAAGACGTTTAGTAGTCATGAATGTAGGTGCCAAAGAAAGGAAGCGTAGGACAGGGGCAAGGCCCTGACACAGGCACATTTGCCAAAGGGGTGGTTTCTGTTTGAAAAAGTCTGTTTAAAATAATTAAGACAGGGGCGCCTGGGTGGCGCAGTCGGTTAAGCGTCCGACTTCAGCCAGGTCACGATCTCACGGTCCGTGAGTTCGAGCCCCGCGTCGGGCTCTGGGCTGATGGCTCAGAGCCTGGAGCCTGTTTCTGATTCTGTGTCTCCCTCTCTCTCTGCCCCTCCCCCGTTCATGCTCTGTCTCTCTCTGTCCCAAAAATAAAAATAAACGTTGAAAAAAAAATTAAAAAAATAAAAATAAAATAAAATAATTAAGACAAACAACCAAAGACCCCTTTTAACTGCTCCGCCACAACTTAGCACGGCACCTTTGCAAACAAATACGTGATGTTCAGAGGCTGCTGAGGGTAAAGACACCAAAATTACAGGAAAAAGGAAATTTTATTTCTACAAGGCAGCATATCTCAAAAGACATACGGGAAAGAGTAACAGAAAAGGATAAACTTTCCTGATTAAAAAAAGCGGCCTGCTAGGATCTTCCCTTTACCCCACGTTATGATCCTTTTATTGTTTACGATTAGGGACACACTAGGCATCTAATCGCTTGAAACGTGTTTGGGCACGAAAACCACCACAAGCTGAGGCGCCTCCCATGGGGGCAAAGACGGTCACGCGGCCGCTAGCAAGCGGGGCCACCTGCTAACGTGGCGACGACTCTCCCGCCACAGCGGCGCTCCCTCCCCCCGCCCGCGGGGCGGCGAGGAGGGCGGGTCCCGGCCGGCGCCGCGGACCGCGGGCAAAGAGACTACCACTCCCGACTCCGCGCGGGCCCGCGCGCCCGGCCGCCGCAGGCGTGTGGCGCGCAAGGCATGGCGGGACTCGTAGTTTCCATACACACACCCCGCCCCCGCCTCGACCCCCGACCCCGTCAGCGCTTTGGAGGCGGGGAGATCCTGTTTTATGTAAATGCCCGGCCCTTGCCCAGCCGGCTTCCCTTTCCTCCCTTACCCTCCCCCCACCTCCTCCTCCGAGAGTTTGAAAATTCCCGCGGAGCAGGCGCCGAGGCCTCTACACTCGCGAGAACTCAGGCCTCCGCGCCGCCATCTCCTTCCCCCGCCGCCCTCCCTCCGCGCCCCGCGCCCCGGCACCCCGCCCCTGCCCCCTGCCCCCCCCAACCCGGGTCCCGCCCCGCCCCTCCCCTCCCCTCCCGGGTATATAGGACTCGGTCGGTCGGCCCAGGGTAATGCTCGGAACAGGGCTGGCGGCGTCAGCGTCGGGGACGCCGAGTCGCGGGGAGGAGGACCCGGAACCGCCGCGGCGTTTGAGTCGCTGAACGGCGCGCCGGCCTGCAGCCGGCGGAGGCGCCCGCAGGGCTGTGGGGCTGCCGCGGCCGGCGAGGTCGCGGGCGGAGGCTGGAGGTTCGGTGCGGCGGCGGCGGCGAGCGCGCCCTGCCCGTGGCGGCGGCCGTGTCTCCCGGGAGATGCTGTGACGGCCCCGCGCGGGAGGAGCTCGCGCCCGGCCTCGCGCCCCCTGCACTCGGCCGTCCGCCCTGCGCAGGTAGGGGAAGGGCGGGAGGGGCCGGGCCGGCGCGCGAGGGCGGGTCCGCGCGGCCTGGGCCGCAGGGCCGCGGGCCTCCCCGCGCGCGGCCGGGGCGGCGGCCGGCGGGCGGACGCGGTTGGCGGCGGGGGGCGGTGCGTTCCGGGTCGGGGGGGGGGGCCTCCGGCAGCGGGTTACATAACCACCTCCCGGCAGAGCGGCAGCACATGGCGGCGGAGAGGCGTTGCGGGGTCCACCCCCCACGACTTCCCCGCCGGCGTCCCGCCCGCGCCGTTCTCCGGGGCGGTGGAGACCTTGGCCGGCCTGTCCCCGGCCGGGCCTGCGGGGCCGTGGGGCCGCTCCTGCGCCGGCGTGCGCTCCACATGCTCCTGGGCCTGGCTCGGGTGAGTGGGGGCGCGGGGAGTGGAAAAGTGCGGCGTGGAACCGCAGGACGTCTTGGAGCGGCTGTTAATCTGCCTTCCGTGTCCCCCCTGCCAACCTGAGGACCGTCACTTTGTTACTAGTTGACTTCTGCGGGGCGGTGGGGGCGGCGGTGTGTGTGCTCAGCGCCAACGGGGTCCATGCTCGCTGTTACCTTTTTTCAAATTGGCAGTTTTCTGAGAAGTGTTTGGAGGAACCCGGGTCCTTTAGGATAAAACCCAGGTCTCTCGGAAACTCTGAACTTCAGTTGATTCTCAAAATATCCTAAAGAACCAGCAGATCTTAAGAAGCTCTCGTGAGCTTTGACTGTCTGGGTCAGTGACCGGGGGATGTCAAGCCCAGCTCAAGTTAATGCCCGCGGGATGCTCTAAGTGCGTTAAACGCCACCGGAGATGTCCGCGTTCTCTCCATCCTGTAATTTTTGACCCCTTTTTTTCCCCACAACCTACTACCGAAGTGTTCCCAGGTCGCAAGACAGCAATAATTAAAATACACTTAAAAAATATTGTTCTTGGGGGATAGACTCCTCTTGATTAAAGACGAAATAAACATTGTCTTCTGACCATGAAGATGCTCAGGGACTCCTCATTTTTCTTGAGAAGGAAGACTGACTTCCCCAGGTTAGGTCAGCGGTCTCTAGAGTCTACGTCTGTTCTGTCCAGACTCAACTGTGCTTCAGCTCTTCCAGAAAGCTCCCCCACTGCTGGGCCCATTTTCTTGGAAATGTACTTCTTACTCTTTTGCTTGGAGCCTTGGGCGCGGTACCTGCTTTCTTTCAAGTGCTCAAATTTCACACCTTCCTCGGCTTAAATGCCATCTTTTCTAGTGACTTTTTCATTTCCCCTTCTCCCACATCATTTATCTTGTAGCATTTATTTGTGTCTAATATTCTGTCCTTGATTATGTATCTCCTAGAACGCAACTCTTTGAGGTCAGGAAGCGGGTCATCTCTCTGCCCTTGCATTCCCTTCCCAGCACAACTTTTTAAAAGTGCTTGGAGCTTCAAAAATGTTTGAGTTAACTTTGAAAGAGCAGCCACTACGAGGCTGGGGATTCCAGAGTCCACTGGCAGCTTCTATGTGCATCATAATTCTTAGTCTTTACTGAAAAGAGCCAAAAAAAGTAAAAATGCATACAAAATGTCCTGTAGATGTTTGTTCAGTATATGTTACAGTAGAATTACTGAATTATTTGGTGGGATTCAGTTGCTTTCGAGCATATGTATGTTTTCTACAGAACTGATTTGTGGTATTCTGTTGCTAATAAAATCTTTCCTAGTAATTTTGTGAATTTTGTTTTGCTTCTTAATGTGGAGACAACATGTGTTTAAAAATACTTAAAAATAAGTTGGATCCAGTACTGGAACCCAATATTGAGCCTTTTCTTTTTAAAGTCTTTTTTTTTTTAAGTTTATTTTTATTTTGAGAGAGACAGAGACAGCGCAGGTGGGGGAGGGGCCGAGAGGGAGGCAGAGAATCCCAAGCGGGCTCAGCGCTGAGAGTGCAGGGCTCAAACGCACAAAACCATGAGATCATGACCTGAGCCGAAACCAAGAGCCGGACGCTTAACCGACTGACCCACCCAGGTGCCCCGTGAGCTTTTTCTTTTTAATAGACTTTATTTTTTAGAGCCGTTTTTAGAGCCGTTCTGCTCACAGCAGAATTGAGTGGTAGGTACAGGGAGTTCCGGTACACTTGCCCCCATTAGCAACATCTCCTGCTAGCGTAGAACACTTGTTACCGTTGATGAACCCACATAGACACGTCATTGTCAGCCAAGTCCATAGTTTGTATTAGGGTTCACTCTTGGTGGTGTGTGTGCTGTGGGTTTGGGACAGATGTATAATGACATAGATCCACCATGCTAGGATCATTCAGAGTAGTTTTTACTGTTCTAGAAATTCTGTGTGCTCTGCCTCGTCCTCCTTCGCTCACTGCTAACCCCTGGCGACCACTGCTTTTTTTTTTTTTTTTTTTTTTTTTTTTTTTTTTACCGTCTCCGTAGTTTTGCTTTTTCCAGAATTGTCATGTAGTTGGAATCATGCAGTGCAGTATGAGACCTTTCAGGTTGCCTTTTTTCACTTAGTAAGAATTCATTTGAGTTTCCTCCATGTCCTTTCATGGCTTGGTAGCTCATTTCTTTTCCCAAGTTTTATTTGTTTGGTTTTTAAGTCATCTCTGTGCCCAATGCGGGGCTCCCAACTCAGGACCCTGAGATCAAGAGTTGCATGCTCTACTAACCGAGCCAGCAAGGCACCACGCTCATTTCTTTTTAGCACTGAAGAAATTCCATTGTCTAGATGTTCCACCATTTAGTCAACCCTTCCTTCATTCTGAAGGACATTCAAAAGGACACCTTAGTCCTTAGTCCTCATACCTGTGAGGAAAGCTGTTTTAACACCTTTTGTGTCGTCTCTTGTGTGGACATGAGTTTTCACCTCCTTTGAGTAAATACCAAGAAGTATGATGGCTGGACCGTATGGTAAGAATATGTTTAGTTCTGAAAGAAACTGCCAAATTATCTTCCAGAGTGGCCGTTTCCACCAGCGGTGAAGGAGAGTTCCCGTTGCTCCACACCCTCACCAGCATTTGGTGGTGTCAGTGTTCCGGATTTGGGCCGTTCTAAAAGGTGTGCGGTGGTATCTCATTGTTTCAATACGCATTTCTCTGATGACATATGCTGTGGAGCTTCTTTTCATGTGTTTATTTGCTATCCACGTATCTTCATTAGTGAAGTGTCTGGTAAGGTCTTTGGCCTTTTTAAAAAAATCTTTCTTCTTGTAAGGTTTATTTATTTTTGAGAGAGAGCGAGTGAGCACGCACAGGCGAGCAGGGGAGGGGCAGAGAGAGGGAGACACAGAATCTGAACAGGCTCCAGGCTCTGAGCTGGCAGCACAGAGCTCTGCGGGGCTCGAACTCACAAAACTGAGATCAGGACCTGAGCTGAAGTCAGACGCTTAACTGAGCCACAGGCGCCTCTGGCCATTTTTTTAATTGGGTTGTTTTCCTGTTGTTTTTTCAGAATATTGAGTTTTTAAAAATTGATTTTATTGTTCAACATGTCTATTTCTGTTCCCTGCTAGTATCTGGCTGTCCTAACTCACCGTGTTTTAGATCTGTTAGTTGCAAGGCATTGTGACTGTCTGGAATTCACAGGAACAAGATATGCTTTTTGACTTGTAGGAATTCATATGATAATGGGGAAGACCGGCAAACATAAGTAATGAATTTCAAAAATAATATTTATGATTGCTTACCTAAAGGTGGAAAGGAGCGAGCTCAGAGATTCGATTAAGTGGGAAAGGATGGGTCTATTCAGACCATGCTGGGAATTTAGCGTTTGAGTGGTGGACAGGGTCTTGGCAGATGGAGATGGACAGGGTACGGCATAAAAGAGGGAAAGTACAAGGCTGTAGCAAACTGATGATGGTTTGGGGAGGCAACACTAAAGATAGTCTGGGACTGCCAGGTTGTAGAGGACTTTCACTGCCTGAGGCTGAGGCTGTCGGTTTTTATTTTTTTTTAATTAAAAAAAATTTTTTTTTAATCTTTATTTATTTCTGAGAGACAGAGTGTGAGTAGGGGAGAAGCAGAGAGAGAGGGAGACACAGAATGCGAAGCAGGCTCCAGGCTCCAAGCTGTCAGCACAGAGCTGGACGCGGGGCTTGAACTCACGAACTGTGAGGTCATGACCTGAGCCGAAGTCTGACGCTCAGCCGCCTGAGCCACCCAGGAGCCCCGAGGCTGTTGGTTTTTGTATACGTAGTAGGGAATCATTGGAGGGTTTGGAGAAGGGAGTGACATAACCCATCTGTGCTTTATCAAGAAGATGAACAATATCTTTAGCTCATTGGCAGCCAGCACCACGTCATGCTCTGCCTACCTGGCCCTTGAGAAGGTGTTTAAACTTTCAAAATTCCCTTTCAGAGGCTGCCAGTGCTGGCATGTCACGAAGGCCAGGATTCTACTTAATCTTGTACGATACTGAGCTTGGCGGCTGAATGTGTGTTTGTGAACATGCATGTCTATATGGGATGTTCTTTCTAATCGTATGATTTTTAGAAGTTCTCTTCACTGTGCTTAAAATGTTAAAGTTCACACTGTAAATTTGGGATTCGAAAGGGCTTGCTTGAAACCAGTTTTTCCCCTGTAGATTCAAAGGCTAACTTATAAATTTGAACAACTTTCTCTTTCATTCACTGAACACCTTTTCGAACTCCTTCACGTCGGGCACTATGATAAGCTAAGAGTTGGAGAGAGAAGTATTCACCTTTTCTAGAAGCTTGGGTGTGACATGAAGACCATATAGAAGTGCAGCATTGCATGCACCAGTGAGTGGTAGAACTTGGACTTAAAGCCATTCTAATTCAAAGTTCCTGCCTTTTCTAGTACTCTGCATGGAACCTGTGATTATCGTTCACCTTGCTACTTCTCCTTGAGAAGCACCTTGAGAGCTTTGAGAAATTCTTTTTACTCTTGACATAGGCATCAGTGTAGGGTGGAAGTTTGAGAACGCTGCTCCAATTCCTGACTAAAGGCTTAAATTCCTGTAGGTAGGTAGAAGCTAAGTGTAATTAACTTGCAGGACCGAGAAGTGGATTTTAATTGTTACCTTAATCCCGAGAAACAATTGAATAAAGAGGGGACACGGTGAGATGAAGATAGAAAAAGACTTAGGAGGAAGCTAGGATTTCAGCATTTCATTTTTGTGCATTTTAGCATATGGTAAGCATTTAGTCTTGGTTGAATGAATTAAGGAATAGATTCAGAATCGATAAACTGATTATCCCTTGAGTGTGGGGGGTTAAATAGGATCACTAAAGAAGTTAGCACCTTCAAGAATTCAAAGTTCTAGAGTCTTCACATTTAATTTCTAAGTTTCTAAGGATAGCACTAACCTAACATTGTTATACTGTTAACCTTTTGTGGAAATTTCTGGGCTGTAGGACAGATCTACAGTGTATTTGGGATTGCTGTAAAGGAGCACCTGTTGGGTGTGCTTGGATGTATGGTGTTGAAGTGGCTGTAGGCTGTCTTGTTACCAGCCTGAGTTGAAAGGCGTTTGGTTAGAGCAAAAGCGTCAGAGCTTTGGAGAAGTATGGCTGCACCCTGGATGTACCGTTACAGAAATCTGTCCCCATTATGCACTTGTGACTGGGCCCAGCAGAGAGAACATCACAGATCAATTTGGGAGAAGTACTTTTACAGAAAAGCTGGACCGCGAGTGTGCCTGAGAACCGGCGTGGCAGGCCTCTCCCCATGAAGACCAGCACAACCTCACCACCCCCACCCCCTCACCCCCTACCCCCATGTGCCACGTCTACTGACAAGAGTGTTGCAAAGCTTCAGCTCTAGTGGAAACAGCATCAGGTCTCTTTTTGCAGGCAGACCAGAGTGGACCCTAGTTGAAACTCACCACACTGTGGCCAAGGTCCAAACACTCCCCACTCAGGCGAGGAGAAATTCTGCAGAGGACTGATTTGAGAGAAAGAGCAGCCAAAACACAGCAGCGGAGTGCACACAGCATACACCAGAGACGCTTCCTGAAGCGTCAGGCCTTAGATAGTATATGACCTCTGCTTAGGATAGGCATTACTCTAAGGAGCGGTGTGTTAGGCTTTCCTAACACAGAGAAGAAGACAGAGCCCTAAGACAAAATGTCAAGATGGAGGAATTCATCTCAAAAGAAAGCAAGAAAAGGTCATGGCCAGGGATCTGATCGAAACAGATACAAGTAATATGCCTGATCCAGAATTTAAAACAATCTCAAGGATACTAGCTGGGCTTGAGAAAAGCATAGGAGACACCAGGGAGTCCCTTACCCCAGAGATAAAAGGTATAAAAACTAGTCAGGCTGAAATAAAAAATACTGTAACAAAGATGTGAAACCAATTGGATGTGATGGAAGAAGACGAAGAATGAATCGGTGATACAGAAGATACAATTATGGAAAGTAAGCTGAAAAGAAGAGGGAAAGAAAAAATATTGGATCACGAATGTAGACTTAGGGAACTCAGTGACTCCATAAAGCATAATAACATTCGTATCATAGAAGTCTCAGAAGAATACAGGGAAAAGGGGGTAAAGGTTTATTTGAAGAAATCATTGCTGAAAACTTAAGTAATCTGGAGAAGGAAATATATCCAAATCCAGGGGAGGCACAGAGAACTCCCAATAAGATCAACAAAAGCAGGTCAACAACAAGACATACCACAGTTAAATTTGCACAATGAGATAAAGAAAAAAATTTATTTTTGTCATAAGTGAAATAGTTCCGTCTCTGGTCTCTCACTTTTGTTAATCTATTTCTTTATGTTGGTAGTTTTTGTTTTGTTTTTTTTTTTAATTCTTAGCAACCAGCTTTTGATTTCACTTCTTTTTCTTTTTATTATTATGATTTTTCTGTTTCATTAAATTCAACTCTTTTATTCCTTCTGCTGATGCTGGGTTTAATTTGTTCCTATTTGTCTGGTTTCTAAAGGTGGAAGCTTAGGTTACTGATCTGAGATCTTACAGAGGTTTGGTGCTATCACTTTCCCTCTAAGTACTGCTTTATACTGCATCACACAAATTTTGATACGCCATGTTTTCATTTTCATTCAGTTCAAAGTACTTTCATTTCCCTTTTGATCTCTTTGATCCATGGCTCATTTAGAAGTGTGTTATTTAGTATCCAGATATTTGTAAATTTTCCAGATGTTTTACTGCTTTTTAGTTTCCTTGTGAGCAGAGGAAAGGCTTTGTATGATTTGAATCCTTTTAAATTTGAGATTTTATGGCTCAGGATATAGTCTATCTTGGTAAGTCATTTGTGTGCGTTTGAAAAGAGTGTGTAGTCTTTTGTTCTTGGGTAGAATCACCTATAAAAATCAATCAGGTTGGCCAGATGTGTTTAGGTCTTTTGTGTCCTACTGCTCTTCTGTTTAGTTGTTCTATCACTTGTGGAGAGAGACGTGATGAAATCTCCAATTACAGCTGTGGGTTTTTATGTTTCTCCTTTCAGCTCCTAGTTTTTGCCTTATTTATTTTGAAGCTCTATTATTCAATATAAATGTTCAGGATTGTTAATGTTCACTTGGTGAGTTAAGCACTTTATCATAATGAAACGAACCTTTTTATCCCTGGTAATATTCTTTGCTCTGAATTCTACTTTGATATTCATATGGCTGTTCTACCCTTTTTTTTTTTTAATCAGTGTTAGCGTGATCTAGCTTCCATTTTTACTTTCAACCTAGCTAGCCTTTTTACTTAAACTCTTGCTTTTAAAAAAAAAATCCAATCTGACAGTCTGCTTTTTAATTGGATCGTTAAAGTCATTTCATTAATGTGGATGTAACATGGTTCGGTTTAAATCTACCATCTTCCAATTTTTTTTTTGTCCCATCTGTTCTTTCATTTTCCCTCTTTTTGTGCCATCTGTTGGATTAAGTTTTTATGGTGATATTTTATCTCTTTCATTGGTAAATTAGCGATATAGTTCAGTGCATGTGTGTGTTCAGTGGTTGTTCAAGGGTTTACTGTGTACATCTTTAAATTATTGCCGTCTACCTTCAAACAGCATTAGAGCATTTAACATACAGTAAGAGACCTTTGTAACTGTGCTTCCATTTCTCCTCTCAAAGCCTTGTGTTATTGTCATTTGTTTAACTTGTAAATATGTTATAAATTACATATATTACTGTCATTTTTGCTTCAAATAGATAATTGTCTTCTGAGGAGATAATTGCCAGTTTTTGGTGGTCTGTATTCTTTTGTGTAGATCTAGATTTCCATTTGGTATCATTTTCTTTCGTCCTGAAGGAATTTCTTTAACATTCCTTGTAGTGCAGATCTACTTTATTTTACCTTTTTTTTTTTTTTTTTAATGTATTTTCAAGTTAGCTAACATACAGTGTAGTCTTGGCTTCAGGAATAGATGCCAGTGATTCATCACTTGCATATAACACCCAGTGCTCATCTCAACAAGTGCCTTCCTTAATGCCCATCACCCTTCCCCTCCCACCCCCATCAACCCTCATTTTGTTTTCTGTATTTAAGTGATGTTTTCACTGGATGTAGAATTCTAGCCTGACAGCTTTTTTTTTCAGTTCCATTGTTTTCTTTCAGTTATTGTTCCATTGTCTTCTGGCTTGCATCATTTTCCACAAGAAGTCTCCTGTCATTATTACCTTTTTCCTCTTTGCAGTGTGACACTTTTAAGATTTTGTCCCTTGATGAGGATGTATTGGTGGGGGGGGGGAGTTTCTTCGTGTTTCTGGTGCTTGAGGTTTAGCGACCTTTTTGATGGTGGGTTTATAGTTTTCATCAAATTTGGAAAATGTTGGCCAATAGTTTTGAAATATGCCTATTCTCTCTTTTTGGAGATTGCTTTTGCATATATTAGGGTACTTAATGTTGTCCCACAGCCCACTGATGCTCTGTTCTTGCCCTTTCTGCCCCAGCCTTTTTTCTCTTGGTGCTTCATTTTAGATCATTTCTATTGTGGATGTTTACATTCAGTAATACTTTCTGTGTCTGTCTATGAATCTCTTTCAGCATATTTCTCATCTCTAGAAGTTTGACTTAGTCTTTTTAAATATCTTCTGAGTCTGAGTCTTTCCTTGATGTGCTTATGCTTTCCTCTGTCTTCTTGGACATGGGGATTATAGCTAGAATAACTGATTTCGAGTCCTCATCTGGTAATTCCAACTTCTGTGTCATTTCCTGGTCTGTTTCTATTGGTTAGGGTCCCCCCCCCCCCCCGCCGCCTTATTATAGGTCATATTTTCCCACTTCTTTTGCATGCCTGACAATTTTTGACTGGATGCCAGATACTGTGAATTTCACTTTCTTGAGTACTGAATATTTTTTTGCATTCCTTTATATATTCTTGAGGCTTCCTTGTTCTAGGGTGCAGCTTAGTTATTTGGAAACAGTTTGATTCTTTTGAGGTTTGCTTTTGTTTATACAGGACCAGAATGAGTATTAGACAAGGGCTAATTTTACCCCCCCCCCCCCCGCCCCCACTGAAGCAATCAACACCATTCCAAGTACTCTACTCAGTCCTCATATATTATAAGGCTTTTCCATTCTGGAGCTATTCCTGGCCTTCTGTAAGCTTTAGGGACTGTTTCCCTTCTGTTTTTCCCGTGATCCATTCCTTGGCCTCTGGTGGTTTCCTTACATGCTTACGCTGATCATATAAAGATTCAGGGAACCCACTGCAGATATCTGCATCTCTTTGCATCTCAGATCTTTTATCGGATCACCATTCTACCTGAAGCCTTCTATAGATAATCTTTTCAAACTCTCGTTAAGAGAGAGTTTATTTGTGGTGAACTCTGTCGAAAAACGTGTTTCATATCTAATGATAACTTCAGTGATCTATAATTATATGTTGACAGCTATTTTTGCTTAGAATTTTGAAGATATTCCAGACTTCTGGCTTTCACTGTTGCTGAAAAGTCATTTCTTTTTATTTATTCTATATAGGATTCACTGGTCCTCCTGATTCCAAAGAATTGGTGTGTCCAAGTCTGGGAAGTATCTTTCAGAATATTGCTTCTACCTTATCATTTAATGTTATATTCTGAGGGATTTGGAATAAACATATGTTGGCCCTTCTCCCTCTCTCGTCTCTAACTTTTTTAAGACTTTATTTTTAAGTAATCTCTATACCCAACTGGGGGCTCAAACTCCCAGTCCCAAGATCAGGAGTTGGATGCTTCACCGACTGAGCCGGCCAGGCGCCCGACTTGGCTATAACTTCCAACTGCTCATTTCTTTTTCTCTGTCTTAGGTTCTGCAAGAGTTTTGGGGCTCTCTTTCTCTTTCTAGTATGCCATGTTACTTCTTTTTTGATTTGGTTTTTGTTGACTTTAGGTACAAAAGGACTATTTGCTGAGTGGATATGAAAAAGAATATTTGTAAGTTACAAAGAATCTTGGTGCAGTGAATACGTGTCTGCTCACCGTGGGGTTTTAGAGAAAGAACATTACTTTGGAGTCCTTGCGTTCCCGTCCCTTTCCCTCTTAAACTACTGTTGGGTTTTTGTGTTTATGGTTTCCTTGTTTTATTCATAGTTTTGCTATACATGTTTGTATTCTTAGGTATTATTGTGCTTAGTTTCACAGCCTTTTTAACTCTATGTAAATGTAATCATTCTGCGTGTATTTTCTCCTTTTATTGTTTAGTGTCGTACTCTGGCGTTTTTCCATCTTGTTGCATATGCCACAGTTCTTATAACTCCATTGAGCATTTTTCTCCGTTGAGTTCTCAATTTTACTTAATTTTTTATTCCATAAGTTCTCTAATTTTTGTCAAATTCGCTTGACCACTTTCCATTATTTTTGTGAAGTTTCTTCCTCATTAGCAAGCTAGAACTTTGATTTCTTTAAACCTATTAAACGTAATTTCTGTTCTCTGATCGTTTTCAACATCTGAAGCTGATTCTGCTGGCTGTTGATCATGGTGTCCTTGTTACAGTTTGTTATTTGACTGTGAGCTCATTTTCTTGGAATTTCATCTTTGAGAACTCTTTGAGATTCTGGAGACTGTTTGGTGGTTTCTGTGGATTGTGTGGAGCATTACCAACCTGAGAAAAATTTATAAGAAATCCTTCCCTGGGTGTTTTCAGATAACGTAGCTTGAATTCTGGCCACCAATTTGTGTGAAGGGAAATTTTCTGAATAGAGACTCACAGTCATGGTCAAAACGGGCAGCATTATTGCTCCCGTCTTGCACACTGGGTGCTTTTCTTGCTGGCCTTGGTGCCGATGATACAGCCTATGGAGTTCAGTGTGGGGGCTCTTCTTAGCTTGCCTTGGCTCTGCCAGCCCTTGGCTTTACCTTCTGCCTCCGTGGATCTCAAGAGTCTCAGAAGAAGATCACAGTCACCGGCAGTGGATTTGGTAGCTAATTTCCAAAATTCCTGCTGTCTCTTCGTGTTTGACGTTGCCGATTTCATTCAACAAGTGGTATTTTAACCATTGTTTTTGGCCGTTGACAATAGAAGGGTCATTCCAGGAATCTAATCTTCTATACGTTGGAAGTGAAAGATAATTTTCAGGTTTTTTTCTACCCAGTTAAAGATCTGTCCCAAACTCAATCCCTGAGATTATTGTGTATTTGGACTCTTTTTGTGGACTTTCTCCCCCTTTCCTGTAGCAGTAGTTTTTGTAAAATTCATCAGTTTTTCCTGTTTGTGTGTGAAGTGTTCTTTCAGAGTAAGTCAGGCAATAAGATTAATTGCACAGAACCAGGCTTCAAACAGTCTGGGGAATCATGTATATCCTTAGGCCATCTGGCTTAATAAATCTTTACTCCTAAAGCCGTTGGGAAACATTTTATTAGGAGGGAGTACCTCAGACCCAGAAGCACATAAAATGTGTTTTATGATCAGATTTTAGTTTTAGTTTATTTACTCTCGTGTGGTGGCTGTTTGTTTTTTTCTTCTGGCTTAGGCATATTGTAGTACGAATATAATGTTATCTTTTACAAATACTTACAGTGAAAGCATGCGCGGCCTAACAGCACAGGTGACGGCTCTCCTGCGCTTGCCAGAGGTGACCGTGCAAGCCTTTGCGGAAGATGGGGTGACGTCAGAATGTGTGCTTCATGGCAAGCTCACTCCAGGTAAAATAACGTTGCTGAAAATTTACTGATGTGATTGATTTGTAAGAGAATAATAAGCACGTATTGTAATTTCCTTTAACGTGGGAGAAAACCGCGGCACCCAGTTGTAGTCGTCTTGCATAAACATCTAGCAGCTACAGCTGCATGTGTAGTAACACCCGAATACTCGAGAACACATTTCCGGTGAACCTTGGGTGGGTTTTTCCTTATTAAAAATGCTGTGCGTTTTTTATCTCTACACTACGTATATACTATATCTTTTAGTATTGAATGTTTAATATTGACTGTTCATATTTAGAAGGCAGAAATAATACACAGCTGTTATTTCTTTATAATCAGTAAGTTTTATTGGTGATGAATTTGGATTAGAATCTGAATAGTCTTATGAATAGAAAAATCTGATTGTAGGGCCCCGAGTAATACCCAGAAAGTCTTACTTACTAATTCCGTTAACTTGAACAAGATCTTAATAGATAGTTTTGGTCATATCATAGAGCAGAAAACCATACCAGAGTAGCCATCAAATTGTGGATTTCAGTCTAGTGAAAGATGCCGCAGGCGCCTTTTCTGAAAATGAATTTCACAGCCATCCATCCTGGCGGGTAGACAGTAAAACATATGGGTCACGTGGCTGTTTACAGTGCTACCCTCTTGAATATTGACAGTAGTGACGGTACTTACTGTCGTGCCAGGCACTGTAACAACTTCAGCTGAGATATTAGACTCTTCTAAGTAGACACTCTTCTGTGCAACTAAGAATCCAACAGGTTAAGTCACCTGCTCCCAGTTGTGCAGATAGCAAGTGGTGAAAATTATCTCTGAATCCATGTGTTCTGGGTCCCCATTGTGCCAACGCTATTTCCTTAAACCGTGGAGGCTCCCGTAGCTGTAACCTGGTTTATCCAGCTGTGTACTTGGATGCGTGGTAGACCTCACAGATTTAAAAGTTACCATTGACCCAGCTGCTCAAGGGAAAATTCGAGTCTGTTCTTGATTCTTGTTTTACTTCCTCCCCATATCTTCATCAGCAAGCACAGCCTTTTAGTCCTGTCTCTAAGATGAATCTCTAGTCAGTCCATTTTTCTTCATTCACGGTCGCCGACCAGGCATAGGGTGTCGTCTCCGCACCTGTGTCCTGTGCTCCTTCTTGTCCCTTTTCTGCTTAGCAGTGAGGGTAACATTTGAAAACAGAAATCAGATAGGTTAAAAAGCTCCGATTACTTTACATTGTGTACATGATAAGATCCAAACATGGCAGGTGAGGGGTTCAGAAGGGCTTCTGGCATTTCCTATTGTCACACTAGTTATGTCTTCTCAGTTAGATTTTGAACTCTTCGGGAATAGACTCATGGGTTACGTTTTATGAGCCTCGGAGCGCCTCGTTTAACTCTTGAGGTATAACGTATTGAAAGTGTGAGCTGTGGAGTTAGGCTTGTGATCCACTTCTGGCCGCGGTATTTGTAGCCATCTGGCTGGGGACAGGTTAGTTAACCGTGTGAAAGTTCAGTTGCTTTTTCTCTGTATTGGGGTGTGACAAGGACTAAATGAGATGGTCTGTTTTAGCATATAGCATGGTGCCTTTACCCAAATGTTTACTTTATTATTGAGATAATAGTTGTCTAATATATTTTACTCATCTTTGGACCACTGTGTTCTATAAATGGTTAGATTTCACTTTAGAGATAATGCGTCAAGTTACACATAATGAGCTACGTGTCATATGTGTAAAACATCTAACTTCTGTCTAGTTATGCGGTGTACATCGAAATAAGCAATGTTTTTGCTGTTTTCTTCTTCTTCTTCTAGGGAGAAACGCACTTGCTTGCCTGGCTTGTGGTCCACAACTTGAGGTAGTAAACTTTCTCACAGGAGCGCGGTTGTCTGCATATCGATTCAATGGAGTGAGTCAGCAGCCTCCTGTCGTCCTGGCTATGAAGGAGTTCTCCTGGCAGAAGAGAACCGGGTTGTTAATCGGACTAGAGGAAGCAGAAGGGAGTGTTCTCTGCCTTTATGACCTTGGTGTGTCCAGAGTGGTTAAAGCCGTTGTTCTTCCTGGAAGGGTAGGTACTGTTTTTTGTTTTTAATAATTTTTTTTTTTTTAACGCTAGTTTATTATTGAGAGACAGAGCATGATCATAGGAGGGGCAGAGAGAGGGGGAGACACACAGTCCAAAGCAGGCTCCAGGCTCTGAGCTGTCAGCACAGAGCCCAGTGCGGGGCTCGAGTTCACAAACTGTGAGATCATGACCTGAGCCGAAGTCAGACGCTTAACCGCCAGCCACCCAGGCGCCCCGGGTAGGTACTGCTTAAGATTCGTGAGCATTCTGCTTTCAGAACTAAGCCCCTGCTGGTCACACAGGTGTGTTCGCTTTGTGAAAATTCATCGAGCTATACATTTTTATAATTCATTTACTTCTGTGGAATCGTTGTTTTTCATTAAAAGTTCAAAATACAGAGGTTAAAGGCAGTATGTTATCAAAAGAACATTAAGTTCTTGGGGCGCCTGAGGGGCTCAGTCGGTGGGGCGTCCGACTTCGCCTCAGGTCATGATCTCACGGTTCGTGGGTTCGAGCCCCGTGTCGGGCTCTGTGCTGACAGCTCAGAGTGTGAAGCCTGCTTTGGATTCTGTCTCCCTCGCTCTGCCCTTCTCCTGCTCACGTTCTGCCTCTCTCTGAAAAATAAATAAATATTAAAAAAAAAATTTAATAATGCTGTGGACTAGATGTCTAGATTATCATGGAGCCATTCAATAATTTATGCAATTACTTCATGCAATAATACAAAAATTTATAATAATATAAATCCCAACATTTGAGGTATTCTTTTAAATTTCCCCTGACTACTCAATATATGTCATTCATTTACTTTTTTATCTATAATAAAAATTAAATTTCTCTACAAAGAAAAAAAAATTTAAGAAAGAACGTTAAGTTCTTTCGATAACAACAAATAGAACTTTTTATACTTGGTTAGAAAATTGCAAAGTGAAAATAGGGATGACCTAGTTGTTCTGATGCTCTTTTGTATGAAGAGGGTCATCTGTGTCTTGTCGTCTTCACTTGTGTTTTACGAGGACACTGGAAGTTTATATTAAAATATTGATTACTATAGTGTTTTTTCGGATTGTTTTTTCTTTTTAATTTGAGACTGTAGCCTTGGAGCAGTAGGGGAAATATGTCTTCACTGTTGTTTAAGAGTTGAATGTTTGTTGTTGTTTTTTTAAAGAGTCCAATGATATTTAAATAATGGATTCACTTAAAAACATTTTGGGGGGGCACCTGGGTGGCCCAGTTGGTTAAGCGTCCGACTTCGGCTCAGGTCATGATCTCGCGGTTCATGAGTTTGAGCCCTGCCTCGGGCTCTGTGCTGACAGCTCGGAGCCTGGGGCCTGCTTCGGATTCTGGGTCTCCCTGTCTCTGTCTCTCTGCCCCTCCCTTGCTTACGCACTCTTGCACTGTCTGTCTCTCTGTCTCCAGAATAAATACTAAAAGAAAAATAAAAATAATTTTTTTTAACATTTATTCATTTTTGACAGAATGTGAGCAGGGGAGGGGCAGAGAGAGGGAGACACAGACTCCAACGCAGGCTCCAGGCTCCGAGCTGTCAACACAGTGCCCGAGGCGGGGCTCGAACTCACAGACAGGGAGATCGTGACCTGAGCCGAAGTCAGTCCCTTAACTGAATGACCCAGGCGCCCCTAGAATAGAATTTTTAAAGTTAAAAGGGAGGTAAATGTCAAAATACTATGTTTTCACAGTTTGAGGAAACTGATGCAGTGGGCAGTGTTGGGGTCTGAAGTGGTCATAGCCTGGTATCTTAAATGTACTTACTTGCCAGTGTTGATTTTAAAGTCAGAATTAATTTAGCAGTTTATTGAGCGCTTACTGTCAGTCAAGCTGTGTCCTAAATTTGGGATAAATAGATAAATAGAACTTGGTCTATGCTGTTGAAAAAGCTAGTCATCTAGTGGGAAAAGACAGGTAATGAGATTACAGCCTAAATCCAGTAACTATTTTGTTTGATAAACTCAAGCACACGGAACATGGAAACACCTGGATGATTTCTGTTTATAGAGGTTGGACATTTTAGGCAAAGAGACCAGCATGTAAAAAGTCCTAGTGTGTGGAACATTTAGGAACTGGGCTTATTTAGAATGGCTGCGGGAGGGGACAGAGGAGGTGGGGTCTAGGAATGGTGAGGGTTGAGAGAGTGAATGGACGTGTTGCAGTTAGTGACCTCCACCTGAAGTCTTTGGTGAAGTCATTTTAAGTGCAAAGCAGAACTCTAGTATCAAAAGCTCATTGGATCGGAGTAGTTCAGGTAGCTGATGATAAGGAACCGGACAGGGAAATGACCGTGGACGTGGAGAGGACGGAACAGGAGTAGAGTACACTCAGGAGGTAACACGGACCGGCCCTGCCGATCACTTGGATGAGAGCACTTGAGAAGGAACAAGCAGTGGGTAGGTTCCTGGTGGCTCCGTTGCGTGGATGCTTGGTGTCCCATAGAAGAGGGAATACAGAAGGGAAAGATTGGGAGGGGAGTGATAGATACCTTCAGAAGAATTTGGTCAACTAGTTGATTTGGGACCAGCGCCCAGTATCCCCTCTTAAATTTGTTTGCTTTTAAGTGTCTCATTTTAAAACTAATGTACCATTATCAGTTACATGGTATTTGTATGAGGAATGCAAACCGAGTTGGATTTCTTGACCATTCTGAGAGGATTGAAGAGACTGGGCTTTAGTATTTGTCGACATTATTACCAGAAGTTAGACCAGAAAGACAATCCGTGAAATCACAGCTTTCAGAGTTAGAAACTCTGTAGAATGTTCTGTATACCAATGAGATATAGACAGCCAGGCTTTTTCTGTAATAATAAGTTACAGCCTGAAACAAACTTTTTACTCTGACATGAATGCATAACCCAATGATAGTAAATTTCCTCTTTTCTTTCTAGGACATTCATCAGCGTTACAATAGAAATCACTAAGTACTCAATTTTCATATGTCATACCCAATTTTTGTGAATTAATAGGAATCTGAAAGGAAGTGAACTAGCAAATAAAATACAGAATATTAGGTACAGACATTTAAAATTTGACCATGAGGGGCACCTGGGCGGCTCAGTCAGTCGAGCGTCTGACTTCAGCTCAGGTCATGATCTCACGGTTCGTGCGTTCGAGCCCTGCTCGCTCAGAGTCTGGAGTCTGCTTCAGATTCTGTGTCCCTCTCTCACTCTGTCCCTCCCCTGCTCACGTTTTATCTCTTCTCTCTCTCAAGAATAAATAAACATTAAAAAATGTTTAAAAAAATAAATAAAAATAAAGGTTAGACCTCTTCAGGCTTTAAGGCATAAACAGGACTTTTATTTTTAAAGAGTAAACCCGTAAATTTTTCTTGAATGATTTCTTTTTACTCTTCCTCAGGAGAACAGGCTATATGATGAAGGAGTAGCTCGTTGACAGTTTTAAAGAGAAAAATCTAGGTTTGAGTTTAAATAACCCAAGTTAAACTTTCTAGGCTTCAGGGCGCTTCATCTTTAACAGGTACAATTACGCATAATCCAATATCCAGGGTTACCATGAGTGTTACGTGAACCAGTTAGTACAAGGCCTGGCGTGTAAGTTTTCATAAACGTCGACAATTATTCCAGCTGCACATTTTATATGGTGAAATGATGGTGTCATTTCTATTGTACCTGAAGTTTTCATTATGTTACTCAGATCCACAAGTCAAATACAAATTTATAATTCTCTGTTAGAAAATGTTTAAATCTATTATAGCTAGTAACCTGCTCCAACCTCCAAATTTTTCTGTTGTTTCATTGTATTTTTTCACTTTCTGCTTCCAAGGTAACTGCCATCGAGCCTGTTATTAACCA
This sequence comes from Prionailurus viverrinus, assembly GCF_022837055.1. Taxonomy (NCBI): domain Eukaryota; kingdom Metazoa; phylum Chordata; class Mammalia; order Carnivora; family Felidae; genus Prionailurus; species Prionailurus viverrinus. Next base: position 865,310 of record NC_062577.1, read on the forward strand.
TGGTGGAGCCAGCGCGAGCACTCAGCATTTGCACCCTGGCCTGCGGTGGCTCTTCGGTGTGGCGGCCGTGGTGACGGACGTTGGACGGGTCCTCCTCATTGACTTGTGTTTGGATGACTCGTGCGGCCAGAATGAAGTGGATGCGTCAGGTAATTATTGGGAACCTCGGACTGAGCGCCTGCATATTCTGATGCAACTGACCGGTTTTCCTTTTTCTTTTTTGTTTTTAATGTTTATTTACTTTTGAGAGAGGGACAGAGTGCCAGCGGGGGAGGTGCAGAGAGAGAAGGAGACACAGAATACAAGGCAGGCTCCAGGCTCCGAGCTGTCAGCACAGAACCCGACGCAGGGCTCGAACCCACGAACCGCGAGATCAGGACCTGAGCCGAAGTCGGAAGCTTCGGACCCAGGCACCCCTCACGGACCGGTTTTTCTTAAACAGTGAAAAATATTTATATAGAAGCTTCTGTGTACCTTTGTTTCTTTCACGGCTTGGACCTATCGTATTAGTGTTTTGGGGCACTGTGGAGACTTTTGTGTGAGTTACTCTGTTTATTGGTGAGGTACTAAAGTAGGTCTTGAAAGAGATTGAGGTCCAGATTTGCTTTAGATACACACTTGAACAATAGGTGTTATTACGTATACGCCAGGAGGAGGGCTGAAGGTATAGAATCTTGATTGTTATCAGACAGTATAAAATTATCCAGTGTGTTGGATCTAGCACACTGTTTTTGGCACACTGATTACGTGTCTGCGGTAAGACCAAGGCAGAGATAAAGTGATATAATAGGAAATAACACGGTAGTTGAAGGTTTTCTTTCACAGAATGACATCCTAAAATAGAATTAATGCTACTCAGATTTTTAAAAAGTGAGGAGAGACAATTTTTCTCCTTTAATACTAATGTTTTTATTGTATAAATCTCTTCTTTATCAAGTGCTTTCAGTTTTTTTATTTTTTTATTTTTTTAATGTTGATTTATTTTTGAGAGAGGAAGAGAGACAAAGCATGAGTGGGGAAGGGGCAGAGAGAGAGAGAGAGACACAGAATCCAAAGCAGGCACCAGGCTCTGGGATGAGAGCAGAGAGTCTGATGCAGGGCTCGAACCCACAAACTGAGATCATGACCTGAGCCGAAGTTGGACGCTTGACCGACCGAGCCACCCAGGCACCCCTCTTTGTCTTTTTCTGGGGCTTTTATAAGATTGGTTTATGCAGGGAGGAGAGCTAATCTAAAAGCCTTTAAAAAATGTATGTATTATAAAGTTTCAGGAAAGGACCATTTAATCTTGAGAACATTCTTGATTTTTAAAGCAATCCTGTATTAGGGCAGATCTCTATCTGTGGATCAGCTAAGAAAGATACAAATGATCATTTCTTTTTTTTTAACTTTTTTAATGTTTTATTTATTTTTCTGAGAGAGATAGAGCATGAGGCGGTGAGGGGCAGAGTGAGCGAAGGACATAGAATCCAAAGCAGGCTCCAGGCTCTGAGCTGTCAGCACAGCGCCCAATGCAAGGCTCAAACCCACAAGCCTCGAGATCATGACCTGAGCCGAAGTCAGATGCTTAACCGACTCAGCCACCCAGGCGCCCCGAGGTCTAATCTTCTTTAAAAGGACTTACTACTACAAACGATCATTGTTTTATCCCAATTTATAATGAGCATAACTAATAAAAATTGTCAGTGTGTAGTAAAACTGATTGTAACTGCAAGTAGTAAAAATATTTAACCAGAAATTTAAAAGCCAAATCAGATTTCTGAACATTTTAAATTTTACCAGTTTATGTAGTATGACTTAAAAATACTTGATTTGGCAGAAATAATGGCTACATGTACACTTAAAAAAAATAATCCTGGGAGTGCCTGGGTGGCTCGGTTGGTTAAGCGTCCAACTTCAGCTCAGGTCATGATCTCGTGGTTCATGAGTTCAAGCCCCACATCGGGCTCTGAGCGCTGAGCTGTCAGCACAGAGCTTGGAGCCTGCTTCAGATTCCCTCTCTCTCTCTCTCTCTCTCTCTCTCTCTCTCTCTCTCTCTCTCTGTGCCCCTACCCTGCTTGCACTCTGTCTCTCTCAAAAATAAATAAACATTAAAAAATTTAAAAACCTCTTCTGTGTCTCCCTCTCTCTCTGCCCCTCCCCCGTTCATGCTCTGTCTCTCTCTGTCCCAAAAATAAATAAACTTTGAAAAAAAAAAAAAATCTTTAAAAAAAAAATTTAAAAACCTCACAATGATAAAAACTGTATCTGTAATTTTGATATGTACAAAGATCTGATAAACTCTGGGTAAAGTTAATGAAAAGAATTGACTTGCAGAAATCATAGTAACTGAAAGTGAATTTATAGAATATTAGAAATGCTTAAACTGCTCTTTACAGAAAATTGGTAGAGGAGTTAAATGGTCTTGATGGGGTTTTGTTTCAGAGTTTTGTAGATAACATCCTTCTAGATGTGAGGCTAAGCAATATGATTGTATTCATAATTAAAGCTCTCTTCAGACCAAAATAGTAAAGGTAGAACATCCTTTATTTCAGAAGTCCACAACCAGTAGTGGAATTCAGGGCAAGGATAGTTTTTATAATGGAATTCTTTGGATCGTGATCAGAGATTGGAATCATTTCTCAGTTACAAGAATTATAAAGCCATTGAATAAAAAATTGGGGTTTAATGCAAAATTGGTTTTTTTGCTTATAAAAGATAAATAGTTATGATTATAACTATTTGGACTTCATTGTATACACGTAACATAGAAAATGAAATTTCTGATGTTTATTATACTATAAATACTGTTTTATAATATTTTCAACCTTAATGGTATTGTACATCTTTCCACATCAGTACAGTAGAGTCTATCTTACTCTCTTGAGTAAGAGTAAGTTTACATTATTCCATTGTATGAGCTATTTATTTTGGCAAAATTTAGTCACTTGCTCTTTGGAAAAATAATCAGAAGTGGAAGGGATCAGGAGGGTAATCGTTCAAGTACAATACATGATTTTTCCCCTCTTCATAACAACAGCATTGAGGGAATCTGCCCTTTCACAAGGGTTATATCACTACATGGGCCTGAGTATTTTTCCTTTTTATGAAAGATTTCAGACATCTTCTGGTAGATAGAAGAATATAAGAATTTCCACGTCCGTCAACCTAAATTCAAGTTTGATTTCAGAACTTACCATGAGTGTCTTTTTTTCTTTTCCTTCTCCCCCACCTTTGCTTCTGAATTAATTTAAAGCAGATAATGGCTGTTTCACTATATAGTCACAATGCCATTACCAGTCCAGACTACATTAATAATAACTCCTTGGTGTAGTCTAGTAACTAATCCGTAAGTCAGATTGCTATGATGGCCTCTAGGGCAACTTTTTGCATTTGTATTGTTTGAGTCTGGATCTAAACAAGGTCCATGCATCACCTGTGAGTTACGTCTCATATCCTTGAACATGGAGTGGTCCTCCCTCTCACCTCTCCTTTTCTATTTGTAGTACCACTGCCTTGCTGAAGAAGTTAATCTGGTAGAATGCCCCACATTTTTGAATTATCGGAGTGTTTACACGTGGTGTCATTTACATTTTGCATTTTCTGCGAACGTAAGTTAGCTCTGACTAGAGTCAGATGTGACATCTGGCAGGGATACCTCAGAAGTGCTGGGTGTTTCATACTGTGTCCTGTCAGGAGGCACGTCGTGTCTCGTTTCACCTTTAGTGATCAGTAGGTCCAGGGGATGACCGCATGATTCTCCTTGGTAGAGTTTCCCCTCAACCTTTGTACCGGTGATTCTCAACCAGGGGTGACGTTTGCCCTCTAGGGGATCTTTGATGATGTCTCAGGACATTTTTGGTTGTAGCTCCTGGAGGGAGATGGTGTTAGTGACATCTGGTAGACAGAGGCCCGGGATGCAGTATACCATCCCACAGCGCATAGGACCGTTCCTCAGCAAAGACTGATCTGATCCCGAGCGTCAGTAGAGCCAGTGTTGAAAACCCTACTTAAATTCATTGTTTCATCCATTCATAGAGTGTGTTTTGTTTTAATTTCTTAATGTTTATTTTTGAGAGAGAAACAGAGTGCAAGCTAGGGAGGGGCAGAGAGAGACAAGGAGACACAGAAACTGAAGCAGGCTCCAGGCTCTGAGCTGTCAGCACAGAGCCTGACGTGGGACTCGAACTCACAGGACTCCGAGATCACGACCCGCGCCGAAGTCGGTCGCTCAGCCGACTGAGCCACCCAGGCAGCCCTCATCCGTGGAGATTGTTACCTCAATCTCTTCATTCATTAGGGGATACAAAAATGATGATTTTGAAATTCTGTTAATCTAAGGAAGAAGTTTCTCATTAACTAGGGCTGTTTGTTTACCCTGAAATACAGTTCGTACAGAAAAGGCAGGATAAATGCTTACTATTTCTTTAAGTACTAATTTTCAGAGTAAGGAGCTGGTACCCAGGGACTTAAAATGGTTTATAGTAAGGTCTTTTGTAGGTGAGCAGGATAGGAACTCATGAAGTTTTATGGGTGTGTGTTTACTTACTTACTTGTTTCGTTCATTCATTTTCATTGTTTTTTTGATGTTCAAAATGTTATTTTTTACTAATGAAAGCCCCTTCGTTTAGTCTGACAAATCCCCTTTAGACTATGATAGCTTCCTCTGTTTCCGGCACGAGATGAACTAGGCTCATCTTATGTATTTCCTGCCCCAGACCTGAAACTGGCCACTGCTCCAAAGGGAATATTTAGGTTCTTAGTTCTAAATTTAAATAAAGAAACCATCAGCTTTGTTTCTGATTTGTAAGGAAATCGTTTAATACTTCAAAAAGAAGAGTATACTTTTGAGAATATTTGAAAATGTACCATGAGATTTTTTTAAAAAATTACACAACTAAATGTATTTTGAAGATCGTAGCGTTGGAACAGATACAGGTGGCCGTCGTATAGTTCAGCCTGCTTTGTCATCATGGATCTTGTCGTAATTGACCACAGTGGTCTTCAGCTGAAGCTTGCCTAGCAGGTGACCCGTTCGCTTTTGTGCTCTTTACGATTTGTTAATCTTACTCCCTTTGTGTCTCCAGACCTTGAAGTCGTCACCGGCATCCCAGCTGAGGTGCCGCACATCAGAGAGACCGTGATGCGGGCAGGGCGCCATCTGGGTCTCCAGCTCGCAAGCCCGTCCGGGACAGCTGCGTCGGCGCTCTGTTACATCGGCAGGACTAACCAGCTGGCCGTGGGCTTTTCCGATGGCTATCTAGCTCTGTGGAATATGAAAAGCATGAAAAGAGAGTAAGTACAACTTTTTTCTCGTTTGTTCATTGGTAGCTGCTTTCTGAATATAGCTTGTACTCCGGTGTTACTATTTTAGAATTAGCGTAAAGAGAAAAAGTAGGATAGGTGACCAGTTGAGTGAATAATTCCTTACTGCATGAAATCACAGCTTGATATAAAGGAATGACTTAGCACGTGAATTTAGGTCGAGTCTTTTGGTGTATATTTAAAAGGCATTTCAGTTATTGTGTGCCATTTGCTAGTAAAACACCACTCTGTAAAGGTAAGCGATATATTTACGGGGTACGAATTCTGTCCAGAGTACTTTCCTTATAACCACACATGTAAAGCTAATGGTAGAAGATCTCGGTTGACGGAAAAGCAGAGACTTTTTTAAAATCAACGTTAAAAGATACCATGTTTTGAAATTTTTATCCTGTTTAAATCTCCCTCAATTGTATCGATACTTTTTAAATTGGTATTTTTGGCGTTCAGATTGCTGAAGGCACGTGGCTGGCTCAGGCAGTAGGGCGTGCGGCTCTTAATCTTGAGGTTGTGAGTTTGAGCCCCACGTTGGGTGTGGAGATTATGTTAAAAAAAAAATTCATAAAAAGTCCTTAAAACGCTGTGGAATTGACCCTTTATTGAGGAAAGTAGCCCTTTACTGAGGAAGATAGCAAATAGGCATTACAGACTTCTGGTCTCTATACAATAGAGTTAAGCGGATGCCCATTTTTCTCCCAAGTTGTTAATTTGATATTTCTTCGCTTTTTTCCAAGGCCTATTGGAATATTTTCTTGAGTAATTTATCTTGCCAAAAAGTCAACAGTAGTCACTCTTCCAAACTTCCTGTTCCGTTATTCTCGCCAAGAAATTGGTACCTACCGGGCTCGTCTTGGTAATCAGTGTATGCCCTATGCCACGTTTGAAGCGGACGAGAAAAGAGAGGAGGAAACCAACGAGGTTCTCTCATCTCAAACCAGGCCCCTTGCTCACTGTTGCGTTCTTTGATAATATCAGAGAATGACAAGCCCTTGGAGTAACTTCCGTCCTTGCACCTCCTCAGAGCCCTTCCTTTTGGTTTGGGAAGGTACCCATGATGAGGTGGTGGTGCTGTCGCCTGGTGGCCCCCTCGGGAAGGCCACCTTGGCTCTCTGCGAGGAGAACCGTTTCCCAGCTCTTGTCTTCGAATTGCTCCCGAGAGCCTGGAGGACCGGCCTCTCCGGCTCTTCCCCAGCGCCGGCCGGCCTCTCGGGGCTGATTTCTAGGTGCTTTACGGGAGCCCCTCGGGCTCTCGCCGCTCCGGTGTCGCGATGGGGAAACTGGCCCGGGGCGAGCAGCCGAGGTGACGCGCTGTGTCAGGGTTTCAGCGCCCACGGCTGCCTCCCCGGGGAGCAGCACACGGTGGCACTCGCGGGGCTGGAAGGCGCCCTTGTAGTGGTTTTAGCCCTTCCAGCGCCGCGCCCACGGTCGGCCGTGACCTGGTACGCCCTGTGTATCTTTGAAGATGAGACGATTGCGTGAACGGCAGTTGCTCTAACCCGAGATTGTCCCAAGACCCCTGATTCTTTCTTCAGGAAACCACCAGTTAACAGTATGACGCAGACCACTTTTTGTGCCTATTGTAGGTACTACACTCAGTTGGAAGGTGGACGAGTTCCCGTGTACGCGCTTACTTTTCAAGAGCCGGAGAACGACCCTCGTAATTGCTGTTACCTGTGGGCTGTTCAGTCTACACAGGACAGGTAAGCGTGAGACGTGTTTTTAAAAACATTTTCCAGCGATGCGGCAGCAGTTAATTTCTATTGGAAAGTTTTGTAGTACGTTGTCTCCGTTCGGTGCAAACGACATAGTTCAGTGGATTAGCAAGTGGTGGTTGAAATGATCTTGAAGGTGAAGGGATTGTTTCCACGTGGTTGAGTGAGTTCTGAGGTGGCGGTAAGGACACTGTGCTCGTCTGTCTGCCTGCCGTACCCGGGAGTGAGCCAGTGCGCTGAGTAGGCGACGGCCTCGCTGCCTTACGCCGGGGTTTGCGGCCTCCCGTGTTCTCGCGTCCCACCGTCTTTCTCTGTTGTGTGTGCCTCTCATTTTTATCGACCCCGACTCTGTTCTCTGGTCCTCCAGTTTGCCTGGCCCAGTGTACTCCTAGCATTCATTTGGTTAGTTTTCACTCTGTCACAGGGTCTAACTTTGTCCCAAGTATAGCTCGCGAGAAACCTTGCAGCTGAATTCCATCCGTTTAGCTTGCTCATTTCCAGGGTTAGAGTGGCAGAAGTATTGATTTCCTCGTCTTTTTCCTTGATGTTTCATTCCTTCTTGATCGCTGAAACAGTCAAGCTTGTGGGATAAAGCCCATGACGGTGGTGACCCGTTGTTCCCGGTACTTTCTCCCAAGTCCATCCCACCTTGGGCTCTAGGTACCTGAATTGGGGTCTCTTGGGGTTTTTGTATTAGACATCCCCACTTCGTGGTTTTGTCTTACCTTCTTACTCTGTGGTGAGTGATGGAAACGAAGAATTGATTTGCCACTTTTGTAATTTGTCCATCCTGAAAAAATAGTGAAATGAAAATACAGAGACCGCTATTGGGCTCTCCCTCATGGGGTCCGGTCCGTGTTTCCATCCATCTGAGTGCAGTGGGGGCGGCAGCAGTTTGATGGGTTCACAGTCTTCTGGGCTGTTCAAGCAGGGCTCTGGGGGATGGGGAATGCAAGGGGACTTTCATCTAAACGATTGTTGTATTTATTTTTCCTCCTAGGATTGCCTCTTAGGATGAGTTTGGTTATTATTCTTTAAAAAATTTTTTAACATTCATTTTTGGGAGAGAAAGAGAGAGCATGAGTGAGTGGGGAGGGGCCGAGAGAGAGGGAGACACAGAATCCGAAGCAGGCTCCAGGCTCTGAGCTGTCAGCACAGAGCCCGACGCGGGGCTCGAATTCACAGACCAAGAGATCATGATCCAAGCTGAAGTTGGATGCTTAACCAACTGAGCCACCCAGGCACCCTGACTTCTTATTCTTTATGTGGATTTTTTTATTTTGCTTTTTCTAAATTTCCCACACTAAGGTCTAGAGTGTTTTCCTCTTATTTTGGAACTTGGTGAATAAGTCTGCGTTCTTTTTTACCATACCACTCTTGATTCTTGTAGTATTATCAGTAGGTGATGCCCACTCTGTTCTTATAATCAGGAAGCTGTGTGAATATTCTCTGTTCCTGATTTTCTTTTTTTTTTTTTTTTATACAATTTTATTTTTTTTGGGAGAGAGAGAGACAGAGCATGAACGGGGGAGGGGCAGAGAGAGGGAGACACAGAATCGGAAACAGGCTCCAGGCTCTGAGCCATCAGCCCAGAGCCTGACGCGGGGCTCGAACTCACGGACCGCGAGATCGTGACCTGGCTGAAGTCGGACGCTTAACCGACTGCGCCACCCAGGCGCCCCATGCTCCTGATTTTCTTGTGTAAAATCCTCATGAACCGTATGCACTTCCCTGAGTCCTGTTTTGACGTAGTTTTCAGACCTCTATAGTTGACTCTTCGACTCACCCCCACCCCGCCCCCACCGTCAAAAATCCACCTATAACTTTTGACTCCCCCAGAACTACACTACTAATAGTTTACTGTTGACCAGAAGCCTTACTGATAATATCAACAGTCAGTTAGCACATATTTTGTGTGTTATATGTGTTACATACTGTATTCTGGTACCGATGTCTAATTTTTGGCTTAATTTTTCCAGTATACCTATGCTGTGTGGTTCATCTACGTTTTTTTCAAATTGTCACAGATCTCCAAAAAATCTCCCTTTGTATTTATTGAAAACAATCTGTGTGCAGATTGAAAACAATCTGTGTGCAATCTGCACAGTTCAAACCCATGTTGTTGGAGGGTCAACTGCATTTGCACTTGAAGCACAAATGAATCACAGTTTAAAATGTGGGCAGAATATACTGTTTTCCGTTTCTCTTAGAGTGATGCCCTGCATTTACTTACCTTGATTACCTACAACACACTGAGTAACACATGGGAATAACTCTCTAGTGACTTTTAAACCACTGTCTAGTAGTCTATTCCTTTAATAGGACAGGGTTAATTTATTTGGTAATTTGGATTATTTGTTCCTACATGATTTACTTTGCATTTGTCAGTATTACTGATGTGAGATATTTTTGAGAATGGTATTTTTGTGGTCTTCTGGTCTTTGACTTAATCGGTCGTGGGCCTCTTTGAGAATCTGGTGAAGGCTGTGATATATATTCTTATGTGTGTGTGATAGGACTTAAAGCAGGATTCCTGACCTGAGGTCTGTGGGGAGACAAAGAGCAGTCTGTGAGCTCCCGTTGTAAACAGGATTATTTACATTTGTTTATGCGTGTATGAGTATTACATACGCTCTGTAGAGGTGTTGTTTGTCCGTGTGTGATTTGTGTACGTATACGTGTATCATTTATATGTGTGTACATGTGTGTCTTTTTTATGTATTGTTCACATCACGTAATAAACAGATGGAAATAATCTTGTTTACAACTCATGGGAGCTCACAGACTGCTCGTCGTCTCCCCGCAGACCTCAGGTCAGGAATCCTGCTTTAAGCCATTCTTAGGCTACTCTCTCACTTTACGAAGGTGTGTGATTAATTTAACAGAGGCTCTTCTTCCGTCCCCTGGTCATGGACTTTACCAGCATCTTACTGGTATTATAAGTAGGTGAAAACAATACAAATTTAGATTGAAAGTCTAAATCGGAAGGACAGATGGTATGGGCCTTCCTTTTTGCCCCCAGAGCGAGTACTTAAACAGGGTAAAAAAGGGAAGAGAAGCATCATTGTGGAGTGACTGTGCCACCATGGGATGACACGGGCGTAGGTCTTAGCTGTTGCCACAGAGCTCATCGATTATGATAAAAGCCACGTTAATTTTGTAATATGGAAAATTGAAGGGAAAAACTGTCTGGTGTCCCTTTAATGGTGGTTGTATCCAGTTTATCCTGTTTAGTATTTGGTCTTTTCGAGGTTATTTGTCTTTGTTTCACGTCCGCGTGTTTATCCATTCAGCATAATTATCGAGCATTTACTATGTGCTGGTGACAGTTGGAGATATGTAGCGATGCATAACCAATAAATCTCTGTTCTTCTAGATGTTATAGTTCAGTGAGTATATTTCGTAAGTATATGAGTGCGCATATTTAACATAATTTTAGGTAGTGATGTTAAATACAGAAAAATAAAGCTGGGAGAGGAGATACAGAATGTGTGTGATGTGATGTAGGGAACTGCTATTTCAGATTGTGTAGTTAGGGAGATGTGGACGAAGTCGGTTGGGACAGGGAGGGAGGAGAGCCACGGGAAGATCTGGGGGAAAGATTGCAAAGGCCTTAGAAAAATGTCACAAGGAAAAGCAACAAGAGCAGGAAAGGGTAGAACGCAGAGCCGTCACGGGCGAGGTCAGAAAAGTAGAACTGGTCTCTAAAGGGCCATGGAGGTCAGGATAATGTGACTATTTGAGTTTGGTCTGGCTGTACCAGACCAATGAAATCTCTTTCTGGTGGTAGGGTCTATCTAAGCATTAGTAGTTTTTCAAAACTCCTCTGGTGATTCTAATAATAAGCAACCAAGGTAGAGAACCACTAGCCCAGAGTGAGACTAGCTAGAGAAAAAAAGAAGCTGGGAAGCCTTCTGCCCTCAGAGATGATTGAAGGTTGGGAAGCAGGGGGCAGAACCGCCGGCAGAGGACTACGGGTAGTGTAGTGTGGGGACCATTAAGACAGTGTGGTATCCTTGGAAGCCAGGTAAAGCAGGCGTTCTAAGAAAGACGGGCCCGAGAGAAGAAGAATTCAAATTCAGACAGTGTGGAAGTCTGTGCTCTTAACATTTAACGCATGCTGTACTTGAGCAGTGCTCAGCTGGTTCGGTATCTGCTTTATGTCCGTACCGTGTAGCCCTCCTGCTGTGGTACAGGGCAACCCCGTCATTTCAGCCGGAAGCCTCCCAGGATGGAGGGAGAGACCAGGAAGGAGGAGCAGAGGACGTGCTGTCCCGTGCCGAGGGCTTTCTGTGGTTGCCGTGGGATAGTTCTGTTTACATCTGTTGCCTGGAACTTGGGCCTCCTGCACCCAGCCGCAAAGGAGGCTGGGAAATGTGGCATATTTTAGGCAGCCATGTGCCTAACGAACACTTCCCTATGAAAGAAGGGCAGAGGGAATGTTGACCCAACAGCTGTAGTCTCCGCCACGTAAGGGGTCACCTAAAGTTTGCAAATCACATCAGCTTGAGCTAATTAGAATTAGTTAAAAATAAAAATCAGGGGTGCCTGGGTCGTTGAGTCAGTTAAGCGTCCCACTTAGGCTCAGGTCATGATCTTGCGGTTCGTGAGTTCGAGCCCCACGTCGGGCTCTGTGCTGACAGCTCGGAGCCCGGAGCCTGCTTCGGATTCTGTGTCTCCCTCTCTTCTCTCTGCTCTGCTCTCCGCCACTCGCTCTATCCTCCTCCGCTCACGCTCTGTCTCTCTCAAAAGTAAATAAAAGATTTAAAAAAAATTTTTCTAATAAAAATAAAAATCAGTTATTGTCTCAGAGTACTGCATTTTGTGAAAACGACCAAGTAAAAGTAAGTTCTTCACATTGACCTTAGTTTTGTCACGTGCAGCGTTGCATACTGGACAGTAAGAGATGCTTAATGTATGAATGTGATATTTAGCCTTTCTTCTCAGTTAATCTCTGTTTCTTTCAGTGAAGGGGACGTTTTGAGTTTACACCTGCTTCAGCTGGCCTTTGGTGATAGAAAGTGTTTGGCATCGGGACAAATCTTGTATGAGGTAAATGGTACTGGGGATACGGGTTCGTTATTACCATTTTGTCACTGTTTTGCCTTTTTTAGTCTTTGTCTAAAGATATTAACATATTGAAAAGTTTTTCTTCTATTCAAGTGAATAATGTATTCATAATATAACAGAAAGAGTGTTAGAGTAGAGATCACAAGACTAGCTGTTTTACCCAGGTAGCACTCTTAACTTCCCCAGGTATCGTTGTCCTCTAAAATGAGATTAGACAAGACTCATCTTGTGACCTAATTGGTACCAGAGAAAAACAGCTCCACCTTGTTGCACTAATACCAAAGCAGTAAGCCATGAGGTGACTTTATAAACGGTCTCAGGGTGCCGGCCCGGCTCAATTAGTAGAGCACGCGACTCTTGATCTCGGGGTTGTGAGTTCAGGCCCCACGTTGGGTGTAGAGATTACCTAAAAATAAAACCTTAAAAAAATAAATTAAAAATTTTTTAAATGTTTATTTTGGAGAGAGAGAGCAAGCGAGGAGGGGGCGGGGGTGGAGAGAGAGGGGGACAGAGGATCCAAAGTGGGCTCTGCGCTGGTAGCAGCCAGCCCGATGCAGGGCTCGAACTCACAGACCATGAGATCGTGACCTGAAGTTGGACGCTCAACTGACTTGGCCACCCGGGCGCCCCAAAATTAAAAACAAATTTTTTTTTTAAACGGTCTTGCCACTTAACAATTGTAAACGCGGGTAAACGCATTGGACTTTCAGATGACTGTTTTTCCAGCTGAGTTCTAGAGGAAGAAGTGCCATGCTGCTGACGGCAGTGTGGTCAACCCTCACGTTCCTTTCTGTGGAACAGGCCTTCTTAACCTCGTGTTTGAGGATACGTGGACGGGCTTTAAAGAATCCACGAAGTCTCTGAATTCTGTGTGACATTTTTGTCATCAGTGGATGTTTCTGGGGAGAAAGTCTCATAGCTTTTGTTAGATTCTTACAGAGATTGATGGGCAAAAACAAAGTGAAGAGCTGCTGCTCTAGAGCGAGAATTGCACTGAGAACACAGGAACAGGTTTGCCGGCCTGGAGCGTGTCTGTGTGTAATTTTGATGGTTAGTCCAGTTTACGCTGCGGCCCAAAGTACAGGGTTCCCACGTTTGATAACGGCTTTAGATTTGTTGGTGACTATTTTCGAGACACTAAATTTAGCCTTGTGTGTTGTGTGCTATATAAAATTCCAGAGCCCTTTTCAGTGATTTGTTGTCTTTATTCTTTAACTTTTTGTGTTTCCTTTGTATCGTGTGAAAAATGTTTAAATTTGGAGAACGTTTATTTTTTATTTTTTAAAGTTTATTCTGAGAAAGAGTGGGAGGGGCAGAGAGAGAGGGAGAAAGAGAGAATCCCAAGCAGACTCCGTACTGTCAGCACAGAGCCTGATGTGGGGCTTGAACTCACGGACCGTGAGATCATGACCTGAGCCAAACCAAGAGTCGGCTGCTTAACTGACCGAACCACCCAGGCATCCCAGATTTGGAGAATTCTTAACTTTTGAATGACTTTTTGCCTAGAATTCTATTAAGATTTGCGTACGTTTTATCTTTCAGGGGCTAGAGTACTGTGAAGAGAGATACACACTGGACCTCACGGGTGGCATGTTTCCTTTGAGGGGACAGACTAGTAATACCAAGCTGTTGGGCTGCCAGAGTATAGAGAAATTTCGATATCATGGCGACAGAGAGGAAGGTATGAGTGAAGGTCAGTTAAAAAGTGCTCTTAATATATATCATGTGCAATGCCTGATTTTAAGATTTATCTTGACGTAAGATTTATGACAGTTACTGCTTTTTAGAGTTCGTACTCCTGGCAGTTAACAAATTGAGATACTAATTATGGAAATTTATTTAGGTCTGTCTGAGCTCCTAGGTATTTCTTACTCTCCACATTGCCGTACGGAACTCAAGAATGGAGTAGATTCGGAGACCCTTAATGAAGGAGCCTTGTATTTTCGTCCACCTCTCTCTAAACGGACAAAAATGGCCTCTGGTTTTGACCAGAATGAAGAGGCTATGAATAATGCTTCCCTCTGTGTATTTTTGAGACCTGCCTTGGATGCCTTTAATTTTTCTGTTTCCTTTCGTATCTTCCCTTCTTCCTGGTAAACAAGCCTTGCATAGTCATGGTTGCAGAGAGTTTAGAATCCAGCGCGGATTCGGATGCAAGCTGGGTCACTAGTTGTGACCTTTGACAAATTATGTAACATTTCTGAGCCTCCCTGTCCCCATCCGTGAGTGGAATAATACAGTTGTACGTTCTGCAGCAGGCAGTCGGGAGGATTGAGTGGGACCGTGGGAGGGTTTCGTGCAGTCCCGGGAATTGCACCAGGGCCATGTTTGTGTCGGCGGTCTTACTGGGGTTCATCCTCAGGGGCACTTCATCCGTCCTGAGCGTGTCTTCTGTTCTTGTCCCACATCTGTAGGTGGTCCAGTCATCACATCGAGCTACAAATGCCCCAGGCAGAGCTTTCCACCTCTTCTCACTGTCCCCGCCCCTTTTCCGCTTTGTTTCCTGTTTGTTGGGTCTCAGACGTTTGCTTCTTTCTCTCCTGTTGTTTTCTCTCACTTTGTTTCTGACTCTCCATCCCACAGCCACCATCCAAGTCCTTGTCTTTCCTCCCTTCACCGTAAGGCTGGCTCAGTCCTTCTCAGCTAGAATTCCTCTGAGGAATTAAGCCCAGCGCCTAGGCCGCCCGTCGTGGCTGTTGAGATTCTCTGGTACTAACTGTGTTCCGTTGTTGGGACAATACTCATCCAAGTCATTTTCTGCTTTCTACCTCCACTGCATCAAAGTTGCCAAAGCATTAAGTGAGAGTAAGCCAGGATAGAACTTTTCTGATGCGTACTTCTTAATAAGATCTTCTTGAAATAGGAAAACAGTTAAGATACAAGTGAATGTCACTCTCCTTACAGAATGAACGATAGAAGTGTGCTCTGATATATCAAATAGCAGTTGAGACTCCTTAATTTGTGAGAAAACGTTGCTGAAATTTTATTCGGGGTAATTTTACTTTGCAGTGATTTATTCCATTTTTTAAAACTACGTGTTTTTCTTTCAGCGCTGTCTCCTGACACCAGTGTTTCAGTCTTTACCTGGCAGGTGAATGTATATGGACAAGGGAAGCCTTCTGTGTACCTGGGGCTTTTTGACATAAATCGTTGGTATCATGCGCAAATGCCAGACTCGCTAAGGTATGATTTCTCCCTCTTTTTCTCTTTCTCGTATTTGTATGTGTAGCCGCTCGGTGACTTAATGATTTTGTAAAATTTTCTTGTAGATCAGGAGAGTATCTGCATAGTTGCTCCTATTTTGCATTGTGGTCACTGGATTCAGTCGTGAGTAAGGCTTCCCCACACTACATCTTGGATGTGCTGGTGCACGAGAGAAGCTTGAGTCGAGGAGTGCCTCCCTCGTTCCCACCTCCTGAACAGTTTTTTAGCCCAAGTACTTACAATTTTGGTATGTATTTCCTTAACATGACCTTTCAAGAAAAATCACACGTGTCTGCGTGTTGGTGCGAAATACGTATATGTATAGTATGCGTGTGTATATGCATACGGTACATATACAGTGTGTGGTATGCACATGTACGTAATTACCTGCTCATGTCTCATTACCGATGGTTAATATATGGGCAGCTGAGGAAATTCATTTGATACGTACGTGAGAAATTTAATACTTAGATGTTATATAAAGAAAGTATCACTATTTTGAATTTGTTAGAAAAGATAACTGTTACTTATGGTGCAGCTTGGTATCTTGCCAGGATAAGAGAATTATTTTATTTATTTATTTTTTAAAGTTTATTTATTTTGTGAGAGTATGCATATGCAGTCAGGGGAGGGGCAGAGAGAGAGCGAAGGAGAGAATACCAGGCAGGCTCCGTGCTGCTAAGAGCCCAGCGTGGCCCACGGACCGCGACATCGTGACCGGAGCCGAAATCAAGAGTCAGACACTTAACCAACTGAGCCACCCGGGCGCCCCGTTTTTAAATTTATTATATGCAATGATCTTGATAACCTTGCCTACCAGCCTCTTGTTAGGATAAATTTTGTTGTATTAGTGCCATCTAAAAATCTAATATGTGAGCGGATATTTTTTCATCTTTTTGTTTTTAGATGCCACTTGTTTATTAAACTCAGGAATTGTTCGTATAACTTGTAACGGCTTTCACAAGGAGGTAGGTGGCAACTAACGCTGTGGACAGAGTGTCTTATCGGGCGGGCTAAAGTCAGGTCGTGGATGCGAGCTGCATTTAGTGTTAATTGTACAAACTGTTGTTTCAGCTCAAGTGGAAGGTCCCGCTAGGTTTGTGATGTTGGCAGCTAGGTGCCGTTAGTTACCGACAGCCTGTTCTGGCAATCTGCCAGAAGAGGCGTTGGGCTGTTTTTAGCAGCTTTGTGTGGATGTCGGCTACTTGAACCTTAAGGAGAATAGCGAAGTAGGTCAGTGCCTTAACCACATCCCTTTTTGTCCGTCCTCTTAATTCTCCTCTTTCTCCTCAGGAAGCTTATGAATAAATGAAGTAACGCAAAGAAGGTACCTAGGACAGTGCCTGGCAGAGTGGGCGATGACTGATGTTGAAAAATACTTTTCTGGGGAAACACAAAATGGCAGATTTTTAAATGGATAATCAGCTAGATGTGCACGAATGCCGTATTTATACTTGATATTAGATCCTTTCACATCAGATCAGGAGGAACAAACTGCGAGGGGCAGTGAGGGGGCCTGGGCGGGGGGGTGTTCATTTAGATCTGTCACCAAGTCTGTCAGCTTTAGGGAAGGAGTAGGGTTATCTTTCATAAAAAGAAAAAGTGACCTACAATCTCCTCATCAGTAATATTATTTATAACTAATGAGCATTGGTTTAGCTCAAGAACCTTATAAACCCTGTTCCTTGCCAGAAGTGTAAAAATGGAGTCTTTTGCAATTTCCATTCAGCGTCTTTTAGTTTTATTCAGAATATTAAGTGTAAAGTAAGGGGATTGGCTTATTAATTATTCTTAAATTTGATTAAGTTGTGTATTTTTTGATGTTTATTAATCGATCTTTACAGACTTTGACTTTTTTAAAGAAATCAGGACCATCTCTCAGTGAATTCATACCTGATGGTTATAATCGATGTCTTATGGCTGGCCTTCTGTCACCGAGACTTGTTGATATTCAGCCTTCCAACTTAACTCAGGTGAGGTGATTTCTAACTCTTGTTTATTTTGGGTCATAGATTATTAGCTTCTATTGTAATAAAAGTCTACTAGATCATTTCTGCGAAGGTAGGTTAGGTGATGTAACGCTCACTCTGCATGATCGGTAGCTGTGGTCTTGGGTGTGGCTTATGTCACATACTCCCAGGACTCATTAGCCGTAACTCGGCCCCGGGTTCACTTAGCTGTATGGGAGGATATGGGACAGGAGGCACCCCATGGCGGCCTCAGGCTTGTCCTGAGTGGAAGCTGTTAAAACAGACTGGGGGCCATTTTCTGGCCCCTGTGAGAACAGCACTGGTGCAAGAGCGTGAGACCAGGCGAGTCAGGGATTGAAACTGCCTTTCCCTGCCAAATGCTTCAGCTTGGTGATAGCAGAGAGCCAACTGTTCGTCGTCCTCAAGGACTTGGGTGCTCTAAGTGCTCCATTTAACCCTTTTACTTTAGGAAACTTCATACTGATTATTTTTTTTCTAATTACATACTGTCAAATTAAGGCAATATCTTAAAACTTTGACATGAGAGGGGGTGCCTGGGGGGGTTCAGTCGGTTGAGCGTCCGACATCGGCTCAGGTCATGATCTCACAGTCTGTGAGTTCGAGCCCTGTGTCATGCTCTGTGCTGACAGCTCGGAGCCTGGAGCCTGCTTCAGATTCTGTGTGTGTGTGTCTCTCTCTCTGCCCCTCCCCCACTTGCGCTCCTGTCTTTCTCTCAAAAGTAAACATTAAAAAAAAATTAAAAAAAAAAAAAAAAACTTTGACATGAGAAAAAATTACCTATAATTCAGCCATGTGGACAAAACAGCATTTAGTGTTTTCTATGATTATTTTAAACCTGGTATTCCAACTCATTTGGGTATTTTTTCCCCAATTATATAAATAATACGTGAATAATTTGAATTTAGAAAATTGGCTAAAGTGTATAGAGGCACATAAATAGTGACATTTTGTTGACCATTCCTAGAATAGGCCAGATGACGCTGTATTCTTCAGTGATGCCTACGTAGAGGTAAAACGGAAAGAAAAGCAAGAAAATGATTCCTTCAGAAGGCAGGGGAGCGGTAGTGGTCACCGTGGGGGATGGTAGGGGGAGGTGGGACTTGCTTCTGATCAGGGAGGAGGAGAGGGAGGCTTCCAGGGGGCTGGCAGTCGCCTCCGTCTAGACCCGGGTCATGGTCTGGGTCATCATCTGTTTGTTTGTGTATATGGTTATGAGGACTTTTTAACTTGTAGCCTTTTTTTCGTATACCTCTTTACATATCCTTTAGTATACATGCAGTACACGAATTGCATGATGTGTATGCAATTTCATATTATTGGCTGATCATGAGTTACATATTTATAGGTTTTACCATTTTTTACTGGGCCGTCTATAGAAATTCTTTATGAAATACACATTTACCCTTTTTGTCAGAAATTTTACAGGTATTTCCCCTGCTGTTTTCTTCTCGATTGTCTTAGTGTCTTTTGCTACATACAAATTAATATTTTTGTGGTCAAATGTATTTTATAGCTCTGGCTTAAAAAAAAATCTTCCTAACACTTCAAATGTCTCTTTAACATTTAAAGCTTTAATTCATCTTTGTGTATCAAATCACAAAGATCTGATTTTTTTCTTTTTCCCAGATGATGTTTAGTCTAGCTGTCCTGTACCACTTAGGAAACAGAACACAGAATGTCCTTTTCCCATGCTACTGAAATACCACATTTATTTGATTTCCTATGTCTGCATGTACTGGGTTTTGTTTCTGGGTTTTAATTTTGTCCTATTCATTTCATTTATTTCTGTGCCATTTGAATATACTGCTTTAATATTTGCTAACGCAGCCCTTTTTTTTCTGTAATTTTTGGTCAATTCATAGGCAGTTTTTTGTATTAGTTACAAGATGATTTTATCCAGTATCTCCATTGGAATTCTTTTTGGAAATTTATTATATTCGCATACTAAATTTAGAGAGAATTGACATCTTTATCAGATCCAAGTCTAAATGGTGCATCTTCCCGTTTATCCACGGTTTGTTTTACATCTGTGAGCAAGAGTTTATGGTTATTTTCCTACGGACTTCTTTCTGTTTTCATCCGTAAGTGTTCTCTAGTTTTGCTCATTGTGAGTAGAACCTTTTTCCTATATTCATTTCCAGATGGTTGTTGCTAGCACATAAAAATGCAATTGACTTTTGTGTCTTCACTTAATAACTACTTAACTGAATTAGAATCTCTTAGATTTTCAAGGTACGCAGTCGGCAGCAAATCTAGACTCCATTTCTCTTCCCACTCTTGTTTATTTTCTCATACTTGGTAGAACCTCCACAGACTGGAAGAATAATGGTACCAGCAGACATTCTTGTTTTGTCCCTGATTGTAACGTAAATGCTTTAGTGAGTCTCCTTTTAGAATTGTGCTTTTCTTCATTTGGGGGAACCTTTATCATATCGTAGCCCCCTGTATTCCTGTGCGACTCATCTGTTTATTCACGCAATTCGTTGTTAAAAGAATGGATGAATGAAATTCATCGAGTTCTTTGATATTAAACGTGACTTGCGATATTTTAAGTAACACATTTATTAAGACATAACTCCTATACTTTACGTCACCTGTTTAAAGTGGCTAATTTAGTGGTTTTGAGTAAATTTCTGGAATTGTGCGCCCGGCCCCACATTCGGTTTTAGAACATTTTTCTCGCCTCCACAAAAACCCCCATACTGTTTCCTTGCCCTCCGTCCCCCAGCCTTTGATAACCGTTGATCCGCTTTCTGTCTTTGCAGACTTACTTATTCTAGAAACTTCACATTTGTATGAATTTCAGGTTCACTGTGTGGTAGCAGACACCAGTACTTCGTCCTGTTTGATGTCTGTACAGGATTGTGCCACGTTTTGTCCATCCGTTCTTTAGTCGGTGGGCATTTGGCTTGTTTTCAGTGTGGGACTATGACGAGTAACGTGTCGTGTACACTTTTGGTGTGGGCGTGCGTCTTCATTTCTCTTGGGTGTGCAGTTGCCGGGTCGCGAGGTGACTCCGTATTTACGACTGTTTCCCCAAGTGGCTTTTACCGTGTTACATCCCCGCCACCGGTGTGTGAGGATGGTAGTTAGTTCACGTCACCAGCTGTGTGTTCTTGTCTGGCTTTTTGTTTAGAGCCACCTAGTGAGTTAGGAGTTTTTAAGCCTCTATCCGTTTGTATTATTGAACTTGCTATCTCTGAGTCTGCGGTCAGTGGTCCTTTATCTTCATTTCTTACTTCTTTTTCTTCTTTTAACGTGTGTGGTTTAGGAAGAACAGTTAGAAGCTATACTGTCAGCGGCAATCCATACGAGTTCGCTGGGACTTTTGACTGGATGTATCAAAAAGTGGATAGCAGAAGGTAAGAGTTCAGTTTTTAACAAATAGAAAATTACTTTTGTATTTTAAAATTTTTAAATTATTCAGTTTGGGGAGGGGTGAAGCTTTATTTTGAGATAATTGCACATTGACATTGTAGCTTTAAGACATTACGTAGAGGTCCCGTGTACCCTTTCAGCACCACCTTCCCCCGGCAGGGTCTGGGAGACCTCTGGTGCAGCGCCTCAGTCAGGACCCCCACGTTGCCCTTCTCATAGCCTCGCCTGCCTCCCCCGGTCCCCACCCCTAACCCCTGGCAGCCACCAGTCTCTTCTCTACTTCCATAATTGTGTCATTTCAAAAATGTTCGTGGGGCGCCTGGGTGGCTCAGTCGGTGAAGTGTCTGACTTTGGCTCAGGTTATGATCTCACGGTTTGTGAGTTCGAGCCCCGCCTCGGGCTCTGTGCGGACGGCTCGGAGCCTGGAGCCTGCTTCGGATTATTTGTCTTCCTCTTCTGTCTCCCCACTCGCGTATTCTCTCAAAAATAAACATTTTAAAAAGA
Source organism: Prionailurus viverrinus (assembly GCF_022837055.1). Classification (NCBI taxonomy): domain Eukaryota; kingdom Metazoa; phylum Chordata; class Mammalia; order Carnivora; family Felidae; genus Prionailurus; species Prionailurus viverrinus. Next base: position 886,470 of record NC_062577.1, read on the forward strand.
GTTCATAAATGTAATTATATAGTACATAATCTTTGGGATTGACTCTTTCACTCAGCAAAATTCTCTGGAAATTTCTTCCCAGTTGCGTGTATCCCCCTTTTTACAAGCATATACTCCACATATACATTATTTTTGTTCTGACTTTGATTACCAAACCACTTTGTACTTCTAAAAATCAGGAACACCTTGATACGTGCGATTATCTGATCTCCAGACCTTACTGGGATCTTGTCAGTCATGTCAGTCACGTCCTTTGTAGCATTTATAGGGGTAGGGAATCCAGAATATACTCTGTGTTTAGGTTTTGTGTCTTTTTGATTTCTCTTTATCTTGTATAATTAATTCCGAGGCCTTTATCTTTGAAGAAAAGACTTTGACTTCTTTAAAAAATATAAGCCTGTTATTTCGTAGACAGCCTCCCAGTGTGTATTTGTTCATCTTTCCCCAGGATTAGATTCAGGCTCACATGTTGCGCAGCAGCACTCCGTAAATTGACGTGCTCCTTGCCGTTTGATGAGGGTGTGGCGCCACTTTGTTACTGTTGAACTTAACCTTGCTCGCTTGGTCAGGGTGGCTGCTCTCTTTTCCCACTGAAGTTACTAATTCTTTGTTTGTAATTAATAATTCTATATTTTTTCCGTTGATATTTGCAAATAAGAACAACCAAATTCTGCTGCTAATCTGCGCTTTGTGCTCGAATGGACATGGAATAAAGTGATTTTCACAAAAGAGGAATTTGACAGACTATGTAAGTATTACATTAAAAAATTAACCTTGGTTTGTGTGTTAAGTACCTGACAACTTTTCATCAGTTTGAAGTTGTGAACTTTTTAAAGAACTGTCTGAAGAAAAGTATTTCTTTTTAAATTGGGGTGACAATTACTGTTTTTGTTTGACTTTTAAAGATTTTTTTGTGGGGGGGGCGCCGGGGTGGCTCGGTCAGTTGAGCTTCCAACTCTTGATTTGGGCTCAGGTCACGATCCCAGGGTTGTGGGTTTGAGCCCCGTGGCAGGCTCCACACTGACCATGGAGCCTACTTAGGATTCTCTCTCTGTCTCCTCTGCTCCCTCCCCCGCTTGCACTCTCTCTCCCTAAAACAAAACTGTTTTGAAAATTAAAAAAGCTCTTATTTTTAATTTCCACACCCAACGTGGGGCTCAATCTCACAACCTCCAGATCAAGAGTCACACGCTTGCCCCAACCATGTCGGGCTCTGTGCCATCAGCTCGGAGCCTGGAGTCTGCTTGGGATTCTGTGTCTCCCTCTCTCTCTCTCTCTGCCCCTCCCCCACTCATGCTCTGTCTCTGTCAAAAAATGAATAAACGTTAAAAAAGAAAAAGAGAGAGGGTCACACGCTCCACCACCACTGCGCCAGCCAGGTACCCTGACAAAATTCTTTTTTGAGCAAGATTTTGCAACAGATTGTCAAACTGGCAGCATGTTAGTTAGTATGTGTACAGTACCAAGTTTCAGGATTATATCTTATTTTTGATCTTACAAGATTAATTTATAAAACATGCTGATGATGGAGTTAGAATATGCCAGGTAACTTCAGAAGCTCCTCTGTTTTTTCATTTTCCATGTAAATACATTTATGACTATAAAAAGGCTGAATAGGAGGGCAAAGAACTCCTCTGTCTTCTACGAGCAGATGTTTTTATCAGTCATTCAAAGTCCTTTTTCTTAACAGTTTTGCGTATTCACTGTACATTGAGTTGTGAGTTGTCCTGTGAATATCAGACGCTATACCTAATTAGTGCAAAAATAATGGAACAATGTGATTGCCCTGTATGTGAAAGTAAAATTTAAGTTTTAGATGTATATGTCTTTGTTATTTGTATCATCGTGTTAGTGATGAATGAACAAATGGACTTCTTAAGTAAATTACTCTTCGTAGAAGATTTTTAAGTTTTTTAGGAAGACATGAGGTTCTGTAGTATCTTTAGGGCATACTTAATGAAATAACAAACATGAAATAATTTTAAATATTTTGGCAATCTCTTAGTATAGTTGAAGTGAGGGGCAAACACTGGATAATTCAGAGTCAGGGTAAAAATGTACTTTTTTGAAAGGAAAATATTTTTAGAACTCGTTATGGTTATGTAATTCATATAAGAAAATTTCAAATCAGTTCACAAATTGTATGCCTTCATTATACTTAGAGTATAATGTGGTGCCTCAGGCTTGAACTTGGTAACTCAGCCATTATTGCTGCCTTCAACTTCCGTTATTGGTTTAATGGGTTTTTTTTTTTTAAACCTAATGTAATTAAAATACAAAGCATAATATTTTAAACGTCGGAAGTGGAGCGTATCATTTGAGGGAGGGTTTCTGCTTAAGACACTTGTTGTGTGGTTAGTCACCCATGAAATATTAACGAGACTAAATTTTATCTAAAAGATGTGACGAGTCGCAACTAAAATACCCATTTTTTCCCCAAAAAATGAATTTACAAACTCCATCTTGAGTTTGAAATGAAAAGACAGCCAAATCTACAACGAATTGTAACAGGCGTGCAACTTATCGTCCTAAGTCTTCATCTGAGGCTCCAGTTCGCTGTCTCGCTTCTGAAGACTGGACGTGGAAGGAGTGCTCTCACAAAATACTAGTCACAAAACAACGCTGTACGTAAAAGGTCTGCCGCAAAGGACTTACTTGACAGAGAAGTGTTTAATGAACTAATTTCCAGTGAATCTGACGTTGACTCTAGATCGCCTTCCCCTCCTCACGTATTGCTTATTACCCCGTTCTGCCTCTTAAAAAAAATAGTAATTTGGATGTGTCTCTTCTGGGGCTCTTGAGGTCGTGTGCCGTTTCAACCTTGTGTTTGGCAAATCTCACAATGTATAGTCTAAGTCTGTGGCCGATACGAGTTCGAGAAACCTTGCATTTGCGATTTTAATTCGTACTTATTGTGTCAAAACGCATCTTGTATTTTATCCTTGGAAGGTACACCATTATTTGATGGCTCGTGTCGCTTCATCGATTCGCAAACCATACAGTCCCTCCAGCAGTGCCGTTTGCTTCTTAGCAACCTTAATTCGGTCTTAAACTGTTTCACGAGAGAGGCCCAAGACATCACCGAGAGAGGTGTGCGCTTTATCTTTTGTAAATGAATTTTTATTTCAATTTTATTTCTTGGCTCCGAGAAAGAATAAACCTCCGTGTCTTAGATACATCATTGTGCAGAGGCTCTTGTTTTGTAACGAAAACTACAGAATGTTATTCGATGTGCCGTGAGCTCCTGCTTAAATAAGCTTGGGAAATTTGGGTTAAACTTTCTGATTGTTGAGGCAGAGTACATACTGACGGTAGAGTTTCGAATTCTTATTCGTTTTTATTCACAGAGGTCACTGTAAATTTTTTGTCTCTGTTTGCCATTTAAAGGCCTGGTTTGAGCAGCCTATGTTAATATTACTGTACTAGTTTGTATTAATGTCCAAATTTGGCTTCTGAAACTAGGTAGATGGAAGCATAGCTAAGGTGGAAGCATTTCCCTAAAATGTCTGCTTAGTAAGTTACTTATTTTAGCATTTTGGAGATTACTTGTTCAAGCGAAGTGTGTTCAGAAATACACATATACCGTTAAAAGTCTCCGAATCATTAGTTTCTGAGAACCGTCGAGTGTCTTGATTTTTCGTTTGTGATTGACAAATTGCAAGTTGCACATCTGGTGTTCGACCTCCCCCGCAGGCCTTCTGGACCTCCACAGGAAGTGCCTGGTCACCCGGCTCATCTGCCGGTACACACAAGTGGTGCTTTGGTTCTGCCGCTCCGGGCTGCTACCAGAGGGCTTAGGTAAAAGATTTACGTAACCCGTGGATGGGCGTGGACGCGGTCTTAAACCCTTATAACTTGCTTGTTCTGGGGTTTCAGATTTCCTTTCTCCCACCACCTCACTTACGTTTTCTCCTGTTCTCACCTCCGAACGTTCTTCCTCACTTTGTGTCTGGAGCGCCTCGCCCCGTGCCGTTCCCAGGCGTCCACACACTATTTATTGGGCTGAATGACACGAAACTTGGCTTCCGAAAAAGTGTCCAGCGATATCACCAGCTCTGTTTAGATCCATTCACCCGTGGGTTTTCTATTCTAATTTGCTGATCTTTTTCTCCTTAAGAGTTCTTTTAATATGGTTATTAACCAGTATTATTTGCCATCTGTTCAATGTCTCCTTTTAGCTAATAATTTATGCCAGTACCAAGAATTTGAGGATTTGACTTTTGCCATGTTTGTCTAGAGCACTTCCAAAGCCTCTAACTTCTTGCACGTCCGGGGCACACGTTAGATTCTGTTTAGAAGTGCTTCTGTCCTGTGCATAATTGCTTTGATCTTACTCTTTCTTTATGCTCTTTGATTTTTACTTAAATAGTCGCCGTTGCCGGCTTTCAGATGATCATTTGTGATTAAGGGAGTAGAAGCATTTTCTGGAATGGCTTTTCCAGAGTTTTAAGCCAGCACCCTTGTTTCTTCAGACTGTCACGAGAGACTCTGTTTTCTCATTTGTGTATCTGCTAATTTACTTACTTCATTTAAGTAAATTTATTACTTAAATTGAGGAAACCTTCAGATTAAACATCATATGATTTTAGTAAAACGTTAATACGTGTAACTTTAAGTATCGTTGGGAAGTTTTGGAAATCTTACCGGCCTTCCCCCCCCTCCCCCGCAACCAATATTTAGATGATGCCGTGCACCTCCCCCGCTTATGCTACAACTACCCCGTCATCCAGAACTACTACACCAGCCGTCGACAGAAGTGTGAGCGTCTGTCCAGGTACAGTATATCCGGAACCTTCCAGAACATTTTAAGAATCACTTTCGTAAGAAGTCTCCCTACCTCAGAACAGAATTCGTCGCGCTACAAAAGCTGAAATCGTGGAATTCTTAAGTATGGTGACAGGATTTGTTGCCAGCCTTATTATTTTAGTTGTAACGTTTGCTTGTCTGCCTTGACCTAAGGGTTACCACCTTTACTCTATAACTCAGTTTTTCCTAATTTAAAGTAGTTCCCACAATTGGTTTATCAGAGGAGATTCTGTAGTGTAAGCGTGTATTTTTCCTGAGAATTCGTATTCAGGAAAAGACTAGAAGCTCCGAGTCCTCAAAACATAAAACATACCACCAGTTAGGCATGTTACGTTATTTCCACTAACAGCTGTGGTCCGACACTTCACCCGCTTTTTTCTGTTTTTCTTATTTCCTTTATTTCTTTTGAAAACACGTGACTGTTTGCCTCATTGGTTCCTTTGAAATAAAGAAGTAGAAGTACTAGAAGCAAGAGCAGTGAGTGAGCCTCGGTTCTGCCTCTGGACTTAGAGCGCCTTCCCCCTTGGGCCAGAGCGGCTCCGTGGTAGCACAGCCCGCAGCACTGACTGCGCTGGCTCACGCAGGCACAGGCGCAAGGTCACGGTCGCCCAGAGATCAGTGCCTTTGGTGCGTGGCAAGTGTGGAGTCCGGTGCTTAAGAACTAATCTCGGAGACGAGCGCGGACTTGGGAGACTTACTAGGCATATCTGAAAATTCTGGATCTGTTATTGCTAAGAGTGTGTGTCCCTGAGCAGGTTTGCTAAGCTTTCTGGTCCTGTTTGTCACAAAGTTACGCAGTCAGTATGGCTGCAGACTGAGCAGCTGCCCGCCCCCAGGAGCAGTGTTCTTCGAGGAGGAGGCAGGCACTGTGTCTGCCTCTCGCCTCGTAGGCGCACAGCGAGGCAGTGGTGAAGAGATCGCTGGGGCCAGAACCCCCTGGGTGATGAAACTGAGGGCCTGGCTCTTTGACCCTGAACTGCAGCACGTTTTCACCAATGGGCTGCCGTGCTCTCTCGGGCTGTAAAAACCCAGAATCGCTTCAGGCACCTGGCGGGCGGGACCCGGTTCTCCTTGGGACCTGACCTTCACACACTGGCTTGTTGGTGCCCCAGCCAGAGGCGTCTTCGGGGTCTAGCTGGTTCTTGATGACTAGAGCTCACCTGGTGCTAAACGGGGCCCTGTTGTCGACTCTCTGGATTGTTGGGATCGTGATGCTTATTGTTCTGATAATGCTAAGTAATTATTTAGATAAAACTAAATTATTTAGGTAATACTAAATAAGTTAATACTAAATAATCGTGAATGTTGCCCTTCTTGCAGAGGGAAGTGGAATCCTGATTACTTGATGATTGACGGAATGGTTTCTCAGTTAGGAGATGGCGTGGAGAAGCTGTGGAAACGGGATGAAGGAGGCACAGGAAAATACCCCCCCACCAGTCTACACGTAAGTGCCCGACAACAGAGTTGGGGGGAGGGTGGTTGTGCTTAGCCCTATATTTCACACCTGGCACAGGCCCGGGAAACCAAGGAGCCTGAGTGAACAAATATATAAAGCACACTGGATGTTTTATCCTTTTGTAGGCACTGCTGGACATATACCTCCTAGACGACGTTACCGAAGCGAGCAAACACGCTGTTGTATCCTTTAAGCGCTGTCAAGTAATTCACGCGTTACCCGAATCCTCAGATTTGAGAGTGGTGGGAACCTCGCACATCTAAAACCAGTCTCCAGTTCACATCTGAAACTTCTCTAAAGGAAGGTTTCCTAACCCGGGGTCCGTCGCTTGGGTTCAGAGGGTCCGTCGCGGACCTGAAACCATGCAGAACTGTGTTTGGTGTTCAGTTTTCTAGGGATAGCGTCCACAGCTCTCCTCGACTGGACCATGTGTCCCAGACGTTCCCAGCGTTAGAACAACGGCTCCAAAACATGGCCGGCCAGATGCTCTTTCTTAGTGAGGTCAACTTCTGTGTTCAGTACGAATACATGAGAAGTTAGCTTAATATTACCTTAGGTATTGGCTGGCTTGGAGCCCGGTGGTCTTTGCAGTAATATTTTTGTGCTAACGTCAGTTTCTTTATCTAAAAACGTGTAGTTCCATTCGTGACTTATAACAGAGATGATGCGCTTGCTTAAGCTGCTGGGTTTTGCTGCCTAACTGGAATTTTGTCTGTGGCTCTGCTTCTTCAGTTTGCCTGTAAGCCACTGGCTTCCTTAAGCAAGTGTGCTTAGTTCATCTCCTTCGTGGTGGTACTTGCTGTTGAGAACGAGTGAGGTCGGTTGTAGGACTGGCTAGGCACACGTTTCATAAAACTACCACGGTTGGTTATCCGTCCGGGCTTTCCGAACGCCAGACGCAGCCCCTTCGAGCCTCTTTGCTGTTGCTGCCTAACGCAATTAGACGTGTGGGAGTTTTCTTCTTGTTTATTGCCCTTAATCCTCTTTTGTAAAGACCATTTATTTGTTACTCGATATCATGTATTCCTTCCCCAACAAAACAGATGCTTGCATCGAATCATTTCCGACCGCCTTTGCCATTTCTTGGGGCCAGGTCAAACTTATCCAAGGGTTTTGGCTGATAGATCATAATGACTATGGGGTAAGTCTGTTCACTTAGAATGTCAATGTTCGTAAACTGTTAGGATTTTAGAAAGAAATACATGGCTGGATTAAATGTGATGTTACAGATACGATACAGTCTGCTTTTAGAGGTAATTTAAGGACTCCGTTCAATCAGTGCCTCTACCAAGCACTATTTATCCAGTGAGGATACAAAGATAAAACAGTTTCGAACCCCAGGTTCCGTACTATCCAAAGAAGGAAAGAAATAATAAGCGATTGCTAGTAGCGCAAATACGGAGCATTGTTCTGTCGGAGATACACTAGGTGTGTTGCTGTGGGAGGCAGAGTTCGGCATTGATGCGTGACGGTGGTGGTGGAAAGTTTTTTATAATAGCTTAAATGAGGCCTCAAAAGAATGAAGCTTTTACTTAAAACACACCACGTGTTCAAGTAGACCATTACAGGTTGCATTTAAACTGCTTTTTGTGGCTGTAGCGTTGCCTGTCTTTGTAAAGGTCGGCTACCTTGTCTAAATGCAGCGCGTCACGTTTGTATTTAGCGACTCTCATGTCCTCTTTGCAGAGCGGCTTGGACCTTCTGTTTCACCCAAGTACTGCAAAACCTGTGTCGTGGCAGCATTCAAAGATTATTCAAGCCTTCATGAGCCAGGGTGAGCACAGACAAGCCCTCAGGTACATTCAGACCATGAAGCCGACGGTGTCCAGCGGCGATGACGTCATCCTTCACCTCACTGTTCTGCTTTCTAACAGGTGAGTCCGCATTTTGAAACCGCAGTCAGACTCTGGATTATACGTCAGTAAATCAGCGGTATATAATCTCGCTTTGGTCGCATCACGTCATACTCATTCTTAGGGTTCTTCATCTCTTGGCGTTAGGAAGAAATGTGCAAAAACCTTTTGTCATAGGAAAGGATGAATAAGGAGTAACGGGAAACAAAGCTGAGGTTTAAAGTTCCATCTGTTGCCTGGGCGCCCGGGTGGCTCACTCAGGTCGTGATCTCACGGTGCTCCGTGTCGAGCTCGCCACTGTCAGTGCGGAGCCTGCTGGGGATTCTCTCTCCCCCTCGCTCTCTGCTCCTCCCCCACTCACATGCATGTGCTCTCTCACACTTGAAAAAATACTTGATTAAAAAAATTGTATCTGTTGCTAATTGGCTGTTTTGGCAGTCGGCCACGTGGACGGTTGGGGTTTGAGTAGCTGAAGAGGGGCCAAAAACAGAGAGGAAGGATGAAGTCATCCTGAGTTGTAAAATCAGGTTGGGTAATCTTACATACTTGAACCAGATTTGAGCACGTGATACCTTTGCATTGCCTCTTGCCTTTGCCTTATTTTAACGTTCTCTAATCAGTGTGGTATTTGCCGTTTATATTACAGCAATATATGTATATATTGCTGCAGTTATTTGATCTGTCACATTTGTAACAACAACAAGTAAAATGGCATGATTGGAAATACAACGATCTCATTATTGGGTTTCCTTGTTAACCAAATTAGTTGGGGAAGTTGCTGGGAGCTAATGTTTCTTACTTGGTTGTAACTGTTTTACACAACTCTTTTTTTTATTTTCCAGTTCTATCGATTGGCCGCTTTTATATTTTTAGAAAATGGTCACTTTACTCACCACAAATTGTCCTTAATGAACCAAACACCACTTCAGTGCCAGCACTCTGGAAGTTAATGTTTTCTTTGTTCTCTTTGGTTAAACAATGCATCTCTGAGAGGGTTGAATCTCTGCATCTCAGATAGAAGACAAGTTCTGTAGTGTAATCGTGGGTTGGTTAGACAGGTAGAAACTGCCAGTGTCCTCAAAAGTAATGAATTAGGAGGTACTTGTTGAAATGAAATAATTTGGGTTAGCCAGAAGCATTTGGCTGGCTGAATAAATGTGCAGTGAACATTAGAACAAAAAGGGTTGCCTGGGGGCTCAGTCGGTTAAGCGTCAGGCTTTGGCTCAGGTCGTGATCCCACGATTTTGTGGGTTCGAACCCCACAATGGGCTCCGTGCTGACAGCTCAGAGCCTGGAGCCTGCTTCGGAATCTGTGTCTCACTCTCTCTCTCTGCCCCTTCCCTGCTTGTACTCTCTCTCTCAAAAGTAAACTTTAAAAAAAATTTTTTTAAAAAGAAAAAAATTTTAAAAAGCTAACGGTGATAAATGTTTATTCAATAAATGGGTTCATTATATGATGACAAGTGCTTTTCAAAAGGTGGGGGGAGGGCTTAAGTAGGGGTGGGAAGAAACAGATACGTGTTTGCTTGTGTGTGTCCAGAACTTCTTAGGAAGGATACATGAGAAATTGTTAGTGATGATTGGGCACCAAGAAGCAGCTTAGGAGGCTGGGAGTCCACTGTGTATCCTTTTGAACCTTGTCAAAGCATGTAAGTATCTTACTGTTGAAAAACAAAAAGCCCCATATTCTCATGACCCTCCCTCCACATGGCTTTGAGCTGCGGGGATACAGGCTCCCCACGTGCCCTCACTCTCCTCCGCAATTTTACTGAAGAGTTTGGCCTTCACTGTGACAGGCTGTTTCAGGAGCTTTCCCTTCCCCCGGAACCTTGTAGCAGTCCTGTCACTGTAGCAGTGAAGGGGGCCGCTCCAGGCTTCTGTTGGGCAGCGTGGGCCCATTGAACACCCCCCACCCCCTTTAAAAATACAAGTGGCCTACTATACGTCTTTCTGCAACATACTTTTATCGCCTAGGTCATTTGGAACCTATTTCAGAATAGTACAAAAAGAGCTTCCTTATTTTTGTTGCATAGTAATTCGGTGTGATGGACCAGGATTTATTTAATTTCCTCCCCTTAGTGAACATTTACGTGTTTTGCCATTTTAAACATTGCTACGAGTAACTGCACGTTTTGCACAAGCACAGATGCAGCTCATAAGGTGTAAAATCCTGCAAGTGGGATTGCTTGGTGAAAGGACATTTGCAGTTACGATTTTGGGAGATGTGGCACATTGCCCTCCATGAGGGTTAGGCCGCTTTACCCCGCGTCACCTTACCCTGTGTCTTTTAGTTGGATGAAGTTTTAAGAAAATTATTTGCTTGATAGTCATATTCCTGTGTCCTTGCCATGTTTTTATTCTGCCCGCCTCCCCCCACTCCAGTCCTGAAAGCCGCCAGCCCCTCCAAAAATTCCAAGTGCTAGATTAATTACTGTCAGATTTAGTGCGGATCTTTCAAGACGTTTTGTTATCTTAGGAAGTACGAAATAAGTCTGTGAATGTTTATAGGCTTTGTTCATTGGTTAGTTTTTTTAAATAATTAATGTTCATACTGTTGTAAGCTTGCTTTTTTTTTTTTTTTAACTTAACAGTATATCATGGGAAACACTGCTTATCCAATGGTCTTACTGCCCGTGGAAAGACAGCCTCATGGCCCCCACATGATGTCCAAAACTGCCTAGTTGAACCCGTGTTCTCTAATCAGATCTTGCTTTATCAATTAGTCACAATATTTTTTTACTGAGTGAAGCAAGCCCATCACCGGCCCATAAACACTGTTCCATGGTCCCACTGCTCTCATGCTGGGTGTCTGTTCCACGGGAGCCGGCTTTTTTCTGCCACACCACACTACTCTTCTTCTGTCCAGACCACATTAGCTTATGTCTTCTGACTCCTGTGTACTTACTTAGCTTTTCTATTTTACACGTAAGTAATGGTCCAGAACAGCATCACGTGAAGCCTTCTCATTGACATTAGCAAACTTCATTATGTAATGATAAGTTGTTTTTTTTATTAACTTGTTTTATTTTTTTATTTTTTTAAGTTTACATCCAAATTAGTTAGCATATTGTGCAGCAGTGATTTCAGGAGTAGATTCCTTAGTTCCCCTTACCCATTTAGCCCATCCCCCCTCCCACTACCCCTCCCGTAACCCAGTTTGTTCTCCATATTTATGAGTCTCTTCTGTTTTGTCCCCCTCCCTGTTTTTATATTATTTTTGTTTCCCTTCCCTTACGTTCATCTGTTTCATCTCTTAAAGTCCTCATGTGAGTGAAGTCTTACGATTTTTGTTTTTCTCTGACTGCTTTCACTTAGCATAATACCCTCCAGTTCCATCCACGTAGTTGCAAATGGCAAGATTTCACTCATTTTGATTGCCAAGTAAAACTCCATTGTATATATATCCCACCTCTTCTTTATCCTCATCCATCGATGGACATTTGGGTTCTTTCCATCCTTTGGCTATTGTCAATAGTGCTGCTATATAAACATAGGGGTGCACGTGTCCCTTCGAAACAGCACACCTGTATCCCGTGGAGAAATGCCTAGTAGTGCAATTGCTGGGTCGTAGGGTAGTTCTATTTTTAGTTTTTTGAGGAACCTCCATACTGTTTTCCAGAGTGGCTGCACCAGCTTGCATTCCCTTCTTTTTTTTTTTTTTTTTTTTTAATGAGAGACCAGGAGAGTGAGCAGGGGAGAGGCAAAGAGGGGGAGAGAGGGGGGAGAGAATCCCAAGCAGGCTCTCTGCTGTCAGTGCAGTGCCCATTGCAGGGCTCAAGCTCACGAACAGGGAGATCATGACCGGAGCCGAAACCAAGAATCTGACTCTTTACCGACTCGGTCACCCAGGTGCCCACGATGATGAGTATTTCATAAAAGCTTAAAGTACTTGTAAATTATATACACAGAGCGTGATGAGGTTCTGTGGGTGGAGCGCTTATTTTGAATACCTCAAACAGCTTTTCTAACACGGAATCGTGCTGAACGCCGGTTTCAGGTACGTGGTGGAGGCCTGGACTTTCCTGCGGCAGCACTCCGCCGGCCTCAACGTGGAGGAGCTCCTCAGGCACGCGTACGAGGTCTGCCAGGACGCGGGCCTGATGGAGGATTTGCTGCAGCTGCCTTTCACCGACACAGAGCAGGTGATGACCCCCAGCAGCAGCTCGGCAGAAGTTCCGGATATGCTGGCGGCTCACGACTGTGTTTGGTTCTTCCTAGGAGTGCTTGGTGAGATTTTTGCAGTCCAGCACCAGTGTTCGAAATCAGGAGTTCCTTCTAGTTCACTACCTGCAGCGTGCCAATTACGCCTCTGCCCTGAGGCTGAACCAAACTCTGAAGGCCAATCTCACGGTATGGTTCAACTTGTTTCATTATGGGGGACAAGAGAAGAAGGAAAACTGGTGACTTTGTCGTATTATAAGAGTTTGTACTTTGGGGGCGCCTGCGTGGCTCAGTCAGTGAAGCGTCCGACTTGGGCTCAGGTCAAGGTCTCGCGGTTCGTGAGTTCGAGCCCCGCGTGGGACTCTGTGCTGACAGCCTGGAGCCTGCTTCGGATTCTGTGTCTCCCACTCTGTCTGCTCCTCCCCCGCTCACACTCTGTCCCTCTCTGTCTCTCAAAAATGAATAAATGTTAAAAAAACAGAGTTTATACTTTGGTAACCACTGGGGTTTTTATATAACCTTGAGCTTGGAGAATTCCTCTTGTTACTTCTGTAGCAGATTGGGAGCGGGGAATTAGTACTTACCTGATTCTCTCATAAGTACGTCATTTCTCTTTGGCTAACTACCCACACTTCTTGCGAGACTAACCACCCCACTCGGAGAATAGGAGGCAGGGGTGGAGGGGCAGTAGGAGTTAACACCGTGCAAAGAGCATGGGCCTTAGGGGTCCGATTGATTCTTCTTTGTGCTCTGTGCTTGAAACACATTCTCTGAGCCTTGGTTCCTTACCTGTAAAATGTCAAGGTCTCTTCGTGGGGATGCACAGAGGTGTGTCTGAAGGGACATGGTACCTGACCCACGTAGACCCTTGGTGAATGATAACCATTGTTTTAGTAGTTGTGAAGGATCGAGGCCAGTGGACAGGGACTGCTAATGCAGTTAGGTGTATGTCAGAGGTCCTGGGTTGGGAAGAATGGATATGAAGGGAGGAGGAAGATACTCTTAGGTATGCAGAATTTATTTTAAATGCTGAATACGTAAACGTTACGCTTAATGTTTTTGAATATTAAATTTTTACCAATTACGGCACATTCAATAGAATGATCGGGATCCTCTTTTGCGGGAGAGATCAGAGGTTCGGAATGCTATAATAGACCAATATGGGAAAGTCCTTCCTAAAATCCAGCGAAAATTAGCCTTTGAGCAAGCTAAACCTTACCATCTGTCCACATCACCAGTTCTTCAAGAAGGTAAGATTTCATTGAAAACTATCAGAAAGTATCGGGTGAGAAAGAATATCAAATGATTACCTTCTGAACCATTGTTAGCTTCTGTTTAGCTCACGTTTGCTTTGGTTCGTTACAGTAGTTTTGTTTTTTTTTTTTTTTTTTTTTTTTTTACTGGCCACTCGAGCTGCCCTCCCTGCTCCCCGTCCCCCAACATAAAAGTTTTCTTGGAAGTTTGTATAGTTTATTTAGCAGTGTAGTACAGAGTAAAAGAACTCGTTTTATTTCATTTGGACACTCCTGTCCAACTTTTAGAGAACATATCGGATAATATTTGTACTGCCTCCTAAAAGCCCAAGTTGTTGAATCTCGCTGCACAGATGTTGTTAAACTAAGTATAACCCTCATGACCCCTGTTTTCCAGTCACTCTTTCATTATTAGTCTAGTAAAATCCTGGCATCAGAGATGAAACTGACCTTGCGTTCTTTGTTTCAGTTTCTAGACCCAAACCATTATCGACTGTCACAAAGCAGACCGGAACAGGGACTGTGTTAACAAGATCTACCTTCATCAGTAGCGTGTTGTCTAAAATTGGAGAGGTTTGGGCAAACAGCGACCCTAAAGACGGCACATCAGCCTGCAGCAGGTACTCTCTCCTCACACCCCGTGACAGCCTGGCTTCTTGTTAATCCTCCCTAGATGTCAGAAGCTGTCATCAGCAGTCCAGCCTTAGCGTTTATTAGTGTGTTTAAAAAGGAGAAACCTGTATGTTGACTATTTTTATTGTAAGAAGAATTCTTTTTGTCTTTAAATTTAAAGGCATTTATATTTATTATTATTTGTAACTGAACGGAAACGTACAGAGTAAAAAGCGAAAGCCCTCCTTTCCTATCTAATCCCTTCTTGTTTTTTTTTTTAGTTTATTTATTTTGAGACAGAGAGAATGCGTGCAAGCATGGGAAGAGAGAGAATGTGTGCAGGCGTGGGAGGGGCAGAGAGAGAGAGGGAGAGAGAGAATCCCAGGCAGGCTCCGCGCTGTCAGCACAGAGCCCGACGCGGAGCTCTGTCCCATGAACCGTGAGGTCATGACCTGAGCCAAAATCAAGAGTCGAATGCTCAACCGACTGAGCCACCCAGGAGCCCCTAATCCTACCTTCTTAAAGCATATTTTAATGTAATACTCTTCGTAATACATAATCCAAAGTTAAATTTTTATTTTCTTTGTAGTCCTAAAACAGAAGGACCATCTCCTTCTCTCCCACATGCAAAAATGCCTGAGGCATTTGTTGGAACACCAATTTTAAAAACGTCACAAAAAGTTTCTAGGTAAGACTTAACTGAATCATTTTTAAGTCACAGTGTTAGACAATAATTGCACTGTAATTTTTAATTAACTTTAAAACTTTACATGATTTTAAATTCTTGAATGAGTTTTCGTGCATGCTTCTAATTTTTTTCTAACTTGGTAAGTTGTGTAGTAATTTTAGGAAACTTTACACCAGCTGCTAGCCTACTTAGAAATTTTGCTGCATGACATCAGACTGCTTAAAGAAGCAAACTTTGTTTTATTACAATCATGAGCTAAGTAAACTGTTAACTTGCTTTCTTTAATATAAGTTCCTGGTTGACTGATCTGTGACTCAAAGTCGTTTTTATAATTTGTGACTAATTCGGTTGGCTCATCGAAACTTTCTCCTGTATAGCAGAGCCCACTAAAATGCCTTACGTGGCTTCAGATGCAATAATATTTGTTATTATCTTCACCTGTGGTATTAGGAAAGTAAATAGTTAAGTTGAAGTTTTGCATCCAAGATGAAATTGCGATTGTATTTCATTGAAAATGTTGGATTGTTGGAAAAAGTATTCATATCCTCAAGAGTGGAGAACAAACAGGTGTCTCTTAATGTTTGGTTCTTTGTCTTTAATACACCATGCTCATGATTGTTGTAAATTTCTGATCGTTTACATTTTATCAAGAACAGAATTACATTATTTTAGGAGAATAAAATGATCTGAATTTAAGGTACTCAGAAGAAGTTAGTAATTTACAAACGGGGCCTAAGCTATTTATAATAAAGTGGGCATATTTTCAAAGCTTGACCAGGGTTTTCTGTTTTGGGGGGTTAGATTTAATTAGGTGGAGGTGGTGTTCTTTTAATTACCGGGAAGGTTATCTCAAATAAAAGTCATTATTATTGTCATTCTGTTTTCCTATCAGTAGTTCCACTTTTTCCCCCACAAGTCAACTTTTTCTCAGCCCCTTTGCACTTTAATAGATCTGGGGTTCAAGAAGGGAGCAGTAATAAAGGTTTTCAGACTCATGACTAATGGCCTAACGACCTAAAGAAAAAGAAGTATTGAGACTCCTTCAAAGCTATGATTAACTCAGAAGGAAGAAAGTCAATTGAGGTGTGAATACTTATTTTTATAGAAACCATTCCATTCCCTAATTCTGTGTTTCAAACTGGTTTGCATTAGTGGGTAGTGAGTAAATTTAACGGATTGTGACTAGCATTTCTTTCAATGAAACAGAAGAGGTCATATCAGTGGGCACTGCATATAGCGAGGCTAAGTGTTAGTCTGTGTAATTTATGTTTTGTGTGTGTGTGACCTGAAATGCATTACTTATTTGTATCATGGTAAAAAATTGTGGAAATCCTAAGAACTACATTTTTAAAGAAAATATCATAATCAAAAAATGCTTTTTCTTGATAACTGTTTTAGTAGAATTTCAATATATTTGGTCTTACACTTATTAGTATAAGAATTTTGTGTTTACTCAGTAGGTAACTTTGTTGCACAGGCTGTGTTTTTGAGAATCATTCATAAACAGGCACCTGGAACATAAATATTGACACAGTGCAAAGGCACGTAGCAAAAGATCTGTGGGGGATAGTTCAGCATAAAAGTGAGCAAACAGTTTACAAATAAAGATTTTGAATACAAATGAGGCAGAGAAGGAAGAGAAGAATTAGGAGAGGCAAGAAAATGTCTAGTGGCCTGACTGGGTATTTTTGATTTGGTGGAAATCTCAAGGCTGTGCTTATTAGTAAGCATTATTTATTAAGCTAATACTTCCGAATCCAACGAATGTTTCCCACTGGGTAACAGGTTGGGTCTTAAAGCCCCATCTGTGAACTATGTTCATCTACCATCACAGTCATGAAAGTCTCACTTGAGTGTAGAGGACAGAAGGGCAGGGACGGGGGTGGGTAATTCCTGGGCACCAGACAGGCACTACCTTTCCGGTTCTTCTCAGCTGAACCACAGAGTCATTTGGGGGAATTAAAAATGTTTTCTTTTTATTGCTACAAAATATAACCATCAAATAGACTGTTGACGAGGAAATTGGGGAAGGAGTGGCTTATGCAAATAAATGGTCTATCAGAATTTGTAACCTGAATTTTCACTTTTGAATTTAAAGTCTTTATCTGTAAATTAGGTTTTTAAGCTGTTGGGACTGTGCGTGCTTAATACAAATTCTTGGTGAGATTAGCGTTATCATTTGTATAAACTATGTCCAGGACATCACAGAAAATGATTCAGCAGAATCTTGAGATTCCATTTTGTCACTGCCCTCATTAATTTGAAAAAATAACGTTTTTGTGT
The DNA here is from genome assembly GCF_022837055.1 of Prionailurus viverrinus. NCBI lineage: Eukaryota > Metazoa > Chordata > Mammalia > Carnivora > Felidae > Prionailurus > Prionailurus viverrinus. The sequence goes on from NC_062577.1 coordinate 903,582, forward strand.
GTGTGTTGGTGATCATTCTTACGTTGCCATAAAAACCAAAAAGGTCAAGCAAACCAGTGTTCATTATGTAGGTCATATGGAGAGAAAAGGAATTTTTACGTGTTCATAAAAATGAATTCTAGCAAATGGATCTGTCTACAAGTTAGTTATCCGGATCTTTCTGTGTACTGTGTGTGTGCTGTGATTACAGACCGCCGGATTCGGTCGTTCATCCCGTGCCCCAGCCGTCTCAGCATTTGGGATTTATTCAGCAAACCCCCCCAAGGTCTCCTTTATACCGAGCGTCCAGTTCGTTGCCAGTAAGGTCACAACAGAAAGGATCGAGTCAGAGCTCTCCCAGGGCTTCGGAATTCCGCGTACTTGAAACTCCCTTTGTAGTGAAGGTGAGTGTTAGGTACCTCGCATTTGCGGGGAAGCTGGGAAGCTTTCACCTCCCAAGTAGAAGGGAGAAGGAAGCTGTTTATAACTGGTATCTCTGGGTAAGTGACAGCTTTAAATCTTTTGGGGGGAGTTACCTTTCCAAACTGTTTATTTTTACACCTTAAACAGACTTTTACTAAATTTACCTCGTGCGCTTAATTGAGGTTAACAATTACATTGTTGTTCCGAGAGTAACGCAAGTCTCTGTGGTTATTAAAAGTTGAAACCTGTAAGTTAAATAAAACCTCTGGAAAAAGGTTTCACGTTGTTGGGTTTGCTCCCCCCACCCCCGCCCCCTCCACCCCTTCTCTGCTACTGTTTGCTCTTTTTCCTTATATCAGATGCTTTTAGTTCTTAGGTTTGTTTTTATTTATTTACATTCTCTCCTTTGGTGAAACTGTAAATTGTTACTCCTTGCTAGCAGCATATCTGCCTTGAATTCCTTTTCCCCCACATCTCTGTTAAGTCATGAGTTGGGAAACCACAACAGTAGACCTGCGGTGGCAGGGAACGGGCACCTGCTTCCGTCCCGCTGTCACAGTGGTCAGCTGTGTGCTGGCACCTAGCCCGTCATCCTGCCGAGTCCCACAGGCTCCCTGCCGTTGTTATTGTCAGTTGTTTCTGGATATTCCACACTGAGAGTAAAGCCAGGGGATTCTTAAGTTTCAAAGTGAATAAAATAGTTCAATAAATGCCAGTCCAAAAATAGTTATTAAAAGCACTTGAAAAGAAGGTGGATAAGCTAATTAAGTTCCTGACATTTAATCTGTAGGATACTGTGATTCTTGTTTTCTTTCTTCCTTCCTTCCTTCCTTCCTTTCTTTCTCTCTTTTCCTTTTCTTTCTCCTTTTCTTTCAATGTTTATTCTGGGAGAGAGAGAGCGTGCACACACGAAGTGGGTGAGTGGGGTGGGTGGGGGTGGCAGAAGGAGGGAAGAGAGAGAATCTTACGCAGGCTCCACGTGGAGCCCCCCTCGGGACAAACCCGAGACCATGATCTGAGCCAAAATCAAGATTCCAACGCTCAACTGAGCCACTCAGGTGGCGCCCCCCCCCCCCCTTTTTCCCTTAAACTTGTTTTTGTTACTTTGTTTTTATCCATTAAAAAAATCACATTTTGGGGCACCCGGGTGGCTCAGTTGGTTAAGTGTCTGACTTTGGCTCAGGTCACGATCTCATGGCTCATTAGCTCAAGCCCTGCATTGGGCTCTGTGCTGACAGCTCAGAGCCTGGAGCCTGCTTCAGATTCTGTCTCTTTCTCTCTGTCCCTCCTCCACTCATGCTCTCTCTCTCTCTCTTGCTCTCTCTCTCGCTCTCTCAAATATAAACATTAAAAAAATTTTTGTTAAAAATCACATTCCATATTCTATCATGTTATTTTGTGCCTGCTACCAAAAATAATCTAGGAAAAAAAATCTATGTAATAATTGAAATCTGATGGAATTTAGTAATCTAATGGGATACAACAGTTTGCTAGTCCTTTAGAGGAGAAGTTAAGTGAAGGAATTATTTCTGCTAAACAGTTTCTGTGCTAATTATTTTTATTGATTATAGTAAATCCTCAGAGGAGTCTCAGAAGTAACAGTTACTGTTGGATTCATGTGATGAAATTATATTTTTCGTGAAACAGTCTTAAAGTCAGGCTCATCTGTATTAACTTGCTGTAATTAAACATAGTTCTTTTCATTGCATGCTATCATTTCTCTTTGCCTAGCTAATGTTTTGTAAGCAACCATTAAATAATTTATCTCTACACTGTATTTTTGTTTTTAAGTTTATTTATTTTGAGAGAGAGCGAGCACGTGCATGCGGGGGAGGGGCAGAGAAGGAAGGAGAGAGAGAGAAAGGGAGCGGGAGTAGAGAGAGAATCCCAAGCAGGCTCCACTCCGTCAGCGTAGAGCCTGATAATGGGGCTTGAACTCACAGACCGTGAGATCGTGACCTGAGCCGGAATCAAGAGTCGGACACCTAATCGACTGAACCAGCCAGGCACCCCTACACTGTATTTTTTAAGTGGAACTTCAACTGGGAATAACCAAGGCCTTTAGAATGATTGTGGATGCAGTTTTATGTCTTGTAGCCTTATGTTATAGAAACCTCTGAGTAGAATTTTGTATTTTCTTCCCAGTAATCCATAATAAAAGTTTTTATTGATGTGTTTATTGGAGATGAGCATATATAGCCACTGCTGTGACTTGGTTGACCCTGTCTGTCCTTCTGTAAGTGTCTTTTACAAACACTAACGGTGCAATCCCATTTGTTCCTTGTCACAGAAAGCTAAAACTCTGGCCATGTCAGTCGCTTCCTCTGGATTTGCCGAGTTCACTCCTCAGTCCATCCTAAGGTCTGGTCTTCGAACATCACCTTTACCGTCTCCGTCTCTGTCGCCTGGAAGGTCCCTTTCCCCTCCTCTGCGACTTAAAGAAACTAGAATTTCATTCATGGAAGAAGGCGTGGCCACAAAACGGACTGCTGAAGTAAGCCTGTTAATAGTTGGAACAAAAAAGACTTAATAAGAATATATTAGCTTTTACAAGCAAAACGATAAATCCATTTAAATAATACCACTCCAGAGTTTTGTATGCACTCTCGCAGAGTGTCATGAAATCAGAAAACATTAGTTCAGAAAGAAACTCATGGTATTGGCCGAGCCAAACCCATCATTTACAAGTGAAGAAAATACAGCCCAGAAGCACCAAGTAAATTGCCTAGAATCAAATAGCTGTTTGGTGGCAGAAACCTCCTAATTCTTAGTCCATGTTTTGTTTCTTACCTTATTCATCCTCTCTCTTACTGAGACCTTAATTGGTTGTTTAGGCAGGTATGTTGTCAGACTTCCACTGTGGTTGATAGGACACCATTTGGTAGCAGTGGGCCATCTTGCCTCCTGTGTTTACTAGTCTTTTGGAAAAACTGCCTTGTTACCAGTTAGGGAAACATTCACAGCCACGTATCTGTATCTGGAAAGATGGATTTAGAGCGAGTGTTGACTGAGGAGAGAATCTAGACAAATACCAGAATTGGAGAGCTGAGACTCGACTGCGACTTCTTTTTACTAGTCAGTATTTTCTTTTTTCCAACACCTCTTACTTGACAGGGGGCAGACGAGAGCAGAATAAGACTATCTTTTACGTCACCTTTCCATAAATGTGGAGTTCCGGCAGAAAACAGACGGCTGAAGAGCGAAGACAGGACAGCAGCCTTTTCCCCGAATAGTCCCGAAAAGGACCATCGAGAAATGGACGTGAGATCGGAGGACACGGCCTCACAGAGTTTGGAGAAACTGGACACGAGCAAAGAAAGTAGCGGTACCTCAACCAGGTCGGACCAGACCACCTTGGAGTACCAGGACGCGCCATCCCCAGGAGACTTGGAAGATCTTTTTGTGGCCTCAAAGCCAGTGAGCCCTCCCACAGAATTAATTGCTAATTTGACTGAACAGACAGAGAAGGACAGTGATCCAGACGTTCTTGAATCAGAAATAACTCCTCCAGACCTGGAGAAACAAATGGGTAAGAACTCATTTCCCGATATTCACAAGATTTGTAATAGAATTCTTCCATTGTAAGAAAAGCATCGGGATTGAACAGTCATATGATCACAGCGGACTAGCTTGTAGGCACAATGCGCGCAGGTGACGTCGGGCCCTCTTACGGCTCTGAGAAGTAACAAGACGAACTCTGCAGACTAGATTGGTACGGTTTTTAACTTGTCCAGCACCCTCAACTTTCTAGAAAGCTGCTCAGAAACCAGGTCGTTCGTTCGTGCTCTTCACTGTCCCCACTGCCAAAATAATCTCTGGGCGATCAAAACAAATCTCCAAGGGCCCATGAATTTATAGCTTTATGTTTATCCATCGGAAAGATTTTGAGCCCCTAACGCATGTGCAGCAGGTGGGCTCTTTCTGTGTGGGCTCATTGCTGAGAGTCAGATAGTGAGTGAGGCAGACGTGGCCTTGCCCGTCGGTAACTTAGAGCCTAGTGGACTATAGATAAACGAACAAACACTTAGACCGTTGTTTAATACATGCTATCGTAGGCAGCATGGAAGGGGCCGGGGGAGAGAGGAGAGAGACTTGGCTTAAGATTGCATCAGAAATTTAGCCCATTTTTGTATGTTTCGACCCCCTGCGCATTTAAAGGTAACTCCTGACTTTAAAACTGTTAATCTAAATACTTCTATAGAAATCTGTGTCCTAGTGGTTTCTTGGGGGCTCTGATGTCTGTTTCCCAAACACAGGCATTGGCAATTGCTCTAAGGGCCTAGGGCTGTCCCCGTGAATAGCATCTGTCACTTTGGATGCGCTCGGTTCCGCTAAAATATCTGAATGATAAAACATGAAGATGTTCATGGCAGTATCTTCATCGATGATTCCCGAAAAGATCAGGCAGTCTCAAATAGAAACTTCTGTTCTCACGGGGGATCATGAGGCACAAACTGTAGAGTAAAACTGACTACATTTGAATCTCGGCTCCTTACTAGGCCTGGGATAAGATGTGACTGCATGCCTTTGTTTCTTTGTCTGTGAAATGGGGGGACAGTTCGACCACTTTGACTGTTGAGGACTAAGTGCGTCGATCTGTGTACGACACTTGCACGTTAAGCCAGAAGTGAGAGGTGTGGATTAAGGGGGCTCTTGGACTGGGCTCAGAGAACTCGAAGGATCTGTGGCATTCCGATGCCGGGGAGTAAACCTAACGGTATAAAAAAGCGGAGCCACCAAACGTGTTCGAAAGTAATCGTCCAGGAAGGACTGTGAGGAATCGCTAAACGTTTGGCATAAATCATTGTAAGTGGTCTCCACCGTGTGATTTCCAGGCCCTTTGGAAGAGGCGGAGGCACAGGACCTCTTAGTCGCAGAGGCGGAACTTTCCGAGTTCAGTCACCTGAGCCCCGTTCAAGGAGTCGAAGCTTCCCTCGGTGTACCAGCGGCCCACGAAGGGTAAGTTAGTGGAGAAAAGTTCCCATGTTGAGAAAGTGTAATAAAACGGTGAACCGGTTGTTTAATATTCGTGCCGTAGATGAGCTTTTATTTTAGATCTTGGACATTCCCATTTCAGTAACGGTTTCTGTTAGGAAGGACATTCTTTGGGTCCAGTGTGTGCTACGTGGTAGTTACCGTGAATCCTAGAACGAGACTCCACATTTCCTGAATTTATGAAGTCACGATGAATTGAGGCAGATCTCCTCCTACGTGCTTTGGTGATCCCATTTTTGTTGAGGACCAGAGTTGGATTTCCAGCCGTCCGTCCTCCACGCCCTCCCATTTCTGGTGGCTTCAGGCCGATGAGGCGCGTCTGCCGTAGCACAGGATGGAGTGTAGGAGAGGCGGTGCTGTTTTTGCCGTCCCGTGAACCCGAGGCTCCGCCGGCCGAGTTTCTGGTTTTGAATGACTGCCTGAACCATCGTGCCCCCCCACCAGTTTTATTCGGCGTTTGCACATTTGGGCGGCGTCCTAGATGGTGTTGGGCAGTGGTGCTCAGTGTGCTCCAACAGACTGACGCCGGTTCCCGGTCGGTTCACGGTCTGCGACCAGACAGACAGGCAGCTTGTATGAGAATATCGGTCAGTGCACCATGTCCCTTCTTGGACGTCACCGAACTGACCAGTGAAGCGATTGACCTGGCAGAAGCTCTTCATCGGGTCGCAAGGCGGACACCTCGCACATCAGGACCCTGAGCAACACTGTCACAGAGGAAACAGAAAAGTGGCAGCTTTGATCTCGAAGTCATAAGGGTGAAGTAGCGTGCACACAGTGTGATCGTGTCATGCTGTCCATGGTTCGTCGCCCTGTCGGGCCTGCTGGAGTTCACAGAGCACCCACGAAAACCAGTATCATGAAGGTCGCGTCTCCTACGTGACCTCAGTCGCGTGCTGCCCTTCCGAGAAGAGAGATCCTGATTAGCTGGAATCTTTGCCAGGCTTTCATAGAAAAATGGGAGGACATAAGATGAAAGGGTTGTCTAGATTGTCTTATTATCTCATTCTCATGTTTCTTGAGTCTTAATGAAAATATTTATTGCAGTGGGTTAGATGGTTAATTACAAAAGTTACAAAGCAAGGCGCAGTCACGTGACAAGAAACTTTGTGGTCACCGTGGGTAATAATCTGGGCGGATAGTCCCCATCGTGACAAGCTGTGTCCTTTTTAAATATAAATTTATCAGCCGTTGGTTCTTGGTTAGCTTAACGTTGTGAGATGAGTCTTAAAAATACACCTATGAAATAAATATATATAACATTCCAAATGCATGCTTTTTCTTGCATTTATTTTTTAATTTTATCTGTCCCCTCTTACAAAGGCAGCATGCTTTAGTCGGGTTTGGGGGAAAGGCCAGCTCAGCATAGGAAGGGATCACCGTCCCCATATTTGCAGAACTTAACTTTCATCAAGTGATACAGGTCCCATCGGTCTCCCACTGTTTTATCATCCTCTTTTTAGATGACACTAAAACACCGAAACTGACCTTACTGAGTATGTAGGAGATACTCCATAATACCCGGTAGACTTATTTAAGGATGTGCCCACAGCAATTTAAAAAGTGGCACAAGTGTAAGTTATATTGATCGGCATGCCACTGTTGCCAACAGAGTAAAATATCAGAAAACAGGGATACCGAATCCAGCACTGCTTGTCTCTGAATTCACCTACAGATTTTACAGTGTTCTTCAACATGAACTTGGGTGGTTCATTCATAATGAAAACCTCAGTTTTCGTGACCAAAATGACATGTGGCAGAGGGAGCAGGATTATTAACACAGGTAAGAGCAGGCGGGGGCCTTCGTACACGCTCACGGACGTACTTCTGTTTCTAAAGGAAAATCATCGCCCCGAAATCCCGGGTACCAGTTCTAGACGAAGGGGTAGTGTCTGTCGCGGCCTGTTCCTCTTCACTCAGAGCAGGTAACAGTACACGTGTATATTTTCTCGCCTTCAGAATTCTTTCGTTTTCGTGTTTTAGGAGTGTTCTGTTCCTAGAACAAAGGAATCTGTTATCTAGATTTTCTTATCACAGTTCTTCCTTTTTGGTCAGATTCCGTAGCTAAGGGAAGTGAGTCTCTCTGAAGGCATTCTGTGGTCTGACAGTAGAAGTCTTAGAATGGTTTTTGTGGACATATTTTCCTTCAGAACATCAAAGAGAGGAAAATAAGTTCTCAATCCCCAGCCAGACTGCATATCTGCTTTTTGATCTCCTGGGACTGAGGTGTCTACACAGGGCAACTTCTGGTTTTGTGTCTGTAATAACTTAAGGCCAAAATTGGCTTTTTACTATTAGAAAATAATCACAAACAACTGCATTTACTCTAGGGAAGTTAACGAATATATAGACTTCATTTGATTTTTTTTTTTAAGTGCCTCCTCTTAGACCCTGGTTGTATAGAGATGAGAGAGGAACATTTTCCTCAGCTTCCAGCTGGGTTTGGGGAAAGCAGGCATCTTGAACTTAGCATTTTGCGTGATCACCTAACAGTACTATGTTATGATGTTGCTGCTGACTCTGGAGCCCATGCTGTTAACTATAATACCGCCTGCCCGTCTCATTATGAACAGGGATTAGGACAGACTTGAATAAACTTGTCTTTTTCCCCCTCATTAAGAATGTACTATGTCTTCTTTTAAGTTTATTTTTGAGAGAGAGTGGGGGAGGGGCAGAGAGAGAGGGAATCCCAAGCAGGCTCCACACTGTCAGTGCAGAACCTGATATGGGACTCGATCCCACCATCCACGAGATCGTGACCTGAGCTGAAACCAAGAGTCTGTCCCTTAACCACCCGAGCCCCCCCCAGGTGCCCCTAGGATGTAATATACTTTTATTGTAAAATAATGAGGAGAGCACAGCCAAGTGAAGTAGAAATCCCCATGACCTGGTTATCTACTTTAAGGACCCATTCTTGGCAATTTAAAGGATCTTTCCTGGATTTGTGTGTGTGTGCTATTTTCCTGCGTATGTGGGAAGAGAAGGTAAATGTGGAGGCTTTGCTTGGACTCATAACCTAGTTCCGCACTTAATATGTAAAGGCTATGGGCTGTACCTCCCATTGCTTTGTCTATAAAATATTTATACCTTTAAGTGTTAATAAAAGCTCAATTAAAAAATGAAGGCTCAATAAATGTTGTCTATAATTATAAAACATCACCAGTTTATTAGTAAAACAACTTTCTTTTTCAGTTAGCACTAAACTTCTGACTTTTTCCTATGTCCTTAATATAGATTAACCCTGTCCTTTTTAACAGTCGTGGTCGTGTTCCCTCGTATGGATGTTCTTGGTGGGCTTAACTCGTGCTTATTGATGAACATTCGGGCTGATCGCCATTTCTGTTTTGCCATTTCATTTCTGCCTTGAGTTTTTTTGTGTGTCCATATCTTGGCACATTTTGTGTCAGTAGTTCTCTCCAGTAGTTCCAAACCATGAGCTTCCCAGGCAGGTCAAGGATTATGCACAGATTTCTAGGATTTTCTCCAGGGAAGGTTATTCGCGCTTCCACACACCTACCGTTGGAAGGTAAAGTGCATGCTTCCCCCATTCCTCTGCCGGATGGACAGGTGACAGCTGCCTTCATTTTGTTTTATAAGCTGTCTTTGCGTCTTTGGGGTACTGCTGGCCCCATTATCTATTAAAAGTGCGAAAATATTTTTTGTTTTTTTTCTTTAAACCTTTTTATTGATTTTTGTTAAATTCTAAAGGCTTTTAAGTTAGACACCCCCCCCACCCCACCCCCCCACCCACCTGCCGCAAAGTGTTTGGGATTTTGTGTCATTCACAAACCCAAATGGCATATAAATAACTATGGGTGCTAGTAAGTCTTTGGCAAAGATAAAGAGGATTTTTGTTTTGTTTTGTTTAGATGAGCTGTCGCCCTCCCTCAACTCCCCTCTAGCTTTTCTAAGTGGTAGAGTGTATTTGTGGTCATTTGGATGCTTTCTGCCAAAAGAGATCTAGTCTTTTTCCAGCAAGATAAAGCCCTGATTGCATGTCCCTCGCGTCATTCTGTAACCGCTCGGCGGGGATAGCTGGTTGCCACTAGTCACCTGATGAAGTTTCCAGGCTAATTGAATGGAGAACAAACATCTGAGCCCCTCAGAGCAGTCGTGTTCATACTGAAGTTTCAGAGTAAGAGCAAGAATTCTATCCAAGTTGAAAAGAACCCGGGCAGGGGCACCTGGGTGGTTCACTCGGTTGAGTGTCCGACTTCAGCTCAGGTCGTGATCTCACAGTTCCTGGGTTCCAGCCCCACGTCAGGCTGTGTGCTGACAGCTCGGAGCCAGGAACCTGCTTCGGATTCTGTGTCTCTCTCTCTCTCTGCCCCTCCCCACTCCCTGTGTCAAAGCAAGTATGTGTTGTTTAAACCGAATGGATACCGAAGAGATGGGATTCACATGTAAACCCTCACTGGCTTTTCCCGTCAGATGCCACACAGAAGCTGTGTGGCAATATGTCTGGTTTTCAAGGAAACAGTCTCCAGTGCAGCACGGCCCTAACCTTTCTGTGGCTTCTCACCTAGTGTGGTGTGTATCTTTCTGGTTTTCTTTCCGTCTAAAACCTGGAGGATTAACTCTCGTTTGTCTTTCAGCTGCGTCTGACGTCCATGGTGACACTGGGGACCTGGGGCTTGTTGCCTCCGAAAGTCCCGTTACCTCTGGTCATAAGTCTGACCAAGAAATAGCACTGACCTTAAAAGAAGATCATGAAGTAGCAGCCGATGTGCTGAAAGCAAGTGTTGACTTTCCAGAAGAAAAGCCTCCTGTCTCTGACGGTCCTCCGGATACTCAAGAAATTCATGTAAAGACATTAATTTTGTACTTGTTAGTTGTGGTTTAGTTAGGTTTCAAACCGTAGTTTAAACCTAATGTATACGTTTCCCTGATTGCTATCTAAAAGCCTCTTTATGATAACGTGCGTGAAAAAAAAAGGCGTGACTGTTTTGTGGAATATAAAAGAAAAAATCCTTTAAGTGAGAAATTGTTTTTCATGAAAACCAAAAGGCTATGTGAAGTCACAATTTTAACAATTTAAATTAAAAAAAAGATTTTTTTTAATGTTTATTTTTGAGAGAGAGAGTACGAGCGTGGGAGGGGCACAGAGAGGGAGACACAGAATCCGAAGCAGGCTCCAGGCTGCGAGCTGTCAGCACAGAGCCTGACGTGGGGCTCGAACTCATGAGCCATTGACATCATGTCCCGAGCCAAAGTCGGACGCTCAACCGACTGAGCCACCCAGGCACCCCTAACGGTTTAATTTTTGCTTAGTATCTGGTTCAAATGAAAGGTCTTTTAGCCATGAGAAAACAGACCCTGGCTACTCCAGAGACAAGTATGGCATCAAAACTACTCAGAGCCTATATTTGAAAATAATTGAATACAGTTAGATAGAACTTTTTCCCCCATGCATACTTGTACGAGAATGATAACCAGTTGGCTGGGGTTTAACCTCTATACCCTTGAGAAAGGATTTCTTTCTTTCTTTTTTTTTTTTTTTTTTAATTTTTTTTTTTTTTTTTGGTATTTAATACGACTTGCTTTCTAAAAATTCCGTCACGTTTCTTTTACAATCAATGGGCAACCTTTGTACGATAAATGAATTTAAGATAAAGCAAAAACACCTCTAATTTATAGAAATGTGACTGGGTCGTATTTGGGAAGTTTCTTAACTCACAATAGTGTGGTGCTTATCCGTATTCGTATTCGTGAGTATTCTCACTGTAACATAGGTGGCCATAGTTCCCATTCTTTCAGCTGGGAAGCTAATAAAATGTGGGTGTGGTGTGAGTGGGAGCCCGCGTCTCTGGGTGCTTGCAGTCTCTCCTCGCTGAATGTTTGGGGAGTGGGAAAATGTCATTGTCTAGGTGGGTGGGAATGTTCTACCTTCTTGGTCAGGAGATCTCTCTGTTACTTTCTACCTCCTCCTTTTTCTCCCCTTCCCTTACCAAAAGGTAAATGCAAGGACCATTCCTTCTTCCACCAAACCCTTGCAAGAGAGGTACTGAACTTGAAAGCCTTAGGAATTTCATGGTTTATGCAGCCCCAGCAAAGGCAAGAGGATTGAGTCTAGCCCAAGGGAGCTTATGTAGGTGAACTCTTCTTCAACCTTATGGGGATCGTGCTGTTTAGAAAAAGTGTGGCTAGTTAGGTAATGTGGGGATTCCCATTAAAATGCGATTTGGGGGTTGTTTCTCTCTGGTTAATTTTTTTTTCCTTGGGTGAGAACAGAACAAGTCCTTTAAATTCTTCTCACAGCTGTTGTTAGCATCGTGATAATTTTCAAGGTTTTATAAAGACTGTCTTTTTTTAGCTAGGGAAATGTGGGATTTCTATTTTAATTCCATTCAGAATCTCAAAATCTTTTTTTTGTCTAGTTATTTTGACTGAGTAATAATGTCTGATGGCTTAAATGGACGTTTTATAAAATAAACCCATAAGCATAGGCCAGATTAAATGTAGTTTATGTTTAACAGCTCATAAACCAAGGGTGAGATGATTATTTAAAACCTTTGTGCTTTAGCTTCAACTAAATGCGTGAAAATCCTTTAACCCTTCTCTTATCTTTAATTCATTTTAGGTGATTGAACATGAAAAGCTTGGAGTTCAAGATTCGGGACACGAGGCTAACGATCTTTCATTTAATGAGTTGTATCCCTCAGGGGCCCTTAAGCTCCAGTATAACTTTGATACCATTGAGCGGCAGTTCTGTGACTTGCCTGATAATAAAGACTCCGCTGAGTGTGACGTTGCCGAAGTAGATGGGGAACTTTTTGGGGCGCAGAGCAACTTTACCTTGATACTGGAAGGTGAAGAAGGAGAGTTTGAGACAGGTGATTCTGCCGCATCTAACGTGTTAGCTACAGCGGCGAACACGGCAGCGGAGGAAAAACCCGCGTGCGGCGGGGAGAATGATGGTCGCGGGCACGCCGCAGATTTCGTGTCTGTCACCGCGAGTGACCGGGAGTCCCAGAAGCTGGAGACGTTACCATATGTGCCTGAACCCATTAAAGTAGCCATTGCAGAAAATTTATTAGATGCGATTAAAGACACAAGAAGTAAAGAAATTACTTCAGATACAGTGGAACCACCGTCCATTCACGACAACTTACCTTTAATAAGCCAGAAGGTAATGTGTCCCGGCAAGGTAGTCAGATCTACGCCGAAGACTGTGCAGGAAACCAGTACGCTGACCGTAAGCGTGAGCCAGACGCATGACATGATTTCCTCTAGAACGCGCACGAGAGGACAGCGCGTCCAAAACCTGAGTGTCAGACCAGCTCAGCAGGAGGAGTCCGCGGACGTCGCCACCCCTGGCACCCCGGGGCTTTCGGGCGGGAGGAGAGCGAGGAGAACGAAGGACCTCTCTGGGGCTTCCGAAAGTGCCTGTTCTGACGTCAGAGGAGCGTCTCCGAACCAGCAAGTACCCCAAAATTCTGTTACTCCTCGGAGAGGACGGAAAAGAAAAGATCACCAAGACACTTCAGAAAGTGATCATCCTATGGCACGGGAGCCACCGGCCACTCCGGGTGGCTCACTCGGGAGGTTAAAATCCTCTCTGCTGCTGGAGCCAGCAGCTGAGGAAGTTAAGCTTTCATCTGTCACCAAAAAGACCCCTAGAAGAATTAAAAAAGCCGTGGAGAATGACGACAGTGTTGAAATGGTAGATCTAGGCGTAAAAGTTAGTAAAGTAGCACGTTCTGGCGGAAGCACCAGAAAACTGAGAAGTGCTAAACTAGGGGCTTCTGAAACCACGGGATATAAGCAAGATGGAGAAAGTAAGCTTTCACCTGTTACAAAAAAGACTCCTAGAGGCATTAAAAAAGCAGTAGAAAATGCCGACAGTGTTGAAATGGCCGATAAAGATGTAAAAGTCAGTAAAGGAGCACGTTCTGGCGGAAGCACCAGAAAACTGAGAAGTGCTAACGTCGGCTCTTCCAGAAGTGTAGGATACAAACCAGATCCCATGTGCATTGAAGAGGCACCGCCTGTTCAGCACAACAGCAGGGCCAAAAAGAGAGAAGTCAGCACGCCGGATGTTCCGGAAGACTGTCAACGTGACACATCCCAGCTGGCTCTTGAAACCGAATCGGATCTGCCTAGGAAACGGGGTAGGCCGAGAAAAAAACCACCTGAAGATGTGGGATCTAAGGCCACTAAGGAAGTGAGGAGTCCCAAGAAGACGCAGACTCCCAGCCGCCAAAGGAGGTCCGCCAGGAGCACCCCAGCCAGAGGTGGCAAGGCTGACGCCGGGAAGCCAGCTTTAGAAAAGTCCGTTTCTGTGCCGGCGGAGGAACTCGCCACGGTGACCAGCGCAAAGGGGAAGCTTACAAAAAGGACCGAAAATCAAAGCCAGAGACGTGCATTACGCTTAATATCGGAAAAATGCACGGGCGAAGACCCAAAGGAACCAGGTGACCCAGAAGCCAAAGTGCCCGCCGCGGTGGCCGTGACCCAGTCCGCGCGCGGCAGGAGGACTAGGGCCAGCAAGGCCGTCTCGCTGCTGGACCCTTCGGAACCAGAAATGGAGTTTGTCTTTTCTCCTCCTGTGTCAAAGGCTCCGAGGAAAGAGAAAGGTACTTTTGCTTGTGTTCAAAGCACAATTTTCATCTCACACAACGTCTTCTATTTTCAGCACAGTTCAAGACTGTAATTGGTTATTTCTCCTGAAAATGATTAGTAGTTATAGAGAAGTTCTCCCTGTTCCAAAGAAGAAAACAGTCTTGATCTTTTAATAGTAAAATTTAAAGATTTTCTATTTCAAGGTTTATCTTAGATTCAAGAACTTTCTGGTCCAGTAGGACTCTTTAAATCCTATAATGCACTTGTCATGGGTTTTATCTTTTAGAATAGTATCCTCTCGTCATTCTGCCGTCAGTGACTTAATTTCTGCCCCCATAGAATCAGCATTTTTCATCTAAGTGCAGCCGTGTTTGGCTCGTGACCCAGCTGATATCTGCAACCTCAGATTGTTTGGAGGGAGGGGAAGGAAGGAGTGGTAACATGTTGTCATTTAGGACGCAGATTACCTAAATGCGTGCTCCCGGTAGCCCCTCCCCTCCCAGTTGGCTCGGCTGCCTGTCCAGCCTGCCTCATTGCGCCGATGAGGCACTGTTGGGTTGGTACAGGGCACACCTTCCCAAAGGGGTGATGAGAACCTCTTACTATGTAGGTCTAAAGCATAGGTCTACATAGAATAACAAAGAGATTACGATGTCTCCGTGCTGTTAAGATTTGGAGGGGGATTTTTCAGTAAAGCGGGCAATCAAGAAAAAGGATCTAAAAGGTGCTGTGGCCCGACAGACCTGGTGCGGGAGTTCTTTGCAAATGTGATGGAAGCACTTGTTTACCTAAGGTTTAAGATGTTAATTTCAGCAAAGCAGCTCAGGGACTTGAGAGTGAAGTAGGTGACTGTGTTGTTGTATTTATTTAAACCTTTTCATCATACAAACGCAGTGAAGAACGACCCATATTGTTAGACGCCTCCTGACTCGAGGAAGGCCACGGGGAGATAAGCCATTTAAAAATCTGCAAACTGAAATTTTCTATATTCAGTATTCACTGCACAAGCACTTCTTTAATTTCCAAATTTATGCAGTAATCCATTATATTAACATAGCTTGAGCCCAGGAAAGGGCGCTTGTCCTCATTTTTTAAAAATAATTTGAGGGGTGCCTGGGTGGCTGTCTCTGTTAAGCGATCGACTCTTGACTTTGGCTCAGGTCACGATCTCGTGGTTCGTGAGATCGAGCCCCGCATTTGGCTCTCTGCTGACAGCATGGAGCCTGCTTGGGATTTTCTCTCTCTCTCTCTCTCTCTCTCTCTCTCTCCCCCTCTCTCTCAAAATAAAGAAACTTAAAAAAAAAATAAAAATAATTTGTGGTTGGGGCGCCTGGGTGGCTCATTCTGTTAAGCATCTGACTGGCTCGGGTCATGATCTCACGGTTTCTGAGTTGAAGCCTCACATTGGGCCCTCCACTGTCAGCATGGAGCCCGCTTTGGATCCTTGTCTCCCTCTCTCTGCCCCTCCTCCTCTCTCTCTCTCTCTCAAAAATAAATAGACATTAAAAAAAATAATAATTTGTGGTTGTAGAAGGTCTCCTCTGCCCCCTCCCAGTGTTTTAAAGTCAGATCTCTGATTTTGCGGTCCTGTGTAATTCAGTTCTTCCTGGTGTTAGGAAAGGTGGGCCACACCCATACTCTGCCCAGAACAGAACAGAACCGAACGCTCATCGCAGCTCACGTTACTAAGCTGCTCTGTTAGAGCTCAAATTACTGAAAGGCAGCAGTGTGGGGAGCAGAAGGTCATTAACACGAGTCTTTTCTGCTTTCCTCGTGACTTAGAACAGTGCAGCCAACACCGAAGTTGTGTGTTGTTCTGGTACAGACGGCAGACAGACATCTCAGGAATTCTGAGTTTTGTCACCTTTGCAGAGTCATCCTCCCTCCATGTGCCCATTAACTGTAACTTTTTCTGTAATAAATTCATGCCTGCCATAGAAAATCAGAAAAGTCATCTAGAGGACCAATAACCAGTGTTTGCAGTCTCTTCCCGTTGTAGGTATAGTTTGTTTGTTTTTAAATGCTTATTTATATTTGAGAGAGAGAGGGCAAGTGGGGGAAGGACTGACAGAATCCGAAGCAGGTTCCAGGTTCTGAGCTGTCAGCACAGAGCCCGATGCGGGGCTTGAACTCACAAACCATGAGATCATGACCTAAGCCGAAGTCGGACCCTTAACCGACGGAGTCCCCCAGGTGCCCCTGTAGTTTGTTTTTTGAAAACCCAACAGCCTGATGTGTGTACAGCTGTGTATTTTGCTTCCCCCCTCGCTCGCTGAGTATCTTCAGATGCTTGTGTGTTTTGTCACTCACACACTGAGGGCTCCTGGGTGGCGTCGCATCCCGCTGACGGGCCACAGGCTGCTCACGATTTCTCCTGGTAGGTATTTGAATGGTTTTCAGATTTTCTAGTAGTAAAAAGAGACCCCTTCTGGTGAGAAGTGATGAGAAATGGGGGGGGGGGGCTGCAAGATGTCATTTCTGCCACTTTACTAGCTGGGGGGGAGGGGGCCGCATAGCCCTCCTGAACCTGCTTTTCCTCCGTGTGCGGTGAAGATGCCAGCGCCCCGCTCTGTCGCTCCTTCACCGGGGTGGCCACCCCCCACGGAGGCTCTGTCCATCCTTCTGCCCTCTCACTGCGCCTGTGTCCCCAATGCTGACTTAAGTCGTATTTTGAAAGCTCTTCGGGGAGGGGTTGGAAGTGCAGGGAGCAGGTGCAGGAAGTCCTCTAATCGAAACCCATCAAAGAAACCACCGCTCCGAATGTAGTCAGAAGTGTTTCGCTGGTCGGAAGAACGCGAAGCTTGGCGTTTCAGTGGACTTTGTGTAATTTCCGTTGCTAGCAACAGTTACTGAAGAGGGGCACGCCGTCTGCCTGAGGCCGGAGTGGGTGTATGTTCGCCAGCTGATCTGACTCTCCGCAGCCCGGGGAAGGGTGCTGTTGTCTGCGGTGGGAGACGGAAGTTCAGGGACACAGAGCTTCCCCCCACCCCCTACCCTCCCCCCCCCCCCCCCAGGATAAGTGTCCGTGGAGCCAACTCCTGCTGGCTGCTCAGAGTTGTTAAAGCTGCTTACCAGTACGTTCCTGGCTCTGAAGCCAGGACTTTGGAACTCCTCAAGCCTTAAGTAGCGCTGGAGAGAGATGGGTGAGGAATTCACATGCCGACAGGTAGAACAAAGTCTTGTCTGGCTGATACAAGCGCGTGGAAGGCGTGGTGGAGGCCGGATTCTTTGGCACGTGGCAGTGTAGGTTTCTACTTCCTGATCGCCCTCTGCAGTGCAGGGGGAACCGGAGGTGAAGAGCGTGAGCTGGTCTTTGAAAAGGCAGAGCCGCTGCAGAGAACCGAATGTTTTCATTTCCTAGAAAAAAAATAGATACGTTTCTTTTTAACGTCAGAAAGGGAAGGTCACCACCAGCAACCCCAGCCGTTGCCATTTCTGCCCGTTATCAGCAGGCAGCAGAGAGGACTTTTGGTTCTGACCTCACCTCTGTTTTCTTTTTAAGAATCCTAGGCTTTAAAAAGCAGAATTTGACGTCTTACAGAAGTTTTGATTGTCCCGGTCGGTGAAGTAACGTTGAACCAGACTTTGAGAATCTTATTTTATGATTGGTAAATTCTGAAAGTCATGACTCCGTGACCAGTGCAGACCTCCACAAAGCACTTGCTGGGCGCCCCACGCTCTTGTGACCCTGTAATCTTCACGGCGACTCCGTAGGTCCCCATACAGTGATCCCATTTTATAGACACTGAGGCAGAGAGAGTTTTATCTGATTTGCCTTTGGCCCCACAAGTAGAGGATCCAGAAGCTGGAATCTAACCTGTGGCAGACTGGTTTGGCTGCACCTGCCACGTCCATCGTGACTTTGCTAATTGCCTTTGATACGGAGACCCGATGGTGAATGTAAATCTGAGAGAGAGCGTCTATGATGTTTTTAGTTATATGTTCTGGGCCAGTTCTTAATTAAACCATTTATCTATGGAATATCTTCCAATCAATCAGCCTGTTTTTTCCTGTACTAGTTACCTTCACTGCTTCCATTTTCCCTTTATGACATGAACTTTTCTGTTGTTCCTTTGGCCAGAACCACTAGTTCAGAATGATCTGGAAAGAAAAAAGTTTTGAGTCTCTTTGAAGATAAAATTACTTTTATAAATAAAAACGTCATCTTTGGAATAGTAGGGATTATGAAGCAAACTAGCTCAGGTTATATAGAAGATTGATGTTTTCCTTCCCCAGAATGTATGAGGAGCAGTGACGGTTAACACTCCTAGAAGAATAGTTCTGGGTTTGATTCTTTAATTTTTATGTCGTAGCACTATTTAGTCTGGGGCATTAAATGTTCTACACGCCGGATTTACCCAAATGGTGTTGAGATTTTCCCCTGCGTTTGTCTCTCCTCAAGTGGCCACCGTGTCCCCGTTAGTGTTTCCAGGCTTGGAGATGTTCATGTCTTTCCAGCGTGCATCCTCTGTTCCAAGCTTTTAGAAAAAATAGATCTGGAGATACATATACATAGACCTGGATTACAGTGTGCGTTTGTTCTTTCCTACCTTTCTTCAGCTAAAAAAATAGAGGCTCCAGCACAATTGCAAGAACTAGTTTCAGATTTATCTTCTCAGTTTGTCTTCTCACCGCCTACTTTACGGACCAGGCAGAAAAACACATCCAATACATCCAGACTTGGAGATGAACTGGTAAGAAGTGCGTTTTATTCCTTTGTATGCTTGTTTAAACATGCTCTTGGGGTGCCTGGGGGGGTTCAGTGGGTGGAGCATCCGACTCTTGATTTCGGCTCAGGGCATGATCCCAGGGTCGTGGGATCGGGCCCTGCATCGGGCTCCGTGCTGAGCATGGAGCCTGCTTAAGATTCATTCTTTCTGTCTCTCTGTCTCTGTCTCTTCCGGTCTCTCCCTCTGCCCCTCTCCCCAACTCTCTCTTCAAAAAAAAAAAAAAAAAAGTGCTCTTTACTTTTTTAAGCAACGTTTCCTAAATAAACCTCTTTTAAAAGAGCAGACATTTGGGGCACCTGGGTGGCTCCGTCAGTTAAGCGACTCTTGACTTTGGCTCAGGTCATGATTTCACAGTTCGTGAGTTCAAACCTGCATCCAGCTCTGTACCGACAGCACAGAGCCTACTTGGGATTCTGTCTCCCACTCTCTCTGCCCCTCCCTTGCTCTCTCTCTCAAAAAATAAATAAAAATAAACTTTAAAAATATTTACAAGAACAGACATACGGAAAGCCCTAAATTGCCTTCTCTGCACTTTGGGGCACCCTCCCTCTGACACGTCTGTGACATGTCGCTGATGGTGTATTACTGGCAGCTGGGGTTTAGATTACCTATTGGGGAAGAGGTTTTTAACTTTTAGCATCTCATCAGAATTCTCTGGATGTGTTTAGCTAAAATAGAGGTCCCTGAATGAACTCCCGGGGTGTCACCCATAGACCACACTTGGAGGGACAGTGTTTCAGAGTTGTGCAATCACCTGACTGCGCATAACCCTAAAATGAAAACAGCTCATGGATTGAACTAGTTAGCAACATTAATTCAAAAGCGTTTCTTGAATTACCTGCTATGACCAGTTACTATGCGAGGGCAGAGACGCCCATGGAAATCACTTGGGCAAATGCCTTGTCTTTCAGGAGCTCAGTTTAAAGAGGCTAAACCACACGTAATTATTTCATAGCCTGATAAGAATCGATTTATACCCAAGTAGCCCTCTAGATAGAAGGTGAAGGAAGCAGGCCTTCCTGGAAGGGAAGACTGTGGACTGCAGAGACCCAGAATGTGGCCGTGCAGGGGGTGGGGGCTCCTTATATACTGCTGCCCAGCCACGTGCATATTGAAGGAAGGATGAAATGAATTCTGGGAAGGAAAAGTAGTCCCTGGTGGCCTGTTCCTTCATGAGGTGAGGAGAGCTTGGATTTGGACAGAGGGCAGCAGACAAGGAAACGTGTGCCTTGGAGACACAGTGAACGTATGGATGGGGATGAAGAGTGCCCCTGAATGACCAGAGTTCCTACTGAAACTCTGGGGGGGGGCTCCTGGGTGGCTCACGTTGGTTAAGTGGCCAGCTTCAGCCCAGGTCGTGATCTCACAGTCTGTGGGTTGGAGCCCCACGTCGGGCTCTGTGCTGTCGGTGCAGAGTCTGGAGCCTGCTTCGGATCCTCTGTTTCCCTCTGTGCCCCTTCCTCGCTTTCTCTCAAAAATAAACACACATTAAAAAAAAAAAAAAAAAAGTCCATCTGGGACTTGTTGCGTCTGAATTCATTAGCACCGTTTGGCGGTATTCCTTGACTCAGGATAGAATTCAGTTTACGTTGCGGATATGTAATTACTGAAGATTTCTCTCTCCAAACTTGTAACCCATAGAAAGATAACGCTCAATCAACAGAAACTGTGAGAAAGCAAAAAGTGAAAACCACCAGGACTGCAAAGACCAGACAAGCAAGCAGGTCTGACCTTTTTTGTGCGGAAATTTTTATCCATTTTGTTTTGTGAATTAGATTTGAGAAGAGTCTTGTCTTAGAGAAATCAAGCTCTTCAGAAAAGGGTAATTCTTAGGAGAATCTGTGCGTGCGGGCTCCTGGTGATCGCTGGATTTCACCGCGGGAGGATGAGGCGGGTCTCCACGGGGCGGTGAGAGCCCATTCAGCCTTCAAAGCTGGGCTGTGGGGGCGGGGCGGGGCCCACTGGGTCCTTCTGTTCTGGCAGCGGGGGTGGGGGCTCGGCGGCGGGATGTGTCATCCTCTCCTTAGTAAAGGTAGGTAACAGTTAGTAAAAATAATTACAAACTTGGCAGTAAAACTTCATTCGTGGGGAAGTTCCTCCAGGTTTATTTGTGCTTAGGCATGGTTGAATTTCATAAAAGCATAAAGTAATCCATTTCATCTTAAAAACCGACTTAATGTGTCTTTCGACTGTAGGTAATAACACCATTTATACATCAGTTGGCTTTGTGACATATGTGGGGCACTTGCATATTATGGAAGTATGCACAGAATCGTGAACTGTGCGGTTTGAGGGTTGCCGTTTCTCTCCCGTTCACGGGCCTGCCGGGCTCTCAGCCCATCCAGGTCACGTGGGCCTTTATTCTGCCTCCAGTTACCTTCATGACATAAAGCTTCTTCGCTTCTCTTATAAAATCAGAGCACCAGGAAAGGGTACCCGCTCCTTGAGGCTTTTTTGCGAATACAGTGGGAAAGTGGATTCTGTTTTATATTACAGTGTGTTTATTCTTACTTGAATTGTTTTTGGTTTTCAGAAACAAAGACGACGACCCCTGGTCCCCTCCTCCAGTGAAGATCAGGCTGATTTCTCCTTTGGGAAGCCCGGTTGACGATGTAAAGAACAAGCCTAGAAAAGCTACTACGGTACCGACGAGAGGTCTGGGAAGGAGCAAGAAGAAACTGTCTTCCTTTCCAAAGCAAGTTTTACGGAGAAAAATGCTGTAATTTTTTTTTCAAGTTTTTAATGTACACCAATTTGTAGAGTCATCAAAATTGTGTGGATTATTAAAAATCATCTAATTTGGAAGAAAATGATTTGTATAAATTACTGTAAATTTTTGTAGACAGAAGCTCTTCAATAAGCAAAGTAACTCCGTAAGGAGTGTGATTCTTTTAGTCCAGGCAGTTTTTTCTATTTTATATTAAGACTTCATACATTTATACAGTATGTAAATATGGCTTATTATTGGAATGTTAAATAAAGTGTATACTTCACAGTAGTTTGTGTCTGTTAGATTTTTGACAGGGGATTTCTGTTTTAATCATGACTTTCTAATGCTAGTAGGCACTGGCCCCATTTCTTTCTCTGCAGTTAATGGTGTTAGGCCAGTCTTAAAACGAGGATGACTGAATAACTTGATTCTTTTTCAAAGTTGCTATTTTATAATTTATGCACTTTGCTTCTATGAGATTTCTAATCAAAAAATGTATTTTTTTTTTTTTTTTGCTTGTTATTACTATGTTGAAATCAAATTATGGGCATGTAATTTTGCCGCGTTTTGTAGTCTAACACATTTTGTATATTCTACCTCAAATGAGTGATTTTCCAAGTAATGCATAGGTTAAATATAACGTTGGCATTCCTTGTTCAGCAAGCGTAAAGGCTATTTGTCCTTACGGTCTCTTCATTATTCAGAGACTAATTATCCAGGTTAGATTGACCGGTTCACTGCTCACTAGCAACTTCTTGGAAAGGTTTGAGAAGGGGGAATGTGAAACAAGTCCGTTTCGTGGCTGTTCGGCACACCTTGTATGTGTGCCTGCTGTCGACGGCATGACAAGACTGAACAAATTTTTTTATAATACTTTTGCTGTGAAGGAGCTTGCTATCAAATTACAGAAATCCCTTAACATTCAGGTTTTAAAACTGACACATTTTCATAGGACCTCAGGCACAGACTATCGAGGATGGGCCAAGAGTGTGAGTAGAAGCGGGGAAGGGAAAAGGGAAAAGAACAGGACCCCGTCCTCCGCAGTATGACTGTGTGCAATGAAGCGGAGATACTTGATGTGGGCTGTAAAACTCATCAATAAGTAAGTGTTGCAAAATAATTTATAACAGGTCATTGATAGTGTGTAACGAATGGACCATGAATAATTGATTGTCTAGAAACAAACTGCTTTTGTTGGCTAAGCTTTTAATGTTTTAGTGTGAAGCATAAGCAGCGCACTTTCTACCTTATTTTTCTACCAAATAAATAACATGAGTGACGGGAAAATGGTGAAGATGACTATGCCACGTATGGACAGTGTGACAGTCGCGGTGCGCGTGCGGCCTTTCAGTCAGGTCAGTGATGAATGTTACATCGCCTTGTTGAAATTTTGACTATGACTCATTTTATTAACTTCTTAACGATAGTGATCAAATGTGTAAGCTGCTTGTCATTTATGGAATATTTAAATGAACTTGTTAAATGAGTAATTTAAAGATCTGAACATAATTTAGTAAACACGTAATTTCATTCCTTTGCACAAGTAGCTCAATAAAAAAATTGATGAGAGAAACGTACGTACTGTCAAGTTAATAATTTTTTAAACCAGTGCGGTTTGGTCAATGTAGACGTGTTGTTTCTAGTAAATGTACTTCTCCTCTCCTCAGTAATAGCAGATCATGAGCAAATAAGCTGCCGGTTCGGGATGAATTCTGTAGATTTTAAGTGCATTTACGCATACACGTATTTATGTGACTTACTACCGCTGGTCATTCAACTGTGTTGCTACAACACTAAGATACAGATTATACTTGTTCTGGGACCCTGCATGCTGATTATCAGTGCAGTAGTTAGGTTTTAAGAGAATTCTGAACAGTTGGCCCGTTCAGCACACTTTTGGCTGCTCTGGATCAAACACCACTAAAGCGTGCAGTCCTGTGTGAGTAAATGGTAGTAGTATGTATCGCCATGGTAAGGCAAGCAGTGTGGGCCCCCAGAGACAGATTGGGTCTAGTGAAAACTCCTGGAGATAGAAGCATTCAGGATGACCCAAAGAACAAGATTTGGACAAGGGTATGCTAGAGGGAACAAACATGCAAAGGGCGTACCGGACGGTAATAACTGGTCCGCAGCGGCAGACGACGAACGTGACGGAGACCTTCCAGGAGGTCTTGTTTTCCTGCTCGGACCTTGTACAACCCGATGCTTTTCCTCTCTTGTCCATCAGTGTTCAGTACTGTCCTGCACGTTTTCAGTTTGTGTCCATTGTTTCCCGTCTCTTAGCATTCATCTGTGTCACAGAAAATATTCTAGCAGCCAGGCAGATACGTAATTAGACGGCTTTAGGGAGAGAGACAGCAGTGACCGAGGCAGTGTGATACTGGCACGATGACAGACCTGCAGGTTAATGTGTAGAAACAAATCTTCCCAGGTCTTCACGGCCAACGGATTTTCAACAAGGCTGCCAAGCGGTCCTGGAAAAACTTGGTAGCTACATGCAAAAAATGAACTTGGGGGTGCCTGGGTGGCTCAGTCAGTTGAGCATCCGACTTCAGCTTAGGTCATGATCTTGCGGTTTGTGAGTTCAAGCCCCGCGTCAGGCTCTGTGCTGACAGCTCTGAGCCTGGAGCCTGCTTAGGAGTCTGTCTCCCTATCTCTCTGCTCCTTCCCTGTTCACGCTCTGTCTCTCTCTAAACATTTAAGAAAAAAAAAAAAAAACTTGGACCCTTACCTCACACCATGTACGAAAATTAACACAAAATGGACCAAAGACCCAAATATAAGAGCTAGAAGTACAAAAAAACACATAGTAAATATTCGTGACTTTGGATTCTCCAATTCCTTTAAAAGGAACCGTTTCTGAGATCAGTGGCATATTTTTCATGACTCCAGGTGGGTTCATCCCAGCTGTCTTACTTCCCAGCACCCCCTGCACCCCCACCACCTCTGCAAACTAGAAGGCCTATAATTTAACCATTATCAAAACAGACCTCCCGATCGCCTTTCATCACACCCTCTTCTGTTCTGAGTGTGCCATTAGGGCCCACTTCTGTAAGAGAGGAAATCAAGCCACCTTTGAGAAGAGAGGAGTTGCTATCCCCCTAGGCAGCGTGTCTAACGCTGGGCTCTGGGTCTGGAGGTGGGAACAAGCAGCTTCCGTTTTGGAAGCCCCAGCACGTGAGGAATGTGGGACAGCAGTCTGAGATCCTCAGCTGATCCCCCCCTGGCATGGGATCACCCCCTCGGGCCGGGGCAAGGACAGCCAGCACCCTTGTATTCTCAGCATGACTTAACAAAGCGGAGCCTCCCTGCATGCGTGGGCACTGGGTGCAAGAAGGCATCCCACCTCTCACCAAGACCCTCCCCGCACTTAGCCTCCGCAACAGGCAGATGGGGGCAGGGCATGAAATGCTGATATCATGCTCCTGCTGGGAAGAAGGCCCTGCGACTGGAATCTGGGGGGAGAGGGAGCCTTGTGGTCGGGGCTCCAGCAGTCTGGAGCGGAGTCTCCACCTGGCTCAGCAGGCAGGGGGAAGAAGGCATGGTCTCGCTTCACACACCAGACTCCCCACCTTAACAATTTTGATACAATTCCCTTGAATAGATGTTTTGTCATTGCCTGTTTGCCCTTAGGACCATTACCAGAGTCTTGAAATTGGTTGTTTTTCCATTTTCATTTTTTCTTTAATGATTTTCACCAGTCTCACTGGCACGTGAAACAGGGAAGAAGCTCTCTGTTGCTATCGTTATCGCCATTAGTATAGTTGGGTGTTAGGCTACTCTCAGAAAATTATTAAGACTCAAAAATTCTGAGTGAAAAAGAGTCACTGTTTGTCATAATGGCTGCTAAGAATAACACCGAGAAGAACCCCTTTCTCAAATTTAGGATTGTGAACTGGCACTTATTTAAATACACAAGTTCAAATGGCATTTATAACAAAACACTTCACCAATGTTAAAACACACACACGGAGAACAAAATGAATCGATGGTAAGTTCCTGCCTTAATTTTTTACAAGGTGTGTATAAAGACTTGCAAAACAGCTTGGAAGACAAAGAAATACTACAAAGACTGACCGAATTTGTAATTTGACTGTAGAGAGAGAAGAATTCTGGGAGCAAATGTGTGATTTCCATGCATTCCAGAACCACCACAACCATACAAGACCCTAAGAATCCAGAACATAGGAAGACGTTTACTTTTGACCTGGCCTATTGGTCTCACGATGGATTTCAAAAGGATAAAGATGGTGTGTTTATTTCAACTGATCCTAGCAGTACATTTGCAAGCCAGGTAAATTGCTTTAAAACCCAACTTCAAAGGAAGTTTGTTTGTTTTTAAATAAAATGTTAATAGGACAGTACAATTTTGTAATACAAGCATGGTACGATATATACTTCCATCTAAGAGTTGATTTTAATTCCTTTTTCATGCTAAACATGGGGTCCAAAAGTGCAGCTATTGTCTAAATAATTTTTAGGCACTCAAATCAATTGATTGCCCAACATATTGGCATATTTTGAAAAAGAAGCATCAGTTATATTTTGCCTGAGATAAAATAAGCAAAATATGTGATGCACTCAGCATTTAAGAACACTTGTTTTATCAAGTGTTTATCGTGTGCTTTGCATTATTCCATAATAAAGTTGCCCACAACTTGGTATGGGGAGACTTACGGTGCATTAAAAAATGTTACAGGTTCTGTGATAGGAATATGGGTTATGATGGGGTACGATGGAGAGGTGGTCATTTCAGTCTGGACGAAGCTCATTAAGTTTCTTGGATCTGGGTGTGTATAGTTGCCATCAAATTTGGAACACTTTCAACTCTCATTTTTTCAAATCTCTTTTGCCCCCCGCCGCCCACCTTATTCCTTCTGTGATTTCGATCGCCCTTGCCCCCACAGGTCACTGAGACTCTGTGTATTTCCCCCAAAACTTTTCTCTCCATTCTTGTCTGCCTAGTTGTCTTTCAAAGACAGCTGAAAGCTTGCAGATTTATTAAACCACTCCTAAAAATAGCCTCTATCAAGTAGCTCTGACTTCACAAACTCACTGAAAGGGCCTCATGGCCCCTCGAATGCACTTTGAGAACAACCATCCCAGATAAATCAGTAAAAATCAATAAAAAAATCAAACAGAATTACAACTAATCAGTCAGTTGTGGGGAAATGGGATCATGAAGCATTCAAAACAAGGCAGGAAAAGTGGGGAAAAGTTAAAAGGAGATGGGATAAGTAGAATACAAATAGCAAGATGGTAGACTTAATGCCAGCCATATTAGTTATTACACCAAATGTAAATAAACATGCCAACTAAAAGATGATCAGATTTGACAGGAAAAACCAGATCCAACTACATCTGTCTGTCGAAACCCAACTTAAAAATAGATACTACCATGTAAACACTATGAAAAGAAAACTACAGAGAAAACTACTATATCACATAAAGTAGACTTCGAACAAGAAACATTCTATAATGATAATTCATTAAGAAGACATTCCATTATGGGGTGCCTGGGTGGCTCAGTTGGTTAAGCGTCCCACTATTGATTTTAGGCTCAGGTCATCATCTCACAGTCCATGAATTTGAGCCCCACATCGGGTTCTGTGCTGACAGCATGGAGCCTACTTGGGATTCTCTGTCTCTCTCTCCGCCCTTCCCTGCTCACATGCTCTCCCTCAAAAACAAACATTAAAAAAAAAAATTAAATAATTCATAGATCAAGGAATAAACCACAAATTAGTAAATACTTTGAATAAAAATTTAAGGGGTGCCTGGGTGGCACCGTCGGTTGAGTGTCCGACTTTGGCTCAGGTCTGATCTTACCATTTGTGAGTTCAAGCCCCGCAACGGGGCTCTGTGCTGACAGCTCAGAACCTGGAGCTCACTTTGGATTCTGTGTCCCCCCCTCTCTCTGCCCCTCCCCACTCGCACTCTGTGTCTTTCTCAAAAATAAACATTTTAAAAAACTGAATAAAAATTAAAAAATTTATCAAAGTTTGTGGAACACAGCTACCACAGGGCTTAGAAAAATTTTATAGCATTAAGTTATTAGAGAAGCACAATCTTGAGTCTTCCACCTAAGAATTTAGAAAAAGAAGAGCAAATTAAACACAAAGCAAGCAGAGGAAGAAATAAGGATAAAAACAGTAATTAATGCAAAACATTAAAATAATAGGAAAAGTCTATGAACTTTGTCAAAGCTAATTCTTTCAAAAGATGAATAAGGGGCGCCTGGGTGGCTCAGTCGGTTAAGCGTCCGACTTCGGCTCAGGTCATGATCTCGCGGTTCGTGAGTTCAAGCCCCGTGTCAGGCTCTGTGCTGATAGCTCAGAGCCTGGAGCCTGTTTCAGATTCTGTGTCTTCCTCTCTCTCTGCCCCTCCCCCGTTCATGCTCTGTCTCAAAAATAAATAAATGTTAAAAAAAAATTTTTTTTAAAGATGAATAAAATTGAACCTCTACCCCAATTGGTTAAGAAAAAAACATAACAGTACCAAGATGAGAAATGAAAGAGAGTCATCACAACAAATCTTACAGACATTTAAAAAAATGGGACTACTGTGAAAAACGTATTGCTAATACATTCAACAAGTTAGATGAAATGATACAAGCCACCAAAGGTCACACAAAAACAGATAATTCAAATAGCCCTCAAGAAATTGAATTTATGGTTAAAACCTTCTAACAAAGAAAATTCTAGGCCAAGATGCCTTTCCTGTGAATTCTACCAAAGGAAGAAATAATGAGAAATCTTTAAAAAAGATCTTAGAGCTGACAGAAGATGGAACATTCATTTTTTGAAGACAATATTACACCAAAAACAGCCAAAGATTACAAAAACACTGCAATGTCTGTCATGAAGACAGACACAAAAATTCACAAAATTTCAGTGAATAGAATCCAACAAAAGATTTAAAAAACTATATATATAAATATATATATATATATATATATATTTATATATGGTGCAAATATATATATATGGTGCAAATATATATATATATATGGTGCAAAAGGTACAAAGGGTGTATCTATATATAAAATCAAGTGGGACTTTTCCTGGTAATTTAAGACTGGCTAAACATTTGAATAGCAAGGTAATTCATCTTAAGAACACAATACGGCGGGGGGGGGGGGGAATATAGGGTCAGATGCAGAAAAAGCATTTAACAAAATTCAACACCCAATCAGAATTAAAACTCTCAGTAAACTTAAAATAGGAGAGAACTTCCTGGAAATCAAACTTCCCTGAAGAGAGGGTAAAGATGGCGGAGGATTAGGGTGACCCTAAACTTGCTTCCTCCCCCGATCAGCTAGATAAATATCAAATCGTTCTAAACACCCAAGAAATCGATCAGAAGTCTTAGAGAACAAGGTTGCACATCTACAAACAGAAAAAAAGTACAAACAAAAAAGGTGCAAACAAACAAAAAAGGTACAAACAAAAAGTACAAAAGTCTACAAACAAACAAAAAAAAAAAAACGTAGGAACTGTGGAGAGTTGATTGTGGGAGAAAAGAGCCGGTGGGTGCTGCAGGGGTAAGGATCCCTGATCACAGAGAGCTGAGCTAAGAGTGAAGAAAAAAAAAAAGAATGAATGAAAACAGGCACAGGGAATTCCCTAAGAAAACTCCCCCAAAACCATTGGTGGGGAAAAAGGAGAGGGTTTCTATACCACCAGTTTTCTATAAATAGTGGAACACAGAGTCTGAAGTTTCAGAGGTCAGTGCTTGGCAGTACTCCAGAGAGGTAGCCGGGCAGAGACAGGGGAGTGGGCAGCATCATCTGATGATCCCCTGGGTCACCCAGGGAGAAGCAGTTCCACTGCTTGGTGTGCATTTGGTAGAGGCCATAGGGCCTCTCCATAGGCAAGACCAGGTGGGCACAATCAAGCTGCCCCATTCACCAGTATACAAAGACTCCAGCTAAGAGCAGCAAACCTGGCACCTTACCATAAACTCTGAGCCACTGCCACTGTGCGGTCACGCGACTATTTCCTGGGACAAGGTGGCACGCACCACGGTATGGCAAGACCCACCCCAGAGGATCAGCATGGGCCCAAGCAGAGGGGGGGGGTCTCTGAAGTGTGGGGTTTTGAAATATAGCCATGCCTGAGATAAAACTCTGGAGGGAGGCACCGTCTGGTAGGTGGACAGCTAGGACACAGAGAAGGGGAAAGCAGGGAGCTGATGGAAGTGGGAGACACAGGTGGAGTGATGGATCGTGCCTGTCTACAAGGGTGTGAACTTCCCAGTCTGGAGACTAGATACCAGAGTGAAGCCATTTTCACCCCTAGCTCACTCACACAGATCCACCCCAGTGAGCTAAACAGCGCCACCAAATGGAGAATGGAGCCATTTCACCTAGCCCTACCCACTGCGCCCTCCAAACATCTCCACTAGGGCAAGTTGACCTGAGAATCAGAGCAGCAGCCCCCCAACCAACTGCACAGAAGACCAGCACAAACCCCTTCCACACCCTAAGTCTACTGACTGTAGACTGCTGCAAAGCTTCAACTCTAGAGGAAACAGGATCTAGCTTCCTGTGAGATTTTTTTTGTTTTTGCTTCTGGTTTTGTTTTTTCTTGGATACAGAAAAAAAATTTTTCCAAAAAATTTTTTTATCTTTGTTTTCTTTTTTCTATCAAGTTTCTCTTACCATGCAGCCCAAAACACACCTAGGACCTATCTTCCTTTATTATTTTTAAAAAATTTTTAATTTAAATTTTATTTTGTTTTTTTTTTCTTTTTCTTTTTTCCCTCCAAAATGAAAGCCAGCAATTTAATCAATACAGATATAAGTAACATGTCTGAACTAGAATTTAGAAGAACAATTATAAGGATTCTAGCTGGGCTTGAGAAAAAGCATAGAAGACATTACAGAATCCTTTAGACCAGAGATAAAAGACCTAAAATCTTGTCAGGCTGAAATTAAAAACGCTATAACCAAGATGCAAACCCAAATGGATACCATAACAGCGAGGATGGATGAAGCAGAGGAACAAATTAGTGATACAGAAGATAAAATTATGGAAAATAATGAAGCTAAAAAGAAGCGGGAAACAAAGGTAATGGATCATAATGGGAACTCAGTGACTTATTAAAACAATAACATTTGAATCATAGGAGTCCAAGAAGATGAAGAGAGAGAAAAAGGGGCAGAAGGTTTATGTGAGTAAATCATAGCTGAAAACTTCCCTAACCTGAGGAAGGACAAAGACATCAAAATCCACAAAGCACAGATAACTCCCATTAAATTCAACAAAAGCCAGCCAACACCAAGGCATATCATAGTCAATTTTACAAAATACACAGACAAGGAAAGAATCCTGAAAGCATCAAGGGGGAAAAAAGTCCTTAACCTACAAAGGAAGACAGATCAGGTTCGCAGCAGATCTGTCCACAGAAACTTGGCAGGCCAGAAGGGAATGGCAGGATATATCCAATGTGCTGAAAGGGAAAAATAGGCAGTCAAAAATACATTATCCAGCAAGACTGTCACTCAAAATAAAAGGAGAGGTAAACAGTCTCTCAGCCAAACAAAAACTAATGGAGTTCATAACCACTAAACCAGCCCTGTAAGAAATATTAAGGGGGACTCTCTGAGTTGGGGGGGAGGGAAAGACCGAAAACAACAAAGACTAGAAATAAATGGAGAACATCACTAGAAACACCAGCTTTATAGGTAACACAATGGCACTAAACTCATATCTTTCGATAATCACCCTGAATGTAAACGGACAAAATGCTCCAGTCAAAAGACATAGGGTGTCAAGACCCATCTATGTGCTGCCTACAGGAGACTCATTTTAGACCCAAAGACATTAGCAAACTGAAAGTGAGGGGATGGAGAACCATCTATCATGCTAATGGATGCCAAAAGAAAGCCAAACTAGATTTTTTTAAAAAAGACAGTAACAAGAAATAAAGAAAGGCCCTATCTCACAATAAAGGGGCCTATCCAACAAGAAGATCTTACAATTGTAAATATTTACACCCCCAACGTGGGCATATTTGTGCCCCCAAATATATAAATCAATTACTAACAAACATAAAGAAACTCATTGATAATAATACAATAATAGTAGGGGACTTTAACATCCCACTTACAACAATGGGCAGATCATCTGAGCAGAAAATCAACAAGGAAACAATGGCTTTGAATGACACACTGTACCAGATGGACTTAACAGATATATTCAGAACATTCCAACCTAAAGCAGCAGAATATACATTCTTTTCGAGTGTACACAGAACATTCTCCAGAACAGATGACATACTGGGTCACAAACCAACCCTCAACAAGGACAAAAAGACTGAGATCATACCATGCATATTTTCAGACCAAAACACCATAAAACTTGAAGTCAACCACAAGAAAAAAACTTGGAAAGAACACAAATACATGAAGGTTAAAGAACATCCTACTAAATTGGGGCACCTGGGTGGCTCAGTTACTTAAGCATCTGACTCTTGATTTCGGTTCAGGTCATGATCTCACCATTCATGAGATTGAACCCAATGTCACGCTCTGTGCTGACAGTGTGGAGCCTGCTCAGGATTTGCTCTCTTTCTTATTCTATGCCCCTCCCCCACTCTCTAAATGAATGAATGAATAAACAAACAAACATTAAAAAAAAGAGAACGTACTACTAAAAAATGAATGGGTTTGCCAGAAAATTAAAAGAAGAAATAAAAAAATACATGAAAGAAAATGAAAATGAAAACATGACAGTCCATTACCTTTGGGATACAGCAAAGGCATTCCTAAGAGGGAAGTATACTGCAATACAGGTCCACCTCAAGAAGCAAGAACGATCTCAAATACACAACCTAACCTTACACCTAAGGGAGCTAGAAAAGGAACAGAAAATAAAGCCCGAAGCCAGGAGAAGAAGGGAAATAATAAAGACTAGAGCAGGAGTAAATAACATAGAAACAAAAAACATCCAGTAGTAGATCAGATCTACAAAACTAAGAGCTGGTTCTTTAAAAGAATTAATAAGATTGATAAACCTCTAGTAAGACTATCAAAAAGAAAAAAGAAAGAACCCAAATAAATAAAATTACAAATGAAAGGGGAGAGATCAGAACACCTCAGAAATACAAACATTTATAAGAGAATATTATGAAAAATTATATGCCAACAAATTGGGCAATCCGGAAGAGATGGATAAATTACTAGAATCAGATAAACTACCAAACTGAAACAGGAAGAAATAGAAAATTTGAACAGACCCATAACCAGCAAAGAAATTGAAACAGTAATCAAAAATATCCCAACAAACAAAAGTCCAGGGCCAGATGGCTTCCATTTCTACCAGACATTTAAAGGAAAGTTAATACCTATTCTTCTGAAACTGTTCCAAAAAATAGAAATGGAAGGAAAACTTCCAAACTCATTTTATGAGGCCAGCATTACCTTGATTCCAAAACCAAAGACCCCACTAAAAAGGAAAATTAGAGGGCGCCTGGGTGGCGCAGTCGGTTAAGCGTCCGACTTCAGCCAGGTCACGATCTCGCGGTCTGTGAGTTCGAGCCCCGCGTCAGGCTCTGGGCTGATGGCTCGGAGCCTGGAGCCTGTTTCCGATCCTGTGTCTTCCTCTCTCTCTGCCCCTCCCCCGTTCATGCTCTGTCTCTCTCTGTCCCAAAAATAAATAAACGTTGAAAAAAAATTAAAAAAAAAAAAAAAAAAAAAAAAAAAAAAAGGAAAATTAGAAACCAATATCCCTGATGAACATAAATGTCAAAATTCCCAACAAGATACCAGTAAATTGAATCCAACAGTACATTAAAATAATTATTCACCATAATCAAGAGGGATTTATTCCTGGGCTGCAGGTTGGCTCAATATTTGCAAGTTAATCAACATGATACACTACATTAATAAAGGAAAGGATAAGAACTATATGATCCTCTCAACAGATGCAGAGAAAGCATTTGATAAAATACAGCATCCATTCTTAATAAAAACCCTCAAGAAATTAGGGATAGATGGAACATACTTCCACATAACAAAGATGAACCCAAGGAAGTCCACACCAAGACACTTAATAATTAAAATGTCAAAATTTAATGATAAAGAATCTAAAGAACAGCAAGAGAAAAGCAAATGGTTATATACAAGGGAAACCCCCATAAGCCTATCAGCTGATTTTTCAGCAGAAACTTGGCAGGACAGAAGTGAGTGGCAGAAAGGAAAGTGCAGAAAGAAAAAAAAAAAAACCCTACAACCAAGAATACTCTACGTGGGAAGATTATCATTTAGAACTGAAGAAGAGATAGTTTTCCAGGCAAAAATTTAAAATTTAAAAAGTTCATCAGCACTTAACCAGCCTTATAAGAAATGTTAAGAAGACTTCTTTCAGTGGAAAAGAAAAGGCCATATATAGAAGTAAGAAAATTATGAAAGGAAAATTTTCACTGGTAAAAGCAAATGTATAATAAAGGTAGTAGATCAATTACTTGTAAGGCCCGTATAAAAGTTAAAAAACAAAAGTGGCTGGGGCGTCTGGGTGGCTCAGTCGGTTGAGCGACTGACTTCGGCTCAGGTCTTGATCTCACGGTTTGTGAGTCCGGGCCCCGCATTGGGCTCTGTGCTGACAGCTCAGAGCCTGGAGCCTGCTTCTGATTCTGTGTCTCCCTCTCTCTCTGCCCCTCACCCACCCGCGCTTGATTTTTGGCTCAGGACATGATCTCATAGTTCGTGAGTTAGTTCGTGAGTTCAAGCCCTGTGTCAGGCTCCGCAGTGACTGTGGAAACTGCTTGGGATTCTGTCTCTCCCTCTCCCTCTGTTCCTCCCCCACTTGTGTACTCATTCTCTCTCTCAAAATAAATAAGCATTAAAAAAATAATTACTTTAAATGTAAAAGGACTAAATGTTCCAATCAAAAGACATAGGATGACTGGGTGAAAAAACAAGACCCATGTATATATTGCCTACAAGAGACTCCACTTTAGGCCCAAGGACACAGAGACTGAAAACAAAAAGATGGAAAAAATATGCCATGCAAATGGAAGTGGGGAAAAAAAAGTCAAAGTAACAATATTTATATCAGACAAAATAGACTTTAAAACAAATACTCTCAGAGACAAAGAAAGTCATTCTATAATGATAAAACAAACAATCCAACAAGAGGCTATAACAGTTGTAAATCTGTCTGCACCCAACATAGGAGCACCTAAATATATAAAGACAATATTAACAGACATAAAGGAAGAAATTGACAGTAATACAATAATAGGAGGGGACTTTAACACCCCACTTATGTCAGTGGATAGGTCATCCAGACAGAAATCAACAACGAAACAGTGGCTTTGAATGACACATGGGATCAGATGAATCTCACAGATACATACAGAACATCCCATCCAAGAACAGCAGAATACAAATTCTTTTCGGGTGTACATGGAACCTTCCCCAGGGTAGAGTGCATGTTAGGCCACAAAACAAACATCAATAAACTTAAGGAGTTTGAAATCACATCAAGCATCTTTTCTCACCACAAGGGTATGAAACTAGAAATCAATTACAAGAATAAAACTGGAGAAAACACCAACATGTGGACACTAAACAACCAATGGGTCAAAACAAAGGACAGCAAAGAGGCAATTAAAAAATACATGGTAAGAAATCAAAATGGAAACATAATGGTTCAAAATCTTTGGGATGCAGCAAAAGCAGTTCTAAGAGGAATTTAGGGGCACCTGGGTGGCTCAGTCAGTTGAGCATCTGACTTCAGCTTAGGTCATGATCTCATGGTTTGCGGGCTCGAGTCCCGCATCGGGCTCTGTGCTTACATCTAGGAGTCTGGAGCCTGTTTCAGATTCTGTGTCTCCCTCTATACCCCTCCCCCGTGTGTGTGTGTGTGTGTCTGTGTGTGTGTGTGTGTGTCTGTGTGTGTCTGTGTGTGTCTGTGTGTGTGTGTGTGCACGCGCGCGCTCTCTCAAATAAATAAACATTAAAAAAAAACACTTAGGGGCACCTGGGTGGCACAGTGGGTTGAGCGTCTGATTTTGGTTCAGGTCATGATCTCATGCTCATGGGTTTAAGCCCCACATCAGGCTCTGTGCTGATAGCTGAGTACTTGGATCCTGCTCTGGATTCTGTATCTCTTTTCTCTCTCTGCCCCTCCCCTGCTCATACTCTGTCTGTCTCTCTCTCAAAAAATAAAACATTTAAAAAATTTTTTAAAAAAGAGGGAAGTTTATTATTGTAATAGTGATAGAGGCCTGCCTCAAGAGACAAGAAAAATCTTCAACAACCTAACCTTACTCCTAAAGGAATTATAAATAGAAAAAAACAAAAGCCAAATTTAGTAGAAGGGAGAAAATAATAAAGATCAGAGCAAAAATAAATGAAATAGATCCTTATAAAATAGAAAATATCTATGAAACTAAGAGCTGCTTCTTTGAAAAGATAAAAAAATTGATAGATCTTTAGCCAGACTCAACAAGAAAAAAAGAGAGAGAATTCAAATGCATAAAATCAGAAATGAAAGAGAAGTTACAACAAACATTATGGAATTACAAAGGATTGTAAGAGACTAGCAGAAGAATTATAGGTTAACAAATCGGATGACCTATAAGAAACGAATAAATCTCAAGAAACATACAACCAACCAGGACTGAACCAAGAAAGAAATAAAAAATCTACACAGACTGATCACTAGTAACAAAATTGAATTAGTAATCAAAGAATTCCCAACGAACAAAAGTGCACAACCTAATGGCTATCTAGGTAAACTCTACCAAACATTTAAAGAAGAGTTAATATCCATCCTCCTCAAATGAAAAATACACAAAGATCAATGGCACAGAATAGACAGCCCAGAAATAAACCTATGCTTATATGGTCAGTTAATCTACAATAAAGGAGGCAAGACTATATAATGGGGAAAACAGTCTTTTCCATAAATGGTGCTAGGAAACTGGACAGCTGCTTGCAAAAGAATGAAACTGAGCCACTTTCTTATATCATACAGAAAAATTAAGTTGAAATGGGTTAAAGACCTAAAAATGATAATAAGCTATAAAAATTCCCAAAAGGAAACATAGGCAGTAAACTCTTAGACAATGGTCTTAGCAATATTTTTATGGATCTGTCCCCTCAGACAAGGAAAACCAAAGCACAAACAATTGGAACTACATCCAACTAAAAAGCTTTTGCACAGCAAAGGAAACTGTCGACAAAATCGAAAGGCAACCTACTGAATGGGAAAAAATATTTGCAAATGATATATCTAATAAGCGGTTAATATCCAAAGTACATAAATAGCTTATACAGCTCAACACTAAAATGAAACCAAAACCAACAAAATCTCAAATTACCTGATTTTTAAAATGGAGAGAGAACTTGAATAGACGTGTTCCAAAGACATACAGATGGCCAACACACGCATGAAAAGGTGTTCAACATCACTAATCATCAGAAAAATGCAAGTCAAAATGAGATCTCACTTCACACCAGTCAGAATGGCTAATGTCAAAAAAAGACAAGAAACAACAAGTGTTGGTAAGGGAGTGGATAAAAAAGGAACCCTCATGCACTGTTTGTGGGAATGTAACCTGCTACAGCCACTATGGAAAACAATACGCAGGCCCCTCAAAATTAAAAACAGAAATCCCACTTCTGGGTATTTACCCAAAGAAAATGAAAACAATAATTAAAGGAGATATATACATCACTGTGTTTAATGCACCATTATTTACAGTAGCCAAGATATGGAAGCAACCCAAATGTCCATCGATAGATGAATGGATAAAGATGTGTATATGCTCAATATTACTGAATATTACTTAGCTATATAAAAAAAAAGAATGAAATCTTGCCATTCTCAACACCAGTTTGAGTTAGAGGGTATTATGCTAAATGAAGTATCAGAGAAAGACAAATAGCAAATGACTTCACTTGCATGTGGAATCAAACAAAACGAACAAACAAAATACAAAGAGATTCATAAATACAGAGAACTATATGTGGTTGCCAGAAGGGAGGGGGTACAGGATGGGTGAAATATGTATAGGAAATTAAGAGGTACAAACTTCTAGTTACAAAATAAGTAAGTCACAGGGATGAAAAGTATAGCCAAAGAAATACAGTCAATAATATTGTAATCACTTTGCTTGGTGACAGATGTTAACTACACGTGTCACGGTGAGCATTTCATAACATACAGAATTGTAGAATCACTATGTTGTACACCTG
The DNA here is from genome assembly GCF_022837055.1 of Prionailurus viverrinus. Lineage (NCBI taxonomy): Eukaryota > Metazoa > Chordata > Mammalia > Carnivora > Felidae > Prionailurus > Prionailurus viverrinus. The sequence continues at coordinate 941,191 of NC_062577.1, forward strand.
AAACTAATATAATATTGTATATCAACTTCAATAAAGAATATGAATTTTTTTTGAAAAATGTTATTTTTTTGAAAAACTTTTATTTATTTTGAGAGAGAGAATGAGAGCACATGTGCACACATGGCAGGGGCAGAGAGAGAGAGAGAAAGAGAGGGAATCCCAAGCAAGCTCTACACTATCAGCACACAACTTGATGCAGGGTTCAAACTCATGAACCATGAGATCATGATGTGAGCTGAAATCAAGAGTTGGATGCTTAACCAACTGAGCCACCCACGTGCCCCTAAAATGGCATATTTTAAATGGATGAATATAATGTGTGTCAATTCTGTTTCGAGTTTTTTCCAAAAACAGTAAGATACCAAGTAATACATTTAACAAAGGAGGTAAAAGACCTGTACATAATATGTACCTGCACATAAAATGATGACACTGATGAAAGAAATTGAAGAAGACACAAATAAATGTGCTCATGGCTTGAAAGAATTAATATTGTTAAATTTCCACACTATCCATAGCAATCTACAGATTCAATGCAATCCTCATCAAAATTCCAGTGGCATTTTTCACAGAAATAGAATAAACAATCCTAAAATATGTGTGAAACCACAAAATCTCCAAATAGAGCAGCCTTGAGAAAGAAGGACAAAGCAGGAGGCATTACACTCCCTGATTCAAACTATATTACAGAGCTATGACAACCAAAACAGTATGGCACTGGCATAAAACCACACATAGATCAGTGGAATGGAACAGAGAGCCCAGAAATAAACCCATGTGTATATAGTCAATTAATTTATGACAAAGGAGCCAAACATAGATGACGGGGGAAAGGACAGTGTTTTCAATAAATGGTTTGGGGAAAACTGGACAGTCACATGCAAAAGAATGAAACTGGACCCCCACATCACACCATTCACAAAAATTAACTTGAAATGTATTAAAAACCTGAACATAAGGGCAAAACCCACAAAACTTCTCAAAGGCAACATAGGTGGTAAGCTTCTACATATCAGTCTTGGAAATTATGTTTTGGATTTAATAACAAAAACAAAAGTAAGTAAGTGGGACTACGTCAGACCAAAAAGGCTTCTGTACATAAGGAAATCATCAGCAAAATCAAAGGGCAACATACAAAATGGAAGAAAATATTTGCACATCATATATCTGGTTCATATCCAAAATAGATAAAGAACTTATACAAGTCAATAGCAAACAACAACAACAACAACAACAACAAACAACCCAATTAAAAAATGGGCAGAGGAAATGAATAGACAGTTTCTCCAAAGAAGATATGCAAATAGCCAACAGGTACAAGAAAAGATGCTTAATGTCACTCATCATCAGGAAATGCAAATCAAAACCACGGCGACACATCTCACACCAGGTAGAATGGCTATTATCAAGAAGACTAATTCTGGTAATCAGTTCACAATATGTACAAATATCATATGTTGTTCACCTGAACCTAATATAATGTTATATATCAATTATATCTCGATTTTTGAAAAGATAGTTTTAAAAGACTGCAGGAATTGTGCTGTAAAGAATTCACTTGGGGATGAGGAGCACCATCGAGCTTTTTGGACCACCTGTTACGAGATCACAGAATTACTGTTTCACACACCGTAGTGTAGGACAATGCTTCGTATATTTGATGATAGGATGGTGGGTAGGAAGAAATTAGAAATGTAATTCTAACTCCAAAACTAGTTTCTTTACTAAGCTTAGTAGGTGCTCCTTAGGTTTAGCTAATAGCTCTTAAGGTATAGAGTAGATACCCTTTGTAAGAACACATTTCTCTGGGAAAAGTATAATTACAACGATTTCAGAAACCACTGGCCAAATTCTACATCTTAGGCCTGAAGCTCCCCTAAACGTTGTAGTGTAATAATTTGTATTCCTTTCTCATGAGAAATGAACAGTATGAGAAAATCGGTTCCTGTCTATTGTCCACATATAAATCATACTATGTTGGTATGTGCATCTTTCCCAGACGTAAAAATTATATAAATTACACAAATGTGCCTACTGCAATGGAGGGATCATGTAAAGCTTACTATCTTTTTTTGTTGTTTGAGAGAGAGTGCACGTCCATGTGTGCATTAGCAGGGTAGGGGCAGAGGAAGAGAGAGAATCCCAAACAGGCCCCACACTCAGCATGGAGCCGGACATGGGGTTTGATCCCATGACTTGGGATCATAACCCCAGCTGACAACAAGAGTCAGATGCTCAACCAACTGAGCCTCCCAGGCACTCCAAGCTTACTTATTATTTTATTGATATTAGAGATCAGAGAAGAATGTACTCTTTGAAACAGCCTCAAATAAGAGAATATTGCTGGCTGTGGTCATGGCCCAGATAACGAAGGAGCCAGACCACATCTCTTTCAAGCAGTTGTGGGCACAGGCATCTGTGTCTCCCACTTAAAAAGGGAGTGTGTGCCCATGTATGTATGTGTGTTGTAGAAATGCTCCAAAACCACTGGGTCTTGTGGCCACACACACACACACACAAAAGAGCTCAGCACCAGAGGACTAAAATCAGTGCAGGGATTTTGTAATGTTATTGTTTGGAGTCAAGAACAAAGAGAAAGTAGGAGACACTTTGACTAGTCTCTGACACCTTGAAATTTTTATCTGATTGGTGAATTTTAATGACCTAGCAAGGCTAGGTTTTGGCAAGGCTGTGAGAGGCACAGATTTGCTATTGATGGACACCAGCTAGTTGAAGATTCACGATCATCAGTGTTTTCCAAATGGCCAAATCTCATTTTTGGTTTCCAGCTTTATTTTATTGGTTCTAAGAGAGCATCAGAATTTTATTTCAAGTAGGTCATAGGGTACTAATTAAGCAATTCATCAAAACCACAATATTTATGTTTTGAGAGTATCGTGAAAAGCCCGAGCTGAACACTGTGCCTGTGATCTTCTTTGCAGAAAGATGTTTTCCATGATCTTGGCAGGGGAATTCTGGACAGCGCTTGGCAAGGCTATAATGCCACCCTCCTAGCCTATGGCCAAACTGGCTCTGGAAAAAGCTATTCCATGGTTGGGCTTGGCGCAAACAAGGGTATCATTCCAAATGTATGTGAAGAGCTCTTTCAAGCAATTGAGGAGCGGGAGAGAAATCAGGAATACCAGGTGTGTACTCTCCTAAAATCCCTTCTTGGAGGGATTTCTTCTCTCACTTTGGAAATCCGTGGCCCCGAATTATCAGCATCTCTATTGGGGGATAATGTTAATTTTCCATAGCAAAATCTTTTCAGGATCACAAAATCAAGTTGCAGATAACGAGAACGTAGAATTTTTCTAGTCCTGAGGCAAACCCAAGGAAATATTTTTTAAAGGCATTTTGAATATCCTAGAAGCAGCTGTCTTAAAAGCCAACACTCCAAGGGATCGATCATTGTTGGGGTTGCTCGACAAGACCGTCACTGACTCTCCTACAGTCACCTTTACTCCCCTCTTCTGCTAAGGCTGTGGCTGTGTCTTCATCTTCATTTATGTATTTTTATTTCTTTACAAATTTTTTTTTAACATTTATTCATTTTTTGAGAGACAGAGAGAGACAGAGCATGAGCAGGGGAGGGGCAGAGAGAGGGAGACACAGAATCTGAAACAGGCTCCAGGCTCTGAGCCATCAGCACAGAGCCCAATATGGGGCTCGAATTCACAGATGGCGAGACCATGACCTGAGCCGAAGTCGGACGCTCAACCGACTGAGCCACCCACGTGCCCCTATGGATTTTTATTTCTAAATAAGGACTTTTATTTTCTTTCTCAGTTTCCCCAGCAGAGTTTCTTACTTGCCCCAACAGAGAAGGCCCACACTGAATTTTAAATTCACTGAAGGTGGGTGACATCACCACGATGGACAGCAACCATTAACAAATGTCTTTAAAACATGACGGTAAATTGTCTACAAATACCTGTAAGCAGAGTCTGTGTTTCTGTTTCCTGTAAGTGATAGGTGAAATTTATGTCATGAAAATTCAACAACGCATCATCTTTTTTTTTTTTTATCTCAATTTTCCTCCTGATTTAAAAAAAAATTTTTTTTTTCAACGTTTCTTTATTTTTGGGACAGAGAGAGACAGAGCATGAACGGGGGAGGGGCAGAGAGAGGGAGACACAGAATCGGAAACAGGATCCAGGCTCTGAGCCATCAGCCCAGAGCCTGACGCGGGGCTCGAACTCACGGACCGCGAGATCGTGACCTGGCTGAAGTCGGATGCTCAACCGACTGCGCCACCCAGGCGCCCCTTTCCTCCTGATTTTAAAAGCAATGTGTTCAAGTCAGAGAACAGAAATTGCTCACAATCTCATCACTTAAATACTGTCAACATTATAGTATATTAGTAATTTTGTAATTAATTTTTTTTCAAAGTAATACAAGCATAGTTTAAAAACCCAAATTACCTAAGGGAAAGGAAGGCCTACGCCCACACAAAAAACATATACATGAATGTTGCACAGCAACGTATTTGCGAAGGTCAAAAAGTGGAAACAAGCCAAGCGGCCATCAAGTGATGAATGGATGAATGGAAGGCAGTATGGCCAGACAATGGAATATACTCAGCAGTAAGAGGAACTATAGCATCTGGCACCTGCTACAACATGGATGAAACTTGGGGCACCTGGGTGGTTCTGTTGGTTGAATGACCGACTCTTGATCAGTTCAGGTCATGATCCCAGGGTTGTGGGATTGAGCCCCTCATCAGGCTCTGCACAGGGCAGGGAGCCTGCTTGGGATTCTCTCTCTCTCCCTCTCTCTGCCCCACCTCTACTCATATGTGCTTGCTCTCTAAAATAAAGTAAAACAAAGCAATATTTAAAAATGGATGAACCTTGAAAACATTATGCTGAGTGGAAAAAAAGCCACACAGGAAAGATACCATACCATTTGATTCCCTTCACATAAAATGGCCAGAATAGGAAAAATCTATAGAGACAAAAAGTGGGTTGGTGATTGCCTAGGGTTGGGGCGGAGCAGAGAGGAACAGAGAAGGTCGAGTGGAGAGTGACTATTAATGGGGTTCTTTTTGGAGGGGACAAAACATTCTTAGGTTGTGGGGGTAGTTACACAGCTCTGTGAATATACTCAAGACCATTGGGTTGTACACTTTTTTTTAATGTTTATTTTTGAGAGAGAGAGGAAGAGAGAGAATCCCAAGCAGGCTCCATGCTCAGTGCAGAGCCCAATGTGGGGCTTGATCTCACGAACTGTGAGATCACGATCTCAGCCAAAACCAAGAGTTGGACGCTCAACTGACCGACTGAGCCACCCAGGCGCCCCAGATCATACATGTTAAATGGAAGGATGGTACAGAATTGCACTGACAGCCTTGTTGGAAGCCACCAGTGTCTTGCTGTCCTTCCTCCCCTCCTTGCCCATCGTGGCCCAAAGGTTACCATCTTCCATGCTTCGCCATTTGCCCTGGTATCCATCTGCATATTTTCAAACAATGCTGGTTTTTCTCCTCTTAGTAAAAATGTCTGAAATTGCTGTTGACCTTCTTGCCACAGTAAAAGAGAATTTATCCCCATCACACCCACACCATACACCACGATGCTTTCTTGGCCACATAACCCCTGCATTATCGCAAAATTTGGTTAAATCAGTAGTGTTTAGCATTTTAGCTGTGCAACTATTAGTCACTGCTGAACCAAGGAATACAGAAACGCCTTTCTACACTGTTTTTCTTCAAGTATTCTTTAATTTTTTAATTTTAAAATTTGTGGGGCTTGTTTTTCTTTGAATTTTTAATTGCCTTGTATGTGTGTATGTGTATGGGATTCTATAAATCCCTCTGCGGGTTTTTCTCAATGCACTGTCACCTACCTATTAATCCTATTTCCAATACATTCAAGACTTTTCAGCTCCATTAGTCAGGGACGGGGGTCTCCTTCAGCAAGAGTCTTCCATTTTCCTGCTGTGATTTGGAGCAGTATTTCCCCAAGGCCACTGCAAAGTGTCATTTTGGAACTCTATTGCCACATCCTTCTCTGCTGCCTCCTCAGACTACTAAATGCAACATGTTTCTGTTTCTTAGTTTACGCTTTCCTTCTGCTGCAATTTCCTCAGGATAGGTGGATCGGGTATACTTTGCATCTTTGCATCACTGAAAATACCTTTTCCTCCTCCCACATTGATCGAAGTGTATCCAGAACAGAATTCCAGATTTCTGAGAATAATTGGCAACATTATTCATTTTCTTTTGATTTCCAACTTTGCAGCTGAGAAGTCTGGTACCAGTCTGGTTTCCAATTCTTTCTATGTGAACTTTTTTTTTTTTTTTTTTTTTTTTACTTTCAGCTTCTCTCTCAGCTTTTAGGATCTTCTTTTCACCCCTGATGGTCTGGTGTGTCTTAGTGTAAGCATTTTTCATTCATCGTGCTGGACACTTGGGGGAACCTTTTCAATCTGGCAATCTTTGTCTTCAGTTCTGAGTAGCTTTTCTTATGTTATTTCTTTTATAATTGTTCTCCCTTCTAGAACTCCTCTTAATTGGATTTTGGACCTCTTGTGCTAATGTTCTAATTGTATAATGTTTTACTTCTTGCTTTCCACTTCTTGGTCTTTTTTCCCCCTTCATTCTAGAAGATTTCCTCAACTATATCTTATAACCCTTCCACTACACTGTCACTTTGGCTATCTTTCCTCAAGTTTAATGTACAAACATTCTTACTCTCTTTTTCCTTTGTAATAGCATCCTGTTTTTTCATGGATAGAATTCTTTCTCTCTCTGATGCTAGGAATTATAGGACTTTTTTAAAATATATTTTTTAATGTTTATTTATTTTTGAGAAAGAGGGAGACACAGTGTGAGCAGGGGAGGGGTAGAGAGAAAGGGAGACACAGAATCCAAAGCAGACTCCAGGTTCTGAGTTGTCAGCACAGAGGCCAACATAGGACTCAAATTCACGAACCATGAGACCATGACCTGAGCCAAAGTTGGACACTTAACCGACTGAACCACCCAGGTGCCCCTATAGGACTTTTAAAAGTGTTTTCTTCTACTCCGCGCATTGTCTGCTTTCTTGGAGTTCCTTTTTTCTACAGTTTGTTTGCTCTCTCATATTGGAGGCTTTCCTGGTCTGCTAACCCTAGGCCATTTGTTTAAAACATGTGACACTCAAGTTAGTTGGAAGCTCTGGGGACAGGAGACATGACTGGCAAGACCCACGATGGGGTAATGAAATGCACAAGCCAGCCTTCCCCTTGGTAGAAGGGTGGTGGCAAATGTCAGTATCTTGGGGTCTTTTCTTTATGCTAGAGCCATTCAGAGCCCTCCAGCCTCCCGCTTAAGGGGTGCTGGCTTGTCCAGCAATATTCCAAAAGCAGAGTAGGGTAAAAACCACCCTTTTTCTGTACATATGTTCAGAGTGGGGGTGAGCAATAAAGAATAACCTTTTTCTAGCACACCTGGGTGGCTCAGTCGGTTAAGCATCCGACTTTGGCTCAGGTCATGGTCTCATAGTTCGTGGGTTCAAGCCCCACGTCAGGCTCTGTGCTGCTTCAGATTCTGTGTCTCCCTCTCTCTCTGCCCCTCGCCCACTTGTGCTCTAAGAAAAACATTAAAAATTTTTTAAAATAATCTTTTTCTGTTTCCAATTGAAATTGAAAGACACACACACACACACACACACAGAGGTGTATATCTGTTTTTCATTTATATTAATAACTTCCTCCAGATCATTAAAATTATACAAGAATCTCTTACGACATGTGAAATAGAGCACTGGTATATTTAATAATAGCCTTTCCCTTTGTGGGAAATTTTTGCTGTTCCTACATTACTTTTTTTTTTCCAAAGATGACTTTCCAAAGAATATTTACTTTATGTTCTTTTCTGTACAGGTTACATTCAGTATGCTGGAAATTTACAACGAGCAGGTAACAGCGATTCTATTCTCTGACACACAAATCTGGGTGACTCTGCAGCTTAATCAATATCAGCTTAATCAATATTAATAATATCAATATCAATCAATATCCCCCACAATACAGATACAGTCAGAACTCTGTGGCCTGGCATTGGCTAGCCAGCTTTGACCCACCTCTCCGGCTCTACGTCTTGCCCCGTTATCTCCACACACCCTATGCTTCAGCCGCATAGACTTCTCCTTCCTTTTCAGAACACGTCGTTCCGTCCTGCATCTCCCGTTCTCTCCCTGGAACGGCCCCCTGCTTTCGCCGCCCTTGAAGAAAGCACTGCCCTTGGAGGTACAGCTCCGGGCTCAGGGCTCCCACACATCCTGCAGCAGTTGACCTCAGTCAGCATGTGGGGTAGAGGAGGTGGCGGCAAATTTATTTTCAAAGGGCCAGTCTCTGCTGCAACTACTCACTTCTGCCCTCGTAGAGCAAACGGTATATGCATGAACAGGCACAGCTGTGTACCCATAAAATTTGATTCCTGGACACTGAAACTTAAATTTCACATAAATCTTGATGTGGGGCCATGAGCCAACAGTCAAGAAAGAATTCTTGAGATATTTTCGGTGCAAAAAGGTGCTTTTATTATAGCACGGGGACAGTACCCATGGGCAGAAGGGGCTGCATTGGGATCATGAGGAGTGACTGATGATGTATTTTTTAGTTAGCGGGAGTTAGCGATAGCAGAGGTCTCTAAGGAATTTGTGCACGTTAGAAGCCCCCTGGGGGGGCAACCTATTGTTAAGATAAGGCTGCTTTTAGTCTTTGATGAAATATCAACATTAAGGCGGCCGTGAATTCCTTGAGGAAGGTCATGCTCTGCACATCTCAGGGATTTATCAGTGGGTTGCGGGGTGTAAGGAGACTTAATTTTAGCTACATTTCTCTTGCCTTTGTTCTTCTCATCAATTTTCACATACCACAAAATACCTTTTGATTTTTTTTCCAATCATTTAAAAATGTGGAAAACGGTCTTATGTCAAGGATCATACAAAAACACGTGGTAGGCTGAATTTAGCCCCCAGGCCATGGTTCGCCTGTCCCTAAAGGAAGGGCATGGTCTCAGACCCCAGCTCTCTCATGGACTAGCCATGTGACTTTGGAAAATCACTTTAACTCAGAACTCAGTCTTCTCACTTATAAAGTAGAGAATTTCTAATAAGACAGTACCCATTGAGATGTACTGTGGTCTCACTGCCCTTTCCCCATGAATTGGTCATATTATACTGTGAACTTTAATTAAATATTTGTATCTCCCAAACAGACCATTTCTTTGTGAACACCCTTCTACAGGAAATACCGTCTCAATAGCCAATACACTTTTAGGCTTAAAAGGGGTGCTCCTGAATATTTACAGATGGTCCCCTCTGGTGACCATCAGTTTATGCTCTGTAGTCAAGAGTCTATTTCTTGGTTTATCTCTCTTTTTTTTTTCCCCTTGGCTCATTTTTTTTGTCTCTTAAGTTCCACAAATGAGTGAAATCATAAGGTGTTTGTACTTCTCTGAATGACTTATTGCACTTAGCAGAATACACTCTAGCTCTATCCATGGTGTCACAAATGGCAAGGTTTCCATTCTTTTTTTATGGCTGAGTAATATTCCAGTGTGTGTGTGTGTGTGTGTGTGTGTGTGTGTGTGTGTGTGTGTATACATCTTTTTTATCGGTCAATGGACACTTAGGCTGCTTCCATAATTTGGCTATTGCAGATAATGCTGCTATAAATATTGGGGTGCATGTATCCCTTTGAATTAGTATTTTTGTTTTTTTTTTTAGTAGGCTTCATGCTCAGCATGGAGCCCAGTGTGGGGCTCAAACTCACGACTGTGAGATCATGATCTGAGCTGAGATCAAGAGTCAGATGCTTAACCAACTGAGCCACCCAGGCAGGCCAGTATTTTTGTATTTGTTGGGTAAATACTTAGTAGTGCAATTACTGGGTCATAGGGTAGTTATGTTTTTAACTTTTTGAGGAACCTCCATACTTTTCCACAGTGGCTGCACCACTTTGCATTCCCATCAATAGTGCAAGAGGGTTTCCTTTTCTCCACATCCTTGCCAACACCTGTCGTTCCTTGTGTTGTTAATTTTAGCCATCCTGACAGGCGTGAGGTGGCATCTCATCATGGTTTTGCTTTGCATTTCCCCGATGATGAATGATGTTGAGCATCTTTTCAAGTGTCTGTTGGCCGTCTCTACGTCTTCTTTGGAGAAATGTCTGTTCATGTCTTCAGTCCTTTTTAAAATTAGATTATTTGGTTTTTGGGTGTTGAGCTTGATAAGGTCTTTATACATTTTGGATACTATCGTTTTGATGTGTCATTTGCAAATATTTTTTCCCATTCTATGGGTTGCTTTTTAATTTTCTTTATTGTTTCCTTTGCTGTGCAGAAACCTTTTACTTTGGTAAAGTCACAAATATTTATTTTTGCTTTTGTTTCTCTTGCCTCAGGAGACATATTTAGAAAGAAGTTGCTAGGGCTGATGCCAAAGAGGTTATTGCCTGTGTTCTCCTGTAGGATTTTGATGGTTTCCTGTCTCACATTTAGGTCTTTACCCATTTTGAATCTATTTCTGTGCATGGTATAAGAAAGTGGTCCAGTGTCATTCTTTTGCATGTTGCTGTCCAGTTTTCCCAACACGATTTGTTGAAGAGACTGTCTTTTTCCCATGGGATATCTTTTCTGCTTTGCCAAAGATTGACTGACCATATAGTTGTGGATTCCAAATGGGTTCTCATGTCAAGGTCACTGGTTAAGTTTCTATTTCTTTCAAGTTGCTAAGACTTGGAAGATAGTATGGCTCCTTTACCTTACAGCAATAACTTTAGGAAGACAATTTAATTTCTTTTATGACCAACCTCTGGTGGGCATCTCATTGTGGTCTCCCTACTGACATCTGTTTATGATGATACGCTGTCTAGAATTCTGTCTTCTTGTCTCTAAAATGAGAACACTGGACATCTTAGGAACATTTCCGTTTCTCATATTCCATGAGTCTCCGGTATTTTTCCTCTAGGTACTTAAAGTGAAGCTTATTAGGTACCTGTGATGTTTCAGACATCATACCAGACTCTGAGGACGAGTGAGTCCCAGGACTTAACTCCCGCCACGGAGGAGTCTGGTGGGAGCTTAAAACACCTCTCCAGACAGTGATGCCTTACGTGTGCGGCAAGAAAAGTAAAGCGCCAGGGGCAGAGAGGAGGGAATGTGTGACTGCCTGGCATGTTTGGCAACATCGGTCAACGCTGGACTCAGACTGGGCCCCGAGAGATGTGTATGAGCTTGGCGAGGCTGCGGGAAGGCTCGGGGCACAGATAGGGGCACTCTGGGCCAGGATTAGTTTTCACCAGTCGAAAAATACCTGAAAGCGCATGGCACTGAAGGGAGCAGTGAGTAAGTACTCTGGGTAGCCGGAGTTGGATGCACGGTGGGGACGTCAGGAGATGAAGCCAAAGATAGGCTCTGCCTGGGAGCGAGGGGCCTTTGTCCTGCAGGCAGTGGAGAATCAGTGGAGGATCTTACAGGGAAATCGGATAATCGGACTGGGATTCTGGGAGCGTTCTCTAGCAGCAGAGGGAAGTTGGATTTGAAGGCGTGCCAAATAGAGGCAGCGTTAGGGGAGTCCCGGGAAAGCCCAGGTGAGTGAAGAAGGTCTTATGAGAGTCACCCAATTCTGATCTCCAGACACTCCCTGGAGGGCGCTGGCACCAGGATCTGCCCCTGCCTCTGGCACTTTACGTCCACTGTCTTAGTTTGGCTCGCCCGAGCTTCCATCCGCAATCTTGCCTTGGTTCTAGGGCGCAGGGCTGCGGAGCAACAGACCTGGGGGAGATCTCAGAGATCGTTTAATCCGCCCCCTCCTATTATGAACCCTAGGAAAATAAGAGATTTTCCAAAGCACTCCCAGGCTGGAAGCAAAACAAGGACTGAGAACCCAGGTCTTCAGGCTCCCAGCCCAGACGTCTCGGTACCATAAGACACCGAACCACCCCTCTGGGGGCCTCTGCCTCTACCAGACTCCCACAGCAGGACCTACTTGGCCTTGTCCGAAGTGGCTCTTCTTGGGTGAGAGGCAACACGGGCTTGCACCCGAGGCCGTGGTCTACGTGTGACAGCTCATGAATCTCCGACAAGAAGATTCAAAGAATCACCCTCCTTCTCTTGTTAGACTTGACTGGCGCAAATACCGTCGGGATTGAATCAGTTTCCCTTGGAAGTAGGGTTCGGGGTGGTCCATTTGGGGGATGATGATCCCCCCCCCAGGTGCATCAGGCCTTCTGCTGACCTTGGGTACTCAGCACGCTAGTCTCTGCTATTTATTTTTATTTTTAGTTGTCACTGTTTTCAGTAAAACGTCACCACTTTGTAATAGAGACTCTGTGGTAATTCAGACCGGGGCTAGGATGGTGTGTTTCTATGTTATCCCCAAAGGAGTTGCTAATCAAATAAAACGGTTAACAAGGCTCCTGGGAGAACGTTCATGGCAATAAGAGAATAAGGGTTTCAAGCACAAATGTTTTAGAAGCACCTGTTGAAAGCCAGACGCCCGTGCACACCCACTCCAATATTTCGTCATGCTGTAGAAGTGGTTCCAGACGCTTCTAATGCACAACATACAGTGTGTTAAACATTATTCGTTAGCCTCGCTCTGATTACACCGTCCTGTGAAAAAACATTCACGGAGTGTCTCTCCTACGTCAGGAACTATGTCAGGATCTACTGGTCCCACAGGAAGGGAGTTCACAGGCCGGATGGGCTGCCTGAGGTACTAGAAAATACTAGAACTGAGTTTCAGAAAACTAGGCTTACGTCAGCAGTTACAACAGATTTCCCTCGTGTTGGCTGTTCCCCTATTGCTTACTTACCTAAATTATGAGAGTGTCCAGTACCTACTGAAATTTAGCATCTATTCGTTCAATAAATATTTATTTATTTTTAATGTTTATTTATTTTTGAGAGAGAGAGAGAGAGAGAGAGAGCGCATGCGCGCACACGAGGAGAGGGGCAGAGAGAGAGGGAGACACAGACTCCAAAGCGGGCTCCGGGCTCCGAGCTGTCTGCCCAGAGCCCCCCACACGGGGCTCGAACTCACGAACCGTGAGATCATGTCCTGAGCCGAAGTCGGACGCTTCACCAACGGAGCCACCCAGGGGCCCCAATAAGTTTTTTTTAATTTAATATATCCTAGGCAGAGGCGTAAGAGCGACGTAAATGGAAATCGCTGGCTTCCTGAAGTTTATACTCTTTTTTTCCACAGATACGAGACCTGCTGTCTAGAACCAAGCAACCCGGAGGGCTAAAAGTAAGGGAGGATCAACACCTGGGCTTTTATGTGGACGGCCTGAAGTCAGTGCCCTGTGAGAACTACGCGCAGATTGAAAGGCTGATGGAGCAAGGGACAAAAATAAGGACCACGGCCTCGACCAACATGAACGCCAGCAGCAGCCGGTCTCATATGGTTATCACCATTCAGTTCAGGCAGGTGAGATGTGCGGGAAGGCAGCCGTCCCGGTTCCCCACCAGGCTTGGGGTCTGTGGGGAGGGTTCCCGAGGGCACGAGGAGCTGGTGGGTGTTCCGGAATCCTTTCAGATTTGACCTGTGGATTACGGTGGCTGCTTCCAACCAGGGGCTCTGGGGTCAGGAGCAGGAGGAAGGGAGGCACCTTGCCTCTCTCCACCCTGGCTCCCCAGTACGATGATGACCAGCTTTCAGATCCCTGAGCCTAGAGGACACCAGATACTCAACTACCTTTCCGATTCATGCAAGTTGCAAGATAAAGTCTTCGAAACTAGCTCACCCATGTAACTCTCCACTAACTGGCGTCTCTGATAAAACCGAGCACATTTTTCCCCTCCGTACTCCTCAGTAGATATCAGAGAGTGAACTCTAGATCGTCACCAGCCGGATTCAGAAACAGTTATTTACAAAGCCTGGGCAATCGGTGCAGGGAGCTGGGATTTCACCATCTCTGTTCCCTACGCCACAGCCCGAGTCAGAATGGGAATAAATGAAGGTTGCCCTGCTCTGATCAGGAATAGTGGGACAACACTGGACTATACCTGACCCTTTGTTTACCGGCTTTGAAACTTCGGGAAATAACTTCCTTGCCCTCAGTCTCCGTTTCCTATTCTGTAAAATGCGATCCTGCAGGAATGCTGGGAAGTTTAAATAAGAGCCTGCATTTAAAATTTTTTTTTTCAACGTTTATTTATTTTTGGGACAGAAAGAGACAGAGCATGAACGGGGGAGGGGCAGAGAGAGAGGGAGACACAGAATCGGAAACAGGATCCAGGCTCTGAGCCATCAGCCCAGAGCCTGACGCGGGGCTCGAACTCACGGACCGTGAGATCGTGACCTGGCTGAAGTCGGATGCTTAACCGACTGCGCCACCCAGGCGCCCCTCTGTTTGGTGGTTTTTAAAAACGGTATTACTCTTTCCATCAAGTAGATACATAATAGTTTACTTAACAATTCCATTTAGGTGGTTTCTAAATTTTACCTTTTTTATTTTTTTTTTAATTTTTTTTTCAACTTTTTTTTTTTTTAATTTATTTTTGGGACAGAGAGAGACAGAGCATGAATGGGGGAGGGGCAGAGAGAGAGGGAGACACAGAATCAGAAACAGGCTCCAGGCTCCGAGCCATCAGCCCAGAGCCCGACGCGGGGCTCGAACTCCCGGACCGCGAGATAGTGACCTGGCTGAAGTCGGACGCTTAACCGACTGCGCCACCCAGGCGCCCCGAGAGCCTGCATTTTAAAAAAGTTTGAGGGCAGACTGCGAAGACGGCGGAGAGGGACCTGAGCTCGTTTCCTCCTCCTCACACACAGAGGCAATGACTACGCATGATCCAGCTCACTCTGGAAATGACTCGAAGACTAGCAGAACAGCTCTTCCACAGCTAAAGACACGGAGAGATAACCCCCATTGAGAAGGGTAGGAGGGGGCGGAGACCTGGCTGGAAAGCAAAGCCCAAGCATAATGACGCCCAAGCGAGAAGGATATCCCAGGCACCAAGATTTTCCCTCACGAGCGAGGGTATCAGACTTTACCTCGGGCACCCCTTGCCCTGGAGACCTGCATCGGAAAGACAAGCCTTGTAACACCTGGCTTTGAAAATCAGTGGACTTAACTCTGGGAGAGGCAAAGCGCCATAAGAATCCAAGAGTCTGGGCCACCTGGGTGGCTCAGTCGATGAAGCACCTGACTCTTGGTTTTGGCTCAGGTCAGGATCTCACCGTTCGTGGGATCGAGCCCAGCATTGGGCTCTGTGCTGACAGCTCAGAGCCTACTTGGGAGTCTCGCTCCCTC
Source organism: Prionailurus viverrinus (assembly GCF_022837055.1). Taxonomy (NCBI): domain Eukaryota; kingdom Metazoa; phylum Chordata; class Mammalia; order Carnivora; family Felidae; genus Prionailurus; species Prionailurus viverrinus. The sequence continues at coordinate 956,443 of NC_062577.1, forward strand.
ACTCTCTCTCTCTCTCTCTCTCTGACCCCCCCCCCCCCCACTCACTCCCTCTCTCTCAAAATAAATAAACTTAAAAATATATCAATTAAAGAATCTGAGAGTCCACTCTTAAAGGGCCAGCACAGAAGCAGTGATTTTAAGGCATGTGTCAGAGGATCAGAGATCTGTAGGAGCTTTCTCAGGGAACGAGAGTGCTGAAGGTGTTGTTTTCCTTGACCTCCTTCAGCCTAGCTGGTCAGTCCTTGTGGGAGTCAGTTCTGATGCTCTCCATCCACCACCTTAGCCCTGCCTGTCCTGACCCTGTGTTCCACCCACCCATCCACCCAAAAAGACTCCTGCACCAGAGGAGGGGAGCCAGCCTTGACCACCGGCACACCCACAGCTGCCACGGCCAGTCACACAGGAGGGAGCACGCAGCCCACACAACTGACCTCCCTGGAGTTCCTGGTTCTGCTGACCAGGGGGAATTGTGCTGCTGGGCCCCACGGGACACCTCTACATAAGGCCACTGCCGTCATCACCCGGAGACATAGCTGACCTAATACACAGAAACAGATGAAGGCTCAGACAAAATGAGAAGACAGAAAAATATATTCCACACAAAAGAACAGGATGAAACCTCAGTAAAAGAACTAAGCAAAACGGAGATAAGCAATCTGCCTGATAAAGAGTTCAAAGCGATCATCAGGTGCTACACAGACTGGAGAGAAGGGAGGATGAGCTCAGTGAGACCTTCAACCAAAGAAGACAGAAATATAGTGGCTGAGTGGCTTAAGAGTCTGACTCTTGATTTTAGCTCAGGTTGTGATCTCATCGCTCTTGGGTTCGAGCCCAGTGTCAGGTTCTGTACTGTCAGTGCTTGGGATTCTCTCTCTCCGTCCCTCCCTGACTCACCTTTTCTCTCTCTCCAAAATAAATAAACGAACAAAGAGGAATTTCCTACTCTGTTTAAAGAAAAAAACAAAAAGAACTAATCACAACTGAAGAATATACTAACTGAAATGAAAAATACACTAGAGGGAATCAACAGCAGACTGGAGGATGCAGAACAAAGGATCAGCAATCCGAAAGACAGGGTGATGGAAGGTAGCCAGCTGAACAGCAATTTAAAAAAAAAAAGAATTTTTTAAATGAGCATAGCTTGTACTAACATTTGGATTAGAGGGGTTCCAGACAGAGAAGAGAGAGAGAGAGAGGGGCAGAAAACTTATTTGAAGAAATAACAGTGGAAAACTTCCCTAACCTTGGGAAGAAAACAGACATCCAGGTCCAGGAAAAACAGAGAACCCTAAACAAGATGAATCCAAGGAGGTCCACACTAAGACACATAAAAATTTAAGTGTCAAAAATGAATAACAAAGGGAGAGTCTAGAGAACAGCAAGAGAGAAGCAAATAATTGCATACAAGAGAAACCCCATAAGGCTATCAGCTGATTTTTCAGCAGAAACTTGGCAGGCCAGAAGGGAGTGGCACGATATAATCAAAGTACAGAAAGGAAAAGCCTACAATCAAGAATTCTCTACCCATCAAGGTTATGATCCAGAACTGAAGGAGAGATAAAGAGTTTCCAGGACAGGGGTGCCTGGGTGGCTCAGTCAGTTGAGCATCTGACTCTTGATTTCAGCTCAGATTATGGTCCCAGGATTGTGGGATTGAGCCTGGCGCCTGCTTAAGATTCTCTCTCTCCCCTGCTCAAGTGCTCTCTCCCACTCTGAATGAATGAATGAATGAATGAATGAATGAATAGCTGGCTAGCTAGTTAGCTTCCAGGACAAACAAAAGTCAAAGGAGAACATTACCACTAAACTGGCCTTACAAAAAATGTTAAAACAACTTCTTTAAATAGAAAAGAAAAGGCTATAACTAGAATTAAGAAAATTATGCAAGGAGAGGCACCTGGGTGGCTCAGTCAGTTAAGCATCTAACTCCTAGTTTCCGCTCAGGTCATGATCTCACGGTTAGTGAGTTCGATCTCCACATTGGGTTCCACAATGACAGTGCAGAACCTGCCTGGGATTCCCTCTCACTCCTCCCTCTGCTCCTCCCTCGCTCGTGTGTGTGCACGCCCTCTCTCAAAATGAATAAACTTTTTTTTTAAGAAAATTATGAAAGGAAAAAATGTCACTGATAAAACCAGACATAAAGGTGATAAATCAATCACTACTAAAGCTAGTATGAAGGTTACAAGGCAAAGGTAGTAAAATTAATTATATATACAAAAGTCAGTTAAAGGATACATAAAATTTTTAAATGTAAAGTATGACACCATATACATAAAATGTGGAGGGGAAGGAAAAATGTAGAGCGTTTAGAATGTGTTTCAACTTAAGCAATCATCAACGTAAAATAGACTATTATTTACACTGAATTTACATGTGAACCCCATGGTGACCACAAACCCAAAACCCATAAGATACACAAAAAATAAAGAGAAAGGACTCCAAGCACAACAATAAACTTATCAAATCACAAAGGAAAAGAGCAATAAATTTTGTTTACTAACAAAATAACAAGAACTATATACTTATCAATAATTACTTTAAGTGTAAATGGACTACCAGCATTTTTCACACAGCTAGAACAAACAATCCCGAAATTTCTATGCAACCGCTAAAGACCCTGAATAGCAAAAGCAATCCTGAAAAAGAAATGAAAAGCTGGAGGAATCACAATTCCAGACTTCAAGCTGTATTACAAAACTGTAGTCATCAAGACAGTATGGTACTGGCACAGGAACAGACACACAGATCAATGAAACAGAATAGAAAACCCAGAAATGGACCCACAACTATATGGTCAACTAATCTTTGACAAAGTAGGAAAGAATATCCAATGAAAAAAAGATGGTCTCTTTGACAAATGGTGTTGGGAAAACTGGACACCAGCATGCAGAAGAATGAAACTGGACCACTTTCTTACACCACACACAAAAATAAATTCAAAGTGGACAAAGACCTAAATGTGAGACAGGAAATCACCAAAATCCTAGAGGAGAACATAGGTAGCAACCTCTTTGACCTTGACCGGAACAACTTCTTACTAGACACATCGCCAAAGCAAAAAGGAACTATTGGGACTTCATCAAGATAAAAAGCTTCTGCACAGCAAAGGAAACAATCAACAAAACTAAAAGGCAGCCAATGGAATGGGAGAAGATATTTGCAAATGACATATCTGATAAGGGGTTAGTATTCAAAATCTATAAAGAACTCATCAAACTCAATACCCAAAAAACCAAATAATCTGGTCAAGAAATGGGCAGAAGATATGAATAGACATTTCTCCGCAGAAGACACCAGATGGCTAACGGACACATAAGATGCTCAACATCACTCATCATCAGGGAAATACAAATCCAAACTATGATGAGATATTACCTCACACCAGTCAGAATGGCTAATATTAACAACACATGAAACAAGAGATGTTGATGAGGATGTGAGAAAGGAGAACCTTTTGCACTGTTGGTGGTAATGAACAGGTGCAGCTGCTCTGGAAAACAGTATGGAGGTTCCCCCAAAAGTTAAAGATAGAACTACCCTATGATCCAGCAATCGCACTACTAAGTATTCACCAAAAGGATCAAAAAAAAAAAAATAGATTCGGAGGGGTGCATGCGCCCTGATGTCTAAAGCAGCACTATCAACAATAGCCAAAGTATGGAAAGAGCTCAAATGTCTATCAACTGATGAATGGATAAAGAAGATGTGGTATGTACACACACACACACACACACACACACACACACACACGCACACACACACAATGCAATATTACCCAGCCATCACAAAGAATAAAACCTTCCCATTTGTGACAACGTGGATGGAGCTAGAGTGTATTATGTTAAACGAAATAAGTCAGTCAGAGAAAAGACAAATACCATATGATTTCACTCATATGTGGAATTTAAGAAACAAAACAGATGAACATATGGTAAGGGGGGACAAAGAAAAGGAAGCAAGCCATAAGAGACCCTTAACGACAAAGAACAAACTGAGGATTGCTGAAGGGAGGTGGTGGGGGATGGGCTAGGTGGGGGATGGGTATTAATGAGGGCACTTGTTGGGATGAGCACTGGATGTTGTATGTAAGTGATGAATCACTGAGTTCTACTCCTGAAACCAATAATACCCTGTATGTTAACTGATTAGAACGAACTTACTTACTTACTTACTTATTTATTTATTTATTTATTTATTTATTTATTTATTTATTTATTTTAAGACAGAGTGAGAGTGCCTGAACAGGGGAGGGACAGAGAGAGAGGGAGAGAGAGAATCCCAAGGAGGCTCTGCACTGTCAGCATGGAGCCCAATGTGGGGCTCAAATTCACTAACTGGGAGATCATGACCTGAGCCCAAACCAAGGGTCAGACGCTCAACTGACTGAGCCACCCAAGCACCCCTAACTAGAATTTAAACCAAAACTTGGAAAAAATGAACGTAAATGGACTACATGTTCCAATCAAAAGAACATAAAGTGACTGAATGGAATAAACAAACAAACAAACAAGACCCAACTATATGCTGCCTCAGGGATTCACTTCAGACCTAAGGATACATACAGACTGAGAGGGAAAAGATGGCCAAAGATATTCCACGCATGTGGAAGCAAAAAACAAATGCTAGGGTAGACAAAATTGACTTTAAAACAAAGACTGTAACAAGAGACATCATTACATAATGATAAAGGGATCAGTCTAACAAGAGGCTATAACAGTTGTAAATCTGTCTGCACCCAACATAGGAGCACCTAAATATATAAAGACAATATTAACAGACATAAAGGGAGAAATTGACAGTAATACAACAATAGGAGGGGACTTCAACACCCCACTTAAGTCAGTGGACAGATCATCCAGACAGAAAGTCAACAAGGAAACAGTGGCTTTGAGTGACACATGAGACCAGATGGATCGCACAGATACATATCCCATCCAAGAACAGCAGAATACAAATTCTTTTCAAGTGTACACGAAACATTCTCCAGGGTAGATTTCATGTTAGGCCACAAAATACACCTCAAGAAACTTAAGGAGTTTGAAATCACATCAGGCTCTGCACTGGGATTGGAGCCTGCGGGGGATTCTCTCTCTCCCTCTGGCCCTCCCCAACTTGCACACACTCTCTCTCTACAAAGACTACTACAAAAGATTATACACCAACAAATTGGACAAATGGATAGAAGAAATGGATAAATTCCTAGAAATGCACAAGTCCAAGTCTGAATTGGGAAGAAATAGAAAATGTGACCAGACCAATAACCAGGAACAACACTGAATTGGCATTCAAAGAGCTCCCAGCAAACAAAATCGCAGGACCACATGGCTTCACAGATGAAGTCTACCAACATTTAAAGAAGCGTTAATACCTATTCTTTTCAAACTATTCCAAAAAATAGGAGAGGAAAGAAACGTTCCAAATTTTTCACAGTAGGAGGCCAGCGTCATCTTGATGCAAATTAAAAAATGTTAAAGATTGATATCCTTGATGAACATACGTGCAAAAATCTTCTACAAACCAAATTCAACAATACACGAAAAGTATCATTCCCACAATCAAGTAGGATTTATTTCAGGGACGCAAGGGTAGCTCAAGGTTTGCAAATCAATCAACGTAATGTACCACGTTAACAAATGAAGGACAAAAATCATAGGATTAACAGATGCAGAAAAGAGCATTTGACAAAACTTAACATGTGTTCATCACGAAAACTCTCAATAAGGTGGATTTAAGAGGAACATAACTCAATGTACATAATAAAGTCCACATGTGAAAAACCCACAGGTAGCATTATACTCAGTGGTAAAAAACTAAAGGCGTTTCCTCAAAGATGAAGAACAAGACAGGATGTGCTCACTTTTATTCAACATGTGGAAGTTCTAAAAAAAAAAAAAATTAAAAAAAAAACTTAGAAAAATAGGGGCGCCTGTGTGGCTCAGACGGTTGAGTGTCCGACTTCGGCTCAGGTCATGATCTCACGGTCCGTGAGTTTGGGCCCTGCTTTGGGCTCTGTGCTGACAGCTCAGAGCCTGGAGCCTGTTTTGGATTCTGTGTCTCCCTCTCTCTCCGACCGTCTCCCGTTCATGCTCTGTCTCTCTCTGTCTCAAAAATAAATAAACAATGGGGCGCCTGGGTGGCTCAGTCGGTTGGGCGTCTGACTTCGGCTCAGGTCATGATCTCGCGGTCCGTGAGTTTGAGCCCCGCGTCGGGCTCTGTGCTGACAGCTCAGAGCCTGGAGCCTGTTTTGGATTCTGTGTCTCTCTGACCCTCCCCCGTTCATGCTCTGTCTCTCTCTGTCTCAAAAATAAATAAACGTTAAAAAAAATGTCTTTTAAAATAAATAAATATTAAAAAAATTAAAAAAAAAAAAACATGTGGAAGTCCTAGCCACAGCAATCAGATGATCAGACATGAAAAAGAATATAAGGTATCCAAATAAGTAAGAAAGAAGTAAAATTTTTCACTATTTGCAGGCGACATGATACTATACATGGAATACCCTAAAGTCTACCAAAAAACGACTAGAATTAATAAATGAATTCAGTAAAGTTTCAGGATACAAAATAGATATACAGAAGTCTATAGATTCCTATTTCTATACATTAATAACAAACTAGTAGAAAGAGAAATTAAGAAAACAATCCTATTTATAATTCTAGCAGAAAGAATAAAATACCCAGGAATGAATTTAACCAAGGAGATAAAAAGAAATGTCCTCTGAAAGCTATACGACATTGATCAAAGACATTGGAGAAGACACAAATAATTTTTTTAACGTTTATTTATTTTTGAGAGAGAGAGAGAAGGAATCAGAGTGCATGCGTGCAAGCAAGGAGGGGGGTGGGCAGAGAGCGAGGGGGACAGAGGATCCAAAGCAACTCTATGCTGACACATGATCGCGAGATCATCACCTGAGCTGAAGTCGGACGCTCAACTGACTGAGCCACCCAGGCGCCCCAAAGAAGACACAAATAAATGGAAAGACATTCCATGTTCAAGGGTTGGAAGAACAAATACTGTTAAAATGTCTACACTACCCAAAGCAAGCTACAGATCCCATGCAATCCCCATCAAAATACCAGTACTGTTGCTTTTTTTTTTAATAGAACTATAACAAATAATCCTAAAATTTGTACAGAACCACAAAAGAGCCCAAATAACCAAAGCAGTCTTGAGAAAGAGGAATGAAGCTGGAGGAATTAGAATCCCAGATTTCAAAGTATACTACAAAGCTATAGCAATCAACAGTATGGTACAGCCACAGAAGCAGATACATTGATCAATGGAGCACAACAGAGAGGCCAGAGATAAACACACACTTTTATGGGCAATTAATCTACAACAGAGGAGAGAACATGCAACGGGAGAAAAGACAGTCTCTTCAATAAACCATGTTGGGAAAACTGGCGAGCTGTGTGCAAAATAATGAAACTGGACTGCTTTCTTTTTTTAAAAAAAATTGTTAATGTTTTTATTTATTTTTGAGACAGAGAGAGACAGAGCATGAGCAGGGGAGGGGCAGAGAGAGGGGGAGACACAGAATCTGAAGCAGGCTCCAGGTTCTGAGCTGTCAGCACAGAGCCTGACGTGGGGCTCGAACTCACGAGCCGTGAGATCATGACCCAAGCTGATGCCAGACGCTTAACCCACTGAGCCACCCAGGCGCCCCAAAACTGGACCGCTAACACCATACACAACAATAAACTCAAGATGGATTAAAGACCTAAAAGTGATAACTGAATGTAGTAAATTAAAAAAAATTTAATTAAATTAAAAAAAAAGAGGAGCGCCTGGGTGCTCAGTCGGTTGAATGTCCAACTTCGGCTCAGGTCAGGATCTCACGGCTCATGGGTTCGAGTCTCGCGTTGGGCTCTGTGCTGACAGCTCGGAGCCTGGAGCCTGCTCCGGATTCTGTGTCTCCCTCTCTCTCTGCCCCTCCCCCACTCTTACTCTCTCTTTCTCTCAAAAATAAATAAACATTTAAAAAGTGGTTTAAAAGGTCTATTTAAAGAAAGAAAACATAGGCTGTAAATGCTCAGATAACAGTCTTAATATTTTTCTGGTTCTGTCTCTTCAGACAATAGCAACAAAAGCAAAAATAAACAGTTGGGACACATCAAAATAAAAAGGTTTTGCAGAGCAAAGGAAACCATCAACAAAATGAAAACGCAACACACTGAATGGGAGAAGATAAATGCAAATGGTATATTCAATAAGGGGTTAGTGTCCAAAATACATAAAGAAGTCATACAACTCAATATCAAAAAACAAAAAAAAAAACCCAACCCCAAATAATCTGACTTAAAAATTGGGCAGAGGGCCTGAGTAGACATGTTCCAAAGAAGGCATACAGACACATGAAAAGATGCTCAACATTACTCATCATCAAAACCACAATGAGATATCACCTCACACCTGTGAGAATGGCTAGAATCAAAACCACAAGAAATAACAAGTGTTGGTGAAGATGTGGAGAAAGGGGAACTCTTGGACACTGTTGGTAGGAAGGTAAGTTGGTGTGGCCACTGTGGAAAAGTGTGGAGTTTCTTCAAAAAATTAAAAATGTAAGTACCATATGATCCAGCAATCCCACTCCTGGGTACTCACCCAAAGAAAATGAAAACACTAGTTCAAAAGATATACATACATCTACATTTATTGCAGCATTATTTACAACAGCCAAGATATGGAAACAACCCAAGCGTCGGTCAATACCACGTGGTATATATCCTCAATAGAATATTACTCAGCTATAAAAAAGAATGAAATCTTGCCTTTCGGGACAATGTCAATGGACGTAGAGGGCGTTGTGCTACGTGAAAAGAGAGAAAGAAAAATACCACAGGATTTCAATTATATGTGGAATCTTAAAAAACAAGACAAATGAACAAACACACAAACAGAAATGGACTTAATAAATACAGAGAGCTAGCGGTCACCAGTGGGGAGGGTTTGGAGGGATGGGTGACATAGGTGAAGGAAATTAAGAGGTATAAACTTATAAAATGAGTGAGCCACAGGAATGAAAAGTACAGCATAGGGACTAGTCAATGATATTGTAATAACGGTGTATGGTGACAGACGGAGACTACGCTCCCCGTGGGGAGCATTTTGTAACATACGTAATTGTCAAATCACCATGTTGCCCACCTGAAGCTAATATAATGTCGAGCCCCAACTGTACTCCAATTAAAAGTAAGATAAGGAACTTTGTAGGCTTTTCAGGACTGTTCAGATATTTTCCAATTGTTAATAAACTTTATATAGGTTTGCGCTATTTTTGTAACTTGATGTTTTATTTTAGTTGTTTTGTGTTTTCTTCCATTGCTGTTTTTTTGTTTTGTTTTCTTGGGCAGGGTGGGGGGCGAGACAGAGGATCTGAAGCGGGCTCTGTGTGGAAAGCAGAGAGCCCGACGTGGGGCTTAAACTCACAAATCCTGAGATCTTGACCTGAGCCGAAGGCAGACCCCTGACTGACTGAGCCACCCAGGTGCCCCTTTATTTTAGAGTCAAGCGAAGAAATCCACTGAAAAATATATGTGTAGAGACCGAGCATTACGCTCTGCTTATTGGTGTCAGTAGTAATATTAACACCTGTTACTGTATGCCAGGCATTGTTAGAACCAGTATTTCTCTTATCTGTTGCCCTCCTAACACCTAATATGCTATTATCCCTGATTTCCAACTCAGACAGTTGAAATTCTGACAAGCTATTTCTCACATTCATGTAACCAGCAAGGTGACCTACCATATTCTAAAGTCTATGTTCTCATCCCTTCCGTGCATGACCACACCACCCTGAACACTTACTCATTTTGTAGATTTCCCAGTATCTTCTATTTAAAATGTTTGATCCAATAATAAGAGAATATTATGAGCAATTATATGCCAACAAAATGGGCAATCTGGAAGAAATGGACAAATTCCTAGAAACATATATCCTACCAAAACTGAAACAGGAAGAAATAGAAAGTTTGAACAGACCCATAACCAGTAAGGAAATTGAATTAGTAATCAAAAATCTGCCAAAAAACAAGAGTCCAGGGCCAGATGGCTTTCCAGGGGGATTCTACCAAACATTTAAAGAAGAGTTAACACCTATTCTCTTGAAACTGTTCCAAAAAATAGAAATGGAAGGAAAACTTCCAAACTCTTTCTATGAAGCCAGCATTACCCTGATTCCAAAACCAGACAGAGACCCCACTAAAAAGGAGAACTATAGACCAATTTCCCTGATGAACATGGATGCAAAAATCCTCAACAAGATATTAGCCAACCGGCTCCAACGAAACATTAAAAAAATTATTCACCACCACCAAGTGGGATTTATACCTAGGATGCAGGGCTGGTTCAATATCCGCAAAACAATCAATGTGATTCATCACATCAATAAAAGAAAGGACAAGAACCATATGATCCTCTCAATAGATGTAGAGAAAGCATTTGACAAAATACAGCATCCTTTCTTGATAAAAACCCTAAAGAAAGTAGGGATAGAAGGATCATACCTTGAGATTACAAAAGCCATATACGAGTGACCCAACACTAATATCACCCCCAATGGGGAAAAACTGACAGCTTTCCCCATAAGGTCAGGAACGAGACAGGGATGTCCACTCTCGCCACTGCTATTCAACACAGTATTGGAATCTTAGCCTCTGTAATCAGACAACACAAAGAAATAAAAGGCATCCAAATCAGCCAGAAGGAGGTCAAACTTTCACTCTTTTCAGATGACATGATACTCTATATGGAAAACCCAAAAGATTCCACCAAAAAACTGCTAGAACTGATTCATGAATTCAGCAAAGTTGTAGGATATAAAATCAATGCACAGAAATCAGTTGCATTTCTATACACCAACAATGAAGTGACAGAAAGAGAAATCAAGGAATCGATCCCATTTACAGTTGCACCAAAAACCATAAAATACCTAGGAATATATCTAACCAAAGAGGTGAAAAATCTATACACTGAAAACTATAGAAAGCTGATGAAAGAAATTGAAGACACAAAGAAATGGAAAAAGATTCCATGCTCCTGGATAAGAAGAACAAATATGGTTAAAATGTCGATACTACCCAAAGCAATCTACATATTCAATGCAATCCCTATCAAAGTAATATGAGCATTCTTCACAGAGCTAGAACAAATAATCCTAAAATTTGTATGGAGCCAGAAAAGACTCCGAATAGCCAAAGCAATCCTGAAAAAGAAAACCAAAGCAGGAGGCATCACAATCCCAGACTTCAAGCTACACTACAAAGCTGTAATCATCAAGACAGTATGGTACTGGCACAAGAACAGACACTCAGATCAATGGAATAGAATAGAGAACCCAGAAATGGACCCACAAACATATGGGCAACTAATCTTTGACAAAACAGGAAAGAATATCCAATGGAATAAAGACAGTCTCTTCAGCAAGTGGTGCTGGGAAAACTGGACAGGGACATGCAGAAGAATGAACCTGGACCACTTTCTTACACCAGACACAAAAATAAACTCAAAGTGGATGAAAGACCTCAATGTAAGACAGGAAACCATTAAAATCCTCGAGGAGAAAGCAGGCAAAAACCTCTTTGGTCTTGCCTGCAGCAATTTCTTACACAACACGTCTCTGGAGGCAAGGAAAACCAAAGCAAAAATGAAATACTGGGACCTCATCAAAATAAAAAGCTTCTGCACAGCGAAGGAAACAATCAGCAAAATTAAAAGGCAACCGACAGAATGGGAGAAGATATTTGCAAATGACATATCAGATAAAGGGTTAGTATCCAAAATCTACAAAGAACTTATCAAACTCAACACCCAAAAAACAAATAATCCAGTGAAGAAATGGGCAAAAGACATGAATAGACACTTCTCCAAAGAAGACATCCAGATGGCCAACCAACACATGAAAAAATGCTCCACATCACTCATCATCAGGGAAATACAAATCAAAACCACAATGAGATAACACCTTACACCTGTCAGACTAATGTTAACAATTCAGGCAACAACAGATGTTGGCAAGAATGCGGAGAAAGAGGATCTCTTTTGCATTGTTGGTGGCAATGCAAGCTGGTGCAGCCACTCTGGAAAACAGTATGGAGGTTCCTCAAAAAACTAAAAAGAGAACTACCCTACGACCCAGCAATTGCACTACTAGGCATTTATCCAAGGGATACAGGTGTGCTGTTTCGAAGGGACGCATGCACCCCCATGTTTATAGCAGCACTATCAGCAATAGCCAAAGTATGGAAAGAGCCCAAATGTCCACTGATGGATGAATGGATAAAGAAGATGTGGTGTGTGTGTGTGTGTGTGTGTGTGTGTGTGTGTGTGTATGTATATATATATATATATATATATATATATATATATATGATGGAGTATTACTCAGCAATCAAAAAGAATGAAATCTTGCCATTTGCAACTACATGGATAGGACTGGAGGGTATTATGCTAAGTGAAATTAGTCAGAGAAAGACAAAAATCCTATGACTTCACTCATATGAGGACTTTAAGAGACAAAACAGATGAACATAAGGGAAGGGAAACAAAAATAATATAAAAACAGAAAGGGGGACAAAAGAGACTCATAAATATGGAGAACAAACTGAGAGTTGCTGGAGGGGTTGTGGGAGGGGGGATGGGCTAAATGGGTAAGGGGCATTAAGAAATCTACTGAAATCGTTGCTTCACTATACACTAATTTGGATGTAAATTTTAAAAAATAAAAAAGTTAAATTAAAAAAATAAAAATAAAATAAAATAAAATAAAATAAAATAAAATAAAATAAAATAAAATAAAATGTTTGATCATCGGGGCACCCAGGTGGCTCAGTCGGTTAAGCATCTGACTTCAGCTGTGTGTCTCTGTCTCTCAATAAATAAACGTTAAAAAAAAATTAAAATGTTTGACCATCAAAATACTTGAGAGCAGCAATTGGTATCTAATAGATCACTGGGAATAGCTCTGCAAAATTGAGAGGGAGTAACAGAGATACTTGGGCCTGGTGGTGTATTATTGTAAAATGCCATTGTAAAAAAAGATGGCTTTTTCATTTTCATTATATGTTTTAAAATTTTATATGTTTTAAACTTATAATATTAATTTTTATTTATAATATATATTATATATTAATTTATGTTTTAAATTTTGTTTTAAATTTATATTATTTTTTATTTATAATATATAATACATACATTATATATTACATATTAATGTGTAATATGTTTTTTTTTAATTTAATGTTTATTTACATTTGAGAGAGAGACAGAGTGTGAGTGGAAGAGGGGCAGAGAGAGAGGGAGACACAGAATCCGAAGCAGGCTCCAGGCTCTGAGCTGTCAGCGCAGAGCCTGATATGGGGCTCAAACCCACAAACCGGGAGATCATGACCTGAGCCCAAGTCGGTCACCTAACCAACTGAGGCACCCAGGCGCCCCAGTATTATTAAATTTTTAAATTTAATATTTTAAATTTTAAATTTTAAATTTTAATATTTTGTAAATATTTAATATTTTAATATTATATTAAATATTTAAAATTTAAATTAATTTTATATTAAATTTTTATATTAAATTAATTTTTATATTAAATTTTTATTTTAAATTAATTTTTATATTAAAAATTTAAATTTAAATTTTAAAATTTTAATATTTTATAAATATTTAATATTTTAATATTATATTAAATACTTAATATAATATTACATATAAATATTTAATATTCTATAAATATTTAATATTTTAAATTTTAAATTTTATTATATGCTTTTGAGTGTGAAGTACAAATAGAAAAAAACGTTTTAAAATGTGAACTGGACTGACTTCATATGTAGCCTGCTACCACTCTGATAACATGACTGTGGTGCTCTCCCACACAGGTTTTCCTGGACAGAGACCTCACCAAGCAATCCACGATTAATTTGGTGGATTTAGCAGGAAGTGAAAGGCAGAAATCTTCAGGATCTGAAGGAGACAGACTGAGGGAAGGATCACAAGTTAACTTAAGTTTAACCAATTTAGGAAATGTTATCAGGTAAATAACCTGTGCATAGGTATTTATTTCTATCGTAAAAATGACCCCAGATATCAGAAATTAGATTAATCATAACCCTTGAGTCATGATCCACTGTCATCATTGGTTCATACCTGGTCCTCCTATTTATTTTAAATGAATTGCTTTTTAATAAAATTAAAAACACTAATGAAGCCACCACCCAACCCAAGAAATCGTTGGTATTTCTCTACTGTGCTCCCCTTGGAGGTAACTGCCATCTTGAATTTTGTTTACCCCTCTCTGTCCCTCCCTCCCTTTCTTCTTTCATCCTTTCTTGTTTTTATCACATGTGAATATTATTAGTTAGTGGTCCTCATTTTTGAAATGTTTACAAAGGGTATAAAATATTACATTGTTTTCTGGATCCTGTTCTTAAGTGATTAAAATATAAACTACAGGGGCGCCTGGGTGGCTCAGTCGGTTAAGTGTCCGACTTCGGCTCAGGTCATGATCTCATGGTCTGTGGGTTCGAGCCCCGCGTCGGGCTCTGTGCCGACAGCTCGGAACCCGGAGCCTGTTTCAGATTCTGTGTCTCCCTCTCTCTCTGACCCTCCCCTGTTCATGCTCTGTCTCTCCCTATCTCAAAAATAAAAAAAAAAAAACGTGAAAAAAAATATATATATAAACTACAAAAAGTGTGCAAATCTTAAATGTTCAGGTCAATGAATTTTTATACATATATATCTGTGTAATTACCACCCAGCTCAAGATATAGAACATTTCCAAAACCCAGAAACCTCCCTTGTACTTCCCTCCTAGCTTTCTCTTCCACCAGAAGAAACTGACCTTTGCCACTACAAATTGACCTTTGCCTAACTGTATAGATTTTCATATAGATGTGACCATTTATAAGAGGCCATTGTTTTTTGCATCTGGCTTCATTCACTAAGGACTGTGTCTAGGAGACTAGGCCATGTTTCTCATGTAGCAATTATTAGTTCTTTTTCATTGCTATGTAGCATTCCATTGTAGGAATGTGCCACAATCATTTATCCATTCTCCTATTGATGGACATTTCATTTGCATCCAGGTTTTGAGTATTCTAAATAAGGTTGCTATGAACATTCTTGTATGTGTGCTTTGGGGAAAATAATTTCTCATTCCTCTCAAGTACACACCCAGCAGTAGAATTGTCGGGATTGGCTTTTAGATGCAACATTATTAACAGTATGTGTCCATGCTATCTGTGGCTATAGTTAATTTACCTTCTGCTCTGTCACTAGACATTGTGCCTATGAGATTCCTTTTTGTAGTAGAAGTTGTTCTTTTTCCTTATGATGTAGTATTCCATGGTGGGAACATGCCACAACTTCTTCATTGGTTCTCCTGTTGATTGGCATTTTGGTTGTTCCCAGGTTTTGGTTTTTTTGCTATTACAAACGGCGCTATTATGAACATTCTTGTACAAATCACAGGGTATCAATATATTAAAGTTTCTTTTGAGTATAGAAAAAGGACTGAAATTGTTGGATTATATATAAGTTGTGTGCAATAATAAATTTTGAGGGTGGTGACAAGTTATTTTCCAAAATGGTGGGGCCAATTTACACTCCCAGCAGCAATGGATAAAATATCCCATTGATCCACATCTTTTCTAAGGCTTGGTATTACCACACTTCTTGATACTTACTAATTAAATGGGTATGAAGATACCTTACCGTGGTCTTGATACTCTTGGTTTTTAGCAAGTTTGAGCATCATGTGATACGTTTACTGGCAATATGTGTCCTCTCAAAACGTTCTGTTTTTCCCATTATTCTATCCAGTTACTGTCTTTTTATTGATTCATAGGCATTCTTTACATATTTTTATTACTCTTTTCTCAGGTATATAAGCACCTTCACCCAGCACATAGCATGTCTTTTCAATGGAAGGTGTCTATTGATGAGTAGAAATCATGGTAGTGGTTTTTGTTTAGCATTTCCTGAGTCTTGTTTAAGAAAAGTAGCGTCTGAAAGCCATCTCCCTAAATTTCATTTAATTTCCTATCCATCTGGACTTGATTTCTGTGTGTAGTATAAGGTAGGCGTCCTTTTCATTATTTTTACCTTATGGATTACCAATTTTTCCAGTTACACTGTTGAATAGTTCCTCCTCTCCTCAGGGGATCTTCTATGCTATCTCTGTCATAAACCAAAATTGAATATACGCTTAACCGTTACTTGCCTTTTTAATCTGTTTGATTGGCCAAAGTCTGCAAAATAGTGAATGCTTTATCCTCTTCCTGAATACTACAGGCATCTCCAACCTCCATATGTAACTTTGATATGTATTTTAATTCTATTCTTCTTTAACCCCCAAATACATTATTATTTCTGTTTGACAGTGTTCGTTTTTTAAATTCTTCACTTTTCCCTCTCGAAATCCTCTTTCTTCATTAGTGCTATTGATATACTGGATTTCTTTCTGTCTCTGAATTCATTTTTTTATTAATCTTATTCATTTATTTTTAAATTTACATCCAAGTTAGTTAGCATATAGTGCAATAATGATTTCAGAAGTAGATTCCAGTGATTCATATCCTATGCATAACACCCAGTGCTCATCCCAAGAAGTGTTTTCCTTAATGACCCTTACCCATTCAGCCCATTCCCCCTCCCACGACCCCTCCAGCAACCCTCAGTTTGTTCTCTGTATTTAAGAGTCTTTTATGTCCCCATTCTTGTTTTTATATTATTTGCGCTTCCCTTCCCTTATGTTCATCTGTTTTGTATCTTAAATTACATATGAGTGAAATCATGTGATATTTGTCTTTCTCTGACTAATTTTGCTTAGTAAAAATACCCTCTAGTTCCATCCATGTAGTTGCAAATCGCAAGATTTCATTCTTTTTGATTGCTGAATAATACTCCACTTTATATATATATACCACATCTTCTTTATCCATTCATATGTTGATGGACCTTTGGACTCTTTCCATACTTTGGCTATTGTCAATAGTGCTGCTATAAACATTGAAGGGTGCATGTGCCCCTTTGAAACAGCACACCTGTATCCCTTGGATGAATACCTACAAGTGCAATTACTGGGTCATTGGGTAGTTCTATTTTTAACTTTTTGAGGAAGCTTCATACTGTTTTCCAAAATGGCTTCACCAGTTTGCATTCCCACCAGCAGTGCAAAAGAGATCCTCTTTCTCCACACCTTTGCCAACATTGGTTGTTTCCCAAGTTGTTAATTTTAGCCATTCTGACTGGTGTGAGGTGATATCTTACTGTGGTTTTAATTTGTATTTCCCTGATGATGAGTGATGTTGAATATTTTTTCAGGTGTCTGTTAGCCATCTGGATGTCTTGTTTGGAAAAATGTCTATTCATGTCTTTTCCCATTTCTTCATTGGATTATTTGCTTCTTGGGTGTTGAGTTTGATAAGTTCTTTATAGATTTTGGATAGTAACCCTTCATCTGATATATCATTTGCAAATATCTTCTCCCATTCTGTCGGTTGCCTTTTAATTTTGCTGATTGTTTCCTTCACTGTGCAGAAGCTTTTTTATTTTGATGAGGTCCCAGTAGTTCATTTTTGCTTTTGTTTCCCTTGCCTCCAGATGTTGAGTAAAAAGTTGCTGCAGGCGAGGTCAAAGAAGTTTTTGCCTGCTTTCTCCTCGAGGATTTTGATGACTTCCTGTCTTATGTTTAGGTCTTCCATCCATTTTGAGTTTATTTTTGTGTATGGTGTCAGAAAGTGGTCCAGGTTCATTCTTCTGCATGTCGCTGTCCAGTTTTCCCAGCACCATTTGCAAAGAGACTGCCTTTATTCCATTGGATATTCTTTCCTGTTTTGCCTAAGATTAGTTGGTCCTATGTTTGTGGGTCCATTTCTGGGTTCTCTATTCTTTTCCATTGGTTTAAGTGTCTGCTCTTGTGCCAGTACCATAGTGTCTTGATGATGACAGCTTTGCAATACAGCTTGAAGGTCTTGAATTGTGATGCCTGCTGCTATGGTTTTCTTTTTCAGGATTGCTTTGACTATTCAGGGTCTTTTCTGGTTCCATACAAATTTTGGGATTATTTGTTCTAGCTCTGTGAAAAATGCTGGTGTTATTTGGATAGGGATTGCACTGAATATGTAGATTGCTTTGGGTAGTATAGACATTAATTTTATTTTTAAAAATTTTGTTAATGTTTTATTTTTGAGAGAGCGAGTGAGAGCGAGCGAGCACACAAGTGGGGAAGGGGCAGAGAGGGAGAGAGAGAGGGAGACACGGAATCTGAAGCAGGTTCCAGGCTCTGAGCTGTCACACAGAGCCCAACATGGGGCTCAAACTCACGAGCTGTGAGATCATGACCTGAGCTGAAGTCAGACGCTTAACCGACTGAGCCACCCAGGTGTCCCAGGTAGTATCAACGTTTTAACAATATTCATTCTTGTAATTCAGGAACACAGAATATTTTTCCACTTTTTTGTGTCTTCAATTTCTTTCATCAGCTTTCTATGGTTTTCAGTATATAGATTTTACATCTTTGGTTAGGTTTATTCCTAGTTATTTTATGGTTTTTGGTGCAATCATAAATGAGATCGATTCCTTGATTTATCTGTTGCTTCATTATTGGTGTAAGAAATACAACTGATTTCTGTGCATTGTTTTATATCCTGAGACTTTGCTGAATTTATGGATCAGTTGTAGCAGTGTTTTGGTGGAATCTTTTGGGTTTCCCATATAGAGTATCATGTCATCTGCAAAGAGTGAAAGCTTGACTTCCTCCTGGCCAATTTGGATGCTTTTTATTCCTTTGTGTTGTCTGATTGCTGAGGCTAGGACTTCCAACAGTAGGTTGAATAACAGTGGTGAGAGTGGACATCCCTGTTGTGTTCCTGACCTTAGGGGGAAAGCTCCCAATTCTCCCCCATTGAGGATAATATCAGCGGTGGGTCTTTCATATATGGCTTTCATGATCTTGAGGTATGCTCCATCTATCCCTACTTTATTGAGGTTTTTTTTTTTTTATCAAGAAAGGATGCTGTATTTTGTCAAATGCTTTCTCTGCATCTATTGAGAGAACCATGTGGTTCTTCTCCTTTCTTTTATTGATGTGATAAATCACATTGATTGTTTTGCAGATATTGAACCAGCCTTACATCCCAGGTATAAATCCTACTTGGTAGTGGTGAATAATTCCTTTAATGTATTGTTGGATCTGGTTGGCTAGTATCTTGTTGAGGATTTTTGAAGCCATGTTCATCAGGGAAATTGGTCTGTAGTTTTCCTTTTAGTGGGGTCATTGTCTGGTTTTGCAACCAACGTAATTCTGGCTTCACAGAATGAGTTTGGAAGTTTTCCTTCCATTTCTATTTTTCTGGAACAGCTTAGAAAGAATAGGTGTTAACTCTTCTTTAAATGTTTGGTAGAATTCCCCTGGAAAGTCATCCGGCCCTGGACTCTTGTTTTTTGGCAGATTTTTGATTATTAATTCCTTACTGGTTATGGGTCTGTTCAAATTTTCTATTTCTTCCTGTTTCAGTTTTGGTAGGGTATATGTTTCTAGGAATTTGTTCATTTCTTCCAGATTGCCCCATTTATTGGCATACAATTGCTCATAATATTCTCTTATTGTATTTGTATTTCTGCAGTGTTGGTTGTGATCTCTTTCATTCTTTTTTAAAAATTTTTTTTTTTCAACGTTTATTTATTTTTGGGACAGAGAGAGACAGAGCATGAACGGGGGAGGGGCAGAGACAGAGGGAGACACAGAATCGGAAACAGGCTCCAGGCTCTGAGCCATCAGCCCAGAGCCTGATGCGGGGCTCGAACTCACGGACCGCGAGATCGTGACCTGGCTGAAGTCGGACGCTTAACCGACTGCGCCACCCAGGCGCCCCTCATTCTTGATTTTATTTATTTGGGTCCTTTCCTTTTTCTCTTTGATCAAACTGGATAGGGGTATCAATTTTATTAATTCTTTCAAAGAACCAGCTCCTGGCTTCATTGATCTGTTGTTTTTTATTTGTTTCGATAGCATTGATTTCTGCTCCAATCTTTATTATTTCCTGTCTTCTGCTGGTTTGGGGTTGTATTTGCTGTTCTTTTTCCAGCTCCTTAAGGTGTAAGGTTAGGTTGTGTATCTGAGAACTTTCTTCCTTCTTTAAGAAGGCCTGGATTGGGGCGCCTGGGTGGCGCAGTCAGTTAAGCATCCGACTTCAGCCAGGTCACGATCTCGCGGTCCATGAGTTCGAGCCCCGCGTCGGGCTCTGGGCTGATGGCTCAGAGCCTGGAGCCTGTTTCCGATTCTGTGTCTCCCTCTCTCTCTGCCCCTCCCCCGTTCATGCTCTGTCTCTCTCTGTCCCAAAAATAAATAAATGTTGAAAAAAAAAAAAGAAGGCCTGGATTGTTATATACTTCCCTCTTATGACCACCTTTGCTGTGTCCCAGAGGTTTTGGGCTGTCATGTTATCATTTTCATTGGCTTCCACATACTTTTTAATTTCCTCTTTAACTTCTTGGTTAGCCCATTCATTCTTTAGTAGGAAGTTATTTAGTCTCCAAGTATTTGTCTCTCCAATTTTTTTTCTTGTGGTCGATTTCAAGTTTCATAGCATTGTAGTCTGAAGATATTCATGGTATGATCTTTTTTGAACTTGTTGAAGGCTGATTTGTGTCCCAGTATGTGATCTATTCTGGAGGATGTTCCATGTGCACTCGAGAAGAATATGTATTCTGCTGCTTTAGGATGAAATGTTCTGAATATATCTGTTAAGTCCATCCAGTCCACTGTGTCATTCAAAGTCATTGTTTCCTTGCTGATTTTCTGATTAGATGATCTGTCCGTTGCTGTAAGTGGGGTGTTGAAGTCCCTTACTATGATGGTATTAATATCAATGAGTTTCTGTATGTTTGTGATTGATTTATATATTTGGGTGTTTTGCATTGGGAGCATAAATGTTTAGATCTTCTTGGTGGATAGACTCCTTAATTATGATATAATGCCCTTCTTCATCTCTTGTTACAGTCTTTATTTTAAAATCTAGATTGTCTGATATAAGTATCACTACTCCAGCTTTCTTTTGTTGACCGTTAGCATGATAGATGGTTCTCCACCCCCTTACTTTCAATCTGAAGGTGCCTTTAGGTCTAAAATGGGTCTCTTGTAAACAGCATATAGATGGATCTTGTTTTCTTATCCATTCTGTTACCCTATGTCTTTTGATTGGAACATTTAGTCCATTGACATTTAGAGTGAGTACTGAAAGATATGAATTTATTGCCATTGTGTTGCCTGTAGAGTTGGGAGTTTCTGGTGGTGTTCTCTGGTCCTTTCTAGTCTTTGTAGCTTTTGGTATTTTTTGTTTTGTTTCATCTTTTCTTCCTTCAGAGAGTCCCCCTTAAAGTTTCTTATAGGGGTGGTTTAGTGGTCATGAACTCCTTTAGGTTTTTTTTGTTTGGGAAACTTTTTATCTCTCCTATTTTGAATGCAGCCTTGTTGGATAATGAATTTGTGGCTGCATATTTTTCCAATTCAGCACATTGACTATATCCTGCCACTCCCCTCTTGCCTGTCAAGTTTCTGTGGATAGGTCTGCTGTGCACCTTATCTGCCTTCCCTTGTAGGTTAAGGACTTTTTTCCCCTTGCTGCTTTCATGATTCTTTCCTTGTCTGTGTATTTTGTGAAGTTGACTGATATGCCTTGCTGATGGTCAGTTTTTGTTGAATCTAATGGGAGTTTTCTGTGCTTCCTGGATTTTGATGTCTGTGTCTCTTCCAGGTTAGGAAAGTTTTCTGCTATGATTGGCTTACATAAACCTTCTACCCCTTTTTCTCTCTTCATCTTCAGGGACCCTAATGATTTGGATATTATTCCTTTTTAATGGGTCACTGAGTTATCTAATTCTTATGTCATGTTCTTTTGCCTTAGTTTCTCTCTTTTTTTATGCTTCATTATTCTCCCTAAGTTTGTCTTCTATATCGCTGATTCCCTGCTCTGTTTCATCCATCCTTGCTGCCGTGGCATCCATTCAAGATTGCATCTCAGTTATAGCATTTTTAATTTCGTCCTGACTAGATTTTACTTCTTTTATCTCTGCAGAAAGGGATTTTATGCTTTTTTCAACCCCAGCTAGTATTCTTCTTCTTGTGATTCTAAATTATGGTTCAGACATCTTGCTCCATTCTCCACTAGATGGGCACTTAGTTTACTGGGGTGGATCATTGTGGTGAGTGTACATGTGTATGTGCATGTGTGGGAGAGGTGAAAATGACATCACCCAGCTACCCAGTCTCTAGTATCAGAACTCTGTGCTCTTGCCAACTGGCAATCAATCACCCCTCCCTTGTCTCCAGCTCCAGTCCACTCCCTGCTTTTACACTTTCCATGACCAAGCCATCAGGCTGCCAGGTGGCACCTCCCTCCCGAGTTTTATCTCAGATGGGGTTGTGTTTCCAAACCCTTCACCTCTGAGGGACCTGCAGTTTTGACCCACTTAGACTGTCTGGGGGAAGGTCTTGCCAAGCAACGGCTGGATGCCAGCCCACAGCCAGGAACATTCACATGACTGCACTGCTGCAGATGCCCAGAGACTGTGGCCAGGTGCCAGCCCACCCCAGAAAAAGTTCACTCAATCATGTAGCAGCAGTGTTTCAAGAATTATGGTAAATCACAACACACATCTGGTGCCAGGCTTAACCACCCCTTAACATCCTTGTTCCAACACCAGCAAATGTGGCTGTTCTCTGGGGTCCACTGAGAGCTTTGCCTGTGGGAAGGCCACATAGCCTCTGCCAAATGTCCTCTCATCAGGGGAATTGCCTCTTCCTGTGTGGCCCGAGGACCCCTCAGACCTCACTGTCTGCTCCTGGGGATTCACTCTTCCCACCAGAGCTCTGCCAGGTATAGAGCTGTGGAGTTTCAGACTGTGACCCCTGTTTATACACTCTCAATGGTATTTAAACCCTCTTTTTTCTCCTTTCTCCCCTTCTCGTTAAGTCCTTTATGGGTGTTTCCAGTCTTTGTCTCCAGCTGCTTTCGGGGGGAGAGCTTTTCCTGTACTCTCCCCCATCTCCATCCTCTTTCCACAAGTAAAAACACCTCTCTACCCTCTGTGGCTTCTCTCTCCCCCAGTTCACCTCTCCACACTGCTTATCTGCTGAGTTCTGTGGTTCAAGTTGTGCAGACTGTTGTGTTAACCCTCAGATCAATTTTTTAGGTTGGCCAGATGGTTTGGTGTTGATCTAGCTGCATTTCAGGGATGAGAGAAGCAAAAAGCTTCCATGCTGCTCTGCCATCTTGACCCCTCCCCTTCACTTCTTTTTTTCAAATGTTTATTTTGAGAGAGGGAGGAGCAGAGATAGAGGAAAATAGAGAGAACCCTAAGCAGGCTCCATGCCATCACTGCAGAGCCTGAATCAGGGCTCAATCTCACCAACTGTGAGATTGTAACCTGAGCCAAAATCAAGAGTTGGAAACTTAACCAACTGAGCCACCCAGGCGCCCCAATTATTTACTCAAAGTTGTATCTAAGATCAGTTTCCTCCTGGTGGAAGTATATTCTGTAGAATTTCCTTCAGTGATCACGTGCTGATGGCAAATTCTGTTTTTGTTTGGTTGAAATGTCTTTATTTCACCTCATCCTTGGAAGATAATTGTGCCGGGGATAGAATTCCAGAAGTGTAGTATTTTCTTTTAGCTCATGAAGGATACAGTCTCCTGTTTTCTGCTGGTGGTCTAATTGCTATTTCCTTGAAGTCAATCAGTCTTTGCCCCTGGCTGCTTTTGAGCTCTTCTGTTTTGATGTTCTCCGATTCGGTTAGGTTACATTTGAGTGTGAATTTATTTTTATTTACTCTGCTTGGAATTCCCTGGTCCCTATAGTTCTGTAGATTAGTGATTTTCACCAGTACTGGAAAATTCTCAGCCATTACTTCTCATGTACCATCTGTGACCACTTGTTTTCTTTCTCTTCTGTAACTTCAATTTAGATTATTTAAATCTCACTCTGTCCTCCATGTCTCATAACCTTCCTGGCTTGTTTCCCATCTCCATGTCTCCAGGCTGCAATCTGGTTCATCTCTTTTGACGTATTTATTTCACTAATTCCAATAATAGCAGTGTCTAGTTTGCTGTTAAACCTGTGCAGTGTGTTTTAAAAAAAAATTTTAAGTTTATTTTGAGTAGAGAGCAAGCGAGCAGGTGGGGGGCGGGGTGCAAGGGAGAAAAGGGGAGGGAGGGAAGGAGGAAGGAAGAAAGAGAGAATTCCAAGCAGGTTACATGCTGTCAGCACAGAGCCCAATGCAGGGCTCGATTCCACGAACAGCAAAATCATGACCTCAGCTGACATCAAGAGTTGTACACTTAACCAACTGAGCCACCCAGGCGCCCCTGTCTTGTGTGTTTTTAATTTCAATTACTGTATTTCTTTCTAGAAGCTCCTTTAGTTTCTTTTCCAAATCAGCTAGAATACCTTTATAAATTCCTTTTCACTTTTTGTGATAATTTCTCATAGATAGGCTTGCCTCCCTCCTCCTCCTGCTCTCATCAATGACAATGCTGCGATCTTTGCAGACCCTGGAGTTGATGGGGAGGGGTGGCACATTTACTTCTCACGTACCGCTTCTGTGCTGCGTTGTTATATGGGGTCCTACCTTTATGGGTTGCTCTGAAGGAAGTACGGAAGAAAAACAAGAAGAGGAATTAACCCCCTCCCCACACTGGCCGGCACACTGCTAGTGGGGCCACCCTCTTCCTCGGGTTGAAACTCTTTTCTATACACAGACTTACAATAGCCTGCAGGCTCTTTGGGTTTTCCTCACAGGGTTTAGGGTGTTAGAGCCTCAGATCCGGACTTCCCTCTGTCTGTCATGGTGTCTCCAGGGTTGATCTCAGAGAGGGAGCCAGTGGCTCATGTGGTTAGCTGTCTTGCTTCCGCATCTTCGTCCGGCAGATGTCTCAACTCTTGGATATCGTTAGAGTCATGTCTCAGGTTTATGGGGTCAAAGAGGAGACATGAAGGGTATTTCTGACTTATCCCCCGGGAGGCAGATTTCTTCTTGGCATATATATTTTTTTAAATCTGATGTTTCTTTTTCATCCAGTGCTCTGGCTGATGCAGCCACGGGGAAGAAAGTCTTGCACATTCCCTACAGAGATTCTGTCCTGACCAAACTTCTCCAGCCAGCTCTGGGCGGGAACAGCAGAACCACTTTGGTAAAGTGACTTTCTTACAACACAGCAGACTGATTTAGCTATTGTGTTGTTGTCACTGTTATTATTAAAATCACGCTCACTGTACCATGATGCCGCATTTTGCATTCACGTCACACGTTCTTACGTACGTCAAGACTCCTGAGACTCCGCTACAGTGTTCAAATACTGCTAATTTTAATTTTTTATTCATTTCTGTAGCTTTCAGATTCTTTATAAGGAACATACACCACTATTATTGCCAGAAAAAAATTAGTACACATTTTAAAATAACACTGATAACGTCGTACTATTCTAAATCGGTGGTCATTTCGTGGCAAGACCGGAAATCATTTTGACCATGTGAGACGCCAGGCAGCTGTTGAACCCGGCGAGTAGCTAAATCGTGTCATCTCAGCAAAGACTCCAGACTCTTAGTATCGCATATTTGCCAAGGGGGTACAATGTGGGATGTGTTAAAATCGGGACTCTCTGCTCTTCAGCTCCAGGTGCGAAAAGGAACAGACTGGCACATTCTGCCGGCAGGTTCATACTGGCCTCCGGCCTGCTGTCCCGGTTAGGAGAAAACTGCTCACCGCTGGGCCTGCTCTGTGCACTCTTCCCCAAATTCACAACAAAACACAGTCTTTACTCTTTCCTATTTAATCTTGCCTAAGTATCTACAAATATTTCATTTTGAAGCTGGCCTGTTGGCCTCATGGGACCTTCCCTGCTCCCCCTGAGGACCTGGGATAAAAGAAGGCCCATAAGATGCTCTGAATGTAAGACTACAAAATCAGGTGTAACAGGTCTGAGCAGGGTTAGGAGAGAGGAGCCTTTCGGGCCTGCAGGCTAACGCCCCGCCTGGGGCACTACCGCGCTTTAACAGAAAAATATGTGGTGGAGAGGAGGTTAGGGGGCGGGGGTGGGGTCACTGGCCCTCTCAGGAAGCAGAAAGAAAAGAGAATCTGCAAGGCCAACATTCAACGGTCACTTGAATCCCCATCCACTCTCTGGGGACTTACTACTGAGGACAAGGGCCTGAGAGTGAGTCAGGCCCGGCTCCAGGCCCAGCTCTGCCAGCGATTATCAGACAGATCTCGAACACATGGTTTTTCTTCGGGCCTGTGTGTGTGTGTGTGTGTGTGTGTTGTGAAATTGTGGTGTTTGTGTCCTGAATCTGCGGTGTCGGTGCACTGCAGAGGTCACGTGTGTATGTGGCATACGTGGGGTGAGCACGTGCTATCAATGTGTGTCCGCGCCTTCTGAGTTGCAAAGTTCGAACAATACCGTAAATGACAAGAAATGCTATGAACCTTAGCGTATCCGCAACGACAAATCCGTCTAAAATTACAAAATCTGAAAGGGACGTTCTTTTACAGATAGCGGCCATAAGTCCCGCTGACATCTGCTATGAGGAAACTTTATCCACGTTAAGATACGCCGAAAGGTACGTTTGTGGATACGTAGTATCCCTAGGGGTTCTAAGTCAGATTCTTCTGGTCCCCCTCTACGCAATGGGCTGGCAGTTGCGGGGAGAGGTCAGGAGAAGGCAGAACAGAATGATTTGTGAGAGAGAGAGGTGGGAGGAAATAAACAAAAGGAGACAGAACTGGGGACTCAGGCCCTAATGTCCCCGCTATTCTGCATGGGAGAGGCCCCGCGGGCTCCCATCGATGGGGGAAGCCTGGGGGCCGATCCCATGCTTGGAATCCTTCTTCCTGTATTTTCCTGCCACATAGCTGCCCATTCACGTGTTTCCCTTGTCACATGGCACACGGGTGGTGTGCGGGGGCAGGCAGGGGACGTTTATGCCAATAGGTGAAGACAAGCACGTGTGAGGCACTTCCCTGGGCTGTCGCCCAGCCTCTGGTTCCATGCTTTTCTTGGCTTTGGTCTCCTTTGCCCAGGCCCCGTGCACACGGGTTCTACTCTTGGGGTGGCCTGACGGTCTAGGCTCCTCTTTCCGTGGGCGGGGAGGGCTCTCCCTGCCAGCTCCCTTCCGTCCAGGGGGCCAGGGAGGCGAGCCTGCATACTCAGCCCCGGCACGAGGCTGCCGCCCAGACACGTTCCAGGCATCTGGATCCTGCTTCTCCTGACCCTTTTTAAAAAAATTTTTAACTGTTTATTTATTATTTTTGAGAAAGAGACAGAGCACGAGTTGGGGAGAGGCAGAGAGAGAGACACACAGAATCCGAAGCAGGCTCCGGGCTCCGAGCTGTCAGCACAGAGCCCGACGTGGGGCTCGAACCACGAGACCATGACCCGAGCCAAAGTCGGATACTTAACTGACTGAGCCACCCAGGTGCCTCTCTCCTGACCCTTTTAAAAAAGATAACGGTGCAGGCAGAGGGGACCTTTAAGCAGGGTAAAAGCCACATGCTGCCACCACCCTTTCCCTTTCGCGTGGCAGAGTCCGGAATCCACCCTGAGGCCCACCTGCCGGGTTCGGACAGGAACCTGGAATCCTCGGGCCTGGTCCCAGGAAGCTGGAGCTGGTGTGTGAAATGAAACTGCCACCTACCGTGACACGTCCCTGGTCAGGTCTACGGGCTTGTGTGTGGGTCAGAATCTGGTCCCACCAGCCGTGTGACCTTGGGCGACACGCCGTACCTCCCTAGCCCTCAGCTCTGTCCCATGTCGAGGGAGGTGGTTTCTCATCAGAGTTGGGGGGGGGAAGAACACAACAGATCCTGCACGAGCCCGTTCCCGGCAAGGTTCTGACACGTGCTGAATGCTCCGAGACGATGGCTGTCACTGCACCACCGAGCAGTGGTCTTCCCTTTGGCCCTGTCCCTGGGAGGGAGCCCTGGCATTTTAGGGACATGTGCCAGCGGCCTCTGCAACGGTGCAGCCTCCGTATAGTTTTACACCGTTAGATGTTTCTTTCAGCGTCTGCAGCACGAGCTCGGATCTTTCTGTCCGTTCGGTCTCTCTGCTTATCAGACGCAAATCTGTCACGAGCAGATTTCCTGTTGAGAGACTACGGCTGCAGAGGAAGGAGAAAACAGTAGCCCAGAGCCCCGGGCTCTGAGCCTGGAGCTGCCACGGGCTGTGTGACCCCGGGGCAAACCCTGAAAACCCTGTTTCCTCAACGAAAGGAGTAAGGCGGCCGCAGTTAGCAAATACAAAACACAGGCTCCCGGTTAAACCTGAAGAGCAGGCGAAGAGCAAGTAAATAATGTGTCGCAGAAGTATTATGCCCCGTGCAGTGCTCGGGGGCATCTCGAGGTTTCTCTGGGACACTAGAAGGCAGGCAAACAGGTGACCCCTAGGTGACCTTTCCAGCCTGGAACACCCGCTGACAGCCTCCAGGGTGGGGTCACGCCTGTCA
This sequence comes from Prionailurus viverrinus, assembly GCF_022837055.1. Classification (NCBI taxonomy): domain Eukaryota; kingdom Metazoa; phylum Chordata; class Mammalia; order Carnivora; family Felidae; genus Prionailurus; species Prionailurus viverrinus. The sequence continues at coordinate 984,946 of NC_062577.1, forward strand.
GCAACGACGCATAGATGTTTCCACTAGCGGAGTCGGCCGACGGGCAAGTGGGTTCAGGGCCCGGGTCGCGTCGGGGCCAGGCTGTGGGTCCGGCGGGGCTGGTCATGTTATTTCAACCGTGGACGTCATTAAAGTCCCTTTCGGCCTTCACCGTTCACTGGCGCCCAGCCTGCTGGCATCTGGAGTCGCCTGGGCCGAAAGGTCCCACTTGGCCGGTTTCTGGCCTGTGCTCCCCAAAGGGGTCCGGGACTGAGTGCGTGTTCATCTTTGCACATGGAAGGGCTAAAAAGATCCGGAACAGAGCCGTGGTCAACACCTCGACGCTGATGAGAGAGTCAAAGGCAGAGAACGACAGAGCGCTGCTCACACGTGGGAATTCCGGAATGGCAGGTAAACTGAGTCAGGAGCAATGCCGGTCCAGGCCAGCAGCAGGAAGGCTGGGAGTGGGATGGAGGGAGGGACCGGCTGCAGGCTCAGCCTGGGGCTCGGCGGGGAGGTGGGGAACCCCTGCTTGGAATCGCCGGAGCCTGGCACAGGCCAGGGGCACCCTCTGGGGGACATTTAGGCCCCGGCCTCAGGAAAAAATCCTTCATGTGGAGACAAATGCAGATTCGCTTGCAGTTGAGTGGCCCTGCCCTTTTTGAATGATCATTTTAGTCTCATTTTTATCACCATTTTTACTCTGAAGCCGTCGTTTCTGCCGAGGTCACTCCGTCCTTCCCAGGTTTGCGCGGCGGCCATTTTGATGTTCGCTGGGCTGATGGCCTCACGCAGTTGCACGATGTTTGAATCTCCAGAGGCCTCAGAGGCAGCACATCAGAGTCACCTGGTGAGCGTCACCAGGCCCACTGACCGTGACTTCTGGGGGCAGCGCCCCGGCTGACTCCACGGTGCCCCAAAACCACTGCTTTGAAGGAAGGCCTAGGATTTCAGTTTGGCAGCATGGAGGGAGGTGCCTACAACTTTGCGCCCGTTAATAACTTAAAACGGGATGAACAAGAAAAGGGCAAATTGTAAAACTGTCGAAATAAAATTGGAGGAAGTGGTTTAAAGTGAAAAAAACAATGCCAGGAGGTCCAAACCTCTGGCACTCAGGGCTGGTTCAGGGAGCGTGAGCTCCAGTCACCAAGCGGCCCGGCCCCCGTGCCCCCTGCCAGCTGGGCTCCCTCGTTCCAGAGGGGCTCTCGGGTACTGGCAGCACGTCCCGCCCCAAACCAGGCTGCCCGGGGGGGACAGAGGCTCTGTGGGCACCCCTGCAGGCTCCCGCATCCCAACTCGCTGGGACTTCACAACAAAGCCCTTCCCGTGTGAGAGGCAGCGCCTGCGGCCCGTCCAGGTATGGTGGCCTCGCTTAGCCCCAAAGTTCGTGTCGTCGCGAGCTGGACGGATGTAAGCATCGGATGCCCGCCGTGCGTAATAAGCGCAGACACAAAATGTGTTCACGAGCCTGTGATGCTGTGAGTCCCCTGGTCTTGTAGGAATGCCTGGTAACCGGAGTATAAAACAGAACACTCTCACGTGCCCACACAACCAAACAGAAAGTACGGAGCGTCGTGCCTCCTCCCCTAAAAGGCCTTCTTGCTCTACGTTCTGATGCATTAAAACGACAGCACCCTCTGTAGAAACGACCGGGGGACTTCTTCACCCGTGAGCGCAGCTCAGTTTCCCGCTCCGCCCAGCATCCCTGGCTTTGGCTGAGAACAGAGTCAACCTGACTCTTCTATCATAGTTATTCTATAGTCTTCTATAGAATTCTATGGTTATTCTGTAGTCTTCTATTATAGTTATTCTGCTCCTCACCCTCGACACAGCAGACCCGCTGCTTAAGCCCCCTCCCTCCTTCCAGAGCAGCCGGCCCTCCCGCTGGCAGAAGCCGGGCCCTGGGCGCGCCAGCTGGAGCAGGCTCGGGAAGAGTGGCGACAGCACCACGTGGCTGTGGCCAAGGTGAGCTTCCTTCTGTCCACCTGCCGAGGCCCACACCTGGCAGGGAGCCTCACACTCTTCCCACGTGTGCACGGCCGCCTGGGCTGGCGTCCAGTGGATCATCGGGGTGGCTCCCCGCCCCCCCGGCGAATGTGTAACACGTGAGACGTGGCATGTGATTAAGTGACAAATGACTTCTGCCGATGCCGCTGGAGGCGCTAGGAGAGAGGAGGGCGGGGCGTGAGGGGGAAGGAAGCCGAGAGGCCTTGATGAGTCAAGGCTGCTGATAATTACGGTTTGGGGAGAATTCGAGGACTGTGCACCGTCTTCCGGGGACCTTACGGCGTGACCCTGAACCATAGTATCTGCCGGAGCATACGTGGGCTGTGATGCGAGTTTTGTACTCGGGTCGGGGAGATGCCCTCTGGGCCCCCCATCCACAGCGCCCTCCCTCCATGACCTGACTCCCCAGAGCCACAGCTCTGCACAGACCCCCAAGTCATGGGCCAGCCTTGGAGCACTTCCGGAGTGGCGGCAGAGACCCAGACTGGCTCCCGAAAGGCTCGGGAAGCCTGAGATGGAAGTGAGCCTCAGGCAGGGGGAGCGCAATGGGGCCGGGGACACCAGGAGGCCAGGACGAGTTAGGGTCCAAGGATTCTAGAAGTAAGGACAGGAGCAACGGAAAAGACTCTTATCCCCCTCACTCGTTATCAGAATTTCAAGACTGAAAAGCTTTCTTGTGACTGAACAATTTACTCCAGTTATGATCGGCCGTCAATCCTCTATAAGTTCAAGACCACCAATACCGGGTTGAGGGATGAGACACGCTCGGGTAACCCGGACAGGGTATACGGCACGTGCCACATTTGATCACCAACATTGGATCACCAGTGAGCTAGCCTGCAGGACCTGAGCTAGTGAGCTAGTCTGGGGGAGCCTGCGATGTAGGGTAGCGGGTTTAGTGGGAAGGGGGACCCAGGTGAGGCACCTGATGGGGCACCAGGACAGCTGGGACGCGGGGGGACCTGAAGAAAAGAGTGGGGTAGAAGTCAGGGTAGAAGCGGGGACAGAGACGGAAACTGGCCGCGCTTTGCAACAGTCACGTCCAGATGAGCTCAGGCCCCTCGGCTGACCTGCCGCAGGTGGGGTCTCACCCGCGCTGTGAGCAGGGCCTCCCGTCCCAGTCCCACTGGGCTTTCCTGAACGATCTGACAGGACGCACAGACAAGTGGCTTTGGTAGGACATGGATAGGAAAGGAATGCTACTGCCTTGAATGTGCTGGCCCTGTGTGGTGACAGGACTCCCGTCTCTCCCCCAGGAGCAGTGGATAATGAAGACCCTCCCTCACCTTCTCAACGTCAACGAGGACCCGCAGCTCACGGGGGTCCTCAAGTATTTCATTCAGGCTGGTACTCACCCCTCCCGACCCACGCTGGACCTGCTCAGGCTTCTTGCTTTGTGTTTCTTTCTCTTTTGAATCTTTCTTTTTGCGGTAAATAGGTGGAACATAAAATTCACCATCCTAGCCTTTTTAAAAAAAATTTTTTTTAATGTTTATTCGTCCCTGAGAGAGAGACAGACAGAGCATGAGCAGGGGAGGGGCAGAAAGCGAGGGAGACACAGAACCCGAAGCAGGCTCCAGGCTCCGAGCTGTCAGCCCAGAGCCCGACGTGGGGCTCAAACTCACGGACCGTGAGATCGTGACCTGAGCCGAAGACAGATGCTCAGCCGGCTGAGCCACCCAGGTGCCCCACCATGCTAGCTATTTTTAAGTAGACGGTTCAGGGCCATCAGCACATTCACACCGCGGTGCCACCATCACCCCCGCCCAATCCCGGAACCTTTCCTTCTTCCCAAACCGACATCCGCCCCCATTCAACACCAGCTCCCCCAGCCCCAGGCACCCTCCGTTCTACTTCTGTCCTACCTCCTGTCTCTACAAATGTAACTACTCTAGGCACCCCGCATCATTGGAGTCACACGGTATTTGTCCTTCTGTGACTAGCATATCTCACTCAGCACAGTATCCTCAAGGCCCATCTATGTTGTCAGCAGGTGTCAGAACATCCTTCTTATTTCAAGTTTATTTTATTCGAGAGAGAGTGAGCGAGCACAAGTGGAGCAGAGAGAGGGAGAGAGAGAAAATCCCAAGCAGGTTCCGCCCTCTAAGCACAGAGCCTGACGTGAGACTTGAGCTCATCAACTGTGAGATCATGACCTGAGCCGAAACCAAGAGCTGGATGCTTAACCGACGGAGCCACCCAGGCGCCCCAGAATTTCCTTCCTTTTTAAGGCTGAATAATATTCCATTATATACGCATACCACATTTTGTTTATCTATTCAGTCGTTGGAAAACAGCATCTGTATTGTAGTAACATGAGGCTTTCCGCAGCCCGGCCCTGGGCACACCCAGACAGGAGAGGGCTTGCACTGGAGGGAGGTAGGGCCCGGGTGTGGGGTGGCCCCCGGGGGGAGCCGGCGTGGTGCTCTCGGTGCTGTCTGGGTCCGTCACTGCACAGACCAGGACCTTCCCTGTGGCCGGGCTGCAGCACATCTCCTAAGCCCCGGACTCGACAGTTTCTTCCTCCAGAATCCCCACGAGTAAGGTGGAACTTGTAAAAAGTTAGGCAGCCCACAAAAAAGGGGCAGAAAGTAAAACAATCATCCGTAAGGCCGGGTGGTGTCCAGGTACTTACGACTGAAAATCCTAGCAGCAAAATCCCTCCACACGATCCTCTTGGAGAGGCAACGGCCCTACCCAAGCATCAGACACGTTCGCTTGTTAAGGTCAAATCCTGACAAAGTTTGCAAAGAAATTATCCTAATTCTTTTCAAGGCTCATGTGATGCCGGTCGGGCCGCTTCAAACGCCATCCACCTTCAAGGTTTGGGGTAAGTTGACGTGAACCGTCTTCATCCAAGAATTGGACGGGTCCAAGAATTGGACGTCCAAGAATTGGGAGGTTCTCAACATTTGTCTGGGCCTCGCCGGGTGGGGCCACAAACCCTGCAGAACAAATTCCCAGGCCGTCCTCAGGGACCCGCTCGGGGCTTCTGGAAGGAAGGGCTTTCCTGCTCCCACTGAAATCCTTCCCACCGCACTCACTTTGCTTCCTGGGCTCTGACGTCGGGAGGAATGGAAGGCCCGTTGCTAGACCCCCGTGTAGTGACTCGGCACAAGGAGACACAAGTGGACGAGGCCAGCAAAGGAAGACAGTGAAGAGAGAGCCCACCACAAGGGGCCCACGTCCTTCATGGTCTTAACCACCGAAAGCAATAGCATCCTCAGATCTCTGCCCTCAGAGCCCTCACCAACTGGACGAAGGGAAAGCCCAGGCTTTGGGTGACCCCTTCTGCAAGAGGAGGCCCTGTGGAACCCTATGGCGGTTCTCACGAACTCATAGCCGTCTCCTACCTCCGTGGCCTCTCTGCTCTTCTCCCCAGTTCCAGGGTGTCCTGATCGCCCACAGATTTCCAGCCCGTAGGCTCAATCAGCTTGCCAACCGACCAGTCCCCCTGACGTACCTCGCCCTCCTGCGCCAAAGCACAGGGACAGGAGGGGAGGGGGCCTGCGCTGACTGGGGGGCCAGCTGACATGGCTTCCCCCTGCACCGCCAGCCTCTGGGCCCCTTCTCCTGACTCTTCCTGGGAATTCCCCTCGTCTCCCTTTCCAGACACTTCCAGTGGGGACCTGTAGACGGCCGAACTCCAGATGAGCTGAGGGTATAGCCTTTCCCACGGCATCCCTGGGCCCCACGCACACAAGGGATATGGACAGACAAGTGTCTCAACGCCCAGAGCCTTCCACAGCAGCCAAGGAGTCTAGGAACATTCTAGAACAGTTAGGAAGCTGGTCACTCAGGGCAGCCGGATGATGTCTAGGGGGCCGCCAATCTGACACTTCTGACATCTGTCCCCCAGTCTTTAGCATATAAAGTCTGCCGTTGTATCATGGAGACCCAGAAACCGCTCTGACCTTCTCTGTGGCATGTACGTTATTATCTGTCAGCACCGGTCACCTGTCCCAGCATCCCTCTGAAACATCTTTCTTTCCATTTCCCCACCACTCAGTCTTGCGGCCTGTGAGTCTTGGAGGACCCCAGCGATGACCCTGCCTATGCAGGCTCCTTGTAGCTGTCGGCCCTCAGCGGGTGCTGGTTCTGTGGCTACGAGAATCGCTTTGTGGTCCTTCTCCGGCTCCTATCTACCCCGACCCCCCTGAGCCGCTTCCGGCCACCCTCAGCATCCGTAGGTCTTACTTACGCGTGCGAGTGGGGAGCAACCACCAAAACCGTGTGCCCTACAGTCACGATTATTTTGGCTACCTAGATGACCTCTTGTCTTTTTAGCATTTCAGATAAACACGCTTCCTTCACAAATTCGGATGGGAAGGTGACGGTCACACCACACAGCAAATGCAAAGTTGTCGTTAACGGGGTGCCCATCGTGACCAAGACAAAGCTGCAGCATTTGGTAAGCTTTCCTGCCTGGCCGCAGAATTTCCGCGGTCCCACCGGAGAGCTAGGAGAAGGGGTTCCCGTGAGGTGCCCCAGGCCTCCACGCCGTGGCAAGCACCGGGCAGGGTGGGGGCGCCAGCCACCCCATGTCCCCCTGCTACGACCGACATGGGTCACAGCTTGGGGTCGGGAGATCCGATATTAACCCGCTGTGTGTTCCTGGGCAAAAGCCACTTCACTCCTCGGGAATTCATCTATACATTGCTTTTAAGTTTATTTATTTATCTTGAGAGAGTGAGAAAGAGGGCAAGCAAGCAGGGGAGAGGCAGAGAGAGAGAAGCAGAGGGAGAATCCCAAGTAGCCTCTGGGCTGTCAGCACAGAGCCCGACGTGGGGCTCAAACCCACAAATCGAGAGACCACGACCTGAGCCGAGATCAAGAGTAGGACCCTTAACCGACTGAGCCCCCCAGGTCCCCCATTGGGACTTAATAAAACAGAGATGAGTGAACTAGAAGCTCACCAACACCCTTTCCAGCTCTGACATTTCATGATATCTCAGACTTCTTAAAAGATCTGCCACCGGGAGGGACCACACAGCACCTCGCAAACACTAGGCTCTCTGTCTCCTCCGCACACCCCAGCCTGGCTCCCCATGACCACAGGGGCTCCCGCCAGCCTCCCTGCTGCCCAAGCCCCTCTTCAACCCATTCTCCACACTGTAACCACAGAGAGCCTTTAGACAAGCTATTTGGATTAGGCCACGCCCTCCTGGAAATCCTCAGTGGCCACCCTTTCAGGGCCCCTGTGTGAGCTGCCTCATCTCCCCTCCACCTCCCGCCTCACTGCTCTGCACGAAGGTCACACGGACCTTCTCCTGATTGTTCAAAACACCCCTGGCTCTGTTTGGCCGCAGCCCTCTCTGCCTTGCCGAAACTGACCACCTTTGAAGTCGTAAACAGCGCACCTTGAGAGAGGACCACTCTGATCCCCAGTGCAAGTGAGGCGCCCGTATTATACTTTCTGCAGAAGCGCCCCCATTTCATTCAAGCATCTCTCTCAAGCTATTGCACTGTCTGTCTATAAAGTCCTAGAGGGGAGGGCCCGAGTCTGTTTGGTGCCCACTGGGATCCGCAATGTCTGATGGAGAGTCGGAGCTCCGTGTGGGATAAAGGAAGAAATAAATGAAAGCATGCACACAAAAGCAAAACGTCAATCTCTTCCTCTGCATTCAGGGGGGGGGGGTCTCTTCCCTCTCTGGGGACCTCGTGCAGGGTTTGTGATTTACCACAGCTGGACTGCCCATGGGGACTTGGCCCCCCTGGAGCAGGCTGGTGCCACACCCCTGCTCTCTGAGGGCAGCATGCTCCCGCTGAACCTCCCGTCTCCTCCCTAGGACCGCATTATCCTGGGATCCAACAGTGCCTACCTCTACATTGGGTTCCCATCAGAGCGAGGCAGTGAAGACCTGACCAGGTTCGACTATGACTTCTTCCAGCTGGAGAGAGCAGCTGCGGAGGGAGTGAGTGTGGACAAGCTGGGTGAGAAGCTCAGGGCCCTGTCTTCCAGAATTTTCCACATGCTGATCTAAAAGCAACTGCTTTCACTGTGTGCTCTCCTACTTTCCCTAAGAAAACAACATCTTGTTTCAAAGGGAAATGTTTAGAAAGTTAAATTAGGATTTCCATATTGTAGAGTGAGCACATGTCAAAGATTTATTAAACTATTTTGTTAATAAACAGAGAAGAAGGCGATAGATACAGTTGACCCTTGGACAACATGGGTTTGAACTGTGTGGGTCCACTTATACATGGTGGTGGTCTTTTTGTTTTTTTATAAACACAGCACAGTCCTATAAATGTATTTTTTTCTTTCTTATGACTAACATTTTCTTTTCTCCAGCTTACGTTATTATAAGTATATAATACATAGAACATACAAAATATATGTTAATCATCTGCTTATTGGTAAGTCTTTGGACCAACAGAAGGCTATTAGTAGTTATGTTTTGGGGGACTCAAAAGTTGAATGGATTTTTGACCGTATGGGGCGTCAGGGCCCTAACCCCTGCATTTCCCAAGGTTCAACAGTAAAGCACAAGAGGGAAGAACAGTGAAATAAGACTGAGTTAGACAAAGCTGGTTGATGGTTTTGGAGGCAATAATCTTCTACTGGACAAAAGTCATTTTATTTTTTTAAATTTTTTTTTCAACGTTTTTTATTCATTTTTGGGACAGAGAGAGACAGAGCATGAACGGGGGAGGGGCAGAGAGAGAGGGAGACACAGAATCGGAAACAGGCTCCAGGCTCCGAGCCATCAGCCCAGAGCCCGACGCGGGGCTCGAACCCATGGACCGCGAGATCGTGACCTGAGCTGAAGTCGGACGCTTAACCGACTGTGCCACCCAGGCGCCCCTGGACAAAAGTCATTTTAAATTGCGAATCTTCTACAAATCATCTCACAGCTCAGAGTCCAGGCTCCAATCAATAGCTGAATGACTGCACACGGGTACATCCTCCTAGGGAACCAGAATCCCTGCATGGGACTCTGCTAGGACCTTTAATTTTTTTAACGTTTGTTGATTTTTGAGAAAGAGACAGAACAGGAGCTGGGGAGGGGCAGAGAGAGAGGGAGACACAGAATCCGAAGCAGGCTCCAGGCTCTGAGCTGTCAGCACAGAGCCCGACGGGGGCTCGAACCCACAAACCGTGAGATCGTGACCTGAGCCGAAGTCAGACGCTCAACCAACCGAGCCACCCAGGAGCCCCATGTAGACATTTGGTGAACCATCAAATAACGGAGTACATAAGCATATAAGTAAACCCCTTCGTGGCTGACAAGTCTCCCAGAACCAGTGACCGACCTTCACCGGGACCCTGCTGGTTTCCAGGGGCTGCGAGCCACGGCGATGGGAAAGCGGACCCCGGCATGCTGGCGGTGTTCCAGGACTACGTCAGACTCATGCCCCTGGTGGCAGAAGCCAATCAAATGGGCGAAGAGCTGAAGAAGGTAAGGGCTGGAAGACGGAGTAACGCTGGGTCTGGAAGGACCTCAGGGAACAGGGTCCACGGCCCCTCACCCCCACCGCCCCAGCCGGCTTTGCCGTACCAGCGAGGGCACGGGGCCTGGAGAGGTGAGGGGCTCCACCCAGGACCCCGCAGTGAGCCAATGACAGAACCCAGGCCGACCCCCAGGCCTCAGCAGTCCCAGCTGCCAGAGCCATGCCTACCATGGCCCCAACGGCCCTCCGGGCTCCCAGACCGATGCTTGCTTGCCAGGCCACCCCTCCCAGGTTGCCCTCCAGAAAGGGCTTTCCTGGGTCCAGGACCCTGAAGCCTTCTAGCCACAGAGAAGACCTGAGCAGGGGGTGGCCCCCCGGTGACACAGGATCCGATCCCCAGGGCACGTTCAAGACACTTCTGCATGTTGGGAACGTGCGAGGAGGAGAAGGAAATGGCGAGGGCGGTGTGGGCTGTGCGCTCAGCGAGAAGGGTCCCCCTTACAGGGACTCAGAATGGAACTGAAGGTGAAGAATTTAGCGGCTTCAGACTCCAGGGGCCACGAGCTACAGAAGGAGGTCATGGTGAAGGTGACCAACCAAAGAACCCGCGAGGTGAGGATGCCTCTGGCGACGGGGTTTCTGAGGGTTCTCCTGGGGACAGAGACTGTCCTGTGGAGACCCCGTGAAGGGCACTGTGTGTTCCCAGCGTGAGCTGGGCTCTGGGGACAGACTCTGGGATGGAAACCCCCGCCTCCCCCACGTTTCTCTCCTGGTCCTCTCTCCCACATGGCACCAACCCTGGGATCACTCCCAACCACCACTCTCCATTTATTTATTTATATTTTTTTAATGTTTATTTGCAAGAGAGAGAGAGAGAGAGAGAGAGAGACAGGTTGAGCATGTGCGAGCCAGGGAGGAGCAGAGAGAGGAGGCCGCAGAGGATCCCAAGCAGGCTCCGCGCTGTCCGTGCAGAGCCTGACGCGGGGCTCGAACCCACGGACCGCGAGATCATGACCTGGCTGAAGTCGGACGCTTAACCGACTGCGCCACCCAGGCGCCCCATTGTCAGACCTCGTTTTAAGGAGATTTCATGTTCCTCTGTGTTTCGTTGCTCATTATAGTTTAAGGTGAATTGAAAAGGATCTCGTTCAGCCTTTCCTATGATTAGCAGAAACCGGGTTTTCTTTTCAGGGGCTGCGCGCTAATTGCTTTTATGGTGATGTCGCTCGCTTTCCTCTCTCCTCGGGCAGAGACTAAGCTTACTGATCCGTCATCTCCAAGGCTGTCCGTCTTTACCTTCCGAGTGGATCAGTGGCCTCTCCCCGGATGAAGTTACACCTTCCCCGGGGGCCTCGGAGATGCCGGCAGTCCCTCGGCCCTTCCTGGAAGGTTTCGTGTGTGAGGCTGGGAAGGGCGGACAGCAGCCTCGGCACTTTTGTGGCGGTCCGCCTCGCAGATGTTCGCCCTAGACCGCTGGACCGTGTGCGCACAGGGCGGAGACGGGACCCCCCCAGGCCACTTCATGTGACCGACGAGAGACACGTCGGGGGCGATTCGGGAGCAAGCCGGGGCTTGTGAGGACAGGGAGGGTCTCAGCCCTGACTTCTCAGCGGAGTCGGTGCAACAGGCTTCCGGCCTGGGAGTCTCCGTGCTCGGCTGAGGCCCCGCGGGGGACGGGAGGGTCAGCAGAGACCCCTGCCGGTCCCGCAGAGCCCCGCTGAGCTGTCACAGGGCCCAGGGCGCGCTGTCCGCCAGAAAGGATGCAGCGGACTGAGGACGCCGATTCCCACCGTCTTGGCGCCCTAGCCTCAGGGCTTGAAAAACCCACCTGCTGGAGCTCGTGCTGTGCTCTGCCAGGGTCAGGTTCACACGCAGTCTTTACCCCGCCTCTCGGGGGAGAGGACGGGTTTCACTTGAGGCAAAGAAGGAAAGAACGAAGTCTTTGTAGTGTCTGGAGGGGGATCTTTTTCTTTGGAGGCACGTAACACTCAGAGGGACAGCGACACATCGGTTGGCTCCTTGTGCCCCCATCACCTCACCGTATGTCCTCTCAGCAGCCCTGTCCCTCACTCAGGGACAGACAGTGGCAGGTTCTCGGGGGGGCGTGAGCGCACACATTGTCACCTTACGGCCCCGCCCGGGCCTCCCTGTGCCACAAGTGAGGTGCTGGCACAGCTTTGCTTTCTGGGGGCCTGAGGGTCTGAGAATCTGTTTCCTTGCTTCTTGAAGCTTCCAGAGGCCCCCGCTTTCCTCGGCTCCGTTGTGCTCCATTTCCAAAGTCAGCCCCTTGGCGTCTCCCTGACTCCCCTTCCGTGGCCGTCTGACCATCTCTTCTGCCTCCCCCTTCCACAGTTAAGGTCCATGTGGGGGCGCGTGGGTGGCTCAGTCGGTTGAGCCTCCGACTTCGGCTCAGGTCATGATCTCATGGTTTGTGAGTCCGAGCCCCACGTCGGGCTCTGTGCTGACAGCTCAGAGCCTGGAGCCCACCTCGGATTCTGTGTCTCCTTCTCTCTCTGCCCCTCCCCCACTTGTGCTCTGACTCTACCTCTCAAAACTAAATGTAAAAACATATTAAAAAAAAAAAAGATCCATGTGGTTACACTGGACCCACCTAGACAGTGTGAGCAAATCTCCCCATTTTAAGGTCAGCTGATAAGCGAACTTCATTCCACCTACAACCATAATTCCCTTTTCCACATAAGGTAACATGTTGGCAGGTTCCAGAGACTGGGACACAGACATCTTCGAGGGCCACTCTTCTGTGTTCCCTGAGTCCCAAACCGTCATCTCTCCTGGGACAGTGTATTGTTTGATCCCTTCATTATCTCCTCTAAGTTATTAGGCCCCAGCAACTCAGGAAATGATGGAGCCATGGGTCAGGAACAAACGTGGACTCCTGGAGGACCTCACCGCAAAGCTAGGCTTGAGGAGAGTGTTAGGGGGTCCTGGGTGCCCCAAAGCCGGCCCATCTGGGGAAGCATGCTGGGAAAAGTCATGGGAACGAACTGTGAGCAGGTGAAACCCAATCCCGGTGACCTATCTTTGTGTTCGTAGGTGTGGATTTGGTCAAAAGCCAAGTTTATCAACAGGAAATTTCTCATGGAGGAACTTTACCAGCGCTTTCTGGATGGAGAAGACGGCCACGTGGCTCAGGAAGATGACCCCTTCTGGGATCCCGTCGAGGTTGTCCACTTGGGCTCAGCCCACATCTGGCTCCAGTCGCTGGCCTACTCCATGAAGCTGGAGGAGCAGGTGGAGTTCATGAACTGCGAGGGGGAGGAAGAGGCCGTGGTGCACGTCTGCGTGACTCCCTGCTCCCCGGCGGGACGGTGGGTGTCCCCCCGGCCCGGCCCGGTCCTGGCAGAAAACTCCCAGCATGCCTGCGCTCTCCTGGATGAGCTGGTCAGCACGGTGTCCCCGAAGAGCTCATTCAGTCACGATTTGGCCCCAGCAAATCTGATTTTTGCCACGGCGGCCAAATCGGCGGGCCCGGAATGTCTCAGGTCCTCGCTGATGCGGCCCGAGGGCTGGAAGAAAGCAGAGTTTCCAGCTCGTCCCTTCTCCATCGTGGTATAGGCTCCCGTGGGTTTTCTGTCCCTTCCCTCAAGGCAGGGACTGAGGTGTCTTCGTTCCCTGACGTGGCCTCCTTCTGAGTTGTTGGCCGACCTTCTGTGGGGACGGGCGTTGCTATAACTCTGCTACACTGCCCTTCACCGTCCTCTCAGGGACCCCCTCTCTTCCCTCTCTCTAGGCCATGGACAGTCCACAGCGTTTTCACAAAAGCCCAGGTCTCTCAGCAATTCTAAGCAAAGAGGCGGGCAGGCGGCGGTCTGGTCTGGGTGCGAGGTGCTTTTAGGCACCCGGGATGGCCTCCCTGTCTTTCTGAAGAGGGAACCAGCTCAGGGCCGCGGGGTCCTGGCACCCAGAGACCAAGCTGACCATCGACTCACTGTCTTTACTGGGAGTCTCAGCAACTTTCTGGTCACTTGGCCACCTCGGGCTTCTCGGCTGCCGGACGGCTTCCCTCTCGTTGCAAATTCCTAAGGCACATTCTAGCTTATAGGCTCGATGCGAGGTTGACGTGACAGATGCCCCCTGTTGGAAAGCTGTCCAAACTGGTTTGTGAACCTGTAGGGCTGGAGTTGACTCTGGACTGTGCAGAGCTCACCAAGGAAAGGGTCGCCTTGAGAGGCCGCATCCTCTACCCCACTGGGAACCTGCCCGGGGCTCCAGGGCTGGGTCGCGTATTACACGAGGCGGTTACGTTGCGGTCTCTTCCTCCAGGAGGCTGGGAGCTCCTTGAACGCCTGTTGCGTGAACACGCTCCACGGCTGGCAACGCTCCTCGTCTTTTCTTCAGAGAAGCTGGCCATATCTCGAGGAGTCTCAGGAGTGCCCTTTGACGACACGACCCTCACCTGCTCGGGCCCCGGCCGACCTGTGATCTGCCCTGTCCTCCTCTGTTCGCAGAGCGTGCGGTGAGGAGGACGTGGTTATCGACCCGTCGGAGCTGCTGGGCAAGAGGATGGACTTCCAGGTTGGCCTCGTGCGGTGCCTTGGGGTCAAGTGGCTGAAGGAGGACGCAGAGCGAGGCATTCAGATGGGGTACCGGCTGCGCACACCCCCCCCACCTCATGGGCCTTGGTGGGCGGGGGTCTCTCCTGGCGCTTGAAAAACGAGTTCATCACGAAATTTTCATAGGTTTCTCTGCTTGTTCAACCCCAAAATGCCTATTTCCCCATCGGTTAATCGAAGTCCCACATCCTTCTAGGTTGCTGGACTGAAAGCCACGTTTATTGATCCTCGGTGATTGAAGCAGTGGTCAGAGATTCTAATTATCTGATAGAATATCAAGGGAAGCTGTACTCCCTACGTAGAATCATGGTTTTTTTGTTGTGTTTTTTGTTTTTTGTCTTTTTGAGTTGGAAATGAAAGGACTGTTATCACAATATGGAAGAAACACCAGATAGGCTTAGTCAGGCTAAGAGACGGTAAGAGATTAAGCAATAAAGAAAGGGAAACTTTGAAGGACAAAACCCAAAACACCACCTCACGTGGAATATTAACAATTTTAGGGGCGCCTGGGTGGCTCAGTCGGTTAAGTGTCCGACTTGGGCTCAGGTCATGATCTCACAGTTCGTGGGTTCGAGCCCGCATCGGGCTCTGTGCTGACAGCTCAGAGCCTGGAGCCTGCTTCGGATTCTGGGTCTCCCCCTTTCTCTGCCCCTCCTCTGCTCACACTCTGTCTCTCTCTCTCTCTCTGTCTCAAAAATAAACATTAAAAAATAAATAAATAAATAAATAAATAAATAAATAAAATTAACAATTTTAGATGATCGAAGTAGAACGTGTTTCTCAAAATCCATTTCCTTTTTGCTAGACATTTAATACTGTCCATGTAGTGATGCTACTCGTGTTAAATAGCGGAGATGTTGGGGGGTGGCACGCACGAGGATCAATTTCAGGTCGTCTCGTATCAAGTAACCAAGCCAAGCCGTCATTCTTTGGCTCATCTGATCCATTTCTTTGTAAGTGTGTCCCTTCTGGCTTGGAATTCTGTTTTATGTTCTTTTCTCAGGTACAGAATGTATGACCTTTCAAGCACTTTCTATACCAAGCCTGTATGGAAAACGGTGAATCCCCAAATAGAAGAAACTGTCCAATTTACAGCCTTAAATGCATCTCAGGAGTTTCTGAATTATTTACAAACAAACGCTCTCATTGTCGACTTATGGGGTCTTCAAGGTACCACGTTTGCTTCCTCTTTTGCACGATGCATTCTTCAATCAGATATCACGTCAATATATCTAGGGTTGCCAAGGATGTGGAGGAGGGAGGGGGTCAGGGTCTTAATAGCCCAGGGCGGTCTTCTCCTGGGTCCCTGGGCTCTAGTCCACAGGGGATTGAATGGCTTAAACCTCTCCATGTAGGGGCGCCTGGGTGGCTCAGTTGGTTAAGTGTCTGACTCTTGATTTCGGCTCAGGTCACGATCTCACGGTTCATGAGTTCGAGCCCTGCGTGGGGCTCTGCGCTGACAGTGCGGAGCCTGCTGGGGATTCTCTCTCTCCCTCTCTCTCTCTCTCTGTCCCTCCCTTGCTGGTATTCTGTCTCTAAATGAATAAACAAAGAAACATACATTAAAAAAAAAAAATCTCTTCACACAACACTGGGCCTGGAGGTGTTTCTTTCCTTGATGGTGTCTCCCTCACATTACAGAAGGCTGCGCCCAGCTGGACTGCTCTCAGTCGGACCTCATGGTCACAAGTGAAGGCCACGTCATGGTGGACACCAAGAAAATGTCCACTCTGATGGATCCAGGCCAGGTGTGCCCATTTATGTGACATTCAAACGGGCATCGCACGTGACAGCTGCTTAGGGATCATCGGTGTTCCTTCCACTTAACAAATGTTTTCCTTATTTACTGCTGTGTTCCCCCAGGGGCTTCAACCCTGCTCACCACACCCTCACCCCCACCCCATCTAGGGGGGTAAAACTGCCAGTCCCAAAGGGTATGCAGATAACCCCGCGAAAGGCTAACCTGACATGTTTTTTGTAGACGCCATCAACTCAGATATCGGAACTCTACATGAAGCTGCTCAAGTTAGAGCAGGAGACAGAGCTGCTCAGAGACACCAACAGAGCCCTGAGAGAAGAAAACGTGTTTCTCAAACAATCACTTGAGAAGGTCGGTTCTACTCAACAAGGTGAGAGGCTACGTAAGTCTTGCTTAAGTTTCTCTCTAAACTCCTACGTTTGAGATGGATATTTATATATATATATTTTTTAAATTTTTTATGTTTATTTTTGAGAAAGAGAGAAAGAGATCAGGGGAGGGTCAGAGAGAGAGGGAGACACAGAATCTGCAGCAGGCTCTAGGCTCCAAGCTGTCAGCACAGAGCCCAAAGCGGGGCTTGAACTCACAAACTGTGAGATCGTAACCTGAGCTAAGGTTGGATGCTTAACCAACTGAGCTCTGAGATGTGTATTTGTATTTCAAAGAAATTTACTTTTTAATGAGTTGATCTATATCTTGTTTCATAAAAAAAAAAAAAAATCTGAGAATTTTTTCCCCTTCTGCCTGGATGTGTCTCAACCTGTGCTTGATAAATGCTGGTGTAGATTGCCACCAAAATAAATATGTACATAGAGACTTGGGAGAGCAGATGTTGAAATAAATGTTCTGTCTCCTCACCACCTCAGCACATAAGCCTTCCAACACCCTGAAGCTAACTTGGACGGCAGCACACCCTCCAGCAGCCAGAGAGATGAACCAAATGTACACTCGGCCAGCCAGCTCCGACAGAGAATTTGCCAAAGCCCTTAAGCTGTTCTACCACAGCATGAACCAAGCAAGAGGGCAGCTTCTCCGACTGAGACAAGAGAAACCTCCTGTAAGTAACCAGAATCCTGGGAGCAACAGGGTTCTTCTTCCATTAGATTTAGGCATTGGAAAGAACTGCATTTCTTTTAAATTTTTTAATATTTATTTTTGGGAGAGACAGAGCATGAGTGGGGGAGGGGCAGAGAGAGAGGGAGACACAGAATCCAAAGCAGGCTCCGGGCTCCGAGCCATCAGCACAGAGCCCGATGCGGGGCTCGAACGCACGAACCGTGAGATCATGACCTGAGCCGAAGTCGGTCGCTCCACCGACTGAGCCCCCCAGGCCCCCTGGAAAGAACCGCATTTCTTGAGCTGGGGGATATGTGTGTTCAACAAGAGAGCAGGCGGAGGCCTGAACAGTGTGTCCGCTGCTCTCCTGGGCATCTGTCTCTGCTCTTGCTTTTTTTTTTTTTTTTTCCAACGTTTATTTATTTTTGGGACAGAGAGAGACAGAGCATGAACGGGGGAGGGGCAGAGAGAGACGGAGACACAGAATCGGAAACAGGCTCCAGGCTCCGAGCCATCAGCCCAGAGCCTGACGCGGGGCTCGAACTCACGGACCGCGAGATCGTGACCTGGCTGAAGTCAGATGCTTAACCGACTGCGCCACCCAGGCGCCCCTGCTCTTGCTTTTTTATTCAAGTTCACTGCTGGCTGTTTCCAGGTAGTGAGATTCATTGACTTTATGACTTACACAGTATCCCAGAAACACAGATTTGGCTTGCTGTTATAAACCAAATAAATACAATTCATCACACTAAAATGCTAGAGGAGGTGCCCCGGGTAGAGGAGGTGCTCCGTCGGTTAAGCATCCAACTCTCGACTTGGGCTCAGGTCACACATGATCTTGCACACCGTTTGCGGGTTCAAGGCCCGCTTGGGATTCTCTCTCTGCCCCTCCCCTGCTCACGTGCTCACTCTCTCTCTTAAAATAAATAAGCATTTTTTTAAAAAAGATACTATAGGAGAAAAAGCAAGGTTACTTCAACAGAATCAGAAAAAGCAGGTGACAAAATTCAGCATCTTGCCATGATAAAAACTCTTAGCATATTAGGAATAGAATGGACATCCCTCAATCTGAGGAAGGCAGACTTAAGCACAGAGCAAGCATGATCCCTAATGGTGTAGCGCTGGATGCTTTTTCCCTTTTACATCAGGAAGAGGTCAGGGATGCTAGCCAACTTGACTTCTGTGTGACACTGTACTTGAGCACGAAATACAGGAATAACGTTGAAAAGGGGAAAAAGTAACAGCAACAATAGCATATGTTTATACAACACTTACTAAGTGCTTTACGGTTACTCAATTCTCACAGCCCGATGTCGTCGGTACCATCATTAGCCTTATTGTACAAATGACGGGTCTAAGGCACAAGACAGGTTAAGTAACTTGGGTGAGGACACAACCAGTTGACTAGCAGGACCAACCTCCAAACCCAGCAAGGGTCCCTCCACAGTCTATGTTCTCTCCTACTACCCCATGCTGCCTCTGTTATTATTCTCAGATGACCTGTGTATGCAAATTAAAACCCCAGAAGAATTTATAAATTACTAGAATTACAAAGTTGCTGGAAAGAAAATCATATATATATATATATATATGTATATATATATACACACACACACACACACACACATACATATACGTTTGTTTTGTTTTGAGAGAGAGAGAGCGTGCACGGGAGGGGCAGAGAGAGAGGCAGAGAGAGAATCCCAAGCAGGCTCCGCACTGTGAGCGCAGAGCCCGATGTGGGGCTCGAACTCACAAACCGCGAGATCGTGACCTGAGCCAAAGCTGGACGCTTAACTGACTGAGCCACCCAGGCGCCCCAAGAAAATCAATATTTAAACATTAACTGCATTTGAGGAGTGCCCGGGTGGCTCACTTGGTTGAGTGTCTTACTCTTGATTTCGGCACAGGTCGTGCTCTCATGGTCCGTGGGCTCAAGCCCCGTGACAGGCTCCGGGCTGACAGTGCAGAGCCTGCTTGGGATTCTCTGTCTCACTCTCTGCCCCTCCCCTGCTCTCTCTGTCTCACAATAAATAAGCAAACGTTAAAAAAAAATTAACTGCGTTTGAATATAACAGCATCCAACAGCACTGCCTTGTGTAAAAGATGCCATTGATCATTGCATCAAATCCAGGAAGTACTTAGGCCTATAGCTAACATAGAACTGTGTTATAAAGCCCATAAAACTATGGCCTGGTATGGAGAAAATGTTAAACTTCGCTTGAGAGATGTTAACGAAGATCTAAATAAATGGTGAAACGTGCTAGGTGTCCACAGTTTGGAAGAGTTGCAATTGCAACTCTTTCGAGTCCCCCTGAGAGTCACCGTAACCCAACCAAATGTAACGGGATCTGACGAGACGATGCTATACTTGAGATGGGATTGCGAAAGCAAAGAACAGCCAAGACCCAAACACAAGCGTAGGAAGCCTTGCCCTACCCGATGCCAAGGCTTACTTTAATGCTATGGTAACAGACGGCAAAGTATCAGCCCCAGTGCGAATAAGGTAACCAAAGGAGAAGGACAGAAGGCCCGGAAATAGATTCACCCAGGACCAGAGACACGCCCTGTGACCGACGAGGGACTGCGGTGAAGGCAGCAAGGGTGGATTTTACAACAAACGGTGCTAGAATTAAGAATACATACCCGGGCGCCTGGGTGGCTCAGTCGGTTAAGCGTCAGACTCTTGATCTCAGCTCAGGTCACGATCTCACAGTTTTGTGAGTTCGAGCCCCGTGTTGGGCTCTGTGCTGACAGTGTGGAGCCTGCCTGCAATCCCCTCTCTCTTCCTCCCACTCTCTCTCTCAAAATAAATACATAAAAAATTTTATGTATATAAATAATTTTATGTATATGTATATAAAATTTTTTTTTAATTAAAAAAAAAAAGAATGCATACAAATGCATTCCAAAATGAAATTGGAATCTTATCTAAGACTATAGCCAGAAACCAATTTCAGGTGACAACTAAGGACCCAACCGCAAAAGGTAAAAAGCCTAGAGATGATCATGACCTTGCGGTGACAGGACAGGAGAAAACACCCGGCTGTCAAGGGAAACACCGATAGACGCACCTGTACTAAATGGTACACTTTGGCCCAGATACCAAAATAAAGGCAAAAGAGGCCAGGAAAGGTTATTTACACACAACACGTTTAACATGTAATGAACTAAGATCCAAAGCAAAGAACTACACAAACCAAAAAGAAAAATAGCCCAACAGAAAAAAAAAAAGAAAAAAAAAAAGGCCAATAGACACATCAAAGGGTGCTTAACCTCTTGAGTAGTTCGGGAAACACTAATTGAAACCACAGTGAAACGGTATTATAAGCCCACCATGCTGGCAAAACTTAAAGGTCTAAAAATACCCAGCTGTGATGACGGGATGAAGCAACAGAAACCCATGCATTGCCGGGAAGAGTTTAAATTGGTTCGACCACTTAGAAAAAAAAATTTTTTGCCACTTACCTCATTAAAAGTGGGAAAATGCATCAACCCTAGAAGCCTGCGACTCAGCTCTTCGCAGAGTCAGCTGGTTCTGCAGACGATTCGGCCCCAAGGCCCCCAAGCAGTGGTTCTCAGAGGGTGGTCCCCCTGCTAGCAGCTCCAGAATCATCTGGGGTCTTAGAGGTCCAAACCCCAGGGCCCCTGCCAGACCTGCTAAACCAGAGCCCTGGAGTGAGGCCCAGGAGTCCGTGCTTTAACGAGCCCTCCAGGTGATACTGCCTCGGAACTGAAGTCCGAGAACCACCTCACTAGGCTCTCAATGCACGGATTTGTCTCCCACGTACTAGGATCGTTCTAGTTATACACCATTCTTGAGAGAATTGAGGAAATAGTCACTCGGACCATTTCCTATTCTGTGGTTCAGATGAGGGACCGGCTGAAAAATTCTGCAGAAACCCACGCCTGTATGCCCCAGCTGCTCTTAATCCCTCCCTCCTCCATAACAACCCGGCACCGAAAACCCCAGCGGAAGAGAGGTCAGGGAAGCACCGCCCCCCCCCCCCCCCCCGCGCCGGACCGGGGAACCCTAGCCACATGCCAGTCGATGAATCTCAGCACCACGCGTCAGCGCTGACTTCCAAGTCCACCAAAGATGCCATCCAGTAGGATCCCGTAAATGGACAGGAAACGGGCAAAATATACGGTTCAGGCTGCATTTCAGGTGGCACAAGAAGAAAATGATGATCACGGAAGTCAGGCTAGTCGTGGTTGTTCCTGGGGGAGAGAGGGTGTGACCTGCGGAGGTCTGTGTCGCGTAGGTGTATTCTCTTCTACACATTAAGGGTCCTCGTGTGCGCCTGTCTCTCACAATTGCAGAGAAAGAAAATCTGATGAGGGGAAAGACACTGTAAACAAGGCTAAAAAAAAAAAAAAAAAAAAAGCCACACCCCATTTGTATTGTTTTTCATCACAGAGTAGTATTCAGAAAATATAAACGACGACGTTTAAGAGAAAACCAGGATGGAAAACACACTGGAAGCAATGGCCTAACTAAGTATCCGAGCTGCCATCTCACTAGTGATCCGGGAACCACCTGCAGGGACGCTCGGTGCCCTCTGCCCGCTCCCGGCTCGTGAGCGCGGTCACCCTCCGCTCCACTGTCGCACGCGGGCACTCGGGCCCACCCGCGCCCCTGCACCCGCCTCCCCGGGGCGGGGCCCGCAGCAGGCAGCCCACACTCCGCTACCGACGGGCGCACCCGCACCCCCACCCCCGCGCGGTCCTTGGCAAACCCCAGAACTCCCCCGGCATTAAAGGCATGCGGGTCATTCCGATCTGAATGAGCCCTCCTCTCCAGCAGCAGCAACCGAAGGCCGGGCCGGCGGCCTTCTCCACGCTGGACAGGCCCCCAGGGGACTCACCACCTCTGCCGGCAACTTTCCGACGAGACTCGTCGGCAGAACTTCCGGGCACCCCAACTGAAGCTGCTATCCTTCCCCCCCGTTCCTTCATTTCCAGGAGGAAGATGAAATGCTTCGACCGTTCGTACAGCAACAGGCACAGAGGTTAAAGGACTTGGGAGACGTGCTGGAGTCCAGCTTGCGGAGGCTGAAAAACGATGTCGCCGTCATCGTGAAAAAGAAGAGGGCGAGTTTGCCGCACGCAGAATAGCGCGGACGCAGCCGCTGACAACCCCTGAGCTCTGGGCGAAGCTCCCCCGCGCAGCCTGACTAACTCGGCTACCCGAGCTGCGCTTGCGCTGTGGGCTCAACGCACTCCAGTCATTGCTTGTGCCGCTTCTGTCCTTCAGTTTGATTTACAGTCACGTAGAGATGAATCCACACGCAGGGCGAAGGTGGGCTGGGAGACAGGAGGTCTGGGGGATGGGTGGTTAGCAGTCTGCGCGCTGGCCCTGGACTGTCTGGGGCTCAGTCCTCCCATCTGTCACTTCCCGACTGTAGCTGGAGGCAAACGCCCCCTGCCCCCTCCAGCCTCTGTTCCCTGTTAGGTGGAAATGAGAGCAGCACTAAACTGCAGATGGGTAACGGATGCAAAGCACCTGTAAAGCACTTAGCACAGCACCCTGGGCTGAGAAAAGCACTTAGCTCAGCACCCGGGCTGGGAAGGACTTAGCACAGCACCCCACAAACCAAAGCAGCTGATAAGCATCTGCCATTGATATTTTGATGGTAAACAGTTTGAAAGTTCAAATAAAGCTGTTGTGATGAATTTCTTGCTGTCAGACCTGGAGACTTCACAGTTATTTCAAGCCTCTCCTTTGGTATCCTTGCTCTGAAAACATCCACTTATTTTGCCTTCATGAGTTTATCTGAAAATGGTTCAGTGCTGTATCGTGTACCCATGCAGTGTGGGTCCGCGGGGCCAAGGTTGAGACCTTCGGGAAGATCTCCCGACAGGTAGTCGATCTCAGGTGATCCTGGTTCCGCAAAGAACTGCCGGGTGGGTCTCCACCGCCGAGGGCTGACGCACTGGGCGCTCCGGCGGGGGTGGGGAGGGCTGTAGAGAGACCTCCTGTGGCCAGAGAGCCCCTACTGGTACCAGCAGCACTAAGGATACTGAGACTCCGTGAGCATGTACGTGTGCCGGGCACCAAGCTACGTGCTCAACGCGTTAGCCCATTTCATTCATTACCATCCTATGAGTTTGGCACAGTTATCTCCCCCGTTTTGAGGTTTTAAATAAGCAAGGCCTGTGCAGGCCTCTGAGTGAGCAGAAGTCTGCAGGTGGCGTTCTAGACCACCGTGCCCTGTGCACAACTGTCCCAGGTTGGGGAGGCGGGAGGGAGGCTGGGCTGATTTGTGTAAGAAACCAGGACGGAGGAAATAGACGTGACAGCCCCAATCCTTGCCCCCTAAAGTATGAAGTTAGGGCAATCAAACAGGATGAAACAAACTCTATGGCAGGCCAGCTATCAAGGCCTCCAAGAGGAGCCTCCCAGAAGCAGGGAGTCTGGGCTGGTGATTTCTGCTTAATACTAGGAACCAGGGGCTAATCGAGGAGGCCTGGGCGGGGAACCAGGGGCTCTGGGGCAGGACCAGTGTACGCACAGCAACTAAAAAGTAACCTGAAACAGTGAAGCCCAAGTGTGGAGCTCTGCGTGCTGATGGCCGCAGGGACCGGGTCTGCAAAGCAGCAGGGAATCCTGGAAAGCCTGGCAGAGAGGCCGAGGGAAGCAGGAATGGCTAATACCTCGTGGACTGAGCCTCGGCGTTCTTTGCCAGTTTGCAGAAATAATTGCAGAAGTAACAGGCTTTCTGCAAAAGGGTGGCTGGAGGAGCCTCAAGGTTAAAAAGGATACTCTGGGGGTGCCTGGGGGGGGGGCTTAGTCAGTTAAGCATCTGACTTCGGCTCAGGTCATGATCTCACAGTTCGTGAGTTCGAGCCCCACCTTGAGCTCTATGCTGACAGCTCAGAGCCTGGAGCCTGCTTCGAATCCTGTCTCCCTCTCTCTCTGCCCCTCCCCGACTTGCACTCTGTTTCTGTCTCTCAAAAACAAATAAACGTTAAAAAAATTTTTTTAAAGATAATCTGTATGAGACACACTTGTATCTCAGGCTGGAGGAGGCCCACGCAGGTTGTGCGCACCGGCATCCACCTCAGAGCAGGACACGGCCCACACAACGCGAAGCTGGAGAGAACACCTAACAACGTGCAGCCTCACCCAGCGGGTCCCAGATGCACATCTAACCCGGATCAGTCGGCTCCAACCTGCAGACCCCCTGAATGCAAACTGCTGGGGGCCGCTGCGGACCCCAGTGTTGTTCTAGGATTCTGACACGTGGCCACTCTGTTGCTCCCGAACACCTTCCTGATTTGGGAGAAGATAAGAACTTAGTTCAAGGTCCCCCAAATTAGGGCAGAGCTGAGGGCAGAGGATGGGCAATACCCACACCGCCAGCATGAATCTCCGTGTTCACTTAGACGCCCTCTTCTGTGCAGGTAGCACAGAGGGGCTGCTCGACACCATTAGTTCTCCTCTCGATACCACGCTTCTCCCTGCAGAGCAGAAGCTTCATGAAGGCAGCGGCTGCCTCTTCGT
This sequence comes from Prionailurus viverrinus, assembly GCF_022837055.1. Classification (NCBI taxonomy): domain Eukaryota; kingdom Metazoa; phylum Chordata; class Mammalia; order Carnivora; family Felidae; genus Prionailurus; species Prionailurus viverrinus. The sequence goes on from NC_062577.1 coordinate 1,009,223, forward strand.
GGCACAGAGCCCCGGGTATGTGTTTATTTTACGCTTATTACAAAAGGAAAAGTCTCTGCCTTATTTTAGGGCTTCAGAAGACAACCTGGTTAAATACAAAAAATAAACAGGAGAAAAATCCTGGTTAGGCGGTGAAAGTGGGTGGAAACTTACCAGCTATACCCATGAAACCAATCACAGGTTCGGAAGCAGAGAAAGCAGCGGCACAGGCGAGACCACTTGGGGGGGGGTGTGTCTGCCACCACCTCAAATACTTAGGTCCAAGCACAAAACCACCGTTCCATCGACAACCCTTTATTATTCAACTTAGGTAATAGTCAAAAACTCAGTTAGTGTGGATGGGCGAGAAACTAGGCTAACATAGCAAAAAGTGCGTTTTCCTTTGGCAAAGGCCCAAACAATACGTAGAGACACTCATCAGAAGGGGAGATCCCACTCAAAATCAAGGTGAGGAAAATAGCAGTTACTGCCTTACAGGAACACCAGCCCGAGTGCCTCATCGGGAGTCTGTCAGCAACACAGATCAAGACACCCCCCCCACCCTCTAGTCCGCCAGCTGACTTATAAGCATTGACGATGAACTCTTCGATGAAGAAGTCAAATATCGGTTCTGTTCCACGAGCAATAAAATCACAAAGTCAACAAAGATTTGAAATTTAGGGCAAGCTAGTACAATTTCCTGCTTTTAATGTGCACGTATTTTAGATCTGACAACTTTTTCACGTGTAGCGTTTCAAATTTCAAACAAAAAAGCCATGAATGAATTCATGCATGTCCTGCCTTCAGTCAATTCTTCCAACGTCTAGACTTCAGAGCTGCTGATGACGCTAAATTCCATGCCACGTTGGTTGAGTCTGTCAATCAACTTTGTTCTGAAGAAGGCGGCTCCTGGGGTGAAGACCCCGCCCCTGTAAGACAGAACAAGGAAAACAGTGCCGGAGGCCGGTCTCCAGGCCTCCCCTCTGCTAGCGTGACCCGCCGGAGAAGCAGCTATCCAGCTATCGAGCCAGCAGAACTCCTGAAACCATTGTTCCCTCATGGACACGTTTGGGTTCCATTCTGAAAATGAGCCAACGAACAAAGGAGCTACAAAATCGGGACGAAGCTAGCAGCCCCAGCAAACCCGTCCAGACTGGCCCAGCCCCCAGGACACGGCTGTGTGCTCGAGGGGCAGTGAGGGCCATCAACCCAAGGGACTCCTGCTGCTCATAAAGCCAGTCCTCGGAGTCAGGAGGATAGAAAAAGGACCTGAGTGAAATAAACTTAGGCAATAAATTATTATGAAAGCATAAATAAGGCTTAAACTGGATGCAAGAAGTTTCTTTAACTATAATGACTAACATTTAAAAAAATATGTTAAATATTTTCAAAGGGTATAGAGCTGACGCTTGAATAACATGGGTTTGAACTGCGTGGGTCCACTTACACGTGATTTTTTTACAGTGTAGTACTATAAATGTACTTTGTCTTATGATTTTCTTAACATTTTCTTTTCTCTAGCTTGCTTGGTTGTAAGAATGTAGTATAATATATGTCAACAGTAAGCTATTAGTTAAGTTTGGGATGGGTAGTTAAAAGTTACACATGAATGGGGTGCCTGGGTGGCTCAGCTGGTTGAGCGTCCGACTTCGCCTCAGGTCACGATCTCACGGTTTGGGAGTTCGAGCCCCACGTCGGGCTCTGTGCCGACAGCTCGACGCCTGGAGCCTGCTTCGGAATCTGTGTCCCCCTCTCTCTCTCCGTCCCTCCCCCACTCACACTCTGTCTCTCTCTCTCTCAAAAATAAACAAACATTAGAAAAAATTTTTAAAAGTTATACATGGATTTTTGACTGCGCGGGGGGGGGGGGGTCAACTGTAGAATTATTTGAAAAAATCTAATGAGACTTTGCTTTATACACTGTTTATGTCCGTCACTTAATACCGTTTCGGGTCATATCTACATTTATTTGTTTCCGAGTTGGCGGGCCTATGGCTCATTTGTAACGCTGGCCTACTTCTACAGGAACAGTTAAAGGCTCCAGTGACAGAGCCCAATCGATAATCATCTAGCCAAGCTGCCATGAATGAATCCACACATGGTATCAGGGCCGCCCATGGCCAGCTGGGTATCATCAGCACTGACTAGAGGCTCCTGATACTATTTAACAACGAGGGCCTTTATAGCGTAGCTGACTCCAGACCTGAGCTGTTTTTACAAGGAACTAAAGTCAACTTACGTGACTCCCACACTTCCTGTCTCCTCTCATTTATCTATCTCTGCACTGTTCTCAGAGGCCACTAAGACACGGTCCTTCTTACAAATTTAATTTACCTCTATCTTTGGTTCAAAGGGAACATGCATGCTTATGTGCAGACCCACTGCCTGAAAACAGCATCAAAAGAAGCGAAAATATAACGCGGATGAAAAAGGCCTCTTCGAAGTAGAAGAAAACCAGACTTACATGCTAGGAAGATCAGAGGCGTCATTTAGAAGAGTCATAGCTGCCTGGACCATGGCTATGGGGGTAGCCACATAGCCAGGCTCTGCGGAAGACAGATGATCGAAGAAAGATGTTAATGCATTCGGCCACACTCAAAAATCAAATGGGAGGTTTTATTCTGACACTTGATTTTGGCTCAGGTCAGGATCGCACAGTTTATGGGTTCAAGCCCCACATCGGGGCCCGCGATGACAACGCGGCACCGGCTTAGGATTCTTTTTCTCCCCCTCCCCCACTAAAGCTCACGCTGTGTCTCTCAAAATCAATAAACTTAAAAAAAAAAAAGATTCAATTTCTTAAAGAAAAACAACTGAGTAACTTTAAAAAAAGTTTCTAAGCAAGGGGAACCTCAGTGTTTACAGTTCGGTCAAATAATAAAAATACAGTCGATTTATCTTAAGAAGCCTGGTGGGAATTTGAAAAGAAGGCAAGACACAACGATACTTTGCCATCTGGCTTGACTGAAACTGCAAAGCAGACCCCCTTTGATCTACCAGAGGTGGTGGTAATTACACTTATAATTAGGCTGTAATTCACAAGCAGAAGTGTCTCCGCACCGCTCTGTAAAATTGACAGCGAAAGTTCTTGAGCTTTTTTGGGTGACAGACCCTTTTAGCCGCCCATCAAAAGCCTGCATCCTCCCCAGGAAAACGCACATAGCGCACACATTTTGCAAACAATGTAGGGCTGTTCAAAGACTGCAAAGAAACCTTGGCCCACAGCTTTATGTTACAATTATACTGCTTTAAAATGACCCTTGAGTAGGAGAATATATATCAACCAGTCCCTTTTCTTATCAATATTAAAATATGCTGTTCAGAATTATTAAGTAATACTAAAAAAGAAAACCAGGGGGAGGGATACACTAACACAATTAGATTATAACAATGTCAATCCTTCCTTTAACAGAATAATTTATATTGTTACTTAAATAACTTGTGCGATTTATTTCTAAAATAATTAAGCTCTAAGAAAAAAACATCATAATACTGCTTTATACCTTAGGACAACGTAAAACGCCCCAGCACTCTTATGTCATATGTGAAATACCTGGTCCTTTCACCTGAGTACAAATTCTCGTATTTGGTTTGCCCTTCTCGGGACCAAAGCCTTGGCTGTATCCTTGACCAAAGAACCTCAATGTAAACGATGAGCCATCCATCTGAGGAAAAAGCAAAGGCCTTATTTATTAAAGATGTCATCTCCTTCCTAAACACAGTAAATATTCTATTTCGTATGAGACATTTTCAGCAGGTGAAAACATCAGTATTCTGCCGGAAGACCCTACCATCCTTTCAGCATGGGGCAAAAATCAGTTCTTTGAAGACACAAGTTTTGATGACGGGTGTGTTGCCAGGGGAGGGAGGTGGTGAGGAACTTGGATGCGGTACAAGTTCGGTTCCTAGGCTGTGGCCTACACAAGGACGGCACCACTGAAATAGTCGTTTCAGAGGACAAGCTGGAGGCAGTTTTTATTTTCGGACGGGGGTAACGGCAGAACGTGATAATCTGGTTTCACAGAGCTGTTTGAGGAGACAAGACAAAAACAGCCAACAAGTAGGGGCACCTGGGTGGCTCAATAGGTTGAGCATCTGACTCTTGACCTTGGCTCAAGTCATGATCTCATGGTTGTGAGATTAAGCCCCACATTTGGCTCCACGCTGGGCATGAAGCCTGCTTAAGATTCTCTCTCTCTCTCTCTCTCTCTCTCTCTCTCTCTCTCTCTTTTTCTCAAAAAAGAACAACTAGCCAACAAGTAATGGAAACACAGGCCAGACAGAATTGACCCCCTTGGAGATATAAAAACCTGATTCAAAAAATTAAATTCTGTAGGACTTATCCAAGCATCTTTCACAATCACTAAATTTAGAAATAAGGTAACAGAATTCAGTTGTGGTCAACCAATTTTTATTAATGAGACATAATTAAAATATGATCCCTGTCTTTTCTGGAGCTGATAGTTTAGTGAGAACACACACACACACACACACACACACACACACACACACTCAGATCTAATAAAAATATGAGACATGAATTAAAAGATGCAGGACGAGTTCAAAGGAGGGCATTATTAGATCTACTGGGGAAAATGGGGCAGGGTTTTGAAATGTGTCCTCTCTCTCTCTCTCATGGAAGTTTATCACACAGAAAGGTAGGGTGGTTACCAGGAAGGAGAAGCCATCAGTCAAAGGCAAGAAGGTATGTGGTATCACAGTGGACCGCAGTCTAACATGGCTAGAACCCACAGTCCAAGAGGAGAGGGGTGGCACTCGTGTTATCAGAGGTGCAGACAAGGACAGACACACGTGCTAGCACGTGTCCCCTCCCCTGCCTGATCACAGTCTCTCAGGCTGGGCACATATTCACTGTTACAACAATTTTCAATATGGTCTCCAGGCTGCTACTATCGACTCAGCAGGGTGGGCATGAAAATGAAACCCATCTGCCGTCCAGCACCAGATGATGAAGGACCTCACTCCTGCAGAGACGACTTCCATTCATTGGCACTCCAGGGGTGTGAACCAAAACCACGAAAATCTGACCTGGAACCCACCTACCTCCACCCCAGGGATCAAAACCTTGGCAGCACATTAGCATAACTGGCCTTTTAAAAAGCCCACTGTTCAGGCCACATTCCAGACCAAACAAACTTGAATCTCCGTCATCAGTCTGGGGCTCTTTCTCCAAGGTGAGAACCACTGCTCATATTTCCAGGCCCTGCTCCCATCTACTGCCTCAGCATGTCCTGACACAGGTTCGGGACAAGTCTTTGGAAAAACTCCCTGGGGGTGGGGGTGGGGGGTCCTGATCAAGTCCTAGGTAAGAATCACTGCATGTGCCACAAGTCAGGGAACCAGGTTGAAGAAGGCGGCGATGAGGTCAGATCCGTCTTAGACTGTGCACAGTAGTGGGGACAAATACTTACAAATCACCCATCTGATAAGGGATTAATATCCATACATACGGACCACCAAAAACTCAACAACAAGAACGCAAACAACTAATTCAAAAATGGGCAAAGGACTTGAATAGGCATTCTCTGAAGGCGACCTACAAATGGCCAATAGGCACATGAAAAGATGCTCAACATCACTCATCAGGGAAACGCAAATCAAAGCCACAATGACATTTCACACCCATTAGAACTACTATTAATAAAAACACAGGGGGCACCTGGCTGGCTCAGTCAGTGAAGCGTGTGACTCTTGATGTCAGGGTCGTGGTTTAAGCCCCATAATGGGTATAGAGATTACTAAAATAAAATAAAATAAAATAAAATAAAATAAAATAAAATAAATGAACTTAAAAAACAACGGGGAAACAAGTGTTGGCAAAGGCTATGGAGCAACCAGCACGTCCGTGCGCCATTGACGGGAACATAACATGGGTCGGTGCGCTCGAAGGGTCTGATGGCTCCTCAAAAAATTAAAAATAGAATTACCATAGGATCCAGCAATTGCACTTAGGGATATTGACCCCAAGAACCGAAAGGAGGATCCTGAGGATATATTTATACGCCCATGTTCCTAGCAGAATTATTCACGGTAGCCAAAGGGGGAAGTAACCCCAGTGTCTGTGGATGGATGAATGGAAATGTGGTACGTATGCACACAATGTGTGCGTGTGTGTGTGTGTGTGTGTGTGTGTGTGTGTGTGTGTGGAGGGCATGTGGCAGGGGAGTCTGTGTGTGTATGGTATGTGTGACTGTGTGCATGCGGGTAAGGGGTGTGGGGGGGGTTGTGTATGCGATATTGTGTGTGTGTGTGTGTGTAGGGGGTGTGCATGTGTGTCTCTTGAGAGTGTGTGAGTGTGTGTGTGTGTGTGTGTGGTGTGTGTGAGAGTGAAAATGAACTACTATTCGTCCTTAAAAAGGAATGAAATCTGACACCTGCTACAACCTGGATGAACCTGGAGGAGGTCACGCTGAGTGCAATAAGCCAGTCACAGAAGCACAAGGACTGTGTGAGTCCACCTGTACGAGGCACCGAGAATGGTCCAATTCAGAGAGGCAGAGAGGAGACTGGTGGTTGCCAGGGGCTGGGGGAAGGAGGAAAGGCGAGTTGTCGTTGAACAGGGACAGTTCTAGTTCTGCACGAGGAAAAGGCTTGGAGACGGGTGGTGATGGCTGCACAACAGCACAAATGTGCTGCGTGACCACACTAATTTGCATAATATGGATGTTTTGAATAACAATATGGATTTGATACCACTGAACACTTAAAAATGGTTAAGATGGTAAATTTTATGTGCCGTTGGGGGAAGAGGGAAAAAGGAAGGGAGAGGAGTCAGAGCCTCGTAAGGCGGGGATGATGGATTTGGGAGCAAAATCTAGAATGATGCCTATGTCTGTGACTGGACAGATGACGGTGCCACCAACTGAGCTGGGAAGTAAAGGAAGACGGGAGTTTGGAGGAAAGAAGCTCAGATTCCGCCACCTTCGGTTTTCAGCAGCTGGGCGTGTAAGCTGGAGACCTCAGGGGGTCTGCTGACCAGGCGCAGGGGGAGAGGGGTGGGGGAGGCTGGAGCCCTGGGGGTGGTCCACACCCAAGGGTGCCGGGAAGGAGGACAGGCACAGAGCGGTCACCTGGACTCAGAGGCCAAGGGAAGCAGTATTTCAAGGAGGACAATAATGTCAAAGAAAACAGCGAAGAAAGGCTCAGCGCATTGAACCCACTTAGCAGTTGTAAGAGCAGCGTGGACTCTGGAGAGGGGACCACACGGGGTGAGGGGCGCGCCCAGGACTCCTTCTTAGGTCCGCGTGTGTCTAGGATGCGGAGAAGGAACCCGTAGTGGGGCAGGTGGAGAATCACAGGACCACTGAGGTCACAGTAAAGGTGAAGACGCAGGCAGGACTGACTCTAGCGCCCGCCACACCCTGGCCGCGTGACCTTGGGCGCACAGACCCGCTCTGATGACTTCCTCCACCGTAAGCGGGAAGACTGAATGCGATGTCAAGCACTCGGCTCTGTGCCCACTGCACACAAGAAATGCTAGATTTGAGGAGCACGGGTGGCGGGACTAGTCCTGGGCGCAATTCTTCTCCGAGGGGAGGAAAGAAGGGGAGGGCAGGGGCCGTGGGTCGGAGAACAGGAATGGGGGGCGCACAGCACACGTTCTCGAGTCCACCTCGAGGCAGGAGGTGTGGCACCTGCAGACGGAGAGGAGGGCTGGGGCCAGTACCGGGTGAAAAAGCCCCTGGGAGGAGACGGACATCTAGGTGACTAACTACACGTAGCCGGAGCCTTAGACGGCGCTTTCTAGCGACGGGGGGAGGCGTGCACGTGGGGGCACACATTCGAGGCGGGGAGGCATGCATGGAGGGGCATGCATTCGAGGGGGGCTCCCATTCGAGGAGGGAGGCGCACGTGGGGGCACACATTTGAGGGGGGAGGCATGCATGGGGGGGCATGCATTCGAGGGGGGCTCCCATTCGAGGAGGGAGGCGCACGTGGGGGCACACATTCGAGGTGGGGAGGCATGCATGGGGGGCACGCATTCAAGGGGGGGAGGGCATGCATTCGTGGCGCTACCATCCTCTTGGGGGGAGGACCGTCCAGCGGTGCCTGGTGTGAGCGGGCGAAATAATGACCCCACTGGACCCAGGGTCTGTAAACCATGTGAGGGAAATGAAGCGCTCGTGTGCTGAGGATACCAGGGGTGTGCAGATGCAGGAAGGCATGGGGGAGGGGGGGGGAAAGGGGAGGAGGGGGAAAGGGGAGGAGGGGGAAGGGGAGGGTGGTGTGGGGGAGGAGGGGGAAGGGGAGAGCGGCATGGGGGAGGAGGGGGAAGGGGGAGGAGGGGGAAGAGGGAGGAGGGGAAATGGGGAGGATGGTGTGGGGGAGGAGGGGGAAGGGGGAGGAAGGGAACAAGGAAGGGGGAGTGTGGTGTCGGGGAGGAGGGGGAAGGGGAGAGCGGCATGGGGGAGGAGGGGGAAGGGGAGGAAGGGGAGAAGGAAGGGGGAGGGTGGTGTTGGGGGGAACGGGGAGGGCGGTGTGGGGGAGGAGGGGGAAGGGGCAGGAGGGGGAGGAGGGGAGGAGGGGGAAGGGGGAGGGTAGTGTGTGGAAGAGGGGAAGTCCAGCCGGGGGGGAGGAGAAACATGGACGACTAAACATTTTTGAGATCACTATGAGGCCTCACCCCAGTTTGGCTATGTACTCACTGTAGGAGCTCGGGCAAGGTTCTTGGCCTCTGTGCCTCAGTTTCCTCATTTGTAAAGTGGAGATAATACCTACCTTAAGGGGTGTCTGAAAAGACTAAGTGACCCAACTTACGAAAAGAACATAAAGGCACTTGTCAACATGGTAAGTGCCCCATCAAGTCTTATCTGTTATTGTAAATGCACTGAGGAAAAGTAAAAACAAATTCAGGAAAATTATTATTTTAAACACCTGTATACAAAAGAAAGGGTTACCTGTTTTTGTGTCGGGCCTTGTTTTGAAAAATAACCAAAGGAGAAGAGCCATGGGAACTAAGGGGGAAAAAAAAAACAAAAAACAAAAAACGCTCAGTGACATTTTTTAAAACTCACGGAAAATACTAGTAAAGACCTAATTTCGTTAAAATATCACTTACCTTTATGAGAAGTTGCCTTCCGATGCCAAACCTCACAAAGAATAAAAAGAAAAGTCCCGCAAACATCAGCTTAATAACAGAGGTGAGGCCTCCCATGTTTATATAAGCAGCGTACTGAACCTACAAGAGGGACAAAGTCAGAACGTCACCCCTACGTCTGCAGACTCAGTAACACAAGCGTGTCGGCTGCTGGTAACTTACTCTGTCCTCAAAAATGCTGAGCAAAAGCACTCTCCGCTTTATGAACGTGTTACGTTCTAAAAGCTTGCTCAGAAAGCAGACATTGGGAGCATATTTTTTAAAGACACTGTAGCTTCCTCTGCCTGAATGCAAAAGTCCACAAGAACGTAGCTACATTCAGTGATGACACATTATAGGATGTAGATATGTGAATGCTACTTACAACCCCTCCCACGAGAAAATAATCCTTTAACTTGAGATTCACTGTCTCCTTCAAGTCTCAAAAGTGGGAGCAGCGCCCTCACCCAAAGGAGTAAGACGATACCCCGGGGGTGGGGGGGTGCGGCGAGGCCAGAAGAGCCCAGACGCGTCCACAGGCAGGGGAGACTCCCTTCCAGCAGCTAAGACTCTAGACAGGGTTGGTGGGGGTTCGTGACCCCAGCGTTTCTGGACTAAATCTGCTGCTGTTCTGTTGCACTGACAAGGTACTCGGCGGGCCAGGTCTGAACTGTGGGGAGGCTACCTCCACTCCCACAATGCGAAGTGCTCTCCGCGCCCCATTCCGTGCACTTCCAGAAACTGAGGCGCGCCTTGGCTGGCCTTCCTGTTTTGCTTTACACACACAAAGCTCCTACATTAAACAGCGAGGGGGGCTGGAACGAACGCAGTGCTCTTTGTTAGGAGTTAAATCGGGCACACTTACGGGAGACTGCTCCAAGTTCTCGTGCAGGTAGCGCTGGGTCCGCCTCACAACAGACACATCCGCTCCCAGGAAAGGGACCGAGTAGCTGCTGAGTTCTCTGCAGTAGGAAAGTGGCCACCTGCAAGGTAGACCCGTGACCGCGGTGCGTTTTCTCCACTTACGGCTGGCTAACTTGGTGACTTTGTGAACCAAACATTCAACTTTTCTTGAAGCAGACCTGCCCTTCATTAAAGGCAGACCTGCCCTTCATTAAAATGTCCGCGTTCCCCACTACACCAAACAAGTGACAGGTGGGACAGCATTCCGAGGGCGCGGAACACAGCGTAGCTACGTTTTAGCCCACCGGTTTCCCTAGACGACACTCATTTCAACAGCCCAACTCTACGGCGAGTTCAGAGTTCTCACATACAAAGTTTTCACAGAAGAGTGCTATTAACAGATAATCTACACAAGATCATCACCCTTTAAAATGGAGGTTTTGGGGCGCCTGGGTGGCGCAGTCGGTTAAGCGTCCGACTTCAGCCAGGTCACGATCTCGCGGTCCGTGAGTTCGAGCCCCGCGTCGGGCTCTGGGCTGATGGCTCGGAGCCTGGAGCCTGTTTCCGATTCTGTGTCTCCCTCTCTCTCTGCCCCTCCCCCGTTCATGCTCTGTCTCTCTCTGTCCCAAAAACAAATAAATGTTGAAAATGGAGGTTTTACTGCATAAAATTTAGCTGATGTTTGATTTTGATATGGAAAAGTCACAAAACTCAAAAAATTTTTCCCCGAGTCCAAATATATTAATATCAAAGTACTTAAGCTTAGAATAATGCATTAATTGTATTTAATGTAGCTATGAAGACAATCCTGAACTTACTATAGAACAGTCTCAGATTTTCTAGTAGCATACTTTATTAATAATCAGATCAATGACAATATACTGAGACCAGATGTACTAAAGAACAGATTTTAGGGGCGCCTGGGTGGCGCAGTCGGTTAAGCGTCCGACTTCAGCCAGGTCACGATCTCGCGGTCCGTGAGTTCGAGCCCCGCGTCGGGCTCTGGGCTGATGGCTCAGAGCCTAGAGCCTGTTTCCGATTCTGTGTCTGCCTCTCTCTCTGCCCCTCCCCCATTCATGCTCTGTCTCTCTCTGTCCCAAAAATAAATAAACGTTGAAAAAAAAAAAAATTTTTTTTAAGAACAGATTTTGAGTCAATATACCTTCTTTTCAATTTCGGACCAATAATTGGGACGGGTTTCAGATTTGCTTCATTTCGTAGTTTTTTCAAATTACTCTGATCTCCAAAACCGTACACTGCTGACTTCCAGGTACCATCGTGAATACACATCCCCTGAAAAAATAATTCCAGAGTTAAAGAAACACGTCTTAATACCCGACTCCCTTTCGGCTCAGCTCACGATCTCACGGTTCTTGAGATTGAGCCCCACATGTCAGTGCAGAGCCTGCTTGGGATTCTTTCCCTCTCTGCCCCTCCCCTATGCTCGCTCTCTCCCTCTCTCTCTCAGAACAGATGAACATTAAAAAAAAAAAAATCTGTTCTCCAAAAAAGAAAGAAATAAACACATCTTAAGGGACAATTACTAATATGTAAAACCAAGGAACTTATAAGTATTTACAGAGAACATTTCACCTCTATTTGAGCAAGCCATAATCCCTTATTTAACAATCTTGAGATGAGTTTTCAGGCAGCATGAACACTCATTAGCTTGATCGTATTGGATATTTACACCAACACATGCTCTTTTTGCCTTCCGACCATCACTTACGCTCTTTTTAATATGCCACCGAGTTTCGCTTCATTTTCACTCAACCAGCTGGCCATATTCTTTCACAATTAGCCCTAATTCATGGGGCGCCTGGGTGGCTTAGTCGGTTAAGTGTCCGACTTCGGCTCGGGTCATGATCTCACGGTTCGTGGGTTCGAGCCCCGCATCGGGCTCTGTGCTGACAGCTCAGAGCCTGGAACCTGTTTCAGATTCGTCACCACAGAGCCCGGAGCCTGTTTCAGATTCTGTGTCTCCCTCTCTCTCTGCCCCTCCCCCACTCGCGCTCTGTCTCTCTCTGTCTCAAAAATAAATAAACATTTAAAAAAAATTCAAAATTAGCCCTAATTCTTAACCCTATGCCGATTCCTCGAAATTTCAAGATGCGTTCATGAGTACATTTACACACTGGCAACGCAGAGCCTGCCTGGGATTCTCTCTCTCCCTCTCTTTCTGCCTCTCCCCGGCTCTCTCCCTCTCTCTCTCAAAATAAATAAACTTAAAAAAAATTTAGAACGGGGGCGCCTGGGTGGCGCGGTCGGTTGAGCGTCCGACTTCAGCCAGGTCACGATCTCACGGTCCGTGAGTTCGAGCCCCGCGTCGGGCTCTGGCCTGATGGCTCAGAGCCTGGAGCCTGTTTCTGATTCTGTGTCTCCCTCTCTCTCTCTGCCCCTCCCCCGTTCATGCTCTGTCTCTCTCTGTCCCAAAAATAAATAAACGTTGAAAAAAAAAAAAAAAATTAAAAAAAAAAAAAAAATTTAGAACAGAAATAAATTATATAGAAACTAAAAACAGAACAGAGTAATGAAACCAGGAACTCTTTCTTTGAAAAGATCAACAAATTTGATAAACCTTTAGCCAGAATCATCAAGGGATAAAAAAGGACTCAAGCAAAATCACCAAAGAACAAGGGGAAATAGCCAATGCCACAGAAATATCGTTGTAGGAGAATATTATGAAAAACCACATGCCAACAAATTGGACAACCTAGAAGATAAAGGATAAATTCCCAGCAACATATAACCTACCGAAACTGAAGCTGGAAGAAACAGAAAATTTGAACAGACTAATTACCAGCAAGGAGACTGAATTGGTGATAAAAAACAAAACAAAACAAACAAACAACAACAAAAAAAACCCTCCCACCAGACAAAAGCCCAGGACCAGATAGCTTCCCAGGTGAATCCTACCAAATACCTACTCTTCTCAAATCATTCCCAAAAAGGGAAGGGGAACTTCCAAGCTCATTCTGAGGCCTGTATTACCATGATAGCAAAGCCAGATAAAGACACTACCCTCCCCCCAAAAAGAACCATAGGCCAATAGCTCTGATGAATATGGATGCAAAAATCATCAACAAAATGCCAGCAAACTGAATCCAAAAACACACTCAAAATGTCATTTGCCAGGATCGGGTGGGATTTATTCCCAGGATCAAGGGCGGTTCAATATTCACAAATCAATCAACACGATACATTACATCAATAAGAGAAAGGATAAAAACTGTATGATCATTTCAACAGGTGCAGGAAAGGCACCTGATAAGGTACAACCTCCATTCATGATAAAAAAACCCTCACAAAGTAGGTTTAGAGAGAACATACCTCAACATAGTAAGGGCCATATAAGAAAAAACCCACATTTAACATCATCCTTCACGGGGAAAAGCGGAGAGGGACGAGACAGGGCTGTCCACGCTCACCACTTTTACTCAACGCGATACTGGAAGTGCTGGTCACAGCCATCAGACGACAAAAAGAAATGAAAGGCATCCACATCAGTAAGGAACAAGGAAAACTTTTACTATTTGCAGATGACACGAGATATATAGATAGATAGATAGATAGATAGATAGATAGATCCGTCCCAAAAGACTCCATCAAAAAACCGCTAGAACTGATAAATGAATTCAGTAAAGTCACACGACAGAAATTAACGTACAGAAATCTGTTGCATTTCTACACACCCATAACGAAGCAGCAGAAAGAGAAATGAAGAAAACAATCCCATTTCCATCTGTACGAAAAAAATAATAATAAAACACCTATGAATAAACTTAACCAAAGAGGGGAAAGACCTGTACCCTGAAAACTATAAAACACGGATGAAAGAAATTAAAGAAGACACAAAGAAACAAAGGCTTTCCATGCTCCTGAATCGGAAGAACAAATATTGTTAACATGTCTATACTCCCCAAAGCAATCTACACATTTAATGCAATCCCTATCAAACACCACCAGCATTTTTCACAGAGCTAGAACAATCAATCCTAAAATTTGTATGGAAGAGCAAAAGACCCCGAATAGCCAAAACAATCCTGAAAAAGAAAATCAAAGCAAACTTCAAGCAGTGTTACAAGAGCTGTATGGTACTGACACAAAAAAATAGACACACAGATCCGAAGAGAATAGAACCCATAACACCCAAAAAATAAAAGAAAAAATGCAGTTAAAAAATGGGCAGAAGACATGAACAGACATTTCTCCAAAGAAGACATCCATATGGCCAACAGACACATGAAAAGGTGCTCAACATCACTCATCATCAGGAAAATGCAAATCGAAAACACAGTGAGATATCACCTCACACCTGTCGGAATGGCTAAAATCAAAAACCAAAGAAACAAGTGTTGGCGAGGATGTGGAGAAAAAGGAACCCTCGTGCACTGCTGGTGGGAATGCAAACTGGTGCAGCCACTGTGGAAGACCGTATGGGGGTTACTCAAAAAGTTGAAGATAGAACCGTATGATCCAATAACTGCACTATACTGGGTATTTACCCCCAAAATACAAAAACATGAATTCAAAGGGATACGTGTACCCCATGTTTATTGTACCATTATTTACCAAATTATGGAAGCAGCCAAAGTGTCCACTGATAGATGAATGGATAAAGAAGATGTGAGATGTGTGTGTGTGTGTGTGTATACACACACACACACACACACACACACACACACACACAAAATGGAATATTATTCTGCCATAAAAAGGAAACGAAATCTTGCCATCTGCCAGGACACGGATGGAGCTGGAGAGTATAATGCTAAGCAAAATAAGTCAGAGAAAGACAAATACTATATGATTTCACTCACGTAGAAGTTAAGAAAACAAGCAAGCAAAGGGAAGGAGAGAGAGACAAGCTAAGAGACAGACTCTTAACTATAGAGAACAAACTGACGGTCACCAGAGGGGAGGCTGACGGGGGGATGGGGCCAACAGGTGATGGGAGACTAAGGAGGGCGCTTGTTGTGATGAGCACTGGGTGATGTAGGGAAGTGATGAATCACTATACTGTACACCCGAAACTAACAGAACACTGTATGTTAACTGTGCTGAATTAAAATAAAAAATTTTAAGGGCTGCCTGGGTGGTTCAGTCAGTCAAGTGTCCAATTCTCGATTTCAGCTCAGGTCATGATCTCATGGCTCGTAAGTTTGAACCCCGTGTCCGGCTCTGTGCTGACAATACAGAGCCTGCTTGGGATTCTTTCTCTCTCCCTCTCTCTCTCTGCCCTCCCCTGCTCTGTCTCTCAAAATAAACATTTTTTAAAAATTAAAAACTTAAAAAAAAAAAGAAAGAAAGAAAGAAAGAAAGAAAGAACGCTTACTCTGTAGCCAGCCTTTCCATTTTGTAAATGGTATCTTCTGATAAACGGATACTCTCCATTTTAAATGTATACAAATTATCACTTTCTTTTTTTATTTAATGCCTTGTGTCTCTTTTAAGAAGCCATTCCTTATCCATCACGGTGACTATACAGTGAATATGGTATTGCATATTTGAAAGTTGCTAAAAGAGAAGATCTTAAAAGTTTTCGTCACAAGAAAAACAAATTTGCAAGCGTGTATGGGGACGGGTGTTAGACTTATCACAGTGATCATTGTGCAATATAATCCAGTACATACAAATACCAAATCGTTGTGTCATACAGCTGAAACTAATGTTACATGTCAATTATGCAATAAAAGAATAGTAAAATAAATGTGTGGGGGAAAAAGAAGCCATTCCCAACCCCAAGGCCGTGAAATACACATCATCTTCTCAAAGCTTTACTGTTGTTGCCTCCCACATTGAGGTCTGCAATCCACCTAAACTTAATTTCTGTACATTGTGCAAAGTATGAGTCCAGCTTCATGTCTCTCCCTCTGGACACCCGGTTGTCCCAACATCATCTCCTGAAAAGCCCCTTTCCCCTTGATCTCGAACTTCTAACCTCCAGAGCTGTGAGAACAATAAATTTCTGTTGTTTAGGCCACTTGATGTGTGGTAGTTCGTTAAGGCTGGCCTAGGAAACTAATGGAGACACAACTACCAAAACTGACTTAAGAGGAAATAGAAAATCCTGGTAAACCTATAAAAAGTAGAGAGAGGGGCGCCTGGGTGGCGCAGTCGGTTAAGCGTCCGACTTCAGCCAGGTTACGATCTCACGGTCCGGGAGTTCGAGCCCCGCGTCGGGCTCTGGGCTGATGGCTCAGAGCCTGGAGCCTGTTTCTGATTCTGTGTCTCCCTCTCTCTCTGCCCCTCCCCTGTTCATGCTCTGTCTCTCTCTGTCCCAAAAAAAAAAAAAAAAAAAAAAAGTTGAAGAAAAAAAAAAATTTAACAACAAAAAAAAAGTAGAGAGATTGAATTAGTAACCAAAAAACTTGCCACAAAGAAAAGCCCAGGCCCGGATGATCTCATTAATGAATTCTACCAAACATTTAAAGAATAACAGGGGCTACCTGCGTGGCTCAGTCAGTTAAACGTCCGACGTTGGCTCAAGTCATGATCTCACAGTTCGTGAGTTCGAGCCCTGTGTCACGCTGTGTGCTGACAGCTTGGAGCCTGGAGCCTACTTGGGATTCTGTGTCTCCCTCTCTCTGACCCTCCCACCCTCATACTCTGTCTCTCAAAAATAAACATTAAAAAATTTTTTTTCAAAAAGAAAAAAAAGAAAGCCATCATAGAAAAACAACATATTACATAAGGAGAACACGGATATGAATGTCAGTAGATTTCACATCAAAAAATATGCTAGCAGTGGGGCAGCTTGGGTGGCTCAGTCGGTTGAGTGTCGGACTCTTGATTTTGGCACAGGTCATGATCTCACAGTTTGAGCCTCGCATTGAGCTCTGGACAGACAGTGCGGAGCCTGCTTGGGGCTCTCTCTCTCTCTGCCCCTCTCCCGCGTGCACGCACAAGCATTCTGTCTCTCTATTTGCCCCTCCCCTGTGCACTCTCATTCTCTCTCCCTTTCTCTCAAAATAAATAAACTTAAAAAAAAAATTTTTTTTTAAATGCTAAGAGGCATACCGAAAAAGCCAATAAAGGAGTTAATTTTGAAATTGTAACAAATAATTACATGAAAAGATGACGGGAAAGAAAGGACAGGGAAAGATAATACATGGGATAAACAGGAAATAAAGAGCAAGATGTCAGACTCAAGTCTCGTCCTATTTTCATTATTTTAAATGTCAATGAACTGAACACTATACTCAAAAAGTAGAGATTATCAAACTGGGTTTAAAAAAAAGAAATGCCTGGGGCGCCTGGGTGGCTCAGTGGGTTAAGTGTCCAACTTTGGCTCAGGTCATGATCTCACAGTTCCTGGGTTCGAGCCCCGTGTCAGGCTCTGTGCTGACAGCTTGGAGCCTGGAGCCTGCTTCGTATTCCGTGTCTCCCTCTCTCCCTGACCCTCCCCCTCTTGTGCTCTGTTTCTTTCTGTCTCTCAAAAATAAACATTTTTTTAAACAAAAGGAAAAAAAAAAAAGGAAAGAGATGCCCAGGGTGCCTGGGTGGCTCAGTCAGTTAAGCATCTGACTTCGCCTCAGGTCATGATCTCATGGTTCATGGGTTCAAGCCCCACATTGAGCTCTGGGCTCTGTGCTGACAGTGTGGAGCCTGCTTGGGATTCTCTCTCTCCCTCTCTCTCTGCCCCTCCCCTGCTCATTCTCTCTCTCTCCCTTTCAAAAATAAACATTAAAAAATTAAAAAAAAAAAGAATTGCTACTGATCCTTTGCAAAAATCTCTTCCCCAAAGACCAGTATTGATTACCCTGATACTAAAACCAGACAAAGACATCATGAGAAAACTATAGACCCATATTCCTTATGAGTATAGATGCAAACCCATCAACAAAATACTAGCAAACTAAATCCAGCAATATATAAAAAGGATTATATACTATGATCAAGTGGGATTTACCCCGGCAACGTAAGGTTGGTTCCACATAGGAAAATCAATCTTAAGTGATACAGTGTAAGAAGGTAATAGAAAACAAAACCACATGATCGTCTCCATAAATGCAGAAAAAGCATTTGATAAAATATAACTCTTCACGTTAAAAACACTCAACACACCAGGAAAAGAAGGAAATTTCCTCAACCTGACAGAGGGCATCTATAAAAACGCACAGCTAATATCATACTTAGTGGCAAGAGTCTGAAAGATTTCTAAGATCAGGAACAAGATGTCTGTTCTCGCCACTTCTGCTCCCCAGTGTCCTGGCCTGGAGAGTCTAGCCAAGGCAATCAGGTGAGAAAAAGAATTTTTCCAGTAGGTGATGAAACTCATTTACTAATTCTAGTAATACTACCTGCAGATTTCCTTTGAATTTCCTACATTCACAATTACATCATCTGCGGAAAATAGTTTTGTTTCTTCCTTTCTAACCTCTATACAGTTTCTTTCTTTTTTCGTGTGTTACTGCTCTGGCTAGAATCTGGCTGGAGTAAGGACAGAGGGCTCCCGAGTCATTCCTGAACTCAGAGCAAAAGTTTTCAGTGTTAAACACTGGGTATCATATTTGGTATAGCTTTTTAAAAAAAGATCATCTTCCCTTCCACTCCTAGCTTGCTGCAAGCTTTAATCATGAATAGACACATTTTATCAGATGCTGTCTCTCTATTTATTGAGATGATCCTATGACTGTCCTCCTTTAACCTGTTGGTGGAGTGAATCAAAGTGACTATATAACGTTAAACCTCACATTTCGTATCTAAAATTAACTTGGTCAAAGTGTGCTCTTTGTCTTACCTATTCCCGCTTTTAATCTTCTAGTATTTTACTCAGGATTTTTCCCTCTACCTTCCTTTGAAACCGGACTGCACTTTTACATTCTGGAATCACTCCCACAGAGTTGTGGAATTAAGGTTAAGTTAGCCTCGTCCACTCAAGTCAGCCAAACAACACTTACTGAGCTCCTACTACATGACCAGCACTGTTCTAGGTGCTTGGTGAATTAACAGACAAGGATCCTTTTTTGTGGTGCTCACATTCCAGGGAGAGTGATAAACTCAATAAAAAATACGACATATGGGGGCGCCTGGGTGGCTCAGTCGGTTGAACGTCAGATTCCCGGTTTCAGCTCAGGTCATGATCTCACGGTTTAGTGAGTTCAAGCTCGGCATGGGGCTCTGCTTGGGATTCTCTGTCTCCCTCTCTCTGCCCCTCGCCCACTCATGCTGTCTCTGTCTCTCTCAAAATAAATAAATAAACTTAAAAAAACAAATAAATGAAGAAGAATGAATGAGGGGCGTTCTGTAAGAGAGGAGGTTGGAGACTAACCGGGGCCAGATCAGTTATCACTAACCGGAAGGACGTTTGGCTTGCACTCCGGATGCGGTAAGGAGCCACTAAAGACTTGTGAGCTGAGGGGTACGTGATCGGGTTATGTCTGGAAAGGACCGGCCAGGATGTTGTGTCGAGGAAGGACTGTACAGGAACAGGTGGTAGCCAGAACAGGGTCGTAGGAAGAGACATGGTGAAAAGTGATCGGATTCTGACAGATCTCAAAGGCAGAATCAGCAGGGTTTCCTGACAGACTGGACTTGGGTTTCAGGAGACAGAGATAGCAACGATCCTACCACCTGAGCTGAATACGTGGAGGGACGCATCGTGACCAGCTGAAATTGATACAAATAAGCTGAGCTTGGCGCCCATTTGGAAAGGAAAAGCGGGAGGTCAGCTATGCACAAAAAAGTACAGTTTGCGGTATCTATCAAACGTTCAAGTGTAGATGTCAATTAGTGATGGGACGTTTTAAGTCTGAGTTCAGAAGAAAGCTCTGGGTTGATGACGTAAATTTAAAATACATTTCATAATACCCAAATGCACAGGGCTTTCCACGTTACCTCTTCATTGCCCTCTATCAAGGGGAAACATAAGATAAGGAGGGGCACGAGAACAGCTTAGTGACTCGGGGTGCACGGAATCTCCCCGTCCCTGTAAAAGTCAGGCTGTGGACTCTGCCTCGGGGGAGCGAGAGGGGGCTGCACTGATACGGATGCTTCAACTCTGCTGTCCTGAGTGAAGCCCCAACTTCAAGTTCTAACAATACTAATAAAAATAATACTTAATGACACTAGTTGAGGGATTTGCCGGCTGCCAACCACGGCTCTGATGTACATTCGCTGAGTACGTTAACCCGCGCAGCGACCATATGGAGCAGATACGATGATCGCCTCCTTTAGAGATGAGGGGAAGTATGGCCTGCTTGGCCACGGGCACGTCACTGGTAAGTGGCAGAGCCAGAATTCAAGCCCAGGCAACCCAGTTTCGAAATCTGTACTTTCTAGGAGGGATTCCTGACTCGGACTCCGTAAGAACCGTCCACTCAGGGGCTCCTGTATTCCTCATGGGAAGGGAAGACGCCTTCTTCACATCCACCTCGCCTTTCCCGTGCCATCTCCCGCCGCTCTGTCAAAAGAAGCCTCTTGTCCGACTCTCCCAGTCAGCAGCTCCCTGCAATCCTCGGCTTCGGAAAGCCTCCTTCCCATCTGGAAGTCGTTCCATGTGGTGCAGATGAGACTGACTCCAAGGGTCTCCCTCCAGGGGCCCGTGACCACCTGGGCAATCTGACTATTCATGACACCGGTCACGCTGACTGGCTCAGGAACAGCCAGATGGCCCACTACTTCCCGGTCATGTGATACATCAGTTCTGCTAGCTGTTCCCCGGAAGTCAGGAACATTAAGACAACGCGCACCTAGGACTGCCAGCACCTTCTCGGGCACGCTGAGAGCCTACGCAGACGAGTCCAGAAGCGATGGAAGAGACAGAAACAGAGGATGGGGCGGGGGGGGGGGGGGGGAGGCGGAGAATAACCATCCGAACATCCAGATCCAGCCACACTACTTACTTGCAGTCATTCGGTTACACGAACCCGTAAATTCATGTTTCGTTCTGCCGGTTTCGGCCGGTTGAGTTGGGTTTCCACACCCGCTCCCCACAGATCCAGGCACGTCCTTCATGCTTGTTCCTGACCTTCCAAAGGCTACTGACTCTTCAAGGCTGAACTCGGTGAGGCCTCTAGGAGGCCTTCCCGGTTCCCCAGGCCCACTACCCCTTCCCTTTATTCTGATACCCTGTGGACATCCTCTTTACCCACGAATTTTAGCATGTTATGTAATTCTTTGCGTGTATTAATCTGAACCCAAGATCCAGATGACTGCAGCCATTATCCTACCTGACATCCCCTGTACCATCCCACGGCCATGTCCTGACTCTACTGCTCCCTCTCCCTCATCCAGTCTCCACACCATCGACCTCTAGAAATTCAGTCCATGTCACAGCCTCTAAAAGCTCTTATCTCCGGGGGCGCCTGGTTGGCTCAGTCAGTTAAGCATCTGACTCTTGGTTTCGGCTCGGCTCATGATCTCACGGTTTGCGAGCTCGAGCCCCGCGTGGGGCTCTGCGCTGACCGTGTGGCACCTGCTTGGGATTCTCTCCCTCTGCCCCTCCCCTTCTCATACTGCCTCTGTAGCTCGCAAAATAAATAAATACACATTGAAAAACAAAATAAAAAATAAATAACTAAAAGTTCTTATCTCTGGCCTCCCAGCTAGATTTACTCTCCCTTCTCAGAATCCGATGGTATTTCATCTCATCTTTTAATTTTTTTTTTAATTTTTAATGTTTATTCATTTTGAGAGAGAGACAGAGCGCAAGTGGGGGAGGGGCAGAGAGAGAGGGAGACACAGAATCCGAAGCAGGCTCCAGGCTCTGAGCTGTCACCACGGAGCCCCACGTGGGGCTCAAACTCACAGACGGCGAGATCATGACCCGACTTGAAGTCGGACACTTAACTGACTGAGCCACCCGGGTGCCCCTCAAGCTAAATTTTTATGTCTTTAAGGACAGGTTTGCATCTGATTCATTTATGTGTCACACTACACAGTGTTTGTTGAACGAATGTGTTTTAAAGATAACAATATTTATGAAGCCTCAAGTGTAGACCTAGAATTGGGTCAGACACTCCCGGCAATAAAAGTGCTATCAAAAAGCATGGTCCTCCCAGAAACACAACTGTCTCAGGTTCCCAAATAAATTATAAATTCAGTAATTACATCATATATTTTTTTACGGCCACAACAGCACCTAACTCCAAGTGAAGCAGATAGCAGAAGTGCCCTGACTTGCACTAAGGTGACAATCATCTTGGCTGACAACATTTATTGCACAACAACGATATATAATTTGGTGTTCGGATGCTGGTAACTCATTCTAACACAATGGGCTATGCGGTTGTTTTTAACAAAATTCTATCTTAAGTCTAAGTAATTCCCAGCAATCTACCATATACTTTTAAAAATTAAACACAGTAGGGGCACCTGGGTGGCTCAGTCGGTTAAGCACCTGAGTTCAGCTCAGGTCATGATCTCACGGCCATGGGTTCAAGCCCCGCATCGGGTTCTGTGCTGATGGCTCAGAGCCTGGAGCCTGCTTTGGATTCTGTGTCTCCCTCTCTCTCTCCCCCTCCCTAGCTTGCACTGTGTCTCTCTCTTCTTCAAAACTAAATAAATATTTTTTAAAAATTAAACATAGTAACTTTCATATACTAAAAATTACAAACAGATATAAAATTTTATTAATCTAAATATTTTTTAGGAGGCATGTATCATTTCCAAAATGTTTTTAATGTTAACTATAAAAATCACCTGACGAACAGAAAAACTAACCTCAGGTCCAGAATGTATAGTCAGGAAACTTTCCACAGCCGTCAGTGTACCTGAAAGAGTGGAATAGCAAAAGTAAATCGAGTAAGGTCTATGTAACCAAGGCGTGTAGTAATAAGCTATTCCTATTCCGTTACCTCCCTGACCATCATTGTGTTCTCTACAGTTAAGAGTCTGCTAGGGCGCCTGGGGGCTCAGTCAGTTAAGCGTCCGACTTCGGCTCAGGTCATGATCTCCCGGTTCGTGGGTTCGAGCCCCGCGTCGGGCTCTGTGCCGACAGCTCGGAGCCTGGAGCCCGCTTCGGCTTCCGTGTCTCCCTCTTTCTCTGTCCCTCCCCTGCTCTCATTCTGTCTCTCTCTGTTTCTCTCAAAAATAAAGAAACGCTAAAAAAAAAAAAAAAAGAGTTCGATTCTTAATTTGTCTCTTTTTTTACCTTTGTTTCATAAATTCCACATACGAGTGAAATCACATAGTATTTGTCTTTCTCTGACTTACATCTCTTAGCATTATACTCTCTAGCTCCATCCATGTTGTTGCAAATGGCAAGATTTCATTCTTTTTTTATGGCTGAATAATATTCCAGTGTGTGTGCATGTGTGCACATACACATGCACACACACAGATATGGATATATGTGTGTATACACCACATCTTCTTTACCCATCAATCAGTGGACACGCGGGCTGCTTCCACATCTTGGCTGCTGTAACTAGTGCTGTAATAAACAGAGGGGTGCACGTATCCCTTGGAATCGGTTGGTGTTTTCACACTATTTGGGTAAATTCCTGGTGGTGTAACTGCTGGATTGCAGGGTAGCTCTATTTTTAACTTTTTGAGGAAGCTCCCTACTGTTTCCCACGGTGGCTGCACCAGTTTGCATTCCCACCAACAGTGCACAGGGTTCCTTTTTCTCCACATCCTCGCCAACACCTCTCGTCTTAAAAATACAGAACGCTTCACATATCTGCGTGTGTCATCTTTCGGCAGGGACGTGCTCATCTTCTCCGTATTATTCCAATTTTAGTATTCAAAAAAATTTTTTTAACATTTATTTATTATTGAGAGAGAGAGAGAGAGAGAGAGAGAGAGAGAGAGAGAGACAGAGCATGAGCAGGGGAGGGGCAGAGAGAGAGGGGGAGACACAGAATCCGAAGCAGGCTCCAGGCTCCGAGCTGTCAGCACAGAGCCCGACGCGGGGCTCGAACTCACAAACTGCGAGATCATAACCTGCACCGAAGTCGGTCGCTCAACCAACTGAGCCACCCAGGCACCCCCAATTTTAGTATTATGTGCTGCCCAAGTCAACATGATTTTTTCCACTCTTAAATTATCGTTTCCTTTTACAAATGGGGTGAAATAGAAGCCAAAAAAGTTGTTCAATACTTTTCAGTTTTGTTGATTAAAAATTTTAAAACTTCAATTATAATAGCTATATAAATCATATCCTTAAATGTATTAATTCCGAAACCACGCAAGTTTGAATTTACAATGACTGTCAGAAATTCTATTTCCAGAAATGTTACAGCTCTAACCGTAACTAAATTGAGACAATGGATAATTCCTCACTTTAGAACAAGCATCTCAAAAAATAGTGTCAGTAGTATTTTTTTTTTTTAAGTAGGCTTCATGCCTAGTACAAAGCTCAACATGAGGCCTGAACCCACGACCCTGGGATCAAGACCTGAGCTGAGATCAAGAGTCAGACGCTTAACCGACTGAGCCACCCAGGCGCCCTGTCACATTTTATAACAATTACCGCTATATTAGAAACAAAGCATCTGTGGGGCCCCTGGGTGGCGCAGTCGGTGAAGCGTCCGACTTCAGCCAGGTCACGATCTCGCGCTCCGGGAGTTCGAGCCCCGCGTCGGGCTCTGGGCTGATGGCTCAGAGCCTGGAGCCTGTTTCCCATTCTGTGTCTCCCTCTCTCTCTGCCCCTCCCCCGTTCATGCTCTGTCTCTCTCTGTCCCAAAAATAAATAAACGTTGAAAAAAAAAATTAAAAAAAAAAAAAAAAAGAAACAAAGCATCTGTGTTCACATTACCCGCTAATAGTTCTGCTTCTCTTCCACACTACAAACATGAAGCCTTTCTATTGTAAATCCACTTATTGCTTCTTGATTGATAATTACCATTCATCTTGTTTTTGGTATATATCACTCCCAGGTCTGCTGGAATGGAATCAAAGCCACTGCTTCCAATGATATAAGCTCCCTTTTCTGCAGCTTTCTCGTGATACTTCCAATACATTAGTTCCAGAAACTAAAAAAATCCAGGACAAAAATGCGAGTCAGAGCTATTTAAATCAGAAACATTTACAACAGTATTCGATGAGAGACCTTAAAAGACAAAGCAATTGCATTTTGAAAATGCTAACCGGTATGGCTTTGTAGTGAAATATTAAGTGTCGAAATGTTTTTCATTTATTCAGCAAGTATTCACTGGATATCTGCCAGATGCCAACTAGTGCAGGAGATAAGCTGGTCTGACTTAACGACACTATTAATTTTTTCAAAATGCCTTTTAAGTGTCAGAGTAACATCTATTATGAAAAATTAAATTAATATACAAAAAAAATACAGAAAAAAAAAGCAAGAAAGCCTAACCCAAACCTATTACTCAGACGGACACGATTACGGACACGTATCTGTGCATATATACAGTTAGAGTAAATCAAGTGGAGGGAAGGAGGGATGGAAGAGGAGAATAACGTCTGCTCGAATCCTCTGCCTGGGCTTAACAATTACTTCCAGAACAGTGTCGGATTTACAGAAAATTTGAGTAGCGGAGAGTTCCCACGCACCCCGACCCAGTTTCTCCCGTCGTGACAGCTTGGACACGAACATTTGTTCCAATTAAGGAACCGATGGGGGCGCCTGAGTGGAGCAGTCGGTTAAGCGTCCGACTTCAGCTCAGGTCACGATCTCGCGGTCCGTGGGTTCAAGCCCCGCGTCGGGCTCTGGGCTGATGGCTCGGAGCCTGGAGCCTGCTTCCGATTCTGTGTCTCCCTCTCTCTCTGCCCCTCCCCCATTCATGCTCTGTCTCTCTCAAAAATAAATAAAGGTTAAAAAAAAAATTAAAAAAAAAAAAAAAAAAAGGAACCGATGGTGGTAACATTATCATTAGCTACAGTCCATTCTCACCCATCCTTTTTCTCTGCCAGGATCCCACCTGACATTTAGCGGTCATGTCTCCTTAGGCTCCTCCTGGCTATGACGGTCTCTCAGAGTCTCGTTTCCGAGGACCTTGACAGTTTTGAGGGCTTCTGATGAGGTTATTTTGTAGACTGCCCCTCTCCTGGAATTCTTCTCAAGACTAGACTGGGGTGACGGGCTTGGGGTGGAAGCCCACAGGGGTAAAGTGTCACCTCACGACATTCTATCAAGGGTACATTGGTGACGGTGATCAGCAGAGACCACAGGGACATGAGGTACAATTTAAAGGGAGGCAGCCGAGCTCGGTGCTCACTAACACTCCACTTGCCACAATCGGGCGGACCTCGGTTCGAGTCCTCGCCCTTCTACTTACTAGTTGCATGACTTTGAGCTGCGTGACTTAACCTTCCTAAGCTTCGATTTCCTCATCCACAAAAGAGGAAAGGTGATACCTACCGCGCAGGAAGGTTGAGAATTCAGATGGCGTAAAAGGCTTAATTAGCATAGTGCCAGCGCGGTAAGCGCTCAACAAGCGGCAATATCTAACATCTTTAGGTGGAGAGGACTTCGCACGTACTCTCCTTCAATGTTGTAAAGGTGTCTGCTGACAAAAAGGGAGTTCGTTACGAAAAAGTGCCGAAAGCGCGAATCCAAAACTCTGCGCGCACCCCACCGCTTCAGTTCGTGCCATTCACGGCATGCCGGAGCTACAAAAATCAGCACAGCCTACCTACAAGAGACCTGAAATCAATGAGGTGGTAAGGAAGAAAAAAATTCGAGAAAGCGGGAGAAGAGACCTTCCCATCGGGCTCTCCTGTGAGCCGTCCACAGAACACCACCTGTCACCACGAGGGAGGGGGACGTCGAATTCTAAAATAGGTCCGCGAAACTGCACTAAGTATTGTCCACGCTAACAGAAAGCTGTGTTGCTAATTCCATTCTTTCCTTTGCATTTTACGTACCTGAGGTTCTCCACAGATGTCAATACAGCTCGTTCCATTTTCAACACATGCTTTGACTACAGGTTCT
Source organism: Prionailurus viverrinus (assembly GCF_022837055.1). Taxonomy (NCBI): domain Eukaryota; kingdom Metazoa; phylum Chordata; class Mammalia; order Carnivora; family Felidae; genus Prionailurus; species Prionailurus viverrinus. The sequence continues at coordinate 1,036,045 of NC_062577.1, forward strand.
CCGTAAAATCGATACTGGAGGGGGGGAAGGATAAAGAAAGCCAGCAGTTAACTTGTACTTAGCAAGCTTAAATGAACGAAATGCCACTGAGTTTTATAAGTACAGTCTTGGTTACCATGACTGAAATATTAAGGGGCGCCTGGGTGGCTCAGTCGGTTAAGTGTCCAACCCTTGATTTCAGCTCAGGTCATGATCTCACAGTTTGTGAGTTCAAGCCCTGCCTTGGGCTCTGTGCCGACAGCTCAGAGCCTAGAGCCTGCTTCGGATTCTGTGTCTCCCTCTCTCTCTCTGCCCCTCCCCCACTCATGCTCTGTCTCTGTCTCTGTCTCTCTCTCTCTCCTTCAAAAATAAATAAAATATTTTTAAAAAAATTTTTTAAATTTAAATATACATAAAATAGAAATAGAGATTAAAATGAAAGAGGTCAAGCCCAAGTTGGGGTTTAAACTCACAACCCTGAGATTGTGACATGAGCTGAGATCAAGAGTCAGGGGCTTAACTGACTGAGCCCCCAGGTGCCCCAAAGCTCTTTTTTCATCTTGGGCAATCCTTAAGATTTACACACATCCACTTTGAAACTCATTTGGAGCCTCTTTGGGCCTTTCTCTTGGTTATCTTCTCCCAAAGTTTCTCAAGTTGGCCAGGCGTCCACCTGTGTTAAAGTCACCTAGGTGACTCGTTAAGTATGTTTTTTTTTTTTTCCAACGTTTATTTATTTTGGGGACAGAGAGAGACAGAGCATGAACGGGGGAGGGGCAGAGAGAGAGGGAGACACAGAATCGGAAACAGGCTCCAGGCTCTGAGCCATCAGCCCAGAGCCCGACGCGGGGCTCGAACTCCCGGACCGCGAGATCGTGACCTGGCTGAAGTCGGACGCTTAACCGACTGCGCCACCCAGGCGCCCCTAAGTATGTTAAGTATGGATGGTGACTCCCTCCCACCCCAGAGGCCCCCTAAATCAGAGTTTCTGGGGATGGAGCCCAGTAACACGCATGTCAACAGGCAGGGTAGACTCCAGTGACATTCCTCATGGGTGATTCTTACGCACGCCAGGGCTGCCGAATCTCCCCGGAAAATTTCTACCCTCCTGATGTCACCTACAACAGGTATCCTGATGACATTCAACGTCTATCTCCAGAACTAACAGATGCTTCCGTATCTTTGGTTTCTGTTAGAAAGTTCAGGACCAGCAAGAGCACAGGACACAGGGCATGATTTGTGCATAAAACTGATTTTACTTTGGCTTTGTTGCCCCTCCCCTATTTTCTCTTCACCCTGATTTCCTCACTTATTAAAAAAATAATAATTCTACTATATTTTATGTATTTCCTGTCTTAATTCCAGAATGCTCAGGGGCATGGCGGGGGGGGGGGGGGTCGCCAGGGTGGCTTAGTCAGTTGAGCATCGGACTCTTATTCTTGGCTCATATCTTGATCTCATGGATCGTGGGTTCGAGCCCCGCATTAGGCTCTGCACTGGCAGCATGGAGCCTGCCTGGAGTTCTCTCTCCCTCTCTCTCTGCCCCTCCCCTGCTCATGCTGTGTCTCTCTCAAAATAAATAAATAAAACATTTAAAAAAAAAAAAAAAAAAGAATACTGAGCAGACAACCCAAATTCAAATCCATGATCTTTCTTACAAACCTGTTTCCCTCCTCTACTTCGTAACAGAGGTGACTAGGGCGTATTGATTAGGAGCGTAGGTGGTGGCTCAGACCGCCTGGGCCCCACTCGCCATTCCTGTCCTGACCTGTTGCAGGTAGGGACCGTGAGGAGACAGAACCGTGCAAATGGCTGACCAGCAGCCCGTTTAGGGCACAGGCTTTAAGGTTGGGCCTCACTGAGTCCAGGCTGTGCACCACCAGCTGTGCAAACTTGGGCGGGTACTTCACCTTCTAAGCTTCGATTTCTTCATCAAAAAAGATGAATAATCACAGCACCTATGTCTCAGGGCTGTAGTCAGGACGAAATAAGATGACACAAGTACGCAGCAAAACCCACCCTTGGGTGTCATGATTAACCGCATCCTCAAGTGAGAAACCCAAAAGCTGTCTCTGACTCCATCAACCCTGGAAGGTACCACGTTTCATCAAATCGGTCCCCTCCCCTCCACGCCTCCGAATCCGAGGTCACACCTTTGCCCCCTCTCATGCAGTTTACTACAGTGACTGGTTTCACTGCAGCCAAACCCACCCCATCGCCAAAGAAACACCAAATCGTTATTCTAGAATAAAAAGCTGAGGTCACGTGTGCTCCTTCTCACACACACACGCATCACTAGCTCTCAGTGCCTGTATCTCCAGACTTCTTAGCATGTCATAAAAAGTGCTCAAGCCTCAGGTCACACCACCAGCCCTTAGTCCCCACGTCGCAGAAGTTCGAAACACCTCGTAGTTTCCTAAACCCGCTATTGCTTCACCCTCCCCTGCTCGCGGCTGCCAGGCTGGCTCCAGCCCCAGCCTTCCGGGTTAGGTAACGGTAGCTCCTTCCAGAAACAGCACGCCCACCCCCCTTCAGCGCAGCGCCCCCGGCCTCACACTGCACTCTGGCACAAGTGATGTGAAGGCCTCTGCACTGACACCCCTGGATTCGTGTGTTCTGGGGGTGTTCTCTACCGTCTACCCTTGGGCTTGTAGGAGATAACGGACAAACGGTAAGGATCCTTGATCTCAGAGGAGGCATTTCTCCCCAGAGAAGCCAGCGCGCTTCCGGATCGAAACCACGATCCCGCTCTGAGTGCCCCACCTTCCGACCCAGTGGTCCCCAAGTAGGCATGCTGACCTCAAGGCGCCCACAGAACGATCCCTCAGCTGTGGAGAGAGCAACCTGTGTATTTATGCTAACGTTTATGGGAAGCACGGAGAAAAAAAATGAGGTCTTCTTAGTGGTTAATACATGAACTGACTTCGGCCTGCTTCCTGGGTCCCACGCAGTGGTCACACGTCGAACACAAGACACAAAAGGTATCCTGAGGGTAGCTTGTGGAGGAAGAGCTCCACCAGCAAAGAGGGCCATGGTGACACCCTCCTTCGTCCCTTTCCACTGTATTTTGGCCCCACGCCCGTTTACACATGCCTAAGTAGTTTTACAGGTATCGCTTGGTTTTTAACTACATAAACCTTCACGAAGTGGACAAAACGGTTAAATAACATCTGCAAAGAAACAAGTCGTGAAACTTGTTGAAATTGAAGTGATAAAATTTGAAAGAAACGGGCAAAGTGAAAATAACAAACAAGTAGAGCCTAGGAGGGAGAGCAGGTGCTTGGGGGACAAAAACCTAGAGACGGACAAGCCCACGAACCATCCAAGTGGAAATGGAAACCTCAAGAAGGTAGCGGGATCTACCAGTCTGGAGCTTAAGGGGGCAGGCCTCACTGGAAAGAACGTAAGCATCATCAGCATACGTGTGGCATTTAAAGCCACGGCTTTCCTTTTTTTTTTTTTTTTTATGTTTATTTATCTTTGAGAGAGAGAGAGAGAGAGAGAGAAGGAGAGAGACAGAATGCAAGGAGAGGGGCAGAGAAAGGGGGAGACACAGAATCCGAAGCAGGCTCCAGGCTCTGAGCTGTCAGCACAGAGCCCGGTGCGGGGCTCGAACTCACGGACCGCGAGATCGCGACCTGAGCCAAAGTCGGGCTCTCAACCGACTGAGCCACCCAGGCACCCCTAAAGCCCTGGCGTTCAAAATTTTTTGGCCACGACCCACACTAAGAAATTCACTTCACATAGCAGCCCCCACACAATGTATCTAACTGAAACAAAAGTTTCATGAACCCTTACTTATCCACATCATGTGTCATTCACCCTGTGTTCTATTCCAGACTACCTGATTTTTCTCTTCTTACTGCTGAGCCTCAACTCACTCACCTGATTAGCACTACACAGTTATAAAATACGGGCCCAATTAGGAAAGTAGGAAACACCAAAGATCTCTCTTTAAAAAAAAAACAAAAACAAAAACTGGGGGCACCCGGTGGCTCAGTCGAGCATCTGGCTCTCGATTTCGGCTCAGGTCATAATCCCAGGGTCATGGGATAGACCTCGATGTCGGTGGAGCCTGTTTGTGATTCTCTCTCTCTCTCCCCCCCACCCCTCCCCGGCCCTTGCCCAGGCGAGCTCTCTCTTGCTCTCTCAAAACAAATAAACTTAAAAAAACAAAAAAACAAAAAAACAAAAACTGACCCAGTTAGAGTTTCTGTTGGGACGACGACGAGTTTTGGAGATAAGATGGTGATGATCAGGCAGCACTGCCAATGCACTTCGTGCCATCGAATTGCAAACTTAAAAATGGCTAGAGGCGCCTGGGTGGCTCAGCCAGTTAAGTGTCCGACTTTGGCTCAGGCCACGATCTCGAGGTTCCTGGGTTCGAGCCCAGTGTCAGGCTCTGACAGCTCCTGGAGGCTGCTTCAGATCCTGGTCTCCCTCTTTCTCTGCCCCTCCCCTGCTCACGCTCTGTCTCTCTCTTAAAAATAAATAAACATTAAAAAAAAATTTTTTTGGGGGGGCGCCTGAGTGGCTCAGTCAGTTAAGCGTGCAACTTCGGCTCAGGTCATGATCTCCCAGTTTGTGGGTTTGAGCCCCACGTCGGGCTCTGTGCTGACAGCTCGGAGCCTGGAGCCTGCTTCGGATTCTATCTCATTTTCTCTCTGTCCCACCCCTGCTTGCACTCTGTCCGTCTCTATCTCTCAAAAATAAATAAATGCAAAAAGAAAAAAAATATTTTTTTTTTGAATGGTTAAAATGGGGGGCACCTGGGTGGCTCAGTCAGTTGAGTGTCCGACTTCAGCTCAGGTCATGATCTCACAGTTCGTGAGTTCAAGCCCCGTGTCAGGCTCTGTGCTGACAACTCAGAGCCTGGAGCCTGCTTCGGATTCTGTGTCTCCCTCTCTCTCTGCCCCTCCCCCACTCACAATCTGTCTGTCTCTGCCTCTCAAAAATCAACATTAAAAAATGGTTGTTATGTATATTTTATTACAATAATAATTTTTTTCAAAGCTGGCTCAGAGAGCGTAAACAGAGAGGAGTTTGTAAGGCTCGAGCTGTGAGGCCTCAGGTACTTAGAGGAAGAGGAAAAGATCCCACAGAGGGGAAGGGGACAAAGCTGGTTGGCAGGTGGAAAATGAGGAAAGGGCCAGACCCCAGAAGCCAAACCCAGAGAGCAAGGAGGACGTGACGGATGGGGACAAATACCCGGACCAAGACGTGAGCGGAGGGGCGGTGAGGGGCGAGGCAGAGAGGCCTCACTGAAGCATGAGGCCTACAGAGAAGCCTGGCGAGGGTGGTTCAGAAGGGAGGAGGAGCTGAGGAAGTGGACGGAGCACGGAGAGAGAACTCTTTGAAGGAGTTTTGCTAACAAGGGGACCCAGAAAAATGGAGTAGTCGGACGCATATGTGAATTAAGGGTGGTTCTTTTTAAGATCAGAGATATCAGCACATATTTATGTGTTGACAGAGTGCAGTCAAGAGGGAAAATGTGACAATAAGAACACGGAGAGGGGCACCTGGGTGGCTCAGTCGGTTAAGCGTCCGACTCTCGGGTTCGGCTCCGGTCACGATCTTGCAGTTTCGTGGGTTCGAGCCCCACATCGGGCTCTGCACTGACAGTGCGGAGCCTGCTTGGGATTCTCTGTCCCTCTCTCTCTGCCCCTCCCCTGCTCATGCTGTCTCTCTCTCAAAATAAATAAATAAACTTAAAAAAAAAAACCACACAGAAACATGTGGGACGGTAAACATAAGGTCCTCAAATCCTGCACCTGTGAGGAGCCAGGGGGGTTTTCCTCATGACAGCAGGTAAGGCAGAGTTAGGGAAACACAGTAGGCAGAGGAAGAAATTCGCTTTGGACAGTTCTACTGTCATAGTGAAAAAAAGAAAAGGAAATTAAATCATCAGATCAGAGTGAGGAAAGAACCTGTAAAACTGCTGCTTCAGAGAACAGGAGAGAGGACAGTCCGGGGAAAGGGGGCAGGATTTCTAAGGCGCTGAGGCCCCCACATGAGGTTTGTAACCACGTATTTAAAGTAGGACCGTCAGCAAGGGTGTCTCCAGACACTTGGGGTTACTGGATTACTGGATAACACGGGTTCGTGGGCTCACGGGTTGAGCAAGCGGGGCTGGAATAACCAGGTTTGGATTTTTCCAGAATTCTGGGGAGGGAAGGGCAAGGAAGCTGGCTAAGGGCGTGTCTGAGAGAGTGATGGGAGCAGCAGAGCACAGAATCCAAGCCACTCAGAAGTGAGATTAATCTAAATAAACAACTCACCTACAGTTTTACCTGATAATCAAAAACACCTTCCTGCTTTCACTGAAAACATGATCATCAACCTTCGAGATACTTAGTGTTCAAATGTTTTGCCACCTGGGATGGCTTCTTCAGATCAGTAAACGTCACCAACTTTCGCCTGCTGCACAGGCCAAGGGTGCCCCCTTCACGTCCAGAACAATACCAAAAAGCTGCGTATCTCTCGAAGTACACTCTGACCCTACCCGCTTCCCACCATATCCTGTGCTCGGCTTGCCGCGATCATCCCCCTGTCGGTCCCAATCACCTCTTCTTCCTCTCAGAAGTCAAAGAAGTTCAAAACTGGAAAGCAGATAGTGCTATTGCTTTCAACCATGCAAACCCCGACCTTGCCCGTCACCCTCTGACCTAATTCATGGGCTCCTCTCCAACCTAACTTCCACCTCGGTCCTGCCCGGGCCCCGCCGCACTGCCCTCTCTCACGTGCCTCGGTCTTGCTAAACACACGCTCGCCTCAGGACCTTTGTATGTGCTTTTCCCTGGAACACCCTTCTCAAACGCTCCCATAGCTTACCCCCTTCACTTCATTCAGGTCTCTACACAAATGTCAGGTCCTCACGGAGACCTTCCCTGACCACCCTTCTAACTAGCAGTTTAACTCCTTACCCTGCCTTATTTTTCTTCAAAGGACTTATCATTACCTACTATTAGAACTCTCCTTTTCTGTCACCCCCACCAGGCCATAAGCTCCATGAGGGATTTTCAGTGTTGTTCACCATTCTGTCCCAGGTACCTTCACTAGTGCAGTTTACATGTAATAAACATTCAATAAATATTTATTGAGCAAATGAACGAATCCTCTTTTAGTCTATTTTTGTACATGTTTTTAACATACATATTGGTACAGTAACAGAGGAATATCATTTACAAGTAAAGTAAAAACATGTATCGGGGGTACACGCTCAAACATTTTTTTTCACTTACAAAGCACCTGGGTGGCTCGGTTGGTTAAGACTGATTTCAGCTCAGCTCATGATCTCACAGTTCACGGGATCAAGCCTGGAGTCAGGGTCTGCACTGACAGTGCACAGCCTGCTTGGGATTCTCTCTCTCCCTGCCCCTCTCCCACCCGAGTGCGGCCCTCTCTCTCAAAATAAATAAATACACTTAAAAAAAAAAAAAAAGCATACGGTAAGAAAAAAAAAAAATGGCAATTATAGCCGTAACCAGTAACCAAACTAGCACACATTCCTGGAGTATCGTGTCCCAGAGGGCCCGGTCTCTCTCTTAGGACACTTTGGTCACACCCATTTGCTCTCACTGGAAGCGAAAACTCCCCCAGATGGGGTTAAGGCCCTGAACCAATTCTTCTGCACCCTGTCCTTATGTTCCTCTAGAATATAAAATACCAGATTCTGTTAGAAATGAATAGACTGTTTGTTCTGATACAAACAAGGGCTGATTACTTACGGGTCCTACACAGTTGAGGACAATTGCTGCCTGCTTAGCCATTTCATCAAGTGAGGCGGGATTAGTGACATCACAAATTATTATTCCAACTTCGGAGGACAGTGTCGGTCTTCCTAAAGTAAGACATAAATCGTTTTCAACAAATCTGATACAGCGTTAGATCTTCCAGATCCTCTCTTTACACTAATCAGTGATGGTAATTTCAGGAAAAGCCCAGAAAAAAGATAAGAACTTTTTAAACCAGGCGATATAAAAAAGAAAAAGCTATGAGGAAAATGGAGTTAATACTAAGAATTGCTACAAAAATACAATACTAACCTTAAAAAAAAAAAACAACTAACTTAAGCACTGTGTAAATGATAACCCTGTGTAAGATGACAATTTTACGATTGTTTAGGTACTGAGTAGATCACTGTCCTGATTTCCTCTCTGCCAGGAGTTCCATGATGACGTTTCTCATCAACTACTAACCAATTACATATGACAAAATATGGGGGTAAAAAGGGGTTGTTAAGATCATCATCATGAGAACAAAAAAAGGACTCTGGGGTAGAAGGCACAGTCTAGGTAAGAACGCTCATGATAGGGGGCACCTGGGCCGCTCAGTCGGTTAAGAGTCCAAATTCGTTGGACTCAGGTCATGATCCTGTGGTTTGTGGGTTCGAGCCCCGCACCGGGCTCTGTGCTGACAGCTCAGAGCCTCGAGTCTGTTTCGGATTCTGTGTCTCCCTGTCTGACCCTCCCCCACGCACACACCTGCACTCTCTCTCCCAAAAATAAATAAATATTTAAAAATTAAAAAAAAAAAAGGACACTCATGATGGGCTTATAAGTAAATAACTGGAATTAACAAAATCAAGTAATGCAGGTTCTGGTGGTGCAAGGTGCATCCCTCACAATAATTCAATCTAGGCATTACAAACGATAATCAGGCTGTGCCTGCACAGTCTTGTTGAGCAGGAAAAAGAAATGGAAGAATATATTTTAATAGTGAAATTCTTTCTTTTGGAAAACTAAAACGGACAACACCAACAAGCTCTTTGGTCAAGACTGCAGATTGGCAGTGGCTGGCGGGAGAAAGAGTTGTAGGAGAACTGAGCCTACGTGAGATCTTCTGCACTTAATCACAAACAAAACAGAGTCTACACCTCCCACCACACGCAGGCCCAGGGTGGAATTAGAAGGAAGCGTGGGATGAAGGTTAAACACAAGAACACAGCACACCCCGAACTCTAACAGGCGCTGTGGGTCTGTATGCGGGGACACCAGGCGGCAAGAATCCTCAGTTAGATGCGTTCCCTGATCCTGAGGGCAGGGTCCCTGTGTGTGTGGTCACACCTGTACCCCCAGCCCTCGGAACAGGGTCTGGCACAGAAAAGACCACGCAGTAAAAATATGTTGAATGAATGCTAAAAGAATAAGTAAACGCCCAAACCAGAAATACGAACGCGAGAGGGTGGAGAGAGCGTTAAGAAAGAGGATTCTTAACGGGCAAAAAATAAATTAAGAAACGAAAGCCACAACATCGTTATCAAAAAAACTGTGAGGCTTTCCCCGCACACTTCCAGAAAGGCAGGGCGAGGGGGGAGGGCAGAACACCCGAAGGAAGCAAAGCCCTACTTTGCCATCCGACCAAATCCGGGGAGACCTGCAGCCCCACCGGGTGCCCCTGCTCAGCGGGGCAGACAGGAGGAGCTGGCGTCCCCGTCTACGCGGCCAGTGGGACGCGCCAAACTGGAGGAGGAGGAATTCCACGGAGGAGAAACGTATTTATTTCTGTATTTCGTTCAGGGAGTGGAACAAAGCCGTGCTATCATCCTCCAGCCTCGCCTCCTCCTCCGGCCGGCCGTGCGGCCGGGCCCGGGGAGCCCCAGGGGCGCCCCCCTGCAGGACAAACGCTCGCGGCGGACGACCCCAACCCTGCGGCCCCGGAAGCCGCCCCCCCCCCCCGCCCCGCGCCCCTTTACCCAGCTTCAGGGCAGCCCTCTCCAGCACTCGCTGCAGCTTCTCCCGGGAGCGGCCCGCCACGGCCCAGGGCAGGCTGGAGCTCTGCCCCGAGGCCACCTGCTCCCGGGCCACCTCCTCGGCCACGAACTGGCCGGTGAAGCCTGAGGCGCCAAACACCACCAGGTGATACGGCCTCTGGTTGGTCTCCATTACGAGCCCACAGCGAGCCGAGGGCCGGGGCGGGCGAAGTCCACCGCGTCTGCGCCTCGGGCAGCGACCCCAGTACCGGGCGCAGCAACAACCGCCTCTGGGGTGGACGCCGCCGCCGCCGCCGCAGCCACCCGGTGCCCCGAGCGCGGCGCCGCGCTCAGAGCCACGCCCACAGTCACGCCCACAGTCACGCCCCCGCCACCCCCTCCCGGGCCCATTGCGCAGCCGCCGCGCCCACGGTCATGGCCACGCCCCTTCCACTTCGCGGCGGATCCCAACGCCCTGCAGCCGCGCAGCCTCCGCGCTGCCGCGGGTCCCAAGTAGCTCTGATCACCCAAGGCGTCGTCTCTCCTCCTGGGGGCTGAGGGCGGCTGCGACCTCCATTATTCTTGTTGCACCAGGGCGTTGCGCAAGGGAAGAGACGGAAGAAATTTCCGATGACTGGACAGACTGCTCGCTCCAAGAACTATTTTCCAAGCACGCTGGCCAAGGGATGTTCGCGAAGCCAGGGCGGGTGGAGAGTGAACGGGTTCTGGGCCCCCAGGGAGCCCCCAAGCTCTCCGGGGCCCCCGTTCGCAGTGCCCTGTGCCGCATGCCCCTGACTCCACCGCCCTGGTGCCCATCCCCCCCCCCCCCCTCCGGGACACCCCCCCCCCCATCACGGTCGTGACACCGTTACTGCCCTGAGGCTCCCTGGGGAAATAACTCCAGGCGCTAATCTGCCTTTGAGCTGGGAGGTTAGGAAGAGCCTCAAGATGCAAAAGAAGGTTCTTGAGCTGTGTTATTCATATATGTCTAGAAACATTTTAATATAAATAAACGAGGGAGAAGAGACAACTCTCCCAGTACATAATTCCAAATAACTGTGTAGTTACTCCCCCCTCCAGTAGAGGAGCCTAGTGACTTGTGTTAATCTTAAAAATAATCCCGCCAGCTATTTCACCAGCAAAAAAATGGGTTTATTCAGGGATAGCAGAGAATTGCAATACTGGACAAACGAGCTATGGCAAAACCGTATGCAAGTCCCCAGAACAGAGGAGGAGAACCCTTATTTATAGAAGAGAAGGGGAGATTGGAAAGGATTTTATAAACAAAAAGTCCATTGGAATAAGGCGGGAGCTCAGAGTGTAGTAGCTTCCCGTTGGCTGCGCTGTGACAGTCTGTCATCGGCTGCGCTTTGCAGCAAGGGGAGGGGTGGAGGAGGAACCCTTTCTTCCTCCTCCTGGAATGGCGTCCACCTGCAAGGTCCTTCTGTCCCTGTTGGGTCTTGGCAGTGGACAAGAGTGGAGGGAAGCGAGAGCGCCCCCTGCTGGCCTCCGCACTCCATTCTAAATAAATCTTAATTTTCACACTCCCTTCCAAAGAATAGACTATGGAAAGAGGGGGAGGGGATAGCTCTACAATGGGAAAACCTGGTCACCATTACCTCAGCCAAATGATCCAGGTTAACATCATCAATATAAGTCATTTCACGGCACAGAGTTTTGATATGATGTGATAAGAATGATACTTTATCTCTGTGAGCTGTCTCCCCCAAATCCATAACCTCAGTCCAAGCATGATGAATATTCTACAAACATTCTCCAAGAGCATCCAAAGGCCATCAAAAACAAGGACCATCTGAGAAAACACCACAGACTAAAGGAGCCTAGATATGGCAAAATGTAATGTGGTATCCTCGATGGGACCCTGAGACAGAAAAAGGACATCAGAGGAAAGCCAGTGAAATCCCAATAAAGTGGGGCATTTCATCAATAACAATGCACCAGCAATGTACCAATATTTCTCAGTTGTGACAAATGTACCAAAGTAGTATAAGACGTTAACAATGGGGAAAACCAGGGTAGAGAGGGTAAAGGGGAATACTCTGTACTATGTTTTTACCTTTTCTGTGAACCTAAAACTATTCAAAAATAACAACATAGCTTAAAGACCATTTGTATACCTTTGTATTGGACACATGGAAATATATCGTTTCATTTAATGCTGTTTAAGCATTTCCAGTGAACCTGCTATGTGTGAACCTTCAACTAGACACAGTGATTAATAAGACAAGGCCCTCCCTAATTGGAAGAGAAACAGGTTATTTTCATTCAAACGATTTTTTTTTTTAATTTTTTTTTTTCCAACGTTTATTTATTTTTGGGACAGAGAGAGACAGAGCATGAACGGGGGAGGAGCAGAGAGAGAGGGAGACACAGAATCGGAAACAGGCTCCAGGCTCTGAGCCATCAGCCCAGAGCCTGACGCGGGGCTCGAACTCACGGACCGTGAGATCGTGACCTGGCTGAAGTCGGACACTTAACCGACTGCGCCACCCAGGCGCCCTCAAACGATTTTTTTAATGTCTATTACTTTTGAGAGAGCGAGAGTGAAGGAGGGGCAGAGAGAGGGAGACAGAGGATCCGAAGCAGACTCCAAACTGACAGCAGAAAGCCAGATGTGGGGCTCGAACTCACAAACCACGAGATTGTGACTACACCAGTCTGATGCCCAACCGACTGAGCCACCAAGGAGCCCAGGGAGATCACTAGTTTAACTGCAGAACATGTGGTAAATGAGGAAAGAAACTCTCTGGGGCACAAGAAATAAGACTCTTGTCCTTGGTTATAGCTGTTGGTGATGCCCAACACTATGGCAGAGACCCTGAAGAGAGCATCTTCAAGAGGAACTTGGCCTTGACTCACATTAATAGGGCTTAGATGTAGAAAGATCGAGAGATGGGTATTCATGTGTTCATCCAATAAACATTTATTGGGTGTGTCATATTTACCAGGTGCAGAAACCAGGGCCAGATTTTCAAGTAAAGTGGTATTTTTTTTTAATTTTTTTTTAATGTTTATTTTGGGGACAGAGAGAGACAGAGCATGAATGGGGGAGGGGCAGAGAGAGAGGGAGACACAGAATCTGAAACAGGCTCCAGGCTCTGAGCCGTCAGCCCAGAGCCCGACGCGGGGCTCGAACTCACGGACCGCAAGATCGTGACCTGAGCTGAAGTCGGACGCTTAACCGACTGAGCCACCCAGGCGCCCCTAAAGTGGTATTTTAATAAAACACCAAGAAGTCCCTTGATTAGATTTAACGTGCGGTCTTGATTTGTTTTAACGCTCATTAAAATAAGAATAGAATAATGCTTTTTAAAATTATGAAATATGTCAGTCATAAAAAAAAAAAAGTAAAGCCAATAGCAAATATGCACTCACCACACAACGAAGAAAATTCCAGGTAGTGAAGCTTTGGGCACCCATCCCTGAGCGCATTTCTTTTCCTATGCTCAATGTAGCCACTAGCTTAAACCAGGCATTTGTCATTCTAGTTCGTATCTTTCTATTTCTGTCGTATATGTATGTATTTCTAAACATTATGGTATTGTTTTATGTATTTTGAGTTTTTATAAATGCTAATCCTTCTGCAACTTTCTCATTTTTTTTTTTTAAGTTTCATTTATTTTGAGAGAGAGAAAGCAGGAGGGGCAGAGAGAGGTGGAGAGAGAGAAATCCCAAGCAGGCTCCGCACTGTCAGTGTCAAGTCCGATGCGGGGTTCGAACTCACGAACCGAGAGATCATGACCTGAGCCAAAATCAAGAGACTGACACGTAACCAACTGAGGTACCAAGGCGCCCCTGCAGCCTTCTTACTTAATCATGATGTACTCGGCTTATTTTCAAATGGTTCAGAACAAAAAATAACGGGTGGTATGCGTGTGTGGTGGGAGAGTAATACAATGTTACAATGCTTTTGGATTATTTTATACAATTTTGTGCATTGCTTTTGTATAATACAAAGAGTGCTATATTAGAATTCCTGTACAGGTCTCCTTGAGCACACGTGCAAGAGTAGAGCTTAATATATTCTTAGGAAGGAAAATGGTTAGTCCTAGAGTATACACATAGGAGATGTTGTCAGTGTGCTTTCCAAAGCAAAATACTGATTTACACTCTCAGCAGGATATGAGGATTCAGTTGCTTCACATCCTTGTCAGCACTTGGTATTATCAGCCTCCTAATTTTTGACCGTCTGATGGATGTACAATGGTAAGTGGCCAAGTATTTACTGAGCACTTACTATATGCTTGGCTCTAGGAATAAAATACCAGGGATACTGAAATAAACCAAAGCCGCTGCCCACATTAAAATTTACATTCTAATGCAGTAGAAAAATCAACACCAACAAAATAACCTTACGGATATGTGCGAGTTTGCAAGAACATTTATGCAAGAATGTTCATCAAAACATTCTTTGTAATAAAAGACTAGAAACAACTAAAATGTCTTTCATCAGAGGACTTGTTCGATAAAGTATGGTATCCTATCTATTCAATATTGACCATGCAAGTTAAGATGAAGGAGGCATATGTATCGTGGCATGGCAATTGTCCAAGATACACTGTAAGTGAAAAGAACAAGTTTACTCACAATATGAGAGCATAAGTCCTTTATTTAAGATGCAAAGGATATGTGTATATTTTATAAAACATCGGGAAGAACACATGACAAATCTTAGCAGAACAATAGCTGTCTTGGGAACATATGTTTTCTTTTTTAATGTTTATTTCTTTGAGAGAGAGAGAGAGAGAGAGAGAGAGCATGAGTGGGGGAGGGGCAGAGAGGGAGACACAGAAGCCGAAGCAGGCTCCAGGCTCCGAGGTGTCAGCACAGAGCCTGACATGGGGCTCGAACTCACGAACCATGAGATCATGACCTGAGCTGAAGTTGGATGCTTCACCAACTGAGCCACCCAGGCGCCCCTTCTGAACATATGTTACACATAGTAATTGCTCAATAAATGTGAGCTATTAGTAGCAATAATAGTGATTGTTACTGGGAAGTGGATTTGTATGAATTATGTAAGTAGAAAGAGACTCGTACTTTAAATTTTTTACCTTTCTGTTGTGTTAAAACTTTTGGGCTTTTAAAACAGGCACGTGTTACTTTTATCATCATAGTTTTTACGAAGGAGCAGAGGCTGGTTTCGCGCCTGGGGGCAGAGGGGAAGCTGTGGGAATGACCCTCACCACCTGCAGTCCTTCCACTGAGTCCTACCGGCAACGGGCCACATTTTTTGGCCCGTGTTAACACACAACAACACGCATAAATCTCACAAATGCTAATCTGAGCAAAGAAAATCGGGCCAAGAAAGAGTAAATCTGGGCGAGTCCCTTTATTTAAAAACAGGCAACGCTGGTCTTTGGTGACAGGCGCCTTGGAAGAATTTGGTTTTGCACCGAGCGGTCCCAGGAGGTCAGGCTCTCTTCAAGGAATCCTCTGTCCGAAAGATCGCCCAGGGATTCGCCCTCCGCAGGGAGCAGCACAGAGGCTCATTTCCGCTCTAAGGGCGGCACCGAGAAGCAAAGACCCCTGTTTCTACAAGAGAGGACAAGGTTGGCTTGCGGGCAAGGCTGCTGGCCACCGGCTTTGTGAAGTCAGAGACCCAGCCCTCTGTGACTTGGGGCCTCAAGAAAGAGGAGAACGCCTAGAATATCAGCTGTGAACGTCCACCAGGGGACACAGCTTCTCTCCTTGAGCCGACTCCGGCCAGGCTCCTGCGAGCCCTCTCCTCCACGAGGCCCTCCGTCTTGGCCTATAAAGACTTGAACGAACTCCATCATAACTTTGAAGAGCTCAAGGCCGCATTCCTAGGATAACACTGGACTCCCTTAAAGTGCCTGCCTGAGAAAATTCAAGGCTGCCCAAGGAATTTACTGTTCACTCCAACCAACCCTGCCTCCCAGCTCTGCAGGAGGGGAGTAAGCTCTAACTAGCAAACCCAGATGAGTTTCACATAGACCAACCCCTTCTTCCCACTTTTTGTCATTTTTCACTTCCCTGACTCCACGGGAAGTTCCCCGCTCACCCCCTCCCTCTTCCCTTATTTTCTCTTTAAAATATCCACACCATTGAGTTCAGTTCACGCTGGACTCTTTCCCTAGTGAGATAAGGTGTTAATGATTAAAATCTGTCCATTTTAACTAGTGTCTGGCTTTCTTTTTCTTTTTTCTTTTTTTTCTTTTTTTAAATAACCTCTGCACCCATCATGGGGCTTGAACTCAAGACCCAGAGGTCAAGAGTTTCATGCTCGACTGACCCAGCCAGCTTTGTGTATCGTTGCCATAGCAAATCAGAGAGAATAACAGAACACAGAGGTGGTGCTTGGGCTCCAGGAATCTGGGCCCCGTAGGCAGAAAGCAGACATGGGCATGACCCACTGTTAGGAGCTGGTACGAAGCTACCGCTAAATGCGAAGAGAAGAAAATGGGAAGTCACCTCACAAGCAGATAATTGCCGGAATTATTTGCTGATCTCTAGCGGATAACGCCATGCCTCTAAATGTAAACAGAAGGCAGGAAAGTAGCCGATATAAGGCAGAAATTCCCTCGTGTGCTGCCACACTTCAGAACCGAGGCCCATTCTCTCTACCAACCTCTGTCCATCGTGCTAAAACGACTCTGCAAAGAAATTAGTCTGGGCTGATGTTTTAGGAAAGCAGCAGACGCTAAGTCCTTCGTTGGGGCAATTAGGTAGCTATTTCTACCCTTTTCCTGCCCTTTTGCATATCATTTTCTCCTTTTTTCTAACTAAAAATCTGTTAAAGTTCTCTATTCAAATCCTTAGAAATTTATGCTTTATTTTTTTAATGTTTTTATTTTATTTTTTTATTTGAGAGAGGGAAGGAGAGCGTGTGCATTTGTGTGTGCATTTGAGCAGGGGGAGGGAAGGGGGAGAGAGAGGGAGAGAGGGAGAGAGGGAGAGAGAGAGAGAGAGAGAGAGAGAGAATCTTAAGCAGGCCACATGCCCAGTGCAGAGCCCGATGTGGGGTTCGATCCCACGACTCTGGGATCGTGACCTGAGGCCAAATCAAGAGTCAGAGGCTCAACCAACTGAGCCACCCAGGCACCCCTTTAATGTTTTTATTTTTAATAAACTAGGTACCCAACGGCCCAAGGAAACCATTCATACTGGCTCATGAGAGCCGGCTGTTAAATTTCCAGGAAGTTTATTAGGCCGTTGAAGTCACGTTGGTAATTGAAATCCGCCCTCGTGGGCGTATTTAGTGGTGCAGACCCCCCAGGTTAAGGGCTCAGGCTGCAAGCCTGGGCCATCCATACTTTTTGGCCCACTGGCTATAAACCCTCCCCTCGGTTCACTGATTTGCTGGAAAGGCCTCAGAACTCAGGGAGACATTTCACTTACCACTACAGGTTTATTATGAAGGATATTATAAAGGATACAAAGGAACATCCAGATGAAGAGGGACGTGGAACGAAGGCCGGAAGGGTCCCAAGGTGGGGAGCTTCTATTCCTGTGGAGCTGGGCTGTCTTCAGGAAATACCATCACCAACCCGCCTGGAAGCAGGACGGATCACATCACTGGCCGTTGGCAGGGAGACGAAAATTCCCACCCTCTGGAGATGTGGTTGTCTCTGGCAAGCGACGCCGCCCAGCAGCTCTCCAGCCGCCAAGAGTCACCTCACTAGCACGAATGCGGGCATTTGAGGTTATTAGGATTAACAGAAGACGCTCTTCTCATTTCTTTCACTCCGGAAATTACAAGAGTTTTAGGGCCTCTGGGCCAGGGACCAGGGATGGAGATCAATTATTATTTCTCATTGTATCAAAAGATCACAGGGGTGCTTGGGTGTCAGTCAGTTAAGCGTCAGATTTCGGCTCCGGTCATGATCTCACGGTTCATGGGTTCGAGCCCCACATCGGGCTCTGCCCACTGACAGCCTGGAGCCTGCTTCAGACCCTCTGTCCCCCCTCTCTCTGCCCCCAAGCCCCCCTCGCACATGCACTCTCCCTCCAAAATAAATAAACATTAAAAATCACATGTCAAAGGCACTTTTCAAAGTGCCAAGGCCAGGACCTAGGGGCCTCTCTGGGCCTTATGTGTAACATTTAAGGAGCCGTCAAAAAAACACTCAATAATCAAGATAAATTAAAAAAAAAACATATATTCGTATCAAAGCAGGGGCACCTGGCTAACTCAGTCGGTAGAGCATGGGACTCTTGATCTCCAGGTTGGGAGTTCAAGCTCCATGTTGAGCATAGAGTTTACTTGAATAAATAAATAAGGGCACCCAGGTGGCTCAATCAGTTAAGTATCTGACTTCGGCTCAGGTCACGATCTTGTGGGTCATGGGTTCGAGCCCTGTGTCGGGCTCTGTGCTGACAGCTCAGAGCCTGGAGCCTGCTTCGGATTCTGTGTCTCCCTCTCTCTCTCTCCCCCATTCCCAGCTTGTGCTCTCTCTCTCTCTCTCTCAAAAATGAACAGATATTTTTTTAATAAATAAATAAATCATTTTAAAAATCAAGGCAAGATATCCATGATGAACAAAACAAGAGCTTTTCAAATAAAAATAAGACCAGCGTTACTGATTTTGACTTTGGTCTCAGACTCCAGCTGGCTCAGCACAGCTTTGTTGCTGATGTGAGAGTCCAAAACATACCTGATGGCGCTATTGTCACGGCTTTGATCCCCCTACGGATGGCCTGTCTGCCTGCTTTCATTTTCTCAGTACTTCCTCATGGAGACCCTGTTCTGTGCCAGACGCTGCTCTGGGCACCCACGATACAGCAGTAGGAGGGAAAAAAGAGAAAATTCTCTGCCCTCATGCAGCTCACGTTCTAGTAAGGAAGACATACCAACCAAATGGAGTATACAGAATGCTAGGTGGTTTGTGGAGGGAAGAAACACGGAGAGGAGATGTGAATAGTCAGGGTGGGGTCGTGTGTGAACCTCTAGATGGAATGGCCAGGGTAGGCATCACTCAGAAGGCAGCTTTGAGAGAAGACATCTGGGAGAACATTCCAGACCAAGTAACGCAACAAGGGCCTAGGGTGGGAGCACACTGGGCAAATCAGAGGATCCACAAGAAGACTAATTTGCTGGGGCCCCTGGGTGGCTCAGTCCGTTATGTGTCCAACATCAGCTCAGGTCATGATCTCACGGTTCGTGGGTTCAAGCCCCGTGTGGGGCTTTGTGCTGACAGCCCAGAGCCTGGAGCCTCCTTTGGATTCTGTGTCTCCCTCTCTCTCTCTGACCCTCCCCCACTTACTGTGGGGGGCCGGGCCCCGGTGCCAGGCTGAGACTTGGTCGAGCAACGTTCCCTGTTGACTCAAGCCAACCCGGTGGTTCCCCCTCCCATTCCCCCACTTTCAAGGGCATACGAAAGCCTTGTCAAGGCTGAGAAAGTTAATTCCTGAAGCCTGTGGTCTGCAGGTGTTGGCGGTAATGCTACCTCCCTTTTTCTACCCTGAGTCAGATAGACACAAACATGGGAACTGTGTTTTGCTAGCAATCTATCAACAAGGCTTGTGACCCGTTCAGAAAGTTCACAAGGTACACAGAACTAAATGTTTTGGCTGGCAGTGATCACGTGAAACCTGTCTATTCTTAGAATGACCTGATCCATAAGAGTCTTATATTATAAAAGATTGTGTACAGCAACGATAAAGTCGTCACTTGGGCCATCAGCCCAGGGGACCCTCCTGTTCCCAAACTTTCTCTTCTCTCCTCTTTTTTCTTGCATTCCCCTACCCTCAGGACCCTGACCTCGGTGATTGTCGCGCCGGTCGCGACAACTTACACAGTCACTCTGTCTCTCAAAAATAAATAAACATTTAAAAAAAAGAAGAAGACTGTAGTTTGAGCAGATGGATGACCGACAGGAGGATATATCCCATCAGAAAGCTGACCGGAGGGCACAGCATGCAGGAGCTTGGAGGGGACAGTAAGGAGCCAGACTTTCACTCTGAGTGAAACAGGAGTCACTTTTGAGCAGAAGAGGCACACTCTTTCTCTTTTTTCCCAACATCCGCTTTTGAACACCTGTTCTGACTTCTTTGTTGGGAGCAGACTACACAGAGACCAAGTGCACTTTCTGGGAAATGTCAGGAGGCTTTGCAACGACCTAGGCGAGAGGCGATGATAGGGAAGGAATTACAGCCTCGGGCGTAAACACGGGTTGATGGATAGGTCTAACGAGCTCATGAAAACTCCTGTTGGATTCCCTGACTTTTTGCAGTGATGTCGGAAGCCGAGCCCCAGGGTCTCACCACGGTTAATGTTACCAATAATTCCTTACCATGATGTCATATCCAGTCCATGTTCAAATGTCATGGATGCCTCACGTTGCCTTTTTATACTCCTCCGAACAATATACATTTTAAATTAGCCTCCAAACAATATACATTATTTGTTGATAGGCCTTGTAAGTCTCTTTAATCTATTCCTTCTACCCTTATTTATTTATTTATTTATTTATTTATTATTTTTTAATGTTTATTTATTTTTGAGAGAGAGAGAGAGAGAGAGAGAGAGAGAGAGCACGAGGAGGGAAGGGTCAGAGAGACAGGGAGACACAGACTCTGAAGCAGGCTCCAGGCTCCGAGCTGTCAGTGCAGAGCCCGATGTGGGGCTCGAGCTCACGAATTGTGAGACCATGACCTGAGCCGAAGTCAGACGCTTAACCAATTGAGCCACCCAGGCGCCCCTAAAATTCTCATTTTTTAGAGATATGTAGTGAATTTTTTACAGACAAAATGGTATAATGTCTGGGCTGGTTTCAAAATAATCCAGGATGCGTATTGACATCAAAAGTCAAAACAGTTTTGTACTGCTACCTGCAATGGTCATTTCTTCTCATCTGGATACATGTGTCGTGAGAATTACAATATTCTCAAGATGAGTAAGGAAGGTTATTTAGCCATGTGCTGACTCCAGCTAATTGCATGCCCACACGCAGGTGTCAGGCACGCCCTTGTAGGTGCTGGGGAGGGGGCTGTCTGCACCCGAGGGGCGCCCATCTCCAAGCAGGAGGTGACCAGAGTCATCAGGGAGGCTGCGTTCATCTGCTAGACGATGCTTCTCATGTCTGCTTTCCAGGAATATCAGCAGACACAGGAGGAATCCAGGTTCGCTCTCTCCCAGACCCAGGCTTGCCTTGTTCCGTGGGACATCCGTTTAGACTTCCTGACCCTTGTAACTATTCCAGGACATGGTGGGGTTCGCTGATTTCTGGCTTTGCTTTGTCTTATTCCTTGTGTCTTTGGGCTTGCTCTCTTCCCCCCACCCCCCGCCCCACGCAGGTGTTCAAACACGCGCCCAAGCATAAACCTCATTTCCAACATAGTTTTTATTAATTATTTTAATCCAACTTAATTTAAATCAATTGTTAGATTAAGTATTAATTACTAAATATTTATTTATTACATTTTCTCTGAACCTAATAACATTGTTTTGCACAAGATTTCCCCTAAATTCTAGTAGGAAATCTCCCCCCCCCCCCGACAATATTGCAAACTGGAACATTTCAAATAATAAATATTCTGGAATCACAAAGGTGATACAACATATCGAACCAACTGATCAATACCCGGGCACATGGCTGGGGTTCCTAAATTAATGAAGATTAGTTAGTTGCTACTTTTGTTATATGAACACAAAACAGCCCGGAGAAAAAGACAATACCTCATGTAATTATGAAACAGCCTCGTGGAATGGATCCTCTGACCTCTGCTGACCATTGGCACTCTTTTATTTCCAAGGCCTTGGGTTTCCTTCTGGCCCTGACCTGCTGTGGGAAGGGGGTCCGATTTCTCATCGGAGTTTCACCAGAAACAGGACTGGCAGCGGCCACTAGGTGGCGCTCTTCCGTTCTCCTTGCCCGAAGGCTGCGTGTTTTGATTGGCCTGCGCGCTCCCATGAAAACATCCCTGGGCATCCTCGGCCTAACGCTTTCCGTTTTGGCTATAAATAGTGGCACTCACACCGCGGTGCCCATAGCCTAAGCCAGGCTTTAATCCTGTGGGATTCACTCAGAGGCCAATCCAAATCTCTGTTCCAGTCTCTTCTGGAGACCATCCTCATGCACATAAAAATCAACATTTTTAGACCAGCAGAAATACCAAATGTGAGTCCCATGAGCCTTTGCCACGTTTTTAAGCATGCTGCCATATAAGGAACACTAAATGGTGGGGCGCCTGGGTGGCTCAGTCGGTTAAGCGTCTGACTTTGGCTCAGATCATGATCTCCCAGTTCGTGAGTTCGAGCCCCATGTTGGGCTTTGTGCTGACAGATCAGAGCCTGGAGCCTGCTTTAGATTCTGTGTCTCCCTCTCTCTCTGCCCCTCCCCTGCTTACACTCTGTCTCTCTCAAAAATAAATAAACATTAAAAAGAAAAAAAGAAAAAGAAACACTAAATGGGATGGGGGAATACCGTGCAAGCTGCCATTTTGGTTATATGTTGGTTGTATGTCACTTCATGCGTGTGAGGCAGGAGATGTCTGCCCTTTCCTCACCCCAGCGGGAAGAGGGTCTCCTCGCATCACAGACATCATAAAAACACCGAGGAATATCTAGCAATCCCAAAGTACTGGGGGTCAGGGTAGCGGAGAAGTGGCCTCCAGAATGGCCGGGTTGCAGGTGGCCATGGGAGGCGAAGCAAGAAGGGTAGAGGGGGAGAGACTAGAAAAGAAAGAGGGGGATTCAAGGTGCACCCCCACCCTTGCCCCAGTGGTCCTCTTAGCATCTAAAGGGTGGACGGTCACCTAAGAAGAATAATAGATAAGTAATTGGGTGTGTCTTTGGTCATCGGTGGGTAGGAACAAGTTCTGAATGCCTTGCCAGGAGTATAGGGACCCGGTAGTAATGGGGTGTGCCTGCCATTTTCTTTGGCTGACACCATTCTAACAGACCTGTTTATTTCCAATTCTTTCTCTCTCCAGCCACACTCCGCAGAATCAAGGCAGAGAGGGGGCGCCTGGGTGGCTCAGTCAGTTAGGCATCTGATTCGATCTTGGCTAAAGTCATGATCTCACTGTTTGTGAGTTCAAGCTCTGTGTGGGGCTTTGAGCTGACAGTGTAGAGCCTGCTTGAGATTCCCTCTCTCTCCCTCTCTCTCCGCCCCCCTCAAAATAAATTAATTAAAAAAAAACAGTCAAAGCAGAGAAACTGAGATTAGTGGCAAGATCTAGGGAAGCCACCATCAGACATATCTACTCCTTATCTTGACACCCCATCATCCAAATTAGACTGAAAACATCATTTGTCTCTATGAATTAAATAAGAATAAGAATAAATGAAGAACAGTGTCATCATCAAGATAGAGTTGTTCACGACATCGGTCCGTCTCACAAAGAAGACCAACTGGAAACTAACCACAGGCAAGACATCGTTTTTAAAATCCCAGAACACAGGGATGAGGCTGAGGCAGCCCCCGGACCACAGAACAAGAAGGACCACATTAGAAGAGTAAGAGGGACAGTTCCATCTGGATCACATCATTCCTTCCCCTGGACAACGCGACGCAGCACCGAGGGCCTCCTCGGCCTGCCATTTCTCCAGCGGGAAAAAGAGAGCCTAAGGTGGACACCCAGCTCTCCCAATGTTGTGGGACGCTCCTGGGGGAGCCCACTGGGTCTCACCTCATGGAGGTCACTAGGGGAAGCCATGGGGCTCGGCCACTAGGGGTCGGAGACAGAAGGACAAGGAGGCGGGGCTTGCAGCAACCAGTGCTTACATCTTGAAGGACTACATTCCTGCTGGGAGCAGTGCCCATCTGCAGAGCTGAGCCGGTGTGGCCCCTTCTGGCCAGGGACCTCGGTTGGCATCTCTGCTTGATTTGGAGCCCAGTCAACTGGGCTGAACCGGATATGGGGCACATTCTACCTCCCTGCCTGGGTGGGGAAGCAAATTCAGCATCCTACCCACCTGCTCACCATAGCTTCCGGACTTGCCCTTCTGGAAGGCATGGCCACAGATGCCTGGAAGCCTTGGAGGACATTCTGTGGCCCTCCGGGGCACGGAGCCGAGCCAGCAGCCCTGCCCAACTGTTGGGCATAGCCTCTGGCCCCACTTGACCAGGAAGCCCAGATGGTGACCCTAATTGACTGCTGAGCATAGTCTCCAGCACCCCCCCTCCCTCCCACAACTGTGAGGTAAAGTTGGAGGTTCTGCCAGACCAGGGAGCCTGGCCAGGAACGTCATTTAACAGCGGAGCACAGCCAGGAGCCGACCTGATGGCAAAGCCCAGCTTATGGGCCCCCCCCCCCCCCCCCCCCAGCGAGAACGTAGAGCCCAGCCCGCAGCATCGTCCAGTCGGGGAGCACAGTCTGAGATCCCACCCAAGCAGGAGCTACTGTCCACAGCCCTGCCCTCCGGTAGTCAGTAGCACTGCCTTGCCAGGCAACACAGCCTGGGACTCTGCCCAACCACAGGTGGTTACAGAGCCTAGCTGGTGGCTCCACATGGCCCCGGAGCCCAGCCGGCAGCCACGTCGGGTCAGGGAGCCCACCTGGGGCCCCACTTGAACACGGAGCCCAGCCAGTGGCCTTGCGCCAACTACAGACCCCTAACAGCAAGTCCCAGCGGCCTGTGAGTGTTACCAGCTTACCCATACAGTACACGGAGCTGAGCTGCCTGGGGGAGGCCTTTCCCCGCCGAAACACACCCGTAGAAGCCTGGAAGAGGTGCTCAAAACCACAGACTCCGGCACATGGTTGCAGGGATCGCAAAGAGGCAAGTAAACACGACCCCACCCCAGGAAACTAACAAAGCTCCATGAACCGGCCCTAAAGAAACAGAGATCTATGAACTGTCTGACAAATAATTAAGAATAATCCTCAGGGCGCCTGGGTGGCTCAGTCGGCTGAGCGGCCAGCTTCGGCTCAGGCCATGATCTCACGGTTCGAACCGCACACCACCCTCTGCACAGAGCCCCACTTCGGATCCTCTGTCCTCCTCTCCCTGCCCCTCCCCCACTCTCTCTTTCCCGCAGAAATTAAATAAACATTTAAAAAAAAAGAATAATCCTCTTAAAGAATGTCAGCAGCTGCAAGAACACACAGACAGCTATGCAAACTTAGGAAAACAGTGCATGCATGAAATGGGAAGTTCAGCAAAGAAATAGAAACCATTAAACACACGCACATGCACACACACACACACACACACACACAGAAATCCTAGAGTTGAAGACAATGAGATGAAGAATTCGATAGAGAGACGGGCTTTGGGGCTACGTCACAAAGGGGCTTCCCCATAGAACTTCTGGTTCCCCCGTGTCCTTGGGAAGAGGGCGGCCTCTTTCTGCTTGGCCACGTGCTCATCTCTGACCGCAGGGCCCTGTTCTGCTGTCCCTGAGCCTTCCCAGTCCTCACCGTGGGGCTGCCTCCTCCTCTCTCATTCCTGAAGGGAGTGGAGCAGGTGAGGCTGGGCAGGTTCATGGGGAAACGAAACTGGTCGTTGCCACACATGTGCCTGGATCCACCTTTACGTAACTTGGATGACAACTGTAGGGGGTTGTCCTCATCTCACGCCATCAGCTAAAGAAAGTGACTCATCCATCGGCTAAGTCAATTTCCCGGTTGTGTAGTCTCCATTTGGACTTTTCACAGGATTCTCCACATTAGCATGGGTCCTAGGAAAACCTTTCTTGTTCGATTGTCAGCATTATTTTCCTCCGGTGAGGCTGGGCCCCTCCATGAAGTATATGGGGAAATAGACAAGACCCTAGGACCCCAGGAGAGGTTTGCAAAGCTGGTTGAGTGGGGGACCCACCCCCTGCGCCCTCCCTCCCCAGGGGCTCCCGGCCGGCGCCTCCGGGCCCAACCTGATTAAGTTCCTTTTGGAAGCCAGGAGGTGGCGCTCCTGAGCACCAAGGCCCGAATGGAGTCGCCCACTTCCTCGAAGTAGGCAGCACATCCCCCCACCTGGCTGGCTGTTAGTGCTCTGGATTGTTCGCTGCTTTTACCATCCCTTCAAGCAAACATTTACTGAGTCTAGTAGGAGTCAAGGAATGGAAACGGATACTAATTCACAGTGGTGCATTAGCTGACCATTTACAAACGCTTCCTCAGGAGCTACCAGGCCCACAGGTGCAGCTGGGGAGGCTGGGGAGACCAGACCTTGAGGACTCAGTGGGAATAGAGGGGGCTTGTGGGTGAGAGGGGCCAAGGCGAAGGGTGGGAGGGCGAGGACGGTGGCCTGGAATGAGCCTCCCAGGGCCTCAGCGTCCTCACCGCCCCGCCCCCCCGCCAGGCCTCAGCGAACTCACCCCCCAACACCCCCAGGAAGCCCGGTGGGCACCTCACCAAATTGAGGGCAGCCAAGAGGCCTGATTCTTCGGATGTGTCACTCATGTTTGCTCTAATCCAGAAAAATGAAATTCCCCGGAACAGGCTGCCAGGTGTGAAGGGAGTGCCCGAGACCATGAGGTAGAGCGACCTGTGTTCAAATCCCAGCTCAGCCAGCTACTGTTGAGGTGACCGTGGACGAGTCACTTAACTTCTCTGAACTCCAGCTTCACAGGGAGGGCGGTCTCCTGCTGGGTATAAGAGCCAGGAGGCCCGGGTTCAAGTCTGGCTCAGCCACTCGCTAATTGTGTATCCTGGGGAGGTCACTGAAACTCAGTTTCTTCCCCTTTACGATGGGGATATAAGATCTGCCTCCTGGGATGCGTGCAAACTGAAATAAGGTGATGCTTTTAATCCAGGGCCTGGAAGATGGGTGTTTGCACAGCCGCCCTTCTGCCAGAAAACCCGTTTAGCCATATACTGCTCCAAATGTCATGTTTGTTGGCCTTGTCTCCACAACAACATCCTAAACTTGGTAAGGTCGTGGATCACGTTGCCTAGCACCATGCACACAGTAAGCGCAGAATAAACAAGTCTCTGTGCCAAATAGCAATGCCAGCATACTCAGACCTTGGCCCCTTCATTGATCGGCCACCGTTTGAGGAATTGCTACGTTCAGGCTTATAAATTCTGGAACTTTTCCTTTTAAGGACTTGAACCTTCTTTGTAACAAAGTTCTATCACGTAACATGCTCCCAGGACCACAGAGGAATTCTGTGGCTACGACGACTGCTGTCACTACTTTATTAAACGTCTACTGAGGGGGCGCCTGGGTGGCTCAGTCGGTTAAGCGTCCGACTTCAGCTCAGGTCATGATCTCGACCTCGTGGGTTCGAGCCCCACGTTGCGCTCTGTGCTGCTGGCTCGGAGCCTGGAGCCTGCTTCGGATTCCGTGTCTCCTTCTCTCTCTGTCCCTCCCCTGCTCACACTCTGTCTTTCTGTCTCTCTCTCTCTCTCTCAAAAATAAGTAAAGAGAAAAATAAAAAAATAAAAAAATAAATAAATGTCTACTGAGGACCAGACAATGTGGTTTATGTGAATTCGCCTGGTTAATCCCCG
Source organism: Prionailurus viverrinus (assembly GCF_022837055.1). Lineage (NCBI taxonomy): Eukaryota > Metazoa > Chordata > Mammalia > Carnivora > Felidae > Prionailurus > Prionailurus viverrinus. The sequence goes on from NC_062577.1 coordinate 1,063,100, forward strand.
TACGACCTTATGGGGTGGTTTATTATTATTCCCATTTACAGATAAGGGACCGGAGGCAGAGGAAGGGTGAGGAACAAGCTGAGGTCTACACAGCTAGCCAGTAAGTAGGAGGACTGAGGATCACATCCGGGTCTTTCCGATGACAGAGCTCTTGCCTGAGGCTACTCTGCCATACTGTCTCCCGGGGAAGCTGGCAAGCACCTCCCAGAGCGTCTGGCACCGAACGGGTCCTCCGTAAAGGTTGGCTGTCCCCCTTCAATCAAGAAGCGTGTCTACCGAGTTTAGGCTGAAACAGCTCCGGTGGTAAATCTGGTGGGTGTAAGACCTTCTCTCTCCCCTCAGGTGATACACAAGCCCGTCACAGGTTGAGGCTGGAGGGGGACAGGATGTGAGAAGGGGACATTGCAGCTCCCCTCCAAGCACGTGGTGCCTCCTGCAATGATGTCGTCGTTAGGCACGACTTTCCCGGGAGGTCCGCTCCCTAGGGGAGCACACGGGAAGGCAAGGGGAAGGCAGAAGGGCCACGCGAGGATGTGGGAGCTGAACTTGGCGTTCCTGAGAGACAGATGCCTCCATGTCCTCCGTCCCCAACCCGAAACCCACGGCCCATGACCCAGATACTGGCCTTTGGAATCTCTTGTTTGGGAAAAAATAACGTGAGCCTGCCCTGGAAACTTATTTATGAAACAAACGCACGGAGCTATTTTGAGCAACTGTGCCCAAGAATCATTATCCTGCTTGTCTAACTGGAACGAGGTCCCCAAGTCACCTCGCCAGGGTCGGAAGACGTGCATCTGGGAGGGAGAACACAGACTCAGGAAGGTGGGAGGGAGCCCTTCCTCGGCCTCCTGCTAATCCATCCACATTACTGGAGGCAACAGAAGACGTAAGAGAGACAGGCGTTAAGCGGACTGAGCGTTTTCCTTTAAAACTGATGACAATCTGGGGCGCCTGGGTGGCTGAGTCGGTTAAGCATCCAACTTTGGCGCAGGTCATGATCCCACAGTTCGTGACTTCAAACACCACATTGGGCTCTGCTCTCTCGGCACAGAGCCTGCTTCAGATCCTCTGTCTCCCTATCTCTCTGCCCTCCCTCACTCGTGTGCTCGCTCTCTCTCAAAAATAAACATTTTAAAATAATAATAAAATAGGGGCACTTGGGTGGCTCAGTCGGTTAAGCGTCTGACCTTTGGCTCAGGTCATGATCTCCCGGTTCATGGGTTCGAGCCCCGCATCGGGCTTGGTGCAGACAGCTCAAGAGCTTGGAGCCTGCTTCGGATTCTGTGTCTCCCTCTGTCTCTGTTATTCCCCTGCTCATGTCCTCTCTCTATCTCTCAAAAGTAAATAAACATTAAAAAAATTTTTTTTTTTAATTTTTAAGGGTTTATTTTTTTTTTGAAGGAGAGAGAGACAGGGAGCAGGAGAGGAGCAGAGAGAGAGGGAGACACAGAATTTAAAGCAGGCTCCAGGCTTTGAGCTTTCAGCACAGAGCCGGATGCGGGGCTCGAACTCACAAATGGTGAGATCAAGACCTGACCCGAAGTCAGACGCTCAAACGACTGAGCCACCCACGCCAACCCCCCCCCCCAATTTTTTTAAATAAAAAAATTTAAGAAATAATAAAATAAAATTGGCAATGATCTGACCACAAAATAAAGGTAAACCATCTAGTCCTCTGGGTTTTGTGTTGGTATTATCATAGCTGCTGAGGGTAGTCATGGAAACCAGACGAGGTGTCAAATCCTAGCACCCACAGCTTTGTGAAGAGTGCCTGAAGTTACTCTGATTGGAGCTTTTTTTTTTTTTAAATGGAAACTATCTTGAACCTGGATGAACAGGCCTAGAAGTTTCCCCTCTGCCTCGCTAGAAATGTTGTTTCTGTGTCTCTTTTCTGGTGACACAGACTCTAAAAATGCAGCAAGAGGAATGTTGCATGAGCTCTTTTCAATGGCCAGAGGCTTAAACCTAAGTCAACCTAGGCTCTGTAAGGAAAATTGGGGGAGAGGCGAGGTTCATTAGCTTGTATGGCGGGAGGGCAAAAGTGGTCTTAAAAATCATTCAGGGGCCCAAAAATGGCATTAAAGGTATCTCTGTTTTGCTACCTGTTACCCTGGTGTCCATCTGTGGGCAGACCTCATTCTAGGCTCTTCCTGGGCAAAAATGTGCTCACTAGCGATTCTGAAGTCGTATCTTCAGAATATTCTTTCTATTTCGGTTCAAGGGAGAGACGCTGGCTTCAGGATGAAACAACCCTCCCAGTTGGGTTTGACGGGCTCAGGCTGGGCTCGCCTGCTCTCGGGCCAGTTGCCATGAGGGAAGCACGTGAGGCAGGACCATGCACCTTGGGGGAGGGATAAGATAAGGAAGGATAAGGTAAGGATAAAAATAAGGAAAGGAACAGCCCCCAAAACTGTGTAGCTGGAGTGGGGAAGGGCTAGTCCCTGCCCAGGGCCCATCAACTTCTTGGTCAAGCTTTCTGTCAGGTGGCTAGGTGTCGTAAAGGATCTAAAAAACTAATTCTGCATAGGGTGTGTGTACAGATGATGGCGAAATACATTGTTCCTTCTCGAGGAGAACCACCTGGATCAGTCTGGGCCCAACCAGAGAGAAATCACGGTAATGTAAACAGGGGATGTTTGATAGAAAGCTACTAACTTTAACAGGGGAGTGCAGATTGAAGAACCAGCCACTACCCCATCTGGCCGAGAGAGAGCTCTCGGGGAGGAGCCCCCACTCCCATTACAGACTGAGATCCAGACTCACCACACATGAGTGGTGCCACCCGGTGGTCATTTGGGGGAAATCTGCCTTCTGGGGTGTGGAGGAAAGGTGCTCCCCAGGACTGCCTGGAGAACCTCGAGGCGCTCTGCTGCAGGAGCACAAGGTGTGGGGGTACCCAGCACGGGGTGGGGGCGACGTCGGCTGTGGGATGCTCCTGGCTGCTGTGCAGGGCGGGGGCTGCATGCGGGAGGGAGCCTTGCACAAGAGGACCCCTCCCCCCCCCCCCCCCCCCCACACACACACTCAGGAACCTCAGATTGTGCACACTCCAGCCAGGAAGCAAACACAAGGCTCTTCCTTCGGCAGCGTCTCTCTGGCGCCCTCTGTTGACAAACTTCAGTGCCAGCTCCACGGAAAAATAAGGGCCCAGATCCGTTTTTCACTCTGTAATCCACAAGGGTGACTAATTCGGAGTCCAGTCAGTATATCGATAAATGGCACAATACCTAAGATAATGATGCCCTGTTAGACAAATACTTATTTTGATTGGTTTTGATTTCAATTTAAAAGCCATAAAGCAACCAATAGGTGTTTAGCATCTTTTATGTGCCATGTTTAGATTTGAATCCGGTGGAGATAAGGTGCGTGGTCATTTCTGAGCAGCGTTGTGATCTGGTGTGTGTAGTTCAACCACATTAGACCACAAGACTATGTTGAGATACTGAAAATCACTGTGTGGGCAAGTTTGCTTGTTCCCCAGTAATTAATCTTTGAAAATGAAATTTACTATCACTGCACTATTTTACACCTACTGGCAAAAATAAAAGCGATAATTAAATGTAGTGCTGGTCAGGTGTTGATACAGACAGGCGCAAACGCCACTATATAGCACCTTGAGTTCATTGAAGAGCTTCCGATTCCTGGAAGAATACCCCAAAGAGCCTTAAAAGAATCTCATCCCTTTATTCAGTAATCAAATGCATCTTAATATAATATATTCCTAAGGAAATGACTCCATTTTTTTAATGTTGTATTTATTTTTGAGAGAGAGAGAGACAGAGCACAAGCAGGGGAGGGGCAGAGAGAGAGGGAGACACGAAATCTGAAGCAGGCTCCAGGCTCCGAGCTGTGAGCACAGAACCCGACGAGGGTCTTGAACCATGAGATCATGACTCGAGCCAAAGTCAGACACTCAACCGACTGAGCCACCCAGGCGCCCCCCACTAAGGAAATGATTCAAAATAAAGATGTATCTGTGCAATAATGTTTATGGTGGTATTATTATAATTAATAATTTTATAATGTATTATATATTTAAATTCTCTGTTATAATAACTGCTATAATATATAATAATAATAATATATGATAATATATTATAATAATTAATATGATTAAAAATTATGATACATTAAAAAGTAAAAAGCCCAAGTGTCCAATGAATAGAAAATGGTTATGTAAGTGAAAGTATATTGATATGATGGACTATTATCTCCCCAATTTACAATAAATGTGACAACTATATAGAAACATAGAAATATGAGGATAGGGGGACCCTGGCTGGCTCAGTCAGAAGATCATGCAACTCTTGATCTCTGGGTTGTGTGTTTGAGCCTCCCATTGGGTGTAGAGATTACTTAAAACTAAAATCTTTAGGGGCACCTGGGTGGCTCAGTCAGTTGTGTCTGACTTCAGCTCAGGTCATGATGTCACTGCTCGTGGGTTCGAGCCCTGCATCGGGCTCTGTGCTGACAGCTCAGAGCCTGGAGCCTGCTTCAGATTCTGTGTCTCCCTCTCTCTCTGCTCCTCCCCCGCTCATGCTCTGCTTCTTTCTCTCTGTCTCAAAAGTAAATAAACATTAAGCATTTTTAAATAAAATCTTCCTAAAAATACGAGGATAAAATTAGGCAAAATGAAGAATATAGAGCAGAAAGATGTTTACATATCATGATTACAACTATGGGTGAAATTTTATACATAAGCATAAATGAATGTACTAAAAAAACGCTGAACTGTGTACTTTAAATGATTAATAAGTGAATTTTCCTTGATTAAAAAATGTTAAACGAGGCTCTAGAGATGTGTAAGCCATCTCTGTGGTAAGGTAAGGAGATGTTTGTGCTTATGTTTTTCTCCAAAGTGTTAAAATGTGAATCTTTTTCTAAGTTTAAAAAAAAAAAAAACGGTTTGCTCGGTCAGTCTCTGCCCCTCGTTTGTCTTGTGGGAGGTCGAGGACACCCTCGTCAGGGTCACTCTGAGCTGAGAGGAGCCAGGGGCGAATGCTGAGCGCAGATCCTGGCTGATAGGAAGTGTTGCCCAAGCCTGAGTTAGGCACCCGGATGGGCAGTGGCTCTTGGGATCATCTCACAGCCGGGCATGTCCACCAGGTGCAGCGAAGAGCCGGGAACTCACGCTGGGAGGGGCTGTCACCACACCTAGAGGGCTGTGCCCGCTGACCCCGCACAGCACCCAACCCAGGGGCGCCCATCCGTGCACACCACAGGCGGGCAGGTGCGCCTACACAGACCCTCTGGACACTGGGACACGCCGGGCTGCATTTACTGTCCCTGGAAGGACAGTCCCTTCCGCACGAGCCCCCATCTGCAGTGCACCTGCTTCCCTGTGGAAGGAAGGGGAGAGGGTAAACAAGGCAGAGCTGTGAATTTGCAGGAGAAAAGCCATTCCGCGCGTTCAGTATTTAGGGACAGCGTCCTGCTCTTGTTTCAGTTCCCCAGGCAATTGGTGAGCTTTCAGGAGGCCCCGGAGGGTGGTTTCTGGGCTCACCAACTGCCCTAACCACAGGCTTGAAGGATTTCCACTTCCCAGTAAACACTCACTTCCTCTCTGCCAGGCCTTTGGACCCACTGGTGGGGCATCTCAGTTCACAGCTGCTGTCCTGGGATAATTACACCAGCTCCTAAGTGTCCTGGTTTGCGGGCCACGTGGTGGGTCGTCCTACCCATTCCTGGTATCTGTGTTTCACGATAAGCCTGCTCTGCATTGGTTAAGGAGGCTCGTTACACTATCCCAGCCACAGCTGACCCTAGAGAAGGACCCTCTGAGGACCCCAAGGTGGAGGGGTTAACATTTGAGGTCGCCTGCAGGGGTGGGAGGGGCACGAAGGAAGACAGGGGGTGCGGCCTTGGGAAATGGAGCCGGTGCCTACTTCCTAGGAAGACAGATGAAAACCTTGTAAGTCTGTCACTAGGACAGCTCATCTGTGCAGAGGGCCCTCACCATTAGTAATAAACATCCACTGCGGGGGGAGGCAGAGAGCAGGCTACAACCAGGTTCCCAGACCCCAGGACACTCCTGATTTAGTAAAGGAGACATACAAGGGTAAACAACAGAGCACAATTGTATGTGCCGGGTCTGTGCGGGCACATGTTTATTGAATCGTTTATTCATTCAACCAACATGAATTGAAATCGCCCAGGCTAGGTGCTGGGGATGAATAGTCTAGTGCAATATCTCCTCACACAGCGGGTGCCATATGCCCGTGGTGGTGGGGCTGTGGTAGGCTGTTGGGTCTCCTTCCAAAATTGCCTCTCAAAGTTCTCTGAGGTCTTCTGCCTGGGCATTGGCTCCTCCTGCAGAGGAAAACCAGCCTGGCCTGCAGGGCGGTGCTGCAAAGTGGCGGCCAATGCGGTCCAGGGGCCAAAGCCACGTGTTGTCATATCCTGAATGCTGGCTGGGGCAGCGGTCACAGTCTCCGTGCTGAATCAAACGTCTCCCTTGAGATGCCCAGCCTCAGAGGAAGGCAGAGCTTGATGAGAGATGACACCCTGAATAAAAAGATCTACTCCAAGCGGTTGAGATAGAAGCGACAATGAGTCTTTGTCCCAATTAAAATGCTGATTAATGAGTCCCTGAGCTGACCAGTGAGCAGACACGATTTGAAGACCCAGGGTGCTCCCTGGGGAAGTGGCCTTTCTCCAGATCACGAATTTGCACAGCTAGGATTTGGAAGGATTTGAGGGCTTTGAGGGTCCTCTGAGCCATCTCTGGTAGACTCCCCACATTCCGTCTACTCATTACCCCTGGTGGAGAAGATCTAAAGTGCCCCAGGCATCCTCTCACCTTTCCTCCCCCTCCTCTTGCTCTCACCTCTCTTCTCTGCCGAAGTTGACGAAGTTGACGCTCCTCCTGCACCCTTGGCCCTTTCTCTCCCTCCTTCCTCCCTCCCCTTCGCTCCAAGCCCTCCTCCCCACACACCTTCTCTTACCCCCAGTCTTCTCTGGATACTGCTACTCCCTCCAAGCGCCTCCTCTTTCTTGCCAATCCCAAGCTTTATTTTTTACTCCTTAAAATGTGTTACTTGTTTGTTGGAAAAATTTGGAAAACGCACAAAGGTATCCAAAGGAAAAAAGTGACTGATTATTCCACTACCATAAGACCACCAGTTTTTTTTTTTAATGTTTATTTTTGAGACAGAGACAGACAGAGCGTGAGCAGGGGAGGGTCAGAGAGAGAGGGAGACACAGAATCCGAAGCAGGCTCCAGGCTCCGAGCTGTCGGCACAGAGCCCGACGCAGGGCTCGAACTCACGAACTGTGAGATCATGACCTGGGCCAAAGTCGGAGGCTCAACCAACTGAGCCACACAGGTGCCCCATAAGACAACCAGTTTTAAATTCATTAACAGTTCTTTTAATGCCTAAACTTGCGTATGTGTGTTTGTGTGTGTACACAATATATATCTTCATAAAATTGGTGACGGGGGGGCCTGGTTGGCGCAGTCGGTTAAACGTCCGACTTAGCTCAGGTCATGATCTCACAGCTTGTGAGTTCAAGCCCCCCGTCAGGCTCTGTGCTGACAGCTCGGAGCCTGGAGCCTGCTTCAGATTCTGTGTCTCCCTCTCTCTCTGACCCTCCCCTGCTCACGCTCTGTCTGTCTCTGTCTCAAAAATAAATAAACAAAAAAAAAATTTTTTTTAATTGGTGACAAATTGCATTTAATACTTTATAATATAATTTCCCAGTTAATAAATCATGGACATTTTGTCATAAGATGCTTCCAAAATGTATATTTTAATGATTGCATAGTAGTATCTCAAAATTATCTTAACCAATCATTATTGATATTTACTGTTTTTTATACAAATCTTTCTTTATAAGAATACATTCCTAGGGGCGCCTGGGTGGCTCATTCGGTTAAGCTTCCGACTTCGGCTCAGGTCATGATCTCACGGTTGGTGAGTTCGAGCCCCACATCGGACTCTGTGCTGACAGCCAGGAGCCTGGAGCCTGCTTTGGATTCTCCGTGTGTGTCCCTCTCTCTGCCTCTACCCAACTCGCACTCTGTCTGCCTTTCTCTCTGTCAAAAGTGAACCTTAAAGCAAAGTTTTAAAAAAGAATAAATTCCTGGAAATATAATTACTGGGTCAGGAGTATGTGACCATTTTTAAGGCTTTTGATATTTTATCAAATTATTAGCCAGAGGATTTGTACAAACTTATCTTCACCCAGTTGTGGATGTGTTTGCCTTTTCTGAGCACCCCCTGGGGACACGCTAGCCCAAACTGGGTGTTCTTGGTTTATTTTGTTGTTGTTGTTGTCGTTTATTTATTTATTTTTGAGAGAGACAGAGTGTGAGTGGGGGAGGGGCAGAGAGAGAGGGAGACCAAGGATCCGAAGCAGGCTCTGCGCTGTCGGCACAGAGCCTGATGCAGGGCTTGATCTCACGAACCATGAGACCATGACCTGAGGCCGAAGCCAGATGCTTAACTGGCTGAGCCACCCTGGCACCTTGGGATATTATTGTTTTAAAAAACAAGTTGTGAACCTAGTTCTGTCCCCATATCCTCACCTTCTATTGTTCTATCGCTTCTAAACTGACTTCTGATCTCACAGCTTTCCTAATTCAAAACTCTTCAGTGCTGCTTGTTCTTGTCCTCTGATTTGCTTGATTTTGTTGAGCCCAGGATGCTCTCCACTCCAGCCCCGGAGCCCTGAAGCCAGAATCCTGGGGCAGACTCTAACACACCCCACATCTGGATGGATAAATGAATGAAAGATCTGTGTCCTCTGCTCTCTCGCTGGCTTTTGCTACTCGCCCTACATCCCTGCTCTGACTACATACGCACCTGTGCCCACCACCATCCACAGCCCGCCCCTCCTCTGCCCCACTTGGGGGCTCCCATCTCTGCAGCTGGCTCCCAAGTCCACTCAGACCTGAGACCTGGACCATTTCCATGTCTGCTGAGCATCTCCGTCTGGGGGTCTGGCCACCCATCGGTTCTGTCAACAACTCTGACGTCAAGTTCAAGGTTTCCCTCTCCCGCTGAGCCCCTCTTTATTTCTTTACTCTTTCTGGTTAAAGTGGCCATTACATATTCGACTCCTTTACCACTCTTGCTTTCTACCAGCTATCGTGCTCCAAGCCCCACAGGAGGACATCTTCCTGGTAGGTTTCTTTATCCACAGCCCTCCTGCCAACTTCACCGCCACTGCCTTAGGTCCTCATTGCTCACCTCTGGGCGGTTTTATCTGCTTCCTTCCTACTGGTCACCTTCCCCTAACCTCTCCCGTCTCCGATTCAGCTCTTCTCCTAGTGGTTACTGAAGTCTGTAGCTGACCATCCCCTTGAAGCATTTCTGACCATCTCATGTATCAGCCTAGGACCTCTCTACACTCTCCCAGTGACTACTGAATCCCAACCTCAACCTCTCCAGACTATCTTATAAAGACACTTTGGATTGTAACACTGATGGTCTCTCCTAGCCTTAATGCCCACTGCACGTCTGCAAAGATCCCACTTTCCATCCCTGTGAGGGCACCTGCCTGTTATTCGAACGTGCCTTCTTCTTCCTCATCTACGTATCTTCAGGTCACTCTTTCCACTTGGATTGGCTATCCTTCAGGAACCAGGTCAAATCTTACATCTTCCACCACAGTATTCCTTATTCTTAAAAAAAAAAAAATTAATAGTGATCCTCTCTCCTTCTGGATCCTCATGTCCCTTACATGTAACATTCTTTAACATCCTCACGTAGGTTTGTCGGGCCCTAGGGGTGGAGGGGGGTGTCCTGAGATGGATGAGGGGAAATCGAGATGAGTCTGTCACCACATCCTTATGGCACTTACCAAAAAATGCCTTAATAATGGCTAACATTTCCCACCCAGTGACACGAGAAAGCATGGTGCGTGCATTACCTCACTCAATTTTCAGTGTAGAAGGCAAATCGGTAGCTCAAAGATTTCAATACAGGAGAATCTTCATCTAATTGGAAGAGGGAGATACGAGTGCCAAGTGAAGGTGCTGATTTCACTTAGATTTCATACTCATTCAAGGTGGCTTTGGAGGATGCTGGTGGCGGTCATGGAGGATGGACAAAAGCCCCGAGCCACCGCTTGGGGATGCCAATGGATACGGTGTTATTATTGTCCTCATTGTGCAAAGGAGGACACTGAGTCCTAGAGAGGGTGACTGACTAGTCCAAGGTCACACAGCTGACACAGGATGGAGCTGGGTCTTGAGTCCAGGCCTTGTGATGACAAAGCCCATGCTTTATGGCATCATCGTTACTGAAAGCTTATGGGATTTGGGTTTTTACCAGGTTGTTTTTCCCAAGCCCATGAGCACATCTTTCCATGTAGTTGGAACCCAATCAATATTGTTTGAATGGACGAATAAATGAACATTGAGTGAATACAAGAGGTAAAGCCATCATAGTAGCCTTTTGTTCCCCCTGTACTCAGTTACTGTCCCCAGAAAAATCCAGCTATCTCTATTATCTCTAGAAATTCCCCTTGTGCCTTAGGTATGGAGTCCATGTTTGTGTGTGAATATACGTTGGTGTAAACGTGTGTGTGTGCCCTGGCTTTTCCGGCCAATATTCAAATTACCTGGATTAAGTAAGGGGATATGATGATATTCACAGCTACTAGACTTAGGAAGGGAGCATTATTTTTAAAAGGCTACCAACTAACTACTTATTAAAAATTCTGTAACTGTATGGATTACTCCTTTATTTTTTTTTTAATTTTTTAATGTTTATTTTTGAGAGAGACAGAGACAGAGCACGAGGCAGGGAGGGGCAGAGAGAGAGGAAGACACAGAATCTGAAGCAAGCTGCAAGCTCTTGAGCTGTCAGCACAGAGCCCGACGCGGGGCTCGAAACCATGGACCGTGGGATCATGACCCGAGCTGAAACCGGACGCTTAACCAACTGAGCCACCCAGGCGCCCCAGGATTACTCCTTTAAACATAACTTTGGCCAACCCTGTCTTATGTAGTTAAATATTGACTTTGGTCTTTTATAGTAAGACTGGGCTGGATGTATGCTCATGGGTGCTCTATATCTGGGATACAATAAAACCTTGGGATATTGTTATGGCTGAATAGTGGCCCCTCAAAATTCTTATGTTGGAGTCCTAAGCCCTACTACCTCAGAATTTGACTGTATTTAGAAATAGGGCCTTTAAACCCGTAAATAAGGTAAAGTAAGGTCATCTGGCCAGGCCCTAACCCATTATGACTGGTGTCCTTAGGGAAGAGATTAGGGTACAGACACAGAGGGAGGACCACCCGAAGATAGGGAGAACACAGCCAAGGAGAGAGGCCACCAAAGAAGCCAAACCTGCTGACACCTTGATCATGGACTTCTAACTTTCAGAATTGTGAGAAAAATGCCTTTCTGTTGCATTTTGTACCCTGTCTGCTGTGTTTTGTCATGGCAGCTTCAGCGAACTACTACATATATCAAGGTCTTGGTGTAGGAAGGGACTCTGGAGGACATCCAGTCAATCCACCCTTAGTATTCTTTTTTTTTTTTTAATGTTTACTTATTTATTTTGAGAGAGAGAGAGCAAGTGGGGGAGGGGTAGAGAGAGAGGGAGAGAGAGAATCCCAAGCAGGCTCCATGCTGTCAGTGCAGGGCCCGACACAGGGCTCAGTCTCACAAACCATGAGATCATGACCTGAGCCCAAATGAAGGCTCAACTGAGAGAGCCACCCAGGTGCCCCGGACACTTAGTATTCTTGATGTCCCTCCTTTGCCTATCCCTCACCTTTCCAGTAGCATTTTTCTCTGAACACCTGTCTCCTCTTTGGAGATCTCATCTTCATGGGATGCCTCTTTCATTTCGGGCAGCTTTGAGTGGCAGAAACCTCCGTAGATTGAACAGAATCTTTGTCCAGATTCTGAAGGCGGCTCTGCACATACGATAGAACAAGTACGGAGCAGAGGACGGGCACGACGTCTTTGCAGGCTAGCTCCCTGGGGGGTGGGCTCTGAAGTACTACTGTGCGGGATGGTTATCAAGGAGTGTCCTTAAGACCAACGCCTGTGGGAGAGCAGGGACCAAAGCAGGAGTGAGCAGGAGAGGTGGATCTCCAGCACAGACTCCAGGCTGGCCGTGGCCAGCCTGCAGGGATCTCGAGCTAGATGCTCTCCAGAGCATTTGGGCCGAGGTGGCCAGCTGTTCATACCCTGGCTTTGATCCATCATCATACGTGGGCCACTTTGAGTAGGGCTGGGGTCTTGGAGAGGCAGCTCTCGGAGGCCGAGGCAATTCCCAAAGCCTCTAACCAGGAGGCGGAAAAACAAGTGCTCAGTCAAGGCCCACCTCGTCTTTGGAATCTTTTACTGGGGAAAGACGTGAGCTTGCCACTTGCCACAGAGCTGATTTATGAAACAGATCCACAGAGCATTCTTGAGGGCCCATCCCCAGGAGTCATCACTGCCCAGCTGGAGCTGGAGCTGGGTCACCAAGTAGAGTCCTTGTGGTCAGCACCCCAGCAATTGCAGCAACAGATGTTTCCTCGAAGGGGGTTCCGGAAGCACATCGCTGCGTTCACCCTACACTCCTGGTTTTATCCGGTAAATGTGTACTCATGCAGCCTGCACCATGTCATCAGCATATAGACTCCCATGATCACTATCGGCTTTTGACGACCATCCGTTAGACCCCTAATTCTTTTCCACATATGCAGATCTCTTCCTAGACAGAAGTCCTGGAAACCAGAGAAGCTGTAGGACTTATTTTCTTAGAATAAAAGTTAAATTTTTCTTCACGTTTATAACCTGCATGGGGTCCTCCCCTTGTCCTCATCAAGCCCCCTCAAAATGAAATTTCATTTGCACACAAATATTAGTTGGCGATGACTTGGGGGCCTTTGGATGGGGGCTGGCACAAGATTAATTTTTTTTTTTAATCAGGTCTTTTTATTTCAAGGGGAAATAAAGTACACTCACTGAATGGGATAAGAAACCGTTTTCTCTACCCGCAATGTCAGGAGTCCCATGAACACCTGAGCTGCAGTGTCATGTTCTCAATTTATTCTTGTGATGCTTGAGCCCCTCCCGGGTGGGTGAAGCGGTCAGCTGTCTGGAGGGCTCTCCATTAATCTGGCTTCATGGCAGCAAAGGGGAATCCGAAGGACAGTGTTCCTGCAGACGTAGGACTGCGGCCAAACCACACAGTCCCAAACAGCACCAGCCCGAAGTTGCTGGAACGAGAAAACAAGGGGAATATGATAGTCGAACATGTGGCCCAGAGTGCAGCGTCCCGAGGAGGCCAAGTGGGACAACCTGGGGCTTTCTGAAGCGGGTGCTCGCAGCCACACCTGCAGGAAGGAGGGGAGGTTTCCACCCGCCTCTTCTTCTACCTGCACGTTGTTTCCCGGACACACCTGGGGATCTTTAGAAAACAAAACAGAACAACTCTCTTCAGTTTAAACCCTAAAGATTGCCCCGTCCTCCCTTCCCTTTGGTCTTCTCTTCCTCTCTCCTTTGAACAGCAGGAGCATCGCAACAAAGACCTAGAGGTCCAGCTCTCGGAGCGGAAATTCACGGTGAGGTTACAGGATGAAGCTAATCCGAGTGGGCCTGATGGCAAGACCGGGCTTTCTTGGTTCGCAGTCTTGATTGGTGGAGAGGAGTGGGAAGTTTAGTTCTGATTGGCCGGAGGAGGGTGGTGGGAGGGTGTGGTGGTGCAAGCCCTGATTGGTGGAGATGAGAGGGGCGCCCGGCTCTGATTGGCAGGGAGCTCTCCGGGGCAACCAGGTTTTTCTGCTCCTCTGGCTGAGATTTCTCACTGCCTGTTCCCAGCCTGTCCCAAGCCCCTTGTCCTGGCTCCGCATCTCTCCAGCACGTGGTCCACCTTGGAAGCTGTGTGGGTGCCAGTCCCGCCCCACCCCAGAGGGCACCTGCTGTGGTGTCAGCCCTCCCAGGTTTCCTTAGTGTAAGGAAGGCTAGCTCTAAGACACCTGCACCTGTTCAAGGACAAGGCCCATCTGGCCCCCAGTGATTAGCCATAGCCACCGGAGGCGACCCAGTGACCGCAGGAAAGATAGCACGCATTAAAATGGCACATCAAGGGGCGCCTGGGTGGCTCAGTGGGTTAAGCGTCCGAGTCTCAGTTTCAGCTCAGGTCATGATCTCACGGTGCCTGAGTTCGAGCTCTGCGCTGACAGTGGGGAGCCTGCTTGGGATTCTCTCTCCCCCCTCTCCTCTGTTCTCACTCTCAAAGTAAATAAATAAACTTAAAAAATAAATAAATAAAATGGCACATCAATAATTCTGGCGACAACTTATTAGGAAATATGAAAGATAATGCATATCACTCCTCATCACCTTCTCCAGATTTTAGAAACATTGCCAAGGAAGGCAAAAAACCCACTTTCCAGTCCCTGGCTTCCCTCTGGCTTAAATGACTTTTGGGAAATGCAACAGTAATTGTTGAGGACAGGCTCTGCACTCTTTCCAGCCCACTCCCAGCACCCCTTCTGGCGGGCCACGTGCTCTCCCAAGGGGTCTTCCACTCAACTCCGTGTGCCCACAAAACACCCCTCCTTGTCATTGTGCGAGACAAGGGCTGGAGTCTCACAGAGGCATCCAGGAATTGAAAACTGGTTTTGCTTTCTTGTTAAGATCTTCGAAGGCTTCTGATCTGTCCTTTTTGGAAAAAGAAAAATGTTCTTTTCATTTTTACCATAGTATTTCATGGGAGAACTAAAAAAAAAAAAAAAATCCTACTGGAAATAATGTGGGGGAAAAGCAATCCCATTGTAAATGGGACCTGGAATCATTCAGGAGAGAAGGACGAGAAAGGGTTTGTATCCCATCAGACAGCCTAGACCTAAGGCTGCATTCTACTGATGTAGCTAAGACACCACTCAGCACATGAGGTCACAGAAAGGTTGCTGTGGCAGGTTCCCCAGGAGAATTGTCTCTGAGCCTCTGGGGCAGGGAGACGCAGGTGCTGGGCCAGGGGCTGCTAGCCCTGTGGACGCTGTCCGTAGGAAGGTTTTTGCACACAGGTATCTGTCATCTCTCCCAGACCTTGCCCTCTCTCAGGCCTGCATTTTGTGACTTTTGTACTTTTACCATTTCAGTGTTTTCCATTAGCATCTACTGTTATTTAAATTATTGATCCATTAAGTGTTCATACCTTGCTAGACTGAGTAGTAACTAGCTAAGTGGGGGGGGGGGGGGGGGGGAGGGGCATTTTACACACACACACACACACACACACACACACTCATCAATAGGCATGATTTCTACAATTCTATTATCTTTTATTGCTTTTCCCTCTATTCTTACTTGCCTTTTCCTCTAACAAATCCGGGATGCTTTGCAGACACGTCGGTGAATGTGGCATTTCTTGCGTCCTAAATGAAAACCTGCAGTGGCCAAGGAGCTGGGGAGGGTACTTCCCAGGACACAGGGAAGCTCGCTCCGCAAGAGAGCCTGGTGTCTGTGCACGCAGGCTGCGGCTCTGCAGGGACCGGCCTGGCCTGCTCCCCGACCCTGCTCTTTCTGCCCCTTTGCCAATTTATCATCCTGCACAGAAGGGAAGAGACCAGATGGATTGGGGCCAGAGCTAATACTAATGCACTTCTATTTATGAGTAATCATTTTTAACAGAAAATGGGATTTGCTGTCCTGGAGAGAAGGTCAGATGGAGACTAAACCTCTCATCGTGAGAAGCTGGTCTCATCGGGTGAAAACAAAAAGGCAGAGGGGCTAACAGTCATTGGTGCAAGGCAGGGCATCAAAAGCGAGGCATAGGAATCCGCCCGATTAAAAAGCCATCTTTTTTTCACGAGGGGAGAAAATGAATAATGTAGCTGCTGCTGGGTACAGCCAGCAGTCTTGTATCTGGAACAAGGCCTGAATAAAAACAAGATGACCCAAGAGCTAACACAAGATGGGTATCGTGGGCCGCCTCTCATCGTTGTGTTACTAGCTGGTGCTGTGTGAAAAGCGGGCGTAAAGCACAGTTCTGCCAGTTTGGATCACAGAGCGCGAAATGCCCTTACAGACAAAGAGCACGCAGAGCCACACTCGGAAGATTTGTCACTTGAGGTGCCCGTGCTCAGTTCATTTCCCGCATTACAGTCTAGGCTCTGCTTAAATTCTCATGTTTGTGAGATATTAAAAAACGGTTCAAATCCTACAGACTCGGAGCTTTGAGTACCACAGACGCCAGCAAGTTCCGGCCACCTGCTGCCCCTTTGCAGACACACGGATCGCGCAGCTGCGCTGACACACGTCTTCTGTTTACAGACTTAGACGTTGCAGGTGCTTAGGAAATCCAGAAAGGGCAGCTGAGAGCTTCTCCCCAGGGCTCCCGGGTCCAATCCCCTCTGCTTCTCTTGCCCGGATGAGCCTCTCCCTCTGGCCCTCAGCGTTGGTATCACACCGCGGCACCCCCAGGGTTGCCAGATTTAGCAAGAAAAATGTAAGGTGCCCCCTTAAACTGCAATTTCAGGTCAACAACAAACACTTTTTCAGTAGGTCTCGTGCATAATCGGGCATGCTGTATTTTCTGTGGCATCCATAGGCACCGAGTGTGTGCATGGGGTCTGCCAGGGGGTGCGCCTCCTGGGGTCCCCCGGAGTCCCTCACACAAGCACAGGATGGTCCCCAGTGCCTGGGCCTTGCAGAAATGGGGTAACTACTCCTGCTTTCTTTTCCGGACGTAAGACAGAGTCACGATGATCCAGGGTACAAAGTTGTAGGTAACAAAGGAGCAAAAGGGGGAGGATGTGGTGGCAATCCTAGGAGAAATACCCCGTAGATATTTCCAACCTCTGGTTTAGAAGTAGAAAATCTTTGGGGTGCCTGGGTGGCTCAGTCTGTTAAAGCGTCTGACTTCGGCTCAGGTCGTGTATTTGTGGTTTGTGAGTTCGAGCCCCTCACTCGGCCCTGTGCTGACAGCTCAGAGCCTGGAGACCACTTCAAATTCTGCGTCTCCTCCTCTCTGCCCTTCCCATGCTCATGCTCTCTCTCTTTCTCTCTCTCTCTCTCTCTCTCTCAATAATAAATAAATGTTAAAAAAATTTTTTTAAAGAAGTAGAAAATCTTTGGGCGTGCCTGGGTGGCTTAGTCGTTAAGCATCTTACTTCGGTTCAAGTCATGATCTCACAGTTCGTGAGTTTGAGTCCCACACACCACGTGAACACGAGCCCCCATCAGGTGAGCGGAGTTTTCTCTCCCTCTGTCTGTCTCTCTCTCTACCTGCACCCCCCCTCTCTCCCTCTGCCCCTCCTGGGATTCTCTCTCTCTCTGCCCCTCACTCACATGCACTCTCTCTCCAAAAAAAAAAAAAAAAAAAAAAAAAAGTAGAAAATCTTTCATTAGCTCTGTTGATCTTGACCTTAAGGGAGTCAGTCACTGAAGTGCTTTGATCCCAGCTTTATTTCTGACACAACAGAGCAAATTAGTCAGTGTTTACACTGTGATTTTACACTGCCAGGTAATGCTAATGTGTAAGATCTGCTGTGTGGCTGTTTTTTATTTATTTTTATTTATTTTTTTATTTTTGAGAGAGAGAGACACATACACACACACAGAGCATGAGCTGGGGAGGCGCACAGAGAGATAGATGCACAGAATCCCAAGCAGGCTCCAGGCTCCAAGCTGTCAGCACAGAGCCCAACGCGGGGCTCGAACTCATGAACTGTGAGAATATGACCTGAACTGAAGTCAGACGCTTCACCTACTGAGCCACCCAGGTGCCCCTAGCTGGATTCTCTTGATTCCCAGGGAAAAGACCCCTTCCCAGGTCACCTCATACAAGGGGCACTTGTAGTAAAGGATATTTCCCCAGAGCCAGGCCTTCAGGACCTGGAATGTCCTGTGTGATGTGGATCTTGGTGTCTCTCAGGAGCCAGACTTTGCAGCTCTCTATTCTAGAGGCTCCGCTGTCTGTGGGACTCCAGCCTTAGTTATTGCCCTGATGCCTGGTGGGCCTCTGCTCCTTCCTGTTGCCAGGAGTAGATGTAGACTCAGCACCCCACATTCGAAACATCTGTATGGGCAGACACAATTTACTAAGACTCCGGATTCTGGGGCGCCTGGGTGGCTCCGTCGGTTGGGCATCTGATTCTTGATTTCGGCTCAGGTCATGATCTCACAGGTTTGTGGGTTCAAGTCCCACGTTGGACTCTGTGCTGGCAGAGCAGAGCCTGCTTGAGATTCTGTCCCTCTCTCTTTGGCCCTCCTCTGCTCTAAATAAACTTAAAAAAAAAAAAAAAGAAAGAAATAGATGAAAAACTCCCGATTCTATGTTGCTCTGGAGACTAAAAATTCTCTAAAGAGCCCATTCCTGTCCAGTTTGCTATTCTCCCTTACGTTCAGGCTCCAAGAAAAGTGCCAGGCAAGGGCACCATTCACCCATCTAATCCGCTGTGGTGAGGGTGGCAGGACCATGAAGTACAAAGCATAGCAACTTATTAGAAGGAACCACCTGTGGCCATCTCTTCCCCAGAAGGGGGCGTTGGGCACCGTGGGAGCTTCCCAGTCTACCCATCAATCAGTACCTCTTACTTCCACCAACAGCTTCAAAGGACCCCCATCCAACCTAACCCAACTATTGCAACCCAACAGCTACAGTCTTTTCTCAATGACGGAAAATGAAATGTTTGGGTAGCCACAGAATCAGAGTGGTTTAAAGTTTGATGTTGTTTTAGAAATTATATAGATGAGGAAACTGAAGTCCCCACAGCCGGCCGACACATCCAGTTAATGTCATCTCATTCATCAACGAGACTCCAACTCTGGGGCCATCTCCCTTCTTCGGCTCTTCTGTACCACCAGACTATCCTGTATCCTGACTCTCTGCTCCAGGGTTGACCAAACTACGATTCCCATACCAACAATTTAGTTTTTCCAATCAAGAAAAAAATGAAATGGGGGGAAAAAATCAGATTGCCTGTATGTGCAGTCACTTTTGGACCAAGTTCCTACCCGCACCAGAAGCTTAGGCAAGGATATGTTTCTTTGTTTAGTTTGTATGGATCTTGTCCAACCCCAGTCTTGTATTTGGAAAAGAAGAAACAACAGCTGTGGTTATTCTGGTGAATGATGTGAGCCTTCTCTGCTCCCTGAGTGCGTATCTCCTTCCTGACCCTTGATCCAAGGCAATTACGAAAAGCACTAACATCATAAAACCTCACTTTTGATCAATGCATTCCGGCCAGAGAGAGGAAGATCGTGTTGTCCTTACAGAATATCTATAATTAGATTGGGTTTGGAACTCGGACTGCTGCATTGAGTAGGGGAAAAAAAAAAAGCATAGTTTTAAATCACCATCTCAATATTTCAGAAGGAACCAGAGGCTCTAAAAGCTCTGGATAGAATTAGGAGTGGAATCAGGGCATTTTGAACTAGTGGCCTTATTGCAATATTTTGTAAGCGGCCGCATGAGTAATTGGGTCTTGTACAAATGAGGGGTGGCCCTTGGAAGTTGACATCTTTGCGTAGCCTAATGAAGCAACATCAGTGGAAGGGAATAAGGTACTCCTTATGAGAGGCAGTACGGATTCCGTTGCCCCTCATAACACCTTGAGATGCCATGAAGCCACAAACTGATTTAAAAACCCCACAACTTTATTGAGATATAATCTATGCACATAAAGGTATCTATATAAGTTGTATGACTGAATGCATCTTGAAAGATATATACACCTGTGAGATTATGACCACAATCAAGATACATAACACTTCCATCCATTCCAAAAGTTGTCATGCGACTCTGCAGTCCACAACCGCCAACATTTGCCCCTCAAGGAACCACTGATCTGCTTCTGTCTCCATGGATTAGTTTGCATTTTCTAAAATTTTATATAAATGGAAACGGGTGACAGGCATTCTTTTGTTTCTGGCCTCTTGCACTCAGAATAATTATTTTGAGATGAATCCATGTCACTTGTGAATTCACACGTTTGTGTTTTTTTATGGCTGGATAGTGTTCTATGTAGTGGTGGGAACTAGGGTGTTTCCACTTCTGGGGTATCACAGATAAAGCTGCCATGGACATTTATGTAAACATTTTTGTGTGGACACGTTTTCATCTCTCTTAAGCAAGACCCTAGGTGTGGAATTGCTGGGTCATGCAGGAGCTGTGTACTTGACTTGATAAGAAACTGCCAGGCTGTCTTCCCAAGTGGTTGTGCTGTTTCATATTCCCGCTAGCTGTGTGTGAGAATTTGATAGTTCCACATCCTCGCCAGCCCTTTATAGTGTCAGCCTTCTTGTGCAATTTAAAATGTGCTGTTTTAACCACCTTTAAGTGTACAATTCAGTGGCATTAAATGCATTCCCAATGTCGTACAACCATCACCACCGCTATTTTCAAAACTTTGTCGGCACCCCAAACAGAAACACTAACAAGTGAGCAATAACTCTCCGCTTCCCCGTTCCCTCGGCTCTGGTAACCACTCTTCTGCTTTCTGTCTCTTTCAGTTTGCCGACTGTCCATATTTCACACGAGTGGAATCACACAATATTTGCTCGTGTCGTCTTATTTCACATAACATGGTGTTGTCAAGCTTCATTCGTGTTCACTTATCTTCATTCATTTCACTTAACTTATTGTGGTTTTGATTTGCATTTCCCTAATGATCAATGACACCGAGCATCTTTTCATGTATTTATTGGCTATTTGTATATCATCTTTAGAAAAATGTGCTTCCAAGTTCTTTGACCATTTTTTCATTGGATTGTTTTTGTTGAATTGTGGAAGTTCTGCATATATTCTGGATGTTAAACCCTTAGCAGATATTTGATTTGCAAGTATTTTCACCCATTCTATGGGTTGTCTTTTCATTTTCTTGATAATTTCCTTAGATGCACAAAATTTTAAAGTTTTCATGAAGTCAGACTTACCTGTCTTTTGGGGCGCCTGGGTGGCTCAGTCGGTAAAGCATCAGACTTTGGCTCAGGTCATGATCTCACGCTTCATAAGTTTGAGCCCTGCATCGGGCTCTGTGCTGACAGCTCAGAGCCTGGAGTGTGCTTTGGATTCTGTGTCTCCCTCTCTCTCTGCCCCTCCCCCACTCGTGCTCTGTGTCTATCTCTTAAAAATAAATAAATTTAAAAAAATTAAAAAACAAAGCAAGCAAACAAAAAAACACCTTACCTGTCTTTTGTTGCTTATGCTTTTGGTGTCATATCGAAGAATCCATCCCCAAATCCATAGTCATGAAGATTTACTTTTGTTTCCATCTATGGGATTTACAGATTTAGCTCATATTTTAAGTCATTGATCCATTTTGTATTAATTTTTGTATATGGTAAGAGACAGGGGTCTAATTTCACTCTTTTGTGTGTGGAAATCCAGGTGTCCCAGAACCATCGGTTGAAGAGAGTATTCTTTCCCCCTTGATTGGACTTAAAATCCTTGTCAAAAATCAATTGGCCAATTGATGTATGTATGGGCCTATTTCTTGACTGTCATTTAGATTCCATAGGCCTATGCGTTTATCCTGATGTCAACATCACACTGTTTTGATTACTGTAGCTTTGTAATATGTTTTGAAACTGGGAAATGTGAATCCTCCAGGCTTTTGTTTTTGTTTTTGTTTTTTTTAGGACTGTTTTGGCTCTTTGGGTCCCCTTACAGTGCCATATGAATTTGATACTTAGTTTTTCCATTTCTGCTAAAAAAAACAATGGCTATGGAAATTTTGATGGGGATTGCATTGAATCTGTAGATGGCTTTCAGTGTATTGACATCTTAATAAATATTGTCTTCCTATCTATGAATACAAGATAACATTCCATTTATTCAGATATTCTTTAATTTCTTCAATGATTTTTAAAATAATTTTCAGTGTCCAAGCCTTCTCTTCCTTGGTTGAATTTATTCCTATGGATTTTATTCTTTTAGATTTTTTTATTCTTTTAGATTCCATTATAAATGAAATTGCCTTCTTAGTTGCCTTTCTGGAATTTTAATTGCTGGTGTTTAGAAACACAACTGATTTTTGTGTGTTGATCCTGTACCCAGCAACTTCAATGAATTTATTTATTAGCTCTGGTTGCTTTCTTGTGGATTCTTTGGGATTATATGTATAAATACGTGTATGCGCGTGTGTGTGTGTACGTGTGTGTGTGTGTGTGTGTGTGTGTGTGTGTGTGTATTCTTCTGCAAATAGTTTTACATCTTCTTTTTCAATTTGGACACCTTTTATTTTTTTGTCTAGTTCTGGCCAGAACTTACAGTACTATGTTGAATAGCAGTGGTGAAAATAGAATCCTTGTCTTGTTCCTGATCTTAAGGGGAAAGCTTTCAGCAAGTTAGCTGTGGGTTTTGTTTTATAAATGCTCTTTATTATGTTGAGGAAGTTCCCTTCTTTACTAGGTTATTGAGAACTTTCATCATGAAAGAATGTTGGATTTTTGTCAATGCCTTTCTGCATCAGTTTACATAATCATGGTGGTTTTCCCCTTTGTTCTATTAATGGGATTACTGCATCCGGGAGTAATGTCAGTCTTTTTAATTTTAATCATTCTAGCAGGTTCCTCCTTGTTCTAATTTGCATTTTCTTGATGACTAATGATGTTCAGCATCTTTTCATGTGCCCATTAGCCATTGGTATATTTTCCCTTGGAAAGGACGTCCAGAGTTGTTTTTTTTTTTAACTGGATTGTTCATCATAATCTTGAGTGGGATAATCTTCACGTATTCTGATTACAAGGACTTTACCAGATAAGTGTATTGTGAATATTTTTTCTGCTTCTCAGCTTGTTTTTCATTTTCCTAACCATGTTATTCAGAGTACAGCCTATTTTTTTGTTTATTTATTCATTTAAGTCTTTATCTTTAAATAATCTCTACACCTAATGTGGGGCTTGAACTCACAACCCCCAAATCAAGAGTCTATTCTACTGACTGAGCCAGCCAGGTGCCCCCAAAGAGGACACGTTTTTATTATTTTTAAAATGTTTTTAAAGTTTATTTATTTTGAGAGACAGAGCGAGCACATGAGCACAAGCAGGGGAGAGGCAGAAAGAGAGGGAGAGAATCCCAAGTAGGGATGCAACCAAGAGTTGGATGCTTAACTAACTGAGCCACCCAGGTGCCCCAAGGAGTAGAAGTTTTTAAAGTCAATATATTGTTTTTCTTTTATGGTTTGTGTATTTTGTGTGCTAAGAAATCTTTGTCTGCCCAATGGTTGCAAATATTTTCCTTTTTTTTTTTTTAACTTCAATTTTTTTTTTTTTTAATTTTAGAGAGAGAGGAGAGTGAGCACGCTAGCACAGCGGGAGAAGGGGGAGCAGAGGCAGAGAGAGAATCTTAAGCAGGCTCCACACTCAGCATGGAGTCCGATTCAGGGCTTGACCCCATGACCCTGGGATCATGACCTGAGACAGAATCAAGATTTGTACACTCAATCCACTGAGCTACCCAGGCGCCCCTCTTGTTTTCTTTTGTAGAAGCTTTATAACTTTAGGGTTTATATTGAGATCCATTTATTTCTAGTTAATTTTGAAGTGTTGTGTGAGTAAAGGTCTGAGTATATTTTATTCCCAGCGGGATATGCAGTGGTGCCAGCATCATGTGTTGCAAGACTTCTCTTTGCTCGGCTGAATTACCTTAGCACCTTTGTAGAGAATCGATGGTGCCTGTACACGAAGATACATGTCTGCACTGTCCTCTCGCCATGGCAGTTTGATTACTGTGGCACACTCAGTTTAAAATCAAGAAGTACATGTCCTGCGGTTTTGTCCAACAGTTTCTTTAAAAAAATGTTTTCTCAACGTTATTCATTTTTGAAAGATGGAGAGAGACAGAGGGTGAGTGGGGGATGGGCAGAGAGGAAGGGAGACACAGAATTTGAAGCAGGCTCCAGGCCCTGAGCTGTCAGCACAGAGCCGGATGCGGGGCTCAAACCCACAGACTGTGAGATCACGACCTGAGCCGAAGTCAGATGCTCAACCGACTGAGCCACCCAGGTGCCCCTGTCCTAACAGTTTCACTGGCGATTTTCCAAGTCACTTGCATCCCCACACGAATTTTGAAAAAGCTTGTTAGCTTCTAAACACTGCTGGAACTTTGATTGAAATGGTGTCAGGTCTGTGGATCGATCTGGGGGGAACAAACGTCTTCACATCACCAAGTCCTCTAATGCACCAGCAGATCTCCATCTCTTCATTTATTAGGTCTTCTTTTTCTTTCGGCAATGTTTTATAGATTTCGTTGCACAGGTTTTGCACACATTTTGTTAAATTTGAGTTTATGTTCTTGGTGCTATTACGGGTGAAGTGAATTTTTATTCATTTATTCATGAATTTTTAATTTCATGTTCCAATTGTTCATCGCTAGTACCTAGAAATACTATTGATTTAAAAAAATTTTTTTTTAACGTTTATTTATTTTTGAGACAGAGAGACAGAGCATGAATGGGGGAGGGTCAGAGAGAGGGAGACACAGAATCTGAAACAGGCTCCAGGCTCTGAGCTGTCAGCACAGAGCCCGACGCGGGGCTCGAACTCACGGACCGCGAGATCATGACCTGAGCCGAAGTCGGCCGCTCAACTGACTGAGCCACCCAGGCGTCCCTGATTTTTTGTATATTGATCTTGTGACCTTGCTAAACGTGTGTATTCTAATAGCACTCTACAGATTCTTTAGGATTTTCTTTATAAGCAATCATGTCATTTGCAAAAAAGTTTTATTTCTTCCTTCCTTTTTAAAAAATTTTTTTAATGTGTATTTTTGAGTGAGAGAATGCGTGTGAACGGGGGAGGGGCAGAGAGAGAGGGAGACAGAATCCCAAGCAGGCTCCAAGCTCTAAGCTGTCAGCAGAGCCCAATGCGGGGCTTGAACCCACAAACTGCAAGGTCATGGCCCAAGCCGAAGTTGGATGCTCAACCTACGGAGTCTCCCATGTGCCCAAATTTAATTGTTTTCCAGGAGAGAGAGTACCAGCAGGGGAGAGGGGCAGAGGCAGAGAATCTTAAACAGGCTCCATGTTTTAGCATGGAGCCCGACTCAGGGCTGGATCCCATGACCCTGAGATCAAGACCTGAGCTGAGATCAAGAGTCCCATGCTTAACCAACTGAACCACCCAGGCGCCCCTTACTTCTTCCTTTCTAAAAAACAATTTTTTTAAAACGTTTACCTTTATTTTTGAGGCAGAGAAAGACAGAGCATGAGCGGGGGAGGGGCAGAGAGAGAGGGAGACACAGAATCAGAAGTAGGCTCCAGGCTCTGAGCTGTCAGCACAGAGCCCGACGTGGGGCTCGAACTCGTCAACTGCAAGATCATGACCTGAGCTGAAATCAGACGCTCAACCCACTGAGCCACCCAGGCTCCCCTCTTCCTTTCTAATTGGTATTGCATTTTATTTCTTGCCTTGCTGCTGACCTGAGGAAGAAACGCATTTGGTCTTTCTCCATTAGGTATTTGATATTAGCTGTGGGCTTTTCAGAAATGCCCTTGATCAAGTTAAGGAAATCTTAGTTTGCTGAAAGTTCTTATCATGGATGGTGTATGAATTATATGCATTTATTGCTATGGCAATATGGTTTTTCTCAGTTTGTCAAAATGGTGAGTTGTATGGAGTGATTTTTGAATGTGAAAACATTGTATTCCTGGGATTAATCTCAACTGGTCGTGATGCTCTATCATCTTTTGTGTATACTGTTTGGATCTACTAATATTTGGTAAGGATTTCATGTCTAAGTTCACGAGTGACCTTGGTCTTTGGCTCTCTTATTGCCTGGTTTTTGGTCTCAGAGTAACATTGGTCCCATGAAACAAACTGGCAGGCATATTCTTCTTTCCAAGGTGCTTTGTAGGATGGGTGTTATTTCTTGCTTAAATGATTGACAGAATTTACTGAGGAAGCATCTGGACCCAGAGTTTTTTGAGGTCTTCACTTGCGCTGTTCAGGGCTCTGCAGACTTTGAAGTCTGGCTCTTGCTGAGGAAGATTTCCGTGGCCGGAAAGCCCAGCTATTAATGCCACAAATTCTAACTAGAAGTGAAAAGTCATAGTTACTAGAATGTTGGCTGTGAGAAAAGATTCCTGTATATCACAGTGCTGTGAAGGATGCCTGGACAGAATTTTACTTTTATTCCTTACAGTGCATGACGCTTGGTGGGAAAGAATGAATCCAAGTTTCTACTCCCATGGGAGGCATGATCCTTAATTTCTGCATTTTGATTCTTCCTTCACAAATGCATGAACCTCACCAGACACTAAATTTTTTTTATTAATTTTATTTATTGTGAGCAGGAGACAGAGAGTGTAGGAGGGGCAAAGAGAGAGAGAAGGAGAGAGAATCCCAAGCAGGCTGTGCACTGTCAGCACAGAGCCCGATGTGGGGTTTGAACTCACAAACCATGAGATCACGACCTGTGCTAAAACCAAGAGTTGGACGCTTAACCGACTGAGCCACCCAGGCGCCCCGTTTAAGCTGATAGGATTTCTTGCTTCTGGAGCTCCAGCCCCCAGCTCAGTTCCAGGCACACACCGCAAGCATCCAAATGTTTGTCAAGGTACAGACAGTGATAAAAACACTGTTCACGGTTCCGATCTCAGGGCAACAGGCAAAAAGTTGAATTTAGGAGTAACTCCTGTTAGAACCAGGGTGAACAGTTAACCTTTTCTCTCAGCACCCTAAACCCAGAGAGATTTAAATCGTACTAGAATCATTCAGGAAAATTTTCACTTGCTGTAGCTTTTACAGGGTTAGTGCATGACGCTCAATAAATGTTTTATCTTTGAGGTTGTTAAAATAGCAGATGGCACTAGAATTTGTGCCGTAAACCCTAGATCGCTCTCGTTCTTTTGGACGGTGGAGGCATGGAGGCAGAATAGAAAACAGGTTGGAGGGGCGCCTGGGTGGCGCAGTCGGTTAAGCGTCCGACTTCAGCCAGGTCACGATCTCGCGGTCCGGGAGTTCGAGCCCCGCGTCGGGCTCTGGGCTGATGGCTCGGAGCCTGGAGCCTGTTTCCGATTCTGTGTCTCCCTCTCTCTCTGCCCCTCCCCCGTTCATGCTCTGTCTCTCTCTGTCCCAAAAAATAAACATTGAAAACAGGTTGGATTTGGGAGACCCAAGACCTGTAGTGAGGGATGTGTGTTTCCTGATGGAACCAGCAAATGAATGAACGTGAAAACGCTGTATAAACTGCTCAAAGCACACAAAGGTGCGTTAATATTCATTAGACCCACAGAAATAAACAAGAGGTATGCAGGTCGTGTTAGCGGGAAGACAAAAACTAGCCTCTCTTTGAGCTGGGTGGCTGCCAAGCCAGCCTCAGCAAAGCAGGTTAACAGCTAGAGGATTTCTTTGTTCTTTGCAGACCGTCCCTCTTTCCACACCCTGCCACCCCAGCATGACCCAATTCACACCTGGCCTTTCAAAATAAGACCTACCTTCACATTTCAAATTCTTTTTACCATAACACACAATTTTGCAGCTCAGAGGATTTTGATTTTTAAATCTGAAGGAATAAGTTCTTAGAGTAAATTTCAATTACTCTGTCAGGCAGATAGGGGAGGAGTTTTAGAACGAGAAGAGCTTTTCCGCAGGGACCTAGCAGACGTCCCCAAATAGGCAGCCATCCACTTGGGGGGCAGACCAATTTCTCAAAGCGTTTTATTGTCACATTAAAGCTGTTTTTCTCAGCACCCCGGGGTTCAAATAAACTCTCTGAGACACTCTGTTGGTGTAATTTTAAATTACAAGCTTGATCTGTTACCCTCAAACACAGTCTTTAAGGAAGATTAGTTACAAATGGTTGTCAGCACTTGCCAATGACAGAAAAAATCACATTAGAGTAAAACTGGAATGAATTTTTCACGCGTGAGACAACAGGTTTTTCGTCACCAGGTGGAATTAGTCCAATTCATGCAATAAATGACTGCTACATTTTTCAAAGTTGCCCTAATTTCTCTAGTTGAGATTTCGTGCTTATTTTAAGTCAAGATATCAGGATGCTCCTGGGCTCACCTCACCCCCAGACCCCCAGGAAGCAGTGAGGACACACATGGTTTCTCTAGAACTGGGTATTGTTTCTGTCTTTGCACCTCCTTGTGAGATCAGTGTAAGACCCTGATGGGGGTCTTACAGTGGCCCTGGTGGCCTTTAGGCAACTATGACACTACGGATTATTTAGGACTTCGACAGTGACCTAACAGAGGTGAAGAGGAGGGAAATTCTGACTTATCTTGACATAAAACTGGCAGAAATCACCATCACTGAATTCCTGTAAGTAGAAATCATGAGGGTTAAACAGAAGAGGTTTGTCTATGATGGGGATGCCCTTCACAGTAGACTTTGTGAATGTCTCTTGTAGAACCACGAAAGATAGTACCATCAACATTTTACATATTTTACATACAATCTGAATACAAATTCTTAAAATTTATAATAGAACATTAAAATAATCTTCTAATAAAATCAGCCTTAGGTATAACGAATCTAAATTTCAGTATCATGTACACTTCTAAATAAATATCTTTGATCTATAATCCTTGAAAATATTACAGTTTATGGCGACATGATAGAGACAAGTCCAACAGTATTATTAAGTGAAAATAAAACATCAATTTAAAAATTAACAGTCCTAAAAATACACTGAACTGAAAGGATAGAAAATCAAAACACTAAGTACATAGCAATTAAATATCTAGCATTGGAAAACGGAATGCATGCTCAACAACACACTTCCAACTCATATAAAAAGCCCTTTAAAATTCATATAATCTAAATAAATTAGCAGAAATACCAAGGGAGGTACTGTACCAGCCAGTAACAACTAGAAAGTAATTTCTCCCTTTTTCTTTCAAACGATCCTAACAAATAAACAAGAAATAATGATCACTTGCTAAAAAACTATAATTCATGTGTTTTGTTTCTGTTCAAATGCTGCCTAGGATATAAAAAGCCAAAGCAAGACTTTCTAAATTTTAGACCGCTGTACCTTACAAAAGGAAATGCCACCAAACTGACGGACTTAAACAAAAATCAGACACTTAGTTATTTAAGATAGGATTGATTGGATTTTCGCTTAATGACCCCATAACCGGGTCTAAATCAAGCCCATGATATGAATGCACATTCAAACACCTGACTGCGGGATTTGTTAATACTGAATTATGTATCATAATTTAATTTCATTTGCCAAGGTGTCAGTTTATTCTACATGTGACCAGAATTGAAGCATCTAGAGCAGGAATTAGTATCTCCTTTATCTCTATTCTGGTTCTTAGATCCTCAGAACGTAATGGTAGGTGCTCACCTACTGAGAACGGAGTCCAGTATTCATCATACTTCAGGAAGCAGTGAATCCATGATGAAGCTGGGCGCCTGACACTCGGCAGGAGTTCTTTAGTTTTAACTCTTTACCTCCAGGCCTGTGATTAATTTCTGGCTAGTTAATCAAATTAACTGTCACCTATTGGTCACGGTTTCTAATTTCAAGGCCAAGATTTCTACAATTCATCTGTTCCACAGTTATGCCTTGTATCTGCGCCTGCACATCTATGGTCAGGTTAAAGTGAAGATAACCTTTGTGAGTCTGTGCTGGGTATTTGCTTGTGATAACTGTCTGAAACACACATGCACGCACCCACGTGTGCACACACGCACGCACACAATCATTTCACAAATGGAGAACGGAATGTGGCATTAACGCACAAAGCCTAGATTACACAGCGCCCAAGGTTAACCAAAAAAAAGACAATGAAGCTGTAAGGTAACTCCTCTTGATTATACACAAACTTATTGCGTGATGGCTGGAAGCAATGTCTTTGGACCAACAAATGTAAACCAAAAGCGTCCTTGGTTATAACCATTAGCTTGAACAAGGCAGCTAAAAATGGTGGGGCTCCAACACGGCCCTTTTAATTCTGCTCAGTGTAGTTCGCCACACTAGGGAGCGGCACGGAGGAGGGCACATGCTCTCCAAAGGCCGTTCCTTCCATCCACGATGCTCAGACCGACATCTGCTCAGTATGCAGATAATTCTGAGAGTCCCTCTGTGTTGCCATTTAAAGCTGCTGCTGCTGATGTCCAGGGTTCCTCGCTGGGGGGAGGGGACGCGTGTTACAGAACTCCTAAAATAAAAGCTGCTTAGAAAGGTTCGCTCTTTGATTCTCACTGCCAGCACGCCCGTGCCTCTGGAGTGCTGCTAGGAGAGGTAGATCCAGTGTTTAAGCTCCGCCATTCCCTGCAGGAACTTAGTGTAATAGAAGTCCATGTTGTCTGCAAAGTCCGTACAAACGGGTGACTCCCTGTCACCAAAAGTGCAGTATAATGCAGTTCCTCCGACACTAAGGAAAACCGTTGCTATGCACAGCAAGACCAGTAAAATACAGGAACCACCTCCCACTTCATCTGCAAACGTGAGAAGAGAGTAAGGTTACACTGGCTCGGAATTGAGATCCTAGCATCTGAGGTCTTCTCGAGACGTTTCTGGTCAATAGTGGTCCTCTACAGGCGGAGTCACTGACAGGAAGCCGGTGCTCCTGAGGACTCCACAGGACCCACCTATTCGTCACCACAAAGATACTTGTGGAGCCTGTCAGCGCTAAAATGAAAGCTAGCTCACTTATATGACGAATATGACCACTTCCATTAAAAAAGAAAAGAAGGACAGTACTTCTCCGATGTGATCTTGGCATGATTTTAGGGTGCAACTTACCACCTCGATGTTACACCATCTTTGGAGTTCACATCATGCGTCCACCTTAAAGCAATGTCAATTTGATATTAAACAATAAAACACGTCTTCAAGGGAGATCACTTTTGCATCTTAATTACTCAATTTTACTCTTATCATCTCGTGGAACAGCAACGTTCTAGCTAGTAGGGTGATTTCTCTTTACTTTGCTTAATAACTGGCAGGTTGGGGGGTAGCTAGGTAGCTCAGTCAGTTAAGTGTCTGACTTCGGCTCAGGTCATGATCTCACGGTCTGTGAGTTCGAGCCCCACGTCGGGCTCTGTGCTGACAGCTCGGAGCCTGGAACCTGCTTTGGATTCTGTGTTTCCCTCTCTCTCTGCCCCTCCCTGCTTGCACTCTGTCTCTCAAAAATTGAATAAATATTAGAAGAAAAAAAAAACAACTAGCAGGTTGGTTTTTAACACAGATGTCCATACAAGTCTCTCTATATTGAAGAAAATAACTATCCTTTGGTTGAAAGTCTTAATGATCATTTATGATTAAAGAAAAAATTTTTAATTTCGGAGAAAGACTAAAAAGTTGTATGATCAGCACGATGAGGGTGTACCAGAACCTTCTTGGAAGGTAATTTGGCAGTATCCGTTAAAACTTGAAATTAATTTATCCTCCTGATGGGACATGTTTGACGGTGAGAGAGAGTGGGGAAAGAAGCTGGGAGAACAGGTGTAAACCAGGACTGTCTCAGGCCAGCTGGACCCTATCACTCAGTCCAACAAATTAATTTCTAGGAATCAGCTCACAGATTTGCACCACACACTAGCGTATTTACAGGCACATTCAAAGTCTGGCAAAGTCTGTTATAACAAAAAGTTGAGAATGACTCTGTTATTCCAGTTAAATAATCATGGGACATTCATATAATGAAATACTATGCAATTGTTTATAAGAATGAAGTAAATTTAATATGTTCTCTCATAGTAAGATATCCAAGATTGATGGTTAAATTAAAAAGAAGTGACATAACAGTATATAATGAACCCATTTGTATTAGAACAAAAATGTGTGTTGGTGTATGTATATACATACATATATATGTATGTATATACATACATGTGTGCACACATGTATACAGAATGTATCCTGCAAAGATGGTAAGAAACTTCAATCAATCCTTGGGAGAAACCCTCAAGGGAAGGTTGGAAGATTGGATACTGTTTTACTTCATTACTGTATGAGTTTTTTCATGGTTAGCATATATTATTTTTATGATGAAAAAAACCCCAAATTTTATAAAACTTATCATAAACCAAATAGACTTTATTTGAAGGACTTTACAGTAACAAGTGAAGATATTCTTCCTGTAAAATTCAAATCCAAAAATACCTAACATGTTTCACCTACTCAGGCATATTCCCTTCCTACCCCAGAGGCAAACACTCAAATATGATGTGTCTCCTTTCAGATCAAAGACACAGATTTCAGAGTTTTTATATAAATAGAATTATAATTTTTTTTAAAGTTTATTTATTTATGAGAGCGAGACAGAGAGAGCGAGTGGGGGAGGAGCAGAGAGAATATCAGGCAGGAGCTGCCCTGTCAGCATGGAGCCTGATGGGGGGCTCGAACTCACAAACTGTGAGATCATGACCAGAGCTCAAACCAAAAGTTGGACACTTAACTGACTGAGCCACCCAGGCGCCCCCATATAAACACGATTATGTAACTATGTTGTTCTGTGATTTACAAATTTATAGTTTAATCAATTTTAGTAATCAATAGGTTTAATAATTTATATATATGCAAATATATTTTTAGACACACAAATAACTAGAATATCATTAATGTATCTCTTGGGGTTTTTGTTTTTTTTGCTCAGTTCAATTTTTTCACCTTCTCTTCTGTTTTTTAGCATCATGCTCTCCCACCCCTTCATCTATATGAACAATCTGATGCATGTACTTCCATGTCTTTTTCATGATCATATATTTATATATAAACACTTAAATGCAGTATATTTTAAAACACCTGTCCTGTTTGTTTTATCAACACGCATTGAAACTGTTTAGAGAGGCACAGTCCCCCTGGGGGCCGCAAGGCACCAGCGGAGTGGCCTGGTTAGAGATGAGATGGCCACTGAGTGCGGACGAATGAATGTCATCTGTAAATCCAGGGCTCCTCCTGGAAAGCAACGATTCAGTGTCATTCATGCAGAGCTTAGCACTGTATCCAGTGAAGACTCAGGTGGTTACAAGCAAGGTGCAGAGGTGAAATGAGGGATGGGAACAGATTATTTCTGAGGCTCCTTTGTAAGTGTAAATTAGAAGCTTTCTATTGTAAAACTCTGGAAACCTCTATCGCTATCCCTTTATGTCATACTTGGAAGGCGTATGGACAGGCTTACACTGTTATTCGTAACAATGCAGTTGTTTTATAAACTTGAGAAGCACAACGACAGGTTCTTGGCTATATTTCCTCTCATCCTTATTTACCTAGGCCTTCCGTAAACTTAGCAACTACCTTAAATACAAGCCCAGGAGGGAAAAGTAAGCAACGGCAACAGTGTAAATGCGCCGTCCAGGGGTACTTCGTCTATCGAGCCAAGGAAAAAATCACCAGGGAATATACTTGTAACCCATAAACATTTCTCAGACCTACAAAGAAGGAGTATTAACTGCCTCTGAAAAAAAAAGACAATAGCAGGCTCACTTAAAAATAAATAAATAAATAAAGTATTGGGGGCACCTGGGTGGCTAAGTCCGTTAAGTGTCTGACTCTGGATTTCAGTTCAGGTCATGATCTCACAGATCACGAGTTCGAGCCCCGTGTCGGGCTGTGTGCTGACAGCGTGGAGCCCGATTGGGATTCTTGTTTTCCCTCTCTCTCTGCATCTCTCCCACTCGTGCTTTTTCTCTCTCTCAAAAATAAATAAATGAATGTTAAGAAACAATTTAAAAATTTAAAAAAACGTATAAAACAGGAAATTGAAAATGAGCTCCAAACACACTGTCTGTGAGACAGGGAGACCATGCATTGAATTTTACAACTTGCTTGCTCACTTATTTGAACAAAAGGCTCAGGAATGAGGGAAGAGGTGATGATTGCCTGATTCTACGTGTTTCTTTACAGAATATAAAGCGACTAAGTATGTGTGTCCTTTTACAAATCCTATTACCAAACACGCTACCACGTCTGACCCACTCTTTCAGGCGACACCGAGAGCCAGCTCCGTGCTAGAGGGAGCCCCGGGTGCTTTACCTTGATCTAAGCCATCGTCTATTTCCTGGAACCTCACTCTTCGTTTCGATGGTTTCTGCTGCATCTGGGCGGGACGGCCTCCTACACTATCATTCCTCTTCTTTAATATAGAGACCAGTCCTTCGGCAGGAACAACCTGTCAGAGAGAGTTTACATGTAATGGTAAAAAGTCTAATTCCATCCAACAGGTATTTGCATTTCTATGGTAGGTTTATTCAACTCCTACAGAAAAAAAACATCACAACTGATCATCAGAATTGTCATAATAACGCTTTTACTTTATGCAGATGACTGCCAAATACACACGTGTGAAAACACAGCCCCCAACCACTCCCAGGGCCGGGAGACCTGATGCAGGGCGCAGGGGACTGGGCCCGGCACGGCTCTTGGCTCCACGTTCCAGGCAGGGTGTCTGTGAGATGATCACTCACGGCCCCTGTCTGCTTAATCACGAGTGCTGGGTTTTGTTTTATAACAGAGGCTGATGGTCCAACACTTCGTTTTTCACTCACCAGCAATTTTTAAGTAATGAACATGTGAGGGGCGCCTGGGTGGCTCAGTCGGTGGAGCGCCCAACTTCGGCTCACAGTTTGTGGGCTCGGGCCCCACATCCAGCTCTGTGCTGGCAGCTCAAAGCTTGGGGCCTGCTTCGGATTCTGGGTCTCCCCCTCTCTCTGCCCCTCCCCTGCTTGTGCTCGCTCTCAAAAATAAACAAACATTAAAAAAAGAAATGAACGTGTGAGACTCAAAATATATTTGATGCCATGAACTCAGGAACCTGAGACTGAGAGTTGTGTGCTCTACGGACTGAACCAGCCAGGTGCCCCGATGCCAACTTTTAACACCAAAATGAGTGCTAAGCTCAGTCCCTCTGCGAAACTATGTTATTTATAAAATGATGCTCTGCTGGCCAAAATATATTAAGGGCTTCTCTTCTGGAATATCTCAGAGCCAGTTTCCCAGGGATGTGTACTTTGGAATATACAGAGTTTGGCAAACTATGGGTGGTGGGCCAAAGGCCCCTGCCTTTTTTTTGTCAATAACACTGAATCAGAATACAGTCAAGCCGATTCACCCCCACACAGTGTAGGGCTGCTACGACAGCGGAACTGAGTGGCCACAACGGACCCTGAAGTCTCAAATGTTTAATATTTGGAGTCTGCTAGTATCTCCTGTCCCCCCACCCCAACTCCTTTCTAAGCTGCCTCTGCTTTCCTCTGGAGACCCCTCTCCTGCCTCCGCCCCACCCCTTATTTGGGAACAAAGACAAAAGCAAAAACCCTTGCCATTTAGGAGTTAAAGAGGTTCCGTGGCATAGGGAGAAGGGGATCAGTCAGTAGAGCCAGACTGGGAAGCAGAGGCAGCCCCCCTCCAAGCAGCAGGTTGATTCAAAGAAGTGAACTTGCGAGCTGGCCTGCTCGGACAGGCTGCAGGTGATGACACAGGTGGGCATTGTGGGCCTAACACTGCAGATGCCAGCGTGTTGCCAGATGATACCTTGCTGGTGTCAGGTCACTGGAGGCTGAGGACTGCCAGTCACGTCATTTATCTGATCGATGGCATAGAATCCTTAATACGATTTCCAGTTCCAGCCAGCCATCTCTGCTAATGTGCTATGCATAAATACTACTGATTCTGTTCATTCTTTTTATAACTCAAGGCTTTTAGGGCCAAATAACTCAATATAATCTCTGAGCTTCCCTGAACGTGGGTCTACAGAAACCATTATCTCAAAAAGAAAAAAAAAAAATCAATGTTAGCAATTTAATCTTTTTATAGGAAATGGGTATTTCAGATGATGTCTTTCTTCTGAGAAAACTAAAGCACTTTAGTGACATTAAAATGGAAAGTACAAACATGCAAAAGAATGGTCTTTCAAATGTTTCTTTAGAAAGCAATGACATTAAGCATCCCTTTATACAACGTTAAAAGAGCCCCTTTATGCAACAAAGAAAAATGATTTTACAAGTACCATGTTGAAACCGAGAAGTTTCTGAAGAGCGAGAAATGGAAAATGGAAACTAGTTTTAATGGCCATATTACTACCAATGATGTATCACTGATGTTTTTATTTTTAGTAAATGTAAAAAAAATAAGGGAATTTTCATAGACTCATTCACTATCTATTGTCTGCATAAAATAAAGTCGTACATTTATCAACAGTGAATTCACTCACCATAGGTGTTTTCAAGTCGCTTTAACTACCAGGGAAAAAACAATCGTATTAAGAATAATTGTGTGTGTGTGTGGGGGGGCACCTGGGTGGCTAAGTTGGTTGAGCGCCAGACTCTGGCCGAGATCATGATCTCACTGGTTCGTGAGTTCAAGCCCCGTGTCGGGCTCCATGCTGACAGCTCAGAGCCTGGAGCCTGCTTCGGATTCTCTCTTTCTCTCGCCCCTCCCCCACTCACGCTCTGTCTCTCTCTCTCTCTCAAAAATAAATAAACATTAAAAAAAAAAAAAAAAAAGAATTGTGAGGATGAGCCCCAGAATGGCATTACATTACCTTTATATCTTTGTGATATGAATTTTGAATCTATCAATTCAAGAAACAGACTCAAATCATGAATCAAAAGACAGTGAATATGAATAAAAGTATGTTGAAAGATGAGGTGAAACTCAAGGTGACATCCTCTGGAAAGACACAGATGTGCTTCTGAGACCCTGCAGCCAGCCATGGTGCACTGGCTGTCAGGTCGCTACCTCAGCCCCTGCCTGGCCTAATCTGGGGTATGTGCCCGGATGTCACCCAGGTAAGTAAGTAATGCAAGCCTTCCTTAACTGGCTCCCTGCTCCTTATTTACTATGGGTGGCGGTGAACTTTGGCAGATTTTTGGAAGAGGGAAGAAATTACAGTTGTGTGAGATGGGCCAACATTTTTGTTTTGACACCCTCCACCACCCAACCCTTAATTCTTGGCTAAAAATCTAACCACACCTTATACTTTCTTTTCCTTTTTCTCTCCCACCAAAACCTGTTTCTTTCAGCAGGCCGGCCCCAGCGTCTGAAGTGAGGGAGTGTGCCCTCTTCCATTATTTCCTTTCAGTCTTGCTGAGGGACCTTCTCCAGGGATCTTTCTTTTCCAATTGCCCTGTAGTCCTGTAGTCTACAGATACAGAGCAAGGGATGCTAGGACCAAGTTTAGGTGCAGGAGACGCAGGCCAAGGGGGAAACTCCGAAGACAGGTGGGTGTGGTCCTTTCTGTTCTGGCAAGAGTTTGGGGCAGGGGTCTTAGAATCTACCCCCAGCACAGAAATTCTACCTCCCACACCAAGGCAGTCAAACATAACAAGTTTAAGAAACAACTTTGGCAGAGTTTTTTTTAGACTAATGGTACAAAGTCGGGGCACCTGGGTGGCTCAGTCAGTTAGGCGTCTGACTCCAGCTCAGGTCAGGTCATGATCTCAAGGTCTGTGGGTTCGGGACCCACGACAGGCTCTGTGCTGACAGCTCAGAGCCAGGAGCCGCCTGTGTCTCCCTCTCTCTCATTCCCTCCCCTGCTCACACTCTTTCTCTCTCAAAAATAAATAAACATTAAAAAAAAGAAATTAATGGTACAAAGTCAAGTAAGCCAAAACAAGGTCAGGGTCTTAGTTTGGGGTCTTACTCAAAAGACTGCCAAGTGTTTCGAAGCAGGTAGAGAAGTTGATTTCGGACACCAAGAAATGTGTCTTCTCCAAACTCCCCTAAAAAAAAGTTTGTATGCCTTTTCCCCCCTCTTTTCCATAATGTCGGCATTAAAAAGGTTAATTTCTTAATCTTGAAAAAATAAAGCTTTAAGAACCAAATTTAGTTTCCCACTTCAATTACCAAATTCCTTTCCTATCTAGCCAAAATAGAACAGCGCTTCCACTGAGAACAAAAGGAATGTCTACGCTGTAATTAATGTAATTGTCAGTGGTGGTGCTCTATGAATAAGTGCAGAATTAAGAACAAAAACAAAACAAGACATCCATCTGGCCTAGTCTGTATATTTGCAAATAAATAGTTCTTCTGCACTTCCCCTCAAATATCAATGATCAGCCCACATAGCGTTTTAAGAATTAGCTAGTCGAAAAAATAAAATTATTTTGCAACTCTCCTGGCACAGTAAATCCTAACGTGGCAAGAAAAACATTCAGAGAGGCCTTCCCGTTAAACTGCCTCCTCACAAGATTAAAGGAGAAAACAGATACCAGATAATATTCTTTTAATGATATAGGCTTGCTCAATCCAGAACTTCAAGGCTGGTGAATCTGGAGCAGGAACGCACAGTTTCTAACTTGAGAATTAACGTTCCCAAATCATATTAGCGTATCATAAGTAGCTTAAGTGCCAGTGATTCCACTCTAGAAGCGCGTGTCAACTTCAATGCCACTTTCGCTGAAGGAGTAAGCAACGTTCCCTGCCTGTTCCTTGAGACTTGGGCTCCATAATAAGAACCCTTATTTTGTGAATCGGGACACTTTATGGAATAAGAGGCGTAATTCAGTGAATCTGTACACAGTCTTCACAACTCCGTTCCGTAGGCGCTATTGGTCCCCTTTTACAAAACACGCCACGCTCAGACAGCTAACCTAACCCGCCTACCTTGTAGCACCAGTTACCGGCAGAGTTTGAATACACACTCATTAAACCTCCTGCCATTTCCTTTACATGAAAAGATCTTATTTTCTAGGGCTATTAAAATTTGGCTGCATATAGTCTGTTACATACTACAAGTAAAGTGAGATGAACAGGATTTTCAAATAAACCTAATCAGGTGCTTTGGTCTTTCGAGAGTATTTTCTATCTCTAGCAACAAATCCTTATCTTACACATCACCCCAATTAAGAGATACTTAAACTAATGGCCAAATCCATTGATTTAGAGACACGGGGGAGGAGACGGGTGGATGAAAGATCTTTTGGGTCGTGCAATTAATCTGCAAGTAGAGCAATGTCATGGCTTCTAATACAGCAAAGTAATGTAACAAGTCACAGCTGGAGCAGGAGGAGGCAGCTATATGGAGGAAAGCCATCATCCAGGAAGAACACAATGGTGACCTCCTATCCCAGGACGTGTGTTAGAACAGTGCGATGTGGACAGCGCAAAAAAGAGGAACAGAATCGGGGCGCCTGGGTGGCTCAGTCAGTTAAGTGTCCGACTTCGGCTCAGGTTATGATTTCACGGATCGTGGGTTCAAGCCCTGCGTCGGGCTCTGTGCTTAGAGCTGGGAGCCTGGAGCCTGCTTCCGATTCTGTGTCTCCCTCCCTCTCTCTGCCCTTCCACTCATGCTCTGTCTCTCTCTGTCAAAAAATAAATAAACATTAAAAAAAAAATAAAAACAAAAGAGGAACAAAATAATGATGAAGCAGGTCAATGTTGAACTTTCAAAAGAGTGGTTTTGAAAGGAGAAAGGCTTTTTTAAAAAATAAAAACAGGAGTTTTATAATGTTTCTGAGTTTCTAGGTAAGGCACTACCTCGTGTTTTTGTAATTTGTTTTTGTTTGCATAACAGGACGCTTTAGTAAGTACAGAATAGGAAAAGAAATGGTAAGAATGTCAAGAACCACTCCACTTTTTAACCCCCAGTCAACTGTTGAAATAAACAGACTCCAAAACACTTGATTTTCTTCCCCTCCAAACTGCTGCTTCCAGCCCCACCCCAATCTACTCTATCAGCGAGTCCTGTCTGTTCTCCTTCAAAAGTGCACCTTCACCACACCCCCCTGCTACCCTGACCCGACCCTGCACTGCTTCTCACCTCAACCAAGCCACCAACCTGACCGGTCTCCCTTCTTTGGCCCCGCCCCCGGACATTCGAGTCTCCACGGAGCAGCCAGAAAGCAGATCAGCTCACACCTGCTGCTCAAAATCATGGCATTCAACCTCCGTTTGAATTCAATTCCAGCTCCTTATCCTGGCCCGGAGGCCCTGCCGGTTCCCAGCTTCAGCCTCCTCTTCACCCGGAACACCCTGCGGTTCCTTCTTCTCCGTTCTCTGTGCCCCAGCTGCACTGGCTCTTCCAGTGCCTTCCTCCACCCTGCCAGCCAGCTCTGTCCATCTCCCTCCCCCACCCTGTTGAGATGTCAGCACACGGCCCTTACCAAGATCTGAGCCTACGTTGTTTTTTTAAATTGTTTTTAAATGTTTATTTTTGAGAGAGACACAGAGCATAAGTGGGAAAAGGGCAGAAAGAGAGGGAGACGCAGAATCTGAAGCAGGCTCCGGGCTCCCAGTTGTCAGCACAGAGCCCGACTCCAGCCCAGGGCTGGAACCCAGGGACGGTGAGACCATGACCTGAGCTGAAGTCAGAAGCTTAATCGACTGAGCTGCCCAGGTGCCCCCTACATTGTTCATTTTTATGTGAACTTACTTATTATGTGTCACTCCCTCTAGAGAGTAAGCTTCACAAGAGCAGGGACCTGACCTGTGTTCACTGGTGTGTCCTCAGTTTCTAGAATATGGTAGGCGTTTAACAAATATGCCAAAGAGAAAATGAATACACAGATGAGCAGTTTACATATAGACAGCACCTAGCTTATACTTAATTTGGATAACAGATTTTTCCCTTAAAATAATCAAAATTAAGTATGTCTTTTAAAGGTTATTTTTCAAAGTAAACTAGGTTTAAAAACAAAACCTTGCCCTGTGTAGGTGACTGTTATTGACAACACTGTGTGTTGGCTTTGCAGAAAATACAAAAATGTATTTAACAGGATCCCCACCCATCAGGGGTTTGCAATGAGTCTGTAGAAGACTGCTGTGTGCCCTATGATAATGGAGAAAGAGGACAGTCCTAGACAAGACTTCAGGAGGGATGATGCTCAAGCCCCTCCCTTGTTTGAGGTGCAGAGCAGTCTGGAAGGAATAAACACTAAAGAGC
The DNA here is from genome assembly GCF_022837055.1 of Prionailurus viverrinus. Lineage (NCBI taxonomy): Eukaryota > Metazoa > Chordata > Mammalia > Carnivora > Felidae > Prionailurus > Prionailurus viverrinus. The sequence continues at coordinate 1,103,793 of NC_062577.1, forward strand.
TCAGGGATCAAGGAATAATGGCAGCAGCCAACATTCACTGAGGACTGACTGTGAGCCAGGCGCTGTCCTGGACACTCCACCCACAAAAAGGGCACGGACTTAGATCTTGAGGTAAGCAAGACATAAATATGTAGAAAGGATGGGGCGCCTGGGGGGCTCAGTCCGTGAAGTGTCCGACTTCGGCTCAGGTCATGATCTCACAGTCCGTGGGTTCAAGCTCCGCATGGGGCTCTGTGCTGATGGCTCGGAGCCTGGAGCCTGCTTCGGATTCTGTGTCTCTCTCTCTCTGTCCCTCCCCTGCTCATGTTCTGTCTCTCTCTCTCTCAAAAATAAATAAACATAAAAAAAATTAAAAAATAAATATGTAGAAAGGAGGTTCCTCACTCCAGGGCACCCTAACACAGAAGGTAAAGATCAGAGGTGACCAGGCCTGAGTGCATCTGGGATGCAGAGGCCAACTGAGCACAGTGCAGGGTGAGCGCAAAGGGGCAGCAGGGGGCATGCCGGGAAGCTGGAGTGGGCCAGCTACCAAGTGTCCTGAATACCGAGCCACATAGACAGCCTTTCTACGGAGCCAATGGAGTCGTGGGAAGAGACTGACAGGGCAAAAAATACCACTTCACAACAGAGGTTTCAACTGATTGTGTTAGACCCAGACCCTCAGCTGTGCTTGATGGCATCCATAGTGTTTTACGAAGGTGGGTACCTCCAGATGAGGCCTGGGGACCTCCCCCTTCTCTCGACAGATGAAGTCATTAATTTACTTCTAGTACCTGATTGGCCCCTTGGGGTATCAGTTTGAGACCCCAAATTTAGACAGTGCAAATGTAAGACCATTTGGAGGGAGAGACAAGGTGACACGAGGGATGGGGAAACTTACTAAGGAGCTGTTGCAAAAGTCCAAGAAGAGGCAGTAACGATGTAAACTGAAAGGATGATTACGTGGAAAAGAGAAGAAGCCAAGTGCAAGAGACCCGACAAGCAAGTGCAGTAACGCACTAATGAGGAGGCTTCGAGGGCAGGATAAAAAGGAAAGGCAAAGATGAGGCCACCTGGCACAAAGAAAAGGTAGGTCATCCCTGGATAACCCTCAGGAGCCTCTGGCATCAATCCTGGACGAACCATTTTCCATGAACCCTCTTCTGTGGTTGCAAGACTGCATTTCCTCCACTGGGAGGAAGCTGGATTTGCCCTGCTCCCCCCAAAAGGGCCGTGCCGGGCAGAACAGCCATGATTGCCATTCCTAAAACGCTCCTTTGTCCAGGATCCATGAACAGCTAGCCACACGATTTCATAAAAGGCTGCAGCTTGGTCCTGGCCTCCCATCTGACTCAGTAAGGAGTTAACACGATGGCTCATCTTCGCCTAACTTCCCCGATGCCAGCGATCTAGCCAAGACACAGACAGGAAGGCTGCACAAAAGTCACTTTATTTAGACAGCTTCTCTGAAGATAAGCCCAACAGCAATGTTGAGTTGCCATCATTCTCCCCATCAGAAAGGTCTAGGTTGTGTCCTCCCCTATTTTGTTTCCTGGGGCACGGGCAGACCTGAAGATACCGAAGCAAATGTTGCCAATGCAGACAGAGCAGGGAACATGTTTTGCCCTCTTTCAGATTAAAAACTTTTTAGAGTCCCTAGCAGTGGCAATGTGGCTTCCTCCCCGGCTACCACATTCTGAATTATTTCTAAAAACAAGTATCAGTTGTATCTGAAGCATTTAATATAGTTTTGTGGACATACAACATCCCCACAAATAGACTACACAGGTACATATTAATGAAGAAAAATGAATGGTTTACTCCATTCGGCGTATCATGCTGCTAAAATGTGTTCCCAAAGGGAATCTCTTGAAGGACATACTATGATTATTTTCAATGTGAAAAGACAGATTAATTTTCATAAAATGTACCCAATATTTGCTGTGACTGTCACTTAGGAAACAAACAACATCCTCACCCCCACTCCCTCATGGAACAATCTACTACAGGCTGAGTAGACTTTTATTAGCAATATGGGGTTGGATCATGATGCTACCTTGAATTTGAATAACATATTTCTTATGCTGTGAAGAGCTGAGAGTTTCAAGAGAAGATAATACAATGTTCCCAGGTTCCAGACCCAAGCAAATCAATGATTTCTTGGCAATGACTTACAAGCTCCTTGGGTAAAGGGAGTTTGGGTCCTGACATTAAAATAATCATGTTGGAATATTATGAGTATTGCAATAAAATTTCACCTCCCCCCCGCCCCAAACTGGGATAGTCAAATTCAGCAAACAGATAACTCTTGCAGTAGGACAACTGTTGAAATGCAGGCTTTATATGCACAGTGTCCCCATCTGAATTTTTAGCCACTGTATCTGCAATGTCACGGCACACAAAGAAGTCACATAAAATTACTGAGAAGGGAACAAGAGAGTGAATCTCTCTCTGCCTCACGGACCCTGTACATGTGGTAAACTTTTTATGTTAAAAATTTATGAAACGAGCATAAATGTTTTTGAAGCCTCTTATGTTTTCTTTTTTTTTTATATGTTTATTTATTTTTGAGAGACAGAGACAGAGTACGAGCTGGGACAGAGAGAGACAGAGCGTGAGCAGGGGAGGGGCAGAGAGACACGGAATCTGAAGCAGGCTCCAGGCTCCGAGCTGTCCGCACAGAGCCCAATGTGGGGCTCGAACCCACAAACGGCAAGATCATGGCCTGGCCGGATGCTCAACTGATGGAGCCACCCAGGCACCCCTTGAAGCTTTTTAAAAACAGTGCAGGTTGTACTTTTGGTGAGAGTGTGTCATGCTCTTTTTTACGAAAGAAAGAATATTAGTGCTTTGGATACTAAGCTATCATTTTACTGAGCAAAGTTATTCTGGATTTAAAAATGCTTCTCGAGGGGCGCCTGGGTGGCACAGTCGGTTAAGCGTCCGACTTCAGCCAGGTCACGATCTCTCGGTCTGTGAGTTCGAGCCCCGCGTCGGGCTCTGGGCTGATGGCTCAGAGCCTGGAGCCTGTTTCCGACTCTGTGTCTCCCTCTCTCTCTGCCCCTCCCCCGTTCATGCTCTGTCTCTCTCTGTCCCAAAAATAAATAAACGTTGAAAAAAAAAATTTTTTTAAAAATGCTTCTCGAACCCAGAAAAGTTTCATTTATACAGTCTCTACATTTCTGAACCAAATTAGTGTAGATATTTTTAGGTCTCTAGTAGGAGATTTTGTGTAAATTATTTCGTTTGATGTGATGAACCTAATTGCTTAAAAGACACGGCAAACACTCCCGCTGGGCTGGCAGCAGTTGTCAAAGCCAAGTTCAGCGGCAGCCAGAGCAGAGCAATGCAGAAGTGGCAAGAGAATGAAAGCAGGGAGACCAGCAAAGAGGGAAAGCCTGGCGACGATAAAAGGTACCGCCACACTCCACCGTAACCAGAGATCGAAAGAGTGACGAGCGGTGAGGACATCTGTGAGGGGCAGAGTCACTCATGGGAGAAGAGAGGTTTGGAAGAGAGAACAGAGGACTTGCAAGGACAGCACAGCACGTGGAAGAAAGCAGACCAGCCACAGTGGCTCCAAAGGGCATGAAAAACACTGTTCTTAAGTATTAGTTATTAAGAAATCATGTTCTGGGGCGCCTGGGTGGCTCAGTCGCTTAAGTGTCTGACTCTTGATTTTGGCTCAGGTCATGATCTCACGGTTAGGGAGTTCGAGTCCCACATGGGGCTCTGTGCGGACAGTAGGGAACCTGCTTGGGATTCTCTCTCCCTCTCTGTCCCTCCCCCATTTGCTCTCTCTCTCAAAATAAATAAATAAACGAAAATTTAAAAAAAATCATGTTCTCACAAAAGTATGGAAGCATGAAAAATATTTAAAAAACAATTTGGGTAAAATTACCCAAGTAAGCCGCCAAAAGATGAAACCAGAAGTTCATCTGATTCTTCACTGTATCCTCAGCATGTGACTCACAGTAGATATCCTTAATAGAATTCTCCTGAGAGCATGTAATGGTGTTTGGATTAAAAAGAAGTTTGTACTGGGGAGCTTGGGTGGCTCAGCTGGTTAAACTTCTGACTCTTGATTTCAGTTCAGGTCATATCTCACAGTTCATGGGATCAAGCCCCTCATCAGGCACAGAGCCTGCTTGGAATTCTCTCTCCCTCCCTCCCTCTCTCTCTCTCTCTCTCTCTGCGCCTCCCGACTTGTGCGCATGCTCTCTCGTTCTCTGTCTCCATACCCCCTCTCAAAATAAATAAACTTAGAAAAAAAATTAAAAAGAAATTTTGAAATTTTAAAAACTCTTTTCCTGACACAGTAAGGCAGAATGTATTAAAGTCTGTTCCTCAGAATGGAGAAGGAAGTATTCAGAATCATCACAGGACTGCAAATTAGTTCTGTTTCTTCTTGAAACAGCACAACGTAACAACAGAATTTTAGGAAAGGGAACCATTGCGTATTAAAAATAACTTCACAGGGAAGACAACTTTAAAATGTAAATAGTTTCCACCATCCACCAGGTGTTACCTATGTAGGAAAACAAACATTATGAATTTGAGGAAGGCACACCCCATTCGGTTGTAAAACAACATCAATTCAACCGTAACCCCCACTGTAATTGTTCTGTAAGCAGGGGAGACACAACAGGGGCGCTCTGACCCTTCTTCACTATTTATACCTGAAGATGTACTAGATCATCCGTCTTTTCCCCACAGGGTCATCTTGACTACTGGCATGAAAAGCAGCAGTCAGAGAAGGGTGACCTTTTGGTATTTTGGTTAGATTTGAATAGGGGTGTGACTTCTGTTTTGATAGTTCCCTGTATCAGAAGCCTGGTGAAATAAACAAGGGAAGGAATACTGGGTCCAGTGCTGTACTACTAGCTCTATTTAATTCTATTTCAATGAAGACTTTTTTTTTTTTAAGATTTTTTTTTTTTTTTTTTTTTTGTAACTAATCTCTACACCCAGCGTGGGCTTGAACTCACGACTCTGAAATCAAGAGCTGCACACTCCACCGGCTGAGCCAGCCGGGTGCGCCTCTAGTTAATTTTTTTTAACTTTAAGAAATATATAACTGCAATTCTAATATATTCAAGTGTAATATGTAATTGCAATTTCAACAGTTCAGTGGCATTAATTACACTCGCAATGTGGTGCAACCACTACCAGTAGCTACTTCTAAAATTTTCTAAAATTTTCATCGACACAAACAGAACTCTGCACTCATTAAGCACTAGTAAATAATTTCAAGAGAAAATTAACAAGAAAGAACCACAGTTTATAGAGGACTGACTGTAAATGTAATAAAAAGATAAATAAAAGAAATGAATGAATACTGGACCAAGTGCTTTACTAGTCTGTCTAATTCTGTGAAGAAAAAATTAAGAATAGTTGATGGGAAATGGACTAGAAGTGGCAACAAAGGAAGCCCAGTAATGTAACAGCTAATTATCTTGGAAAGCTTTCGCCGGCTTCCATTTTCGTGAGTACTTTGTCGCCTACTCTGGCTCTGTTGCTTTTCCATTTTCTACTTATAAGTTCTCCTTCCTCCCCCCAGTGATGATGCAGAATTAGAAAACAATGGATATAAATGGGACTCATGGGACTCAAAAGGTTACTTGGAAAAAATATATAAGAATAAAAAGAAAAGCAGTTAGTATCCTAATTTTCAGAGGAGGAAACAGAGCTTAGAGAGGTGAACAGTAACTCTGTAGGCTGGTAGCTAGTGGGGTCCATCTCTGACCCACAGTTGACTATAAGACTCCGCTCTTTCCTCGTAGGGGGCCACCCTCCTGAGGGGCTTTGGTTTGGGTATGGCTTTATTGATCTCTTGAGCTTTAAAAAATGGTATTATCAAACAAAGGAGAATGGTCACCTTGATCCTCTCCACCATTTTTTTGTTTGTTTTGTTTTGACCAGCTTCATGACTGTTTGGGGAAACTTTGAAACTCTGGATTATTTATAACATTTGGCTTTAGCCAAGTAGCAAGTATTAAGTTTGTTCAGACCTACAGCTTATAAACGAATCCAATCAGAAAGAGAAGATTCACAACATACAACTTAATGGCTTAAAAATCTATCCAGTATCTCCTTGTCTTCTTGTATTTTAAAATGTTTCCTTTAGGGGCGCCTGGGTGGCTCAGTCGGTTAAGCATCCGACTTCGGCTCAGGTCATGATCTCGTGGCTTGTGGGTTCAAGCCCCGTATCGGGCTCTGTGCTGACAGCTTGGGGCCTGGAGCCTACTTCGGATTTTATGTCTCCCTCTCTCTCTCTCTGCTCCTCCCTGGCTGGTACTCTGTCTCTGTCTCTCTCTCAAAAATAAGTAAATATTAAAAAATTTTTTTTAAATGTTTCCTTTGTTCTGCTGTATTGTTTTAAATAATTAAAAAAATATATTAATAATAAGAAGAAATAGTATGTATTTTATCTTCTAGGTGTCTGAGGAAAAAAGATGAGATTTCCTTACAAGATTGTAACGAATCTTGTTTTGATCATAATTGCCAGAATTGTCAAATAAAAGCCACAGCAGTGTAAATAACGGTGTTCATAATGCTTACTGTACCCGGAGGCATGCAATACACTAAGTTCCTGAAGTATAAACATCGTGATCAAAAGTCATTTTATTCGACCCATACAGAAAAATTAAAACTACTAATTATTAAAAGTTTACGTTGAGTCCATTCTCCTCTCATGTCTGAAACCAGGGAAAATTTCCCCAAACCAGGCACTGTTTAGCATAGATGTGCGTCTGAAATTTCATTTGACTTTTCACTGTGCTTCTGTTAAATGCCAAACTTACCTCTGCAATCTCTATCCTCTTTGCGAGATCATCAAGGGAAAGACAGCTCTCGTCAGAAGGCAGATTCTCCTGCAGACTGTAGGAGGCTTCCTCAGGAGAAAGATCTGGAAGGAGGTCCGAGTCTTCCTCTTGGTCTTCACACGACAGGGCGTCTTCGGTATCTTCCAAGCATCCTTGTAGGAGGCTGTTCAAATAGTCTTCGGTTTCTTTGCTGACTCGGTCGTCGGCAGCCCCCCCTCCCTCTGGATGCCCTGCGCTTAAGTCGGATACCCCAGTGCTCTCACCAAGTACACTCTGGGAGCGCTCTGAGCCGGCCGGCCCCTGTGGGGATTTTCCATCGCTGTCTGTGAGATCAGGTTGCTGCGGCTCATCTAATTCACTGTTTTCCAGCCGGTCCGTGGGCAACGCCTCAGAAGCATCCTTAAGTGGCAAACGGAGCTCCTTTCTCTGAGTCTGTGAATACCTTCCCTCGGAACTCAACGCAGGTGGTGTGAGGTCAGAGCCTGGGAAGACCGAGGGCTCGATCATCGACTCGCCGGGAAGCGACGCTCCGGGGTCCGCGGCGGGGCCTTCTATTTTGGCCGCATCTCGGCAGGCGACCGTCTGAGCCGGCTGCAGGCGGCTGTCACCCTGGCGGGCGTCCTCAGACCTGCTCCCGGCCGCCCCCAGGGGCTGGGCGCGCAGCTCCAGGGCGGCCTGGGCGCGGCAGAGCGGCTCCGCCGCCGTGTGGTCCTTGCCTGCAGTTACCACAAGGCTCCAGGCATCCGCCTGCCTGTCCATCTGATTACAGCAGCCGCCGCTCTCCGGGCTTGCTCTCCTGGGCTCCCTGCCAAGACAAGTTTCACTCTCTGCAGACGAAGAAAAAACAAGTTGTTTCAAGGTTCAAAACAACACTTTGCACGGGGTGGAAGAGAAAGGACGTACGAATAGTACGTGTGACACGACACGATTCTACACCTCTCCAATGGGAGCTGCGTCTGCTGGAATTAACGGGCGTCCTTAGACACAGGAAATACCCCAAGTAGTCTGTGAGTGACCCTTTACATACAGAAATTAACAGAGATTGTTCAAAAAATGTTAAGAATATGAACAAATAACTTAGTCTCCATGATTATCGAAAAAGCCCTTTTTCAAAGGCTAAAAGGTATTTTTCTGAACTTTTCTGGCTCTGTTTCCTCTCATATTCACCTTATGTTTGTACATTAGATGTATGCTGTTATTTCTATTGGCTTTTTGGTGTTAAACACTACCCACCACGGAAGAGGTTCAGTTCTCCAGTTCTTTCTGTTCCTTTCCCCCAAAGATATATAATCTGCCCCCTCTGGCTCTAGCTTCCCGCTACAGCGCAACACAATTCTGGAGCAAATCAATACTCACATGTTCACACTGCTATGGCTTTGTAAATATTATTCACAACCTACCCACACTGTGCACTGTGATACATTTTCCTTTCTCATTTCCGGTTCATTGTGCTTGGTGATAACTGCCTCATTCCTTCAGTTAAAAAAAAAGGGGGGGGGGTGTCTGGGTGGCTCAGTCGGTTAAGCGTCTGACCCTTGATTTTGGCCCAGGTCGTGAGCTCACAGTTCATGAGTTCGAGCCCCGTGCCGGGCTCCGCGCTGACAGCTTGGAGTCTCTCGCTCCCTCTCTCTGCCCCTCCCCTGCTAATGGGCACATGCTCTCTCTCTCAAAATAAGAAACTTAAAAAACCCCACAACATATCCTTTGTGAGGTACCTGGCTGGCTCAGTTGGTGGAGCATCCAACTCCTGTTCTTGGGGTTGTGAGTTTGAGCCCCACGTTAGGTGTAGAGATTACTTAAAAAAATTTTTTTAAAATCTTAAAAAACCCCCACAACATATTCTTGAGCCCCTAACCAGGGCGGCTTTCTAGGCCTGCTACACAGGCCTCCTCCTGGAATCCCCTCTGGCTGTGTTGGGAACACTGTTTCTGAATCCCAGGTCTTCCTCTTTGTTTATTCTCTGGTGAAATTTTTTTACGGTCCATGGAAGGTAAACTTAAGATTGTTCACATCTGAAAGTCTTTATTCCTTCACCCCTGACTAAAACTTTGGTTGGGTTGAGTTTGCTACATTGGAAGTCATTCCCTCTCACAGCTGTGAAGGCACTGCTGTGCTGTGTTGAGCGCTTGATAGGGTCATAGAGTCTCTCTGCCAATGTGAATACCAGTCCCTGTCACCTACACTCTCTTCCTGGAAGATTTGGTTGTTTTCCTTTACGTCTGGTGTCCTGAAGCTTCGTGAAATTTCTCTTTCTTTGTGTTGGTGAGACTTTCAACCTGGAAACTCATGACCTTCAATTCTGGGAATTTTCTTATAAAATTTTCTTAATCATTTGTCCCCTATTGCTTTCTTTTTCTTAAGTTTATTTATTTTGAGAGAGAGAGGTGGGGGGTGGGGAGAGCAGAATGAGCAGGGGAGGGGCAGACACAGAGGGAGAGAATCCCAAGCAGGTTCTGTGCTGTCAGCACACGGAACCCTTGAGCTCATGAATCTTGAGATCAGGACCTGAGCCAAAATCAAGAGTTGATGCTCAACGGACTGGGCCACCCAGGCGCCCCACCCCTCCAGAAGGCCTGTATTGGGATTCGGGCCTCGCAGACTCACCGTCTCTACCTTTTCTGCCACACCACTCCTCTCTCTGCCTCTGGACTTTCAGGGATGCTGCCTCAATTCTAACCTTCCACCTCTTCTAATTAATTTTTCCTTGTGGTCATCACATCTTTTAATTTCTAAGAATGTTTTAATTCTCTGAATGTTCTTTTTTAAAAAACAGCTCATTCTTATTTTCATATATACAATACTCTAACTTGTGACACTGTTCATTCATTTTTTAAAAGGTTTTCATCTGTTCTCTCCATTCTGTTTCCTTTGAGCTGCTTTCGGTTTGTCGGCTGACTTGGCTTCTGTCTTTCCTCTCCGAGGCGACAAGCAGCTCTGTGCTTAAAGGCAAGTCTTCTCCAGGAGTTGGTCCTCAGTGTGGGACAAAGAGGGTCTAGGCCGTTCACTGGAAGTCCTTCAATGTGAGTATCTGGAGGTTTTATCTCTTGGACAGGCAGTTGGTTTTCCCCAGAGGAAGCAAGTGACCAGCCGGCCACAGTTCTAGATACTAACTGCAGAAGGCAGGATAAGGTGCTTGCCATTCGGGGGATAAGATCTTCATTCCATCCTCATTTTCTGTAGAATACCCTTCCTTGAGTTGTGCCTCATCCAAGTCCACATTGCCTCTAGTTCAGGCGCTCTAAGAAATAAACCTCAGCTTCCCGCTTGGCAGAAAGGACATATAAACATCTAAGTGTTTCCTTAGGCCCAACCTCCTGTTGCCAGACCAACCCTGTATGCTTGATCCTAGAGACACCTCCATGTTTCCCATTCCCACATCCTTCCAGGTGGAACTCAACATTCTCTCTGTAGACGCTCAGTTATCCACCTTCTCTGGTATAATAAGCCAGTTGCCACCCATCCACTTGCTTTCCAGCTTCCAGAACTTTCTGGATGTCACATCTACTGCTGCTGCTTCCTCACAGATTCGGTCACTGTGGGTTTCTGGGTTAAGAATTCCTTTCTGGGGTGCCTGGGTGGCACAGTTGGTTAAGTGTCTGACATCAGCTCAGGTCATGATCTCACGGTTCGTGGGTTGGAGCCCCACGCTGGGCTCTGTGCTGACAGCTCATAGCCTGAAGCCTGGTTCAGATTCTGTGTCTCTCCCCCACTCTCTCAAAAAAAAAAAAAAAAAAAAAAAAAAAAAAAAAAAATCCTGACATTTCAGTGGTGTTCCAAGAAAAAGTGAAGGTAAGTGTTTGATCCACTATGTTTAATAAAAAATATTTTCCAGGGGGGCCTAGGTGGCTCAGTCGGGTGAGTGTCTGACTTTGGTTCAGGTCATGATCTCACGGTTTATGAGTTCAAGCCCCACGTCGGGCTCTGTGCGGACAGCTCAGAACCTGGAACCTGCTTCAGATTCTGTGTCTCCCTCTCTCTCTATGCCCCTCCCCCGCTCGTGCTCTGTGTCTCTCTCTCTCTCTCTCTCTCTCAAAAATAAACATAAAAAAAAAAGAATTGTAAAAATAAATAAATAAAAATATTTTCTGAATTTTTGACAAGTATGCATTCTAGTATACACTTATTATTGTTAATGTTTGCGTTAACACTTAGCACGAAGTTCTGTTACACGGTGCTCCTGAACTCAAGGATCTGGTGAGGTAAGCCTGTCACTCCTTACTGCATTCACTTCACACCTACTAATAAGAACTCTGATGAAATAAAAATGGAATTATAGCTGAGTGCATGACAGATGCTTCATATGTAATGAATTAAAGAGGTATTTCTAAAATGAGAAGTTAGACTTAACCTAAGTTCTAATACATAATCTCAGAAATGTCCACGTCTCTGAGTTACCCTTTCCCCAATGAGTTCTCTCTCTCTTTCTTTGAAGTTTTATTTATTTTTTTTTTAAGGAATCTCTACACTCAATGCGGGGCTCAAACTCAGGACTTGAGATCAAGAGTCTCGAGTTCTTCTGAATGAGCCAGCTAGGCAACCCTCCCATGAATTCTCTTTAGGGTTAAAATCCCCCCCGCAATTCATGATAATAAGAGTAAAACATGCATGAATTAGCACATCTTATACTTTCTGAATACTTTATTAATTAACTTTAAGTACAAACATTTGAGTGGTATCAGGATTGAAGAAGTTTTCACAGGCCACTAAAAAAAATAAACTAAGTACGAAATGTTGATAATGTCCAGCTTCTACAGAAGCGAATTCAAAACTAAAAATGTACATACCCAGTCATCCTGGAAAAGCAAGTTAAAACCACAATGATATTCATATCCACTAAAATGACTCACATAAAAAAGACTGACAACATTAAATGTCAGCAAGGATGTGGTGCTACTGGAATTCTCATATACCGCTGGGGGGCTATAAAATGGTATAAACGGCAGACAGCTTGGCAGTTTCTTTTAGGACTAAACATGTACTTTCCCTATGACCAGCAATTCCACCCTCAATTCTTTAACCAAGAGAAATGAAAACATATATCCACAAAAAGACTTAAAGACTTTCTAGAAGTTTTAATCACGATACCCCCAACCTGGAAACAACCCAAATGACTGCCAACAGTCAAAGGGATAAGCAAATTGTGGCACAAAGAGCAGAATACCACTCGGCAATGAAAAGTAATGGACTAGTCAGTCATACATAATACGGTGACTCTGAAAAACAGTATGCTGATAAATTCTATTTATCAAATTCTAAAGCAGGGAAAACCCACCAATAATAACAGGAAGCAATGGGTTGCCTGGGACTAGAGGTGGGAGGGACTAATAGTAAAAGAGGATTGGAAGGAAGATTCTGGAGTGATGAATATGTGCTACATCTTGATTGGGGTAGTAGTTACATGAATATACACAGTTGTAGAAACTCCTCAAATTGCACACTTAAAATGGGTATATTTTTATTGCATGGAAATTGTACCTCAATGAAGTTGATAAAAGATGAGAAGGGAAAGATAAGTATAAATTTTTTTTTCAACGTTTATTTTTTTTTGGGACAGAGAGAGACAGAGCATGAACGGGGGAGGGGCAGAGAGACAGGGAGACACAGAATCGGAAACAGGCTCCAGGCTCCGAGCCATCAGCCCAGAGCCCGACGCGGGGCTCGAACTCACGGACCGCGAGATCGTGACCTGGCTGAAGTCGGACGCTCAACCGACTGCGCCACCCAGGCGCCCCTGGAAAGATAAGTATAAAACTCAGGATGGGGGCGCCTGGGTGGTTCAGTCGGTTGACCATCTGACTCTTGATTTCAGCTCAGCTCATCATCTCATGCTTTGCGGGAATGAGCCCCGCATCTGGCTCTGCACTGGCAGCACGAAGCCTGCTTGGGATTCTCTTTCTGCCCCTCTACCCACCCCTGCTCCTCCTTCGCACACACACTCTCTTTCTCTCAAAATAAGTAAGTAAACATTAACAAAAACAACTCAGGACGATAATTCTCTCAGAGGTGGGGTAAAAGCAGGAGACAGAACAGACAAGAACACAAAGGTACTCGTAACAGAAATGACAGTAATTTAATCCTTAGTTGGGCATTAGGTTTACAGGTCCTCATTTTGTTTTCATGTATTATGTAATGAATATTATTTTTTACATATAAAATACTGCTTGATAAAAATAAAGAAAATATAAAATTAATAAAAATGCAGCGACTTTAGGGTCAGAAAACCAGGATCCAGCTTTGGGTTCTAATGAATTCTATTCCTGGATAACTCACTTCCTTGAGTTTCTTAAAAACGACTCAGCCTAACTTATATTGGTTGGTAAGAGGAACAGATGAAATAATACACATAAAACTATTTTGAAAATATAAAATACTGTGTAAATTACTTGAAGACATAACAATGGCGATTAATTATAAAAGTATGAATAACAGAACATTAACAGAACACCAGTGGCAGGGGCAGTGCTAACATGGGAAGGAAGGAGGAGGAGGAGAAAGACTAGTGTGCATATACGGAGTTCTTACCTTGTGCAGGTACTGTTCTAAACTCTTAACATTAAATGACTACTTGAAATTTTTTTTTAATGTTTATTTATTTTTGAGAGAGAGAGAGGCAGAGCATGAGTGGGGGAGGGGCAGAGAGAGAGGGAGTCACAGAATCTGAAGCAGGCTCCAGGCTCTGAGCTGTCAGCACAGAGTCCCACATGGGGGTAGAACTCATGGACCATGAGATCATGACCTGAGCCACAGCCAGATGCTCAACTGACTGAGCCACTCAGGCTCCCCATGAAATGACTACTTTAATCCATATAAGAATCCTATGATGTTAAGTACTATTCGTGTCCACATTGTGGAGTTGAGGAAAGGGAGGCCCAGAGAAATTAGGCAACTTGCCTAAGATCACGCAGTTTTAAGTGGTGGAGACAAGATTCAAACCAGACAAATCTGGCTCCAGAGACAATGTCTTTAACCACTACACAAAAAAAATGGCAAGAGCAAGGAATATGGAGAAAAAGAAAAGGGAAACAAACGTCTACATGGTACTATATGTTGGACGCTGTTAAAAATGAGGAATATGAGGTAAAACAAAAATATCTTTAATACCAATCATTTATTTTAATTTTTTAATTAAAAAAATTTTTTTAGCAGGTTTCCCTCCCAGCATGGAGCCCAATGTAGGACTTAAATTCATGACCCTGAGATCGAGACCTGAGATGAGATCAAGAGTTGGGCCTTCACTGACTGAGCCACCAAGGAGCGTCAAATACCAATCATTTAAAGGATTATTTTCATATTTCTCTTTTTCTTACGTTCTTACATTTCTGTGCATTTATTCAGAAAATAACCAATCTGAGGAAACCAGTTCTGGGAAAGGGGACATGATTCTTTAAAAGATACTGTTTCATCAGACTTGGCAAGATTTCTCTGCCCAGAATTTCCTGCATACCTTCCTCGTAAGATGGAGGTCAGTGAGATGCCCGTGCTGTGAAAGCCTTTGGGAATGCATACAACTTACTGAGCGGAAGGCTGCTGTGTTCAGTCAGAAACCAGAAGACCCAGGTTCCAGACGTGAATCGAAGCACAAGCAAGGTACTTAAATGTGGAAGCTCAGTGTCTCCTCATCTGTACACCACGTTATCTCCCAGCAGATGCCACTACAAGGAGTGCTGAGCTTGACCTGTGCAGCAACCAGTACTAACTGGTCAAGTCAATCAGCCAGTAACACCACTGTTCCCAGACGACGGGCCATGGAGACACATCCACATCCAAACTGGGTGCTACTTGTGAATTTCTCCTCCTTAAGATCTTTATAAAGCTCATTGTACTGTGCTTTCCCATATAAAAATGACTGGAAAAGAGACAGCTACTGTGGTAGATAGTATGGAGGTTCCTCAAAAAATTATAAATAGAATCACCATATGATCCAACAATTCCACCACTGGGTATTTACCCAAACAAAATGAAAACACTAATTTGAAAAGATGTGCACTTCTACGTTTATCACAGCATTCTTTACAATAGCCAAGATACAGAAGGAACCCAAGTGTCCACTGATAGACGAATGGATAAAGCAGATGTGGTCTACGTACACAGGGGAATATTACTCTGCCATAAAAAGAACGAGACCTTGCCATTTGCAATAACACGGATGGACCCAGAAGGTATTGTGCTCAATGAAACAAGTCAGACTGAGAAACACAAAACCATGATTTCACTCACATGCAGAATCTAAAAAAACAAAAACAAATGAATAAACAGACAAAAAGCAGAATCAGACCTATTAAATACAGAGAATAATCTGGTGGTTGTCAAAGGGGAGGACGGTGGGAGGCGGTGCAAAATGGGTGAAGGGGAGACACACAGGCTTCCAGTTACGGAATGAAGAAGTCAAAGGAATAAAAGGTGCAACACAGGGAACATCGTCAGTGGTACTGTAACAGTATTGTATGGTGACGCATGGTAGCTAGACTTGTGGCAAGCGTAGCATAATGTACAGAACTGTTGAATCAGTATGTTGTACACCTGAAACTAATGTAACATTTTTGTCAAGTATACTCAAAAAAAAAAAAAAAATCAGGTACTTACTTGTAGGATTTTTATTTTTTCTTTTAAAGATCAGGGATGAAAAGTAGAAAGAGAAGTTTGCATTTAAAAATGCAAAATATAAGGGGTTCCTGGGTGGCTCAGTTGGTTAAGCATCCGACTCTTGGTTTCAGCCCGGGTCATGATTTGGCAGTTTCGTGGGTTCAAGCCCTGCACTGGGCTCTGCGCAGGCAGCACGGAGCCTGCTTGGGGTTCTCTCTCTCCCTCTCTCTCTCCCTCTGCCCCTCCCCCGCTTGCTCTCTCTCTCTCTCTCTCTCTCTCTCTCAAAAAATAAATAAACTTAAAATAATTTTTTTTTAAAAACAAAAATGCAAAGTATAAAATAAAATTTTATTTGGAGAAAGATCCAATTCCTTAAAAAAAAAAAAAAAAAAAAGAAGAGACAGGAAGAACAGAGTGTGTAGTAGGAATGACCTAAGGCAATATCCCAAATTCCCCTCATCAAGAATAGGGGGTAAAGATGTAGGGGGGGAAAAGGCTTGTAAAGAGAGAAAGGCAAATTCAATTGAAGGCATCCTTCTCCCCCTCTCAGTCCTCCCCCTCCTCTCCACCTCCACCTCCTCCTCCCCCTCCCCCTCCCCCTCCTCCTATGTCTTCAGGCAACTCAGTCAAAACACCTGATGCTGCCTGTTTACAAGCAGGGCTCTCAGGTCCAGGGACATAAAGCCTCAGAGTAGAAGTCAGTACTAAAATCGTATTTCAGGAAAAATAAACACCCAAAAGTGTATTTATTTATCTTTATTTTCTGAAGTTTCTATAGTGTACATCCATTAGTACTGTAAGAAAGAGTTTCTGAAAATCTTTAAAATTTGGGCGTAAGACACGAAGTGGTATAAAATATATCATAAATACTTCAAAAATGTACACGTGCGAGTTAAAGTACACCATGTGTTAGAAAATACAAAAAGGAAGAGAATAAATTGCTATAGATGAATTACCAAGAAACAAGACTTCTTAAAATATCTAGATTTACAGCACAAATTCCTGGTAAAGTCTCTATAATAATTGCTGGTTTTTAAACAAAAAAGGGTGTGCAAATATGCCAAAACTAACTCTGTTTCAGAGCATTTTTGTACAGTTTTGTCAGTCTGTTAGATATATATAGCTACCTACTGAACACATGGAAATAAGTTTGTTTTTTATAAGAATTTAGATGTTATAATTTCTACTACTAGGCATCTAAAAATAGAGTTACACAATATAAAAAAAATTTTGCTTTGCAATTTGTCTGGTAGGAGAGGTATACGCATGCAAAAAAATGTAAATGCAAAAACAGTCCTTGTAACACTTGTAAAATGTAAGAGGCAGGCGTCTCTTACGCCCCTCTCTAAATGTGAAAACATACCCGGCTCTTTGGCTGTGGTTCCTCTTTCATTTGGATCTTCAGAAACTATTAATGGCGTAAAGCATTTCCTTCCCAGAGGCTTTTCTACGGCTGCTATCTAAAAAGTTAAAAAAAAAAATAAAACAAAAAAAAAACTTTTGGGGAAAGTGCTGCATTAAATTAGAAATCTGAAAATAATTTGAGAAGCGTTTCATTATTTCCTAAAACAGTCCATACAACAGACATAGGACACTTAACATTTTTTCCATCGATATTTTCAAGGAAACTGTCTCTTACCTTATGTTTGGACAAAACAGGACTGTAGAAGAAAAGAGAAAAAAAAAAGATTTTTGAAAAATGACAGCAGCAATACGCTTCCAAACAAATGTCACTGAAATGGCTGTAAAAATAAAATATAGCTTCTCCGGATTCTAAAATTAGTGCAGAACATTTCCACTGCTGACACATTACCACTGGTTCACACAGTTCAAAGGGCAGCTATATAATGTGGTAGCTCCTTAGATAACCAAATATTATTGAAAACCCCCAAAGAAGCTGAGATCCAGGGGAAAAAATGTCAACATTTCGCTAATAATATAAAGAGTATTTCACACACACACTTTTCAAATTTTAGTTTATGTCATTATGGTCTGAAATAGGTTATGATGAAAGATAATTTGATTGGCATTATCCATGGAAACAGGTAACAAAAAAAGTAATTTTGAAACATTATCTTTTAGGGAATACCAGAGATAACACAAAGGATATGTCCATGGAAAAGGTATGCACAAAAAGATAGCCATTTTATTCAAATACTCAAAAATCAGAAACAATCTGAATGTCTATTAACAATATAATGGATAGATGAATTGCTACACATACAGCAAATCCACACAGGAATAAAACTGAGCAAATTACCATTAATATGCATCAACATGTAACTCAGACATAACATAATGATGGGCAAAGGCAGTTAATACAAAAATCTACATTCTGTATGATTACATTTATCAGAATCACAGAACAGGTAAATATACTGTTATAGAACTTAGACACTGGTTATTTTAGGGGGTGGGTACTGACTTGGTACCTGTATGAGGGAGCACCGTGAGGGGCTGGGCTATTTTGTATCTTGGTCAGAGTGTAGCTCCAGGGACATATATGTGTATGTAAAAACTCACAGAGCTTATGCACTTCATTGTATATGGAATTAAAAATTATTTATATTAAGAAATTTAGGAGTAACAATTTGGGGGGATTATTTACAGTTATAGCATAAACACATCATGCCCATATTATATTAAATAAATATTTGTTTTAAAATAATCAAAACATCTGGGGTGTCTGGGTGGCTCAGTCGGTTAAGCATCTGACTTCAGCCCGGGTCATGATTTCATGGTTCGTGGGTTTGAGTCCTGCATCAGGTTCTCTGCTGTCAGTGCAGAGCCTGCTTCAGATCCTCTGTCTCCCTCCATCCCTCCCTCCCTATCTCTCTCTCTCTCTCTCAAAAATAAACAGTAAAAAAAAAAAAAAGATTTAAATAATTAAAATATCTGCAACACATTAAAAACTATTAGTTCCATGGGAAAGGCAGGGAAAGTGTCTACACTGAATATTTTGAAAGTAAGAAAACAATCTCCTGGGGCACCTGGGTGGCAGTTAAGTGTCTGACTCTCGATATTGGCTCAGGTCATGATCTGACTCATGAGTTTGAACCCCATGTTGGGCTCTGCGCTGACAGTGCGGAGCCTGCTTGGGATTTTTTCCTCCCTTTCTCTCTGCCCACCACCCCCCACCCCGCCCCAATCCCCTGCTCATATGCATGCATGCTCTCTCAAAATAAATAAATAAACATTACAAAAAAAAAAAAAAAAAAGGCAGACTGCCACATGCAGTGCCTCATTAAAACAAACAAACAAACAAACAAACAAACAAACAACCCCCCCTTATCTATTTGTAAAGATTCCATTATTTTAAACCTCTATGAAGTTGAAAGTTGATCTATTTATAACATGCTAAGAAACTGGGTTATAATGCACAGTCCCTAAAAATACTGTTTCAAAGGTTCAAATTAACAGAAGGCAACTGTTACCATGAGAGGTGAATGAGCATCATTTCTGAATCCACAGTGATTCTTTAAAGGCTGATCTCCAAAATAATCAGACCCCAAAACAACCATCCGCTACCTGAGCTAAACAACAATTGCTTGGGTCTGTTGCATTATTAACAAACTGAGTTTCAGTTTACTCTGTGATTCTGGAGGAAAAGGATATAAAGTTATCAACAGAATGGAACCTTTCAGCTTCTGAATGGAGGATGTTGTGCATCTCAGAAATCTGCATTCGTTTGAAGACAGTCATACCCTCTCACCTTGAGAATTGAGTCTTAAAATAATGATTTCAAAAAATATATGCAAGTGCTTTGTTATCACTACAATTTAGTTTTAAAAATCCAATTTGATACAAATAAAGCAATTTAAAATTATTTGGTAAATATAAAAAAATTATATGGTAAACGTAGCCTTCCTTCTGCAGTATTTTGGTTAAATATTGTACTGTTTTTGCTTCCCACTATTAGACAAATCTTACAGATTTTTTTTTTCTACAACATACAAACACTGGCAAACTACAATAAAAAAAATCCCAATACACGCCTTGTTTCCATTTGAATCACCTAATCTCTTAGCCAAAAAGAGACCAAAATTAGATGTTACATTTTACAATTTCTGACTAGAAGGTGCTTTGAACTTACAGAAAGTTGAACTTTTACAATGCTCAGGCTAAGAAATTGAGATAAAAGCTGAGAAAGAAACCTAATCGTTTCATTTTACCTGCTTTAATTTCTCCAGCTGAAAATATTAACAAAGAAATAAAGAATGGATCATGGATTTGAAATATTCAGTGCTACAATGCTTCTTCAATACTCTATTCCAACTCATTCTACACAAATACTGATGTACTTACTCTTGATGTGTTGTGCAAAATTTAGTAAGCCGTTCAAAATCTTCACCATTAAATCCTTTTTCTGAATTCCTTACAGATGTAATTGTATGTGGCTGTACAGTTTTCCATTTTGTTTCTAAATGTAAGATATTTGTTAATTACTGGCTATTACGAAACATATTTAGGAGGGCAAAAGTAGTTGACTAGTGTCACTGATAAAGATCACCATGCAAAATTATCTCCTCACACAACCCAAGTTAACACAGTTACAAATAGCTAAGCGATTACTTTTCGGTAGGAGTAAATACTATCCCAGAGACTAAATTAGCCAATAGGCCCTGCCAGGGGATCAGAAGAAATGCAGAGTTGTAAGTGTTCTTTTCTTGCCATTGACAGGAAAAGCAAAACACAAAGAGAGAAATTTTCTCACAGTGACCCGACTTGTGGTAAAAACGCTACCTTCTTTGCAACATTAACTTGACTGTGGAAACATCTATTTCCTGATTTACAAAACCAGGTCAAATATGTTAAATGTCTAGATAGGAACATGCTAGATTACTGCTAATTGCACATCCCATGTCAGTCCGTACTTACCCCACTCTTCTTGAATGGCAGAGAGGTTTGCGAGCAATTTCTCATGATACAGTCGTTCAAGCTGAATGAACTTCATTGCTTTCTCATCTGAATAGAAAATTTGAGGAAAATAGAAATCTGGACTCTTTACATTTAGCCTAATATGTTAAGAAGAATGTTCTACGGAAATTGGGAGATTTGGAGCTTACCAAAAAACGAAAGGACTCTAAATATTTTTAGGTTTAAACAAATCTTATTAAGTAGGGTTTCCTGGTTTTGGAGTAGGTAAGTTTCCATACAGCGTGGGATGCCATAGCTATGTGGGTTCCTTTCCAGCAGCAAACAGAAACAAAAAGGTTTTAATGCTGAAGGAATGCCTGCTTACGAATGTATCTCTAGAAGAATCAATTAAAAGTAATGTAATTGGAAACAGCACCCACAGGGAATCCTAGAGTCTAAGTGTTTCCCATTTTTCCCCCTTAAAGCACCTGTCAAGCAACTGTGCTACTAAGTCAGGTGTGTTCCTGATATCTACTCACCTTGACCCTCGACTTATTTCCCACCGAAGGCTTTTCTCCCACAACACCAAAGGGTTACACGCCTGAACAAGGACAGAGCACAGCGTTATATGGGTCTTTTGTGGAAATTTACCCAACTGGCCAGAGGGATTCTCATAATTACGTGCGTGTACTCTTTTGTGGGATTTTCGTATAAACTTCCGCCTTCTCCATCCGTATCATGCATTTAGCATCATAGGAGGTCGTGATAAATTGTCCAGCTGTCTATCTTCCTTTGGGCCTTGTTCTAAATGTTGACCCAGAAAGAAGGAAGAGAAAAAACTCGCTGTTTAGCTTTTTGCCCTTCCCACGATAACCGAGGTTCATCCGCCGCCTAGGCGGGGGATCATCAAGTAGGCCAGGGGGAAGAGGGGCGATTCCATTTTCCATTTCCCTCTGCCCTGAAGTACACCAATGTTTCTCAAACTTTACTGGACACAAACAGTATCTGGGAAACTTGCCAAAATGCATATTCCTGGGTCGGATCCCCGAAGCTCTGATTCTCAGGCCCCTAGATTTGCATACCAAGAAGCTCCCCGAGATGTGGGTGCTGGTCTTCAGTGCACTACGAAGTACTCACTATTTGGTTAGAAAAGCATTCTAGCCGCATTTCCACCAGAATTAGATTTCCCGCACGCTTAGTCATGAACTGCCACCGTCTCAAGTTTCCACAGTTTGTCTGACAGGGATAATAGCTGCTTCTCCCGCAGTCTGCTTAGAGACGTGGTAAAAGTCAACAAGGTTAGCAGGAGAAACACATCGCACAAATGGGGAAATACAGGTGAGTTTAGGGCACATTCTTTTTAGAGAGTAGATATTGGGCCATCCCTGAAAAAGAGAAGCCATTTATAAAAAGGCCAAGTGGAAAACGGGGGGAAGAAATGTTTCCGATAGAAAAGCTAAGCTCCTGCCTGGGCGGTCTCACTTGACAGCATCTATCCTGTTTCTATTACAAATGAAGAATTCGATCTTCCTTCTGCAGCCAGAAGTTATAATAAGCAAGTCCTGAGATTTACCAGGTGTAGTATGGCCAAATGAGTATCACTTGACTTGGACTTCTGTTTTAATTCAAAAGAAAGAAAATCCAATAGATTTTCAAATTATACTTTTCAGCAATGCGCTTCTCCCCCCCCTCTCCTAAACACGCAAATATTGATATTATGGTAAAATTGGGGCTTCTACATGTCAGGTCAAATTTGGGTGGTTCTAGAGAATTTTCCGGAGTAGCAGAAATTCTCTACATCTTGCTTTCTGAGGTGGTTACATGGGTGGACACAGCTGTTAAAACCCACTGTAAACAACAGATATAAACATGTTGTATGTAAATCTCAATTTTAAAAACATGGGCAGTTCTCTATGAGTCAGTCCTATGAATTTCTTCCTGAAATTAAGAAAAGGATACAGTCTTCCTCCTGGAAATAGGACTCCGCTATCTGTCAAACAAACAGACAAACACAGGAAATTAGATTCATATTTGGATGAAAAGGCAAACCTGGAAAACATCAAGACCTTGACACTCTCAGAGTGTCATCAAACTAAGAAAACTCTTATTCACCAGATGAGAAGAAATCTGACTGTAGGCACAGGATACATTTCTGAAGTCACTTATCACAAGCAGAGTAAACAGAGATGTTCTTTGGTCTTTACACAACCTCTCTTCCTACTCTACTTCACATCAAAGCAAACTTCACCGATTTGTTAGAATTTAGAAGAACTCTAACGAATGAGGAAAACTCTACAGGGGCTTGTAAAGATATAGGGCGAGGGAAAGAGTGACTATGTATTGTAAATCACAAAGTTAAAAGGCGTCAAGTCACATGAGACTCATGTGCATTTCACAAACTACCTCACGGGACACTGACTTTTGGTTCTCTTTCGATATTTCACAAAAGGCCAATAGTGCTAAACAGTTGAGCAACGATGGCTGGAATATATACAAAGTGCCACACAGTATAAAGGGCACTGGATGGGGGGTCCAGAGCCTCAGGATCTGGACCCAGTCGAGGCTGATCAGTTACCAGATTCATTCTAATGCATACTTCAACTGAAAAATTCTTGGCCTCTGAAAACGCGGGGATCTTTTATTTCTATCTTTATTTAGATATGGCATTAATAAATAGAACAGTAAAACTGAAAGTATTCACTGAGAAATATTTGCATAAACTGTTGTCATATTTAGAGTATTTCACATAAGTCCTTTACACTTGTAAAACCGTTTCATTCTTACTAAGTCTCTAGTTAAAAAAGGTGTTCCATTTATAGATCCCTATCTCCATTTTCCAGCTCTCTGCCAATGCAAAGAGCAATAAAGTCCTTGTCAAATCTATAATCAAGCAACAAAGAGGAACGTTTTCCCCCAAGTCCTATGGTGGCAACAGCATACTTTTAAAAGAAGGTATCTGCCTAGCTTAAAATTTATACGACAGCTCTAACATTTTTCTATGGGCAATATACGTAACTGGACTCAATCACTCCTCTGTCAAGTTTTAATTTCACCTAAAGCTTGAGCCCACACTTATTTTCTATTCTCAGGACTTTGCCAAGGATAAACTGCTTGTCTTTATCAGCTCATCGATCTAAAGGTGTGCTATATTGGTCCTACTGGAACCACAGCAGATTGTCAATATTTGACCACTTTTTACTCCCAAAACAAGAATTTCATATACTACAACCGGCAGTGTGCTGGTCCGTGTCTAACCTCTGGCCCCTGAGTGCTGGAGAGAGCCCTGATTTGTAGCATTTGCTCATTTCTGTGGTGTCAATACTTCCATCACGGCCAATCCCGAGCTCCCAACATGATGGACGTCACTGGATGTGGTTCTCATGAGCCAGCAGTGGTGAGCACCACTGGGTGACACCTAACAGAAACCAGTGTCATTTCATTTATCAACTTCCAGTGAAAAATCGACTACCCATCACATCCAACACGGTTTCTGGTTGCCCACGACGATTAGATTTCTGGCTCTTCAAAGCTATTCTCCTCGCCTGCTGCATTTGTGCACCATTGGCACAGTCATTTATAAAAAGCTGCACACGCTTACAAACCAGACTTTCTGGCACTACAGAAATATACATTTCAATCAGCTTCCAGATTTCTGTGACGGTTCCAGTAACCTAAAGGCAACCACAGAGAGAGGGTCATGAGACCCAATGCCTCAAAAGTAAAAGGCATTTCCAGGTGAAAGGGCATCTGAGAAAATAAATACACTGCCCCGGTAGAAGCCCGCCCCTGGCCAGTCTAGCAGGCCAAGAGAAGACTGGCTCTCCTTTGATATCCCAGGTCTAAATCTTGGAGGTAGCCTGGAACGGCAGAGAGAACGCGGAGTGTGGAGGTGAGTAGCTGACTGTGTTCTGGTCCAAGCTTTGCTACTGTTGGCCGTGTGACCTTGGACAGATATGTCATCTCATGTCTCAAGCCGCAGCTTCCCTTATCCAGTCCGACAGGGACAGTAACACCTACAACTCTCCGAGACCAGGCTGCTAGGCTGCTGTAAAGGGTAATGAGGGAGTACGTGTCTAGCGTAGTGGTCAACACACAGCAGTAAGTGCTGAGAATGGTTTCTGAGTCTGAGTCTGACCCAGAAGTACAAGATGCAGAGTAGAATCATGGGAAGAAGTAAGCTGAAAGTCACTTTGGGAGGGCAACAGTTTTAAGTCACCTACCAGGAACTAGAAAAGGGAAGTAGGAAGGTGTATTTTTTGACCCCAGTCACAGAGACTGGCTTCAAGGATGCCAGCACATCTATTTCCTGTCTGAGTCTGACACCAGTTCAGTACCAACTCACTGAGCACAGAGCTTGGTGTTTCCCTTCCCACTTCTATATGAAAGGCGTCCAAGTTTATGAGTTCAGTTATATACCTAAAGCTAGCCTGCAGTCACATTAAATAAGTGTGTGAAAGATTACTCATACCGAGAACAAGAATTTTTTTTTTTTTTTTTAATTTTTTTTTTCAACGTTTATTTATTTTTGGGACAGAGAGAGACAGAGCATGAACGGGGGAGGGGCAGAGAGAGAGGGAGACACAGAATCGGAAACAGGCTCCAGGCTCCGAGCCATCAGCCCAGAGCCTGACGCGGGGCTCGAACTCATGGACCGCGAGATCGTGACCTGGCTGAAGTCGGACGCTCAACCGACTGCGCCACCCAGGCGCCCCCCGAGAACAAGAATTTTTAAGTGGAATCTTCAAGAGTTTCAAGAGCTAAAAATACAAGGATGTATCTGATGTAACTGTAGTCATGTTTCCAACGGCCTTTAGCACATATTCAATGATACATCACTTCCAAAATAATGGACTCTCCCTCTCCAATTCCTCATTTCTGTTAATGGTACCACCACTCGCCCAGCCGCATCTCCTGGTCATCTCTGACTTCTCTCATCTGCTTTGTACCCACACCAAGTCCTAGTGACCGTCCCCTCAAGAGGACTGCGATCCATCCCTCTCCGTATCCATCGCCGCCACCGTAACCCACAGGCTGTCCTCACCTTATGTTTGAATGATCGGTGTCTCCTTTCAGTTATTTTCATTAAAACCGTGCGTGCCTGTGGCGTATGGAGTCACAGAGCCCTATAATATGTGCTCACAAAGCCCTGCCACTCTTGCCCTTTTCTCCTTTCTTCGGGAGCAAGCATTCAGAGTCCTTCCGGTTTTTTTCTTTTAACCTGTGTCTCCCTACACATTATGCCTATTTTGGTCATTTCTGGATTTTTCAGTTTTAGGAGATGAGGCGGAGTCTTTTGCTCCCCTCAGCCTAGCCCTGCAAACACATGCTACGTGTACACATTCTGTGACACCCCCCCCCCCCCCCCCGCCCACACACACACTGTTAGCCTGTTACGGGTAGATAACATCTAATGTGTACCTTATCATGAGCCTATCCAGATAGTAAACTCTTACTACTTTTCCCTTCCTGAAAACCGTTTGTTTCCCCTGGAGTTACTTTTTTCTTTCCTTTTCCCTCCCACTTTTCTTTTTTTTTTGGGGGGGGGGGGGACACAGTTTTCCATGCACTTGTCACTTAGACAACTCCAAACACATCACCAAGAGTCTAAATCTGCCCTCGATACACTCAGGTACAGCAAATACTCAGAAATAGGAAAATGATATAGAAGTTTCTCCCTAGACTATTCTGATCCCCTCCAAACGGAACTGGTTACTCTCTCCTCAGTACAAAGCTGTCGTCTTAGAACATTCCTTCACCTACAGACTCCCTTCGCCTCTCTCCTAGGCAAGATTCCCAATTTCAGCTATCTCGCATCCTGCTCCTTGGTTTAGTCCTTTGTTTCGGTGCAGCCTCTAGTGGTTTCCTCAGAAAGAGCAGAAAGGAGACACCAGAGGCCCTGAAGCAAGAGCATCCTTGGATATCTGAGGAAGCACCAGAAGGCAAGTGTACCTGGAAAGGGGTGACTAAGAGGGAGAGTTTCAGAAACTGAGGTGTACCAGGGAACAGCACCGCACCGTGCAGGGTCTTCTAGGCCACGTAGGGATTTTAGCTTTTACTCTGATGAGAAGCCACGAGAGGGCTCTAAGCAGAGGCTGACATGATGTGACACATGTCACATCATGACCCAGAGAAGTCACAATGGGTCACAATGACTGCTGTATGGAGGACAGTGATAACATGGAAGAGGGAGAGGACAGGGTTTCTACAGTGAGGGGTTCACTGCGAGAACCAGGTGAGATGTGACGGTGTCCTGTACCGGGGTGGGGGCAATGAAGGAGGGAAGAAGGGCTCAGATTCCGGGCATATGTGGAAATAGGTCTGCAGCACTTTCTGACTGGAACTGGATGTGGGGGGAGGTAAATAAAAATTTGGCTGTAAAGTATTTGGTCTCAGCAACTAAATGGATGGAGTTGCCGTTTAACAAAAGGGTCTGGAAGACTAGGAAAGCAGAAGATTTGGAAGAAAAACTGAAGTTTGATTTGGGACATCTTAAGTTTGAAATGCTCTGCAGGCACCTCAGGAGGCCAGATACTGAAGTCCGGAGTTCAGAACTGCCTAGTGAAGTGCTCCAATGCTGAAAACTGAGTAATCTTTGGAGGACTCAACAAATGAGCCAGAGAAAGCATGGCTAGTGAGGCAAGACGTGAAAGCCAAGAAGGAAGGGTCCCAAAGGCAAATAAAGAAAGTGTTTCAAAATGGGAGTATGTGATTAACCTGTCAAAGGTTCTAATGCCTCCAGCAGGATGGAAACTGAGGACTGACCACTGGATTTGCAACATGGAGGCCACCTACGACCTTCAGAATGTCATTTTGGTGGAGTGTGGGGACAAAAGCCAGGCCAGAGTGGGTTCAAGACCGAAGTGGGTATGGAATGCTACCCAAGAAGAATCCTTGTCCAAAATGGTTTAAACTGAATCACACCATGGAGAGATAATCAGACAAATCCTAATTATGGGACATTCTACAAGAAGTCTTGGGCTCTTCATAAGGGTCAATGTTACGAAAGTTAAAAAAAAAACTTTTCAGGCACAGACTGTTTCCGATCACGTAAGACTAAAGAGTCTTGACGACCGAATGCAATGTGTGGTCTTTCATGGGATCCTGGATTCGGGGAAAACTAGTCACACTTGCGGAACAACGTGAGGAGAATTCAAATACAGGCTGTACGTGAAATAATACTATTTTACCAGCATCTCGTTTCTTGTGGTTGATACAGGTCACGCAGAGGGGTACCCACGGTGTTGGGAAACACATGCGTGTGTATTTAGGGGTGATGTGATATAATACCTAAAAATTACGGTGTTTCAGTGGCAAATACGTGTCTGTAGGGGGTGGGGGGCATGAAAATTCGGCAAAATGTCAGTAACTAGCAATTCCGGGCGAAAGACACAATGTGCCTTGCTGGGAGTTACTGAAATGGACGAAACGGCCTCCACCTCTCCCTGATTTGTGTCTCCCCTGGGAGGCGGATGGATTCAAGTCTTCTCGGCTGAAGAGCACACCCTGCAGCTCACTCCTGCTGCCTCAGCGCCTCTGCTGACCCCCAGCCTTCTCTCCAAGCAAGCGGTCTTTGAATTAGCGACAGTGAGGCTACAGTCATAATGCTTAGCATTTACTTGGCTCTTACTGTGTACCAAGCACTACGTCAAGTGCTTTTACATGCATTATTTCATTGAGTCCTCTGCCATTTACAGAAGAAACTGGAAGCCACTGAGACTGTTAGAGGGGGAGCCCAAAGCCCCGCTTTTAAACCACCACCATGTCCCCTAAGCCCCTCTGTCAGGGGAGGACGGATTGCTCAGACATGTAAGAAGCACGGCCTGCAGGACTCAGCAAACTGATATGTTCCTGGGGGAGTAGGGGTGGAATTTTATATTGAGACATCAAAAAATTAACTAAAAGGAGCCTGGCTGGCTCACTCACGTGACGCTTGATCTCAGGGTTGTGAGTTTGAGCCCCATGCTGGGTGCAGAGATTACAAAATAAGTAAATAAAAATACAAACAGACAGACACATAAACAAACAAACTTAAAAATTGTTTTGAATAATCTTGCGGCCTGATCAAGGTCTAGCAGTCCTAGAACTGCCTCGGCTTCAGGATCATATAGGAGTAGAAAAGAACATTCTTCTTACCTTTAACGAAACAACAGCCCAGTGACATAAACTTGAAAAGATGTGACTACATTTGCTATTTCCTTCTTTATTCCAAATGTCCTTTTCCTCAACTTTTTATCAAAATTCTACAGAAGAGTTCAAAGAAGAGTGAAACCAACAGCCATTTACCTCTTATTAGATCTGTCAAATGCTGACATTCTGCCAAATTTGCTTTCTCTGCCTTTCCCTCTTACATACTTTTTCCTACTGAAATGTCATACGTCATGATAAGTGAAAATATCATAATATGGGCACTATGTCATTTTACTCCCAAACACTTGGGCATGTATCTCTCAAGAACAAGGACGCTATATACCACAAAACCTACAATTCTATTACCAAAAAGAAAAAGACAAAAAAAAAAAGGGGGGGCGAGGGGGTGGGGAGCACCTGAGTGGCTCAGTTGGTTGAGCATCTGACTCTTGGTTTCGGTCAGGTCATGATCTCACGGTTCGTGAGTTCGAGCCCCACATGGTGCTCTGCACTGACAGAGAGGATCCTGCTTGGGATTCTGTCTCCCTCTCTCTCTGCCCCACCCCTGCTTGCTCTCTCAAAAATAAATAAATAAACAGTCAAAAAAAAAAGAAAAAAAAGAAAAAATTCTATTACTAGTCTGAAAAAATTAGAGCAATAAATAATATGTAACATACCGGCTATGTTCAAATTTCTCTCATGATGTTCCAAAAACAGATGCTCTGAATGAAAAAAACAAATTCTGACCCCAGAATTATCAGGAATTTGTTTTGTGAGGGAGTCTCAGTTTCTCCATTATTTTATTATTTTCACTTTAAAGGAAAAATAAAATGCAGCTCATATCTCATTTTTCTGAATGGGCTCTTGTATAAAAAAGCTTCCTCTCTACTGTCTGGAACGCCTCCCAGTGTCCAGGCTCTTCACCTCCTAACTTACCCTCCCAATCATCAGCAGTTATTTTTCTAAAATCAAAATTTGAGGGGCACCTGGGCGGCTCCGTCGGTTAGGCGTCCGACTTTGGCTCAGGTCATGATCTCACGGTTCATGAGTTCGAGCCCCGCATCGGGCTCGGTGCTGACAGCTCAGAGCCTGGAGCCTGCTTCAGATTCTGTGTCTCCTTCTCTCTGCCCCTCTCCTGCCCATACTCTGTCTCTCTCTCTCTCTTTCAAAAAAAAAATAAACATTAAAATTCAAATTTGATTTGGCACTCCTCTCACTAAAGACTCCCAGTCCCTAGAAGCAAGGCTTCCCTGCCCCCCACTATCCCATCTCTTTTCCATCTTAATCTCCAACAACATCTCTGCCATGTCTTTGCAGGAGCTGATCTGTCTTCCTGAACCAGCTCGCCCTGGTGAGCACCTGCATACCCCGCAAAACCCAGCTCAAGAGTCACCTTCTTTTCTGCTAATGCCCACAGGACAAAGTTAATCACACGTGTTGTGCTTTTGTTGAATCTTAGATATATGTCTACACTTAGTACACGCTTCTACAATTATTTATCTCTATAAGTGTTGCTCCTACTCCACAGTGGCTCTCTTTAGGACATACTCTGTTAAGGAATCTTTGTTCCCCCCGAGTCTAGCAGAGTTTTTGGCATCTAGTTGGTACTTACTAAGCACTTGCTACACAGACTCCTATTCGTACACAGCTTATTCACCAAATAAAGGAAGGCAGTGATCATCTGAACGGATTGATCATTCATAGCCCATGTGTGGCCACCAGTAGTCGCATGCTAAATTTCCCACCAGCCACTGATGCAGGGCCACCTCCTGGGCTCACCAAGGACAGGTGGGGGAGAATCAGTCGCAGAGAACTGTATTTCACGTGATTATAAATGCTGAGGGCGGAAGGCAAGAGTGTAATGGAGTACCTGGTGAAGGCAAAGGGGAAGTGCTCTTGAATCCACCTGCTCAACTTCACCTCGGATAAGTGAGAACAGATACTGAAGAACTAGCTTCGGGGCTTCTGCTGGATCATTAGCATTTACTTCTGCAGACTCATCATCACTCACAGCATGCGTGGATGCACTCAGCACGTTTTCGTGCATTAAAGGTGTGGTGTCTCCTGAAGAAAGTCCTTTAAGAAGTAAATAAAATGCCTAGGTTAGGATAAATTTTCGCCATGGTGAAGATCTTAAAATAATTATGTCTGTTAACCATACAATTTTCAAATAAAACTAATTATATGAAAAAAAGGCCTAGAACCACAAGGTTTTGACTTCATGAAATTGTGCCATCCTCTGATTGCTTCTGTTAGCACACACATAAATCATTTTTTGTTTTGCAGAACTATAATTAAGAGTGTTAATAAAAAGAGCTCTAAAGGAAAGAATGTGGGTTAAAACTTGACCAAAAACTTGATTGTACCAAAGGAAAAACGGATTAGCTGTAATTGGAAGTCTTGGCTTGCTCAAAAGAAAACAGAATTAAATAGGAAGGTAAATGTGCTTATCATATAAAATGGCTAAAGAAGTTAAGCCTTCCTCTTTAAACTCTGGTCTGATAACTTTACAACTACTTCTGGATCCCAGGAGAACAGCAGGAATTCAGATGCCAGATCTAATGACCATGGAAAATTCTTTCATAATAAAAACAAGTTAAGTAACATGAATTTCTTAAAAAAAAAAAAAAAAAAAAAAAAAAAAAAGATCAATGAATACATGCTTGACCCCACAGTTCCTGAAACGATGTACCAAATTTCACAAATTTAATCATTACACATTCTAACTTGACCGTTCACTGAAATCTCAGTCTCCGTTTTGATTTTCATATTCAAATTGAACAGACTGTTTGCATCTGTACGTTCAGCTGATTGGCCTCTGAAAACGATCTTTCTCAGTAAGTCAGTGTGGGTACCACGTTTGAGGATGCCCTCTGCAAGCTCTCCAGAGTGTGCCCAGAACCCAGTCTTCTACTGCCTTCTGAATAAATCCACTGCTCAGGGCACCTGGGTGCTTAGTCAGTTAAGTGTCTGACTTTGGCTCAGGTCATGATCTTGTGGTTCTTGAGTTCGAGCCCCGCGTTGGGCTCTGTGCTGACAGCTTGGAGCCTGAAGCCTGCTTTGGATTCTGTGTTTCCCTCTCCCTCTCTCAAAAATAAATAAACATTTAAAAAAATGTAAATAAACCCAATGCTCTAGCCAGAGGGGTCTGTTCTTCATCTTCCTAGTAACATATTCTGTGCCATTCTGAGCAATTACAGATTCTAACACCTGGAATATTTTCCTCCCAACTATGCCTATTTGTGTTTTACCCTAACAAAACACATGTATTTCTCTATAGCAGCAGCCTAAGGTACATTTACTTTCCTCTGAATCCTGTATGGAGCCCTGTATTACACTGGACTGTGTAACAGTGAGTGGTGAAAGGTCTCATCTTCATTAGATCATAACTCCTGCACCACAGGGATTATTTTATGGGCCATGGTCATTAGATCATCAGCAGATCTTCAGCACGAAAATCCAAGTGCTGTGATTTCTAAAATTAGTCACCTAGGATGATTCCTTACATTTTAGAAATTCTATGCAGTTTATATCATTTGGAATCTGGAAATACAAGGCTTAGTGATGGCTTGCCATTGTGCAGGGACAGCATTTGTGAAAACATGGATGGTCCTTCTGCTTTCTAATTTTCTAATGGAATGACAGTAGTGATGAGGTGGGAAGAGGAGCGTTCCATAGAGAACTACTATTTCTTTCCCTTGTCCCTCCCCGCCAACACCCATTTAATCTGATACAGACTTGTGATAAAGCCAGCCTCCCAAATTCTATACTTCTCTTGATTGAATTCTTCCCACATAGTTATCAAACATTACTCTGTGCTTCCTCCTTGAAAAAATGCTGGAATTAGATCGTGGTCATTTTCAGTAAAGGGGAGTTAAGTAAAACCCTTGAAGAGTATTACCAGAGAAGGACAAGATTCTCAAACACAAAGAAAAAGGACAGATTTTAGGACTCTCTTATCTAAAGGTGGTCAAAACAGGGTCCCAGATAATGGAAATAGAAACATGCATTATGATCACCTCAATTAGTTAGACAGTGTGGATTCATAATGGTCATGGTTCTCGCTAGATTCGTTTTCTAAGTTATGGATACGCTGTGGATACATATTATTTGTCAGCATGCAATAGTTTGGTAAATAAAATTATGTAGCCACCAAAAGAAATTACAACAGAAAGAAGAGTATTGGTCATAAAACAAAACCAACAAAAGTTCCAAAAGCATATATATAAGTCTAAAGATTCCAAGAGTAATGGAAGGCTAATGTCAACAATTAGAATATAGTATGTTAATCACCAAGTATAGGGAGGGAGTGGAAAATAAGAACTGGGCTCATATGGGTTAAGATGTCAGGGAAACTTGAAAGGCTCATACCACAAAAGGATTATCTCTCAAGGTTGAAGATCATGAGTTTTAGAGAGGACTTAATTACAAAACTTACCTCTTAAGATAACATTCCTTGCTGGGACAGGGTAGTATAAATCAAAGAGCACTGGAATAGGAGCAAGACATATCAGGTCTGTCATTATTTTTCCAAGTGACCTTGGATTAGACATTTTATTTTCTATATTGTGGTTTCCTCATCTTTAACACGAAGGGACTGGCCAGATGAGACTTCAGATTCCTCCTAAATCTGACCATCTCAAACATTCAAAGTCTCCATAGTGATTCTGTCTTTTAAGAAATGTAGCCAGGCTGGCCACCATGACCACAGACTCTGGGCCAGCTCCCATGGACCCAGGCTCCAGTTCACCCTAGGTCCAAGCAACCCCTCACTGACCCGGCTTCAGGCTGAGTCCCATGGACACAGGCTCCCAGTCAGCACCAGAGTCAGGCTGGCTCTTGCAGACAGGGTTGTCAGGCCCACCCCCCATGGTCCCTGGTACCTCACCTACCTCCGTGGACCCAGGATCCAAGGCCCACCCACATGGACTCGAGCACCAGGCCTATCCCAGCGGACCCAGGCAGCAGGCCTGTCTACCTGCTGACCCAGGCATCAGATTTGCACACCTGAGGACTCCAGCACCAAGCCTGCCCATGGATATCACCATATGGCCCACCCAGAGTCTCTGGAGAGTCTGACTAGTGGA
Organism: Prionailurus viverrinus; assembly: GCF_022837055.1. Lineage (NCBI taxonomy): Eukaryota > Metazoa > Chordata > Mammalia > Carnivora > Felidae > Prionailurus > Prionailurus viverrinus. Next base: position 1,137,250 of record NC_062577.1, read on the forward strand.
GGGTTTCCATGCTGAAGCCATTCTGTAAAGACGTGCAGACACCAACACAAGTCCACAAGGATCACAAATAATCAAGGAAACATGACATCACTAGAGGAAACTAATAGATTCAATAAAAGGCCCTTAAAAATGGAGATCTATGAACTGCTTGACAAAGAATTCAGAATAATCCTCTTAGAGAAATTAAGTGAACTATAAGAAAACACAGATAGGAAAACAAACAAAATTAGGAAAATAATGTATGAACAAAATGAGAAGTTTAACACAAAGAAATAGAAACCATGATAAAAACCAAACAGAAATCCTAGAGTTGAATGCACTGGATTTCAATAGGGAACTCCAACAGTGGATTCAACCATGCAGAAGAAGGAATCCGTGAACTTACTTAAAGATACGCCATTTGAAATTACCTGGTCAGAAGGGCGAAAAGAAAAAAGAAGGAAGAAACCTTATGTGAACTGTGGGAAACAATTAAGAGAAACAATCCATGCATTACTGGAGTCCCAGAAAGAGAAGAGAGGGAAAAGGGGGCAGAAAGCTAACTTAAAGACATAGTGACTAAGAACTCTGCAAATATAAAGAAAGATTTGGACATCCAAGTTTACGAAGCTTATAGGTTCCCCAAAAGGATTAACCTAAAAAGATCTTCCCTAAGACCTATTATAATAAGACGGTCTACTGTCAGAATGGCTAACATTAACAACTCAGGGAACAGCAGATGTTGGTGAGGATGCGGAGAAAGAGGATTTCTTTTGCATTGTTGGTGGGAATGCAAGCTGGTGCAGCCACTCTGGAGAACAGTATGGCGGTTCCTCAAAAAATTAAAAATAGAACTATCCTACCACCCAGCAATTGCACTGCTAGGTATTTATCCAAGGGATACAGGTATGCTGTTTCGAAGGGACACATGCACCCCTATGTTTATAGCAGCACTATCAACAATAGCCAAAGTATGGAAAGAGCCCAAATGTCCATCGATGGATGAATGGAGAAAGAAAATATGGTGTATATATACAATGGAGTATTACTCAGCAATCAAAATGGATGAAATCTTGCCATTTGCAACTACGTGGATGGAACTGGAGGGTGTTATGCTAAGTGAAATTAGTTAGAGAAAGACAAAAATCATACGACTTCACTCATATGAGGACTTTAAGAGACAAAACAGGTGAACATAAGGGAAGGGAAACAAAAATAATATAAAAATAGGGAGGGGGACAAAACATAAGAGACTCTTAAATATGGAGAACAAGCTGGAGGGTGTGTGTGTGTGTGGGGGGGGGTGGGTGGGCCAAGTGGGTATGAGGCACTAAGGAATCTACTCCTGAAATCACTGTTGTACTATATGCTAACTAACCTGGATGTAAATTAAAAAATAATTAATAATAATAATAATAATAATAATAATAAAAACCATCTAACATCAAAGAAATAAGAGTATTTGGAAAACAAGCAAGTATGGAGTCTGCTTGGGATTCTCTCTCTCTCTCTCTCTCTCTCTCTCTCTCTCTCTGTCCCTCTCCTGCTCACATTCTCTCAAAATAAATAAATAAACATTAAAAAAAAAAAAAAAAAAAACAGTAAGAGAGGGGCACCTGGCTGGCTCAGTCAGTAGAGCATGCAACTCTTGATTTCGGATTGTGAGTTTGAGCCTCACACTAGGTGTAGAGATTACTTTAAAAAAAAAAAAAAAGAAAGAAAATGAAAAAAAAAAAACAACCCTCAGGGTAGGTTTCCAGCTCCCAAAGCTCCTGTAATAACATTGGTAAACTAGGTAGAAAATACAAAACAGTAATAATTAAAAAAAAAAAAAAAAGCAAGAGAAAAACAAATTCCCTCACACACCAGGGATTCATGGATTTCAGGACAGATACACTGCAGGCCTGGAGACAATGGGACAATGTCCGACATGCTGGATTTCAAAATAATTTTGATGTCATTACTTGTGATGTCACATAAGGCTTACACAAGCTTTCTTAAAAATAATTAAGTGTAATAATATATCGCATTTAGTACAAAAATTCCTTCTGATACATACAAGTTTTCTGGTAAGGATGTTTGTAGTTAAGAAGCAAAACCAAATAAAAACATATACTGTGCAACATGTAATTTCATCTTTGCTACAAAGTATATGTAGATGGTTCCATTTAAATAAAACTTTGTTTTGCCAGATATGGATCTGTACATCTAGACAGGAACATAAAATTCTATTTAACTTTCATCTATGAAAGTCAAATGAGTTACAGTTAAAACTCTGCATTAAGCAATTTTTTTTTTTTTTTATTTATTTTTGGGACAGAGAGAGACAGAGCATGAGCGGGGGAGGGGCCGAGAGAGAGGGAGACACAGAATCGGAAACAGGCTCCAGGCTCCGAGCCATCAGCCCAGAGCCCGACGCGGGGCTCGAACTCACGGACTGCGAGATCGTGACCTGGCTGATGTCGGTCGCTTAACCGGCTGCGCCACCCAGGCGCCCCCGCATTAAGCAATTTGATGATACTATTTATAAGTAGATGTAGATGGTGACAAACTCATAGCCCCTAACTTGATACCTGTCAACTTCATCAAGCTCCAAAATCAACACCAGAGTTTATATGCACCTACTGAGGGTTTTTAAAGAAAATTATTTGAACTACCTTGGGCCAGAAATTAAAAGAATTATCTTGATTGAGAGGTTTTATTCAATTTATCATACCACCTGAATTCTATTTTGACACATAATTATTTAATTCCGTTATAGTTAAGATATTACTTTCAGGTGTACAATATAGTGATTCGACAGTTCCATACATTACTCTGTGCTCATCATGATAAGTGTACTCTTAATCTCCATTATCTATTTCATCCACCCCCCCACCTACCTCCCCTTTGGTAACGGGCAATTTGTTCTCTATAGTTAAGTGTTTCTTGGGGGCACCTGGGTGGCTCAGTCAGTTGGGTGTCTGACTTCAGCTCAGGTCATGATCTCGTGGTTCGTGGGTTCGAGCCCCGCATCAGGCTCTGTGCTGACAGCTCGGAGCCTGGAGCCTGCTTCAGATTCCGTGTCTCCCTCTTTCTGCCCCTCCCCTGCTTTGTCTCTCTTTCTCAATAATAAATGTTTAAAAAAAATTAAAAAAAAAAAAAGAGTGTTTTTTGGTTTGCCATTTTTTCCTTTGTTCGTTTTGTTTCTAAAATTCCACATATGAGTGGGGTGCCTGGGTGGCTCAGTAGGTTAAGTGGCCAACAGGTAATGATCTCATGGTTTGTCAGTTCGACCCTTACATCGGGCTCGATGCTGTTAGCACAGGGCCTGCTTCATATTCTCTGTCTCCCTCTCTCTGCCCCTCCCCTGCTTGCACTCTCTATCAAAAAATATACATTAGAAAGTATATTTGAAGGGGCACCTGGGTGGCTCAGTCAAACATCTGACTTCAGCTCGGATCTTGCAGTTTGTGGGTTCAAGCCCCATGTCAGGCTCTGTGTTGACAGCTTAGAACCTGGAGCCTGCTTTGGATCTGTGTCTCCCTCTCTCTCTGCTCCTCCCCTGCTTGCACTCTGTCTCTCAAAAATAAACATTAAAAAAAAAGTATATTTGAAGAAATAATAGCTGAAAATGTCCCAAATTTGAAGAAAAACATGAACCTACACATCCAAGAAGTTCAACAAACTCCAAGCACAATAAATACAAGGAGAACCACATTAATTTATTTTTTTAGTGTTTATGTATTTATTATTTTTTAAATATGAAATTTATTGTCAAATTGGTGTTCATACAACACCCAGTGCTCATCCCAACAGGTGCCCTCCTCAATACCCATCACCCACCCTCCCTTCCCTCCCACCCCCCATCAACCCTCAGTTTGTTCTCAGTTTTTAAGAGTCTCTTATGCTTTGGCTCTCTCCCACTCTAACCTCTTTTTTTTTTTTTTTTTCCTGTCCCCTTCCCCATGGGTTTCTGTTAAGTTTCTCAGGATCCACATAAGAGTGAAACATATGGTATCTGTCTTTCTCTGTATGGCTTATTTCACTTAGCATAATAACACTCTCCAGTTCCATCCACGTTGCTACAAAGGGCCATATTTCATTCTTTCTCATTGCCACGTAGTATTCCATTGTGTATATAAACCACAATTTCTTTATCCATTCATCAGTTGATGGACATTTAGGCTCTTCCCATAATTTGGCTATTGGTGAGAGTGCTGCTATAAACATTGGGGTACAAGTGCCCCTATGCATCAGCACTCCTGTATCCCTTGGGTAAATTCCTAGCAGTGCTATTGCTGGGTCATAGGGTAGGTCTATTTTTAATTTTTTGAGGAACCTCCACATTGCTTTCCAGAGTGGCTGCACCAGTTTGCATTCTCACCAACAGTGCAAGAGGGTTCCCATTTCTCCACATCCTCTCCAGCATCTATAGTCAAGGAGAGCCACATTTAGACACATCATAGGTAAATGATCAAAACCCAGACACCAAAAAAAAAAAAAAAAAAAAAAGAATCCTTCCTTTTTTTTTTTTTTTTTTTTAATTTAGGTACACTTGACAATTATTTTCAGGTGCACAACTTACTGATTCAACAACTCTATGTTATGCTACATTCAGTACAAGTGTAGCTACTATCTGCCCCATTACATCGCTCTTACAGTATCCTGACTGTATTCCCCATGCTGTGTCTTTTATTCCCCTGACTTATTCACTCTGTAACTGGAAGCCTGGATCTCCCTCCTCCTTTCAGCCACTTGCCTCTTCTCTCACTCCCCATCCCCTCTGGCAACCATCAGTTTGTTCTTTATGTTTATAGGTCTGATTCTGCTTTTTGTTTATTCATTTGCTTTGTTTGTTTTAGATTCCACTTATGACTAGAATCATATGGTATTTGCTTTCCTCAGTCTGACTTTTTTCACTTAGCACAATGCCCTCTAGGCCCTTCCATGCTGTCTCAAATGGCATGATCTCATCCTTTTTTATGGCTGTGTAATATTCCACTGTAAGTATATATGTATGTATACGTGTGTGTGTGTGTGTGTGTGTGTGTACACACACACACACACACACACACACACACACACCCCCCATTTTCCGTATCTTGGCTACTGTAAATAATGCTGCAATAAACAAGGGGGTGCACATGTCTTTTTAAATTAGTGTTTTTGTTTTCTTTGGGTAAGTACAGGAAAGTAGAATTATTAGATCATATGGTGTTTCTATTTTCAATTTTTCTGAGGTACCTCCATACTGTTTTCCACAGTGGCTGTACCAATTTCCATTCCCATCAACAGTGCATGAAGGTTCTTTTTTCTCCACACCCTCTCCAACCCTTGTTATTTCTTGTCTTTTTGACTACCGTCATTCTGATAGGTATGAGGTGATATCTCATTGTGGTTTTTTCTTATTCCTGATGATGAGTGAGGCTGAGCATCTTTGCATCTGTCTGTTGGCCATCTGGACGTCTTTTTTTGAAAAATGTCTATTCAGGTCGTCTGTCCATTAAAAAAAAATTTTTTTTAATGTTTATTTATTTTTGAGAGAGACAGAAACAGAATGCAAGTGGGTTAGGGGCAGAGAGAGAGGGAGACACAGCATCGGAAGCAGGCTCCAGGCTCTGAGCTGACAGCACAGAGCCCAACATGGGGCTCGAACCCATGAGCTGTGAGATCATGACCTGAGCCGAAGTCAGACGCTCAACCTACTGAGCCACCCAGATACCCCTTCTCTGCCCATTTTTTTTTTTTAAATTTTTTTTTTCAACGTTTATTTATTTTTGGGACAGAGAGAGACAGAGCATGAACGGGGGAGGGGCAGAGAGAGAGGGAGACACAGAACCGGAAACAGGCTCCAGGCTCCGAGCCATCAGCCCAGAGCCTGACGCGGGGCTCGAACTCCCAGACCGCGAGATCGTGACCTGGCTGAAGTCGGACGCTTAACCGACTGCGCCACCCAGGCGCCCCTCTGCCCATTTTTAATTGGATTGTTACTCATGTATATATTTTCTGGTGTTCAGTTGTATAAATTCTTTATATATTTTGGATACGAACCCTTTATCAGATATATTGTTTGCAAATATCTTCTCCCATTCAACAGGCTGCCTTTTTGTTTTGTTAACAGTTTCATTTACTGCAAAAACTGCTTTTTATTTTGGTGTAGTCCCCATAGTTTATTTTTGCTTTTGTTTCCTTGCCTGAGGAGACAGATCTAGAAAAATGTTGCTAAGGCCAATGTCAAAGAGATTACTCCGTATGTAAAACTGTAGGTCTCACAATTAAGTATTTAATCCATTTTGAGCTTATTCTTGTGTGTGGTAAAAGAAAGTGTCCAGTTTCATTCTGTTACAGTTGGCTGTCTAGTTTTCCCAGCACCGTTTATTAAAAACGCTGCCTATCCCCATTGTATATTCTTGCTTCCTTTGTCATAGATTAACTGACCGTATAATTGCGGGTTTATTTCTGGGCTCTCTGTTCTGTTCCATTGATGTACCTATTTTTCTGCCAGTACAACACTGTTTTGAGTACTACAGATTTGCAGTCTATCTTGAAATCTGGTATTATGATACCTCCACCTTTGTTCTTTCCCAAGATTACTTTGACCTTTGGGGTCTTTTGTGGTTCCAAACACATTTTAGTATTATTTGTTCTAGTTTTATGAAAAATGCAATGGGTATTTTCACAGGGATTGAACTGAATATCTTTCCATTTGTATCATCTTCAATTTATTATTTTTTAATGTTTATCTGTTTTTGAGAGACAGAGAGAGAGTGGGTGCAAGCACGGGAGGGACAAAGAGAGGGGGAGAGAAAATCCCAAGCAGGCCCCACACTGTTAGTGGGAAGCCTGACGTGGGGCTCTATCCCATGAACCATGAGATCATGACCTGAGCCAAAGTCGGAAGCTTAACTGACTGAGCCCTCCAGGCACCCTTTTGGGGGAGTGTTTAGGATATTCTGTGTATAATATGTCATCTGCAAATAGAGTAAAAAAAAAAAAAAAAAAAAAAACCACAACAAATTCTGAAAGAAGAGAAAGAAGACTCATAAACAAGGGAATCTTCAATAAGAATCACAGCTAATTTCTCTTCCCAAACCATGGACGTCAGAAGACAACGAGAAGACATATTCTTTGGGTTTTTTTTTTTTTTTTTTTGAGAGAGATGATATATTCAAAGTACTGAAAGAAAAGGACAGTCAACCAAAAATTCTATAAGAGAACTATCCCCCAAAAATGAAAGCAAAATTAAGACACTCTCAGACAAACAAATGCTAAGAGGGGATGGGACTTGAAGAGCTATACGACAATGAAAGCTAAAGGGAGTCCTTTGGGCTGAAATGAAAGAACACTAGATGGTGACTCAAATCCACACGAAGAAATAAAAAACACTGGTTACAATAACAACACAGGCAAAAATAAAAGTCAGCATAACTGTACTTTTGGTTTGTGACTCCTTTTTCCATATGATTTAGAAGGCAAATGCATTAAAAAATAATTGTAACTATGTTAATTGGCAAACAATATATAAAAGGTGTAATCTCCAACAACAATAATAAAAAGGAGGAGACCGATATACACGGGCAGAGTATTGGTATCAAACTGGGCTGTTATAAGCTTAATGTGTTAATTGCAATCCCCAAGGAAACAACTACACAAACAGCTAAAAATATTCAGAAAAGAACGGAATCAAAATGGGACACTATAAAAAATTTCTTAATAAGGGAAAGAAGGCAGTAATTGAGGAACTGAGGAGCAAAAAACACGCAAGACAGAAAACAAATAGCTCAATGCCAGGGGCATCCAGGTGGCTCAGTCAGTTGACTTTCAGACTCTTGGTTTTGTCTCAGGTCATGATCTCACGGTTCATGAGTTCAAGCCTCACATCAGGCTCCATGCTGACAGTATGGAACCTGCTTGGGATTTTCTCTCTCCCCTTCTCTCTGCCCCTCTGGTGGGCAGTGTGTAAATAAACTTAAAAAAAAAACAAAAAACAAACCTCAATGCCGGAAGTAACTCCTTACCTTATTGGCAATTACTTTAAATGTAAATGGTTTAAACTCTCCAATTAAAAGGCAGATGTTAGCAGAATGGATGGCTTCACTGATGAATTCAACCAAACATTTAAAGAAAAATTAACATGGGGCGCCTGGGTGGCGCAGTCAGTTAAGCGTCCGACTTCAGCCAGGTCACGATCTCGCGGTCCATGAGTTCGAGCCCCGCGTCAGGCTCTGGGCTGATGGCTCAGAGCCTGGAGCCTGCTTCCGATTCTGTGTCTCCCTCTCTCTCTGCCCCTCCCCCGTTCATGCTCTGTCTCTCTGTGTCCCAAAAATAAATAAAAAACGTTGAAAAAACAAAAAAACAAAAAACAAACAAACAAAAAAAACACACACAAAAAAAAGAAAAATTAACATGAATTATTTTTACACTCTTCCCAAAAACTGAAGAGGAAGAAATACTTTCTAAATCATTCTATAAGGCCAGCATTTCCTTGATCCCAAAGCCAGACAAAGACATCACAAAAAAAGAAAATATAGACCAATATCCCTTATGAATATAGATGAAAAAATGTTGAACAAAATACTAGGAAACTAAATTCAGCAGCATATTAAAATGATTGTACACTGTGATCAAGTTGGTTTTATCCTAAGAATTCAAGGGTGGTTCAACATAAAAGCAATCAATGTAATATACTATGTTAATAGAATGAAAAAAAAAATACCGCATGATTGTCTCAAATAATACATAAAAAACATTTCACAAAATCTAACACTGTTTTCTGATAACTACTCTCAATAAATCAGGAGAAGTGGACTTCCTCAATAGAATAAAGGCCACTTATGAAAAACCCACAGCAAACACTGTACTCAGGTGAAGACTGGGAGCTTTCCCCCTAAAGTCAGAAATAGGACAAAGATGACCACTTTGCCACTTCTATTCAACATAATGTTGGAAGTTTCAGCCAGAGTAATTAAGGAACAAAAAGAAATAAAAGGCATCCTAATTGGAAAGGAATAAGTAAAACTATCTCTATTTGCAAATGACCTGATCTGATATCTAGAGAACCCTAAGGAGTCCACACATAAAGAATTATTAGAATGGGGTGCCTGGATGGCTCAGTTGGTTAAGTGTCCGACTTCTGCTCAGGTCATGATCTGGCAGTTTGTGGGTTCAAACCCTGCGTCAGGCTCTGTGCTGCCAGCTCGGAGCCTGGAGCCTGCTTTGGATACTGTGTCTCCCTCTCTCTGCCCCTTCCCCACTCGCACTCTGTCTCTGTCTCTCTCAAAAATAAGTGAACACTAAAAATAAACATAAAAAAAGAATTATTAGACCTAGAAAATCAATTCAACAAAGCTGCAGCATAAAATATCAATATGTAAAAAATCTGTTGTATTTCTCTTGAAGTTATTTATTTACTTATTTTTGAGAGACAGAGACAGAGACAGAGTGTGAGTGGGGGGGTCAGAGAGAGACGGAGACACAGAATCTAAAGCAGGCTCCAGGTTCTGAGCCGTCAGCACAGAGCCCAACGTGGGGCTTGAACTTGCAGACCACAAGATCATGACCTGAGCCGAAGTTGGATGCCCAACCAACTGATCCACCCAGGCACCTCCCAGTTTTATTTCTATACACTATTCACTAGCAGTGAACAACTGGAAAAGGAAATTACGAAAACAATTCCATTTACAATAGCATCAAAAAGAACAAGATACTTAGGAATAAATTTAATGTGCGGAAACAAGACTTGCACACTGAGAGCTACGAAACAATATTGAAAGGAATTGGAAGATACAAATAATGGAGAGACCTCTCCTGCTTGTGGACTGGAAGACGTAAAGTCGTGAAGATGAGAATTCCACCCAAATAATCTACAGATTCGGCGCAATCTCAAACAAAATCCCAATAGTGTTTTCTGCCAAAACAAGAACCCATCCTGAAATACGTATGAAATATCAAGGGACGCAGAATAGCCAAAACTGTCTTGAAAAAGAACAAAATTAGAGGACTTACAGTTCCAGATTTCAAAGCTTACTATAAAGTTACAGGAAAAACACACTGTGGTACTGGCATAAGGATAGACCTATTGCATTTGACCAATGGTACAGAATTGAGAACCCAAAAATAAACTCTCATATCCATAGTTAATTCACTTTTGACAGGGAAGGGTCCAAGGCCATTCAACGTGAAAAAGACAGTGTTTTCAACCAACGGTGCTGGGAAACTGGGCATCTTCATGTAAAAGAACCAGCTTAGGGGTGCCTGGGTGGCTCAGTCATTAAGCGTCTGAGTTAGGCTCAGGTTATGATCTCATAGTTCATGAGTTCCAGTCCCACATTGGGTGAGGTCTAGCCCTGCTTTGGGTGAACACAAGCCCTGTTTTGGGTAAAACATGAGCCCTGGGTGAGTCCTGCTTTTCTTTCTCTTCTCTTTCTGTGTTCTTTTTTCTTTTCTTTTTTCTTTTCTGTCTCTGTCTCTGTCTCTGTCTCTGTCTCTCTCTCTCTCTCTCTCTCTCCCCTGCCCTCCCTCCCGCTCTCTTTTTGCCCCTCATGGGATTCTCTCTCTCTGCCCCTCACTCACTTGCACCCTCTCTCTCTCCACTTCCCCCCAAAAAAGAATGAAGTTGGACCATTACCTAATACCATATACAAAATGAACTCAAAATGGATCAAACACCTAAATGTAAGAGCTTAAACTACAAAGCTCTTAGAAGAAAACATGGGGGAGAATCTTCTTCACATTGGATTTGCCAATAATTTCTTGGGTATGGCATCAAAAGCACAGCAAATACAAGAAAAAAATTAGATACATTGGACTTTATCTAAATTAAAAGCATTCTGCAGCCCAGAACACTATAATGTGAGTGAAAAGACAATCCACAGAATGGAAGAAAATATTTTCAAATCATAAATCTGATAAGGGATTGACATTTAGAATACATAAAGAACTCCTACACCTGAAACAAACAACCTAATTCAAGATGAGGAAAGGACCTGAACAGACATATCACTAAAGAAGATATACAAATGGCGAATACGCACACAAAAAGATGCTGAACATCACTAATCATTAGGGAAATGCAAATCAAATCTACAATGAGATACCAGTTTATACCTACTATTATGGCTGTAGCATAAGCCTGACAATTCATTTTTTGACTATAATGTAAGCTGCAGACATTAAGCTTCTCATTGCCAAGGCATCCGGTTCAAAGACAATGGTCTGGAATGAACATGCTGTCAGCTACACAACTAGACGAAGAGCCAGGCCACCCACCCATGTGGTTCCCCTTTTCAGAAAGCCCTGGTTGACCTAGATAACTGACCATTTGAACCGATCCCTCCTCCCTTTCTGCGCTTTATTTCCTGCTCTTATGTTTTAAATCCACCCATGTAGTCCTAGGTGCTCCACGCATGACCCCAATAAAGGCAGAACCCCAATCTGCTCCCTCTCTCTCTCTCTACAGATGGCCCTGGGCATGCAATGTACCCTCTAGAACTTGTAAATGATAAACCGTGTTTTTTCAAAGTTCACAAACGGTCGCTGCTGGGGTGTGCCTGGGGATCGTCATAATAAGAACCACGAGGGCCTGTCTGGCCACAACACGGGCTCTGGTCAGGGAAAGACCTGTGGGGGCTGCCTCCAGTAGCACAACACTTTCTAGCCCACGGCATCGCTATCAACAGGCCGCGACGGACGCAAAACAATGGCGATTATCAGAAAAACGGAAGTGAGGATATGGAGAAAGTAGAACCCCCGTGCGCCACTGACGGGAACGTGCAGGTGCAGCTGCTGTGGGAGACGGCACGGCAAGTCCTCAGGGTCACACTCTGCATCACCGTATGACCCAGAAATCCCATTTCCAGGTGTCCACACAGAACAGGCACATTTCCAGGCGTACAGGCACCCAAACAGACGTACGCGTGCCAGCGTTCACTGCAGCGGCACTCACGTTAGCCAAAAGTTGAAAGAATATTCCTTAGCAGGCGGATGGACATACAAACCGTGCTGAACACATGCTGCATCGTGGGTGAGACCAGACACGTGCACGTCAAAGAAGCCAGCGACAACGATCCAAGTATCACACGGCTGCACTTAGCTGAAATACCTACAGTGGAAAAACTCATGCAGACAGCAGAACCGAGGTGACCGGGCAGGGGAGGAAGGACGCAGACCCACTGCTTAACACTTAGAGTCTCTGCCTGGGGGGTACAGGTGTGGGAAACAGTGCTGATGGCTACACAACACTGCAAGTGTAATTAATCGCCCTGAATTGTACACTTAAGATAGCAAATTGAGGGGCGCCTGGGTGGCTCAGTCATTTGAGCGTCTGACTTCAGCTCAGGTCATGATCTCACGGTTTGGGAGTTCGAGCCCTGCGTCGGGCTTGCTGCTGTTGGCACAGAGCCCGCTTCAGATCCTCTGTCCCCATCTCTCTCTCTGCCCCTTCCCTGCTCAAGCACACTCGCTGTCTCTCACAATAAACATTAAAAAAATAGCAACTTTATATTATACGTATTTTATTGCAATATTAAAATCATAAAAGAAAAAATGCCTTCGTTTCTGGGCTTTTCTGTTGTGATTCTTGGAGCCATTACATCACAAACTGCCTTACTCGTTCATGCGGATGCACACCTTGGCTGTAACTGTGGAAGATGCGTCAGTAACAATTTTTAATCATGGCTTAAGTAGCTCCTATGGCAGACTCTGTGCTTGGCTCCTGGTTTTCCTCCCACATTTCCTCTCTCCAAGATTCTGGTTAGTGCCAAGAAAATGGAGAGGAGACAGGCGCCTGGGTGGCTCGGCGTCCGACTTCCACTCAGGTCACGATCTCACAGTCTGTGAGTTCAAGTCCCGAGTGCGCCTCTGTGTTGACAGCTCGGAGCCTGGAGCCTGCTTCGGATTCTGTGTCTCTCTCCCTCTCTCTGCCCCTCCCCTGCTCATGCTCATGCTCTGTCTCTCTCCTTCAAAAATAAATAAACATTTAAAAAATTAAAAAAAAAAAGAAGATGGAGAGGAGCGTGCTCATACTTCAGTATCTTTGATCATCGGCTAAGCACAATAAAGTGGTAAAAAGGAAAATTCCTTCCTTTTCCTCCACACTAGTTATCACGGGTGAGACAAATCTGGAAATGAGCCAACTTCCTTCTGCTGTGACCTGGGGTCAAAGGGACACCTTATGTAATCAGGGCACAATTAGCATCCGCTCCGCGTGGCACTCTTGTCCTGTGCCCTCAGGCGGCAGCCTCTGCTGCCCACGGCTGGGGTTAGGCTCCTGGGCTGCAGTCCAACTGCCCTGTGACCTGAAGTAAGTGGCCCAGCTCCTCCAGCCCGCTGCTTGCAAACAAATGACTGGGGACACAAAGCATCACACAGCGCACACCCAGTGTTTTGCAAGCAAAGTGGTCGTGCCGGTCTCTCCACTGGGTGTCGAGCAGGGGAATCAGTGTCAGATGGGACCACATGAAAACAGCCACCCGACTTTATTCTAGGCACCTTCTTGACAACTGCTGAATGCTTCCGGACTGAACTCAAACAAGGCTGAAAGACTGCCCCTTTTGCTAGCTGTCACCTGTGTTTTAGGTGCTGTAAGTGGCAATGTGCCATCATAGACTCTGAAGGACAGTGCCATACAAACCTTCAAAAGATATCTTTTTATTTTTTTAGGTTTATTTACTTATTTAGAGACAGCGTGTGTGAGCGAGCAGGAGAGGGACAGAGAAAGAGGGAGGGAGAGAATCCCAGCGGGCTCTGTGCTGTCAGTGCAGAGCCCGACCCGCGGCTCGATCCCATCAAGTGTGAGATCATGACCTGAGCCGAATCAAGAGTCGGCAGCTCACTCCACTGAGCCCCCCAGGTGCCCCAAAAGAATATTCTTATTTTCCTCTCAGGTAGATGCCACGAAGGATACCGTTCTTAAGAGGAAGGAGCAGTCCTTTTCACAGCTCATTTGCTTTGCTGAGCTCTTGAAAAGCAGAGCTCTGACCACTCATCTGAAATCGTGGTGAGCCACACCGAACCACTGTCTAGATCTATAAGCCGACCTCAGTATTTACACGCTGTTGCCTCCAGCCAGAGAGGCTTGAGCTCAAACACCATTATTTATTTTCTCCTTTAATATAAAAGGCTCACCTACTTAGGATACAAACTGTGTGAATATCCGAATTCAATATTTAGATTTTTACAGACACACAGTGGCTATGAAAAAGCACTTCAAGAAATGAACTTCACTGGGGCACCTGGGTGGCTCAGTCGGTTGAGCGTCTGACTTTGGCTCAGGTCATGATCTCATGGTTCCTGAGTTCGAGCCCCACTTGGGGCTCTCTGCTGTCAGCGCAGAGCCTGCTTTGGATCCTCTGTTCCCCTCTCTCTCTGCCTCTCCCCTACTTGCACTGTCTCATTCTCAATAAATTAAAATAAAAAATAAATTCAAAACTTAAAAATAGTGCCTATGTGTGGAGGAAGAGGGAGAACCTAAATATCCAAAGGAAACCAACCCTCCCCTCCCCCCCCAATATTCTAGAATTCTCTAAAGCTACTGATAGCAGACTGTCTTTCCATTAGGGGAATTTACGAGAAAGAAAAATGTAGAAAACCAGGAATTAACTCTGAACTTCCCGTAAGTCAAAAGAAAAACACCAGAGAAACAGGCTAAAGGAGCACTTCACCGCACGTTACAAAAAACTGTTAGGTCGAATCCCATTACACCGGTAATCTTCACATTTTGCAGGGACAAAGCACCATGGCGCTAGTGTTTCTTCCCATCGCCAAACCAACTACCACTCCAAACTGCTTTTTTCAAAACCGTTTTATTGAGACTCTAATTCACATAAAATAGTATTCACCCATCTCAAGTGTCCATACTGTTCAACCTCTTAGTTTATTCAGTGCTATGCAACCATTACCACAACCAATGTTACGAAGCTTTCATCGCTCAAAAAAGAAACCCCGTACTGCTCAGCGTCCCATCTCTGCGTTTCCCCCAATGTCCCCAGCCGTTGGCGGCCACTAACCTGCCTTCTGTTTCCATGCAATTGCCTATTCTGGCCATTTCATAAAATGGAATCATATTACATATAGTCTTTTGTGACTGGTTTCTTTCACTCGGCATAAGGTTTTCATTTGTAGTATTGTTAACACTTTTTCATTTTTATTGCCAAATGATATTCTGTCGTATGGCTGTACTCTCTCTACCTGCTTTTGATCCTGTGGCTACATTTTTCAAATGCTTACCTGCGTGCTTTTTTCAAAATTAGAGAGCCAGATGGATGGAATAACTTTGTTAAAAACACAATAAAACAATAAGAAAATTAAAAAAGCCCTTTTAGTTAATTATAGTTTTGACTCTGTGAATGATACCTAGAAACAATTATTTTAAATAAATAAAGGTAAAAAGACATCCACTCTCTGTAGGGATTATAAACAAACAAAAGTTGGAGTTAAAAACAAAACAAAAGGAGACTACACAAAACTGTTTAACATTGGGAAGTTTGACTTTAACAGTAGAAAGTTGGGAAGCGAAGTCCCTAAATATCCTCCCTGAATTTATGCTCCATTAAGTTGAGTTCTGTGAAATCAGTAACAACATATTCTTAGGAAAATAAAGATAAAAGTCTTCATTCGCACCTTTGTTAATATATATGTGTAACTGCATAGAAATGCTCACAGAAATTTTGGGGGGTGCAAATTTCTCAAATTTTCTTTACATAAAATATCACATTACAGAGATTTGATGGAGAAGGCTGGCTTCCGGACAAAATGTGAAAGGCCAGATTGATAGTAATTCTCTTCTTTTTCACCTTCTTTCTATATGGCTACCATACACTCTTTTTCGTTTTTTAAAGTTTGTTTGTTTGTTTGTTTATTTATTTATTTAAGTACTCTGTCCACCCAATCTGGGGCTTGAGGTTTTCAGACTATGCCAGCCAGGAGCCCCTACATACCTATCACATTTTAAGAGTACAACTGAAATCATGAAACAACAGACAAGAAGTAGAAAGTTGCCGGACTGGCCTGTCTGTACCACCAGGTATCCTGGGTCCCACAAGCAATCTCTGAGAAAGGCACTCAGAGAAAAAAAGAATGTGTGTCTATCTACCGTTACCTGCTCTCAGGGCCCTTGCCACACTCTGAGACCCTGCCCTTCCCTGGCAGACTGTGGGAGACAACCTGTCAGATGGCCCCCGGTGACTTGCCTCTTAGTATCCGTGCCCTTGGATAATCCCCTTCCCGTGTGGGCTGGACCTAATGACGTGCATCGAACAAACAGAATATGGCAGAAGTGACAGAACATCACCTTCAAAACTACATTATGGGGAATCTGGGTGGTTCAGTCGGTTAAGTGTCTGACTCTTGATTTTGGCTCAGGCCATGATCTCACGGTTCGTGGTATCCAGTCCCACGTCGGGTTCTGTGCTGACAGCACGAAGCCTACTTGGGAGTCTTTCTCTCTCTCTCTTGACCCTCCCTCTCAAATAGTCTCAAATAGGGAGTCTTGCCCCTCCCTCTCAAAATAAGTAAGTAAATAAATAAATAAGTAAACATTAAAAAAAATAAAGGGGCGCCTGGGTGGCGCAGTCGGTTAAGCGTCCGACTTCAGCCAGGTCACGATCTCGCGGTCCGTGAGTTCGAGCCCCGCGTCAGGCTCTGGGCTGATGGCTCGGAGCCTGGAGCCTGTTTCCGATTCTGTGTCTCCCTCTCTCTCTGCCCCTCATCCATGCATGCTCTGTCTCTCTCTGTCCCAAAAATAAATAAAAAACGTTGAAAAAAAAAATTAAAAAATAAATAAATAAATAAATAAATAAATAAATAAATAAATAAAATAAAATTACATTGTAGAAAAAGTGTGGCTTCTGGGGCACCCGGGTGGCTCAGTTGGTTAAGAATCCAACTCTGTTTTGGCTCTGGTCAGGATCTCACAGGTTCCTGAGATCAAGCCCTGCTTCCGGCTCTGTGCTGACAATGTGGAGCCTACTTGGGATTCTCTCTCTCCACCCCCGCTACTGCCACCCCCCACGTTCTTTCTCTCTGTCTCTCTCGAACTAAAATTTAAAAACCTTAAAAAAAAAGTCAAAAAGGGAAGCAAAAATAAATAAAAACAAGGAGAGGGATGAAACATAAGAGACTCTTAAATACAGAGAACAAACTGAGGGTTGCTGGAGGGGCTGTGGGTGGGGGGATGGGCTAAACGGGCAAGGGGCCTTAGGGAGGGCACTTGTTGGGATGAGCACTGGGTGTTATACATAGGGGATGAATCACTGAAATCTACTCCTGAGATCATTATAGCACTATAAGGTAACTAACTTGGATGTAAATTTAAAAACAAATTAAAAAAAAAAAAAAAAAAGGAAATCATGACCTGAGCCGAAATCAAGAGGTAGACGTTTGACTGACTGAGCCACCCAGACGCCCCACCATCGTTATCACTATTAATCCTATGGAGACAACCTCACTGTGTAGTAGGACAAGTAAAACTCTGCTGCACAGAAAACACATCGGCTCTTTAGATGCCCTGGGTTCACACCCTAATTCTTCCCCCGTCTCCTGCAAAACAAAGGTACTGTGTAGATCAAACCTGAACTTCATTTATAAAAATTAAGGGGTCAGAAAAATATATTAAGGGATCAGCTTCTGGGACGTGGGGCGGTGTGCCGGAGAGGGCACAGAGGCTCCCGTACTTTCCCCGTTCCTTGCCTTGTGCATCCCTGAGTTAGATCCTTTTACAATAAACTGGCAATCCAGTAAGTGAAAATCAATGAAAAAAATTAAAAATTTTAAAAACTAAAAATTAAGGGGTGTGGGTAGGCCATTTTCAAGATCCTTTCTATTTCCAAAAGCTACATCTTTAGCCAAGATCACAGTCCCGAGACCTAGACCAACAGCCTGTTCAACATGGTCACTTAGGTGTCTAAGGGACTCCAGACACCTGGCCCCAGATCGCCACATTGCCTTCTGCCCTTTTCTCCCCACACTTGCTCCTTGACTCTCTACATTCACACCCCCCTTAAGCGGCATCATCGCGCATCTGGTGCCTGAACCGCACAACTGGGGATAATCCCGGACTTTCTCACACCTACTCTATGACCTAGTTCAGTCAATTCCACCCCCTTAATAACTCCCAGTCCTCTTACTTCTTTCCAGCCCCAAGGCCACCCCGTCAGGAGGACCAGCATCCCCTGCACAGATTACCGCAGAAGCCCCTCCCAGCTACACTGCCTCTTATCTGGCCCTATCCTAACCCACTCTCCACACTGCAGAGGGAGCCCCGCCTTTCTAAAACCCTGCAGCTCACATCACATCACTCTTGTTCAAACCTGCTGGCAAAGCCCAAAGTGGTCACCACGAAACAACAATCCTTCATAACCTGGACCTTGCTGATCTTTCGAGCTTCAATCTCTCTACTGTTCTGTTCTCCACTATTTGCCCTAGATTCATTCTCCCCTTTTATTCTGCTCCAGACAAACTGAATATTGGCAGTTTCTGAAACGTGGCTTTAGTCTGTGTTGTGCCTGTCACCTTTTACGTCCTTCCTGTCCCCTTACCCCCATCTCCTTTACTTGGCTAGTGCTTATTTGTCCCTCTCTCAGCTTGGACATCCAAGCTTCCTCCTGGAAGCCTCCCATAGCCGTTCTAGGCCAGCATTTCTACAGCCCTGTGCTTGCTAAGTACCAGTCCTGACTCCCACCTTGCTAGACAGAACCTGTTATTTACTAGGCTCTCATACTCAAGCATACAAAACTCAAAGGCAGGTTTGCCAACAGTGCCTGGCATACATACAGTGCTCAATAAGTATCTATTAACTAAGTAACCCTGTATGGTATACAAAATAATATAAAACATTAAAAAAAATTTTTTTAACATTTATTTATTTTTGAGACAGAGAGAGACAGAGCATGAACGGGGGAGGGGCAGAGAGAGAGGGAGACACAGAATCGGAAACAGGCTCCAGGCTCTGAGCGGTCAGCACAGAGCCTGACGCGGGGCTCGAACTCACGGACCGAGAGATCGTGACCTGAGCCGAAGTCAGATGCTTAACCGACTGCGCCACCCAGGCGCCCCTATAAAACATTTTTTATAAAGGGAAGAATTCTGCTATATAAAGTCATCATCTAGTCAATCTTAAAGTATTTTCATGGACAGAATAATGGCCCCCAAAGACATCCATGTCCCAATCCCCATAAATATGTCACATTAAGTCACAAAAGGGAATTAGGAAGCAGATGGGATTAAGGTCGTTAGCCATTTGGCCTTAGAAAAAGGCAGATTATGCTACACTATCTGGGTGGGCCCAATGTAATCACAATGGTCCTTACATATGGAGGGGCTCGGTATGCCATTGTTGCCTTTGAAAACGTAGGAAGGGCAGCTAAGTGCTGAGAAATGCAGGCCTTTACATTTTTTAATTGGAACACATTTAGCTAGGTCCGCACAGTCCTGTCCGTCAAAGTTCTCATCAATCCCAGGATCCCAATCCTGGCCAAAACCACAGTATAGAACTTACTTGGCTGACTCCATTAGGCATTCAAGTTTAGAACGAAAAAGGTTCTACTCTGGTTGAAGGCAGATATGTAAAATGCAAACTGGGCACCTGCATCATCAGTTTTTACTTTAGAGGTCAGTTAACCTGCCAGCAGGCACATTATACCAGACGTTAAACCAGGGTGGCACTGGGCACGAGTTTTTAGGAATATACCTTAGGGGAGCAAGGGGGACAGGTGAATCTGAAAAGAGAGCATTAGAAAGATGTTAGGAGATAAGGCGATACTGACAAAAGAGGGAAGATGGAATTAAAGTCAAATTAAACCAACGGCTTACTTTTACTGAATGCTGCCCCTGATCATGCCCCTCAAAATCATCCTGCTACATACATAAAGACTACAAGTACCATTTGGAAGCACCTATCTTAGGCTGAGTATTTGATAAAGAGCTTAACTACAGGATCACTCATTCTAAGGACCATCTTTCAGGAATGGTAGGATTAGCCCTCTTACAGATAAGGAAATGAGTTACTTTCCTAAGATCACTTAGGTAGGAACAGGCAGGGCCAAAGTCTTTGTTCTTTTCACTCTGCAAGCCTGACTCCAGCCACAGATGCATTTCCCAGATTTGTTTTTTTTCTAGCTTTCAAGCCCTCCTGGTCACCTCCCAGCTGGAGGCCCCCAGCTGAACAAGTCAGGGCACTGAACAGCCAGTGGCAAGTTAATCTGGAAGTTCTTCCTTTCCCAATTTCCATCTGCTGCCTATCTCTGGCTTCCTGCCATTTGCTGAACTGTTTTTGTTAAATGCTTAAATACTAGGGTGACTGAGTAAATAAAGTATGTTCTATGGCAACCACCAAACACTTAATAATCGGAACTTGTCTTTTACAACTACACAAAATGTATGTGTCTAATGCTTGCCAGGGGCTAGGCTGGAGGGAAAGAGAAATGGAGAGTAACCGCTAATGGGTAAAGGATTTCTTTTAAGGGGGATAAAATGTTTGAGAATTAGATAGAATGATATATTATAAGCAAGTGCAGCGTACAAAGAAGTATACTCTGAATACATTATTTCCATTCATTCAGGACAAATAAATTGGTTTCACTTTGAAGTGGAAGACTGTGAGTCACTCTTTTCTTAATACTTGCAACATCTTTATTTTTTGCTTTTCAGCAAAATATTATAGCAGCAAAATATATAGAATTGTATATTCTATGAGAATATATAAAACCAGGAGGTTGTACACTTTATGATGGTGAAGTTCATGGCATGTAAGTTATATCTCAAAAAAAAAAAAAAGACTGTAGTTAACATCAAAGGAGCAGAGGAGTGCCTGGGTGGCTCAGCTGGTTAAGCATCGGACTTCGGCTTGAGTTGTGATCCCACGGTTTGTGGGTTTGAGCCCCACATCAGGCTCTCTGTTGTCAGCATGGAGATGGCTTCTGGTCCTCTGTCTCCCTCTCTCTCTGCCCCTCACCTGCTTGCACTCTCTCTCTCTCTCCCTCTCAAAAATAAACTTTCAAAGGAGCAGATATTACCAAGTGTTGGAGAAGATGTGGAAAAATTATAACCCTTAGATGTTGCTGGTAGGAAATGTGAAATGGTGTAGCCACTTTGGACTACAGTTCAGCAGATCTTCAATAAGTTAAATGAAGTACTGATTTATAATGTGGCAATTCTACTCCTAGGCACACATAACCAAAAAAATGAAAACATACGTCCACATAAAAACTTGTACACTACCAGAAAAGAGCCCACACAGCCAAAGTAATGTTGGAAAAGAAAACCAAAGCTGGAGGCATCACAATTCCGGATTTCAAGCTGTATTACAAAGCTGTAATCCACACGACACTATGGTACTGGCACAAAAACAGACACTCAAATCAATGGAACAGAATAGAGAACCCAGAAACAAACCCACAACTATACGGTCAACTAATCTTTGACAAAGCAGGAAAGAGTATTCAATGGAAAAAAGACAGTCTCTTTAGCAAGTAGTGCTGGGAAAACTGGACAGCAACATGCAGAAGAATGAAACTGGACCACTTTCTTACATCACATACAAAAATTAATTCACAATGGATGAAAGACCTAAATGTGAGACAGGAAACCATCAAAATCCTAGAGGAGAAAACAGGCAGCAACTTCTTCGATCTCAGCCGCAGCCACTTCTTATTACACACCTCTCCGATGGCAAGGGGAATAAAAGCAAACATATGCTATTGGGACCTCATCAAGATACAAAGTTTCTGAGGCACCTGGGTGGCTTAGTTGGTCAAGCGTCAGACAACTTTGGCTCAGATCATGATCTCATGGTTCTTGAGTTCGGGTCCCACATCAGGTTCTGCGCTGACAGTATAGAGCCTGCTTCGGATCCTGTCTCCTCCTTCTCCCTCTCTGCCCTTCCCCCACTTGTGCGCGTGTGTGCACACAAGCTCGCTCTTGCTCTCTCTCTCTCTCTCTCTCTCAAGGGAAAAAAAAGATACAAAGCTTCTGCACAGCAAAGGAAACAATCAACAAAACTAAACAGCAACCAAGGGAATGTGAGAAGATAATTTGCAAAAGACATATCAGATAAAGGGTTAATATCCTAAATCTATAAAGAACATATTGGGGTGCCTAGGTGGCTTAGTTGGTTAAGCGTCTGACTTCGGCTCAGGTCATGATCTCGTGGTTCGTGGGTTCACGCCCTGCAGTGGGCCCTAAGCTGACAGCCCGGAGACTGGAGCCTGCTTTGGATTCTGTGTGCGTCTCTCTCCTCTTCCGCTTATTCTCTCTCTCTCTCTCAAAAATAAAATAAAAACATTAAAAAAAAAAGAATTTATCAAACTCAACACCCAAAAAATAATCCATTAAAGAAACAGGCAAAAGACATGAATAGACACTTTTCCAAAGAAGACATCCAGATGGCTAACAGACACAAGAAAAAATGCTCAACATCACTCATCATCAGGGAAATACAAAGCAAAACCAGAGTGAGATACCACCTCATACCTGTCAGAATGGCTAAAATTAACAACTCAGGCAACAACAGGTGTTGGTGAGGATGCAGACTAAGAGGGACCCTCTTCACCGCTAATGGGAATGCAAACTGGTGCAGCCACTCTGGAAAACAGGGCACATGCACCACCCCAATGTTTATAGCAGTGCTACCGACAAGAGCCAAAGTCTGGAAAGAGCCCAAATGTCCATCAATTGATGAATGGATAAAGACGACGCAGTAGTATGAATGTTCAATGGAGTACTACTCGGTGACCAAAAAGAATGAAATATTGCCATTTTTAATGACATGGATGGAACTAGAGTGTATTATGCTAAGCAAAATAGGTCACAGAAAGACAAATATCATATGATTTCATTCACATATGGAATTTGAGAAACACAACAGATGAACACAGGGGAAGGGAAGGAAAAATAAGATAGAGAGAGGGAGCAAACCATAAGAGACTTTTAAACACAGAACAAACTGGGGGTTGATAGAGAGGAGGCGGGTGAGGTAATGGGCTAAATGGGTGATGGGCATTAAGGAGGGCACTTTTGGGGGTGAGCAGTGGCTGCTGTGCGTAAGGAATGAATCACTGGGTTCTACTCCTGAAACCAGCACTATACTGTATGTTAGCTAACTTGAATTTAAATAAATAAAAAACGTACTCTAAAAAAAACAAAAACGAAAAAACCCAAAACCCCTTAAAAACTGTAATGTTCATAGGAGCATTATTCAATATAGCCCCAAAGTAGAAACAGTCCCAACGTCCATCAGCTGACAAACAGATAAGTGAAATATGATATATCCTTTGCAGTGGAATATTAATCGACAATAAAAAGAAATAAAGTACTGATACATGGGGGCACAACTTGGGTGAATCTTGAAAATATTATGCTAAGTGAAGGAAGCCAGTTGCAAAAGGCCATATACTGTACAATTCCATTTACATGAAATGTCCTGAGTAGACAAATCTGTAAAGATAGCAGATTAGTGGCTGCCTAGGGCTGGGAGGTCTCAGCAGAAAATGGGGAGTGACTGCTAGCAAGTATAGGGTTTCTTTGTGTGATGATGAAAATGTTCTAAAATTGATGGTGGTAATGGTCGTACAGTTTTGTGAATGAACCGAAAATGAGTGAATTATACACATTAGGTGAAGTGTGTGGTATGTGAATATCTCAGCAAAGCTGTTAAAAATTTATAGGCTCGCTTTCATTCATTTTTAGGATATTTACTTAAAGCAATGCCAGATTCAACTATAGTGAGAACGTGATGTGATGCAGCTTGAAATCCTGCTTAGTCGACTATATTAAAGAGATTCAATTCTCTAAAGGAAACAGTCTCGTAATAGAATGGTAACCGGTGGGCTCAGTCAGTTAAGCTTCCAACTTCGGCTCAGGGCATGACCTCTCAGTTCACGAGTTCGAGCCCCATGTGGGGCTCCGTGCTGACAGCTCAGAGCCTGGAGCCTGCTTTGGATTCTGTGTCTCCCACGCTCTCTGCCCCTCCCCCACGCATGCTCTGTCTCTTGTCTCTCAAAAATAAACATTAAATATAAATAAATAAATAAATAAATAAATAAGTAAAAATAATACATAAAATGGCAACCAGACTTCTGTGAGGCCAAGCTAAAGGTTTTTAGAAGTGCTGCCTCTGGGTATTCACTTTCAAATGCCCCCTCTCTATAAGACAGCTTTCATACTATTCTTACTTTCTGATAATAGACTTTAGCCTGCTGCTCATTAAAGCAAAAAAACAACACAAGTGTTAGCTCCAGAAAACCTGTAAATAATGACATGTCTCCTCATACTACTGCTCACCTTTTTTTCCAGTACTAGCTTTTGGAAATACAAAAAATTATTACCAATTAACCTAGGTAAAGAGGCATAAGAGTAAATAAAGTCACCTTAATATGCTTTTTAAAAAAGTATTGAGAGAGCACCTTACTATTGCTGGTTTGGGACTGAGTGTCAAGGCTTTATACGTCATTTCACATTTGAAAAGCTATCGTATTATCAGAAAAGCGCCCATCTGCAAAATGTTGAGGCTTCGTCTCCTTAGGATCTTGGGATTTCCCAGTAAAAAGAAGCACTAACATGCCCACGTGTAGACACCTATGCAGGGACTCTCTGCACTGTTTGTGCTGACATGGGAACCAGATCCGGAGCGACAAGATGGAGACATCTTTAGGGAGCTTTACTCCAGCTAAGGAGGAGGACGCTGAACTGTGGCAGTGGAGATGGACAGAAAGAGACTAACCAGGGAGCTGTCAGAGAGACAGGATCACTCAGATCTGGTGACGGGGCACGCACTGAGAGAGCCCGAGCTTCAGCGATCTCTCAGGGTACAGGGAGAAGGCTCCCAGGCCATCCTGAAGCTGCATTCCAGGTCCTTTCCAGGTGTAGAAAGAAGTAATTCTGTCCTCATGAGAAGATTTCTACCCAGTTTAAAATTCTGCTCACCCAAATTTAACAACAAAACTTAAAGTACAAATAACAACATACCCCTTACATATATATATAAAAAAAATCCTCTATAGATACAGAGGTGAGTCACTGAATTTTAACCAAGTTTAGACCATACGACCTCTTCAAAATCTTAGGAATTCATAGCTCAGAAAGGAATTTTATAGACATATATACAGATGAACATCATCATTATACAGTCGAGGAAACTGAAGTACAGAATCATTAAGTCCCACCAAGTGACCTAGAACCAGAAGATTTGAACTTAGGTTTTGCAACTGCCAACTCCATTTTCTTACACTTCTAAAACTCATTGCATTTAAGATATATAACTTAAAGCTAATCTGTATAAAGACTATCCATAGGTTTTATAAATCATATATTTCAAATGCATTAGGAGGCAGTAATTCTACACATATCTGCTTGCTAGATAGTAAGTACTGAATAACTAAATAATATCATCACACCTAGGGAAAACGGAATAAGGTCATGCGTGGAAGGAAGGAATAAAAGCAGCCATCATCCTGAAGCTATGATTGACCCACATACATATGCAACTAGGTCTCAGTTCTCAAAAACATCCAAAGAACGTATCAGAGAGGCACAAACTGCTCTTGGATTACAGTTATTGAATAAATCAATCTATATATAAATAGCACTACATACATTATCTGATTTACCGTAGATCTTTTAAGAAAAGGCTTTCATATCTCTTTTCAAAAATCATCTTAGGGGCACCTAGGTGGCTCAGTCGGTTGAAGTGTCCAACTCTTGATTTCGGCTCAGGTCATGATCTCACGGTTTGTGGGACTGAGCCCTGTGTCAGGGTCTGCGCTGGACGGTTTGTGGGACTGAGCCCTGTGTCGGGGTCTGTGCTGGCAGCCCAGAGCCTGCTTGGGGTTCTTGCCGTGCCCCTCCTCCTTCACTTGCACACTCTCTCAAAATAAATAAATAAACATTAAAAAAATTATTTTAACTTAAGCCTACTAAGGAAAAGCAAGGATGAAGGGATCAGTCAACAGGAAAGCCTAATTATAAGCTACATTAAAAAGTTATCCTTCGAGCCCCGCGTCGGGCTCTGGGCTGATGGCTCAGAGCCTGGAGCCTGTTTCTGATTCTGTGTCTCCCTCTCTCTCTGCCCCTCCCCCGTTCATGCTCTGTCTCTCTCTGTCCCAAAAATAAATAAACGTTGAAAAAAAAAAAAGTTATCAAATGAGGGCATCTGGGTGGCTCAGTTAGTTAAGCATCCTTGGCTCAGGTCATGATCTCACGGTTCGTGAGTTCGAGCCCCGCATCAGGCTCTGCACTCTCAGCACCGAGCCTGCTTTGGATCCTCTGTCTCCCTCTCTCTGTGCCCTCCCTCACTCGTGCACTCTCTCTCTCTCTCAAAAATAAGTGAATAAACATTAAAAAAAAGTTATCAAATCATTTTATTGAAATAATAAGGATAAGTCTGTAGGAACTGGAAAGTTTCATCTTTTACTCCAAATGAAAAAACGAATAAAAATACCAGATATGGATACAATGACTGTATTTCTAATCAGGCAAAGAAGCAGAAGATGAGAGGAGACGCTCTCCTTCGTGCTCTTGAGCCTCATGCAAAGACCGCTGACTTGGGTGAAGCGGGGCTATACTAGGAGTCCCAGCCTAAGATGTGCCTGAATGTTGCAGGCTCACATGTTTCTGATGAAAAACAACCAGGGGCTGCCTGTTTTCAGGGGTGCCTGTGATTCAGGGGAAAACAAGGTCCAAAGCTCCCCACTTTAACTGCCAAACTATACACCAAACAAGAAATACTCTGGGGGGTGGGGGGGGGGGGGGAAAGAAATACTCTGAATTACTTTGTAACCAAAGTGATACAATGAAAACTAGATGTCTTATTCAACACTGATGTAAGACGTATATTAATATATGCTAACACAATTATTCACTTCTGGAGTTGGAAAGATCCCATGAAGAATTTTATGGGAAGGAAGAAGACAACATACGTTTAAAGTACCTGGTGTGAAAGCATGTAAAATAATTAAAATTTCAGCACATTGTTACGGCAAACTACTGGGAAGAGGCACAGAGAAGTGGTACAGGCATGTGAGACATCACGTGCGTGACATGCCACCCGGCTGGATCCATATGTGCTACTAGAGAACCAGCTCCAGAGTCTATTAAGAGAAGTTCGCGGTTCGTGAGTTCAAGCCCCGCGTTGGGCTCTGTACTGATGGCTCAGAGCCTGGAGCCTGTTTCAGATTCTGTGTCTCCCTTTCTCTCTCTGCCCCTCCCCCATTCATGCTCTGTCTCTCTCTGTCTCAAAAATAAATAAACGTTAAAAAAAAATTAAAAAAAAAGAGAAGTAAAGCAAGATGTAGGACAGTATACAGAGTACGGGACAGAAGATGTAGGACGTTATACAGAGTATGGGAGAGAAGACAGTTTATTTTTAGGTAGAGAACAGTATAAAAAAGGATTTTTTAAAAGTACCTTGTGCTATCTTCTTAGTGGTGCCTCTTTTGGTTCTGGAGCTTCTTTTTCCAGGTATTTTTTTGTCCTTTCCCACGGAGGCCTGCCCGTCCTTGGGGCTTTCATAGGGAGTGTCCCCCAGGTTCTCACACACAGCCACCTCACAGCTGGGGGTGCAGCTCTCATTATTGTTGAGACTGTCCTGCTCGCACACTGCAGGTCTGCCCATTGCAGTGGCACCCGGGCTCAGACGCTCCTGCCCGTCCCCGTCAAGCTGATTTTCATTTTCATCCGATGCAGAAGCTAAGCGTGTTACTGTACTTCCCACGCCGTCACCAGGATGATACCCATCTTGTGGTTCTAGCTGCAGATTGTATGTAGGAGTTTCGCGGTCATCCATTAGAGCATCTTTTGTTGAACCATTTATGTTTCATCAAAGTCCTTCCATGTCTACAATGACAAAAGAGAAAAAAAGCTATTTCATTTTCTAAACCCTGGGTTCCCGTGATCGCGGTCTCTTGGGTCGTTTCGCTGTGAGCAGGGAAAGGATGGACATGACCACAGCTCACTCCTACTACTTCTTCTCGCTCACCACCCCACCCAACCTCCACTGGTTCCTGCTTGAAGACAAGCGTTCTCAACCCTCGCTGTGTGTTTACCACCTGGAGAGCCTGTCCAAGATGGAGCCCTGGTACTGATATACTTAGGTAAGTTCTCCGTGTCACTGTCCCGTGCATGATGTTGGGACCCCTATCTTAATGAAAGCAATGCAACTACTGGTTAAATGAGGTCATCTGCTAAAATCCATCACTCATATGTTATCCCTGGATACTTACCAGACAAATGAAAGCCGGATAAGTCCTCATCTGGCCGAAAACAGCAATATTTGCCAACGAGCACATTTAGGATATTTTTTAAATACATTGAAAAAAAGGTACGTAGAAAATTTGGGGGGTATATGCTTATACCATAGTCTCATTACATCATTCATTTCCACAAAACAAGCCCTGGAAAGTACCTTAGAATTGTCAGCAAATTCCTTTTATACAATTGAAAAAAAAAAAAAAAAAAAAAAAAGGAGGGCCACAATTAACTCTAGACTAGTTTAGACTTGGAAAATCTAAATCTGCTCCAAGGATCCTTCTAACATTTTAAAACTACACAAAACAGATTCTAAGCCTCTCTTGTCAGACATGTCTTGTCCCTTCTTATCCTCCGAAAGTATATTACATTTTAAGGAAAAATTATGCCAGCTAGAATTTAAAATTTTTTGCTTGCCAATCATTATTTTGGGTTTGAATCAAATATAATATTCCAGTTATCTGAGAAAAAGTTTAATGATTTTTTTTTAAATTCTTCAAATTAACAGAAATGCTTATTTGGCCTTTAGAATCATGTAAATAAAGTATAATTCTTTCAAAACATGAAGACAAAGTACAAAATAAAACATCAGCCCTACCTGGATTGTATCACGTTTTCAACGTATTTTGCAACTGGAGTATTTTATTTGATTCAAACATAAAAGTACTGGGGGCGCCTGGGTGGCGCAGTTGGTTAAGCGTCCGGCTTCAGCCAGGTCACGATCTCGCGGTCCGTGAGTTCGAGCCCCGCGTCAGGCTCTGGGCTGATGGCTCAGAGCCTGGAGCCTGTTTCCGATTCTGTGTCTCCCTCTCTCTCTGCCCCTCCCCCGTTCATGCTCTGTCTCTCTCTGTCCCAAAAATAAATAAACGTTGAAAAAAAAAATTAAAAAAACAAAAAACAAAAAACAACAACAAAAAAAACCCCCATAAAAGTACTGGCTGGCAAAGATAAAAATATCTAAATCTGGATGGTATCATTTTCCTTATACTACATCTCTCTACTAACTTAGGTTTAGCCCTGAAATAAATTCTAAACAGAGTATAGTTCTTAATTTAAAAAGCTATTATTTTAATGAGGTGTCTTCGAGATCACTATCATGAGAGAACCCAGCCTCAAATGACTGTTGAAACGTCTGTGGCTGGAGGAGCCTGGGTGGCTTAGTCGGTTAAGCGTTTGACTCTTAGCTCAGGG
Source organism: Prionailurus viverrinus (assembly GCF_022837055.1). NCBI lineage: Eukaryota > Metazoa > Chordata > Mammalia > Carnivora > Felidae > Prionailurus > Prionailurus viverrinus. Next base: position 1,166,635 of record NC_062577.1, read on the forward strand.
CTCTGTGCTGGGCATGGAGCCTACTTACTAAAAAAATAAAAATAAAACCTCTGTGGCTAAGACAGACAGAGATCAACAGAACAGGAGAGAGAGCCCCGAAATAAACCCACATGTATTTTGTGCTATGACAAAAGAGGCAAGAATATACATAATGGGGAAAATATAATTTCTTCAATAAATGGTGTGGGGAGAACTGAACAGTCACATGCAAAAAATGAAACTGGACCACTTTCTCACACCAAATATACAGAAAAATAAATTCAAAATGGATTAAAAAGACCTAAATGTGAAACCTGAAACCATAAAACTCCTAGAAGAAAACAAGACAATAAACTCTTAGATATCAACCTTAGCATCATTTTCTAGATATATCTTCACAGGCAAGGGAAACAAAGACAAAAACCTATGAGGAGTACATCAAAATAAAAAGCTTTTGCATAGCAAAGGACACCAACAAAATGACAAGGCAATCTACCGAATGGGAGTTAATAAGGTTAATATCCAAAATACATAAAGAACTTCTACGACTCAACACCAAAAAGCCAAATAATCTGATTTTAAAAATGGGCAGAGCACCTGAACAGACATTCTGCCAAAAACCAAACCACACCAGAAACAACCCAAAAACATAATAGATGGCCAAGAAAACATGAAAGGATGCCCAACATCACTAATTATCAAGGAAATGCAAATCAGAGCCACAATGAGATATCACGTCATACCAGTAAGGATGGCTAGTGTCGGCAAGACAAAAAATACTAAGCGTTGAAAGAATGTGGAGAAAAGGGAACCCTTGCACGCTGTTTGTGGGAATGTAAACTGGTGCAGTCACTATGGAAGACACTACGGAAGTTCCTCAAAAAATTAAAAATAGAACTACCATCTGATGCAGTAATTCATTCCACTGCTGGGTATTTACCCAAAGAAAACAAAAACACTAATTTGAAAAGATGTATACACCCCTACATTTATCACAGCAGTATTTACAACAGCCAAGTATGGAAGCAACCTATGTATCCACTGATTTAACGAATGGATACCGAAGATGTGATATCACATCTTCGGTATCCATTCGTGTATATATATATATATATATATATATATATATATATATATATGCGATGTAATGAAACTCAACCATACAAAGGAATGACATTTTGCCATTTGTGACAATAGGGTCTTATACTAAGTCACATGAGTCAGATAAAGACCAATACCATATGATCTGACTTATGTGTGGAATCTAAAAACCAAACTAGCCAGCCAAACAACAATAACAACAGCAAACAGAAACAGAATCACGAATACGGAGAACAAACTATTGGTTGCCAGAAGGGAGGGGGTTGGTTGTAGGGGCAAAAATGGTGAAGGTGATTAAGAGGCAGAAACTTCCAGTTATAAATAAGTCACAGGGATGAAAAGTACAGCATAGGGAGTATATTCAAAATACTGTAGTAACTCTGTACAGTGACAGATGGTAACCACACTTACAATGGTGAGTATAGCAATACATAAAATTGGAGATTATGTTGTACACCCGAAACTAATATGACATCTTATGTCAGATATTACTTCAATAAATAAATAAACAAGTAAAGGACATGTGGCTAATATGGTAGAAACTACCCAGATGTCCACTGATGGATGAGTAGATAAACAAAATGTGGTATTATTCATAAAGGGAATATTATTTAGCGCTAAGAAGGAATGAAGTTCTGATATATGCTAACACATGTACGATCCTTGAAAACATTATGCTAAGTGAAATTAACCTGACACAAAAGGATGAAAACGGTATGATTCTACAATAGGCAAATTGATGGAGACAGAAAACAGATTAAAGGGGCTGAGGGCAGGGGAGAAAAGGGAGTTTTGGTTACAGAGTGTTTGCTTTGGGTGATGGAAAAGATCTGGAAACGCAGTGGTGATGGTTACACAGCAGCATCGATGCAATTAATGCCACTGCGTTGTAGAGTTAAAAACGGTGAAAATGGCATACTTTATGTTTTATATATATTATCACAATAGTGAAAAGAAATGTGTGTGGCTATGAAGGAAAAATGTCAGCCCTTAAAACTAGTAACAGCCTTAGTTATTTCTGATTTAAACAATCAAGTTATATTCTGACATGTATCTGAAAGTACAGACATGTAGGTCACGTGCCAAGGAGGAAGTGGAGAGCAGAAAGCAGTCTAGAGAGCCACAAACAACCACACTTACCTCCTGTTAAGTTTCCATCATGTGTTAGAAACTGTGACAGGCACTTTACACATTTTATACCTAACTCTCCACGCAAGCCTACACAGGAGGTACTCATACTGTGTTTCAGATGAAGAATCTCAGGCTTGGACAGGCAAAAATAAGGGGAGTAGAACTGGATGTGAAACCAGGTCCTTCTCACAGGAGTCTTGTGCAGTCCAGTATCCAAAGGCTGAGAACTCAGGCCGACTGAGGCTCAAATGCTGGTGCTGTCTAGCCTCTCCAGGCTCCAACCTTCTCATCTGTAAGTGGAGAACCACTGTACCCACCTCAGAGTCAGTTGTGAGGCTCAGATATCATGGCAGGTAACACACTCAGTGGAGTGCCTGGCCCGCAGTGAATGCTCAAAGTTAGCCATCATTACTCCCTGAGAAACCTTATAGGCCGGTGTTCAACACTGGTAGGTTTATTCAAGTGGGTCCCTAGCCTTCCTGCAGGTTCAGAAACAGAGCTTTTCCAGACTTTCCAGAAATGATAAACTAATGCTAACCAGCATCACTTGAAAATGCTGGAGTTTAACTTATCATGGGAATATTTCATTTGGTTACTAGAACACCTAAGCATCAGTTCTGCGCATCCCGTTTCAAATGATTAAGCTACCTAGAAATTAGTGATTAAGGCTTCTTGGTGAGTATAAAATTACAGATCGCATTTCACAGTTTTGTTGAATGTCATGTACTGAGCCCTGTGTTCAACTTTTCAGATCAATACTCTTATTCAGTTCTCAGAATTACCCTAGCAAATAGGTAACTTTTAGTACCGTAATACTAATGAAGAACCCAAGGTTCTTATGTCTTCAAGACTCATTCTGCTAGTGAGGTCAGAAATGGAACATGGACCAGTTATGATTCTGAGGCCATACTCTCAATCATTATGTTCTAAGGACAAAGGGGGAGAAACCAACTGAAAGAGCATTTCACTCCAGCTGTGGTGTACCTCAAGGAAAACATTCCACCTACAGCAGGGGACACGGCTGTAACGACCAAGGAGTTCAAGTTCCCGGAAGTACTCTCTTTTCCGGGGAACTTCCGGATCCACACGAAACACCGTTTCCTATGGCTCGCCTTCTTGTGTTGAGAACTCTTTCCGGCCTCAAGACGTTTTGCTGCCTACTGTTTCGTGATAACGTAATTTAATTCTCAAAAGGTAACTTTGTAAACTCCTTTCCAACACTAATTCTCACAGTCTTTCCAAGGTGTGAATGTCCTATAATTATTCTTACAGGGTATCTACCAATTATTCAAGGCCTGGCTCCAAAGTCCACCCCCACCCCCCGCCCCCATCCCAGGTCTCCACTCCAAAAGACCCGTGCAGAACCTACTGCTCTTAACCGCTGTGTCACACACACAGCCCTTCCCAAATCCTGCTCTGCACTATGTGTTTCTGCACAAGTGTCCTCTTAGATTTAAGCCGCTTGAATACCCATAACCCAGCCACAGATCATTTTTATCTTTCACAATACGTAGCTCCAGGCCTTGGGGTTTTGAGACACAATAAATGCGCAGGACTGACTCTGCATGGTTGTGAGCACTGCCCAAGTTTCCAGCCTCTTGGGTGAAAACAGCATTCCTAATATGTACACTGTGTTAAAGTCATCTGACGGGTTGACTCTGTGCAGCTGAAAATTTCAAGACCTCATATCCAAGTCAGGCTTAGACAAAGCTTGAAAAACCACAAGGCTTTGTGGAACAAGCTTTAAGTAAAGCAATAATTGAGAGTAACAGACCAACAAAAAGAAACCCACATTTTGTCAAAAATACTCTCAATCCCAGGTATAATTTGACTTCCTCTTTTGATACATCCTAATGGATATCTGCTGAGATTAAATATCAGATGTCACTAAAACTAAAAACTTTATAGGAATGGTTAAACATATAATACCCAATTATCTTATTAAAACCCTTGAAGGAGATTTTGAGTGACGTTTTTCTATAATCCATACCAATTAGGCCTCAATACATACTTTCTTTTTTTTTTTTTTAATTATTTTTTTTTAACGTTTATTTATTTTTGAGACAGAGAGAGACAGAGCATGAATGGGGGAGGGTCAGAGAGAGGGAGACACAGAATCCAAAACAGGCTCCAGGCTCCGAGCTGTCAGCACAGAGCCCGACGCGGGGCTCGAACTCACAGAGTGCGAGATCGTGACCTGAGCCGAAGTCGGCCGCTCAACCAACTGAGCCACCCAGGCGCCCCCTTTTTTTTTTTTTTTTTTAATAAGCTCTAGACCCAACGCAGGGCTTGAACTCAGAACCCTGAGATCAAGAGTTGCATGTGCTACGGACTGAGCCAGTCAGGTGCCCCTTCTTAAGAATTAAGATGCAACCCCGAGTTGAAATTTGATGACTTCATAGTCAAACCAAAATTTGAAGGAAGGCAGTTTCCTAACCAATAAGATATTGTATTAACCACAAGTTCAAATTTGGCTACTCTGAGTCAGTTCAGAATTGAGAAGAAAATCACCATACACATGTTGTATTTACTATGGGGATTAAACATCACTTTACATTTTACCATCTTACTACATATTCCAACACCCTTACTTCCCAGTGCTAAATCTCAAATTTTCTGTGATTTATGCTTTGTTTAGATACACGTACCTGTAGGCAATATTCAGTGTATCAGTAATAAAAAGTATGCCTTAGAGGAATGATTTTCAAAAATTTTGCAACCCAGAATAAGAAATTCATTTTTCACTGAGATCCTGTACACACAAAATATGCATCTATAATGGCAACAAAGGTTCCTTGAAACTAAACACATTCTGATACATTCTCTATTCTATTTGATACTATTTCATATTTTTAAAAATGTTGATCATGGTGCCTGGGTGGCTCCGTGGATTAAGCATCCAACTCTTGATTTTGGCTCAGGTCATGACCTCACAGTTCATGACACTGAGTCTGTGTTGGGCTCCCCAACTCATTCATATCCTCTCTCTCTCTCAAAATAAATAAACATTAAACACATTTTAAAAAGGCTGATTGAGATCCATTAGGTTGATTTCATACTCTGCTAATGAACTCTGACCACAGCAACATGTTATGAGGTGGTTTCTAGGAATTAATAGTATCTTAACCTGAGGACAACCATCCAAGGACCAGAGAAGTTTGTGATTATCTCCAATTTGTTTTCTGAAAACGATGACAATCATGTGAAACTCAGACATCAACTTCATTAAAATGTCCCTATAATTTTAATATCATGATTTTTGCTAATTTATATCATTCCCCTCCCCTTAAAATTTAATTAAAATATTAAGCTTGATCCAGGGTCCCTTAACCGACATCTTCAGCATGAGGTATATTCTATAACTGTGCTGTTCAGTGTGGTAGCCACAAGCCACAAATGGCTACTGAGCATTTAAATATGCACAGTGAGACGGAGAAGCTGAATTTTTACTTTTATTAAATTTCAATTAATTTAAATTTAAAAACAGGTATCAATTCAGCTATTGAAAAACCTATACATGTTTGGAACAAATGGAGTATGTGAATCTGCTTTCTTTTTTATAATTTTTTTCATGATTATTTATTTTTTTAACATTTATTTTTGAGAGAGAGAGAGAAAGAGAGACCAAGCGAGTGGGGGAGGGGCAGAGAGAGAGGGAGACACAGAATCTGAAGCAGGCTCCAGGCTCTGAGCTGTCAGCACAGAGCCTGACACGGGGCTCGAACACACGAACCACGAGATCATGACCTGAGCTGAAGTCGGACACTCAACCAACTGAGCCACCAGGTGCCCCTTCATAACTATGTATTTTGAGAGAAAAAGAGAGAAAGAGAATGAGAGAGAGAGAATCCCAAGCAGGCTCCATGCTGTAAGTGCACAGCCCTACGTGCGGCTCAAACTCATGAACTGTAAGATCACGACCTGAGCCGAAATCAAGTGGTGGACACTTAACACACTAAGCCACCCAGGTGCCCCTGAATCTGTTTTCTCACCTGTAAGTTAAAAGTCTAAATATAGATCAAGTATTTCCAATGAAAAATGTGTCCAAATTGAGATGTACTGTACTTGTAAAATACATACCATATTTCATTTCAAAGACCACTGTGAATCCAAAGAATGTAAAATAGCTTATCAATACTTTTAAATACTGATTATATGTTGAAATAATATTTTGATCTAATGGGTTAAGTCAAAAATTATTAAAATTAATTTCACCTTTTAAAAAGCTTCTTTACTGTGGTTACTAGAAAACAAAATTCTATATATGGCTCACATTTTATTTTTACTGGACAACGCTGCTCTCCAGGACACTGTCTGGACAAGTGCCACAGTAGCCAGTCATGGCTCATGGTAATCACTCCACCCCGGGTTCATTCTTGCTTATACATGTTATGCTGTAGGCATTTCCTGGCCATAGATGTTGCTATTACTATGATTAAACAAGGTAAATAGTTACTGAAGGAAATAGACTCTATATGCTTTTTTTAAAAGGATTTTTTTTTTTTAATGCTTATTCATTTTTGAGATACAGAGAGACAGCATGAGTAGGGGAGGGCCAGAGAGAGAGGGAGACACAGAATCCGAAGCAGACTCCAGGCTCTGAGCTGTCGGCACAGAGCCCGACGCGGGGCTCGAACCCACAAACTGTGAGATCATGACCTGAGCTGAAGTCGGACGCTCAACTGACTGATCCACCCAGGCGCCCCTAGACTCTATATGCTTTTAAAATCACTTTGCATCTGCTTGTCCACATGGACGTTCAGGACGTAAACCCCAGGATCACGCCATCCTTTCTATTAGGTACTTCTTGACGTCCAGATTAACTAGTGGGACAGCCTTACGGTAATCTTTCTAAATACTTTGATTTCTATGTAATGGCACAGTACAATAGTTAACCAGATTATTTTAATACTTCTTTAATAAGAATAAAAAGCAATTTCATAATAAGAAATTCATTCTCGGGGCGCCTGGGTGGCTCAGTCGGTTGAGCGGCCGACTTCAGCTCAGGTCATGATCTCACGGTCCGTGAGTTTGAGCCCCGCGTAGGGCTCTGGGCTGACAGCTCAGAGCCTAGAGCCTGTTTCAAATTCTGTGTCTCCCTCTCTCTGACCCTCCCCCGTTCATGCTCTGTCTCTGTCTCAAAAATAAATAAACGTTAAAAAAAAAAAAAAAAAGAAATTCATTCTCAATACAGAAACAAGAAAGGTCATAAAAATGTGTGCTGTAGGAAGGAGGATGAAAACATGACAAAGTACGTGACAAAACCACAAGACTGTAAAAGAAAACACCAGAAAAATGATCAGTTACAGTCAAACGTAAGGTAATGATTCTAAGGAAGAAAATAACAAACATGGATGTTTATTTATACAGAGAATGAGTCTAGAACACGAAGCCCGCAATGTTGGGCCCCAAGGGGGACCTAGGCGTGCCGGTGGAGGTGGGCGCGACAGCCAGGACCACAGCCCCGGAGAAGCAGAATACCGGTTCGTCAATCGTGTTGGAGCAGGTCAGGTCCTGTCTGGAGCACCTGGCGAAGAAGGACCTCCACCACGCCCGCCCGCCACCAGGAGAGCCCTGAGTTCCAGCAGCAGCTGGGGGAGCCCCCAAGCAGCCCCAACCCTGCCCCTCCAGGCTAGGCTCTGGCCTGGGCACTCAGCACCTGGCTTAGCTACCTTCTCAAGGGCTGGCCTCCAGCCTGCCTGGGCCACCCTTCCGGTACTCCCCTTGCCTGCCTGGGCCAGACCCCAGCACCCGGCATCCCTTCCTTCAATCAGGTGTGGGCCTGCTGCCCTCCCGCCTTGCCTGCCCGCCCACTTCCGGGGCACTTCCCACTCCACTCGGGCCTTGAGTGTCCACATTAAATGGGTCTCCAACACAAGAAGGAAGAGGAGGAGAAGAAGGAGGAGGGGGAGAAGGAGGAGAAATTAACTGCAATTATGTGACTCTTAAGCCCCAGACAACCTTGGGACAGATAAGCTAAGTGAAAGAAAGCATAATTTGTTTAATCTTTCTCCGTTTCACAACGGGCCTCAGCTCAATACAGGTTCCACACATCTGCAGAACCTCTGAGTGCAAAATCCATTACATGAATGGAAATGATGGGTCAAGAGGCTCATTGTGGGTACAGCCAAGCCGTGGGCAGTCACCACCCTCCTCTTTTGCCTCTCTGTCAGACCCAGACATATACAAGTTTTACTTGAAGAAAAAAAAAAATAGAAGCAAATCTCTAAAACAGTATGAACTCAAGGACATCTTCAGGCATCCAGAAACAGATACATTTAGCAATAATTTCTAACAATATTTTCATTTAACAATCAGTAGAAATTTTGCCTACCCCAGGGTGACCGACTTTATGATTCAAGATGCTCCTAGAAATTAATGACTTCTCCATCATTTGAAGATAAAGGGTGAGCAAAGTCATAGCATAGAAAGTTATCTGTACTGGCGCGCCTGGGTGGCTCAGTCGGTTGAGCTTTGACTCTTGATTTTGGCTCAGGTCATGACCTCAGAGTCACAAGATCAAGCCCCAAGTCAGGCTCTGTGCTGAGCATGGAGACCACTTAAGATTCTCTCTCTTCTTCTCCCTCTGCCCCGCTTTCCAGCTGTCTCTCTCTCAAAAAAAGTTATCAGTACAACAGATGCATTTTTTTTTTTTTTAATTTTTTTTTTTTCAACGTTTATTTATTTTTTGGGACAGAGAGAGACAGAGCATGAATGGGCGAGGGGCAGAGAGAGAGGGAGACACAGAATCGGAAACAGGCTCCAGGCTCTGAGCCATCAGCCCAGAGCCTGACGCGGGGCTCGAACTCACGGACCGCGAGATCGTGACCTGGCTGAAGTCGGACGCCCAACCGACTGCGCCACCCAGGCTCCCCAACAGATGCATTTTGTTTAGTTTCACAGTTAATGCCACACACACAGAGGGCATTTCACTAGGTTCAAATCTAAGTTGTGCTTTCTTGGTTTTAAATACTTCTTTGCCGCAAAACATATTGCAACCATACTTTGAAGCCACAACCAACAGAGTAAGAACTGTAAAATACTTTCTGGTTCGGACCGTAATGACCCCTTTTAAAATAAAAATTATGTTTACTACTATATACCTACTAAATATTTTCAGGGAAGCTGTCTTACTAACTTTTAAACTTAGAGCACTTTGCTACACAGCTAGTAATATCAAGCTAACTATACTTTCATTGTTACATATACACAAACACATAGTTCATTAAAACCTTCCTTTAAGAGGCCTTACCAAATAGCATTCCCTGAATAAAATGCTGACTATTAACAGTAATCAACAGTCATTGAATATTTACGAAGTATCAGGAAGTGTTTCAGGCAGATATTTATATATATATAAAATTTAATCCTCACACAGATCCTACAAGGTAATTCTATAATTAGAGCTGTATTATCGAGAAGGAAACAGCAACAGAAAGATTAAATAAATAGGCCAAGGTCACGCAGCTAGTACGTGTTAAAGTCAGGATTCAACCTCAAAGGTCCTGACTCCAGAGCCTATATACCCTTAACCACGATAATCATTTTTATATTAATTTTAAAAATCAACTATTCTCAGATACACATTTTGTAAACAACATATTGCTAGCTTGAAGGAGACAGCAACATAAACAATTTCTCGTATCTTCAAAGGCTTTCCAGTTCAGAAAATAGATTAAGACAAAATAAAACCCACCCATCAGACGGTTCGGTTGCTGTACTCCTCAAACATGATGAATTCGTTTCTTTGAGGTTACACATTAATCTATATAAAGCCCTGTGAGAGATCATCTTCAAGAATCTGACATGTACCCTTGTACACACAGGGTAACTAATACGAGGCAGATCTCACATATTTCCTGAACCAACACCACAGCTGGAGAAGAAGAAATCAAGTACGAGTCTCCAAACTGTTGACAGTGCACCGCTAATGAGCAGAGAAATTCATCACACGTATAGCCATTGTACGCACGTTTGTTCATAACTTACAAGGACGCATACTGGGCTAACATATGTGTATGCATTCACTTTTACATACATGTAAAAATACACATTAAGAAAGAGTTGCCGACTACCTCTGGCAAAGGCAGACTAGCTCATTTCAGACAAACCCTCCCGCTGGTAACAACTAGGAAAACTGGCAGAAAGTTTCAATCTGGAGGCCAAAAAAGCTGAGCAGAGCTTTTAACAAACTTACAGACCTGGCGGAAAAACTGAACTTCAGGGCTTGCCAAGAAACGGGGAGCCTCAGGCTTTCATGTGAGACCTCAAAGGGCTACTCCCTAGAGGTGAAGGTGAGCCTATAAAAGAGACCAGCTTCAGAGGGACTAAAGCTCAGCAGAAACATCTTCATGCGCCGATCAGTCAGGTTGATCTGCCGGCAAGGTAAATAAATCCCCCCTGGGAGAAGAAATCCAATGAAGGCTCAAATTACCTCCACGAGTTTTCAACCATAAGGTCCAGTATATAACTCGAAGTAACCAGGCACACAAGAGATCAAGATTGGACAAAAAACTGAGAGAAAGCAGTTAAGAGACACAGATTCACGTGAGATCTATATATTGGGAGTTCAGTTACAGGAACTTAAAAATAACTCTTGCTAAAATGTTCAAGGACTTAGAGGCATCTGGGTGGCTAGTCGGTTGAGTGTCTGACTTCAGCTCAGGCCATGATTTCAAGGCTTGTGACTTCGAGCTCCACATCGGGATCACTGCTGTCAGCACAGAGCCTGGAGCCTGCTTTGGGTCCTCTGTCGCCCCTCTCTCTTTCCTCCCCTGCTTGCGCTCTGTCTCTCAAAAATAAATAATCACTTAAAAAAAAAAAGTTCAAGGACTTAGACGGGTAACAGAAATTTCAGAAGAGAACTAGAATTGGTAATAAGCAGCAGAAGCAAATAGTTTACTTTGTTTTTTAATCATTAGATTTGAATTTTTAAAAATCAACTATTCTAGGGGTGCCTGGGTGGCTTAGTCGTTAAGCATCCGACTTCGGCTCAGGTCATGATCTCACAGTTCATGAGTTCAAGTCCCACGTCAGGTGAGCACGAGCCCCGCTTTGGGTAAGCTCGAGCTCCGGGTGAGCCTCACTTCTCTCTGTCTCTGCCCCTTCGCTCACTTGCACCCCTCCCCAAAAAATCAGATATTCTATTAGATATCAGATCAGATATTCTAGATCTTAAAAATACAGTAACTGAGGGGTGCCTGGGTGGCTCAGTGGGTTAGACATCTTGATCTTGGCTCAGGTCATGACCTCATGGTTCGTGACCTGGAGCCCTGCTATGCTGTCATCGCAGAGCCTGCTTGGGATTCGCTCTCTCTGCCCCTCCCCCACTTGAGCTCTCTCCCTCTCAAAATAAATAAATAAACATTTTAAAAAGCCCCACAGTAACTGAAATTATTCCAAGTATGGAACTCAAGGGTATATTTAACCTTTAATATATACTAATTTCTAAAACAGTTTAGAGCGAAAGAAATAAGTGTGTGACAACTTTTGAATTCATTCAAGACTGTCTATGAACTTTTTAATCAAATCTAGAAAATTTGTATTTAAATGAGTTGTTAAGGAGAAAAACAAAAAGAGTAACTTTCCTATACTCTATTTTCTGGTGCTTAAATCCAGTCACTGATACAGACTGGGCCTGGCTAAGCATACTTTACCATCAAGAACAAACCTTTCCCCACAATACCTACTTCTTGCCTTACACTGATTTATGAGTATTTTCTATCTCTGATCATTTTAGAATAAATACCAGACTCAATGAGAACTGATACTCCCAAACTTCTAAGTTATAACTAAATTAACGTGCGTGCAAGATAACAATCAAATACTGTCTTTCACAGAAGCACACTGACTACATACTTGCTATGTATTTGTGCCACCATCAACGGTCCTGGGTAACTGGAGAGCTGATACATTGCCACAAGGCCCAACTGTGTTGTTTGCATCAAATGTCCTTGATGTTTAGTAAATAAATGTTAGCTTTGAGTCCCAATGGTTTATTTTGCAGATCCTAAGACAAGAAACAGAACTAACACTGAATTCAAGGATAGCCATGGATAACATGGAATTACATTCAAAATATCTGGAGAAAAAAAAATTTTTTTTTTGCCACATTAACTTCTCACAAATAAATGCTGTGCTGTACTTTGCAGGGAGAAACAGCAAGACAGAAAGAAGCTGGCTAATAGCTATAATAAAACCACTGCTCCAAATCCTCAATCATTAGTGGGAATCATTAAATGTATCAGTAAGGATCCTCTGAAAGATTTTTAATCAGAGGAGTGACATGATCAGGTTTATACATGAGAAAAATCACTTGTGTTGATCTTTTTAATGTTTACTTATTGGGGTGGGAGGGGCAGAGAGAGGGAGAGAGAGAATCCCAAGCAGGCTTCACACTGTCAGTGAGGAGCCCATCTTCGATCTCACGGACGGTGAGATCGTGACGTGAGCCGAAATCTAGAGTCAGACGCTTAACCGAATGAGCCACCCAGGTGCCCCACTCGTGTTGATCTTTAATAATATGAGGTTTCCTTTCTTTTTCCAGGTGAGATATGGGCTGCCGATAGGAAAGGAGAGGGTTAGCTGAGAGGGAGCTGTTATGCAGTTAAGATAACAGAACAGAGCACGGTCCCTGCACCAATGGACCAACGACAGCCCAGACTGGGGGGTGGTATGGCATCCAGGACACAGGCAGGGACACTGCCCTTAAAGAGGAGAAAAGGGGCACGTTTCCCGTTGTCCCAGAAGGATGCGGGAGAGTAACACCGGAGTTGAGTTAGAGACATTTCTAGGCCATAATGCATCTTTCTTTTTTTTTTTTTTTTTTTTTTTAAATTTTTTTTTTTTCAACGTTTATTTATTTTTGGGACAGAGAGAGACAGAGAATGAACGGGGGAGGGGCAGAGAGAGAGGGAGACACAGAATCGGAAACAGGCTCCAGGCTCCGAGCCATCAGCCCGGAGCCTGACGCGGGGCTCAAACTCACGGACCGCGAGATCGACCGCGAGATCGTGACCTGGCTGAAGTCGGACGCTTAACCGACTGCGCCACCCAGGCGCCCCTGCATCTTTCTCAGGAAACAGGAAGTAGGGTATCTGCTCTAGAGGGAAGCACAGAAAAGGTTTAAAACCCCACTGAAGTTCACTCCACGAGAAATCCAGTCTCTAGTCTACCTGGTTGTATGTGTTGCCTTCAAGTCAATCTCATGGTACACGTATGCCTCAAAATAGCAGCTGAAAGGAGATGCTTTTAACCTAACCTTCTACATGAGTGCAATGTGTCAAGAGAAATGCTGGAATGTTCTCACTGTAATGGGAAGAGATTTCTTCAGCCTATCTCAACGCCAATTTTCACTGGTGTTCTCATTTTTCTGTCCTGCACAGCTCTGACACTCCTCTTCCTACTTCTTTATGTGAACAAGAAAATGCAGTTTGTAAAATCCTTGCCTCTGGTTTATTTCACTTGAACAAAATGAATTCTTCAAGTCCTGGCCCATATTGTAACTGTTCTCAGTGTAGACCAGCGCCTCATTCAGATTCGTCCTATTTCTCAGCACGGATTTTTCTGACACATACACAAGATTAAATTCTTATAAGACAGTCCACATACTGATTTAATGAATCAAGAAACACGAGTTCTGATATTAGCTCTTTTCTTAGGACTTAAGCTTCTCTAAGAGTTCTCCAAACTCTAATGTTTGATGATTTTAGTTATTAGTTCCCGAGTCCTCTGTTAGTTGTCTTTTACTGCTTCAAGTCTAAAACAAATACCACTTTCTGGTTCACTACTACGTGAGCTGTAATCACTTGTTGATCTAGGCAAAAATTATAGCTACAGACAAATTCTTCTGCGACTTACACTGCCTGTCTTTCCTTATCTTGAAAAACAGTGATGCGAGGTTGCCCCTTGAGTGGGAATACGATGCTTCTGCCCCACATACGGGCGGATGCTAGTTTGAACTGTTTACGTAACATGCTACTAATTCTTTGTTTCTTACCTAGTGCTCGTTGTACCCGAAAGCACATCTTTGGCCGGCACTGAAAGCTTAGTACCAGGACCCAAAACAAAGCAAATCCATCTCTACGTGGAGACTGAACCTTGACCCCAGAAGTAGAGTGCTTTAACTGAGCTAACCCAATGTTAATGTATCAACCATGATTGTCTACTGTGACTAAGACATACTTCCTAGATACAGTGGGGCGAAGACAGACACAGATGAGAAACTGTCACCTAAGAGCTTACACTCTAAGGTTAGCGCCTAAAATATAAAAAGAACTCATACAACTCAATAGTAAAAAAAAAAAAAAACAAACCAAGAAACAAACAAACAAAAAAACCAGGTTAGTAAAAAAATAATCTGATTTAAAAATGGACAAAAGACCTGAATAGGTATTTCTTCAAAAAAAATTTATGAGGGGCTCAGTCAGTTAAGCATCGGACTTTGGCTCAGGTCATGATCTCACAGCTCGTGGGTTTGAGCCCCATGTCGGGCTCTGTGCTGACAGCTCGGAGCCTGGAGCCTGCTTCGGATTCTGTGTCTCCCTCTCTCTCTGTCCCTTCCCCCCTCATGTTCTGTCTCTCTTTCTCAAAAATAAATAAACATTAAAAAAAAATTTTTTTAAAGATTTATGAAAAACCAACAGGCACACGAAAAGATATTCAACATCATTAGTCATTAGGGAATGCAAATCAAAACCATTATATCATCAGTTAGAATGGCCATCACTACAAAGACAAGAGATAACAAATGTGGGCGAGGATGTGGAGAAAGAGGGAACCCTTGGTGGGAATGTAAATTGGTGCAGCCACAACAGAAAACAGTATGGAGAATCCTCAAAAAATTAAAAATAGAACAACCATATGATTCAGCAATTCCGTATCTGGGAATGTATCCAGAGGAAATGAAAACACTAACTTGAAAAGATATCTGCACTCCCATGTTCCCAGCAGCATTTTTTATAATAGCCAAAATATGGAAACAACGAAGCGTCCATCTACGGGTAAACGGATAAAGACATTGTTCTATGCACATGCACGCGCGCGCACACACACACACACAATGTAATATAATTCAGTCCTACAAAAACAAGGAAATCCTGCCACTTGCAACGACATGGACGAATCTCGAGGAGGTTATGCTAAGTGAAATAAACCAGACACAGAAAGACAGATCCTGTATAATCACACTTATATTTGGAACCTAAAAACAAAACAAAACAAAACAAAACTCATAGGAAAAGAGATCAGATTTGTGACTACCAGAGATAGGGGTGTGGGGCGGGAGAACCGTAAGAAGCTGGGAAAAGGCACAAACTTCCAGGTTCAAGGCAGATAACCCGCAAGGTAGTATACAGAGAGTGACGGTGGCTGCTTGGCTGCCTGGTACATAGGGAAGCTGTGAAGAGAGTAGATCCTAGGAGTTCTCATCATACGGCAAATATTTTTTCCTTTTTTTGCTTTCTCTTTTTATTGTTCCCATATGAGATAATGCATACCGACTAAACTCACTGTTGTAACCACTGCACAAAATGTGCAGGTTAAACCATTATGCTGAACACCTTCAGATTTGTACAGTGAGGCATGTCAATTATGTTTCAATAAAATTGGGGGTAGAAGGAGTTAATGCTCCCACAGGAAATGGGTACCGACCCTGTCCTAAACTGCCCTCTCCCCTCTGCAGAGAGGAGTGTGACCAATCACAGGCAAGTTCTTTGAGAATTCAGAGGAAGGAAAAAGACTTTTATTTGTAGGGAGGGTGTAATGTGTGGGTATTTAAGAATATTCTACTACAGGGGGCCCTGGGTGGCTCAGTAGGTTAAGTGGCTGACTCTTGATTTTGCCTCAGGTCACGATCTCACGGTTCTTGAGTTCAGGTTCAAGCCGGGCATCAGGCTCCTTGCTGACAGCATGGAGCCTGCTTGGGATTCTCTCCCTCTCCCTCTCTCAAAATAAATAAACTAAAAAAAAAATTACAAAAAGAATATTCTATTACAGAAAATAGTGTAAATAGGGAAGAGAGATGAAACTAAGAGTAGAATCACACAGCTTGACATGCTAGATAGAGGAAAGGTAAATAGAGCACACTTGTGCTAAATATAGACAGGAGGGAATGGAAGCATCAAAGATCACCAAATGTTCATGCCATCATAGAGGACAGCACCGAGTATTCATGAAGGTACTGATATTAATGACTTATTAATTCAGCCACCCATTAGTGAGAGCCACTCAAGACCGACACACCCTTTGCCTGAGAAACACACATGAAATGCGTAGCTGCTGCTCACGCTAACAGCACTCGCCGGGCACACTGGTGCCAGCGTTTCTCCTGGAGGGCGAGTGTCGGCTCCAGGAACAGCCGGAGGAGCTGTCCTGCTCACCTCCGTTCTGGTCCGCGCCATCAGGCGGGAAGCCTGACACAGCGGAGAGAGGACAGGACGTGTGAACACTGTAACTCAGCTCTCAGGTCTGCACGTGCACCCTAAGTGTGCGGAGGGGCAATTTCAAGAGAAGAAACAAGCATAAGGAAAACACAAAAGTGAGCAAATACAGGATGTGTTCTAAGAACAAACTGCTGGGCTTTAGAAAAGGAGTACTGTAGGAAAGCAGGGAGTGATCAGATTGATCAACCGAGGCGGGGCTGTATCTTGATGACCAAGGAACTTAAACCCGAGCTTCCCACACTACCTGTTGTGGAAACAGCGGCTTTTTTTTTGTTTGTTCTTCCAATAAGCCATGAATCACTTGCTAGAAGAAAAGGAGAGGAGGGAAAAGACACTTAAAACACAAACCCAGCGGCGCCTGGGCGGCTCAGTCAGTTAAGTGTCCGACTCTTGGTTCTGGCTCAGGTCGTGATCTCGCTGTTTGTGAGTTCAAGTTCAAGCCTTGCTGACAGCATGGAGCCTGCTTGGGATTCTCTCTCTCTCTCTCCCTCTCTCTCTCTCTGCCCCTCTCCTGCTCATGCTCTGTCTCCCAAATTAAATATATAAACTTAAAAAAACTTTTTTAGACACAACCCAATATTTAAAATTAATTCAATCCAGGTAAAATTTACCCTGTTGAAAGGCCATGGAAGTTTCTGGACACTCAATTCCTGGAGTGCTTTCACTGCAGGCAGGTAACAGCTATCTGGTGGACTGTCCCCAGACCAAGGGCTGTGATTTGAGCAGCTCTGATTCAGACTTTCTGTGCATGGAACCGAGAAGGCATTAAAGGCTGTTGAAGCAGGGGCCGGGGCTGAGAACCGTGCTTTGTGCAGACTCTCCGATGGTGAAACACAGGAGGGACCGGAGGAGGAGACGAGGGATGAGGTGAGCAGAGAGGTCCACATTCGGGACGGCGGCACTGGAGACAGAAACATGACAGACCACGGAGGCAGAGTTCACAGTGGGGACTCCTGACTGGACGGGGAGGGTAAAAGACAGCAGACTGTGCTGCCAGAGTCTGGGGGCACAGCAGTGCCCTGGAAGAAAGCACAGGAGGAGAAGCCATGTGTTTAGCAGGCACGGCCTCTAGCTGCCTCTCCTGTCACCTCCAGATACAGATCCCTCTTCCCTCAAGGACACGCTACAGTGGGAGAAGGCAGACGAAAGACGAACAGCAACCTTGAAGTTGTGCTTCACGTAAGCTTTTCCATTTTTGTGAAGGCTGTCATTCTTTGTGTGAAGTCAGTAAATCTGATCATTCTCAAGCATAGATATCTAAAAGTTTCACCTTCCAAAAGACAGAGTACTTATAAAATATTAACAATTTTACTCTTGGTGGATATAAAAGTTTACAACTGTCTTTTAAACTTTAACCAAGAAACATATCTACAAATTCCAAAGATATTAAATGATATTGAGTACCATTGAAATCATGAAAAATAATACACACTGAAAAAATATTCTTGCCTCTGACATTAGCAGGTATCTCAGAACACTTTCCTGCAAAACATTTCTCCTTTCTCCCTGCAGAATCTGGTTCAGACACACGGAGGAAAATTACATAAGGCAGGCTGTGTGAAGTGTTAAAGAGAATCAGCTAATAGCTAAATAATGTTTCTTTCAACTAACAGAACTAAAGGCCAAATTTATTGAAATCACTTTGTGAAACCTTGTAAGAAATGTAAAACTGTAAAGTGCAGTGTCCTCTTGGGTCTACAACAGAAAAACAGTTCTTGAAAACTGGGAATACTGGCAAAATGTGAAATGCTATTTTATAAGAGCTTTCCCTGGGAAATCCTAGTAAAGGTAAGTTTTTAAGCACTGTTATTCTTTTTCTTTAGTCCTCATATTTCTGCCTTTAGGACTCTTTCCACTGTGCTTTTTTTTTTTTTTTTTCCCTCTAAACAGGTTTCTCAGTAATTTACAATTCTACCATAATACAAAAATAGTATTTAAAATCTGTTTCATGATCTGCCCCAACAAAATCTAAGTGGATTTATTCATGTTATTCACACCATCTCTTGTGTGATAACAAATTTCTATCAAAACAAAATCATGATTCTAGATTATTTCTATTATTCTTTCCCCTACCTTATTTCTCTGTCTTTTCTCTCACCATTATCTTTATTATTCTATTAGCTGATAAAGTTCAGAATTTTCTAACTTCAAAAAGGTTAGAAAAAAACACATTGAAAGATATTAAACTATTATTTACACCGAGGACCCAAAACTTCAATCTTGGTATGAGATGGCATTTATAACTAACTTCTAAAGGGAAAAAATTAATATTTACTATGGGCTACGAAGGAGAAAGATATTTTGATGAGAAAGGAGAATTCAACAAAACAGAAGAAAAAAAACATGCTCTATATACAGCTGACCCTCAACACGGGTTTGAACTGCATGGGTACACTTATATGTGGATTTTTAGTAAATAGAGTTGTCTAAATCTACTTTCTCTTCCTTATGATTTTCTTCATAACATTTTGTTTTCCCTAGCCCACTTAATCGTAAGACTACAGTACATAATACATATCAATATAAAATATGCTAATCAACTATTTAAGCTATCGGTAAGGCTTCCCAACAACTGTCGGTTATTAACAAAGTATATGGGGAGTTAAAAGTTATATTGGGATTTTCCACTGTGCAGGGGTTGGCGCTGAGTTGTTTCACATGAAGTACTAATTTGTACCACTTAGCTAAACACTAACAGCTAACACTTATTAAGCAATTAGTATGTGTCACACATTGCATTTTATTTTTTTTTTAATGTTTACTTATTTTTTTTTTTTTTTTTTTTACCTAAAGGGATTCTTTATTGCAATCTAATGATTTAATAATAAAATTTATACAACCAGACCATTACTTCTAAAAAATCTTTAATTTCCAATGAAGCATATTGTCTGTACCATAGAGCACAATCTTTGATTATAGTCGATTTAACATTTTATTTTTTTTTATTTTTTATTTTTTTTTTTCATTTATCAAGTTAAAATTTTTTTTTTTTTTCTGAAATTTATTGACAAATTGGTTTCCATACAACACCCAGTGCTCATCCCAAAAGGTGCCCTCCTCAATACCCATCACCCACCCTCTCCTCCCTCCCACCCCCCATCAACCCTCAGTTTGTTCTCAGTTTTTAACAGTCTCTTATGCTTTGGCTCTCTCCCATTCTAACCTCTTTTTTTTTTTTTTTTCCTTCCCCTCCCCCATGGGTTCCTGTTAAGTTTCTCAGGATCCACATAAGAGTGAGACCATATGGTATCTGTCTTTCTCTGTATGGCTTATTTCCCAAATACAAAATCTAACAGCACACCTAAAGGAACTAGAAGCAGAACAGCAAAGGCAGCCTAAGCCCAGCAGAAGAAGAGAAATAATAAAGATCAGAGCAGAAATAAACAATATAGAAACTAAAAAAACTGTAGAGCAGATCAACGAAACCAAGAGTTGGTTTTTTGAAAAAATAAACAAAATTGACAAACCTCTAGCCAGGCTTCTCAAAAAGAAAAGGGAGATGACCCAAATAGATAAAATCATGAATGAAAATGGAATTATTACAACCAATCCCTCAGAGATACAAACAATTATCAGGGAATACTATGAAAACTTATATGCCAACAAACTGGACAACCTGGAAGAAATGGACGAATTCCTGAACACCCACACGCTTCCAAAACTCAATCAGGAGGAAATAGAAAGCTTGAACAGACCCATAACCAGCGAAGAAATTGAATCGGTTATCAAAAATCTCCCAACAAATAAGAGTCCAGGACCAGATGGCTTCCCAGGGGAGTTCTACCAGACGTTTAAAGCAGAGATAATACCTATCCTTCTCAAGCTATTCCAAGAAATAGAAAGGGAAGGAAAACTTCCAGACTCATTCTATGAAGCCAGTATTACTTTGATTCCTAAACCAGACAGAGACCCAGTAAAAAAAGAGAACTACAGGCCAATATCCCTGATGAATATGGATGCAAAAATTCTCAATAAGATACTAGCAAATCGAATTCAACGGCATATAAAAAGAATTATTCACCATGATCAAGTGGGATTCATTCCTGGGATGCAGGGCTGGTTCAACATTCGCAAATCAATCAACGTGATACATCACATTAACAAAAAAAGAGAGAAGAACCATATGATCCTGTCAATCGATGCAGAAAAGGCCTTCGACAAAATCCAGCACCCTTTCTTAATAAAAACCCTTGAGAAAGTCGGGATAGAAGGAACATACTTAAAGATCATAAAAGCCATTTATGAAAAGCCCACAGCTAACATCATCCTCAACGGGGAAAAACTGAAAGCTTTTTCCCTGAGATCAGGAACACGACAAGGATGCCCACTCTCACCGCTGCTGTTTAACATAGTGCTGGAAGTTCTAGCATCAGCAATCAGACAACAAAAGGAAATCAAAGGCATCAAAATTGGCAAAGATGAAGTCAAGCTTTCACTTTTTGCAGATGACATGATACTATACATGGAAAATCCGATAGACTCCACCAAAAGTCTGCTAGAACTGATACAGGAATTCAGCAAAGTTGCAGGCTACAAAATCAATGTACAGAAATCAGTTGCATTCTTATACACTAACAATGAAGCAACAGAAAGACAAATAAAGAAACTGATCCCATTCACAATTGCACCAAGAAGCATAAAATACCTAGGAATAAATCTAACCAAAGATGTAAAGGATCTGTATGCTGAAAACTATAGAAAGCTTCTGAAGGAAATTGAAGAAGATTTAAAGAAATGGAAAGACATTCCCTGCTCATGGATTGGAAAAATAAATATTGTCAAAATGTCAATACTACCCAAAGCTATCTACACATTCAATGCAATCCCAATCAAAATTGCACCAGCATTCTTCTCGAAACTAGAACAAGCAATCCTAAAATTCATATGGAACCACAAAAGGCCCCGAATAGCCAAAGGAATTTTGAAGAAGAAGACCAAAGCAGGAGGCATCACAATCCCAGACTTTAGCCTCTGTTTACTTATTTTTGAGAGACAGAGAGAGAGAGAGAGAGAGAGAGAGAGAAAATGCATGCATAGGGCACAGGGAGGGCCAGAGAGGGAGACAGAGTCTTCAAAGTGGGCTCCACACTGACAGCAGTGAACTCAATGCGAGACTCAAACTCACGAACCGTGAGATCATCACCTGAGCCGAAGTCTGATATTTAACCACTGAGCCACCCAGGCACCCCAAGTGTTGCATTTTATATGCTAAGCACTGTACCTTATATTATTAGCTCATTTAATCCTCCAAATTGCCCAGTGAAGAACAAAATTTTCCCATTTTTCAGATGCAGAAATGGGGACAGAGAAGCTTAAGTAGCCTGATCAAGGTCACAGAGCTACCAGAAGTGACCAAGTCAGGATTCAAATCCAGATTTCAGAGCTCACGTTTACATTTCCAAGCCACAGCCTTCATACAGGAAAGGTTGCGCATGGATTATATTGTAGAGCATTGCATATTCTAGTCAAATTAAAAAGTCATTAAGCAAAGTAGTGAAGAAATTCCTTAATTATTCCACTGGTAAGTGCTAAAATACCTTAACTTTTTTGGCTTTGATTTGTATTTAAGGATAGCCTGAATTGGCCTCTAAGGATAGAATGAAAAGTTAGAAATAATCTTCAACTGTGTCTCTAAATCTTCTGTGCACGTTAAATAATCATTTGACAAACTCAACAGATAGCTTTTCCTTTATAAAGTTTCAATTTGCATCCAAAGATCACTTAACTATTAGATGTGGCATATGTATACAATAGAATATTACTCGGCCATAAAAAAGAATGAAATCTTGCCATTTGTAACAACACAGACAGAACTAGAGTATATTATGCTAAATGAAATCAGTCAGAGAAAGACAAATACCATATGATTTCAGTCATATGTGGAATTTAAGAAACAAAACAAACAAGCAAAGGGGGAAAAAAGAGAGCAGGGCAAACCAAGGAATCAACTCTTAGAGAACAAACTGCTGGTCCCCAGAGGGGAAGTGGGTGAGGGGATGGGTGAAATAGGTCATGGGAATTAAGGAGCACCCTTGAGATGAACACTGGGTGATGTATGGAATTGCTGAGTCACCATATCATACACCTGAAACAAACACTGTGTTTACTAACTGGAATTTCAATAAAAACTTTAAAGAAATCACTCAACTATTAAGATTCTACAAAATCAGGGGCACCTGGCTGGCTCAGTTGGTGGAGCATGCGACTCTTGATCTCAGAGTTGTAGGTTTGAGCCCCACATTTGGTGTAGAGA
Organism: Prionailurus viverrinus; assembly: GCF_022837055.1. Taxonomy (NCBI): domain Eukaryota; kingdom Metazoa; phylum Chordata; class Mammalia; order Carnivora; family Felidae; genus Prionailurus; species Prionailurus viverrinus. Next base: position 1,189,540 of record NC_062577.1, read on the forward strand.
TTACTTAATAAAATCTTTAAAAAAATTAATCTAAAAAATAAATTAATTAAAGAACTCATTAACAATAATTATTAAAGAGCTATCTTTGTATGTGACCTTCAATAATTTTAAATAAAGCCACACTTACAATTAACATAGAGCAAAAAAAAAAAAACCCTCCATAATAATGGAGACTAGAATAAATCCTGGGATCTTAGATTAAAGGGATCACTTGAACTCATGGTTTTCAAGATAGATATAAAAATAAATATATGCAGACACAAACATATATTTCCTAGCTTCGTGCATTGAAAAATTCTAGAAGTAATGACCCAGTACCAATGAACACACCTAGCACCCAGATCTTAATTTCTAAAGACTGTCCTCCACTAAAAGGAACCATTAATCTTTTGAAGAATGATTGGTCCCAAGACTGGGAGGAAAGGAAGGTACAAGATGAACTTGGAATGCTTTGTGGTGCCAGAAAGTGAAGAAATCCAGAAAGATGGGGAACTGTTAAAAGGATGATGGAAACAGCCTGAAGGGGCTCCCAAGGGCAAAATGTAATAGATTACAATCCACTGATAAGGTAGGAATCCATGGGCTTATAGGTAATATAAACAGATAAATAGGTAAGAAGAGACAATCCTTTCTTCAACAGAATACCAACTAATAAATGTTCAAAGGATGATGGTTACTAAAAAATAGCTTCTTTGCAACCATCATAGTAATAACTAATTCCGGCAAGAATCATTAATGGATGTCGAAACAACTGGGTACAAGATTCATCTGACAAACTCCACCTTGAACAAACGATTAAAGTTAAGATCATCAAAAATGGGACAAACTGATACGTGCCTCCTGATTGTGATTCATGAAAAAGGACATAATTCCACTTCTCTGTCATTCTTGAAAAGATGCATAGCCTAAATCCAATCATTTGGGGACATTTCTTCAAAATAACTGCTGTCCTCAAAACTGTCAAGATCAACAAAGAAGAAAGACAGGGAAACATTCCAAATTAAAAGAGGCTAAGAACACAGTAACTAAATGTAGTGTGATGCGTTGGATCTTGGGCTGGGGAAAAAAACCACGAAGGGTATTATCAAGGCAACTGTCGGGTGCCTGGGTGGCTCAGTCAGTGAAGGTTAAGCGTCTGACTTCGGCTCAGGTCATGACCTCATGGTTCATGGGTTTGAGGCCCGTGTCAGGATCTGTGCTTACAGCTTGGAGCCCGGAGCCTGCTTTCTGATTCTGTGTCTCCCTCTCTCTCTGCTCATCTGTCACTCAAACTTTGCCCCTCTCTCTGTCACAAAAATAAACATTAAAAAATGGGGGGGGGGGGGCACCTGAGTGGCTCAGTCAGTTGAGCGTTCGACTTCAGCTCAGGTCACGATCTCACAGTCTGTGAGTTTGAGCCCCATGTCGGGCTCTGTGCTGACAGCTCAGAGCCTGGAACCTGTTTCGGATTCTGTGTCTCCCTTTCCCTCTGCCCCCTTCCCTGCTCACGCTCTGTCTCTGTCTCTCAAAAAATAAACGTTTTAAAAAATATTTTTTTATTAAGAAAAATTTTAAAACTGTCAAAATTTATATATGGATTACAAAACAGGTAATAGTCTTACATCAACATTACATTTCCAGACTTTGATAACTGCACTGTCGTTATATAAGAGAATGTCCTGATTCTTAGAAAATTCACCTTCCGGTATATTTAGAAGTAAAAGATATGCCTGCAATGTACTGTGAGATGGTTCAGAAAAAAGTCTGTATGTGTGTAAATGTGTAACACGAACAGATGTACATACATATACACGTGCACACAGAGAACAGAACACGATGATAAAGCAAAGGGGCAAGCTTGAAATCATCAGGGAATCTGTGTAAAGGAAAGGGGAATTCTTTACGCTATTTTTGCAACCTCTCTATAAGCCCGAAACCATCTTAAAAAGTTACCCTCCAGGGGTTCCTGGGTGGCTCGGTTGGTTGAATGTCTGACTCTTGATTTTCAGCTTAGGTCATGATCTCATGGTTCGTGGGTTTGAGCCCCACTCTCAGCACGGAGCCTGCTTGGGTTCTCTCTGCCCCTCTCCCATGCACATTCTCTCTCTTTCTCTCTCTCCACACCCCCAAAATAAATAGTTTTAAAAAGAGTTACCCCTCAAAACCTCTTTAATTTCTTTTTCTGGCTACCTTTAAAAAAGGATTCTTTTATTTTTCACGTATTTTATTTTACATCAATTAGGACAAAGTCTGATTCATCATCTTCAGTATTAAAAATCCATTTTGGAGTACATCCTATATCATGTCCTAAAGTTTTTAGGAATAAGCTATGTTTTCCAAGAATATTCAATTTGTTGTTAATTGGTAGCAGTATTTCAGAATAAATTATTTCTCAAGTACATACCCTGAACATAGCTATAGCTAAGTAACTCTATCTAATTTTAAGGAATTTTTATCTTCCCACACAACTCCTTTGTAAGTATATTCCACTCAGAAAGTTCTATTTCCAGTAAAAACTTCAGAAAAGTATTAACACAGTACAACCACTCTCATTATATAAAATCTTCCTTGAATTATTTCCATATTAAAAAAAAAATCTTCACAGGGTCTGACAGAAATTTGGCAAAAGAAATTGAGTTTTAAAAAAGCATGTGGGGATTTGGTTGGGGAGGTGTCATTAGAAAAAAAGGCACAGACATAGATGATGTACAAGGAAAACTGGGTGGTACGGGGGGGAGCTTTCTACCCTGTGATTTGCAGCTTGATGTCGCCTTCCTGTGAACGAGTTTACAGCTACAAGGGAGAACATTTAAACCACATACTTTACAAGGCCCTAGGATCCGTTCTCCGAGAAACCGTGATGGGGAATACAATATGGAGTCCCTGATGAAGATCTAGCCAATGTGGTTGTTACCTTATCTGTGGACGGAACCGGTTGAGGAATGAACGCATAGAATCACAGGGGCCAAACAGGACACAAATAGCACCTGAAGGCAAGTTACTCAGGGAAACATTGGGGTGTGAATGGGCGTTTTGAACTAAACATTTTTTCTAAATGTTTATTCATTTATCTATTTATTTATTTTGGGTGGGTGCAGAGAGAGAGAGAGAGAGAGAGAGAGAGGATCCGAAGTGGACCCATGCTGACAGCAGAGAGCCTGATTCAGGGCTCTAACTCATGAACTGAATTCATGAACAGTGAGATCATGACCTGAGCCATAGTTGGATGCTCAACCGATTGAGCCACGCAGGTGCCCCAAACCAAAAATAGTTTCTTTTTTTTTTTTTTTTAATTTTTTTTTTCAACGTTTATTTATTTTTGGAACAGAGAGAGACAGAGCATGAACGGGGGAGGGGCAGAGAGAGAGGGAGACACAGAATCGGAAACAGGCTCCAGGCTCTGAGCCATCGGCCCAGAGCCTGACGCGGGGCTCGAACTCACGGACCGCGAGATCGTGACCTGGCTGAAGTCAGACGCTTAACCGACTGCGCCACCCAGGCGCCCCAACCAAAAATAGTTTCAATGCTATGAAGATATCTTCAGAAAGACACCAATTAAACCATATATAATATACTCAATTTTTAGAAAATAATAATTCAATTAGGAACAGTAAAAGAGGGACTGAAAAAAACCCAGCCCCTTTTGGTATGGAGTCAATCAAATATTGAAAAGGTCTATTCCACGCAAAGTATTGTAACAGTTAATAGAATCCATTTGGAAAGACAAATATGTTTGAAAATCGGGCTTTGGGGCCTCTTGAATTAGTCTTTGCAAGTCAGAGAACAACTTGTTCCTAACTTTTTGTCCTTTAAACTAAGGTATGTAAAAAAAAAAAAAAAAAAAAAAGAAGGCATGCTGGTAAATGGCAAAATAATGTCCTGCTGATTGTGATAAAATGTTAAGGGATTAGTTTTAGTTTGCTCAGAAACAGATTTCAATATTTTTATGCATTCATTTATTTTCTGATGAACATACTTTAAATTCTGCAAAAGGCTTCTTTTTTTATATGTTAAGAATGAAATCCACATTCAGGCCTCAAAAGGTAAGCAGCTTTTATTATTTTTTAATATTTATTTTTGAGAGAGAGAGAGAGACAGAGTGCAAGCAGGGAAGGGGCAGAGAGAGAGAGGCAGACACAGAATCTGAAGCAGCCTCCAAGCTCTGAGTTGTCAGCACAGAGCCGGACGTAGGGCTCGAACCCACAAACCGCAAGATCATGACCTGAGCTGAAGTCGGACGCTTAACCAACTGAGCCACCCAGGTACCCCCAAGTGGTTATTTTTTTTAATGTAAGGAAAGCATCAATAAAACAGGCAACTGGTGATATTACATCTTAACAGAGGCAGAATAGAGCAAAATGAAGCGACCTTTTGATTTTGATTTTGGAATCCTTCCCTCCTCCACTTGAAAAAGCTCCTATACATCTCAGCTGGGTAACTGTCCTCAAATTAGCTCCCCTTTAGGAGCCTGGATTTCTTCGCTGTAAGGATAAAATGAGGTGATGTATGGATGACTTCTAAGACCATCTGTAAAGATAATTTCTTTTTTTTTTAATTTTGGAGAGAGCAGGGGAGGAGGGAAGAGGGAGAGGTGGGGGGAAAGAGAGAGAGAGAGAGAGAGAGAGAGAGAGAGAGAGAGAGAGAGAGAATCCCAAGCAGACGCCACATTCAGCACAGGGCCCAATGGGAGGCTTGATCCCATGATCCTAGGATCATGACCTGAGCCCCAAATCAAGAGTCAGAGGCTCAACCAACCGAGGCACCCAGGTGCCCCATCCACAAAGATAAATTAAGACTGCTCTGGTAAATAGTCCCTGTGTGCTGAGACAGTCATAAAATTCTGTGCTCCAATTAAAAAGTCAACTGCCTGGTAAGAGACATTTCTCGCCACGTATTCCAAGTGGAAATTTACTTTTATTTACTCTGCTTAGGACTCTGCATGATTTCCGAATCCCAGTGTCTGTGTTTCATCAATGTTGGTATACCCTTAGGCTGTCTCTTCCCCACTGACGTTACTCTCTCCCTCTGTAACTCCTGCTAGATGTACATTAGATTTTCTTACTCTGTGATCCACGTTACTTAGCCTGTCTTTTATAGTTTCTTTGTATTTTTGTACTGTAATTGGGGGCTTGAATTCATAATCAAAATGCACAGTATCCAGCTAAATACTTCTGTCTTTGTGCATAATCTGCTGCTTAATTTGTCCCATCAGCTTACTTCTGTGACTATCTTTTATTTCTAGAAGTCATATATATAGTACTATTTAAAATGTCTTTGGAGTGCCTGGGTGGCTCAGTCAGATAAGCATCTGACTCTTGATTTTGGCTCAGGTCATGATCTCATGGTTCCTGAGATCGAGCCCTGCATCAGGCTCTGTGCTGACAGAGTGGAGCCTGCTTGGGATTCTCTCTCTCTCCACCACTCATGCTCTTTTTCTCAAAAATAAACATTAAAAAGAATGTCATTAACTTTTAATACAACCATTTTCCATATTTTTTATCCCCCATTCTTATTTTAAATTTTTTTTTTTTTTCAACGTTTATTTATTTTTGGGACAGAGAGAGACAGAGCATGAATGGGGGAGGGGCAGAGAGAGAGGGAGACACAGAATCGGAAGCAGGCTCCAGGCTCTGAGCCATCAGCCCAGAGCCCGACGCGGGGCTCGAACTCACGGACCGCGAGATCGTGACCTGGCTGAAGTCGGACGCTTAACCGACTGCGCCACCCAGGCGCCCCCCCCATTCTTATTTTAAAGTAAAAAAATGCTCATTCTTTTAGATTCTTAGGAGTCTGAATTGTTGTTTGTTGTTTCTGTCGACTCTTAATGCATGGTGATTTTGTAATTTTCCACAATGAGTTCCTCTGCAGTGAGGGGCTTCATTGGTGGGAGTTTTGTAAAGGCTGATTAAGGATCACTCTTTCTAGGTTGCTTTCTCCAGGTATCCCGGGTTGTGTTACCAGCCAGGGACAGTTTTTATATTAATTCTCAGCTGAAGAAAACATTCATATGAACCCCAAACCTCAGGGTTAATAGACATATGGTTACAATGTTTCAGGGAAGCCACTTTCTTCCACATAATGTCAAAGCGGAAACAGAAAAACATATCTCTTTGCTACTAGGCAGATTACTACCCCCACCCTCCAATCCATCACTTTCATTTTTTTTTTTTAATGTTTATTCTTGAGAGAGAGAGAGAGAGCTTGCACACCCAAGCAGGGGAGGGGCAGACAGAGGAGACACAGAATCCAAAGCAGGCTCCAGGCTCTGAGCCATCAGCACAGAGCCTGACACGGGGCTCAAACTCAAGGACTGCAAGATCATGACCTGAGCCGAAGTTGGACGCTTAACCTGCTGAGCCACCCAGGAGCCCCACCATCTCTTTTGAGAACAGAGATCTTCAAGGGTCCTGGCTGTATATGAAGCTCTCAGCTCCAATGCCCTATTTGGGTTCCTTGGCTCAGTCTTAACGGCCTCCTTTTCCATCCCCATGTGGCAGTTAAAATTCAAGCCCACTGGGTAACTGCCTCCACCCTGTTCTCCTAAAAGTGCTTTTGATCATACACAATTATTTATGGAACATTTAATGAATGTCAGGTACTGTGCTAACACTTCACATCTTATTTCATTCCATTCTCATAGAAACTATTTTCTCACCTTACAGATGAGGAAACAGAGACATAATTTGCTCAAGCTTATGTAGCAAGTAAGTAGCTGAGATATGAACCCAGATCTCTGCGAATTTGGAGTGTGCACTGTTAATTACCATACACTGCCACTTCTTGGAACTTCTTCCTAGTGCCTAGGCTAGTGCTAAATACAGAACAGTCACTCAAGGACTGTCTGTTGAATGAATATTCTCCTCCAGTGTGGACGTCTGTTATGGGAAATCCTGAGAATAATCAAGTATTTGGCAGATTACTAAGAGTAGAGATAATGTTGAGTGGTACTTATAGTCGTGCTTTATATTTAAATTATTACATTAAAATGCCAGTCTTGTTGACTGTGAAAATGAATTTTTTAGTGATACCAAGACTGAACGCACTGTGTTCAATAATTGTTGTATTTGTCAACACCACCAACAGGATGGAATCCCTCCTTGAGAAGAACTTGTAAGCTGGTGGAGAGCTCAGGTACAGAACATGGTAGGCAGCAAGGCATGATTAATGAATATTTAATAGAAAAAGTAAAGAGGAAAGGGGTGCCTGGGTGGCTCAGTTGGTTAAGCATCTGACTTCAGCTCAGGTCATGATCTCAAGGTTCATGAGTTTGAGCCCTGTGTTGAGTGAGCACAAGACCTGCTTCGGGTGAGCCCTGCTTCTCTCTCTCTCTCTCTTAAAAAAAAAAAAAAAAAAAGGAAGAAGAAGAAAAATTAAAGAGGAAAGAGTAAAAGCTGATCAAGGATCTGCAAAGGTGGGGCGCCTGGGTGGTTCAGTCGGTTGAGCATCTGACTCTTGATTTCAGCTCAGGTCATGACCACATGGTTTGCAAGACTGAGCCCTATTGTCTGGGCTCTGCCCTGACAGCCCGGAGCCTGCTTGGGACTCTCACCCTCTCTCTCTCTCTCCCCCTCCCCTGCTTGCACTCTCTCTCTCAAAATAAATAAATAAACAAAAATGATCTGCAAAGTCAAAGGATGATTATTGTGCCTTTTCTGGTAACACCAATTCACTCCAAAAATTGAGGGTGGGAAGGCAGACACTATTTTTATGTTAAAAGAGATGTTACAGAGCAGAATAAAAACAATACAAAATTCCAAAAAATCTTTAGGTTCAAACACATGACGTCATAGGATGTTTGTCTGTTGTTGGCAATAACCGTCATGATGGAGTCTGAGAATAAAAGCAAATGCTTATACAGTGTTCACTCTGGGCCATGCATATACTTCCTCATATTCTACAACAATTCTATTGGGTGGTTATTAGCAGCACCTCCAATTTATGGGAAGCAAACCCAGGCACTGACAGGTTAAGCAACTCATCCCAGGCCAAACAGCTATCGGAATTGGGGCTCGAACCTGGGCTGAGGGGCTCTGTGTTGTCTCTGATGGCCACAGAGAAGGTAGAATCGGAGGAAGGCCCTGAGGAGGAAGCAGCTGGACAAGTTAGGAGGAGGGGGAGGAAATTGTGACAGTCTTTATTTTATTACCAGGCCTTAGAAAAGCCCAGTTGTGGTTTGAGATGATAGGTAATACAGATTCTATGTTATGGCATTTTCAAAAACTTACTTTTTAAAATGCAAGAAATACCGTAGTTTTTAAAGTATCCGGTGGATACTGTCCTGTGTTTGCGTATTTGTTGCTTCAGGATTTTTCACGAGTTATTTCATGCATGCAGATTATTCCAAGTGGAATTCAAGTGTCTGAAGCAAGAGAAAGTGCCACTTTTTGTGTGACCCTTACCGCTGCACTCCTGAGGCATGCGGCAGGTGTGGACAAATGCTGGCTTAACTGAACTAAAACCCTGAACGAGTCTCTCTTTCACCACCTCTTACCGAAGGAAATCAGTGTAGAAAAAGTGGTCACATCATATAAGACGATATTTAAAATTTACTGCACAATAAAAACCCACAAATATTATCTGGTAGGAAATAGAAATAGAGGAGAAACTCCAAGAGTATTTTTGTCTCTGAAAGACTAAATATGATAAGAACAAGTCAGCAAATTCCAAAAAAAGAAGCATGAATTGGTAAAAAAAATAAATAAATAAATAAAAATTAAAAAAAAATAAAAAAAGGCAAAAAAATTAAATGGGACTACTCTATTTTCTGACCTGGAAAGTTCTGACTTTGTAATTATAAATCCTTGCTGCTCATGCTACACAAATGAAAGAATAAAGGTTAAATATTCAAAGAAAATACAGAAGAACTGTTTCAAATTTTTTTTTTCCAACGTTTATTTATTGTTGGGACAGAGAGAGACAGAGCATGAACGGGGGAGGGGCAGAGAGAGAGGGAGACACAGAATCGGAAACAGGCTCCAGGCTCCGAGCCATCAGCCCAGAGCCCGACGCGGGGCTCGAACTCACGGACCGCGAGATCGTGACCTGGCTGAAGTCGGACGCTTAACCGACTGCGCCACCCAGGCGCCCCCAAAAGAACTGTTTTAAAGATAGAAATGAGACAGATGGAATGAGACCAACATCAAATTTATTTTAAACCGGCTTTCTGTTCTTTCTCTTCAACTACAATTTTACTAGAAAGGTTCACCTTCTCACATTCTTGACTGGATTTCTCCACTAGAGAAAACCATAAAAGGTCATTCCATGCCCATTTAAAAGGCAAAATGTGGGGCGCCTGGGTGGCGCAGTCGGTTAAGCGTCCGACTTCAGCCAGGTCACGATCTCACAGTCCGGGAGTTCGAGCCCCGCGTCGGGCTCTGGGCTGATGGCTCAGAGCCTGGAGCCTGTTTCCGATTCTGTGTCTCCCTCTCTCTCTGCCCCTCCCCCATTCATGCTCTGTCTCTCTCTGTCCCAAAAATAAATAAACGTTGAAAAAAAAAAATTTAAAAAAATAAAAAAAAAAAATAAAAGGCAAAATGAAAATGAAGAATTATGGTCGCCCATATTGAAATTAAGACATGATTTTATCAACAGGACTGCCCTTAAAGTTTTCATTTATTTATTTATCTATTTATTTATTTATTTTAATTTTTAAAAAAGGTTTATTTATTTTTGAGAGACACAGAGCATGAGCAGAAGAGGGGCAGAGAGAGAGGGAGACACAGAATCCGAAGCAGGCTCCAGGCTCTGAGCTGTCAGCACAGAGCCCAACACAGGGCTTGAAGCCATGAACCACAAGATCATGACCTGAGCCAAAGTCAGATGCCCAACTGACTGGGCCATCCAGGCACCCCTGGATTGTCCTAAAAGCTTAAAGGTGAAAGACTATAAAATAATAGAGTGAGCTCAGAGGTCCAAGTCAAAATGGAGATAGAGTTTGAGGCTTTGAGTAATAGGTATACAATAGTGGATGGCGTACAGGCTATCACCCAGACTACTGAGTTTCAGAATCACCTGAGCCCAGAGAATTGTTAGAGGGTCTACAAAGAGAATTAGCACGAGGAGATAAAAGTAGAAGGGAGGGAATAACATGGTGGGGGGAAAAACAATTCTTTGAAAAGAAAACCACGGGCCCAAAATGGTGTCACTTAGGCCAAGTCGCCACACTGGGGCTTAATAACCTAACCTGACTGCCGTTCCAACCTTCCCCAGAAATGCAGTCTTAAGTGGGCAATCTGTCCCATGGACCCTCTCCATCCCCCAGAGGAAGATGAGGTAATCCACTAACAAGACCCTTCTGTCCCAGAAAAAAGGTGACCTCATCTGAAATAATCCTTTTTTTCTGTTCATGACTTCCTTCTCCTGCCTTTTAAAGCCTTTCCCCTTTGTTGCCCTTTGGAGCTCCCCCTACTTGCTAGGTGGGATGCTGCCAGATTCATGAATCAGTTTCTTTATTTTTTTGGTTTTCTTTAAAATTTTATTAAGTCATCTCTACATCCAACGTGGGGCTCAAACTCACCATCCTGAGATCAGGAATCGCATGTTCCACTGAATGAGCCAGCCAAGTGTCCCATGAATCATTTCATAAAGCCCATTAGTTAGATCTTCATATTTACTAAGCTGAACTGTCTTTAATCAAAAATTAAGAGGTATAACCTGTGTCCGAGACTACTCTATTTGAGGAGAGAAAGCACATGCACAAGAAACAGTAAGGGACAAGCCAGTAGAAACTACTGAGTCAGTGAGAAGAAAGTGATAAAGCAGAAAAAACGCTGGGCTGCTAATAGTGAAATCTACATTCTAATGTGAGCCCTGTTAACAACTTGTGTGAAAAGATTTGCAAGACACCTCTCTGAGCTTTAATTTCCTCAGCAATAAAACCATCATGGGCTCTTTAAATTCTAACTATTCATGCCACTGGTTTTCTTGAATGGCTTTAAAAAAAAAAATTATGATAGTCCTTAAGCACTAACATATGGTTTTTACTTAGAATCCCACGTAAAGATGTAAAAACAGAATTTTTATGTGCTTTTAACTCCAGTACAACTATTAAACCAAAACAAATCTAAACATAAAAGTGCTTAAAACAGCAATAAAACTAAAATAGCATTAATTTTCTATCATGCTGCTCTGTAAAAATTAGATTTCTGATCATCATTTGACATACTATCAATTGTGATGACCGTGAATTACTTTGTACTATTTTCTTACAGCTTATCAAAATGAATATTCTAATATATTACTTTTTTTTTCCTTTTTGCACTTCTCTGTATTTTATACATCTTCTGTGATAAATCTGCATTTTTTTCCAATTGAGTTTTTAAAAATCATAGCTTTATTGGGAAATAATTCACAGACCATGCATTTTACACATTTAGAATGCACAACTCAACAGTTTTCAATTATTCACAAAGTTGTGCAACTATGTCACAACACATTTTGGAGTACTGCATCAGCTCAGAACCTCCCCCACTCTCATACCCATGTATCTATTAGAAGTCACTTTCCAGTCTCTCAAGTCCCTCTGCCCCAACTCCAGGCAACCTTCCGTGTACTTTGTGTCTCTATGGATTTGCCTATTCTAAATATTTCACATAAATGTTATCGTACAGTATGGGGTCTTTTATGACTGGCTTCTTCTGTTTAGTGTGATGTTTTCAAGGTACATCCACGTGGTAACATACTACCAATACTTCACTTCTTTCATGGCCAAAAAAAAATTCCATTGTTTCAACATTCTACATTTCATCCATTCATCAGCTGATGGACATTGGAGTTGTTTCTACTTTTTGGCTAGTATAAGTAATGCTGCTATAATCATTCATATACAAGTTTGGTTGGGTTTTTGTTGTTGTTGTTGTTTTCTTTTTCGAACACCTGCTTTCAGTTCTTCTCAGCATACACTGAGAAGTGGAATTGCTGGGTCATATGCTAATTTGATGTTTATGTTTTTGAGAAACCACACTTTCCGCACTTGTCATGCCATTTTACGTTCCCACCAGCAATGTATAAGGGTTCCAATCTCTTTATTTCGAGGTACAAAGTGACATCTCATTGTGGTTTTGATTTGCATTTCCCTGATAGCTAATGATGTTAAGCATCTTTTCATGTGTTTTTTGGCCACCCGTGTATCTTTTTTGGAGAGATGTCTGTTGAGGTATTTTGCCCACTTTTAAATTGATTATTTGTCTTTTCATGGATTTATAAGTTGCATTACTTTTTTTTTTTATGTTTATTTATTTTGAGAGAGGGTGAGTGAGAGAGTGAACAAGGGAAGGGGCAGAGAGAGAGGGAGAGACAGAGAATCCCAAGCAGGCTCTGTGCTGTCAGTGCAGAGCCCGACAGGTGGCTCGATCTCATGATCTATGAGCCATGGATGAACCATGATCCACGAACCATGAGATCATGACCTGAGCCGAAATCAAGAGTCGGATGCTCAACTGACAGGGCCACCCAGGCGAGCCATTGTTGCATTACTTTTATACTCAGAAAAAACTTTAAAAAGTCTTGAACATACGCTAGTTTAATTACTAAGAATGTGACAGGGTTGATACAAAAACTGAGAGTGGTGTTAGTAAAGAAACTGTCCCCATTCCTGGTGTACTCCTTTATCCACCTGTGGGCAGGCAGGCTGATTTAGCTGGTAAATTTGGTAATAACTAAGCTTGCCACCTTCTTCCTCAAGTGAGCCCATCCGCAGAGAACACACTCTGCTCTGCTCTGCTGTTTTAGCTGGCAGGCAGCCGGGTAGGAAAAGACACGGAGAAGACGAAGGGTGAGCCAAAATATTAGACAGACGGACACGAAGGACGGGTGGGATGGGACAGGCACTTCGATGCAGACACAGAGACCAGGAGTTTGTAGAGGAAACGACAAAAGCTTGGCTGGATGGGAAAGGCGTGAGAAGTGGCTGGAGGCTGACTCCAGGTGTCTTGTCTGCTCACACAGCCCTGTTCCAGCTCAAATCCCAACTCCAAAGCCTTTCTCCCAGTCTCTCGGCAACCCTTCTAACTTTATTTCCCACTAGCCTTTTATAAAACCTTTCCCTGGCTACAATGGACCACTTATTTACCTCTAAAATTAACAAGGATTTTTAAAAACAAGGTATGTAATACTGGTAAGGGTTCAATGAAATACACATTGGCACATGTTCAAATTGAATGTAAATTGGCACAACTTACAGAAAACAATTTTACAACATGCAGCAAGAATAATTTTTTTAATAATTTTTTTAATGTTTATTTATTTTTAGAGAGAGACAGAGTGCAAGTGGGGGGTGGGGCAGAGAGAGGGGGAAGACACAGACTCTGAAGCAGGCTCCAGGCTGTGAGCTGTCAGCACAGAGCCTGACGTGGGGCTCGAGCCCACGAACTGTGAGATCATGACCTGAGCCGAAGTCGGACACTCCACCGACTGGGCCACCCAGGTGTCCCAACACTTCATTTCCTTGGTCAATGACAGTACGAGTGATTTTTTTTTCTCTTTGGCACTCTTCTGTATTTTGCATATTTAAAGATATATTTTTATACTAAATAAAAATGTTTTAAAGTTGAATAAAGAACACACATTTAAAAAAAAATCACCAGGAATGCTAGTAGTAATCTAAATATTAATATTGTTCATTTCTTTCAAAAGAAAATAATATAAGTAAATACAAGAGTATCACACAAATTTAGCAGATTTAAAACACACCATTTACTGAGTGCTTTCTGTAGGTTAAACACTGTGGAGGTTAAACACTTTGACATACATTTTGGAACGTGTGTTTATCCATCGTCTCAGAAGTAAGTCATTGCTTCATTTGCTCTATTTGAGAACCATCAAAGAGTTGCCTTATATATTTGCCAGTAACCTTGAGAAACAGGAGTTTCTACAAAGCCAGTTTTTAAGGGCACAAAGTATAGATCTCTATGGAGGAATATTACAGATCTTAGAAATAAACTCATCTGAATGGTTACAGAATTTGTCCCTATATGTTTACCAAATCCTAAGTCAAAAAGGTGGCATCTGAAATTCTGGTAAAATGAAAAAATAAAAATCTACACAATATTTACTGAATTAATTATAAATTATACTAACCAGAAAAGTTTTTCATGCAGTTTTCCTTTACTTTCTAAAAAAGTTAAAATGAATCTACATACATAAAGCTGTATACATTCTTGGGACTTGCATTTTTCATCAAATGTTTTAAACGCTGACTTCCACTGCATTTCTCACAGTACTTACTATTAATACTGATCACCTATGGGTTCAAACATTAACCATTAAGCTGATAGGAACCAATGCTAGGTTTGGATTCATTCACAAGCCACCATATTTCAAAATTATTCATCAAAATGGGTATGGATGCTGTAATGTGTACACACACATGTATACTGTAATGTGCAGGTTCGTATGGATATTAGTAAAATTAAGGAATGAACCCAACTAAGATAAAGAACATAATCCATACAGCATCAAACACAATTTTAACACTATTTTTAAATTACAAAACCTAAGCCAGGAGTTCTCTAGCTTAGTTTCTATTGTTCTTTTGAACAAGAAGTAAAAACTCACTGATTCTATCATTTCCAAAGTTATTAGGAAATTTCAGTATGAGTTGAGGCTGCTATATTTACTTTCAATGAAGGCTCTCATTGTTTCACATGGCCCTTTCAATGCATCCTGCATACCTAAGGGGCAGATCATTCATTTGAAAACAATTACTTTGTGTTTTACAATAAAAGCAGTGGCTTGATACACTTGTGGAATGACTATCTCACCAAGTCTCAAAGTTCCACAGCGACATCTCACCATCCGGTCAGTGTAGCTAGTATCATCCCAGTCGTATGTTGTTACTGGCACCCAAACAATCTCTTCACTTCAGATGAGTCCCAGCCATCTCCAACATGCCGCTACCAACGTCCCATTATGTGGCCCTAACTTCCGGTCCTTTTTACTGTCAATCACTCCCACCTCCATTTCCCAGTCCGAGCACATCAAGGACTGCAGACTCCTGCAATTCCGTCTGACCTAACAGTGACATATTGATTTATATCTAGAGCATACTGAAAGTTAACTGAAAGGCAGGAAGAGAGACGGGTGTAAAAGTGACTATGATTTAAGTTATTCAAGAGAATGTATTTTGATGGGGTTTTGGGAAAAGAATAAATGCCAGAGCAAGGCAGCTTACTCTAGGTAACAAATTCTAATAAAAGGATAAACCAATAGAGAAAAAAATTCGTCCCAGAGAAGGATCCCTTATGTTGCGTTAGAAGATTGTTGGCAGGGGCGCCTGGGTGGCGCAGTCGGTTAAGCGTCCGACTTCAGCCAGGTCACGATCTCGCGGTCTGTGAGTTTGAGCCCCCGCGTCAGGCTCTGGGCTGATGGCTCAGAACCTGGATCCTGTTTCCGATTCTGTGTCTCCCTCTCTCTCTGCCCCTCCCCCGTTCATGCTCTGTCCCTCTCTGTCCCAAAAATAAATAAACGTTGAAAAAAAAAATTAAAAAAAAAAAAAAAAAAAGAAGATTGTTGGCAGAGGGGTGCCTGAGTGGCTCAGTCAGTTAAGCATCTGACTCTTGATTTTGGCTCTGATCTCATGGTTTGTGAGTTCAAGCCCCACATCGGGCTCTGCACTGATAGCATGGAGCTTGCTCGGGATTCTCTCTCCCTCTCTCTCTTCCCCTCCCCTGCTTGCTCTCACTCTCTCAAAATAAATAAATAAACATAAAAAAAAAAAAAAGATTGTTGGCAGCATACGATTTTCCCCAGAGATGTTTTATGTCAGTGGCAAGTATTCCCTAATGAAAACACACATGATAAAAAGAGACAGTACTATAAAATATACTCTAGTATAGCCTAGGTCTGTGCACTCAAAGTATACTTGCACTCAGAATTTCTTCCTGACAAATCCATCAGACATCTTCAGCAGGATGAGAGATATCAATGGATTTTGACTCTAAAGTAAAGCTTCTGTTCAACTTTAATTATAGAAAAAATACTTATCTTTGAATAACGCCATTTTCCTCAACTTAAAATTTATCTACCTTTTCTTCTCTTTGGAGCATTACTACTTTTGTAATAGGGAAGGAAGGAGAGGCAAGAGGGAAGGAGTAACATTTGTATTCCTCCCCCACTTCAAGTTTATAACAGACTATGACCTGCTCCGACTTTTGAACTTTCCATAGAAGATAGAAGAATAGAAAGAAACCAAAAGGTGAGGTAAGGCACAATATGCTGTAGTGGCATTCTGGATACCATCTCACATACTCTGAAGAGCTAGAACAGAGTGGAGACTCTCCAGCAAAGGCTGCACAAAGTACATGGCTTTATACAAAGTACTGGACAAGCACACGGAGGCTTTAGTTGTAAGACAGGCATTCTTAGAATATTTGTTTCCTCAATATTGATAAGTGTTTCCTCAGTCTTGAAAAGGGCTTCTGGAGCAGAGTTTTTGCTTATAAGCTTTTTGCACATGTAGGTATGTATACTCTTTGAACTTGTCAGCGAAGGCAAGCCATTTTGACAAAGGTCAAAGTCTGTTGGAGTTCACTAGCGAATCCCCAGGTATACAGCTAAAAAAGGACAAAAAGCCTGTAGGCATCAAAATCTACAAAATTATAATTAAATAAGAGGCCCCTTGATAGAAGTAAAAACTACCTCCTGATTACATATTCTTTTATTTCGGGTGAATAAGAAATAGATCGTCCTTTGGCTAGTGAAAATATGAGCTTTGCTTGATAAAGACACAGGCGATCAATTTTTAAGCTTGAGCTCAGATATGAGACGAAGAAGACAAACCATTTTTTGTCTTCTCAGTCACAAAACATATACGATTAAAATAAGCAAGTCACGGGGGCGCCTGGGTGGCTCAGTCGGTTAAGCATCCGACTTCAACTCAGGTCACAATCTCGCAGTCGGTGAGTTCGAGCCCCACGTCGGGCTCTGGGCTGACAGCTCAGAGCCTGGAGTCTGCTTCCGATTCTGTGTCTCCCTCTCTCTCTGCCCCTCCCCCGTTCATGCTCTGTCTCTCTCTGTCTCAAAGATAAATAAACGTTAAAAAAAAAAAAATTAAAAAAATAAGCAGGTCACAGAACCTTGTTTCTAATTCTGGCTCTTTACATTGCTTCCACGATGCTTTACGTATGACTCTGTCAGCATGGCAAAGAACTCCACAACAATTTTTTAACTACTGGAGCAAAAGGAAGAAAGTGATTATAAGCTGTTGAAGAAAATAAAGCCTGCCGACTGAATCTGGATGAAGAAGTCACAAATGGGCAGACAGCCTTTTCCTTTCTGATCAGAATAGTTTCACAAACTTCTATTTCCCTTTTTATCTGAGCTGCATTTGAGGGAGGAAATCACAGATTAGTGGGTAAGAGTCCTTTGAAGACCTAAGTAAACTGTTTTCATGCTCCACCAGCAGGGGAAAAACAAACTGAAGTAAACTTTGGTGTTTCATAAGGTACAGAAGAAATAACTCCACTAGGGGGCTTCAGTAAATAAAATACATATCCACAAAAATAAGTTCTCATTAAAAAAACCATAAGCAATGTTTTTCAGTTCATCTGTAAACTCTTAAGATTTAGCTGCACAGTGGTAATATGTGCAGAAGGGAAAAACAGTGGAAAAAGCAATGCATGCACAAAATAAAGTCAGTGGTATGCTCTCAAATACCCAGGAACAACATCATTCTTTTTTCTTTTCTTTTTTTTCTTTAATGCTATTTTTTAGAGAGACAGATCGTGAGAAGGGGAGGGGCAGAGAGAGAGGGAGACAGAATCTAAAGCAGGCTCCAGGCTCCGAGCTGGCAGCACAGAGCCCGATGTGGGGCTCGAACCCACGGACCGTGAGATCATGACCTGAGCCGAAGTCAGACGCTTAACCGACTGAGCCAGAACAACATCCCGGTGACCCAGGAACAACATCATTCTTAACTTTATCATAAAGTTTACATATTTTAAGGAAATTATTTGTTTCAAAATCTGTAATATAAAAGATCTTTAAAATGTTAGTTTGCCTTCATTCAAATTAGAAACCCACAGCCACTTAATTCACCGAGTTTTCTAGATGCAGCAAACACAGAAAAAACCAGCAATTACTTAGGTAGTGGTCTTACAGGAAAAACAGGCTAAGTAATTAGGAGCATTAACAGGACAGTTACAAAATATTGCTAATTCCTGAAATCTCTTAGGTACCGTCTTTTCAAATGTCAAAAGGCCAATGTCAATAAAGGTGACAGTATTTGTCACATACTGCTCCAGCAATTCCTCCCACGGTCAAAAGGAAGACTAAACTTAATGTGTCAGTATTTTGACAGACACGTACTATCTTTCCTTTCCACATGGCTAATGATGGAAAACAGGAAGTAGTAAGAGATGGCAGGGAGGAGTGATGTGATGGCAAAAAGTTTCCATCTCCAAACATGTTGGCACAATCTCCCAACTGTGACTAAAACAATGTAGGAAATCTCAAGCTATCATAATATTCAGAAGTTTTACATTTTTTTGCTTTTTAGATTGCTCGGACAGAGCTTTTATTTTTATTTTATTGAGATGCAGTTGACTATTGATGTATTTCTTCAAAGAATACTATAAATAAATCATTTGAAATGCATGAAAAACAAAAGTATTCCCTCGGTAAAAGGGAATATAATTTCCCCCAAGGGAATGATTCCTAGATAAAGAAAAGCCTGTATTTGTGTGAATCTTCAGGGCCCTAAACTGGAGAGAATGCTCACAACAGTATCAAGACACAGATACACTGAGTGTAGAATTTCTCGATAAAAATATAATCCTTGGAGAGGCCACTTAAATCATTTAAGAGCTTTTTTAAAAAATGAAAATTGCCAAACTCTCAATTATTTTTCCTCAAATTAAAAAAACCTGCTAAGACTAATTTGTAGGAACTATATTCTTTCTTATCCAAAGAAAATGGTGCCAATAGACAGTCATCTAGATTTAGATACAAATGAAAACACTGTATTTTCCTGCTATGATGTGCATCTATGTGTGTCTCAGGAAACAAGCAACATCCAATCATTACGTATTCCCCAGGTCTGTCTCTGATCTTTTAATACTCCACACAATGCCAACACTGTGACAGCTCTATAATGACTAGATTTTAGAGGGATTTGGCTTACTGAACAGGTAATTTAAGATTTCTTTATACCATAAGGGTTGGGGAGGAGGCATATTTCTTATATTAGATTACACCAAATATTAATTAGGGCTCCTGATGAATTTCGACAATGAATTTTAATATTAAATGTAGATGTAAACAGTGCAAAGTAGTATTAGGGGAAGTTTAATAGAATATATAAGAGAAGAACAATGATAGGTCCTATTGATCCCACTGAGGTCAGTTAGCCGTAAGGTTAGTTTTCCAACAGGGTTATCCTTCGGTTTTAATAGCTCTGAACAAGAGATCGTTCCATGCAAATCACCATCCCTGTTGCAAAAACAACTTAAAGCTCGTACATAGTCAGCATGTCCGTAGTTTTGTATCGAAAGTGCCGTATTTCCTTCTAACTTTATCTAAACCACCATACATGAGTTACTTGTTTGCTCGTAACCAGGCTCCTAGTATTTTTGAACCAAAAAACATACCCTTTCTTTCTGAATTTTGCTGAAAAGATTTTCTCTTTCCTTTGACAAGAAATGCCATCATGCAGAGAAGCACATTTATACCCATTCAAGCTCTCCCTACTTAGTAACACAGGTAAAGGAAACAGAGAGTCACAAAGCATCTTGACACATTGTTGACATGCAGATGTAAATAACTGTAACAATGACACCCCAGGAAATGACTGAGCACCCTAGTCATCTTACAACCTCCACCAAACATGCACTTGTCCACCTGTTTATCCTACTCAGGGTTAAGACAGTCATCTCCAAGAGGAAGAGACTTCTTGGAACTTTCTTCCTGCACAGAAACTTCTCAGTTTGGAAAAGAAAAGAAAAGAAAAGAAAAGAAAAGAAAAGAAAAGAAAAGAGAGGAGAAGAAAGAAAAAGAAAGAAAGAAAGAAAGAAAGAAAGAAAGAAAGAAAAAAGAAGGAAGAAACTTCTCAGTTTGACTATCACAGCACTTTAAGAAAAGGATTTTTAAACTTACCCTATTGGATTTACCCCAGACTCTCAGGATAGGAAGACATCCTAAAAATCATGTAGCAATACTGTCGCTACGAGCTGCCCAATAAGATCCTAGCCATTTGCCAGCTACATGTGGCTACTGAGCGCTTGAAATGTGGGTAGTCTGAACTCACATGTACTCTAAGTATCAACACCAGCTTTTGTAGATTTAGTACGGAAGAATGTAAAATATCTCAGTCTCAATTTTCCAAACATTCCATTTGAAACTGTATGGTTTAAGTACAATATATTAAAGTTAATTTCACTTGTTTCTTTACCTTGTGAATGAGACTAGAAAACTTTACATTGCTTACGTAGCTTGCATTACAGCTGGATTGTCACAGACCTGCCGTCCCTTCCAGCACTGTTTACAGACCTACAGACTTAGTGCTGATAGCAAATAGGAGTATCTATCACTGGACATTTCCCAATTACAACTGCCAGTTAAAAGCCAAAAGAAAAAGCAGTTATTTTCTCGATCAGTTGATATTATCAAAAATAACTTAAGAAGAGTATAAAAATAGAATCACTTTGCCCTGACACCGTTTTAAGGAAGATTACTTCAAAGGGGAAAAAATAGCACAGGACGCAAAAACCACACCTCTGAAGAAACTATGATGGGAAATAAGCAAATCATGTTTTTCTAATACAGTAGATCTGAATGCTGATTGTAAGGCACACCTTTAAAGGGAAATTAACATTTATTTCCTTTCCAGTACCTAGGGCCTCAGAAAAATAAAATGTGTAAGATTGTGTCTTTATTATTGAAGCACCTTCAACCACAAACAACCATTAGCATTATAAAAAGGGAAATAATTATCATAACCTCATGCTCCTGTCCAAAACAAACAAACAAACAAACAAACAAACAAAAACCCCAAAACCCAAAACGACTCAAAAGCAAAATAAGAAACATCAACTTCTCTAGGGCTGAGCAGGCTACCTTTCTTCCACAAATCTTTGAAATAAGAAAATATATTTTTAAATAAATATTTTGTACAATTTTTAAGTGTATTTTAAACATGAAAAATTCAAAATCAATTTCTAGATTTCTTCCTCTATCATGACATTTTTCTTCTTTATTTGATTTAAAAACATTCAGGCCTCCGGGACTTTTAAGGGAAAAAAATCCAGTGTATTTCAGAATCTATGAAAATATCTTTAAAAGGATAGAGGAGGTGACAGCTCATTAAAGAATCGTGGGGGAAAGCTTCCTTCGGTGTTCAGAGCATGCAAGAATCACTTCTAGAAAACTGTCAATACAAAAAATGAATTTGAGGAAATTTAGATCAACGATTCCCCACGGCTTCCACAACAGCTGATCAGATACTTTCTATAGTGTCCTAGCAAATTTATCATCCAAAAAAAGGAGGGGGGGGGGGCATATTTGCTTGTCAATTTCTTTATCCATTTTGAGATTCATCAGCTGGGTATAATCCTCAGACTTCAATTCGCCAGGTGATACATTCCTCAGAAACCTTTTTCTTGTGCATTTAAATACCAAGCTCAATTACGCCGCGAGCACAGTAAGCAGAAAGGATTGTACATATTTTCACAGGGTGTTGATTGGATGCGGTTTCCTGTCCTGGTGTAAAGAGTGACGGGCCAATCTCTTTCTGAGCATAATCCTTAAACACTGAAATCACTCTCAAAGAATCGAGCCTTCTAACACTGCCCAAGAGGTAAAAGACTGCCAAAATTTCCATTAGAGCATCCTATTTTTAGAGTCCTTGGAATTGGTCTTCAAAATTGCATTCCGCGGCACGTATCTGAATAAGTTTACGGAGGGATCAAAATAAGCATCCTAAGGTCGCAACCTTCCTAAGCCTAGAAGGGGATTTAAAGCGTTCAAACTGTAATTTTTTTATAACCTTAACTTTAAATCTTATCAACACGCGAGTTACAAACGAGCATTAAGGTAAATACCGGCCCAGAAGGAGGTACGGCAGGGAGACACTCGGCGGCGCTCGGTGGAGGCGGGGGCGCAGGTACGAAGGCAAAGCGGGGCCACCCCCGAGGGCGCAGAGCCAGAGCCCGGGCCGTGGGCTGCTGCCGCGGGGAGGAGGCGCGGACACCCGGGCCGGGGGGACGGGGGGCGCGCCGGCGGGCGCAGGGGGCGCGGGGCTACACCTCCCCGGCAGCGCAGAGGCGGCGCGCGGCGCACAGCGCGGGGGAGGCGCGCGGGGTCCCGGGGGCTTTCCACCCCGGCCGCCAGCCGGCCGCTGCCCCGCACCGCTCTCCCTCTCCCTCTCCTCACCTGGGAGTCGGAGGCGACCGGAGGGCTACGGCTGCGCGCCGGGTCTGTCTCCAGCCCCGCTCGCTGACATGGCGGCCGAAGCGCTGTCACAGAGCCTGCTCGGCTCTCCCGCCGCTCCGGTGGAGACACCTTCTGCCTTCCCGCCCCGCCTCTCTCTGCGCACCCTTCCCGGCGGGCCGGCGGGCGGCGGGCAGCCCGCGACCGCGGAGCATAGAGCGCGAGCGGCTAGAGAGGAAGCGCAGGGACAACCATAGAGTAACAGGTCCAGACACAACCCGGATGGTCCGTCTCTCTCCACGTCCGTCCACTCACAATCCTCCGGCGACTGCACCCGGACGGAAGCGGAAGTGAGGGAAGTGGCAAGAAGCAGGGAGCGTTCGCATGCGCGGTTTGTAGTGTCTAGTACCATCCGCCCTAGTGGGGTGGTAGGCAGGTGTGGCACGTGGGCTGCCCTGTACGGAGTTCGTTGACGATGTGACGACCCCGGGCGACATTGGGACAGACGTTAGAGGGCGAGGATGTCGGTCCCGCGGCTGATGCTGTCATCCTTGCCCGGCGCTGGTCGCTTTTGCGTTTTGGGGTCCGGAGCGGCGAGGTGGAAGAGCGTCCGGGCGCGGAACCGCCGCGGCTTGTCCGACCTCCACCCGCAGCTGTCGCCCAGCCAGGGTTTCAGAGACTCGCCCTCGTGGCTGCCCAAGAACCGCTCAGAGCCCCGGAGTTACATAACCAATCCGAAACTCGCCACGACCTTGGTGCAGATACTGCAGAAAGAGAACAGAAACCGTCACCAGCTCTTCCTGGAGTGCAATCCAGGTGAGTCCGTCGTGGACTGCGTTTTCTTGGACGTTCGTGACTAGTGCCTATTGTACTGGTTGCCCACGCGATGCTGTTTAAGACCTGGCCCCTTGAAGCAGCTTGTATGGACTGTGGTGATCATGACACCATGAAATATTTCTGCAGCAGTTTGCACTTTACACACATTTGGTAATACCTGCTCTTAGCTTTTACCATCTCCTCAAAATACTTGCAAGCGCCCCCCCGCCCAGAACTTTTATCTAACCTTTGTATAGGTGTCCTAGAGACCGTAGCAGGATGTCAGAACATAAGATTTAAAGTTTATTTATGTACGTAATCTCTACACCCGGCGTGGGGCTCGAACTCTGAGATCAAGAGAGTCTCACAGTTTTCTGAGTGAGCCAGCCAGTCGCTCCTGAAAAATACTTGTTTAAAGTAGCACTTTCTGTCGTGGGTCTGTTTTGTTTAGGTTTTACAGTATCTTTCGTGGTTAGGGTATCTGGGTAGTCCATGAATAATTGGTACGCTAAAGGCACCTTGTCTTGTTTGTTTTTCCAAGACACAGTAAAGCTTTGTGATTGAGAGGCTTTTCCGGCTTTGACAGAACGGATTCAAAGTCCAGCAGCACTGTTTATCAGCTGTGTTGAGGCAAATGCTGTTATCTAATCCCCAGTTTCCTTACATGTAAAGAAAAAGTGCAGGGGCGCCTGGGTGGCGCAGTCGGTTAAGTGTCCGACTTCAGCTCAGGTCACGATCTCGCGGTCCCTGAGTTCGAGCCCCGCGTCAGGCTCTGGGCTGACGGCTCAGAGCCTGGAGCCTGCTTCCGATTCTGTGTCTCCCTCTCTCTCTGCCCCTCCCCCGTTCATGCTCTGTCTCTCTCTGTCCCAAAAATAAATAAACGTTGAAAAAAAAAATTAAAAAAAAAAAAGTGTAATACCTACTTTGGGGATGTGGGAATCAAAATTAGATAATACAGGTAAAATATCTACTTTAGTAAATGATATTGAAAGAAATTGTTTCTTTTGCAAATGAACGTTTTGTTCTGTTAATATACTAGGTCCTGGAATCCTGACCCAAGCATTACTTGAAAGCCAGGCCAAAGTGATTGCCCTTGAGTGTAACAGAACTTTTCTTCCACATTTGCAGGTATATTTTTAGTTTCTAAAAAAAAAAAAAATTTTATTGCTCAGTCAGCTATCTTTGAGTATTTAGGAAAGTAACAAGCACACAATGTATTTTTTTAGACTCACTTTTAGGGGCCATGCTGTACATACATTGTTATCCCCAGGGACTAGAGCATAGTATAGTAAGTATCAGTAAGTGATAATATCACGGTATCTATGCTCATTGAATGACTAAGCGATTGGAGTCCTGAGATTTATTCTCTGGGTGTACCTCTGCTACAGACTAGATGGAGGACTGAACAAAGTGTATAACTGGTATCTCCAGGGTTCTTTCCTCATCTCTAGTAGGGTATCCCGTGCCTCTGCTTTCTGTGAACTTAGAATCTAATTGGAGGGCTACGATTAGATCAACGGGACTCTGTTAACTCTGGATTTAGGGCTTCCGAGGCAAGGAAGGTGTGGTATAGTCAGATACAATTGCATGCAGTGAAAGCATTATCCAAATGGATTTTTCAGTGAATTCTGCTTCCTTGTATAGCAGATCCCTTCACAGAACAGTGAAGTGGACATTCCTTACCTCACTGCCAGCCTCCTTCCTTCTCTTTCCCCTCCCTCCTCAAGTCTCTGGATTCAGTTTAGGAACCTTATACCTCTCTGTGCTAAATTTCTGAAACCATGTGAAATGGAATGATTTAAAAGTGCAGGATGACAACAAAAAATTATGCAAATGTACCAAATCCTTTTTTTCTTAATTTTTTAGTACAACTGTGCATGTTAGATGGTTGTTACTGTACAACTGATTGCTTTGAAAAGAAATCAAGGTTTTCCAGGTTATTGAATTGATGCTGAATCTACTGGAATTCCAAAACCATGAAGAGTTTAAAAGACAAGATTATTAAAAGACTGAAGATCATGAAGTGTGGGTTCGTGAGTTTGAGCCCCACATCAGGCTCTGCACTGATGGTGTGGAGCCTGCCTGGGATTCTCTTTCTCCCCCTCTCTACCCCCCACCAAATAAATAAATAAATAAATAAATAAATAAATAAATAAATAAATAAATAACAAGATCATGAAGTGTGATTTAGTAAACATAGCCACCTGTAATTTCAGTTTCACTTTGGGAATTGAAAGCTTTTATTTTGATCCTTTATAAAAGGCCGACTTTTGAAGAGTGATCTGCATGTTCACAAAATAATTAAGATGGCATTAAAATGTCTTTTTATTTACTTTCTTATCCTATAACACAATAGTTGCTTTTTTGTACGATCAAGGAAAGTGTTCATTTGAAAACAATGATTGAGTGAAAGATGGAAGGTTGGGGGCTACAAAGGTCATGACATACAGTATTTCTTACAGGAATATTAGTCATAAAGTTTCCTGAAACTACAGTGTAAGCACAAAATCCATCTCTGACTAAATCCAGTCTTTGATTAGAACTAGTTCATGTTCCAGTTCAGGCTTTTATTTTCTTTCTGACTCCTCTTTCCCCCTCTCTGCTCAACACTAACTTGAGCTCAGCCCTTAGTACCTGTTCTTTCACTCTTATTAACCATCATTATGATGGAGTGAAAAACCATTCAAATAAGGTTTTGTGTGAATTCATCTATCTGCCAGAATAAATGAGAAGGAACCATTTAAATAGAAGTTTTGTGGCCCTAAATCCCAGCTTTAAAGTGGTGCTCTTAGCAGACATTGCTTCTAGCCCCCCAGAGTTTGTTTCTAAACACTGAAAAGATTTTTCAAAGATGATGAAGGCTGGGGCGCCTGGGTGGCGCAGTCGGTTAAGCGTCCGACTTCAGCCAGGTCACGATCTTGCGGTCCGGGAGTTCGAGCCCCGCGTCAGGCTCTGGGCTGATGGCTCAGAGCCTGGAGCCTGTTTCCGATTCTGTGTCTCCCTCTCTCTCTGCCCCTCCCCCCCGTTCATGCTCTGTCTCTCTCTGTCCCAAAAATAAATAAACGTTGAAAAAAAAATTTAAAAAAAAAAAAAAAAGATGATGAAGGCTTAGGATTTTTATCTAACTTTAGAACCCCCACCCTCTCTCATAAATTCCCAAGACTCTGCATTAACAGTGTTTCGAGTGGGAACAGTTTGTTTTCCTGTCTAGATGTGCTAGAGATAGTTTTCAAATTGTAGCCTATGATAATAAATCATAATATATCCCTGCTGAAAATGGAAACTGTTGTTGCAGAAATAGCTGTACATGTTCAGCTGAAGAGATAACTTCTGTGGTAAGCTGTATGGTATTTCAGCAGAGACAGAACAGTCTTTTCAGATCAGCCTGAATGTCAGCTCTAGCCCTCGCTACCTTTAAGACTCTCTGGCAATTAAGTAATTTAACCTGTTTGACTTTGGTTTTTCCTTTTCTCTTACGGAAAATAGAGACAGTAATACCTACTTGTAAAGAATCTTGTTGCAATTGAAATAAGCTAAACTGCTTCCTGTCTTTGAATCCTAAATGCGACCAAGTTCAATTTTAAAAGGTGATTTCACTATTACTGTGGAACTAAATTATTTTGGCGTTTTGGCTGTTATTGTCATTACCATTATTGCATGGTAAGCGATAGATGCAAAAACCAACATGTACTTTCAAAGTACGAGTGGAGCAAGGTCTTTTTTGTTTATTTTTGAGAGAGAGAGACTTTCCCCTCACAGAGCTGGGGCTGGGGAGGGGCAGAGAGAGGAGGACAAAGAATCCAAAGCAGGCTCCAGGCTCCGAGCTGTCAGCACAGAGCCCAATGCAGGGCTCGAACTCACAAACAGTGAGATCATGACCTAAGCCAAAGTTGGATGCTTAACTGACTGAGCCCCCCCAGCGCCCTGGGAACAAAGTCTTAAAGTGTGCATTCTTACATTCCTATCAAACCAAAATTCATTACATTTTCTTAGTTACAAAGATTAAAATACGACGCTTGAGTAACTTGTGAGGTTACTTTATTGCTGTATATATAGAACAATTTGTAGGACTTTCAAGATGATCTGTTTGTAAGATATCCATCCAGTGAGTGTTCTTTTTCTCTAGCTGGCCTAACACCACACTTTTCTGGTTTTCTTCCTCACATTTTTTACTTCTTCTCAACTTCTTGTGAGACCTCGGGGTTAGTTACTCCATCCTCAGGCCTAGTCTTCTGTGATTCTCCCTAGGGGGTCTCCTCTGCACCCCTGGGTTTAATAACCTTCAACAAGCCAGTTCTCACCACTTTATGTCATTAGCCTAGACCATTCCACTGATCCCCCCTGTCAGGCCTACAACTTTCTGCCTGACGTCTCCACTTGGACCGCCTAACAGGTGTCTCAGGATTAACACGAGCAAAAGTAAATTTCCACCCAGGCTGTTGCTTCTGTCATTCTCAAGGGTCCCCTCGAAAATGATCATTAGAATTTACTAGATTTAAATAATATTTAGAGGTTGTAATCAAGCACTTAAAAATAGTTAGCTTTTTTGTTTCGTAACTTTAAATTGTACATTCTTGAAACTTTGGTATGTATCAACAGAATTTTCTGTGCATGAGAACCTCATTATATATAGCACATCGTAGTGCCCTCTTTGATTTTTTTGTAACTTCAGATTAGAGAAAAAATGATGGGGGGCACCTGGGTGGCTCAGTCGGTTAAGCGCCCAACTCTGCTTAGGTCATCATCTCACAGTTGGTGGGTTTGAGCCCTGCGTCGGGCTCTGTGCTGACGGCTCAGAGCCTGGGGCCTGCTTCAGATTCTGTGTCTCCCTCTCTCTGCCCTTCACCAGCTCACGTGCTCTCTCTTTTTCTCTCTCTTTCTCAAAAATAAGTAAACATCAAAAAAATTTAAAAAGAAAAAAGGATAAGAATTTCTTGAAAGATTTTTGTGTTGGGGGCTTTTTCTTAGTAATATTGTGCGTTCCTCACTTTTCCGGCATTATTTAATTTCTCTTAATTATGTTAATTTTTAGGGTAAATTTTTTGAAGTAGATCTTTGAATTGCTACCGAGTTTGCATATCACGGAAAATCTTAAACATGTCTCTCTGTCTCTCTTTAGTCGCTGCGAAAAAAGGTGAATAGAAAACTAGAAGTGGTCCACTGTGACTTCTTTAAACTGGATCCTAGAAATTCTGGAATAGTAAAACCTCCCATCATGCTTTCAGAAACACTTTTTCAGAATTTGGGAATAGAAGCACTTCCTTGGTCAGAAGGTAATTTTGTCATTCACTGTCTCAAATGCCTTATAATTTGCCACCTTTCTCAAGCAGTACACCTTGTCTGTTAAAGAGATCTGTGTACTGTCCAGATGGTATAGTTTGTGTTGACTGTGGCTTTCCACTCACATGGATACACTTAGAGCCATTCTGCAGAGGCCAAGTTCCCTATCGAGGAAAGATGCCGTACCTGAGTTGTAATTGAAATGATAGTTTGTTAACTTGGTTTGACTCAATGAAATATGATCTTTGGAAGAAATTTAAACAATTTATTCAAATATTTTTCCTTGTGTTCTTAACAGATAACCCATTAAGAGTAGTTGGAATCTTCCCAGCTAAAAATGAGAAAAAGATACTTTGGAAACTTTTGTATGACCTGTATTCTTCTACTTCTATATACAGTTATGGACGAGTACAGCTAAATATGTTTATTGCTGAGAAGGAATACGAGGTAGGTTATTAACAAGTCACTGAGTAGCTTTTGTTTTGAAAGAGTCCTGTGATTTTTGTCTGCGTAGTCTTAATCTGTATGACTTTAATTTGAGCTCATGACACTTGAGAGTGTTGAGATTGTTTTAAAATTTCTATAGAGCAGTCTTTAGGTTTGATTTTTTTAAGTTTTTTTTTTGTGGTTAAACATACAAGATATAATATTTATCATTTTAAGTTTCAAAGCGTCCAGTTCAGTGGCGTTAAGTCTGTTCACGTTGTGGTCCAGCCATTAACCACCATCTGTTTCTTCTCAGAAGTTGTTCATCATCCCACACCGAATTAAACATCAACTCCCCACCTCCCCCTTCCCGAGTCTCTGGCAAACAGTGTTCTGCTTCTATGACTATTCACAGAATAGTCCATGAATTTGACTATTCTAGGTCCTTCATGTAAGTGGAATGATAGAGTAGCGCGGTTAGTGTCCGACTTCACTTAGTGTAATGCCTTTGGGGTTCTTCCAAGCTGTAGCGTGTCGGAATTTTGTTTTCTTTTTAAGGCCGAGTAATACTCCATCGTATATCATATATGGACATACACACGCACCGCCTTTTGTTTATTCGTTCATCTCTCAGCGAACGTTTGGGTCGCTACCACTTTTGGTTGTCGTAAATGATGCTGCCGTGAGCTTTGGTTGCAAGTCTGTCTTCCAGGGTCTGCTTGCAGTACATTTGGCTGTATACCCAGGGGTGGCATTGCTGGATTGTGCGACAATCCTGTTTTTCAACTCTGGGGGAGCCACCCTACCATTTTCCACAGCAGCTGCACTATTTTACGTTCCCACCGGCAGTGCACAGGAATTCCAGTTTCTCCGTTGTCTCTCAACATTTGTTTTCTGTTTATAATACCCATTGTAATGAGGTCTCATTGTGCTTTTGATTTGATTAGTGATGTTGAACATCTTTTCAGGTGCTCGTAGACCGTTTGTGTTAGGAATGTCTGCTAAGGTCCTTTGCCGTTTTGGGGTTGTTGTTGTTGTTGTTGTTGAGCTTTAGGAGTTATTTGTATATTCTCGTGATAAATCCCTGTTCGGATACATGAAATACCTGCAGGCGTTTTCTCCCCATCTGTGGGGTGTCGCTGTACACTGTTGATTGTGCACATTGATTCCCGGAGTTTTTTATTGTGATGAAGGCCGGTTTGTTTATTTTTTTCTTCTTTCTGTCTGTGCCTTTGGTGTCATAGCTGAGGAATCACTGTCAAATCCAATGTCAGGAAGCTTTTTTCTTATGTTCTAAGAGTTTTGTAAGTTTCAGTACTTACATTCAGGTCTTTGATCCATTTTGAGTTACTTTTTTATATGGTGTTGGGTAAGGGTCCAACTTCATTCTTGTGCGTGCGGGTATTCAGTTTTCCCAGCATCTTTTGTTGAAAAGACTGTGCTTTCCCTGATGAATGACTTTGATGCCCTTGTCAAAACATCATTAAACCATACACATTAGGGTCTGTTTCTGGGCTCTCTTATTTTATTACATTAGGCTATTCAGTGTCCCTCGAGATTCCATATGAATCTCAGGACTGGTTTTTCTGTTTCTGTGAAAAAAACACCCTTGGGATTTTGATAGGGATTGCACTGAATCCGTAGATCACTGTGGGTAACATTGATATCTTAACATTGAAAAGTCCTCCGATCCGTGAACACAAGTTGTCTTTCCACTTGTGTTTAATCCCTTTCATTAGGTGTTTTGTAGTTCTCAGTGTACAAATCCTTCACCTCCTTCGTTAAGTTGATCCCTAAGTAGTTTACTCTTTTTGGTGCTGTTGTAAATGAAGTTTTCTTAATTTCCTTTTCAGATTGTTGATCGTTAACATAGAAATACGACTGACCTTTGTGTGTTGTTTTTATATCCTGCAACTTTGCTGAATTCATGTATTCTAACAGGAATACTTAGGGTTTTTCGACTCTGTTCTCTGAAATTCAAGGGCCTTCTGAAGTTCTTGATAGTGTCTTGAGAGTAATGTTTCTTTTCTGCTCGGAATGCTTCATGTTATTAATCTTTTAATCCATTGTAGGTATTATGCTTAGTGAAATAAGTCAGTCAGAGAAGGACAGGTATCGTATGTTTTTGCTCATATGTGGATCTTGAGAAACTTACCAGAAGACCATGGGGAAAGGGAAGGGGAAAAAATAGTTACAAACAGAGGGAGGGAGGGAAACCGCAAGAGACTCTTAAATACAGAGAACAAACTGAGGGTGGATGGGGGGTGGGGGAGAGGGGAAAGTGGGTGATGGGCATTGAGGAGGGCGCCTGTTGGGATGAGCAATGGGTGTTGTATGTAAGCCAGTTTGACAAATTATATTAAAAAATAATAAAAATGAGAGTAAAAAAAATCTTTTAACCCATTGTAACACAAGATGCTTACTTGTCTATAAGAGTTATGGGTCAGGATGGTGGAGCAAGACATGAAAAGGTGGTTTACTCCCCAAGACTCAGTAGAGAAGTAGTGACTGTCCGTGAGAAGCGTGGGGGACTCAGAACCTTGAGGCTGTACGTACAACATCTACGTGAAGGAAGAGAAACGGGAAGTGCTTCATCAGATTTCATCTTGCTATTAGGAAATGTTCTAATGCTTTTTTTTTTACTGTGGGCCTTTTCACATGTGGTTTGCTCGGTCTGTGTGCTGCCCTCTCATTCACTCCCAAGCGCTCAGCCTTCAAGTGTCAGCCTGGACATGGACAATTCTTGACTCAGAATTTACTAGGCTACCTGATACATAGTTCTAACACCCTTGTTCTCCATGTAATTAGATATTTTTGTTTCGTTTTTTGCTTTAATGAGATTTTGCCCTGGTAGGGGCATGGCTATCAGGGATGGCTAAAGGAAATCAATCCCACATACATTATATTTTAAGTGTACATGGTGATGTATTTCAATGTGAAAATTTAAAAAGACCTTCTCTTCCTTGAAGTGTTACAGTTAAGATTTTGCATTTAATTCTGATTTTCTTCAATTTCCAGATACTATTAAGATAATACTTTTAAGATCAAAATTTGAATTTGATTGATCATAGTCATGTATACGTGCAACTTATTTTCTTTTTATTAGAAACTGGTGGCAGATCCCCAAAATAACCTGTATCAACCATTAAGTGTGCTCTGGCAAGTAGCTTGTGAGATTAAGCTTCTGCATGTGGTAAGTAAAATCCTTCTAGATTGCAACAGAACTTCATTTTTTTTTTTTTTTAAGTTTATTTATTTACCTTTGAGAGACAGAGAGAGAGCATAAGCAGGGGAGGGGCAGAGAGAGAGGGAGACACAGAATCCGAAGCAGGCTCCAGGCTCCGAGCCATCAGCACAGAGCCCGATGCAGGGCTCGAACTCACAAACTGTGAGATCATGACCTGAGCTGAAGTCGATGCTTAACTGACTGAGCCACCCAGGTGCCCCAGAACTTCATTGCTTTTAAAGAAACAACATTTTGGACGCCTGGGTGGCTCAGTTGTTAAGCATCTGACATCAGCGCAGGTCATGTTTTCACAGTTCATGAGTTTGAGCCCCGCATCAGGTGAGCTCAAGCCCCACTTCTTTCTCTCCCTCTCTGTCTCTCTGTCTCTGCCCCTTGCTCATGTGCACCCCTCTCTAAGAAAAAAAAAAGAGGCTACATTTCTTTGACCAATAAATGGAGAAAAATTAAAAATTAATTTTATTTTTTCCTAGCTATTGAAGATAATTATGTTTTTGTCACATATTTATATTTTTCTCAGATCATAAAAATAATATGGGCTTATTGTAAAAATGTGAGACCAGGAAAGAAAAGGAAGGAAGGAAAGAAGAATTTTTTAAAAGTCACCACTACCATTCTGCCACCCAGAGGTCAATATTGACATTTGTAGCATATTTGTAGCCTTTTCTTTTTCCTCAATTTTTGTTTCTATTCTTTACATAGTGGAGATTATATTACTTTGTATCTTGTATTTCTTACTTACTAGTAATAGTTAATGGTAAATTTTTCTCTTGTCAGTAGACATTTTTCGTAAGTTTTTAATGGCCACTTAAAACCTCACTACAGAGTATTCCCCTTTTTAGTTTATTTCTTTAAGCAAGATCAGAGTTGTCTAATAAAAATATAACGTGAGCCACGTATTTTAGGTTTAATAGTAGCAACATTCATTAAAAGGAAAAAACAGGTGAAACTAATTTTAATGTATTTGATTTAACCTTCTTGATCAAAATACTGTCATTTCAGTGTACAATCAGTATGTTACGATTGGTTATTACATAATTTGCATTCTTTATGTTCTAGGCCTTTGAAGTTCAGTGTGTATTTCACACGTAACACCTCTCCATTCAGACTAGACATGTTTCAAGTGTTCAATAGCCACATAGGACTAGTGGCTCCTCTATTCATAGCAAGGGGCTGGAGTGAAGAAAAAACTGACGACCGCTATTTCTTTCATGCCATAATTTGTCCTTGTCTTATTTTAGTAGATTAGTGTTTTTATTGGATGTATGTTTATATACATACAATACATATGGGCCCTTGTGCCTCGAGGGAGCTGTTGGTTTCATTTTTAAGTTTGCCATGTGTATCTCCATGTAGTCCCTTCCCTGCTTTTGTCCAGGAACACGTTAAGCCTGTCAGTGTGCATACTCAGTTGTTAGAATGTTACCCGTTCGACTTCAGCTTTTGTTCCAATTCTGTTTTTTCTTCTCCAATACGTGAGGTTCTTAGATTGGATCTCTGTTCCTTGTCTTTTGTATCTGTCATGCTCTCGTCACGTTCCTGTATTTGCAGAACTCTTTTCACACTAGTGTTCACAGCACTGACCCTGCACTTGTATATTGTGACCTTGGTACTGCAGTTCTTGGTGTCCCTGAAATCCTTTCTTACCTCAGTGATCTCTCATTCTGTTGCCTGCCTTTTTACCTGGGCCTCTTCTATCATCCAGGCTATCTGCTGCTTTCTTCATAAAGGCCTCCTGGCAAAGTTAGCTTTCAGGAGAGTCTTTTTGGTTGTTCTGCAGTGTTTGTTTTCAAAGGCCTATGTTGACTTTGGCCATTCATTAACCTCAGTGTTGATGTGATGGTCCCTAACCTGATTGTGAGTCTAATGTGGAAATCTTAGCTATTGAGATAACTTAAGGACCTATTTGCATAACTGTATTAAGGATGAGTCTTTCCAGATAAGGGAATTCCCAATATCTGGATAGACCTTTGATTTTCCTTCTCTTTATCTAAAAAAACAGAAGAGGGATATTTATGATTTAACTATCCCAGTTGTTTTTCTTAAATCCAGTTAGAATGATGACTCAGATTTGATTTGTTCTGTTGTTTAAAGCCAGTAATAATCTGGGACACTTTGACTGCAGAAAACTCAAAGAAATGTTTTGGTTTTGTTTATCTTCCCTCAAGGAGCCTTGGTCCTCATTCAGCGTATATAACCAAGTTGGGGGACCAAAAAAGTCGAAGAATAAGGTAAGAATTAATAAATAACCTTCCTTTCTTTCCTCTAAATGGAACATTTGGTATTCTGTATTTACTTAAAAATTTTTTTAAGTAAACATTCATTTTTGAGAGATAAAGAGAGAGGGAACCACTGGGGAGTGGGGCAGAGAAAGAGGGGGACAGAGATCCTGAATAGGGCTCCGTGCTGACAGCAACAAACCCGATGCAGGGCTTGAACCCACGAACTGTAAGATCATGACCTGAGCAGAAGTCGGACGCTAAACCAACTGAGCCACCTAGTGCCTCAGTTGGTTAAGTGTCCGACTCTTGATTTCAGTTTGGGTCATGATCTCTGGTTCTTGGGATTGAGCCTTGTGTTGGGCTCTGTGCTGACAGTGCAAGCCCTGCTTGGTTGGGATTCTCTCTCTCCCTCTCTCTCTCTGCCCCTTCCCTGCTTGCGTGCCCTCTCTCCTGCTGTCTCTATCAATATAAATCATAAACATTTTTTTACAATTCTCATTATTTTTGAAGAGTTGTATTTGTCAGCTGATTGTACGTGGATCCTAGTTAGCATAGTAAGAGCTTAAACGGAATTTGACTTCATTTTTATCCCTCTTGAAATAGAAGGTATATCTCAGATTTGGAAAATATGATCATTTTAGTGTCCAACTAATTTGATAA
Organism: Prionailurus viverrinus; assembly: GCF_022837055.1. Taxonomy (NCBI): domain Eukaryota; kingdom Metazoa; phylum Chordata; class Mammalia; order Carnivora; family Felidae; genus Prionailurus; species Prionailurus viverrinus. The sequence continues at coordinate 1,224,526 of NC_062577.1, forward strand.
ACTAAAAGACAGAAATTTGTAATATTACTAATTATAATGATTGAATTCATCATATGTTTGATGAATCAGTATGTCTTGTTTCTTATCTGGGGGGGTGGGGCTTGTGTTTGTTTTTTTTCCCTCTCTGAAGAACCGAAGTGGTGATGTTCTAAAGTTATCCTCCATTTACTTTATATTAGGGGTGCTTGTAGTGAAATTGGAACAAAGTAGTTGAGTTTTCAAAAATAATTTTTGGAGTCAGTTCAAAAGTTTCACTTTAGGATTAAATGCTAATGATGCCCTAGTCCCAGCTTATCATTATAGCACCCAGTAAACAGTTTTTAATTCCACTGATCCCTGCCCCCCCCCCCCCCCCCCCCAATCAACTGTAGGCATCCACAGCTAGAAACCAGAATTGATTGAAGTTTTCTTTTTCAGGCTAATTTGTCTTCCACAAATAAATATATATATATATATATATATATACATATATATATATATATATTTAAAAATTGTGGGGGGAGGTGGGTGGCTCAGTTAGTTAAGTGTCCAACTCTTGATTTCATCTTAGGTCATGATCTCACATGTGTTGGGGCTCCGAGCTGGGCATGGAATGGACCTCCTTAAGATTGTCTCTGTCTCCTTCTGCCCCTCTGTCCTTCCCCACACAAATGCTCTTCTCTCTCTCAAATAAAATGAAAAAATAAATAAAAACATATAAAAAAGAAAGGGACACCTGAGTGGCTCAGTTGGTTAAGCATGTCCAACTCTTGATTTTGTCTCAGGTTGTGATCTCACGGTTCGTAGGATTGAGCCCTGCATTGGGCTCTGCACTAACAGAGCAGAGCCTGCTTGGAATTCTCTCTCTCCTTCTCTGTCTGCCCCTCCCCTGCTCATGCTCTCTCTCTCTCTCTTTCTGTCTCTCTCAAAATAAGTTAAACTAAGACATTAAAAAATTAAAAAATATAAATGTGTATGTGTGTATATATAGATGGATAAGTAAATAAGGGATCACTATCTAACACATGAGATTTCCAAAGGACTTAAACAGATGACCTTCCTCCTTTGTGAGGGATAACTTTAGAGAAAAAAACATCTTCACCTTACATCAAGGCATGTGCAGTTTTTATTTTAATCTGACTGCTGTGTACTAGAGCAGGCTGGCCAACTTTTTCTGTAAAGGGCCAATCTGCAAATGTTTTAAGCTTTGTAGACCACATAATAGTCTTCATGTTCATATTCTTTTTTTTTTTTTTTTTAAACAATCCTTTCCAAATGTAAAAACCATTTGTAGGTTCATACTATATGAAAACCAGGCAGGCCATGGACCATAGTATATTTTTTTAACATTACAATCTGCTCAGTATAGAAAGAAGTTCAGTACATGTTGGTGTCATGTTTGGGATCTGGTTTTACCCTGCTTACAAGTTAATAACCTGTTACTCTTTAAAGGATACTACCCCAGGGCCAACTCCTGCATCAGACAAAAGAATGTATTTGCCCTCAGGTCCTCTGGGGTAATGTGCCATGGCTCATTTGGATGGTGTAAATGCAGAGGTGTGCATTGCAACATAGAAACACAGGGCTGGGGGAACCCACTTCTTTTCTAGCAGACATTAAGCAAGCCGCTTCTTTGTCCTGGAGAGACATGATCTCCTCCCTCAAGCTGGCTCACTGCAGACCCCCCTGAGAAACTGCCCAAGTAAACAGTGGTTAGGGCCTTGCATTCTTGACACAGACAGCGAGAGCACATAGGAGCCCTCCAGCTCTGGAGATTGCCTCTTCCAGCAGGCAGCTTGTGTGAATAGGTTCACTGTGTCTCACTCTGGCAATATTTTGTGGCTAACACAACTTATTTCTTTCTCTCTCCAGGAATCATTAGAACAAATAAATAAACAAAACATGTGTTTTATTCAGTTGACTCCTCTTCAGAATTTATTTACAGAAAATTTAACATCTGTTAATTACGACATATTTTTTCACATGTTAAAGCAGTGTTTTATGAAGCGCCATGCCACGCTCATGGACCATTTACAGTAAGTAAGAAGAATAAAAGCAAGTATAAAGTAGCAATTTAATATAAGAATTAGATTTTCATGTTAGAGGTCCATTTTCTATATTTGTATCATGATTAACAGAGTGAGATACCATGTTTTCACTCCTACAGATCTTCCAAACCCTTCCTTGGTGCATATTTTAAGAAAAATAAAATTCAATTTCCCACATGATCTCCTAAGCTTAATTTTTTTTCCTTTGAAAAACAACTAGGGACGCCTACCAGTTCTATCTCTGTCAGAGATATGTCCAGAATTGACAAAGAACTGGCTCCATGGGGCAGGTGCCTGGGTGGCTCAGTTGGTTGAGCATCCGGTTCTTGGTTTTGCCTCAGGTCATGATCTCATGTTCGTGAGTTCAGGCCCTGCATTGGGCTCTGTGCTGGCAGTGCAGAGCCTTCTTGGGATTCCCTCCCCCCCCCCTCCTGCTCATTCTTGATTACTTGCTCTATCAAAATTAATAAACATTTAAAAAAATAATAAGAGGGGCACATGAGTGGCTCAGTCAGTCGAGCATCTGACTCTTAATTTCGGCTGAGGGCATGACCTTGTGGTTTGTGAGTTTGAGCCACACATCAGGCTCTCTGCTGTTAGCGCGGAGCCTACTTTGGATCCTCTCTGTCTCTCTCTCTCTCTCTCTCTCTCTCTCTCTGCCCTTAACCCCACGCTTGTGCGTGCTCTCTCTCTCTCAAAAATAAACATTTAAAAAAATAAAATAGGGGGACTTGGGTGGCTCAATCAGTTGAGTGTCCGATTTCGGCTAAGGTCATGATCTCCCAGAGTTCATCTCCCCTCATCGGGCTCTGGGCTGGAGCCTGCTTCAGATTCTGTGTCTCCCTCTCTCTTTGCCCGTCCCCCACTCATCTCTTCTCTCAAAAATGAATAAACATTAAAAAAGCCTTTTTCTTAATAAAAAGAACGAACTCCTTGCTGGTGACTGGGATGGAGGCAGCATCATTTCTGGTGTACCCACCATCTACCTTTTGTCATTGTCTCTCCTTAGTGGTTTTACTTCCCAACCAAAGTCCTCTAGTCCTCTTGTCCTGGACCCGACTTCATGTTTCTACCTAAAGCTTTATTAACATTCTAGCTGTTACTACCTACTTGGTATCCTTATAACTTTTACATGGGCTGATGTGTACATTTTTATAAGTTATGTGTTGCACCTTGGAATCAGCAGCCCATAGTCATTCAAAGTATTGTCAGAGAATAGGTGAGACTCTGAATGAGCTGTTGGTTGAACAATATTTGTGTAAAGATAAATGTTAAAAGTGGCATCAGACCAGTAAAAGTAATCTACCCTTTTCATCTTATTACCTTGTGGTAGTGACTATTTTGAATAAAAATATCAGTAATATAGGAAAATAAGCAGTAAATATGGTAAACATGTTGCAAAATGTTAAAATCCCTTGGCGACCTCTGAATTGAAAGCATGTTTACACCTGTGACCAGAATTCTGTCCAAAATCAAAAAGTATTGGAAAAATTTTCCACCAAAATATTTTATTATAAATATTTACTTGTTATTGTCATAGGCTCAGTGATGGTTTCTTGCTAGGCTAATATATAAGGCAGTTTTCTGCTTTAAAATTTATTCGTTAGTAATTTTCACATAAGAAGGTGAAAACTATTCCCTGTTTGAAAACTGTTGGACAGCAGTTTCTGCTCTTTGTACTTCTTGAACTGTTACACGGACCTAAATGTTAAGGATGTTTTTGCAAAGAGAACTAAGAGATGAAAGAGGTAGGCGGAAGAATTTTTTTGAAGGGCAGTGTTAAACTGGATTTTTTGGTAAGAATTGAGAACACGTGAAGGCCAAAATCTGCTCTTTTTGTTACAGGTAAGCCATGAGACTTTAGAAATAATAGTAAAAGCTGTATATTATACGCAAGCTCTTAAACCAAACAAGATTGATTATATATCGTAAGTTAAGCATTTTCAATTGGGCGTAGAAGCCATCTCTACCAATATTAATTGCAGTTCTAAGATGGAATTAAGCAGACTTACTTTGTATTTCTTTTGCAGGTCATTGAGTCCAGTTAATGCAGTAGCTATACTGAAGGAAATAGAGAAAGATGGAGACATGAAAATAACAGATCTGTACCCTGAAGACTTTAAACTGCTTTTTGAAACTATAGAGTCTTTCAGAGAATCTTGTAGGTGGCTCTTTGATGACTGCATAGAAGACATAATCTTGTAGGGAACTGGATTGCCCACACACTGGCGAGAACTGCTTATTTATTTGGAAATTATGGCACCAATGGAAGAGAACTGGGTTTCCAAAAGCTTGCAGGCTTTTAGCAGAAGATAACTGCTCTTGTTTGGCAGAGTGGGCAGATAATTTCTTCTGAAGTTGATACCTTTAGTATATTGGATGAAACAACGACTGCTATTTTATTCACAAAAAATAAAATGAACACCGTATTACTTGTGGATTTGATCGGATTGCATTTGTTTTGTTTTAAATTCTATCTCCTGTAGGTATACTGGTAGATGTAGGGTATTGCCAGATGAAATTTAGTTTTAAAAATCCCTTTGGCCAAGGGTGCCTGGCTGGCCTAGTCAGTAGAATGTGTGACTTGATCTCAGGATTGTGAGTTGAATCCCCACGTTGGGTGTAGAGCTTACTGAAAAAAAAAAAATCCCTTTGGCCAAATATCTTACCTTGTATTTAAAAAAAAAATTTTTGGGGCGCCTGGGTGGCGCAGTCGGTTAAGCGTCCGACTTCAGCCAGGTCACGATCTCGTGGTCCGTGAGTTCGAGCCCCGCGTCAGGCTCTGGGCTGATGGCTCGGAGCCTGGAGCCTGTTTCCGATTCTGTGTCTCCCTCTCTCTCTACCCCTCCCCCGTTCATGCTCTGTCTCTCTCTGTCCCAAAAATAAATAAACATTGGAAAAAAAAAAAAATTAAAAAAAAAATTTTTTTATATTTTTATTTTATTTTTGAGAGAGAGACACACTGAGAGTGAGGGAGGGGCAGAGAGAGATGGAGAAGAATCTGAAGCAGGCTCCGGGCTCTGAGCTGTCAGCACAGGGCCTGACATGGGGCTTGAACTCACAGACTGCAAGATCATGACCTGAGCTGAAGTCAGATGCCCAACCGACTGAGCCACCCAGGCGCCCCTATCTTACCTTGTATTAATTTAAATATTCCACTAACACTGTTGATCTTTTGCTTCCTCTTGGAGGGCAAAAGACTGTACATTATTAAGCTTAGAAAGTAAATTAAAATGATTTAAGTGGTTTTACTTTGCAAATTGTTGAATTATATTATCAAGTGCTGTACAATGAAATTATTTCAATTTTAATATGCTTTAAACTTTTTTAGAAATTAAAATATTTTAAGTAATAAGATTTTGTGATTTTTTTTTTTAGTCTCTATCTAATGATACATTAAATTGACCCTAAGCTTTTCATTTTAAACTGTTGTGTATGATGTGCTTTCAGTAAGTAATTCACTCTGCTATTCAAAAGTCGCTTGAATTTTTGTTCTATCAAGAAAGTTCATTTGAAGTTAGACCTTTACATGAAACTAAATGAAATTAAGAATATTTTCTTAGATCTTTGATTGAAGAAGCCACTAGGTTTTAACGGAGACATCAAATCTCAGATCTGTTTGCTATTATGATACTTCTTAATATGATACTTCTTAATACCTGAGTTACTAAGTAACTATTTGCAAGGCATGTTCTTAATAACATTCAGCCAAACCAGTTCTTCCCTGCTATTGTCTTTGGTCTACAATTCAATCTGGCTGGAAACCGAATCCTCTTTTTTCTCTTGTAATTCCTATCCTGCCACTGTATAATCTGCCAAACTGTCATACCATTCAGTCTTCCACTGCTAGACCTTCAGCCTAAATTCCTCCTGAAGCTTCGTAACTAAACTCTAATATTCAGATACCAGGGGCGCCTGGGTGGCTGTCAGTTGGATATCCGACTTCAGCTCATTCAGCTCAGGTCATGATCTTGTGGTTTGTGGGTTTGAGCCCTGCGTCGGGCTTTGTACTGACAGCGTGGAGCCTGCTTCAGATTTTCTTTCTTCCCCTCTCTCTGCCCCTCCCCCGCTCACACTCGCTTGCTCTCTCAAAAACAAACATTAAAAATAATAATAGGGGCACCTGGGTGGCTCATTCAGTTAAATGTCTGACTTCAGCTCAAGTCATGATCTCAAGGTTTGTGAGTTCTAGCCCTGCGTCAGGCTCTGTGCTGACAGCTCGGAGACTGGAGCCTGTTTTGGAGACTGTGTCTCCCTCTCTGCCCCTCCCATGCTTGAGCTCTGTCTCTCTCAAAAATAAATGAACATTAAAATAATAATAGGGCAAGAATAAGATACTGAAGGTGGAGTGATTCCTGGTGATGGCAAGGCCTAGTACCAGGTAATTCAGGGTTAAACACACACTTTGTCAAAGGACCTCATGGTTGGTGTTCTGGTTCATTTGAATCCCCCAAACGTTATGAGTTTAGCAGAACGTTCACATGGAATAGTAGGAGCATGGCCTGGTGTCTCTGAAGGAAAGTTTTTATTAGAAGAGTAAAATAGTTGTCCATACAGTTATCTCTGGGTAAGGTCGTGGTGGCTAAAGACCAGTAGAAGAGGTAAGAGCTTGAGTTATTACAAGAGGAGACTCTCAGTCGTATTTAAGGATTTTTTGTGTGTGTGTTTGTTTTTGGAATATTGATAACTTTCCAATAAGAAAATAGATGTTTTTCTCTAGAATATGTAAGAAACGAGTCAGTGTAAATTCAGAAGGTGATTGGGACCAAAACAGGTATGTTCTGTATTAGAATTTTTAAAAATATTCTGTTATTGTGGAGTAATAACCATTCTCATCACTAAATTGTAGAATGGCATTTAACAGGTTAATTATCTGGCCCTTGGTTTTGCATGTGTAAAATGAAAAAGATTGGACTTTGTGGCCTTTTTATCTGTGATATTCTATAATTCTGTGATATTGTATTACCAAAGTGTACTCCTACAGGGAGGAAAACCTGGAGAATGAAGTCAGCATACCAAAAGCAGAGCTAACACATGGAATTAGGAGACGTCACTTTGATAACATTCGAGCCCCCTGGCTCCAGCCATAACTGAAGCCATATACGTGTCCAAAGCCAAGCAAATGCCTGAAGCCAATCAGTTTCCGTTATATAAATACTATCTCAGTAGCACTCATCAATAGCATCCCATTTCAACATGGGGATCTTCTAACGACTAAAAATTAGCACAATGCTCGAGTGATGACCAGTTGGTGACCTCCACGCCATGCCTGGACTAGAAGGAAGGGGTGTTTTAAGTTCCACGTCCTATTAGTCTATTACTGGCACCATTCTAAGGCTTGAAAGAGGAATCCTAGTTACCTGGTGAGACATGAAATACACTTTAAAAAATAATCCAGTAAGTGTTGGTTAAAAGTTCATTTTGTTTATTACTAAAACTGCTGGGTAGTTCTGTATTAAACATTTATAGCTACTACTTAATTTACCTCTTCCTAATAAAACAGCGTGTTAAAATTTCAATTAAGGTTTATGGGGAATTGAGGCACATTCTGTGCTCTCCTTGGATTTTATCTGCTCATTAGAAGCGAGGATATGAGGGGCGCCTGGGTGGCTCAGTTGGGTAGACATCCAACTTCGGCTCTCACAGTTCATGGGTTCATGGTTTTGAGCCCTGTATCAGGCTTTCTGCTGTCAGCCCTGAGCCTGCTTCAGATCCTCTGCCCCTCTCCCGCTCACAAGCATTCTCTCTCTCGTTCTCTCTCTCTCTCTCAAAAATAAAAAGCACAAGGATATGAAAGGGAAAAACTAGGGTGAGAAAGCATTGCTTTTTTTGTATTTTAAAAATCTAATTTAGATTCATGATGAAACTGATTGTAAATTTAGTAAGAATTTTCATTGGAAACATCAAATCTCCAAGACTTGGTTGGAGAAAGATGGTTTCAAGATCCTACCCAGGATTTCCTTATTACTTATGGTATAAAAACCTGTACTCCATACATCATGAACCTCTTAACATCTTCCAGTTCTCCTTAAACTTCTTTTACTGTTTTCATATGAGAGAAACCACCAAAAGAATTTATTGAGTTGCAAGATAAGATGGAGGGCCCAGGGATTCTGAGCTTCTGTTTCTAAAATACATCTAGGGGCGCCTGGGTGGCTCAGTCTGTTAAGCATCTGACTTCAGCTCAGGTCATGATCTCACAGTTCGTGGGTTCAAGCCCTGCATCGGGCTCTGTGCTGACAACTCAGAACCTGGAGCCTGCTTTGGATTCTGTGTCTCCCTCTCTCTGCCCCTTCCCTGCTCATACTCTGTCTCTCAAAAGTAAATAAATGTGTAAAAAAATTTTTTTAAATAAAATCATCTCAACATAACATGGTCCCTCCCAAGCAATTTTAAATAATATTAAGAGTCAGTCATCTTTCCAGTTTCTGAGTGGTTTTGTATAGCAAATTTGGAACCTGATGCTTCTGATTTATCATTTAAGAGTTCTGAAAAGCAACAACCCATCTTACAATAATTAAATGGATCTTTTTTATTAAGTAAAAGAATTTAACTCTGTTACTGAACATGTGTTTCTCCTTATAGGATGTTAAATTGCATTATTGTGGAATCGCTCATTTCATCGGTAGGAACAGATCCAAATTTTGTGGGGTGCAGGTTTATACAACTTTAGCGAGCAATAGAAACTCTGTACTCATTTAGTGCTAATTCTCCATTCCCTTCCCCCAGCACTTGATAACTGATATTCTACTTTTTGTCTCTATGAATTTGTCTATTCCAGAAACCGTACGATATTTGTTGTTTTGTGTCTGCAGTATTTCACTTAGCATGATTTCAAGGTTCATCCACATTATAATGTATTAGAATTTCATTTTTAATGCTGAGTAATATTCCATTGTATGTATATACCACATTTTGTTTATTCACCTGTTGACGCACACTTGGATTGTTTCTGCATTTTGGCTACTGTGGATAATGCTGCTATGAACATGGGTGTGCAATCTCTTGTAGTTCCTGCTTTCAAATCTTTTGGGTATTGGGGGACTTCTTTTAAGAAAAAGGATACAGGGGCGCCTGGGTGGCTCAGTCTGTTGAGTGTCTGACTATTGATCTTGACTCAGGTCATGATCCCCAGGTCGTGGGATCAAGCTCTGCATATAACTCTGCACAGAGCCTGAAGCCTGCTTAAGATTATCTCTCTCTCTCTCTCTCAAATGAAAAAAAAACAAAATCAAAACAATGAGTATGACTGTAAGCACAAAAGGGAGTATTTGGAATGAGAAAAGAAGTTACAACAACAAAAAAATTTTAAGCTGATAAGTACAACAAATATCACGAAATCCAGAAAAAAATTATTAACTATGATAGAGCCCTTGATACTCCCCCCCCCCTACATTTTAGGTTGCATATTCTTTGATCACTTCTTTACAAGACAATAATTTTATAATACCAGTTTCTTTTTTAAATTTATTTATTTTTTGTATTTTTAAAAAATTTATATCCAAGTTAGCTAACATATAGTGTAATAGTGACTTCAGGAGTAGAATTTAGTGATTCATCACTTATATATAACACCAGTGCTAATCCCAACAAGTGCCCTCCTTAATGCCCATCATCCATTTAGCCCATCCCCTCCACCCAAAACCCCACTAGCAACCTTCAGTTTGTTTTCTCTATTTAAGAGTCTCTTATTGTTTGTCTCTCTCTGTGTTTTTCTATTATTTTTGCTTCCCTTCCATTATGTTCATCTGTTTTGTTTCTTAAATTCCACACGAGTGAAATCATATTTGACTTTCTCTGACTGACCTATTTCACTTAACATAATACACTCTAGTTCCATCCACCTTGTTGCAAATGGCAAGATTTCATTCTTTTTTTTTTAAATGCTAATTTTTGAAGGGGAGAGAGACAGAGCATGATTGGGGGAGGGGCAGAGAGAGAGGGAGACACAGAATCGGAAGCAGGCTCCAGGCTCTGAGCCATCAGTACAGATCACGGTGCGGGGCTTGAACCCACGAACCATGAGATCATGACCTGGGCCGAAGTCAGATGCCTAACTGACTGAGCCACCCAGGTGCCCCTAGATTTCATTCTTTTTGATCGCCGAGGAATACTCCATTGTATATATATATCACATCTTCTTTCTCCATTCATCAGTTGATAGACATTTGGACTCTTTCCAGACTTTGGCTCTTGTCAATAGTGCTGCTGTAAACATTGGGTGCATGTGTCCCTTCGAATCAGCACTCTTGTATCCTTTGGATAAATACCTAGTGGTGCAATTACTGGGTCATAGGGTAGTTCTGTTTTTAATTTTTTGAGGAACCTCCACACTATTTTCCAGAATTGCTGCACCAGTTTGCATTCCCACCAGCAGTGAACAAGTGTTCCCCTTTCTCCACATCCTTGTCTGAGTTGTTAATTTTAGCCATTCTGACAGGCATGAATGAGGTGGTATCTCATTGTGGTTTTGATTTGTATTTCTCTGATGATGAGTAATGTTGAGCATCTTTTCATGCGTCTGTTAGCCATCTGGATGTCTTCTTTGGAGAAGTGTCTATTCATTTCTTTTGCCCATGTCTTCACTGGATTATTTGTTTTTTGGGGGTGTTGAGTTTGCTAAGTTCTTAATAGATTTTAGACACTAACCCTTTATCTGATTTGTCATTTGCAAATATCTTCTCCCATTCTGTCAGTTGCCTTTTAGTTTTGCTGATTGTTTCTTTCCCTGTGCAGAAGTTTTTTAATCTTAACGATGTCCCAATAGTTCATTTTTGCTTTTTTATCTCTTGCCTCTGGAGATATGTCAAGTAAGAAGTTGCTGTGGCTGAGGTCAAACAGGTTATTGCCTGTTTTCTCTTCTAGGATTTGATGGCTTCCTGTCTTATGTTTAGATCTTTCATCCATTTTGAGTTTATTTTTGTGTATGGTGTAAGAAAGTGGCCCAGGTTCATTCTTCGGCACGTTGCTGTCTAGTTTTCCCAACACCATTTGCTAAAGAGACCGTCTTTTTTCCACTGCATATTCTTTCCTGCTTTGTCAAAGATTAGTTTGCCATACGTTTCTGGTCCATTTCTGGGTTCTCTAGTCTGTTCCATTGACCTATGTGTCTGCTCTTGTGCCAGTACCATAGAGTCTTGATGATGACAGCTTTGTGATACAGCTTGAAGTCTGGAATTGTGATGCCTCCAGCTTTGGTTTTCTTTTTCAGGATTGCTTTGTCTATTCGGGGTCTTTTCTGGTTCCACACAAATTTTAGGATTATTTGTTCTAACTCTGTGAAGAATGCTGGTATTATTTTGATAGAGATTGCTGGATCCTGGTTTTTAAAAGAAAGCTACAAGAGCCATTCTTAAAATGAATATAGTTTTTACTTGGTAGCATAGAATAATCTTCCTTGGGGTGATGATATTGTAGTCCTACTGTGTATTTTTATTCTGAGGAAATGCATGTGGCAGTATTTAATTATGAAATGTTATAATGCATCAGTTATGAGATTTCATGACGATTGCAGCTTACCTTTATATGATTCAACAACACAACTTACTTTCAAGGGGTTCAACAACCATACCTACATACTTGGGGAGAGAAAATGGACAGAAATGGCAAAATGCTAAGAACTGTGTGATCTAGGAGTAGGGTCCCCAACAAAATACCGAGTGTGTGTGAACACCGCTGCTCTCGCGGAGCCACCCTGGAACCAGCCGCCAAACCTGGGAGTCCTAGGCTGGGCCCGTGCCGACCACCCCAGGCTCCCGCCCCGGCTCGCCTCTTTACCCCGTCTGGGCATGCGCGGAGGCCCCGCGCGCCCGCCCCGCCCCTCGGGCGTACGTGAGCGCGCAGGGCGCAGGCGCGCGGCTCCCGGCGGCACGCGAGACGCCAGCTGCGGGAAGCGGAGGACGACTGAGGTGCCGACCTGAGGTGATGGAGCCGTCGAAGGTGGAAAAGTTCAGCTCCGCCAACAGAGGAAATGGGCTGCGCGCCTTGGTGCAGCTGCGCCCCGGAGAGCTGCTCTTCCGCTCGGATCCCTTGGCGTACACGGTGTGCAAGGGGAGTCGTGGCGTCGTCTGCGACCGCTGCCTCCTCGGGTACGTACAGAGCGCCCTCGCCCACCCGAGTCCGGGGCGGCGCGGGGAGACATCGTGGGGCCGCCCGCCGCGCGAGTCCGCACAGCCGTGGGTGCGCCGATATGGGGGCGCTGCCCCGATGCGCAGCCCCGCGCGGTTCCCGGACGCGCGTCGCGGCTGACAGGGTGCTGCGTGCCGGGCTTTGGGGGCGTTCCGGGCTCAGCCCTTCCAGCTCTGGTGGGGGGGGGGGCGGTTTGCGGAGCTGGACCCGCTGACACCCCCGCCCGCCCCTGGGCTGCGCTAGGAATTGGAGGGAGCCGGTGGGGGCAGAGCTGAGGAGCGGTGTTGCGCTACGGGTCATTTTCCTGGGGAACAAAAAGTCTGTGTCCTGGGCGGCCCTGGAAGTCACAATGGGCGGGGGTCGGGGTGGGCGGGTGCAGGGGTGCGTAAAAACCCGGCTCAGGGCTGAGGCCCCGCCAGCAGAGGACCGGGCTTGCGGGAGGCGGAAGAATCTCGGTGTTTACAGAACACGTTCCAGGGTCCAGGTTGTGTGTGGCCTGGGGACCCGTGGAGATGAACGGGACATCCTTAAGAATCCTGAAGGAGCACTTAAGTGAGAGCGAGAATGAATTGCAGCGAATCAGAAGGGCTGAAATAGAGACGCAGCAGTGCTGTGGGAGCACGAGTTACTGAGGGTGCGTGAAGCGCTGTGCGCGTAATGGCTAACTCTCAGCCACATAGCGGGGTGCGAGAGTCACAAGCCTGAGGCCCTGGGCGGATGTGAAGGGCTGTGCGAACGCAGGTTGTGGGAATATGCAGTACACAGGCCCGGTCATAGGAACTGTCGTCAGGCAGCGAGTGTCGCTGAGCTCCGGTGGTATGCCGGAGGGGGGCGCTCTCCAGGACTGCTCTTGCAGACCGCTTAGCCTGGGGTTTGGGTGGACGGGGGTGAGGAGGTGGTTGCGGAATTCAGATGGGTAGGTTGACCATTAATCTACCAAGGCCTGGGGCGCCTGGGTGGCCCAGTCCGTTAAGCGTCCGACCTCGGCTCCGGTTGGCTCAGGTCATGATCTCACGGTTCGTGAGTTCGAGCCCCGGGCCAGGCTCTGTGCTGACAGCTCGGAGCCTGGACCCTGCTTGGGATTCTGTGTCTCCCTCTCTTTCTCTGCCCCTCCCCCACTTGCTCTCTCTCTGTCTCAAAATAAATAAACATTTTTGGGGCTCCTGGGTGGCTCCGTCAGTTAAGCGTCCCACTTGGGCTCAGGTCATAATCTTGAGGTTTGTGAATTCGAGCCCCGCGTGGGGCTCTGTGCTGATGGCTCAGAGCCTGGAGCCTGCTTCGGATTCTGTGTCTCCCTCTCTTTCTAGCCCCTCCCCCACTTTCTCTCTGTCTCAAAATAAATAAACATTTTTGGGGCTCCTGGGTGGCTCTGTCAGTTAAGCGTCCCACTTCGGCTTAGGTCACGATCTCACGGTTTGTGAGTTCGAGCCCCACGTCAGGTTCTGTGCTGACAGCTCAGAGCCTGGAGCCCGCTTTGGATTCTGTGTCTCCCTCGCTCTCTGCCCCTCCCCACTCACGCTCTGTCTCTCTCTCTCTCCGTCAAAAATAAATAAACATTAAAAAAATAAAATCTTACCAAGTCCTAATTTGATTTGTAGTTGAGGAATTTATTTAACTTTCGTATTTTAAGATCACTAAATAACAGTTGTATCTGTATCTTCCTGATGTAACCACAACAGCAACAACAAAAAAATCTGTTGAGGAGAGAGCACTTTGAAGTTTTTGTAAACTTCAGAACTTATAAAAGTTTTGAAAACAGTTAATTCCTTTGAAGACTTAACTTTTGAGGTGCGGGTTAAACATCCTACTCTGGATTTCAGCTCAGGTCATGATGTCACAGTTTGTGAGTTCAAGCCCCACTCAGGCTCTGTGTTGGTAGCCAGGAACCTGCTTGGGGTTCGCACTCTGCCTGTTCCTCTGCCCCTCCCCCACTTGTGTCCCTCCCCCCCATAAATAAGTAAACATTAAAAAGAAGAGACTTAACTATTTGCTGAAGTCCCCCACATTGAAAGTTACACATTAAAAGAAAAAAGCTCATTTATTTATTTTGAGCGGGGGAGGGGCAGCGAGAGAGGGAGAGAGAGAGAATCCCAAGCGGGTTCCCCAGTGTCAGCGTGGAGCCAGACGTGGGGCTCCATCTCAGGAACCATGAGATCATGACCTGAGCTGAAATCAGGAGTCAGATGCTTAACCAACTGAGCCACCCAGGCGCCCTGAAAGTTACAGACCTTTAATTCTTATTCAAGCAAATTAGAAACTTGGGCTCTTCATCCTGCTGAATCATCTGGGGGTATATTTAGAGTTTGAAGGTAGTTAGTCCACAGTAGGGAACTTGCTTGATGAAGAAGGTGTGGGTCATCATCCAGATGAAATCGGACTGGCAACGTTATTTAGTAGTTGGGACGGAAACGTTTTGGAATTAATACGTGACACATTATTAACTGAATTATCAGAGCGGAACTTGAGTCATATGACACACAGAATTGTCTCTTTTCCAAAGTAGACTACACAGACCCAGTCCTTTGTGGGTGGGATGCTTCTTTATTCACCATACTATTTCATTCCTGTTGGCTATCACTCATGTTTCTTTTTTCAACGTTTTATTTATTTATTTATTTATTTATTTATTTATTTATTTATTTATTTTTGGGACAGAGAGAGACAGAGCATGAACGGGGGAGGGGCAGAGAGAGAGGGAGACACAGACTCGGAAACAGGCTCCAGGCTCCGAGCCATCAGCCCAGAGCCTGACGCGGGGCTCGAACTCACGGACCGTGAGATCGTGACCTGGCTGAAGTCGGACGCTTAACCGACTGCGCCACCCAGGCGCCCCTCACTCATGTTTCTTATTGGCAAGAAGTTACTTGTTAGTTATGCTTTAAGCAAAAAAGGAATTAAAAAGGAATTAAATGCAAGAGCATTGGGGAGATCTTAGCATTGGTTTGAGGTCTGGAGGAGCTCCAGTTCTGCTAGTGGGCAGGAACCAAGGAAAGTTGCACAGTCAGGATTACAGTTCAGAAGCAGTTGGGGTTGAGACCTGGGGAGTGGGTCACTTTTGATGCTATCTGGTAATACTGGTTTTTACGGCATGTATTACCAGCACCTTGATCCTGGGCCCTGCTGCTGCTGCCACGGCTGCTTGGGAAACTGGGTATTGCTGGAAAGTTGCTTTCTCAACCATATTTCTTTGTGGTATTAGCTTCTGATTCAAAATCGTCAGTGGGTGTCTTGGATTGGCTGGGATTAGGTCACTGCCTGCATCCTAGCTGCAATGGAATTTGAGAAGGTAAGTATTAAGCCTTTTTGGCTTTTAGGAAAGGAGGCAGGCTCTGTTTCCACCAGTGTTCAGATAGTGGGGAAATTAGCAAACATAAACATAGGAAAAGGGATCTCAGTAAATGCCAAGCATCCAAACTAAAACAAACTAAAGGAAGTTTCATACTAACACACTCATTTAGTAGCGCTCTACACAAAAAACACATTTGCACTTATTTTGGATTGCTAGGATATATTCACTTGTGCTGTCATAGTAGGTACTCTGTTGAACACTTCCACGTAAGTGGTTGTCGTATTTCTCAAGTTTTCTACCACAACTGAATGACCATCACTGGGATAAAGTTTCTGTGTTGTCATCTTGTAAGTGAAATTCATTCATCCTTAATTGTATGTATTAGGTAGTCTTTCAATTTTTGAGACCCTAATGCCTGACACATAGTAAGCTTTTAGTTTGTGTTACAATTTTGTCGAATTTTCCTCTAGCTGTCCTTGTCCTTCTGTCTTCCTTTTGAATCAAGAAATGGTGGGGCGCCTGGGTGCCTCAGTCAGTTGAGCACCCTACTTCGGCTCAGGTCATGATCTCGCAGTTGGTGAGTTCGAGCCCTGTCTCAGGCTCTGTGATGATAGCTTAGAGCCTGGAGCCTGCTTTGGATTCTGTCTCTGTCTCTGTCTCTGTCTCTGTCTCTCTCTCTGCCCCTCCCCTGCTTGTGCCTGTGCGCTGTCTCTCAAAAATAAGTAAGTATTAAAAAAAATTAAAAAAGAAATGAAATGAAAATATTAGTTTGTAGCAATAACAGTTTTGGGGTGGGGGTGGCAACATAAAATAACAGATATTTATTATAATTTCTTTATTACTTCACTCTACCTGATTTCCTTTAGCCTTGGGGTATTTGAACAGTGCTTTAGTTCTTGCCTATTTATTTATTTATTTATTTATTTATTATTTTTATATATATATATTTTTATTATATGAAATTTATTGTCAAATTAGTTTCCATATGCCTAGTTATTTTTATTAACAGAGAAACTTGAATTTGCTTCATGGCTTCCCTTGCTTTTTTCCTCTCATTAAGGATTGGCTTCTGGTTTTTTATGTTGCAAGTGAAAAAAAATGATGTATATAAATTGGGGAAGGATTAAATGATACGAAATTGTGACCTGAAATAATTTATATTATCCTTTTTCTGTATTCCTCACCTCTTTAGTTTGATAGCTGGAACAGATGGACAAACAGGTTATTTGTGTTTTCTCTTTTGGTAAATGCAGCATATAAAATTCCATTTGTAATTATTTTGTTTGTAAAACTTACCTGTTTAGTGACCTAACTCTCTCCTGTTATGTCCTTGGAGCCTAGCACACAGGAGATGGTAACTGTTGAAGTTGTGAAAGGATAGTATTTTAGGGAATTTTAAGTCACTGTATGTTTGTTTTTGGTTTTCAAAAGTTCCAAGTTGCCTGTAGCTTCCTATCAAGAACTTCCTCTGACATACTCTAATGATAGTTTCTTCTATGGGCTAAGGAGGATATGATATCTCTTCTGTCATTATGGCTGAACTTGAGGCTAGTGCCTCTCAGGAGGACGGAAGATGAATTGGAAATGGAAAGTCCATCTTTTTCAGCCCTGAATTATGGGAAGAAGGGGGACAGAGGTAGGGAAAACAGATTGTGAGAAATACATGTTTTTTCTTCTTTCTTTCTTTCTTTCTTTCTTTCTTTGGAAAGATTTTACTTTTTAAAGAGTAATCTCAATAACCTGGCAATCTAGAGTCCCATGGTCCACTGATTGAGACAGGCAGCTGCTCCGGAAATACATGTTTTGAGCTTCCTTGTCTGGCCAAAGTTCTGGGGTTAGGATGAGGGTGTTAAATAGGTTGAAGGGACAGTCCAAAGTAGAAGGCTTTTGATGGGGTCTGTGGCTGGTTCTGTCAGTAGAGCATGCAACTTGATTTCAGGGTCATGAGTTCAGGCCTCATATAGGGTGTAGGGCTTACTTAAAAACGAACAAACAAAAAGGCTCGAAAGGAGAAAGTCTTTGGCTGTGCTCCTTGTTTGGAATCTCTAGAGGGCATAGCTACGTGGGTTAATGCTGTGACAACACGGGGGTAGAGCACAGTAAGGGTAGAAGGAAGTGGATAGATAGATGGATGAGCCTGGGGAAGCTAAATAGTTCTCATGCCACTGTGAGGGATGCGGAGGAGCTGAGAGTCCTGGTAGACAGCAGGCATCATACCATTCTAGACTGAAGGTCAGGATCATGGATACAGGGGTAGGAGCAGGCATGACATCCCAAAAGGTGAGATGGCACCAGTCCAGCCATGGGATGTGATCTCCTCTTTGCAGCAGAGCTCAGTGAGCATCCACAGAGACACGAAGATCCTAGGTCTTCTTGCCACCATAAGGATGTCCCTTCAGCCCCATTTGGATAAAAATTTACCTGAAAGCAGCTATTTAAGCCAGCTCTGGTAAGGAGATAAACTTAAATGTCTGAATATTAACTGGAAGAGACCGACATATTATCTGGCGAATTTTAAGTTTCTGGCCATCTCCTAGGGTGGGTGTTCGTAAGGAAGATTAGATTAATTATTAGAAAAAACAGCCCTATGTTCATGATACAGACTTGATCTGTTCTAGAAAATAAAGCAGCTACATTTGAGTTACAGTGTGGATAGATATGACCAGGTAATAAAGGGCAAAAAAGGAACAGTGTGTGGTGAGATGATATAATCCATCTTGGCTAAGGACTGAACCTAGCGTGGAGGCAGGAATACCTTCATGTACTGAGGTAAGAAGAAGAGTGCCAGAGAAGGCAACAGTGGTGATTGAAAGGTTTGAGGACAGCTAGGAAAGTGACTAGTCTTGCTGAGTGACTCAGTCTTAGAGAAGAGAAGGTTTGAAATATTCTAGAAGAGTGAATTGCCTAGTGAAATATAGTAGGATAGGTTGGGCATGCCGAGGGTCCACTTAAAACTTGTGTTCATTCATTTAAAGTGAGAGCAGTCAGGGGAGGGCTTTTTTCTCACCCTGCGGTCAGCTACTTGACTGTGAGTTAGGTTTACCCAGGATTGCCGGGTTAGTTTAGTGGATGGAGAGTGGGCGAAGGAAGTTGAAGTTGTAGGCAAGGCAGGGATAATCAGGCACCATGATTTTTGAGCAAGGGACTTAGGTCATAAGGAGGGGAGGGTGATGGACAGTGGGCTGTGATGAAATCCGTGGATTAGGGGACATGATGTGGTCAGGGGAGAGGTGGAGTGGCCAGAGTGGGCTGACTTGATGTGCATATACATGCACGTGTGCTTTAGAAGTGGTGTGTGTGTGCTGGAGCAAGAGGGTTTAAGGTGTGGCAGAAGGTGGCGGAGATAGGGGAGAAGATTGTTAGAATGAGCAGCAAACTGAGAGGCTGAGGTGTTAGATGAATTTTCTAAGTGAAGGTACCAGGAACGTTAGGCATTGGAATGAATAGTTTTGGCAAAGGCAGAAATTCTCACATTGGCTTCCTAAGCCAAGATTTAAGGGCCTGTGGAGAACGAGCCAAGTGGAGACAGATGGGCACTCACCTCTGTTCACGTAATGGGTAAAAGGCATTCTGTGGGTTTTCAGCTGGTTTAGTGAAATAAGTCAGCAACAGGTGCTGGTGAACTGTTGTTGTGTTATAGACTCTTCTTGGGAAGGCGGGAGGTGGGCTTTGGAGGTTGAAGGAAGGACCTCAAAGAGTAGAACCTTGAGAGATGGCTTGAAGTCAGGACTTGCAGATTCCTGGGCACTGGCTAATGGATATACCTGAGCATCAAGGAAGGACTGATAATAAGGTGGGTGGGAAAGGACTCTATGGATATGAATTCCCTTTTTCTTTTTGAATGGGAGTTATAATTCCTGTTTCTTTTGCTTCTTTTTCTTCTGCAAGGAAGTTTGGGAAAGGGCTGTATGGCAGAGTTCTGAGCCTGCAAACATTTGGTCCATGTGAATGCCACAGCAGAGGACATTCTTAATCAGACAGGACGACCTGCTTTGTGGATAGCAGTAAGTTATTCTTCTTCAGACAGCCTGGTAATTGTTCAGAGGTCTCATGAACAGAGCAACTGTGGGGACAGGAATGGAGGTCGGTGCCTGGAACTCAAAAGCTCAGACTTCCCCTCACCATGGTCATTGTGGCTTCTGCTGGTACAGAGTGCCCAGTTTGGGATCCTGGGTTCCCCCACATGGCAACACATCTTTGGGACCAGCCAGCCAGCTGGTGTCAGGTTTTTATCATAGACCCTTTTGTCATGGGAAGGATCACTGATTTGTTCATATTGAAACATTCTGTTTTTTCCCCCCTGCACTTTGATTTGCCTTTCTCTACCTGTGCTTCCATCTCTGAAACCTACTAACAGTCTTCTGTAGAGCTTCTCAGGTTGCCTCAGACCTTCACAGAAGGAGAATTGAAGCAATGGGTTAATGTCTGTGGTTTGCCTGCTGTTGACATATGCTGTCATTTGAGGTACCTGATACCATAGAGCAGTGCTTTTCTCAAAGTTTTCAGTGTCAGAACCCACTCTTAAAAATTGGGAAGGATTTCATAGGAGAGTCTTTAAATAAAAACAGTTATTTAGGACTGAAGAGGATTTACTTATGTGGCTATCTCTATTGACTTTACTGCATAAAAAAAACTGGTAAGTTTGAAAATATGTATTCAAACATAATTATTACATTTTAACAAAGTTTTTTTTTTTAAAAATTTTTTTTTTTTTCAACGTTTATTTATTTTTGGGACAGAGAGAGACAGAGCACGGGGGAGGGGCAGAGAGAGAGGGAGACACAGAATCGGAAACAGGCTCCAGGCTCTGAGCCATCAGCCCAGAGCCCGACACGGGGCTCGAACCCACGGACCGCGAGATCGTGACCTGGCTGAAGTCAGACGCTTAACCGACTGTGCCACCCAGGCACCCCTAATGTTTATTCTTAAAAGAGAGACAGAGCATGAATGGGGGAGGGGCAGAGATAGAGAGGGAGACATAGAATCTGAAGCTGGCTCCAGACTCTGAGCTTTCAGCACAGAGCCCGACGCGGGGCTCGAACTCACGGACCGCGAGATCGTGACCTGGCTGAAGTCGGACGCTTAACCGACTGCGCCACTCAGGCGCCCCATTTTAACAAAGTTTTTAGTGAAACAAACTTTTTCGTTAAAAAACATTTTGTTTTTAGTTTATTCATTTATTTTGAGTGAGAGAGATAGTGAGTGAGGGAGGGAGGGGCAGAGGGAGAGGGAAAGAGAATCCCAAGTAGGCCCTGCAATGTCTGCACAGAGCCTAACGTGGGGCTTGATCCCACGAACCGTGAGATCATGACCTAAGCCAGAATCAAGAGTTGAACGCTTAAGTGACTGAGCCACCCACGTGCCCTGGGATGGTGATTAATGTGGATTATCAAGGGAAAGTAAGAGAGCTCCCTTCTAGTTACTTGTCACCACGGTATGTGACGATTGAATATTATTACTCAGTATCTAATATTCATTACTATTAGCAATGCCAGGCATGATTTTAAGTGCTTTATTTTGTGTATTATTTCACTTAATTCTCATGATAACCTGAAAAAAGTGTCTATTATGTTCCTTATGAACACAAATATGGACCAGAGAACATTCATATGCTTGTAGGAGTGCAATTTTATAGTACCTGTAAAAATTGAGCACTATATTTTGTTGACCCTACTTTTGGAATTCTGACAGAAATACAAATACCAGTGGTTGTACAAGGATACTTAGCATAGCAGTTTGATAATTAAAAAGGGAGAGAGAATTTTAATGTTTGTTAATAGGGGACTGGTTAAGTTATGGTGTAGCCATATTGTAGAATACTGTCTAGCTGTTCAGATTGATAGATTCATATGTACGGATGTGGATGGATGTCCATGATGCATTCCTGGGTGAATACAGTTGTAGGACAATGTATATTTCCAATAAATCTTTGTGTGAGCGTATATGTACTTGTGTGTATAGAAGAGGT
The DNA here is from genome assembly GCF_022837055.1 of Prionailurus viverrinus. Taxonomy (NCBI): domain Eukaryota; kingdom Metazoa; phylum Chordata; class Mammalia; order Carnivora; family Felidae; genus Prionailurus; species Prionailurus viverrinus. Next base: position 1,245,938 of record NC_062577.1, read on the forward strand.
TTGGAAGAACACCCCGGAATTCTAATACTTCTTGAGAATGGGACTTGGAGGCGGGAGGGAAGATATTCCTTTGTACTTTTTATATTTTGTATTTTTTTAAAATTTTTTTTTTTCAACGTTTATTTATTTTTGGGACAGAGAGAGACAGAGCATGAACGGGGGAGGGGCAGAGAGAGAGGGAGACACAGAATCGGAAACAGGCTCCAGGCTCTGAGCCATCAGCCCAGAGCCCGACGCGGGGCTTGAACTCACGGACCGCGAGATCGTGACCTGGCTGAAGTCGGACGCTTAACCGACTGCACCACCCAGGCGCCCCTATATTTTGTATTTTTATCCCAGTCAAGCGTGTATTCTTTTTTGTAATTAGAAATCTAAATAAACTTTGAGAAAGTCTTTCTTAGACTTTGTTTCATTTGAAATTGTATAAAACTGTGTGCGGCTTGGGATGAAGATGTCTTAGAAACACTTTCCAGCTTATGTCCCTTCTTTTTTTTTTTTTTTTTTTTTTTTTTTTTTTTTTTAAGCATCAGTTGATTAGACTGAGAGTGAACCTCTTGCTAGAAGGTGAGTAAGCTCACTGGCTGGTCATAGGCTCTAGAGTTTGAACTGAGGAAGGTAGGACTGCTGCCAGTCCTCATGATAGTCAGCCCCTGTGTGAGCCTGGTTATTTAACTTTTCCTTGGTATTCCTTGGTGTTCTCAGTATCCATCACTAAACTTTACTCATTTTCCTCAGCGAGCACACAAGATGACTACATTTCTCAGCCTCCTTTCAGTTTGATTGGGACCCTGTGACTCATTTTTGGCCATGGAGTGTGGGCTGGAGGTTATATAAGCCATTTCTGGGTCTGCCATAAAATATCCTGTGCATTCTTCCCTCTCTCTTGCCTTGTGGAGGCCATGAATTGAGTTGGAGAAACAAGCATGAGTCAGAGCTTGGAGGAGAGTTGCTCTGATGAATTGCCCTACATGCATCAGATTTAGTAGGAGCTAGAAATAAATGTCTATTTAGTTGAGTCACTTAGAGCAGCTCACTTAGAGCAGCCCTTCTTGAACTTTAACGTGCAAATAAATCACCTGAAGATTTTGTTCAAGTAGATTCTGATTTGGTAAGGTCTGGGTTGGGTATGAGATTCTCATTTCCTTCCCTTCCCTTCCCTTCCCTTCCCTTCCCTTCCCTTCCCTTCCCTTCCCTTCCCTTTTTTTTAATTTTTAAAGTAATCTCTACACCCAACATGGGGCTTGGACTTACAACCCCAAGATCAAGAGTTGCATACTCTACTGACTGAGCCAACCAGGCACCCTGGGATTCTGCATTTCTAACAAGCTCCTAGGTGATGCTAAAGCTGATCACATATGAGTAGCAGAGACTTCAAAGGGTTAAATTAGATGACATATAGCCCACTGTCAGTACTCAGTAAGCACTTACTGAGTGGATAGGATAGCATCCTGAAACAGCTCATATTCAGTGAATATGAGGAAAAGCAACTAGGGACTCTGCATTTATAATCAAGTATTCGAATTATTCCTAAATATATATCTATTGTCTTATGTATCATGGGCTGTGAGTTAGTTTTAGTATTATGTGTGCAGAAAATATGTGAAATTAGAACCTGGAGTTATTTGTAAGATCATTTTGAACATTTACCTTTTGACATACATTCATTTTGGTGTTTCAAATTGTTACTTGTTTCTTTAGCTACTTTCATGGAAAAGTAACCTCTTTCTTCTCATTATAATTAAAATTCTTTTTATACTTGTGTTTGGCAATAATTTCAAATTTACAGAAAAGTTGCAAGAATAAGAATGGGACAAAAAAATTTTGGATGCCCTTTACCCAGATTAAATTATTAACATTTGATATCATTTACACACTCCTCCCTGTCCTCCCTTAAGCCCCCATCTTTATCCACATGTACATATGTTCTTTCTGATTATGTAACTTCTATATATCCTGCCCCTTTATCCTAAATAATGTGTATACCCAACAAGTAGGAAAGTTGTATATATTAACTTCAAATTTAACATTACCATAATACTTTATTTTTTTTTTTTTAATGTTTATTTATTTTTGAGACAGAGAGAGATAGAGCATGAATGGGGGAGGGGCAGAGAGAGAGGGAGACACAGAATCGGAAGCAGGCTTCAGGCTCTGAGCCATCAGCCCAGAGCCCGACGCGGGGCTTGAACTCACAGACCGTGAGATCGTGACCCGGGCTGAAGTCGGATGCTTAACCGACTGAGCCACCCAGGTGCCCCACCATAATACTTTACTATCTGTATTTCCGTTTTGCCAGATGACCAAATAATGTTCTTCATAGTATTTTTTCCCCTTTTTATACAGGGTCTAGGGTCGTGTCTTGTATTTATTTGTCTTATCTTTGGCCTTCTTTAACATTTCACAAGTTTTCTTTGTCATTGAATACTGACTCCCCCTCCTCTCCCCTTCTCTTCCCCTCCCCTTCTCTTCCCCTCCTCTCCTTCTTCTCCCACCCCCTCCCTCTCTCTCCCCCCCTTTTCCTCTCCCCCTCTTCCCCTTGCCTCCCTATTCCCTTCCCTTCCGTTTTAATATAACTTTCCTCATTTTGGGTTTATCTAGTGTTGCTTCATGGTTAGATTGGGTTATGTATTCTCAGCTGTGATGCTACATGGTTGGGGTATCCTCAGGGTATCCTATTTGGAGGTTCACAAGGTTTAGCTGCCTTTCATTGGTGGTGTTAAACCCAGTCAAGCTGTTGTCTTGTTTTCCACTGTGTGCAGTCCCCTCATCTCCTAACTAATAACCTGTGGGAAGACATTTTAAGACCATGGAAACTCCTGTTCATTAACATTTCCCTCTAGATTGAGCATCCATGGATGATTCTTGATTGAATCTGTGGTATGGCATTTGCAAAATGCTCATTTTCTAACTACAGCACTCCCCCCACACTTAGCAGTTAGCATTCAGCTTAGCATTTTACCATAAGCAAGGGCACATCCTTCTTCCTCATTATTTGTCTTTTTATGAATTTCCATTTTTTCCACTGGTTTATAATTAATTGCATACCTAATTATTTTGGCGCTCAAATTGTACCAGATTTTTTTTTAATGTTTATTTATTTTTATTTAATTTTTTTTTTTTTTGAGAGAGAGAGGCAGAGTGTGAGTGGGGGAGGGGCAGAGAGAGAGGGAGACACAGAATGTGAAGCAGGCTCCAGGCTCTGAGCTGTCAGCACAGAGCCCGACGTGAGGCTCGAACCCACAAACTGTGAGATCATGACCTGAGCCGAAGTTGGATGCTTAACCGACTGAGCCACCCAGGCGCCCCTGTACCAGACTTTTTTAGTAGGAAAGCTTTCAAGGTGGATATTCTGTCCTTTAACTTTTTTTTTTTTTATGTTTATGTTTGAGAGAGAGAGAGAGAGAGAGAGAGAGAGAGAGAGAGAGAGAGAGAGAGGGAGAGAGCAAGTAGGGGAGGCGCAGAGAGAGAGGGAGACAGAGGATCCAAATGTGGGGCTTGAACTCAGGAACTGTGAGATCATGACCTGAACTGAAGTTGGACGCTCAACAGACTGAGCCTTCCAGGAGCCCCCCATTCCCCCCTTTTTAAGCATTTCTTTACTTTCTGGTATAACAAATGTTTTAGGCTCATCTGGTAATTATCCTGCCCAATCCTGGAATCAGTATATCTCTGAGGACTCCTGGATTCTTTTAGTGGGGAATAATATTGGATACCAAGATCTGATGCTGGGTGTGCTCACTGCTACTGGAATGTCTTTGCTTTGACCTTTTTAGCAGACAAAGTTGTGAAGTATGCAGGTTCATGAAAATGTATGTACATATGCATATATGTATATATACTTTAGAATATCATGGGTTCACACCAATACTTTCAAGTCAGATTTGTCTCTTGAGGGTTCTTTCTTGCCTTTCTCCATTACATAATTGTATATTTCTTCTGCTTCAGTGACTCTCTTAGTAACAACATCAACCTGTTTGCTCATTTATTGAACTCTGTATCTCATCTAAGATTGTTCCAAATTGTTACATCTACATATTTAAAAAAAAAAGCTCCTACTTGGTACTGAATTTGTTTACAGTGTACCTTTCCCTGCTGCTCTGCTGAAGACTGATAGTGTATAGTTAAATACTGTACCCGTTTTGTATTCTTTTTTTCCCTTTAATGTATTTACTGGTATTAATTAGAAATATAATTGAGTTCATTTGTTTTACTTTGCTTTCAGTTTTAGGTTTTCCTGCCCCCCTTTCTTGAAAGCAAGAGAGAGAGAGAGAGAGAGAGAGAGAGAGAATGCATGCCAGTGGGACAGAGGGGGAGAAAGAGAGAATCTCAAGCAGGTTCCACGCTCAATGAGATCATGAAATTATGACCTGAGCCGAAATCAAGAGTTAGATGCTTAACCAACTGAGCCACTTAGGTGCCCCGAATCTTTCTTATTCTTTTGTGTATGTTCCATAGTTTCTGATTTCCTCTGCTTGGCCATTTGTGTAATTTCTAGTATTTTGCAAATGTGAATAATCCTTGTAATTAATAACCTCACACTTAAGTGTTTTGGTACTGTTACAGGTGTATATTCAGGGTAAATTCCTGGAAGTGGGATTGCTAAGCCAAAGTGTCAATACCTGTATGGGGTGGTACCATTTTATGTTTCCATTAGCAATGTAGGAGAGTGCTTGTTTCCCTCAGTTTTGTGGACTGAGTGTATTGTTAAGCTTTTGAATTTCTGCCAATTTGATGGGTGAGAAGTGGTATCTCAGTATACTTTTTTTTTTTTAACGTTTATTTATTTATTTCAAGAGAGTGAAAGAGCACGTGCTCAACTGGAGGAGGGGCAGAGAGAGAGGGGGAGAGAGAGAATCCCAAGCTGGCTTTACGCTGTCAGTGCAGAGTCCCCAACACAGGGCTCAAACTTACTAACCGAGAGATCGTGACCTGAGCCAAAATCAAGAGTGGGACACTTAACTGACTGAGCCACTCCGGTGCACATCTCAGTATAGTTTTAATTTCCATTTAGGTTGCATTATCATTAAAGTTAAACATCTTTTTTTTTAAATGTATTTTTTCTTTTAAGCAAGCTTTATGCCCAATGTGGGGCTTGTACTCATGACTCTGAGCTCAAGAGTTGCATACTCCACTGACTGAGCCAGCCAGGAGCCCCTGTTAAACATTTTTTCATATGTGTAAAGGCCATATTTATATATTTTTGTGAATTGTCTGTATATATCTTTTGTCCATTTATCTGTGAGATTTTTGGTCTTTTTCCCCCCTTCGAATTTTAAGCACTTTTTTCACATTTGCAGTATTAGCCCTCTATCTTTGATAAATATTGGAAATACTTTCTCTCAGATTATTTCATTTAACTTTGATTATGATAGAGTAATTCACCCGTGTTTTCTTTTAGAACTTGTATACTTTAAGTCTTTACATTGAGATCTCTGATTCATTTAGAATTTGTTATGTATGGGGCGCCTGGGTGGCTCAGTCGGTTAAGCATCTGACTCTTGATTCAGCTCAGGTCTTGATCTCAGGGTCATGAGTTCAAGTCTTGTGTTGGTCTCCACACTGGCATGGAGACTACTTAAAAAAAAAATTATTATGTATAGTATAAGGTATGGATCTAATTTTATCTTTTTCTAAATGGCTATCTAGCTGTCCCATCATGTGTTATTAAAAAGATTGGAGCAAATCACTGGGACAGAAAGTGTTCATATTCTAGATCATATACTAGTTGGCTCTAACTCTGGACTTTCTACTCTATTCCATTGGTCTGTTTGTATACTCATGTATCCATTTCTATTTTGTGAAGAGTTTTCAATTAAGAATAGGTGTTGAAGGGGCTCCTGAGTGGCTCAGTTGGTTAAACATCCTACTTTGACTCAGTTTATGATCTTGTGGTTTGTGGGTTTGAGCCCTGCATCAGACTCTGTGCTGACAGCTGGAGCCTGGAGCCTGCTTTGGATTCTGTGTCCTCCTCTCTCTCTGCCCCTCCTGTGCTCCTAGTCTTTTTCTTTCTCAAAAATGAATTAACATTAAAAATTAGAGAATAGGTGTTGAATTCTGCTTTAGCATTTCATCATCTGTGGAGAGTCCTATGATTTTTTTTTCTTCCTAGACTTAATGTCCCCATTGTAAGTTTACTTAAGAAAGACTATAGAACCAAGTTATATATAAGTCTCCTTATATTTCAGGCTTGCTTGCTTAGGTAAAGAGCATCATCAAAATAAATCCGTGTTTCAAAAATCCGTGTTGTGAAATTTCCTTTATTTAAAAAACTTTTTTTAATGTTTGTTTATTTTTGTGAGAGAGTGCGAGCGGAGGAGGGGCAGAGACGGAGGGAGACACAGAATCCGAAGCAGGCTCCAGGCTCTGAACTATCAGCACAGAGCCTGATGCGGGGCTCAAACTCACAAACTGTGAGATCATGACCTGAGCTGACGTTGGTTGCTCAACTGACTGAACCACCCAGGTGCCCCTGGAGTTTGCTTTAAAGTAATGTAGTTGGGAGGTGTTGGTGGGGGTATAGGTTGTGTAAGGTTAGCCATATGTTGATAATTTTTTTTTTTTTCAACATTTATTTATTCTTGGGACAGAGAGAGACAGAGCATGAACGGGGGAGGGGCAGAGAGAGAGGGAGACACAGAATCGGAAACAGGCTCCAGGCTCCGAGCCATCAGCCCAGAGCCCGACGCGGGGCTCGAACTCACGGACCGCGAGATCGTGACCTGGCTGAAGTCGGATGCTTAACCGACTGCGCCACCCAGGCGCCCCCATATGTTGATAATTTTTGAAGCTGGTTGATGAATGTGTGGGGTTCCATCATACTGTTCTCTGTACTTTGGGGAATGAGTCATGCTTTCTATGATAATAGTAAAAGGAAAGAAAAGATAAAAGAACTGTCTTCAAGTGTCTGGTCATTTTTGATTAGTCATATTTAAGAATGAGGCATTAAAAAAGTTTTAGGTTGAAAAAGAACAACTCTGGGTGTCTGTTCAGATTGTTGCCCAGTGGGTATCTGTATATTTGGTCATCTGGTGTCTCCCAATTGTCAGGGTTATTCTCTGGGACTGGTGAGTTTTTCTAGACGGGGGTTATATCAATTTAGGGTTTGATCAGAGAAGCAGAATCACGGAATGACAAAGGTTAAGCGTTATAGAGATTACAGCTTACATAACTGTGGGGGTTGGTAAAGATGCTGTTGCTCTGCATCGTGGTGGCCCTCAAGTCAGTGGGGCTGGCAGAAAGAGACGCCAGATACCGAGTGGGGGGAAGCAAGAACACATTGGAATCCAATTGGAACTAATGAGGACATATTGAAACCGGTGTCAGCCACTGCCTTCACCCTCAATGACACTGATGGCCTGCAGAAACTGCTAATGCTCTTTGCCACAGAGCTGTTCCTGTACTGGGCTCCACAACTGGGAGGAGGTTCAGGAAGAGATAGGGGAGCTGAGGGCCTGATAGGTGCCCCAGGCCAGCAAGGCAGGCCATTAGGTAGTGACCATGCACACAGGCTGCAGCAGTACCTGGCACCTACACAAACCCTGCACGCCCTGCAAAACGTAATGACGGTCGCTTCACTTCTGCTTTCCAGATGTCACCCATCTTTTTTGGCCAACCTTAACCTAGAGTATACAGAGAAGAGATTTTGGGAACTGTAGTTCCAGCTTGCTGTGTTGCTGTGCGACGGAAGCCATCGTAGTTCATCCCTTGTCGACCATGCATACCTATTTAACCATCCTTAACCATACTTGGCAACTATAGCTAGTTTATTCTTTCACCGAACTATCCTTTGCACAGCTGAAAACACTCACCCTCTCCTGAAAAGAGCACATACAAAATCCCCTTACCAGGGTTCCCTGGGTGGCTCAGTTGGTCAAGTGTCTGACTCTTGATTTCGCTTCAGGTCATGATCTCACAGTTCGTGGCTCAAGCCCTGTTCTTGGGCTCTGTGCTGGCAGTGTGGAGCCTGCTTGGGATTCTCTCTCCCTCTCTCTACCCCCCCCCCCCCCTTTGCTCTTTCGCTCGCTCTCTCTCTCGATAAATAAACTTAAAAAAATTAAAAGAAATCTCTTTACCCATCCTTGGGTGACTTCATTCCTCTTGTAGCTGAATCACATTCTCCCTTTGATATTCTGTAACTTTGGTATTTTATAATCCACTGTCATTCTCCAAGATCCATCTGTCTTCTACATTGGCCAAACAGGCAAGTTAAGTGAGGATGTGGAAGTATTCTCCATCTTTGCATCTTTCTCAACACTGATGGTGGCAGTACGTCCTCCAGAAATTGCAGTATTGGTTTTGTTATACTGTCTAGGTAGGTAAAGGCATTCTAGTGGCTTCCACTTGGACTTTTACACCACAGTAGCTATTACTGTGTGCGTAAGGGAATAAGAGAGGGGATTCTGACAGTTGTTCAGGATGTCTATTTCGACTATATATTTGGGGACTGAATATCACTGCAGGCTGGATTTGGGACCTATTGGACTCACTGTGAGGTAAATGTGAGCCCAAACTGCATTGATCCTCTGACTTCCATACACTGCTCTTTCTTTCTTTCTTTCTTTCTTTCTTTCTTTCTTTCTTTCTTTCTTTCTTTCTCCTCCTCCTCCTCCTTCTTCTTCTTCTTCCTTCTCTCTCTCTCTCTCTCTCTCTCTCTCTCTCTCTCTCTCTTTCTTTCTACTTATGAGACAGTGTGAACAGGGGAGGGGCAGAGAGAGGGAGAGAGAGAATCCCAAGCAGGCTCCACAAAGTCAGCACAGCATACGGTGCTATTCCTGCAAGTTTGGACCACAATGGTAATTTTGGGTTTCAGGAATTAACTTTAGTTCAGAGCTAGTTTCCAGTAGACCTCCCAAAGTCTGGTTATGTTGTCTTCCCCAGTACAAAGTCATCCTATTTTTTTAAATTTTATTTATTTTATTTATTTATTTTGAAAGAGAGATCGAGTGGGGGAGGGGCAGACAGATAGGGAGAGAGAGAATCCCAAGCAGGCTCCTCCCCGTCAGTGCAGAGCCTAGTGTGGGGCTCGAACTACTGACCATGACCTGAGCCAAAATCAAGAGTTGGATGCTCAGCTGACTGAGCCACCCAGGTGTCCCAAAGTCATCCTTATAAATGGCTATAGATCTCTTTGGGAAGGCCAGGTGGAAAATTTACAGTATCCATATTTGGCTCTGTGGTAGCATTCTTCCTTTACGGGACCTGACCTTGTCTTCATTCCAGAGACTCTGGGTCTGTGAAGTGCCTCACATCTGGGAGTTGGTAGAGGGGCCATAACTTTATTATTTTGGTGATTTAAGTCATACTTCTGTTTACCAGTTACACTATCAAGACTTAATTAGATTGCCCATCTATTTCAGTTCTGGGGACACTGTGATTACTTAGCCAATGTTAGAGATCTCTGCAGTTAAAACCTTTCTAGTTCTGTTTTGGCTGCCATTATGGTGTTCATTCCTACCGTGTCTTTGATGATTATGTGCTGCTACTTGGTCCCTGCCACCACAGGATCCCATCATCTTCTGCTCAATTTAGGAAGCCCAGTTCGATGGCAGGAGTTACCACTTTTATTCCTGGCTTCTCATGGCTAGCCATCACAGAGCTCTTGAAGGAGGCCAGGGTTCCTCTCATGAATATATTTCTCGCAGCTTGGTGAATGGAATGTTTTCTGGATCCTACTGGGGACATGGTTAAAGGTAAGCAAGTCTTACATATTAAATCCACTCAGCATTCTGATCTTGTAAGCCATCAGATTCCATCTTCTTTAGTATCTAGAGAAGTTCTGATGTTTCACCTTCACTTAGTATAGGTCACCTTAGGGTCCAGCTTTCAGTAAACCAACCAGCCAAACTGTTAGAGTCGTTCCTAGCTGTTTGGGCCAACCTGTTGAGCACAGTTTCTGCTTAGAACACACATATCAGTGAATTCATCTTAATCCAGCATTATCTTCCACCTGAATCCAATACTCCCAACACCCTTAGGGTCCTTTCCTGTGTTCCTCAAGTTTTTGTTGATGTAAATTGACAAAATCTTGCAGTTCTTTTGGTGTGTAATGAGCCTCCCAATGCATCACACTTTTTAGCTTTATCCTTTGGGGTCTGCCAGGACTTGAGTCTGGTCATAGATCTAAAGCACTGAGAGGTGGTGGAGATAGTTCCTGAGGGGGTTCATCAGTCCTTCACACAGCCCTTATCATAGGGGAAGACCACCCTCTTCAGAGTGTTTTTACTGGTAAAAGGAATTCAACAGAATTTAGGAATTCAGGCACCAAGTTTCATGGGTTTACATCCAAGATTTAGGGTCCCACTCCTTACCAGTTTCCTAACTTTATGTAAGAGTTGAAACATGAGTTTGGAAATTCAGTTTACATTGTCACTCAGTTCCTGCTACTCCAGGTGTGGCGTGTGGGTCAGCAGCACCATTGTCCACGGGAGCTTGTTAGCAGTGCAGGTTTGTGCCACACCGCAGACTTAATCAACATACCTCTGCTTCATTATAATTTCGAGCTCTCTGCGTAATGTGTACTTACTTTAAACTGAGAAGAATGGATTTCTGTATGTACTTTTAAAGTTCTCAGTCTGGTTATTTGATAAATGTTTCCTTTGAAAAATTTCTTGGGGATGCTGTAATTTGATTTCACGTTTAATTCTGTATATGCTACATCTAAAATTTTTGTTGGTCAAGTTTCAGGTGATTTCTTTCTCCTTTCCATCTGGGAGTTCCCAAGTAGTCTAATTTAGATGTGATGCTCCCTCTGGTGGACACTGGGATTAAAAGCACACAGATTTTTTTCAGTATAGTGAATTTGTTGTCAGCTATTAAAACTTAATATCCCTGAGTGATCATCTTCACGAACCTCCTTTCCAATCTGTTCTCAACTTCTGACATTCACTATAGCTTTTGTTTTGAATTTGAACCATAAAAACAAAATTTTGTCATAAGTTTTTATATAAAACTCACCATAATGAAAGAACCCTGGACAAATCAATATGGTAATAGTGCCTGATTAATAGTGAGCCTGTTATTCATGTTAAAAGTGAAAAATCATGTTTGAAACTAGTTGTAAGATTGGAATTTGTGATGATCTGGGGGAGAACTGTGCCTTTGACCTATTTACAATGGGATTTATTACTACAAAATATTTTGTGCGGTGATCCCAACCCCCTCAGTTTTTGTTGTGATAATTACTTGTTAGGATGAAAATTATAAATGTCGTTGTGTGGAATAACCTTGTTTATCATATCTCGTTCTAATCTTAGAATTCAAATGTTTGCTTTCCCTGCAACACAGCTATATTTCTGAACAGTTCCTGAAAAAGCACGTAACCCATTGGATAAACATCTTAGATATTTTATTTTAAAAGTAAAAATTGGGGGCACATGGGTGGCTCAGTCAGTTGAGCGTCTGGCTATCGATTTCGGCTCAGGTCATGATCTTGTGGTTTGTGACTTTGAACCCTGCATTGGGCTCTCTGCTGTGGGTACGTATCCTGCTTGGGATCCTCTGTCTCCCTCTCTCTGTCTCTTCCCTGCACGGGCATGCTCTCAGTCTTTCTCTTAAAATTAAACATTAAAAAAATAAAAATTGATAAAGTCATTATTTACTTGTTTAAATACAGTAAAATCAAAAGGTATATTTTTTGTAAAAAATGTTTTCATGTTGATATATTTATTTTGAAAGAGAGAGAGAGAGAGAGCACGGTATCCTTTTTAAAAAAATGTTTTCATGTTGATATATTTACTTTGAGAGGGAGAGAAAGAATCCCACACAAGCTTCACACTGCCAGGGCAGAGCCCGATGTGGGACTTGATCCCACAAACTGTGAGACCATGACCTGAGCTGAAATCAAGAGTTGGACACTCAACCAGCTGAGCCACCAAAAGGTGCCCCAAAAAGGTATCCTTTTTGAAGTTAACTTGTTGCCATTTTGTCTTGCACATGGCATAGTCATGTGTAATTTTAAACATTTAAGGGCATTTATTTCATTCTTTCTTATTGCCAGGTAGTATTCCATTGTATATATAAACCACAGCTTGTCATTCATCAGTTGATGGACATTTAGGCTCTTCCCATAATTTGGCTATTGTTGAGAGTGCCGCTATAAACATTGGGGTACAAGTGCCCCTATGCATCAGCACTCCTGTATCCCTTGGGTAAATGCCTAGCAGTGCTGTTGCTGGGTCATAGGGTAGATCTATTTTTAATGTTTTGAGAAACCTCCACACTGTTTTCCTGACAACGTGGATGGAACTGGAGAGTGTTAGGCTAAGTGAAATAAGTCATACAGAGAAAGATACCATATGTTTTCACTCTTATGTGGATCCTGAGAAGCTTAACAGAAAACCATGGGGGAGGGGAAGGGGGAAAAAAAGTTACAGAGAGGGAAGGAGGCAAACCTAAGAGACTCTTAAAAACTGAGAATAAACTGAGGGTTGATGGGGGTGGGAGGGAGGGGAGGGTGGATGATGGGCATTGAGGAGGGTACCTGCTCGGATGAGCACTGGGTGTTGTATGGAAGCCAATGTGACAATAAATTTCATAAAAAAAAAAAACAAAACATTTAAGGGCATTTATAGTTTCAGGTTAATAATAATTTTTTTATTCATTACTTTGGTTGAGAATCATAGTGTTAGGAAGTCCCCTGTTTTTTATTGTTTTTGTTTTAACAAAACCTTCGAGGCAAACAAAGCCTTCAAGGCAAAAATAAGAAAAACCAAATAAGGGGAAAAAGGTTAGTTTGATCATTAGATTTGATTTCATAAAAGTCAAAAACATCTGTGTGTCAAAGAACTGACTGATGGAAAAGCCAAGAAACTGAGGAAAACATTTGCAACATGGAAAGACATATCCTTAATATATAGAAATAATTTGTAACTTAATTAGAGAAAGCAGCTTACTTACCTCTTTCTGGGATTTTTCTTCTTTGTCTCTGAACAGTTCTGATCTTCAGATTTCTCTGGGATTCTTTTTTCCCTTTAGTTTGTTTTTCAATGTTTATTTTTGAGAGAGAGCACACACCAATGTGCATGAGCAGGGGAAGGGCAGAGAGAGAGAGAGAGAGAGAGAGAGAGAGAGAGAGAGAGAGAGAGAGAGAGAGAGAGGAGGACACAGAATCGGAAGCAGGCTCCAGGCTCCAAGCTGACAGCACAGAGCCCAACGTGGGGCTGGAACTCACGAACCATGAGATCATACCTGAGCTGAAGTCGGACACTTAACCGACTGAGCCACCCAGGTGCCTCTCTAGGAGAGATTCTCTTCTGATTTCATTAGTTCTCAACATTGCCTACACATTGGGAGTACCTGGGGAGCATTAAAAAATACTGATGCATGGGTCCCACCCCAGAGATCTGATTTAATTGGTTTAGAGTGTCCTTGTACATGGAAATTTTAAAAGCTCCCCAGGTTATTGTAATGTGCAGTCTGGTTTGACAAGAACTATCTTTCTTTTTCATCTTAATTGATTCCCTTCTTTACGTCTTTATATTCAAGGGCTAAGGTGAAATTGCCACAGCTGGGTTCATTCAGGCTGTTCATGATATCCATAAATAATTCTGCATGTTGAATTTCAAACTGGACGTTCACATTAGCATGTTCTGTTCACATTTAAATGATTGTCATATATAGGACAAACGCGTATTAAATTGAATTTTTAATCTGAATGGTTGTGATGTTACTCACAAATTTGATGAGTATATAAAAATTTAATTCTTACTAGCATTTTTCAGTTACTGTGTTTACCTTTTGTTAGGAAGTAGATGTTAATTAGGAAGATTTATGTTGTGCAGGTGATCAGGAAAAGAATGCTTAGATAGTTAAGTAATGGTTTCTCTGGGCAATTTAATTTAAAATTTTTTGACCGTATAATATTGGATACTCTATTTAGGTGCTGAAAACTAACCACCTTATGGAAGACTTTCTTAAAGTCTATGAATCGTTGGTTTTCACTTTTCAAGAAAATTTACTTGCAGAATTTTGAAAAATAACCAGATATCTGGGCAACATCCTTGAAGCTCTATGGGTGAAGCTGATGCATAGCTTGAGAAAAAAAAAAAAAAGGATAATAGTGGAAATCAGTGGCATAGATAACGTCCTTGGGAGGGGGTAGCTAATGGCGAAATGAACAGAGGTTCTCCAGTAGATTTAGTATCAGGGTGTTACCTGTGTAGAAGGCTATAAGGGAGAAGATTGGGATAGATTCTGGAATATGGAGGGCCTTGATGGCCAGGCTAAAGAATTTGAACTTTATTTTGTAGGTATTGAGGAGCCCATAAAGATTTCTGAGTAGCAGTACAAAATGCACAGACTTCTAGATGAGTGCAGCAGCACTGATTTGGTGAACCTGCTTAGGGAAGGAGAAAGAGTGAAGATGAGGATTCCAGTTAAGAGAATATTTGCTTTATCTTGGGTGTGAATTAGTGAAGGCCTGTGTTAGGAGGGTGCTGGTAGCCCAGAAAGAGAACAGGTCTTTTGCAAGGAGAGATGAGCCAATTCGTTGTGTGATTTTTCAGGTGAGGAAGGAGTGAAGGATGAGTGCAGGGTTTTGAGCTTGAATTGTTGGAATAACGGTGATACTGCTGCTAGTTGAAGTCTCTGGTGTGTGTGAGATCGCCCGGTAATAAGTTGCCCAGCAAAAGATAGGCGCTGGTGAGGACCCAGCGTAAGAAAAATCACTTCTCGTGATTGGGAGACAGAGACAGTTTTTAAATAAGTTAATAGTTCTCCCTGTGTTTGGCCTAGGCTTTACTGTCTAGGTGAGGAGGATAAGTAGTTTCATCCATTGAGCCTCAATTTTACTTGTTTCAAAATGAAGGGGGCTCTACATGAAGGGATTGAATGATTTCTGACATCCTTTTAAGCTTTCTACAGTTCTTAAATCATTTCTGTATTTCCCACCTCTTCCTCCTTGCTACCAGCAGCTTTATTGAGATATAATTCCTAGATCATACCATTCAGCCATTTAAAGTGACACACAGTAACATAAAATTTACCATTTTGATACATTTTTAAATGTATTATTCAGTGGCATTAACTACATTAAAATGTTATGCAGCCATCACCACCATTTTAGGACATCTTCATCACCGTCAAAGAAACCCTGTACCTTACGTCTGTCTTCTGCTCTAGAGGAAAACATCAGGATTAAAGCCTTGAATTTAGACTCTTTACCACCTGCCTTGTAACCAGATGAGTTCACAGCCTGCTAGAAATCACTTCCAGTTCAAATCGGTCCTTGCCATCCTGACCCACTAGATGGCAGTGTGGGACCATCACTGGAAAGTCAGCAGGGGACTCCACCTCTACACAATTCCAATAGGTGGTCCACGATTACCTCTATTTGTGGTAGTAGGTGTAGTCGTTCACGCAGGCAGCCTCAAAGGACTGCAGGTCTTCCACTTGAAGATCTTGCTAATGCAGAAAATTGTTTTTACCAGTTGGCCAGGTTTGCCAGTCATGTAAACCTATCTTAACATGCCCATCTGGTTTCTGTCATTTGTTAAATGCAGTGACGCTTAACATTTTCATTGTTCTCATGATATCTGGGAATCCTGCTCAGTCTTCAAGCCAATTTTGCTTTGCTTTGCTTTCTTCTTTTCTTTTCTTTTCTTTTCTTTCTTTTTTTCTCTTCTTTTCTCATCTTTTTCCTTCCCTTCCCTTCCCTTCCCTTCCCTTCCCTTCCCTTCCCTTCCTTTTCTTTTTTCTTTTCTTTTCTTTTCTTTTCTTTTCTTTTCTTTTCTTTTCTTTTCTCTTTTCTTTTCTGTAGTTCCTTGGGTCTCTTTTCACTCTTGCCATTGCTCTTCCTCCTTTCTCCCAGCCATGAGCATTCTCTGAGATAGTGATTCTCAACTTTGACTCCACGTTGGAATCACCTGAGGAGCTTTTAAGAATCTTGATGCCCAGGGTACACTGAAGATGTATTAAACCAGAATCTTTGTAGGTGGGACCCACACATCATTATTTTTAAATTTCTAAATTACTTTTTAAATATTTTTCTGTTTTCCTTTATCTTTTATGAAGTCCCTAAAAAATGAGCTAATTTAACTAGGTCCACTCTGAATTCATGATATTTCAATCTGATTGATGTCCTTTACTGTCACAAGGGGTACATGAGTCATCTTTTGTTCCCTCCTTAATTGTCTGTTACTAGATCTTTTCATTCTTGCCTGGAAATGTATCTTTCTTTGCTCCGTTCCCACTGCTACCAGCCTATTGTAGGCTCCCATTTCTGTCAGTGCTCTCCAGCCACACACCACCAAGAACACATTTATAGTTGAACAAAGTTGAGTTGATTAACCGTGGAGAATTATGGGGTCTCAGAGGATGTTAGAAGGGTTTTATTATAGGATTTGGCTTGTGTTAGGTGATTTGCAGGAGGGTTCAAGTAGGGCTTTGCTCTAGATTGGGGGCCGTCAAGTGATGGGTGTAATTCCATGATTGAGTATCTTAATAAATCTTACCTAGGAGGCAGAGTGAGATGAGGCTAAACCTATGGCTGGTAAAGCAGTAGCTATCACATTAGCTGGGATGGGGGACATTTTTGTGGCTTGGACAGTGCTCACGTTTTGTCCATGTTCAGACATGATTCCAGAGAGGTCCTGTTTTTATCTTGATCCATCCTGGCCATAGGGTGGTTTGGTCTGACATTGATGCTCTGTGAAATTGTTTGTATTCATCAGCAGGACACCACCGTCTAGCTGTGAGTGACAGCCAGCACCTGGCAGCACCAGGGTACAGCTGTAGTGCCAGGCCAGCTCTGGCAGTTTGGGGCAGCTTGTTCCTAGAGCCCTTTCTTAGCTAATTCCACCTTGGTGTAGACCTTGCCTCCTCAGTCTGCTCCATGAAGTACTGCCATGTTAGTCTTCCCAAACATCCCTTTACTCACCGTCTTATCTCATCAGACATCAATAGTGGTTCTTCATAGTTTGACCCAGCTCTGGCCAGCTCTGTTTCCCAGTGTGCTGTTTCAGCCAGGCTGGTTTCCTCAGTGTAGTCATCTTTCCTCTGCTTTGGTGCTTTCCCTTGTGTTGTCTTTGCTGGTTCCATGAGTTGGGGCAAGCTCCTTAACTGCTCTGAGCTTGAGTTTCTTCATCTTGAACCCTGCCTCCAGGGTTATTTTTAGAATTAAAAGAGGTAACACAAGTGAAAGCATTTGGTATATAGTAGGCACACATACTGCATGAGCTTTCCTTGTTTTACTTGACATTGATTTCCTTCACTGATCGGTGGCATTAGGTCATGTTACATAATTTAGCTCTTAATTTGGTTATTATTAGGTCTTGTTAGTTATTTCCCCTCTGGTTTTAGCCTCCTTGAGGACAGAGACCTAGTCTTATTTTTCTGGGTGCTTCCACAGCTTAGCACAGTGCTGAGTGTTCACACAGACAATAAATGTCTCCGTGGCTGAGATTTGCAGGGTTATCAGAGCACTGTGTCTGTAGATAACACCTGAGTCATGTTACTGATTTTTTTTTTAAACTTTTTCCTTCCCTTAAATAATTACTGCACTTGGTCAGTGTATGATTACTGTACTTGGTCAGTTTGTACTGCTGATTAGGAGAGTTTGGGCCACAGGCTGAATTCTTGGTATCAAAACTGTAGTTCCATTTTGTTACCAGAAAGTTTATATCAAAATAAATATTTATGG
This sequence comes from Prionailurus viverrinus, assembly GCF_022837055.1. NCBI lineage: Eukaryota > Metazoa > Chordata > Mammalia > Carnivora > Felidae > Prionailurus > Prionailurus viverrinus. The sequence continues at coordinate 1,263,573 of NC_062577.1, forward strand.
ATGAGTACTTAATTCACCTATTAGAAATGACTTAAACCTCAATGTAAATTTTAAGCATAGATAATTTCATTTCAGTGTACTTTTACTCTACCTTAGTCTACATACAGCTAGCTATACACAGAGCATTTTAAAATAATTATTTAAACAGTTATTTGTAATTTTTAATATTGGCCTCTCTCTTCTCTGTATCTCTCAGTGACACAAGATGAGCTCTCAGATCTACTGTTATTTTTTAAAAAATTTTTAATGTTTATTTATTTTTGAGAGAGAGAAAGAGTGTGAGCGGGGGAGGAGCAGAGAGAGAGACACACACAGAATCTGAAGCTGGCTCCAGGCTCTGAGCTGTCAGCACAGAGCCCGACGTGGGGCTCGAACCCACTAACTGTGAGATCATGACCTGAGCCAGTACTCAGACTGAGCCATCCACGCGCCCCAGATCTACTGTTACTTTTATTTTTTAAATATGACTTTTGGAATGCCAGGTTCCTTATCTGCATTCCTCGGATACTGATATCTAATAAAGGAAATTTCTCTTCAGTCCTTTTTCTTTAATTGTTTAATCTTAGGCATCTTAATCCATGGGCTTCTGTTTCCTCATTCATAAAGTAAGGATAATATCTACCTCGTGTGGTTTTATGAGGATTAGGTGAAAGAACACATAAGAGTACCCAGGATAGTGTCTGGAATCTTGTGTTAACTTCTCAAAACAGTGGCCACCATTCACCTCTGTCAGGATTAGCTGGGGGCGGGGCTTACAGAAGTCTGTTTTCTTGTGTCTCTCCTCAGAATAGCTACTATTTTAGGTCCAGGAAACAACATCCTTGCCAGACTACCTGGGTGATGCTGGTACCTACTAAATTTTGACACCTGCTTACCTTCGGGACAGGGATACATTCCTTTTGGAATCTGTTGTTTGCCTACGTTAATCGTCGTGTTGGCACTAAAGTTTGAGAACACTAGGGCCAAATAAATATTAAATTGAAAGTGAATATTTGCAGTTTTTCTCAGTAACAGCCTGATTAAAGTTTTTTTTTTGTGTGTGTGTAGTTACATGATAGTTTACTTAACCAGAGTATTATTGTTGGATTAATACAGCACCCTATTTTTTAATTTCAATAATGGTTCCATGATATTAACAGATACAAAACGGTGGTTTGTAATTCAGATTATTCCTTCAGGACAGATTTTTTTTTCCCCTCAACGTGGTTTTTAATACTTTTTTAATTGGAAAATTTAAAGTCTTCAGTATTTTTTTTTAAACTTAGCTCAGATTTCTTCTTAGCAAACTTCACTGTCTTCTGTCTTAACTTTGCTTTTTGACAAAATTTCCTGAACTTGACCTTTGTATGTAAGCGATGTAAAGTAAGACCTTTCTTTTGTTGCTTTCGGTCAAGATACACAACTCAAAATGCCAGATGACTCTGTAAGTCTACTTTAAAATGCTCAGACTGATTTTGAATGAAATTGCCCATGTAATAACTATCTTCAGTCACTAATTATCAGTCACAGATCAAATAAATTGATTTAAGTATAATTTGGAGCCCAGCCCTGTAATGAGCAGGATTTAATGAGCAGTGTACTTGCAGAAGATCGTATTGAGAGGCCAAATGATTCATGTAGCTGCGATGCATGGGACATGGTAAAAGGCAAACAGGTGGAGTCCAAGTTGAAAACTGAGCATAGTTTTCCATTGCAAACTGATACTTCCTGTAACTATTTTCCTTGTATTTTCGGGCATCTCTTATTTTTCTTTCTTTTTCTTTCTGTAAATGAACAAATTATTTAATTATCCCGTTTGCTTAGAGCAGAAGTCTCTCTTACATGCATTCATAGTGTGTATCTTTTATCCCACTTGCTACATTGTATTTTAATTAATTATTTGAACCAACACATATTAAATAACTTTTTGTCGTCCCATGCATTCATAGTGTGTATCTTTTATCCCACTTGCTACATTGTATTTTAATTAATTATTTGAACCAACACATATTAAATAACTTTTTGTCGTCCTTTGGAAGCTCTGGATGCAGGAACTGTGTATTGTACTGCTACCAATATATGCCAATTCTGACTATTCTTCCAGAATGTAAGTTAAATTCCTTGGTGTAGTTCTAAGCCATATTTCCTTCATTTTTCTTTTAGTAGAGATAGATAATTTTATTTATTTTGTTATCCTGGAGACTGATCCTCTGCCTTCCTTAAATAGGCCCAGTAGCTGTCCTTTTTAAACAGTGTTATGCTCCTCTAAATCTGTTCTTCTTTCTTTAACTGCTGTAGTTTGGCAAACTGCCTCATTGCCTGTCTCTAAGGCTGTGATCATTGATGAGAATGAGTATGTATGGATTCCTTTTTTGTTGGGGGCAGGTGAGATTACCATTTTTTGAGATTAGTTTTTAATTAGTATTTATTTATATGTCTGTTTGTCTGCATGGAGTAGTGAAAAATAGCTCTGTATTGGAGCAAGAAGACTTAGGCCTGCATCCTTCTTCCACTTTTTGTCAGATTTGTGACTTCATTTTCCTCATCTACGAAATGGAGGTGATAATTCCTACCGATATCCATGGGATTGTAGTGTAGATCAAATAGTTACTATACCAAAGCATTATATAAATGTGATGTATTGTCTTAATCATCACCTTCATCCCTGAAATTGTTTTTAGAAATGAAAGATAAATTAATAGATCAAGAATTGGAATGGAGTTTTGATTTGTCTCTTTTTGGATGAAACATTCAGAAGTTAATGTACTTATTTGTATGAATATCACCTATAATGTCTTTTGGGTAACGAATCTGCTATGACCCATTCTAGAGAAATTTGAACCTATTAATACTTAAGTCATATCTTTTAAGGAGCTCTGTTGTCAGATTTTGTTTCAGGTTCTGGTTATGCTGTTTACTAATTGTACGAACCTGGAAAATTGCTAGCTGAACCTGGTTTCCTCATTGATAAAATGAGGATAATAATAATAAATAACAAAATCATCCAGCTTATAGGGCCGCTGAAGGGAATAAATGTGTAAACCTATGATAAAGTATGCAGCACTCAGTACAGTGCCTAGGATATTGTTGATGACGATAGTAGTCAGCATAGAGGGTGATGATTAGTTCACACTTACAGAATACTTGCTATGTGTTAGGAAAAATGCCAAGGGCTTTAGTGTGCATTATCTCATATAATCTTGCAAAATCTCTTGAAGTCTCTATAGGTTTTCTTACTATTCCATTTTGTAGGAAAGGAAACTGAAGTTTAGATAGGCTGTAAATTGATCCAGTTATACAGCTAATTCTACCTGAATTCAGAACCCATGGTGTTTATTACTAATTAAGCTTTTCATTCCTGCTGGAAACGTATCAGATATCAATGGTAATGATGCAGTCTGTGATGCAGTAACATTGGTCATAACATATTTCTCAGAGGTTAGGAAAAAATGTACACACAGGGTTGGATACATAAGACCCTTTCTGGTAATACGTAGCTAGTCCAATAGTTTAGAGATTTAGGTTGAAGTTACATATTTTTGTGTTCTTTAGTATCGTTAAGACATTTTTGTGAATGGTATCTGTTAAAATAGTGAAAACACAATGCTAGACTTATTGAAATATGAAAATAGTATTTGGAATTAACCACAAAACTACTCAGAGTGCATTGGAATGTTCTTTCCTTTTATCGGAAAGGCCCCAAAATAACAGGGTGGATGACACAGAAAGAGAGAAACTAATTACTGTTTGTGTGGATGCTCATGGCTGACATAAATATATATTTATATTCCTGTGCTGTCCCATCTTAATAGCTCTATGTTCTTATATGAAAGCTGATGTGAGAGTCACAGTTATACGAGATAACATAATTACTGACCACCACTCCCCCTTCCCACAAGCGGTCCCTTAAGCCTGTAGGTCAGCAATACAGATAACTTAGTGGCTGTTTTTCCCAAAGAACATCTTAGGTTTCATTTTGAGAGAAAGAAATCTTTTATTTGCATACAACAATACTTTGGTAAATGTTGTGTATTTAAGGGGAAGAATAGAGTACCTTTGGGGGTTCAGGTAAGTATTTTGAAGTTAGTCTTAAAACATTTTCTTTCATGCTGTGAATGACAATCTGTGATAAACTGATGGTCTGGGTACCTTAATGGTTGTTCTTTTCATTGCCATTTTAGTCTGACTCATTATGTAATGCTCTTTAATGTTTTGCTTGAATTAATGTGAATGTTTTAGGAGAATACCAGATTTAAAGGACTTATCAACAGCTTAATTCTTAGTTTTATATTAAAGCACATCAGCTGAGGTATACATATCATCAAGGGGGAAATCCTTCTTTGATTACCTTAACTTTGGTAACTTAAAATGGAACATTAAAAAAAAGTCATCTGGGTGTAGTGGAAAATTAGTTTTGTTGCTGTGAACACTAAATCCTTTCTAAGTACAAATGGGTTTTGTTTAGGTTCAAGAGAGAGGCATTGAGATCTACTCAGTGATGTAAGAACATATGGTCTAAGTCAGAAGAAACTTGAAATTTGGGGTAACTACTTTGATCTTTTTTGGGAAATCTACTTATATAACCGTACACCGTTGGCAATCTTGGAGGTTCCCAGGTTCATCATTGCCTGTGGCGCAACGTTTTCTTCTCTTTGTCCTCGACTGGTAGTTTTCCAGGATCTCATGGGACGTTTCCCTTACTTACTGACAGGTGTACAGCTTTCATTTCCCCGCCCCTGAAAGTAGAGCAATACTTGTTCCTCACTGTGTCCTGGGTGCTTATAAAACATACGGAACTTGTTACCTTAATTTTATTGGCTAAAGTTATGCGTTTTTATTAGATCTTTAAACGAAGGTGCTGTCCTGAGATTGAGTAGCTCTTTGTCTCCTGCTGTGTTAGAGGATGTGTACTTGTGCCTCTGAGCGAAGGTGGTAGAGAGCCCACCGTGGCTGCTGATCTGAGGTGAGGCAGAGGGCTTGTACTTGCCACTGGTCTAGGCCAGAAAGGGAGGTAGGGTGGTTCATCAGCATTGTAGCTGTGAAAAACATCTGAGGGATAAAATACCAGCTTGTACCCTGTGGATGCTTATGCATGTGATGGATATAGATACATGATGAATCAGTTTGTGGAGTGATAAGAAGTACCTGCTAGGCCTAGTCTGTGACACTGAGGATTAGATTAGCGAGGAGGACTGCCATAACTTTACACACAACACACACGAGTGAGACCACTCGTATAAAGGTTATATGCCCTGGCCTGTCCCGGAATGTCGTGTCCCATCCGGTGGCAAACTCAGAGTCACTCTGATGTTATGGAAAAATGCTTAGAAATTACAGAAGTTTTTTGAGTTCCTGAGAAAGGACATGGTATGTGGACCTAATGGTGTTTAGAGCAGATTTATATCCATAATGTATTTATAGCACTATTTCCCGGTTGGTTTATTTTATTATTTCATATTGATTGATTGATAGTAGGCTCCATGCCCAAAGTGGGGCTTGAATTCATGACTCCAAGATTGAGAGTTGCATGCTCTACCCACTGAGCCAGTCACCTGCCCCCTGTTGGGTATTTTAAAAACTGAGCTATCAAGAGATCCTCAGGGTCGGGGGAAGGTTACTTGGATTACATTGAGATTTGCTTTCATTTTACCAAACTGAAAGTAGCAGAGTGGAAGGAGCAAAAGAGGGTTGGTTACTATGTTTTTTGAGTACTCATTGCCAGTAAAACTGATTTTTGCTGTGCAGTGCCATCTTGTACGAGAGCTCATGTGAGAGCTACTCTTGTGTCGGAGAATGTAAACACATGCTTCTCTGGGAAACATAGAATAGAGAGGTGTTTATTAGTCTTATCTTGCTAAGATTTTAGAAACACTTTAATATAGTAAAAAATGTGTTGATAATTGTTGAAGCTGGTTTATGAGTCCCTGAAGGTGCATTATACTTCTTGGTGTGTGTAATGTTCCATTTTATAAAATATTCAGTTAAAGGTACTTTAAGCATGTATGATAGAAAATCTCACATGGAGTCTCAGGAGCTAGACTTCTAACTCCTATTAAAAATCAGAGACTTGATGGGGCGCCTGGGTGGCTCAGTTGGTTAAGCAACTGACTTCAGTTCAGGTTGTGATCTCACGGTTCGTGAGTTCAAGCCTCACGTTGAGCTCTGTGCTGACAGCCCGGAACCTGGAGCCTGCTTTGGATTCTGTGTTTCCCTCCCTTTCTGTCCCTCCCCTCCTCATTCTCTGTCTCTCTCTGTCTCTCAAAAATAAATAAACATTAAAAAAAATTAAAAAGAAATCAGAGGCATTGAACAAATGTATATGCTCAAGATGGTGGAATCCAAACAAAGGTCGTGGGGGAGGGGATAGTTTCTGCCCCACCCGACGCTAAAGCATTTATTTATTTTTTGGACGTTGAACTTTACAAACTTTGCTCATCTGGGGCATCTGGTTGGTCAGTTGGTTAAGCGTCCGACTTCAGCTCAGATCATGATCTCATGGTTTGTGAGTTCGAGCCTGTGTCAGGCTCTGTGCTGACAGCTCGGAGCCTGGAGCCTGCTTTGGATTCTGTGTCTCCTCTCTATCTGCTCCTCCCCCACTATCACTCTGTCACACTCTCTGTCTCTCTCTCAAAAGTAAATAAACATAAAAAAAATAAAAAAAATAAACTTTGTCTATTTTATGTGTTCCCTAATTAACAGAACACTTAAAATGTTCTAACAAAACAAAACAAAACAAACAACAACAACAAAAAAGACACAGTTAACTGAATTAAGAAGCCCTGCTCTGTGTCCCATCCATGTGTGTAGGAATGGGTGAGTAACCGGTAGGAAACTTCCTTTTCCAGCAGGATGCTTTGTATCACAAGTCTTTTGGGGAAGTTTTGACTAAATAAATTATTTTGTGGGCTGTGACCTATAATACTGGAAAATTAGAAATTATTTTTCTTCTGGATAAAATGCCATTCACACATTTTAGCTGAAATTTCCCTCAAATCAGGAACTATCCTAGAAATTAGTGTTTGATAATTAGTATAGTTAAGTAATTTTACCTGAATTTTCCTATACCTGGTCCTTGGCTCTTTCTATAAACCATACTGTTTCATTTGAATAGCAGTTGTTGCTGATTTTTTGTTGTTGTTATTTAAATGTTGTGGTTAGAAAATGTATACTTTTTAAATCTCTAGCTTTGAACAAATTCCAATTTTATTTGTAATATCTGCTGTAACCTAGAGCAGACTTAAAGTATAAAGAAGATACATCTTTCCTTAGACTTCACTCCCAAGTGGTACCTTTCCTCACATAGTCATATACACAGATCACATAAAAAAATAATTTATTCATCATTTATCACAATATATACTGCAAGGTTTCTACATGTCAGTCACTGTTCTAGGTACTGAAGATACAGCAGGGAACAAAACAGGCAAAAATCCTTGCTTTGTTCTTGTCCAAGCACATGCATTGATTGATTGATTGTTTTAAATTTACATCCAAGTTAGTTAGCATATAGTGCAATAATGATTTCAGGAGTAGAATCCAGTAATTCATCTCCTACATATAACACCCAGTGCTCATCCCAACAAGCGTCCTCCCTAGTGCCCCCTGCCCATTTAGCCTATTCCCCCGCACAACCTATCCCGCAACCCTCAGTTTATTCTCTGTACTTAAGAGTCTCTTACGTTTTGTCTCCCTCCCAGTTTTTATTATATTGCTTTTGCTTCCCTTCCCTTATGTTCTTCTGTTTTGTATCTTAAATTCCACATATGAGTGAAATAATATGATATTTGTCTTTTTCTGACTAATTTTGCTTAGCATGATACACTTTAGTTTCATCCATGTTGTCGCACATGGCAAGATTTCATTCTTTTTGATTGCTGAGTAATACTCCATTGTATATAGATACCACATGTTCTTTATCCATTCATCTGTTGATGGACACTTGAGCTCTTTCTATGCTTCGGCTGTTGTCAGTAGTGCTCAAGCACATACATTTTTATACCTAGTCCACAGTGCCTAGCACAATGCTATATGGAAGGGTGTACCTTCAATTAAAGTGTTTTTGTTTTAAAATAAGTGCTGTTTTTCTCATTTGACAGTTGAGGTGACTGAAACTTAAAGCATTTACTTGACCAGAGTCACTCAGCCATTAGTGACAGAGCTGGATGTCAGGTCCTTGTGACCTCAGACCCAAGCTATGAACCATGACCCCCTCCTGCCTCTGGAATAGAGGGCAGGTGTGCACGTGAGCACTTGCATGTACATAGACAGGCACTTCCTCACCTGCCAGCACTTTAATACAGAGTATCTTCAGTATTTAGTTGTATTTTAAGTGTATGTCCTGAGATGCAATTAAATTAAATCTCTTATTTAAAGCATTAGTTATTAGATATCCTTGCTGTGGTTTAGGTTACTTTGTTATTTACTTATACATTTATTTTAAATGTTTTTATTTATTTTTGAGAGACATACACACAGCATGAGTGGGGGAAGGGCAGAGAGGGAGACACAGAATCTGAAGCTAGCTCCAGGCTCTGAGCTGTCTGCACAGAGCCTGACGCGGGGCTCAAACTCACAGACCGCGAGATCATGACCTGAGCTGAAGTTGGACACTTAACCAACTGAGCCACCCAGGCGCCCCTATTTTTCTTGTTTTAAGGTGTCCTGGTCTTTAGTCTTCATCCTTGTCATAATGTTTGGTAAATTATAACTCTGTACCCAGCACCATGTTCTCGTAATAGGTTTTCAACAGGTGTTCGTTAGAATGAAAAAGAGGGAGGGCCTCAGTAGCTAATTTTCCCAGTCATCTTTGTTCTTAGTTACATAAGTATGTATTAGGTTACTTGAGATTGACTCTTACGGGTTTTTTTCCTCCAGCTACTTGATATTTAATAATTGGTTGTCTTAGTACCAGTAGTGTAGATATAGATGGCATTGGTGCTATAGTTATAGGTATAGGCTTTTTTAAGGATCCACTCTTAGTGTGTGAAAAGCACTAGTGACCTCAGCTAAGCAATCAGTAACTACACGTTAGAAATGTAGTATATGGGTCAGAAGAGAAATCCTGGGCTTTGGAGTCAGATAGGGCTGGACTTATTCCAGCTTTTTGAGTTATTATGTTTCCTTCAGCAAGTTGTATAAATTGCATGAGCTTTCATTTTCTCTTTTATAAAAAGGATTTTATAAAAATCTCTGTCGCAATAATAACTATGTAATTGAGTGTTTACTATATACAAAACAAAGAGTCATGACGTAGGTTTAAGTAAACTTGCCCATAGATCACATAGTCACTCAAGGGGAATGTAAACTCAGGTCTGCCTAATTGCTAACTTTCTGCCTACTTTTTGGCAGGTGTGCAATAAATAAGAGTTCCCTCTGCCGCTTTTTTTCAGGGGGTTCTCCATGTTTCATAAAGAGTATTAGAATCATGTTAACGGAATTTTTTTTTTTAGAAAGTCTGATACTTGTTGGAGAAAGCTATTACAGTTAATTTGGTCAGAGTAAATTTTAATTTCAAAATCTAATAAACTCCTTGATTACTTTATCCAGGTATCATATAAGAAGGGAAAATAGAATGCATAAACACAGAAAACTCTGAATAGTCCTTAAAAGAAACTACAAGGTAAGTTTTAGAAACAGTTTGATTTTGACAAAGAGAAATTAGGTTTAAGTATATCACAGATTAACCATATTTTAATGTTGGTGTAGATTCAAACAAGTAAATCGGTTTCAGTTCACATCAGAGATGTCTGAAAATGTAAGAGTCTGAAGCATGTTGTTTTTAATAGAGAAACATGACTAGTTGGAACAATTTCTTTTTGTAATCCCTCCTTTAAAAAGTTGCTGAGTTGGAGTAATCCAGAGACAAACTGTCGTTTGCAGCTTTTTGTGGCATATTTGAGAATTGAATAGTCAAGAGTTTTGTGTCTTAATGATGTGTCTGTTTTTACATGTAATGTTCAGGCAATGCCAAATTGAAATGCTTGTTATGCCCCCCCCCCCCCCCCCCCGCAAAGAAAGAGTTATTTTTGTATTGTATATTTGCATTGGAATAGGAGGAAATGGGTTTTTATCCTAAGAGTGGAAAAAAAGACATTGCAAAAATCAAGTGGATTTTAGGTGGGTCTTGAACCTCATTGTAAATTGAAACTCTTCACATAGCCTGGTTCAGGACTTGAATTTAGGATATAAATGCCTTTTTGCTTAGGTCACTAGGTCCTAAGTTAAATGGCACCCTTTTCTTAGTGCTTAGTTGGGCATCAGAGTGGCTTAGAATCATATTACTAAAGTGTGGTCAGTGGACCAGCAGCATTAGTATAAATAGACATTTTCTGGAAATGTAAAATCTCAGGCCCAACCCTAAAGCATCTTAATCAGAGTGTACATTTTGATAAGGTCTCTACCTTATGTACCTGTACCTTGTGTACATATTAAAGTCCGAGAAGCACCAGTTGAGTATAAGGATTGAATATGAGCTGTGGAGCTAGACTACCAGAGTTCCTGATTCTGATTCTTTTTTTTTTTTTTTAACATTTGTTCATTTTGAGAGACAGAGAGAGCAGGAGCAGGGGAGGGGCAGAGAGAGAGGGAGACACAGAATCCGAAACAGGCTCCAGGCTCTGAGCTGTCAGCACAGAGCCCGATGTGGGGCTTGAACTCATGAACCATGAGATCATGACCTGAGCCGAAGTTGGACGCTTAACTGACTGAGCCACCCAGGTGCCCCTGATTCTGATACTTTCTAGCTTTGTGACATTGGGTGTTATTTAACTTCCTGTGTCTGTTTCCTGATCTGTAAAACAGGGATAAAAATGGCATAGTGTGCAATGTCTAGAGGAGTGTAGTTAATAGGAAGTGCTCTGTTAGAATTAACAAGATATTTTTAAGATGTAGGGTACACTGTATATAGTAGATGTATAATTACAGGATAAAATACCCATATTCATTAGCATGCACTCTATTATTCATTTATAGGTAAAGTTAAAAAAATTTTTTTTAAAATTTTATTTATTTTTGAGACACAGAGAGAGACAGAGTGCAAGCAGAGGAGGGGCAGAGAGAGACAGAGACAGAATCTGAAGCAGGCTCCAGGCTCTGAGCTGTCAGCACAGAGCACAACACAGGGCTTGAACCCATGAACTGTGTGAGATTATGACCTGAGCCGAAGTTGGACCCTTAACCGACTGAGCCACCCAGGTGCCCCTAGGTAAAGTTTTTAAAAAAAGAGCTTAGGATCACATGCTAGTATTTACCTTTCTATATCCTATTTCTGTATTTCTTGTCATAGAATAACAAAGCAAAATCTAGGTAACATAACTTTTGTGAGCGTGAATAAAATAAGTTTAACTTGTTGCTTTACAGTTAAAACTTTTAATGTACCATAAATCTCTATAAGGTTGAGGTGACAATTTGATTTTCTTTGCCAAAGTACCAAAGGCAGCACCTTAATTATCCTGATAGCACAAACAGGACCAGCTTCCTTGCTTCTCTCCTACCAGTCCTGGCTCTAAGGCTCAGCAGCTTCCCTCTCACAGTACCTGACGGAATTGCCTCATGCAGTCGTGCTTTTCTGGAAGGATGGGAGAAAGGAGAAGAGGGAGATATGGAAGGAAGGGGAGAAGGACCTACAGATAACACCCCCTTGTTGCCTCTCCTCGACTCCCTTTTTCCCTCCATCTACCTCGAAGAGTTGCTGACCTGTGCCGTAAATGTTGAACTCCTCTACGCATATTAAAGCTTAAAAAAAAGAAAATCCCGGTGCTTATGTCTTGTAATTCTACACAAAGAATTAAGTTTTGCTGTTAATAACTGTTTAGTATGGGGGGTGCCTGGGTGGCTCAGTTGGTTAAGTGTCTGACTCTTGGTTTTGGCTCAGGTCATGATCTCATGGTTCGTGGGATCAAGCCCTGCGTTGGGCTCTGTGCTGACAGCATGGAGCCTCCTTGGGATTCTCTCTTTCCCTCTCTCTGTCCCCCCCCCCCCCCATATATAAATAAGCTTAAAAACTTGTTTAGTGTGAGTTTTTAAAAAGAGTAGGTAAGCCTCATTACTCCTGAACTGTGTAAAACAAATTTCTTTCTTATCTGTGGGGGCAAACTACAGCCTTCAAAGTTTAAGTAAAAGCTGAAAGCACCCTAATGTAGAATTAGAATATTTTTGTGATCTGTTCCAGTTAATTTATTTAGGTGTTAATTATGATTAGTTATATATAGGATTAGGTTAAAAATAAGTCCAGTAACTTTTTATTAAAGTTTTATTATTTATTTTGAGAGAGAGAAAAAGAGCCAGGGAGGGGCAGGGAGAGAGGGAGAGAGAGAATCCAAAGCAGGCTCTGTGGTGTCATTATGGAGCCTGACATGGGGCTCAAACCCATGAACTGTGAGATCACAACCTGAGCTGACACCGAGAGTTGGATGCTTAACCGACTGAGCCCCCCGGGTGCCCCAGTCCTCAGTAACTTTTGGTAGGCCCAAGGTAGTGAATTTGAGTTCACCCTAAGTTCAGTGGCCCTACAGATTTGTTTTGTTTTGTTTTGTTTTATAGTTGGAAACTTCAGCCTTATTAGTGATAGAACATTTGGAAAACCTGGCTTTGATGTACAGCAACATACAGGTTTGGGTAACAGAGACATACCTAGTCTCTTGGCAATGCTGGACAAGCACAGGCTTTCCTTCGAGAGGCAGAACCTGCTCTAAAAGCTATGGTACGAGGGAGTTGCCCCCAAAAAGAACTGTAAAGGGATTGAGGCATGTGTGTCCAGCTTCCCAATCTCACCAGTCATGTAAGTCATAAATGGCTTTTGATTGCCAATGCATTAGTGTCCGTCTTCAATAGGAGGGGGACAATTTCAGTACAGAAAACATGTTTTTCAGACTCTACAAGGCCTATTAGAAAGTCAGTAATATTCCTAGCTAGAAGCAACTGAACTTGTAAAACAGTGTTTTTTAGAAAAATGGTTCTGAAATAAGCCTACAGCGGTAATTTACAGAGCTAGTTGTAAAAGACATTTCTTCTCTGAGATGAACAGAATACCCATTGGCAAAAGTAATAAGGAGCCAACTTTTCCCAGTTAAAATGACAACAACAACAAAATAACAAATAATACCATAATAAATCAGATTTACTTTAAATATACTCTAGACCCAAACTGCTAATATAGTACTTATCTCCAAAATGTAAAACACATTAGATTTGGTTTACTCGTTTTCCATAATGTTGGAACTTAAGTCATGTGAAAAGATTAAGTAAAAAATTAACATACATACTGAATAAGGGAATGAAAAAGATTTATCTTTTTCTGGAAGGAAGAAGAACTAGATCAACTAGAAATTCTTTTTTTTTTTTAAATGTTTTTAATGTTTATTTATTTTTGAGAGCGAGAAAGAGAGAGAGATATGAGTGGGGGAGGGACAGAATCTGAAGCATGCCCTAGGCTCTGAGCTGTCAGCACAGAGCCTGATGTGGGGCTTGAAACCATGAACTGTGAGACTATGACCTGAGCCAAAGTCAGATGCTTAACCAACTGAGCCACCGAGGCACCCCTCAAGTAGAAATTCTTGTACGGCTCTCTAGTAGTAATCACACTGTACAAAGTATAGAAAATCTTTAAAGGGAGTGGCTCAATCTGTACATTCAGTTACACATCAAGTTTTGTCAGCTATTCCGGCAAACATTAGCTTGAATTTGTACATTTCTGTTTTCACTGTAGCCAGCCTTATCAAGCAGGCACATGCATATGGTGGCACTTAGGTACACACAGATATGCATCTGTATATCTATGTCTGTCTCTCTTTGTGTGTGTGCATATTTTAACAAAGGAAATGGTCCAAGAAAACTACATGCACTGTATTTGGGCTTGGGAGAAGTAAACCTAAAAAGTGTATTCTGTCCTGTTCCAGAAGTTGGTATTTATCTTAGAGCAGAAAGCGGGAACATTAAAACATACAGGTGTAGATATGTCGTCAAAGAAGAGTGAACCCACTGTGTATAGGAATCTGCATGAGCTTCACTGAGTATAGAGAAATCATGATTTTGAACTTGTAGACTACAGACGTCAAATGCATGCCATACGTGCTACGACTCCTTTTTCTCAGAGCAAGCTTGACTAATCTCTGATATTTTGGAATTGGCCTCAGAATCTTTCTTAATACCTTTCGCCTGCTAGTAAGCCATTTTCAGCTGCATATAGAATATAATAAGAAACCCTTTTCTACTTACTATATAAGTAAGGGTCCTGGGCATCTCATATATCCTTAAGGCTTCACATAACATCCCTATTTTGTAACTCTCAATTTTTTTACATCTTTGATCATAGTTGTAATGCTGTATTGAAGTTCTAAACTCCCCTCTTCAGTGGGCAGCAGCTGAAATCTGTTCAGTTCTTTTACCTTTATTGGGTTGCTTGTAACTTGTCCTATTCATGTGTAGTTTGGGGTTCAGCCAAAAATTTGGGTAGAGTTGATACTTAGAATTTGGGGCACACTCTCTCTGGGTCTCTCCTTTTATGGTCCCCCCTTCATTTTCTACCGGTTGTGGTTGCCCCCAAACTCTGGTTCTTTAAGCCAGTAACACTGTTTCTATCCTATTTTCAGCTGTCCCATATGGCACAAACTAGGGCCTGCCTTCAGAATAAAAGTCATTCATATCAGCGATCTGACCAACTACCCAGCCGACTACCCAGCCACTCACCCCACCAGCCTGCCCGGAGTTTCTTCCAGTGCCATTCCCTTATTCAGCTGTAACCCCTGTTCCCTGCCTTCTCACACTCCTGCCTTCTCCTATGAGTTTCTTTCTGCTTTCTGTTGTTCTCCAGTGCCTTTGCATAGTTGCTTTTTATATTTTGCTCAGAATTTATAAGTTGTTGGCAGAAGGGTTGCTCCATGTAGGGGCAATTACCCGTGACTTTTTTCTTTTTGTGTAACCATCACCACTCTCTAATTCTAGAACATATTGAGCGCCTGAAAAAGAGACCCTGTAGCCATTAGGAGCCACTCCCAACCTCCCCTGCAACCAGTAGTGTATATCCTCTCTTCATGGATTTGCCAATTCTAGACATTCAGTATAAATGGAATTAGGTAGTATGCAGCTTTTTGTGTCTGGCTTCTTTCACTTAGGTAATTTTTTCGTTGTGTATCCTTATTGTATCACATGTCATCATCATTCCTTTTTATAGGTGAATAATTTATATCTCATAGATATACTGTATTTATCCATTCATCATTTGGTGGGTATTTGGGTTTCCACATTTTGGCTATTATGAATAAGTGATGTTTACATCTTTGTCGGAATTCCATGTGCCTCCACTGAGTTCTAGACTCGTGTCTCAGGTAATCTATTGGTCACCTCTTCTTGGATGGCTCATAGACACCTAAAACTCCCTCTGAAATTCAATTCCTTATTTTTTCCTCAAACCAATACCGCCGCCTCTTTTCTTATCTTACCTGCTCAAGCTATAACCCTGGGTGTCATCTCTTATTTTTCCTTCTCCCTCATCTACCATACCCTTAATTTTTGTGGTATAGATGATACACAGTTCAGGGATCTGTGTGATTACTGGATATTGGAGTATTCAGGGATGTATATGTTATAGAAGGAGGCTCTGATCCAACTGGGGAAGAATAATAACCAACCTAAACGAACAATAATTGATTAGTTTAAAATGACTCCTAATACCTTCATTACCTGGAGTTATATGGAAGTGTTAAGCCTAGAAACAATGCTTTTCACAAAGTAGTTCTTCAGCAAATGCTTTTAGGTTGGTTTAAATGGAAAATGTGTGAGATTTAAGTAATTTAATCTATGAGAAGTCCTAATGATTATCAGGCAGCTAGAGTATTATTTAATGAACTAGTTAGAGTTGGTGATTGGATAAAAACATGACCTAAAATTAGTCAATTTCATAGCCCTCCTATAATTTTGACAAGGGTTTAAATTACTAAATTTAAATTTATTAAATTCTCTTTGTCTGAGAAAGGTTTGAGATGTTTAAAGCATGCAGGGCACAGGAATTGAGAGATGAAGGCTGATACACAGTAGCTTTAAGCTGAGCAGCGTCACTGGTGCATGATAAGGCATCTGAACTCAGTGATGTCATGGGAGAAAACATGCTATACTGAAGAATATGTTTGTCAATTGAAGTGACCCTTTGTCTGCATTCATTTCTTGTAAAGACCAGTATATGACTAGGCTCTTTGCAAGGAAAGATAGTTCTTTGGATTTTGGTGTCTCTTTCTCCTTTCGTTCCTCTGTGTGTTTTTACTAGAGTGTCTGTCATTGAATAGATCTGCTTCCTGCTGCTGTTTCCATGTTTGGTCTCTTTGCCTTCTTTTGCCAACTCTACGTTGCCTGAATGGGTGTATTTATTTCAACAAACATTTGCTGAGCAGTGTTCCAGGTACTGTGCTAGTCATGGGCATGGATGACATGGCCCAGGGGAGACCTGAGGGTGCTAAGAGATTAGGTGTGGGTACCAAGTGTAAGGGAGCATTGTACGGCTACAGGGTAGTGGAGGAAGAGAGACAGTGAGAAGGAAGCAGAAAATAAGGAGATGGTCATAGATGCCAAGAGAAGATCGTTTCAACAAGGAGGAGTGGTTTACAGTGTGTAAATCCTTTAGAGAAGTCAAATAGAGTGAGAATAAGAAAAGAGACTGATTACTGTTTTAGATCAGAAAATCCAGGGGCTGTTAGTGATGTGTGGGGAAGCAGTTTCATAGATTGATTGGTGAGGGCACGTTAGATTGTTTGGAAGAGGTCAGCGTTGGTGAAGATACGGGTGAAGTCTGGAGGCAGAAGGGAGCTATTTTGGGAATTCATGCTGACTGACCTCCTTTTGTGGCATCAGGAGGCGAGCAGGTAGGGTTAGAGTTGCACACTTCAGTGGAATGGAAAAGTTTACCAAGACTGCCTTGCTTCTGTGGAAATGATACTGGAGAGGTTGTTCAGAATAAGCTGCTCGTTCATGCAGCTGTTATTCATGAGTAGTTTCCTTTTGTGACTGGATTACTCTCTTCCTAGGACTCTTTTAAAGAATAATCAAAATCTTGTTGTAACTAAAATAATTAACAATAATTTTTTAATATGGCTAAACATTAAGTATTTAAATTTATTCACTTATCTCATTTTTTGTTTGATCAAATAAGGAATACATTGTAATTTGTTGATACTTTTTTTAAACTTTTTTTTTTTGCCAGGTGAAATTTACACAACACAAAATTAACCATTTTATTTGAATGTTTCTGTGGCATTTAGTACATTAACAGTGTTGTGCAACCACCCCCTCTTAATACTCATTTTTAACTCTATTGATTCATTCTGTATCTTTTTCTTTTCTTTTCTTTTCTTTTCTTTTCTTTTCTTTTCTTTTCTTTTCTTTTCTTTTCGCCTCTAGAGTTTCCCCAAATCTGGATTTTTCTGATTATATCTCCATGCTGTTATTTAACATGTTCCTCCTTCCCTGTAAATTATAAATTGATAGTTGGATCTAGGCTTGATCAGTGTCAGGTTCAGTATTTTGCAAGAATATTTCATAGGAGGTTTTATGTTCTATCACGTGGCACATAATGTCTATGGAAAGGGAAAACTTTGGACAGCCTTTTCTTTTGTATCGTCGGGACATCTTCTTTCACTTGGTATAATGTTTTTAAGGTTTATCCATGTATCAGGTATCATGTATCAATTCCATTCCTTTTTATGGCTGAATAACATTCCATTTATGCATATACCACATTTTGTTAATTCATTCATCTAGTGATGGATGCTGGTTGTTTCCACCTGTTGGTTATTGTATGTAAAGCTGCTGTGAACGTTCATGGACAAGTTTTTGAGTGGACATGTATTTTCATTTCTCTTGGGCATGTATCTAGGGCTGGAATTTCTGAATCATATAGTAATTCTATGTTTAATCATTTGAGGAACTGCCAGATTGTTTTTGAAAGCGGTTGTGCTATTTTACATTCCCACCAACATGTGCAAGAGTTGCAATTTCTCCATATCCTCACCAACATTTATTTTCACCATAGGGGGTTAGAAGTGTGTTTCCTTGTGGTTTTTATTTGCATTTCCCTGATGGTTAATGTCACCCTTATTCTTGAAACACCTACTTCTCTTGACTTGCATGTGACACTGCACCTTCTTAGTTTCCCTCTTACCCTCCCTGTCTTCCTAGTCTCTTTTGCTGCTTCTGCCTCTTCTACCTGCCCATGAAATATGGAGTGTCTCAGGGGACCGTCTTGGATCTTCTTGTCTCTGGGTGGTCTTTTCATAGGTGATCTCATCTAGTGTCATGCATTTAAATACCTTCCATAGTGGAGGCAATCCTTCTAGGTCCATTTTTCTTGGCTTTAAGTATGATATGAGACTCCCTTAAGGTGATCACCAGGTGACTGAGCAAATTAGAATACAGTTCTAAAACTGTGAGCAGTTTGCTTATGGTATTCTAGGTGTTGGTTTGAACTTTAGATGAGTTGTAAGGGGGCTTGGAGAGAGAAGGTTCTGGACACATTTGATAGCAGCTGGTAATTCTGAGCGAGCATTTTTTCCAGAGTACTTGGGTATTTGCTCATCTGTTAGGATCTCTTCACTGTGCCGAAGATTTGTTTCTTATCTGACCAAAAGAGCCTTGTGTCACAGACTGCTGAGACAGGCTTACCTTCCCTTCATGTGCTGCCTTTTACTGGTTATGTGACACTGCGGGACCTTTCTTCTCCTTTTGGGTTAAGGACAGGTGAGAGTCAATTATAAGTAAGTTTGTATATCTCATCGGCAAGTTTTCCGTGTCATTCTGTGACATCAGAAGGTAAAGAGCCTGAGACAGATCTATTACCAAGTATATGCCCTAATGATAACCCATGGCTATCTCTTAATACATTGCCTATAAACTGATGACTCTTAAATATACAGGAAACACTAAAACCTCTCTGTGGTGCAATGAAATCCCACAATGACTGTTTGCAACATGCATTTGGTTCAAATTAGGAGAGAAGGCCATTATTTTCCTAATCTAAGGTATAGACAGAATGAGTAAAAAGCGTGCACGCATGCGCGTGCACGCGCGCACACACACACACACACACACACACACACACACACACTACACACAAAGCATAGAGGAAAACAAATTCCAAGGGGGAAATAGTGCAATAAATTGTGATCTAAGTATGAATCAAAACGTGTAGTGTGCTTTGGAGCAATTGGTAATAGGCAGAAAGACTGCATTTCATTGTGGCACTAGGACCATTCTTTTTTGAGTGGCAGAAGGATCTTGACATTACCACCATAGGGAATGAAATGTAATCTTAACTAACGTACTGTCTGATCCTCTGGTGAGCAGTGTTCTCCATGTTAGATTCACAGACTGGTAGTGTCCGCATTACCTGAGAACTTGTTAGAAATGCAGAGTCTCAGGCCACACCCCAGACATAATCAAAAACTCACTGGGTGAGGCCTGTTAGTCTGTATTTTAACAAGTTCTCCAGGTGCTTCTGATGCACATTGCACTCTAAGAACTATTTCTACAGACATTGCATGTAAAACTTACTATGGCTATGTAATGAATTTTAACTCATGACAATGTAAAAAAAAAAAAGGTACAGCTGACAGAAGTTGGGAAGACATGTAGAAGAACAGGAACAGGTTCTGACAGCCTTAGTTTGTGAAGGAGTCAAGATCTTTTGCAGTTGATAGAACAAAAAATGAAACGGAGGTATATTTTATAGGTAACCAACATAATAACATAAAATTAGTGATATATGTCGAGAGAAAGGAAGAAGGGCATTCTTGGGAAGTAGAAGGTGGCTCTAGCGTCACGTCCTAACAGATAATGTCTCATAATATCTAAAGGTGAAGAATGAAGAAATAGTTTTAAAAGTATATTATTATTTAGAAAATTAAGGATAACAACTACCTTCTCAAAATGAATTGGTTAAAATATGATTGCCTTTGGGGGAGCAAGGCAGGGGAGTCTTTTTGTACTCTTTGACTTTTTAACCATATGCTATATATTCTTTGATTAAAAATTTAAAACCAAAATGTGCTTCGGTCTATTATGGACGAATGCCCACTCATTAAATTGCAGAAAAGGCTGCTTGTCACTTTTCTGGGCCCTTTTTCACGAGGTCGAAAGCATCTGATTATTGTTTTTACATATGGCACTGTTTTTTTTTTTTTTAATGTTTATTTATTTTTGAGAAAGAGCCCAAGTGGGGGAGGGCAGAGAGGGAAGGGGGACAGAAGATCTGAAGTGGGCTCTGTGTTGACAGCAGATAGCCCGATGTGGGGCTCGAACCCATGAACCGTGAGATCGTGACCTGAGCCGAAGTGGGATGCTCAACTGCTGAGCTGCCCAGGTGCTCCTGTGGCACTTTCTGTATGGGTGCCAGGTGAGTGTGTTTGTAGAAATGTGGTGAGTGTTTTTTTTTTGTTTGTTTGTTTGTTTTTTTTTTTGTTTTTGAGGCCCTTTGTGGCTTGTGTTCAGTAATTAACCTTTAGTTTGTATCCTTCCCATATTTTTATTACTGAAACAACATCAGGATTCATTAGAAGACTAAAATCAAGTATTTCGGTCGAATGCTTATATTTTTTGAAATAGAATTATTCATAGCAGAAGACACCATAAATAACACCTTCTTTAGGTTTTTGTTCCCAAGATTGGTCTGAATGAATGTCCTCCACTTTCAGTATTTGAATTGTGCTTCCTGCTAATTAGCTTTTAGAGGCTAATGAGATTAGGAGATAGATTTGGTGCCTGTGCTGTTCTTAACCTAGTTGGCTTTAGGAATAGTCTTCCTACATTTTTATAGAAGTATTTTGTATTCAAATGTAATGATCTATTTATAGATAAGAGATAAAGTGTTTTAATCTTACTCGGGGGATCCCTGATGAGCCCAAAATGAAATCCAACTGAAACAATAAGCTGAGCACCAGTGCATGATTGCTGTGCTAGCTGGAGCTTTAATCCTCTCATAAAATATTTATCTGTGCTTTATATCACGTCGATTTTTAGATCTTTTCCTTTGGAAAGTATCTTTTGGAAAGTATCTTTTGTTAGCTTGCTAATTATGTTTAAAATTATAGATGAAGTGTAAATGCATTCTTATTTTTTAAAATGTATTGTTATTTTAAAAATGTTTTAAAGTTAGGAAAACCACTTAAAAAAGCTTTAGTTTGGAATAATTTCAAAATTATAGACAAGTTGAAGGAATAGTACCGAGAACTCTCGTATACCCTCTACCCAAATTCAGCAAATTTTAACATTTTGCCACATTAGCTTTATATGTATTTATTTTTCTTAAAAAAATTTTTTTTAATGTTTATTTTTGAGAAGTCAAGGGAGAGGAACAGAGAGAGAGAGGGAGACACAGAATCTGAAGCAAACTTCAGGCTCTGAGCTGTTAGTACAGAGCCTGACGCAGGGCTCAAACTCAGGAACTACAAGATCATGACCAGAGCTGAATTCAGACGCCTAAATGACTGAGCCACCCAGGTGCCCCTGTATTTATTTTTCTTTATCTGCAAACATACACAGTTTTTTTTTTTCTAAACCATTGAGAGTCATTTGCATATATAATGTCCCTTTACTTAATACTTCAGTGTGTGTTCCCTGAGAACAAGGATATTCTCTTCTATAACCACTGTATGCTTAATCAAATCCAAGAAATTTAACATTCACACAATACTTGTATCTCTTCCATATTTCCAGTTTTGCCACTGGTTCCAAATATTCAGTCCAGGATCCATTCTAGGATCCCATGTTTCATGCAGCTGCCATGACGCTTTAGTCTCCTTTAATCTGGAATAGTCCCTTAGCCTTTCTTAGTCTGTTATGACGTTAATATTTTTCTGATGTCAGTAGTTTTGAAGAGTGCAAATCAGTTATTTTATAAGTTGTTCCTAGACTAGGATTTGTCTGATGTTTTCTGGTGATGAGACTTGGATTGTTCATTCCCAGCCAGAGTACTGCATAAGTGATGCTCCTTTTCAGGATGTCACATCAGGAGGCACACAATGTCCCTGTGTTCCTCATTGGTGAAATTTTCATCATCTGGTTAGGGTACTGTCTGGGATGAGTAGTTACAGTTTTTCCCCTTGTAACTAACAAGCCAGTCTGTGGGTAGACACTTTGAGACAGTGAAAACATCAAATCCTCATCATCCCCCCCTCCCCCCCTTATTTAGCATCTGCTTATGATTGGTTTTTGCCTGAATTAGTATTTACTGTGATGGTTTTAAAATAATAGTTTTCTAACTTCTTCACTCCCCACATTTATTAGTGTTTATTTCCTTCAAAGGAGGAGTCCCCCCTTCTCATTTATCTAATTTTTATTGGTATGGACTCACATTGATAATTTAGAAATAATAAACAACCTATTTTATTCAGTGGGTTACAATCCATTATTGTTCTGTTTGTTTTGATGCTGAAATTGTCACAGATTTGACTCATGGGAGCCCCTTCATGTTGGCTCTTGCATTTTTTGATCTTCCTCCATAATTTTTTGGAACACCTTCTTACTCTCTGGCACAAGAAAATGTTCCAGGTTTATCCTGTATCTTGCCTCCCCAATCTGGAGCCAGCCATTTTTGTAAATTTCTTTAGCTTTTATTAATATAACTAACACCAAGCCTGGACTAGGAGATAGTGAAATTTATAATATTTAAGGCTTTTTCCAACCAAGAGAAATTGTCAAAAGGTAAAAAGATACAGATTAAAGAAGTAGTTGATGAGACTTCACCTTTTCGGGAGGTAGTAGATAGGCGATGTGGTGATGGTGGAAAGCAGATGGCCAGCAGCAAAGGCTGCTTCAGTGGTTGGGCAAGGAAATTGACCACATATGACAATACTCCTTGTTCTTTTTGGCATATACTTGTCATACTGTGATTCTAGAAGTTGTCTTTTGCTCTGGTAGTGGACTGTGAAGGCACTGAATGGGCAGTAGGTAGGCAGTGGCCTGGGTATAGGAAGAAAAGGCTATCATATATCTCTGTGGTACCATCTGTTAATGGCCAAAGACAAATGACTGTGATTGTGGACTCCAGTAGTGTGTGCACAATGTCCCAAAAGGTCATTTGGCATGGGCAGGGCGGGAGAGAGGGGTTGACTGCAAAGGAGTACAACAAGGGAATTTTGGGGATAATGGAACTGTTTTGTATCTATGCATTTCATGAAAAATTATAGAACTGTATATCAAAAACTTAACTGTATGTAAATGTAAAAAAGGCATATTGTGTAGTTTTTGTCAGGGTAAAGAGGGGCCATACTGTTATATATGAATACTCAGTTTTGTCCAGTGTTGTGTGTCTGTCTTGTCCTAAATAATGGAGCGATACCAGCTCCCCATTGTTTTAGCAATAGGTGTTCTTCCCAACTTTGAACTTCTTTCCTTATGTTTTAATATCAGTATTGATTTCCTGTGCAATGGGAGAGGTTATTAGCAGTGTTTTTGGCATAGTTTCAAAAGTAGATGCTGTCAGGTTTTGGTCATCTGCAGGTGATAGCACTTGACAGTTTTTCCTACACGTGCATTAGTACCAGATTTGTGAATTAGTCTATTTTTCCCAAAGTGATTCAAGTCATTAGATGGAGAATCCAAATTATTTGATAGAAGACCATCTCCTGTCATATCCATTGGGTCTAATGAAACAGATTTTGACAAGAAACCTTTAATTGGTGTCCGGGCATTCCCCTCTCCCCAACTTTATGGGTACGTAATTGACATACCGTGTAAGTTTAAGGTGTACCATGTGATGATTTTTGGTTGTTGTTGAGGGTATTTTTCTGTCTTCTTCTTATTACCATCTTGAAAGATATAGCATGTGGAAAACCAAATAAGAGCTTTAGTTGAGAGGCTTTCATTTTATTTATATTTTGTCCCTCCCTGTGTTTTGTGCTCTTCACTTTTGAGGAATTTACTTCCTAAAGCAAGAAGATATAATAAGTGACAGTCTCAGATGCCCTCCATCAAGCTAAAAAAAGATTATATGACACAACCATTGTCTTTCTTTGCTTTCACATACAGCACCAAGTAAGATATTACTATTGATAAATAAACATTCACAAATCCCTGAAAAAAAAGGCCACAGAGGACCATTTGTACCTCAATGGCAACAGGCTGGAAGAACTGTGAGAATCTGGAGGAAACTGTGTGGTTCCAGGGTCGCTTCCTCAGCCACTGCCCTAGAGTCACACAAACTGTTGTTTGAACAGACACCTTCTTGGAGAGGAGGGGCTGATCCCTCTGTGGGGCTGCTGGATGCTGTATGTCAACCGTCTTGGAATTTATGCGATTGAGTGTTCCCTCTTTTATCTTTAACCTGTCTCTCCATTGTCTTCCATCAGAAACAAGTAAAACAGCAGCTCCTTACCTTATACATCTCCTTTTTAGGCTGTGTATTGTTTTATCTCCTTTCCTTCACAATTAAATTTCTCAAAAGGTTTTTTTTTTTTTTTTTACAAGTGAAGATGCCATTATGGTTTCCTTGGTAGGGTTACCCTCACCTCGCATCCAAAGGTTAGAAGTTTAGACCTTTTCAGTGCCTGTTTGTAGGCCATCTTTTCGGTCCATATTCTTCCTCTTCCTCTGGATTTCAGGCATGGTTACAGTTTATTATATACACATAATTCCCCCAACTGTATTTTCAGTGTGAAGAGGCCACTCTTTTGAATTCCGGCCCTTTATATTCAGCTGCCTACTTGATATTTCTACTTGGATATTTCAGAGGTGCTTGAAATTCAACATGTTTAAAACACTGTATATTTTCAAGCTTTCTTAAATCTGCTTCTTCCACTTTCTTTCAGTGATTGGTACCACTGTTTTGCCTTTATGAGAAATCTGGGGGGCATTCTTGACGTCGTCTCTCCTTCCTGCCCCATCAACCTGATGGACAGCAAATCCCATTGATTTTAGCGACGAAATATTTCTCAAGTATATGTTTATTTCACTATCACCACTGTCTTCACCCTAGTCAGAACCATCGTTCCATCATCCCATAGCCTCTTGTCTAAATTTCTGCCATAGTTTCCTGACTCATCACCTGGTACCCATTCCTTATTGCCCTCCTAGCTATTGTTTGTAGTTCAGGGCTTAAAATCCTTACTGTGCCTATGTATCCCTCCTTGCCTCATCTTGAACCACCTCTTGACTTTTTCTCTCCTCTCTTTCCAGTCAGTCAGCAAGCCTGGCTAACTTTACTCTCTATTACTAAGTTTATCTCGAGTTCTCCTTCTTTCCTGCCTCCTCCCACTGTCAGTTCCAGCCTTCATTATCTCACCTGGGTGCCACCCCATGCAGCAACTCTGACAAGTGACTTTACTCCCTCCTGATTTCTTATGCACCAGTCCATCCTCTGCCAGCCATCAGAATGAGCTTTTTGAAATTTCTCTGGATCCTGATTTCTTATGAAGTCTAAAAAGGGTCATAAAGTCTGACCCTTAAAAAATTTTTTTTTAATGTTTATTTTTGAGACAGAGAGAGAGAGAGAGCGAGCGAGCGAGCGAGCATGAGTGGGAGAGGGGCAGAGAGAGAGAGGGGGAGACACAGAATCCAAAGCAGGCTCCAGGCTCTGAGCTGTCAGCACAGAGCCCGACACGGGGCTCAAACTCAGGAACAGCGAGATCATGACCTGAGCCGAAGTCGGACAGTGAACCCCCTGAGCCACCCAGGCGCCCCATATCTGACCATTTCTTTAACTCCAGGCTTATCTTGTCTCTGCCCTGAACTTGTTTCAGCTATAACCAGATTGCTTGGAGGTGGTTCTCCTGCCCTGCTGCACACCCAGCAGGCTGATTCTTTTCCTCTTGGCTGGGCTCAGAATGCCAGGCCTCCCTGCGTCTCCACACATACCTTACCTGGGTGCCTCCTCCCCTGTGTTTTAAATTCACTTCTTTCGTGGAAAAAGCCTTCCTTTCCCTCCCCACCACACCATATGAGATATTCTTCTCTGTTGTACTTTGTGAATTAAATTACAGTTAGGTTTATGTGTTTGCTTTTTCTAAATTGTGACTGCCTTCATCTTTATGTACCTAGAATTAGTCAGACCTGCAATTAATTTAGACTAAATGAGAATGAATGCTCATTCATTCAGATGTCAAGAATGTACATGGATGTTCTGTGAAGCTAGAAGTACATGCCACTGTGAAAATCAGGTAATGGCAGTACTTTCCTTGTGGCAGAAAAAAAATATGAGTACGTTTTATCAATTTAATTTCTTTTTTAAGTTTCTTTATTTATTTTGAGAGAGAGAGAGAGAGAGAGAGAGAGAGAGAGAGAGAGAGAACATGAACACGAGGGAGGGGCAGAGAGAGAAAGGGAGGGAGAGAATCCCAAGCAGTCTCCGTGCTGTCAGCGGGGACCCAGACATAGGGCTTGAACCCATGAACCGTGAGATCAGGCCCTGAGCTGAAATTAAGAATTGGGCACTTAATTGACTGAGCCACCCTGGGGCCCCTCAATTCAATTTTTTACACATATTTTTCTTCACCTTCAGTTACATACTTCTTTGTAACCAAATGGATGAATAAGTGGCGTGTATATGTATATGTTTTTGAAAAACATGAAAATAGACTTCCATACTTTGTATGATAGGTTTTTGTTTTTCTGTGGGAACATTCTTATGATGTGATTATTTTCTGCCACTAAAGTTGTCCTAAACGTTTATGATGGATTTTAACATGTCAGTATTTCATGACATTCCATGTCATTTATGGCATTCTGTGTAATTCCTAGAGCAACATATACTGGGTGTTCAGTAAATATTCTTGTGGACTAATGTACCATAAGTTCTATCTGATAAAGATTGGCAGCCAATAGAGAATAAACATGTTTTAATTCATTTTCCTTGAAATGAACTCAGATTCTTAGGCTCAAGATACTTGGAAAATATAAGACATATGAGAATAGGGCCAAGGCTTATTTGATGTATTATTCTCACATTCTCTTCAACTAATGTTTTTCAGAAGTTACTTTAAGCGCTTTAGAGTCCTTATATGCCTTTAATAATATTTTAACATAGCTGTCTTCTGCCTCATGGTCTCTTTTTTCCAGGCTAACTTGTCATTTCTTGTAGCTGAATAGTTACCCTGATGATGATTGGGTTTTGCTTGGTCAGCATTCATTGTAAGTATGGCAGAAATTTACTAAATTTATACTTAGCTAATTAAGAGTTTATAATAATTCTGACATGCTGATGTGAACTTTCTCTGTACTGTTTAAAGCAAAGAGAAAAGGATTTGCTTAGCTAATTAAAACTAAACAAGAAGGAATGTTTAATCTACTTGAGGCAAACCAATAACTGTTTTCAAGCATGTAAAATCAACACAAACTAAGAATATGCCAATTAAAATTATTTATTATTATTTAAAGCATTAATGGATTCTCTAAGGCACAACTTTTGTCTGCCCTCTTCCTTGGAGTTTGTTGAGGTTATTAGGAAATAGGGACCCATTGGTCGTTTTAAAATTGTTTGTTCATGGCTCACAGTAAGAAATACATACTGCATTGTTATCCAGTACCAACATACATGTAACTGGAGCAAAAGTTGTAGAAAACAATGTTTAACCTTACCTTTTATTTCTGTCTTTATTCTCTTATGTTCAAATTTTTAAAAAGTGCTTCTTGGGACTGACTAAATTGATTTTACAAATTGGTCAAGGACTGTGGTTTGAAAGAAGTCCTTATGCCGATTGTGAACTTGAGTGCAGGGACTCTGTTGCCAGGTCCTAGCAGTGTTTGGCATGAAGCAGGTGATCAGTAGATATTAATAGAATAAATTGGTTGGAAGGAAGAGTAAGAAATGAAATAGGAGCTATAAAAGGAGTAGATGTTTTTGGCAATATGGTGCTTGGATGTGATTAAGGCAGCGGAGGCAAAGTACTTGTGGTATTACTGTTGTCAGGTAACAGAAACCAGCTTGGAGCTAGCTTAAGCAAAGAATATATTAAAAGGATTCAGGGTGTCTGTCAGAACTGAAGGGCGGGTGTGTGTCTTGTGACTTGGGAAAGGATTGGAAACTAGGAACTGGAAAGCCTTCAAGAACCCAGGCATGTTATTCTGCATCTTTTCATCTCTGCTTCTCTTTGCTTGGGTGCCTTTTTTTTTTTTTTTTTTTCCTTGCTATGGAATGGTTTTCTGTGATGCTCAGTCCATATGACAGACAATTTATGTCCAGGGCTCCTGATTTTATATTTCAGTCCAGGCTTTAGTGATTTGTATATGGTAGAATTAGTAAATTCGTCTTTTTTTTTTTTTTTTAATTTTTTTTTTCAACGTTTATTTATTTTTGGGACAGAGAGAGACAGAGCATGAATGGGGGAGGGGCAGAGAGAGAGGGAGACACAGAATCGGAAACAGGCTCCAGGCTCTGAGCCATCAGCCCAGAACCTGACGCGGGGCTCGAACTCATGGACCGCGAGATCGTGACCTGGCTGAAGTCGGACGCTTAACCGACTGCGCCACCCAGGCGCCCCAGTAAATTCGTCTTTTGATATGTACTGTGTGCTAGGTGTTAGTAATCTCAAGTCACTAGTTTTAGACTAGATCTCTTCTGTCATCTTGCTCTGAAGTTTAGTGTTTCTCATGGCTTTGTTTTACCTTCTGGGTCATATGAATGCATTGTGTGCATGTGTACGTGTTTGATCATTGCTTGCAAAAGTGGCAATCCAGCACACTTTGCAGCATCCATTCCTAGTACTAGGTTAGGTTGTGGGATGGTTACAAAGATGAATGTAGTGTATCTAGAGTGGTTTTACCCTTTGAAGGTTGTGAGCCTGTTCCAGCAAAGTGTATCAAGTCATGCACAGATGAGCTGAATTCATGATGTTAGTTCAAAATTAGTCTTTAGTTTTTTCCATACCCAGTTTCCATGCCCTGTTTGTCACATTTACCTGTGTCCTTCTTATCTGGGATGAAGACCTGTTTTGACCTTTCTTCACTTTTCGGTTCACTATTTGTATTCTCCATGTGGGCTCCAGCCTTTATTTCAATATCAGTCCTTGTAGTCTGATCCAGGGGCCGCTATAGCTATGAACTGCCCTCGAGGGAGTCTTCGTGCATCTTGGGCCGCTCTTGGACTGAAGTCAGAAAAATCAGAGAGCTGGACCAGAAGTTATGGTTCTTATCTACAGGAAACACAGACTGATGGAGGAGGTAAAAACACAAATATTTTTAGTACAACATTATAAACATCATAATTCAAGTTTGAACCAAGTGCTATAGGATTGTTTATGCCAGTGCCTGTCACATAGTAGGGCCTCCAGAAGAACTTTTGGAAAGAGAAAGTAAATGCATGGGAGTGTTCCTCTGCTGTAGCCTCATTGAAGAGGTTATCGTATGCCTTTAATAATAATTGAGCAGTCTTTGTAAAATTTGGGTGTGTGTGGGTAATGGATTGTGCATTTTTACTATAAGAAGAGCTTATGTACAGGAACCAGGTTGTGGCCTGATGGAGAGCACTTGAGTATGAATTGGTTATGGTATTGGTTATAGTAAGAGAATAGCTGAAGGGGCTGGTCAGAACTAGGTTGAGAAAGGCCTTCTGGACCATGGTAGGGTATTTGGACATCATTCTCTGAGAGCCACATGAGAATTTCCCATGAAGGAGTAATGGGAGGAGACTGGTTTTTACAGGTCACTCTGTGGTCAGTCTCAGCCTGGGGTGGCAAGAAATTGGCCATATGGACATGAATTAAGATGTTCTTTTAAAAGTCTAGGCAGAGGTGATGGAGGTGCCTACAGGCTGTGGCAGTGAGGGTGAAAAGAGCTTAAATTTGGGGAGGTAGACATTTTAGGGCTGTTTGGCTTCAGTGCGGGGTCAGATTTCATCAGTCAGGTCCACTCCATGTACACGGTAGAGGCTAGTGAAGCTAGGTCTTAGGTACACCATGCCCTTCCTCTGTGTCCTTCATGACTCTGATCCTGTGTCTGTCTGGTTCATCATTCCCTAGCCGTGTCTCCAGTTTTCCAGTCTTGTAGTTACTTCTTAAACCTGACTATAGAAATTTGGCTTTTGGTTATCACTCACCCTCATACCAGTCATATGTGGATGCTTTGAGGGCTAAGATGAGACAAACAGAAAACAACTACCCAGTCTTACAGGGGAGATAGGCATACACATAGTTACTATAAATCGTATTCAATGCTTTCATGAAGGTATGGACAGAGTACTGTGGAAGCAAAGAGGAAGGACTGCCTGATGCTCCTGTGGTCAGTTAAGAGACAGGGAGAGTAAAAGCTCTAGTTTAGTGCTGGTGGATGAGTATGTCAGCTAGGAGAGAATTTGAGGTGCCTATGGGATATTCAGGTGGAGATTATCAGGAGAGGGTTGGCATGATGGATGTGTGTGAAGGAGCAGTAGGCCTGGACCTTGACCGCTCATCAGAGAAACTAACCAACAACAAAACCAGGCCCTGTCACTACACATGGAGACTCTGATTTAATTAACCTGGGATAGGGACCCAGCTTGGTATGTTCTAAATGACTGAGGTGATGCTAATATGCAGCTAGAGGTGACAGTCATTTTAATTCAGGGAGAGGTTTTCTTGGAGATAGTTGAGTATAGCTGATAGCTGAAGCCTTATGTATAGATCAGTTTGGTAACAGGGAGAATTAGAAGGAAAAAGAACCAGACAAAAACCCTAATTAGGGAACGCCAGCACTGTGGTCGGAGGCAAGGATGTGCCAGCCGAGGGGAACCTGCAAACACAGTCCCTAAATCTTAATTGCACCCTGTTTTAATTTATGTTATTAATGTATATTTTGTGTAATCTTCTTTCTTATGATCCAGAGTGATTTTGTATTGGGATACTTTTAATGCCTGATTCACATATATATTTTGATTGACAGGCTGATGAAACTGATAAACATTAATCCTTTTGTCACTGATGTGGAAAATCATGACCTTTAATTCTCATCCACAGCAAATATCTGTATCTGCCTCCAAGTTTATTTAGAAGAAGAATGCATGAAAGTAACAATTTCCAAGAATCCGTTTTATTTTCTGAATTCAAAGTCACCTGTCATTTTTGCCATAAATTCTTTGAGGCATGAAATAGCCTGCCAGTTGTCTATTGCTCTCAAAGTTAATGAATGGTTATCAATTTATCATGGGTAATAACCTAGCTGCAAATTGTAAAGAAGGCATTCTGTCACTTCCTAGCATTTTTGCCTCAAGGCTGTATCTGCCTTTTCTGCAGGATTGGGAGGTTCCGTCTCCCTAAAGCTTTTAACAGAGCACATTTCTTACTGGGAAACCTCTTTACACTTACTAATAGTGCAGTGAAATATTAGCTGGTATATCTTGCTTTGTGTGATAGATTTTGTGTAAATAAAATTTCATGTACATGTAGGATGCCATAATTTTACATTGAACCAATACAGCATTTTAGGTTTAGAGATATTTAATTTTTATTTCCAATTCATTATTCTGCTCAGTTCTTACAAGTAAAATGTAGTGATTTTCCAGCTCTCTAGCTTCTTGGTTAGGTAGTTAATGATTGGAAAAATGGGACTGTTTCAAGGAACCTTACTTTTTAAAGGTAATTCCCCACCTCCCAAAAAAGAGAACTCTGTAACATGAGCTTTTTCAGATCAAGTACTTGGACTTGGCTGTATCCTTATTTAAAGACAGCAACACAACAAACCGGGTCCATATCTTAGGCAACTTCACATTTCAGGCACTGAGCATAATATAATTCAGTGCATATTTGTTGAATTGAATTAATGTGAACTGTCACTGTACTTCCTCAGTTGTAAGTTTGTGGTGTTGTAAAGTGTCCCATACTTAGGGAGGACAGTGATTTAACCCCGTATGTGGGTTTTATCCTCACAACATAAACAGACACACAGCTGTTTCTTTTCATTTACAGACTTAAGAATTTCAGTCCCAGTTCTTTCATTGTTAAAGAGCTGCCCTCAGAACAACTGGTCCTGTTGTTTTATGTAAGAATTCTTTGTGTATTTTTATCTGTTTCATTTTGGCTTCTTCAAAGGAGCTGTGCACAGTGACTTGTGTATAGAGTGTTTAGATTACTTAGTGACTGCTTTAATGAAGCAGGAGAATAAATATTACTGAGATTTCTTTGAGGTTTTAGTGTGTTTTCAGTAATCTCTGATCAGTTATTACCATTGCTATAGGTTATTTACTTCTATATTCTTAAAAAGCTCCAAATCCTCTCGGCTTCTAAAAGTTGGAGGAAATAAAATTCTGCTCTGATTGACTGCTTTTTGTATTCTCATTCCTAAAACATATATGGGAAAGCAGAGAGAAGTTCTTCTATTATTAGTTAGCCTTATTTTATTTCATGCATTGCTTTGTGTTCTCTTTGTGTGTTTATTCTATGTCCCCAACCATATAATCAGTATTTTCCTTGATGGAACCATATCTTAGGTTTCATTATAAGTGGTGCAGAGAGTTGTGCTCATAGTAGGAACTGTGTGAATTGTTGACTGGTTGCTTGGCTGACTGAGAAGTTATGGGGCTCACCTTGACACTGAAGGCATTTAACCCTATCAAAATGCACAACAGCTTTTTATGGATGCATATCTGTCCTATAAAAATATTTCCTAGAGAGAATTGCAGTTTCCTGTCTCAACTCATTTCATAGCTGAATGAGCCTTACTTTTCAGGGAGCATATTTCTGTATTTCTTCAGGATTTCTCTTTCTGCAGTGTGAACAATTTTCTCACACATGGACCTAATGTGAGTCAGCTGGGCGGAAGCAGCTGTCTTCATCTGGGCATTAACTGCTCAACTTTAGTCAAGGTCCTTAACTAGAATAGGAGCCAATGAGAAGATCCACGTGTACCTTTTAGATTTTCCCCTTCTGTCTCTTTGTTCGGAAAGTTGGTGTTTTTCAGGTAGTAAACTTGTTCACTGTTGTGTGAGCACAGTTGAGGCTT
Organism: Prionailurus viverrinus; assembly: GCF_022837055.1. Classification (NCBI taxonomy): domain Eukaryota; kingdom Metazoa; phylum Chordata; class Mammalia; order Carnivora; family Felidae; genus Prionailurus; species Prionailurus viverrinus. Next base: position 1,296,432 of record NC_062577.1, read on the forward strand.
ACTAATAATTTGCCGAAAAGCTCCTCTGTATCCTGTCCATACTCTTGGGTTGGTGACACAAGACATTACAGTTGTTGAGGGCTGGCCTTAAATTGGGTATAAACAGATTACTTACCTGATCCAGGTGGGTGGGGGAAGGGAAGGGTGGGTCTTTTAAGCTTGGTACTTTTAAGTACCTTCTTTTAAGCTACTCTTGTAGCTTAGGTGCTTGAGGAGCCCTTGGCGTCTTTTGAATACCTCACTTCCTATTCATTTGGAGGTGGTACTCACTGATAAACTAGCAGACATGTAAAGTTTTATTCAAATAGGAGCTGTATATTTCTTTTTAATTCCAGTTAGGTTTTTTTTTTCTTGTCACTAGTATAAAGAGCACCTTTATTATAAATATATTTTCTAAGTTTTTGTTGTTAACATATCAAAATACTATTGCTTATTTATTTGATGTTTTGTAACCAACCACTCTACTAAATACTCATTTCTAACAGCATTTTGGTTTCTTCCCCCTTGGGTTTTCTAGCTACAGTCATAACATCTGAATGTATGGGTACTTTTTTCTTTTTTCCAGTATAGAGATTTATATAGTGTGGTGGTGACGAGCTTGGGCTCTCGAACCACTCCCTGGCTGGGTTTTTATGGCACCTTCAATAACTCGCTAGTGTGTGACTTTAGGCCAGTTACTTCCCTATGTCCTTCCATCTCCCCATCTGTAAAATGGGATAATTATAGTACACTTTATAGGATTCTTATGAAGATTATATGAATTAAATTAATATTTATAAAGTGCTTAAAACAGTGTCTGGCACATAGTAAGCACCATAAAAATGGTTGATGAATAAAAAAAAGCATATCTTTTTTCCCTTGCATTGGCTAATACTTCTAGATCAAAGTTAAAAAATGATGGTGAGGGCTCCTAGGTGGTTCAGTGGGTTAAGCGTCTGACTCTTGATTTTGGCTCAGGTCATGATGTCATCGTTTATGAGTTCAAGCCCCATATCAGGCTCTGTGCTGACAGTATGGAGCCTGGTTGGGATTCTTTCTCTCTCTGCCCCTCCCTGACTTCTGTGCCCGTGCACATGCATGCACCCTCTCTCTCTTTCTCTCTCTCAAAATAAATAAACTTAAAAAAAAATGGTGAGCTTGCTTCATTCCTTCTGATGCTTTGTTATTTTAATGTTTCAGTCTTGTTTCCAATGAAACATTAGAGAGTTTTGGACCGATATAAAATTTTGCGTTTTTCAGTTATATTAAATAGTCATCTATTGCTGCTTTGCTAAGTGTTAAAAATCAGGAATGATTTAAAAATTTTGTCTTGGGGCGCCTGCGTGGCTCAGTCAGTTAAGCGTCTGACTTCAACTCAGGTCACGATCTTGCGGTCCGTGAGTTCGAGCCCCGTGTTAGGCTCTGGGCTGATGGCTCAGAGCCTGGAGTCTGCTTCTGATTCTGTGTCTCCCTCTGTCTCTGCCCCTCCCCCGTTCATGCTCTGTCTCTATCTCAAAAATAAATTAACGTTAAAAAAAATTGTCTTATGCTTTTTGGTATACACTGAGATGATCATTAACTTTTCTTTTTTCTATTTATATGGTTCTTTATATGAGTAAATTTCCTGCTATTCAACTCTTCTTGCATCAGTGGAATGAATACATTGTGCTCATAGCTTATCTTTCACTTAGAGCACTTCTGTGCTCTTTTGGTGTTACTTTTAAAGTTTTTGCATTAATATTTGCAAGTGAGATTTGACAGTAATTTGTCATCTGTTCTTTGTCAGGTTTTGGTGTCTGTGTGATGCTGTAGTATTTGACAGTTTTCTTTCTTTTTCTATACGCTAGGAAAGTTTACATTGTATTATTTCTTTCTTTTTTTAAATTAAAAGAGTATTAGGAAGGGAGTGAGAGATTTAGTCTAGCTGTCTTAATGTTATAGATGAGGAAACAGTGGCTTGTTTATAGCTACTTGATGGTAGCTACCTAGGTGTTAGCAGTTGGGGTTGTGCAATGGGGGTGAAGAAGTAACATTTATTAAGCATAGACTTAGGCATTTGAAAACAATATCATACTTTTGATGTATGCGTTAAATGTAGGTTTGCTCATTTGAAATCTATAGTCAAGAGTATAAAATTTATTGATTTTTTAAAAAAATGGACTTTTTCCCCTAATGAACAGTTTTAGATTCATAGCAAAATTGAGTGGAAAGCACAGAGAGTTCCCATATGTCCCTACCCCTGCACCTGTACAGCCTCACCCACTGTCAGCATCCCCCCACTGGGTTTGCTCATGGAGTTGGTTGTACATTCTGTGGGTCTGAACGAATGTATGATTGCATGTGTCCATCAGCAGAGTAGCACACGATTGTTTCACTGCCCTAAAAATCCTGTGCCCTGCCTATTCATCCCTCCCTTTCCCTTGATCACTGGAAACTACTGATATATATTTAAGAATTTTTTTTAACATTTATTTATTTTGAGAGAAAGAGAGAGAGAGAGAGCGAGCGAGCATGAGTGGGGAAGGGGCATAGAGGGAGACAGAATCCAAAGCAGGCTCCAGGCTCTGAGCTGTCAGCACCGAGCCCTACACAGGGCTTGAACCCACAAACGGTGAGATCATGACTTGAGCTGAAGTCCGAGGCTTAACCGACTGAGCCATCCAGGTGCTCCAGAACCACTGATACTTTTATTATGTCCATAATTTTGCCTTTTCCAGAATGTCACACAGTTGGAATCATATAATGTGTAGCCTCTTCAGATTGGCTTCTTTTACTTAGTAATATGATTTAAGTTTTCTCTGTGCCTTTTCAATGGATAGCTCAGTATTTTTAATTGCTACATTATATTCCATTGTCTCAATAAAATTCTAATGGTTTTAGATGGCTGAATGTCTTTCCTGAAGATCATAGCTCAGTCTCCTCTTAATCCCAGAGTCTAGTCAGTCAGTGAACAAATATTTATTGGAATCCAACAAAGTGCTTTGTTATTCTCCTAGGCTGTGGTGATACAGCAGTGATCAAGACAGACGTGAGCTAAGCCTGTCCTCATGGAACCTGGGATACTTTCTAGAATCCAACAGGTGCCTGGTCGAAATGTATTTTTGCTCATGGCCCATCAACTCATTTAGAGTCTTTGTCTTGTTTTCAAATATGGTAATACACATCTACTTCCACTAGGTGGTGGTAGAGTCATGTACCCAGATTAATTTGCGCTGTAATTAAATCACTAATTGTTTGCTTGTAAATACAGTTCTCTTTATAGTAAGTAAAATTTAAATCTGTTTATATTAATTCACTTGAATGTAATCACTAATTAAAATAAGAACTTTTAACACATCTTTCAGAATGAATCCCAATAAGTAAAATTTCTCAAATTTTTAAGTTTGTCTTTCTTTGTGTAATAATGAAAATGTATTGAGATTTGGCAACATGGCAGGCATTGTGCTAGTATTGGGGATTTGGAGTTGAGTATGATCCCCTTTTTGTCTTTGGTATGTTACAATTTGATGAGGGAAAAGAGATCCAATACATGCAGTGAAATGTCTGTGTCTTAAGTGAGCCATTAGATGAGACCTGACAGGTGCTGCACCTGTGTAACCCAAATCCACCTCGAGTTACAGATCATTACCATTTTGGGGTGGCTATTTTAAGGGCCCTGTGCAGACTGAGTAAGCAGAGGAAGCCAGGTGCGAGATAAATGGTGATGATCAAACCAAGCATTTACTGAGAGGGTAACCTGGTTTATTTATCAGTTCAGATTCAGCCCTTGTGAATCCTGGATGTACTTTGGTTTTGTTCCTGAGATTTATTATTTTTTTTTTTTAAATTTTTTTTTTTCAACGTTTTATTTATTTTTGGGACAGAGAGAGACAGAGCATGAACGGGGGAGGGGCAGAGAGAGAGGGAGTCACAGAATCGGAAACAGGCTCCAGGCTCTGAGCCATCAGCCCAGAGCCCGACGCGGGGCTCGAACTCACGGACCGCGAGATCGTGACCTGGCTGAAGTCGGACGCTTAACCGACTGCGCCACCCAGGCGCCCCTGTTCCTGAGATTTAAGATGAAGTGGTTTTGGTGGTTTTCTTTCACTTGTAGGCAAAACAGTATATCCATGCTAGACTGCCCATCCTTTACTTTCTAAGATGGGGGACTTGGTCCTATACTCCAAGTAACTTAATTTAAAAAACAAGCAAAACGAAAAAAACCTTCCAAACCTAATGGCAGAAGGTTATTGAATCACAGGATTAAATGTTTCAATGGTGAAAATCATAGCCTACTCAAAACAGCTGACTTCACTCAGCCCTTACTCTGTGCTGGGCACTGTCATCATCTCTTTTCTAGGGTAGCCCTAAATAGTAGGTGGTCAGTGTTCCTTGCGTTGGGAACATCAGTGAGCAAACTCACGTTGAAAGAGATTATAGAATTTGCATAACATCATAGCTAAAGGAGTCAACTTTTGAAACCCAGGTCTTTCTGATTCTAAAGCAAGACCTCCCCTAGCCCCTCCCCCTTAACCCCCCAACTATACTGTTCTGTCTTGGAAGGAATATTTAAGTTACAGAATAAAAATGCTACAGGGGCGCCTGGGTGGCTCAGTCGGTTGAGCATCTGATTTCGGCTCAGGTCATGATCTCACAGTTTGTGGGTTCGAGCCCCACATCAGGCTCTGTGCTGACCGCTTGCTCAGAGCCTGGAGCCTGTTTCAGATTCGGCGTCTCCTTCTCTCTCTGCCCCTCCCCCGCTCACGCTTTGTCTCACTCTGTTTCTCAAAAATAAATAAATGTAAAAAAATTTTTTTTAAATGCCACAAAAATAAAATGAGGATTTTAAGTTATTTTTTTTCTAGTTGTGGAAGAAAATGAACACCATCCAAATGAGAACAACGAATGGCTATTTATTCAGAGCTTGGTAGAGTAAGGGGGTCCGCCATCATCACTTTCAGTTGGCAGAGATTCGAAGGCAAGCAGTGGAGTGGGGAAGCTTCATAGTGGAAAAAAAGGGCGGTTCAGGTATGCTCTGATTAGGGCTGTTTGCGTGAGGAAGCTGGAGGCAGGCTAATTAGAAGCAGGACAAATGAAGGAAGCTGTCCGTTATTAATTAATCCTGGTCATTTGGGGCCGATTGTTCTGGAAGTTATTGATCAGCTTCCTGAAATAGTTGTGAGAGATTGTACTCTGGCTTCCTGTACTGGTTACTGTTGATAATGGGTTGGCTTCCTGGGCTGGTTGCTGCAAGTTGTGGGTCATAATTCTATTTTTGTAGATGGCCATCATCCAATTTTGTATGTGTTGGGGATGGGTATTTCTTGCTATAGGATTGGTTATATAATATATATTCAAATGTATTTTCATAGGATAATGACAGTTTGACTTCTGGAAAGGGAAGAGTAGAGGAAGAAGAGGGAATAGTTTCTTGAACATCTGTTGTATCCCTGTCTCCATGAATTGGTTCTCATGGTGTGCTCTCAGGGGCAGCAGCCTTATCACTTCTCGGCCTGTTGGCTAAGATCAAGTGTAGGAGCAGCAACCTCAGCATCATGTGGAATTTGTTACTGGTGCAGACAGTCAGCCCTCATCCCAGACCCATGGAATCAGAAACCCCGAGTGGGACCCAGCAGTTGGTTTTTTCACAAGCCCTGCAGGTGGCTGTGACCCATGCTAAAGTAGAGAACCACTGCTTTATACTGAGGATTCCTAATAACCACAGGCAGGTTAGACTATAGTCCTGTTTCATAGTTAAGAAAATGAGATTGGCACCTTGCTCTGGGAAGTAGGGAAATGGTAGAGGCAGGAGTGGAATCCAGGCCAGCGGGACCGGAAAAACCATGCTCAGTCAAGCTTCATGCGACAAAATACTGCATCAGTTTCCTAGAGCTGCCTTAATAAATTAACACAGATTTGGTGGCTTACAAGAGAAATTCATTCTCTCAGAGTTCTGAAGATCAGGAATCTGAAACCAAGCTGTTGGCAGGGCCTTCTCTGAAGGCTGTAGGGAGAATCCTTGAGTCTTCTGAACTTCTGGTGGCTCCCAGCTCCGTGGTGTTTCTCGGCTTGCAATTCCAAGACTCCAAGCTCTTCCTCTGCTGCCACATGCTTTCTTCCTGTGTGTCTGTGTCTCTGCGTGTCTTCTCTGTGTGTTATTTTCTTATAAGGACATCAATCATTGAATTTAGGATCCACCCAATATAGTATGACCTCATCTTAACTAATGAGATCTGCAAAGACCCTGTTTCCAAATAAGGTCACATTCACAAGTTCCTGGGTTTAGGTAGGATATGTTAGTATCTTTTTGAGGGCCACCATTCAACCCACTCAAGAACCATGCTCAGTCCCCTGCTTGAAAAATTATTACTTTCTGGTAAAAATACAAAACAAACCAATCTTGTTTACACGTCAAGTGTATGAAAACGTTAGGGTCCATTCTTTACTGATCTTACTTCCCACAAGTAGCCCCAGCTTACTGGACTCCAGCCACACTATCTTTTTACGGTTTTTGAAACGCCCAAAGTAGGGTTTTTGTCCTGTTTCCATTGCCTGGGTTTCTCACCCTCCAGATGATACAGGCTATTCCCTCAAATTCTTTTGGGTCTCTCCCCAATGTCATCTTATCAGAAGGGTACTCTCTAAAATATGTATACTCTGTATCATTCTTCATCACTCTGCTGCTTTATTTTTCTTCTACGCACTTACCGCCATCTGATATATTACCTAATTATTTCTCTGGCTGTTGTTTGTCTCCAGAAACTATAATGTAAGTCCATGATAGTAGAGATTCTGTTGTTTATTAATATACCCCCAGCACCTAAAAAGTCTCTGGCACATGGTAAATATTTAGCAGATAATTTTGAATTAATTTAGATGAATGAGTGGTGATTTTCTTTAGTAGAGAAATAACCTTTGAAAAAGGAGATGACTTTTTAAATCACATTGTATTAAAACCCAGCAGCTTAAAGAAGTTCCTAGTTGTCAAGTTTGGGACAATTTGAATATTTGACTGTAGCTTTTGGAATAAGTAAAAGTATTTGATCTATAGTGGTACTCAAAAAGAGTAGTGGATTGGGAGGAGGAGGGAGGGGAGAGGGAAACAAGAAGGAAACCTCTACCTTGCAGAAGAATGCCTTCTCATGAGTATAGATGAATGATAGAAAATCACCACTTTGAGATATTCTTGCAAAAATATTTCACTTGAATCTAATCAATCCTGTGCTGAACTTCAAGGATTTAGGAAACACAGGGGATAGAGAAGGTAAATGACCTCAAGAGGAAAAAAGTCACATAAGTTCAAAATGCATGACATTTAATAAGACAGTTTTCTGGAATGTTTGAAAAAGTCATTGTCATAAAAAAAAAGTGTGTGTGTGTGTGTGTGTGTGTGTGCGTGAGAGAGAGAGAGAGAGAGAGAGAGAGAGAGAGAGAGAGTGAGTGAGTTAGTTTCTGGACTAAAGGAAACTGTAGAGACATAATTACCACTTGTGATGTATGAGTTTAGATTGGATCCAGGTTGAAGGGGGATGTGATAACAAACATTCTGTCACCGATTAGAGACATTTGAACACAGATTGCATAGTAAATAATATGTAATTACTATTTATTTTCTTGGGTGGGATAATAACATGTGATCGTATTAGAGATGCTATTCTTACAAATCCCATGCTGAAGGTTTTGGGCGTGGTTATCAGGATTTCTGCAGTTTTCAAATGGGTGAGCAAAAGAACATACACGTGTGTATGTTGGGGCGATGGAGCAGATGTGGCAAATTGTTAACAGATGTTGAATCTGGGGGAGGACATATTAGTGATCATTGTATTTTTTTCCCTTCAACTTTTTTATCTGAAGAAAGTGGGAGGAAAATAAGGAAAAAGGTTTTCTTAGAAGGCTGCATGTGAAAGAAGAGTGCTGAGCAATCCAAGTGGTGATTATGTGGCAGCTAATCCTCAGAGGAGGTGAGGCTGCCTTGGACTGGGGAAGAGTGTTGACTGAGGAATTGACTGAGCACGAAGCTGGTCTGTCCACCGTGATGTATGATGTGTGCGTGTCCTCCCAGCTCACACATGGGGGTATTTCTGTAGACTATAAGCTTGAAAAAGAAACAGGGGAAAGACCATCATCCTTGTATGGAGAGAATCAATCTTAAAGAACAGGTGAAACCACTTCAGGTTTGTGGCTGTGACTCAGTCTCTCTCCCTGTTTCTCTCTCTCTCAGATATTTGTGAAAGAAACTACAGGGGTTATGTTTGTTTGCAAATATCAAATATTTTTTGTTTTGTTTTGTTTTCTTTTTTTTTTTTTAACCTCATCATAAGCCTGATATTTTCCTCTGGCTTTTATAGCCATTCGTCAGTTTCTCTGTTTTGAAGCAATCAGTTATGGTATTGATTTTACAAGTATTCTTTTCTCCTACTGCATTTTGTTATTCAACATTAAGGAAGTTAATAGGACCAAAAAAGTCTGGTGCACGCTGTAATTCACTTATTTAATCACCTATCCGATTTCTCAGATAAAGGCAAAACATCACAGATTACCTTACAGTTAATTCTAGTTTCCAGAGGAAATGATGTGATGATTATAATGCTTTTAACACTTCAATAAAATTTTTATTTGTAGGATTTGGTATTGCTTCTTGAAAACTATCTGGCTTAAGATCTAGAACTTGCTCTGAGTTATGGTATCGTAACATTAGGATGCCATTTCTAAATTACTCTTACTGCACTAATAGGAAATTCCTTTTAATAATGCAGTGTCATCAGTGTCATTACATGCCTCAACTTTTCAGAAAAGTCTGTAAAATTTGTCCCCAAAATCATAGATACATTTTAATTGAAAATTTAGAAACGAAGCCTTTCATAGAGATCCCTTTGTAGACTCAAAGAACCAGCTTGAATGGGTTTAGAAAAGCAGTACCTGTTAGATCGTATCTCTAATGTGAAAATTACATTTACTACGATTAGCACATTTTCTCTCCCAAATCACAGTGTATTGGATAATATATCCTTTTTTACTTTTGATGTTCTTTGGAGGATTATGTTCATTTATATAGTAAATTGTTGCACCTTGTTAGAGAAATATAATTATTTCCAGAGTTGCCTCTAGGACCCAGGTGTAACACATTATCTTATGGGTGTAGCATTGTGATGTCTCGATTCTCTGCCTATTTGCTGTTTGCTCCATGTAGTGATACTGTGTAGTACTCCACGTAGTGTCATAGTTTGTTCAGTAGTAAAATAAGCCATGATTTTGGGTTGCCGAATCTTCTTCACCATTTAATTATTTGTTCTTTGTTTTTAGAGGCAATTGGTAGAATTGAGTCTTCTGATTTACCTTAGTAAATGAGGAGGTATAGATGAAAAAACAAACCAGTGGTAGCAAAGTTTGAAATGGAATGGAATTAACTGCTTATAATCTTTTTTTAAATTTTTTTTTTTTTTTTCAACGTTTATTTATTTTTGGGACAGAGAGAGACAGAGCATGAGCGGGGGAGGGGCAGAGAGAGAGGGAGACACAGAATCGGAAACAGCTCCAGGCTCTGAGCCATCAGCCCAGAGCCCGACGCGGGGCTCGAACTCACAGACCGCGAGATCGTGACCTGGCTGAAGTCGGACGCCCAACCGACTGCGCCACCCAGGCGCCCCACTGCTTATAATCTTGAGTGAACTTGATCTGTGGAAAAATTCATTGGTTATATGTTCATGTCATTCAGTCTTAACAGACGTCTAGTAATATCTTTTTTTATGACTTATTAAGGTAATACCTTCATTTCTAGAAATTTTTTGTTGATTTTTTTGGATGTCCTCTCAAAGGCAAAGCTCCAGGCACATTTCAGAAGTGAGAATGTTTGTGATATTAAGTCTGGGTCATTCAGGCAAATTAAGTTCTTATCTGCACTAAGCTCTCCCAGACAAATGACTGGAAGTCCCCTCTGTACTTCCGCAAATTAAATTCCTAATCTCTTGGTTTGCAAAAGACTATGTCTTAACACCTGTAGGGGTTTTCTAACTCAGCTCTCTTAAGTTCATTTTCTTTGTAGTTAACCATGTCATATGCTATTAGACTCTGGGCACCTTAAACAATTTGAAATTCAGATAAAGATTTGTGAGTGACTTAAAATAGTAGAATCTTCTTAGTGCTATTTATTATCCCTCAGGTGACTAGTAAGAAGGGAAACTTTTTATGTTCTTCCTTAATTGTGGTCTGATTGGGGTTAGATTCATGGAAGGCAGTTGTAGAGACATAGGACAGACTTGTAATTGAAAACAGTATGTTTCCATTTTGTCTGAGTTGACTGTTAACAAGTTTTTTCTTACTCATAGCCCAAACTGCTGGCCATTAGTACTTACTGAGTGTCCACTACATGCTAGGTTTGGTGTTAAGTGCCTCATGTTATCTCATTCAATCCTCATAACATTTCAGTGAGCCACTAAAATAAGATCACTATGTCACCACTGCCACCATCATCGTCATGACATCATCACCATCACTTGTGTTTTATAGATGAGGAAGCTGAGCCTTAAGGAAATAAAGGGCTTGTCACATGTGCCCTTTATTATGTTGAGGTATAATCCTTAGCCTAGTTTGTTGAGAGTTTTTTCAGGAGTGGATATTGAATTTTGTCAAATGATTTATCTACATCTGTTGAAATGATTGTATGATTTTTATGTTTTTGAAATGGTGAAATGTTGAAAGCTTTTTCTCTAAAATGAGGAACAGGACAAGGAAATCTGATCTCTCCACTCCTAGTCAACATAGAACCGTAAGTCTTAGAGCAGTCAGACAAGAACAAAAACTGAAGGCATCTGAATCGGAAAGGAAGAAATAAAATTATTTGTTTGTAGGTGACATGGTCTTATATATAGAAAGTCCTAAGGACTCCACTGAATAACTGTTAGAATAAGTGAATTCAGTATAACTGAATAGTTACACTGAACTATACTGAACTATACAGTATAACTGTATAGTTAACAGGACTGTATTGTGTATTTGGAAGTTGCTAGGAGAATAGATCTCAAAGGTTCTCACCCCTGCAAAATACTGTAGCTATGTGAGGTGATGGATGTGTTAACCAACCTTATTGTGGTAATATTAAATAATTACGTTGTGTACCTTAAACTTACACAGTGTTATTTGTCAGTTATAGCTCAATAAAGCTGAAAACAAAGGCAGATAAAGGAATTTATTCAAAGTCACATGGCTCATAAGTGGTAGAGCTGGAATCCAGGCCCTGTGTTTGGTGATTCCAGTCTGAACTCTGCACCCTTATGTTGTACTTACATATTTAAAGCTTTCAGTCTTGTGTCGTAATTCTGCTTCTGTGCTTAGGACGTTATGTTGGACAGTTTTCACAGTTCATTTCCTTGGCTTTCAATTTGAGTTCAGCTCTGGAGCTGTTTCTTAGATTAGTCTTTAAACCGGGGTATATGTGTGCCTGGGGTTTCATGGAAACTTTCCAGGGATTTTACATGCAAAAATAGTTTTAATGGTATTTAGATGCTCAATGTATGTGTTTACTTTCCTAAAATTGGTTTCCTGAGAGCTCTTGTGGCTGGCTGATTCTCCTTTCCTACCTTTCCATTCACAAATTGCTTTTCTCCCACTTGACAGAGACGGTCATGCTTCTTACCCAGCATGAATCTTTCAATAGTTGATTGCCTCAGGGAGCAAAATCCTCTGGTTCTCCCAATAAAGGGACCATTTAAGAATTCTTAGCTCCTGAATGAGAATTTATAAATAGTAAAGCAGAGAGAGCTTTGGTCAGAATCATAGATGGGGCAGAGTCTTAATTTATCTTGGTGACAAATTCATGGCAGGATTCCATGCTTTATTTCTTTCTTTTAGAATTGGACTTGATTGGTGTGTGTGTGTGTGTGTGTGTGTGTGTGTGTGTGTATAGAGGGTAGGGAAATTTGCAGAGAAGGCAGATTAGTACATTTATTTGAATTGAAAAATGAGGTCAGGCTTTTCTGAATGAAAGTAAGTTTGATTTGGCTTATTGATTTGACAATGAGGACAGACTTAGCAATTAGATTGTTTAGAGGACATATTTCATTAAATGAGTGAAATCTACAGCTCCCAGGGTTGCAACAATAATATGATTAAAATACATATATTCCTTGGTATGTGTATAATTGTATTTATTATGTATATGTACATATATGTATGCCCATATATATGTATGTGTGTGTATATGTATGTAAATAAATACATATATAAATATATATATAGTGAAATATTATTCACCCATAAAAAAGAATGAAATTCTGCCTTTTATTTTTTTATTTTTTTATTTTTTTATTTTTTGAAATTCTGCCTTTTGAGATAACATGGATCAACCTGGAGGATGTTAAGTGAAATAAGCCAAATACAGAAAGATAAATACTGTATGATATGATTTATATGTGAAATCTAAAAAGGTTAAACTCATAGAACCAGTAAGTTCAATGGTGATTGCCAAGGGCAGGCTAAGGGATAGGGGAAATGGGGAGATGTTGGTCAGAGGGTACAAACTTTTATTTATAAGATGAATAGGTTCTGGGGTTCTAATGAATAGCATTGTAACTTTAGTTTATAGTAGTGTATTGTATACTTGAAATTTGCTAAGGTTGTAGATCTTAAATGTTCTCATCACACACACACACACACACACACACACACACACACACCATGTGAAGTGATGGATGTGTCCATATGTCTTTTATGAGTAGATGATTTTTGTCAGTTATACCTCAATAAAGCTGGAAAAATAAAACGAAATACATACATACTGTGATGGAAATTACATCCTCATTAAATTTATGATAAAAATTTAAGTTGTCAACCTTAAAAATATCAGAAGAGTACAAGATTCTCTCAGAGGTGCAAAAGCTGAGGACTTGAACCACATGTTGTTAGACAACTGTGTCCTCTCACCTGCCCCCACATCAGCACATGGAGAAATGTCAAATTGGAGGATCAAACTAAAAATTATTAAACAGAGCTTAGCATTTATTATAATCTTATTCCTTGCTGAAACCAGTGGAACTAATTAGCAAGAGGAAATTGAACAAATTTTTTATGCCAGAATATGTGTAGGTGAACTCCAATGTTGATTCAGGAAGTAAGAGAGTAAAAAACAAAACAACTACAAGGAATACCCAAAATAGAGCTACCACAAGTTTTTCATTTAAATAAGAACATTGTCAATACAGTGGAACTTCAAGTCTGGAGTTGGGTACATGGAACGCTTTTTATGGGGAGTTGGTAGGCAAGAATCCTAGGAAGTGCAGTGGGTGGCCTGAAGTTAGGGGGACACACCGGCATGTGCAGAGAGTGGGAAAGCTAACTTTCCTTCCCGGGGCATTAGATTCCTACCTGAGTTTATGTCCTGTGATCATTCACTCATTCCCTTTTTGCCCTGCTCATCTCACAGAAGCTTTGAGAGAGTAGAGCTAGTGTTTGCCTTAATGATTGTGCTTCACCGATGACCTGTACAGCATGTGTTCGTTTGAAGCCGTAGACGTCTGGCCTAGTTGAATACCCAGTTCAAAGAAAGAAAGCGTTAACTTTACCTCCGACTGTTTTCCATGTCCACATCAGTACATTTCTTTATCTTAATATTATCTTTCCTTTTCTCATTTTTTTATGTGACGACTTTTACTTATTTAACCTCTTCTCACCAAACCTTTTCAATAGTCTTTTAATGGAAAATTTCCCTTAAGGGTCCATTTCTTTTGTCCCCTGTGCTCTAGTTCTAATGGATTATTACATCACCCCTTCCTTGCCTGATGAAAAGGTACGTCACGATATGACTCAGCAGCACCCCTGTGCTCTCATAGCACTCCTATATGCTAGCGCTTGTCACATGACACAGTACGTGGGGGTGTGTGAACTGGATTCCTCAGCCAAGCTGTGAGAACTCTGAAAGCATGTATTATCTGTGGTTCTTCAGTGCTTCCCGTAGAGGCTGTCACATGGGAGGAATTATATGCCTGTTGACTGAATGAATGGATATGCAAACATCAAAGACATCCGAGAGAAAGTAGTGAAAAAAAGAGACTAGTAATAGTATTAGTCAGTGTTTATAGTATGTTCATTATGTGCTGTAACAAGTGCTTTGTGTGTGCTAACTCATGGAATTCTCTCAACCATTCCATGAGTTCTCAAATTCTATTTCATAGATTGAAGATAAGTGAGAGTGGCTTGGAAACTCAGCTTTAACTCATTATTAAATGGAAAATACAAAGGAAGCCTTTGGAGTCTAGGTGGCATGATAGCATGGGCATTTTGGCAGAAGACTGTGAGCCCTAGACAGGCTCTCTGGGTTCAGATCCTGGCTGTGACTTTCATTAGCTGTGTAACTTATTGGCCAAGTATGCCTTGATTTGCTCTCTGCAAAAAGGGGTTGACAGTAAAATGTAGCGTAGGCAATTGTTGTGGACACTAAATGAGTTAATGTGTGCAACATGCTGAGGTGGTACCTTGCAAAAGTAAACGGCCACTGAATGTTAAGCATTATTTCATCAATGACAATATTATTATTTTTACATAACAATATGTTTTGAATGTCATACTGCTGGCTATCTTCTTTGTTTGCTTTTTCAGACAAGAAGGCTTTAGGGGAGTGTATTTTCTATATGAATGTGAAGTTACTAGACCCTAAGATGTCAATATTGTTAATTTAGGGAAGATGAGAAGCCATTCTTTGTTTCAGTGCTTCTGGTGAGCCACTAGGATGCTGTCCAATTACTTGCAGATTTTAAAGTTCCAATGAGCTCAGAAAAGGAGTGACCTGGCCAATTCTTGAATAAAGGTCATTAGTAACAAGAATATCAACTTACTGTTTTAAAATTACTTCCGTTTGCTCATCAAGGTGGTGCACTGGTGGTACTTTTCACACAGGAATCTGGTGATAGTGAAATGGGATAACCCGGAGCCACTGTGATCATAAATTCTGCAGCTTTGTTACAGACCATGACTTTGCTGTGGCGGTGAAGTGACCTTGAAACAAAGGTATTTTTTTACTTGAATAAGTTAGTATACGTGAATGAGATCAAAGAAAGGACCACTGTAGAATGAATTTTACTTCTAATAATTACTCTTTAGGGCTCTTTCTCTGGGTATCCTAGTGAGCTCTTCCGAAGTCTTGGGGGAAGAAAAGTTCCTCCTCCTATGCATGTCTGCACATGAATGTGCTTGTTTGTGAAAGGCCAAGGGGAGGGGCACAGAACGGAGATTAAGGGTTACCTATAATTTGCTTCTGCATAATATGGCCAGATCGGAGGACCGTGTTCCTACCCCACCAACAGGCGTGCATCATTCTCAGTGGCCTTTAAACCAAGCAACAGGCAGAGATAACCTTACGACATGGCATCGAGGGTATTGTTCCATTCACGGACGGATTTCTTCCTCTCTTAGGAAAGTACAAAGGAAGGATATACCAGGACATTCAGAAAGGTGGTCACAGATGAGAAAGCGCCAACCCTGTAATTATGAAGGGGATTTCGTGAACCTTTTCTCTGAAAGCTTTTGGTGCTGCTGCAGTCATTTGAATTACCTTCTGTGTTCCAGTAAAGTAGTCAAACATGAGACTCTCCTTTCTTGTTGCATCAAAATCAAGATTTTCAGCTTTACCTTAAATACGTTTGCTTTATTTTAATTTAGTTGTTGGACCTCCAAAGTCTTTCTTTTTTTTCATAGACATGTACTTGTTGATTTGAGGAGAGGGTTCCTACATCAATAGGTTCTGCCTGAAAAGACTTCTATAAATTTGAGTTTGTAAATTAAAAAAAGGTATATTCTGATTATTTGCCCTGTGACTCTAAACATCATTAAATACTTGTATTCAGTTTGTTCATCAGTATAGTGAGCACAGAAACTCACAGGCATTCTTATGAGAATGAAAGAACTAATGGCAAATGCTAAGTCTAGTGCTTGGCATACGGTAGGTAGTCAATATGAGGCAGGTATCTTTTATTATTCATTCTTTTGTTTTTGTTTTTTTTTTTAATGTGAACAGGAGAGGGGGCAGAGGGAGAGAGAGAGAGAATCAGGCTCCACGCTCAGCATGGAGCCCAATGTGGGGCTCGATCCCACAACTCTGGGATCATGACTTGAGCCAAAATCAAGTCAGTCACTTAACCTGCTGAGCCACCAAGGAGCCCCTATTATTGTTCATTTTTAATGATATTTAGTGACATAGGTAAATGATCATATTGAATGATAAAAGTAAATTACAAAATGGTATCCTAGGTCTTTTTTTAAAATTTTTAAATTTTATTTTGGAGGGAGTGAGAGAGAGTGTGGGGGAGAGGGGCAGTGGGAGGTGGGGGCAGAGGGAGAGAGAGCAAGAGAGAGAGATTGAAAATCTTAAGCAGGCTCCATGCTCAGCACGGAGCCCAACACGGGCTCAATCCCATGACCCTGGAATAATGACCTTAGCTGAAATCAAGAATCAGATGCATAACTGACTGAGCCACCAAAATGGTATCCCAAAATGGTATCCTAGGTCTTGAAAAATAAACATATTTTTGTGTGTGTATTGATTTATCAGTGGTTGTCTTTCTGGGTGATGGCATTATTTTCTTCTGTTTATTTTTCTTATTAGTTTACAGTGTAACACTTTCCGCATTCTCTCTAGACGTGACTATTTGAGTGAAAGGTTTTTTTTTTTCTTCTTTTTTTATTAAAAAAAATTTTTTTTTCAACGTTTTTTATTTATTTTTGGGACAGAGAGAGACAGAGCATGAACGGGGGAGGGGCAGAGAGAGAGGGAGACACAGAATCGGAAACAGGCTCCAGACTCTGAGCCATCAGCCCAGAGCCTGACGCGGGGCTTGAACTCACGGACCGCGAGATCGTGACCTGGCTGAAGTCGGACGCTTAACCGACTGCGCCACCCAGGCGCCCCTCTTCTTTTTTTTAGAGAATGCTGTTGAAAACTCTCCTAACTTCCTTCAGAAATGTTTAACTTGTATGTTATTTATACTGGAGTTAAAAAAAAAAAACAAACAGAAAAGGAAAAAAAAAAAAAGAAATAATGTTTAACCTTTTTTTAGCCAGAGGGTAAATTGAGGATTACCCCTCCTGTACTTTGAGGTAGTATTGCAACATATAGGGGTGACATTTGGTGTTGAGATAGTTAAGTTATTGATGGAAAAAATGTAGAATTATAGGATGGCTGATCATCATAAACCTCTCTCAAAATCTATTTTGAAAAGTATCTGAATTAGGTTTTTAGCTGTCTGAGGTAATACTAGGCGATCTGCCAATCACATTTTTATTTCTCATGAATTATATTTGGGTTAATGGATCAAAATCCTGGCTTATGCTATGGTGATAAAATTTCTATCAGAACTTAAAATTCAAAATACAAAGTAGTAACTATTGTTTTCATGTTAAGATATTAAAAATCTTAGAATGCGGGGCGGCGCCTAGGTGGCTCAGTAGCTTGAGCATCCGACTTCGGCTCAGGTCATGATCTCATGGTTTTACTGCTGAAAAGTCTTAGACTTAGTAATTTACAGCCTTACTTAACATATTCAGGCCTGAAGTATCAATTCCCCATGTGAAAGAGGTCTCCTATTTTCTGTGTACATACAGCAGCCTGTTTGCCTATAATTAGTGGAGTGTTTTGGTGGTTTCTCTAGATTGTTTTAATTATTTTAGTCTTAAATTTATAGACTTATTAAATGCAGTCTTTTGATACTAATAAAACAGAAGGATGGTGTTCAAACGTGGGGAAGAAATATCCAGAGATCCTTGCTTCTTGTGACTCTAGTAGTCAGTGTGAGTCAGGTACCTCAGAATGTTCTATGAGTAACAAAAATGAAGCATAACTTGTTGTCTGCAAAGCAGAATATGCTAGGTATTACCTAGAACTGCACTGTCCAGTACAATAGCTAGTAGACACTTGTGGTTAAATTAATATAAATATAAAAATTGAGTATTTTCATTACATATCTAAATGTTAAGTGTTCAGTAGCTGCATATGGCTAGTGGCTTTTGTACTGGACAGTGAAGATAATAGACCATTTCTACCATTGCAGAGAGTTCTATTGGACACGCCCATCTAGAGGATCCAAAACACGGTTATGGTTTATTGTGTAACCCATGAAGTGTGTCAGAACTGCTGTATGTCATTTGTGGAGATGATTTGCTGAGTAAAACCATGGAGCCAGAGAAGTTTTCTTTATATCTGAAGAGAGAAATTTAGAATCAGAAAATAAACGTATCTAAAAAAACAAAACAAGGGGTGCCTGGCTGGCTCAGTTGGTGGAATGTGCGAATCTTGATCTTGGGGTTGTGAGTTTGAGCCCCACGTTGGGCATAAGATTACGTAAAAATAAAATCCTTAAAAAAAAAAAAAATAAAAACCAAAATAGAACAATAGCAACAATACCCTCTTCAAAACTCAAAACACCCACACAAGGGATTTGTTTACAAACACATCAATTTTTAAAAAAACCTTTTATTGAACCATCTTATATAGTATATAGCATCTATGTCTAATATATATACAGTCCCTGTAAAAGCATATGTTACAGGTTGATGCACTTTTACAAACTGAACACCACAGTGTCACTGGCACCCCATGTGCCTTCCTTTGTGTTGAAAGTGTTGCAGCTTGCTTATTAATTAAGGAATGTATTTTTACTTTTAAATATTAAATGACTTGAGATACTATGTCATAAGAAAACTCTTTTTTTTTTTTTAACGTTTTTTTAATTTATTTTTGGGACAGAGAGAGACAGAGCATGAACGGGGGAGGGGCAGAGAGAGAGGGAGACACAGAATCGGAAACAGGCTCCAGGCTCCGAGCCATCAGCCCAGAGCCCGACGCGGGGCTCCAACTCACGGACCGCGAGATCGTGACCTGGCTGAAGTCGGACGCTTAACCGACTGTGCCACCCAGGCGCCCCATAAGAAAACTCTTTAATATGAAATAAAAATTAAATTTTGAAATAAAATTTAATTGAGGTTGTATTTCCAATCCTCTGTAGTATAAATACTGTCTCTAATTTGTGAAACAAAATTAAACAGGAATGTAAGAAGCAACAAAAGCACTATTTGTGAACATTTGAGAGAAACTTATCTTTTTTTTTTTTTAATTTTTTTTCAACGTTTTTTATTTATTTTTGGGACAGAGAGAGACAGAGCATGAATGGGGGAGGGTCAGAGAGAGAGGGAGACACAGAATTGGAAACAGGCTCCAGGCTCCGAGCCATCAGCTCAGAGCCCGACGCGGGGCTCGAACTCACAGACCGCAAGATCGTGACCTGACTGAAGTCGGACGCTTAACCGACTGCGCCACCCAGGCGCCCCGAAACTTATCTTTTTTAATGTTTATTTATTTATTTTGAGAGAGAGAGCATGCATGAGCGGGAGAGGAGCAGAGAAAGAGGGAGAGAGAGAAACCCAAGCAGCCTCCCTGCCCAGCATGGAGCTGGACGTGGGGCTTGATCCCACGACTGTGAGATTGTGACCTGAGCTTCAGTCAAGAGTCAGTCACCTGACTGAGCTACCCAGGTTCCCTGAGAGAAACTTTCTTGAATATTTAATCCCTCCTGGTCACTGGAGGAGCACTTGCACTTGGGACGCATGGGAATCACCAGCTCTTCTGTGAATTGCCAGAATTCCATTTCATGTGCAGTGAGGAAGAGGAACCCACAGACTCACTTCAGATTTAGGATTAAAATAAATATTTAACCAATGAATGTAATAAGTTGGAGTGGTTAAACTGTCCCCAAAAGAATGCTTACTTCGGTAGCACATATACTAAACTGTTTCAAAATGGGACAATAAAAATATTAGTTTTTTTCTAGTTGTAACATGCAAAGTTTGGGGCTTTGATGATGATGAAAAACCAAAGCATGGAAACTGATTGGTTTCTAGACTTTTTGTTTTGTATCTACATACTTAACTCCAAAAATGGGAAAGTTAGTAGGAAAATAATAGTCACGTAAAAGTTTTTAATTTTAGCAATTTATTTTATAGATATTTCATGTAATAAATCTTTAGATGCAATTTCTTATGGGCTAATACATAATTTTTAAATCCTATTTACTGAAGAAGTTAATAGATTGTTTTGTATCTGTGGGTTGTTTTTTTGTTTTTTGTTTTCCTTTTCTAAATTTTTTTTTTTCAACGTTTATTTATTTTTGGGACAGAGAGAGACAGAGCATGAAAGGGGAGGGGCAGAGAGAGAGGGAGACACAGAATCGGAAACAGGCTCCAGGCTCCGAGCCATCAGCCCAGAGCCTGACGCGGGGCTCGAACTCACGAACCAGGAGATCATGACCTGAGCCGAAGTCAGACATGCAACATACTCTGGTTTCAGATGTACAACATAATGATTCCACATTATGAAATGCTCACCATGATAAGTGTGTTATAATATTAGACTACATTCCCTATGCTATACTTCTCATCCTATGTATTGTTAATGGTCTGCAGCAAAGATTTTTACTATTTATTATAGACTTTCTTTTCAGATTTTTTTTGGACTAGAAATCATAAAAATGTATTTTATATCTTGAGTTAGTACAAACACGTATGTTATAACTGAAATCAGTAAATAACACTTTCATTGCTGTGATGTGGTATATATTTTATTCTATTCATCTTTAATTTTTTTTTTTCAACGTTTATTTATTTTTGGGACAGAGAGAGACAGAGCATGAACAGGGGAGGGGCAGAGAGAGAGGGAGACACAGAATCGGAAACAGGCTCCAGGCTCCGAGCCATCAGCCCAATGCCCGACGTGGGGCTCGAACTCACGGACCGCGAGATCGTGACCTGGCTGAAGTCGGACGCTTAACCGACTGCGCCACCCAGGCGCCCCTATTCTATTCATCTTTAATCTCTTGTTTAGTTCCCTTAAAAAATGCCCTACAAAATTGATTTTACATCTCACTAATGGGTTGCAGCTGTCTATGTTGAAAATCCTATTCTAATCTTGTGTAGAAGCCAAAGTTTGGCAGTTGCTAATTATTAAGGAACCCTGCTTTCCAGCATCTACATGTGGGACTGCTGGTATAGTTGTTCCTCTTCAAGGCCACTGTTGACCATCCAAATTCAGATCTGCCCCTGTCAGCAAACACATGAGCTCCTACTGCCTTTTACATCTTGTGGCCATTCTTCTCTAATCTTGCCTGACTTGTGTCTGCTTAAAACTTTGACAGTGGTATAAAGTGTGCCCACTTTATTGTGACTAGGTGTTTATTGTGGTCCAAGGGAAGGGCCACAGTTGTTCTCAGGGAGAGTCTGCAAACTGAGCCATCGCTCCTTCCTCCATTTTTTTTTTTTTTTACCCATTTTTATAAAAATCGAGATTAAATGCATATAACATAAAATTCACGTTAGCCATTTTAAAGTGCACATTTTTTTCTTAAGCGTATTCAGTGTTGTGCAAGCACTGTCTAATCCCAGAACATTTATATCGCTCCAAAAAGAAGTGCTGTACCTCCCAACTTTCCTCTCCCACACCCCCTAGCAACCTCTAGTCTATTTTCTGTCTTTGTGGATTTGCCTTTTCTGGACAATTCATATCTGAAATCATACAATGTGTGACCTTCTGGATTGATTTCTTTCACTTAGCATAATGTTTTCAAGGTTCATCCATGTTATAGTATGTGTTAGTACTTTAAAAAAATTTTATTTTATTTTTTATTAAAAATTTTTTTTATTTGTTTATTTTTGACAGAGAGAGACAGAGAGAGAGACAGAGTGTGGGCAGGGGAGGGGCAGAGAGAGAGGGAGATACAGAATCTGAAGGCTCCAGGCTCCAGGTTCTGAGCTGTCAGCACAGAGCCCGACACGGGGCTCGAACTCGCGAACTGCGAGATCATGACCTGAGCCGAAGTTGGACGCTTAACCGACTGAGCCACCCAGGTGCCCCTATTTGATTTTATTTTTTATAGTAAGTAGACTCCACGCCCAAAGTGGGGCTCGAACTCATGACCCTGAGATTAAGAGTTGTGCTCCACTGACTGAGCCAGCCAGCCACCCTGCATGTGTTGGGACTTAATGCCTCCTTTTTTTTTTTGAAACTGAGCTATAGTTAACCTATAGCATTATATTAGTTTCAGGTATACAACAGTAATGATTTGATATTTTGTGTATATTGTGAATAAATTCCTTTTTATGGCTGAGTGATATTCCATTGTATGAATATACCACCACATTTTGTTTATCCACTCATCAGTTGATGGAGTTCTTTTTCCATTTTCTATTATGAGTAATGCTGTTGGAAACATTTGTGAATAAATTTTTATGTGAATATAATGCTTTTATTTCGTGTGTGTGTGTGTATTTGGGAGTGGGTCATATCATAACTGGGTCATATCATAATTCTGTCTTTGAGGACCTGCCAAACTTTTCTGTAATGGCTGCACTATTGTACACAGCAGTGTGTGAGGGTTTCAGCTGTCTACATCCTCAACACTTATTTCCATTTTTCAAAAAGTTATTACAGCCATTCTAGTGGGTGTTAAATGGTCTTTCATTGTGGTTTGATTTGCATTCCTCTAGTGATAAATTATGTTAAGCATCTTTTCATGTGCTTCTTGGGCATTTTATATCTTCTTTGAAGAAATGTTCAAATCCTTTGCCCATTTTTTAATTGAGTTATTGTCTCTTTATTGTTGACTTGAAAGAGTTCCTTATATAATCTGGATATTAGTTCTTTATCAGATATATGATTTTTCAAATATTTTCTCCCATTTTATGGGTTGCCTTTTAATTTTCTTGATAGTGTCATTTGATGCACAAAAGTTTTTGATTTTGATGAAGTCCAGCTTATCTATTTTTTTCTTTTGTTATTTGCACATTTAGTGTCGTATTTAGGAAACTGTTTAATGCAAGGTCACTGAGATTTATACCTGCATTTCTTTCTAAGAGTCATAGTACTTCAATTTAGTTTTTGATTCATTTCGAGTTAATTTTCACTTATGGGGTGAAGGAGGAGTACATGTTCATTCTTTTGGTTGTGGAGATCCAGTTGTCCCAGTACCATTTATTGAAAAGACTTTTCTCCCCACCTACCTCATCTTTTTTTGAGACCTGTCTACACCTCTGTATATGGAAAGGAGAATGGGAATTATTTGTAGATCCACTCATTGATTCAGTAACATTGGATCCAGTAATATTTTTCTTTTTTTCTTAAGCACTTTATTACAGTATCATTTAAACATCATGAAATTCACGCATTTTAAGTGTACAATTCCATGATTATGAGAGGAGACAGAAGGTAAAGTCACATTCAAAAAAAAGAACCAGACCCCATTGTAGAATGCTTTGATGGGTATCAAAGGCTGTAATTGTAGGTATGCTGATGAGCATTTGACTCAGGAGACAAAAAAGTGCTTCTTCTGTCCTAAAAGATTTGTTTTCTGGGAATTTTTTGATTGTTTCCAAGGTAAAGATACAGGACAGGGCTTCTAGGTTTTTACGTTAAGCAAAGTCTAGGGAAACTTGTGAATTGTTGGCCAATACTAGGAAAGTAATTTCTCTGGCCCTGAGTGAGCTATGTTTTTCATGGCTTGCTCCAGCTGTCTCTTATCGTTCACCCGTGAACTTGTGCTTATGAAGTCCTCTTCATGGTTGAAAATTCATTTACTATGTGTAGTTTTGTAATAGAAATCTGATCATGTACTTGCAGGAAGAAAGTTATAAATAAGAGACAGTAATTTACTGACTTGATTTTATTTTCCCATTGTTGACATCTTTTATATTTTGGCAAAAAGGAGTTGAATCTCATATAGAAAAATTTTCTTTGAACATTTGCCAGATTCAGTTTACTGTCATTTCTAGTTAAAAAGGTTTTCTTTTTTCAAACTTAACATATACCTCCTTTTTTGCACAGCAGATGGGAAAGATCTATGAGTTGCTACAGAGAATTATAGGTTTTTTTTCTCTATTTGATCTTTGATCTTAAGACAGCTTTTAACCCTGTAGTAATCTCCCGAGAGATTTGAGGAAATATTTTGTAAAACAAAATTATGGGGACTCTGAATACATAATTGTTATTCTCAAAGCATTGTGTCAAATGTAAAGTAAATGCTTTTAAGAAATCATTTCAGGGGCGCCTGGGTGGCGCAGTCGGTTAAGCGTCCGACTTCAGCCAGGTCACGATCTCGCGGTCCGTGAGTTGGAGCCCCGCGTCGGGCTCTGGGCTGATGGCTCAGAGCCTGGAGCCTGTTTCCGGTTCTGTGTCTCCCTCTCTCTCTGCCCCTCCCCCTTTCATGCTCTGTCTCTCTCTGTCCCAAAAATAAATAAAACGTTGAAAAAAAAAATTTAAAAGAAATCATTTCAGCTGTTAGGTGTTTTTTATTAGGCTGAATTCTCAGTGTGGTTTATATCTAGCTGCATTATTGCAACTTAAGTTTTGAATTTATTGTTAGGGAAATAATGAGACTTTTCTTGATTATATCAGCAGTTGGAAAAAAAATCACATCACTGAACAGCCAAAACTCTTTAATTAGGTTTTAAGACTAAAAACTGTATTAGGGTATTTTAATTTGGAATTCGGAATGTTGCTTTTATGTTGACTTCTCAATAAACCTTAAATTTGGTTTCATACTCTTATCCTTTAGCAAAGAAGTTTAGGCATTAATAACAACAGAATTGTGCTGCAGAAAAAGCATTGCTGTTATCCTTAAAATATGATGCAACAAAATAAAAAATGGCTGGACAACTGCAGGTTTATTACTTTTTTGGAACCCATCAGAGAGTGTAAGTTACAGGCAGCCAACTAGCTTGAAGTCTGAGGAGAAACTGATGCCTGCAGGGAGAGACATGAGCTCTTGCTTACCTGGGCACTGGCAAGAATTTAGCTAGAGCAGTTAAAGGAATGATGGGTGCTGAATGAGGGCTGGCAAGAAAGTGTGAAGTCCCTGGAGGCTGCACCTAGAAGGAGAGTTTATATCCACCTCCAGGCTTTTTCTCTATGAACTCTACCAGCTGTTCCCGAAAATGATAGTTGAGATTCCCAAGAAAGTGTCCTTTGGTAGTGCAGAGTTTGGGGAGAACAGCAGCTGCTACAGATGGAGCCAGAAATTCTGCCAGGACCCTCCTTCCTTATCTTCCCTTTCTCCTTTACCAAATGAATTTAGTGGGGAAAGCAAAAAAAAAAAAAAAAAAATCACTGTTGCCTTTAGGGCACTGGTAAAATCCCATTGCATCTGGGATTAGGGAATAGGATCAAACCTACCCATGGGTGGCGTGTTGGATCCAGAACCACAGCTGGGTGAGGGGAAGGTGCACTGAGGACATACCACTGAAACTTGAGAATTCAGTGACTAAGATTGATGCTTAATCAGAACAACAAAATCTCTATATTCCTACCTTCTGTTACCACTCTGGTCAGTGTCAAGTAACAACAGTGGAATACTGCTCTGCTGGAAGAGTGGTCAGACCGTGTGGACAGACCATCTTCGAGGCACAGCACAAACAGAGGACCTAAAGCTGAGAGTATAGCAGACATTGAGAGAAACCTTGGCAAATGTACCCTCCCTCTAAACACAAGTTACCAGTAGATGCATTTGAAGACTGTGTGCTGAGGGCAACCGTATCCGTAATAAACCTCAAACCCAGCCTGACTTCTGATGGGACTAACTCAAAACCCTACCCTAAAGGGATAGCAAAAGAAAAGACATGTCCATTCCTAGGCATAAAAATAATTATCTCAGGGCACCTGGGTGGTTCAGTTGGTTAAGCGTCCAACTCTTGATCTTGGCTCATGTCTTGATCTTGGGGTCATGGGCTCAAGCTTTACGTTGGGAGCTCCCACGCCCAGAGCGGAGCCACTTGAAAAAAAAATATTACCTCACTCCTTCCTCTTCTTCACAATATGTTCACCTTTCGCCAATCAGGAGGCCTACAAAAAGGCAGCAGAAATACCCACAATACTGTCAAGAGATAAAGCAATCAACAGAATCAGATTCAGATATGACACAAATGCTGGGACTATCTGATAGAGAATTTAAAATAACTATAATTTCTATATTGAAAGCTCTAATGAAAAAGGTAACAGCATGATAAATTAGATGGGTAGTTTTAGCAGAAAGATAGAAACTATAAGGAAGAATTAAATAAAAAGATTACAAGTGAGAAAAAGCAGAAATGAAGAGTATCTTTGGTTTGCATATGAGTAGTTCTGACAGAACCAAGGAAAGAATCAGTCAGCTTGAGAGTAGGTGAATAGAAATAACTGAAAAAGAGAAAAAAAGTCACTAAAGAAAAAAAGGGTAGGGAAAAAATGCAAAGCAGAACAGAGCGTCTCAGAGCTAGGGAACAATGCCAACATATCTAAACATAAGCACAGTTGGAGTACTGTAAACCACTGAAAAATTAAACTGGAAAAGGCAAAACCATAGGGAGGGAAACCAGTTCAGCGGTTTCCAGGGTTGGAGATGGGGAAGGGGTTGATTGCAAGGGGCAAAATGAGGAATTTTATTTTGGGGAATGAAGCTATTCTGTAAGGTGAGGTAGGTAGGAGTGCTGACAATACTGACTCCATCTCTGGCCCTCTGTCTTGTTCACCTTCTCTCAGTGACTTGTCTTCAGGCTGTGTTCCAGGGCCCCTGGGAGATTAACGTACATACCTTAGAAATGCCCTCCAAGGGGGCACCTGGGTGGCTCAGTCAGTTGAGTGTCCAACTTTGGCTCAGGTCATGATCTCACAGTTTATGAGTTCGAGCCCCGCATCAGTCTCTGTGCTGACAGCTCAGAGCCTGGAGCTTGCTTCGGATCTGTGTCTCCCTCTCTCTCTGCCCCTCCCCCGCTTGTGCGTGCATTCTCTCTCTCTCTCTCTCTCTCTCTCTCTCTCTCTCTCTCTGAAAAACAAAAATAACATTAAAAAAAGAAAAAAGAAATGCCCGCCAAGGCTGGGATGGAGGGAGGGTTGTTTTTGCCTCCCAAAAATCAGTTAGAGATAACTTAGTCTTTCCCCTTCCTGATACACAGCTGGTGCCGTAAGATCTAATTAAAGGTTAGCTGTCAGGTGGGTGCAAGCCCTTTGATCTCATTACAGTGCCCTCCTGTGTGTCCCCTAGCTCTGTAAAATCTGGGAACTAAGGTCTGGATTTTGCAAAGAATAATTGTGCAGCTGCTGTGGGTCATCCTGAGTCTGTTCCCCCAGTCAGGAAGTTACCCCCAAATAAAACTCTGTGTATCTGTATGGAGTGGCCTGTTTTATTTTCTGGTCTCAAAGTGCCTTCTCGGTTTGGTGGATACTTTACTGTCCCTACTTTGCCTTCCAACAAGTCTAAACATGATTCTATTTGTCAAAACCTCCAAGAGTGAATTTTACTCTATGTACAGGGGGCACCTGGGTGGCTCAGTGGGTTGAGCATCTGACTCATGGTATTGGCTCAGGTCATGATCTCATGGTTTGTGAGTTCGATACCCGCATCACGATTCATGAGTCTGAGCCCTGAGTGGGGCTGTGTGCTGACAGTGTGGAGTCTGCTTGGGGTTCTGTCTCTCCCTTTCTCTCCGCTCTTCCCCTGCTTGCACACGCACACTCTTTCAAAACAAAGAAATAAACTTAGAAAACCCAGGATGTGAAGGGAAACCCAAGTAAAATACAGACTATTAGTAATGAACCTGTGTTACAAATGACCAGCATAACTTCACTGAAGGGAGTGGGGGACTACTCCTAGAAAAGGATTAGCTTAATTAAGGTTGAGTATTGTTAGGCTAAAGACAAAAAAAGAGCTACATACAAGTACTGTACTCTGTTTAGTAAATTTGTTTTTCACAGAAGTATAGATTAGCAATTCTGAAACTGTTTACTAGGGTTGAAAAAATAGATACGGTAGTTAAAGAGAGCTGGAGAAATTAGAGAAAATCAGAGAAATTACAAATAAGGAAAGGTAATAGGTTAGAATGAACCCTGTGGTGTCAGATTGCAATCAGAGATATCAGTATGAATTCATTCTGAATATTTTAGCTATATATGTACATAGATACAGAAATAAATTATTCTCTATAAATAAAAAGTATAGTGTATGCATAGGTTAGTATACATACATATACTTCTGATCTCTGCTGACAGGCCCTAGAAGCAGAGATAGCCCAGGAAGCACACCTGGTCCCTATATCTTTTCTAAATACCATTCTCCAGTTAAAGGAACCAGGGTTCCTTGGAGAAAGTGGTCGATTCCATGGCTAGGTTAGAGATACACGAAATAGGCCTGGGACATCTTGTTTTGCTACAACTAAGGAAGGTCTTAAAAAAAGAATGGGACAGGGGCACCTGGGTGGCTCAGTCAGTCGGTTAAGTGTCCAACTTTGGCACAGGTCATGATCTCCCAGTTCATGAGTTTGAGCTCCTCATCAGGCTCTGAGCTGACAGTACAGAACCTGCTTGGGATTCTCTGAATTTGAGTAGAAACAGGATATTTGCAGAATCTCAGAGTATCTCTTCCAAGATCTTAATTACAAGTGAGAGTAACTTAATAGTGGATAAATCTGGTAGATACCAAGAGAGGAGAACATCACTTTTATGGTTTCTTGCCAAAATGCATAACCTCAATTAATTGTGAGAAAACATCAGATAGACCCCAAATATTTGATTATTAGTCCTCAAACGTATCAAGTCTCAAAGACAAGGACAGATTTAGGGATTGTCACAGATTGGAGAGACTAATGTATGTCCAAATGCATTGTAGAAGTTTGGTCAGAACAAGGATGTTAGTGGGAAAATTCACTTGGGTGAAATCTGAGTAGATTGCATCAGTGTTTATTTCTTAGTTTTGATAATTATGGTATGGTTAAGTAAGATGTTAATATTAGGGAAAGTGAAGAGCATAGGGAATTCTCTCTAGTATGCTTGTAACTTTTCTGTTTTCTGTCAGTTTACAATTATTTTATTTTAAAATTAAAAAGTTAAAGGGAAAACTTTTAAAAACTTTTTTTTTTTTTTTTTTACTTTTTTCTCTTCCTTTCCTCCTCCTCCTCCTCCTCCTCCTCCTCCTTCTGTGCTGCCTGCTGTTGGAGATAGTCTATAAAAACAAAGCTCCTACCCTCAGTTAATAGAAATTTAAATTTGTAAATTTTAGTTCACTTTAGGAAGTTTAAATTCCTTTTTTTAAAGATTTTAGTTTTTAAATATTTTTAATGGCTACACCCAACGTGGGGCCCGAACCTACACCCCCAAGATCAAAAGTCGCATGTTCTACCAGCTGAGCCAGCCCTGTGCCCCAAGGATGGTTAAACTCTTTTCCAATCCCCTACTATTATATAGTTTCACTAAACCAAGGAAAAAGATTTCATAAATTTCTCCTGAAATATTTTACTGCCTTCGCATTATCTTTCAAGTTGTGTGAAGGAAATTTGAACATGTAACTATTACTACAGGCTTCAAGTCTAAAAATTTTTAAAAACTTGATAGCTACTTCCAATTCTTTTTTTTTTTAACGTTTTTATTTATTTTTGGGACAGAGAGAGACAGAGCATGAACGGGGGAGGGGCAGAGAGA
This sequence comes from Prionailurus viverrinus, assembly GCF_022837055.1. NCBI lineage: Eukaryota > Metazoa > Chordata > Mammalia > Carnivora > Felidae > Prionailurus > Prionailurus viverrinus. Next base: position 1,325,857 of record NC_062577.1, read on the forward strand.
GAGGGAGACACAGAATCGGAAACAGGATCCAGGCTCTGAGCCATCAGCCCAGAGCCCGACGTGGGGCTCGAACTCCCGGACCACGAGATCGTGACCTGGCTGAAGTCGGACGCTTAACCGACTGCGCCACCCAGGCACCCCTCTCTCTCTCTTTTTCTTAAACCAGTTTTTTTTTTTTCCAACGTTTATTTATTTTTGGGACAGAGAGAGACAGAGCATGAACGGGGGAGGGGCAGAGAGAGAGGGAGACACAGAATCGGAAACAGGCTCCAGGCTCTGAGCCATCAGCCCAGAGCCCGACGCGGGGCTCGAACTCACGGACCGCGAGATCTTGACCTGGCTGAAGTCGGACGCTTAACCGACTGCGCCACCCAGGCGCCCGCTACTTCCAATTCTTAATTGCATTATTGATTCATGAAATGTTGGGTGACAACTGGTGACAGGTGCTGAGCTGGGACCTATGTTACAAAGATAATTAAGGTAGGTCTCTTCCCTGGACAAATTTGCAGTTATTTGGAGGTTGTTAGGAAAACAAACAAACCAAAAATCAAACTATAGTGAAGTTTACTAATCAGTGTGGTTTTACTGAGCATGTTTTCTCCAGTTTCCTTGTACCTTCTGCTTGAAATTGTTCTGTCATTTAGAATCTCAATTCCATTACTGCCCCCAAACCCCCATGATTAAAGCCACTTTGGAATTCTCAGTAGTTCCTGAAGTTTCCTAACACAGAGAAGGACACTAGTTCTTGTCCTGGCTGTAACTTACCTAGTATTCCAGTTACTCAGAATACTTCCTTGCTTAACACACTGCTTTTACCAAAGAAACTTTGGAGTATAAATAAAATGCCTTTACTTAAAATTCTGCTTCTCTGGGGTGCCTGGGTGGCTCAGTAGGTTGAGTGTCTTGATTTAGCTCAGGTCATGATACCAGAGTTGTAGGATTGAGCCCCCTGTCGGGCTCTGCACTGAGCATGGAGCCTATTTAAGATTCTCTCTCTCCCTCTCTCTCTCTTTGCCCCTCTCTCCTGTTCATGCTTTCTCTCTTTCTAAAAAAAAAAAAAAAAAAAAAAAAGGCAGGGGGCGCCTTGGTGGCTCAGTCAGTTGAGCATCCTACTCTTGATATCAGCTCAGGTTGTGAGCTCAAGGTTGTGAGATAAAGCCCCTACGTCAGGCTCCATGCTGTGTGTGGAGCCTGCTTGGGGTTCACTCTCTTTCTCCCTCTGCCCCTCTCCCCTGCTTGCACATACTCTCTCTCTAAAAATAAATAAATAAATAAACAATTAAAAAAATTCTGCTTCTCTGTTTTGTTTATCCCAAGGTCTATTCATGGAACAATAAAATAACTTAAGAAATCTTGGAACTTTCTTTGTAGAAAAAAGTATATATACACCTTTGCAATAATGTCAGATAATTAGATCTCATTGGAGCTTATCAGTTGACCCTAGGTTAAGAACCATGTTTTGGGGCAAAAGTGAAGTATCATTTTATCTTGCTACTTGGTTTGGTACTTATGCATTAGTAAATAATTTTGGTGGGGTGGTGACTATGATGACTCGAACAGTGAAAAGTTATATAAAAAAGCCCATGTTATGTTTTGTAATGGTGACTCTGAGGACATACAGCAGGATCATCTAACAGTAGCAGGCTGCCTTCAGAGTAGGAATGTGATTTAGAAAAGAGTCTGCCATCCAGTAAGCAGCCAAGAGCAAGCAAGTGATGCCCTTCTCTTTTTCCCCAGTGGGAGGAGCAAGGAGTAAAACTGAAGGGTGGTAGCCTTGGAGTCTTTCGCATCACTCTTGTGTCTCCCCATTCCATTCCTGACGTGTTCCATTTGCCCCACTGCTGTTGCTGTGATATTGGTCTCATTTGACGTTAAAGGCGAACCTTTTAGTTTTTAATGTTTCAGTGTCACGTTGTGCTGAATTCAGATTCCAGTTGCTTATGAAATAAATGGGTGCCATGTGGTGTTCTGCACAATCCATTTTCATATGTCTTATTTCATTTGATCTTATTTAAGTAAATGAGGTTTTGAAATATAACTGGGGCACACTGACATTTTATGGCATGGCTGAATTGTCTTGAGAGAAGAAGTATGTGTGAAACCTGAATTGGTATTTTTTTTTAATGTTTATTTATTTCTGAGAAAGAGTGCACGTGAGTGGAGGAGGGGCAGAGAGAGAAGGAGACAGAAGAACTGAAGTGGGATCTGTGCTGACAGCAGAGAGCCCAATGCAGGGCTTGAACTCAGGAACTGTGAGATCAGGACCTGAGCTGAAGTCGGATGCTTAACCGGCTGAGCCACCCAGGCACCCCTGAATTGGTATTTTATGAGTTGCTAATGGGATTATGGAAGAATGGTGTGAAATTTGTATAAAGTAACCTATGGAAAAGCCAGTAGGACTGCGGAAGATAAGGTTGTATGTTTTGGCAGTCACCTCTAACGCTAAATGCTAGTGATTACACCTTTGCCTATATAAAACCATAATGATTTACATTTTAAGATGGAGTTTTCATCTGTAGAAATAAATTACTTTATTATTAATGAATCCAGGACGAGAGAAATGTATGCTACAGTTGTAGCACATACATGGTTTACTTAATGATCAATAATGTCTTAGGTTCTATTATATGAAACTTTTTTTATTTAGATTTGAACTTGTAACATGCTTGAGCTAATTTGGAGCTTTGTTAGGCATAGATTGTGATTTTTTTTTTTTGCCTTTAGAGATGTTCTAAGAAAAATTCTGGAATAGTTGTTTCATTTTGTAGTGAAGTCTTACAGCATACTGAAAACTAAACCTGATGCAAAGAAGTGGTTTTTATTCTCAAGTGAACATGAATAGACTCATTAAAGAGAATCTCTTACTGTTTTTTGACTCTATGCAGAGTACATATTTTGAGTTTTTGATAAACTTTATTTCCTGGATGATCTCTCTCTTGCTGAGTGCCCTCTAATTAACTTTTTAAAAAGCGCCAAACAGTGCCACCTCCCCACCGCTTTAAAATCTTTTCGTGAGAACAAGGAGAATGATTAACTTTCTAATTGATGTATGGTGGCATAGCTATCTAAAATACTTTCATTAAAGCGACTTAATGTTTTAAAGATAGCCAAGTTAAACATGTAATCACTCTCCAGAGTAATTAAAATGAAAGAATGAATATAATTAGAAATTGTCTGTCTTTTTATAGGGTGTCACGTAACTGATAGTTCTGCTATGAATATGCAGTTGCTAATAAACGGTTCTGGTAGTTTCCTTGGAGAAACTGGTAGAGGAGTAGTATTGCAATACTTTTAGTCCAGTCTGAGTTCAGCAGAACTTTTACATCACTCTGTGTGGCATCTGCGGTTACTCAGTGAGGTCACAACATACGTGCCGATTGTACTGGCTTTTTTTTCCCCACAGTAGAGCCAGAAGTATGGGTTTTTAGGAACTGATTGATTTTCTTAAGTCAATTTTTGAGTTTTGTAATGGCTCCTATTATAAAAAATTAAGTTCTTTTTAAGAAAAGAGGGACTGAATAAAAATAAAGATTAAGACTGAAGTTTGGTTGCCTACAGTCAGCTAGAACAGACGGGCAGAATTGGTGAGTCATTTGTGTAGCAGATACACATAAATTTGCTCCTTTTAGCGGCCATGTGAAAAGCATAGCCCTTTGTACACACCTTTTTGTCAAATTTTTCTGAGCAGCCTTTGCCAGATTTTTGATTGGTTTTTCTTCAAAATTTAGCATTGTGATTAAAATAAAAGGTTAGTTTGATCAAAATAACAAGTTAGTTATGCTTGTTAAATTTGAAGGTCTTTTTATGTGTACTTTACAGCTTTTTTTCCCCTTTAGGATTAACATCTTGGAATTGGACCCAGCCCATCCTTTTCAGATACTGTTTTCCTTTCCTTCCATCTGATGACTTTCCCTGTCCATCTGGGTAACTTCAGCTCAGCTCAAGGCTAGTTTTTTCTGACCTCCCTGTGTGTACTCCACCCCTTTTCCTGCCACTCTGCTTAAACAGCTTGCAGCCTGGTCTTCAGCAACCAAAATCCCACGGGATAGGTTTTGCTTCTTACCTTTTTTCATCCTGCTGTAAAATTTGTCAGCATTGGCTTCTCTCTTTCATAAAACACTTTTTCTGCTCTCCTGATTTTCTTTCTACTAATGTGGCTGCTGCTGCTTATTCTTTGTGAGCTCCTCTTCTGCTCAGTCCACTAATGTTAAGTTCTTTAGGTTGTTTCTCTGGGCTCCTTTCTTAATTTTCTTTCTTTCTTTTTTTTTTTTTTAACGTTTTATTTATTTATTCATTTTGAGAGAGAGAGAGAGCGCAAGGGGAGGAACAGAGAGAGAGAGAGAGAGAGAGAGAGAGAGAGAGAATGAACAGGGGAGGGGCAGAGAAAGAGGGAGAGAGCCAATCCCAAGCAGGCTCCACACTGTTAGTGCAGAGCCTGAGGTGGGGCTCAAACTCACAAACAGTGAGATCAAGACCTGAAATGAAACCAAGAGTCGGATGCTTAACTGACTGAGCCACCGGCGCCCCCTCCTTTCTTTTCTTATGTGTCAGATCTTCTCAGGAAGATGTCTTTTATTCTGGAGCTTCAAATTCATGTGGGCCGGATGACTCCCAAATAAAAATTCTCAGCCCAGATCTTTCTGACTTCTATCTAGCTGGCTTCTTCTGGGTAGTTCAGTGAGTGAGAAAAATCGCTAAGATGCCACATAAACCCTTGAAACCCAGTGTTTCCAAATAACTCTTTAGTAGGGATTCCCTACCCCCTACCTCCTTTTCTGGTCCTGTCATTCTTCTGCTTGAAAATGTTCCGTGCCTCTTCATGCTGTCCACATGCTGTGGCCCTAACTGTATTTCCCGCTTCATTTCCCATTGTGCCATGTTTAACCTTGGCTTTAGTGAATCTGAAATGCTTGATTTGCTACCAGTGCGTCCTGAACCTGCCTATATCCGTGTTATTTTGCTTGCCTCGTGCCTTTCTCTCTGAAACAGATTCTCATCTCTTACAGATGCTAAGACAGTTCATTGCCAGCTTGCTACCGGAACTCTCCCCGATCTAGGGAAGCTGCATTCCTCTTTCTCTATATTTCTCTGTCCTTTTTGAAAACTCCTATGTTCCACTGAAACCCATTTAATGACATTACCTCATTCTGCTACTTGTATAATTTTGTACTTTCCTTATCTCTCCCACTAGTCTGCCAGATCCTTGAGGCTGGAGTTAAGACATCTTCCCTCATAGGACCCAAACATTGGGCCCGATGTAGGGTGGGCATTGCCCGACCTGATGTGGTAATTTGGTTGAGGGATTGGGGAGTGATATTTCTGACCACTCTTTCAGCCAGTGTTCATATTAAATTCTGGGCACACAGCAGGATTAGGTTCTGTACTACTTAGCCTGCATGTAGAGTCAGACTAGACTCGTGCCGGCTGTATGTGGGGAAGTGGTTGTGGGGCTTTAGAGCTCTGGCTGATAGCATTTACCATATTAACTGACTCTAAGATGAACATTTCCCCCCACACATCAACATTCCTGAAATTACAATGCATTTTAACGGCGGATGGTCTCTTACAGTGATAACTGACAATGTTGTATATACTATTTATGTTAGTATCTTTAGTAACATGTCATATGATCCATGGCATCTTAGATTTGATGAACTTTAGTAACTTAGTGTATGAGGTGACTTCCATTCATGGGGTTGTGTCACCCAAGAGTGTGATTGGTTGTAGTGGCCATTGTGGTTCTAGTCAACACTCTTTCCGGCCCTGACGCATAACACAATGGTTGTGCAGAGTGGGCACACTGGGCTCCCTTCACCCCGTGGTCCATGGTGGGTTCCTACTGGTAGAGGTAACTTAGGGCAGCCTCACCTCCTATCTACAGTGTTTGGTTCTGTGCTGAACAGTGCCTGTGTGTGTCTGATTAGAGTGAGACCAGGGCTTTTGTTCGGTGGGAAGAAGTACTTTCTCTCCTTTTCCATAAGAACAAGGTGGTAGTGTATAGCCCATGGAGCTGCTGGCAGCCATGATACCAGAAGGGAGTGAGCCTGAGCTTCTGGCTGGCTGTGGAAGAGGGCGGCACCAGCAGAAGCGGAGAGAACTGAGCTGCGGCCTGAAAGTCCGTGAAGAGGCAGCAGAGCGTTGGCATTAGAGGCCCAGCTCTGGACTGTTCTGCAAGTAACACCAACTTCTCTCAGTTTCCTGGTCTGGAAAAAGTATGGCCGGTGGGATATATGGAAATATGATTGCACTGTCAGAGTTAAGCTGTCAAATAATCATTATCTTACACTTCTAAAAGAAGTTTATTTATTTAAGTAATCTCTACACCCTACATAGGGCTCGAACTCACAACCCTGAGATCAAGAGTTGCATATGCTCCTCTTACTGAGCCAGCCAGGTGCCCCCAGCATCTTACTTTAATAGGAAAATACTAGTGGTGTTCCCACAAAGGTCAGAAACATTGTACTGGAGGTGTTAACAAATGCAGTTGACGAGAAAACAAGCGGAGGCGTCATCATTGGAACACTGTTTCCTGTTTGCGGTTGATGTGGCATTTTACTTGGAAAACTCTAGTGAATCACTGGTAAAACTGACTGAAAACAGTGACCTTAACGAGCATTATGCTCAGCGAAATAAGCCAGACATAAAAGACCAAGTAATTGTATGATTCCATTTGTATGAAATGTTCACAGTAGGCAAATCTATAGAGAGAAAGTAGATCTGTGGTTGTCCAGGACTGGGAGGTGGGGATGGGGAGTGACTTTGTATGGGCACAAGGTTTCTTTTTGGGATGAGGAAACTGTTCTACAATTAGATGGTAGTGAATTGTTGAATCACTGTATGGTGCACCTGAAACTGTATGTTAACTATACTGGAATTAAAATTTAAAAAGTTAGATTGTGGTGTTGGTTATACAACTCTATAAATAAACTGAGACCTGTCGAACTTACACTTAAAAGGAGTGAATTTTATGGTATGTAAATGATTTCTTATAAGGTCGTTGTTTTTTTTTTTTTTTTAGTTATTTTTTTTTTATTTTTATTTTTTTTTAAATTTTTTCTTTTCAACGTTTTTTATTTACTTTTGGAACAGAGAGAGACAGAGCATGAACGGGGGAGGGGCAGAGAGAGAGGGAGACACAGAATCTGAAACAGGCTCCAGGCTCTGAGCTGTCAGCACAGAGCCCGACGCGGGGCTCGAACTCACGGACCGCGAGATCGTGACCTGGCTGAAGTCGGACGCTTAACCGACTGCGCCACCCAGGCGCCCCATAGTTATTTTGAGAGAGAGAGAGAGAGAGCGAGCGCACACACATGAGCAGGGGAGGGTCAGAGAGAGAGATAGAGGGAGAGAGAGAATCCCAAGCAGGCTTTGCACTGTAAGTGAGGAACCTGACGTGGGTTTGATCCCACAAATGATGAGATCATAACCTGAACTGAAATCAAGAGTCAGACACTTAACCAACTGAGTCACCCAGGAGCCCCTATAAAATGTATTTTCTTAAGAAACTAACTTGAACAGTAAAACAATTCAATAGGGTATTAGGATATAAAATTAACATACAAAAACTGTAACCAGTTAGAACATAAAATGGAAGAGAAAACCCCATTTACAATTAAGGAACAAAAAAGGTAAAATACTCAGGAATTAAACTTCAAAAATGTGCAAAACTTGTTTGAAGAAAACATTAAAACACTCCTGAAAGGCTTAATGGTAAAACTGAACAGAACTAGAGTCCTTCCTTGTTCCAGGATACGACGACAACATCTGAGGTTGTAATCAAGGGCTTGGGTTCAGGGAGTCCATCCTCGGAAGCACCTGCGGGAGAGTGGGCTGCGGGCAAGGTGGGGGTAGTGAGACGGGACAGAATGACGCCCACACAAGGTGTGTTAATGAGCGGGCTGCCGCCTTGGCGGCTGGAGCTCAGTCCCACTGGGGACTTTTGTAAAGCTGCATAGAACCCACCTTAGAATTCTTTCATGAGGGCAAAGAAGCTGGGGTTTTATTCACCAACTCCTGTCCAGCTATGGTAGCTGGTTTCCCCCGAGATATAGTAGGAAGCCGTAAACATGTAAGGTTTGGTGAGTGTTCAGTAGATCGTCAGTTTATGTGACTGATCCAGGCCAGACTGAGGAGATGGACGCACCAGGTGGCCTTTGTAGTCTCTTCAGTGTCATATCTCCAGGACCTGCAGAGCTGTGGTCTTCTCTGAATGGGACTGGAAAGGAGTCAGGGAGCAGTTTTGCATTTTTTTGTGCTTGCAAGAGACAGTGGGCTTCTCCACACCTGCTCTGTCTTTGCCTGCTCGGAAGTCTAGACCAGCTCTTCAAAAAGGAGCTGGGCCGGGTTTTACGTGGGGTCTGGAGTTCTTGCTGATTAAATTTAGTCAAATAGGGTAGGTACATTGTAACATTGACAAGCCAATTACTGATTTTTAAAAAGCAAGAAAATGTTTTTGTTTCATTAGGCTCTGCCAACATGAATTCTAATATATTTGGTACTCGATTGTTATTATTACTGTCTAAAATAAGGAAAGCATACTTGCATCTTTGTGAACAATATTAATGTGGCAACTTTTTTTAAAATTTAGTGTTTGATTTTAATTCCAGTATAGTCAACCTACAATGTTATGTTAGTTTCAGGTGTACAATATAGTGATTCAACAGCTTTGCAGTTTGCTCAGTGCTCATCATGGTAAGTGTACTGATATGGCAACTTTTTGAATGTTGATCAAGAAATGATATGGTGTATATGATATACATAATGGTTCTATGAATCAAAGATTCAGGACTTTGCAAATAACTATTTTAATTCATTATTTTACTTGGCTTTCTTCTTACTGATCCCCAACTACTATTTTTATTTGATGATGCCTAGTATTTCTTTTTTAAGTTTCTTTCTTTCTTTCTTTCTTTCTTTCTTTCTTTCTTTCTTTCTTTCTTTCTTTCTTCCTTCCTTCCTTCCTTCCTTCCTTCCTTCCTTTCCTTCCTTCCTCCCTCCCTCCCTCCCTCCCTTCCTTCACAGATCCCGAGTGGGGCAGGGACAGAGAGAGAGGGAGAGAGAATCTCAAGAAGGCTCCATGCTGTCGGTGCTGAGTCTGATGCAGGGCTCGAACCGAAAAGTCATGATTTGAGCCGAAACCAAGAGTCCGATGCTTAACTGACTGAACTACCCAGGTGTCCCCTTCCCTACCTCATTTAAATAACCTAAGTGTGTACCTGCTCCAGGTTTTTGAATTTATTGTTCCATCTTTGGGGATGTTGGTTTGCAACCCTCACGGGAACTTCCCAGGTGAAATCTGAAATGAAATTGGCCCCTGCATGCGGAGGGCAGGGAGAGGTGGAGGAGAGAGGAAGGCCACTCCAGGTTTGTAGGTGGCGGTTTTAGTAAGCAAAGGGAACTTACATAAAAGGCTTGTCTTTAGTGGCAGGCAGCAAGATGAATGGATCTCCCCAACCTCCTATTAAATCTTAAAAGTTAAAATTTTTTTTATTTTTTAATTTGAGAGAGTACGAGCAGAGGAGAGGGGCACAGGGAGTGACAGAATCTTAAGCATGCTCCATGCTGAGTGTGGAGTGTGACATGGGGCTTGATTCCGTGACCCTGGGATCGTGACCTGAGCCAAAATCAAAAGTCGGATGTTCAACCAACTGAACTACCCAGGTGCCCCACATCTTAAAAGTTTAAAAGGCGGCCTTGACTGGGTTCAGTCACATATATTGTGCAGGTGTTCTCAACACCATATCACCATCTCAAGGCTGTGTCCTTGAAGCATCCTCTAAGAGAGGAACCCATGTTCCAAGAACAGGGGATGGGGGTAAGGAGCCTCCGAGTTCCTAGGTTCAGCTCATGGTTCAGTTGGAGGTCACATCTTTTTGATGATGTTCCTCAATGGGGACCACTCTTCTTTTCAGATATTCTTATGACTCAGGTTCTCACCTCAAATAGGTCACCTTATGCAAAAGGCATTCCGAGGCTACTCTGTATATAATATCTTCCACTCTGAACTCATTGTCCCTGTGACCCTACTTTTTTAATGCTGACTACTGTGGGACATATTTTGTGTTGATTTGTTCATTGTCTTGTTTCTTCTGTTGCATTTTAGATACAACAAGGGAGGGAGTTAATTTTGTCCTTATCTTCTAGAACAGTACCTGTCCCACAATATGGATTCAGTAATATTTGTTGAATGAATGAGTGAATGAATGAATGAAAGACTTCAGTTCATTAAGGAAGTGATTGATGGTATAAATTTTAGGATTTAAAAAAAGCTACTTCTATTCTTAAAATTACATTAAATATAAGGTATTTATGAGTTCATTGCATGGAAATCTTATAGCCTGTGTTACTCATTCTGCAGCTGACCATGAACAGATTAAACTCTAACCCTGATAAATAAAGAAAAGGGTTGAAGGGAGTCCCTTCCAACTATCTTATGTGTGTGTGTGTGTGTGTGTGTGTGTGTGTGTGTGTGTGCGTGTGTGTGTCCACTTATTTATTCTAAACAGGTTTTTAATGAGGTCTTCTTTAGTCTGCTCTGCAAAAGTCCATTATAATCAGGTTAAATATCCAGTAGGGAGATTAATCCTGCCATTTTCCTGTGCAGATAACCTTTGCTGGTTTTCGGTTGCCCTAGAATTCTTTGATCTTTGGTCTGTCATCAAAAGGCCTTCACAGCATCATTCTGTCTTATCTCCAGTATTCTTTATTGCCATCCCTTCATGTGTTTCCTACTCTCTATCCCATATATTCTACATTTTTTTCCTTTAGTTGTTCCTTCTATTAGGAATTCCTGCCTCCTTTTCCTGTTTATCAAAATCTTACGTGTCTTTCATGTCTCATATCAAATGCTATCTTCTTCAGGACATCTTTCCCAATGCTCAGAATTAAATGACACTGTTTCTCAATCTCCTACTTTTTCCTTTGGAGGAGCATTGGCCGCTCCCCCAGTGTTGTGTTCTGTTTCTCGCCTTGCACCTGATCACTGAGGCTTTGCATTTGACCTTTCCTTTTCCTGAGTGGCTGCCCTGGCTGTAGGCCTTTACGAGCTCCTTTTTAGACTTAAAAATCTCTTTTCTGTATTATTCCTTTTAATCATCCTCTGTTATTTTCAGATACCTCTACGGTTTTTTACGATTATTTTTACTTTTTTTTTTGTTTAGCATTTTAAGTCCTGTACGACTGCCTTTAATACAGACCTTGCAGCTGTAGGACTTTCAGTAAAATAGAATCACATTGGGACTTCAGTTTTAAGGTCATCTTGGTTTTTTCTCCCATTTCTCTCATGGATTTGAAGGTTGCCTTTTCGATTTTATCACTTTATGACATTTTATCGCCTTTAGTGTTTTTATACAAAGGGCCTCTCTTGATATCCTTTTGTTCAAGTTCTTTTGATAACTTTTACTGGTTTTCAGCTGTCAGTAAAGGAATCTTTCAATAAGAAAAGGAATTCATCAAGCCGTTTACTATTCTTCATTGTAAGGTAAATAAAAATGTACGTCTGTTTTAGCTTTGTTAGTTTTGTTTGCTTAATAAAGTAAAATATTGAATATAATCTGGATGTAAAGAAGCTTTTTATTATAAATAGTGATTTAGATTACTCCTCGTCAGGTAATGATGCAGAGGTGACCCTTGTCTGTCACATATAACAGTGTAAACATTGGAGAAGAATGGATATTTGAATTTAGAGTTTATTTCAGTGTAGGGTATTATACTTTTGCAAGACTGTGTCCTGTTTTTTTTAAGTTTATTTATTTAATTTTGAGAGAGCAAGAGTGGGGGAGGGGCTGAGAGAGAGGCGGAGAGAGATAATCCCAAGCAGGCTCCGCATCGTCAGTGCAGAGTCTGATACGGGGCTCAAACCCAGAAACCATGAGATCATGACCTGAGCTGAAATCAAGAGTTGGACACAACTGACTGAGCCACCCAGGTGCCCCAAGACCATGTCTTAATAAGTAATAACTGGACTGTCTTAAAAAAGAAAAAAAAAGATCTGCCATATAAAAATAGGCATACTCCAAAACCTAGACAAAGAAAATGATAAAGTTTATCAATTTCTGCATTCCTACCAAATATGGCTTTTTGTCTTTCCAGTTAATCATTTTTCTTGTTCTCCATGACAGCTTATCTTACCTAATGTATGCTACAATTTCAGTGGGTTCTACCTTTCCTGTTAATATTTCCATTTCGGTACTCTTTCTGGAGACTTATTACCTGTAAAGCTTTCTGTTAGTGGGAATTTGATACGTCAGAGTAAATTGAGCTGCTGAGACTTTTAGCTCCCTGGGAAATACTGCCACGTATGTGAGTATCTCCTCTGCCCATTCATAAGACCAGCTTGGATTGGGTCATGGATTCTTGGAAATAAAACTATAATTCTTCACATATCCTTTCCAACCTGTTAAATTATTTATAAATAAACCTTAGATGATGGTGATTCCAAATTGACTGTAGCCTGAATGATCACTGACCACAGTGCACTGTAGGAAGTAGGTGCTTAGTACACATTTATTGCATGTTCACTGTGCCTGTGATGGTTTTGTTCATTTCTGGTCCCAAACTTAAAGAGCAGTATCTTGCATTCTGGAGTCAGAGTTTCTGTTTGTTGTACTTTCTGAGAAATTTCTTCAACTTTATCTTCTAACCTTTTTATTGAGTAGTTCATATGTTAGTTTCTTATTGCTGTTACAACAAATTTCCACAGATATGTGAGCTTAAGCCACCGTACATCTATTAATTGACAGTTTGGGGGTTCAGCAGTGGCACTCACTGAGCTGAAATCAGTTGTCAGCAGATTGCATTCATTCTCGAGGTTCTAAGGAGAAGCTGCTTCCTTGCCCTTTGTACCTTTTCGAGGCTGCTTGCATTTCTTGGCTTGAAGTCCCTTCCCCCATCTTCAAAGTTAACCGTGTAGGATCTTGAAATCTCTGACACTGGTCTTCTTCCTCCTTCACTCTTTGAACGACCCTTGTGATTACAGTAGGCCCATGGGGGTAATCCAGGAACAATCTCCTTATTTTAAGGTCAGGTAATTAGTAACTTAATTCCATCTTCATTTTTCATTCCTTTTGCCATGTGGCATATTCAAAGATTCCAGGACTGGGATGTGGAGGGCATCTTTGGGTGGCTGCTTTTCCACCTACTACAGTTCATTTCTGCTCTTGGGCTTTAATTTCCCAGAATCTCGGTTTTTTCAATTTTTTAAAACTGAGATTGCAGTAACTTTTCCCTAAGGATAATGACAGGGTGGTTTTTTCTTGTTTTGTTTTTAGTCGTCTTCTTGCAACAAAGACTGTTGAGTGGAGGGCTTTACTCAATAGAAGTACATTATTTTAAGGTTTTTTTTGGTAGCAACATTTGAAAGAAATAGGTTAAATTAATTTTAGTAAAATACTTTAACCTAAAATATCAAAGATATTATTTGCAACTTATAATCAGCATAACAATTATTGAGATGTTTTACTTTTTCTTACTAAGTTTAAACACTGCCCATCAGAGAGCAACAGTATACAGACACAGCAGCCAAAAAAAATGAGCCTTTTCCAAATCTTCTAAACATAACTGAATATATTATGATTTAGTAACTTTAACACATAATCTGATTTTTTTGAAGTTTGTTTATTTTGAAAGAAAGATAGAAAGCATGAGCTAGAGAGGGGCAGAGAGAGAGGGAGACAGAGAATCCTAAGCAGGTTCCACGCTGTCAGCGCAGAGCCTGATGCAGGGCTTGATATCATGAACCATGAGCCGAAATCAAGAGTCGGATGGCCAACTGACTGAACCACCCAGGTGCCCTCATGATCTGAATTTTTGTATGGAATGCTTATACAACTACAGGATAGCCTTGACTTTGAACTTTGTTTTAAAATGATTAAAAAAATGCTTTACTCTTATTTGCATATGGATTTGGTATATAATATTACAAATTGTTTATGAGAAGAGCAGTATTAATGACTAACAACAATATGTTTTCTATAATAAGTGATTTCTGTTTAAATCCTTATTGACTACTACTATTATTACTATGTGTTAAAATATAAGTAACTGATGATATGACAGGATTCGTGGGAGAAAAACGTGGTTTAAGTTTTAGAGGCCTGGTATCAGGCCGTGGAATAAGCCGTGAATAAATATTTCTCAAGTGAATGAACCCTAAAATATAAACACATATCTTTTTATCCTTACAGACCATCTTAACTCAAACTGTCTATCTTGTAACGCTGAGGAGCCACAGTCTGCTGTGTGGCTGCCATATTGGATGATGCAGGGCGAGGTTGATCTGGGGCAAGCCTGGCTGGTGGATCTGGGGCTGGTCAGCTGTCCCAGAAGGGCACAAAAGTGCCTTCCCGTCTTGTCTTCTGCTGTGGGAGTGCAGGCCTGTCTGCTATGGTTGTGGGATTCAGGTGCAGGGAGGGTGGGAGCTCAGGATGGACTCTCACTTACTCTCCCTGTTTTCAGCCTGCCCCCTGCCTGATGCCCCTCTCCCCTCAATGTTTGGGTTGAGGGTCAGTTCTGCCTCTGCAGCCTCAGGGTTGCTCTGGGGCCCAGTTCTTTGTTCTTCCTCCAGCAGCTCTTCAGCCTTCTTTGAAGGTTCTTTTAACATTCCTCCCCAACCCCCCTCACTTTAATAGGTTCCGGGTGCTTTTCTTCGTAGTTTCTGTTTAGATTTCAGGATTTGCCGCCCCCCCTCTAAATGAGTCTTTTAAACTCAGCTTCCACAATTATTATCTGTTAATCTTGCCCATTTTTTAACATGTCTGTTTATGCACATTTCCCCTCCTTCCCTTAAAAAAATTTTTTTTTTTTGGTTATTTTATCAGAACTGTGACAGAGATGAAGTAGATGCAGGTATTCACTGGGCCACTTTCCCTGGAAACTGCTGTGCATGTCTCTCCTTGCAGTCTGTGCCAAGCAGAACTCCTCTAGAACTTGGGGGTCAACGTTTTCTCAGCCCCGGGCCCTGACCCCTTATCTTCTTACTGAGTCCCTCTTGGGTCCAGACTCTACTGGTTCAGGGATGGGTGTGACCCAGTGTTTGTGTTTCAGGTCTCTGAGGCGGCAGCAAGAGGAAGAAGCTGTGGCCTTTTTCCCCCTGCGCGTTTGGTCCTGGTTCCTCAGCATCACGGGTCCCATTTTCTTTTTCTTCCCCTTTTCGTTCTTTTAAGACTTCAATTCTCAAAGCTTCATCTAAGTCTCCTGCTCTGGGTGAGCCACCTCCTCTCCCAAGTCACAGTGTCTCCAAAGCTGTTCGCTTTTAGATTCCTCTGTCCCTTTGACCTGCGCCCTTGGTCTTCCCCACCACGCACACCCCTGAGGCATGCTACACACAGCTCACTTGTGGGCAGAGGGTACATCTTGGGTTAGGAAAGACCTGGTCCTCTGTCTGTGAAATCAGTTACTGTGTTCATTCCAGCATTGAAGAAAACTTGTAAATTTTCATCCCAACATCTTGTTTTTTTAAATTGAGGTAAAATACACATAACAGAGTTTGCCATTTCAAGCGTTTTAAAGTCCAAATTCACTGGCTTTAATCACATTCACAGTGTTGTGCAATCATCACCACTATCTATTTTCACAATTTTTTATCCCCCCAAACAAAAGTTCTGTAACCATTAAGCAGTGGGTCCCCATTTCCTTAACCCCACTGGCCCCTGGTAACCTTTAAATCTACTTTCTGTTATTTCTGCATTTGCCTGCTCTAGATTTCCTATAAGTGGAATCATACCGTATTTGTCCTTGTGTGCCTGACTCATTTCACTTAATCTGATGTTTTCAAGCTTCACCCATGTTGTGGATTGTATCAGAACTTCATTTATTAGTTTTTGACTTTGGATGGCCATACTCATTTTCTCTTGAAACGTTTGTGTGGTTTCAATGCAAAGATAAATTTTTTAATTTTTCTCTTTTCTTTCATATCATATGACCTTAGTAACAACAGCTTTTTAATTTTTTTTTTTTTTTTTTTTTTTTACTTCTCCCAGTGGATACTATTATAATTGTGGGCTTGTTGATTCATGCTGATGAATAGTAATTTCTTGCAAGTTATCCTGGCATGTAGGATTCATTTTTCATGTGATCTGCATAAAAATAGTGGTGATGAATATTAATCAAGTGAGAATGCAGATTTGAGCGCTAAGCTTCAAAAAAAGCTTAATTAGAATACACGAGTCACATTAGCCATCCATCAGTAGGGAAAGTATGTTCTACTCGTTTTGTTGCTTGAAACTTTCTTCTTGTTTGAACCTATAAACTGATAGGTGTCACTGTATGGGTAAGAAATTGGGGGTGGGGTGGGGTGGCATACAGTTGCTGTGCTCAAATGAAGTTCTCAGGGTGGCTCATTATTATCAGTAACTTATTTTGTACCAAAATTAAAATTGTTTTTCCCAGGGCCAGAAATACGGATTTATTCAGCCAGTCAAACCGGGTTTCCTTGTTGAAAAGCGTGTCTGTGAAGGTGCTGTGCTGGGTGCCACAGAGGACCCACAAGTAGTACAAGTCCCAGGAACTTGGCTCTAGTGAACTGACCTGTGGGGAGCTTTTACCTGAATGGATGCCATTCAAGACATAAATCTATTTATCATAAACATGTAGAGAGTTAAAGAACAGCACAGAATTAAACAGTTCATCCAGATCACAGTAAAAGTGATATCAAAGGATGAGTAATAATAACTAAGTGAACTGTGTAGACCAGTCTTGTTCAATAATTTTATTTTAAGTAGAGGAATGCAACCCCCACTTTCTTCCGAACGAAATCGTAAACTAAACCCAAATATGTAAGGGGGGGAAAAACGACTTTATTGCTAGAAGGTAGGGTTCCAGACCAGTTCTACCAACAGCTAATAACCTGGGACTTCTTAGCCTAATTCTAGTTCAATTTCCTTATTCGCAAATGGCATTCATACTGGGATTGTTGTAAGGACTAAAAATGGAGCATGGAAAGCATTTAAAACTGGAACATTCTGAGTACGTAGTACATTACACCTGTTAATATCATTGCATTCTAAGAGGAGAAGTGGATGTCAAAAACCTGACTCCAGTATTTCAGGTATGGTTTGCCTAATCCAGATATATTTTTTCATTTATACCGGTGTATATATCTGCGAATATATATGTATGAATATGTGTGAGACTAGGTATGTATGTGTTCTGTCTACATGTATATTATGGAGGTAAAATATGAAATAGACACCTTCAGAATGGTGGCAGTGGTAACTGTCTACATTATAAATCTCCCTGTTTTTCTAGCAAACTTGTACTAAACTTGAACCTGTGTGGAGAAGAGAATCGTTTTCTTCTTATCTGGATTGTTCTCTGTGTCCCACATGGCTGAGTTAGAATAGCTGATTCTTGCTTCAGGGTTTTGTTCACTTATCAGAGAACATTTTTAATGTCATTTAAAAATTGATTTACTTAGAATCTTTTGCTTTTCTCTGATACATTAATATATCCTTCACATTTCTCACTGCTGCCTTTGCTTGTAAATAACTGTATGATACCTCAGCCTGTCTGTCTCTCTAGTTTGTATTTTCTAGCCCCTTCTCTCTGCCTGCTCTAGGGAGAGAAGGGGCCTGGAGTCCCAGGAGAAAAGTGGATTTCCAACTGGGCAGATATAGGGAGACGTTACTGTGTTGCAACATTAACTATCACCCCTCCCCTCCTACCCCAAAATAGCAATTATAGGCAATTATTCTGAAATCACTTCATGTTCAGTATTTACATTAGCACATCAAAAGAGGATATTTAAGTCTTAAGGTTAATGGCTATGTTTTTTAAGAGTTTTAATCATTTGTGGACTAAAAAAAAAATCCTACTTTGATTTGCTAATACATCCTTATGAAGACAGCTACTATTAAATAAACAAGCCATTGTGCTGGGAGTAGAACTCTTTGCTGATGAAAATTAGCTATTTACTAGATTTTGCCTAGTGAGTTTTAGTCATGGCAGAGTATGGCCCAGTGATTTGGAGTATAGATTCTGGAATCTGACTGCCTGGTTTTGAATATAAGCTGCAGTATTTACTGTGTGTGTTTGGGCAACCTAATTTATTTTCTCTAATCTTAGTTTTCTCATTTGTAAAATGGGGTAAATTTGGTACCTACCTCATTGGGTGAGGATGAAGAGTAAATGAGATACTTAGCACAGCTCCTGGTATGTTGCTGTCACAACTTACAACAGTCATTGTCGAGAGGCAGCGTGGTGTCATAGAGTTACACATACATGGTTTGCCATTCTAGTGCGGGTGGGTGACATGGAAGTGTCTTTATTCATGACCTTGAGCAAACTGTCCAGCCTCTCTGTATTGCTATCTTCCATCTTTCAGTAGTCGGTAACCTTTCTTTTCAGGTAATTGGGAAGATGCCATACGAAGCAAAATTTAAAAATCACCAGTGTAGTATTCTCTTGTTCCTTTCTTTCTAGTTCTTAGTCCAGTTTAGGAGTGCTGCAAATTCAGAAAACCTTTCAATTCCCGGGGTGGGGGGGAGGGAGGGGAACTAGCTAATATTCTTTTGTAACAATTGGTAAGTGGTTGTCATTCAGTGTGTTTGGTTTAATTTTATTGGACTCTGTTCTTTTAAACCCTGCCCTACTTTTTGGCTGAATTACAGGAAACAAATAGAAGGCATTGAAAAGAGATCAAGTCTTTCAGAACTTTAAGGTTTGATAGCTGAAGAAGAGTTAGCAAATAAAAGAATAGGTAGTTGCCCCCAATGTTTATAGCAGCACTATCAACAATAGCCAAAGTATGGAAAGAGCCCAAATGTCTATCGATGGATGAATGGATAAAGAAGATGTGGTATATATGTATACAGTGGAGTATTACTCAGCAATCAAAAAGAATGAAATCTTGCCATTCGCAACTACGTGGATGGAACTAGAGGGTATTATGCTAAGCGAAATTAGTCAGAGAAAGACAAATATCATATGACCTCACTCATATGAAAACTTTAAGATACAAAACAGATGAGCATAAGGGAAGGGAAAAGAATAATATAAAAACAGGGAGGGGGACAAAACAGAAGAGACTCATAAATATGGAGAACAAACTGAGGGTTACGGGAGGGGCGGTGGGAGGGGGGATGGGCTAAATGGGTAAGGGGCATTAAGGAATCTACTCCTGAAATCATTGTTTCACTATATGCTAGCTAACTTGGATAAAAAAAAAAAAAAAAGGCAGTTGCAGTTTTATTGTCACTGGAAGCTAATAGGGTAAGAAATGGGAGATAGGTACCCAGTTCAGGGAAGTGAGTTTGGCAATCCCGTGTTCTGACTTGGATTCACTAACGGCAATGTGAGCAACATTAGGAAACTATCTTCAAGCTGGGAGAGTGCTGTAGGAACTACCCAAGGGGTTGTGAAAGGCCTTGTTACTTACTGGATGGGTAGAGGTGCCAGCAGTTCAGGCTGATCCGATGATGGTCAGTTGAAGGTCATGGGCCCACCCTGCCGCCTCTTGGAGGGCTGTACTGTGAATGGTAGTTAACTCAAACCAATCTGACTCAGCCAGTGGGCCAGTGATAATAGAAAGAGCAGAGATGGTAGCGTGTGTTCCTCAAAAGATTTGCTTCAAGGGAGAGATTAGAATAAGGAGGGGCCAGAACTCTACTATGGAGAACTCAGGAGTTTCATTGCCACTCTTTTTAAAAAAAAATGTTTTTTCATGTTTTTATTTATTTTTGAGAGAGAGAGAGTGAAAGTGTGTGTGTGTGTGTGTGTGTGTGTGTGTGTGTGTATGTGTGAGTGAGCGAGTGAGCAGGGGAGGGGCAGAGGGAGAAGGAGACACAGCATCCGAAGCAGGCTCCGGGCTCCGAGCTGTCAGCACAGAGCCCGACGCGGGGCTCGAACCCAGGAACCATGAGATCATGACCTGAGCCGAAGTCAGAAGCTTCACCGACTGAGCCACCCAGGCACCCCTCATTGCCACTCTTTTTATCAATACTCCTGGGCAGTCAGAAAGCTGGTGTTGGGGACATGAAGCTCTGTTTTTACTGTATAGTAAAATATTGATAGGAAATAGCAAGGTATCACATGCTTTCATTCTGTGGACCACAGAGCATCAACCCTGGCAGGCACAGTGTCCCCCTTTTATAAACATGTATTTTGTTTTTGTTTTTGTCCCCCCTCCTCCCACTACTTCTCAGAGTTCTTCCTGACCGTGAAGTTCAGGACAGAAAATCACAATTACCTTCAAGTCATAGGGACAGTTCTTGACCAGGGCTAGCTTCATGGGCATGTGAAGGGCCCCAGGCTTACAAGAATCCCACACTTGGTTTAATGCTCTACACTTTTCGAGCAAGGCACTTTATTTCTGCATATACAGATCTTGTATACAAAGCTGTGAAGCATTTTTAACATAAGAAAACAACAAGTTCCTCATCTTACTGCACTCTTACCAGTGATAAATGAATCAAAGGAATTTAGGGCTGGAAACAGTAGGCTGAGGTTAAATGAGCCCAGCGTTTAATAGAAATTTTAAGTGTTCAGTGTCACTACATATCAGGGGTACCTTCTCTAGGATATCATATTCTTCTTTCTGTTTGCGTTGATCAGAGTATTTTGAGATAGTAAAATGTGGTTGGCAAGGTATTTCAAACCAAGTAAACGTGGAGATACATAGAGGTTGCTACAGAGTGTTTGATTTTTTGCTGTTGCATTGAGAAGGTCAGGTGCAAACCAGGATGTTGGATGACAGCGTATCTGTTCATACTGGGGCCGGTGCCAGCCCTACACACAGTGTGAAGACCACGAGGTTCACAGAATCACTGCCTCTTTCAATATCCCTTTGTCCTTTTCTCTCTCTCTTTTTTTTTAAGTTTATTCATTTATTTTGCGAGAGAGAGTGAGAGAAAGTGAGCATGAACAGGGAACCAGAGCATAGAGAGAGGGAGAGGGAGGGAATTCCAAGCAGGCTCTGCATTGTTAGCATGGAGCCTAATGTGGGGCTCGAACTCATGAACTGTGAGATCACGACCTGAGCTGAAATGAAGAGGCGTGGGCTTAAACGACTGAGCCACCCAGGCGCCCCTCTCCCTTTATCCTGTTTGTAAACATGTGTTTTGAGACAGACAGACACACACACACACACACACACACACACACACACACACACACAAAATCCCAAAGAAAACATCTTAGCTAATAGAACTACTTACTTATGCACACAGTTTCAAAATATCAATATGATGCCCTAATGGTAACATAAAGAAGAAATAAATGGAAAGTTATCATAAAATAGTATATGCTACCACATATAAATGTTTAGGCACTAATAGAATTCATGCTGAATTACTGAAACTACAGCTCTTAAGGGCACTCATAGAAGTGAGCTGTTGGTGATTCAAATAGCATGACGTTATCATCTGAAATGATGAACAACTCTTGGTAAAGTTTTGGACCAAAAAAAGTACCAGTTTCCTTCCGGTTACCTAAATAGATGCAGCAGTAGAAAATGTACCATCTATCAACTATACTAAACCAATATAAGGATTACTTCTGCCTGTATGTAAAAAGGGATTTGGTTTTAGACTTAAATGTCCTAGTTGGATCTTTGAAAGCTATGTGGGACTGTGGCGTATATTGTAGGATGTAAACACCCTCGTCTGTTCCAGAGTGCGTACCTGTGGTGCCACCCCGTCAGTGGGGAAAGCAGACTACGCTCACCACCCTCACAAGTCTCTACCAACTCTGGGGGGCCAGATGAGAAGCAGGGCTTGATTCCATCTACATTTGCCAGGGGATTTCAGAAAACAGGACAGTGGTTACTGCTGTGCTCACATCCTCTTCTCAGTCGCTGCCGACCCTGTTGCATAAACTGTTTCTGATACTCTTACATAACAAATAGCTTGGAAATGTTTTGTTTGCTTTGGAAGGGAGAGTCCTCATGTAGAGACAATAGTGCCTAATGGCAACGAGCCACCACTCTGGATCCAGCCGGCCTGCATTCCAGTCCAGTCGCTGGCACCTACTAGCTGTAGGATCTCCCACGAGTTACTTAACCTCTCAGTGTCTCAGTTTTTCTCACCTGAAAATGGGTACGTACATCATTACCTACCTTGTGGAATCATCGTGAGGATTTTAGTAAGTTGCTTCGTGTCATGTGCTTTGAATAGTTCTTGACACAGCACTGTGCACACAGTGTGTAGAAGAGAGACTTGTATAGTAAAAAGACAAGGACAGGGTTTTTAAATTTTTTTTTTTTTTTTTTTTTTTTTTTTTAAGTAGGCTTCATGCCCTGTTCAAGCCCAGTGCAGGGCTTGGACTCATGACCCCAAGATCAAGACTTCAACTGAGATCAAGGGAAGTACACTTAACTGACTAAGCCACCCAGGTGCCCCTTAAGATTTCTTTTTAATTAAAAAAAATTTTTTTAGAGTAACCTCTATGCCCAGTGTGGAGCCTGAACTCATAACCCTGAGATCAAGAGTCGCACACTCCACTGACTGAGCCAGCCAGGAGTCCCAGGGAGGATAGGATTTTTAAAACAGAAAGGGTATTATTAAATTATAAACATACAGGGCAGAAAATGAAAAAAGTCACTTATTTTGATTTTTTTCTGGTAATGAATCTTTACCAGAGCTCTATGTAGATTTCAGTGAATAAAATTCATCATCATTTTTTCATTTTCTCCCTCTTGGCAAAGGTAATAACTATTAATAGCTGACAGTTATTGAGCTCTTACCATGGCACTAATAGGTTTGCAAGTATTGTATCATTTAATTTTTAAACCTGTGAAGTTGCTACTATTATTATCCCCATTTTTATATAGAGAAAATGGGACAGGTTGAGTAATTCGGAGTGTCATGCTTTACAGTCAGACTCAAATCATCTGACTCCAGAGCCCCTTCTTTTAATCACTGGGGATCAGCAACAATGCAGTGGGCAAATAAAGACGCCACTCAAGGGAAGCCTGGAGCATCCAAGCCTGTGAATTAGTCTCAGATTAGTTGTGGTGGGTGACTAATTTCGGACATTTTCTGGTTGACCCTGGGATCTTTATGTACAGCACGCAGGTGGAGGTTTTGGTTTTGTTTTACAAGTGGATTAGCGTCTGGATCAGGACTGTCCAAAAGTACTTCCCGCAATGATGGAAATATTACCTATTTGCTGCGTCCAGCAGTCATTAACCATAGCCATATGTAGCTGTTGAGCACTTGAAATGTGGCTAGTGTGTCCAAGGGCGTTAATTTTGAAACTTCATGGGATTTTAATTACTTTAAATATAAATAGCACACTTGGCTGGTAATGGACAGTGCAGGTCTAGATACGTAAGGGGGATGCAAGAGAAAATGCTTGCGGTAACATTCTGAATGCTGTTGTTGTGTTACGTTTTTTCGTCTCCTGGACCTGCAACACCACCACTTTGCATGGGTTTGGGAGCCAGTGTCTGCTCTAAGGTGTACAAATAATATGTACAGGTAGTGCGACTTCTGCTTTAGACACGGCGGCCTTATTGCACGTCTCCAAAGCCTCGTGTCCAGTGGGCGGGGGCACACAGTCCTCCGGTGTGCTCAAAGGTACTCGTGGGACTGCTGGACTGGCTTTAAGAAGTGTTTAGTTGTTGCGGCATATGTTTTGGTTTTCGGGCTGCAAGAAATTTATTCCCTTCAGCCTGAAGTCAGCACAGATGGGATCTTGAGCCAAGGCCTCAACACGAAAGACTAAATTGCTAACCCTTCATTGCTGCCGCGATGCTGCTGACCTCAACAGCTGTGGTTGCCACGGTGTATAGAGAGCTTTCAGAATAAACAGCAAAAAACCTCCATTTATAGCCATTATTATGATTTGAATTTGAGGTAGGTAAGTGAAGGGTAGCATATGTTGCTAGCTTTATTTATTTATTAAAAAAAATCAACAGCCTTAAGACAGAAGTAGGTCATTTGTGTTCGTTTTGTCCATGTATATTGTAATATACATTCCAGTTAGGGTCCATATCCAAACACAAATCTCTGTGAAAACGTTAGCTTTGAATCAGGGTATCTGAGATGGTCCTGTGCTTAGTTTTATCACAGATGTGTGTATGTTTAAACATACATATTCATTTCTTGTTACTTTTTGAGCTTCATAAAATGGTATCATTGCTGAATGCAATCTTCTGGGAGGTTTTTTTTTTTTTTTTTTTCACCCAACATTTTCAAGATGCGTCTGTATTATTGCACGTAGCTCTAGTTCATCCATTTTCTCTGCTCTGTGATGTTCAGTTGTTTGGAATATACCACACTCTGTCCATTCTCCTGAAAGTGGACTTTGGGGTTTTTTCACAGTTAAATGTCCTTTCAGTTGTTTATGTTTCTTCTTGCATTATTGTTGGAGTGTAGCGAGGCTAGGGCGTAGGTTATTCACATCTCAGAAGGAGGGACCAGTGGGAAGAGCGATCAGGAATATAGGATGTATTTAAAATAGGGAGAAGAGAAGGGAACTGACATACTATCTTCGGGTTGTCTGGAGCTTCACATACGCCACCTGATTTAATTCTCCTGACAGTCATGTGAGAGCTTTTATTTTCACTTAACAGGCGGAGAAATGGACATAGAGGGAAAGTAAAACTTCTCCATGATCATGCAGCTGGTAAGAAAGAGGTAGACCTGAATGTTCAACCTGAGTTTTCCTGACCCCAGTCTTTTCAGCTGACTGACACAGTCAGGGTTAAATAGGGGAGACAGGGTGTGAATGGAAAAAGGTTACTGTCATGGGCTCTGTCACTTAAAACAGCAAAGTAAGCATAGCACTGGGGAAATTTGAATTCAAGGTAGACGAATGAAGGAAAACAAACAAAAGAAATTTCATGTTCAGGGCCTCTGCGTACTGCTGTCCAGCACAAATCATTCTGACATGGCTGTCACCTGCCCAGCTAGCTCTGTAGTCCTTATTCTTCTAGTAATATTCCTTCTGCCAGGGATGAACTGAGAAGCCATGTAGTCCCAGGCTTACCATTAATCAGCTACAAATAGAATAAGTTGACCCCAGTTTATCAGCAGTCCACCATGTGAAGGTGTTTGTTTTGTTTTGTGTTGTTTTAAGGTGCATCTTTATGGAGAATTAGGATAGAATGGGGCACCAGCGTAGCTTATTAGAGAACTTTGTTTTTTTCAGTCTGTGACGTATTTGGCTGTCATGAGTGCATGCCATAATAGAACGTAAGTGCAGATTCAAAATTTATTTCCATGATTTTAAATTATTGACTGCTGCTGCTAGCCCAGAGCTCATACAGCCTGAGTGATTGTACAACTAAATAGAGAAAAATCTTCTTTGGTAAACAGAGGCTGGAAATTGGCATGGCTCTTTGCAGGGAGCTATTTATTGTACTTGCTCATGTTTTATTTAGGTGTTTAGCAGTGCCATTTGAGTTTCTAATTAAAGTTGTGCCCGCACTTCAATTGTTTATGAAGCCTCATATAGATTTAATCATAAGATCAGCTTGATGAGGATTTGCAAAGGTAAGCTTTATTGCTTCACACAGTGGCTTCTAGCCTCTATTCTTGAATGTAAAGGGAACATTGATTCATAAGAACATTACAAATAGCTCAGTGATCATTGGAGTATATTGAGTGGAGAATGAAATGCAGAAGTCTATTACAGATGCTCTGTCTCTATTAACCTCTCTAACCCTTCCATTTAGTTTGATGGATAGAAGGATTTGTGCCCTGGAATCACAGAGGCACCACGTGCTCACACTTGGGATCATCTTTAGGCTGATGTTATTAATCATTTTAGCAGATAAATACTCAATTTAAGTGGTTTTGAACAGTTTTGCTTCATATTTTATGGTATTTCATAAATTTAGAAAATAAGTAATCAACAAATCGAATCTTCAGTTTACTTACTAGCATGAATAAACTCCTGTTATTTACCGTATTACTTTGATATACGTATGTGTTGAATTAGTGTTCTTATGACTACAATAAAAATATTGCAATTCTGTTTTTTGCCATTCTCTTGGAAAAGGAAATGATGAAGGTGGCATGTACTGTTAGGAGATTTTATTCTGATCTTGGGCTAGAATGCCCTGTGATAGTAATCTTAATACAGCATTTGGGTTACTGGCTGTAAAAACACTGTTACTGGGGTGTTTTAAAACTGTGTATAATTACTTTATACCTTATTTTTAGAGTTAAATATTATCAGTCTTTTCCATTGTAATGACTCTCCTTGGTTGTTACTTCAAATATTCTTTTATCTTTCAAGGAAAGCTTTGCTTTGAAACGATCATTAATTTAATCTAGGGAAATATGAGTCTTAAGGTGCTGTGATGATGTTCACCTGCCTGAAGCACTTTTTTAAAAAAAGTTAATGTATTTATTGAGTATGACCAGTTTCCTTTGATTTGTAAACTTCAGATATTACGATTTTATGAATGTCAGGTGTTTATGGAAAAAGACAGTGGCAGAAATAAAGTAATTTCTTTCCACATGAATGTATTTGTTTTTCAGTGTTTCTCAAAGAATACATGCCCAGATACCATGTAATTCGTAGTTCTTTTCTTGTGACTAGAATAATTTAAAGTTGAGTGCGTTGGGTCTAGTATCAATGGCTAATACTGTTTCCCATGGCTGTTTTGTTTGTTTTGTTTTTATCAACGTTTATTTATTTTTGGGACAGAGAGAGACAGAGCATGAACGGGGGAGGGGCAGAGAGAGAGGGAGACACAGAATCGGAAACAGGCTCCAGGCTCTGAGCCATCAGCCCAGAGCCCGACGCGGGGCTCGAACTCACAGACCGCGAGATCGTGACCTGGCTGAAGTCGGACGCTTAACCGACTGCGCCACCCAGGCGCCCCAAACTGAAGTCCTGTTTCCGTGTTTTGTTTTTAAAAATGTCTTGTTTTCCATCTCAACTGCAGAAGCCTGAAAGGGGCAAGAATTAATCTTTTGGAAATGGCAGGGCAGGTATACTGCATCAAAATGTTAAAAGTCATAAAATAGCACAATTAATGATTGGTTCCAATCATGTTATTGTTTCTTAAAGTTGTCTGAATATCTCAAGTACTTTTTAAAAATAGATTTGAAGTGAGATGTTGAAACAAAACATTGGTTGCATTGGTGTAATGTAATGTTGCAGTGTAATTGTTGTAATGGTGTAATGGTCTCTGGTGTAGCTACAAAGATTATTGGTAGAAAGTACTTACTATACTGTGTTCTGTTCCTTGTAAATTATTTTCCTGCGAGACTAAGCTTTGTAAAGGTGGGTACTGTTTCTTCTTGTTCTGTGCTTATTCCTCACCGCTTATCATGGTATCTGGCTTAGTAAATAACTGTCAGGTGAATACATGAATGAATGAATGACTTCTTAAACTGATAGCAGCATCCTCAAATTAGTCCCCTAGGATTTGAGCATTTTTTAGGATATTTCTTAACTATGTAACATTTGATCCTAGAGAGGTTTCTTTGCCTTTTATTTCTTTTGAAAAGTAGTCTAAGAAAAAAAAAACTAGTGAATATAAAGAAGCATAAAAATATGTCTGTAATCTCAGTGGTCTTGTTGAATGGCTTATTAATATAAGAGTTTTGATTATTTGGAGGCCATGAGATCATTGCATAAATTTGTAATGACAGCATATTGATTTTTAGATAAGAATTATTATTATTATTTTTTTTTTATTATTTATTTTTGGGACAGAGAGAGACAGAGCATGAATGGGGGAGGGGCAGAGAGAGAGGGAGACACAGAATCGGAAACAGGCTCCAGGCTCTGAGCCGTCAGCACAGAGCCCGACACGGGGCTCGAACTCACGGACCGCGAGATCGTGACCTGGCTGAAGTCGGACGCTTAACCGACTGCGCCACCCAGGCGCCCCTAGATAAGAATTATTAATTTCCATGTTTGAATTTTATGTTTGTTCACACAAATAATTTTAAAATTGATGTTAATGCAGATCTTATTTTATGGACATTGAATGTGCTTTGTAATAGAGTTTACAGGATGACATAGTGGTATAAATCCATAAATGACTTTATAGCCTTAGGATACAGGATCGTTAAGAGTACGCATGTGTCTTACTCATCTTTGTTTCTCTTTCTAGTACCATTTTAAGTAGTAGTTATTTAAAATATGTTAAAAATATGTGTATAATTAAAATCTTAAGAGAAAATCTACAGCAATCTCAAGCTTACTCCTTTACAGTGTGTGGTTTTGCTAGGCATCTGGTCATGTGAGTCAGTGTTTTCTCCACTAGTAGAAAGAAGGCTGGGTATTAGATCCAGTTTGTCATTCCATTTATTTTAAGCAGCTGTGTTCAGACTGAAGGCTCTATTTCCTTGGCTTCCACGAGAGATCTCCCTGCTTTTCTTCCTCTCTCGTGCATATCTCCTTTTTACTTTTTCTTGGCTGGTCTCCTCCTCCATTATGGCTCCTGCTTATCTTCTTAACCTTAGCCCCCAGTGTTCTCCTATTCATGCTCTTTCTTTCAGTCGTTCTTTTTTTTTTTTTTTTTTTTTTGTAATGTTTATTTATTTGAGAGAGCGTGCACACATGTGAGCAAGAGAGGGGCAGAGAGAGAGGGAGAGAGAATCCCAAGCAGGCACTGTGCTGTCAGTGCGGAGCCTGACACAGGTCTCTACCTGACGACCACAAGATCATGACCTGAGCTGAAATCGAGTCAGACGCTTAACTGACTGAGCCACCCAGGTGCCCTGCCCCTCAGTCGTTCTGAATGACTCAGTTTCCTGAACGGACTGTGCTTTTTCAGACCTCTGCACATGCTTTTCCTTCTGCCTAGAATGGCCTTCTTCTCCTTGTCAGCTTGGTGGAGAACTCTTACTTACCCTTTAAGAACTACTCAAGTATTTTCTTTGTGAAGCTTTCCTTAAGTAGAGTTCATCACCAGTGCATCTGGTACATATCTCTATTACAGCTTTTACCACACTCTATTGTAGTGGTTTATATTTAAGTATATTTTCCCTATTAGACAATGGGCTTCTTGGGCACCTGGCAACAATAAGCTTTCATTATTTTTTACAATGAATGAGTGAAGGACTCATGGCTTGTCTAGAATGGGTTCTATCTTCACAGACAGTTTTCCAACTTAGACCGTAAAAAGGATCATCTGAGGTGGTTAAGAAGACCACAGGGCTAGTATATGCTGTGGACTATGTCCTAAAAATTCATAGTCCAACAGGCAGATAAGAAATTGAATAGTTTCCCCAAGACAGTGTAAATTGTAAGGATTCCTCAAAATCTCTGGAAGATTGGGATCACAGTAACACACTTGTTACTTATCTTCAGTCCCATTTGGTCAGTAAATATTGTTGCTGTCTGTTCACTTGGTTAAGTGCAATTTTTATCCTTGATGAGTGTATGAAAGTGCTGGTTATCTTATAAGTATCAAAATAAACTAAGATTGCATGATAGTTTATTCTTTGGCTTTATGAAGATTATCCTGAATTAGTCGAATATACAGAAAATGGAGTGTTTATATACCTTAATGACATTTATCCAATTCTGATTCAGAACCTCTCCAATGATCCAAATAGGGTGATAAAGAGAACGGAAACTCACAGAGCTTTATGGTTTGAGGTGTAAGTAGTAATATGGGAACAGTCAGCTTTAAGTAATAATTTTGCTAGGTGAGAAGGTAAAACTGTAGTCCTGAAGACTGTAGGATCAAGAAAAATGGAGACATGTTGTGGCAGTGAGATATAGATGTTTTTACATGTAAAGGCTGATTTGTAAAAGCTATATATCTGTATCAGTTAGGTATACTTTCATCCCAGTCTTAAATAGTATTTGCCCAAAGGCTCCTGTATGTGGGGATGTGTTCCTAATGCCCTCTATATGATGCAGTACAGTAATCGTCACTCCACAAGGAATCTTCACCAGGTTCTTACTTGCAACAAACATCTTCCTTTTATCTTCCTTTTATATACTCAGCTATTACCTTTTACATTTTACTTACCTTGTATGTTTAAAATCAGGTGTTTAAAAGCTAATTCTGCCTCTTATGTAACTGACATATGTGTCTTGACATCTGCAGGCTCTTGATGTGTAATGTCCTTGTTCATATTCTTTAGGTGATGGCAGAGCATAGAGCCAGTGATTGGGGTCCCCTTCCCTGTCTTGCAGTGATGGTCCCCACGAAGTAGTGGTGCACATAGCCCATTTGAGAAAACGGGGGAACTTTTCAAAGGCACACTAGCAGCCAGTGATTTGGCCCTGTCTGCTTTTAGAGAACCCCTTAGGGCAATTCACAGGACTCTGAAAAGAGTCCGTTTGTCTCAGGCTGAGGGGAAACAGAAAAAATACTTTCGATTAGGACTGTATGAGTGGTGTTGGTACTGAGGTTGCTGTTTGGCTGATGTTGAACATTTCAGGAATGGGAAAAAATGACATTATTTCTGTTCTTTGTACTTTGCCTGTATGTGTAGATTTGTATATTAATATTTACTTAAACTGACTAATTCCAAACATTTATGTTTTGAGATCTGTGCTATTCAGTTATAGATTTTTGCTTGGGATTAGTGGTAGAAATGCAGTGCTCTGTTTTGTTTTAAAATGGGGGGAATTTCTAGTTTTAATTTTTTGAGGAAACTCCATTCTATTTTTCTCAGTGGCTGCACCAGTTTGCATTCCTACCAACAGTGCATGAGGGTTCCTTTTTCTACACATCCTTGTCAACACTTGTTATTTCTTGTTATTTTGATTTTAGCCATTTTGATAGGTGAAAGGAGATATTTTGTAATGGTTTTGATTTGTGTTTCCCTGATGATGAGTGAAGTTGAGTATCATTTCATGTGTCATTTGGCCATCTGTATGTCTTCTTAGGAAAAATGTCTTTTCAGGTCCTTTGACCATTTTGTAATTGGATTATTTGGGTTTGGTTTTTTTTTTGGTACTGAATTGTTTAATTCTTAATGTATTTTAGATATTAACTCCTTATTGGATATATCATTTGCAAATATCTTCTCCCATTCGGTTGATTGCCTTTTTGTTTTATTTGCGTCTTCCTTAGCTGTGCAGAAGCTTTTCATTTTGATGTAGTCCCAATAGTTCATTTTTGCATTTGTCACCATTGCCTGAGGAGACATACCAGGATCATATGATCCACTAATTGCACTACTAGATATTTATCCAAAGAAAGTGAAAACCCTAACTCGAAAGATACATGCACCCCTGTGTTTATTGCATCATTATTTACAGTAGCCAAGATATGGAAGCAGTGCAAGTGTCCATCGATAGATGAACGGACACAGAAGTGGTATATACTCAGCTATAACAAAGAATGAGATCTTGCTATTTGCAGCAACATGGGTGGACCTAGAGGGTATAATTTTTAAAAAATGTTTATTTATTTATTTTTGGTAGAAAGAGTGAGTGAGAGGGAGGGGAAGAGAGACAGGGACACAGAGAATCCCAAGCAGGTTCCACAATGTCTGTGTAGAACTCAATGCAGGGCTTGAACCAGTGAACCATGAGATCATAACCTGAGCCACAGTCGAGTCCAATGCGTAACCAACTGTGCTACCCAGTGCCCCTAGAGGATATGATGTTAAGTGAAATAAGTCAGAGAAAGATAAATACTGTATGATTTCACTGATACATAGAATTTAAGAAACAAATGAATAAACAAATGAAAAAGAGAGAAAGGAATAGACTCTTAAATACATAGAACAAACCGGTGGTTCCCAGAGGGAGGTGGGTTAGGGGGATGGGTGAAACAGATGAAAAGGATTAAGAGTACATTTTATCTTGATGAGTAAGCACTGAGCAATGTATAGAATTGTTGAATCTTTATTTGTACACCTGAAAGTAATGTAACACTGTATATTAATAGCTTATGCAGATTAACATCCACAGCGGTAAGTTCTGTTGACGGTGTGTACCCTTGATATGATGTGATGAGAATTGTCCTGTACACCTGTTGCTTTTCATCCCCAGAACCCATAACTCTTGTGTAACCATTGAAAAAAAATGAAAACAAACCCACATTGAAGGACATTCTGTAAAATACTTTATCAGAACTCCTTAAAACTGTCAAGGAAATAAAAAACAAAGAAAGTCTGAGAAACCGTCAGAGCCAAGGGTCGCCTAGGCTGATCTGACAAATAAATGTAATATGATAGTCTGTGTGGATGGAATCCTGGAACAGAGGAAGAGAATCAAGTAAAAACTAGGGGAATCTGAATAAAGTATGAATTTTAGTTAATAATAATGTATCAATGTTGGCTTGTTAGTTGTGACCATAGCACCACACAAATGTAAAATGTTAACAGGAGGGGGAACTGGGAATGGAGTACACGCAGCTCCTGCACTGTCTTTGAACTGTTCTAGAAATCTAAAACTGGGTGGGGGGATGGGCAAAACAGGTGAAGGGGATTAAGGGATTCAAACGTCCAGTTACAAAGTAAATAAATCGCAGGGATGAAAAGTACAGCATAGGGAATATAGTTAATAGTATTGTAGAAAAATAAAAAGGAAGGGATTTCAACCCCTTTCTTGGTGTTAAATGCTTGTCCTGGTGGTTCTACCTAACAAGCAACCAAATTGTCACTTTCACATAATAAAGCAGAGCTAAAATCATGATTTGATTGCTGCTGTTTATGGTTCAGTCTCTTTAGAGCAGTGGGACTTAGGCCAGAGTATCTGATTTTGGTATTTTCTTGTTCCGATACATTCTGACTTCTGTATCAAAAGCCCGTGTTCCTGCAAAGTTCAAAGCAGGATCCCAAAGGCTGGTGGAAAGATTAAGGCTCTGCCTCTGTCAGATAGTAATTACTCAGGTGATGTATGGCCTTGCTGTATGTTTATATTGTAAGGTGCTCTGTTTTGGTGTGCTGACATCAGGGTCTTGTCTGTGTTGACAGGTTTGTGCACGGTGGGGTCAGACTTCTTTCATTATGAGGAGGAGATGCATGGGAGGTCTCTCAGCAGCGTGTTTTGCCCAGAACTAGCTGTTTGGATTTCATTCCTCAAGGAAATTATTACCTAACTCAGTTTCAGATGTGTTAGAGATCGTTGGTTTTATCAGTTTCACACCTGTGTTGTGTGAGTTAGTTTGTCTAATATTTTAGGTAAAGACTGGTTAGAGGAGTCAAAAAACATGTATCATTTGCCTACTAGTATAACCCTCTTCCTGAAGGACATAGGGTAACAGTTATTTATTACGATGTGACATTGGAGAGGAGTACCGTAGCTGATTCGATTTTCCTTACTTTCTGTTTCTGTGAAATAAATAAAAATAAAAGTAAGAAAAACTGAAGCCATATTGAGAAATAATCTGCTGTCAATAGACAATGATAGTTTTCAGTTTTTACCATAGGATGTCACCAAAGTACAAAGGTTGTTAGTTCAAAAATAAAGTAACTGTTTCCTTTAGAAATTTCTTAACATCATAAATTGTGTTCTCATACTAGTTAGCTGTTTCAAACAAGTTACATCAGTAGAAAAATGCTTATATTAAAACATATTGTTTTGGTTTAGATATTTAGATGAAGTTCTGTTTGAAGATGAGTTAATTACAACATTTCTCTTATTAATTTGGTGAAGCATTTCATTGTTACACAGTTTACACCCTGTGCAATTCACCCACTTAAATTGTACAGTTGAGTGTTCGGTGTGTTCTCAGAGATGTTCAGCCATCACAAATTTTAGAACATTTTTCTCCTCCCTAAAAGAAAACCTGTTAACATTATCTGTCTTTCCACAATCTGGGATATCAATGGTAACTGGATGTTTAATATTTTGAGGAATTGCCAAATTGTTTCTAAACTGATAGACCATTTTACATTTCACCAGTAATGCTCCAGGGTTTCAATTTCTCTTCATCCTTGTTGACCCTGTTAACCCTCTTTTACCATAACCTTCCTACTGAGTCTGAAGCGGTGTATTGTTGTGATTTGTAGTTGTATTTCCCTCCCTAATGATTAATGATGTTGAGCATCTCTTCATATGCTTACTGGCCATTTGTATCTCTTCTTTGGAGAAATGTCATTTATTTCAATTGACTTTTTGTTGCTCTTGACCCGTATCTAAGTGGCAATAAAACTAGTACCTTTCTAATGGAGTTATTTTGAGGATGAAAAGAATTAATATATGCAAAATGCTTAGGGCAGTGCTTGACACATGGTAAATGCTCCTTTGTTGGTTACTTTTTTTGTTTTTAACACTTACCATGGTTTCTTCATGTGCTTAATGCTTCCTAGTGACTCTATTCTATATTTGCCAATGGGAGCTGTGAAAAATAAACTTGCTTTTTATTTTTAGCGCCCAGTTCTGCTAGCCCTGGTGTTTGCTACATATGTTCAGTTGTTCATTTATTCCTTCATTCAGCAAGCATTTACTGAACACCTATTATGAGTATGAAAGAGCCTGAAAATGCAAACCAAAAAAAAATGATGGTTTTTTTTTCAGGAAGTCTGGAGAGAGAGATACAAAGTGATCATTGTAGAGCCGCCAGTGCTTTGATACAGGGATGCACCAGCCCAGGTGAAGCATTCAGGGAATTCAGGTGGGCTCGCTGACTGACACCTGACGTGTGACTGGGAGTATCTCCTGCAGGATGTTGGGGTCAGTGTCCTGGGCGGGACAAGGGCATGTTGAAATGTACAAGAATGTGGAAGCCCTGAATGTTCAGCCCCATGAGAAGGACAGATCTTGCTGAGAGGGATCTGGGGCTCTGGGGCTCGAGGGTTCGGGTTTGTACTATCAGCTGGGGAGAGGGCGGCAACACCAGGAAAGCACTCTCCTGCTTATGAACCTTTAACGCTCAGAACATTCTTCTTTCTCCTTAACATGTTCTGTTGTTCATCATGAAATGTCTTTTCATCATCAACTGTCCTCATCTCTACGATTACTCCCGTTTTAAAGACTGTTCTCCACTGGTTTGTGTCTTTGAATCGAGAGTATATGTCCTCCTGTGCACAGCATATAGTTGGATTGTGCTTTTTTTTTTTTAAATGTAGTCTGACATTATCTCCCCTTTGATTTGAATGTTTTTTAGTCCATTCACATTAATTTTTGATGTAGTTGGATTTTTTTGGATTTATTTTGCTGTTCTAATGTTTTTTATTTTTCAGTTTCTTTGTTACTGCCTTTTTTTTTGTGTTAAATGCATTTTTTTTGAGTGTACCATTTTAATTTGTTGATTTTTTTAAAGGCATCTTTTTTTGAATTGTTTCTCCTAGTGATTGTTCTAGGGCTGTGCTGTCCAGTGCAATAACTACTAGCCATGTGTGGCTTTGTGCACTCGATTTGTGGCTAGTCTGAATTGATATGTGCTACAGTAAAATAGAAACCAGACTTCAGTGACTTATTATGAAATGCAAAATATAAAATATTTCATTAGTAATTTATATATTGATTATGTAGTAGTAATATTTTGGATATTTGGGTTAAATCTAACAGAAATTTAAAAACTTTAAAAAATTTGAGGAGAAAATTTTAAATTACATACGTGACTTACATTTGTGGCTCTCCTATTTCTGTCGGACAGCACTGCTTTAAGGGTTACAACATACGTCTTTAATGTACCACAATCTACTTCCATTAATATTGAT
The DNA here is from genome assembly GCF_022837055.1 of Prionailurus viverrinus. Classification (NCBI taxonomy): domain Eukaryota; kingdom Metazoa; phylum Chordata; class Mammalia; order Carnivora; family Felidae; genus Prionailurus; species Prionailurus viverrinus. The sequence goes on from NC_062577.1 coordinate 1,361,337, forward strand.
GTAATTCCAGCAGAGTACAGCAACTTCCTCCAGTATAGCTCTATGTTCTCACCCTTTCTTTATGCTTTTTTTGGTCATATATAGAACATTTGTATGTTGTAAGCCAAACAATACATAAGTTTTATGTTAAACCATCAGGTTTTTTAAAGAAATTAAGAATAAAATGATGTGTGCGTGTACAGTCTTACATTTACCTATGTATTAACCATTTCTGATTCTTTCTTTCCTATGGAGTTGAGTTTCCATCTGAACTATACTCTTTGGCTTCCTACGGCATTTTATATCATTCAGGTCTGCTTGCAAGAAATTCTCTCACTTTTTTTTTGCTTATCTGCGAATGTCTTTATTTCTTCTTTATTTTTGAAGGAAAGTTTCTCTGAATACAGAATTATAGGTTGAGAGTTTTTTTTCTTTCAGTACTTTGAATATGTCATTTCATTTCTGTTTAGCCTTCGTTGTTTCTGATGAGAAGCCAACCATTAATTGTATTGGTGTTACTCTGTACAGGAAGTAGTTTTTCTCTTGTAGCTCTTGAGATTTACTCTTTGTCTTTGAATATCAACAGTTTGACTATGATAGACCTAGGTATGGCTCTTTGTGTTTATCTTATTTGGGGACTCATTAATCTTCTCTGATGTGTTGATTAATATTTTTCAACAGATTTGGAAACTTTGAGATCATTTTTTAAATTGATGTATAGTTAACATACAATATTATGTTATTTTCAGATTACAATATAGTGGTTCAACATTTATATACATTACTTTGTGTACATTGCAAGTGACCCCCATGATAAATCTAGCCACAACCTGTCATCATACAAAGTCGTTACATGCTATTAACTATATTCCCTATGCCATACATTGCATTCCCATGTCTTATTTATTTTATAACTGGAAATTTGTACCATTTAATTCTTTTCACCCATTTCATCCCTCCTCCGCACCTGCTTCCTGTCTGGCAACCACCAGATTGTTCTCTATGAGTCTGTTTCTGTTTTGTTTTGTTTGTTTGTTTGTTTTTTGGTTCCACATATATAAGTGAGATCAAAAGATGTTTGTCTGACTTATTTCACTTTGCATAATATTGTCTAAGTACATCCATGTTGTCAAAAATGCCACGATTTCATTCTTTTTTTATGGCTAAATAATATTCCTGCGTGTGTGTGTGTGAGTGTGAGTGTGTGTGTCCAGGCATGTGCTGATCTTCTTCATCCATTCACCTATTGATGGATATAAAGTTGCTTCTATATCTTGGCTATTGTAAATAATGCTGCAATGAACATAGGGGTGCACATAACTTTTCAAATTAGTGTTTTGATTTTCTGTGGATAAATTTCCAGAAGTGAAATTGCTGGATTGTATGGTATTTCTATTTTTAATTTTTTGAGGAATCTCCCTACTGTTTTCCATAATGGCTGCACCAAATTATCTTTGGTTTTTGACAAATGCAGAACAGATTTCCATGTCCTTAACTCTCTCATTTCCTTAGCTCTCTCACGCTGCACAAGCCCAAACTCTGTAGTGAGTTTGTTCCAACTCACAGAAGTGGTGTGCATGCTCCCTGATTGCAGCATTGCCAGTAAACCTAACTGGTCATCTTTGGGCATGATTTTAGCACCCTCAAATAATACGTGGATACCCTGATTCCTTACTGCTTGAAGTGTGTGTGATCCATGGAAACGAGCATCCGTAGCACGTGGAACTTTGTTAGAAATGGATAAAAGCCCCACTCCAGACCTGTGGAATTAGAATCTACATTTTAAAGAAGACTCCCAGGTGATTTGTTTGAAAAGTAGTTGGTCTACTGGACTCCTATTTCTGCTGGTCCATTTCTATTTCATTTCTTGTGTGCAGATGATAGTGTACGCAGTGTGGAGAGGGAGTGCTATTTATACAGGTTTTTGTTGTTTTTTTTTTAACGTTTATATATTTAAAAAAAAATTTTTTTTCAACGTTTATTTATTTATTTTTGGGACAGAGAGAGACAGAGCATGAACGGGGGAGGGGCAGAGAGAGAGGGAGACACAGAATCGGAAACAGGCTCCAGGCTCTGAGCCATCAGCCCAGAGCGTGACGTGGGGCTCGAACTCACGGGCCGTGAGATCGTGACCTGGCTGAAGTCGGACGCTTAACCGACTGTGCCACCCAGGCGCCCCAAGGTTTATATATTTTTGAGAGAGAGACAGAGTATGAGTGGGGGAGGAGCAGAGAGAGAGGGAGACACAGAATCCGAAGCAGGCTCCAGGCTCTGAGCTGTCAGCGCAGAGCCCGACGCGGGGCTCGAACTCATAGACCACGAGATCATGACCTGAGCCCAAGTCGGATGCTCAACCGACTGAGCCACCCTGGCGCCCTGTGTACAGGGTTTTTAATTGAATCTTTTCATTCAAGTTATTTATTTCTTGTTTTGTTTCTTTTTGGGGAAACATTCTAGTGTTTATTTTAAGTAGTGTAGGCTGGCTCCTTTTCTCTCCCAAGGAACATGACTTAATTCAGTTATGTCAGGGTTTGATAAGGAAGTAGCAGTGTAATAAGGCATTTACTCTTAATGTAAGCTTCTATAAAGCTTATAGAGTCATGTGAGTTTTAAGTGGTAAGGATAAATTGAAATACTTAGGAAATATGCATATTTTGTTGATCTCTGTCAAATGTTTTATGCTTATTATTTACTCAGATCAATTTGCACATCTTAAGTATTGTGTTATACACATAGAATTTAAATAGTTGAGCTGTTAAGTTCAGTTTGAAAGACATTTTGGAGACAAAAGACAAATTTTCAATATTTCAGCACATGAGAAAAACCTGGTGTCGGAAGATTTTATTCAATAAAATAACCATACAGAAAACACCTAAACTTTGCCCTCCACAACTTAACCAATTTATTTTCTATTTTTTTTTAATGTGTGAATGAAAGATTTCTTGATTAGAAATTTGGTCAGGTTTTTGTCATCCTGTAAGTCCTGGGTAGTAGTATTTAATGTCCCATTGGTCCAGTATTTCTAAGGTAGGAAGAAAATTCTCTGTATTCAGCTACTACAAATAATGTCGTTAGACAGCTAATAAATAGGTAGGTCAGTTAACTACCTTTGTCTTTTATTACTGAGCTGTTTAAGTACGTCTTTCATTATAATTTCTTTTCCAAACCAAGGATTTTTAAGGACAGTGACTAGTGATACTTCTTTTGCTGAACACACACTTATGTTATATACAAAGTTCCTGTCCTTAAATACAGTCTTATCTTGTTCATCAGTTACATTTTCTTCCTTTTATATTCATCTATGTTTTGAAACATTATGGGAATTAATTTTTCTAAGTTTAGTCTCACTAAATGGAATGGGAATCTGGAAGGTTTTTGAAACCTGACCTTAGAGAAAGACGAACAAACACATTATACTCCTGGTTTCTGGTTTTGCATGTGAGGAGCTTAGAAGTTATCACTATATTCTAACAAATACAAGGCTGAAAAGACTGAAGAATCATTACATCTTCTTGGATCTGTAAGGAAGGGGAGGACACAGGGCAAACTACTGTCCCCCAGATGGAAGAGAGACAGGTGAATCAAGGGGGTGAGTCACGGCTCACCAGAGCACAGACTCATGGGTGGGAAGCAGTGCTGTAGTAGGAAAGCTTGAGCTAGGATTGACGAATTGCTGGAGGCTCTGTGTGGACCAAGCTGAGTAAAAAACTCTAGGGGGATCCTGTTATAGAGGGGCCCCTCCTCCACCCCAGTTTTGTGAATTTTACCTCCAGGAGCTTGAACAGGTTCTCACGGTAAGCATTAGAGAAAAACCCTTTTGTGCTTTTGCCAGGGTGGGGTGGCAGGGGGGGAGGAGGAATCATTTTGAAATATGCCAGAGCACTCTGCCCTTCCTGACAAGGCCTTCCCTCAGGAGAACCTAGTTAACCATCTTCCAACCTGCTGGGGTTGTTTTGGAGACTGACTGCCATGGGAGAAGGGAAACACCCAACTCCAGAAAGCTCTAGCTGTCTTCTTGCACCTAAGGGGGCAGAGAACACCCCTGAGAAAGCCTTGTGAAGTTCACAGTCCAGAGGCGTAGCGTCACTAAAATATTGATGCATAATCATAAGAGTACAGAACACTTCTTCTCTTCCCACACTTTACTGCCACATTACCAAAGTCTGATTTGTAGCTGTGGGAATTTAAAACAACTCTGATTAATATGATTAATATGCTAAAGTAGGCAGGATGTAAGAGTAGATGTACAGTGTAAGTAGAAAGATGGAAATCCTAAGAAAGTACCAAAAAGAAATTCCAGAAGAGAAAAACACTAATAGAGGGGCACCTGGGTGGCTCAGTCGGCCGGCTAAGTGTGTGACTCTTGGTTTCAGCTCAAGTCATGATCTCACGGGTCGTGAGATTGAGCCCCCCAGTGGGCTCTGCACTGATGGTGCTGAGTCTGCTTGGGCTTCTCCCTGTCACCCTATCTCTGCCCCTCCCTTGTTTGCGTTCTCTCTCTCTCTGGAAGCAAACAAGCGGACCAACAAATCCACAACACTGTAGCAGAAATACACAGTGTCTTTAATAGGAGTATTAGTAGACTGGACATGGCCGAAGAAGAAATCTGAGCTTGGGGACTTGTCATCAGTAATCTCCAATACTAACGAGCAAAGGAGGAGAAAGACTGAAACACAAAAAAAGAAAAACCAAACCAGAATATTCAAATATTGTGGGACATCTGCAGAAGGAGTTACATATATGTGATGGGAATACCAGAGAAGAGAGAAAGGAGCAGAAAAAACATTTGAAACGGTAGCAGCTGAGAATTTCCTTAAAATAATATCAGACACCAAACGTTAGGAAGCTCAGAAAATAATAAGCAGGATAAATGCCAGAAACTATGACTAGGCGTATCATTTTCCTAATCTGCCTGTTTTTTTTGTTTTTGTTTTGTTTTTTTACATTAAGTACTTTTTTTTTTTTAATGTTTGTTTATTTTTGAGAGAGAGAGAGAGAGAGAGAGAGAGAGAGCACAAGTTGGGGAGGGGCAGAGAGAGAGAATGAGAGAGAATCCCAAGCAGGCTCTGTAGAGTGTGATGCGGGACTCAAACTTAGGAGCCGGGAGACATGACCTGAGCTGAAGGCGAATGCTTAACTGACTGAGCCACCCAGACACCCCTAGCCATATCACTTTCAAACTACAGAGAATCAGAGGGAAAGAAAAAATCTTGAAAGAAGCAAGAGCATCAAACACTTCACCTATCAAGGAACCGAGAGAAGCATGTGCATCTGAATTCTTAGACGTCATGCAAAGGAGAAGTGAGGGGAGAGAAAGATTTAGTGTTGAAGGAAAAAAATTCCCACTAACTTCGAATCCTGTAGTCTGTGAAATTATCCTTCCAAAACGAAGGAGAAATACTTTCTCAAACAAACAACAACTGCAAGAGTTTGTTGCCAGTAGACCTGCCTTGCAAGAAATGTTAAAAGAAGTTCTTTAGAAAGAAGAAAAATCGCTTTGTGCCCATGGATGCTGCTGAGGAAGCATCGTTAAGGTCTCTCCTCCCACCACCATCATGTCTAACTCAGAGTCTGTTCGAGAGCCTGAACAGCTGTGGAAGCTGTCCGTCAGAGGTTTGAGCTTTGAAACAACTGACGAGAGTCTGAGGAGCCACTGTGAGCAATGGGGGTGCTTATGGACTGTGGTAATGAGCAATCCAAACACCAAGTGCTCCAGGGGCTTTGGATTTTTCACAAATGCCACCGTGGAGGAGGTGGATGCAGCCGTGAATGCAGGGCCACACAAGGTGGGTGGAAGGGTGTAAAACCAAAGAGGGCTGTCTCGAGAGAAGATGCCCAAAGGCTTGGTGTGCCCACTTAATTGTGAAAAGATCTTCGTTGGTAGCATGAAAGAAGGCACTGAAGAACGTCATCTTAAGAGCTTGTTCAGTATGGGAAAACTGAAGCGATTGCAGTCATGACTGACTGAGGCAATGTTAAAAAGAGAGGCTTTGCTTTTGGAACATTTGATGATCCTGACTCTGTAGAGAAGGTTGTTCTTCAAAAATACCATGCTGTGAATGGCCACAGCGGTGAAGTAACAAAGGCTCCATCTAACTAGGAGATGGCTAGCGCTTCCTCCTGCCAAAGAGGGTGAAGTGGTTCTGGAAACTTCGATGGTGGTCGTGGAGGTGCTTTTGGTGGGAATGACAACTTTGGTCGTGGAGAAAACTTCAGTGGGTGAAGAGGCTTTGGTGGCAGTCGAGGTGGTGGTGGATATGGTGGCAGTGGGGAGGGCTGTAGCAGATTTGATGATGACGGAAGCAACTTTGGAGGTGGTGGAAGCTATAATGGCTTTGGCAGTTGCAACAGTCTTCAAATTTTGGACCCATGAAAGGAAGAAATTTTGGAGGCAGAAGCTCTGGCCCCTGTAGCGGTAGAGGCCAGTACTTTGCCAAACCGTGAAACCAAGGTGGCTGTGGTGGTTCCAGCAGTAGCTGTGGCAGGGGCAGGAGGTTTTAATTACTGCCAGGAAACAACACTTAGCAGGAGAGGGGAGCCAGAGACGTGACAGGGAAGTACAGGTTGCAACAGATTTGTGAACTCAGTCAAGCTACAGAGGACAATACTCCATGCATGGACAAAAAACTCAAGGACTGTGTGACTGACTGTAGAACAGGTGTTTTTAGTTTCTGTCTGTGGAAAGTGTAAAGCATCCCAACAAAGGGTTTTAATGTAGATTTTTTTCTTTTTGCACCTATGCTGTTGATTGCTAAATGCAGTAGTCTGATCATGACACTGAATAAATGTGTCTTAAAAAAAAAAGAAAGAAGAAAAATAATATAGGTCAGCTACTTGTCTCTACATAGAGGAAGAATATTGAAGGAATAAGTGAAGGTAAAGTAAAAATTAATTTCTTCTTAGTTGATCTAACAGGTAACAGATTTTCAAAATGATAATATCAACAATGTAATTGTGTACACTTATATTTGTATGTATATATTTTTACACACATTTATATATAAGTGACATAAGAGAGAGAAACGATACAAGGAACAGGAAGGAAGAATTAGGATTATGTTGTTATAAGGTACTCACACTACCCATCAAGTGGTATAATGTTATTTGAAAGTGGGTTAAGATTAGTTGTAAATGTATGTTGCAAAATACAGGGCAACCAGTATAAAAAGTAAAAACCAGAAGTATAACTTACATGCTAAGAAAGAAGAAACAATGGAATCACATAAAATGCTCATGGAAACCACAAAAGGCAGAAAAAGTAGAAGACAAAAATAGGAAAAAGGAACAAGGGTACCAAAGAGAAAAAGTATCAAATATGGTAGATACTAATCTAACTGTATCCGTAATCATGAGGATTATTAGTAGTCTGATACAGATCAGTTAAAAGACAGAGGGTTTGTGCCTGAGAATTTCCAGCCTATTCTTCCTGATGGCCCACTCTCCAGATTTCAGAGCTGCCCAACCAGCTGTCACAAGCATCCTGAAGGGAGCCAGGTGACCAGATCATTCATATAATATCACATTGGGCCAGGGTCTAAGATGGTGGCATAGGAACACCCTGAACTCATGTCCTTGATGGACACAGTAAATCTACACCTGTATATAGAGCAATTTCTTTTGAAGAGGAATTGCTGACTTAGTGAACAGCTTTGCACAACAAAGGATACAGGGACCACATAGAGAATAGTGACTGAGATGGATATGTGGTAATGATGAGAACACCAACCCCTTGAGTGGGAAGGGATAGTATGCTGAGGGACCCATGTGCAGATTTCCCTACCTCGGGGCATAAAAGTAAAGCTGTAGTTTAAAGGGCAAATAGACTAGAAGTTAAGAAAACCTATTCACTGGCCCTGGCATGTCTGAAATGATAAGGGACCTACTTGAACTCTTCAGGGGATAGAGGTGCTGATGAGCGCCATTGTTTATGTTTCCTTCTACTTTGATAGTGTAGGCAGGAGCAGGGTCTGGGCACTCTAGCTGGCCTGCTGCCTCAGCAAACCCCAGGATCCTAGCCCACACCAACTCCAGCTGTCTCCCTAAGGAGGTATCCCCACCCACACCCACATGAGCTGAAGTGTCCCACTAAGGTAGCCCCAGCATGGTGCACGCAAAGACACCTTCTGGCCTGTGTTCACTACAGTTTGAGGTTTCTCACCAAGGTGGCCTATGAGTAGAGGGTCCTGGGACCCCCAAATTGTACTTCCTACAGTTTCAGCCAGCCAGCCAAAGCTGCCAGGCACGTCTACACAGAGGATGTTCTTACCAAGGCCACTCCTTCAAGATTGAGAGAAGTAGCTGTTTCACCTAATTCATAGAAATAAACATAGAAATTCAAGCAAATGAGGAAACAAGGAATACACTCCAAATGAAAGTACAAGACAAAACATCTGGAGAAAAAAGAAAATAATACTAGACAAAAAGAAGGTAAATAAATAGTTTATATGGTAAACAGTCCAAAGGGGGCACCTGGGTGGCTCAGTTGGTTAAGCGTCTGACTTTGGCTCAGGTCATGATCTCGTGTCAGGCTCTGTGCAGACAGCTCAGATCCTGGAACCTGCATCAGATTCTGTGTCTCCCTCTTTTTCTGTCCTTGCCCCACTCACACTATCTCAAAAATAAATAAAATGTTAAAAAAATAACAAAAAAGAGTTCAAAGTGATAGTTATAAAGATATTCACTGGACGCGAGAGAAGAGTGGAGGAACTCACAATTTCAACAAAGAGATAGAAAATATAAAAAAGAACCAGGATTGAAGAACACGATAACTGAAATGAAAAATATAGTAGGGGAAGTCAGCAGCAGATTAGAAGATGCGCATGGATGGATAAGTGATCTAGAAGACAGGATAATGGGAAGCACCCAAGCTGCAAAGCAAAAATTAAAAAGAATTTAAAAAATTGACGATAGGTTGTGGGACCTCTGGGAAAACATCAGCTGTACTAACATTTGCAATATAGGGGTCCCTGAAGGAGAAGAGATAGAGAAGGGGCAGAAAACTTACTTGAAGTAATAATTGCTGAAAATTTCCCTAACCTAGGGCAAGGAAACAGATATCCAGGTCCAGGAAGCACAGAAACTCAAAACAAGGTAAATCTGAGAAGGTCTACATCAAGACATAAAATAAGACATATGATAACTAAAATGTTTAGAGTTAAACCTAAAGAGAATTTTAAAAGCAGCAAGAAAAAATCAACTAGTTACATACATACATAACTCCATAGAGTTATGCTTATTTTTCAGCAGGAACTTTTTGGCTGCAGGGGAGTGGTATGATACATTCAAAGTTCTGAAAGGAAAGAAGCTACAACCAAGAATTGTGTACTTAGCAAGGTTATCACTCAGAGTTTAGTTACAAAGAGTTTCCTAGACAAAAGTTAGAGGAGTTCATCACCACTAAATTGGACTTAGAAGAAATGGTGAAGGGTCTTCTTTAAGTGTAAAAGAAAAGGCCATAACTAGAATTAAGAAAATCATGAAAGGAAAAAATTTCATTGATAAAAGGAAACATATAGTAAAGGTAGTAGATCTATCATAAAACTAGATGAAGATAAAAGACAAAAGCAGTAAAAATCATATCTAAAAAATTAGTTTGGGAATTCACAAAATAAAAAGATGCAAAATATATAAAATGTGGAGGAAAGGAATAAAACTGGTGTCTTTAGAATATGTTTGAATTTAAGTGACCATGAGCTTAATATAGATTGCTATATACTGAGGGTGTTATATGTGAACCTTCTGGTAAGCACAAACCAAAAACCTATAATACATACACAGAAAATAAAGAGAAAGGAATCCAAGTATTACACTAAAGTCATCAAATCACAAGGGAAGAGAGGAAGAAAGGAACAGAGAACTACAAAAATAACCACAAAACAAGTAACAAATGGAAAGAAGTACATACCTACCAATTATTACTTTAAAAGTATACAAGTAAGTTCTCCAATAAAAAAACATGGGCGGGGGGGTTGCTGAGTGAAGAAAAAAAAATGACCCATTTATATTCTGCCTGCAAGAGACTCACTTCAGACCTAAAGACATAAACAGACTGAAAATGAATGGATGGAAAAAAGATATACTATGAAAATGGAAGCGAATAAAAAGCCAGGGTAGAAGTACTTGTATCAGACAAAATAGACTTTAAAACAAAAATTGTAACAAGAGACCAAGGCCTGGGGCACCTGGGTGGCTCAGTTGGTTAAGCGTCCGACTTTGGTTTACGTCATGATCTCGTGGTTTGTGAGTTTGAGCCCCGCGTCGGGCTCTGTGCTGACAGCTCAGAACCTGGAGCCTGCTTCGGATTCTGTGTCTCCCTGTCTCTCTGCCCCTCCCTGGGTTGTGCTCTGTCTCTGTCTCTCAAAAATGAATAAATGTAAAAAAAAAAATAAAAATTAAAAAAAAAAAAAGAGACCAAGGCCTTACAAAATGATAAAAGGATCAATCCAACAAGAAGATATAACAATTATAAATATCTATGCACCTAACACAGGAGCACCTAAATACATAAAGCAAGTATTAACAGATGTAAAGGAAAAAACTGACAGTAATACAATAATGGTAGAGGACTTTAATACCCCACTTACATCAATGGATATATCATCCAGACATAAAATCAATAAACAGTGACTTTGAAAGACAGATGAGACCAGATTGACTTAACAGAAGCATACAGAATATTTCATCCAAAACCAGCAGAATTCACATTTTTTTTTCAAGTGCACATGGAACATTATCCAAGATCAATCACATGTTAGGCTATAAAACAAGTCTCAATAAATTCAAGAAGATTGAAATCCTGTCAAACACCTTTTCCAACCACAAGAGTATAAAACTAGAAATCAATAAAAAAAAAAAAACTGGAAAAACACAAACATCGTGGCTAAACAACATCCTACCAGTGAGCAAATGAAAAATCAAAGAGGAAATAAAAGAAATACCTGGAGATAAATGAAAATGGAAACACCATGGATCCAAACCTTTGGGACAGAGCAAAAACAGTTCCAAGAGGGAAGTTTAGTTTTAAAAATATTTGTTTGTTTATTTATTCATTTATTTATTTTTTTTGGGGGGGGGAGAGAGAGAGAGAGAGAGAGAGAGAGAGAGAGAGAGAGAGAGAGAAGGAGTGGGGGAGGGGCAGGGAGAAAGGGAGAGAGAGAATCTTAAGCATTGAGCATGGAGCCCAACACAAGACTCAATCTCATGACCCAGTAATTATGACCCGAGCCAAAATCAAAAGTCAGACAGTGAACTGACTGAGCCCCCAAAGAGCCTCCAGGTGCCCCCAAAGAGGGAAGTTAATAGTGATGCAGTGATGCAAGAAACAAGAAAAATCTCAAACAATCTAACTTTATATCTAAAGGGACTAAAAAAAGAAGAGCAAACAAAGGCCACATTTAGAAAGGAAGGAAATAATAAAGATCAGAGTGCAAAGAAATGAAGTGGAAACTAAAAAATAATAGAAAAGATTAATGAAGAGCTGGTTCTTTGAATAGCCAGACTCATCATGTAAAAAGGATGTCTTATAAGTAAAATTTAAAAATGAAAGAATGGTAACAACCAGCATCATAGAAATACAAAAGATTATGAGACTACCATGAAAAATTATATGCCAACAAGTAAGACAGCTGAAATGAAATGGAGAAATTCCTAAAAAACATACAATATTTAAAACCTGTATCAGGAAGAAATAGAAAACCTGAGCAGACTGATTACTAGTGACTAAATTGAATTGGTAATCATAGACGTCTCAGCAGACAAAGTCCAGGACCTGATGGCTTCACAGGTGAATTCTACCAAATATTTAAAGAAGAGTGAATACCTATCCTTTTCAAACTATTCCAAAAATCAAGAGAAAGAGAAGCTTTCAAATTCATTCTAAAAGGTCAGCATTACCCTGATAGCAAAACCAGAGAAGGACACTACAAAGGAAGAAAATTACAGCCCAGTATACCTTGATGAACGTTGACACAAAAATCCTCAACAAAATATTAGGAAATAAAATTTAGCAGTACATCAAATGAATCATTCACTGGGGCAGCTGGGTGGCTTAGTTAAGAGTCCCGAGTCTTGATCTCTGCTCAGGTCATGGTCTCATGGTTTGTGAGATTGAATTCTGCGTTGGGCTTTGTGCTGTCAGAACTTGGGATTCTTTCTCTGCACTCCCCCCACCCTGCTCCCCCAGGCCCTCAAAATTATTAAATAACTTAAAAAAAAAAAAAAAGGAATCACTCACCCTGATCAAGTTGGGAGTTGTGTGGCTGCAAGGATGGTCCATTATCCCCAAGTTAAATCCGTGTGATAAACCACATTTACAAAATGAAGGGTAAAAAAATCAGTTGATCATCTGAATAGATACAGAAAAAGCTTTTGACAGAATCTCACAATTGTTCATGATAAAAATTCTCAACAAAATGAGTTTAGAGGGAACAAATCTCAATGTAATAAAGCCTATATATAAAAACCCATAGCTAACATCATACTGAACGACGAATAACTGAAAGCTTTTCCCTTAAGGTCAGGAACAAGACAAGGATGTACACTCTTGCCACTTTCATGTAACATTATCTTGGATGTCCTAGCTGCAGCAATCAGAAATAAAGCAGAAAGAAATGAAATTTCCCCAAATTTGTAAGGAAAAAATAAAACTTACTATTTGTAGATAACATGATACCACATATAGAAAATTTTAAAGACTACACCAAAAAATTACCAGTTCTAAGAAGTGAATTCTGTAAAATGGAAGGATACAAAATTAATAGGAATCTGTTGTGTTTATATACATTAAATAATTTCATTTGTAATTACATCAAAAAGAATAAAATACCTAGGAAGGTGAAAGACCAATAATCCGAAAACCATAAGACATTGATGATGAAGATGACACAAACAAATGAAAAGATGTATACCATGTTCATGGATTGGAAGAATTAATATTGTTAAAATGTGCATGCACCCAAAGCAATCTACAGATTGAATGCAATCTCTGTTGAAATACCAAGAGTAGTTTTCACAGAACTGGAACAAATAATCCTAAAACTTTTTTAGAACCACAAAAGGTCTTGAATGTTGAAAGCAATTTTGAGAAAGAAAAACAAATCTGGAGGTATCACAATCCCAGATTTCAAGCTATACTACAGAACTATAATAATCAAAACAGTATGGTGCTGGCACAAAAAATTGACACATACACCAATGGAACAGAAAAGAGAGCCCAGAAATAAACCCATGCTTATATGGTCAATTAATCTATGAAAAAAGAGGCAAGAATATATACAATGGGGAAAAGATAGTCTTTTTAATAAGTGGTGCTGAGAAATCTGGACAGCTACATGCTAAAGAATGAAATTGGATCAGTTTCTAACATCATACACAAAAATAAACTCAAAATGGATTAAAGTTCCAAATGTGCTACGTGAGACTGTAAAACCCCTTAAAGAAAACATAGGCAGTAATGTTTTGGACACTGGCCTTAGAAACATCTGTTGGATAATTCTCCTCAGGCAAGGGTAACAAAAGCAAAAATAAACTATTTGGACTACATCAATACAAAAAGATTTTATTTTATTTTATTTTATTTTATTTTATTTTGTTTTGTTTTATTTTATTTTATTTTATTTTATTTTATTTTATTTTATTTTTATTTTTATCTATTTTTTTTTTTTAGCAAAAGAAATCATTAACAAAATGAAAGGTGTTGTACTGAATGGGGGAAGATATTTGCAAATGGTGTAGCTGAAAAGGGATTAGTATCCAAAATAGGTGAGGGACTCCTACAGCTCACTACTGCAAGCTGATTAAAAATGGATAGAGGACCTGAATAGATTTTTTTTTTGAAGAAGACATACAGATGGCTAACAGTCACATGAAAAGATGCCCAATATCACCAATCATCAGGGAAATGCAAATCAAAACCACAGTGAGATATCACTTCACAGCAGTCAGAACGGCTATTATCAAACAGAGAAAAAATTAAATGTTGGCAGTGGTGTGGATAAAAGGGAAATTAAGTGCATTATTAGTGCGAATATAAATTGGTGCAGGCACTGTGGAAAAGAAAATTAAATTCACACAATTAAAAATAGAAATATCCGAGGAGCCTGTGTGGCTCAGTCGGTTAGGCGTCTGACTCTTCATTTTGGCTCAGGTCATGATCTCACTATTTGTGAGTTCAGGCTCTGTGCTGACAGTGTAGATCCTGCTTGGGATTCCCTCCCTCTCCTCTCTCTCTGCCCCTCCCTCATCTCTCTGTTAAAATAAAAATAAATTAAAAAAATAGAACTATCATATGATACAGTAATTCCACTTCTGGATATTTACCTAAATAACAAAATATCTAACTGAAAAGATATATGCACTTCTATGTTTATTTCAGCATTATTTATAATAGCCAAGATATGGAATGAATGTAAATGTTCTTTGGTAGGTGAATGGATAAAGAAAATGTGATACATATCTGTGCATATGCGTCTAAAGGAATTTCACTCAGCTGTAATAGTGAGTGATTTCTTGTCATTCATGACAGTGGATGGATCTAGAGGGTATTATGCTTCAGTGAAATAAGTTAGAGAAATGCCACATGATTTCACTTATATGTGGAATTTAAATACCAAAACAAATGAACAAAAAACAGAAACAGACTCATAAATACAGAGAGCAAACTGGTAGTTGCCAGAGGGGATGGGGTTGGGAGATGTCTGAAATAGATGAAGGGGATTAAGAGATACAAACCTCTAGTTATAAAATAAACATATAACAAGGATTAAAAATACAATATAGGGGATATAGTCAATAATATTGTAATAACATTATATGGTGACAGGTGTAACTTCATTTATTGTGGTGAGCATTGTGTGACGTACAGAATTGTCAGATCACTTGAAATTAATATAACATTGTATGTCAATTTGTTTCTTCAGTAAAAAAAAAAAAAAGATTGTCAGGATGGGTCAAAAACCAAGATCCAAGTATATATGTTCTATAAGAAACCCATTTTAAACATAAAGACCCATACTTATTAAAAGTAAATGGATGGGAGAGCACAGGGAGTAATTTTTTTTTTACATTGGCCATACCAACATTTTTCTAGATCGGTCTCCTGAGGCAAGGGAAACAAAAGAAGAAATAAACTATTGGTACTACATTAAGATAAAAAGCTTCTGCACAGCAAAGGAAGCAGTCAACAGAATTAAAAGACAACCTACTGAATGGGAGAAGATATATGCCAATGACATATCTGAGAAAGGGTTAGTATCCAAAATATATATAGAACTTAACACCCAGAAAACGAATACTCCAGTTTAAAAATGGGCAGAAGATATGAATAGACATTTCTCTAAGGAAGGCATACAGATGACCAACAGACACATGAAGAGATGCTCAGGTTCACTAATATTCGGGAAACTGCAAATTAAAACCACATTGAGATACCACTCACAGCTGTCAGAATGGCTAAAATCAGGGGCACGTGGGTACTCAGTCATTTGAGTGTCTGACTTTGGCTCAGGTCATGATTTTGTGGTTCATGATTTTGGACCCCATGTCGGGTTTGCTGTTCTCAGCACAGAACCTGCTTCAGATTTTCTGTCCCCTCTCTCTCCCTTCCTCTCCCCCCCCACCCTCTTTCTCTAAAATAAATAAACATTGAAAAAAATGGCTAAAATAAAAAATGCAAGCAACAAATGTTGGTGAGGTTTTGGAGAAAAAGGAACCCTTGTACACTGTTGTTGGGAATGCAGACTAAAGAATCCACTGTTAAAAACAGTATGGAGGTACTTGAAAAAGTTAAAAATAGATTTATCATATGATCCAGTAATTGTGCTCCTGGATAGTTGTCCAAAGATTATGAAAACACCAATACGAAAATATACGTGCACCCTTATGTTTATTACAGCATTATTTACAATGGCCAAATTATGGAAGCCACCCAAGTTTCCACTGATAAATGAATGGATAAAGAAGAAGTGGTATATATATACATATACATATACATATACATATACATATACATATACATATACATATACAATAATATAGTATTACCCAGTCATAAAAAAAAATAATAATGTGGTAATAATGGAGTATTACCCAGTCATAAAAAAGAATGAAACCTTGCCATTTGCAACAACATGGATGAATCTAGAGGGTTTAATACTAAGTGAAATAAGTCAGTAAGAAGAAGACAAATGCCATATGATTTCATTCATATGTGGAATTTAAGAAAAAATGAACAAAGGAAAATGAGACAAACCAAAAAACAGACTCTTAAATATAGAGAACAAATTGCTGGTTATCAGAGGGGAAGTGGGTGAGGGAATGAGTGAAATAGGTGAAGAGGATTAAGACTACACTTATTATGATGAGCCCTGAGTAATGTATAGAATTGTTGAATCACTATATTGTATACCTGAAACTAATATAACATTGTATGTTTGTCATACTGAAATTTAAAAGTGAATAAATAAATTAAATTATATTTAATTAAAATAAGTAAAATGGATGGAGTAAAATATACCACACAGATACTAATCAAAAAAAGGAGTAGTTGTATTAATTTCAGACAGAGTAGACTTCAAAACAAGGAATAGTAGCAGGGATAAAGAAGGGTGTTACTCAAGTTCAGAAGCGTTAGTTCCCCAAGAAGATAGAACATTTCTTAACAGGTATTTGCCCAACAAAAGAGCGCTCATCTATGTGGTGCAAAAGCTCATACTACTGCAAGGAGGAATAGATTAATCTATTTTTAGAGTTGGAGAAATATACAGATCCATCAAAGGAAATCAGGACATAACGGAACTTAACAACACCATCAATCAACTGAATATAATTGACCTTCATAGACTGCCTCATCCAACAACAGCAAAATACACGTTCTTCTCAAGTTCTCTTGGAATATTCACCAACAGAGATCCCATATTAGGATATAAAACAAGCCTGAACAAATTTAAAAGTAGTAATCTGACAGTGTTTGTTGTAAGAACACATTGGAATTAAACTCAAAATCAATGAAAAATAATCTTAAAATATGTGGAGATTAAACCACACACTTCTAAGTAACTCATCAGTCAAAGAAGAAATCTCAATAGACATTTAAAAATATTTTGAATTAGGGGTGACTGGGGGGTGCAGTTGGTTAAGGGTCTGATTCTTGATCTTGGCTCAGGTCACGATCTCATGGTTTTTGAGTTCAAGCCCTACATTGGGCTCTGTGCTGATGGTGTAGATCCTGCTTGGAATTCTGTCTCTCCTCTCTGCCCCTCCCCTGCTTGTGTGTTCTTGCTCGCTCTCTGTCTAAAATAAATAAATATTAAAAATATTTTGAATAAAAATGAAAACAGAAGTTTCAAAATTTTTGCAGTGCAGCAAAAGCCTACATACAGGGAAACTTATAGCATTGAATGCATACATTAAAAAAGAAGAAAGATATTAAATCAATTATATGAGTTTCTGTGTTGAAAAAGAAGAGAAAATTAATTGCACAGTTAGCAGAGGAAAAGCAATAATAAGAAACCAGTGGAATTCTAAACAAGGAATTAATAGCGCAAATCATTGAAACCAAAAGCTGTTTCTTTAAAAAGATCAATAAAATCCCAAGAGCCCAACCAGGCCAACTGAGAAAAAAATGAGTGAAAACACAAATTACTAATAACAGAAATGAAAGAGGGGACATCACTACAGATCCCACGAACATTAAAAGGATAATAAAGGAACACTATGAACAACGCTATGCCCATTAATTTTATAATCTAGATGAAATGGACCAATTTCTTGAAAGACAGAAGCTGCCAAAGCACACAAAATGCACATGAATAGGCTTGTATCTATTAAAGAAATTGAATCAATAGTTGATATTGCTCTAAAAAAGAAACAGCCAGGCCCAGATCATTTCTCTGGTGAATTCTATTGTGCATTTAAGGAAGAAATTATCCCCCCACCTTTTTTTTTTTTTTTTTTTTACAATCTCTAATAGGATGGAAGCAGAGGGAATACTTTTTAAGAGGTCAGCATTGCCGTGATAACTAAAATCAGTCAAAGACATTATGAGAGAAGAAAATTACAGACCAGTATCTGTCATGAACATAGATGCAGATATTCTCAATAAAATACTGACAAACCAAATCCATCAATATGTATAAAGAATTATACAGCACAGTCAAGTGAGATACGTCTCAGGTTTGCAATGTTGGTCCACAATACAAAAAATAATGGGCTAAAAAAGAAAAATTACATCTGCACTAGCATGTCAGTAAATGCAGAAAAAGCATTTGACAAAATCTAACATTCATGATAAAAATTGTCAGTAAACTGGAAATTTCCTCAGCTTGAAAAAGAGTATAAAAAACCTACAGCTAACATACTCAGTTGTGAGTAACCGGAGGTCTTGCAGTAAGTACAGGACAAATCAAGGATGTTACCCTTTCATTGCTCCTTTACAACATCCTTCTGGAAATTCCTAGTCAACGAAATAAGACAAAATAAAGAAATAAAAAGGATTCACATTTGGAAGAGAGAAATAAAGCTCTTTGTTAACAGATGACATGATCCGCTATGTAGGAAATCTGAAAGAAGTGACAAAAACCTCTTGGAACTAATAGGCAACTATAGCAAGGTTGTAGGATACAAAGTTGATATAGAAAAGTCCGCTGCTTTTTTACATATCAGCAATTAGTAAGTGGAATTTGAAATTAAAAACACAATACTGGGGTGCCTGGGTGGCTCAGTCGGTTACGTGTGCAACTCTTGGTTTTGGCTCAGGTCGTGATCTCACAGTTTGTGGGTTCAGGTCCCACCTTGGGCTGACAGTGTGGAGCCTCCTTGGAACTCTCTCTCTCTCTCTTCCTCTCTCTCTGCTTCTCCCCTGCTTGCTCTCTCTTAAAATAAGTAAGTAAACAAAAAATATAATACCATATCATTTATATTGGTACTCCCAAAATTGTTAGGTATAAATCAAACAAAATATGTATATCTGTATGGAGAAAACTACAAAACTTTGTTTAGTGAAATGAAAAGAAACAAAATAGGGGTGCCTGGGTGGCTCAGTCGGTTAAGCATCCGACTTCGGCTCAGGTCATGATCTCACAGTTTGTGAGTTCGAGCCCCACGTCAAGCTCTGTGCTGACAGCTCAGAGCCCGGAGCCTGTTTCAGATTCTGTGTCTCCCTCTCTGTCTCTCGCCCTCCCCCACTCATGCTCTGTCTCTCTCGCTCAAAAATAAACATAAAAAAAAAAAAAAGAAAAGAAGTGGAGAAATATTCCACATTGTAAGGATAAGAAGACTCAATATTGTGAAGATGTCAGTTCTTTCAGGTTGATCTATAAATTCAAGGCAATATCAGTCAAAACTCCAGCAAGTTATTTTGTGGATATCAATAAACTGATTCTAAACTTTAGAGATATAAAAGATTCAGAATAGCCAATGCCTTATTGTGGAATTACAAAGTTGGAGGACTGATGCTACCCACCTTCAAGACTTATAAAGCTATAGCAATTAAGTCAATGTATTACTGGCAAAATAATAGATGAATATATCAGTGGAAACAGACTGGGGAGCCCTGAAATAGACTTGCATAAAAAACAGTCAACTGCTCTTTGACAGAGGAGCAAAGGCAATACAATGGAACAAAGACAGTCTTTTCAACCGGTGGTGCTGTAGCAGTTGGACTTCAGAGGAAAAAGGGAATGGTCTAGACACAGACCTTACACATGCTACAAAAATTAGCTCAAAATGGTCAATAGACGTAAGTGTAAAACACAAGACTGTAGGACTCCTAGAAGATAGCACAGGAGTAAATCTACAATACAGTGGTACGATTCATGAAACAAATACTTGATAAACTGGACTTCATTAAAATTTAAAACATCTGGTTTGCAAAAGACAACGTCAAGAGAACGAACTGACAAAATACAGACTAGGAGAAAATATTTGCATAATTACAGACTGGGAGAAAATATCTGCAAAAGATCATATTTACATATGATAAAAGACTGCTACCCAAATATTCAAAGAACTCTTAAAATTTAACAATAAGAACACAACCTGATTAAAAAATAGGTAAAGATCTTGACAGGCATCTCACCAAAGAAGATACTCAGATGTCAGATACGCATGCAGGAAGATACCCCACCATCATATGCTATCCCAGAAGCACAAATTAAAATAACAGATATTATGAGATAACAAACAGTGAAATAAAATAACACTATATCTCTATTAGAAAGGCCAAGATCCAGAACATTGAAAACACCATACTCTGGTGAGGATGTGGGGCAACAGAAACTTATTTACTGCTGGTGGGAGTGCAACATGAAACAGCCAGTTTGGAAGACAGTTTGACAGTTTCTTACAAACTTATCATACTCTTACCATATCATCCAGTAATCATACTGCTTTCTATTTACCCAAGGGAGTTAGAAACTTAGGTTCACAGAAACAGGACAAGGCTAATCCAAGAAGCCAAAGATTCGAAGAGGCCACGTCAGTCTTCCTGGGCCTGACTGGCACTCTCAGATCACCGAGTTGGATTCGAACCACCGACAAATCCTCAGCGAGCCAGGTGAGTCCGTCAGTCAAAGACATAAGTCAAGCAAAGCACAGAGTCCTTGCTGGGTGCGCTCCCGTCCAAGCCATTACGGCGTGAATACGGAAGAGAAGTCGTGGTTTCTGCCCACGCACAGCTTCTAATTCTGACGGTCAAACCACAGATACCCAGAGAAGCTGTGGTTTCTGACTTTAAGTTGCCTTTGGGTTTCCCAGACAGGAAAACCTGAATAAGCATAAAAGACTGAGGTTACCAGAATAACGCACGTAGAGCCTTGCAAATGCTGATTGCTGGGTCAAACCCTTAGATCACCCTGACATTGGCTAAGAGGCCAGTATTCATGTTTGGTTGGAATTTTATTTGTATTCAGAGGATAGAGCCCTAGCCACACACACACACACAGGTGCACAAAACTGGGGGAAACGTCCACACCACCATATCTGCTGTGGATGTTTATAGCAGCTTTGTTCATAATTGCCAAAAGTTAAAGGAAACCACAATGTCCTTCAGTAGGTGAACAGAGAAATAAATTCTAGTAGTGCCGGACAGTGGAGTATTATTCAGCACTGAAAAGAAATTAGGTACCAAGCCATCACAAAGATATGGAGGTAATGTACATGCATATCACAAAATGAGAGAAGACAGCCTGAAAGGCTACATAGTATAATTCTAACCATATCACCTTCTGGAAAAGACAAAACTTCTCAGGCAGAGTAAAAAGCAGTGGTTACCAGGGGTTGGATTGTGGAGAGGGATGAATAGTCAGAGCAGAAGTCTTCTAGGGCAGTGAAAAATATTCTGTATGATATTATAATGATGGATACATATTAGTATACATTTGTTCAGACCCATAGTATGTACAACATCAAGAGTGAACTCTAATGTAAACTATGGACTTTGGATGATTATGATGTATTAGTGTAGGTTCATCAATTTTGACTGAGAAATCACTGGGGAGGGGGATGTTGATAATGAGAAGGCTCTGAATGTGGGGTGGTGGGGAGTATATGGGCATTCCTTCTGTCTTCCTCTCGGTTTTGCCATGAGCTTCAAGCTGCTCTAAAAATCAGTTATAGAATATAATATAAAAATAGAATATAATATAAAAATCATTATAGCATCATTATAGAAAATAATACAAAAGTCAAAACAATCCGAAAAAAAAATCCAAAAAAAAAAAAATCCAAAAGGTAATTATCTCTCAGGATATTTTTCCTGAATATTTCCATATTATAATATTGCTCAAAAATAGATATATGTTATTTTCCAGTTTACCCAGAAGAAAGTATATGTGATGGATGTATAGTGAAAGCAAGCCATACGTTTTCCACCCTCCCTCCTTCCTTTTGACCTGATAAACCAGGTTTAGCAAGGTTCTCCTCTGAAACGGCTACGGGCACCTCCAAGTGTTTACTTTCTCTCACCAGTCACACCCATTGTTCCAGATGGCTTAATTTTGTTTAATGCCTTCATCTTCTCCTTAACCATAGATCTTTTTCTCATATCTTTCACATTCCTCTCTATATATTGTGTATGTCAACATACAAGGGCACTTGGGTGGCTCAGTCAGTTAAGCGTCTGACTTGAGCTCAGGTCATGATCTCATGGTTTGTGGGTCTGAGCCCCGTGTCGGGCTCTGTGCGGACAGCTCAGGGCCTGGAGCCTGCTTCCGATTCTGTGTCTCCCTCTCTCTGCCCCTCCCTGGCTTGTGCTCTCTCTCTGTCTCTCAAAAATGAATAAATGTTGAAGAAAGAATAAAAGCTGTCATGCTTGCAATGTGCATGGCAGGGCAGTAGAAACAGAGCTGTTGGTATTTAGTGTGGTTTAAGAAGAGGAGCAGGGTTTTGGTGATAAGAGGTTTTTTTTTTTTGGTCAATTCTGGTGGATGAAGTTATCAGGGATACGTGGGCAGAGATGCAGGAGGAAAAATGAGGGGAATCAGATGCTTACCCATGCTGGGTGTGGATCAGCAGCTGGTGTTTCTGTCCAGAGGTCCGTCTTGGATGATCTTTCATGTGCCCTTCCCTTGAATGATTTGTCTTTGAGGAGACAAAATGCATTTTGATAATACTGTTTTATGTATGAAGGTGACAGTACTAGGCCTTAAGGTTTGTGACTTCTTACAGTCATGTCCCCCATGACTAGTGATACGTGTTCTCAAGGTACTCAGTGCTAAATGAGGGTTGGCTGTGGACTAGCAGTTTTTTCTGTGTATATGGTCTTTGTTATAAACATTATCATTGGACTAAGCTATCTGAGCCATTCATCCAGTTACTAAATATTGAGCACCTGTTGTTACGTGCTTTGTCCTGTGTGATGAAATACACACAGGGATGTGGATGGGGTAAGAGCACACGAGTACTGCACTAAATATAGCTCAGTGACACAGTCACCTTGTGAGTGGAGGACTCCAGCATGTCTTTCTTTAGTTTATCTTTGAAGTTTAAATATTTAGGGTTGTCAGACTTTATGGCAGGTGCATCTTGGGGAAGACTGATGTACTTTGGAAAATTTATTGTAGGATGCATTTTATTTTATTTTTTTTAAAATTTTTTTCAACGTTTATTTATTTTTTTGGGGACAGAGAGAGACAGAGCATGAACGGGGGAGGGGCAGAGAGAGAGGGAGACACAGAATCGGAAACAGGCTCCAGGCTCTGAGCCATCAGCCCAGAGCCTGACACGGGGCTCGAACTCACGGACCGCGAGATCGTGACCTGGCTGAAGTCGGACGCTTAACCGACTGCGCCACCCAGGCGCCCCTGTAGGATGCATTTTAAAAGCCTTTCCTATTTTTACTTGTCTCTTCATCTCAGAATTGCTCCGCTGAGGGGAAAACATGACCGTAAACATCAATTTAAAGTTTTTAGGAGTAATACATTATTAAGTACACGCTAATCATTTTGCTTGCTGTCTGTAATCTTCGCAGCACAATTGTACTGCTTTGATAAGTTTGTAACTCACTTTCGTTTCTGTTTTTGCTTGCCTTTCTCCACATCATGAATCTTTCTCCTATACCTGATAGCATCTTTGTTACTTCTTTTTTTTTTTTAGTCTGGGTGTGTTTAATGCCTTCTATTCTTGGGCTATATTTATCACCTTTTACTAGTAATTGTTTTCCTATATCGCATGCTTCATTAAAACCTTGGGTGTTTTATACGTGGATCTCCATGTTGCTGAAATAAATTAGACCTTCCTTTATCACTATTTTTTCAAACAAATTTATGTAAAACAAGAACTACCAACTTTTTCTTTGAATTTTTATTTATTTTTTTTGTGCTATACATTTTTTTAATATGAAATTTATTGTCAAATTGGTTTCCATGCAACACCCAGTGCTCATCCCAAAAGGTGCCTTCCTCAATACCCATCACTCACCCCCCCACCCCCCATCAACCCTCAGTTTGTTTTCAGTATTTAAGAGTCTCTTCTGCTTTGAACTACCAACTTTTAAATTAAATAATTTGGTGGATTACAGTTCTGCACTTTTGACTCAGTTTGTTGTAACATAATACTGTATGTGTGTAAATATGTTTGTGTATGTGTATTTTGTCCTAACTTTTACAGATCATGGATAAATCATCTTGATATTTTGACCATGTTCTAAAACGCAGCATCATGACAGCATTTATTTCATGTGATACATTAGATTTTGCTGCCTACCATTTCAAGGATAAAATATTTTTATTTTTTTAATTTTTAAAATGTTTTATTGTTGAGAGAGAGAGAGAGAATGAGCATGAGCGGGGGAGGAGGGGCAGAGAGAGAGAGAGAGAGACAGAATCTGAAGCAGGCTCCAGGCTCCCAGCTGTCAGCACAGAGCCCAACGCGGGGCTAGAAAACTCACAAACTATGAGATCAAGACCTGAGCTGAAGTCAGATGCTCAACTGACTGAGCCACCCAGGCACCCCAAGGAGAATATATTTTTAAACCAAAGAGGCTTCCTATCCAAAATATTTGCCTGTAATTCAGTTTCAGGTATGGCTACGTTTTGTACTTTTTAATGAAATGAGAATCACCTAGAGATCTTACTGAGATGCTTATTCTGGATTCAGTAGGTCTGATGTGTTGTCAGGCACCCAAATGAAGCCAGGCTGCTGGTACCGGTTGTTGTTGCCTTCTGTCATTTTGGGAGGAGGATATTCTCAGGAGGGCTCCTTTCAGTGATTCCTGGGATCTTCTCGCTCGCTCAGATGCCCACCCAGCTGGTCGAACTTGCTGTGAAGAGAGATCACTTTGGTGATTGCTTTGGTATCTTTCATGCCTGTGAGGCTCCTTTGCCTTCCTCTGCACTGCCATCTTTCCTGGGGAAAGGGGAGGAGGGCAGGGCCCCTTGCTTGGGAAGAGGACCCATAGCCTGGAGTTGTTTATTGAGCTGACTTGTGGTCTAAGAATGCTAGGAACTGTGTTTGTAGTTATGATCTATATAGAAGCGGATTTTTATTTTAGCTGGGAGACATAGTCTTAGCATGATAAGTGCAAATAAAATTTAATCAGTCTAGTAATGTTAAGTGTACTAGAAGCAGTTTCACTGAAAAGAATACTTCAGTAAAGTTTTTGAAAAGTGAGTATGAGGAATTTCTTTTTCTAAAACGACGACAGTTACTCCCTAGCCATTGTTGGCAGCTAATATTTCTGAGTATTGGATTTTTTTTTAAAGGATGTTTATTCTGTGTGTGCACATATTTTCACTTATGAACTTTTATAAACTTTAAAATCTGTATAAATAAGCAGATGGGAAAAACATGGTGGTGCATACTTTTTTTCCTCCTAGCACACTCAGTCAGTAAGTAGTATGCATGATTACCAGGTTAGACTTTTGAGGTTGCCCTTAAACCAAGGATTTTTAACATAAAATTTTGAAAACTGTATTATGTTCGTTGGGGTATTTACCTGAATGAAGGTAGAGACTATTTTACTTTTATCTCTGAGACAGTACTAAGTTTGAGAGGCACGAAGGGCTAACTTTAGACTATTCTAGCAGTTGCCTCTTGACATTTAGGAGAACCATTTTGGAAGAATTTGCTGTGATTCTCTTTTAAAGGTCTCACGCATTACTGGTCTTGGAGGTCTAGTCGAAAGTACTTATATATGTAAATGCATTTATTCATTTTGCAGGCATTTATTCACTGTGTAAAATATGCAAGGCAGTGTGAGAGATACTGCTGGCCAGGTGCAGCTCCCTTTCCAGGAAGTCCTCATTGCCTTTAGTACATGTCTCAGTGAGTTCACTGGTCTTCTTCATGGTGGGACAGAATCTTTAAGTCTTCTGATTTAACTTGATTGCAGTTTGTGTATGATACTCTACACAAAAGCATTGGTAAACTTAGGTCTCTTCCCCGCTTTTTGTCACCAGGCAGTGTCTTTAGTCTCTTCAGTGCTATCCTTGGTTTATTTTGTCATCTGTATCTGCTAAGTTGTTAAAACAGTTTAAATGAGTTATATATCTTCATTTGCATATTAGCATATCCTAGGTTCACAATCTCTTCCAAGGCTTTCATCCTTAACAAAGTTAAGAAATCTATTGGTTCAGATTGCATTGAAACCTTTATTTTAATAGGAAAGCCTTTCCTGGGACTCCCTAAACTAGTGACTGTTTTGTGAATATTCCTATTCATGTGAGATGAAGTTGACTCAGTTCTCTAGCAGCTGTGTAGGGAGAAGGCGAGACAGCTGTCTCAGGAAGTGTGAAGGGTGGAACAGGCTTTATCTCCATTTCTAGAACAGACTGTGAGCCCTGAGGGGTGGGAGTTTGGAATCCGTCCAGGGGGGACATAGCCATTGTGTGGAAGTCCCATTGCTCTCCCTTTCTGGTGGAAGCAAAGGGCTGTATTCACCTTAGAAGTAAAGAATTTTCCTTGTCCAACATTCTCTGTTCTCGTCAGACATTAGAATAGAACTGAACTTGGGGTGCCTGGGTGGCGCAGTCGGTTAAGCGTCCGACTTCAGCCAGGTCACGATCTCGCGGTCCGGGAGTTCAAGCCCCGCGTCAGGCTCTGGGCTGATGGCTCAGAGCCTGGAGCCTGTTCCTGATTCTGTCTCCCTCTCTCTCTGCCCCTCCCCCGTTCATGCTCTGTCTCTCTCTGTCCCAAAAATAAATAAACGTTGAAAAAAAAAATAAAAAAAAAATAAAAAGAATAGAACTGAACTAATCAGAAGAATGTAGCTAATTACGCCATCTCTTGGTTGTCTTGTTTTTGTTGGCTACAGCTTTGTTGAGATATAAATCATATACCATATAGTTTACCTAATTTTTTTAATGTTTTTTATTTTTGAAAAGCGGGGAGGGGTAGAAAGAGAGGGAGACACAGAATCCAAAGCCGGCTCCAGGCTCTTGAGCTGTCAGCACAGAGCCCGATGCGGGGTCTGAACCCATGAACCGTGAGATCATGACCTGAGCCGAAGTCAGATGCTTAACTGACTGAGCCACCAAGGCTCCCCTACCTATTTTTTAAAAATGTTTATTTATTTTGAGAGAGAGAGCGAGCGAGTGTGGGAGAGCGGGAGAAGGGTAGAGAGAGAGGGAGACACAGAATCTGAAGCAGGCTCCAGGCTTCAAGCTGTCAGCACAGAGCCCAATGCAGGGCCTGAACTCACGAAACGTGAGATCGTGACCTGAGCCAAAATCGCATGCTTAACTGACTGAGCCACCCAAGTGCCCCTACCTATTTTTTTTTTTAATGTTTATTTAATTTGAGAGAGAGAGAGAGAGAAAGAAAGAGAGAGAGATTGAGAGCGAGCAAGTGCAGGAGAGAGGGAGAGGGGCAGAGAGAGAGGCAGACACAGAATCTGAAGCAGGCTCCAGGCTCTGAGCTGTCAGCACAGAGCCTGATGTGGGGCTTGAACTCATGAACCACAAGATCATGACCTGAGCCAAAGATGGATGCTTAACTTACAGTTTACCTATTTAAAGTAAACAATTCATTGGTTTTTATTATATTCACAGAGTTGTGAAACCATCACCACAGCTAATTCTAGAACATTTTCATCACCCCAAAAGAAATTTCTAAGTCCATTAGAGGCACTTCCCATTTATCCCAGTCATTGTTGCCACTCCAGGCCTGGACAACTGGTCTACTTTCTTTCTCTGTGGATTTGTTATTCTGGATATTCTGGATATTTCGTATCAGTGGAATCATAGAATATGTGGTATTTTGTGACTGGCTTCTGTCACTTAGCATGATGTTTTCAAGGTTCATCCCTGTTGTAGCATATATCAATACTACCATTTTTTTATGTCTGAATAATTGTCCATTGCATGGATATGCCACATTTTATTTATACATTTATCAGTTGGTAAGCATTGGAGTCTCTCCACTTCTTTGGTGTGAAAATTCATGTACATATTTTTGTGTGGACACATGTTTTCATTTCTCTTAGCTGTGTACCTGGGACTAGAGTTGCTGCGTAATATAGTAATTCTGTATTTAACCTTTTGCAGAACTGCCAGATTGTTTTCAAAAGTGGCTCTTGATCATTTTTAGTAGCCATTTTCCCACCTGTACTTTCACTTTTCCCTGCTTTGATTCAGGCCCTGACACCCCTTCCCTGACTGTTGGAAGAAGCTCATAACTAGGCATTTGGCACAGTGCTTAAGGCTGTAGACTATGGAATTTGAGGAGAACAGTACCTCGGGTGTAACCCTGGAAAATTACTTAATTTCTGTATACCCCACTTTTCTCATCTATAATAGAAATTTGTGTAATGAAAGGATCTACCATGCAAATTCTTATAATTAGCATTAGATAAAATATACGTGTACATGCTTGATTCCAGTAAGTATTCAAAAAATATTAGGTTCTGTTGTCATTTTTTATGGAAAGATTGCTGGTTATCTAATGATTATTGGGCACTTCTTCCTTAATAATAGAATCCCACTTTAATTTGAGGTTGCAGCAAGCTCAGCTAAGGGTCATATGTTCTTACTTAACTTGCATTTAGGTGTGGCCTTGCGACTTCGTTCTGGCCAGCGAGTTATAAGTCGTGTGTGGGATTTTAGGAAGGGTCTTCAGAGGGTGGTTACTGCGGTGGATGGTGTACTTCTCTAGTGTTTACTCCTTCTTGCTGCCTGGATGGAAATGTCTGGAGCTCCAGTAGCCACCGTGGATTCGCTAATGACTATGAGAGGAGCTGGATTCCTGATCATCATGGTGCTGCCATTCCAGCTTGAGAATCCCAATTACGGACTTAGTTTACATGAGAGAAACCACAGAACCCTGTGTGGTCAAACCACTGTAATACTGGGTTTTCTGTTTTCTGTAGCCACGCCTACTTGGAAATTATGTATTATTACTGCCGTCAGTGTTTTCTTAGCTTAGGCCTTTAGGATCTATAGACTACTCATGTCTGGCCCCTTAATGTTTTTACAGTTTTCTCTATTGCTATCCCCTGTGCAGCAGCTGTAAGGATTGCCTTCGGGCTGAAGTCTGTACTTATTAAGTGCTATTCCGTGGTCTCGGATGCCCCCCTCCTTCCCTTTTAACCTCAATCACTTAGCTAATTCTTACTATTCTGTAGTTCTGGTTCACTGGTCATCTTTTATTACCTGGCTTCTGGTAGCCGTTTCTGCTCTTGAAATTTCCTGGAATTTTGTTACATATTTTGGCTATAACTTTTGTCATTTTGCATTAACTGTATTTTAGGAGTAGTATTTGGTGAAATGAGCTTGGCCTCTGAAATCAGATAACGTCTAAAGTTATCCGTCAATACCAGAGTTGGCTCCTTATGGTTCTGTGTCTACCCTAATCTAACTCAACTCCTCACCCTTTTTCAACACTGCACTCCCTGCCCCATCCTCTCTTCCGTATCACCTGGAACATGTTCTGTCATTTTAAAAACCTCCCTATCCTGAAAGTCTCTGAATGTTCCCTTCTCCTTCCTGCTCTAACTGAAACCTGCCTGCCTTCTGAGGACAGTGCTTCTGTCTTTCCAAGTTCTGGTTGTTTTTTCCCTATCCTAACTGTACCTCAGTGTCCAGAGAAACAGAGGGCTCTCTCCCCTTGCTGTTTTTAGATAATTTTTTCTTCTCCCTGAAAATTGCCAGCCACTTTGAAGCATTTGCCATCATACCCCCATGACCTCACCGCCTTCCAGCGATTTCTTCACATCCTGGCTCACTTTTTCTGTCTCCATCGTTACTCCTGGGTGAACGTCCATCCCACACCTGGCCTCTTGATGCCCACTTCTCATGGTCTTTGTCTTTCCCCCAGTTTAGGTGCCTCTTCTTAGGGCCATACCCTAGGACCGTGATGACCAAAAGCTATTACGACTGATACCTCAGTTTACCACTCTTCACCTGCTGCCGTCTTACGGGTCTCTAGCACAGGAGGTGATACCATGTGCTGCTGCTGGTCTGCTTCTGTTGTAGCATCAGCAGTCCTTGAAGGCAAGAACTATGTCTTTTGATCCGTATTTCTCCAGAACTGTCACAGTCCATGGTACAAAGAGTCTTGAGTGATTTTATGGGCCCAGTGAAGTAAAGAGCAGCAACAACAGGAAGGATGTGGCACCCAAAAGATCTTTGTATTAGAAAAAAGATAATTAAAATTTCCCATTGAAAATACCATATAATTTTTAAAAACCATTTGAGTAATGACATTTCAAAAATTGTTTTCTTTCCCATTTTCTCTGGGGGAAAATGCATGATATCATGTATTGCAGTTGGGATTCTCTCCGTTTAGTCAAGGTTGATCAGTTACAAATTTCCGTCTTCTAAAGATTATTGTAAATGAGCTATAAACAGGGAAATTACTTTTTAGTAAAATGGGTTAGCTTACCTAGAAAGAGTTAATTATCTTTTCTCTCCTGTGCTGCAGACTTTTCTCTACCAGCCTAATGAGGGGAGGGGGAACTTGATGCATTAAGATTTTCTCAGCCTTTCTTCTGACCTATGTAGAAAAATAGAAGCGTTCAATACAACCTTATTATATCTGATTCTTTTTTTCTTTTGAGATAAGAGAAAAATGTATACAAGTTTTGTATTATTTGGGTCCAGGTGTTAACTTCTAGAACATTTAAAACTCATGTTGACTGAGAGTTTCCCCAAAAGCACTAGTTTCATTGTTACATTTTATTCATGTTTGGTTGCTTCTAAGCTAAGAAGTAATTACCATTTAATTACATACATGAATATTTCAGTAAATAACGTGTACTGTTTCTGTACTCTCTTCCAATAATGTAGAGTTAACTGTATGAAGAACTTGAAAATAACTGAGAAAAACATTCTAAAGGTTTCTAAAATTCTGAATTTCTAGAATGGCTAAACTTTTAAAAATACTTCTGCTCAACACTGAAGTGTTTCAAATGATATCTAGGAACTTCTTTTGAGAGTTGCTTTAAAAACAAAATCTCTTAGGGGCGCCTGGGTGGCGCAGTCAGTTAGGCATCTGACTTCAGCCAGGTCACGATCTCGTGGTCTGTGAGTTCGAGCCCCGCGTCAGGCTCTGGGCTGATGGCTCAGAGCCTGGAGCCTGTTTCCGATTCTGTGTCTCCCTCTCTCTCTGCCCCTCCCCCGTTCATGCTCTGTCTCTCTCTGTTCCAAAAATAAATAAACGTTGAAAAAAAAAAAACAAAAACAAAATCTCTTAAAGGAATAATAGTAATGTGATGGTACTAAGAAAAATTAGCTCTTTCTATGAATCAAGCACAATGTTGAGAGATTTACATATTTAATTCTCATTACAGCCAAGTCGTGTTGGTACTATTATTCTCTTTTAGTCTCGTGGTTTAGAGGTATTAAATTGCTCAGCATCATACAGCTACTAGGTGGTAAACTAGAATTTGGTTCTAGGCCATATGGTTCCAGTGTCAATGATTTAACCACCCTATTGTATTCTCTTACAGTGTCTAGTTGAGAAATAATACAGACACAGTCTGTGGGAAATTAATTTACAAAGCATGCATCTAATAAGAGATTAAACTCAATAAATTATTAAAAATTAAATTGAGGGGCACCTGGGTGGCTCAGTTAAGTGTCCAGTTCTTGATTTCGGCCCTGGTCATGATCTCATGGTTCATGGATTTGAGCCCTCATCAGGCTCCATGGTAGCCCTCCTCAAAATAAATAAATAAACTTAAAAAACAACAGCAACAACAACTTCAAGTTTCATGTTGTTCTCCAAAAGAGAGAATGAGTTACTTGAGATTTCATTATGCTTGTTTCCAGAGGACTTCAGGAAATTTGTAATTAAAAGTTAAACAAAGTAATAGACCTAATTATAAAATAGAAGGGCAAATTTTTAAGGCAGGTGGAAGGAGAAGATGCTTCTGGGCCTCTGAAATGAAGAGATTACTATA
Organism: Prionailurus viverrinus; assembly: GCF_022837055.1. Lineage (NCBI taxonomy): Eukaryota > Metazoa > Chordata > Mammalia > Carnivora > Felidae > Prionailurus > Prionailurus viverrinus. Next base: position 1,393,144 of record NC_062577.1, read on the forward strand.
ATTAGATAGTGAATTTGGCTTTTGGTTTTCTCACTGTTAAAGCTAAAATACAGTCACAGTGCTGTTGAGATTATTTTTTTTTTAAGTTTCATTTTTTAATAAGAGGAAGATGATGGAGAATTCTTCCTTCGTGACACACTGTTTCCTGGAACCGAAATCAAGGTGACCATCTTTTGCCAGTTTGAAGACTTAGGTCCTAGTCTATTGATGAAAATGTTGATCAGCTATCCTTATACCTTATTTGAAATTCTGCCCATTGGTACTTTGATTTTCATGTTAATGCTCTGTGGTATTTATGCTAACAATGCTTACCTGTTTAAAGGGTATTTGATTTCACTCTTCGGGCAAAATCAGATTTTTTCTTCTTTCTCATATTTTTATTACTTTGGATTTCAGGAAGACTTGGGGAAATTGAACACATCTCTTGACTTACCAGAGTCCTATTACCTGACTAGGCTGAGAGGTTTCCCGTTTAGGAACAGAGATGTTGTCATTAGATCAAATCCCTCTTCAGTGCCTTTTGGTCACAGCTTTCTTCAGTTTACCTTAAACTGCTTTGCCTTAAAAACCAGCTGTAAGTCACCAGTTCTTTGATGCGTATTTATTTTTGAGGGGGGGGAGGGGCAGAGAGAGAGGGAGACACAGAATCTGTCAGCACAGAGCCCGATGCAGGGCTCAAACTCATGAACCATGAGATCGTGACCTAAGTTGAAGTCAGTTGCTGTGCTTTTTTTTTTTTTTTTTCCTCCGTAAGTGCTAATATGAGTTTAAATTGCTTGTGTTTTGCCCAGGAAGGTATGGTGCCTGGGGATCATAGATTTATTGTTTTCTGAAATAATTGACCATTGCATTTTCTTGTTTTGTACTTTGAATATTAGAAGTCTGAAATAAAGTGATAAGGGATGTGGAAAAATGAATCCAAACCAATTCTGCTTTTCTGTGTTATGAGTCTGTATTACTTTGACCACATCTGCTACTTTGTACTAAAAAGTATTTGAGGAGCACCTGGTTGGCTCAGTTGCTTGAGCGTCCTACTCTGATTTCGACTCAGGTCATGATCTCATGGTTGTGATATCTAGCACCGCCTTGGGCTTTGCGCTGACAGCAGAGTGCACTTGGGATTCTCTCTCTCCCTCTCTCTGCCCCTCCCCCACTCATTCTCTCTTTCTTGTTCTCTCTCTCTTTCTCTCTCTAAAATAAATAAACATTAAAAAAACCCCACTATTTGATAGTTAGGTGGACGGTGGATGAGAATCTCTAATTAAAAAAAAAAGCCTTTAGGCCCATACCAACATAATTACCATCTGGAAACAAAAATGGAAGTTTCCTTTTCTGTATTATTATGAATATTTATGTCAAAGAGAATGCTTTCTGTTTAGCATTTTGCAGTGTATTTTATTTGGTCAGAGTAAAAGCAGTTGTACTACCCTTGGAGGGAGTAGCATGACTTTTTATTTGGGATAATCTCCTTTTCATAGTGCAGAATTTCATTTGCTCCAGAAATTTCCATGGGGAAACAGGCAGGTACTTGGGTACATAACACTAACGTTTCTAATGAATCAGGAGTCTGAGATTTTGGAGATGTTTACAAACAAAGATTCTTTAAAGAAATATTATTTCTGTGGTCTCTTTTAAAAATTATATTTAGACTTCACTTATTTTGGGTTTTGCCTTTTAAACAAATGGAGCTCTTTATTCTAAAACAGTCCATATTCCTCATACTCCACAGAGCATCTTTTGTCCTGATTATGTGAAGAAATATTTTCATAGGAATTGTTACTGGAGAATCTTCCTTAAAACTTGTGTTCAGGGAGGGGTACTCCATCAGACATCCTGCGGTCAGCCCTCTTTTTTTAGCAAGCGTGAGTGGTGCCGGCAGGCTCTATCTGATGAAGTCTGCTCTTTCTCTCAGCTCACATTTCTTCTCAAAGCTCATAGTGATCAGCCTTGAAAAAGGACAAAAGTGTGCAAAAGATTGCTGGGCATGGATCTTTAGCCCAGAAGAGGCTGCAAAGACACATGCTGGGTCCTGGGTTGCTTCAGATCGTACAGGGCTGTGCTCCATCCAGATGAGTGGCTTCGGAGGCTGATGGGGTGGCCGGGCTTCCTTGCGGTGCCCGAACCGCCTGGCCAGCAGTGAGTGTGCGGGTGGCCGTTGAAGGAGAGCTTTGACTGCAAGGGACACCAGGAGACACTTGAGGGGTGGAGACATATTGTCTGTGTATGAATGTGTTGTGGATGCGTTGTTTTCTGTGCAGAGTTTAAAATGGATTCTGCAGCTGCCAGGGCTGGGGGAAATTTGAATCACTAGGATTTGTTTTCTATATCCTTCCCAGGAAACTTCTTTTCCTCCACCTGGCAACTGCCCATATTATTTTAGAGCAGAGGTTTGTTTGTTTGTTTGTTTTGTATTTTTTTTAATGTTTATTTATTTTTGAAAGAGAGAGAGACAAGGAGTGTGAGTGGGGGAGAGGCAGAGAGAGAGGAAGACACAGAATCGGAAGCAGTTTGTGCTGACAGCTGAGAGCCTGACACGGGGCTCAAACTCACAGACTGCGAGACCATGACCTGAGCCACCCAGGTGCCCCCTAGGGCAGAGTTTTAAACCCTTCGATAGTTTCCCCCCCTGCTGATAACCAAGGACAGAGAGACATTCCCTTAAATATAACCCTAGTTGTTGGGATTTGAAGGAGCCACTTAATCTCATTTCTTCTTTGATTTTTTAGACACAGTGATTTCTCCTGTATCCATACACAACTTCTAGATTTGTATACTGGAGGAACAAGTAATTTTGCTCTGTTTTTATTTCTTTTCTACATTTCCTTTGCCTGTGCTGTTGGAGAAGCTAATTATGTCCCAGCCTTTACTTGGAAGAGAGGACTTAACTTGTTTTGCTCCATGAACCACTGTATTGGGGCCACTGAGCTACCTGAGAATTTTCTCCGATTTGACACTGTGTTCTACAGCCTGTCACAGTTTGTAAGAATGAGTAATAGGGGATTCCTTGTTGCTTTTTTTGTGGACATAGTGAAAGATAACACTGATTTTGGTGTAAAATAATTTTAATAGCTTCTCCTATTTGGGGTTAGAATGCTATTATTTCTCTCTTGAGTGGAGAGGGGAAAAGAGGTAAATTAATCATTTTCTGTTACTGATATGTTGCTAACCTATTTCCTAGATTACTTTTCATTCAGAAAGTCCATTTGGACTTTGAGCTAATCATTTTGTAAACCGGATGTTTCTGTGATCTGAAAATTCTATATTCATCACTTTTCTGTGCCTCTGAGACTACCGTAATTCACCTAAAACGTGTACAACTTTTGTCATCTTCAAATTTAGTTAATATTTGTTACTGGCACAAGAGAAGCAGAATCAAATAATTTCAGTATTGGAAGGAAACTCCCCTAACTCATTCTCCTTTGCAGTGGTGGAATTTGCTTCACAGGATTCTGTTCTCAGCCTGAGCCCGAGAGAGAAGCAGGACCTCTTCCGGGGCTCAGTGGTTGTCTGATCAAACACACACCACTTTTCTCTTGGATTCATTTGACCTGTTTTTGAAACTTGAGAACTTGTTATTTGATATGTAACCCTGAACATTTAAATAACTCATGTTAAGGAATTTCTTCCACCCATCAAAACAACAATTAAATTATTTAGGTACTTAGAGTAATCTTGCTATTCACTTTGCCAGCATTCTGTGAAAATTCATGAAAGCCTGTGGTTGGTAGCTATGGGAGGGAGAGGACACAGTTTTGCTTGCTAACCTGTTCATCGCTGATCTTCTGAGGTAGCTTGATTCTGCCCATTAATTTTTAAAATCAAGAAGAAACACCTTCTATAGCTGGGGCTTTATATTTGCAAGTAACAGAAATTGCCTTTTTTTAAAAGTTTATTTATTTACCTTGAGAGACAGAGAGAGCAAGTTGGGGATGGGCAGAGAGAGAGGGAGAGAGAGAGTCTTAAGCAGGCTCCACACTGTCAGCACAGAGCCCGATTTGGGACTAGGACTCATGAACTGTGAGATCGTGACCTGAGCCAAAGTGGATGGCTTAACCGACTGAGCCCCCCAGGCGCCCCACCTCTGAATAACTTACACCAGAAAAGGGAGAGGAGGGAAAATCTGAGAAGTCGGGTCTGAGGAGGGCAGCACTCAGGGGAGTCCCAGTGACTTCCTCCTCTGGAAAATTCTGTCCCAGAGCATCCTGTCCCAGTTTTGGCTCCCATTGTCACATTGGCTGGACACACTGGGCGTCTTTTTGCCGCTTGCGGCTTCTTCTGTTTTCAGGCTTATTGGAGGCCCCGTGGCCTTCTTGGTTTTCTCCCACAAATACACTGACTTAAGTCTCAGAGCTGTTAGTGGTTTCCTCTGCCCAGTCACGTTTTGGGTTTGTTGTGATGTTTTCCTGGGTGGCGAGTGATACTCAGGTTGGCTCTCTAACGCGTGCTGTCATTTTGATTGTGGGGAGAGTTAAGGAGATTAGAAAATTATGTCACTGCTACCGTTCCTTCAGAATTTTCTTTTGTCTGTTTTTCAATCTACTGAATCTTGAGTTCCATTCCATTTTGTTTCCAATATTATTTGTTTGGAAACTTTCTCTTAAGTGATTTTGCAAGAAATTTGTTGATGTTATTTGTGCCTCTGGTTTTGCTCGTCCTCTTAGATCACTGTGTTCTATTTCGTATGTTGTATAATTTCCTGCTGATGCTGTCCTTAGTTTTCTGTTATTTTTAAAGTCTTGACTTACATGTTTAGCTCATTTATTTTCAGTTTTTTTAACATAAACATTTAAAGTTATAAATGTTCCTGTAAGTAGTGTGTTCATTTTATCTCAGAAGTTTTGGTATTTTTCCATTATTTAATCAATTTTTGGGATGCCTGGCTGGTTTAGTATTACATGTGACTCTTGATTTCAAGGGGAGTTCCATCCCCTATGACTTGGGTATAGAACCTACTTAAAAAAAAAGTGTGTGTGTTTGTGTGTGTGTGTATACTCTAATTTCATTATAATTCTTTGATCCTTGAATTCTGTAAAAGCATGCTTTTAAATATTCATGCATATGATATTTCACTGGGTTTGTTTTTGTTACTGATTTCTAATTTAATTCCCTTATGGTTGGAGACAGTGATCTATATGATATCGATTCTTTGGGATTTTTGAGATTTGCTTTGCAGTTTACTTTGTGGGACCTTTTGTAAATGGTCAGTGGGTGCTGAACAGGAATATGTGAATGCACATTCATATAAAAGGGATAAGGGTCTGTGTATTGCCTGAGATAGAATAAATTATTGAGCCCCTATTCTTTAAAAAAATTAAAAAAAAAATTTTTTTTTTCAACGTTTATTTATTTTTGGGACAGAGAGAGACAGAGCATGAACGGGGGAAGGGCAGAGAGAGAGGGAGACACAGAATCGGAAACAGGATCCAGGCTCTGAGCCATCAGCCCAGAGCCCGACGCGGGGCTCGAACTCACGGACCGCAAGATCGTGACCTGGCTGAAGTTGGACGCTTAACCGACTGCGCCACCCAGGCGCCCCTAAAAATTTTTTTTAATGTTTATTTATTTTAAAGGAGAGAGAGTGTGTGAATGGGGGTGGGGCTTAACCAACAGAGCCACCCAGGTGCCCTGAACCCCTGTTCTTTATCTACTTGGTTTAGAATTCCTGAAAAAGACTTTGTATCTTTTTATAGCAATAACTAATACTTATATGGTGTTTACTATATTCAAGGCACTATTTTAAGGGCCTTACAGGTATTAACTTATTGTGTCGGTCATTTTTCCTTCAGATCTGTTTCTTGTACTTCATATATTTTGAGACTGGGTACATTTGTCACTAGGTACCTAACACCTGGTGACTGGAGTCTCTTATCATTGAGTATTTACCTTATTTATCTCTAACAAGATCTTTAACTGTAAAGTGCTTCCCCCCCCCCCCCCCCGAAATTGATGTAATTACATAGGCTTTTCCTTTAGTTAATATTTGCTTGGCATATCCATTTCATCCTCCTTTGTGGGTCCTTTTATTTGATGTGTGTCTCTTAACAGCTTATGGGTAGATTTTGGTTTTGTCCAGTTTTACCCAAGAGCAGTAGTCCAGTGTGATAGTCATAGTAAGAGCTTGAAGGCCAGGTTGCTGGGGTTTGCATTGTTGCCTGGGATGTTGATATGTGACAGCCACAATTCTATACTTGGGGATGGCAGGCATTTTGGCTTCCCTTTATTTAGATTTTAACCTCTGCCCTTGTTTTATGCTCCGTACCTGACCCTTGCTGTCCCAGAGGTAAGTACCTGGTATATTTAGGTTCTGATTCTCTTTAGGATTTTGTTTTTACCCTTTCAGTATCACCTGCCATGCACTTTATGGTGTGTCTTCTTAGTTTGCACTATGTTTTTTTTTATCTTTTGAAAAATGTATTGGTGTATCCCCAAAGTAGTCATAATAAGACTGTTTAGGGGCGCCTGGGTGGCGCAGTCGGTTAAGCGTCCGATTTCAGCCAGGTCACGATCTCGCGGTCCGTGAGTTTGAGCCCCGCGTCGGGCTCTGGGCTGATGGCTCAGAGCCTGGAGCCTGTTTCCGATTCTGTGTCTCCCTCTCTCTCTGCCCCTCCCCCGTTCATGCTCTGTCTCTCTCTGTCCCAAAAATAAATAAACGTTGAAAAAGACTGTTTACTTACAGGACTATTTGAAATTAAGTACAAACTATCGATGTAAAAATCTTTGAATAGTACCAGGCCCATTAGAAGTGCTTGGAAGGATTTGTTTTTGTTTTGTCATTGATAGTGAAATTACAGTTTGACTTTTTCATGCTCTTGGCTGCCCTGAAAGTATCCACAATCCTTCCTGCCTTTTATTTGTCACTATTAATTTTATCATCAGGTTCATTTATTTTTTATTTTATAATTCAACCTTTTCTTCATCTTTGCTTTTTTCTTATGCAGGTGATTTGAGGGAGATGTAACTTTGGAGCATCTCAATTCAGCATGTCTAAAGTAGTAACTGGATTTAATGGAATTTTGACATCATTTTCCAGAGGAGGATATTCATAATTAAACTATATGATAGGTTAAGACGTATACAATTTTTTTTATATTTGAAGAGTATAGGATACTTCCATTCCAAGTAGTTACGGGGACTGAATTCTCTATTTCATATGGAGAGATTAAAATCTCTGTGAAGTAAAACTTCCGGTTTCAGTGGGAATCTCTGATTTTAACTGATTTTTTTTTTTTTATTATAAAGGACATTAGTGGTGGTGATGGTTGCACATCAAATGAATATACTTAATGCCATTTTCTAAAAAACAAAATTCAACTGAGTAAACTTTAAAGATTTTATTGGCTTTATTCAGAAGTTCATGAATTGGGTGGGATCCAATGTAGCAGACAGAAAGTAGCCCTGAGATGCTGTACAAAATGAAAGACTTCTGTGGGCAGAAGAGAGCAGTTACAAGGTGAAAAAATGAGTTGGTGGGGCGCCTGGGTGGCGCAGTTGGTTAAGCGTCCGACTACAGCCCGGGTCACGATCTCACGGTCCGTGAGTTCGAGCCCCGCGTCAGGCTCTGGGCTGATGGCTCAGAGCCTGGAGCCTGCTTCCGATTCTGTGTCTCCCTCTCTCTCTGCCCCTCCCCCGTTCATGCTCTGTCTCTCTCTGTCTCAAAAATAAATAAACGTTAAAAAAAAATGAGGGGAGCAGAGGATATGAATTGGGCTGTCAGCCCAGGTGGGGCTTGATCTTGCGAACCTGGAGATCATGACCTGAGCCGAAGTCAGGCACTTAACTGACTGAGCCACCCAGGCGCCCCTTGAATTATCTTTTTAACACACTGAACTATACACGTAAAAATGTTTAACGTGTAAATTTTATATTATATACATTTCACCACTATTTTAAAAAAGAGTTATTACTATGTCCGTATCTCACATTGAGGATGAAAGATGATGCCCATCAGTGTGAAAATCTCAGTCTTAAGGGACCATACAAATGGGGTGAGCAGAACCTATCGGTGTCACTCATTTCCTAATGGGAACTTTTTTTTTTTTTTTTTTTAAACAGGAAGGAAAAACTGATGCGATGCTCTCAATGCCGAGTTGCCAAATACTGCAGTGCCAAGTGCCAGGTAAGAATGCTCCGCTGTATGTAAATGATACCTTAAGTTCTCTGCCCCCCCCTTTTTTTTTTTTAATAATTTTTACAAAAAAATCTTCATTAATTTTTGAGAGAGAGAGAGGGGCGGGAGAGGAATACAGACAGAGACACAGATCTGAAGCAGGCTCCAGAGTCTGAGCTGTCAGCACAGAGCCTGACCTGGGGCTGGAACTCATGAACTAGGAGTTCATGACCTGAGCTGAAGTCAGATGCTCAACAGACTGAGCCACCCAGGCGCCCCTTCAGTTCTCTGTTCTTAAAATTGTGCTCTGTGATGCCTGTTGGCCTGTTTCTGTTTCTTTACAATCTTTGATTTATTTTAACTTATTTCCCTTCAATTTAAAAATTAATAGTTGTGTGTGGTAAAAAATCATATATATGATATCTCTCTATATACACTAAATACATAGTACACATACATCACACACAAAATGTTCACTCCTATCTCCTTGTCCTCCTGATCTCAATCCCAGTGCCCAGAGATAATCACTGGTAAGTTTCTTGTGTGCTTCGCTGCATTTTCTCACGCAAGCACATTCATATATTTATATTCTTTGTTAAAAAAAACAGATATGGGTGACTCTTGTATACCTTCATTCTCCTTTTTGTTTTATCATCTGTCTAGAGGAACTTTCGGTACCATCCCATTGATTCCCTTATATGAATGCATCATGGTCATAATTTCCTCAGTAAGGAATGCTTACATTATTTTCGATATTTGGTGTTGCCAGTAGTGGACCAAGCATCTTTTTGTGAACATTTCTGCTCACTTCCACAAATTAGTTGTAGGATAAATTCTTCCCAGTTGTATCGATTAGTAAAAGGATATACGATTTTGGATTTTTAAAGATATTGCCAAATTGCCTTCCTAGAGTTTAATTTACGGCAACTGACAGTCTATGAGAATACCGCCGTTAACGGCTTTGAAATTCTTTACAGGATGTATAATTAACATTCAACATAACCTTTTCTTCTAACCTTATGATTAATCATTTCATAAGAAATGTAATTATGCTGTAATGAATTGCATCATAATAAAAAGTCTAATTGGAGGTTTTGTGTCTGAGTCCCTTGCTCTCAACCTTCCACTCATCCTTTTTGTTTCTTATTTTGAGGTAGGGGTGTGTGTGTGTGTGTGTGTGTGTGTGTGTGTGCGCGCGCGTGCCCCAGAGTTCCTCTTTTTTTCCACACCCCCCCAGAGTTCCTCTTTTCCTTTTTTTTTTTCTTTTTTTTAAAATTTTTTTTCAACGTTTTATTTATTTTTGGGACAGAGAGAGACAGAGCATGAACGGGGGAGGGGCAGAGAGAGAGGGAGACACAGAATCCGAAACAGGCTCCAGGCTCTGAGCCATCAGCCCAGAGCCTGACGCGGGGCTCGAACTCACGGACCACGAGATCGGGACCTTGCTGAAGTCGGACGCTTAACCGACTAAGCCACCCAGGCGCCCCTCTCTTTTCCTTTTTGACGTCTAAGCCATGCTTATCTCAGGAATTTTTGTTCTATCATTCTGATTAGATAATAGTTTTCTATTTCCTATCGTATTCACATTTTTTCCTGGCTTTTGTTGCGCTCTATCGTCAAGGAACACAAAACAAAAAATATAAAAATAGAAGGTTAGAAGTAAAACTTCCTTAATAAAAATAGGGAATGTAAAAACCAGTTGGATTATTTTCACTTCATTTGTAAAGCAAAAATTCTGTCACAGTTAGAAAGCTACCAGATTTATGTAAGATCGTTAGCAATAATAATAACAAAAACCAAAAAAATGAAACAGGGCTGTGCTTTTTTTCTGCAAGATAAATTTTAGATAGACTGTGTTGTAGTGATGTTATCTAGCTTATTCATGTGAAACTGAGCTACGTTTCAGGAAACTTTAAGTTAAGAAGACTATACTCTATATAGAACTGATGGACTACATGTTACTTGACACAAATCTTCTGATGAACTTCCTTTCTGATCTCAATGACCTAAACATTTACTTTTATTTCCCCCTGTTTTTATGAATTTTTTTTCCCTCTCCAATGCTACTTCCTCCTTTTGTAGTACACTCAAAGAAAAAAATCCATTATCTGATTAGAATGAGTAGAGGGAGTTTGGTGGGTGGGTGTGTCATTTTGATTCATTATAGTGCATGTACTTTTACCACATATATTAGCTGTTTACTGTAGCATCAATAATAATGTCATCATCAGATATACTGTCGAAAGTAATGGGAAAAGAGCTAGTGAGGTGAAAGATATCATATATAAGCCAGCTAGTGCATGTGCTTGTATGTGTGTGGGGGATGGGGTGTGTGCAGAGGTGGGTGGGAGTCAAAGATTGGCTGGAACATATGCATTTAAACTGCTCTGTTTAGCTCACCCTTCAGGTACAGAATTAAATGTTGTAATTATTGTGGATTCCTACAAAGCAGCACAAAATTAAACTGACAGACTGAACTAGGAACAGTAATGAACAGGAGGCAGACGCCCTCGGAATGGAAATTGATATAGAGGATGTGAATTTGTAGCATAAAATCTATAATGTATTTACCCTGGAGGGACATAACTTTGCTTCATTAGCGTAGCATTTGATGTGTGGGGCCATGGCGCCCACGAGTTGCCTGAGAGAAGCTATTGAGGCATTCTAAGGTCTCATGTCCCTGGTGCCCATAAGGATGCTTTCAGTGTCATTGATTTTCACATTTCATCTTTCAACCGAAAAGTGAAGTAACAAGAGTGGAGATTTCCTCCAGCTTCCTTCCCCATTCCTACTTCCATCTTCCAGAGGTAATCTCTGTATGTTTGTTTTGTGAGTGGAGGATACACACTAAGCTGTCAGTCTGCACTTTGTCTATAGTGTACATATACACGTATGCATTGACTGCCGTGTTCAGGACTGTTTCTGATCCTGGGCCAGAGTATCTTGTCATCAGGGGCCTTGTATTCCTCTGCGTCTGCCGTATTATGATGTGCCATATGATGCAATAGAGGGCTTATCTGTGGGAACCAGTCTTATTTCTATATTGTCATAACCAGAACGTCACAGAGGATTTTGAGGTCAAAGAGGACGAGCGGGCTAAGTTTTCCTTTAAAAAAGCATGCTCAAAATTTGTAATATTGTTAAAAAGTAAACCAATTTCAAGTAAATTCACCAATTATTATTTTACCTCTGCTGGATTTAATTTGATTCATAGATGTACATTTCTAATTGAAATAATTGCTGAATAAAATAAGCAGGGATACTGTATCAGACTGCAGTTTATATACTTTTAAAAGTATTATATTAGCAGAGAGAGGCTCTATTTTATGTTAAAAATTATGGACCTGTTTAAAAATGTTAATCTTATTTGTGGGTTTACATTTTATGCTTAGTTACAGCATGATTTGATTCATTTTTGATGAATCTCACGTTAGTCAACATTTAACAGGGTGATTTAAAAATTTTTTTTAAACGTTTTACTTATTTTTGAGAGAGAGGGAGAGAGACAGAGTATGAGCAGGGGAGGGGCGGAGAGAGAGGGAGACACAGAATCCATGAAGCAGGCTCCAGGCTCCGAGCCGTCAGCACAGAGACCGACATAAGGCTCGAACCCGTGAACCGTGAGATCATGACCTGCGCCGAAGTCAGATGCTTAACTGACTGAGCCACCCAGGCGCCCCTTAACAGGGTGATTTAATAAGTTGGAGTCTAGAATATTACACTCACTACTGGTAATAATGAAGAAAGCCAAGCCCTTAGTTTATTTCACAAATAGTTCTGTGCCAGGCTTCAGACTGATAGGACGTGCACTGAGTGTTCTAGAGAAGTTGGCTTCATATCTAATTGTAAATAAAAAGAGAAAACTCTATAAAGGTTGAAATTATTTGTTCTTATTTAAGTTTTTGACTTCTACAAATGTCTGGGGCCCTAAGCTGGTCTTTGCTCACTTTTCGTTGACTTGCTGGGTGATCCCATCCCCTTCCGCAATGTCAGTCGGCATCTGTATATTAATCTTCCTTGAAACTCCCATCTCTAGCTTCAACCACCAGCCCCATACCTTATGGGGTACGTCTACTTTGATGGTGCACCCATATCTCAAATGCCCTATAGCCGGACCTGAGTGCACTTTCTTCGCCCAAACCTGCTTTTCTAGCCTCAGTGAGTAATTTCACCAAGCACCCAGCAGGCTGAGCGTTCAGGGTGTCACTGTCTTTGGCTCATATCCTTTCTTGGCCCCATGCCCAGTTAATCGCCTTGTCCTGCTGATTTTACCACCTGAAGATCTAACTTGGCTCGCTTCTCTCTAGCTTCTCTACCACCACTTGTGTGCATGTCACTGTCAGCTCCCTCCTAAGTTGATTGCAGCCTCTGTGCTCCTGCCAGCTCTTTTTCTGTTTTCCACCCCGGAGCCAGAGTGACTGTTTTATTTCAGAGCGTAAGCATGATCTGTCACCCACCAGCAGAAAGCCCTGGCCGCTTCCTCAGGATGAAATTCAACTTTGTGGACTTTGCTACACTTTTACTTCTGGGCCTTCGGCTATATGAGTCCTTGGGCTTGGACCCAGACCTGCCCCCTATCTGCTGAACTCCTAGTACTTATCCTTTATGGCCCAGGTTAAATGTCACTCCCTTCTTTCCTAAACTCCCGAGACCAGTTTGTGTCTCTCCTTTTTCACACAGAAATTATCTTAATTATTGGTTTAATTGCCTGTTTCTGCAGTTAGAAGGCCAGGTTCACTGTGGGGTGGGGGTGCTCCCTGCATTGTACTCTGCTGTACACGGAGTGTAAGTGGTCGAGCGAATGAATGAATACATTCATGAGTGATACTTGTTGGTTCAAATTAGATTTTAAAACATTACGTTATCTTTAATCTGTCCATAGTAATATCTCTTTACTTTTTTAGTTGTGATACAGTTGACGTATAACATTGTGTTAGTTGTAGGTGTACAATGTAATGAGGTGATCTATGTGTCTATTGTGAAGTGAACATCACAATAAGTTTAGTTCACACCTATCATCATACATAATTATAATCTTTTTTATTGTGATGAGAACTTTTAAGATTTACCATCTTATCAAGTTTTAAATATACAACACAGTAATTATTAGCTGTAGTCATCATCCTGTATATTACATGTTTGTACATTTTGACCACTTGCACTCATTTCCGTTACCCTGCACTCCCTGCCTCTCAGATACAGAGAACAACCACCTGTCTGTTCTCTGTATCTGAGTTTGGTTCTTTTTAGATTCTACATATAAGTGAGATGGGGAAATACTTCTTGACCCATCTGTGTAGGCATTATTGATTCACCTCCTGCTCTGGTAGGTGAGGGAATGTAGCTCACCTACATCAGCACCTACTTCCTCTCCCTCTTCTTACATAATTGTCTGAGAACCTTCCATTCATCCAAAGTGTATCCAGTAGATACTTATTGAGTAGCCACTAGCTAGTCATTCTGGGTGTTGGGGTGGTGGGCAATTAGCAGTGACAAGTAAACATGATTCTGGCTTTCATAAAGTTCATATTATAGAGCGAGGAGACGAGAATACCAAATACCCACAATTAGATGAGTGAATATGATTTGGGTGAGTCCGAGCTCCCCTTTGAATAGGTAATTACAGAAGGACTTCCTGTAGAGGTGACATTTGACCTGGGGTCTAATTGACAACAAAAGTTGCCAGCCATGGAAAGATCTAGAACAGATTTTTTTTACATAAAAGGAACAGCAGATGCTAAGGCACTGAAGGAGGAACAAACTTCTCATGTTAGAGGAATAAAAAGGAGTTGGATAATGGTGGATAGACTTTGCGTCTGTCCAAACCCATAGAATGTACAACATCAAGTGTGAACTTGAATGTTCACTATGGACTTTGAGTGATCATGATGTGTCACTGTAGGTTCATCAGTTGTAACAAATGCGCCATCTGGTGAGGATGTTGATAATATGTGCAGTGGTAGGAAGTGAATGGGCAGCCTCTGTACTGTCCTCTCAGTTTTGCTGTGAGCCTGAAACTGCTCTAAAAAAATTAAATCTTAAAAAAATACAGAAAAGAAAAGCAGCTGGATATGAGGCTAGTGAGTTAAGATTTGAAGGACTTGATTATGGTTTTATCTATTGATTTACTTAGCAAATACTAGTGTCAACACCAGAGTCAGTCCATCTTCCTTCCTTCTTTCCTTCCTTCTTTCCTTCCTTCCTTCCTTCCTTCCTTCCTTCCTTCCTTCCTTCCTTCCTTCCATCTTTGTTTATTTTGAGAGAGAGAGAGAGAGCGAGTGAGCGCATGTGAGTGTGAATGAGAGAGAGAGAGGGAGAGAGATAATCCCAAGCAGGCTCTTGTCAGCTCAGAGCCTGACACAGGGCTTGATTTCAGGAACCAAGAGATCATGACCTGAGCCAAAATCAAGAGTCAGATGCTTAACTGACTGAGCCTCTGGGGACCCCAACATCAGGACTTTCCTTCCTTCCTTCCTTCCTTCCTTCCTTCCTTCCTTCCTTCCTTCCTTCTCTCCTCTTTTCTTTTTTCTTTTCTTTTCTTTTCTTTTCTTTTCTTTTCTTTTCTTTTCTTTTCTTTTCCTTCCTTACTTCCTATCTATCTATCTATCTATCTATCTTTGTCTTTCTCTCTTTGATGTTTATTTATTTTGAGGGGGGAGAGAGAGCGAGCGAGTGAGCGCAGGTATGAGTGGGGGAGAGGCAGAGAGAGGAAGAGACAGACTCCCAGGCAGGTTCTGTGCCATCAGCACAGAGCCCGATGTGCTCTGTCCCACGAACTGTGAGATTATGACCTGAGCCGAAATCAAGAGTCAGATGCTTAACTGACTGAGCCACCCAGGCCTCAACACCAGGACTTTTCTAGGCTCTGGTACAATAGTATTAAAAAAGACACGGAAAGCCCTTGCCCAGTGAAGCTTACATTTTCCAGGTGAGACGTATAATAAGTTAATAAAGCAATATATAATATTATCTTTATATTATAAAATAAAGAAGGTAAGAGAAAATGAGAATGATTGGGAGACTGTTTTGTGTGTGTGTATGTGTGTACACATACATATATACATATAGTGTAAACATATCTATACATCAAATGGCTTTTGAGAGAGAGAGAGAGAGAGAGAGAGAGAGAGATCTATACAGTTTATAAGGAGATCTGTCTATTTGTCTGCCTATCGATCTATAATCTGTCTCTCCATCTGTCGATCTAAAACCTGTCAGGAGTGGCATTTGAGTCAAGTCCTAAAAGAAGTAATCAGGACATGCCAAGATTAGGAGAGAGTTTCAGGTTGGATGCACATCAAATGTAAAAGCAGGGGCGCCTGGGTGGCGCAGTCGGTTAAGCGTCCGACTTCAGCCAGGTCACGATCTCGCGGTCCGTGAGTTCGAGCCCCACGTCGGGCTCTGGGCTGATGGCTCAGAGCCTGGAGTCTGTTTCTGTTTCTGTGTCTCCCTCTCTCTCTGCCCCTCCCCTGTTCATGCTCTATCTCTCTCTGTCCCAAAAATAAATAAACATTGAAAAAAAAATTAAATGTAAAAGCAGGAGTGAATATGCTGTGTTCAGGGAAGGACAAGAAGACCAGAGGTTGGACCAGAGGAGGCGACACAGAGAGTTGTAGGAGATAAGACTGGAGAGATGAGAGGTTCCAGGTTATGATAAGGCCTTTATATGCTATGGTTAAAAAATATACATTTTGTTCTATATGTGATGGGCTGCTACTGTAGGGTTCTAAGGGGGGGAAGGAGGATCAATATTTATGGTGTGACTGAGATTTTAAAGGAAACTTTCTGACTGCTGTGGGGATAGGTTATAGGGTAAAGGTAGGGAATGGAAAAACTGTCAGTAGGTTATTATAGTAGTCTGGTCACCGTATGATGGTGGCTAGGACTGTAGTAATGGCAGCAAAGAGAATCAGTCAGATTTGGGGTATCTTTTGAAGGAAACACTGACTGAATTTGCTCATGCATGCATGCAGTCATTCATTCATTCATTCAAATTGAGAACTCAGTATATGCAAGGCACTGATCTAGTCAAAAGCTTGGATGGCTTCAAGTAGAGTGGTAGCAGTGAGGTGGTAATGATTGGATTTGAGACATATTTTGAAGGTGTAGGTGAAAGTTTGCCAATAGGTTCGATGTCAGAAGTGAGGCAGAAAGAATAGTAACAGGTGACTTCTAAGTTTCCAGCCTGAGCAACTTCGGATGAATGGTGGTGCCGTTTTGTGACTTACGGAAATCTGAGGGAAGAGCTGGTTCGGAGAGAAGTCTAGCCTACAGGTTTTGAGTTTGTGCCTGTTGAACACACGTGGAGATGTTGAATAGGCAGCTGGTATGCTTGTGTGGCGCTCAGAGGAGGGGCTGAAAAAAATAGAAGGGGAATGAATATAGGATAGAGAGGGAGAGAAGAATCAAGAAAGGCTCCTTGGTTTTTGGCTTTAGTAACTGGTGAGATGATGACCCCATTTATGACATGGGGAAGACTGTATAAGAGACTCAGGTGGGGAAAATCTGCTTCGGCCATGTTGGTTTGGGATTAACTGTTATAATCTGTTAGGCTCAATTTCCCCTTCTTGCATTTATAACTTTAAACAATATGGGCAAGCTTTTATTTATGTTTAATCAAGTATAGTAGTGTCCCCTTATCTGTGGTTTCCCTTTCTATATGTCAGCCGCAGCTCAGAAATACTAAATGGAAACTTCCAGAGGTAAACAAGTCATCAGTTTTAAACTGCATACTGTTCTGAGTGGTGTGGTGAAATCTCACGCTATCCCAGCTGTTTCACTCCGTCCCACGTGGGACGTGAATCATCTCTTTGTCCAGCGGGTTCACATTGTCTACACTACCTGCCTGTTAGTCACAGATAGAGGGTTTGGTGCCATCCACAGTTTAGGCATCCACTGGAGTCTTGTAATGATCCCCCCTGGGTAAGGGGGATTTACTGTATAGATAGTATCTCTCGATTCCCTACTTTTAAAGGTGAAGATATTAGTATTCCCACTCATCCCTCTGTCTCTTATCATTCTGTGTCCAATAACTTGCCACCTATACCTTCACTTTTGTCAAGACTAATATTTATATTCTGTTCTGGGACACAAAGTTAAGTCTTATCTATTAATTGATTCTAAAAGTTCAAAATCCATAAGCACTTATAATAAGTGATTTTGAAAATACCACTGTATAGATTCATATTCAGTGAAGTTTCATTCAAAGACTCACAGATTGATAATCTGACTGAAATTATATGGGAATGCAGAACACTTAAACTGAGTCCTTTACGTAAAAGGAGAGCAAAGTTGGAGGATTTAGACCACCTGACTTGGAGACATAATCTAAAGCCACAGTTATGAAGAGAATGTAGTACTAGCATTAGGATTGATGTATAGAGCAATGAATAGAGTCCAGAAATAGATGCTGTTCTGTTTTCTTTCATGTGATAGTCAGGTGCAGTCATAAGGTGGAAAGCAGAAGCTCAGGAAAACAAAGTTTCTTATACTCCTAGGCCCTAGAACAGGAGGCATGGATTGCCATACAGGGCCACATGCAGAACCCTCACAGTAGTCAGAGGGAAGGTGGGAGCAGGGGGAAGCTGAGGCTGGAGCCTTTATTAGGCTTTCTGTGGGAAAGGCAAAGCCGAGCAGGCCAAACCAGTTAGGACTGCCTAGTTTGTATAATTCCTGAGGGTTTTGGATTATAGGCATGGTCTCTAGTTGCCTGGTACTTGGGTCTAGTTACTCTAGGACTTTAGCAGAGAGCCAAGGTAGGGCTCTGGATTGGTTAGTTTGCATGTTATAGGCACACCCCCTGCTGAGCTCTTTGCTTTTCTAGGAATTGGCTAAGGAGTTGTGTCCATAACTTATTTAAAATGTTCACCACTTGGGGCGCCTGGGTGGCTCAGTTGGTTAAGTGTCCAATTTCGGCTCAGGTCACCATCTCGCGGTTGATTGGTTCGAGCCCCACGTTGTGCTCTGTGCTGACAGCTCGGAGCCTGGAGCCTAGAGCCTATTTCAGATTCTGTCTCCCTCTGTCTCTGTCCCCTGCTCGTGCTCTGTCTCTCAAAAGTAAAGAAATGTTAAAAAAAAAAAAAAAAGTGTCCAATTCTTGACTTTGGCTTAGGTCATGATCTCATGGTTTGTAAATTTGAGCCCATGTGGGGCTCCGTAGTGAGTGTGGAGCCTGCTTGGGATTCTTTCTCTCCCTCTCTTGCTGCCCCTCTCTCCCACCCATGTGCACTCTTTCTTTCTCTCAAATAAATAAATAAACAAACAGTAAAAAAAAGAAAATGCAACTTAGTAAGATAGCACAGTAAAATGGGTTTGATTTGAATGGGTTTGAACTTCAATAAGATATGCAGCAAAGAATACTCAACATCATTAGTCGTCAGAAAAATGAAAATTAAAACCCCATTGGGATACCTTTACATACCCATTAGACTAAAATGCAGAATGCTGACTACACCGAGTGCAGACCGGGCTGTGGATACCTCATAGTCCGCTGGTGGGAGTGTAAATATAGAACTGCTTTGGGAAAGTTTGGTAGTTTCTAAAAATGTTAAGTGTACACTCACCACATAAACCTGCAGCTCTGCTCCTAGGTGGAACATGCACACACATGCACATGCACACATACATGCGTGCACACGCACACACACACACACTGCATATACACACAACTAGCCGTAAGAAAGAACCAACTACTGCTACCTGAGGCAACATGAGTGAATCTCAGAAACATTGCATGGAGGGAATAAAGCCAGACCAAAGGATGTAGTGCTGTTCTGGAGTTGGCACAGCTCGTGTATAATGATGGCGACCAGGTCACCGCTTACCCGGGTTGGAGGGCTTGGATGGAAAGGGAGACAAAGGAACTTTGGGGGGTAATGGCAGTCTCTGTCTTAACTTTGGTGTTGTTACAAGGACGTGTGTATATGTCAGAACTCATCAAGCTACACTCTTAAAATTGGTACATTTTATTGTAAATTAGTGCTCCATAAATTGTTTTAAAAATACCACTTACCGCAGAGCCTTGAAGTGTGCCGAGGTATCATTTCCTCCTCTGTAATAAGGGCTCACAGCCTTTACGCCACTTGAAGAATGAGGTGGCTGCGGAGGCGGCCATCGTAGGAGGGTGAGTGTGGGGCGGGAAGACCCAATAGAAGTTCTGATCCCTGCATCAGAAACAGGAGCGTCAGATGCAGCTAGATTCTCGACTCTGACCCTCCTGTGCTTCCTCACAGTCATTCCAATAGCAAGGAGGTATTTTGACACTGTTTGGTATAAGACTTTTGGGTAAGTCTCTCTTTTTCGGCTACTTTCAATCCCCTTTTGTGCCTGACATTTACTCTTGCTGCCGGGTCCCAGCTGGAGTTCTCCCTGGCAGGTGGCTGCCTTCTCAGAAAAGACTCGGAAGGTAACTGCCCTTTGAGGAGGCCTCCTGCCCTGTTTCTGCAGCCTGTCTTACTCCCGGTTTCTGACTTGTAGAAAGGACGTTAAACTCCTCATTCCTTGTGGCTCTTCTAATCCACTTTGGGAGTTAAAAACCTGATGCTTACTTGGGCTGGGGAGACAAAATATATGTGCTCCATTGCCGTGTTCAGCTAGAACACAGTGCTGACGTTCGGATTAGCATGGAAGTTCCTTTCACAGAAAATTGGAAGTGTGTGGAGGTGAGTGAATTATTTTGCCTTTCTAGATAAAATATGTCACGTAGGCCATTCCATCTTGATCTGACCTCTCACTAAATCAGAGGTTGGCAGACTTTTTATTTTGTAGTGGTCCAGGTGATAAATATTTTAGGCTTTGTGGGCCGTAGATTTCTTGTCATGACTATTCAATTCTGCTGTCATAGTGTGAAATGAGGGAGTGTAAACTGTGAATGTGGCTGTGTTTCAGTAAAACTTTACAAAAGCAGGTGGCGGAATGGATTTGACCTGAATTCTGCACTAGATGATGGCTGACTGACTTTGGGGCACTAATATTATTAACTGTTCCTCAGTTAATCAGGAAACTGTAATTTCCATTTTCCTGAGAAATAATACTTGTTGTTTCTTTTGTCAGCTTGATGCCCTACGACCATTCTCCTACCCTACTCCATCTTTATATTTGGCCCTATCTAATTTGATTAAGCCTAGTGGGAAGGTCTAGATTTGATACAGCACTCAGTAAGCTTTTAAGATGATAAGTCTAACGTCTATCACTAGGTCTCTCTCGTGCTGTGAGGAGATTTTATGCAAGATTTTAACCAATACCTGTCAGTCAGCTGTAGCTTGTTAGACACCTGGCTTAGCTTTCTGGTTTTCCTTTTCCAGATTCCAGCTTTGATCTTCATGTATCTGTCAACCTGCAGTTCAATACTAGACTACTTTTGAGGCATGAAGATAGAGATATTGTTTATTTGCTATTAAATGGTCTGTAAGTGATTGGAAAACTGTTGGGTCTCTTTTCCTTCCTGCAAGTTGCAGGGCAACTCAAGTATTCTCTAAGTTTTGCTTATAGGAAATCTCTGTAAATATTGATTGTGAGTGGAATGGATCATGAAAATGTGGTAAAAAAATTGTAACAATCTTCCACGCCAGAAGGTGTTCAATTATTAATGACAAACACGTTTGTTGAATAAATGGCTGAAAAGAATTCTCTTTTTGTACATTTTAAGCCAATTTCTTCATCCTTTAGTGATCTAAAATTTGAGGAAAATATTCTCTAAATGATCTAAAATTTGAGGAAAATTTTCAGCTCTATGTAAGCCTTATGTGGACAGGCTTCAGACCTGTTTTGACATAATTCATAATTCAGATTATATGTTCCTGTGGATTTTACAGAATCATAGATTTTTATAATTGAGAGGCTGCCTTAGACATTATTGAATCCAACCCTCTTATAAAATGAATGTCTGGTGAGCTCCGGTCATGAATTAGATGTGTTTTACTGAAACCAGTCTCGATATGCATTGTAATACTCTATCCCACACAATAATAAACTGCCCTAAGTTGAGTATTTACTGTAATCAAAACCCAGTGTTTAACAGTATTTTTTTAAAGTTTATTTTTTATTTGTTTTTGAGAGAAAGCTGGCGAGTGTGAGTGGGGGAAGGGAGAGGGGCAGAGAGAGAGGGAGAGAGAAGATCCCAAGCAAGCTCTGCGCCATTGGCACGGATGTGGGGCTTGAACCCATGAACCATGAGATCATGACCTGAACCAAAAACAGAAGTCAGACACTTAGCTGACGGAGCCACCCATTTGTCCCCAATGTTTAGTGGCATTTAAATGGGTTATTGAGCTGTAGTGATCACATCCAAGGAGGGGAGGGGAATGTCATAGTAGTGCCAAGGCTATTTTGTGTAAGAAAGTTGAAATAAACTGATTTTCTCTTTCCATTTTAACATCTCATCAATTCTCTTCTTTAGTAATCAGGACCATGTGAGACTGGCCAGAGAAAGAATTGTTAGGATTTACTGTCCTTTCTTCCTTTTAGATGGCATTAATTTCAAATGATCAATGATAAGTATATAGTAAGTTATATCTTCTCTAAGTGGTACTGGCTTTATTTATTTTTTTTTTAATGTTTTTATTTATTTTTGAGACAGAGAGAGACAGAGCATGAGCAGGGGAGGGGCAGAGAGAGAGGGAGACACAGAATCCGAAGCAGGCTCCAGGCTCTGAGCTGTCAGCACAGAGCCCGACGCGGGGCTCAAACTCACGGACTGTGAGATCATGACCTGAGCCGAAGTCAGACGCTCAACCGACTGAGCCACCCAGGCGCCCCAAAGTGGTACTGGCTTTAGAGGAAATCATCAGATGTCTGTCATCTGGTAAATGCAAGATGTACCTAATTGGTAGTACACTTACTTTAAAAAAATGGATGTGAATGAAGATAAACTGATAAAACAGTTTACTGAGTAAGTCTTTGCATTACAAATGGTTTCATTGAAGTGTGTTTTTTTTTTTAGCATTTAAAAATTAATACATTTAAGCTATTCTTTGAGTTACAAGCAGATTTTCAAAAATATTTAAAAGAGTTTATTGAACAGTAATTTTGCTCTCTCTTTCATATAAAAATGCTTCTTCCTGAATCACAGTTACCAGACATAAGAAAGATAATGATATTCGCTATTGTTTGTAAATATAATAACATGATATTTGTAGAAAATTCAAACAATATTGGGACAGCATAAGGAAAAAAGGCAAAAATAGCTTTTTCTTTTAGGAAAAGCTGAAAAATTATTACCATTCAGTTTAAAAAAAAATGTTCATTTATTTTGAGAGACAAAGAGAGAGTGTGTGTGCATGAGCAGGGGAGGGGGCAGATAGAGTCCCGAGCAGGCTCCGTGCTTTCAGCTCTGTCAGCGCAGAGCCTGATGCTGGGCTCGATACCCTTAACTGTGAGATCATGACCTGAGCCGGAATCAAGAGTCTGACCCTTAACCGACTGAGCCACCCAGGCGCCCCACCAGTTTTTCAGTTTTTTAAATAAATGTATGATGAGCATTCTTACACTTATTTCTGTACACCAATTAGATTTGTTAGGATTAAGTGTGTTGTAAATATTATTCGTATACCAACAATATGCACATTAAGATTTTTGGTGTTCATTACCATACACCCATGAGAAAGATTAGAGAACCTTACAGTTCTACTGATAAGGCTGGAGTGATCTAGACCGCAGACCCTAGATTCTTCCAAATGCTGTTAGTTTCATTCATAGTCGCTACACTAACGGACCACCTGTATTACCTTCTTTCTGTTAGCATGCCTTTGATCCCTGGTGTGGTTTGTCTTTTTTGTTTATTTTTTCTTTCCTTTTTAGGCATGAATTTCCTATTCATGTCCTAGGCTGGCTTGCCTGCCTGCCTGCCTGCCTTTCTTTCTTTCTCTCTCTCTCTCTCTCTCTCTCTCTCTCTCTCTCTCTCTTCCTCCCTCCCTTCCTCCCTTCCTTCCTTCCTTCCTTCCTTCCTTCCTTCATTCCTTCCTTCATTGAAATATTCATCCTTTCTTTAGTTATTTTGTTAGGACCTCCTTTTATTTTAGAGACATTTAACACTGTCTTTCCTATACATTGTAGACTTTGTTTTCTTGGTTTGACCTTTATCTTTCAACCTTGCTTGTGGTATTAGGTTTGTTCTTTCTGATGTACAAAAGTTGCTTATTTTTAATGTAGTTTAATATGTACTTCTTTTCCTTTTTGGGTTTTATGTCCTGCTTAGAAACATTTTCCCTACGTCAGTGTTATAAAATGTTCATTCCTATAGGACTGTATAATAATTTAATAAGTATAGAAAAGTACTTTTTTGTTTCTTCTATTAGTATATACAGTAGCCTTTTTAATTTATTCTAGATCGGGGGTTTTTCAAACTTAGCTACATATGGAATCACCCTCAGTGAATAAAAAGAATTCAGACACCTGATCCTGTCTCGTTACTACTGTCAGAATCCCTGAGGTTGTCCCAGGCTGTGTATTTAAATAAATATTTTTATGTCTGTTTGTGCTGTGTAGCATTGTTCTAGTCCTACAGTTTTGAGCTCTGATAGACCTAACTCTAGCTTTTTATAATAATACTTTTGGTCCTCTGTAGTATCTTGAAATGAAATTCCGTAGTAAATACAATCTACCTAGTTACATATTTTTAAAATTCAATATCAATGTAATTCCATAACTTGAATGTAAAGGAGAAGGAAAATGATGATAACTTACAATAAACTAATATATTTTATATTATATAATGCGTGCTCTCTCTCTGTATACACACACACATACACACATACACACATACATGCTCAAGCATGACTGGAGTGGAAGACATAATTAAGAAGTCATATACTTGCATCTGTACAGCACCTTGGAAAGGGAAGGACAGCATTCAGGATCAGAAAGCGTGTGTTATTGCTAACTCCAAATACCACTGGTGGTGTTGCCTTCAGTGATATGCTTTTATAAAATATTAAATAGCTTTCACTAAAGTTCTTAAAATGCAATCTTTCCTTGATTTACCTAGAAAATTCAGTGCTATCAAGGCCGTGTAAAAACTAGCTCTTCGTTTTTTTATGTGAAACAAGGCTTAGTTCCAGGCTTGGATAATTGCAAACAAGTTTTTCCCCTCTGTAGAATGTTTTATTGGACTTTTAATATTTTGTTTGTACATTTATTTATTTTTGAGAAACAGAGTGAGACAAAGCATGAATGGGGGGGGGGGGTGGGCAGAGAGAGAAGGAGACACAATTTGAAGCAGGCTCCAGGCTCTGAGCAAGCAGTCAGCACAGAGCCTGATGCGGGGCTCGAACCCACGAACTATGAGATCATGACCTGAGCCGAAGTCGGACACTCAACTGACAGAGCCACCCAGGCACCCCTATTGGACTTTTAAAAGTCATCTTGGATTTGGAACGATTCTTCATCGTGTGGAATTATCCTATACAGGGTGCCCGACACCTCTGGTTCCTGGCCACTAAGTGCCCATGGTTTTCTCCCCAAGCATCTTAACAAATAAAATCACCTCCATAAATTTCCCAAACAACCCTCAACATTAGGGTTACCCCCATTTGGGGCTACTGGTTTGTTTGTTTGCTTGTTTATTTATTTATTTGAAAGAGAGGGAGAGAGAGAGAGGGAGAGAGAGAGAGAGAGAGAGAGAGAGAGAGAGAGAACACGCATGTGCAGGGTAGGGGCGGGAGGGGGAGGAGAATCTTAAGCAGGCTCCTTGCTCAGTGTGGAGCCGAATGGAGAGTTCGATCCTAGGAACCTGGGATCATGACCTGAGCTGAAATCAAGAGTTAGACTCTCAACTGACTGAGACCCTCCAGGCACCCTGGGAGCTACTGGTTTAGTTTATGTTTTGTATCAATATAAATACTACCAAACATGAAAATGTAGAGATTCTGAAGTTGTTTTTTGAGTCATTCATTTACC
This sequence comes from Prionailurus viverrinus, assembly GCF_022837055.1. Lineage (NCBI taxonomy): Eukaryota > Metazoa > Chordata > Mammalia > Carnivora > Felidae > Prionailurus > Prionailurus viverrinus. Next base: position 1,418,144 of record NC_062577.1, read on the forward strand.
AATATGTGGAATTGAGTCATAGATGTCTTCATTTCCTTTTTTTTTCCATCTCAGACTCTTTTTTTCCCATTGTCTTTGTGTCTTAATGCAATATTTAAATTTCCTTTGTCTTTCATGCTAATTTGTGCCTATTGTACATTATTGTTAGTTTTCAACTATGAGAACAGAAAACATTACAGCCAGTATTGTGAACAAAATCTTAATTACATCCTGCATTTCAGTAATGGAAAAAAGTAGGAAAAAGTAAATCAAGAAGGTTGTTTTTGAGAAAACTGGCAGATAGATTATGAGCTGTTGAGGTCTAGATCAAGGTTAAAGTTTGTAGAGTGAAGATAATGCCTAATGTTTTTGTAAGATTGTAGAGTTTTGTTTCAAAGTCAAATGCAGTTCCTTACAAGATTGCTTTCTTAGCCTTCTCTGTGGTTTGCCTCTGATAGTGAGCCTCATAGTAAGATATGATGGTGAAGCTGAACAATAAATCCTAATAATTAACATTTTAGAAACATGGTTTTAATATCATGGTAAGATAGGAAGTAGACTGTAAAGTTGACACTGTGCTTTAGACCAGTTTTAAGTGGTATGATTGCTTTCTGTGTTTATTATATAGATTTGATTTGGCTTTTAGATGAAAATAATGGATATCTTTTTGCTGAAGAAATGGGGAGATACATATGTTCTCTGGTGTTTTCACCTGCAGCAATTTAGGAATAGCCTTAAGAAACATACTGTTTAGTTTCTAATTACTGTTAAGAAATAAGAACTCAATATTAATTATGCTAAAGACCTAAAGTTGTTTTGAGAAAAATTCTCCAAAATTTGGATGTTTATTTCTAAATAATGTCACCTAACAGATCAACTGGTTTGTTACCTAGGGGTACATTTTGTAGCTACTTCACCCTGGTTGAGCTGTCAGGAGACTGAGCTGCTCCAAATGTAAGGGGGTTATGGATGATCTCTTGTACTAGCAAGTATTGATTAAAATACGTTCTTAAGATCTTTTGGTCCAAATGGTCTCAGCTTTATTTTGGTAGGTGCAGTCCTTTGTCATCTGGACACTTGCTCGGGTTTTGAACAGGGCCAGAATGTTTTCTCAGAGACCCATTGGCACTTGTGGTTCATTCCTGCCCACATGGCCAATGAAGGCATCTGTCAGGCTTCTCAACTTTTAATACTGAATGAAAAGTCTTCCACCAAAGTCACGGTTCTCCCTGCAATCAGAAGTAAAAAAATATCAGCACTCTAGTTTCCTGTCAGTGTGAATGATTATGAATTCAAAGATCACATAAAGGAAAGTATGTAATAGCTAACATATCACCAATTTAGTTTATCTGAGCCCATATATACCAACCTACCTTCCCAAAGGATAGCAGTAACAATCGTGAGAAACTTGTGTTAACTAATTTATATGTTTCTTTAATGCAGAGCTTTTTAGCAAACTGAACTTCTCACAAACTAAATTACTTCAGATCTCTAAGTGGGGTATACATTATGTAGCATTTTTCAAACTTATTGGACAATGGAAGTATGTGTTTTTAAAAAATATTTTATTTACTTTTGCAAGACAGAGACAGAGCGTGAGCAAGGGAGGGACAGAGAGAGAAGGAGACACAGAATCTGAAGCAGGCTCCAGGCTCTGAGCTGTCAGCACAGAGTCTGACACGGGGCTGGAACCCATGAACCATGAGATCATGACCTGAGCCAAAGTCGGACACTTAATCAGCAGAGCCACCCAGGCGCCCCCGGAACCATGGTTTTTTTTTTAAGTGATCTTACACATGTTGGTAAATTGCTAATTGCTAGTCTAAGACTAGCCCCTTAAACAAATAGAAACATTTTCTTTCCCTGAGTTATAGTTTAATAGTATGCCTTTTAGTGAGTAGGGACATTAGAAGTAGCTATATGAAGGCCATTAGAACTATAAACTGTTTTTGAAGACATTGTCCAGTACATTAGTTAGCATTCTTGGGATAAATTCCTCCTGTGATTTGATAGTTGGTAAGGCCGTGTGTTTTTCTTTCCTGTCAGATGAGAGTTATATAAGCCATTATGCTTTTTTTTTTTTTTTGCCTAGCCCAGATCAATTTAGTGCATGAACATGGGACTTACTTAGCTCTCCTGTTTGGCATACTAAGAATTTTTACTCCCCTTTTATGTTTACATAGCTTGGTAGTCAGATCCCAGCCTTACTTTATTAATCTTTAATAGAAGATAATATCTACCATTTGCATTTTTGTGAATATCGCATGAAATACCATTTTTTAATTGCCCACCCATGTGTCTGACATACCGTACGTAGGATGCTCAATAAATGCTAGAGGACTATTTTTTTTTTATAGATTTAACATTTTCTGTTTCTAATTTTATAAACTTATTTCATATACATCCTTCGAAGCAACTCAGTCTTATTTAGAAATGAGTGAAGTATAAATACTAAAAGAAAAAGATTACAAACATCACATTAAAAGCATTGCCATGGTGGATATAAAGAAATGAAGTGAGGCAACCATGGGTAGAGTTGATAAAAGAGGTGAGACACCCCTTGTAAACAGTGTCTTCAAGATTTGGATTATGAGGAAGTAGCACACGGGCCACAGTTTCATACAGCAACTCAGCAGGGGCAGTGATTCTGAACAAAATGCTGGCTTCAACTTGAATCAAAGTCAGTTTTCAAAATAGCTGCTGCACTTTTGAAATTTTTGGGTGCGCTGCATGTTTATGCTGTGGATGGAAAAGGGAGTTCCTCCTGGAGGAATTTTAATAGGGCCAGAAGTTGGGAGGCACATTTATAGTTTGTGAAGCAAGAATGCCTGTGAGCATCAGGCATTTCAGTGATGGAACTTCAGCCCTGTTGGAATAGAACATATTAGACGTTTGGTCGAACTGTCTCCCGCTCACAGGGGGATACTCTAACATTTCTGACCCTAAGACTCAGGGAGAGTCCATAATCTACAGTGTTGCAGGATTGGTGACTGGCTCACTTCTCAGCCACTTTTCAGTCTTTTCAGCCACGCCAGCACATGGCTAGGATCATGGGTTAAGGGACCACGAAATTTATCATCCAGACCACACTTTTCAGAATGAAAAGAGGCACTATTAATTGTTAATGATTAAGCCAGGACCACAGAATAAATAAAACACAACGGTCCTGGGCAAGTGACATTTAGTCATTTTAGCTAATAACCCTTTTCTGTGTTGTCTTTAAATACAGAAGGTTTCATATTTATTGTATGTTAGCTCTCCTGATACTTCTGTACTCACTGTAGCAGCACAGAAACTCAGAAAGCTGTCTGCCCTCTTTTAATTTTCCTGAACCATGTGTTTATTTTCTAATTTGGTGAGATATTTTCTTTTTGTGTTCAAAATTACCATCTATTATTGAACTCTATTTAATCAGCTAAAAGACTATCTTATACATTATTAAGTAAGCCATAATGATTCTTTCTTTGGACTCCACCAGCCAGGTAATAACCATGGGGCATATTAAAGGACAGAGGGGGAGCAGAAGCCTTGGTGTCCAGCCTGGTAATTGCATGCTTGGCATAGACTGGATCCTGCATGATTAACAGTATTAGAATATTGCTTTCATTTTCTATTATGCAGTTCTATTTAGGCTGTTGAAATTAAATTAGTGTTGATGACTCTCAATGTTCAAAGCCATTGTAAATGAAAGTTACATTTCTCTGTCACATGTTCCCTCCCCACTCTCGTCTTAACAGAAAAAAGCTTGGCAAGACCACAAGCGGGAATGCAAATGTCTTAAAAGCTGCAAACCCAGGTATCCCCCGGATTCCGTTCGACTTCTTGGCAGAGTTGTTTTCAAACTTGTGAGTATGAAATTCGTGAAATATGCTAGGGGTTTAATTTAGCCAAAGCTCTTGAAGTTGCAGGTACTATTCATATTTAAGGCTGTCTTTAAACGCATATGAAGGGAGAAGGTAGATTACTCCAGGGAGTATTTTAAGACAGAAACTTGCTGTTTTCCTGTTAGTCACAGCCTCAGTGGTAGTGAGGCAGCACCACCTTTGAGGGCCCTCTGTGTGTGTGACCTCCCGGGAATAGAAACACAAGGTCCTGTATCTAAGGCGTGAGATGCCAGTGATGTCTGTTATGTTCCCTTCATTACTTTTCGACTGTGAACCTATGCACTAACTTTTTGGTTGCTTCTTCAAGTGAGGTTTTAATTAGATGATAATTAATCTTACATGAAAGTGTGATTATCTTTTTTTTTTTTTTTATAGCCAAGTTTCACTGAAATTGTTTCTTCAGTCCTTTCCCCTACCAAAACATTACTTTACCAAAACATTCACTAGATTCTTTGAAATAAACCTCTGGCAATACCCTCCAGACCTTTTTTTGGCCAGAATTTCACATGAATATCTCTTTCTCAAATTATTTCAGTCTCCAGCTTTGTTCTGTCCTGTTGGTTATTGACTTTTATTTGGGGGGGGGGGCTATAAAATTTAATAGAGAGTTTTAAGAATGTAAAAGTATGATTATACACTTAAAACTAACAAGATGTTATATGCCAGTAACATCTCAATTTCCAAAAAATGAATGTGGAATATGAAATGGGCATTGTCTTTGAACTGAGTATATGACATCCATCGTATAATTAACCACTATTTGCAAATGTATATATTGTGTTGAACTAAAAAATACAAATTTATTTCAAAGCGATAATAAATTCAGATCAACTTTGTTATTATGCATTTCTTTAATCTCTGTGATCATTATAATATTTGAGTCTGAAATTTTTTTTACTTTATTAATATTGAAAAGGTAGAGAACCAGGACCCACTGCATCAGAATCTAATAGAAAGCAATTATAGTAATAGCTACCTTCTATTGAACACATCCTATTTCCAGGCCCTGTCCTACTTGCTTTACACGATAGACCTCATTTTTCCCCATAACAACCCAGAGAATCAGGTGCTATGATTACTATGTTTTAGATTAGGAAAGGTGAGATAGCTTGTTCAAAGTTTTACAGTTTGTAATAAATTATTATTTTATTCAGCCATCTCTGCTTTTCCATAACCATTAGTAGCAAAATCCTTACAGTGATATAAATCTGTGGGTAGAGCTGGGGAAAAAGAAATAAAAGTATGAAAATTTGTTGTAAAAGAGTTTTCCATTTGGAAATTAAACTGGTAGATTAAGTCACAACTTAGATTTTATTTTACAATTGTTACTGATTAAATAATTCAACTCTAAGAAAGTGATGAAGAGAAGGAATATATAGAAAGTTGTCTTTTTAAACGGACTTTTATTAAAATATCTAAAGATAGTCAAATATATTCATTTATATATTAGAGCACTTGAAATTGTTTTTGGTGTTTTCCCCCTTTGCTTCATAGATGGAAGAAACACCCTCTGAATCGGAGAAACTTTATTCATTTTATGATCTGGAGTCAAGTAAGTGGTTGTCTATATCACCATCAAAAGAATCCTATCATTTATTTGCCGACCCTGTGTGTTGCTTTCTTTTTAACATTGCTTTTCTTTCTCTTTATTATGTGAGGCAAATCTAATAACACTTTTCATATTTTTATCTACGACTGACTATTTATTTATTTATTCCAGGGTAGTTTTGGCGATTTAGGAGTTTGTAAAGAACCATAACCCACTCTTAGTTTCTTTTTGATGTCCAGGAAGAGTGATGTGAACAAGGGGGTTCCAGGGAATTTTTGGGTTCACTGGTCCTTTAGATAATAAGGAAAGTAGAAGGTATGGCTGACTTGGGGTGCCTGACAGCATTGAGTGTTGTTTTTCTTTTGAACTACCACAGTGGTGGCCATGCTGTTTGGGGACACTGAGTGGCCTTCCATATCAGAGTGTTCAGTAAATGTAGGGTTTATTTTTCCTTCTTATTGGCACACACCCTCTTCAGTGAGGTTGTAAATGACTTCACCCCAAAGTAGCTAGACCTTGTAGGGTAAATTTTGCCACACAGTTTAGTATTTCTGGGTGGAGACCAATAAGAAGATGATCTTGTATAGATTTATGGTTATGGGATCCTAAGTGCCAGTGATAATAAATTATTATTCAAGAAATCATGGGGTTAATTATTCCGTTGAACAAGTAATTTAAAGAGAATATGTAGACCTGACACGAGCAGGAGAATTATGCTATAGTTCAACTTGATGTATGTTTTCAAGTTTTAATAGAGAAGTAATTAGTCATTTTTTCGTGTTATATTATGGCTAGGTAATTAACATCTCTTGCAGTGAGTTTTACTGTTAACATTAGCCCTGCTCAGTAGTGGTTTCACACGTGCTGCCTTAAGTACAGTGTTCTCAGATGTTATTAATTGTACACTCCTTAGTCTTAACACGTTTTTGTGGTACAGATTAAACTGAGTTTTCAAAGGGGTGATATTTGGATAACTACTCTTTGGAACCTTCTCCTTCTATTTGGGTTTTAGCAGCACCACATCTTTTTTTTTTTTTTTAAATTAATTAATTAATTAATTATTTATTTTTTAAATTTATGTCCAAGTTAGTTAGCATATAGTGCAATTATGATTTCAGGAGTAGATTCCAGTGATTCATCCTCTTATGTATAACACCCAGTGCTCATCCCAACAAGTGCCCTGCTTAATGCCCCTCATCCATTTAGCCCAACCCCCACCCATAACCCCTCCAGAGCAACCGTCAGCTTGTTCTCTGTATTTAAGAGTCTCTTCTGTTTTGTCCCCCTCCTTGTTTTTATATTATTTTTGCTTCCCTTCCCTTATGTTCATCTGTTTTATATCTTAAATTCCACATGTGAGTAACGTCATATGGTATTTGTCTTTTTCTGACTGACTTATTTTACTTAGCATGATACATTCTAGTTCCATCCACGTTGTTGCAGATGGCAAGATTTCCTTCTTTTTGAATGCCAAGCAATACTCCATTGTGTGTATATGTATACACACACACACACACACACACACACACACACACACACACATATATTATACACACACACCACATCTTCTTTATCCAGTCATCTGTTGATGGACATTCGGGCTCTTTCCAGACTTTGGCTCTTGTGGACAGTGCTGTAAACAGCACCACATCTTGTTCATTCAATGTGGAAATAACTTGAAGTTGGGGTTTCTTGGGTTGGTCCCTGTTTCCTTCTCAATGTGCTATGTGACACATTTCACCAGATGAACTTTAGCTGAACTTTTTACTTCTCATTTTTTTTTCCTGCCTTTGAGATACACTGTTTATCAGTTAGTTATGCTCTGGTTGTAAATTGTTTCATGGGAAAATCTGCTTAAATTCACTGACTTTAAGCATTTATGATGGCTTGAACACATGCACAGGATAATGTGGAGAATCTGTAACGCACATCTTTACCGATTCTGGTTGTAGTGGTTTTCATCTGTATGTGTATTTATTTTGTTTTGATAGGCATTTGATCCTATATTGTCGATGAAGTTTGGCAGAACTTAATTGATAATATATGTATCATAATTTGTAGTTGTCAACAAATAAAAAGAAACATATTTGCTCTCTGTCAGAATGAAATCTAGAGCAGGAAATACCTGGTTTAATAGCTAACATTGAACACCTGAAAGTTATCCATTAAAAATTCACTGTGTGATTGTGCTATTTATTTTCCCTTTAAAAAAGATATTAACAAACTGACCGAAGATAAGAAAGAGGGCCTCAGGCAACTTGTAATGACATTTCAACATTTCATGAGAGAAGAAATACAGGATGCTTCTCAGCTGCCACCTTCCTTTGACATTTTTGAAGCTTTTGCAAAAGTAAGTGTTAAGTGTTTGAAATCTTTGTTAATGCCATAAATCAACCCTTTACTTTTTCTTTTGTTGATCCTTGAAAATCCAGGATTTTCAAGCCTTAAATCACTCTCCCACCTTAATAAGTGGAGAATGAGAGAATGTATTGCTTCTGTTGAAAAGGGTATTACCTTTTCTGTCTCATCAGTACACTTATTAATGGCCGAGCACGTTCATTGTCTGCACTCTTGAAAGGGTTGCTTTCTTTTCTAAAAGAAAGCAGTATATGATTCCATTGTTTCTTACTAATGGATTCAAGTTTGCCAATTACATTCATTTGCTTTTGTGGTTGTTTCTGTGATAGATCTTGGTCTTTAAAGTGAAAAATTTATTGGAATCCATTTCTTGATTAAGTGAATTCTAAATAATATGAAAATATAACCATTTCTGATTTAAAAATAATTGTCTAAAAATCTGTTTAAGTGTTTTATGTCACTGAAATCCTAGACTAGAGATAGAAAATTGGTTTAATTCAATATTTTATCTGCGGTCTCTTGGTAGACACTATCTGACATGCTTTGTTTAGAATGATTCTGAGGGTTTGTTTGGGCTCAAGGAGAAAGAATGCGCTGACTGATCCTTGCTGTCTATCCTCGGATCAGGACAAAGGAACAGATACATCCCCACTAATGCTGTGTGTTTGCTCTCCTTGCCTTCTCATAGTGTGTTTTGGGTTTGCTTAAATATTGATCACATTTTAATAACAAGTAAAATTTTACATTCGAGAGTGATTTTGCCACCGATGTTGCAATTTGTAAGTGCACATCTACTAACGTACTTATCCCATGAATATTTTTAAGGTGTGTTTTACAATCTGTCTGTTTTCTAAGATTTTAAATGTGATCAGTGTGATTGCTAGAGATTTATTCTTGTTTTCCCCAAATGTATTTGTATTCTTTAGGGTACGTTTTTATGATTTTTCTGGTAATATCATCTTAGCATTAAATTTTCATCTGTCTTCAATTTAAAACTGATTTTAAAATATAATGGTTACTTATAACACATGTGAGAAGTTTCTCGTGTGTTTTTATTTCACATCCCTCTGAAAATTATAACCTTTGGGAATACCGTGTGTACAATGCACACAGGTGCTTAAACACTATGCAAAGTAACACCTCCTGAGAGATAAAAAAAAAGTGCCTTATGATGACTATAACTTCATTCTTAGTGTAAAGTCTGTGCCTTTTCTGTGACAGTTTTTTTCTGTTATTAGAAAATGTTCAAGTGCTAGTTACTGGTGTTATTAGTCTTTATGAAAAACACTGAAAAGTCCTTTCTATCGCTCAGTGTAAAATGTGAATTACTATCTTATTTCTCTAATTTCTTTTAAAAAATTTAGTTTCATGTATCTTGCAGTGAAACTCTTTCCACGCCGTGTAGGGGGAAAGTTACGTCTCTGTGGATAAGCAGACAAACTTTTAATAATATTCTCTCCTCCCCACGTGGTTGTATCTGACATTGCCACAAAAGTAGAACATGTGTTCACCTTTGAGCTTTTGAGGGGAACTGGACTCAGATCTGTGATTTCTGCCTTAAAATGTGGGTTAAAGCAGCATTAACCTAAGACCCCCTGTACCTCCTTTTAAAAGTTTTGTTGGGTTACTTTTCTGCTTACAATATGTCCTTGAAAGGGGTCACTTTCCTCCTCCGCCTCATTTCTCCCTACTTTCTTCTTTGTCATTGTTTTTATAGAGTAGTCTCATGTTAAGCTGATTGCGTCCTGCACACCTCAGGGATGAGCTGCTGAGCTCCTACCACTGCTAATGTGTGATGGTGCAGATCGCAAGTGCGTTGGAAGTGGATGGAGAGAACATTGGGCAGACGATTTTATCCCTGAAACTGCCCCTCCCTGTGTCCCTGGCATAGAATTAACCGAGGGAAGTTGTCCCCACAGGGCGTACTGCCCACAGCTGCTGCTTTCATACATACAGGCTGTCAAGAGTGGTTCTGCACTGCCCTGCCTTCCTCAGCCTTTTGGATTCATGCTTGGAAGAAGGCTGGCGTTACCTGGCCTCAATAAACGAAGTCCTGTTTTATGTTTTGCTTTTGGTCCCCTTCGTTAACATTCATTTTGGTTTGTGAAGGTGTTGGCCATGCCGAGCTTATGTGTCAGCTCATCTCATGGTCACTTATGGCGTAAGCAACTCTGAGAGCTTTTCTAAATTTGTTTATATCTTAATTTTTTGGACTTTTTTATTATGGACTTTTCCAAACGTGCATGAAAGTAGGGAGACAGGTATAATGAACCCTCCTGTTTCCATCACCTGGTTTCAGTAATTTTCTTTTTTTTTTTTTTTTTGTTTCAGTAATTTTCACACTTGTTTTATATCTGATATTTTAATACTTAGATTTCAGACAAATGTTCTTTTTTCATTTATATTTCCAAATACTCCTTACAATTAGTCTTTTGTTATGAAGCCTCTCGGCTACTTGAGAAGTTAGTGAATTCAGTTATTAAATTAAGCAGACCCTTTTTTTCAGGCCTAGTATGTACAAAGCATTCTTGATACAAGTTATAGAAATATGTTGTTATAAATCTGAAAATTATTTACTACGGCAAAAAAACCTTACCAAGTCAAAAGTCTTACTTGGGGATATGCGTATTAAACTTGCACTTGCCAGAAAATGAAAGGACTCAGTGGAGGATGAAAGGGTTCTTAATCCTGAGAGCATGTTTCATTCCCTGCTAGCCTTTTTTTCTTTTTCCTTTCCTCCTCCCCCTCCCCCTCCTCCTCCTCCTCCTTCTTTTTTTAGTTAACATAGTGTAATATTAGTTTCAGGTTTGCAATATAGTGGTTCAGCACTTCCATGTGTCACTCTGTGCTCATCATGACAAGTGCAGTCCTTAATCCCCATCACCTATTTCCCTCATCCCCCCACCACCTCCCTTCTGGTGACCATTGTGTGTTCTCTGTAGTTAAGAGTCTGTTTCTTGGTTTCTCCCTCTCTCTCTTTCTTTTTTCCCTTTGCTCATTTATTTTTTTAAATTCCATGTATGAGTGAAATCATGGTATTTGTCTTTCTCTGACTCATTTCACTTAGCATAAATATTCTCTAGCTCCACCCATGTCATTGCAGATGGCAAGATTTCATTCTTTATGACTAATGATCCATTATATATATATGTATATATGTATATGTATATATATATGTACACACACACACACACACACACACACACACATGCATGCATGCCAGATCTTCTTTATTCATCAATTGATGGCCACTTGGGCTGTTTCCATAATTTGGCTGTTGTAGATAATGCTGCTATAAACAGGCTGGTGGCTTTTTCTAATAGAAGACCATGAGTAATTGCTTAAAAGTTGGCAGTTTATGTTTTGAACACTCTGGGATTTTCTGTTGAAAATAGTGTATGTATCTCCTGTTGAACTAGATTCTTAGCACGGAATGTGCTTCTGCTACTTAAGACTTGGTTTTACTTAGAACCTCCCGTACCCTCCCTCCCCAACCCCTTCTTCCAAAGACATTATTGGGTAGTCATTTTTGGTGGATCTTGTTTCCAAGTAGGCCTCTTTTTCCTCCACTTAGCACCAATATTAGTCTCCTGCTCCCCACTCCCACATAAACAAACAGACTTGTGGATAGCAATTACCAGTTGGGGTTTAGATTGTAGGAGTTTGCTTTATAAATATATCCTATCCACTTATTAATTTACTGCCTGGGTATAGAAAAGTAAATAGCATGAGGCATATGAAGGAGAAATTTTTCTAGGGGAGGGTATCCAGGAAGACTCCACATAGAAAGTAAAATTAATGGCATGGATTTCAGAAGAGAGGGTGGTATAGGGAAACAGTCATAGACAAATGGTCTGGAAATGCTGGTGGGGAGTGAAGGGTGCTGGCTCCTCTGACCCCCTGAACTGAGAAAAACATACTGAAGATTTGAAAGAGAAGATTTGAAAAGGTGGTTGTTCTCTGTGGAATATATGTTTCTGTTATATTTGGTGATACAATAAGAGTTTGAATAAAAGCTTGACGTTTAAAATGTTTGTTTTGCATTAGTTGGTAATAGAAAATTAGTGAAGGTAATAGCACCTCCAGACTTTCTACAGAAGGGGCTGCAGAGCGGTGATGTGGTTGGATGGAGGGGCTGGGGGAATTGGCCGGGAGCTCTATTTGCACAATAGTTTGCTTGGTTTTTTAAAAATTAGATTGTATGTAGGGTGCTTGGGCAGCTTAGTCAGTTAAGTGTTTGACTTCAGCTCAGGCCATCATCTCATGGTTCAAGAGTTCAAGCTCTGCATTGGGCTCTGCACTGAGAATGTGGAACCTGCTTGGAATTCTCTCTCTCCCTCTCTCTCGGCCCCCCTCCCCCAGCAAAAAAAAACCCTAGAAACTTAAATTAGATTGTATGTTACTGGGGGTGGCGGTGGTTGAAGGGCCTGACTGAATGGAATCGAAGGTGTCAAGTGTGAGGAAAGCGATGGGAACTGCTGAGAGTGATTGCGGTGGCCAAAGTGTGGGCTGCATTGGAGATACTTACAAGTGAGCACACAGGAGAGGTGTGGTTATTTGTATGTTCATGAGAGGTGGAGGCTAGATTCACTCTGCCGACTCTTTGTCAGATTGTTTAGAGAAGATTTGTGTGTCTGTCTCCGCAGGCCCCTTCTCCTTACCAGCCCACAATTTTTTTCTCCCCCTTCTACCTTCAAATAAAATTTCGGGTCAGGTTTCAAAATGGGTTTATCTTAGCATGACCACTGCTGTGGTTCAGTCTACTGTTTGAGCTTCTAAATATTTGCTACAAATAGAGAAAAATGTTTATACTATAACTAATAAATAAAAACTTTAAATGGTGAGACAACAGCAATTAAGAGAAGGACTAATTTAAATGGATGCCAAATAGTATGAAGGTTAAGTTGCTTTCTTAGACGAGAAAATAAAATTCTCTTAAGGTTGATGTCCTCATCTTGTTAATGGGAATAATACTAACAATAACTTTCATTTGCTTTCACAGATGAAAGTGAGGATTAAATCAAAAGTACTTCATGTGTCTAACATATATTATAAATTTCTACTACTGCTGGCCCCGCCTCCCAGCTTTATTTATATTCCAGTCTAAAAGTTCAGTGTTTTACGTCTCCCTGTGCTGTCATGTGGATTATCAAGAGTGTAGTGTGGCTCATTGTAAACCAGAGTTTCAGACCATGGCTTACAGTCGTGCCCAGCGCTGGTGTCTCTGGAGATGCTGAAAATTACCTATCTTGTTGAGAAGAAAGTTTGCGAACAGGAAATAGTACCTTTCCCCTAGTAATGGGCTTGGTTTCAGCCCGTAGTTATGGCAGACAAAAATCATTTACTGTTTCCTGCATTCATGACAACTCCGTGACTTGAGAGTAGTTCCTTGGGATGTCAGACAGGAAACATAAAAGTAAGCTTTCCATGGTGAATGAAATGTTTCCCACACATGCATTTTAAAAAGCTGAAATTAAAAGATTCATTAGTCATCAGGTTATAATTCACTGAAATGGCATGGAATGAGTACTGTTTCTCTATTCCATCCCTAGAAATATATATTGATTATTATTGGTAATGGTTATTAATGCCTAAACTTAATGTCAGTAGAGATAGTTTTGAGTTTATTTTCTATGCAAAGAGTGTATATATATATATATATATATATATATATATATATTTTTTTTTTTTTTTTTTTTTTTTTTAGAGATTATTGCATAGAGTTGTTTAAACATGTACTTAATTATTTTTTCTGGACTTACCGCTTCCTTCTCTAGAAATGCATTTGGTAGACCGATTAGAAATGTGATAAGATCTGAGTAATAAAATACAGAATGAGCTAGTTGCTTGAAATGTTTCAAAAAAACCTGTTGAATTGGAAATAACAATATTAGAAGTGTCCTTCCTGACCATAAAACATGTGTCATTATGTTTCCAGAGTTCTGCAAAGTACTCTTTAATTTTATAATATTGTACAACTGCCACAGAATTTTTTTATTAGAAATTCCACATCTGTTTGAGAAGATGTTCTCTCCCTTTCCCTTTCAAACAAAGTAATAATTCTGGTAGCATGTTATTTTTTTTCTTTCGGGTACATATGTGACCTCCACAGCTTGTCTTTCTAAACTCTAAACGTTAATGTTATTAGTTGCAGCTGGTTTTTCAGTATACACTGTGCTTGTACAGATTTGAAAATGAGTTTTGTGGAAGGGTTTTCTGTATTATGATACTTAAATTTTACGTTGATTTGCATTCTGTGCAAATTCTTTTTTACTGGGAGAGAATTCTTTTTTATTACAGAAACAGTGGGAAATTATTAAAACAAGAATCTTGCAAATTCATAATAGGAAAAGAATAGTGATTTAATGTCTATCTATATATATTTTTAATGTTTATTTATTCTTGAGACAGAGACAGAGCGTGAGTCGGGGAGGGGCAGAGAGAGAGGGAGACACAGGATCCTGGGCACGCTCCAGGCTCTGAGCCGTCAGCACAGAGCCCGATGTGGGGCTCGAACCCACAAACCGTGAGATCATGACCTGAGCTGAAGTCGGACACTCAACCGACTGAGCCTCCCAGGTGCCCCGTGATTTAATATTTTTGATAGAGATACGTTAGAAAGAAGACACAAGACAATAGTAATGATATTATTATATTCGAGACTGCATACTTGCATTTGGCTGGTATGTGTCTTTAGACCAAGAGTATTACTATAATCTATGTGATATTCTGCCATAACCTCATGATTTTAGTAAAGTGTATAAAATCAGCAAGAAGGAAAAATTACCAAATAACTCTTTGGTCCTTTTTGTTCGGAAGAGCAGTGTGCCTCGGTAGAAAGTAGGAACAAAGGTGTTCGTGATATATTCAGTTTTTAATTTTCAAGTTTCAGTTTTGTTAGACCTCTTATTCTAGAGGTACTGGTGCTATATCATTTCACCATTGCTGCAAGGCGGATTTGTGGAAAGAATATTGCTTCTATTGTTTTGAAAGGTCGGGAGTGTGTGTGTGTTTGCCACATGAGGGTTTCAAGTTCATCTAGGACCAAATTTTAGAGCCTTTTTGTTGATCAGCTCAGTTGGGTTTCCCTACTGTAGCATGCTATAAAGTAGTAAAGAAAGCAATCTTTTGAATTAATAAAGTGATGAATTATCTAATTACAAAGTTGATGTGAAATGGCAGTATGATAACTTTGACTGCATTACCAAATGATCCCAGTGACTGATCAGATGTGCCTGAGTTCCATTAAGGAAAAATATGCCATTAAATATTTAACACTGAAAGCGAGCAGATACACAGTATTGCTAACCTCTGATCACCAGGGTGCATGTATCTGTACATTTGGAGGTAGCTGCTACATGAGACTGCTCTTGTCTGCTCAGCACAGCTGCTAGAAGACTTGGTTATTGGGATTATACCTCTCTTCTGGTTTTAAGTAAAGCAGGCAAACAGCCAAGTTGCTTAACTGCATGCAGATCCTGGCATTCTCATTATGAAATGCTGATGCATTTATGATTTATATGTTTTTTTCTTTTATTACAATAAATGGAATCTCTGCATAGATTCAAAAGACCATTATTCTCAAAAATGTTCTTCCAAATAAAGTGACATTTGTGGGACACTTGGGCTTTCAAAACAAAACAAGTTATTGTGTTTTTAATATGTGTTTCATGTTCATTTTTAGCCATTCAGTTAATATTTATCTTCATTTAAGTGTAAATAACCTATGATGAGTTGGTGTATGTTTATTATAAAGACCAGATGTTAGCTAACTTCTGAAGTTGGGAAGGATAATTAGTAAATTCTTAATCAGCATTTTTGTTCAAACCTGTGTTGGTCAAGGTTAATTGCTTATGTAAGGCTAATGCTGTAATTAAAGCTACTGATGGATAAATGTGTTTGCCAAGCCTTGTTGCCTTATCTATTTGAGTGTATAACTTGCCATTAATTCAGATAGAGGCAATATTTTTTAAATGACAGTATGTCATTGTGAAATGGCAGAGGTTACATTCATTGTTTTGGCCATCCCTTTAGTAGCAGAAAGTGGAGTACTGTGTCTCTCTATTCAAGTGTGACATTTTTTAGAGTCAGGAATTTTATTTTGAATCCCTAGCAATCTTCATGGTATGCCAGGGCATGGTATTTAATTGATGACTGAATGAAGGACTGCATGAAAACCGTCCAGTGTTTGGATTTATGGAGTATATTTTGTTAAATATGTCTTATTTATTTATTTATTTATTTATTTATTTATTTATTTATTTTATTTATTTTGAGAGAGAGTGCATATACAAGTTGGGGAGGGGCAGAGAGAGAGAGAGAGAGAGAGAGAGAGAGAATCCCAAGCAGGTTCCATGCTTTCAGCACAGGGAGTGATGCGGGGCTCGAACTCATGAACCATGAGATCATGACTTGAGTTGAATTTCGGCCAACTCGCCGACTGAACCACCCAGGCGCCCCTAAATATATTTTAAAATTAATACGTTACTGCAAACATATAAGATCAGGTAGAAAGAAGTCTTTACCGTGGTAAAATTCAAGAAGTTCAGTAAGTTAGTTGATAGGTCAGAATCGCAGAGGCTGCCGTTATCTTCACTTGTTCAGGAAATGCCGAATCATGTTAGTGTTTTTAAAGTTCAGCTTTCCTTTTCTGTAAAAGCCTGCATAGTCAGTGTGGCTTCATAGGCCCGAAGGCAAAAGTGCATTATTACCGCGACATGGCAATTTGTTGTGTTTGCTGAAAGCGCCACTGAGGTCTCTGTGGCAGCTCCTTAGCTCTGCTGTTACCACCTGACCGCCTCTCTGGGCGATATGTAGTGAACAGGGTTGGATGTGTTCTAACAGATCTTCGTTTATGGACACTGAACATTGGTTTTCATAGATTTTTCACTTATCCCCAAATATTCTTCTTCTTATTTCTTTCCCAAACCTTTAAAAATGTAAGAAAACACTCCAAGCTTGCAGGCTGTGCAGAAACAGGTGGTGGGCCAGATTCGTCCCATGGACCATTGTTTGCCAACTCTTGAATTATTCTTTGGAAACCAGAAGATTTTTTTGCACACAGAAGGAAACAGAATATATGCTACCAGAAAATTCTCTAATTGAAAAGGATAGAAAATATTTTATCTGTTACCTTCTAATGAGCCATTAGTTCTACAGTTATACATTGCCAATCCCATTTGTAAGCACAGTATGTTTACAATAATTGAATTTTGAGTTTATTTTTTACTCCAATAAGATTTAATTCAATAACTTAAAAAAATAGTTGAATTCAGTAATATAGTAGGATAGATATAGTATAGGAAGAAATGAAATTGTTAAATAGGAAAAAGTGTGTACTGGGGTGCGTGGGTGGCCTGGTCGGTTAAGGGTCCAACTTCAGCTCAGATCATGATCTCATGGTTCCTGAGTTCAAGCCCCCACATCGGGCTCTGTGCTGTCAATGTAGAGGCCACTTGGGATCTTCTGTCTCCCTCTCACTCTCTTAAAAATATATAAACATTTAAAAAAATGTGTACTTTATTAATTTCTCATGTACGTACACCATCATTCTTAGTTTTTTGTTTTTTTAACTGCCGGTGTTATATTTTGTTATTTTGCCCTGAAATGAATTGTAAAGACAATTTTCTAGTAGAAATATTTTGACCAAATTACTCAAGTTCAGAAAATTTTTGTTTGCTTCTTTAGGTCTTTTTTTAGATTATGGATATTGCACTCAGACTTGACATACTGTGGTTTGACTATTTCTATTTGGAATGAGAAGGACCTCTTACGGGAGAAAAAAAACAAATATGTTTTAGGGACATACTGTTAATAGTAATAACAGTCGTGATGAACTGATCTGTTATATTTCATAATCAGAAACAGGGTGATAGTTTAATGGCGGAAATTAGGCATTACTATTTGATATGGAAAATAAGGCGACTTGGTATATTACAACGATGAACGAGTTTGGGGATGGCTTCCCTAAGCCAGATTAAAAAATGTGTCCTGATCAAGAGAGAACATAGCCTCACTAGTCTCTGTCAGGAATCAATTTTCATTAACATTTGCATTTTCAGTACCTAGTGTTAGATGTTTAAAGAGACATATTCAGATAAAGTGTTTGTTTATGAAACGATGAAAGAAGGACAGAAAGTCTTGTCCTGTTAGGCAAGCTGATTATGACTCATTATCTGGAAGAGCGTTATTATTCGAGTGTCCAGCGATGTGTCAGGCTGCCTTGGGACAGCTGGGGGCTACCTGTCCCTGGAAGAGCTTTATTCTGGATCAACACCGTTTGTCGGGAGGAGTCCTGTCCATGAGTATAAGGCAGGGCTAGTGCTCTTTGAGTCTGTGGTGTTCATGGTAATGTGGAAGCAGGGTAGTTTATCCTCCCCTTTCTGTCCAGGCCCTGCTTATTCCCAAAGTTTCAGTGCAGATCTTGGATGAAATCCACCTGACTAGGATTGCTCTTTTCCTGTTGTAAAATCAGTAGTCACTGGTATTTTCTATGCCAACCGCTTGGCAACTGTGAATATTCTCTATTTTTATTTGGTTCTGTGTCTTCTTTCCTATGCTTAGCAAGAACAAGAATCATGTTACCCAATTCCTTCCTTATGTGCAGAAACATAACGGTTTTAGGATTGACAGGATCACAGGAAGCATCCAGTTCCATGGCCTCCCTGCTGCCCTTCTCTCCTTCTTGCCATGTTGCATCAGTTGTGGTTCGGAGAAGGTCAGGTAGTCACCTGGTGATGGGAGAATGCTAAAATTTAGGTTTTTGAGCTCAGTCAAATGCTCTTTCTGTTAGTTGATGCCCAAGAATTAGCTTCTAAGTTGAAGTAAAAATGTGATACAGCAATTTAACAGTACAAACAAATTTTTAGCAATCTGTTCTTTATATATAGGTATCTTCAACTTTATTGATGTGTAATTTACATATAGCATAATGTAAGTTTAAGGTGTATAGAACATTGATTTGCTATGCATACATTGCAAAATGATTTCAGGCTAGCACCTTCATTGTGTCACATAATTACCATTTGTTTTTTTGTGGTGAGAACACTTAAGAACTTAACAACTTTTAGGTACATAGTATAGTATTATTGAGTATAAACACCATGCTGTTCAATAGATCCCCAGAACTTACCCATCTTATAGCTGGAAGTATGTGCCTTTTGATTAATACCCACCATTTTTACCCCCCCAACCATTCCTTATATTGAAGGTTAACTGTATAAGGCCAGACAATTAAAAGTACGTTACACCATAGGATTATTCACGTCAGCATTTAAAACTGGATAAGATTAGATAGTCTCTGTAACGATGAGTTTCCGTCTCACAGGGACTGTATGTTTAAGTGATTGTGGCTTTCCAAACCAGCTAGGTAACCTTCCTTCAATAACTCAGTTATAAATAGAACTGTTCTATTTTATACTTGACATTATGTAGACTTCTGTTCTTTATTTTTTTTGTCCCATACTCAACCAAGAAGCCAATGAGTATTAGATACTGGTCCTTGTCTTTCATTAGTAGGTCAAGAGACAACTGAGGGATTGATTTATCATGAGTTGCCCAGTGCTGTGCTACCCTGATTTTTAGTTTCTTAGTTTTTTTTTTTTAACTTGACAAAGTAATTTAACAAATACGGTATCATGTATATCTTACAACGGCCTTCTTAGTATTGTTATAGTTCCTTTTGCAGATGAGGAATGCTTAAGGTCACACTTTTTAAACACAAGGACTAGAGCTTTAACTTGACTGCCTTAATTTCCGATTTTCCCCTTATTCCACCATATTGATTCTGTGTTATGTTAGTTGTTAGTTCTGTGTTAGAGCTCTAATAATGAACTATTATAAGCCCTAGGAGCGAAATCCAGAGAGAGGGAAATGAAAATATTTGATGAGATTTCTATCACTAATGCTAAAGTAGGGCTATAGGCAAAGCTCTGAATTATTTAATTAGGATTCCTGCTATTTCATACAGGTGGTGCATCCTGTTTTACCTCCCTCCCTTATTGAGATCTAAGTGAGTGCTGGCAGGGTGTGTGGGGAAGAGGGTGGGTTTTTCATATCACATGTTTCTGAACTGATGCTGCCACAGCTCTAGGTGAAAATAAAGGCGATTGAAATAGGAATTTGCATGGAGTTAAGCTACTTTTTGAAATCTGGATTCCATAACCTTGAAGTGCTGAATATTAAAACATTAATTATTCAAGAGCCTTTAGCCTGCAAGCCATTATTGGATGTGTGTGTGTGTGTGTGTGTGTGTGTGTGTGTGTGTGTGTGTGTTTTACGATTCTATAAATATTTGCATTTACAGATTAAAGTATTTTAAAAATGTAGAATATATGCGCAATAGAGAAGAAAATCCTCTTTGGCCTGTCTGGGCACTTTTTTTCTTTTAGGAGTACTTACTTGATCTTAAAATTTCTACTTGATGTGAGTGGCCTAGGCGAGTAATTTAGAAGTATTATTTTTGACCAAATACTTGTCAAGTAAAAGAAAAGCATTGGAACTACATTTGATCAGACTTGGCAGTTGTGGGCCCTATTTCAGGTTTTAATTAATAATTTGCTTTTAGTTTTGATGTTTGTAGGACAATTTTATCAAGGCACTGTTTAATGCAGAGCTATTTCATTAGGATCAGGATGAAAAATATCCCTCCGGCACTTTCTCTCCTACCCTTTTTCCCCTTGTGGGTGGCAGCATTTTGGTAACATTGCAGAGCCAGCTCATTGTCTGAAGAGGCCCACGGGACTTGCTGGTTGAAGTCCTGGGGTCTTCAGGCTTAGAGCAGGAGTTGGTAAAGAATGTTATTTTGTGCCTCAGAAGTCTTTGTAGCTCTTGGGATGAGCACTGGGTGTTTTATGGAAACCAATTTGACAAAAAAGTTACATATAAAAAACAAAAAAAAAAAAAACCCAAACTGTGTGGATTAAAAAAAAAAAAGAAGTCTTTGTAATAGTAGGTGGGTTTTCTTGTTTTCCATTTGTCCAAGATTCCATAGAACAGCATCAACTAAAACCTGGAGTGTGCAGATCTTACAGGTGTGATACTGTATTGTCTAACATATGAAAAAAAAATGTTTTTTGAGAGGGAGAGACAGCATGTACATGCGTATGCGCAAGTTGGGGAGGGGCAGAGCGAGAGGGAGAGAGAGAATCCCAAGCAGGCTCTGTGCTGTTGGTGCAGAACAGTGAGATTCTGACCCGAGTCAAAGTCAAGAGTCTGATGCTTAACTGACTGAGCCACCCAGGTGCCCCTGGAAATCTTTTAATTGACTTCTGGCATGATCTACCTCTGATTCTCTTACATGTCTTACCATTTTGTTAAAAAAAAAATTATTTGCTTATTCTCTTTTACCTATTCGGTGATCGTATTCCTGGCGTGACTTGCCTCCCTGTGTGTTGAAAGTACCCAGAGCCCCATCTCCAGTCATGCTGTTTCTTCTCCTCTCCATTCTTCTCTTTTCTACTTAGTAACAAAAATACTCCCCCTGCCTGATCTGTTTTAACTTTAAATTCATCATGAATGATACGTAAACTCTATCTTGTCCTCAATAAGACGTGCTTCTTCACATTTTCTGTCTTTTCTCTTGGTGTAGTCACCTCCTGGGTTATCCGTGCCAGACACCTGAGGGCTGCCTCTGCTTCTTCCCTCTTTTTCCTTCCAGATGCCCTGCTCGCGCTGCCTTTGTAATATCTCTCAACCATGTTTTCTTTTTATATTTTTTGCCACTGACCTACTTCAGGCCCTTTTTATCTTGTCTAAGTGGCTTTAATCTCTTTGCTTCTTACTGTCTTCCTGGACCTTTGTGTGTGTGTGTGTGTGTGTGTGTGTGTGTGTGTGTGTGTATAAATACATGTATAAATGCATATATACTTAAAAGTATATCTGATCATTTGAATCCCCTGCTTAAAAATATTTGTTGATTCCCTATTGCCTATTGTGTAAAATCAAGGTTTTAAAATAAGACATTTGAGGACTCTGCAAGCCTCATCCCATACTGGCTTCCCAGAACTGGGTCCATGTAACTCAAGAAGTGTAACCATTCTCCTAGTAACCTGAAAGCTGTAACCGGTTTCCTAGCACCTTGCAGAGTGACCAGTAAATTGCAGGGATTTAATCAACATAGCTTTTACTCCTTTACATTGTTGCATCGTCAGTATGTTTCTTCACAGTACCAAATCTTAACGGTAGCATGTTGCCATGACAGTAACAAATAAACGTGGGCAGGGCAAGTATTGTTCTCTGGATAGGGAGTTAGTTTTGGCGGGGTGGGGTATTTTTTGGCTGGCTTGTAAAGCTGCCCGTGTATATGAGAACATGCAAAGCCAGAGACAAGTCAGCAAGGCCCCATTACAGCTGGTGTGTGTGTGTGTGTGTGTGTGTGTGTGTGTGTGCATGTGTAAACGTGTAAGCAAGGAGGTAGAGATCGTTGTGTTCCTTTGGCTCCTGAGGTAGTGAGCTTGTACTTATGAGCCATTCTGATTTGGTGAAGGGGCTTTAGCTTTGAAGAAGGATGTCAGCAGTGGTTGAGTGGGCTTGTGCTTTGTCAACACTGCTGGGTTGTGATATTATTATTTTTTTTTTTTTAAATTTTTTAATGTTTATTTATTTTTGAGACAGAGAGAGACAGAGCATGAATGGGGGAGGGGCAGAGAGCGAGGGAGACACAGAATCGGAAGCAGGCTCCAGGCTCTGAGCATTCAGCCCAGTGCCCGACGCGGGGCTCGAACTCACGAACCGCGAGATCGTGACCTGAGCTGAAGTCGGATGCTCAACCGACTGAGCCACCCAGGAGCCCAGGGTTTTGATATTAGATAATACGAGGAGATGATCACATTTTGGAAATCCATTCCTGGAAGATATCCATGTGTGGTGCTAATGGCTGGCAGGCGTCTAGCTTTTCTTTAGAGCAACGTGATTGCTTTAAAGATAACTCTTTCGAGCTGAAAATATTTCCTTCATATTGTGAGATTTGCATGATTTTTGTCACTTCTTACCTTCTCAAAGTCAACCAAGAGAAGCTTGCCAAGTCCTTTGCATTTTATGGAAGCAGGCATTATTCTCTGTAGTTAAAAATAACCACTTTTTAGATGACTGGAATAGAGGAGTATTTTCCACATAACTAGGAATGTTTGGGCTTGGATGATTTTGGTATTTGAAAGTCCTTTTGAAAACAACTTCATGTTTTCAGTTACAAAATAACGTAGTGTGTCAGTGAGTGTGATCATCCACATTTACTGGTACTCATCAGCGTTCGTTGAGTAGGATTCAGAGTACTCTGAAGCCTTGCCATTTGTCTTTTCCCCAACACTCAAGATCCCTTTCCTAATTCCAAACTCTACATGTATAGTTTCTTCCGTTCTTCCCAGCACTTTTTTTTTTTTAACTTCTTCAAGATTCCCTTCAAATTCCCCCTTTTCTAAGAGGCCTTTCCCCTCTCCCTGGGGTGTGTCCCATTACGGCAGGGATGGGAAGGTAGAAGTAGAACATATAAGTGGATAAACACGTGAGAGCAGGCACTTGTGTTATTCGATCCCTCCAGCCAGGCGCTGCTATGGGGAGTTGGCCAGTTCCTCAAAGAGCCAGAAGCTTCCGTCCATCAGAATTGAGCGGCTGCCCAGGATGGATGGCAGTGTTTCACATCCAGACGTTCTGGAAGTCTTTCCTCCCAGTCTGTTCGTGTCATCCTGTCTCTTTAGGCAGTTGTGTCTCTTATCATTCTAGCTTTCTATGGAGAACCGAAGGATTCATGGTTTTTGAAAACGCAGATCTAGAAAAGCTGCCAAGTGATGAATGGTAATTATCCTTATAGCAAGATGATAAACAGAAGGATTAACTGGTATATTGTACGGTATTTTTTTTTCCTGAAAATTGTGCTTATAAATTTAATTTCTATAAATAAGATAATCAAGTTATGTGAAGCAGGAAGATTTGGATTAACAGGGTTCTATTAAGATTCTTTTTGTGGAGGAAGGTTTGTTTTGGTAAAAGCTCATTGCTGTTTCAAAACCTGGATTTCTGCATGTCATGTCTAGATTTCCCTAAAGCAGAGTACATTTGCAATTAGTGACATCTGCTTTTTTTTTTTCTTTTTCTTTTCTTTTGCAGGGACCTGTTTCTTTGTTAGACTTAAACTCTCGGGGCTTGTTTCACTTATATTTATAGAATTAGGTAGGATCTGCCCTACTAAGTTGTAATTCAGAGGAAGAGTGCTAGGGAATTGGCTCAAGAGCCTTTTGGCCAGGAAGCTTCTCAGCAAGTGGCTTTGTCTTTTCCAAAACCTGATTAGTGTCCCTGGGAGCATTTCTCTGTGAAATACCTATTCCACACTCCAGCTTGCTCTTTTCTAAATGGGGTTTCAAAGCCCAATAACTTCAGGTTTTTAGATCGACCACAGCACACACAGAGCGTGAGGGACTAAGGAGACTCCTGAGATGCTCCGCCTGGTACGTGGAGGGAAGCAGCGTGGCTTGCGCCTGCCATGTTTCTCCAGGCGGCCATTCAGTTCGCTTCCGGCGTGTTTCACGCATTGGAGCTTTTCCGTTTCCTTTTGTGACTAAACTGGCCAGTTCACTGTAGTGGTGTGAGACTGGAAGCATGTAACCAGCCAGGCACCTGTTCCTATGGTTTCATATGCATATATTTTCCATTCATGTTGTAACATGATAACATGTTTCATAAATGCACTGTTTTGCTGGAATTTGAGCCTGTTGTGAAATGCAGAGTCTTTAAGGAGATTGTAGGCCAAAACCCTGCCAACACTAAATATGTTTAAACAGTTCAAAAATAGTTATTCATTTCAGAAATAACTTTGATGTTCTCTTCATTATGTTAATACAGAAGAAATGCTTAAAATTTTTTTGGTGTCATTAAGCTTTTAAAATCTTAGGCAAATAAATAATTTTGCATTTTTCTAGATGAATACTAGCTATGGTGTTTATCTTGAAGTTGTTTTTTAGAGTGTTGACATTACAGTTCTTTCCGTCTTTATTTTTAAGTGACAGCAGAGTCCCAAGTATAAGAAAATGTGATTAATTCTCACACATTGAAGTCATTTAATCGTTCTTCGCCTAACAGCTGCTTTTTATTCAGTACACTGAACATAAAATTCTAGACTGCCTTTGTGCTATCATAAATTTTAAATAGGAACCATTCTTCCTTTTAAGTATCATATGGTATTGTTGTTTTGAATTTGTCAGTTTGCTGGGCGGTTTTGCTAGATTGCTATTGTTGGCTAGGAGGGTGTTCTTCTGGGACTCAACTCTTTCCCCGGCCCTGTACGTCACTATGATATTTAATATTGGCAGTAAAGAAGTGGGGAACAATTGGTTTGACTTGTCATTTTAAGCTCCCTTGATTTCTGGAACATATTGGAGAAATAGAAATAGGAAGGATCGAAAACAAAGCAGTGGGATTCTTACTTGGATATGTTTGGTCAGAAACAACTAGCTTAATAAATTTCACCTCAACAAATCTGTATCGACTCTATCCACAGCAGTACTTGGGAAAGGGACAGTTAAGACTCTGCCCCATCTGGTGGGAGATGTAAAAGAAACATATATAATAAATATAATTACATTGAAAGTTTCTTGAAAGCAAGACTGTGTCATCCTTCTCCTTTCCTTCTTCTCCCTACATTGCAGATTTTCGAATATTGTATCTCAGACTGTGAGAATGTGAGGACAGTCTTGAGATGGAGGTTTATGTGCAGAGGTCATTTGATTTGGGGCTTTAATGAAAGCTAGTGTAGGTGGAAGAATCAGTGCTGACTTCCTGGAAGTTGGGGGGGCCACTGGGGACTCTAAAGATAAAAATTAGACTGTTACCCCTCTGGATGCCAAAGGAGGAAGCCGTCCAAGATTGTTGCTGCTGTTTTATGCTTAATGAAAGTGACCATGTCTGGTCAGGAGCACTCGATTTAAGATTTTCCTTAAAATACCCGAGGCTGCCCCAGTGACTCTTAAGACTGCCTTCCCCACGGGAGCCCTCTACCTGCCCTCCTTCCTGCCCTGACAGAACCCCCTAATTCCTGATAACACTGTTTTCAAGTGGGAAACTTGGCTGTAGGCTTTTGTGAGTTTATTTTGCTTTTTGTTTTCTGCTTTTCATAACCCGAGAAAGGTCATTTAGAAGACATGAGGAGAAAGGGTAGCCTTAGGTATCTCAGGAGCCGCGGTGGTCTCCGGTTTTTGGGATCCGTGAAAGAAGAGAGTTTCAAAAAGGAGATGGTCAACATTAGAAGGTTCAGAGATGTTGGGGAGGGAATAAATTCAGCATTGAATTTAGCAATTAGAAATTCACTGGTGGTATTTTTATTTTTCATGTGGACTAAAAGTATGAAGATGTTTATTTTTATTTTGTTACTTCAGAGTAGAAGTTGGGTGATTAGGCTTTTGGTATTTTTACCAAAATGATGAGTTGTTTGTTTTGAAGTATTTCATGAGGAGCTATAGAGTCCTGGTGATTCAGAATTTTGTAAACTTGATGACTGTGTTGTGTTCTGTAATGCAAGTACCCAGGATGAAGAAGAAGGAAGGTCAAAATGGTCTTGTCTGAGCAGTCATTTGCCTTATTCAGTCTTTTCTAAATGTAGTTTTACAATATTGACCTGAAAAGTGGTGCACAAATTTAACTTGGGGATTACTTACACCTTAGTAAATTGGAAACATAGGCTTATTTTTCTATATGTCATGTGATCTGTTAAGTTATTATCCACTGAAAAGCCATACCTGTTAGCGGCTCCATTGTGCTATGAAAACCCTCACTTACCAGTAGGTGAGGGAGAGGATGTAAACCAAATTGTGCTGTTTTGAAGAGGGAGCTGCTTCAGTAGCCAGACATGTTTACGGCACCTGGATGGCTCAGTTGGTTAAGCGCCTGACTCTTGATTTTGGCTCAGGTCATGATCTCACGGTTCGAGAGTTTGGGCCCTGCGTTGGGCTCTAAGCTGACTGTGCACGGGGAGCCTGCTTGGGATTCTTTCTCTTTGTCCCCCTCTCTCAGCCCTTCCCCTGCTAGTGCTTTCTTTCTCTTTCTCTCACAAAATAAATAAACAAACATTTAAAAAATTAGGAATATTTTGAAGGAAAATAATGGCACAGCCAAAGTAAAAGCTTGAAGATGCATTCTTGTGAATGTTTTGAACTCAACTCAGAGATTTGTGTAAACCTGCAGTTTTGATCTGTAATGAAAGCAGGAGCAGACGCCACAGAGAGGGTTTCCCGAGTCACTGGTGGGGAGTGCCTGGCTCACCTGTCACGTCTGGCTCTTTACCAGCTTGAAGGGAATGAGAATCTGGTTTGATTGAATGCTGAATATCAGGAGCATATTCAAGGGGAGAATTGGGCTGTTAAGTATCACCCTCATTTATTAAGACAAGATAGTAGCTGAAAAATCATAGGACAAGCTAACTTTGTGTGCTTTTTAAAGAAAGCAGTTTTAAAGTTTTTTTGGTTCTTTTGTATTAGATTTTCTAATTTCACATTCTATGGTAATTAATAAGACATCCAACTTTGGTGGGCATTTTCCTTCTAAATATAACTATGGAAGCTTAGCTGTTAATTTCAAATTATCTTTTTCAAATGGTTTTATTTTTCTTTATCATTCCTCTTTAATATTCATTTCTTAACATCTTTATGAGAAAGGAGCTCTTATCTGTGTATTATAAAATGGAAGCAATCTGACTTGACCATTAAAATTTTTTTCCAAAGTAATAAAGCTGTGAAATTATCACGACCCATAATATTTAATGTTAAAAGGACGATTTGTGTTATATTGAAGATAAGTTAGGCAGCTCTTATGTGGAGGCTTGTGCTGAAATGAGCTTTTCATTAATTCTATTAAATTGTTGTTTGACTTGAATGTTTTTCTTCAGGCAGTTTTATATCTTCTTGTATGGTTTTAGACTTAAATGTGAAACAGAATCTGTAATCATTGTTTCACTAAATGAAGTCTGTGCTCCTTAGAACGTGAGCTCTGAACTTTTTTGGACTCGGCAATTATTTATGACACCTTCTCACATCAGCCTGAAGCAACCTCAGGAGGAGTGAAGTGTTATTAGGCAGTGGATACAGTTCTGTAAGATTACACATTTCTTATTCCAGATGATTGTATCAGAATTTATCCCACATCTTCCGTCCTGCCCTAGGGATTCAGGACCCAGCAGACGCGTGCGGGGGCTGTGGGCGGGCCTCCTCAGGGCTGCTTCAAGTGATGGAGTCCAGGAACACGGGGATTTTCAACCAAGACCAAAGTTTCCGGTCTCATTGGGAGTTTAAAAAAAAACAAAACAAAAACAGGCCTCAACCCACAGAGATTTATCTTAGGGCCATTCATCTATTGCTTCAGATATAAATGTATTAGTTTGCAGCTTATGGCTCAAAAGTAACAGATATTGACAGAAGATTAAGTTCAAGCTTAATGTCCCAGATTTCTATAGTGATCGTGCTGCGAAGTATTTTCAAGGTTATGATGACTATGACTAACGTGAATACTGGGGATGAAGAGAATTCTTCCAGTTCCAGTTTGGTGGGTGGGCTTTTTTAGGCTTTGAGCTATGATTTACTTGGTTTCAAGGATGAAAATAAAAAATCATTATGAAACTTCTTTCTCACTGTTTTTTTCCACATATATAGTCAATGAAGTCTGTTTTTATAGTATTTTCAGTTGTTGTCTCTTGCTGGTCACTTACTAATATTCTGTGAAATACGTGCTTTCATGGCATGTTTGTACATTATGGTGGATATTTTTCAAATTCCTTACATTTCTGTATGCTTTGAACTAGGTGGTTTTTTTTTTTAACTGAAATATTTTTTTCTTTTTATTAGCATTTATTTATTTTTGAGAGAGAGAGAAAGAGACAGAGTGCAAGCGGGGGAGGGGCAGAGAGAGAGGGAGACACAGAATCCGAAGCATGCTCCAGGCTCTGAGCTGTCAGCACAGAACCAAATGCAGGGCTCCAACTCACAAACTGTGAGATCAGGACCTGAGTCAAAGTCGGACACTTAACCGACTGAACCACCCAGGTGCCCCTGAAATATATTTTCTACATACGCTATGGTTACCTCCATAGAAGTTTTTTCAAATTATGTGTTACCACCTGCTTTCTACAGACTTTTACTATTTCTTTTGTGTATGTGCTCTATAGGAATTCGTTCAAATATATTTTAAATTATGGCTTGTTTTCTTACTAGTTTCATATAAAATAGAGTATCATTATTTAATATGATGTGTGTGTTATGGGATTTCATTTATTTAAAAAAATTTTTTAAGAATATTTTATTTTTTTTAAAGTTTAAGAGAGAGTGCGTATGTGAGAGCGTGCATGAGTGGGGGAGGAACAGAGAAGGAGAGCAAGTGGGAATCCCAAGCAGGCTCCGAACTCTCAGTGCAGAGCCTGATGTAGGGCTCACTCCCACCACCCTGGGACCATGGCCTGAGCCAAAATCAAGAGTCAGACACTTAACTCACTGAGCCACCCAGGTGCCCTGGGATTTCACTTTCCAGTAAAGTTATTATGCTTTGTTCTCTGCTAAGTATTTGTTGATCCAATATGCTTTTAAAGACAACTTTATGATGTATTTTATTTTTAGGTTAGTAGGCTGTCGTCGCATGTCCTGAACTTATTTCCACCTGGATTTTAGTCTACAGTATATGAACATAACAATTAGTTTTCCTCCTATGAAATCATTTCGAAACCACTCTTGATATATATGTTTTATAAAAAGTACTTTTACAAATTGTCTTTCCTAGTTCCTTGTATCCTTGGGAGGTATATGAGGATTCTCCAGAGAAACAGCCAATAGGATATACGTACACAGATAGATATATAAAAGAGATTTATCTTAAGAATTGGCACATGCAATTATGGATCCTGTTAATCCCCATGATCTGCCATCTGCAAGCTAGATAACCTGGAAAGCCAGGGGTGTGATTCAGGCCGAATTAGAAGGATTAGTCCAAGCCCAGAGACATGAAGACGTAAGTCCTGGTCTGTGTCTGGGATTGTGAGAATCCAGAGCACAGGGGTCTGAGGGCAGGAGAAGGTGGCTGTCTTAGCTTTGGCAGAAAGAGCAGTGTCACTCTTCCTCTGCCTTCTTGTTCTGTTCAAGCCCTCAGTGGCCTGGGAGAGGTCCACGGCGTCGGTGAAGGCAGACTTCTTTACTTGGTCTACTGATAGAAATGCCAATCTCTTTTGGAGAGACCTTTACAGACACACCCAGGAATGATGTTTTGCCAGCTGTCTGTGCATCCCTTAGCCCAGTCCAATAGACCCATAAAACTATCCATCCCAGGATGCATCTCATGTACCTGTTCCTCTTCTGTGCCAGCAAATATGAAATGGGCTAAGTTTTATAATCAGAGTCTTATTTTGAATACATCACAAGAATATACAGTTCAATGGACTCCTGTAATAACAATAGCTAATATTTATTGAGGACTTTGTGTCAGGCTGTGTTCTGAGTGACTTGTAAGTGTGTTTTCTGTTGCTGGAGAACAAATTGCTGTAGATGTAGGAGCTTAAAACAGCTGCCACTTATTATATGGAAGTGAGTGCACCAGGGGGCAGGGATCTTGGGAGCCACCTTAGAATTCTGCCAGTTGCAGGAAGTATCCACTCATTTACTCCTTACAACAACCCTGCAAAGTAGGCACTGTTATCAGTGGTATATTACAGAGGTGGAAAGGAGGAGAGCCTGGATGGGCCACCCTCCTTGGAAGCCTACACTCATTATTTTCATGTTACTCAACAGCTGTCTCTGTGCTAGGAGCACAGTATCACAGGCATGCATTCTGTCATTCCTTCTGTTTATCTGTGATTCTCTCTTCTGTTCTTTTCTCATCAGAGCTTTCCTTAGAATATACACATATTTGTGTACTTTAGAAAACCTTTACTTGGGTCGGCATGTCTTTTATATGGATTTGAATTTAATTTCTTGGCCTTTCTAACAAAGTCTAAGTCAGGACCCCAACTGCTGGATCCTGTTTAGTTAGTCTGTACGTCACTGTCTGTTCATTTTTTGATATTAATTCTTGCCAACACTTTTAACGTCTGGATTGAGACTTCTGCTGAAAAACTGGGAGATGTGGCTGGACTGGGTTCGTTGCCTCATGGCAACAGTTTGCTTGAGGTGGGTTTCAGCCGCTGCTTCTGGTAACCTGTGAGAAGTCCCATTTCCTGTACCAATCACCCTCGGCTGACCGCACCCCATTCTCTCAGACTTAAACTATACTTAAACTTGAGCTATAGGTTTTTTAAAAAATCATTACAACTGAAGTAGTCTTCTCTTTCTTCACTCCACCTTACCATTTATCCAGTCCTATCTACCTGGGGTCTTTTCCCTATTGAAAAGTTGCCGCTTTCTTTATTAATGAATTCTAATTCCATCTTTAAATGAAAACTCGTACAGTCTCACATGACAGAAAATCCAGTCTAATATTGAATGCAGCAAAAGAGAGATTTGTTGGCTCTGAACTGAAAAATGCCTCCTTTCAGCAGTGCTAAATCCAGAGGCTCAAATGATGTCATTAGGATTAGTCTCCCTCCACCGCTGGGCTCTCCTCCTGTGAGTTGCTTCCATTCCCAGGCAGGCTCTCTCCCATGTGTGGTGGCAGCACCGTGGTCAGAAGCTCAATTTTCATCCTCTCCACTCCAAATCCAGCATGAAAAATAACTTCTCTTTTTGGTTACTTAAACAAGATTCCAAAGATTAGCGGTGATTGTGTTAATACGCATGGCTTAGGTCAGGTATGCATTTTTTAGCCAGTGGCTGTGAGCAGTGGGATGTACTATTTCAGTTTGCTCAGCCTGGGTCACATGCTCACCCCTAGAGTCGGCTCCTAGGGAGCAGGGAGGCAGGTGATGGGGAAAAGATGATTACCAGAGGAATATGGGGAGTGACAGCTGGATGACAAAACAACACATATCTTCATCTTACCCTCTTGCAGGTGCTCTGTCCCTGCGATAAACTTCTCAAATACTGATTATCAGTGGCACCTATAATATTGGCCTTTGTATGAAAGTCATCTATTTATTCACTTGTTTGCCAGACATTTATTCAGTGCCAGTAATGTTGCAGGCGTTGCGTGAGGGGATGGGAATACAAAGATAGAAAAGACACGTCAGTTGCCTTCGGAAATTCACGATACGACGTGTCTGAAATGCTCCCCAACTGGATTGTGAAGCTTAGGAGGTGTGAGAAACATTGTGTTTTCTTATAGCACATAACATAATATTTTCCACGAAATAGGCTCTTGATAGATAATATGAATATGTGCATGCATCTTATTAAAGCATGGTTTTCATTCCTTCAAACTTGCTGGATGAGAATCTTAATTTCTGACTTTCCTGTTTATGCTCCGACTGAAGAGCATTGTAGCTGGATTGTTCTTCACCCAGCAGGAAGTACGCTCTCTGTCAGGCTCCTGTGGAGCTTGGTAATGCTGGTGTCACAGTGACTCGTGGGCGTATCTGTAGTAGATTTGGGTTTCGTTTTTTTTTTTTTTTAATTTTTAATTTTATTTTTTTTTAACGTTTATTTTTGAGACAGAGAGAGGCAGAGCATGAATGGGGGAGGGTCAGAGAGAGGGAGACACAGAATCTGAAACAGGCTCCAGGCTCTGAGCTGTCAGCACAGAGCCCGACGCGGGGCTTGAACTCACGGACTGCGAGATCATGCCCTGAGCCGAAGTCGGCCGCCCAACCAACTGAGCCACCCAGGCGCCCCTCGTTTTTTTTTTTAAATACATTGATTTACTTATTTTGAGAGAGAGACAGAGCGCAGGGGGAGGGGCAGAGAGAGAGAGAGAGAGAGAGAGAGAGAGAGAGAGAATCCCAAGCAGGGTCTGCACTGTCAGCATGCAGCCCGACAGGGGGCTTAAACTCACAAACCTCGAGATCATGACCTGAGCTGAAATCCAGAGTCAGGCGCCAACTGACCAAGCTACTCAGGAGCCCGTAGAATTGGGTATTCTTGAGGGCAGTGGATTGCTTCATAAATGCTTGTTGATTTGAATCTGTTGAGGGGTGGGGGTGTGGGGTGTGGGTTGTGTGTGCTTCGATCAGGGGGAAGAGTTTCAGTTCTTCTTTCACGGTCTCTTTTTGTTTGTAAGGTTTTGTCTAATTTTCCCCTCAAGTTCCCATTTACATGTAATAGGCAGGTTTGGGTTTTACTCCTCTCTCAGCTGTGTGTACATTTTGTAGCTGATATTATTTTATTTTATTTATTTATTTTTAAATTTTTTTTTTCAACGTTTATTTATTTTTGGGACAGAGAGAGACAGCATGAACAGGGGAGGGGCAGAGAGAGAGGGAGACACAGAATCGGAAACAGGCTCCAGGCTCTGAGCCATCAGCCCAGAGCCTGACGCGGGGCTCGAACTCACCGACCGCGAGATCGTGACCTGAGCTGAAGTCAGACGCTTAACCGACTGCACCACCCAGGCGCCCCGTAGCTGATATTATTTTAATACTTGTCACAAAGTCAGGGTTGGTATCGAGAAACACAGAGGACTTCTATTTCTGGAAAGCTAAAACTGTCCTTACAATTGGCAACATTATTATAGGAGGAAAATGAACTCCACTGACAGGCTGGGTGCTTTCTGTTATCCAATCTGAAGTTAATGTGCCTAGTTTCTGTTTGTTTGCAATGAAATTCAGGCTCTGATTTCCTGGGGTCTTTGTAATTGCTAATGAATAAAACAAACTTGCTGTGCTTTGAGAAGGATGAGAGCCAACACTGAGTGCGGCCATATGACAGGTACTGTGCCTTGTGTAGATTAGCTTTTCAATCTTCACGGCAATTCTGTGGGATAAGTGCTGCTATTATCCATGTATTGCAAGATATAAACTGAGGCTTGGAAAAGTGAAGGACCCTGCCCAGGGTCACATAGCTTGTCAGTGGCAGAATTGGGCCCTGACCCAGGTATCTCTGACTCCAGAGCCCATGCTGTTAGCACCTGACAGCACCAAGGCCCTTAAAAGTCCCAAATTCATACCTTGTACTCTGTCCCCCAAGTTGATAGCACCTTGATTCTGGTTGTACATTAAGCATTTGCTGGACTAATGTCTTCACGTATATTCCCAAGAAGGCAGTTTTGTGTATTTTTTATCTTTTTTGTGTTAACAACAGTAGACTGTAGGTAGCCCACACATTGCCTTTCAGATCTGTGCGTATCTTTAATTTTTTGACACTGACAGAAGCCATGGTCTGTTACATATGCAAATATGTATTTTTCAACTGTGCTAATATATCTCATCACTTACTTTAAACATTCAGGTGTTTTAAGAATTTTATGTGCACTATAAAAAGTAATAAATAAAAATACAGATTAGAAATTGAAGTGTCCCAGGAACCATCCTTCTTGGAACCCACCACTGTTAACAGTTAGGTCTATGCCTGTATCTGTATTTAATGTATTCACTCCAGCAGTCACACCACTTATGGTTTTATTTAATGGTTGTGTACTCTTCCATTGTAAGAAACATCAGTTTTTTTGTTTTCATTGCAAAGAACATCAGTATACATATATCTTTACATAATCGTCTGCATAAGATAAATTAATAAAAATGAAATTGCTGAGGTAGATTTTACATTTTTATATTGGTTGCCAAATTGTCCTCTGATATATATTATATTATTTTATATCCCACCAATAATGTATGAGTGCACTGTTTATTTACAAGCTTGCTAGCATATTCTTCTTCTTCTTAATCCTTACCAGTCTTATAAGTGCTACAAGTAATATCAATTTGTAATTTTAATTTTTTTAGTTCTTAAATTCTGATGGGTTTTAAGCCTCGAATTTTGGGTGTTAAAACCTTGAGACTTTGACTCTTTTTCCTGGTGTAATTTTTGAGGCCATGGCAATTCTAAGCAGACCTAGACATTTTCTCCGGTTTTTCAAAGTAGAGATGTTTCTTCCTTCTGTGTATGATGGAGTATAGTACACAAGGAGTGGTGTATGTTCCTCATGGTCCAGTCATTACTGCTACATAATGAGAGCTTTTCGTACAGCCTTATTTTTTTTAAAAATTTTTAATGGTTTTTTTTTTTTTAATTTATATTTGAGAGAGAGAGAGAGCACACACATGCGCTAGTGAGGGAGGAGCAGAGAGAGAGGAGACACAGAATCTGAAGCAGGCTCCAGGCTCTGACCTGTCAGCACAGAGGCCAACGCGGGGCTCAAACTCATGAACTGTGAGATCATGACCTGAGCCAGAGTCAGACGCTTAACCGATTGAGCCACCCAGGCGCCTCTGTACAGCTTTATTTTTAAAGCTTTAGGTCTAGAAAGTTTTCATCTGGTGGAGGTATATCTTTTACTTTTAGAGCCAAACTTCCCAATTTGCCTCTGTTATTTTATGAAGGAATACTTAGTAGGGTATCTGAAATTGTATTGCAAACACAGGAGAACCCCCTGTATTGTTCACAGCTTTCTTTTTTATATTCGAATACTTTAAATTTAAAGCAGTTCATTAGACATTAGATGAGTTTGTAAGCTTAACTGTGCTTGTTGTTATAGAAAAAGGTTAATATTTAGTATTCGGATTTTTTTCAATTTGCTGTCTTTGTAGTGCTTGATATTACTATGCAGTTACATTTTATTCCTGCTGTAATAGCTGCTAATTATTGTTATTTTGTCTCAGTAAGTGCTTTCTTGCCTTTTGTGGATACATCTCTTCTTAGAAGTTCCTTCCTAATTTTGTTTGGCTGTTAATAAAACTGTCTCTGAACCTGCAGGTTTAAACAGACAAAGGAAGAAGCCTATGTTGTTTGTTGTCTTTCCAGAAGAGGGTGTAGCAAGAAAGGGAAAGAACAAGTATATTGTCCCATCCCTCTTCATATTAAGCATCTCTTAAAAATTAAAAATGATGGAATATTCATCATACTAGAAAGCCACTTCCATTATTTATGAATTAATAAATAATATTGGCAATCAAATCCAAGATGTCCTGTTAACAGGAAGCAAAAAGTAAAACTGTCTACCTCTAAAATATGGAGAGCATTGTCCTCTGAGACAAGGATGAATGGATGTAACACATATTTAGGACTAAAATGGAAGTCTTGGAAGGAAAAATCTTTTAATTTAATTAAACAGCATTACAGATTCTAGACAGATTCACGGCATCCTCTGATCGATGCAGTGGATCTATGGTATTTACACATCAGAATAAAATAAATGAACTTTTGACATTTGATGCATGAGAAAATATTCTCATTTTTGCCAAGAAATTTATTTATGCTGCAAGGGGGAAGAAAGGATGGGTTGCTGCTTCCCATTATAAGTCAGTAATTTCAAGTTCCTGATTTCAGAAACAAACGCTGCTGTTATTTCTCTTACAAGAAAGGTTACTGTGTAATCAGAATCCCTAACCTTTATTTTTTGAGGATTCCTGATTTTAGTGAGCTTAGTATAACCATGTTTAAAAATTTTTTTTTTTAATGTTTGTTTATTTATTAAAAAAAAAATTTTTTTTAACGTTTTATTTATTTTTGAGACAGGGAGAGACAGAGCATGAACGGGGGAGCGTCACAGAGAGAGGGAGACACAGAATCTGAAACAGGCCCCAGGTTCTGAGCAGTAAGCACAGAGCCCAACGCGGGGCTCGAACTCATGGACAGTGAGATCGTGGCCTGAGCCGAAGTCGGACGCTTAACCGACTGAGCCACCCAGGCGCCCCCCAAAAAAATTTTTTTTAACGTTTATTTATTTTTGAGACAGAGAGATACAGAGCATGAACGGGGGAGGGTCAGAGAGAGGGAGACACAGAATCTGAAACAGGCTCCAGGCTCTGAGCCATCAGCACAGAGCCTGACGCGGGGCTAGAACTCACGGACCGCGAGATTGTGACCTGAGCCCAAGTTGGCCGCTTAACCAACTGAGCCACCCAGGTTTATTTTTGAGAGAGAGAGAGAGAAAGAGAGAGAGAGACAAGTGGGGGAGGGAGGGAGAAAGAAGGAGACACAGAATCCGAAGCAGGCTACAGGCTCCGACCTGTCAGCACAGAGCCCGGCTCGAACCCACGAACCGTGAGACCATGACCTGAGCTAAAGTCAGACACTTAACCGACTGAGCCTCCCAGGCACCCCAGGATAACTGCGTTTGATGCACTGTTTGCACTTTCTCACTCATCCAGCCTTGGTGGGCTAGTTTCTGCCTCCACTACTACACTGATGTAAGTCGTTACATCCTAATGCGGATTCCAGTATCTTTTCTGTTCCTGCATTCTGGGAGAGCTCCCTGAGGCCTGCATTGTTGATGGTCCCTTCCTGAGACCCTTCTCCCCAGACTTTCAAGACATGCTTGTCGCCTTGCTTGTTAAGACCTTTACATGTTGATCTCCCCCAGCATTAGCCTCGTTCCTCTTTATTACTGTCTTGACATTGTTTTCCAAGGGGTGGGGGTCATTCTCTTTTGTAGATTGAGTTATTGCTTTTTCACCAATGAGTGAATCTTTGTTTCAGGACCCCGTCCTGAGTGCCAACCCTGTTTCCATCTGCTGCCTAATTACAACACATCCCCGTCTCACTATTCAGTCTGCTTAAAGTGTGGATGATTATTTCTCCTTCCGCTCAAGTCTGTACTCACTCACGTATTTCCTTTACCATTTAATGTCCTCCATTCTGAGTTCCTCAACATAGAGACTTTTGGTCTTAATATTTCTAATATCTCCATGATCTTTAAGGCAAACGGGCAAAAGTGTGTTGCCTTTGCTAGCTGTAGATGATATCATTAGGTAACTTGTGAATATTTTGCCTAGATTTAATAAAATTTAAAATAATTTGATCTTATGAAGTTGGCTGTAAACTTAATTGCAATTAAAAAATGTGTATCTCCAGCTGATCCTTTTCAGGAACAACAGTTCCTTTTTGGGAACAACAGTTCTCTAATTTTATACTCATGACTTGTTACATGGGAGATTTGATTTCATGTTGTTTTCTGGACTGTATTTCAGTAAATTAACTATGTTTAAATGTAAATGTATTTAGTTTTTTATTTTTATATATAAATATTCATTTGTAAAATATGTTGTATATGATGTAAATGTGTTATAAATGAAATAAATATACATTATTAAAATAAAGTTATACACACACACACACACACACACACACACATTTGTACTTACCACGTGTAAGTTCAGAGCTGGCCAGCGAGGAAAAAAATTTCTTCCAGCACGGATGTTGATATTTTCTTACAAAGCTAATTTATTGTTGAAGTAAAGGGAGTGCAGTTTTATTCTGGCTGTCTTTGAGGGCATTGAGCATGTATATGCTATTCTGTAAAATCATTACAAATAGGAAAGAAATCATATTTGGGGACATTGTTACCATTTCTTGGATAGTTGAGAAACAAGTACTAGAAAAGCTTCCCAGGAGGGGAAGATCTGTGTGATTTTCATGATCATGACTAAGGCTGTGCTGATTACATAGAAGTTGCCCCTGTGTGCAGCAACAGTCTGTGTGTTCAGACTTCAGAATGTTCTAATTAATAATAATAACTTCCTTCCTTTTTTGTTTGGAATCAATTTGTCTTGAATATATCCTCTGACATTTTCTAGAGAAAAGTAGAAGGCTAAATTATCCAAGGATATCGTGGAGTTCAAAACCCAGCCCTTCACACAGACATACATGCGCGCGCGCGCATACACACACACACACACACACACACACACACACACACACACACACACACAGAAAACAAAACACTAAACCGAAACCTTTGAGCTTTCCGTGAGAAATTCGGTCTTCATGATTCCTACTTCCTTTGAGAAGTGATCTTGTTCTCCTTTTGATGAATTCTGACTTTCTTGTTCTGTGGCTGCCATCTCAGTTGTTGAACGATTTATTTTTCTTGCTCAGAGAATGGAGTTTTCCAGATCATATGACTATACCTTGTATTGTTGTCAAGGTCAAAATCTTTTAATTTTATTGATAGAACTGGCATTGTAACCTGAGGGTCTCCTGCTGTATATTTTAATCCTGTCATATTGCCTAAAAACAGTCATATCTTGGCTTTTGGTCCAGCAATATTTTTATTAAATTCCTTGGCCACATCTAGTTTACTTTTCCTTGAGAGAAATATAACAATACTACCAGCATCATGATCGCAAATAGATTGTTACCGTGGCAACCTGACAGTTTTTAATATTAGAATTTTCTTGTTAAAGCAGAACTTATGACACTGGGGACCTTTCCCTGACTGTGAAAACTTTATGCTGCTTCTTACAGTTGGTATTACCCTGTGTCCAGTAACAACATTATTGTTCTTTAATAAGAAAACAGTTAATTTTAAACATTTGCTCAAAATTTCTTTGCTTCTATGATAGGAAGACCTATGTTTTCTCAACTCCAGTCCTTCTTTGCTGTGGTGTCTTTTACAGGTAGACGCCAGTGAGATTTGTAAGAAACACTAAAGAGAATCACAGTTTTGTATCTGACATCAAAGAACTTTGCCATTTACTAACGGCACGAGTGGTCTTGGGAAAACTGCTTAGTCCTTGGGACTGTTTCTAAAAATTGTAGGTGGGAGTATTAGTCCCTGTCTTATTTGTCTCGTGAGCATGTGTTAATAAAGTAATACGTAAAATATTTATTACTCCTTTTTATTTACAGTGGAGAAGGAAGGTTAAATGCATACATAATATGTATGCATTGTATTGGGTTTGTGTATTACCTCATTTAGCCCCCACAATAACTCTGTGAAATAGATATATTATTCTCAATGTATGTAGGAAGATGTTTATAGGCAGAGAGCTTAATTGGCTTGCTCAGATCACACAACTTACTAAATATCTAGGTGGACTTGGAACCAGAGTTGTCTGTCTCTGTTTCCAGTGCTTTCTCACTAATTCTTGTGCCTGCCATGGTAGCTGGCACATAGTAGGTGCTGGATATTTGTTGAATAAATGAATACTGCAGTGAATACTTCTGGGAAGTGGTAGCTTGCCCTTGATAAGGCTGACCATTTCATTTGTAGATGAGCTGGATCTAGACTAGCCAAGAAAGGAGAAATCACTAATTCTGCAGAAGGTAGGCTCTAGTTGTTTCTCTATATATATTTTTTTAATTTGAGAGAGAGAGAGAGAGAGAGAGAGAGAGAGAGAGAGCAAGGAGGGGAGGGGCTGAAGGAGAGAGGATTGTAAGCAGGCTCCACACTCAGCACAGAGCCTGACATGGGGCTCAATTCCACGACCCTGGGATCATGACCTGAGCTGAAATCAAGAATTGGATGCTCAGCTGACCAAGCCACCCAGGTGCCCCTATAATTTTCTTCATAGTCACTCGTCCATCAGGCTTTCATCAGACCTTACTGAACGAACACTATGTGCCAGGGCCCTGTACACACAGAGATGACTAAGACGGTCTCTGCAGCTGACAGCCTGGTTGGCAGTTTTTGTAGTCAGGTTCTTTTGAAGGTGCATCAACGTGTTCAAGTATATATAGTATTTTGTTAAGCATTTACTTCATCACCAAATAACTTTGTTATTAAGGCCTAGAGACTATTCCACTCTTTGCTGCTTTATTAGTAATTAAGAAACCGCAAGAGGCATACTGCTCTGAAGCTCTGAATAAATACAGTTTGACATAGACACCTTAGCATCTCAGGGGCAAACTTCAAGGCAAATTGTTATTTGTTCATTGTCCAGTCATTGAGTGCTTCTTGTGCTAGCCACTTATATTTCGTTACAATCTTCGTATAAAGATTGTTGCTGTTGGTTCATTTCCTCTAATAAGATTGTCACAGTCACATAAAGGGTACTGTACACAGGGGGCTCCTGCCCTCACAGTGGACCAGAAGGGCATCACCCCCCGGCTGTGAGTGTCTAGGATGGTGATTGGTGGGGCAGGGCCTCTTAGCCAAGTCTGTAAGTCTTTGCAGCTTGACAGGGTTGGGAGAAGGGCTGTTAAGTAGAGGAGACGGCATATGCCATCACACAGATAGAAAAGATGTTGCCTCTGAGAAACTACTGAGCGATTCAGTACGGCCAGAGCATGGCCAGAACATGGCCAGGAGGCAGGAAATTGCTCAGAAAAGAGGCGAACGATAGGCAGGAGCCAAGGAGTTGGACCTTGTCTTGAAGGAGAACCATTTGCAGGTTTTTAATTTGACAAGAGCTGTGGGATTTGGGGAGTTTGATGTGCACTTTAGAAATCTCTTTCTACAGAGGCCTGGAGGATGGTTGGAAGAAAGCAGGACTGAGGCTGGGAAGCTGCTGCAGCAATCGGATCGAGGAACTGTGTGGCCTGGGGCTTGCGGCTGTGGCCGTGGTGGCCGCGGTGGGCAGCCATAGGAGGAGGAAGGGGGTGAGGACGGTGGAGAGGCAGGATAGCTAGTGCTTGGAGACTGCCCATGTGGATGGCAGAAGAACGGAGGCCGAGAGGATGTCTCTAACCTGGCAAACCCAGGCAGGGGGTGGTAGCGCCCTTCAAAAAGACGGCAGGTCCAGCAAGAGTCGCTGACAGCAGGGGGAACGGAGGAGAGGGAGTGCTGGTGTGGATCATAAGTTCTGTTCTGAACTCGTGAGAATATGAGGTGCTTGTGGGATGTCAGGTGATGCAATCAGAAGGGAGCTGGACATTGGAGACTGAGTCTCAAGAGAGATTTGGCGGGGAGGAAATTGAGACGTGAGGACTCAGAATTGCTGGCGGCTAGCTGGTACTGCAGAAGTGGGAATAATACAGGGAGAGGGTGGAAATGAAGACGGTGGGCATGTGGAGGGAACCCTGTGGAACAGGGCTGGGGAGGAAGCTGGCTGAAGAAGCAGCCAGCTAAGGCGACTGAGAGGGAACGAAGTCGGAGGACACCGTGGAGAGAAAGATGTTGTAGAAACCAAGGGAGAAAACCTTTCCAGAAGCAAGTCAACAGTTTCCCGCTGTGGAGAGGTCAGTTATGATGAGGACTGAAGTGTTCATTGATTCCAGTAAAGAATTCTATAGTGAGCTTTGCTAGGTCACCTTAGTTAGAGTGGGGAGTGCTGGGTCGTCTAAGGAAATTCGGCTGTGAGTGAGCAGAGAGTAGGATGGCAGTTAGAAAGGGGAATGGAAGTTGATGGTTGACTGGTTGTTGTAATGTGTTAGAAGCTTGGGAGCCAGTAATGCAAATTTAAAGACAAGTTGGGGTCCGGGTTGTTAGTGATGAAGTAAGATTTCCGAGAAGGTGAGAGCAGAGGAATGTAACCCTGAGTCCCCCGATGGCCCATTGAGCCTGTTGTGAGTTGTCCCCGTGGGGCCAACCGCAGAAGCTCGTGCAGTGGTCTCACCAGTCGGAGGGCCTGGAATGCACACATGCCTATGACGATGTGTGTGTAACACTACTCTGAGGTCACAGTCCCCTAGTTTTTTTCACTCACCTTCTGATAATGCCTTAAAAGAAATCGCAATTTAATAAAAAGCAGACTGACCATTACATTAAAGCATAGCCTTCTAAAAGCTCCAGGTGCCCTCGGGTGTTTGCGTAGGTACACGTACACAAGGTAGAAGA
The DNA here is from genome assembly GCF_022837055.1 of Prionailurus viverrinus. Classification (NCBI taxonomy): domain Eukaryota; kingdom Metazoa; phylum Chordata; class Mammalia; order Carnivora; family Felidae; genus Prionailurus; species Prionailurus viverrinus. The sequence goes on from NC_062577.1 coordinate 1,460,393, forward strand.
AGGGAACCATTTGTTGTACAGACTGCACAATGCACACCACTCACAAGTGGCCTGCCGATGCCAGACCCTCGTGAGAAGACTGTCCACCAGATTGTAGACCCATTAATTTTCTGTAGGGGGTGATATGCTTCATGGTCCCTTCTGATGGGGACCTGCAAATTGTCCTCATAATTCCCAGCATGCATAGAATGACGTCATGTATGATCTGGTTTGTCCTCAGTGCTCCCGCGGTACAGATGCGGTAAAAAGGACAGGCGTTGACCCCCAGGTGTGGCAGCTTCTGATGTTTGCTCTTTGTGGTCCTCTTGGTTTTTTCTACAGGTTTTCTCAACTTGTGCTTCTGTTTTCAGTCGTAACTCTTACTGTCAGCTAAAATTATTTTCTTGAAGCTAGTTAGCTATTGACTTTTTTCCTTATGTTTTTTTAAAATAGGCATTTCCCTCCACCATTTGCTCAGCAACTTATGTTGCTTTCTGTTGCAAAGACTTTAGTCTTTTTTATTTAACGTTTATTTATTTCTGAGAGACAGAGACAGCATGAGCAGGGGAGGGGCAGAGAAAGAGGGAGACACAGAATCTGAAGCAGGCTCCAGGCTCTGAGCTGTCAGCATAGAGCTCGACACGAGGATCAAACTCACAAACCGCGAGATCATGACCTGAGTTGAAGCCGGATGCTTAACCGACTGAGCCACCCAGGTGCCCATGTTGCAAAGACTTTTATTTCAGCATGGCCTTTTTTCCCCCCCTGAAAGCTCTTAAGTCGTAGGTTGATGGTACCTGCTGACAGTACTTTGAGGAAACCTTGTACTGTGCAGGCCTTTCATTATGTCACCTGGTTTATTGCAGTGTAGACCTACAAAAATTATATTGTGCTGTGCTGGAGTGACTTAGTATGTTGGAGTGGATTTTTATGAGCAATATATTTGCCCCATACAGTGATCATATCTCCTTTAATATGTGACACTTATAGTAAGTTTAAGATACAGCCATTCTGGATTGGTTTGGGGAGGTAACAGTGACTCCTTTACCCACCGACCTGTGTGAAAATCACATTTATTTTTTCCCAAGACCAATATTTTCTTCTTCCTATTGTAATTAGTTTTCTCATTCTGCAAGTTAACTATGATAATAAATACTGAATACTTGGCATGTTTTCTCAAGTATGAAAATAAAAGCTTATACTTAATGTGTAAATTACAGCTGAACATAGGTCCAGACATATGGTTATTAGTGTTGCTTAAATCACTGGGACTTTTTGTCAGCGTTGTTACAGATGTTCTCAAAGGGCCTTCAAATTGCTTTCCTTTTTGTCCTCTATAAATAAAGTTAATACATTTTTAAATGCATGAATTTCAAATTTATGTGCCCCTGTACTTGGAGATCCACATATAAACAGCAGTGACCAGTTCTGAGGAGTCCAGATGCCCTGGGCTTGCTTACATGCCTCCTGGTCTCTAAACATTTGCTTTCGTGTTTCTGGCTAAAAGCCAGCAGCAAATTATACTTTCCGTGCAACTGTTAGCGCATTCTCTCCCTTCTCAGAGCATGATCTGCAAAATGTACTCATAAGACATCAAATTTGAATTGCAAATTTGTGTGTGAATATTATTTTACAAGTAGTCAGGAAAGAAACCAAAGGGGAACATTTCCCTAATTTGTTAGCAAGCTGTACACATAATTTGTAACTGATGCTCATCTTGACCATATAGTCATCAGCATTCTGCAGGGTATGGAGATGCCAGTATTCTCGAATCTTTCTTTTCTTTTTATTGAAGTCACTTTATTAACCTATGTGTCTTCTGTTTTTCTTAAATTAAAATCTCATTAAAAAAACTTTTTTTAATGTTTTTATTTATTTTTGAGACAGAGAGAGACAGAGCATGAGCAGGGGAGGGGAAGAGAGAGAGAGGGAGACAGAATCTGAAGCAGGCTCCAGGCTCTAAGCTGTCAGCGCAGAGCCCAACGTGGGGCTCGAACTCACAAACCACAAGATCATGACCTGAGCTGAAGTCGGACGCTCAGCCGACTGAGCCACCCAGGTGCCCCAAATTAAAATCTCATTTAATTGTACCATCACAAGGTAGCAAATGGTCTTTATTTTACAGTGTCTAAAATTGCCTGTTTTAAAAGAAGTACATAACCTCAGATTCGTTTATTAATTATTACTTTGAACTGCTTTGTAGTAGACAGGTGATAGAGTGGGTGAGATGAAGGAGATTATGATGACTGTGTATAATTATATGTATTTGCTTCAGAATAAAGCTAGATTTTTCTTCTCTGTGCAAGGGGAGAGAGAATGAGAAAAAGAAGAAATACTTTTTTCTCTTCATTTTGTGAGGTGTTTGTGCTTTTACTTTTTTTGGGCCGATCATGGTATTGTTATTGATACTAGGAAATCAAACCTCCAGATACTGAAAGAAAAGCAGTTGAATGAAAGATCACCAGGTAGTGATGGCCTTGGCAGTGTGTCGATGTGTCTGAGACTCTCACGCTCTAAATTAAAGTCAAAGTCAAGCCTTGAAGTTTCCTATAAGCCCAGTTTTAAGGTTGGACAAGTTACTGTTTTTCCAGGTGCACTTCATTTGTAAAGAAACTTCCTGTAGAAGAATCATACCCATGGAGCTGATAACTTAAGAAATTAATCATATATTTTCTTTCTTGATAGCTTTGGCTCCCTCCCTTGACTAGTTTCCTCTCTGTTCACATGCTAATATAGTTAACTTTGCTGTATTGCTTTTTCTCCCATAATCCGGATCAGTCACTAAATTTTGAATATCATCATCCAGACATGCCTTAAGCTGTGGAGGACCACACTCGGTCACTGAGGAGATGGCTTCTTTCAGAGCCTTGTACTTAGCCTTGCTGAGTTAGGGTTGTTTTCTCCACACAGAAGAGAAATCACACACATTGTGATAAATAAACAAGTGACTCTCACCATCTGCACCAATCATTTGGGAATTATTTTGAGCAGAGTGGCTCCCCGTATTCGTAATATTGGCAAATGGCTCTTGCTGAAGGAGCCTGCCGTGTGTGGCTACTGATCTGGGTTGCCCTCAGTTACTGCTGTGGACCCCTGTTGGTGAATTCAGGGCTACTGCCAGGGCTTGGGTAAAATCTCCTTTTGCCATCAGCAGCTATGAATAATAACATGTTGACTGAGCATGTACTATGTACTGTGCACTGTGCTAAGTACTTTACTTGAATTATCTTGTAAAATATCCACTTGCGATCATTGTCAGTGGGTGACAGATTTATATGCACTATTAAGTCTGCAAAGAAAATATACTATTAAAATATAATTTTCCGAATGTTAGAACTTGGCTCTCATAGAAATACAGACTGTAATGTGTCAGTGATTTATTAACTTATTAACAAGGAAACTGGTAAGGATTAATGATGGCTCCAAGAGTGTTTCGGCATTAAAAAACAATGTTGGAGTAAGATCGCTAGGTTGGAGAGGCAAAGCTGGCAATGTTCTGCAGGCAGTAAAGCCACAACTTTTAGGGTTATCCTTTCTGTGGGCCAGGAACCTACAAGTTAACCTGTGGTTCTACATGTCTATACTCTAATGGGATAATAAATAACACAGTCAAACCAGGGACATTGCTCTAGAGAATTAAACCTTGGGCAAGCCTGTTAAATGGTACCTCATATGACATTGCAAGGGCATGTGGCTTTTTTCATGTTTTGGATAATTTTCATAACAATGGCCTCTTTAAAAAATTTTTTTAATTGAAATATCGTTGACACAAGGTGTTAGATCGGTTTCAGGTATATATACAACATAGGGATTCAAAAACCCTGTATTATGCTGTTCTCACCACAAGTGCAGCTACGGTGTCACCACACAACGCTATTATGATACCATCGATTGTATTCCCTATGCTGTGCCTTCTGTCTTCATGACTTGTTCTTCCCGTAACTGGAAGCCTCCTTCACCCACTCCCCTTCACCCACTCTGCCCATCCCCCCAACCCTCTCCCCTCTGGTGACCATCAGTTTGTTCTTTGATTTAAAAAATTTTTTTTTAACATTTATTTATTTTTGAGAGACAGAGACAGAGCGTGAGCAGGGGAAGGGCAGAGAGAGGGAGACACAGAATCTGAAGCAGGCTCCAGGCTCCAAGCTTTCGGCACAGAGCCCCGAGGCAGGGCTCAAACTCACGATGGTGAGATCATGACCTGAGCTGAAGTCAGATACTTAACCAACTGAGCCACCCAGGCGCCCCCATTAGTTTGTTCTTTGTAACAGTGACTTCTTCATATTCTATAACTGAGTTACTTTTCCTCCCAAGCCTCCACCTCGGTCGGGACTGGGGGTGGGTTAAGGGAAAGAATGTGCAGCACTGGGACAGACTTGCCAACTGATGGTGCCTCTCTTCCTTCTGGTTTCAACTGTTTCTCTTGTGTAGCTCAGCTTCTTTTAGGTAAATGCTCAACCCTTTGCATTTTCTCCGGGAGCAAATCTGTCCTCTGGTCCTTTCTTACTTCTGTGCCAGGTGGTTTATCTAGTCTGGTCCCTGAACTGGCCTAAGCCTCTGCTCTTGTGATCACTCCACCCTGACGTTGGTCTTCTGCTGCCATCCATCCTGTCCCTGTGTCCACATGACCCACTGGGTTGCAGAGAAGTTCAGGGTCCCGGGCACGTTACGCTGTACGTGCATGGCTGTAGGGGGCTAGAGGAGGCCTTCGCTGAGTTTTGCTTCCTGTTCTGTGTTGGTCAAGGTTTTGAACCAAATGGGAGGCTTCTCTTAGAGCTTATTCTAAATCCAGGCTATACATTATAATCATCTAATGGTGCTTTTAAAAAGTTACCTCATCCCAGACCAATCAAAATGTCTGGGGGTAGGGTCAGGCAGTAGAAGGCTCCAGAGGCTTCCCAGGTGATCCTGGTATTCCTGGTGTTCAGGTAGGCTCAGAGAGGCAGGTCACTGCCAGTGCTAAGGTTTTTATAACTACCTCATCCTTAATTGTTAAATGCTTAAGGGATTTAGAAAACACATTTTCTCTTATAAGACTTGGCTTTTAAGAATGTTGTCTTGCTGTTGCTTTAAAACAATGATTTCCGAGTGTCAAAACTTAATATCAGTCCTTTCCCTTTGTAGTTGTCTTTCAACAAACTTAAAAATCCCTCGGGCAAATGGATGCCTTTGACAACAGAGGCAGAGTCAAGTATAAGGAAACACACAAAAGCACATCTAATTAATATATTTCAAGAATGATAGTCCCACAACTTCCTGTTGTCCCCATCTTAGAGGGGCGATAACTGAGGCAGAAAGGTTTAGTACAACTTGCCCAAGGTCGCTTAGCAAATGATGGAACTGGAATTTGAACCGGTCTATTTCACTCAGCCCTGTTTGCATATGAAGCTAAGTTCTTCTGGCATCTTGACTTCAGAGATAAAATGGCAAATGTATTTTTAGAAAATACAAACTATTAAATAGTGATGAGAGTCATGAGCTTCTACTAGAAAAGCTTTTAAACTTGTAATGAAACTGTAAAATGAAATCTTTAGCTCGTCTGACCTAATCACTATTCAAAACACCATTTACATGAGAAAATATATCTTAAGTTCAGAACAGCTTTGGACTTTAAATATCAGACTTTTGGAAATTGCCTTTATTAATATTTTCTAACCAGTTAATATTCATGAAGTTCTAAAATGATTGTTACCATAGATTTTATTATCTATGTCTTAGGGTCAAATATTTTGTAAAGATATACAACTCCAATTTTATAAAGAAAGTCAGTGGGAGACAATGTTTCCATTTGGATTTGGAATTCAAAAAGTCTGATTATCAAACATTTAAGAGGCAAAAGATGAACAAAAGTGGGGTCTTGTATTCCCAGTTGTATTGGGAAACTATTAAGTACTACATACGAATTTCTGAAATAAAGATTTTGTTTCAGATGTTCAAGGAGTTGATAGAAAATGGGCACTAATTCTCTCAGAACGTGAGTCCCGAACGTTTGTCAGCCCGGTGCCGTCCTCAGAAGTCACCCTGAGTGGCAACTTGGGAGATTAGTTTAATTTGTAAGGCAACTTTTATATGCACTTGGACTTCCCAAACCTGTGGAAAATATTTACTTGCAGGAGGCATTGATGGGAGCAGGGTTTGTGATCGTCACGTTAAAGACAAGTGCTGGCAAGTGCCAGAAGGCAAGGTTTTGTTATCTGTCGTCCTTCATGAAGCTTCTCGTGGGGTAGAGGCTCAGCTTTAGATGCCGAGACCCCAGAGGACGGAAATTTCTCCTGATATGGGGAGAATTCACTTTGTAGACCAGGTGGCCCCGGGAAGGTAAGTGTCTAAGTGTCGAAGGTGGTCACGGGAAAGCTCAAAGACCCCGCCCCGAACCTGCCGCTTCCTTTGTTCTGCTCTGCCACACGGAGCCAGATGCCAGATGCGGAAGTGCTGCAGTGCTGGCCTGCTGGGAAATCCGAGTGTAACAGCCCGCGGAGCCCTGTGCAACGCTCACTGCCATTGCACACTGGCTGCCAGGATGTGCGTGGGGCTGGGGGGGGGGGAGGGGACGCAGGACACATCTCGTAGCAAGATTTCATTTCTAAGAAATATTCGTAGTCTTTTTTTTTTCCCCAGAGTGATTTATAATGTTTGATTTTTATATCAGTTGGTTTGCTGTTTTACTCAAATATTGATGTGTGAAATGTAAACTTAATTGGATGCAAACACCTCCTTTTGTTATTTATTTAATCAGTTGTTTGAAGCTGGACTGTTCCAGACGGCATGTCTGCAGGTTACGTGTAGGTCACAACTGGCATGGGGTCTGAAATCTGCAATGGGCTATGGTCTTTGTTTATGACAGGGTGATGTGAAGAGCGGGAGGTGTAAATTCTAAAGATGCAGTAAGCAGGGATCCTGCAAGATTTCCGTGAGGGCTGTAACTTCTGTGCACAGTCTTGTGCTTTTGATGTTGTAGGTATGGCACTTAGATTTTTTCTGGTCCACAGAAGCAGGTGTCATTTAAGGGACCAGTGGACGAGAGTATTTGAGATTTGACCCGTATTGGCCAGTTACCAAAATAAGACATATCCAAGTACACAAGCATATATGAACAGGAGCTTCCTTTATACACGAGCAAGGGAAGCTTTGTCGTGTTGATTATTGGCAGGAAAGGGAAAGGAAGGAGAGAAGGCAGGATGGAGTCATTTAACGTATGGAAAGTTCAAGTCCTGCTAGAGTAAGGATTCTGAGGGCCTATCTGTTGAGACTGAGGGTTGAGGACAAGACTTTAGGAGGGAGGTCATATGGGGTTGTGTTTATTCAACACTGACATTCCAGGCAGCATGCTAAGCCCTTTGCACGGGAGAGCTTGGTTTTACAATCCAGTCAATCTTATTCTATTTGATTTAGAAAGGTAGGGGGCTTGGCTAAGATTACTATTGCAGTCTGAACCCAGAGCCCAGAAACGACCATTGCTTTATTGTCTACATGTTTCCTCGGTAAACTTTAGGTTTTTCAGGTGACCGTTGTTGAACAGGAGAACCCGATTTCTCCTGACCCCTGCTCTCCTGTGCCGGGGATGATGCCGAAAGAGGAGGTTCACTCCAGTCTCTTTTAAGGAATGATTTGGAGCAGTGGTGTGTAGGGTAGGAAGCCATGGAAAGTTATTGACAGTCCTGAGACTCAGGGGTTATTCGTTCTGGTTTGGGGAGAGTGGTTGGATCTTCAGTTTTACCTTATTTAACAACCACAGTGAATCAGATTTATTTACAATATTTTCTAGGCATTTTTTTTTGTGTGGACTGTTTAGTTATTTCAGTCATGTATACATTTTTACCACTTTCCCCATAACATATGTTGAAGCAGAAGTCTCATCTGCTAGAAGCAATATTAAAAGTGCTTACATAACAATAATGTTGATACAAAAGATCATATGTAACCAAACAAAGAAGTTTAACTACTGTACATCATTTATCTTCATCTGTCTGGAGTGGCAAGGAAGGAAAGAGATGCTGAGAAATGAGAAGGAAGGAAGAGAAAAAATGCATTAGCTTTTTTGGGAACATAAAAAATTTTTTGGATTTCTACCCTGTATTTGTTTTCATGATTTTCTTTGCTTTTCTTCTTTTTCTCTTAATTGGTTTCAGGTTCTAGTAAAGTCCAGGACCTGTGTGTGTCATCATCCTCTGATGTAGAAGTCCTCTTCCTATTTGCTTTTTAACTGACTAATGTTAAGTCATATTTCCATAGCATTCTGTTTACTCATATCTGGAGGCTTCTTTTCTTGACATAGTTAAATATGAATGTCTGTGTTCGGGAATCAAACCTCTGTCTTTTTTTCCCTCCATCCTTTCTCAGTGCTTAAGCACAGATCGTGCACATTGTATGCAGTTAGAAGGCATGTTCACTCAATAATATATCCATTCATGTATTCTGCTGGCAGGTTTTGAGTGCCTGATATGGGCCAGTTACTGGGGATGTGCTGGGTTTTAGGGATATAAAGATGGCAATGGTGTAATCCCCTATTCCTAAGACACCCACTCTCTTATAGAGGAGAAACGTCTGTTGAGAAGAAAAACATTGGAGTGTGCTATGATCAGTGTTAGAATAGAGCTTTCCTGATCCATGAACTAAGCATAAAAATACCTATCTCCTAGAATTATCAAGTGGGGTAAATATGATAGTGTCTGGAAAGCACCAAGCCAGATACATAATAGGTCATCAATAAATGGCAGCTGTTATTATTCATGAAGTACAGTGAGTTCATAAAAATGGAAGAGATACAGGGCACTGGGGTGGCTCAGTTGGTTAAGTGTCTGACTTCGGCTCAGGTCATGATCTCATGGTCGATGAGTTCAAGCCCCGTGTTGGGCCCTGTGCTGACAGCTCGGAGCCTGCTTAAGATTCTCTCTCTCCCTCTCTCTCTCTGCCCCTCCCCTGCTTATACTTTCTCTCTGAAAAATAAACTTTAAAAAATATATTTAAAAAAATAGATCAAATTTCCCTGCTGGTTTATTAAAGAATCTCAAGTGAATTGAGGCCCAGGAGGCAGGATATGCCATCACCTTTTATGGTAGCCCTGTTTCCTTCTGACCTTTCCAGTCCCCAGTCGTGAGCCAGAGTTGAATTCTGAAATGTATCTTTTTCAAGGACTTGTGAGTGCCTGGGAATTCTTGGAGGGCAGGTGATGTAATTCTAAGTATCTTTGTTTCTCTGTGGTCTTTCAGAAATCTCTGTTGATTGAATTTATTTGTAGAACACATAGGTAGCCTCTAGGGAACACTTCTGTGGAATATTAGTGTGATTTTACTTGCTAGGTTTTGCAAATGTAATAGCCAAAGCTCTGAGGGAGGGAGGCATCCTTCCATTTCCAGTGGTAGGACAAACTGTCTCTTTCCTATGTCATGTTTTTGCTATGACAGACTGATCAAGTACAGGTTCAACTATAGGATGCGATTAGGTGTTGTGCTCTGTGATAAATGCAGAAACAGAAGAGAGGAGGCCAGCAGGGGTCAGTTCAATACCAGCTTAAATTGCAAGCATGCTAGATTTTGCTTCTCTGTAAAGTACAATGAGAATAGAAACTGAAATGTGTAGTCCGAATGTGATCATTTTTATTTCAAGCTATAGAAAAGAATTGCCAAAAGTTTGGGTAACAATCTGTAACCATTGTTACTGGATGATAAAGACTGTCAGTGACAGAAGGTAAACGAAGAAAAGGAGGCGGTTTAGCTGCCTGTTCTCTGACATGGCAGCGTAGGACTTTCAGCCAAACTTCTTTTCCTTACCGATGATTTTGTGTTGGCAGAGGCTAGAAGCAGCCTGGAAATATGGTGTGCCTTTCTTTGATCTTACTTACTTGGTAAGCTTTTTATAACAGAGTATTTTAATTTATCCCCCCCCCCTTTTTTTTTGCTGGCTAGCCATAAAGATAAACTACTGCTAGTCATAGCTTGCATATAAAATGTCCATATTTCACAGAGTTATATTTATGATAAGAAACTGGGCATGGAATGATTACTTCTGGGCACTATGAGTAGAATAACAAAGGAATATATATAGAATAGCTGCAGGTTATCTTAGAGAATTGGAATGGACTTTTCTTTGCAACCTAGATGTATGCGGTTGACATTTATAAAACTAGGCTCCCAAATGCTAAAAACACAGTGTGTGTTAAAACTCGGAGTCCTGCAGGCTAATCTTGGTTACTGAGAATAAGTATTCTTAGCAGATAGAATAAGTTGTTTCCTTGATGCCTTAGTTTATCTCCCCCCTTCCCCCACCGCCTCCCAAGATAGCGGCTCCTTGTTACTTGTAACTATTGAATTAAAGATTGTTATGCTGAGACTGGAGAATAATGGACTGTTACACCTGGAAGATGTCTGAAGGGTCATAAGCCCCTCGTTTGATGGGAGGCTGTGTGATGCGTTGTGGCCAGGGCTGTTGCCAACAAAACGCTTCCTACTTCCTACATTGTTCTTTTTCCATGATACCACCCTTTTTTCTCTCCATAGTGCATGTTTGCTCACTCTTCTGCATATTTGAGTTCAATGCTGAATGTAATGCAGAAGTTGAGAACCCGCCTCTGTTTTGCAGCACACTTCTTTAGGTGTAGACTAGAGCTCCATGCACGTAAGGACTGGTTACTACGGTCTCCCATCTGGGTTTTAACCTCTTTTTGGGATTGTTGTGAACTGTGTCTGCTGGAGCCTCTAGAGCCAAGAAGAGTGTGTGTCTCCTGAGGAGGGAATAGGGCTCTGGCTTGAAAGTACAGTAACTTACTTCCTGGAGTGCTCTTAGGGGGACGTTCGTGAAGCCTGTGATCCACATGCAGCAACACTTCAGGGCCTGGAGATGCTGGGCTAACACGGCGTTAGGAAGGGTTCAGCAAAGAGGTGGTTATATGGCCTGGACCACAGACAGGCAGCGTGCCTAGCACTTGTGTTCTGAAAAAGCCAGCTTTGTTGGGTGCACTAAGGTTTTTCTTTTCAACCAAAGTATTTCCTCTGTCTGTATTAACTTTTCTGTTTTGAGTGACAAACTGCCACCAACTTACTGGCTTAAAATAGTACATATTTATTGATTCTTATAGTTTCTGTGATTCTAATAGTTAATTACTTACATATTATCTAAGTTTTACAAACCTCTGTTTATTCTTCCTCTGGTTTTTATTCTAAGTTTCACATCTGGGCTTCTTATAATGCCTGGCTTTTCTAGAAAGAAAATAGTAATAATAATAATAATAATAATAATAATAAATAATAATAATAAATAAATAAATAAACCACTGATGTGAGCACATTAACATTCAACCCAGTGTTTTATCCTGGGGCTCCTGTTTGAAGCCACTGTTACCAGATGGTGAGGACTCCATTCTCCAAATGTGCATGTTTATATCTTGCTTTAAAATAGCTCACTTAGTCCCAAAAGTTTATTTTTGCTTTTGTTTTCCTTGCCTTAGGAGACCTATCTAGAAGAGTGTTGCTATGGCCAATGTCAGAGAAATTACTGCCTGGGTTCCCTTCTAGGAGTTTTATGGTTTCAGGTCTCACATTTAGGTCTTTCATCCATTTTGAGCTTATTTTTGTGTATGGTTGTAAGACAGTGGTCCTGTTTCATTTTTTTACATGTAGCTGTCCACTTTTCTCAGAACCATTTATTGATGTATAGATTGGTTGTCATAGATTAATTGAACATATAATTGTGGGTTTATTTCTGGGCTCTCTGTTCAGTTCCATTAATCTATGTGTCATTTTTGTGCCAGTACCATACTATTTTGATTACTATAGCTTTGTTGTATGTCTTGAAATCTGGGACTGTGACATTTCCAGCTTTGTTCTTCTTTCTTCAGATTGCTTTAGCTGTTCAGGGTCTTTTGTGACTCCATACACATTTTAGTATCATTTCTTCTACTTTGTGAAAAATGCTGTTAGGATTTTGTTAGGGATTGCATTAAATATGTAGACTGCTTTGAATAATATTGACATTTTAACAATATTAATTCTTCCAGTTCACAAGCATGAAATACCTTTCCATTTGTTTGCATCATCTTCAGTTTTTTTCATTAGTGTTTTATAGTTCCTGGAATATGGATCTTTCACTTCTTCAGTTAAGTTTTTTCCTAGGTATTTTATTTATTTATTTTTTGGTGCAATTTTAAATTGTGTTATTTTCCTAATTTCTTTTTCTGCTACTTTATCATTAGTGTACAGAAAGACTACCAATTTCTGGGTATTAATTTTTGTTTCTTGCAACTTTACTGTATTCATTTATTACATCTAGTAGTTTTTTGGTGCCATCTTTAGGATTATCTATGTATAGTATCATGTTGTCTGAAAACAAAAGCTTTTGCACAGAAAAGGAAACCATCACCAAAACGAAAAGATAACCTACTGAATGGGAGAAGATACTTGCAAGTGATATATCCAATAAGGAGTTAGTTTCCAAAATATACCAAGAACTCATACAACTCAACAGCAAACAAAGCCTGATTGCAAAATGGTTAGAAGACCTGAATAGACAGTTTTCCAATGAAGACATTCAGATGACGAGCAGACACATGAAAAGATGTTCAGCATCACTCATCATCAGGGAAATGCAGATCAAAACCACAATAAGGTATTAGCTCACACCTGTCAGGATGGCTAAAATGAAAAAGATGAGAAACAGCAAGGGTTGGTGAGGATGTGGAAGAAAAGACTCTCATACACTGTTGGTGGGAATGTAAGTTGCAAGTCAGTATGGAGGTTCCTCTATATGTAAGTATGTATACACATAATGGAGTATTACACATAAAATAGGATGAGATTGTGCCATTCGAGACAACACGGATACACCCTATGCTAAGTGTAATAAGTCAGACTGAGAAAGACAAATACCATATGATTTCACTTCTGGTAGAATCTTTAAAAAACCTAAATGAACAAACGAAAAGCAGAGTCAGACCTATAAATACAGAGAACAAACTGATGGTTGCCAAAGGGGAGAGGGTGTAGGGAATGAGCAAAGTAGGCAAAGAGAAGTGGGAGATGCAGGCTTCCAGTAATGGAATGAATAAATCCCGGGAATAAAAGGGACAGAACCAGGAATACCATCAGTGATGTGATAGTCATGTATCGGGACAGGTGGCGGCTATGCTCGTGATGAACACAGCATAATGTATAGAGTTGTGGAATCACTGTGTTGTATACCTGAAGCTAATGTAACATGTATGTCAACTGTACTTAAAATAAAATGGAGTTAACTTAAAAGATAAAATAAAAAAATAAAATAGCTAACTTACTCTCCATAATTGAAAGCAATATAGTGACTTTTAAAACATTCTTTAACTCAGGATTTTCATTAATTCTAGCTGTGAGTCCCTTCCATCCAGTCCAAATCTACCCAAATTTTACAGACTAGGTTGTAAACCCTTGAAACAAAATGCCTCATCACAGATGCGGGCCTTCTGGAAGTCAATCAGGTCCCCTGGGGCCACAACACAGAGAGCTGGTAACTGTGGTCTCAGCCTTGCCTTCCTGCTCTTTGCTCAGTCAGAACTTAGTTTTACAAGTAATGCACTAGAACAGACTCTCTTATGTTAACAACGATTGATATGAAACCAAGGGTCTACACTTATGGGAGGGTATTGACGATTGGCCAGTGACTGGCCAGTCCCACATTCATGGCAAGTAGTCTGGTGGATGGTGTTAAAACCATTCTGTGGATCACAGACAGGCCCCGGGAGTACCGGCCTTGATGGAAATGTGGGTGGCGTGGCCTGGAGTGATCTGTGGGCTCCCTGATTTAATTACCGTATGGGATATTGTTCCCATGGGGAGTAGGTTCCAGCTTCCAAATGACTGACTTAGAGATGCCACTCCTCAAAGGACCGGGCTACTTGCCCTCAACTAACTTTTTAATGGAACACGTTAACTAAATGTAAGCATTCAGATTATTTAAGTTCACAAAACAAAACAAAACAAGTAATGCACTAGAAATGGTAAGCCAACACTGTTAGAGTCATTCAAGAATAATACTTGACAGAATAAATTCAAGAGTCATACTGTGGTATGGGAGAAAGAATATGAATTTGTAAATTAGATCTGGATTCCATTTCTGACTCCATCACTTACCACCAATTATTTAGCTTCTGAGACTCAGTTTCTTCATCTAGAAAATAGGAATATGACATTAATATCACAATATTACAAGGATTAAAGTTTTAAGGTGATAACATAGAAGTCATTAATATTCTTTGAGTTGTTGATGTAGGCCATTGTCATGTTATTAAGTATATCTACTAAGTGTAAAGGCAGATCTGAGGGGTGATGTCACTCCCAGAGGGAAGAGAGGAAACTGTGAGATTTGTCCAGTGAATTAGGGCTTAACCCTGGTCCTGGAAAGGTGTGTGTTAGACTGGTACACAGTGGGACACAGTGGGATTACTGGAATGTAACAGGATGGACAAAGGGAAGATTTTATTAATTAGGTCCAGACAACCATAGACTTTTTTTTTTTTTATTGATTCTAATTTAGTAAAGAGAACTTGTAAATTTTTATTCTTCAGCTACTTCAAATTAACCAAGTTATTACGTTAATGGTGATATTACTTACAACTTGGACCATTTTATTAACAGTGATACATTCTGTGAGAAATGGTAGAGAAAGAGAACCTTCAAAAAAGATATCTGGAGAGAAATCTGCATGTGTATCATGTTATATAACCTCCCACCTGGGAATGGTGAATATCGTATCCCAGGCCTATCCTCGCTTATGCTCTAGAAAAAGACAGGACCTTACTTCTTTAGGGACTTTCAGAACAGAGAAGGACCTTGGGCTTGGTCTGGGGATAGTCTCTTGACCTGAGGAGCTGGAGTTGAGGTTGACTGAAAGCCTGTTTCAACTCCACAAGTGTTGTTGAGCATGTGAGTCTGTGCTCAGCTCCTATGGTGCTGTCTCTGCCTTGGGGTTACATTCCAGGAAGAATATTTCACGGGTTGTAAGAGAGATGTAGAAAAAGTGGTCTGGTGACATATGGACATGATTTTCAGTTGGATAGTGAGAGGAATTAGGGCTGGCTTAGAAGCCTGTGACGTTGGAGCTGGTTTTTAACAAGTGAGTGAGATTTGGACAGACAGGAGAGGAGGTGGGAGGCTTCCTCATGTAAACAGTGAGTTCTTTCTTTGATGAGAGCTCCCCGCTCCTATATACCAGGAACAGTTTGTTGGCACTTGAGGAGTACAAGGAGTATGCTCAGTGAAAATTTGAAACTTTCTCTGAAGCATTATTCGTGTGGACTGGAAGTAGCCAAATAACATAAAGCATGTTTTCCTTTTCTATTTTTAGAAATAGGTCCAGAATATAGATTTACAGATGTTTTATCTTCTGTATTTTTATTTTATTTTTTTTTCAACGTTTATTTATTTTTGGGACAGAGAGAGACAGAGCATGAACGGGGGAGGGGCAGAGAGAGAGGGAGACACAGAATCAGAAACAGGCTCCAGGCTCTGAGCCATCAGCCCAGAGCCCGACGCGGGGCTCGAACTCACGGACCGCGAGATCGTGACCTGGCTGAAGTCGGACGCTTAGCCGACTGCGCCACCCAGGCGCCCCTCTTCTGTATTTTTAGAAGTAGGTCCAGAATATAGATTCACTGATGTTTTATCAGCTGATAAAATGTCAGTTCACTTGCTTCAGTTCATATGTTAACACATGATTACTAGCTTTGTAAATTATTTAGGTATTTTTATAACTGTGGTCCGTCTTCTCCCTTTGGCCACGCATTTACTCAGCACTCTCCAGGCTGGCTTGTATTGACACTATGCAGATTCATTTTAATACTGTTCTGTTCTGTCTTTCAAAGGCAAGCAAATATTCTGATAAAAAGTTGCAAAGTGAATTTTGTATTATTTAGTACTGAATACATATTTCTATAACTTTGGGGCAAGACATTTGTCAGATTCATAAAACTGGATATTACTATTCATAAATAAAATTGCCTCAAGAGTTGTTTCATGGAAGAGAATTAAGAAACCATAGAAAATGGATAAAAAAGGGAAAATATTATTTTCTGCAATTTATTTTGTTTACTTGGGGGATTTTACTCCATTTTGATTTTTCACTTAAAAAGATAATTTCTTTCTCATTACTATTTCAAAGACTGCTATTATAATATTTTCCTTAAATGAAATAAAGTTATTAGTAAAGATTTTGAGTCACATTAGTAAAATTATTTAACAAAAACTTATTGAATACCCTGTGTCAGATACTTTTTAGGAAGATAAAGGTGAATAAATGCTGTTTTCTGTCTTCATAGACTTCATTATCTGGCGTATGAATTTACTGTAATAAAGATACTAGTTCTCCAGTGGTAGTGTGAACAAGATAGTTTGGGGATGTGGTGGAAGGGACTGTTAATTCTTTCAGGATGGTTTGGAAATGACATTTGCACTTGTCCTTGCAGGATGAATGTAAAGTTGCCTGGCAGGAGGGAGAAGATGGGTAGGAAGAGTAAGGCATGGCTTTCCTGGTAGAGTTCTTGCCCTGTCCTTTAAAAAAAAAAAAAACAAACAACTGAGCTTTATAGAGCTCATAAGCTTTGATATGTGGCGAGCAGAAAAGTTGATTAGGTGCCTGTTAGGGATGGACCTAAATGGAACGGTTGTTAAAGGGGGTTTATGTGATCCCCTTTGGAAATGAGATGTTCAGCGCACAGAAGGACTGAAGGAGTTTGCGGTGTCTTGAGGAACAAGCTCAAAGTTCTGAGGAGGTAGTCAGTTCCATGTGCTTTTTCTATGAAAATATGCAAATATGCGGACCTTGAGTATAGACATTTGTGAGACTAGCTGATGCAGAACAGAAGATTCTCAAATCCAATACCTTGGGGGAGAAAACATCTATTTTCTGGTGAACTGTAAGATTGCCAATGTAAGGGCATGGGAGTAATTCTGAGGTACTTTCACGGAATGCTTCTTTAAAAAGCAGGCACTATAGGAGTATTTTCTGTTGATTCTTTGGTTTGGCAAGCTGTCCCCACAGGAGAAGGCTTGTATAAGCTGGACGAGAGCTTTATTTATTAAGATAGATGATGGTCACTGAATGCCACCATGTTTCTGACATGTTTATTCCTCCTGCTGATTTGCTGGCTTTTCATTGTTGTCTCATGTTTCCATTGAGGCTTGCGGACATGCACATATCCCAAGAGCCATCCTTCCTGAAAGATACATCTTTTAAGAATGAGGACCGCGGGCTCTCGGGGCCTTGTCTCTTTCTGCTGGCTCGTATTTGTGAAACAAAAACGTTTTCTAAAAAATTGAAAATAAATGTATGCTTGCCATCTGATGCCTCAGTTTGATTCATTGTCAGTAAAGAACTGTCCAAGAGCAATTGGGTGGCAGGGGGGGTGGGGGGGTGGTTAAGGGTTAAGTTAATGTTTCGTAAAGTCGAGAGAAACAAAAGCTAGCAGGATTACTTTTTGGACAGATTTCTCCCCACGGGGATCTTTGATTTAAAATTCACTCTCCTCTAGGTTTTCCTTTCTTCCAAATTATCAGTTGGAACCTGATTTTGCTCATCTAGTAATAAGAGCGCTGGCAATAAAATCATGAGGATGAAGCATCCATGTAAAACGTGTACAACGTCATGAACACTCGGTAAACACCAGTTGTCATTCTTACCGCTACCATCCATGCCACCGCCATCATCTTTCTTGGTAAATGCTTATTTCTTTCTCATTTATAGCAGGGTCGCTGACAGGTAATGTAGAAGAGTAGACACGTAGGTGCCAGATCTCAGGAACTTAGGAATCCCTTCAAGTTTTGGACAGAGAAGGATTTGGTCCAGGCCACAAGCTCTTAGTCTGGAAAGACAGTGCATGTATCCTCGCAGAATGATGAATTATGCTGCACTGCCTTCCGTCGGAGGCCATGGCATTAAACGGTTATTCCTTGAAAGACAAGGTCTCAGAATCTTGTTGAGGGTGAGAATAAAATCACATTGAAAAAATATATAGAAAACTTACCATATTTCATCAATTCCAACTGCAGATTTCTTTATATGTATTTTTTATATCTGAAGTCAGCAGGTGTTTTGAAGTCAGTGACACGTTAACATTTTTTTTTTCTTTGTAGGACATAAATAAGGGTGGTCTTACATGGGCAACTGAGTGGCCCAGTCAGTTAAGCGTCTGACTCTTGTTTTCGGTTCAGGTCATGATCTCATGGTCTGTGAGATCGAGCCCCGTGACCGGCTCTGCACTGACAGCTCGGAAGCCAGCTTGGGGTCCTTGCTGTCTGTCTGTCTGTCTGTCTGTCTCTCTCTCTTTCTGTCTCTCTCTTTCTCTCTTTCTTTCTGTCTCTCTCCCTTCCTTTCTCTCTCTCTGCCTCTCCCCCACTTGCTCTCTGTTTCAAAATAAATAAATAAACATTTTAAAAAATGTGTCTTATAATCATGGCATTTAAGGCTTGATGAAATCTGGTCAATGCTTAACTGTGTGGTACTCCCAAGAAGCACAGCAAGTGTCCAGAAAAGGGTCAGGAGAAGACCTTATGACAGAGTCGCGGGAGTTGGCTATTATTTGTGTTTCTGACTGTGGTCTAACCCCCTGGGGTCATTTCCACTTTGTGGCTCATGCTGCATCATCCTAACTGCTTCTGTTTTATTTCCAGTCTAGGTATCTCATCAGGATTACTTTGGTAATCTGCTAAGAGTCCCTTTTAAAAACAGTTCAGATCAGGGGCACCTGGGTGGCTCAGTTGGTTAAGCGTCTGACCTCGGCTCAGGTCCTGATCTCACGGTTCGTGGGTTCGAGCCCTGTGTTGGGTTCTTGTGCTGACAGCTCAGAGCCAGGAGCCTGAAGCCTGCCTCAGATTCTGTGTCTCCCTCTCTCTGTGCCCCTCCCCCACTCCTGCTGTGTCCATCCGTCTCTCAAAAATGAATAACCTTAAAAAAAAACGTTTAAAAACAGTTCAGATCTTGTTACTGCTCTTAAAGGCCTCTGAAAATTGCCCCCCCCCTCACCTTTTTGCCTCCACAATAAAAGGGACACTGTGTTGTCAGAGCACAGTGTGATTTGGAAGCTGGTCTGGTTCCAGTCCTGAATCTACCACTACTGGTTATATGTCTCTGGACACGGTTCTCAACCTCTCTGAACTTGTTTTCCTGTTTGTAAAGTTGGTGTAATGATACCACTTCATCTCAGGAGGTCATAATGTTTGCCAGCCGCTTTGCAAAGGCCTTGGTACATAGTGGATGTTTTGCCTACCTCTATTTCCTCATCTGTCAAATGGTCTTGATAATCTTTGCTCTCCTTAACTTCGTAGGGTTGTTGTGATGACTGATGGAAATGACTTAAAAATTGTTTTAAAATTACTGTTTTTATCTATCTATTTGATAAACTGTAAAGTGCTCTGTCAAATTAGGGGTTATTTTTTTTCTTAACTAGGCAATTTTTAATTTTTATTTTATTTTTACATGTTTATTTTTGAGAGAGAGAAAGCATGAGCAGGGGAGGGACAGAGA
The DNA here is from genome assembly GCF_022837055.1 of Prionailurus viverrinus. Taxonomy (NCBI): domain Eukaryota; kingdom Metazoa; phylum Chordata; class Mammalia; order Carnivora; family Felidae; genus Prionailurus; species Prionailurus viverrinus. Next base: position 1,479,854 of record NC_062577.1, read on the forward strand.
AGGGGGGACAGAGGATATCTGTGCTCATAGCAGAGAACCCAATGCAGGGCTTGAACCCACGAACCGTGAGATCAGGACCTGAGCTGAAGTCAGATGCTTAGCCAGCTGAGCCACCCAGGCGTCCCTCGGGGTTATTTTTATTGAAGCCTGCTAGAGCTTTAATGAACTGATTCCAGGGTTTTCTTCGAGTGGTGTGCCAGAGTTCTCCATTTGCTCCAGCCGCATACCTGCCTGTTTACCTCCAGCATGTGCCACGTACTGGGGCAGGTTTTGCTTTTGTATCTTTATGCTGTAGGGACTTGACTTTTCACTGTATTCTCTCTCCACATTCAGCAAGACCCAGTTCCAATATCCTTGCCTTTTCCGATTACGCTAGAAAAAATTGCTTTTTCCCGTTTCTTCCCAGAAGTTGTAGGTGTTTGGCCTTCTCTTTAATGTTGATTTTATTCTGATTTATATTGTGGTAGTCGTTTTATCTGTTTTCTTATCCATTAAGTTGAAAGCTACTCAAAGGTAGTAACACGTCTAATTTAGCAAAGCATTTTGTCCACATAAGTTGTGTAGAATGTGTTGAACAAAGTGCATGAAGGCAAGCAAAATGACGTATCTGACGTTGGGGTTGATGGTGGCAAAGATGGGAACTTAGAGTGTCTGGTTGTTTGGCAGGAATGGCCAGTGTGTTTGGGAAAGTTGGGGGAAATGTGTTTTGAGAGGTGGAGTAGCATCTGGTTATGAAGCCCCTTTCAGCAGCCAGAGAAGTTGGAACCCATCGTGTCAGGACAACCGTTTTCAGTTCTTATTTACCAGCAGAGTTTTCTTGCAGTTTTACACCCAGAGCACAGTGCATCAGAAAGGTAGAGACCGAGTTGCTTTGGTTGGTGGAGACACTGATTTCCCACCTGCCCTGAGTGCTCCCTGTTTCCCGTTACCATTGCTTTGGCACCTGGGCAGAATGGCTGGGGTTCCATGAAGCAAGGTTTGAAAATCTGTGAGCCCCAGGTCCAGCATCAACCTTCTGTGCGGGAGAATAACTCGGTGACAGCTGTCTCACATCGAGCAGCCACGGGACAGAGAGGTTGGAGGGGGTGTGCAGTTTCTTTTTTAATTCTTTGACTTTCTTTTGGACTTCCTCAGAACCGTTGCCACTGTTCAAGGATAGTCCGGCTGAACATTTTTCCTGGCTGCCTGCCCTCCCACCTTCTTCCACAGTTCTTGTTTCTGTTTTGCTGGCCTGTGCTACTAGCGGGATATCCGGATGTCTGACGACTAACTAAATACTCCAGGCTGGCAGGACCTGGCACTTGTGCGACTTAGTGTACCTGGGCCACATTTGGCAAGTCTTTAAATAGGTCACAAAATTAGTTTTTAGCCGTGCTGTAGCTTGTGCTTTGTTCCTGTCTACTGTGGCCCGCTCGGAAAGACACTGAAATGGGCCCTGGTGTTGAATGATTGTACTCAAAACAATTGGTATGCTAATTAAAAGGGAGATGAATGTTCAAGTGATAGATTCAAATAGACCTATTGGTTATGGTAAATAGATTTTGTTTCTAAAAGGAAAAGTTTCCATCTGTTTGGTTTCCCTCAGAAGCCTGTATGTATGTATGTATGTATGTATGTATACAGGCATGTATTTATTTATTTTAAAGTTTATTAATTTTTTTAAGTTTATTTATTTTGAGACAGAGAGAGAGAGAGATTGAAAGAGCAAAGGAGGGAGAATCCCAAGCAGGCTCTGAGCTGTCAGCACAGAGTCCGATGTGGGGCTTGAACTCACGAGCTGTGAGATCATGACTGGAGCCGGAATCAAGAGTTGGACACCTAACCGACTGAGTCACCCAAGTGCCTTGAAATATTAAAAAAAAAAAAAAAAGTTTGGATTTATAACTATACTTGGGATTTGATCATGCCTTTTGAAGGAATTGTTTTTTTTTCTTTTCAGACGGAAAAGGCAAAATTTGTTGAGGGAATATAGATTCCTATAGAAGGAAATTAGTAATTTTACCATTTTTACTATTATATCATTAGCAGTTATTTTGAATGGTACTATGAAAAATGTGTGTGTGTGTGTTAAGCGGAATGTTGTTAAATCAAGAAAAACAAATAAGGTGGGTTTTTTGGAACCCCACATTATGGAGATCAGCTGATTCAGGAGTAGGCATTTTGTTGCGGACTGAGAAGATTTGAAGGTTAGAGAATAGAAAGATGGTGACCAGGGTCTCATCTGCTTTACCCCATGCCTACCAGAAAATTTATTTCCTAGCCTCCCTACTTCCTCCTCCAATGCAAAGCTAATATTTAATGAGCTAAGTATTTTACATGCATTGTGTCATTTAGCCCTTAAAATAATCTCTGAAGTGTGGGCTAGAAGTGATTGTAATTATCTGCATTTTATGATACAGAACGTGAGGTTCAGAGAAGTGAAGCACTTGCCTATGATAAGACACCTTAGAAATGGCAGAGGGGCATCCAAAAAAAAAAAAAAAAAAGAAACGGCAGAGGGGCATGTAGAGGCTTCTCTGTCTGACCACAAGTAACGCATGCATTAGTCTTTACGTTACGTAGCTCCCTTATATTGCGGTTTTGGCCAACACTATGCATTATGCCTTGAGGCTTGAAATATCATTCAAAGACCATACCCCTGTGATGTTTATAATTGAATGGGTATTCAGATCGCACACTCTTGAAATAACGCGTGGCAGTTTATTTGCACATGAGGTTGAGTGAAATATGCAGGTGCATGTGCCAGTCTGCACACTTCCTCCCTGCGGTAGTAGTAGTTTAAAGTGCAGGTCTTTGCCACCTGATGTGGGCTTTCTGGGTACCCTTAGTCAGTGAACTTACATCCCTTTTTAAAGATAATTTTAGGGGCGTCTGGGTGGCTCAGTCAGTTAAGTGTCCGACTTCAGCTCAGGTTACGATCTCACAGTTTGTGAGTTCGAGCCCCACGTCAGGCTCTCTGCTGTCAACACAGAGCCCGCTTCAGATCCTCTGTCCCCTCTCTCTCTACCCCTCCCCTGTCTCACAAATAAACATTAAGAAATAATTTTTAAAAATATGTCTTAGTGTTGAATAGCAGTATGTTTTAAGATAACGTAAACCTGGACCCAGATACCTATTTAAAAGTTTATTTTGTAGAGACAGTAACTAATTTAACCAAAAAATTCAGTGAACCTTCACCAAGAACCTGCTGTGGGCCAGGCTCCATGCTGGAGTCAGGGACTGGCTGTGTGTGCAGTAAAGAGAAAGATACATGTTGGGTGGACACTGCTGAGCATAGGGCCTGCTACATACAGAAAGCACTTAACAAGTGTTTATTAACTGAAAGGAAGACCCAAGTTGAAATTGTGGTGTATTTAAACTGGGCACATTGGTTAATGTCTCCAAGTTTGTTTCTTCATCTGAGATAAAGGGTGTTAAAGTCCACGTCAGAGAGATGTTGTCAAGATTAAATGAGCTAAAATATGGGAATATGCCAGGGACTGTGGCTGGCACATAATAGATGGTTAATCATTGTTAGTCAAATAGTGTAAAATAAATAACATTATTATTCTCGAAGAGTGTCAAGGTTTAGCACTGGTGATTCTTCTGTGTTGTGAGGTTGGACTTTAGTTGTTATATCCCTGTATTTGCTTTCAAAATCTGTTTGCGCTTCACTGATAATCCAAAGGTTTTTGGACTCCAAGAAGAAAATGCACATATACAAACACACAGACCCAGACACCCCCCAGCTTCTGCACTCATATCTAATTCTTCTGTTCTGTGAGCTCACGCACTTACTGCTTCATACCATCAAATATTTTTACATTTAGATGCCCTCTGTAATAACATGAGAACATGGGAAGTGAGCAGCCACAGCAGAATTATACTACTGGGTAAAACTTTGGATACAGAAAGAGGTGTGTAGGCATTCAAATTTCAGTAGCTAATTTTTCACTCACTTCTGCAGTGTGGTTCCTATAAACACACTTATTGCATTTTTCTGTCCTAATTGAAAATTGACAGACATGAATCTGAGTAATACCAAAGGGGTATGATGTACCTGTGATGTAGACTGCTGTTTGTGTCCATCTGTACAAATGCCACTCATTTTAAAGACCTCTTTTCTCTCTTTCCAACCAGAAAAGAAAATGATCTGTTTTTTCCTTCCAGAAAACAGTGAGCTGATTTGTTTTGGTTCCTATCACTGTTTTTGTGAAAAATCGCTTGTGTGAATTATACTAGGTGCAAAGCTATGTGTTTACTTACTTGGTCAATTTATATTTTAATAATGTGTTTTGTGCTTTGCCTGTTTTCAGAGTTTATCATTTAAAAAAATTGATCTATAATTGCTTCAATGCTGTAAGTCATATTGATGAGCTTTCTATATTTTTTGAATGTCTTCAAAAATTGTCATATCTTTAATTGTCCCCCCCCCATTTTATGAAATTGGAATTGAATCATCATTAAAGGGTAAAATGCTATGACTATATGGTGACGTTAAAAAGCCAGAAATATTTATTAAATTTAAATTGCTACTTTCGGGCACATTTGCAACCCTTTAGCAATACTTTTCAGTTAAAATTGAAATGTCAAATAACATAAAATTTAAGACACACATTTGGTTTAGTATTGCCATCACATGGTATTAAATATTAAACATTAATTTATTCCATGCTGCTGGCAGGTCACAATGATTCAATGTTTAATGAAAAAAAGATTGTCTGCTTGATGACTTCTATGTATTGTGATAGAACTGTGTGTGTTTATTTACTATAGATTAATAGGCTTTGTTCTGCTAGTGCATACTTACATATAATTTATAAGTCACATATGAATATGCCTGCTTCACACACAGTCTGTAACTGAAATCCACAAATTCTGTAACTTTTGGAAAATTTGTCTTTGTTTCTTTTATTAAGGAGATTTTTATAAAACAATGTCTCTGCCTCGTATACTGCATTGCTTACAGTAACCAAGGCAGGCTGCATGAAAAGCAGGTGCTTTGTGCCCGGTGAGGAGTTAATATCTGAAGTCAAATCTTGCTATAAAGGAATCTGAAAAGAAAGCTGCTTTCAGTAAAGAGAATGAATCTAAAACAACAGAATATACTATTTGGAGCAGAATTAAACAGAAACGTTTAACAGAGAATGAATCTATTTCATTATATTTTAGGGTCGATGTGGTTTGACGTATGACGTACTCACACGACCAACCGTGTGACCTTGGCAAGTTAATAATCTCTCTGGGTTTTAGTTTCTTCATCTGAAACAATGGAGATGGCAGTATTTCCTGCCTAATACGGTACACCTGAAATTGTGCCTGGCACCTAGTAAACACTACTGAAGTGTGTTATTTTATCATTAATACATGTGATATGTACAAGTGTTATATTTTATTATTAATGCATGTGACAGTAGGATACAGAGCTGGGAACAGAAGGATCAACTGAAATAGCCCGCTGTTTGAGGGACCTGCCTAGGGATGCCAGCTGGATGTTGTTGCACTTGAGAGGAGCCCCAGTCACAAAATGATAACGTGTTGTTGAACGTATTTTATATCTACAGCTTACCTGTAAATATCTCAGGGAAGATGCTACCGTTTGAAATCAGCCCCTTCACCCCACCCCCAAAACCCAGATCCAGTCAGTGCAGTCCTTACCTCAAACTCAAATAGACTACCCCTCACTCAAATCTATATTGGTTATACCAATTGATTTTCTGTTCAAAAATAACATCTGAAACAAACTTCAAAATCTATATACATAGGGTGTATTGAATTTCTACAAGAGCTTAAGGTAGTTGGCTTTTAGGCTTTCATTTTAGGTTATTGATCTCGTAAACTATTAACTATCATTGAAAGGTGAATGCTTTTTTATTGAGGTATAATTGACATATTAGTTTCAGATGTACAACGTTAAGATTCAACCTTTGTGTGTGTTGTATAGATTGATCACCACAGTCTAAGTCTAGTTAGCATCTGATACCGTAGTTACAAAATTTTTTTTTCTTGTGATTAGAACTTTTGGGATCCATTCTGTTAGCAACTTTCAAATATGCAATATGGTATTATTAACTATAGTCTCTCATGCTATATATTGTATGCTGTACCTTATATCACCATGACTTACTTATTTTACAACTGAAAGTTTGTACCTTTTGACCTGTGTCACCCATTTCACCCTTTCCCCCTGACCCTTGCCTTTGGCAACAACCAATCTGTTCGTTGTATCTGTGAGCTTTGGTTTTTGTTTTTGTTTTTATTTTGGATTTCACAAATAAGTGAGATCATACAGTGTTTGTCTTTCTCTGTCTGACTTATTTCACTTAGCATAGTGCCCTCAAGGACCATCCATGTTGTTGCAAATGGAAAGATTTGCGTTTTTGTGGCTGAATAATATCCCACTGTGTGTGTGTGTGTGTGTGTGTGTGTGTGTGTGTGTGTGTGTATGTATGTGTCACATCTTCTTCATCCATTCAGCCATCGATGGACACTTAGTTTGTTTCCATATTTTGGCTGTTGTTGGTAATGCTGCAATGAACATGGGGGTACAGATATCTTTTCAAGTTAGTGTTTCTTCAAATAAATACCCAGAAGTGAAATGGCTGGATTATATAGAAGTTTTCTTTTTAATTTTTGAGGAATCTCCATACTGTTTTCCATAGTGGCTGCACCAAGTTTACATTCCCACCAATAGTCACAAGAGTTTCCTTTTCTCCACATCCTCACCAGTGCTTATTTCTTGTATTTTTGATAAGACCCATTCTATTATCTACACTCACAGGTGTGAGGTGATAGCTCATTGTGGCTTTGATTTGTACTTTCCTAATAATGAGTGATGTTGAGCACCTTTTCATGTACCTGTTGGCCATCTGGGTGTCTTCTTTGGAAGATATCTGCTCAGATCCTGTGTGTGTGTGTGCATGCACTATTGTGTTACATGAGGTCTTTATATATTTTGAATGTTAACCCCTTGTCAAGTATACGATTTGCAAATATTTTCTCCTATTCTGTAGGTTGCCTTTTCATTTTATTGGTGGTTTCCTTTGCTGTGCAGAAGCTTTTTGGTTTGATGTCATTCCAGTGTTTATTTTTGTTTTTGCTGCCTTTTTTTTTTCAATGTTTATTTATCTTTGAGAGAGAGAGAAAGAGAGACAGAGTACAAGTTGGGGAGGGCAGAGGAAGAGGGAGACACAGAATCTGAAGCAGGCTCCAGGCTCTGAACTGTCAGTACAGAGCCTGACATGGAGCTCAAACCCACGTACTGTGAGATCATGACCTGAGCTGAAGTCAGATGCTTAACTGACTGAGCCACTCAGCCGCCCCTGCTTTTGCTGCCTTTGCCTTTGGTGTCAGATGGCTGCCTTTTAAAAGTTTGATTTAGGAGGATTGTATTTACAGTCCAAAGTTGTATAATCATCTTTAAAAGTGACTGTCAAATTAATTTTTTTTGTTGTTTGGTAGAATTCTAAATGCATGAAAATAGCTTTAAGAAATGGAACTTGAGGGGCGCCTGGATGGCTCAGTCGGTTAAGCATCTGACCCTTGATTTCACCTCAGGTCATGATCCCAGTGTCCTGGGATTGAGCCCTGTGTCAGGCTCCACACTGAGCACGGACCCTGCCTGGATTCTGTCTCTCCTCCTGCTCTCTCCCTCTCTCTCTCAGCATCACCCGCCCCCCCATCTGCCCCTCTACCCACCTTGCACATGCTCGCTCTCTCTCAAAATAAATAAAAAAAAAAATGGAACTTCAGCAGTAATTTCATTTCCAACTCAATAAACACATGATACTTTGCTACCATTTTGGTAGTGTTATAAGTGGATTGACTATTTCTGGTGTTCTAAGTGTGCTGCTCTGGGGATATTCAAGGTGCTATTTAATGTAATGATGTCTTTCTGGACTTCTTTAAACTTACGTGTTTGGTCTGGTGAAGATATATTTTTTGAGAGAAAATATTCTCTTGTGGAGTGTGAACATTATCTGCCTTTACACCTAGCTTATGTGAAAAATTGTCTGCTTTGTGTGATATAGTTTCAGTCGCTAAAAATAGTATTGTGAGCTTAGTTGCTTTTCTTTAAGTAGATATACTGTGACAGCCAAATTTGTCAAGAAACCGTCGAAGATGTGAGTATTGAACTATGAAAATGAGATCTCAAAGGAGTGACAGTAGACCAAGAGTGAGGGCAGATCAGATAGGACCGCTGAAGTTGTGGAGAAGATGGTGTTATGTTGGGGAGTCTGTGAGGAGGAACATACGAATATAGACAAGTCTGCTTTTGCATCTTAGGTTTCATAAGATTTTTGAGCCAGCTTTTCAGGTATGTATCAAAAGAGAAAGGGGAAAGCAGGGTTGATGGGGGAGAATGGAGAAAAAAGGAGAAGGGGAAGGAATACACTTTGACTTTATCCTGCAAGTACTTAAAATTATTAACAGATCCATAATGCATTGTGCCAAAGGTGACTTAGTTTGAAAGCGAGCTAGCCTGGAGCAGACATGACTACCTGGGGCGGGGGGTGGGGGGGGTGCTGCTCTCAGCAGAATAAGAGACACAGTTTAATATAAAAAGGACAAGATCCCTTATCTGAGGGGGATATAACTTGAGAGGTCATAGAACATTGTATCTAAGAAACAGTTGCCAAAACAGATATTACAATGAAAAGTAAGGACAGTAGACTTAACATGATCTTGTCTTATTAACTGATAAGAAAATCTAGTTTTGGAAATACGTAAATACATACACGTACACACACGTACATGAGACACACAGATATACATATATATGTATTTCTGTAGTTTTGATGTTGTTTTGGGTAAAACTTTTCTCATGCTGCACAATTGATTCTCAGACATCCCTTGAAATAAATTTTTATTTATCCTATACTTTTTATTATACGTCACAATTTTCACATCTTCTTCATGATTTCAGTCTGTCCTCAGAGCAACACCATGAATCAGGTAGGTGGCTTCCTCATTCTTCAGATGAGGACCGAGGCCACATTGGTTGCATGGCCTGCCCCGGGGAGTAGTAGGTGTGGGTCCACAGCCCAGGCCTTCAGAGCCTGACTGCAGAGTGATTGTGTAAAGTGGAGAACAGGGGCACAGGGGGAGCACTGCAACAGCTTTGATTTTGGAAAATAAGTTTTGTTTTTTAAATGTTTATTTATTTTGAGGCAGAGTGAGCGTATGCATGAGTGGGGGAAAAGACAGAGAGGGAGGGAGACAGAGATTCCCAGGCAGGCTTCCTGCTGTCAGCACAGACCCGACGTGAGGCTCAGTCTCACAAACCGTGAGATCATCACCGGAGCCAAAAGGAACTGACTGAGCCTCCCAGGCGCCCCTGGAAAATAAGTCTTTAAATGTTGATCGGTAATTGATGTTGGGACCGATGAGTCTGGCTAAGCTTCATCAGGGGAGATCATGCAGAGTAGCGGTCTTTGTGAACCAGCGAGAGCGTACACTTAGATCTGAACTGAGGTTTCCAGACTTAAAGAATTTGGTGTATGGATACTGATTTGACCGTTTCCACTTCCAGAGAAGTTTCGAGTTGGAAAGAAGAGGCAGGAGGATTTTAATTAAATCTTAGGAAATCTTCAACATCCACAATCAGTGTGTCAGAGCCCAGCATCTGTTTTGTGACCAGACTTTTTGCGTATTATATTACTCGGTGCGAGGGCCTGATGTGATTATGTGGTCAAGAACAGTTGGGCAGAACTGTTAAATCATTAGTTTCTGTCTTAGTGGCCACAGCCTCGCTTTCTTAGGGTTGTTTTTCAGTTCTGTGAAACAATGTATATTCGCCAACACCTCATCAGTGGCTCAGTGTCCTAATCTTTTACTTTAAAATCTATTCTCAGAAGAGATCCCCTGACTTCCCATGAACTATTTCGAGTCCCAAACCTTATGTTAACCAGGTGCGAGGGATTTTGGTGATGAGGGACAGTAAATGCAGGAAACGGTGTGTTCCCATTGCCTATGAAGACACAGGGTAGTTCTGAGGTAGCCTTTACCCATACCAGCTCCCCAGTCCAAGCCTTAATTATCCAGATTCTTGTAGGTGTCTTGTCGGTATCCAGATTCCTTCTCGCAGGAGGAAAAGACTACCAGAATTCTTCAGAGCAAACATTGTGACCCATTAGAAGAACTTACGTTTTTGAAGAAAATAGGTAACGCTTAGCTAGAAGACAGTGTTACCATAGCTTTTGCTTTCTCTAAGAAGCGTTTTGTTAAACAAAAGGTCATGTATTTAATCAAAGAAATGAGGGGCGCCTGGGTGGCTCAGTTGGTTAAGTGTCTGACTCTTCATTTTAGCTCAGGTCATGATCTCACAGTTTGTGGGTTTGAGCCCCATGTCGGGCTCTGTGCTGACGGCTCAGAGCCTGGAGCCTGCTTCAGATTCTCTGTCTCCGTCGCTCTCTGCCCCTCCCCTGTTTGTGCGCACTCTCTCTCTCTCTCAAAAATAAACATTAAAAATAAAAAAGAAATGAAATTTGAGTTTTTAGCATTGTACTTATAACACATGAAGTTCAATATTTGGGGCCTGAGCTATTTCCTCCTAAACCTCACACATACTTTGAAATGCCATCACCTGCTTCAGTCCAGCGTCTAGCAATTTGTTGTACTAAGCAGCTGATTTTTCAGTGTGGTTCCTCTGGGGCTTAGTGCAAAGTCTCACAGCACAAGTGGCACAGAGGAGTAGCAGCCTGAATTCAGATCAGATCCAAGTGAGTTATAATTCTGTGACCTTTAGGCCTGAGAAGGATGTTGTTTACTGAACTACCAAGCATTCGTTTTGTTAATCCATTTGGTAGTTTGAGGTGGAATCTGGGTGTTTTAACGTCTGTAACTAACCAAGAAATATGCTGCATGTTATTTTCTTCTTAAAAATGTTTTAATTGTCTGAAAAATTGGAATTTAGATATTTTCACCCCTTTTTGAGGTACCGTAATCCTATTCAGCAGTGTGAATGTTGGAATCAGGCAAATTGGTTTGAACATTTGTGTTGGTGGAAACACAACCACATTGTGGAAACATTGTGTCATTTGGGCATCTTCTCATGCCCCAGTTTTCACGTCTGTAAAAGGAGGATGCAAAGAATAGTAACTTCATAGGACTCTTTGTGGGGATTGGATGAAATCATAGATACGCTATTGATGCACATTACAAAGTTCCTAAAAGTGATAGTCTGTTTGCATTTGATATAACTCATTCACACATATGAAGCTTCAAAACTTCTTTGATTATGACAAATGCGTATATAAAAATATGAGCAATTCTCTTTTCATAAGTTGCACTTGTTCTGGGACACCTGGGTGGCCCAGTTGGGGCCACTTGTTCTGAAATAATGCAAAGCATCAACTGAACTTCATTTATGATAATGACTCCACTTTGGAAACCTTATTTCTTGGGATGAATGCCCTTTCCACTATGAGAGGAACCCTTGCTACTCAGACTCCTCATTGGACTGTCTAGTAGAAAAATAAATACGTTTGCACTCCAGGTAGACTCCGATTTGAATAACAATGACTAGTTCAATATAATAAGCACATTTCCCTGGCAGCAGTTTATATTAATAAACTTTTTTCAATGTAAAGAATACTCTTGAGCCAGAAATTCTATTGAGTATATTTAGAATTCTCTATTTTCCTTTTTTTGTGCATCATATATAATAAGGATATTTGAATACCTTTATCATGTTGAGTGTCTCAGTGTTTTTTGTTTCTCTTTTTGTTGGTATAAACAAGGTTGTTGTTTAGGCTGGGGCTTGTGAGCTGGAGATACATTTTTGAGCCACATACCATGGTTAGCAAGGAATCAGCTTTTTTTCACTCAATCAGTGAGTCTCCTTCAAGGTCCCCTCCTCCTGCCTGATTGGAATCTTGGTCTTGGCTCTTATTCTTTGGCGGTGGCTGTTGTGTTCTTGGCTTGTTCATTTTCGTTACACCTACTCGTAGCCTGCTATCACCCTGGGTGCCTACATCAAGAAAGTAGTTTTATCAGAAAGAAATAAAAGTACCTATTTAGCCACTTTAGTCCCCACCCAAACTGTCTCAAATGAGTACCGTACCCTGATTTGGTGTGCGTGCGTGTGCGTGTGTGTGTGTGTGTGTGTGTGTGTGTGTGCGCGTGCACGTGCATTTAAGCTTCTCTCTTGGGTCAGAACATCTCATCAATATTAATGCTGCACCTTGAACGAGGATGCTATACTGGTGCGTAATTCCAACTGGGCACAGGTGGTGACATGATAAGAAGGTGAGGGCCCTAAATCCCTTAGGTTATTAAGAGAAACGCCTTCATTCCCTAATTATTTAGCCATTTGTTATCTGCATAGTGAAAAAGATTGCTCTTCAATTCAGTCTGGTCCCTTACATTTGATCAGAAGCTTCTCACCCAGTTATCTTGTCATGGATGAAGCCGTACCTTTGACTCTTTGCTCATTCGGGTGCTGAATTGGTATGTGAGGCAAAGAATCTAGCTGTCACCTCCCGTTCTCGGATTTAATTTTTTGGTAATCTCCCAGGCTTTATCACCCCTTGAATTGCTTGTTGTTGTTTTACATGCCATATCAGTGGTTGATTCCCATGTGACCTGGGTCATCCAGGCTCCACGGCCACCGAGTTCCCTGGGGTAAAACCATTGTTACAAATTATAGATCTTGTGATAACCAAACATAATCAGTGAGAGAAATGGCCATTATTTATTTTACTTATTTATTTTCTAACAGCATGGTCCCAGTAATGAGTTCATTACCTAGGACTTTGGTGTCTATAAATTGTCATGTGTATGTCTGACTAGAGAAGATTCTCATTCACAAACATCCTTGACTTATAAAACAAATTAAGAAAGTGATTATTTGTGATACAGGAGGAGGCACCATTGTATTCATTTAAATCAGAAACCTTACTGAACTTAGGAGGTGTTTCAACCAGTGGAAGGAAAAGGAGAGGGGAAGGGAAGCTGGAACATACCTGGCTTACAGTTCGGTTTGATGGGGCTCATCCCGGAGCTGCTGCTCTTGTCTGGCACCCTGCAAGTTTGGTTAAAAAAGAGATACGAGGTATTTTTCTTTGTAGTCAAGATACGTGCCCTAGGCTTAGCAACACCGAAAGCTTGTGTGTTCGTGGATCCATCTTGCTTTAAAGTCAGAAAACCAGAGCTAATTTCTGTCCTTTGGACTGTAATGACTCATCTTGGTCCCACGTGCAAGGCCTCAGGACTGCTGTCTTCTAACCCAGCCACGACCATTTCCTCTGGAGGGTATGCTTATTAAGAGACTTTGTGTTGAAAGCAGTGGAAACCAGCTCTGGGGAGCTTCTGTAGAAGGGGAATTAGTTGGCTGGACCCTGGAAAAATTTGTAAGATCAAAGGAGTTCCGTGGTAGCCAAGCCAGAACTTGTGGACCTGCTCATTGCCCACAATGCTACCAGAGATGCGACTACTCCACCAGTTTCGTCTCTCGGTGTCTCTGAGTCAGACCTTTCCACCCAGAATAGGAATCTGGACCCATTTGGGTTAGGCACCAGTCACCAGGGCCATGTAGCCCAGAAATGGCCATTGGTGAGCGTATCTCGAAAAGGGGAGATTGTTAAACTTGAGGCAGTTACCTCTTGTCCTGACTTTTTTATGTATATGCCAGATGCTGTCCAGTCTTCATCTCTGTGTTTGTATGTTCCTCCTGCTTTTATTCCTTCTGGCACTCACAATCTTCTCAGGGCAACCCATCATCTACCCACGTCTGTGATGCTTTTCCTGACCGTTTGGTCACAATCACACCATTCTTCTGCTTTCGCACGGCCTATTACTTAAGCCTTTAATTTAGAACACTGTTCTGCATTATATACCTAGCTTTGTATGTTTGTGCCTTGCCTTTACTGCAACCTACCCCGTCAAGCTTGTACTGAGATGACGAGAAATGCTGGGTTGAACTGAGAGTGGAATCAGGTGATGACAATCATTTACTGGTTTGCTTGTGCCCTAGAATTGTCAAGGACTATAGCTGGACTGCTTGGATGCTACCTGCAAGAAAACACTCAGATAACTTTAAGACTGTGATATTTGTAAAAATTCAAAAGAGTAACACCACTTTGGGGACTTTGCATTACTGATTTCAGGAAAAGGGAGATAGAGCAGGGGCCCTGAGATGTGGTTACGGGTGGAAGCATTGGTTCCTGGGCTTCAGCACCTTTTCGCACGGCTCGGCCTCTTCTGTCGGATCCCTAGCATCTCCTGCCGCGCCACTCTCCCACAGGTGCCACAGCTCCCAGCCGTGGGGTGACCCTGGAGAGTGTGAGTGCTGTGCTTAGAGTCCTCACTTCTAACTTACAGTGAAACTGCAGGGCCAGGATGATCAGGGATCGTACACAAGGACAAAGACAGAAGCCAGGTAGTAAAGGGGAGGAGAGAGAATAATTACATTGAAATTTCTTTTGACTAAGGAGAAAGCCATAATAATTCAATGTTCCCAGAAGCTAGAAAAGAAATGAAGTCATTGCTAGCATCCCAGTTTCTCAAAAGAAGAAAATACTTGCCAAATTTAAGATCCTGTTTTTGAGTTTGAGGTTCCTCTGGTCTTGGTTTCCTATTTAAATTCTATTTTCCTTATCCTGTACGTTTTTAATGCATCACATGTGATTTTGCTGCAGGCTTTCTCGAACACTGTATGGAACAAACTGGAGAACAAATATGATTAAGTAACAAATGAAAAACAGATAAACGAGTAAGTTAAGAAATAATTTCATTACCACCATCTCCAAAAAAACAAATGAATTTCCTGGGGAGGAAAACATGGCTAAGTTAGTAATTGATGGAGACCTTAACCTTCTGTGTTTCCATGGTTGCATTCTTACTAAACTTAGAGAAGTTGAAGAAAATGTAGCTGTAGATTTTCACCCAGTTTGGAATATTCATAGCAAGTGTGAGCAAGAATGAATCACCGTTGTAATCTTGAGGAATAAGGCCCCCTGTGGTTTGTTGGTATAGAATGAATGTTAATCAGTTAATGTTAATTTAGCCAACAGCGATGTGGAAATGTCATAAAACTTAGGCAGAATCCTGGGGGAGCCGGCTGGCTCAGTAGGTGGAGTGTGCATCTCCTGATCTGGGGGCTGTGAGTTCAAGTCCCATGTTAGGTATGCAGATTACTTAAAAAAAAATCTTAAAAAAAGACTCAGAATCATAGCGTTTTTCAAACATTCTCTACTTTGAAGTTTTAATTTCTTAGATAAAAGTCTGTATTATTTTGATAAATATTTTAACATATTTTTCTTATTTATACAATACCTCTTTCAAGTATCTCTCCCTTTTGGCGGTGGGGCTTATCCTGAGAGCATTAACTGTCTGCTCTTTCCTTAATATGATAGAAACTATATATTCCGGCATGTTCTACAGTAATTTTGTTCCCAATTTTTATTTATTTTTATTTTTATTTTTTTTTTAATTTTGTTTGGACATGAAACTACAAGGAAAAATAAAATCTAGTAGCTGCTTAACTCCTTCAGGAACTCTGCAGAATCCAGGTTCTTGGTCTGTTTGGCCATAGATGAACTTACAAAAATCTAAAACATTAACGATGCCCAGACGGCAGCCTGCCACCCAGAGATGAACGCACTGCCTGCCCTGAGAGCAGAATTCTAGAAACTTAAAACCTCAGCATTTGGAAGATCACTGAGATACTGTTTTTGTATGTGTTCAGAATATTTCATGAATAATGTTTAGATAGGCTCCATATAAATCCAATTTGCATTAGAACTGAAATACTTTTTTTTCTGTACAGAAAGCTATTGTAACTAAATAATAAAAGCAAATTTAAATGTTTATATTGGGCAACAGATAACACTGGAAAAATCTAGTATTAGTAGTGTTTCCTGGCTTTTTTTGTAATACTAAAAAATGTGAAGCAAAAAGAATTTTGATTTAAATGCAGATCTACTCTTATGGCGTGTGTTTTCTCTCTGCTCTTACGGACCAGCATGACATCTTCCACTGTCAAATTGAGTTAGCTGTGGTACAGATCACGGAGGGCTCTAAAGCTATTTTTACATTAAAAGCAAGGCATTTAAAAATAAATAAATGATACGGTGCACAGCACTGATGCTTTCAGCTTGCTCTTTTGCATGAATTCTGTTTTTAGGGTGGCATTATCCAAAGTGAATGGGAGAAAATGATCCAGAAAATCAGGACTTTTTCACATTCACAAGTGGAAGCCTCATTTTCTCCAATGGAGTGAGTCAGCACTTCAGAATTGAAAATGCTGATATGTAGATGAAATAATCCCAAGGTGCACTTTAAAACGGGGTCATTTAAGAAAGTGAAAAGTACAACGAATTTATTCACGTGTGAGTATGTTTGGACTCTTTCAGGTATGGGAGGTGAATGACAAACAGCTGATTCATGAACCCCTTTCATCGTGTATTGTAGAGTCCAATGAAAAAAAGAGGAAAGTGTTTTGTGTTAATGTTTCCTGTGTGTAAGAGATGATAATGAAATAAATTTTTTTTACATGGAAATTTAGCAAGGGGTGTGTGTGTGTGTGTGTGTGTGTGTGTGTGTGTGTGTGTGTATGTGTGTGTGTATTTTGTTTTGTCCTGTTTTCCTCCTATGATTATCCTTCTTCTAAACCACAGGACTAGGCAATGTCTGTCACTCTGGTCAGATCCGTGGTTGCCTGGATACATGTTTCAAATTTGACTGCTCAAAAGTATGCAGGTACAGAGTATGAGGGTTTTATTGATAAAGGTTACATTTTAGGTATCTGTCACATTAGATGGGGGAGGTTGGTTGACTTTTATAGTTAAAAAAATCATCTTCTACCTCCAAATAAGGGGAAATTTTTTTTTTAAACCTCTAAAATGTTTCTTTGTGACTTAACTTAGTGTGTTGTGTTCTTTGTCCATGACCTAAGAATTGGTTTAGGAATATACTCATCTTTCAGAGTAGGAATCAGAGCAGTGTTAACATAGTGAAACATTTTCTCAAGAAGGGCAGTATGATCTCAAAAATAAAGGCAATGTATGGACCAACTACTGGAATATATATAGCCAAAGACTGATTTTGAAAGGGAAGTTCGGGAAAACTCCCAGGATAGGGAAGAATAAGAGACTAAGTAGTGGATCATTGGAGAAGTAAGAGGCTTAACATCTTGGCAGATCAACACTTCTCTCTTAGGATTTCCAGTATTTCTCAAAGTATTGCTTCATTATCTTCTAGAATCCAGCGAGGCTATTTCTTGGGGAAAATAATAACTTGAACCAAAAATCTATATAGCCGGGCTATCTGTTAGTTAAGGAGGCAACAATAAAATGTATTCATGTATGCAGGGATGTAAGCTATGTATTTATCCAGGCTTCTGTATGAGGAAATATATTTGAGGAATTACTTCAACAACATGATAAAGGAATCCAAGAAAGCAGATAACCTGAGACATAAGAAAGAGATGTGGGTGAACTGAAGCAAAGAAACAACAACAAAACATGGAATCTATGCAACCATGATTCTTGGGACACTTTTCTTTAAATTTTCCTCGGTGGGTCTGTCCACAGTAGTTTTATGGCTGGTAATATTTATATAATTATTGTCTACTTAAGTGCTGTTTGTTGGTTTTTAGTCTCCTAAAATCAACTACTGAGAAAGTACAGAGGACTGGGTTCGAGTTACAGAAGATAATTTAATGGTTTGTAAATAAACCCTGACAGTGTAAAATAATACTATAACAAAAATCCAGAAATACAGGACGACCATATTTTTTATTTTTAAAAAACTAAAAAAAATTTTTTTGTTGCTTCAGTATTTTATCTTTTCATTATTTTATTTTAATTCCAGTTAGTGAACATACAGTGTCATATTAGTTTCAGACGTACAGTATAGTGATTCAACACTTCCGTACATCACCCAGTGCTCATCACAACAAGTGCCCTCCTTAATCCCCATCACCTGTCTCCCATCCCCTGCCACCTCCCTTCTGCTGACCATTGTGTGTTCTCTACAGTTAAGAGTCTGTTTCTTGGTCTCTCTCTCTCCCTCTCTCTCTTATTTAAAACGAAATAGTAACCATTAGAAGAATGGAAAAAAATGTGCATTTTAAAAGTCCCCCCCCCCCCAAGAATGGTTTTGGAGAAAGGAAAAATTTCATTTTATACTTAAAAAACAACTTATGTGCATATATTACTTTCCGAGT
Organism: Prionailurus viverrinus; assembly: GCF_022837055.1. Classification (NCBI taxonomy): domain Eukaryota; kingdom Metazoa; phylum Chordata; class Mammalia; order Carnivora; family Felidae; genus Prionailurus; species Prionailurus viverrinus. The sequence continues at coordinate 1,498,002 of NC_062577.1, forward strand.
TTTAAGAAAAGCTTAAAAAACTTAAAGGTCACTTTTATCAGTAGGAGATTGTTAAATTATAGTTCTTCCTTATAATGCAGCATATGAAACCATATGTTCTGAAGTCGAGATTTAAAAAAAATTTTTTTTAAGTTTCTTTATTTCTGAGAGAGAGAGAGAGAGACAGAATGCAAGAGAGAGCGAGCATGAGTGGGGGAGGAGCAGAAAGAGGGAGACACAGAATCCAAAGCAGGCTCCAGGCTCTGAGCTGTCAGCACAGAGCCCGATGTGGGGCTCGAACTCTGGAACTGCGAGATCATGACCTGAGCCAAAGTTGGACGCTTAACCAACTGAGCCACCCAGGCGCCCCTGAAGTGGAGAGTTTTAAGTGAATAAAATAAACTAACCTGCAGTATGAAATGGACGGCACACTGTAATTTGATTTAGAATGCTTTTATGTGTATACGTGTTCACATGGGAAAAAAGTCTGGAAGGCTATGTAGCGGCCCTCACTTCTTTCTTCAGTTCTGTGCAGGTATGTTTTCAGGGGCTTCTTGCCGCTTTTGCAGCTATAACACTCAGCAAAGAGATTTTGATAAATGAGAGTGTTTGAAGCCCAGAGAAGGGAATGATTGGCCCCAGATCACCCTGGAAGCAAGGAGCAGGATCGGAACTGGAATCCTGTGGGTAGCGGTGTTTCCAGGACTTGGGAAGGTTGGCCTCCTGTCCACATTTCTGGCAGCTCTCCGAAGCCATCCTTGTCAATAACCATAATTGCAACAGTAGTTGTGACTAATATATGTATTAAATTTTATGTAAAGTGTGAATAAAAGTATCTTCAGGAAAAAATATACATTCCTGGCATTTTGGTGGGGGGGTCGGGATGATCAGGAAAGGCTTCATAATTGAGAAATTAGTCATTGCAATTGAGAAAAGCCATGAACAATGGGCGTTGTTCAAATGAAGCCTGTTCTGTTACTATTCGTGCTTCTGTCTCAGAATTAGTTCATATACATTTGACAGGTAGGGCAGTGACACTGAATGTGGCAGTCTCTTTGGTTTACAGGTAATTTTTTGTTGGCATGATAATGGGTTTTGTCCCCAAGCATAGCCGCTGAACCCAAAGTGCAGTAGCCTACGGTCGTGACCTGTTCTCCTTCGCTTGTGGCATTTTTCTGTGTTTCTGTAGCATAGACAACTTTTTTTTTTTTTTTTACAGCTTTCTTTCTTTCTTTCTTTCTTTCTTTCTTTCTTTCTTTCTTTCTTCTTTCTTTCTTTCATGTTTATTTAATTACTTAGAGGGGGAGGGAGAGGCTGAGAAAGAGGGAGAGAGAGAATCCCAAGCAGGCTCCATGTTGTCATCTTGGAGCCCAAGGTGGGGCTCGAACCCACAAACCATGAGATCATGACCTGAGCCAAAATCAAGTCCGACACTCAACCAACTGAGTCCCCCAGGCACCCCTGACAGCGTTTTTTCAAGGTAACTTTACCTTAAAAGTTTTGTTGTGCAGTTAGTGTTGTATTTCTTTAGTAAGAGTTTAATCTGTCTTTTTAAAATGGTGCTAGTTTTTTTAATGTTAGGATTTCTTTAGGACTCTGGTTACAATATTGTGTAGGTTTTGAGTGTTCTCCCTTATAATTCCTCCTGGTGTAAGACTTTACAGACACGAGGTATTTATGAATGCCTATATGCAAGTATCATAAACCCCCAGTTTAGCTTAGAGAGCAGGGCTATCCGACAGAACTTTCTGGGATAGAAAGGTTTTGTGTCTTGCCTCTACTACTGCGGCTGGTAGCCACTGTGGCTGTTTAATTTTAAGTTCATGAAATTAAATACTCAGTTCCTCAGTTGCACAGGCCAACAGCCTCAGGGCTCCTGTGCCGGGAGGTGCATCTATAAAGAGAGGTGGGATCCGTGAACCCCTGGTCAGGACCAGTCACTCTTTTCTCCGCGTTTCTCTGTGGAGGGGTTAGAAATTGGCTCCAGAAAAGTCCACGCAGAGGCTCTAGGGCAGTGTCAGGAATTTGGAGCCTGGCAGGGGAAGCTGTGGTAGGAAGAGGCAGTACCCTGAGCCTCACTGGGAATAAATGTTCCCCCAGAACCTTCCCGTTGCCCCCCCCCCCCCCGGGACCACAGCTGGACTTCATTAGCCTGTATAGTTATGGATGTTATTTGTTCCTAACCGGGTTGTAAGTAACTAGAGAGTAGCTATTGTGTTTTATAATTCTGCGTCTTCCTCCGTGAAGCACATCCACGGGGAGGACATCATTATCTGGCTCGAAGACAAAGTGCTGTTCCTTTTCCAGTAGAAATTGAGAACAACTCTTCACTTTCAGTGAACTGGAAGGGATTACACGTTGGATAAGGACAGAAACCAGTGTAGGCTTATGACACTTGCCAATTACAGTAGATAAAAACAGTGTTATCTCCTATTTTCTGTGATTGTACACAACCTTACAGGTAAGAAAAGATGTGTTAAAAAGATGTGTGACCCCCCCCTGCCCCGCCCCAAGTTAGTTGTTCACAGCACCTCCTATTTTGAGAACTGGGAGAATAGGAGTCTCATGAAAAGTAAAATAGAAACCTCTGTCGCAAAATCTGATTTCATGTCACCTTTCACTTTGTGGGACTCTGTGCATCTCTGTGCTTCCCCATCGGTGATTTTCCTTCCTTTGTGTGGGCTTTAATCACTCTTTTTACTTTACATCTGTGTAAATAGACACATAATTTAAACATAGTTTAAAACCCAAATTGTGTAGTTATAATGGTTTCTTGCACAAGTTCCCTCCTCCCCCCCCACCCCCGCAAGTGTATTCACTTTAAGAGAGAGCACAAGCAGGGGAAGGCAGAGAGAGAGGAAGAGTGAGAGAGGATCCCAAGCAGGCTGTGTGCTGTTAGTACAGCAGAGCCCGTCCTGGGACTCACACGCACGAACCCTGAGATCGAGACCCGAGCCGAAACCAAGAGTCGACACTTAGCTGAGTAAGCCACTCAGGCGCCCCGGTTTCTTGCACAAGTTTTAACTGATTTATAGAATGCTGTATTTTCGAGCTAGCATTTACAATGCAGCATAGTTCAACGTAGTTCCCTCTGTCAGCTATTTAGCATTTACCGTCTTGCAGGTTAAATGCAGCATTCTGTTACACGAGCTATTTTAAGGTACTAAAATTTCACATAGAGGTATGATTGGCCAGTGAGCAGCCCCGTGTGGATCGAAGGGGTGCTTTCCTCTGCACAGTGTATGTGCTTTTAAGGTAGCGGCCATCGCTTTCCCAGACCTCATTGTAATTCACCCTGCATCCAGCGCTACTGGAAACTAATGAAAATGCTGGGGCCACCAGGCTTTATTTTACTGTTGAGAATTCTCAGTGGTTACAGTGTTATGTAGTGCCTAATTCTCTTGGCGTTGCGGTTTTTTTAACAGTGATTTTTATTTTCAGTCCAGTGATCCATTTCGCTCATTAACCCCCTAACCACTGAGTAAGCTTCGTGTCGGAAAAGAGCTTCCGAAGGAGGAGGCATGCATGGGTTTATTATAAATGTGAACGTCCTCGTCATTTCTAATCCCAATATACATATTCTCATTGGAATTAAAAAACTATGGCTTTTAAGTCAAACTAGGAGAAGACCAAAGTGCTAGACTAGGAGACCAAATGCTATGTTTTTCCTATAGAATGCTCTCAAGTAATACAACTGTTGCCATAGCAAAATCAGGTGAAATTTAATAAAATCTGCTCATTGCTCCCACGGAAAAGCTGAACTAGGGCATAAGGATTTTAATGTCACTTGGTCCCCTTTCATTTGATTTCCCATCCTTAACACAAAGTAGACACTGAGCACACCCTTCATTTTGAAAAATTGATTAGCTGTGGGGAGTTGACCGGTATTGGATCTTGGTTGTGATCTGTACAGATTTGTACCCAAAATGTGTAATTGTCATTCATGCCATGCCCTTTTGTGTCCAGTGCCATATCTGATGAACAACAGGCGCCCGGATGGGGATATTATCTCTAGGATATTATGAAATGTCTTATGATCTCATTTTGATATTTTCCCTTGTGATTTAAAGCAGTACTTTTTTTCCCTGTATGTCAGTGTGAGTGTGTGAGTGTGGGTGTGTGCATTTTAGTAACTCCAAAAAGCTAGTTTTTAATGCGTTTAGAATTATTACGTCAGTGCTTGTCTGAGTCTTTAAAAACATTACAGCCACATTTTGATACGTTGTTCCCTGTAACAGGTACAGATGTTTACTTAGTTTATTAAATCCGTGTATTGCTGGTGCTGGTGTTAGCTGCCCAGTGGTTACACAAGTTGCTTTTTGGACAGCATCTTTATTGTACTCTGCATGTATCCACAAGCTATATCACAAAAGCAGGAAACAGGAGAGCAGACATACCTCTTTGAAAGCGGAATGTCGGTTGGAGTGAGAGGGAGGTAAAAATGATTCATAGTTTGAGAAAGTCAGATTGCTTTCAGGAATGAAGGAAGACCAGAATCTGAGCATATCAAACATCATGCTTACCAACAACTCAGGTACCTCACTAAGAATACTGAGTCTATAATTTGAAAAATTCTGTGGAATAAAATGCATTAATTAGAAACTTGACTGAAGTGTTAAGCTGAGAATATACCACATATGAAAAACATTTCTGTCTTAATTAGGAAGCAGAGTAACTGAGAAAGATACCACCATAAGAGTGAAATTTACACACACACACACACACACACACACACACACGCATTAGAACTTCACTGTCAAATACAGCCACTAGCCATAGTTGGCTACTTAAATTTAAATTAATTAAAATTAAAAAAATCAAATTAATAATCAGGTTTTTTGGTTGTACTAGTCATATTTCAAGTGTTTAATAGCCACATGTAACTAGTGCCACATTTAATGGTGCAGACATAGAACATTTCTGCCATTACATAAAGTCTGCTATAATTTCTTTCTTTTTTTTTTTTTAGTGTGTATTTAATTTTGAGACAGAGACAGAGCATGAGCAGGGGAGGGGCAGAGAGAGAGGGAGACACAGAATCTGAAGCAGGACACAGAATCTGAGCTGTCAGCACAGAGCCCAACATGGGGCTTGAACTCATGAACCCGTGAGATCGTGACCTGAGCTGAAGTCGGACACTCAACCGACTTAGCCACTCAGGCACCCCAAAATAATTTCTTAATCAGGAGAGACACAAGGGTGATAGTATTCCTTACTTATAAAAAACAAGCCGAAGAGTGTAATAGTAGCTATATTTTGCACCTAACTTTGCCTGAGGACATACATAATGGTAACCTGAGAGTCATAAACAGTGAACCTGTCCCCAGCTCTTCTCTAGAACCTCTCAGTGACATCTGAGATCTATTATTGGATCTCTCCAAACTTGTGACCTGCCTGGTTAGACTGCCTAGACACCAGTCTAACTCCTGGCTCCCTGCTTCCTTTCTCATTTTCCTTAACTTTTTTTTTTTTTTAATCTTTATTTAGTTTTGAGACAGAGAGAGAGAGTGCAAGCCAGAAGGGGCACAGAGAGAGGGAGACACAGAATCCGAAGCAGGCTCCAGGCTCTGAGCTTTCAGCACAGAGCCCGACGCAGGGCTTGAACTCACGAACCAAAAGATAATGACCTGAGCTGAAGTCGGATGCCTAACTGAGCCACTCAGCCCCTCATTTTCCTTAACTTTTGATATGTTCATGTACTCCTCAAAATATCTGTATTAGCTTTATTACATTGAATGTGTCCATGCAAACTACATCTTTTTGGGGGTGGATGTGGAATATAGAGAGAAATCTATTCTTTCTCTTTCAACCTTGGTTTCCCTACCTGATTAAACAAGACAAAACAAAACAGTATTGATATTACTAACCCACAGATCATGGCAGTGTGAGAAGTAATGAATCGGTTATATCACAGGGAACAATTGGGAAAATGTTAAACCTTATATACTGTAGCAGAGATATCTGGATGAGACAATATAGGAAAAGCAGTGACTCTGAAAGTTTGGTGAATTATCACATTAAAAAATCCTTCCTCAAGAGCCTAAATGTCCATCAACTGATGAATGGATACAGAAGATGTGGTTTGTATACACAATGGAGTACTACGTGGCAATGAGAAAGAATGAAATACGGCCCTTTGTAGCAACGTGGATGGAACCGGAGAGTGTGATGCTAAGTGAGATAAGCCATACAGAGAAAGACAGATACCATATGTGTTCACTCTTATGTGGATCCTGAGAAACTTAACAGAAACCCATGGGGGAGGGGAAGGAAAAAAAAAAAAAAAAGAGGTTAGAGTGTGAGAGAGCCAAAGAATAAGAGACTCTTAAAAACTGAGAACAAACTAAGGGTTGATGGGGGTGGGCGGGCGGGGAGGGTGGGTGATGGGTATTGAGGAGGGCACCTTTTGGGATGAGCACTGGGTGTTGTATGGAAACCAATTTGACAATAAATTTCATATATTGAAAAAAAAATAAAATAAAAAAAATAAAAAACATTGTGATAATCAAAAAAAAATCCTTCCTCAAATTAGTGTTTAAATACTATGATATTGAAATGTTTTATGTGTCTGAAAAATTCTGTGAAGTCAGTGCCTCATTTTTGAGGTTCATCTGGGAAAATCTATAAGGCCCAGAGTTTTCGGGCTGAAGATACATGCAAGTTTGTTGTAGGTTTTCATGGTATTGAAATAGTTCTAATCATGTCATTTTCTCAAAAGCTGAAAATACTTGAATGGTGTGTTATTTAACTTTACACCATCTCTATGAGATGGATAAGGGCCAGTTATAATAATTATTCTATAAAAAGTTAAAATTAAAAAAATTTTAGGATTGATAAATTATTTGTGTTACTTTGTTCTGTGACAGGCAGACTGAAACAATGTAACACCTATTATTAACACTAAACTCATTATTCAACAGGTTATAGCTAATTATTTCATTTAAATTGACACTAATCTTTTTTCTTTTTAATTAGTAAGACAAATTGATTTCAGGGAATTTTAGCGGGATGATAAGATGAACAAAACCAAACGCAGAGTTTCTCAGGAGGATGATAGTGTAGAATTTTTGTATATAAGCAAGATAATTTATTAGGAGATGTTCTAACATCATTTATTCCTGTAATGAATTTAAGTTTTAGATTAATGAGCTACTAATTGAAGATTTAGAATAATAGTTATCATTAATGAATGTAAAAAGAAAATTGGAGCTTTATTTGAGAAAATATTTCAGGCCACTAAATTGCTGTCCTTGGTCTAAATCATATTAATGAGGTTTATAAATTTATCTGGAAAAAAATTGAAATCTGGCTCAAAAATCCCATTTCATCAATTCATTCATTTTTAAATGGGTATTTCCTAGGATAATGGGAATTTCTAAAAACTTCTAAGAGTATCCAAAATAATATATGATTTAAAAAGTCATTCTTTTAGAAGAAACATTGAGTCTTGATAATTCTAATTCTCTTCATAAAATGAGGTGACCATATCCAAGAAAACAGACACCTTTGTTTTTCTCGGAGAAACACATACATAAAGGGATATCAGTAGAATGGAGGTTTTTGAACTTTTAAACCACTGGAACCTAAATTGCCCTTGAGCTACTATAAAAAATGTGATCTTGATATTAAGATTTATTGCCATTTTGGATTTTATGCTGCCATTCACCTGAAGGTACAGGAAGGTCCTGAGACAGGGTGACAGAGGTCAGGTGTCAGCGGCTGGGACTAGACGTGCAGTAAAGGGCGTGTGGAAATCAGAATCAGATACTTGATTTTCTTTTTCTTTTTCTGTTTTTTTTTAATTATTATTATTAATTTTTAGGTTAAGCCCAGTACCGTTAACAGTGTTATATTAGTTTCAGGGGTATAATATAGTGATTCAACACTTCCACACATTACCCAGTGCTAAGCACAAGTGTGCTCTCTAATCCCCGTCACCTATTCCCCCCCCCCCCACCCCGACCTCATCCTCTGGTGACTGTCGTGTGTTCTCTGTAGTTAAGGGTCTGTTTCTTGATTTGTCTCTCTCTGTCTTTTTTTCCCTATGTTTGTTTTTCCTTAAAGTCCACATAAGATTGAAATGATATAGTATTTGTCTTTCTGTGACTTCTTTCACTTAGCATTATACTCTCTAGATCTATCCATGTTATTGCAAATGATAAGATTTTATTCTTTTTATGGCTGAATAATACTCCATCACATATATTTATACACATATATATGTACACACACACCACATCTTCTTTACCCATTTATCTATTGATGGACACTTGGGCTGCTTCCATAATTTGGCTATTGTAAATAACATTGGAATAAACATAGAGGTGCATGTATCCCTTTGAATTAGTGTTTGTGTATTTCTTGGGTAAATACCCAGTGGTGTGATTACTGGATCATAGGGTAGTTCTATTTTTAACTTTTTGAGGAACCTCCATACTGTTTTCCACAGTGGCTGCACCAGTTGACTTTCCCACCAACAGTACATGAGGGTTCTTTTCTTTCCACATCCTCGCCAACACCTGTTGTTTCTTGTGTTTTTGATTTTAGCTGTTCTGACAGGTGTGAGGTGATATCTCATTGTGGTTTTGATTTGTATTTCTCTGATGATGAGTGATGTTGAGCATCTTTTTATGTCTGTTGGCCATATGTATGTCTTCTTTGGAGAACTGTTCATGTCTTCTTCCCATTTTTAGTTGGGTTATTTGTTTTTTGGGTGGTGAATTGTATCAGTTCTTTATATATTTTGGATACTAACCCTTTATTGGATAGGTCATTTGCAATTATCTTCTCCCATTCCTTATGTTACCTTTTGGTTTTATTGACTCTTTCCTTAGCTGTGCAGAGGCTTTTAATATTGATGTAGTACCAGTAGTTACCTTTGCTTTCATTTCTCTTGTCTCAGGAGACATATCTAGAAAAATGTTGCTATGACTGATGTTAGAGACATTATTGCCTATGTTCTCTTCTTGGATTTTTATGGTTTCAGGTTTCACATTTATGTCTTTAATCCATTTTGAGTTTATTTTTGTGTATGGTGTAAGAAAGTGGTCCAGTTCCATTATATAGCACTTAGCTGTCCAGTTTTACCAACAACATTTCTTGAAGAGACTTTTTTCCGTTGCATATTCTTTTCTCCTTTGTCAAAGAATAACTAACCATATAATTGTGGGTTTATTTCTGAGCTCACTATTCTGTTCTATTGATCTATGTATCTATTTTTCTGCCAGTACTATACTGTTTTGATTACTACAGCTTTGTAATATAACTTGAAGTCTGGAGTTGTGATACCTCCAGTTTTGTTTTTCTTTGTCAGGATTGCTTTGGCTATTTGGGGTCTTCTGTGGTTCCATATAAATCTTAGGATTGTTTTTTTCTGCTTCTGTGAAGAATGCTGTTGGTATTTTGATGGCGAATGCATTAAATGTATAGATTGCTTTGGGTGATAAGACATTTTAACAATGTTCTTCCAATCCATGAGCATGGAATGTCTTTCCATTTCTTTGTGTCGTCTTCAATTTCTTTCTCTTTCTCTTTCTTTTTTCTTTCTTTCTTTCTTTCTTTCTTTCTTTCTTTCTCTTTCTCTCTGTCTCTCTCTCTCTCTCTCTCCCTCTTTCTCTCTTTTTCTTTCTTTCTTTTCTTTCTTCACACCCAACATGGGGCTTGAACTCATGACCCTGAGATTACACATTATGTGCTCTACCAGCTGAGCCAGCCAGGCATTCCTTTGTCTTCAGTTTCTTTAATCAGTGTTTTATAGTTTTCAGAGTACAGTTCTTTAACCTCTTTGGTTAGGTTTATTCGTAGATATTTTATTACTTTTGGTGCATTTGTAAATGAGATTGTTTTCTTAATTACTGTTTCTGTTGCTTCATTATTAGTGTACAGGAATGCAACAGATTCCTGTACATTGATTTTGTATCCTGCAACTTTACCGAATGCATTTATCAGTTTTGGTAGCTTTTTGGTAGAGTCTTTTGGGTTTTCTATATACACTATTAAGTCATTTGCATATATTGCAAGTTTTACTTCTTCCTTAATGATTTGGATGCCTTCTAATTCTTTTTGTTGTAATACTCGATTTTCTTATGCCTCAAAATGTTGGAGTCTAGTATTCTATCAACTTTACCCTCCCCTAATAATGTTATAAACTCAAGAGTTCTCTAATAAGCTATTTCATGGTAATTAATCAGGGAAGCCAGTTGAATTGCCCTACTTTAGGTAAGTAAAGGCAACTTCATTGCCCTGAAGTAAACTTTGAAACAATAAAATATATTATGTAAGTGTAAATAACGATGTCCTGCCAAATCTAGTTTGTAAGTATACTTATCATAGATTTTTAGAGGCAGATGGGACCTTAGAAAATTATTTGAATGATTATGTGTAAACTTGTATTATTTTCATCTCCTGCTTAAAAGTAAAGGGGCTCGAAAGGTCATCTGCTCAAATTCAGACTGTTGGTAAAGGAACCCAGTCCTCCAACCTGTTGTCTTAGGGTGGAGTTTCTACCACCATCAAAGTTGTGTTATTTAGTCCTTTGAAAGGCTCTTAAGCACATGAGCTGGAGACGAAGCAGAGAAGTGTAGAATATATAATCAACATTTCCTAAAAGAGAAACTTTGTCCTCTAGTAGTAGAAAAAGGGAAAAGTGCATCTAATCATGTATTGTGATATGTTCCAAAGAAAGTATCACCCTAGTTCTTCTCTGGGTCTGCCATTTTACCAAGGAGTGTAAGGGAGATGGGACTTGGCTCATATTTCCCGTGAGCTAAGATTATGTGAATTGTTGAGGAATAGGACTTAATGTTATTATCACAAGCAGTTATTAAGTGTTAATTATTAATATTAAAGAAAATTAGGGAGAATAAATAATGTCCCCTTATAGTAGATGCTAAACAAATTCAATAATGTGTTTTGAAATCAAGGAGGATGAACTATATGATTTTTTTGTAAGTATAATTGACACACAATGTTGCATTCGTTTCAGGTGTACAACAGAGTGATTCAGCAAATCTATACACTAATGCTGTGTTCACCGTGAGCGTAGCTACCATATGTCACCATACAATGCTATTACACCGCCGTTGATTATGTTTCCTATGCTGTGCCTTTTATCTTGGTTGAACTGTATGATTCATAAGGTTTTCTTGAGTTTTAAAATTCAGCGATGATTGGGGCATCTGGCTGGTGCACTCGGTTAGGCATCTGACTTCAACTCAGGTCATGATCTCACAGTTCAGGAGTTCAAGTCTCACATCGGGCTCTCTGCTTTCAGTGCAGAGCCTGCTTCATGAAGATCCTTTGTCCCTCTCTCTCTGCCCCTCCCCCGTTTGCACTCTCTCTCTCTGTCTCTCTCAAAACAAATAAATTAAAAAAATTAAAATTCAGTGATGATTAATAGACACTTTTTATTTTACTGCGATTCATAGAAGATATATTTGGTTTGTTGCCTAGTGGAGTATTTTTATATCTTCAGTTTATTCAAAGGTTAGTTTGGTATTCTTATAAGAGAGTTTCTATTCTTCATTGCAAACATAGGTTAAAAAATTGAAAGAGCACGCGAGTCTTCGTCTTGGGGTTGTGAATTCGAGCCCCACTGGATTTCTTTCTGTCCCTCTAACATGCCAAGTCTGTTTTCAACAGAAGATCTTTACAATTGTTGGCTCCTCTGATAGGAATGTCTTAGGTGTACAGGTCTCATTAAATATGATAGCCCCTCAGAAAGGGCTTTCATGACCACTCAATCTAGAGGGGCTCCCCCATTAAAGCTGAATTGTGTTCTCTTTGAGCATTAGCATTGTCTAAAATGTTATCGTTCAGTTGTTTATTATTTTTCTGCTGCATGAGGACAGAGTGCTTGCAAATCTTTTTCATCTGGTAGCCTTGTGGAAAAAAACCCAACCCGTGAGTTTAATGCATGATGCTTGCACGATGCTCTCACATAAAAGGATTAAAATCCTCTTATAAGTGAGAAGGAGGTCTTTACAACCAAAAGAATTTTTCAGTTCTTTTCAGGTTATAATGAAAGCTGATGTTGGAAGCAAGTCAAACCGAATGTTACAATGTGATTATGTTTACCTAATGAAATAACAGATTTTAGCAATTCCAGCATATTTACTGAATAATTACTGAAGTTTTCCATATCCTAAAGGCCCATTCGAAAGACATGATTCCAATGCACTGTGCTTGTCAGGTAGTACATGCTGTGTGGTGGAGATGGGGACCATGGGAGGGGTAGGCCTACTGAAGTGACATCAAGGTTAGGTCAAATCTTTGAGTGCCTTCAATAGCGACAGCCTGGTATTGGGTCCCTAAGAGAAACAAGGGGGTACTAGGCCTCCTTCCTAGTGACTGTGACTCCATTGTTTGGTATTTCTTCAAAATGGTGGGATGAACAAATAATACTCTGCAAAGGGCTGTGTGTCACCCCCAAGCAGGAGACAGAAGGACAAGAAACTAAAATCATGAAGGTGGGAAGGTTTCTGAGATTTTCATTCAGGCTGTGTAGTTGATCTGAGAACGCCACCACTTCTGCTCCCTGGAGACTTCTGTGTCTTTTGTCTGATGAGGCAGCTGTGGGTAGATGTGTGCCTCTGCAGCCGTTGGCTTCCCCTGCCCACTCTGTCCTCGTTCCTGGCTAAGGCAGGCTTCCTGTGCCCACTCTGTCCTCCTCCCTGGCTAAGGTAGATGGTTGTTCCTGGTGAGACCCCTGCTGCCCACCCCCCGTCCCCCCAGGAGCCACAGGAGTTGGGCCAAAGGGCATCTGCTCGAAGCTCCAGGGGGTATCTATCAGTCACAGGTCACCCCTAACAGAAAGTGGAAATCTGTGAATGGATGTCGAGGGCTGTTTGGATTGACACAGCGTGACTGCCGCACTGTGTAGAGAATGTATGCTTGCCTTAGATGTCAGATAACAATATTAGAGGATATGTGCTTTAGTATCAAATGACTCATGAGCATTACTGCTAGGGCAGTTCTGTCTTTTCCGACTACTTAATGACCCACTCATTAGACTCTGTCCAGTCCTCAGGATGTCTGTGAGAAGCCACGGAAGTGGGACTGTAGAGTGTGGAGCTGCTGGCTATCTCCAGTTTATACTGATGTTTCAGGTGTGGCCTTTTCTCTTGCCCTAAGTCTCAGTCACCTCTGACTGTTTGAAGGGAGTAAAGATGAAAAGTTTGAATTTTTCTTGTCAACTGGGATTTCTTTATCGAATTATTATTTAAGGAAGGATATAGTTTTTAAGAACCTACTCTGGGACAGGTGCTCTTGTTAGGAACTTCTATAAATCTTACATAATTCTCACTAGGTTTTCCTCGGCCTGTTTACAAATAAGGTGGAGGCTCTTAGAAATTAAGTTGTTTGCTCAGAGGTACACAGCTGACGAGACACAGACAAGCTCCCACTGCAGGTCTGTTTTCTGAGATAAGTCCATTTTCTAGGGTAACACAGGTTCCTCCCATGCTTTATTCCTTGTCTGTATAGAGTCAGGGTAATAATACCTCAATATCTATTTCACAGAACTGTAAGAACCAGATGAATATGAACACAATACCTGTATAATTCCAGGTTCTGTTATGATCATTAATAGCATTACTTCAGCAACATTACCTAAGTTCTTTTAATTAACTGTCATTTCATATCAAGATTTCTGAATACGCATTGTGTTTCTGTGGAGCCTTGTCTGTAACAGTGGATATTTTAATTATTTGTTAGACTCCTTGTGGTTATGTTTGGGTTTCTTTGAGAATAAGTTTTACACCCTTCCAATTGTTGGCAAATATTCATACCAGAGAAAAACTATCCATCTGTTCAGCTTCTAGCCAAAACATCACAGTCAAAATAGCAGATTTGGCTCTAACGTGAATTATGATGAGACAGTACAACCCAGAATACAAGTCATATCCTAGTCAATAGATGTGGAAAGAGGTGGTATCAGTTGGGGAAAATTTAAGATTTTCACCATATAAAGTTAAGGCTGGGTTTAGAAGAACATAACAGATGCCCCAAATTGCACTTACAAGGTACCATTAGAGCTGGAATTGGATGAACAGACATAGTGGGAGAAGAAAAGTCACTGATTAGCTGGCGTAAGCCAGCTTCTACTGCAGACAGGCTTGCCTCCCAGGCATTCGTGGACAGCTGTTGATGCTCTTGGGATGGCTGTCTCCTTGAGAAAATTGGTCTTTTACTCACTGCAGTATCTTATATATTCTTGAAGCACATGGATGTTTTGCTGTGATCATCCTGAATGTCAACTGGTTTTTTCTAAGGCTGCTTTTTTTTTTTGCTATGGAGTGTAATAACTTTATGCTTTTGGCTAGGATACTGAAGCATTTTGTTGTTTTCTGATTTTGTTAAATAATTTTTTTCATTATGGTGCTCCAATCTGAGTTCATTTAAACAAAGTTAAAAACATATAGGGACGCCTAGGAGGCTCAATCAGTTAAACATCTGACTCTTGATTTTAGCTCAGGTCATGATCTCAGGTTCATGGGATCAAGCTCTGCGTCTCTCCCCCTTTCTCTGCCCCTCTCCTCTTTGAACACGTGCTTTCTCTCAAATAAATAAACATTGAAAAAAATAAGTGAAGTCAGATTCTACTTGTTGTTTTTCTACTTCCTTTTCTTCCTTTTTTTAGTTTAGTATTCTGAAATTTATCCATGATGAATGTAGCTGTAGCTCATTCAGTTTCACTGCTGTATAGTTTTCTATTATGTAAATGTATCATAGTTTAATTTGCTTTCCTTTTAACTGTTACTTCATTGCCATAACATTCATGAACCTACCTCTGTTGAATGTATACAGGAGTTTTTGTAGGATGTATAACTTGTGATGGAATTGTTGGGTCATAAGTATGCTTTTCACAGCTTCTCTAGATAACATCAAATCCTTTTCCAAAGGGACTGTATACATTTATACCGAACCATCTGTGTATCAGAGTTTGCATTGTTTCAAATCTTCACCAACGTTTGACGTTGTAGGATTTAAGGATTATTGCCAATTTGCAAATTAGCATTTTAAATTGTAACTGTTATTTTTCAGTTCTGGAAGTTTTTTTGGCTTAGACATTACAACATTTTTTATCCTTTCTCATATTTTCCATTTCTTGTATCTTTAAACATATTAAACACTTACTTTAAATTCTGACAATCCAAATTATGAGATCTTTTTAATTGAGCTATGTGGTATTTCTACTGAGACTTTCTCATAAGTCTTTGTTTCCTTGTTTTATGTGTGTGTGTGTGTGTGTGTGTGTGTGTGTGTGTGTGTTTAAACCATAAGCTCAGGCTCTTTTGAAATTTGTTGAAGTTTGTATTGGAAGTGTATTCATCCAGAATGAATTTGCCCTTCTTCTGGTGGCTAACGAGGGCTTTAACAGCCCTAGATCTCTCGAAGGTTAATTTTTGTGCTTGAGGCTTCTTGGACCAGAAAGATAATGTTAATTTAGGGTACAAGCTTGGCCAATTGCCAAGTTATGGTTATAAGTTCTCTAGAAAAAAGTATCCCACTCTATCTAGTGCTTAGGTCTAGACTGGCAGTTTCCCTACTGTTCCTAATTGTGGAATGGGTTTGTTATAATTTGTTCTAAGGGTGTCATCCTCTGGAGCCCAGGTCTGTTCAGGAGTCTGGTTTTAGAGTTCCCACTCTGGGTGTGGCCCAGGTGGCTCTCAGGTGCAAGTTCAGGGTTCTCTGGCTTAGCCAGATTTATCCAGGGAGAAAGCCAGCTGGAGAAGTTACCTAATCTCTCAGGTTTATTGCTTTTGCTTCAGTGTAATTATCTAAGGATACTTTTCTTTTTTTATCATCTCAATGATGAATTTTATTTTATTTTTCAATTTTCTGTTTTTAAATAGACCTTCTTAAATGCCTTAACTTTTCTTCATCTTTAAAACACTTTTTTATTTTTTACATTTATTTATTTTTGAGAGACAGACTGAGACAGAGTGCGAGTGGAGGAGGGGCAGAGAGAGAAGGAGACACAGAATCTGAAGCAGGCTCCAGACTCTGAGCAAGCATTCAGCACAGAGCCTGATGCCTGGCTCAAACCCACGAACCGTGAGATCGTGACCTGAGCCGAAGTCAGACACTTAACTGACTGAGCCACCCAGGGGCCCCTTTCTTCATCTTTTATTGTAAAAACTTTCAATCATGAAGAAAAGGTAAAAGGATAAGACAGGAAGGATATCACCTAAAGTCGCTAATTATTAATTTTGTTTTGCCATATCAGCTGTGTGCATGTGTGTGTGTGTGTGTGTGTGTGTGTGTGTGTGTGTATGTGTGTGTGTTTCTTGAGCCATTTGGAAGTCAGTTGCAGGTATCATGAAACTTACCCTGGATGTTTTGCTGTGTATCTTGTCAAAATAAGGACATTCTGCTATAGAACGACTCTACTGTATCACATGAGTAAGAGTTCTCTAATATTTATCTACTACCTGATCTGTATTCACATTCCCCCGTTGTCCCTAAATATCTTTTATGTGTTTTTACCCCCAAATAAGAATACAAGTAATGTAGTGATGCATTTTAAAATAGGTGTTTCAGGAGGGCTCTTTGGGCTATTTGGTTCAGCATATTTTCAGATATGGAAATATGCTTTGTTGTTTGGCTTTTCTGAAGTCTGCTCTTTGTTTCTTCTAGTAGCCAGAATGCCTCCATCTTTTGCTTTCTCCTCACTTTCCTTGTGAATTGCTGATTATTTGGGTTTGTGGCTAAAGGACTATAATTTGGTTAAAAAACTATTTTAATGTCCTTCTTAAGAGTCGTAACTTCTCAAGTGGAAGATACAAAGGTGGTTAGCTCATTGACTTTCATCCAAGTAGATACAATTTTAAGTTTTGTCAGATAAGTTGGACTGACATCACCCAGGATTCCACCTCTGGGTAGCCTTAAAAAAAAAAAAAGACCTTTAACAAAATCAGTTTGTCCTTTGACTTTTCTTTGGGCAGCTGAATTCTGCTCACCCCTACTGTGTCCTGCGGCTCGTCAGCCTGGCTGCATGAAGACTAAGGAGGATTCAAGTGACTGTGTGGGGTGAAGAGAGCTGGATAACCGTTTCTTCTTAAATACAAACCAAGTCTAATGAACGATTTCTTCTTAAATACAAAGCACATCTAATGATGTTGCTCACTATTGGTAACTTTATTTGGGGCTTCAGACTCAATGAAGTTAAGTGTTGCTTGACATATTTTTCAGATGGCTCAGGATTAATGAAAATATATTGCTGTTGAATTATAATAAGCACCAGTAAGAAATATGGATGTGTTGCTTTGTTTTGGTGATTTCATAGTTATTTATGTATTTAGCCGTATGCATGAAGCCCCCATGTTTGTATTTTTCTTTGTCATTGACTTCACAGCAGCTCAGTTGGATTTTAAATATTTATATTTTACATTTTCCCGCACCTGCCCCATGACAGTATACACAGACCATGCAAACAAAGATGTATTTAGTGAAGAGACTGTGGAACTCTTTTATTGCTGTCCTGATCTCCATCGGAAATGAAGCTGTTTTTCAAAACACCGTGTGTAGGCATGCTATCTAGCCGTCGGTAATTGTGCAGATTATAATCATGATCTTCTCTTCAACACGTGTATGGCTGTGGTGGTAATAACTGGTGAATCACTGCAGTTTAATTGGAGTGAATGAAGAATAGAAAGCTCAGCAGAAACATTCTTTAGCGAGGTAGAAACCTAAAAAACAAAAAAGAAAACAGAAAGAGAAAATAAGGTATACCCATGAATTTTAACTTACTACACAGTAGAAAGTGATTTTGAGGGGCGCCTGGGTGGCTCAGTCGGTTAAGCGTCCGACTTCGGCTCAGGTCACAATCTCATGGTTCGTGAGTTCGAGCCCCGCGACGGGCTCTGTGCTGACAGCTCAGAGCCTGGAGCCTGTTTCAGATTCTGTGTCTCCCTCTCTCTCTGACCCTCCCGTATTCATGCTCTGTCTCTCTCTGTCTCAAAAATAAATAAATGTTAAAAACAAAATTAAAAAAAAAAGATAAGTGATTTTGATAATAGAATATATATATAGATGTGATTGTATGGTGCTCTTAGCATAAACACAAGCATGTACGTTTGGGGGTTCAGCTAACTTAGCTGCAAAGTGACTTCTGCATCTCTCTCTGTGTGTTTTTTAGCTGTCATTCTTCAGTAATCAGAAGGTTCTGTTTCTTAATTTTTTACACCTAAATATCCTGGTAGCTCTCTTTGGAAAGTTTTAAAATTATTTTTGGTGACCATTATGGAAAGCATTGGATAGAATGGAAACATTCTTTGCATGGCAGGACCCAGTGGTCTAAAACAGTTTCTATCTTAGCCCTAAATTTTAGGAACATACTTATTGCGTGTTTGCTTATTTATTTCAGCACGCTAATTTTTAACTTTCTTGGGTTTTATCTTTTTTTTTTTTTTTAAATTTTTTTTTTTTTCAACATTTATTTATTTTTGGGACAGAGAGAGACAGAGCATGAACGGGGGTGGGGCAGAGAGAGAGGGAGACACAGAATCGGAAACAGGCTCCAGGCTCCGAGCCATCAGCCCAGAGCCCGACGCGGGGCTCGAACTCACGGACCGTGAGATCGTGACCTGGCTGAAGTCGGACGCTTAACCGACTGCGCCACCCAGGCGCCCCTCTTGGGTTTTATCTTGAAGAACTCCTTAATGTAGTTCATTCATCCCATAATAAGCTGATATGACAAACTTAAACATGTTGGTGTCAGATCTCCCCTCTTTGGGTTTTCTCTTTATTTTATACCATGTACAGTTAAGTAAGAGTTCTGCCTGTTTTTCCTTTGAGATTTCTTGCCATGCTCACTTTAACATTCTAGCACGAAATGGACAGATTTGACATTGGACACTTGTGTCTGTCCTCTTCAGTTCATCCTGCATGCTTTTACCAAAGAAGTCTTTTCAAAATATTTCACCTTCTACTGATTAGTAAACTTGGATGTGAAATCTATCTCTGGAGCTCAAGACTCCTCCCTTGTTATTTTCCACGTCATCATTCCCAACTGGGCATTTGGGAGACCATGTTCCCGTTAGGCCAATACCATCACTTCTTTTGAAAAAAAGAAAGTCTGGGTGATTATGGGTGGGGAGACAGAGGTCATGTGTTCAGTGCAGTATTAATTGTATCTTTAGATTAACTAAAGGTTAATATATCTTTTGCCGCCTGTTGTTGAGGGGGCATTTTGTTGGTACGAGAGAGCCAGCAAATAGGGCAGGTTATGGGAGCGAGCTCTGCGGAGCTCTTGATAGCAGGAGTTCAGATCAGATTATAGGAAATCCAGGATGTCACCGAAAGGCACTTCTTGAAGGGAGAGGAACTATATTGAGTAAGAGAAAGGAACAGGACAGGAGGAATTTTTCTTATTCATAGGCAGATTTAAAACTGGGGTGTACTCAGAGCCCATGGCCACCACAAATATTTCAGCGGTCCCAGGGGTCAAGGGGAGATCATCAAGTTGGAAGGGAGTGTGGAGCCAGGGAGAGGAGCATCAGGTGCAACCAATCTTGACCTTTGAACAGGGCCATCCTTCCGTCTTGGAAATGCAGGAGATGGGCCATCTGGCACAAGCCGTGTCCCCCTGCCCCTATTCTAGCCGACCGGGAGTGGGGACCTCAGGACATCTTGCTTATTTCTGCCTCCCGTTCTTGTCTGTTGCTCCTTGGGAGTGGTTACCTCTCTCCTATCCATTTGCTTGAGTGTCACATGTTCTGTAAGGGAAGAAGCACCGACTTAAGGGGGTAAACCGACCTAGGCTTGAGTTTTACCTCCTTGCTGGTTAGCTGGTGATCCTGGTCAACTTACTTCATGATTTAAAACTCCAGTTTCCTTCTTTGATATTGGAGGTATTAACATATTCTCTGCTGGTATAAAGATCAGAAAGTCTGCACCTCAGTTATTGGGCTTAGAAAACTGCTGTTTTTGGCCCCTCTAGTCACTGAGAAAAAGAATATTGTGTGTGTATTTATATAATATGAATGGAAGGAAGATTTACAGAAATACTAATTTCTGTTGACAGAATTCTCTTAATTTTATTTGTCTGCATCCCTGACCCTTCAATCTCTCTGGTGGTAGGGGGGTTAGCAGTTGTAGATTGCAGAATCACCTGCTTCAGACAGCAGTAGAAACTTCTTTTGTGGACACACAGTATATTCTGATACAAGACAAATGCTGTGCCTTGGGGCCCTATATCTTCTGGAAGGTCATCAGAAGAGAGCAAGCCCCTGAAATGTATCTGTAGCATCCCAAGAGTATCCTGTCATTTTATTTGTATGTCCTGTGCTTGGTGCATATTTGTTGAATTGTTAAGTAAAAGATAATTTTGTTTAGACTAAATCATATGCTTTTATTATCACTGTCCTCTGGGAAAATATTGACTAAGTTTATCAGACATCTATGGAAATATGAAATTGTTGATCCAAAAATACTTGTGAAGCTTAAGTACTTTATCATTCAAGTTGCCAGTGATTAGGAGACCAGCGAGGGCTGAAATTCTGTGTTGAAATTTAAAAATCTGTAAATAGAAGTTGAAATAAGATTCTGATGTATTTATTTATTAGGATATTTTTCTGATTACAAAATATGTCATAGTCAATATAAAAAACCTAGGAAAGCATAGAAAAGCAAAGCCAAGAAATAAATACCACCTCTGATTATTAATATTATGATACATTTTCCTTTACTGTGTTTTCTGTGCATTTAGTATGGATTATTTTCTTTCATTGGTTTTCCTCTAGACATTATAGCAATGATTTCTTTTCATAAAATACTCTTCCTTTTCAAAAATATTTTTTTAAAATGTTTTTATTTATTTTTGAAGGAGAGAGACAGAGCATGAGCGGTGGAGTAGCAGAGAGAGAGGGAGACACAGTATTTGAAGCAGGCTCCAGGCTGTAAGCTGTCAGCATGGAGCCTGATGCGGGGCTCGAACTCACAAACTGTGAGATCATGACCTGAGCCAAAGTTGGACACTTAACCGACTGAGCCACCCAGGAGCCCCAAAATACTCTTCCTTTTAAAATTAAGTTTTAAATTTTAATTCTAGTATAGTTAACATATGGTATTATATTAGTTTCAGGTGTGCAATAGAGTGATTCAGCAACTTTATACATCACCCAGTGCTCATCACGACAGGCGCACTCCTTAATTCCCATCACCTAGTTCACCCATCCCTCACCCCCTTCTGGTGACCATCATTGTGTTCGCTATAGTTAAGAGTCTGTTTCTTGGTTTGTCTCTTTTTTTCCTTTACTCATGTGTTTTGTTTCTTAAATTCCACATATGAGTGAGATTATGTGGTATTTGTCTTTTTCTGACTGACTTATGCTCTCATAAAATATTCTTGAACAATATTTTAGTAATACTCATCATATAGCTATATCATTATTCATTTAATCATTCTAATATTGGATATTTATTTACTGTTTTAAATATAGCTGAAATAGATATCTTTTGTTGGCATTTTTATTTCCTTAAACTAGTTTCTTAGACACATAATTATCATGTTAAAGTTTAAAATGTGCATATTTTAAGTAGTTTTATTACATTTTGCCAGTATTTCAGAAAGGTTGATTTAGTTTCCTGGCCTGATGTCTTTTACAGTTAACTATGACATTTTTATCTCACTACATCCTTACCAATGCTGAATGTTATCGTAAAAAATAAAGGTCTCGGACTATGATTTATTCATCTAGTCTGTGTTGCAGATATAATCCATATTAATTGAGACACTTGTTGAAACTAAACAAATACTTGAGGTAAAATCTATATTCTTCTGTATTACTTCTTGATGTGACTGTTTCTAGCACAAGATTTGTATAGGGATCACATTTTACTCATCTTTATGCTGCCCATAGAGATTTATACATAGTAGGCAGTCAATAAATGTGGAAAATAATTATCACATTATACCCACCCAGATGGGTCCACCACTGATTGTGCGCATACTTTAAGCAAATATTAACTCTTTTTATTAGAAAGTATCACATGAAGTTCCTGGGTCTCATTCGTGTTTTTGTATGAAGAACCCATTCATTGGTAGGACATATTGGCGTATTTAAAATAAAATTTCGTATCTGCTTCTTCAAAGTCGGTGTTGTATGGTGTGTATATAATTTACCTTGTAAATATATCAGAAGCACCAAGTAATTTAGATTATAAGCCTTGCTTATCTGAAAGATTTGTACTATCAGTGAAAAGATGTTGGCAAATGCTGCTAGTGGTTAGTAAGAATGTAACCAAGACATGAGCTTTAACGGAGATGTGAGATGTATATTAAACCAGTTTCTGAAAATCATTTGCTTTTTGTGTTTTATGGCAGTACCTTGTGGATCTGCATTTAGAATGATAATTCATGCTAATGGCTTTCATATCCCATGAGCTAGCAGAAATCAATTCTAAAATGGCAGAATGAAAGGGTATAGCAAATAAAGTCAATGAGCTGTCAAAGAATTTTTCTTCATCAAACAAATCCCAAAGCACCCTGTGTTACACTGACCTTCTCTCTTTTTTCTTGAATTCCTATGCTGATTTGGTTCCCGATTTCTTTTCGCATAATAGAAAAATTAACAAACATGTTTGGTCAGTGAAACAGAAGGTATTTGAAAATAATACCTTGAAGCAGTGTCTCAATCTTTAGGCAAATGGTGAAGAGGAAATACAGCATTGATTGCTGTTGCTAAGCAACGGCTTTCGCAGCAGATGTGCTTTGGGACCACAGTGGTGTCTGCCAGCCAGCTATGCAGGGTAGAGAGCAGCACAGCATCATGACGTTTCTGAGAAATCAGAATCAGTGCTTTTCATTTCCTCTTCTTTCTTTTTTCCACAGTTGACTGTGATCAGTATTTGAGAAGCTCAGATCATACTGCCAAATATATAGAGTGAGTAGTTTGGAGCACTGTGGGGATTTTTAGAAGGCTGTGAATGGATTTGTAGAGCCAACTCTAATGGAATCAGAATTCCTGTTTTATTTCAGAAATACTATTAACTTTCTCATTCACGCATTTATCCGCTCATTCATGCTGCTCTTAAAGAGTCTGGTGCGTCTTGTATTGCTGACGTGTGCACCGTAGGTGTGATGGTGGGAAGTGAGAGGAGCCGTGGGAGCCGTGCACGTGTGGTGGAAGAAGAGCCACCTGGGCCTGCCTCCCAGCACCGGAGCTCGCAAGCTTCAGGGCTCCCGAGGATCTCCAGGGCTGCTTGTAAAAGACTGGCGATCTTATTACCAGAGGCCTGGCAGGTAATTTAGGAGTACACGTTTTAAACAAGCTGCCTTGGCGATTGTGATATGGCGGCAGGCAGATGACTCTTGAGAAATGACTGAAGTGGGTGGATTAGTGAAGATTTCTTCACTGTTACACCAGGCAAGATGTCACCTGTCAGTTTTAATTCAGTAATGGGGAAACTATCACTTGTTCAATCTGTGCCTCTTTTAGCTTGATTCTTAAGTCTCTCCATATTAGAACTGCTTTAGACTTCTTGGAGTTGGACTGATTTGGGTTCCTTCCAGAACCTGCTCTGTGGATGTCCCTCAGGAGGATGTTGGAGGGCAGCCCATGTTGCTTGTGACTCACCCAAGAGCAAAAAATGGGAGTAACACGTAAAGTACAAAAGCCCCAGTCCAAACAGTCTGCAAGAAAGATGAAGATTTTCACACCCCCTTTCGTTGAAAGCAAAAATACCAAATGACCAAGCAAACACCTGAATCTACTCATTGCCTGTTTTTTCCCTATCCCAAACCTGGTCACATTTCAGCCGTCTGTCAGTTGTGAATCTGGCCAGTCTTTTAATAAAGCCTTTTGTGCTCATAAATTATTTGTATAAATTCATGAGCGATTTTTGCTCATACAGTCTTTTAATAAGATAATTCACTTTTTTTCTTTCTCCAGTTGTATATGCTCCAAAGCCCAGTTTTATTCTTTATTAGATCTTGGCCTTATGCCATGTAGTGGTACAGACTAACACATGGTTCTTATTAGTGTATGTAGTTCGTTAACCATTCATCTATCGAGCTAAATGACTCCTAGATGACTTGTACATTTAAAACTGTTCAAAAGTTATTAAGGTCTGTAATTTATCATCACTAACATTTCTGACCTGTGTTTGGTCCCTCACCAGAGTGATGTTCATTGAGGCATCGACACAATAGGAAGAAAATTAAGTTACACTAAAGGCATTACCAGTATGAGTGGGGAGATTTTAAATGTTGGCAGTAATCAATAGTAGAGCTTAATTTATATACTTCATAATGGAGGCATTTTTCATTACATTTATATTTTCCAAATTGCATCTTTTTAAATTAGTTGCCCTCATTTCGGACCATACTGCACAGCGAAATAATATATTTTCTGGATCTAAACCATCATATATGGTTTGACCTTTAGCTGAATCAAGTAGTAAAGATCAAAATGAATTATGCTTGGGTGGAAAGGGATTTTAATGTTGCTCTGCACTGTGTTTTCCCTCATCCCACATGCTGTTTAATATTATTAATTCAGCTTGAATGATGATAAGCCAAAAACGACTTTAGTTGGTCATGGCCAATGCATTCTTGGACGTTATAGAAATGCCTGTAACACCTGAATGGTTCCACATAAATAGCAATGCATTTTTATTTTGTCCACAAGAGAAAATGCACCATGATTGCCTATGAGCAGCAGAGAACAGGTTTCTAAATGTATGTTCTTTCCTTGGTGCAAATACATAAGTCCATTAGTGCTAATACGGCTTTGTGTATTTGCATCCAGGAATTCACTATTTAGAATATGACAAGCAATGAATATTTGAGGAGTTATTACCAAAAGCTTTCAAATAAGTTGAAAGGCATAAATGACTTTGAGTCTGGAGAAGTGTAGTAATCCCTTAGAAATGAACTATTTAGAATATTTAACTCTGTTATCAGTGTACTTCAGCATAATAGTATCCGTGCACATTTTGTGGTTATCTCAGTTCCCTGTCATGCACCTCACCACATGAAGTCAGCTTGGGACAGTCTTGGCCCTGTTCACGATGCCCCGGCTTCTCAAACTCCCCTGGTTTAATTTGCTGCCGTTGTGACGGTTTTTGGAGGAGCTCTGGTGCAGAAACAGAAAGTACCCTCTGAGAGATCCCTGTGCTTTCAGTTAGTGTATGAGGAGGCAAGGATAACTACTGTTCTAGAATTCTTTCATCATAGAGACCCAAAACAAAAAGGCATAATCTTACTTTATAGAATAGACGCATCCTCGAAATTCCGTGTCACCTGAATATTTGGATACTGAATTGATTTTCATTTATACTTTCTTTATAAACGCAGAGAGATACTCATCTAGATGAAAAGCCATTTCACCAAGATACAGGCAATATTACATTTAAGAATGAATGCCTCAAGTCTCCTCAGACTTTAGAAATCACAGATTTATAGGGAAATCATAATTTTTCGAATAAAACATGACAGCTTCCAAATAGCTGGGCTTATTTTTACATTTGGCATCTTGACGGAAAAATAGCTCCATAAGCTGTATTAAAGAGTCACATGGGAAGTCCTGATCGTGTAGCTCTTTGTGAGAGCCAGTGTCACGGAGGGATGTGTAGGTTTAACTGGGTTTCAGTGGGAGTGGTTTGAAATGTAGCACTGACTTAGTAGGCACAGGACAGTTACTGATCACTGATCTCAGCAAACTTGAAAATAACATGTTTCTTGTTCTGTAAATTATTCAAGTTCAGTTTTCTGTTTTTAACAATCTGAGTAACAAGCTCAATTTTTCCCCTAAATGTCCAGGCATAATTAATAGTACTTAAAGCAGAAGTAGGAGCTTGAATAGTGTTAATATGAATGGCGAGAGCTGCATAGATACAAGGAACAGCTTGGTGGTGGCCAGAAGTGGGGGTTGGAGGGTGGTTGAAATGGGTGAAGAGGGTCAGAAAATATAAACTTCCAGTCATAAATAAGTCCTGAAGATTTAATGTACAGCCTGGTGAACTGTAGGTAATAATATTGTACTGCATATTTGAAAGTTGCTAAGAGAGTAGATCTTAAAAGTCTTCATTATAAGAAAAAATATTTTGTCACCGTGTGTGGTAATGGATGTTTAACGAGACTTCACTGTGGTGATCACTTTGTAATGTGTACAAATGTCAAATTGTTGTTGTGCTCCTGAAACCAACATAATGTTATATGTCAATTATACTTCAGTTTAAAAAAGAAAAGGTGAGAGCTGCATTCTCGTACTGGGCACTCAGTTTAAAAATAGTGTGATTTTCTCCTTGATTATCGAAGTAATGAATTACCCGTTTTACAAAATAGGGAAAATCTAGAAAAATGTTAAAAAATGTTATCCATGTTTTAACCTGTAGATGTAACTGTGGTTTTTCTATGTTTAAGTGTTTTCTCTTTTTGTTTTCACACGGTTGGTATTACTTAATGTATAAAATTTTATATGCCACCTTTTTATTTAACGACTTTGTAGCGTTTCGTTAAAATATGTGTAAATATGATTTTTAATCACAGAAGAAATCTAACTGGAAATTCTCACTAAAATCAATACAGTTTTCTGTTGTTTAGATTACATCTAGTTTTTCACTAATATAAATACCATTGAGGTTTTTGAGCTTCCTGTCCATTATTTAATGTATGTTCTAACATCTCCTTATTCATGAATAGATTTCCTTAAGGCCCCCTCCTCTTGATAACTTGTTTGTTTAGTATATTTGCTTTGCTTTAAAAAAAAAAAAACTTTATAATGAAACCTTTAAGTGTACGAATTTAATTATAAGCACAGTGTTGGCTGCAATCTATAAGTTCCTTTTTGTTATTTTGTAAGAAATACGTTATTATAAAGATGCTTTTTGAGTTTTCAGACAGATGGCATTTTGTATTTATTAAAGTTCAGTAATTTCTAGCTTTTGGAATGTTTTCAATATATTTATGCTGTTTTGTTTCACAGATGAACAGTCGTTCAGACTCTTTCATGGACATTTTTTTCTTAAGTGAAATACTGTTTGGTGGATACGGAGTTGGTGTGGTTCATAACCCAACCCTGTAGATGAAATCTTCCACAACCATATTTTGTGGATCAAATGCTGTGTCTTACAGTCTTCTGTTCCAGTGTGTTTTTGTTCTTCCTCATTTCTCATAGCTTTTGATTTTCATGTTTTGGTGTTCTATTCCTGAAAGATGAAAGGTTCGTGGATGTTTCATTATAGGATCAGTATCCATGCAAATTGACTTAAGGTCTTGGTTTTTGCTCAGATTTTATGTTACCTAATTTTAATTTGTTAACTCTGCTTTTGTTCTCATTATCTTTGCCTTCTCTCTAATTTTTAATCTTTCTGTTCCATTTTGTTTCTTGACTCTATTTTAAGTTCTTTGCCCTGGTTAAAGAGAATTTAAATAATTTACATTTATTAAAAGATTTTTTTAAAATGTTTATTTTTGAGAGAGAGACAGAGCACGAGTTGGGGAGGGGCAGAGAGAGAGGAAGACAGAGAATCTGAAGCAGGCTCCAGGTTCTGAGCTGTCAGCACAGATCCTGACATGGGGCTCGAACCCATGAACTATGAGATCATGACCTGAGCCAAAATCGCACTTAACCAACTGAGCCACTCAGGCGCCCCTGGTTTACATTTATTTTAGCAACTGATAGGTGTTTCGTGTATTCTGCATTCAATGCTTCATTGCTATATTGTTTCGTGAACTTTGTTTTGTTTGCTTTTATGCTCTTATGTGTTTGGAACTTAAATTTAATTTCAAAATCTACAAACTAAGCTTATTTTTCAGTATATTAAAGAAAAAACAATATATTTAGACTCTAATGTCCCCCCCCTCCAGTTTCTAAAATGTAGTCTTCTAGAACTGTATCATTAGTGAATTTCAGTATTTTGTTATGTTTTTATTTTTCAAGAGTTGTTTTTTACTTTTACCATGTTTATAATCATATCCAGACTTGACTATTTAACTGTCATTTTGATAATCAGTGCTGTAATACTTTAAATCCCCAATTTTCCTGGTTCCTAATTTCTTTTCATCCGTAGTGCGCAGGATAATAGTAGCAACAACAACATACAACATTTATTAAGTATTTACAAAGTGCCACTATAGGCACTTAAATGTGAGCTAACTCACGTTTAATCTTCTCTGTGTGGTTCTGAGGTAGAGTCCATTAATTAGTCCACTGGGCAGATGAAGAAATGGAGGCACTGAGAGCTGAACTAATTTGTCCATGCAGAGCCAGGACTCCGGATAGGTTCAGGTCTCCATCCAGAGTCCCTGCTCTGAAACTTTCACTCCTACTGCCTCCCCTCTGTTGCCTGGGAAAGAACACACTCACACATATTAAGAAACTTAGGGTAGGTGTTAGATTTTTTTGAGTCTTTTCCTGTGTCTGAAAGAGTGTCCTTAGGACTTTTAGACGTAAACCATCAGTGTAGTTAAATACGAAATTCCTGAGTCACAATTTTTTTTTCAAGAGTAAAGTAAAACTATCCCTGCCATGCCATGTGGTTTTACTGTTGCAGAGGGAAAGTCTAAGGCCAGCCTGGTGTTTATTTCTTCAGGGGCAACCTGTCCTTTCCTCCTTGCCCCAACCCTGCCCGTATGTTGTTAGAACTTTTTTCTTTAACCTTAAAATTCAAACATTTTGCTAAGGGTTGTCCAGGTGTGAGTCATTTTGAATTATTTTTGCCTAAAGTTCTGAAAGCCCCTTTGATATCAAATTTAAATATTTCTTTACATCAGGAAAAAGTTTTTGAATTATATCTTTGCTTATAACTCCCATTCATGTTGGTGCCTCTTTGAAACACCCATTATTCTTTGCTTGGATTTCTTCTCCTTGACCCCTTAGCCATTATCTTTTCCCTAGCATTTAGATCTGTCTCTTTCCTCTAAAGCAGAGGTCAAAAAAATTTTTCTGTAAAGAGCCAGATAGTTAATATTTTATGCTTTGTAGAATGAGGCAAAATCGAGGATATTATGTAGCTATTTATATAACAAGAGAAAACAAATTTCTATAAATTTTTTATTGATGCAATTTAAAATATAATAATTGAGTAGTGTTTTGTTTTGTTTTGGTAATACTGATCTAATGAGCAGAATATAATTCTTTTGGGGAGAGATAACTTTTTGCTTAATTGGGGTTCAAAGTTCCTTATCATTAATTGATTACAAATGTTCATCTGTAAAAACCATCCTTAGTTCACAGGACATAGCAAAACAGACGGCCAGCCGGATTTGGGTTTCAGGCTGTAGTTTGCCGACCTCTGTTCTAATGACTTGGAGAACTTCTCCGATTTGTCTTCTACCTTTCAGGATTGATTTTCTGTATTGTCTTTTTTGCTTTTTATTGCTTTGGATCTGAGTTTTAAACTTCCATTTATTCTTTTAAAATCATAGCCATTTTCCTTTAAAACTCAACCTATTGACTTTTCATATCATATTCATCCCTGGCTTTTGTTCATTTTGGACCCATGTTTTTTTAGATTTCATTGGGAATACAAAGCAGAAGTCTCCTTAAAATAGTCATGTTTTAAGTCTTTTTCAGATGATGCCCTGAGTGCCTGCAGGGGAGTGTGCACCTTGTCCTGAAACTTGTGGTTTTCATAGGCGCGTGTGAAATCCTCTTTATAGTCCTGTTCCTGTGAAGACAGATTTAAGCAGTCTGTCAACAATTAAACAGATACGTGGCTTCCCTTTCATCCCCTCACCCATTACCTTCCTTCCCGTATTTTCAGCCAAGAGTGTGTGGTTCCACCTCACTTCCCACTCATGTCTTCAACCCTTTCTCCTGGTGTGACTTTGTCAAAATTAAGCCGATTCTTTCCTGTCGCTTCTCGTCGTTTAAAATTTTGAGAATGCAAATCTGCTTCTGTATTGCCAGAGGTAGTCTGCACATCTTATTTAACTAGACCAGTTAATGTAAACCAGTAACCCCCACAGTGGACTGCTTCCCGCTCTGTAGTCTCCAGGCCTTGTCTGTCTTATTAATGGGGCTCCTGTGAAAACTCGAGATTGAATAGTACATGTAGTTAAGAAGTGCATGTGAACCCGAAAAGGCAAATCTCAGAAGTTTTCTTAAGCAAACTCAACCCCTACCAGGTACATGTGATGTATTTGTCTTTCTTTTGCTTAGAAATGAATAATGTGTTTCATGTCCCAGAGTTACAAATTTGTAGACATTAGAATGTATGGTTTTTTTTCTTTTTAAACTTTTTATGTTCTTCAACGATTCTTTGGATGCACTTTCAGCTTTTGCTCTTCATATAAGTGTTCTTGATAAATGTTACCATAAATGGCCCTTTCCCGTGGGTCACATTCCTAGGATATGATTTGTTTTCCTGTCAGCTTTAGTTAAGTAGCACCCAATTCCTTGTCCTTTTCCACTCCGTATTGTGAATTTTAGATGGAAATAAGAGGATACATCTTGAAGCTCTGAGAGATCTTGAGATTTACAAAACAAGACTAAGATGTGGAAGAAGATACAGTGTAAATAAAGAGAAAGAGAAGCATACATGCAGATAACAGGTAATGAGAATCTGACGGTGGTGAAGAGTACAGCTGGCCCGGTTTTATGACGGTTTGGCTTGGGATTTTTTGGCATTACGATGGTGCGAAAGTGATACACATTCTATTAGAAACCATACTTGGAATTTTGAATTTGGATCTTTTCCTGGTCTAGCGATATAGGCCTTTGGATGCTCTCTTGTAATGCTGGGCAGGGGCCATGAGCCACAGCTCTCGTCAGCCACGCGATCATGGTAGACAACCAACACAACAACCATTCGATACTCCTAGAAGCATTCCTGTTTTGCTTTCGTTACAGTATTCTTATAAAATGGGCGCTGTGTGCTGTTTTATTTTGCCCGTCTGTACTGTAGGCTCACAGAAGTGTTGCGAGCACGTTAACGGTAGGCTAGGCTGAGTAAGATATGTCGTTTGGTAGTTCGGTGCCCTGAATGCATTTCTGACTTCCAAAATGTTCAATGTTTGCTGGGATTATCGGAGTGTAACCATATCATAAACTGAGGAAAGTCTGTAATTTAAAAGAGAGAAGTACATGTATGAGTAACTTATACCCAGGATTTGGATTTTGTGATGTTTCAGGTAAAACATTTATTCATATAACCTGGGTAAGGCAAACAATTCAAATGTAATTTTATTTCCAGTATCCATCATTGGTATAGGAGTGGCCCCTCATTGTGTTCATTTTAGGAGACTTGAAGTCCTAACGATATCTGCCCACAGGCTGTGCTGGTGTTGGATGGTGGTGCATGCCAGTAATGCCCAGGAATGGAATGTTTGGGAAATTCAGTTTTGTTTCTTTAGACAGCTTCTGAGTCTGATAGCACTTTTGGCAAATCACTATTTCTGAAAAATTAATATGGTTTCAATTACTATAAATTTGACTTTTTATAGTTGTTAAGTCAGCTGAAATGATGTAGTTCTAAAACTGCATTAAAATGTAATATATTTGTTCTAAAATAGCTAAGATTTTAAGGTACTCCCAGTCTTCCTGAGTTTTATTAAAGGATTAAATAAAAACTACTCTCTTTACCACTATATGATTAGTTACGTATTGGTCAGAATGACAAATTTACGTGCCTGAGAAGATGCTGAGTCAAGGGCTGTGTTCAGGCAGTGTCCAAATCACCTTTATGTACTGCGGTGGATAAAAATCTAGAATAAAATTGGTTATTGATTTGGATTTGCATTTGTAGCAAGAGATAAACATTACTTGAATTTCTTTTTTCGAAGCATACAGATTCTGTGCAGAGTTTTTCTCCCTTGGTTTTGTGTGGCTTTTTGAACCACTAGAACTTTCTGAATGATGCTAACTCAATTTATTTTGTGAATGGGACAGTCAGCATACCCAAATATCTGTTTAATTTATTTAGCTAGTTCATTTACACACAGAATTCAGGTGATCTTTTTCTTAAAAGATATTCCAGAACTCTTTTTAATTTCTTCTTACAAGAAAAATTCATGTTGGTTTATGGAAGAATATTGATTTCAGTGTAGATTTTCTCCACTGTTCTGATGTTTAGTTATGTACCCTCTGGACTGTTTTTATTTTTTAATGTATGATAGTTGTTTTAATAGTAGTTTGGGTCAACAATAGTTTATTGATTTCTTTGAGAGTATCTAAGCATTTGAGGATACATAATTCAGATTTCCAGGAAGGCCCAACATAAAAATTTTAAAAGGGGATAAATAAAATTAGGTGTGTTTTTCCCCTATTTTATAACACTTTTTTCTTTTCATTTAAGTTGTAAATCATTTCTAGTTTTTTAATAAAATATATTTTTACAGAGTTCTATTTTATTATTTTCACATGTAGTTGAAATTATCCTAAGACTAGTTACAGAATATTATTTCGTGTAAAATTTTCATAGAAAAATAGAAATCCTACCATGAATGTGACACCAGAGATGAATGAGGACCATTTTCCAAGTGTGATATGAAAACCATAGCTGAAATAGTAGTTCTAGTATGTGGGAGCCATGGTTTTCCTTTTGAAATGAAAGTGAAGATAAGATGTTAGGTATGTCAACCTAAATAAAGAGGTAAACCAAGGAAAGCTCCAAATTGTCAAAAGGATGAGTCTGTTCAGGAATAGGATAGGAGTTACAATTCAGGACACGCACACCACAGCAGACTACAGGCAGGTGCACTGAGGGTTTGGGTCTGCGGGGTTCTTGGGCAGGGAATGTAATGAGGAGACAGTCCAGTTGGAATCCATCAAATTCAAAAACAAATGAGAGTCAATTCTGAAAATTCCCTTGGAGACAAAACCGGTCACAAGCAACAGCTCAGTGCAGCTTACTTGGTGAGGCCAGCCCGCCCTGGTCATGTCTCGTTCATGCCTCTGGACACCATAAGTAAAACTTGTGAAGGTCAGTAGGAGGCAGCCCGTCACCAACTCACTGTCACTTAAGAAAATTCTGATATTTTCCATTTTCTGTAAATAGGACATTTAAGGGAAATTAGTCTCCCAGTCCTTAAGTTTTTGTTTTCCAGAGGACACATGCGTGAGACTTTCTCTCTTACGCCCGCCAGTTCCATTTTAGGTTGAAATTCTTTCACAGGTAAACTCATTGTATCATTTACATTGACTATTTTCCCAACATTATTTGTAGGTTTTAATTTAACATTATAATTCCCATTTTACAGTTGAAGAAGCTGAGGTGTGGAAAAGCTCAGTAATTTGGCCTCACAGTGGTGGAGCGAGGGCTATCTTCATCCATTTTTGTCTGATTCCTGTTACATGGGAGTGGAAAACCAGCAGAGCTGTGTGAGGATGTAGTCTTTTGTTCACACCCCCCTTTTCCGGCAGAGACGTGTGCTGCGGCTGGGTGTGGGTTGGATGTCTGCTCGTCGCCACCCCCATTGAAGTACAACAGCCTCTTTATAGTTCATAGACCCCACCCTCCTGGAGCACTTAGACTGTCACAAACACAGAGGCAGGTGAGGGGGCTAATAACTCCACGCTAGTGCAGAGTGGGCTCAAAGATCCCCACAGAACAGCAACCTGACATCTCAGGAATGGAGTCTGTCTTTCAGGCTAATATAGTGGGTAGTTCTGGCCAGATAGATTTCCCCTCCAAATAAAATGATGTTTAAAAATGAAAAGCCAGTGGGGACTTGAGCTGTAGCTATTTCACTGGAGTGTGGGGAAAGGACTTGGTGCAAAGAAACCTGATTTCAGAAACGTTGGAAATGAAGGACAGGTAGGAAATGAGGAAAATAAGAGATTATAGGGGCGAAAAAATGGAAAAAATTGGGAGAACAGGCCTATCTCATTTGCCCCTCCCTCCCCGCCCCCAGAGTTGTTTTCTTATTTTTGTCACCAACATATAAAACTTGGGAAATTTCACACAATTCAATTTCTAGGTTCTCTCCAAAGTCAGGAGAACAGGGTACACTGGGCTCTGTCGCTGGGGCACAGGGGGCAAGAGCACCCAGCTCTAAGGGTCCCGGACACATCAGGTTCAGCCACTAGCAGCTGACAAAATCCAGTAAGTGGAGGTGAAACAGGAAAGGAATTTATTTCAGTGAGTCCAACACCAGGAGGACAGTCAGCTAAGGCCTCAAAGATGGTCTCCAAAGTACTGAAATACTTCCACGTTTATTTAAGGAAAATGTGGGATAAAGGTCAGTGGGTCCACACGGTGGGCAGTGAATGTCCGGTCGATCATTGTCTTGGGATCAGTCACTGGGGTCTGGGGTCTTGCTGGCTCAGGGCCTGAGGGGGTACTGAAAGTTCCCATCAGGGGATGCTTTGCCTGCTTCAGGGCATTTTGCCTGAGTTAGGGGTAAACTGGAAAGAACTTAATCAGTTGGAAGGATTGAGGTGGTTGATGTCCTTCTTCCTGTTTTCACACGTGAGTAAAGTTAGGATGGCGGTGGGCCCACGGCTTCCCCCTGTGGATGGGACTGGCCTCTCTGGTCCTCCACCTGGCCGCCCACCCCTGATCTGCTCTCCTAATTTGAGTTGGAGACTCCTAGTTCAGGCTGTTTTCATATCTTACAGTTAAGGACAGCAGTTGAGTGGACTAGGGGAAGATAAGGCCTAGGGAGGCTTGTTGGTGTTTTAAATATGAAAAGGATTTGAGAATGGTGTTTCCAGAGGGACCCAGAGGAGGGGGTGCTATTTGAGAATGGTGTTTCCAGAGGGACCCAGAGGAGGGGGGCGCTATTTGAGAATGGTGTTTCCAGAGGGACCCAGGGGAGGGGGACTTTGTCAAGGGTACCTTGTGTTCTTCCAAAATTCTTGTGTTGAAGTCTCAATCTCCATTTACCTCAGAATGTAAATCTGTTTGGAGATAAGGTCTTTAAAGAAGTGATTGAGTTAAAAGGAGGCCTTTAGGGTGGAATGCTAATCCAGTGTCCTTATGAAAGAGGGACAGACATTAGAGATGTGCACACTCACAGGGAGGGCCGTGTAAGGAAGTGGCAAGACATTAGTGTCCAAGCCAAGCAGAGAGGCCTCAGCAGAAACCAATCCTACCCACACCATGATCTCAGCCTTTCAGACCCAGAAGGGAGAGAAAATATGTTCTGTTGTCAAAGCCACCCAGTTCGGGGTTCTTTGTTATGGCCACCCAGGCTGATTAATACAGGGGAGTCTTGACAAGGAGGAGGACAGGGTAATTGAGGCAGCAGAGACCATTGGCTCCATGAAGGCAGGGAACTCTGTTGTCTAGAAAAGTCCCCAGCATCTTGTGTCTATCTGTTTCAAGGTTCAGTGAATGCTTGTTGAACCAACCCCATGGGATTCACTCTGGAAGAGGGCAGGAAATTGAGGGTGTTATTAGTTTCTAGCCTTTCTTTTCATTGTGAAGAGGTTGAGGAGAGATTGGACCAGATTTGTCACCATATTGTGTGTCAATAGCCACAGAAAGTTTACATTTATATGTAAGCAAATTTTTGTATTTATATTATACAGAGAGAGTGGAAGAGGATTTGAACTCTATTTTGTTAGATGAGGGCAGTAAGTCCTTGTTTAAGAGCTGTTGTTTTTAAGGAAGGTTTGCATTTCTGAGACTGTGTGGATTTAAGGATTCGCGTCTGGATGGTTTGATTGAAGAGACATGAGGGGTTACAGGAATTGGGGAAGGGGACATCTGTGGAGGAGCCTCTGAGAAAAAGGGAGGAGTTGATGTGGTTCTGGTAGAACTCTTGGGGGCAGCTTGGAGGCCCAGCCTGGGGTCCCCTGACTGAGCTGGAGGAAGAACCCAGCACTAAGATACTAGAGGGCTTCATAGGCCAGTTGGGGAAGTCAGCTGTGAAAAATGAAAAATTGCCTAAATGTAAATGAGAAAGAATAGAGTTTTTTAAATTTATAACAAAACATGGATTCATAAGGCAGTGTTTCAGGGATGCATGTCCTATATAAAAGGAATTATATGGGTATAAGTCATTGGTATTTTAAATTAAATACTTCAAATCATAAAAACACATAGAAAAAGAAAATAAAAATCACCGCTAAGTTCGTCATCTATAAGTAAGAACCATTATTATTTTGAAGCATGTATTTCCAGAGTTTTTCCTATGTATATATTAGTATAAATCAGTTAAGAACAGTTTTTAATAACTCCAGAGGACTTGAAGGTGAGTGATGGGAGCCAGATCTCTGTGCTTGGGCCGACATTTCTTGCCTCGCAGTGTGACACAGTCAGGGTAGCTGATATTGTCATAAACAGGCTCCATGTCTGGGACTCGTCTGAACATTGTCGCCCTCATTTTGCTGATATCTCCTCCTTTACCAAGGTCAGCAGGCCATAACAGCTGGTACCACCACATTCCCGATGGCCTAATTAAATATTTCACATAAAATGCATATACCATCTGCTTAGGTTACTAGTGACCCAAATAATACGGTGAATTGCATGTTTGTGCTTCAGCCGCTCTAGAGATGAAGCCACATTTTCTACATGTGGAAAAATGCTAGGCTTGCACTGGTTTAAAAAATGCTCCTGCTCCAGCCCCCTGCTAGTAGGGCTGACCATTCGCCATTAGGGATTAGTGATTTTTGCTTAATGTGTCCTTGTTCTCACGTGCTATCCCTTGTTACCAGTACCAGATATGTGTCCTGACAGAGCTAGTGAGTGGGCATACTGAGCGTAGAGAGACGAGCAATTTTTAAATTTTTTTTTTCAACGTTTATTTATTTTTGGGACAGAGAGAGACAGAGCATGAACGGGGGAGGGGCAGAGAGAGAGGGAGACACAGAATCGGAAACAGGCTCCAGGCTCTGAGCCATCAGCCCAGAGCCCGACGCGGGGCTTGAACTCACGGACCGCGAGATCGTGACCTGGCTGAAGTCGGACGCTTAACCGACTGCGCCACCCAGGCGCCCCGAGAGACGAGCAATTTTGTTAAGCTGTTTTAGAATTGTATTTGTTACCTTGGTATCTGCATATTCTGTCATTAGCCGTGGAAACTGCAGGTTTATGTATAAGCGAATAATATTTCAAAAAAATTTTTTTGAATTTATTTTCATTTTTTTTGAGAAAGAGAGTGAGCGAGCGGGAGAGGAGCAGAGAGGGAGAGGGAGAGAAAGAATCCCAAGCAGGCTCCGTGCTCATTGCAGAGCCTGACACAGGGCTCGATGTCACGACTCTGAGATCATGATCTGAACCGAATCAAGAGTCACACGCTTCACCAATTGGGCCACCCAGGCTCCCCTAAGCAAATAACATTTTTACTGAATGAAAGGGATTCTGTATATATTCTGTGAAAAAACTCGGATAATATGAGGGCAAGAAGTCCTTATCTTCAGGCACCGTTGATTACAAGGAAAAGTTCCTATTTCTGAGACTGGAACCTTCTGTTTCTGTGGAGAGGTAGAAGAGAATGGGAGGCCTGGGTCTGATTCCCTGTGACTTTAGCTGAGTAACTGAAACTCCATGAACTTCACTTTCAACTCAAGTGAAATGAGGCTGTAATATGCACCTCCCGGGATTGTGTGCAAAAGAGGATCAGGTCTATGAAAAGCAAAATGCCCGTTACAGTCCCTGGGGGTTGGTTTGTTATTCCCACGCCCTGCTCCTTCCCGTCAGGACGCGCATGTGAGTTCACACCTGCCTGGCAACCACACTGCTCTCTTCTAGAAATAGCACCCTACGTCTGCTTTGGAGACTCCTCCGTCTCGGGATAGAAATGTGGATATATGTCGTTCGAAATCCCCTGGTGAACGTGCAACCCAAGCTGGCCCGTCAGATGAGTTATTCTGAATCTGGTACTTTCTACCATTCAGAGCCCTGCAGCTGCTCTGGTCCCTGACAGTAAATGCTTTTTTCTTTTTTTCAAAACTTAAATTAACTGGGTTGGTTCTATTGCTCATATCCACGGTCCCCTGACTGAGTGGGAATAATTTCACACACAGATCCGTTCATCTGTTTATTGATTACCTTCCTATTATGCATCCGGTGCTCGATGCAGGGGTGGTACAGGGGTGCGTTCAGAGCAGAGAGGTGGGTCTCCTGCCCCCTCCTTGTGGTGCTCACCGAGCTCCCATCTGGGCTTGGGTGGGGGTGGTGCTCTCTCCGCACAGCTGCTCACACGGAGTGCGGCTTAGGGCCAGATCCCAAATTAAGTGTGGTGTTAGGCCTAGTGACAGTTCATCCAACTCTGAAAAAAGTTAATTAAGATGTTTTATGTTAAAGAAACCAAACCCTGTAATGCCCATTGGTTAATCATAGTCTTTTTAAAGAATCACCGCTTCTCTCAGCCTTTTTATTTATTTCTCTTAATTTTGTCTTTTTTGTTCTTCAGCCCGGTCAAGAAAGTGCCTTGTACTTTTATATCAAGACGTAGATGAAACTAGAAAATTCTGAGCTTTTATGGAAAATTGTGACCTTTGATTACCCACACTAGTCATTAATTTCTCTCTGTTATGTTGCCATTACAGCATTCAAAGCTGTAGACTAGGACCTACTGATTTAGAAGCGCCTGAGGCATTGTTGACCAAGATGAGGAGCCTTTAATGACTGACTTAGTTGGTAAAAGTCACTGCAGTTGCCGCATGAAGATTCGTTTGTGAAGCCTTCGTTGGTAGGGAAGTTGTACATCTTATAACCTGTAAACTCTTTCTTTTTTCAACAAATAACACTATAAACCCTGGCCAGTTTTTATTAGAAGTATCTTCTGATATTTTCATCAAATCCATTTTGCTCCTTTTTTGAATGATTTTTTTACCTGTGGAAAGAATAGGATTTCATCGGCCTCCTTTGAATAACAGAAGTAAACAGGTAGTGTTCATGTCACGAAAAGTTAAAATCAGTGCTGCACGTTGCTCAGAGGCGTTAATCACATCTGGGCACATCCGTTCTTGGGAAGGAGAGCCTGCCTGCCTGTGTATGGGGACCAGGTTGCCAAAGGCCCCTTCTCACTATTATTCAGTGCAGCACAGTGGCCTGGTCATTACTCCAGGGGCTGCTGTGTGACAGGAAAGTCATGCTGTTTCGGACTTATTTGTCATCTTTTCTCTTGCTGGGAAAGCGGATGTGCTGAATGTAACTGAAGGCTTGGGCCCGTGTTAGCAGTATACTGTGTACAGGCAGGCACGTCAGTAGTAAAAATTGATGTGGGCAGTGGAGCTGGATCCAAATCCAGACAATTTGGTCAGTCTACACTCTTTACCACAATTATAATGTCAAACAAACAACATTGTTTTAAAGTTTATTTATTTATTTGGAGAGAGAGGATGAGGGGGAGGGGCAAAAAGAGGGAGAAGGAGAAAATCACAAGCAGGCTCCATGCTGTCAGTGTGGAACCCAGTGCAGGGCTCAAACCCCTGAAACTTGAGATCATGACCTGAGCCAAAATCAAGAGTTGGGCGCTTAACCAACTGAGCCACCCAGGTGCACCCAAACGAATAGTTTTAAAACAAACCAAAATATGTAATATGATTTAGTGTTGGAAAGATTATGTAAAATATTTTTGGGGGGGCAGGAGAGAGAGAGAAAGTGTCTATGTGTGCATGTTCACAGGAGTGGGAAAAGGGGCAGAGAGAGAGAGAGAGAGAGAGAGAGAGAGAGAGAGAGATAGAAAGAGAAAAAGGGAATGAATCCTAGGCAGGCTTCATGCTCAGCACAGAGCACAACTAGGGTTTCGATTTCAGGGTCGCAAGGTCATGACCTGAGCTAAATTCAAGAGTCAGATGCTTAATTGAGCCACCGGGAGCCCCTGTATATATTTTTATACTAAATTTTTAATTTTAGAAAGGTTTAGATTTACAGCAGAAATGTGATGATAATATAGTTCCTTCATATACCTGGGGCACAGTTTTTCCCTATTATGAAAACTTTAGTGTGGTACATTTGTCATAATCAGTGACTCACTTATCAGTGTTGATACATTGATATTAATGGGAGTCTGTACTCCATTCAGATTTCCTTAGTTTATACCTAATGTCTGTTTTATTATTTTATTTTTTAAGTGTATTTATTTATTTATTTATTTATTTATTTATTTATTTTGAGAGAGAGAGAGAGTGGGGGGGGTAGAGAGGTAGAGAGGTAGAGAGAGAATCCCAAGCAGGCTCTGCACTGTCAGCACAGAGCCCAACTTGGGGCCCAGCCTCACGAACTGTGAGATCATGACCTGAGCCCAAACCAAGAGTCAGACGCTTAACCGACTGAGCTGTCCCCCACCCCAAGCGCCCCCCTCATTCTTTTTTCCACCTAATGTCCTGTCCCTCACAGGACACTACCTTACTCATAGTCATCATATTGCCTTAGGCTGTTCTGTGACTTTGTTTTTGATGATCTTGACAGTTTTGAGGAGTACTGTACTGGTCAGGTATTTTATAGAATGTCCCTTAAGTGGAAAAAGGAACTAATACTTGTCTGAAGTTGTCTCATGATTAGAGTGGAGATTTGGGTTTTGGAGAGGAAGACCACAGAGGTAAGGTGCCATTTTCATCACATTATGGCAAGGATGTGCTTTGTCACGTGACTTCTTGTTGGTGTTGACCTTGGTCACCTGCTCAGGTATGTTTGTGTAGTTTCTCCTTCCCCCTTCCTCATGGTCCCCTTTGGATGGAAGTGGCTCTATACAGCCCACACTTGAAGAGTGGGGAGAATAGTCCTCCTTCTTGAAGGAGGAGTATTTACATAAATTATTTGCAATTCTTCTGCACAGGAGATTGGTCTCCTCTCTTTTAGTCATTTAATTATATCAGTATGGTCTCATGGATGTTTATTTTACATTCTGAGTTGTACTCCAACACCGCTTTGTTTATGTTGTTGCCAAGCTGTTCTAGCTTTGGCTGTTGGGAGCTCTTTCAGGTGGCTCCTGTGTGCCTGTGACACATCTCTGTCTTTGTGGAGTTTGTTTGTGTTTAGCATGTCCTTCCATTCTGTCACTAAAGAATACTCCAGGCTTGCCTTGTGTGTTTCCTGCTCTGATCTTAGAATCATCCATTCCTGGGGCGCCTGGGTGGCGCAGTCGGTTAAGCGTCCGACTTCAGCCAGGTCACGATCTCGCGGTCCGTGAGTTCGAGCCCCGCGTCAGGCTCTGGGCTGATGGCTCGGAGCCTGGAGCCTGTTTCCGATTCTGTGTCTCCCTCTCTCTCTGCCCCTCCCCCATTCATGCTCTGTCTCTCTCTGTCCCAAAAATAAAATAAACGTTGAAAAAAAAAAGAATCATCCATTCCTGCAGGAGCCTGGTTTCTTTCATTAGAGAGTGGTGCTGGAAACCAGGAGCTGAACGCTGTCCTGGTTGCTGCTGGGGGTCTTTGCTAACAGACCTTCTATAAAAGCTTTAACTCTCATTCTCAAAGCCTCCTGAGTTTCTGTCCTTAATTTGTTTTTCCCTGGATAAAAAATGTTTCATTGTAGTTACGATCAAGACTTGCCAACAGTAGGATATAAGGGAGATCTGGCTGTGACACCTGTCACCCTGTTGGTTAGCATGATTGATTTGGCTGGTCTGGCTGCTTGGGCTACATGGGTGTCCCCTGCTTCCCTCCCTGTTCCAGTGTGCCCCTCCCAAAGCTGTGTGCTCTGTTGAAGAGGACAACCTTCCCCAATAGAGAAGGGCCATTCTTTTTTTTTATGTTTGTTTATTTTGGGGAGAGAGAGAGAGAGAGACAGAGCGCAAGTGGGGGAGGGGCAGAGAGAGAGGGAGACATAGAATCTAAAGCAGGCTCCAGGTTCCAGGCTCTGAGCTGTCAGCACAGAGCCCAATGTGGAGCTCAAACTCACGAGCTGCGCGATCGTGACCTGAGCCGAAGTTGAGTGCTTAACCGACTGAGCCACACAGGCACCCCGAGAAGAACCATTTGTTTGTCAAGGTTGTATGAGTAGCTGTGCTCCCCTGGGAGACTCTCCAAACAAGCTCTCAGAAATTTAACAAGAATACACACTTTGTAAGAACTTCTCTTAGAATTGCATAATTGTCTCCATAAATTTGTCTTTATCCTTTTTCAAGGTAATTTTTAATAAGTTTTACACAAAGCATTGATTCCCTGGATGGTGACTCTGAAGAGTGCCATTTGTGTTTTTCTTTTACAGTGGATTTTCTGTTCATCTAATTCATATTACAGTTAGAAATGCAAACAGGTCGGCAATTGAGGTTTGCACTTGGAAGCTGGATATTTATTATCCTTAGTTACACGATGGGAAAAAAAAAAAAAAAAGACAAACTTCCTTATCTGTACCCAGGAGTGATTTTCAGAATTGTTGATGTTGCTCCGTCAGAGCAGGATAGCCAGAACACCAGGAGATCATGTCAGGTGCATTCTGGACAAACAGCACCCCATCCAGGCCTACAGAACTGCCAAAGATACACGAACTTTTGGCTTATAAGTGGTGGGAAGTAAATGTCTTTTAAAGTATTTGTGGTATTTCTAAAAGGGAAGCTTTTTAAAAATACAGAAGTGACAATAAGATTGGGGCCCCTGGGTGGCTCAGTCAGTTGAGCATCAGACTCTTGATCTCAGCTTGGGCCATGATCTCACAGTTTGTGAGTTCGAGCCCCTCGTTGGGCTCTGCGCTGAAGGTGTAGCCTGCTTGGATCCTCTCTGTCTCTGTCTCTCTCTGTCTCTCTTTGTCTCTCTTTGCTACCTTTTAAGACAGTGTTGTCCTTGGTAAGGTGACATATTACTCTAAAAAACCTTCATTTTTTAAAGATAAAGAAGTGGCCTGTTAGCACAGGCACCACCACAGCTGAGGTCGACAAGGTCTCTGAATCCTTTGTTTAAAAAGTCAGCCTAATTAGAGCTTTCCTACAGCTTTCCAACCTGCTGCTGAGCTAGGTGATCATGTATTCCAGTGGCCGCAGAGTAATTACGTACTCTGAGGGGTGTACTCGGTCAGGATAGGGAAACACAGAAGGTAAAATTTAGAAGAGAAGCGAGCTGTTACAACATTTGGGTTGTGTGTGTTTTTGAGCAATATGTCCTGTGGTCTAGGAATTCCTGGCCGTTTGGGGTTTGGAGGGTATACTGTGAATGTGCCTGTGCATCTGACATGACATGGCACCTTGTCGGTCACTGGAATAGAGTCCAGATGCGCCACTGTTTCTGACAACTCACTGATGGTCTGAGATTGGGGGAGCACGAGTTAGGATGCTTTTGCTCGTTTGCTATTTTGGTATGTATCCTCCCTCCTTGAGTAACAGGGAAAGTTTGAAAGGGACACAGAGGTAGGAAGGAAAGAAAAGAAGGCCTGGAATGAAGGATGGAGAAAAAGAAAGGGAGGTACCTGCTTCCATGACCGCTCTTTGCAGCAGGGG
Source organism: Prionailurus viverrinus (assembly GCF_022837055.1). NCBI lineage: Eukaryota > Metazoa > Chordata > Mammalia > Carnivora > Felidae > Prionailurus > Prionailurus viverrinus. The sequence continues at coordinate 1,541,200 of NC_062577.1, forward strand.
AGAGCTGGCTGTGCTGGGTTGCTGGCAGTTCTTCTGGAAGCTCCCTGAGGAGGTTGGAGAAGGTGACTGGGGCATGTCTGATGAAAGTGTAGGTCCTCCCTGCTGACCATGATCGTAGTTGACTTGGATGGTTTATACTGTGGGAAAGAGGTCTGGAGAGAGATTCTGGAATAATAGTGGAGGGCAGGGCTTTGCTATCTATACAGCAGGTCAAACCACAAGGCCACTCACTCCCTGCTGGGGCTGCTCTTCTTGTCAGGCTCCCTGGCCAGTATATTGCAGAACGTAGATTCTTACCTGAGGGCACGTTAAAATAAACATGTTCTGATGGTATAAAAATCAGTTTAGTCCAATTTTAAGCTGTGAAGAGTTGGCAGTCTAACTCTTTTGAACAAAGCATTTCATTAGTTATTCCTATTCCTGTATGATCTTCCTGTATTTTGAGTGTTAATTTGTTCTTCATATCTCTTCTTCCTCACTTTTCCATCAGACGTGTATATAACGTTAGCAAAGTGACTCTCATGTCATCTCCAGCGAGTCAGGGGCCTCGATGTGGATTCCCTTAGAATTCCCCTATAAATGAGATAGGAACTTAAAAATAAGCTGAGAATATTTCTAATAAGGGATATTTTTGTTTAACATGTTGCATTGGGCTTACCTAGAATGTAGAATGAAAAAATAATCTGAACACCACCTCTCAGTTTTCTTAGCATATTTTCTTCTTAATTTAGTTATACTTATTAGAACTCAAAGACTTCCTATAATTATTTCATTAAAGCCCTGCATTGGCTGTTGAAATGCATACATTGCAACCATGTTCTTTTTATTTTGATTTCACATTTTACTTTTTTTTTTTAAGATTTATTTTTTGGGGGGGCCTTTTTTTCTTCTTAAATTCGAAAGTTAGTTAACATACAGTGTAGTCTTGGCTTCAGGAGCAGAACCCAGTGATTTCATCTCTTACCTATGACACGAAAAGTGCCCTCCTCAATGCCCATCACCCGTTTAGCCCATCCCTCCACCAGTCCAGCAGTCCTCAGTTTGTTGATTTTTTAAAGTGATCTCTGCACTCAATGTGGGGCTTGAACTCACATCCCCGAGATCAAGAGCCACATGCTCCACCGACTGGGCACCCCACATTTTGCCTTTTATTTTTTCTTCAAGTGTTTCTCTTTTTTCTTTTCTTTTCTTTTCTTTTCTTTTCTTTTCTTTTCTTTTCTTTTCTTTTCTTTTCTTTTCTTTTCTTTCTCAGAGCGAGAGAGAGGGAGAGAAAGCACATGTGTGCACAAGCAGAGGATAGGCAGGGGGGAGATAGAGAATTTGAAGCAGGCTCCATGTAGTCAGCGCAGAACCTGATGTGGGATTTCAGTCTCACAAACCTTGAGATCACGACCTGACCCGAAATCGAGTCCGTCGCCCAACTGACTGAGCGCCCCCACATTTTACCTTTTTAAAAGCACAATGCATTACTCTTGCCAAGAAAATGTAAAGATCCCAGTAAGATTTATTCTTCTCCTTTCCCCAAGAGAAAGGAGAATCTGAAATTTATTCTTCTATTTACTAATAACTGGATTTAAATCAATTTAATCTAATATTTACTCTTTCAAAGAATAATGATTATTAATTTGATTTCTTTCCCCCCTTTAAAGTTGTGACTAAATAATAATACATTTTAATATTGATAGATGCCATAATTTTATATTTCATTTTATTTTGTAGTACCATTTACTAAAGAAATTGATGGAATGTGAGTCTGGGTGTAACAGACACATATGCACACACTCACCCTTGTCTATATCCAGTTATGTGTTAACAGAAGTCCTTAAAATCTTCAAACAAATGTAATATCCTTAATTTTTCCATAATAACAACTTCATATTTAGTGTTTGAAGGTTTTCTGGTTGTTTTCGTATCTGTTTTTGCAGTGGTTCTCAGACTTTAGGGTGTGTCTGAATTACCCATTTTTGGAGTTTCTGATTTGGTAGGTTTGGCGAGGGGTTCAAGGCTTTGCACTATGAAGTTCTCAGGTTGCTAATGCTGCTGGTGTGGGCACCACACTTGAGGAATGATGGTGTTGTCATATACGGCCCCTCACAAGAACTCGGTGTGGTCTTGGGCAGATAGACACGAGAGGCGTTAGGCGTGGAGAAACTCATGAGTTTTCTGGTTGCACAGACTGAATTGGTGGTTGAACAGAGACCAGACCCACGAAGACCTTTCAGGTTTCCTCCTGCACAGGGTAAGGCTTCAGTTCCCCAAAATGTGTCTCTTCATTTCAAATGTTTGGTAATTTTCCCCTTTTTTTTTTTCCAGAGCCGTTTTTTTTTAGGTGGTTCTTCCCCCGCCCCCGCCAGTTTTCACATTTAATAAATGTATCTTCGAAAATTTCTTGCCTTTTAAAGATATAATGATTTTTGCACCTCCGTGGTCTACAAATGCAGCATCCTCTAGAAACAGAAAGCCTTATAGAACTTGGTAAGGCCACCCGCGGCTAATCGCAAGGACAGATGTTGGTTTTACCCACCTGCCTGGTGTCTGGCAATTTTCCACTCTGCCTTGTAGTGGTAGCTTCAGGCAGAACCATGACTTACGGGTCCAGAACATGACATGGACCACGAATGGTCCAGGACAAGGGGTCTGAAAATCACAAGAACAGCCCATGGCAGAGGGCCCTGAACCGATTCATTCCAAGGATAATATTATCCGTTCCAGCCTCCACGGAAAACTGATGGTTTGTGATTCTGTGGTGGGCACCCAACCACCCCCGTGTGGGAGCAGTGGCTTCCAGAAGCGAAGTGTGGGGTCTGCTTCCCCTCCCCCACCACTCCTCTCTGAACTCGTCCAGCGTGTTCCATACGGTGTCCTTGGCAGGACATCCCAGCCCCTCCCAGGAGCTTGCGCCCTGCGTGCTGGTCCTCACTGATGCTGTGATGAAGGTGGTGCTATGCATTTCTGATTTGTTTTCTAGTTCCTTCCTCCTGTTCTCTGGCTTTCCTCCTTCTGTTCAACTTTGACCTTGAAATACTTAAATTAAAAAAAAGGAGTCAGAGGAAAGTAAATGTCTGGAGAACAAACTGAACATCGTGACCTTCACGATGTCCTATTATTTATTATTTTATTGTCGTCTTTTATCTGCCCTATTTGGTAGGAGAAGGAAAGCCTTGGTACATTTTACTTAATCTTCGTTTTTTTTTTTCTTTTTTTGGATTTGTGTTTTGTTTTTTTAATTCATTTTGTGGACAGCATTAATCTTAATATTTTTCACACTGGAAACTAATTCTGGGCTCATCTACTCCCCTCCTCCTCCTACTCTTTTTATATTTTATATTAAGCTTTTGATATGCACTAGGCTCTGTGTGTGATGCTATACAGTATCTTACTTAACCTTCTCATCAGACTTATAAGGTATTATTTTGAGGAGATAGATTCAGAGAGGTTGTGAGCTTGGCCAAGGTCTCACACCTAGTACATGATGGAGCTGGGACTTGAATTCAGAACTTCCAGACTCTAAAGCTTATGCATTTAAGGACTAGCCTATATTACCTCCCCTGTGAGGCCATTACTCAGATGGAGGTTGCATTTAATAACCTAGATTTCTTGAAATAAAGTAGGCTGTACATTAAAACAAGATCCTGGGGGTGCCTGGGTGGCGCAGTCGGTTAAGCGTCCGACTTCAGCCAGGTCACGATCTCGCGGTCCGTGAGTTCGAGCCCCGCGTCGGGCTCTGGGCTGATGGCTCAGAGCCTGGAGCCTGTTTCCGATTCTGTGTCTCCCTCTCTCTCTGCCCCTCCCCTGTTCATGCTCTGTCTTTCTCTGTCCCAAAAATAAATAAAAAACGTTGGAAAAAAAATTTTTTTAAAACAAGATCCTGGCTTTAAACTTGTCTCTATTTCCTTGTTACCTTTTCAGTTCTTAAAAAAGTATCATATATAAGAGAAGGAAGGAATTACACTGTTTTCAGCAGTATGTGCCTCCCCTAAACATACCCCACTGACAGTGTGTTACTTTGCTGGGCGTGGGAGTTTTTATTCTAGGCACTTGGTCTTTGAAAGCAGTCTATGATAGAGTTTCCATTTAAAACCAGAACGATACTGTGATACAAACAACAATAATTTGCAGTGTGTACATCAGGCTTTTTCTCTTTATTTTGTCCTGAGGTATCTGGCAGCTTCCAGAAAACGGCAGCCACTCTAAGTAACTGAGGTGGCCCATTTGTAAGGAGGTAGTTGAGAATATCTCCCAAAGCATATCCATTTCAAGTTACTTCTTTAGCCTCTCCTCTGTCTTAAAATTTTTTGTCATGTTTTTATTTATTATTTTTTTGATGTTTATTTATTTTTGAGAGAGAGAAAGAGAGAACGAGAGAGAGAGAGAGAGAGAGAGGGAGGGAGATTGTGAGCAGGGGAGGGATAGGGAGAAAGGGGGACAGAGAACCCTAAGCAGACTCCACATGGTCAGCATGGAGCCCAACACGGGGCTCAATCTCAGGAACCTCATGAATCGTGAGATCACGATCTGAGCTAAAATCAGGAGTCGGGTACTTAACCGACTGAGCCACTCAGGCACCTCTTCTTATGTTTTTCTTATGTTTAAAGATCCTTATGTTCTTTCTTCTTATGTTTCTCTTCTTGTTGTAGGAGTATGTATTTTAATAATAGATTTGATACAGCATTCAGATTTAGAACCAGGGATTAGTGAATATTATTAATGGTAATTGTAGACAGAACCAAACTTAGATGTTCCCTCCCTTTTTCCTTCCTTCCTGTCTCCCTTTTTCCTCCTTCTCCCCCTCCCTTTCTCTGTTGCTCCAGTATTGAATAACAGGTTGACTCCTGGATTTTCCCCTTACTAGCTGAGTAGCCTTGAGAAAATCATTCATTCATTTGAGCCTCAGCTTCCTTATCTATAAAACGCTGATGGTATTGTCTTTCTAGGTATTTGTAAGTCTTGGATGAGATAGTGTGCACCATACAAGAAAGCGCCTGTGTGCAGCGTCTGGGTGGGTGCAACAGCACGGCAGTACTGTGTCCCTCTTCTTAGTACATAGGTGTGCCTTCTGGAAAACAGTTACAAAATCAAAGCACAATAGCAAAGGAACGTATAGGCCGAAGGAACAGATTACAGGCAGACCTATAATCTGACTGATAAGAGAGATGTGTTTAAAAGGGCTTTGTGAACCAGAAATGTTATTAACCTGTGCCCCTTTTAAAAAGCAATTTTTTTTTTGATAATTAGATTGTCATCAGGCTTTACTTAAGCAATATTGGGTTATAGTAAACAGTGAAATAGATCTTTAAAATTCTGAGACAAACTTATTTATTTATTTATTATTTATTTATTTTTGAGACAAACTTATTTTAAACTTAGAATTCTGTTATCAAAGTGACAATCACGAGTGAAAGCTAAGGATATTTTTGGACATGCTTAGAAATTTTTTACCTACTGACCGCATTTGAAAGAATTACTTGAGACTGTATTCTGGTAGAAACAAAAGGAAGTAAAACAGGAAGACAGGGGATACAGGTAACAACGAGAGCAAAAATACTGGTAAAACTCATAAAGTCTAAATAATTGGTGCGTATGTTACAAAACAGTAACAGTGTGAAATTCAAATCACAGACTGTTGATTTGTGCTGAGTAGGCTAGGTGCTGAGTAGGCTAGGAGGGAAGTGAAATGAGGCCAAGTCATCTTTTTTGTCTCGCTGGGGGTGAAAAAATTTCTAAATATAATTTATTAAAAAAGCAAACTTATTACAGAGTTTCTGTTTGGAGTGATGAAAAAGTCCTGGGAGTAGTGGTAATGGTCACACAATATTGTGAATTTAATGCTACTGAATTGTGATCTTGAAAATGGTTGAAATGGCAAATTTTGTTATGAAAAAATGACAAAAAGAAAAAGAAAAAAGAAACCAGGCTTCGTGAGATACAGAGTCATAGTGCTCCCTTGGGCATTGTCTAGGCTGAGTGACGAAGAGCTGGGACCTCCTTGCGCAGAACTGGGTCCTTCCTGCGTGGAGCCGGGTCCTCCCTGCGTGGAGCCAAGACCTCCCTGCACGGAGCGGGGTCCTCCCTGCCTGGAGCCGGGTCCTCCCTGTACCGAGCCAGGGGCAAGTAGATCCCTTGAGCTTCACGCCAGAGACCAAGCTGCACAAGGCCAGCACCTGCCGAGTGAATGAATCAGTGTCCTGGCATTATTTGATATTTTATGGATGCAGCTTCCTGCACCCACCGTGATGCTGGATAAAATGATATTCTGATTGTAATTTGGCTTCTGGTGTACGGAGAGAACAGTCTGGTCAGAAGATGCCTGTCTGATCTTTTCACTCATTAGCTGTTCACTGTAAAAAGGAATAAATTGTTATTTATGAAACATTCTTTCAAATACTCAAGTGAGTTAAAGTTTTACAACCGAACTCCAAGAGGTCTGCTAGATACTTTGCAGCAGGGCCATCCTGAGTATAGTTGAAGAATGTGTGCCAGAGACCATGCAGTATTTTTCCTTCTTGGTGCTGCAATATAAAGAGCTATTCTTAAGACTTGCCTGCAATATTTCCGTCAGTAGGTACTCGGTAATTGAATATTCTTTCATTTTTCCCCTTCCACTTTGTATTGTTGTTATTCCCAAGGAGTGGGTTCCATTACTGTGTTGTGTTTGTTTGCTTGGTTTAACTCATACTTTCCTACTTAAACAATGAGTATAAGCATGTTCATTTCTTAAGAAAGATAGATCAAAACCCGCTGGTCCCTTTAGAGCTTCAGTCTTACTTAAGAATGAACTGAATTCAGAAACATCTTAATTAAAATATTTAAGTTTCAAAGCTTGTAATTTTGAGATGTGTTTTGTCTTTTTTCACAGTGGAGCTATTGAAAAATCGCTTCAGCCACTTATGTTATTGTTGGTTTTCTGAATGTTGTCTGTAGTGATCCTCCTGAGCATTTTGAGGAAAAAAAATTGGGCAAAATGTTCCTTTCAGTCCTCGATTCTTGCTCTCCCCGTGTGCACATCCTGTGATTCTTTCCCTTTGTGCAGTCTGTGAGGACAAGACCTTCTTGTTCGTCGTTGTGCTTTTGAGTGCTTTTCCTCCCTCTTTTCTGCTCTTTGCCCCGTGTTCTTCTCCTTTCTTCAGGGTAAATTCTCTGAGCAGCGCTGCACAACTGGGGTCATTGGATCAACCTGTCAGCTCCTTGTCCCACTTTGTGCTCTTCCTGTGTTTGTGGAGCAGATTATTTCTTCTCCTGTCTTTTCTCATTTTACATTTTATCTGAATAACAGTGAAAGTTTGTTCTTGAAGACCTTTTCTTCGTAAATGTCAAGGGGCATCAGAGACATTCTTTTGTGGGCTAACTAGACCCGTGATGTTGTGGAAAGGGTATGGGACGTAGAGTCCGAAGACGAGTTAAAATACGGGCTTTACCCCCACCAAGATTAAGGAACTGTTGTTCCGAATCGGTCACCCTGGTGAGATTGTTGTATGATGAGGAGTCATCCTGGGGAAAGAGTTGTAGTGATGACTGTGTTGGCCCAACATGGTGAGATTTCAGTGTCTCTGAATTTCTGTGCGGGCGTGAAATGAACTTGGACTTCTTCCCGACTAAACAGCCAACCAAGAATTCTGAATTCTGTCTCTTGGCTTACTGACTGTGCTGTTCTCTATTTTTATAGTATTTATATATGGGGAGAGACTGGGAGGGGAAATTGTGGAAGATTTTGAAATTATAAAAAAAAATCAGTAGATGTTCTGTGTAGCTCAACCAACCAGATTCTCTCTGCCTGTCATCATCTTTGAGTAGTTGTACAACTCTCTATGTTGTAGTAATCAGAGTGAAGGAAATGATCTCATCCATGGACAGCTAATTATGATGAGAGAATGCAATAGATGATTGCCTTTTGTATACTGACCAGCTTTGCCAATTTTTGCCTCTTTTAGCATTCCTGAGGCTTATATATTTGTTTGCTCTTCGGATTCTCCTTTGAACAGGTTATTACTGGCTCCCTAATCAATGAGTTTAACAAAAACATTTATGCTTTTTTTTTTGAGATTTATGAATTTAACTTCCAAAAATGTATTCCTTAGCAATACAGTAGAAGAACATGATTCTGTGAATTAAGGGATCTCTTTGTTACTCATATCACTGAGTTTGGTTTCCTCATTCAAAAGAAAAAAAAAAAAAGACCTAAATTGTCTCTAGACTGTGATTCTCTGAATTTGTGATCCTATGAATTCATGTTTTAGTATTCTATAAGCCTAACGTGTATTGTCCTAAGTTTATTTTTTTTAACTTTTTATTTTAATTCCGGTTGGTTAACATGCAGTGTTAAATTAGTTTCAGGTGTACCATATAGTGACCAACTTTGTTATTATCAAGGTGAATTGGCATAAAACCAAGGAATTTAAGTATCTTACATAAAAATCGTGATAGAAATTTTTGATAGTATTTTTAGTGCACATGTGCACATAAATTAGCATTACAGATGGTATTTTATTTTGGTATTTATTTCTCAGAAAGGACTTACAGTACTTGAATTGTTACTGATAGTTTTTGGTAGTGAGTGAAGAAAAGGTGAGCATTCCACAGTCTACTGTTTAATAAGAAGAAAACTGTGTTTGCCTGTAAAAATGGTAATCTGGCTGATAACCCTGTCATTGCTGTTGGACTGTTGTGGGTGTTACTGTAGTCAGTGGCAGTTTTCAACCATTAGTATAGTCAAAGCCATTTGTGAAACACCCTCCCTCATGGAGCATTGCATTAGGAAATGTAAAAAACAAAATTAAAAATCCCGTTCCTGCTGTTTGGGAAGTCGTTATTAAACATTGACAGAATATGTGTGTCTTAGCTCAGGCCGCTATAACAGAATACCACAGATTGGGTGGCTTAAACAACAGAAATGTATTTTCTCACCGTTCTGGGACTTAGAAATCCAAGTTCAAGGTTTCAGCTGATTTGATTTCTGGTGAGGACTCTTTACGGCTTGCAGACAGCTGCCTTCTTGATATGACCTCACGTGGCCTTTCCTTCGTGGATACTCATGGTGAGAGAGAAGAAGCTCTCTGATGGCTCTTCTTAAAAGGACACTAACCCCATCAGATGAGGACCCCACCATTATGACCTCATCTAACCTTAATCATTTCCTCAGAGGCACCTTTTCTAAGTGTAGCCACACTGGGAGTTAGGGCTTCGACATAGGAAGTGTGTAGAGACACAGCCATTCAGTCTGTGACAAGGTGTGATGTGTTAGAAGTGGAAATCACACATCTTTGGTACAGATTGGGAGATGACAGGAAATGCTGTCCCCAGAGGAGGCCAGGTGAGTGTTGAGGACATCTGCCATGCTGCCGAAGTGTGTGCTGACTTAGATGTCAGTTATACTGACCCCTTGTTCCTCATCTGCTCTGATTTCTCAACTGTTACCTCCATATATTTCCGGATAGGAGGGAAAAAAGGCAATGCATTTGCTTTTTGTTCATTTTGAATATGAAGGCTGAGACCTCTCTGGGTCAGGGTGTGTCTTCAGATTCTTTGAGCATGCTTTATAGTGTCTCAGAAAAGACCAGAGTTGTATATTCTTCTCACTCTTAGTTTTTCCACCCAAGTGCCTGTACTGGTTTGACCCAGTGGGAATACTGACTCTTAGGGAATCACAAAACATGATATTTCATGGATCTTGGAGTAGCTTACTTGGTTTAGAATAATCTAGTATGCTCATAGATGGAGTTATTTCAAGTCCTCTGGCTTCACTTCCATGCCATATGCCTCATCATTTATTAAAGCTAGCCTTTTGACTTTGATGTATGTCATGTTAGCACCTTGTAAATCCTTCTAGTAATAAATACCTTTGTACTAGTAAGGTGTAAACACTGTTGTTTCTACTCCATTTGCTTCTCTCTCTGTCGTTTTTACAGGGCTCTTTCACCTGCTAATGTTCCAGGATATTAATTTAAAACAGCCAGCCAAATAATACAAACTTCCCCTTTGCCTATGAAGAGCTGACCTCTTTTTACCTCTCCTTTTCAAATTCAGTTTGGAAAGCTCAATTTCCATCATCTTTTGAGCTAGTACTTCACCTCCCCGGTGCTTGCAATTTAGCAGTCTTATTATTTTCAAGACTTTATACCAAGAGCGCACCCCCAACTACTGTTTTTTCTCCTGCACATACTTTACTAGCTCAGTCAGGATTTTCATTTAATTTTCTTCCTTTATAGGAAAAGGAATTTGCCTTTTCCCTAATTCCTTCACCTTGCTTTTTCCTGACTTTGTCAATATTTGAAGGATTTAGCTTGGACATCTCCGGGTTTTAGGCCTTCTTGTGTTTAGCTATGGTGAGAGCTATCAAGTTAGATGATGTTCCAGAGACCGTGTTTGATGTTTTCTCCTCAGTTTCTGGTGTTCCGGAAGTTGACAAGTTAGCCTATCTGTAAAGTACTATTGCCTTGATTACTGCCTCTTTTTTTCATGGAAATTTCCTTAATTGTCCTGGACTTATATAAACTTTCTAATAACTTTTGTTGATGGCTTTTCTCTTGTACTAAGGAATTTATCTACTTGCTCTTGGTTCTAGACTCTCTCCAAAAAGCAACATGGACAATTTCAAGGGGTCTTAAGAGCCAAAAGTATCATGAAAAGATTGATAAAGTTAAACAGGCTAAGATTATTTAACTTGCTAAAGAGTAAGGCTGTGGAGACATTGAGCAATGGGCTCTTAACACAAGCTCCTGTATTCTCTGTGCTAATTGTGGCTCCCTGCATCATGGTGCTCGTGCGGGGGGTGCCTTTCCTGCCTTGTAGTGTTGCTTGTGCTTGGGTGTTGCATCCAAGAATCAAGAGCTGTTTCTTACTTTAGGAAGGATTTGGATTTGACCCATGGACTATATGATGCTGAACTCTGAAGGGAGTAACTGGGAGAGGGTTGCTGTGGGATCAGCCTCTTGAATCTTCCTTCCTGGGTGAGATGGATTAAGGGTGAAGACAGTTGAACTTTGGAGGTGTCTTCCAGACAAAGGATTTGAATCTGCTTGATGCGGTCAGTTTCACCTTGTTTGTCTGCTTATGACTGGAAGCCCTTCATAATGGTGGGAGAACAATGAGATGCGTTTACCAGTTCCTGAAGCCCCTTTCTTGAGTAAGAGTGGTGAATCGTCCCAGGTAGAAGACGGTGTGATTGCAGCACACAAGAGCTTTCTACCGGGAGTCCCACTTCCACAAGGAGCCAGCTTTGCAAATAATGGGCTGTCCCTGAGCCTGTGGTTTCTGTCCCTGCAGGCCTCACCTTTCCGTTTACAATGCAGGAGCTTGGTTAGAAGAGTTCTAAGGTCCTGAGCTTTAATTGTGCAGGAGGGAGAGGCTGCAGTGGGGGAGGTGGAAGTGATAGAAGAGCCGGAGGCAGGTGGAGGCAGGCTCTGGTGGTGGGAGAAAGGGGGAAGGGAGGAGGTGAAAGGGAGCGGTAGGGAGGAGCTGAGGAGGACAGTTAGTGGAGCCCCAGTCATGGAGGTGTCCTCTCTTTTTATTTGGATTAACTCTTTTTAGTTGGATTAGGTGAGACCATTTGTTCAGGTTTGTCTTTGTTTCCTTCATTTGTAGGTTCAAACTGTACTTTCTGTGAAGATTTTAAGAGTTATTTTTGTTACTCACGATGGCCCTGCAGTATAAGCAAAGATAATTCTCTCTGTAAAATGTAGAAGTGAAGGTACGAGGTGATTAAGCTATTTATACAGGAAATCAATGTGCTCGTGTTAGAATCCAGTTTTTCAAGTCTCTCCGTTTGACTTTTCTGCTTCCGTGTGTGTGTGGGTATATGGAGGACACCTCGTGTGGACCGCCGGTGCTTGGCACACAGCTAGCACAGTAGTACTGTGTCTCACAAGTAGGTGTCCATCCCCGCTTACTGCGGAGGGGATTCCAAACCAGACCAACCAGGTGGTCTACGAAACACGTGTTTCGTAAGTCAGTAACTTGAATTCCGTCTCTTACAAATAGACCCATGCAAATGAAGAAAACATCCATACCCATGGGGAGCAGAAATTCTGAGATTTCCTGTGGGTTTGTGTGTAGAGGGGATCTTTGGTTGCCAAAGTGCCATTCATGAAGTGACATACTTCATACTGCCCTTGAATTTCCTGCGTCCTTTATGTGGCAAATAGGACGTCAGATGCACTGCTGTCGCTGAGCGGTCTCAGCTTTGGGGGCTCGAGAGGATGTGAGTTGCTCATTAATTTTGTAAACAGACAGGTTTCTTACATTGCAGCTACATGTAATTTCGAGGACACGTGTCTCTGCTCTCCCCTAAAGTGGAGAGTAGGGTCTCTGTTTTTATTTTTGTAGCTTAAGTGATTATCTCTAGGGGAAAAAAATAGAACCCATATGATGTACACATTCTAGTAGAATATGTTTCTTGCATGATGTTTGGTTGTTTTTATCACATCTCTTTATGGCTCCTTACATCACATGCTCTGTTGGTCAGTTTGGGGGATTGTTTGCAAAGGGAGGCATCTCTTGCTGGAAACTTGTATAGTGATTGCTACCCATTGTGTCCTTCTGGGTTCCAGAATCAGGTGGCAAGCATCTGCATCATGATTTTGAGAGGAAGGGGTTAGATAATTAATGTTCTTAAATAAATACACAGGATTTTTTGTGTATTAAAACTTCCTTACTTGGGGATGTTCAAATTTAAAAAAAGTCTGTTTATTGAAGAGGCCCTAATGAGACAGGTAGGGTTTTTTTTGTTTTGTTTTGTTTTCTTTTGTTTTGTTTTTTGAGATAGATACTTCTAGAGTACGTTATATCTTTATTTACCCCAAGCCCCCCAAAATACTGTGATAATGGAAAGTTTTGGATTTATGACACAGAATATTCCCCTTAAGGAAATCTCAGAGTTAAAAATAATATTCACATTTTCTATTTTTTTAATGATATTGGGGAATATTCTCATTACTATGAGAAACTGACAAACAAAAAGCAAAGAATCAAGTGTTTAACTTGCTTTCCTTTACATATTATACCTCAGATTAACCAACTAGTTGAAGAGAGAGTGTCTTTTTAGAGAAGTAGCGTAGCAAACAGATGAGGAAGGATTCAGAAAAGTCAGAATCCATTATTTTGCAACCCCAGTGAATTAGTGGGTCCAGGCGGTGAGCACTGCTGGCCGTAGAGAGCTAGCCCGAGACCACACGTCTCCTGGTGAAGTACACAGGCTGTGAAATATTCTTCCTAAATTTCAATGTGTTCAAAGTGTAGTCTGGTCTGGCCTCTGAGTACCAATTAACAGGAAGTCCAGAGGAGAGGGGAGCAGAGGGAGTTAAACATCATAGAGATACAATGTTTTAAAAATCTAGACTGGGCAACTCTACAGGGCTAATGACTTTTTTCAATAATAATAACAAAAAATGCAGGGCACCTGGGGGTTTCAGTCATTTGAGCATCCAACTCTTGAGTTTGGCTCAGATCATGATCTCAGGGTCATGGGATTGAGCCCTGTGTCAGGCTCTGCCCTGAGTGTGGAGCCTGCTTGAGATTCTCCCTCTCTCTCTGTCTCTGTTTCTCTCTCTCAGTCTCTCTCTCTCTCTCCCCTCCCCACTCGTCCATCTCCCTCTCATCTTTCTCCTCCTCCTCCTCCTCCTCTCTCTCTCCCTCCCTCCCTCCCTCCCTCTCTCCCTCTCTCTTCCACTTGCATTTCCTTTCTCACTAAAATAATATAATAATAATAGTAACAGAAAATGCAACTGAAGTAAAAAACAGATGGAGGACAAAATCTGTATGTTAAAATGATTAGGAGATATATCAACTAATCTTAAGGTCTGGACCTCTTCTGGATACCAATTTATACAAACTGTAAAATATCATAATACATTTGGGGAAAAGGTATAGTACCTGAATATTTAGTGATTTTTAGGAATTCTTATTGATATATTTAAGGAATTATTACATTGAGATTTAAAAAAATGAGTCCTGTAAGGGCTTCTGGGTGGCTCAGTCAGTTGAGTGTCCGACTTCGGCTCAGGTCATGATCTCACGGTTCGTGAGTTTGAGTCCTGCGTTGGGCTCTGTGCTGACAGCTCAGAGCCTGGAGCCTGCTTCGGATTCTGTGTCTCCCTCTCTCTCTGTTCCTCCCCTGCTCATATTCTCTCTCTCTCTCTCTCTTTCTCAAAAATAAATATTTTAAAAAAGTGAGTCCTGTAAATATTGACAGGTGAAATATGATACCTGGGATTTCCTTTAAAATACTATAGGAAGGCTGATATTACAGGCTGGAAATGAAGGAAGATTGGCCATCATTATTGAATCTGTAAGATGGTTATATGTCATATTCTCACTATTTATGTATATGATTGAAATAATCTGTCATAGAATGTTTTTTAAAAAGGATTTGAGGTAGAGAGAGGGAGTAAAGCTTTGGGTACAATGAAAAGGAAATTAGGAGAGGAGGAAACAGTGTTTAGCATGGTATCTCCCTGTATTGAATACTTATCGGCTATAATTTTTTCCAAGCCATGCATGCACCCATTCATTTACTTATCCAATCATTCATTTGCTTGTTTCAGTAAATATTTATGTGCATGTATGATGTGGCAAGCACCAGAATACTTCCATAAATGAAGTAATGTGAATAGAACCCGTCACACCCCAGTCGTGTTTTTGGCCAGTACTCCTACAGTGTCTTTGAACTGTGTGTGAATAGCTCCCAGAGAAGAGGGTTTAAAGCGTCACTGTGTCGTCTCGTTCCTGGATTCATTCAAGGTTTGTCTTTCAGATTCTTCTCAGTTTAGCTATGAACTGTCTGCTGGGGCTTTGCCTTCTTCTTGAATCCATCAACTCTAAAGGTGGTGGGTGCCACCTACTTGATTCTGGAAGGACCATCTGTGATTCCTGGCATGGTTCATCCAGGTGGTGGCCAGTTGAACAGCCAGCCCCAGATTTATAGTTGAGATGCTCTGGGAAAGCTCTCTTTCCTTTCCATTTCACCTTTGGAACTGTTGTTACATTCTGGAAGATTTTCCAATTACTGCATCTAATTAAAAGGAAGAATAAATTACTGAAGCAAGTTAAATTATCTCGTGTATCACAACAGTAATTAACATTCAAATAGGAAGCTGCTGCCATTTTTATAAACATCGCTAAATGGAGGCAGCACCCCTTCTGAAAGCAGAAAGCCAGACGGGGCTCTGTCCCCAAGTCTGGTATAAGGATGGTCCGGGAGAGTTGCTGGGTTGAGTGTTTAGAAAATCTGCCTGGATGAGATTGACATCATTGTAGAGATCAATTTTTGAGTTGCACCATTTTTATCTCAATCCTTAGAAATAGTGGCTTCACTGTGCACTTATCATCATCCACTGTCCCTCTGTGGCCACACGTGTTTCTCATATCTCATTTCCTCCATATTTCAAGTAGGACTCACACCAGTCTGGTCAGGAGACATTTTGTGCCCTAGGCTTTTCTTGGAAAGAGGCTCGCAGCCTTTACAGATTCTACTTTTCAACAATTTCATGCTCATTCTTTGCCCATTCAGTGCTCTTCTGCCACAAAGATGTTTCTTCTCCTCTGTGGTCTCCTGATTTTGTGTTGTCTTTTTTGAGCTGTCCCTTAGAGTGAGCACACTTTTCTTGCTCAGTATAACTTCTAGCCTGGCATTGTCATGTATAGTATTTAGTAATTTTTTTTTCTGTCTCTCTTTTTTCCTTTTTTATTAAATTTTGGTTAACGCACAGTACAATATTGGTTTCAGGAGTAGAATTCAGTGATTTATCACTTACATATAAACACCCAATTTTTAATGGCAGTACCAAAGTGATTAACTCAAAGTGATAAACTCAGGAGAAATGCCTTTCAAATTATAGAGTAATGGTACCCAGAACTAGTAATAAATGATATTTAGCTACTTTTACCTCATTTGGTGAGTAGTGTGTGGGCAATTAAAACTCAGCGAGGTTTGGGAAGATCATATGCATCTGCCCTTGGTGGTTGGGGTTATGAATTTTTTAAAACTTATTCAGTAATAAATTAAGTCTAGAATTTAGACAATTGCCATGGCAACTGTGGGTCCATTCTGCCCTTGATAATGATGGATTGTTTCGATTTTCTTTTTTTTTTTTTTAATTTACAAACTCTCAAATGATGTGAGGATTGTAAACGATAGGATCTTATTTAAGAAAGCAGTGAAGTTATAAATTTTGCTCTTAACCCAGAGATGGCCCTTAATATACAGCACCACAGCACATCAGCAGAGTGTGTGAAGGTTTAAATCACTTTCTTCTTAATGTCATAAATAGGTGGCTCTGCTGTTATGAAAATATTTGACCATGTCATGGAGATAAGCATAGATCTTTGTAACATCAGGTCAAATATGAATCACAGTGGCCTGTAATATTCAGATCACAAGCTTAAAAATTTTTAGATTTCTCTTTCTTTTACTTTATATAGAAATATATTTTACTTTAAATAGAAATATACCTCACCAATTTGGTGAAAGTGTGTAGTTTGGGGATTCGTGCATTTTGTTTGTCTGTTATTCATGTGTTCTTTTAACTCAAGAGTGGCTAACCTCACCGCCTCAGGGGAAGAGCCGGCTTTTACCAGTATCATGGACAAAAGGCAAATATAAGTGTTATTCTCATTGCTTTGAAAATGTTTTGTTGTTGTTGTTGTTGTTGCTGATGGTCAGGTCATATATGTCATTTTTTAAAATGTTTATTTGCTTTTGAGACAGAGTGCAAGTGGGAGAGGGGCAGAGAGAGGGAGACTAAGAATCCGAAGCAGGCTCCAGGCTGAGCTGGCAGCACAGTGCCCGATGCAGGGCTCGAACCCACAAACCACGAGATCATGACCTGAGCTTAAGGCGGGTGCTTAACTGACTGAGCCACCAAAGTGCCCTGTCGTTTTTGTTTTAAATAACAAAATATTGCTTCCTCATTATAGTGTCAGTTCAATTTTAAGTGATGTGTTGTTTTTGCTGTTATTTTCATGTTTTCTCTCTCTGCCAAGGGCTCTGAGGGTACAAATACAGCCCTGAATTTTGGTTCCCTTTTCGGATCTGGAGCATGGCAGCGAGTAGGAATGGTCTTTTATACACTGGTACTCATCAGTGTGGTCGATGGACACTGGTTGTTTACTGATCTTCAATTTTGCAACTCCACACTTTGTTTCTGAGACTAAGTGTCATGTAAAAAGTAAGAATTATCTTGTGGTTCCCAGTAAGGGGGCTTGTGTTGTGGCCTGGAGGAGACAATGAAATATAAAAGAATGGAATAAAAAATGATCTCTTTAGTGATTTTGTGTAACTTTAGCTTGGACTGGAAGACTTGTTTCCCATTCTCTTGTTGCTTTTGGATAAATTCCCAAATATCTTGTTGTTCTGAAAGGTCCGTGGAAGATGTAGTAACTCGGGTCAATACAAGTTGCTTTTCATGGAGAATGTATTTAAAGTAGGGAACTCCTTTGAATAAATTACATATTTTGAAAAAGGCTTTTATTCTTGTTTCATACAGTATAATACACTTGGAATCATGGCTAATTTTACATGTTTCATTTACAGTGTATTTAAAAGCCCTCCTCAATGAATAGTTGGTAATTAGGTGATTGACAGATTCTCCCACTTGACAATCTCACACACCAGTAAATTGCCCTCTCTTTCCAGGAGTATCTCCCATAAATGTTTGAAACTTTCCCTAGCGAATGTTGTTGAGCAGAATTGTAAGGGACTGAAGGATACTTTATTTCCGCAAGTTGAATGAATGCTCGTGCTGGAATGCCCCGGTCTTTTTTCATAAGTGAAGTACTTCCAGATTTTGATGGAAAGTGTGGTTCAACTTAAGTAGTTGAATATGAATTTTAACCCTTGGGTAGGGAGGGATTTTTTTTTTTAATTTAGGTTAGTTAACATACAGTGTAATAATGTTTTCAGGAGTAGAACCCAGTGATTCACCACTTTCATACAGCACCCAGTGCTCATCCCAGCAAGTGCCCTCCGCAGTGCACATCACCCATTTAGCACCCCCCCACACCCAATACCCCTCCAGAAATGCTCAGTTTGTTCTCTGTATTTAAGAGTCTCTTATGATATGCCTCCTTCTCTGTTTTTATCTTATTTTTCCTTCCCTTCTCCTATGTTCATCTGTTGTGTTTCTTAAATTCCACATGAGTAAAATCATATGATATTTGTTTTTCTCTCCCTGACTTATTTTGTTTAGTGTAATCCATTCTATTTCCATCCACATTGTTGTAAATAGCAAGATTTCATTCTTTTTGATCGCCAAGTAATATTCCATAGTATATATATGTGTGTGTGTATATGTGTTTGTATACACACCCCATATCTTCTTTATCCAGTCATCAGTCAGTGAACCTTTGGGCTCTTTCCGTAATTCATCTATTGTTGATAGCACTGCTATAAACATTGGGGTGCATGTGCCCCTTCAAATCAGCGTTTTTGTATCTGTTGGATAGATACCTAGTAGTGCAATGGCTGGGTCAGAGGATAGCTCTATTTTTAATTTTTGAGGAACCTCCACACTGTTTTCCAGAGTGGCTGCATCAGTTTGCTTTCCTACCAAAAGTGCAAAAGTGTTTCCCTTTCTCTGCATCCTCACCAACATCTGTTGTTTCCTGAGTTATTAATTTTAGCCATTCTGACCGGAGTGAAGTGGTATCTCATCGTGGTTTTGATTTGTATTTCCCTGATGATGAGGGATGTTGAGTATCTTTTTATGTGTCTGTTAGCCATCTGGATGTCTTCTTTGGAAAAGTCTCTATTCATGTCTTTTGTCCATTTCTTCATTGGATTATTTGTTTTTGGGGTGTTGAGTTTGATAAGTTCTTTATATATTTGGGATACTAAGCCTTTATCAGACATGTCTTTTGGAAACATTTTCAAGGAGGAAGTTTTAAAGGTTAGGGTATCTCTGTAGTATAAAAGTTATTGTAGAAAAAAATAACCTGTGTTTGTTTGTTTGTTTAATATGTGGGCAATTGTTATGCTAAATCTCAAAGACCAAAGCAGGTATTTTACTTGACTTGTAAACTCAGGGATACTTTTTATTTTGTTTTGTTTTTTCTATTAGGAGAACACTAAGTTTATCATCAGAATTTATGTAAAAATAATCTTGCAAGCTATCTTTAGTTTTTGGTGCAATGAAGGGATAGTTCCCCTGTCACAAAATACCATGAGATATTGTTGGCACACAAATATGATTTTATAAATAAAATTTATGTTTATATCTGGATCGCCAATAATCTTCATGGGGCATAGTAAAGCTACTCCTTGAAACCATACTTCTGTTTTTTCACTCTAATCTCCTTTTTAAATTGAATTATAATTTACAGACAATAAAATGTGTATATTTAGATATAATTTGATGATATTTGAGTATTGATATTCATGTAACCCCACACTCCCATCAGTCCATAAGCTATTTCTATACTTTCTGAGAAAGTATTATGATATTTTAATTTATAATATTATAGTATCCCAAATTTTAAGAGTAGCAGACAACCATGGCTTAGTGATCAGAGAAAATCTCATTAAGCACCTATGCTTACCAGATACATGTATGATGGAGAAAGACAGATGTGGTACAATGAACAACTTCATAATCGCTGACTCTTTTCTGTGCCAGGTGCTCCATTAGCTGCTAGAATAGAGTGTTTACAAGTGATGGCACTCACTCCATCCAAACACAGAAGTAGCAGTCCGCGGGCAGGTAGCAGTCCGGCAAGCACCAGCAGCAGCTAACATTATGCCGAGTACGTAACGTGGACGGGGTGCCGTGGGTGACGTGGTTCCTAGACTCCAGCACCCTGCCGGATCCAAGAGTCAACAGAGCAGAGGGGACAGAACACGAAGGCTCTGTGCTGATTGAGCAGACACTTGGTAAATAAAGGGCTTACGTTCTGGGTGAGCAGAAGGATAATAGGCCTTCTCACCCAGCGAATCGCGAGCAGGGAGTCGCCGGACTCCCCGCGTGTTCAGGCAGCGCTGTGTCGTCTTTCTCATGATTAGGGCAAGTCCCGTCACATGT
Organism: Prionailurus viverrinus; assembly: GCF_022837055.1. Classification (NCBI taxonomy): domain Eukaryota; kingdom Metazoa; phylum Chordata; class Mammalia; order Carnivora; family Felidae; genus Prionailurus; species Prionailurus viverrinus. The sequence continues at coordinate 1,561,203 of NC_062577.1, forward strand.
GCAGGGACACACGAGCCAGGTGAGAGCCACGCTTGTGAAAAACCCTGTACAATCTGTGCCTTTTCTCTTCATGAATACAAAGGGGCCATGCCAGCGTGTGGCCTGGAAGGGACTTCCAGGTCGGAGCGGGCTCCTTTCTCGGACGGCCAGAGCTTTAGACAGATGCACATTCATCCCTGCAGCACCCTGAGGACTGAAGGAAAAGTGCATAGGACTTTCTTTACAGAGGTGAAAGGAGGGGCGCCTGGGTGGCTCAGTCGGTTGAGCATCCGACTTCAGCTCAGGTCACGATCTCGCGGTCCGTGAGTTCGAGCCCCGCGTCAGGCTCTGGGCTGATGGCTCAGAGCCTGGAGCCTGTTTCCGATTCTGTGTCTCCCTCTCTCTCTGCCCCTCCCCCGTTCATGCTCTGTCTCTCTCTGTCCCAAAAATAAATAAACGTTGAAAACAAAATTAAAAAAAAATAATTAAATTAAATTAAAAAAAAAATTAAAGAAGGGAAAGGAAAGCTTGGGACACAGCAAGGTGAAGCAGTTCCCCTGGAGCCCCGTGACTGGGGTGAAGGTGTTGGAGGGTGGCCCTCATCGCTGGGATTCCTCAGAGGTTAAGTTCAGACGCGCACGCCAGCATGCATTTGCTCTCGTGCGGCCCTCTTAGGTTACTGAGCTCGATGCTGATTTGGCAGTGTCCCCATTGACAGGGTTTCCCACAGGCGGAAGCATTTACTTAAAAATGTGTGAGACTCTGTGCTCCCGAGGAGTTGCTTCACTGCCTAGTTGGACAGATTTTATAAATTCCTGTGTGAGGCACGTTTAGTAATCAGAGCTGTTCTACCTGCGCCCGTCCCGGACCACCACTTGTACCAGTTGTCCACTAACCTAACCCAAAATATCGGTTATCGGTCTCTGGGGGCCTCTTCACTTGCACTGAAAGTTGCCTGAGAATTTTCCTGGCCTGCAGTCATTACGTCAGAGAGTCTTCAGAGTTTTAATTCCCTCCTGCTCCCCAGCCCTGCTCCCCACCCCTGCTCCCCACCCCAGCCCGGCTACCCACCTCACCTGTGCTTCCCACCCATGCTCCCCACTCCAGCTGTGCCCCCCACCCCAGCCTGGCTCCCCACCCCACCCATGCCTCCCACCCCAGCCCTGCTCCCCACCTTACCTGTGCTCCCCACCCCAGCTGTGCTCCTTCCCTCAGGCCTGCATACCCCCCAGCCTCCTGCCCCCCCCCCCCCTTGTGCCACCCACCCTAGCCCTGCCTTCAGCAGTATCTTTCTTCCTTCTGTGCCTCAATACTCAGTGGGAGTCTCCTTTTGCTTTCTAGAGCCCATTATTTTTTTTTATTCTTTTAGGGACCTCACTTAACACCAGTTATCTATTCTCCATTATTTTCTGTTTTCAGCCTTTACATGTGGTTAAGTCTGTTTTATTTTAGAAAGGGAAGAAGAGAGAAATGGAGGAAGAGGAGGAAAAAATAAGAACTCCTCTGCCTGACCTTTCTCTCTATTTATCTTTGAATCTTGTCTTTTTGCACAGTTAGGACTATGAAACTGTCCAGACTTTGAGTCTTCACTTCCTTGTCGTTGGCTCGTCTGCCTGTGGTCTGGTGTTCAGGTGCATAAGTCACTCAGAACTGTTCTGGTCTTCAGAGCTGCAAAACCCAGCGAGTGCTGACTCCTCTCTGAATTTGACTTTGTAACTGTACTGTGGATGACTCCCTTCTCGTAACACTTTGCTTAAAGTGCTTAACACTGGCTTGAGTGACACCATGCTCTCCCACATTTCTTCCACACCACCACCTTCCATATTTGTGGGCTCCTTTCCCCTCTTTCTTTGTCCTGGGTCTCCTCATTAATTCCTGTAGGTCCATTTACCATCTGTGTGTGACTGATTCCCAGATTCTGCTGATGTGTTACTTACCATGGTATACTCCCAGCAGCAAGCACAGAGCCTGGTGCGCATGATGCTTTCAGTCTGTTGTGAGTGAATGAATGACTGGTGGGTAGATGTTTTTCTAATCATTCCCAAAGATTCTATTGTTACTACTCGCCACTGTTTACAAGACTATAAACTTCACGTGAGCAGAGACATTGTCAGTCTTGTTTCTGCAAGGACCTTGCACCTGCACACGGCGGGTACTTACTTAATATGAGAAGTTGGGTCCCCCGCTCATTTGTTAAGATTCTGGCTCTAGGAACAGCCCTTCTATGGGCCTGACCTCCTCCGTTACTAACTTTTCCCCATCCATGTGCACTCCCCGCGGACATCCTTGGGAATCGGGGTTGTCGAATTCTTTTTTTTTTTTATTGAAAAAAATTTTTTTTTAATGTTTATTTATTTTTGAGAGAGGGAGAGACAGAGTGTGAGCGGGGGACGGGGAGAGAGAGTGGGAGACACAGAATCCAAAGCAGGCTCCAGGCTCCGAGCCGTCAGCACAGAGCCCGACGCGGGGCTCGAACTCACAAGCCACGCAATCATGACCTGAGCCTGAGTTGGATGCGTAATCAACTGAGCCACCGAGGGGCCCCAGGGCTGTGGGACTCTTATTTCATGCCAGTCCCAGCACTGCTGCTCCTGCATGTGCTAAGTAGAAAGTTAGAATCTTTTGTAAGAAATCTTCTCCCCCACCTCCTACCCTGTTTTTGGCACAGAAAGAGGAAAGGATGAAGTGTGAAGGGTTCAGCTCACTGGGGCTGGACCGGATAGCACTTGTAAATGTCAGATTTCCAGGGCATTCCATCACCTTCTGAGAGCAGCCTTGCTTTTACAACCTCCTCCTTCAAGCCCTTTTCAAAGGGACCTGTTGGGAGAAATCAGCTCAACACTTCATACACATTTAAACTTTGTGGTATGACTGTGCTGGGGCAGGAGGAGGGAGGAGACCAAGCCAGGAAGTTGGACTAGGGGGTCTGCTTCTTTATTCCTCTGACGGATTGGTTTCCACCTTGGAGATTCTGATTTTCCTAGGACCTGTCAGTCCTCCTGTGTCCTGAGGTCCTATTGTGTGGCTGAATAGGACTTCCTTCAGCCCTTCCCAGCACTGAACAGGGCGTTGGGCCATCATGGGTCCGTCCCATGGTGTCTTGGAAGTGTTTTCTGTCCATCCCCTCACTTGTGATTGTTGTGTTTTTGTTTTTGTTTTAGTTGCATTTACTCCTTTTATAAAGTGACAGCAGCTAAATTTACTTTAAAGTTTTTTTTATTTTGAGAGAGAGAGGGGGAGGGAGAATGGTGGAGGGGTAGGGAGGGAGGGGGAGAGAGAGAGAGAGAGAGAGAGAGAGAGAGAGAGAGAGAGAGAGAATCCCAAGTAGGCTCTGAATCCCTCTGAAGAGAATCTCTGCACTGGCAACACAGAGCCTGACATGGGGCTCGATCTCACAAATCGTGAGATCATGACCTGAGCTGAAATCGAGAGTCGGATGCTCAACCCAGTTCAACCAACTGAGCCACCCAGGCGCCCTGCAGCTAAATTTATTTATTAAGATGCTTACATGTTCCCTTTTAAAGAGCATTTAAATTAATAAGCGTTGAACAGAGAAAGCTAATTTGAATTTGTAGTTTTTCTAAGAGCACTCTAATTAAACAGACTGAAAAAAAATAATAAGCCAGCCTCTTTTGCCTCTTGCAATATTTGATCTTTTTCCCAGTCTAGTGGGCTGAGACCTGATTGCCTTTATTTCCAAGTTCATAGGGATACAGGGAAACAAAGATTAGAATGGCCTTGTATTGAGTATGTATCAGCCTATAAAAATACAAGTATAAATTGGTTAAAGAGCAATGGAACTTCTTTCTAGTTCATGAAAGCTCAGCAGCATTATAAAGATATGAACATATTGTCATATTTCAGTGAGCTGCAGCCTTACCACTTGATATGCTTAATTATTTTCAAGGTCATTTCTTTTTATAAAATTCTGGGCAGGCTGGGAAATGTCAAACAGCCTGCAACCAAAGAACACACTCTGTTTTCATTGTCCTTTTTTAGACACTTACAGTTGTGGTTTTGAGTTTTTGTTACAACTAGTCATTGAGTATAAAAGTCACAATAATTTGTGATATGAAGAACATGGCATCCATTATTTCTCTAACCATTAATGTTCTTTTCAAATGAAAGAATGGCAAAAAAATAATCGATGTGTGCTGGAAGTATAAATATTTCAAGGATCAGGTTAACAATACGGATGAAGGTGATTAACTGTGCAGTAGGCACCTACAATAAAATAAATGTAATTGAGGCACACAGCCGAAGAGATCATGTACTTTAGCCACTAAGCCACTTAAGATACATATGAAGTAAGCTGCTTGCACCCTACCAAGGAAAATAAGTTTTCCTCGCACAACACGCATACCTAGTAACAGAACGTCTTCAATAACAGTGACAATTGTAGCACTGAAGTAGTAAGGCTAAGTTGCTTATTATGCAGGTGTATGGTGTAGTTCATGGTTTTTTCTGGGAACCCTAACACACCAGGAATCTCTGCACCCCCGGAATAACCCTCGTACTTGATTGTGTGTGAGAGCTTGAGGTGATCCTGAGCTAGGCGTCATAAGTAAGAAATCTGATCTCGAGATTGAGATTTTTGCTGCCACCAGCCATTAGGAAGTGCTTAGTTACTTTGTAATGATGACTGAAAACAAAGGGCTCCTCATGTAAACGTGGATTCAGAGATAACATGAAGATCACAGACCCTTATAAACAGAAGATGCGGATTTAAAATAACTCCGTGGCATTCACAGCCATTCTGTTGTTTAGAAAGAATTAACGTGTCTTGAGTGGCTGTTGTGTTCATATCGGTTGGCGACAGTGTTCAGCATTACTTGTCTGTCTGGCTTCAGCCCAGGCTATCTCTGAGGCACTTCCCAGTGTCCCTTGTGCCAGGCTCTGACAGGCTCCTTTCCTGAGCCCCCCTCCCCCCATTATGCTCATTCTCATTAGCATAACCCAGGTAAGAATCTTCCTTCATTTAGCCAACTTGGAGATGCTTCCTCCTCAGTCCATGGTCATCTCTGCCCAGCATTGCTTCGCTATCACACTGCTTTTTCACTTAGAAACATTGCTTCCGCACATGTAGCCTGTTCTCTGACAGATTCACCGAGGAAAAACTAATTTAGCTTCGCCAGCCAGATTCACCCTCACTCACACTGGGAGCTCACAGGACCTCCACACGGCCCCCTTCGCTGTTCCTGAAACTCTCCAAGCTCCTTCAGGCTGCTCGCAGGTTGTTATCTCTCCTTGTAATAGGCATCTTTTCATGTTTCCCTAACCAACGTGTGTGCGCGCGCGCGCACACACACACACACACACACACACACACACACACACACTTGCTGGCAAACTCCTGCTTGCAAAGGGAGCCCGCCCTAGTCCGTATACACTGGTAACTGGCAAGCCCCTCTTCCGTCCCTGACCCTAGTTAGATTAGGTCTAATAGGGGTGCCTGGGTGGCGCAGTCAGTTAAGTGTCCGACTTCAGCCAGGTCACGATCTCGCAGTCCGTGAGTTTGAGCCCCGCGTCAGGCTCTGGGCTGATGGCCCAGAGCCTGGAGCCTGTTTCCGATTCTGTGTTTCCCTCTCTCTCTGCCCCTCCCCCGATCATGCTCTGTCTCTCTCTGTCCCAAAAATAAATAAAAAACGTTGAAAAAAAATTAAAAAAAAAAGATTAGGTCTAATAAACTATTGCACTCTCATTTTTCATCACAGAGCACTTATCACTACCACGACGTTAGATGTTTATTCATTGGTTGAATTCTAGTAGGATACGAGTAACGTCGGTCTTGTCCATTCGTGAAGCACCACACGTCGTGATGAAGCACAAGATGTCTATTTGTTGAATGAAAGAATATGAACTTTTCACAATTAGTGTTCCTGTTTTTGTTTTGAAGGCTGCTGTTGGCTTAACTGGGTGAGAGTAACATGAGGGTTTGGATAGAGGCCAGAAGAGTTATAGTGCTGTATTGAAGGAAAAATCAAGGTGTGGGAAGACACATTCTGTCCTGATAGTCATTTCAAATATTCTCTTCTTGGGCAGATCTGGGTTTTATTATCTTTTTAGATAATAAATAGATAATAAAAGCTTTTAGGTCATACACTTATTATAGTCAAGGATTTATTGAATAATTGCCCTGTAGGCACAGTGCTAGGCTCTGTGGATGCGTGTTGGGGAGACCAGTCACTCGGTGATGACACCTGAGCCGGGTGTGGAAGGGGAGTCCTCGGGGTGGGGTGGCAGGGAGAAAGGAGGCCATCCGAATTGCAGGTGGAGGCGGGGAGGCTTCTGGAGGCAATGATGCCTCAGTTGCTTTTTGAAGCCCTCCTAGAAGATGGATTTATGAAAGTAGGTGAGGCGTGTAAGAGAGCGCAGCTGTGTGCGGGCAGCGAGAGTGGCAGCGTGGAGCACAGAGGACACTGAACGTAGCTCTGTCTTACTGGTGCTCAGGGTCACAGGTGAGGCTGGGCTCTAGGCAGGGGCCAGTCACAAGTGCTGGGATACACACAGGAATTTGAAGTTCACACAGAAAGCCACTGGGCCCGAGCAGAGGCTGTGTGGGGACACAGACCTTTTGGCCAAGGGGAAGGGCACCATGTGTGCCCAGGGCGTCTGGTTTGCCTTTGCAAGTGACTCTGTTGTGAGGTGCTGGGTGTGGGGTGCGGAGAAGTGATGGAGGGAAGAGTTTCCCTAAAGCAAGTGCTGGAACTCTGGGCTCCTCTGATCTTGTTTTGTCTCCGCGTGCAGGGCAGTACCCTTGGGGGTGAGGGTCGGGTCCTAAGCCCTGCCTCTGTCCCCTACAGCCTGGAGAATTCGGGGGAGCTCTGCCAGCCCTCGTGGGGTTCTTTTAGACTCACTGCGCCCTTTTAATCTTCCCAGATTGTAGAATGATGGCTTGCTCCTGGGCGTTGCCTGCCCCCTGGGGTCAGCTACAGAGCCCTCCCCTGCTGCCCTCACATGGGAATCTGTCGCCGGAGATCCACACGCCTTCAGAGCTCCCTGCCTCCTCCATTTCCCTCGGCCTCTTTATTCTCTGATTCTTCAGGAAACTCAATTACCTTTACTTCATTATGCAGAGCAATTTAACTCTCAAACATCCTTAGGCTCTGGGCCCACCTTTGCAGATCCAGAAGCTCATTAATGTTTCCCAGCACTGAAGAACTGGCAGGAGCTTTGAAACTCCTGCCTTCTTTTCTTCCTCCCCAGGTGTCTCAGTGTGAAAAGCGGCCGTGTAGAAATTTATTTTCCCACTAATGTGAGGTTCACACCTCTAAACCTCAGTGTCAGAAAGAGATAGTCAGTTTCAATTTTTAGAATTTTTTTCCTTCTCATGCATATTAGATAGGTAAAGAATCACAAGGAAATCCCTCTATCTAGACTTCCAAATAAATGAAAATATTAAAAGAATAAAAAAGCACTTCTCTTAAGTGTTAGTGAATAGGAGAGCAGGTCATGACAGGAATGGATCCGGAAGAATGAATTCTGTCAGCTCACTATTCAGAGGCGTATTCTCGAAGCAGGGAAGTGAAGGCAGCAGGGTCAGGAACATGGACTTAAGAATCAGATCACCCTGGGTTATAATTGTGTCTCTTCTCCCTCCTCACTTTCCGATTGGGCAAGTCACTTAACCTAAGCGCTTGCTTCCTTATTTGTAAAATAAAGGTTGTGCCCACCCCATGGAGTTGTGGGGGAGATTTAAGTGAGTTCACCGTATGTAGAACCTAAGGAGCCCTCCAGACCAGTGCCTCTCATTTCACTAACCGAATTCTGGGCTGTGCTCTCTGTGATCCTGACACGGGGTACAGGCTGGTCTTCTGTTCTACAAGCCAAACCTGTTGGTTGTCACATCGGGGACTTTGCACTTGCCATCACCCTGTCTAGAACGCTTCAGCAGACACTGCTCGTCACAGGTCAACACCCATTTATGCTTTCTTCCTACTAACAGAATTGCGGGGTTGGAGGCGGGGAGTTCTGCAAAAGCCCATGCGAGTTCAAAGCATGCGCCTTTCGAAGCCACTTTATAGTAGCTGGGGGACACTGTTCAGAGCAGATGTAAGTAGGGCTTTATGGTCAGGGCTTCTGGAAAAGCTACTATTTTCTGATATGGAAGGACTGACTCGGCTGGCTGGGGCTTGTGCCCTTGTCATTTTTCATTAATGCTGTTTACTGCTCTGGGTGAGCAGAAAGAGGGAAAGCAGGATGTCAGGGAGGCAAAGGAAAGGAAGGTCATGAGGAGTTTGGGTGCCCCCATGGTAGTGAGGAGCCTCTGGGAGAAAAAGAGCCACCTGTTAGCCTAAGCCATTTTATTTGGTATATATTCTGAAGCAAGCAGCTGAATTTAAGCCTGACTGTTATATATCTTCCCCTATAATTTTTTAAATATAAAAAAAAGATTTTATGACTGGCTCCTCATTATTCAGAACTCCGTTGAAAATGGTGTCCACAAAGAGGCCTTCCCGGGCCATCCCACCTAAAATAGCTCCGCCTTTCCCATGCCTGTGACAGCATGGTTTCATGGTCACCACGATGTTCACATGCTCTGAAATGACCTTGTCTTTTTACCTCTGGAACTGCACGTGTCACGCTCTGTTCGTGGCTCTGCGTGCAGTGTCTGACTCAAAGTAGGTGCTCAGTAAGTATTTCTTCAAATAAATAGAAAATGTATTATCTAAATTAAAGCAGCTTTTTTTTTTTATTTAGTCAGTAGTTTGTTGGGTAAAGAAAAAAATTGAAGTGGAATTAATGGTACTGGAGTGTTTATACATCCGTGTATTTATATATTCTCTGCTTGTTTGTACATTTATATAATTCAGATCAGTAAATTGAACACATATTACAATGTGTTAAGAACTCTAAGCACCTACTAGCTTTTCATATTTTTCAATAGTTTGTATAGAAAAAGGAAAGGTAAAAATGTACATCTCACTCTGCTTTTACTATTTCTAAAAAAAATAAAATAAACAGTTTCCTCTTTTAAGCCCTATATTTTTGTTTATCCTAAAGCATTTGCTGGAAGTGAAATTTGAAATGTGGGTAAACTTTCAAACAGAACTGCATTTCTGCTCCAGTAGAAATGCTTCTTCGCGTGTATCTCAGTGGCTTTGTGTCACAACGTGCTATTTTGCACGTCAAGACGATCTTCTCTTCTTACCGTGCGTTTCAAAGGGTGGCAGAACATAGGATGAAATTTTAGTGTCAGGCACATCAATTACAAACCAATGGAGCGACTTCATTTTTCATCAGTGATGGAGAAAGAGAGTCGGGGGAATGATGAGTCTATTTTTACCGTAAAGTAGCAGCATTCAGGAGAGGATGTCTTCACTCAGAAATCAGTCAGACCCTCGAGTACAGACCAGTGCAGGCTTTAATAATTCATTCTGCAACCTGTGCTTCCCTGCGTCTTCACTTATTTAGAGGTCTGTTTACCTCTTGGTTTGCACGTACAACTGTCCCTTCAGTCTGTGCATAACCAGTGGAGAATAGGCCCCTTTCCTTGAATAATGTAAGCATCTCAGCTTCTTGCACCCTTCAACCTTGCACTGGGATCTCACTGGCCACATACTTCTTCGTAAAGCTCCTCTTCCATCTGAACTGTAGGCCCAGACCCCGGTGTGGTGACCAGAAGCATGCGGTTCTGTGACATCAGACTTTAGAAGCCCCATGATATACAGCCTGGTTTGCAGATTCTCCAAGCAGTTTCCCTAGGAGGTGATGTAGTCCCGCTTGTCTCCTGCGTGATTAACCACAACAACCGCTTGCAGCAGGTGCAGTAACAGGAGCCAGCCCCTGAAAAGAAGGCCAAGCTCGTGGTGAGAGGAGACGCCAGTCTGTTAAGACGGGCTGCCCAGGTGCACCTGGGGTGGCTGCAGAGGGATCCTCGTGTGAAAGTAGGCCTCCTTCCCGGAGCGGGAGTGTGAGTAAGCGGAGCAGCTGGGGAGGGAGCATCTCTCAGCATCTGTTTCCTTCATGATCTGCCAGAAGAGAACACGTCTCGGGACCGAGAGCCTGTCTCTGGAAAGCTTGAGTTTGTAAGAAAAGGTATCATTGCTTCTGCGTAAACCAGGCAGTACCGTGTGGTGAGGGGCACTGGTGCCGAGCGAGGGCCATGTGCCTGTCGTGTCCCTGTGGGCAAGTGATTTACCATCTCTGTGCCTCAGTCTTCTCATCTGTAGACCACGGCGGCTCAGTAATCAGAGCTTCCTGAGGCCCATTTTGCTGATGAGGCCAAAGCTCAAGCTGCAAACGAGGAAAAGTGGAGATTGTGATTCCGTGTGGAGCATGAGGAGGGGCAGTGACACCTGTGCCCCTTGACTACGGTGGTGCCTGGGGCCGTACCTGTCCTTTGTCTCGCAGCACGTGGCTCCTCAGGTTTGCCGACAGAAGTCCTCAATAAAAATCCCCTGCTTTTCCAGACAGATGGGAGACAGAGGTTTCACTCTCGAACTCTGCCCTCATATCTCCTGCGACTCCTTCCTCCATGGCTGGTGCTCACGTTGAATCGGTTACCCAGACCAGACACCTGACTTATTTGAGGCCCCTTTGTGCCACCACCTCCGTCATCCAGCCACCTCCATCATCCGACCACCTCCATCATCGATCAGTGCGCTGCCACCTCCATCATCCGACCACCTCCATCATCGATCAGTGTGCCACCACCTCCATCATCCAGCCACCTCCATCATCTGACCACCTCCATCATCCGACCACCTCCATCATCCGACCACCTCCATCATCGATCTGTGCGCCGCCACCTCCATCATCCAGCCACCTCCATCATCCAATCATTGCGACGCCACCTCCGTCGTCTGATCAGTGTGCCACCACCTCTGTCATCTGACCACCTCCATCATCTGAACAGTGCAATGAACGCCCACATCTATCATCTGATCAGTGTGCCGCCACCTACGTCAGCTGACCACCTCCATCTTCTGTTCAGCTATCCAAGTACCTTTTGTCTTCCTTTTAAGCGTAGCTGATTCCACTCAACTCCATTAGTCATTCCACTGCTAAAAGAATACTTTAGATAGTTAGTCATGCAAAATTCAGGTCAGACGTGACCTCTTACAGGGAAGCATTCTGTGATTCTCCCTCTTTAGTCTGATTCAGGCACCCCATTTCTTTGCTCTCTAAGGCACCTTGCAAATATTCTAGAGCACATTTAGAGTACCCTTCTGTAAACATTAATTTAGGTTCCTCTACTAGATTCAAAACTCCTTTGGGCAGAGATTGGGTCTTATTTGACTTTATATCCCTAATTCTTGGCACAGTGCCTTATAGGACTGTAATGTTTATTGAAGGAACCAGAGAAATGGGTCTTTGTGACTTCGCCTTGCATCATACCTGTGATGTAGAGTTTATTTTCATTGGAAAACAGGTCTCATCTCTTGCATAACTTACAGTTTTAAGCTTTAGAGTATTAGCAGATGGTATTCTGCAGGTTCCTTTGTTAAGGTTAGAGTTTAAACTCTTGGAACAATTTAATTTTGTGTACTAATGAATTGCTTGTCTTCTGCCCTTGCCCCAGTGGCAAGATTTATAAAATCCTTTTCATGTTGTTTTTTAATTTCCTTTCACTTTTTTGTTACCCATTTCTCAGATTCCTGGGACTAAGGGCTATCTGATGAAAGGGTATTATTAGTTAAATCAACTTGAAATGATGAGAAGGCACAAGAAAGTCTACATGGGATAAGCATGTAGAAATAAAATTAGGTATTTGAAGTTAAGGGCCAAGGCAAACCTCCCAGATCTTAACATTAATTAAAACATTTTTCTCCTTAGAACTACGATCGCTGAGGATAGATAAGGTTGTTGCCACGTTGTAGTTTGGGTACTGCCTCTACTACTGATGGAAAATGTGGAGGGTGGGAAGTGGACCTTACTCACTATGATATTGTCAGCATCTGGCACAATAAATGTGAGAGACGATTTTGTAAATGAATGATTGTATTTCCTTTTCAGCTTTTATGAGAAATTATTTGATCAAGGTATTTGGTTGATTAACTTTTTCTGTATGGTGAAGGTAGGTTTTTTTTTTAATTTTTTTTTTAATGTTTATTTATTTTTGGGACAGAGAGAGACAGAGTATGAACGGGGGAGGGGCAGAGAGAGAGGGAGACACAGAATCGGAAACAGGCTCCAGGCTCTGAGCCATCAGCCCAGAGCCCGACGCGGGGCTCGAACTCACGGACGCGAGATCGTGACCTGAGCTGAAGTCGGACGCTTAACCGACTGAGCCACCCAGGCGCCCCGTTAGTTTTTGATTACTATAGAGAAGAGTTGGTTGACTGGCTCAAATTTTTATATATTTATTTAATCAAAATTTTATATATTTAATCAGTGGACTATTCCTACTGGGTGGCTGCTTTGAATCGAGAACAGTGTGGAATGAAAGGGATGAAAAGTTTATGTCCTCAAAGAATTGGACTTTGCCATGGAGAAGAAACTAAAGATCAAGCAGTAATCTTTCTTTTTTTAGAGTAATACTAGACTAATTGCCAGAAATTACTATTATTATTATTTTTATCATTATTAGATGTCTTAGTTACTTTCAGACTCTTCATGAGATGCATGGCTCATTTAGGGTGAAGGAATTTGGGAGGGAAGAAAACAAGGTCATTAAGCTGGTTCAGTATAGTGTTCATTTTGTAGAAACTTCATTTCTTTAATACACTGTCATCGTAAATTAATTATGTAGAAACAATAGAGCAAGAAAGAGCTCCTTCTTTGTTATGGTGTTTCTTGCAAAATTTTTGGCTCTGAGGTTCAGGAAATCTTTCTGCATAACTACTTTGGTAATTATAAAATATGAAGTACTTTCCTGTTATTTTTAAAAGAAAAGAGTGGAGAAGACAGTGGTCTGAGATTGTATTAAAAGAAAGATAACCAGGAGGGCTACTGGCTTCTGCAACAGCACCGATGAAGTTGCATGGCCCTGGAGTGCATACCGTGCACCCTCTTGTGCAGGGGCGAGGCTTTGAAGGCTGAAGCCTTCTGTATAAACAGATTTCCCACTTGCGCAAAGCATGGAGCGGAATGGGGAACCTTGGCTCCTTGATAGCTTACTGTGCCGAAGTCCTTGACTAACTTTCAAGCTGTTGGTGGAGAGGGATTCAGTGGATTGCACACTGAAGGCTTCTGAAGCACCAAGACTGATGATTTCCACTGAGCCCTTCAGCGAGCACAGGCTCGGTGTTATGTGCTCGGGTACAGCGACCAAACCAGGCCAGTGCTCAGCTGTCAGTGAACTTGCTGCATAGTGAAGGCACAGCTTATGGGTGAGAGAATGATCCAAGGTGGGGGAGCAGCGAAAGCACAAACCTCAGTTCTTGTGGACTTTGGGTGTGAGCGGTCACTGGAAACCAAAGCATAGCGGCAGCGCCTGCCGCGGTCACAGCATATATTTATATAGTGTTGGGTATTTGGGAAATGGAGACACCGAGTGCAGAGAATTTTTCTGTCACCCTGGCTGTGAAGGGAGAAAGAAGGTAGCTACAGATGATTGGGATTAGAGGTGGGTTTCTTTAACTTTGTCTCAGGATTGGAAGACTTGGAGCCGGGTTTCAGGCTGAGGGGAACTAGTCACTGGGAGAGAAAGGGACCGAAGATGGGGAGGCAGACGTGGTGGTCGCTGGAGAACCATCCGGAAAGAAGGCAGGAGGGTGAAATGTAGGACTTAGGCCGACGGAAACCCCAGGAGGGGGAAGGTCTGTTCTCAGTAAGGGGAGAAGGTGGAAGATGGGCAACGTGTTGTTCACGGGCTGTGGGTAGAAAGTTGACGGCTGGCTCTGTTCCTCTGTGAAACCAGAAGCAAGACCGTCTGTTCAGGGAGAAGAGCACTCACAGGAGGTTGGGGCTTGAGCGGAGGTGGAGGGTGAGGGAACTTAGGGGACGAATCTGGACCGTGTGATCGGGTTCCCGGGTCATGCGCAGTCACAAGGATAAATTGGGCCTCAGACGTGTAGCGGCACAGGCACGGAGCTCCGTGATTTTCTGCATCAGAGTTTGGTGGCCAGATGTTACACAAATAAAAGTAGCAAACATTTGTCAAGTGCTTACTCTGTGCCAGGCACCTTACGTGTCGTAACTCGCTCAGTCTGCACACCAGCTCTCTGAAGTGAGCCCCCGTTATTACGATCCCCATTTTGCAGAGGGGGCTGGAAGGTTAGCTGTGCCGTTCACTGTTCCAGTTAATAAGCAGCTGGCCGTCCAGAGCCAGCGCTCACTTGTGCTTTGCTGGTTTAGAGCAGAAGTACACAGTGGGCGGCTGTTGAGTTCCGTGGAGTCAGGACACAAATACAAAGAGCAAGGGAGTTGATGATGTTGGTGATAGAAGGTTCCCACCCAGTGGGTGGGAAAGGGAGGTAAACCGGGGCGGGGACAGGGGTCACGGGTTTGGTGTCCTTGGAGAACTGAGTATCAGAGGACTTGAGTGCAAGGGGGTAGTTACATGATAGGAGGAAGGTCACAGTGCCTCTGGAGGGGGTGGGCGAGGTTTTTCATCCAAAATGCATGATTGCGAGTTTACTTTTCCTGAGCTGTCCTATTTTCTTTAAAAACTTCTGGCCTTATTAGGTATTCTTTAGGGTATGGTGTTTGACTGCTCAATCTATACCCCTTTTGTTACCCATAGAAGAAGCACTAAGTAAATACTTAAGATTTTTCAAGTTCCACTAGGTTATTGGACCAGGGACAGAATATAAGGGAGGAGGTGTTGGGGAGGAAAGACTGGAGGCAGGAACACTGCTTCACGTTGTCTGTGGCACACTGGACGGGTGATGAATTTATTAACACTTTTGGGAAACTCACGGGCCAACTTCTTCATCCACCGGTTGTTCACAGGGAGGCCTACTTGAGGCACAGCATGGTGACTTACACGGGTTGGGAGGGCAGATCAGTCTGAAGGATATAGGCCAAGTTATAGAGTAAAGCAGTCACTTCACATGTGAACAGATTTGGCAGCTGCCAGGATCAACAACTCACTCCTGACAATTGAGGAAATAGGAGAAAACTTCGAAACTGGTTTCATTAGTGTTCTCGGTGTGGTTCAGGAAAACATTGCATCCGTAGAGCAAGAATACACAACAGCACACAAGAAAAACCAAAAACAATAGCAAAAATCTGCCCCCCCCCCACACCCACTTTAACAACCTGTTAATTTAAGAAATGCTTTCCTACACAATTGGGAAAAAACACACCTCAGTTGGGAAGGGCCAAGAAGGATACGTTCCTTGATCTTTGTAGAAGATTGGATTTCACATCATCTCAGGCAAGATCGGGGTGACTTGGGATTGAGACAGACCGTTTTCTTGATGTCCTGTAGTTCTCATTGGGAGGAGAAATATGGGCTGTGGTATACACAGAGTCCGGAACTTCTTGGTCTCAGGATCTTTTTATACTCTTCAGAATTATTGAGGATCCAAAGATACATTTTTAAAGGGGTATCTATCAATTTTTACCATGTTAGAAATGAAAACTGAGAAACTTGAAGTAATTGATTTAAAGTAATAAATGCATTAACCTTTAATAGTAAGTATTTGGATGAAAAATAACCGTTTTCAAAAACAGTAACAAATTAGTGAGAAAAACTGGCATTGTTTTTCTTTAAAAAAAAATTTTTTTTTAAACATTTATTTATTTTTGGGGCAGAGAGAGACAGAGCATGAACGGGGGAGGGGCAGAGAGAGAGGGAGACACAGAATCGGAAGCAGGCTTCAGGCTCTGAGCCATCAGCCTAGAGCCTGACGCAGGGCTCGAACTCACGGACCGCGAGATCGTGACCTGAGCCGAAGTCGGATGCTCAACCAACTGAGCCACCCAGGCGCCCCGTAAACTGGCATTGTTTTACAAATCTCTTTAATGCATGGCTTAATAGATGACAACTTACTTCTTCTCTGCTTGCTCATCCAGTCTCTTGTGATACCATGTAATGTGTCGCCTCTGCAAAACTCTGTCCACTCATGAGATGATGAGAGTGAAAAGGGCAGATAATATTTTTGCACTACTACAAAAATAATTTTGACTTCTCATGTCCTCTGAAAGGGTCTTTGAGAGCTCCTGGTTTACACACTGATGTTTTCCAAATAAATCAGCAAAAACATCTGATGTGAACTCCAGGGTAATTTATGTCTTTGGTGATACGCGCAAAGAATATAGCCTGATCCAAAATTGAGGGCACCAGGTGGCTCAGTTGGTGAAGCGTCCGACTTCAGCTCTGGTCACGATCTCACGGTTCCTGAGTTTAAGCCCCACGTTGGGCTCTGGCTGACAGCCCAGAGCCTGGAACCTGCTTCTGATTCTGTGTCTCTCTCTCCCTCCCCTGCTTGTGTTCTGTCTTCCTGTCTCTCAAAAATAAATAAACATTAAAATTAAAAAAAAATTGAATCTGCTTTCCTTCAAAAGCCATTATTGAGGGAAGTATATTTGATCAAATAAAATGGTTAATCTTTTCTTCAGAATGAGATTGCAAACATGAAATGAGAGCCTTACTCATTGCCTAAAACATAGTAAGTGCACAGAAAATATTGATTCCCTTCCCCTTCCCTCTTATAAGCATCTACTCTGAGGTGACGTTAGTCTAAAGGCACAGAATTCTTGCAGCTACAGTCATTTAGGTTACACTCGTTTAGGATGAAAACAGTAACAAGATGGTTCTTGTCATGCCCTGTCTTCCCACATCTGATTGTTATTTCCTCCAGGTGGGTTGTGGCCGGCCCGTGGAGTATACAACCATTGCCTCCGGTATGTTCACAGACCTCCCTTCTTCCCACTTCTCCAGCATCGTCACTCCTGTTCTCCGGGTATAAGGTCCGAGGCTGCCTTTTCTCTTTCCAGGCTGTGGGCTACCTGCTGGGAGCTTCTGTCTCTTGTCCAGGCTCACTGTCTTGCCTCCTGCTCCAGCATCCCATAGGCTCATCCTTCACCTCCGGCGAGTCGTAGGCTCCACAGGATGTAGTGCTGCCTTGTGCTCCCAGAAACTGTGATTTTAGTATCGTTCCCCCACTTATCATTTTTTCCCCCAACCCTACCCAAGGATGCCAACCTGAGACCTGGGGGTCGGGGTGGCCTGCTGGAAACTTACCTCTTCTCTTTATTCCTGCTTTGTCCCTTGACAAGCATCTGCTTCTTCCCTCAGGATGACTATTTCCTCCAGAAGGTTCTCTGTTCCTCCCACATAAAAATCGTTGGAGGGCAGGTCTCCTGGAATACCAAACTTTCCTAAATGTGTCTTACTGTCTGGGTATACACAATGCAGGCGCTTAAAATACCTCTATGTAGTGACAAAATACCTTCAGGGTTGAAATTAACCATAAAGAAAATTTTTCTCTCTCTCTCTCTTTTTTTTTAAGTTTATTTATATATTTTGAGGTGGGGTGGGGGGGGGCTGGGGAGGGGAGAATCCCAATTAGGTTCCACACTAGCAGTGTGGAGCTCGAACCCACAAACTGTGAGATCATAACCTGAGCCGAAATCAAGAGTCAGATGCTCAACAGACTGAGTCACTCAGGTGCACCAAAGAAAATTTTTCTTAACTAACCAAGTGTTTATCTAATTAAGTGGTGTTTGCACCCAGCTGCTGGTGGGATGGGGATTATGGGGGAAAGATGAAGAAATAATTATTGAGTGTCTACTCAGTGCTAGGCTCTAGGCTGGGTTCCTTTCAAGTCATACTTTTCATTCTTTGAGTAGCCTTTCGAGGCAGGTTTATTATCTGCATTTCACAAGTGGGAAAACTGAATGTCAGAAATTAAAGGTACTTATTCACTGCACTATATTTAAGAAGTAACAGAGGGGTGCTTGGTGACAGTGAGGAGCCTGCTTGGGATTCTCTCTCTTCCTCTCTCTTTGCCCCTCCCCTGCTCGCTCATGTGTGCGCGCTCTCTCTCAAAAATAAATTAAAAAAAAAACAAAAAAAGAAGAAGTAACAGAGCCAGGATTTTAAACTGCTTGGGCTTAAATCCTGTACTTTTTCTGCTATATTACCAAGACTGACTACCTAATAGAAATTATATCCTGTAGGAGGAGGACATAATGACATATAAGAAGTGGGAGGTTAAAGGACTTTTTCCCCTCAAATAATAACGAGACTTCTGTAGAGTATCATTTCAACCTGGAGCCATGCTTCTAAATGAGCCTGATTCTTCTAGTACCTTCAGGATGGTAAACTGGAGGCATTACTTTCAAAATCTTCATTGTGGGGCAGAGCTCTAGACAGGGAAATAGCCATTGGGGCATAACCATGGTAACATGGACAGTATTCTTTTGGTTCTGTCTCCCTGTGGTCTCTTCCCTGTGTCACCACCTCTGCTGCCTTTGTTGGTTGGGTCAGGCTTTCTTTTTTCTTAGACAAGCTACTCGGTTTGGCCCTCCATTGCTGCAGAGGAAAAATCCTTGGTTGGGGTCTTACTTTGTCCACATGGGTTACTCTTATGCTTTATGCAGACAGAAACATTAGTATGTCTAGAGTTATCAATATAGTAATAAATCATGTTAACCGGTAGATGTAAAACTAGACCTCCATAGAGGATAGGGATGCTTTCTTTCCCTTATTCCTATGAAAACTCAGAACAACAGCATTAACAGACTACAGACAGTAAGATAATAACGGGAGAGTCTAGAAAATGATAAATCAGGTAGTTGACCCCTGATTACAAAAGGCTTAATTACCAATTCATTCATTCATGTAATATTTATATTAATTTTGAAATTTATGCTCTATTCTTCTGTGACAAATTTGGGGTATAAAAGATTTTACATGATTAATGTTCTGTATTCTAGACTAGAGTTTTAGTGAGATTTTGGGGGTTGTTGAACATGGCATCATCATTTGTTGATAGCTGGGACAAGATTTTGGAGTAATTTGGAATAAGTGGTTTTTTCTTTTTTTCTTTTTTTTTTCAACGTTTATTTATTTTTTGGGACAGAGAGAGACAAAGCATGAACAGGGGAGGGGCAGAGAGAGAGGGAGACACAGAATCGGAAACAGGCTCCAGGCT
The DNA here is from genome assembly GCF_022837055.1 of Prionailurus viverrinus. Taxonomy (NCBI): domain Eukaryota; kingdom Metazoa; phylum Chordata; class Mammalia; order Carnivora; family Felidae; genus Prionailurus; species Prionailurus viverrinus. The sequence goes on from NC_062577.1 coordinate 1,580,174, forward strand.
CTGAGCCATCAGCCCAGAGCCTGACACGGGGCTCAAACTCACGGACCGCGAGATCGTGACCTGAGCTGAAGTCGGACGCTTAACCGACTGCACCACCCAGGCGCCCCCGGAATAAGTGGTTTTAATCACAAATCTGTAGGAAGAGAGGAATTGAACTCTTCCTCCAACTTTAATTGTAACCACTGCTATGCTTGCTTGCTTGCTTTCTCTCTTCTTTATTTTCTTTTTCTTTCTTTCTGTCTTTCTTTCTTTCTTTCTTTCTTTCTTTCTTTCTTTCTTTCTGTGAGAGAAAGAGCATGAGCTGGGGAGGGGGAGGCGGGGGACAGAAGGTCTGAAGCTGGCTTTGTGCTGATCGCAGTGAGCCCGATGTTGGGGCTCAAACTCATGAACTGCAACATCATGACCTGAGTGGAAACTGGACATTCAGCTGACTGAGCCACCTAGGCACCCTACTACTGCTGTGCTCTTGTTGAAATCAAAGTTGAACCTGACATCGGCAGCTTATTTTTGTTGTTGAAATAATGTGTTCAGCGTGAGTGAGCCATAGTAAGAAACACAAAATGAGTGAATGAGTGAAATGCAATTAACTTCGCTTCCCCATGGTAGTTTTTTGCTGCCACAGTTACAGGAATACGAATATCTAAGCCTAATGTGTCAAGGTGGTGGCAGAATGGTGAGAATGTAATAGCTAAGAAATGTGATCTATTTTGAGAAAGAAAGAAATGTTATTATGGGTGTTCTGTATGTTATGTTTTCTTTGGGTAATGTTTTTTCTTTGCATTCAAATTATATGGGGAAGAACAGATAATGATGTTTTCTTCTGAAGAAGAGTTGAAAGATTTAAACATTTGTGTAGCAAATGTAGGTTCATGCCAAAGTTGCTATTGTATTTTCTTCTCTAGAATCAACCCCGGTGAGATGCGTCAGAAATGAAATTTCTTTTTCTATAGCTGCAGATGAAAAATAACAGGTTAACTGGGCTTCCTTATACACAGAAGTAAATGATTCAGAATTTTAAAAACTGTGTTGGGGCACCTGGCTGGCTCAGTCAGTAGAGCATGTGACTCTTGATCTTGGGGTTGTGAGTTTGAGCCCCACGTTGGGCAGAGAATGTCCTTTTCAAAGTTTTTTTTATCATTCACTTATTCATTCATTCACTCATTCATTCATTTTGAGAGGGGCAGAGAAGGCGGGAAAGAGAGAATCCCAAGCAAGCTCTGCACTATCAATGCACAGCCTGACATGGGGCTTGAACTCTCAAATGGTGAGATCATGACCTGAGCTGTGATCAGGAATTGGACACTTAACCAACTGAGCCACCCAGGTGCCCCGGGGCATAGAGTGAACTTAAAAAAAATGTGTAGAATCATGAATTTCTTTAGGATGTGGGTTAAATGGTAGAGAAATCTTCAGGTTAAATTTTAGGCAGAAAGACATCTTTGTATATCACCAAACTTCATGTCTTATATGTGGTACTTTCAAAAGATGGTCTTTAGAATATTGGTCTCTATCTGAAAGGCACTCAAGATTTGAAGTTAATTTTAATATTCTACTTGGCACATTTTGGATTTTGTCTGATACAGCAGAAAATTCCTAAACAGAATAATTTTTTAAACATGATTATATTGGATTAGGGCAGTGAACACATTGTTCATCTCAATAATGCTTCCAGCTTTTGAATTCATTAAAATAAAAAAAGCTTTTCTTTATCTGCCTCATTATTTTTAATGCAGTGCTGTCACAGAACAGACTTAATCCCTTTGTTGGTGAAGATAGTTAAAATTTCCCTTCTGAAAGGAAAAAAAATCACTTCTGGTTAATCTGATAACCTCATCTTAAGGTCTTTTGAAATATCTTAGTGAAAGCAAAACCACAAGTAAAATTGGGTACCGGTCGCAGTGAAGGGAGAGACCAGGCAAGGGGTGGTGTTGGATGGAGTAGAGGCTTCGTATGTTGACGGACTCCTGAATTCAGAATCTAGTCCTGCTCTTCATTAGATCTGTGGTTTGGGCAAGAAGTCGCTTAACCTCTGAGTCCGATTCTTCATACAGAAAATAAGGGCTGGAATTCAGATCTCCTGGGTTCATTTTAGTGCTGAGTGTTTTTATCATTTAATCAGAATGAAGCAGGAGCTCCTTTTAAATCAGGCACTGCTTATTTTCCATACCCCTTTTAACCCGACACCCTTGACCGACTGGCTAGTGCCTCATTTCTCCAATTCTCTTTACAGAAGCTTTTTTTTTTTTAATTTTTTAATGTTTATTTGTTTTTTAGAGAGACAGAGGGACAGCGCAAGCAGGGGAGGGGCAGAGAGAGAGACACACACACAGAATCCGAAGCAGGCTCCAGGCTCCGAGCTGTCAGCACAGAGCCCGACGCTGAGTTCGAACTCACAGTCTGTGAGATCATGACCTGAGCTGAAGTTGGAGTCTTAATGGACTGAGCCACCCAGTCCCCTTTACAGAAGCTTCTGAAAGGAAGTGTCTCTCTCCTTGGTTTTACTTCTTGGCTCCTCCCATTTTTTTTCATGACCCCTTGGTCCCCAGCACTGTACTCAGACTCCCTGCCAAGGTACCGCATTGCTAAACCCAGTGCATTTGTCCTAGGACTCTCCCTGAGGTGTCAGGTTCCCTTGCTCCCCACCCGAGAGCCCCAGACCAGTCCTTCACATGCCCTTGGGTGGTCAGGTGGTGCAGGAACTGTGCCCCAGTGTCATTCATGTGGCAGGCTTGTGACAGATGCATTGTTACCTTGTTACACAGGTGAAGGGCTGATCCCAGCAGGTTGTTGGTGGGGGCAGGGAGGGTGGCTAGGAATGAGAATTGTGCTTTAATTTCAGATGTCACCAAGTAACCTTTTCTTTGAGATGGTGCCCAGCACTGTGCTTGTTGACTGGCAGGTGCTCTCTACCTGTAAGATTTTTCTTCTCTTCTTCCCCTTCCGTCTTTCCTCCACCCTTCAGTCTTGGTCTCTAAAGCATTGTGTGGAATTATAGCCACAGAGCACGTCCTCGTTCACATTGCTTTCAGCATGTAATAAAGTCATATTCTTCACCAGGCTCTTTTCCAGCTCTCCTGTCTCACACTAAATGAGGGCCGCTCCTGGGGTGTACCTGCGGCTCATGCCACGAACCCTCTGAGGTATGGCCTTTCTCTAGCAATAAATCATCGGAGCTGCTGCTGTTCCTGAAGGTGAGCCTTTCCCAGGCCTGGGAAATTAAGACAGCCAGATCCCTTCCTTTCCCTTAGGGTTTGCCGAGGCAGTTTGTTTACAGTGAAGAATGTGCCATGTATCTCCCACTTTAACCTGATCGGGGAACATATGGATGCGGCTGGAAGCAAAATGAGATATTGTAAATACATTGGGTGCTTCTTGCCAGGAAGGCACAGGAAGAATCTCATTATTCTTGAACAGATTGTCTTCTGTCAAGCACTGTCATCCCCCTGTGCAAATTAACAAGTAACGGCCCGAGTCTCACTCCAGAAACCACACAGGGCCACCGGTGGGTCTTTGTCAGTTTGCTTCAGCGATTCGGTGGACAACGCCGTTAGCCTTCCCTGGATTAGGAGCGGTTTGGGGAATGCTGGAAATGTCAAGCCCCTGCTTTCTCTTTCCTCTGCCATCCGCCTCTCCCCTCTCTTGGAATGCGTTTTCTGCCCTGCTAATTACAGGTCAGTTCTATGTACCTGGCTCTGGACAGCACTGCGTATAGGCTCCATTGTTTAGGTTCCTCCCCTGTTTATCTCCAATCTGTTCTCTCTGCTTCCTTTCCAGTCCTGCTTATTTTGTCCTCCTCAAAGCCCACCTGCAGGAAGGGTCTCCTGTCCGTCATTCATGCCTTACTGCTCCTCAGATCCACGTGCGGTCAGTCCGAAGAAAACCGTTTGCTTTTAAAGTCTCCTCTTTGGTTGTGGAAGGAGTTTTGCCCCTCGTTTAAAAAGGTTGGCACTTGGTGGGAAGACAAAGGTTCGTTTGCACAGGGGGCTCTTTCTTGGACCCGTGATGTCACCCTGCGTGTGCCTGCCCTGCTGAATTCAGTCCAGAAGCATTTTCCGTCTTTTTGGTGTTCAAATCCTTGACACCCAAATGTCCTGAGCTGCTGGATGTCTCTGGAAATTTTGATTTTAGGGAAAGGTCGAGTGTGAGGTAATGTCTCTCAGCAGTTTTATTACCTGTATTCTTGTCTTCTAACATGTTCTGTTTATTCATGTCCCTGTTCCTCCCACATGGTACCCCCTTGGCCCTGGGTATTTTTCCTGTCAGATCACATGCCATCAGGTGGCACACCATCTTGTACTGTCCTTTCTCTTATCTGTTTCTTCCAGACACAGAGGTTCCCTGAGGCCAGGGGTACCCTCGACCCTGTTGGTTATTATATCTTCCACAGCTAGCACTTTGATTAGGACATTGCAAATACTCAAGTATTTATTAGTAAATAATGATGGACGTACTTCTTGGAATTTACCCAAAGGAGCTGAAAATTGATGTTTTCAAAAATCTGCACATGGATATTTATAAGCAGCTTTATTCATAATTGCCAAATCGTGAAGGAATCAATATGCTTTCTCTAATTGAATGGATAAGACACTGGGGTGCATCCTATAATGAAATATTATTCAGCATTAAAAATAAAGGACCTATCAAGCCAAGAAAAGACTCGAAAGAGCCATAGATACATATTACGAAGTTCACTTAATAATAAGGAGCAAACGGGGCGCCTGGGTGGCTCAGTCGGTTAAGCGTCCGACTTCAGCTGAGGTCACGATCTCGTAGTCCGCGAGTTCGAGCCCCGCGTCGGGCTCTGAGCTGGTGGCTCAGAGCCTGGAGCCTGCTTCCAATTCTGTGTCTCCCTCTCTCTCTGCCCCTCCCCCGTTCATGCTGTCTCTCTCTGTCTCAAAAATAAATAAACGTTAAAAAAAAATTTAAAAAAAATAATAAGGAGCAAATCTGAAAAGGCTGAGTCCTGCATGATTCCAACTCTATGACATTCTGGAAAAGGCAAAACTCTGAAGGCAGTAAACGTTATCAGTGGCTGCCAGAGGCTGGAGGACATTGGGGAAGGATGAAAAGGCATAGCATTGAGGACTTTTAGGACAGCGGACACACTCTGTGTGACACTGTAATGATGGGTATGTGTAAGTATACATTTTCCCAAACTCAGAACGTACAACACCAAGAGTGCACTATAAACTGTGGATTTGGGTAATGATGTGCCTGTGCTGGTTCATCCGTTGTACCAAAGGAACTGTTCTGGGGGGGGGGTGCTTATTGTGGGAGATGCCATGCCTGTGGGCTAGGGAGTTCTTCTGTTTCCTTATACCATTTTAAAAGTATGTTTTTCTCTTCTATATGTGTTTTTGGAAAATAGTAAACAGAAGTTATTGAGGGGAAAAAAAAAACAAAGATTGAACCTGCTTAAGAGCGGTTCACTAGCATGAGAGTTGAGCATGAGCTTTGAAGTCAGACAGACCTGGGGTAGGATTCCTGCCTCTCCTGGTTGGCAGCAGCAAGCCCCTTTGACCGAAGCCTCAGTTCCTTCTGCAGAAGAAATGATCTTGTCTTGTCACCGATTAGTGATAGCAGCCATCACACTGGCTGCTTACTAGTGCCAGGCCTTGTGCTAAGAAATATACATGGAGTTGTGTCATTTAATCCTCATCTTGCCTGTGAGGTGAGTACTGTTATTATCACCTGCTTTTTTGGATGAGAAAGTCAAGGCTCCCAGGAGGCTAAGCTGCTTACTCAAGGTGACACAGCTAAGAGGTGAGCGAGCTTGAAGTGAACACCAGTCATCCAACTCCAGAGCCTGTGTGTGTGTTAGTTTGTGGGTTCCTTGAAGGTAGGAATGTTGGGAGAGAATATAGTACTTATGTGATAACCACACTTTGATGGTCCAAACAAATGAAGGGCATAAAGTGCACTTTAAACGTTTTCTTTGATCCAGTGAAACTGAGATGCCTACGGTGCCTTTAATTGTCCAAGCACTTGCCTGAAATTATTTAATTTGATCCTGACAACTCAGTGAGTATTATTAGCCAAAATTAATGTGTAATCATTAGGAGAATAAAAGTTGCTATTTATTGAGCAGCTAAGCACTTTATATACTTTGTAACTAATTTTCAAGACACCCTTGCTAGTTAGGTGTTAATATCATGCTTTCATTGTACAAACAAGAACTGCTAGCTCAGAAAAGGTAATGAACTTGGTCAAGGTCACATTGTAGGTACAGTGGCGGAGCTCGGATGGAAGCTCAGATCTGATTCTCAAGCCCGTGTTCATTCCAGTGTGCACACTGATAATTAGCACTGCAGCCGGAGAGCCCAGGCTGCTGGCGCTTTCTCAGTGAAACCGCCATAATATCGGTATCCTCTAAAGCCGAAAGAACCAGCTGCCTAGGGTAACTCCACTTTGACTAGTCTAGTTCCTATAAAGTTGTGCATGGATGGAGATTGACTTGTGAATTGAGAATGGAGTCATAGTTTAAATAATTATTTTATTGCTATTTCTGTTTAGGAAAGTCTAATCCCAAGGAGCTTAACATTGTAAGGAAGGAATAAGCCTTCCTCAAAGTTATTTTACAATTTTCAGTTCCACGGGCCTTTGTTTCCGAATAGAGGAGACTTGTACAGTTTTCAGGAGTCCTACTTCCTCACACAGCACCACACACGCATGCTTTCCCAATTCCTGTTTCCAGAATAATAACTGGGTTTTAGAGACTACAAACTATTTTCAGGAAGATTCAGTATATATTTTTATCTTAAGACTCTGAGAATGACATGTGGTTGTAAGTACATTTCCCATCGTGTTTTTTAAAAATGTTTATTTATTTTTGAGGGGGGGAGGGGCAGAGACAGGAGGGGGTGGAGAGAGAGAATCCCCAGCAGGCTCAGAGCCCGATGCAGGGCTCAGTCTCACGAACCATGAGATCGTGACTTGAGCTGTGAAATCAAGAGTTGGATGCTTAACCGAATGAGCCCCTCAGGTGCCCCCCCCATCATGTTTTTAAGAAGCAGTTATTCCCCTTTAATTATGTTTGATATGTTAGTGAAAGACTGTCTCCTGCGGTGCTTTCCATGGCACTCACAGACAGAGCCTCATCTCTGAATCACTCGATGTCAGTAAGTGATGCTTACGTGAAGCAGAGGCCAAGTTGACTTTTTGGCAGTTTTGTGCTACCTAGGGCCCCTGCTTCATGATTTCAGAATTAGCTGTGTATGTAGACAGCGGGCTACATTCTGTGTCCCTGGTCGTTAGTGAAGTGGGAACATAGTGACTAAGTCTAAATGTTTTGTATCTTCATGAGATTTCCAAAGGTCTTATTTATGAAGGTTATTAGTTATGCAGAGCCTGCCTTTATGGATGGTTCGATGCGATGGTTCCAATTAAAAGCAAGTGGATAGATTGCCAGCCAGTGTCAGCTAATTAAATCATGATATTCTCCTGCCATTAACAATGACTGACTTGAGAAAAGAAAAAGATAAAAGCAGATTCTCGAAATTTGTTGATAGAGAGGGCATATTACTCTGTCCATTCTTATATAATTAGAAGAATAAAACAGCTTCCCATTATGTATTTGAAATAGGGAAGTCTGTTATTACCTTATTCTTGGGTATAATTAATCAATTTCAGCTGTAGTATTTTAGATGTTACGGTGAAATGGAGTTTCATTAAAAACTGTCGTTTAATAATAATGGGTCAGTCAAACTGACACTATTGCAAACATAAAAATGAGCTTCAACTACCAAAAATACATTGCTTCCTCTTCAGTATTACTTAGAGAAGAAATTGAATTGAGAGGTGCTCGGTTAGAATTTCAAATCTGGTTGCATCTCGGGATTTTGCTGCATCTGAGGGGAAACGGTGTAGTCCCCAGGACCGCCCTCGGAAGCACCCAGGATACAGCAGTAGCAGCCTCCCAAGTCCTCAGTAATACTCTGGGGGGGGGGTTGTATCCCCACTTGTCAGCTCTGCCGAGAGCCTGTCGATCAGGCAGGGAGAACCTTGCTGGGTTGCAGTAAGTAGCTTATAAGTACAGTCAGGCGGTGGAAAAGAAAATCTGCAGCTTTTTTTCCTGCTGAAGTTATAAATCTTTCTAGGAGCTTCTAGAAGCAGTTTGTTAACCATGCTGCCACTCTTTGAGGAAGAAAATGCCTGACTGGAAAGTGTAAACGCTTTGGGAAAGTTCCCTTTTCTGCATTAAATCGCATTTCCAATATCTTCATCCAGTGCCCTTCTGCGGAGTTGAAGAGCTGGGCGTTCCTCCAGACATGTAGATAAATGATGTTTACTGACTTATCAGCTGGGGGATGAGGGGAGGGTGGGCCCAGGGCAAATTGGAGAGGTAGAGTGGCCAGGGGAGTTCTTATGGAAATATGCAACATTTTGGGAATATTTAGACTTTACTAATTTGACCTATATGACGATTCATATATGACTGTGTTGGCTTTTTTTCTTCCCCGAAAATATAAAGGGAATCTTACTTGGAGTGTCATTATATAACCAAGACTGAGAGTAGACCATTTAAACATGCTTAGGAAGGCAACTATTTTTAAGCCTTTTATGAGGATATATTTCATGCAATAATATGTGACTTAGAAACGGTCCCTATTGTTTAAGTAGGTCCCAAGTCCCTCTACACTGTCAGTCTGGTTAAGGGTGTGTGTGTGTGTGTGTGTGTGTGTGTGTGTGTGTGTGTGTGTGTATTAAATGTACCACAGTTATATTTCCTTTAAAAAGCACACTACAGTCCAGGCTGACTTCTTGCCCTGCTAACACATGGTAGCAAGACTTTCTTGGACTTTGTGAGGGCAGTGGTTTCTTCTCAAAGGTTTCCGCTGGGTCTCCCTCAACTACCAGAGGCTGGGTGCAAACAGTGTGACTTGTACAGAACATCCTGTCCTTGTGTTTGTCTCCATGAGAAGCTCCCAGAGGTTGGAACTGCAGTCTCTGAACCCCGTCCTTGGTCTTTGCTTTCAGTTCTCTCTGATGTTCTGACCAGTTTGCGTTTGTAGATGTTCAGGAAAGAACAGTATACTTACAAGACTGTCTTCTGAGAACAGGCTTCTCCTGCTTGCCCACTAAGACCTGGGCCTGCCAGCACTGATGGAAGGTGGAGTAAAATCAGTTTTAGTATTAAGAGAGCGAGCCCTGTCCTTCTGGGACTTAAGGCAAGAAGGAAGAAGAATACCGTTGCGCTTAGATTTCACGGTAGCAGTGTCTGGTCATTGGCGACTACTGACTTTAAGCATTTCTTTCTTGCTTAAAGGTAAATTCATAATGAGAGAGTAATTTAAAAAGAAAACTTTGAAAAAGAGAAAAAAAACAGACATAAGTGTAATTTTTCTTCTTTACAAGAAACTTGAGTTTGTTCCCAAATAAGTCCTCTACTGCGTCCCTCTGAGTGGTGCCTCTACGGGATGCACAGCTCAGTAACCAGGATTTAAACAGGAACTGGTAGGGTATTCTTTGCCTTTGAATCCAGGAGATAAAACTACTAATCATAAATGTAGATTTTCAGTGTTCTTACATTGGTTCAGAAATTCCGGATGGTTTAGTAAATTTAGTAAATTTTAGTAAATTTTAGTAAATTTAAATGAGCATGTATTTATATTGGCATGTTAATCGTTCGCTTTGTAAATTCTGAGGACATTCAGGAAGGCAGTGTAGAGGACTCATCACAGTTCCTGGCTTGCTGGACGTGTTTGATAAGCATAAGCCATTGTGCTGCTCTTAGCCACCACAACTGTGAAGGAGGACTGAGGACAGACAGCGACAACGAGGAAGTACAGAAATGTCCCACCTGCTCAGCTTCTCTCCTATAGACAGCAGGCTTTCTGGATGCTTAATGGAGGGCCATTATAAAACCATGAAAAACCATGTGTTTATGTGGTATATCACATTCCCCCCTCCAGTCAAGGTATGCATAAGAAATTCAAATTCCTTTGAATATCAACCCAAAGAAGACAAAATTGGAGGAATGATCATTTGTCTTCATTTTAATATAGCTTTTTTTTTTTCTTGTAGCTGTGTCCTGTGACCTTGTCAAACATTTAGTCAAGTGGAATTTAAATCCGGATAGCTCTTTGCAGAGTTCCCAGTGCTGTAGCCTGAACGGGGAAACCACTGAGGACAGTGTGGAATGTGGGAGGAGCACTGATTCCCAAGCCAGACACCCTGGGGTTCAAGTGACTGTTCCCTGGCATATTAGCTACATGTGTGGCCCTGGGAGAATTTAGTTTTTCTCCCAAACAAAGGTTTCAAGATTTCGTTTTCCAGAAAAGTCACCAGCTTCAGGACGAGCCCAGCAGTTGAGTGGATGGGCCACCTGAAGGCTTCTCACGTGGACCCTGGAAGCCCCTCTATACTGTCATAAGTGACACAGGACAGTAACTGTTGGTCTTAAACGTGGCGCTGAATTACCAAGGAAGGGCTCTCCACCCTGTTAAACCAGGCACCATGATGTGCATTTAAAAAGCATTTTCTTCCAAGTGGTTGGAATAAAAAAAAAAAAAAAGATGCTTAAAAGCATAAGCTTTGGTTAACAGGGAAATGACCCTCCGTGGAACATCTGTTCGGTGAAGGTGATGGGCGTGCATGGATTCTGGTCATCACCACTCGGTTCTCTGCTGTGCAGCTGCTCCCAGCACTAGCACGCACTCATAAGGACAACTACCATTTATTGAGCTGCATTGTCTGCTAGACAATGTGTTAAGTCTTTTGCATGAGTTACATTCTTCCTTAGTCTCACAGAACAGTTGGACAAGATGAGTGCCTTTAATAATTTTCCAGATGGGGAAACTGAGGCTAAGAGCAAAGTTTCTTTCCCAGAATGATACATGTCAGAGCAGTGGAGCTGAAGTTGAATCCCCTGCTCCCAGTCTCCAGAGCCCACCCTCTTACCTGTTTACAGGTAATGCTTGCAAGCATTTCAGGAAGAATCCCATATTTGTGCCTCATTGGCCATGGCTGGCATGTCTTCCTACTTTGTATGTACGTGCATTCTTCATTCTTCCGTTTCAAAGAGATGTTGGCTTTAGATATTATTTGTATGTAATTAAAGAATGATTTATCCATTCTTACGTTTATTTGTCTTCTGATCAACCAGTAAGTAATGGAAAGGCTCTCAGGGCTTAACAAGGGGGAGAGGTACTTCACTGAACAATGAATTAAAGCTGACTCTCCCCTGTCTTTATGAGGATTGTCCGTGGCATGTTTAAAAGCCTTGATCAGCCACTCCTTACTTTCTAGCAAGATTCTTGGCTGCTTCACCCCTCAGGGTATGCGGAAAAATTCAAATTCCCTGGAACATCAGCTTGAATAAAACAGAACTGGGGAAATAAACCTATCATGAAGGTCTTCTACAACTCACCATTGTTAACCATTTCAGATTTTCTATGCAACATCAACACCTAACAAGAATTTCGAATTTAAAGACATAGATAGGTAATCAGAAAATCAGAATTTATCATTTTTGTTTAACAAATATGTTTCATAATCAGCCACTCTGATGCAGTTTGCTTGTTTTGCTCTTAATGGACAAGGGGAAATGCTAGAAAGGAGAAATCCAGTGCAGAATACTCGAAATTCCTTTTCTTGAATATGGGGAATCGGCAGTTGAAAAATGAAAGTATGTTTTAAAGCCCCTATAATGCGATCTTGAGAATAATCATTAAAGGTGCAAAAAATATTTAAGAATTTTTAGGTAGGTGGGAGGTAAACTAAGTTCTAATTCTGTTTTTCTGTGTGATCGTAGCAAATCTCCTAGGTACTAAAATACTCATTTTAGCCTCCTGCTTTTATTAAAAGTGCTTCTTAAATACTTTTTGTTCTTTTGGGAAAGATCCTTTATAAACCTGAGGTTAAAAGGTTAATTTTAGGTGTTTGGTCTATGAAAAATTAAATTTTCTGAGGTAGTTAAGTCAGATATTAATATAACACCCAGTCAGTCCTCTGGAACCTGCTGTGAGTTTTGCCATTTTCCGTATTGATCAGAGCCTGCTCCTTCAGCTGATCCTGAATTATTGATGGCAGATCCCCTCAGGGTGAGCAGGCATTGGGAGGGAGGAAGAGGAAGCTGCATCTGCAAAGGCTCAGGCTGGGGCTTGGTGACTGCGGTGCCTATAAAGGCCCCCATCCTGGGTCCTTGTCTGCCCACCCTGCAAGGTCCTTGGTTGCCTAGGGGAGACACAGAAGGGATTATGTGTCCAGCAAACTTGAAAGGCCTGAACGCTTCAGAAAAGAGTTTTCACCTGTACTTGTCTATGGAGAGCAGTTCAAAGAAATTTAGGCATTTAAACTTTTAAAAAAGAAAACCTTTTTTTAAAATAGTTGATAGGAGGGGCATCTGGGTGGCTCAGTCGGTTAAGCGCCTACTTCGGCTCAGGTCACGATCTCGAGGTCCGTGAGTTTGAGCCCCGCATCGGGCTTGTGCCGACTGCTCACAGCCTGGAGCCTGTTTCGGATTCTGTCTCCCTCTCTCTCTTACCCTCCCCCATTCATGCTCTGCCTCTCTCTGTCTCAAAAATAAATAAACGTTAAAAAAATAAATAAATAAAATAGTTGATAGGAAAAGGTGAACTGGCCTAAACATATTCTTTATATTTTTTTAATTTGGGGTTGGTTTCTTTGTTTTTATGTCCCAGAAGCCAAATATCATTAAAACAACTGTGTTCATACCGATGTCCTTTGTAGGTGGAGTGTGACTGTTTTGGTCCTCTGAATGCGTGCTGAGGGGTGAGGGGTGTGAGAGATGAGGGCCATGTACCACATCTGTCCTATTTGTAAATGTAGTCTCTTGGGTCGTATTCATAGAAAGGGGAAAATAAGAGTCGCAATCATTTTTGTTCAGAATGATCTCATTAACTTGAGGAATAGCTTCTTTTTTAACAAAGGTATTTTGCATTTTTAGAAGAATATGGGGAGAAAAAGAAAGCGTGTGTGTGTCGGGGTAGAGAGGCCTATAAATCCAAATGAGATTTCTTCTAAAGTTCAGAGCAGTAATAATCTCAGAGAAATGTGGAAATTTGCTTTTTTAAAAAAAATTTTTAATGTTTATTTTTGAGAGAGAAAACGCGCATGAGCAAAGGAGGGGCAGACACACACGCACACACACACACACACACACACACACACACAGAATCTGAAGCAGGCTCCAGGGCTCAGTCAGTTGAGTGTCTGACTTCGGCTCAGGTCATGATCTTGTGGTTCGTGAGTTCAAGCCCCACATCTGGCTCTGGGCTGACAGCTTGGAGCCTGAAGCCTGCCTCAGAGTCTGTGTCTCCCTCTCTCTCTGCCCCTACCCTGCTCGCATTCTGTCTCTGTCTCTGTCTCTCAAGAATAAATCAACATTAAACAAAAATTAAAAATAAAAAAATGTGCTGTCAAATGCCAAAGAAGAATCCCAAACCCTATGGTAGAGTTATATACAGAATTTAATGGTGGTAAGTTCTTAATTGAAATTAAAACAGAAAAGAAATCAACTGAACCTTACAAGCTGCTGCTTCCATGTGGGGACCTGCAGAGAAATACCTGTGTATCTCTGGACAGTTCCACTCTGTGGCTTGAGAGCAAATCGATTATGATCTAAGGCTGTCGGTGCTAAAGTGGGTGATTAGTCGTGCACCATCTACTTTAACCATCTTTGGGTCTGGCCACTATATTTAAGTTGTTATGATATCCAAAGGGGAGGAAAAACCCTCAAACTTTTGCAATTGAAAAACTAGGTGATACTTTCAAAAACTTAATGAACCTTGAAAATTGCTACTTACCAAGGGAGAATAAAAATGCGACATCAAGTAGGTAGAAAAGAAAATTGTCTTCTTTTATACTTCCTGAGTTTGGAAGTTTATTATTTTTTTGTTGTTGCAGTTGAGTGTGTGTGTGTGTGTGTGTGTGTGTGTTTTCAGTAAATAATCATTTATCTTCTACTGAGACTATGCTGTGTGCAAATCTCCATATATGCACTTTGGGGAGATGTAGAAAAACAGAAATCCATATTAAGATTAAAGTATGTTAATTTCATGGGATGGAGGGAGGGAGTGTGGGGAGTGAGAGCTGATAGGTACGTGGTCTTTTTTTTTTTTTTTAATTTTTTTTTCAACGTTTATTTATTTTTGGGACAGAGAGAGACAGAGCATGAACGGGGGAGGGGCAGAGAGAGAGGGAGACACAGAATCGGAAACAGGCTCCAGGCTCTGAGCCATCAGCCCAGAGCCCGACGCGGGGCTCGAACTCCCGGACCGCGAGACTGTGACCTGGCTGAAGTCGGTCGCTTAACCAACTGCGCCACCCAGGCGCCCCGGTACGTGGTCTTTTTTGATGGGGGTGATGGAGTGTTCTGGAATTAGTGGCAATGTTTGTACTGCTTTGTGAATATACTAAGAACCACTGAATTATATGTTATAAAAGCATAGATGTTTTGGTATGCGAATTATATCTCAGTTCTTAAAAAGATCATTAATTCCAAAATTTTAGTTATTATTTGCATATCTGACATTGGTCGTCTTTTTTTTTTTTATTTTTTTAAATATTTATTTTTGAGAGAGACGTAGAGTATGAGTGGGGAGGCGCAGAGAGAGAGAGAGAGAGAGAGAGAGAGAGAGAGACAGAATCCAAAGCAGGCTCCAGGCTCTGAGCTGTCAGCACAGAACCCAACGTGGGGCTCGAACTCACAGACTGAGAGATCATGACCCGAGCTGAAGTCGGACACTCAACCGACTGAGCCACCCAGGTGCCCCCTGACATTGGTCTTCTGTAGTCAACAGTTGTTTTAGCTTGTGGTTCCTGGATAGCTTGTAGCTTAGCTATAATTTCCTGTGTTCTATAGGAGGCTTCTGTGGCTTACATTTCACCTACTGCTTCTTGGTTAATCTTCCTCAAGCACCTATTTCCTAGTTACAAAGACTTTCAATGAACGCTCACCGCTTTTAGGCAAGTCTATGTGTACAGTTGGTCAGACTGTGTACTGCACAACTGTAAGGTATGCCTTTCTCATCCTGTCCTTTAGGATGGATTCAGACTCATTGCTTGGAACTAGACCTATCTGCATCTTTGTTCCAACCTACCTTTCGTCTACCTCGTTCTTTTACAGGCTCACTCTTCACTTACTTATTTGTGTATTTGTTCACTGGTTCCTCTGTTGGCTCATTCTTCCGTTAACTCATTCATTCAATAAACTGAATTCCTTATCTTAAAATTGCCCACCGGTTGTTATGTTCATTCTATCTGATCTGCAGAGCTCGAGTTCTCTATCCCAGCCTCCTTCCTGTCTCTTCCCTTCAACCCCCGGGTAATTTGAAGACCCTGCTTGCATGCCTCCTTTTCTTTGCCACTTTTGTATTTATGTATTTATGTAGTACCATTGCAGAGCCACTGTGTCCTCTCTTTAAAGTGTCCAAAAATAATGAAGATACTATCTCAAAGCCGGAATGGAGACAACGCGAGATTCATTCTTCTGGACTGTCTCTGGGCTCTGCCCCACGGTGTCTAAAGTGTGTGCCTTTCTTTCAATGTTCAGATTTGAGCATGAGGAACCTATGCTTTTGGAATTGATGATGAACAATGGCTATCAAACTGATATCTGATCCACTTCTCACCTGGATGGCTTGGCTAGTTTTTACGCTATTGCAGGATAGAAACTACATGTAGATCAAGAAGAGCTACATATTCGTAAGACTTGGCCTGAGTCTTAAGCTTCCATATGTGGATGGTAACCGTACCCGGTCTGTTGGGACTGTTGCCCTGGTTGTTTGGGAACATGTGCAGCTCCTCACACGTCTGAGAGGATTTCAGAGCAAGTAGGTGATCAAGAAACCAGGACCTGCGCCTCTGACGTGACTCACCCAAGTGCTGTTCTCAGTGGATACTTGCAGACTTGAAGACCCTCTTCTTTTCCCAATTTTCTTCCCTGTTTGCATGGAACAGAGGATGATTTTGGAAAGCTTTGCACCTAATAACGCGTTTTACAATCTTACAGGCCTTTAAGGCACTTACTTCGAGTGACGAGTAGATGACCCCTAGAAATTTCTTCTGTTTGTATGACCTTATATGCTTCTCTTTTATTTGAAATTTCATTTTGGCTTGGGGGCACCTGCATGGCTCCGTCGGTCGGCCCAGGTCTCAATCTCACATCTCATGAGTTCAGGCCCTGTGTCGGGTTCTGTGTCTCCCTCTCTGCCTGCTCCTCCCCTCTCACGCTCTGTCTCTGTCCCTCTCTCTCAAAAATAGCTAAACGTTAAAAAACCAATTTTTAAATTTCATTTTGGCTTCAACATGCAAAGAATTTCAACTGTATTCCTATTCTGTTTCTGGATCTGTTTCTATATCTCTCTATATATTTGGTGACGATTGCCACATTCATTGTAATTAAGAAGCTTTAGGATGATTGATACTGGAATCACTCTCTCTATATTTCAAGCAAGTTTATGTTCTTTGCCCAATTAGTCCTGTGTTTATTAGCAATGATTTGTTATGAAATGACTTAAGGAATGTGACTTGAAAATGATGGTTCTCTGGAAGATTTTGCCACATGTCCCTAAGATGGCTTGTTTTATTTATGACCCTCCATCATTTTAGAGCACACTAAAGCTATACGGATTAGGATCTCTTTTGACAGTTCAAATTATAGAATTTAATCAGGTCATACAGTATTAATTAATCAAAGCTGTTAGAACTAATATGCCTGATACTAGATACCAAAGAATGAATGGGATGAAGGCCCCACTCTAGATTGCATACAGAGGAGCAGTGTAGATGGACCTTGTTAAACAGGTTCGGATTGAAAAGCCACTGAACCACTGTAGCTCTTCAGCCTATCAAGGCAGAAGATTTGCTTTTTTGAGTTTGTATGAGCATGTTAGAGTTCTAAACCCTAGTAGTTTCTGTGCGCTGAAATACTGATACAGTTTTTTTTTTTTAATTTTTTTTTTCAACGTTTATTTATTTTTGGGACATAGAGAGACAGAGCATGAACGGGGGAGGGGCAGAGAGAGAGAGGGAGACACAGAATCGGAAACAGGCTCCAGGCTCCGAGCCATCAGCCCAGAGCCCGACGCAGGGCTCGAACTCACGGACCGCGAGATCGTGACCTGGCTGAAGTCGGACGCTTAACCGACTGCGCCACCCAGGCGCCCCCTGATACAGTTTTAAGTCAGAGAAGCTCTCTTACCTCTCTAGCTCTTCCTGCCCACTTGAACACTAACCAGGGGACCAGACAGCAGCCCCTCTGGCAGATATGCCCGCTTTTGTGCGTGCGTGCGTGCGTGTGTGTGTGTGTGTGTGTGGTTTGACTGAACATTTTCTAGGGGATATAATCTTTAGATTGGATTAACATGCAAACAAGCATCCTTTGTTATTTGGTGCTTGAATGGAAATTAAAAATGAGTCCATAAAAAGGAGTGGGGAGAAAACAATGTCTGGTAAACCCATTTCAGTTGCAAAGGATGAATGGAAAGCTACAGAGTTACCTAAGCCCTTGAAAAGTTAGACATTATGTCTCCTTTTCAGATTGCTACTTACATAGGTAAATAATATAATGGCCAGTGGGGAAAAAGCCAGTGGTTCTTATCTTTTTGGGCTCATAGATACTTTTGAGAAACTGTTAAAAGCTAAGCACACATACACACCCATACATAATTTGCATGTAATTTCAAAGGGTTAATGGATCCCGAAGCATGTTAGTGGATCTGAGAGGGGCGTATAAATAGTATGTGTTAATTTATCTTATGAAAATTATGTTATTGATGTGTAATTTAAAGTTGGCTTACAAAATTTATAAATTATCTAGATTATGTATAAATTACATAAATGATATAGCTGAGGTGAATACATGTATGTTTATGAAATGTTTTACATGACAATCCCCAATTTAAAATAATAAGAGTGGAGTTTAGGTTGGAATATACCTTTGGAGTTATTACTTCTAAAAGAAAGTATTTTCAACTAAAGGCTATTCCTCTTGAAATGTCAGTCTTATGCCACTTCCAGAAGGAAAGATGGGAAAATAAAAACATTTTTCTTAATGTAATACAGCAAGTGACAAAGTGAGCTGACGTGCTTATGAAGCTAGGTAGGAAATGTGGTTTGTAAAGAAGATTAAAATGTCATTTTCTCTGAAGGTTCGCTACGTCCTTCCGAACAGGGCCATCTTTGCCTGTAAATGGAAATGGGTTCTTTTGGTCCAAATATCATGCATTTGAAAATAGCCGATCGTAAAAATAGTATGTTCTTTTTGAAGTACCATTAGCTTATCGATGGCCGTAGTTTAATTGTAGACTTTAAAATGAAAACTTAAGTTAGGGTATAATTTTAATTATAACAGTAATGGCTACAGCAGCAATTGCTAACTTCACTTGGCTGTAATTAGGATAGTGAAACATTTTCAAGCATTATTTTGATAGCAGTTGATTTTATTGTTCCCTCTCATTCTCTTTGTTTTTTTTTTTAAATATGTTCATGAAAGAGAGAGAAGGTTTTAATTTTTTAAAGAGATTTCCTTGCTTCTCCTGATAAAGCCACAACCCTCCTCATTAGTCACTGCCAATAGTGATGATGTGAACCAAGAATCATGGGTTTAGTTTAGATGAGGTAAGCAGTTGTAACAGGCTTTCCTTTTCATATACATTCTCCAGTAAGAAAAAACTGAAAATCACTGAAAGGACAATGAGATATTATCATCAGATAGCAAGCTTAATAACATTCAGCCTTTGGAAAAGGTTTATTTTGGTTTAAAAAATACTTCTTTTTGGCTTCTCCATTTACTGAGGTATAGAGGTTTGCTGGGAAAACATTCTCATCCTTTTCTGACTTGGTGAGAATCGGACCAACTGTCCTTTTCAAGGGCTCCAAGAGCCTCGGAGTGCAAGGCCCATGATACTCTGCCTTTTCCTCAGTCACGCCATCGGAGTTGATTTAAATGACATGCTTTGGGAAAGTTACCTTTTATGCTTTAAATCAGTTGTTTGAGTTGTTCAAACTGCTGAGAGTTCTTTATATATCCTAGATTCTAGTCCTTTATCAGGTGTATGGTTTGCAAATGGTGTGTGTAGTCCATAATTTGCCTTTTCATCCTCTTAGCTAGTCTTATGCAGACCAGAAGTTTTAGATTTTGATGGAGTCCAGTTCATCAGTATTTTCTTTTTCTGGACAGTGCTTTTCGTGTTGAGCCTGCTAGCTCTTTGCCCAGTCCTGGAGCCAAGGATTTTATCATTATGTCTGGATTCTGTGTTCTGTTTTGTTGTGTGTCTGTCTTCGTACTGCACAGTCTTCATCACTGTTCCTATGTAATGTCTTGAAATCAAGTAGACTGATGCCTCTCCCTTTATTCTTTTTCCACAATTCGCTATTCTGGTTCCTCTTTATTGTCAAATAAATTTTAGAATAATCTTGTGTATATCTGAAACAATTGTTTGCTGGGATTCTGATGGTAATTACATTAAACCTGTATCTATAAATATTTTAATTTTTTAAAATTCAATTTAATTTATTAATGGGGCGCCTGGGTGGCTCAGTCGGTTAAGCGGCCGACTTCGGCTCAGGTCATGATCTCGTGGTTTGTGAGTTTGAGCCCCACGTCGGGCTCTGTGCTGACCGCTCAGAGCCTGGAGCCTGTTTCAGATTCTGTGTCTCCCTCTCTCTGACCCTCCCCTGTTCATGCCCTGTCTCTCCCTGTCTCAAGAATAAATAAAACATTAAAAAAATTTTAATTTATTAAAAAATACTTATTTTTGAGACAGAGAGAGAGAGAAAGAGAGAGATTGTGGGGGATAGGGCAGAGAGAGAGGGAGACAGGATACAAAGCAGGCTCTGCACTGACAGCAGAAAGCCCGATGTGGGGCTCAAACTCACGAACCTTGAGATCATGACCTGAGCCGAAGTTGGACACTTAACTAACTGAGCCACCCAGGTTCCCCTTTAATTTAATTTTTTAATTTTTAATTTTTAGAGAATGTGTGTGTGCGAGTGGGGGAGGGGCAGAGGAGAGAGAGAGAGAAAGAAAGAGAGAGAGAGAGACAAGGGCGTCTGGGTGGCTCAGTGGGTTGGGCATCTGACTTCCGCCTGGGTCACGATCTCACGGTTTGTGAGTTCGAGCCCCACATTGGGCTCTGTGCTGACAGCTCAGAGGCTGGAGCCTGCTTCGGATTCTGTCTCCCTCTCTCTCTGCCCCTCTACTGCTCACACTCTGTCTCTGTCTCTCTCTCTCTCTCTGTCTCTCAAAAATAAACATTAAAAATATAATGAATACATAAAATAAAAAAAGAAACAGAGAAAGAGAAAATCCCAAGCAGGGTCCACGCTCACTGCAGAGCCTAGTGCGGGGCTCCATCCCACAACCCTGGGACCATGATCTGAGCCAAAATCAAGAGTCAGATGCTCAAGTGACTGAGCCACCAAGGCGCCCCCATTAAACTTATGTATTAATTTGGGGAGAGTTTATATTTTTACTATATTGAGTCTTCCAATCCATGAACATGATGTGTTGCTCTATTTATTTAGACCTTCTATGATTTCTTTCATCAGTATTTTGTACTTTTCACCCTACAAGTTCTATTCACATTTTGTCAGATTTATAATGAAGTATTTCATTTTTTGAGCAATTATAAATACTCAATATTAGATTTGGGGTGTCCATGTGTTTTTGTATATATATGTCTGTGTGCACATGCTTAGCCCCCTCCCCTCCCTCCCGCCACAATTTTGGTATGTTTGTCTTGTATCCTGAAAAACCCATGGTGGTGATGACATATGTTAGGTGCAGGTCCTCAAAACCCTGTCTTTGACTCAAAGCTTTGCCTTTTCCCCTTCTTACAGATTGAATGGTTGATTGCATGATTCATTCGTTCTTTGATTCGGCACACTTTCACTGTGAACCCATCATGTACGCAGGTCTTTGTTAGGTACTTCTGGTCATCTGGAGTTAAACAGGGTAGGGTCTTTGATCTCATATAGTCGCAGGAAAAAGGACAGTGCCGAGAACCACCTATAATACTGATCATAATAAAATCAGCATCATTCTGGAGACAAAACCCATGTGTGCTGGACATGCAAAGAAAGGAACAATTGAGTATGAGTATCGAGGATGTCTTCGTGAAAAAAATAGGTTATGTGTGCAGTAAGGTTGACTTTACACGCAGTGGCAGATAAGTGGAGGGACTGGGGGAGCCATGTGAGTGAAGTCCCAGACCCGTAGAGAGGACTTGGTTATTCCTGGTCTTTGGAGCCTGGGTATGTGGAACTTTGTTGTGAGATAAGGGATTGGAAAGGTGAGGCAGGCTTTGTGGGTTTTCTCGAACGTTCTGGTATGTAAATTGCACTTTATTCTGTAGTGAACAGGGAGTAATTTAAAGTTTGTAAGCAGGAGAATATCATGATTATGATGATTTCATAAGATAATTCCGGTAATAGCGTCAGTGATAGATAGGGAAGTCAAGGCACCGGAGGGAAGGAGCCCATCTATCAGGCCATTGCAACAGTTAAGGCAGGAGAAACGAAAATGCAAAGTTGGTCTCCTTCAGAAAGGTCAGAGCCATCTGAAATGCAGTGAGCAGCACATAACTACTGCTTTTAATCCAAGTAGCCTTTTCTTCTTGTGATTGGGAAGAGATCAAAATTCTCTGTTATCCAAGCAGAGTAAAAATTGGATTTCGAAAACAAAAATGCACCGTTTTCACTTAAAGTTTAAAACTTCTTTTCAGGGGCGCCTGGGTGGCGCAGTCGGTTAAGCGTCCGACTTCAGCCAGGTCACGATCTCGCGGTCCGTGAGTTCGAGCCCCGCGTCGGGCTCTGGGCTGATGGCTCAGAGCCTGGAGCCTGTTTCCGATTCTGTGTCTCCCTCTCTCTCTGCCCCTCGCCCGTTCATGCTCTGTCTCTCTCTGTCCCAAAAATAAATAAACGTTGAAAAAAAAAAATCTATAAAAAAAAAAAAACTTCTTTTCAAATAACAAATATAGGTTGTAATTTTTTTTTTGAGTGATATATTTTTGTATTTTAAAAGGGCAGTCACTCTGTAAGAATCAGTACACTTTAGCATCAGTTGGTTTTCGTATGGGATGCAGTCACTGCATTATGTGTTTTGTAATTCTAATTTTTCATGGTTTTTTTTTTTAAGTTTATTTATTTATTTTGAGAGAGAGAGAGAGAGAACAAACAGGAGAAGGGCAGAGAGAGAAGGAGACAGAGAGAATCCCAAGCAGGCTTCTCACTGTCAGTGCAGAGCCCGATGTGGGGCGTGAACTCAGGAAGCATGAGATCATGACCTGAGCCAAAGTCAGACGCGTGACCGGCTGAGCCACCCAGGCACCCCTCAGTTTGGTACAGTACATGTGAATGGTAAGTTCCATTTGAGAAAATTCTTCGGTGTTCGTAACACTGAAGATATAGGGGTCTAGGAAATAGTACATGGAAGAGCCCAGAAGCCTAAGGATTTGGGGATAAATTTTGTCTGTATGTCAAGTATTCAAGCTTTAGTCCTAAACTGTAGCCTCCCCAGGTGATGGACTCCATCCATTGGTAACTTGGATGAATCCTGTGGCGCTAGAAAAACTGAACGGTACCTGCCGCTGAAGAACCTCTACTCTGGAAATGCTCTTGTTGCCAGAGTTGTGGCTCCGCTCATGTTCTCGCTGTCTCTGCCTTTAAATTGGAGTAGCTGTAGCCACAGTGGTATGTTTGACTTATCAGAACCGTACGTTTTAACATACCTGAGACAGTTTGGGGAAGGGCGTGTTAGAGAATTATTTTCTGCTGTGGCTTCATGGTTATTTACATGTCGAGCATTCCCCGTGTGCCCCCCACCAGCGAGGGGAAGAGAGAGAGGGAGACAGGGGCTATGAAGCGGGCTAACAGGTGCTGCGGAATTGTTGTCTCCACTTCTGGTCCTAAAAAATGGAGAAAGAAACGTGTTCAGAAGTTCCTCAATCCTGACAGAGAAGTGACTCGTCTTACATGAACAGATGAGTCCTCTCCTGACAGCCTCTGCACGTAACCTCCACTGAGCCCCTTGGCACCTTTCTCTTTCCTTATGCGCACAAGCGCTTTGTTCAGTTTTGATTAAATGGCAAAATAATAGCTGCAGACCGTCATTGTTCCCTGTGGTCTAGTGTGAATAGTGAGCGTGCAGCAGGAGATGCTGGGGGTTGGAGGGAAACAGCACTGAATGTCAAAAGGTGAGTCCCTCAAAGACAGTTTGACCAAATGAGAAAATATAAAATGTCAATTTGGGATGTCAAGATCAACCGAGCTCTGCTCTGTTCCTCATTTCCATTTTTACTGCATGGTGAATAAATTTTCTTTTGTCTCCGGGAATGTTTAGGTGCAGGTCTTTCTTTGTTTTAAAGGTGTTATGTCAGCAATTACCTACGAAACCTTTCATGACCCCCAAATTGGGGTATTTAGAAATCCCGATAAATTAAGATGCTGTTATTCATGTTGTGTGTTTTGCCGGGGGCCTCGGTGAATGAACATGGGACAGACATTGAGGCCTTTACTAATTCAGAGACCTCTTTCATCTCCTGAGGGGAGAAGGACACTGTCTGAGCTCTACTAACATCCATTTGGTTGATTGTAAGATAGGATTTCAGGTCAGACTACTTGGCCTTGACTTGAATACTGGCTCCACTGGCTGTACCGTATTGAACAACTTTCTCCATTCCTCTAAATTCCAATTCACTTATCTTTTTTTTTTTTAGTAAGGATTAAATAAGATTCCTCTGTGTAAAGCACTTACTGTGTCCAACATATAGAAAGCACTCAGTAAATGGCAGGTGATGTTTTTCATTCCATAGATATGTATTGGATACCAACCATGCTCCAGGCGCTGTTCTTGGACATAAGGTGAACAAAACAGGCAAAAGTTCCTCCCCTCATGGAGCTTATATTCTAGTAACAAGGCAGCAACAACCATAATAAATAAAGTAAATTATGTAGCATGGTAGAAATTGATCAGATCTGTGGGACGAAATTGAGCATCATTGTAGGGGTTAAGGAGTGAAGGATTCTGCAATAGATTGTAGTTTTATTTTTTTGTATGTTTATTTTGAGAGAGAGAGAGAGAGAGAGAAAATGTGCATGTGCGCGTGAGTGGGGGAGGGGCAGAGAGAGAGGGAAACAGGACCTGAAGCAGGCTCTGTGCCAACAGCACAGAGCCTGATGTGGGGCTCGAACTCACAAACTGTGATATCACGACCTGAGCTGAAGTCAGATGTTTAACCAGCTGAGCCACCCAGGTGCCCCTAGATTATAGTTTTAAATAGCGAGTCACCTTAGGTCTCCCTGAAATGACATTTGAGCAACGAGTTGAAGGTATTTGATTATTAATATTATTAATGCTACCAAATAGGGTTTTGCTTTGTGTCTACATTTCTGCCCTTGCCATGTATAGTGCAACTTGGTAATAATAAAAAAATCAATACTTAATACTCATACTAATAAGATGTAACGCTCATTTGGAGTGCTTGGGTGGCTCAGTTGGCTAAGTGTTTGACCTTGGCTCAGGTCATGATCTCTCTGTGAGTTCGAGCCCCACATTGCGCTCTGGGCTGATGGCTCGGAGCCTGGAGCCTGTTTCCGATTCTGTGTCTCCCTTGCTCTCTGACCCTCCCCGCTTGTTCTCTGTCTGTCTCACTTTCTCAAAAAATAAACATTAAAAAAAATGTAACCCTGATCATAGAAATTACAGTACACTGTATATACATCCACTTTACCTACCTCTTCTCCCGACTCGTGTCTCTCCTGTGTCTGTGGCCAATGCAGTGAGTTTACGGATTAGACTAGTTGAAATTAGTTCTTTAAAAACAAAATAAAGCAGAAAATAGAGAACTGCCCTACAGCTCGAGGATTCCCCAACTGTCTTTTGCCAAATGCTTTCCGACAGAGAATCATCGGCCTGCAACAGCAGTGTTTCTGGACATACTTGGGCTCATGTAAGCTGCAGATGTTGACAGAGGAGCTCATGCCTTTTCTGCAGGTGAGAGGCGGCCGGCCTCTGATGCAGACTGGCTGCACCTGAACGAGCAGGAAAGCTACTGTTCACTTCCTGGCGCTGCGCTAATCTGTTAGCATTTCCCTCTGCTGGTTGGGACCAGGCCGAGTTTTCTCTTTCAGTGCTTGCATCACCGTTTGATAGTTTTGCCCTTTGCCTTTCTCTATGGGAATATCAGAATCCACTCTAGCTTTCCTCTGATGTAGCTACCGTCGTAGTTACCAACCCTAGGAGATAGTTTTCCCTCTTTACACCATATTTTAGAATGTCCACCTTTATTTCTGAAAGGAAATCTGTAGATTATATAAATATATACATAATTTTGAACTTAAAAGAATGCTGAAATTGCAATGTAAATAAAAAATAAAGATAACTTTGAACTTATTTGTGTAAATCCTTGCTAATGACTGCTCTAGGAAACGTAATGAAGTAATCGGATGTTTGAACCTACTTACAATAAGGAAGTTTGGGTTAAAGGAAATAAGACAACATTCAACCAAGTATTGGCAAAAGTTCTTTATATTTGAAACTTTGAAATAAAGTCTAAGTAGACACCAGCACACAGGACCACCTTGAATGTAACATCTACATCTACCAGGTGTGTTATATCAGTAACTTAAACACCAGGAGTTGGTGACATGTTTTTCCACAACGGTGAACGAGCCTTGGTATAGTTCCAAACAAAACAAAGTATAATCCTTCTTCCATTTACATTCAAGGAAGTTGTAGTTTGGAAATTCAATATATATTAAAATGTACGGGCAATACTTTGTGTCTATAAGTAAAGAGGAGCTGGGTTCTAAATTTAGATAATTATAAACATGGATTTTTCATCTATGGGAGAGCTTGTTGGGGCATTTGAAAGACTTGCAGGATGCAGAATAATTCTTTATTTCCCAAGACTGTTCTCTCCGGCGTGCCTGGCTCCAGCCTGACCAATGCCGTTGTAATAACTAACAACTCCCAAAATTGCCTTTAAGAACAGTCACACTCCCACTGAGAACTGCTGATCGAAAGCCATCCTGGGGGACCTGTGTCCTCCCTAAGCTGCAGGCCCCCAGTATCAAGTGTCACATGCTTTTCTGGCTGAGCCAGCCCCAGGTACCAGTCCCTACCTTTCAGATCACAGAACTGTTTTTTGTTGTTTTCTTTTCTCTGGTCATCTAAGTTTCAGACCACATACGGGTATTTGTCTATTGTTCGGGGTCCCGTCACCACTTCTTAATGTTTATTTATTTTTGAGAGAGAGGACAGAGCACGAGCAGCGGAGGGGCAGAGAGAGAGGGAGACACAGAATCCGAAGCAGGCTCCAGGCTCTGAGCTGTCAGCACAGAGCCCGACGCGGGGCTTGAACCCAGGAACCATGAGATCATGACCTGAATGGAAGTTGGACGCTCAATTGACTGAGCCACCCAGGCGCCCCTCAGCATTTTTCAGTATTATGCAATTTCTTTAATTACCTTCAGATAATTTTAGACACTGATTCAGTTATGTATCCTTTTTTAAAAAAAACCATACATGTAGTTACGGACTCTCATTGCAGAAAGAAGTTTTGTAAAAGTCACCTTGGCGAACTTCACATTTAACCGATAAGGAAACCGAAACCTGGAGAAGTTGGTGACTTGCCCCAAATCAGTAGCCAGTTTGTAACAGTACTAAGACCAGAATAGAGGTTAAATACCTTAGAAAGGGATTGTTTTTCACTTAAACTGAGTGCTGCTTTCATCATGATAGTAGAGGAATTTATCACTAACTCAACAAATATTTCTTGACTGTTATGCACAAGGTGTGGTATTAAGCAGTGAGGTATATACAAATAAAAATTTTATTCTGAAGAGGATTTTAAGCGGAGAGATTGAAGAATAAAGAAGATGTAACGTATTTATAGACGAACACAGTGACCGAGGACAGTGACAGGGATGGCGATGACCTGATAGGTGTGAGGCACTGATAGGAAGAAAAGCTGATGGTACCAGATGGAGAATTAGCTCCAACCTTTGGTGCTGGAGGTGTATGGCTGTGACAGTTCCTATATAACATCCTACATCTCAGGAGAAAACAAACTGGGAACAATTTGCTAGCCATGCATTTTTAAAGAGTTTTGTTGTTTTTTTTTTTAAAGTCATCTCTGCACCCAACATACGGCTCGAAGTCACGACCCTGAGACCAAGAGTCAGATGCTCCACTGACTGAACCAGTCAGGTGCCCCAAGACAGCATGCATTTTTGTGTGTTGGTTTTATTAGGTCTTTGGACTTAATATCCTACCTGTATAAAACAATGAAAGCATGGAAGACAATCCCAATGGCCTCAGTTTGACTAGGAACAAAAACAGAAGGAAGCCAACCAAGAACTCCCGCCATTAGCAGATGCGTTAAGTTTACAACACAGGATGGTCTGGCCTGTCGCATACAGTGGATTTTCTTCCCCTGGGCCCTCAGATGCCTGCACCATAAGGTTCTCTTTACTCCTGGATTGCTTTGAACATACTCAGCTCCAGTTATCATCTGACAGTTGTTCTGACCCTTTAAAATCCTGGATTTCGGTGGTTTTGAACTCTACAGTTGACTGAAGCTATTCAGTGTTTGGTGAGTGAACAGGGTAGGAAAGGAGGAGAATTCACTGTAAAGGACAGAATCTTGTCTCCCCTTTAATCTTTCTCTTTAACAGTACTTCACTGAATATTAAAGATATAATGTTCCCTGAAAATCAAAATAAAAGACAAAAAAAAAAGTGTGTTTTCTCATGTCAGAAACTTCTGTGAATAAATTCCATGGTCTGTAGGTTTAAATTATGCCTCTTTTGGGAACCACAGGATTTGCCTGAAGTTGGTCATTGCTGTGCTTTGCATTGTGTTTTTTATTTTTATTTATTTTTTTTAATTAAAAAAATGTTTATTTTTGAGAGAGAAACAGAGCATGAGTGGGGGAGGGGCAGAGAGTGAGGGAGACACAGAATCCAAAGCAGGCTCCAGGCTCTGAGCTGTCAGCACAGAGCCCAACTCGGGGCTCGAACTCAGGAACCATGAGATCATGACGTGAGCCGAAGTCGGACGCTTCACTGACTGAGCAACCCAGGTGCCCTGTGTTTTTTATTTTTTATTTTTTAAAGTTTATTTATTTTGGGAGAAAGGGGGTAAGGGGCAGAAAGATGGAGAAAGAGACAGATTCCTAAGCAGGCTCCATGCTGCCAGCACAGAGCCTGATGCAGGGCTTGAACTCATGAATCCTGAGCTCCTGACCTGAGCCAAGATCAAGAGTCAGACATTTAACTGACTGAGCCACCCAGGCACCCCTGCATTGTGTTTTCTAGTACAGATATGGAAATAGTCCTGGACAGTGGGGGTACATTTGCCTGGTTTCCTTTTAGGGCATCAGCTGGGTTTGGCCTACTCACCACCCGTGCTGCCATCTTGCATTTGGTTACTGAGCTGCAGCCATGTCATAAACGTGGGCTGACCGGAATAACCACCCAGAGCTCAATGAACATATTCAGCCACAAGTTAACTGACATGCCCTTTTGTTAAGTATGTGATTGTTTTCTTTGATGAGTTGGTACATTTTAAAAAATTACTTGGCAACTGGAGATACTTCATTAACGTTTAATAGGATTAATGTTGAGTGAATTATTTTTGAAATACATGACAGGTGTTTGGAGCATTAGCAATTTGTCTTTTAGCAGCAAGTAGTGGTTTTCAAAATTCTTAGTACCACCATGTATGAATACACTTCCATAAGGATGTATAGATGTGCGTAGTTAAAACTAGTATATATTCTCGATACTGTGTCTAGTTGACTCAGTAAGATGTTGGAAATTCCCTTTTTTCATTCTTTCTTTCTATAGGATCAGTCTTTCCTTCTCAGGCATTCTACAGAGTATGTTTATTTTTGAAATCTGAGAAAATAAAAGGGGATTTTCCCTTGAAAATGGAAATATTTTTGAATATCACAATAGCTCCCTGGAGGTGATGTAGGTTACTATAAAAGAGGATACAGGTATGTGTGTGCTGGGGTTTTATTCTGAACATGGAAAATTCTAATTAGCTCATGATATTTTGTTTGATTAGAAATCTCTTAGTAAAACTCTTTGTTGTGTTGTGATACTACTGTCATGGGTGATACTCCCAGATGCTGTCATTAACACTGTGTTTTTTTTTATCCCAGAATGAAATCACTGATTACTCATTTTAGGGCTGGTTCCCAGAACAGTACATTCTTCCTACTTACTACAGCAGTCATTTTTTGTGGTTACTGTGCTATAGGGCAAGTCTTTATTCTTCATTAAAAGATTCTGGCGTTAGCTGCTATTAATTTTAGGACAGGAAAGAAAAATAGTCAACATTGTTACTTGTCTGGGAACAAACTGAAAATTAAATATCTAGGCCAAAGAACATATCTAGACCAAAAGTATCTCAAATTAACCCCTATTTATTCTAACAGGCATATTTTAAAGAATTTTGTGCTCTTTCATTTTTAAAAGATTATGATTAAAATGACCAGTAATTAGGAAAGCGGTGTCCTTGACAAAAATGGGTGGGGTTTCAAAATTCACCTTAATGCTGGAAAGTAAAGTAAAACAAACACAAGGGAAGAACCT
The DNA here is from genome assembly GCF_022837055.1 of Prionailurus viverrinus. Lineage (NCBI taxonomy): Eukaryota > Metazoa > Chordata > Mammalia > Carnivora > Felidae > Prionailurus > Prionailurus viverrinus. Next base: position 1,609,742 of record NC_062577.1, read on the forward strand.
CAGTTAGCCATGGTCTGACTCTTATCTGTAACATCAAGAATAATATCCAAGTGGTTCTTTGTTGCTACGCATTTACTAGGTGGGTCTTTTAAATGCTCATAGAAGAAGAAATATCATGTATTAGTATTACGCTGTAGTAAAAGATTATTTTTGTCTTGAGTATTTCAAAATATTTAGAGACTAGTCCATAAAACAGGCTATATAAGATCGCAGATCCAGTCCGATGCTCTGTCTTAGAAGGTATATTCATACTTTCTGACTAGTATTAGACACAGCCTTCTCAAAGCAAGGACCACATCTTATTCATCGGTGTCCCCAATGTAGCAATGAACATCATTCAGTCATGTGTGGTCCACACTGGGTATTTATCGAGCAGCTGTTGTGAGTCAGGTGCAGTGTTGGGATACCAGCTCGGATGATAATGTGGTCCCTGTCCATCTGGCCCTCACAGTCTAGCAGAGAAGCACATGTCTGGATAGCCAGTCCCAGCGCATGATTCAGTGGTAGGTACAGAGTGTTCTGGAGTCACACAGGAGGGAGCGGTTGGGTTAAGGGTAATGATTTCACAGAACAAATCACATTCAAAGCTGGCTGGCCTGTGACCCATTATCTGTAAATCAAAATATTGGCCATCCCATCAAGGTCATGAGCAAGGCACTGTATCAAATGCTAAGAAAATAGAGACGAACATGACATACTTCCTTCTCTCAAGCACAGGGATTTGTGGAGGACAGACACAGGTACAGATGATTAAAACCTGGCAAGTAGAGCTGAGAATGGGATGCTGGTGGAGAGTGAGAAGAGAGACAGCACAGGAGAGCCTCACTTGGGCTGGGAGAGGGAGGGTCAGCAAAGACCACACAGGAATGACCCTTGAGTTTAGGATGGTGGGGCCAGGAATTTAGTAAGCCCGGAGTGGGTGGGTTGGGTCTGGTTTCAGGCAGAGGAACCTTATCTGTGAACGTTTAGGGCACAATCGGGAATATTTAGGGCACGTTCTAAGAAAGGTGATATAGTAGGGTGACAGGAGATGAAGCTGGAAAGGCACAGGGTTGGGAACATCTGATAGATGTAGAGAATTGGTAGAGAATTGCTGAAAACTAGTGCACTATTAGGACTAATATTTGATTGCAAGAAACAGAGCCCAGACTACAGTGGTGAACACACAGGAGTTTATGCCATCATGTGAAGAAGCCTGGAGATGAGGATTCCGGGGCTAGACTAGCAGCTTTAAAAAGTCCTCAGGGGTTCTGGCTCGGTCTGTCTTCTGGCTGTGCAGTGCCTCGCTTTCACCTTTAAAGTCCTCATGGTTGAAAGAGGCTATGGAACATCACCCATTATTCCTGACTTGAGGAAGAAGGCAGAAAGGTGGAAAAGCCAAAGAAGGTACATGTCTTGTGTCTTTTAAGTGAGCTTCTCTTAAGTTCACACAATAGTTCTATTTAACATGCAAAGACACACACACACACACACATAAAGTTTATTTATTTTGAGAGAGAGAGAGAGAAAGGGTGAGAGAGAGCACATGCATGCACATGAGGGAGAGGGGGAGAGAGGGAGAAAGAGAATCCCAGCCAGGTTCCACACTCAGTTCAGAGCCCCACGCAGGGCTCAGTCCCATGACAGCAAGATCACGACCTGAGCCGATATCAAGAGTCTGATGCTCAACCAGCTGATCCACCCAGGCGCCCTATAACACACACACACACACACACACACACACACACACACACACACACACACACATTTAAAGGCAAAGGCAAAGGTCTCTTATTAAGGAAGGGAGAGTGGGTGTCTGAAAGTAAATGGTGCACTCTGTCACCAGGTGGAATGCCTTCAGATTTTAATTTGTAATGGTCTCCCCGGGAGGGGATGGAGTGAAGGATTTGTTAGGACAGACATGAAGAGCAGAAACAGGTACTCCACAGTTTGTTCTTTATTGGTGGTTCCCATCGCTGACATTCCAGAGTGGACAGAAGTGAGAGCTCTAGCCTCGTTGGTTTGGTCATTGGCTGAAGATGTGCCATATTCTGTGTAGACCTACGCGTGTAACTCCCCGTGGGATTTAGTGCAGCTGTTGTAGGCTGTCTCTGTGAGTCTTCAGGGTATTTGAGGTGAAGGGTGGAATTGAGTTGTATTTCCTGTGGTTGTATGTTTTGTTGGATCCTTGGAAAAATCTTATAGGCTGCTTTGAAAATTTCTTTAAAGTTTATTTATTTAAGTAATCTCTACACTCAGCATGGGGCTTGAACTCACGACCCCTAGATCAAGAGTCACATTCTCCTCCGACTGAGCCAGCCAGGCTGTCCCTCGTAGGTCTTTGAATTTTTTTGCTTTGAATGGCCTTCAGGATAGCACTTATGAGGTCTCCCGCTTCTTTTATTTTGAATTTTTGTCAAACATTTGAATTTTGGGAAAAATAAACCAGAAGGCATAGTTGTGTTCAGCTACTTTTTGTCCCTTGAATTTATTCTCTATTGTATATTGAAAATAATTATTTGTAAAATTTTATGGTGCTTTGATTTTTATATGCGTGGTTACTGATAATATACAGGCATTTTTAGAACCACTTATTTTTCTTGTAGTCCCATTCTTTTACAAGTTCAGTGTCAGCATTGATAGTTACTGTTATTTGCCTCCCAGGAATGTATGAGTTTGTGGTGATAGTGAGGTGCATATCATGACATTTTTAACTATCAGTTTATATGTGCCTCACAGAAAGGAATCCTGTCATAAGGAGAATATGTATTTGACCTGTGATGAGGAATATTGTTCCTCTGTGTTCTAGGAATAAAGGAACTCTGTTTTTAAAGTAGTGATATTATGGGGCGCCTGGGTGGCTCAGTCAGTTAAGCAACTGACTTCGGCTCAGGTCATGATCTCACAGTTCGTGGGTTCGAGCCCCACATCGGGCTCTGTGCTGACAGCTCAGAGCCTGGAGCCTGCTTCAGATTCTGTGTCTCCCTCTCTCTCTGCCCCTCCCCCACTTGTGCTCTGTATCTCTCTCTGTCTGTCTCTCTCTCAAAAATAAAATAAAAAATGTAAAAAAAATTAAAAAAAAAAAGTAGTGATATTTTTACTGTAAGTGTGAGATTGCTGGCTGCAGGCAGCACAAAATGGATTCCTAAGTTGCTTCCTACTTGAGCCCAGTAAGTGTGGGGGCGGGGGGACCTTCCCTTGTCATCCCCGGGTTTGTGGAACCTGACGCGTGGAGCAGATTTCAGGATGCACGTGAAATGATTTCTGTTGCAAAATGAAAAACTTCTTTAAAAATAATCAAGTCTCCGTGCCAGTCTGGATTTTGCCTTGTGTTAGCTTGGCTTTGAGATATTTTTGACATCTGGGGAACACGCTTCCTGTGTCTTGTTTATGCAGAAGGGGGCAGCAGAGAAACCAGTCAGAAAGAGCCGATGTCCAGGGCTGCTGCTTCCTTCCAATAGAAGCGATTGTGCACTCTGTACGAAAAGGAAATGAAAGCTGAAATTAATATTTTTAAATTTATTTAAACCTAAAAATTACTAGAAAAAAGTTAAAATAACATGATCTGGATTTCTGCTTGTTAGTTTTGGCTTAGTTATACAAGATGTTGCAAAATGGATGTAACGTTTGTGGGTTTTGTTGTTCTTCTAAGATCTGAAAAGCGAACGTGGAGTGGATTATTTAATGGAGTTCAGCTTTCGATGTGGCTTGTTTTCCAGAAGATACCCTGTTGTTTATAGAACAGCAGATGTTGCAGTGGGTTTTTGCGGTTTCTTGTCATATGTTTATCCATCAGAGTTAGAGCTTCTAAGGAAAACCATTCCACTTCTTAAAACAAAGGGAACTTAATGCCTTCCAACTAAATTTTTGTTTTGGAGTTAATGGTCTCATTTTTTTGTTGTTTTATTTTTAAAATGCCGCCTTTGTAAAATTTTTTTCCTATTTGTTGAGAGGAATGAAATCTAAGGAAGTTGATTGGTTTCATGCTCTTGACCTTTGAACATGTGTTACCTAATTAATTGAAGCAATACTGTTTTCCTGTAAAGGATGGTTTAAATCCTGTTGATGGGCCTGGCTAACTGATTTTATTTACTTGTGTGAAAGCTATTCTGTTTCTCATTAATGTTCAATATTTCTTCTGTGATTCAGGAGAGTAGATTAGCATAACTAAGGGCTTCTCTATGAAACCCAGTCTGGTATTTCGATATATTCTGTGTTTAAGGTAAAGATCAATGTGTAGTGCTTAACGGGTCACTAATGCGTCTTTTCACCGCTTTACAAGTGAAAAGAAGAATCTTGAAGTCACAAGGTGTCTTTCTCTGCAACCAAACCAATGAGGATAAAGCTACATTTCTGTTCTAAATCCATCATGTGTGTTGTTTTATATTGCGGTAAATTTAACCTATTGATTTCTTTGTTACAGTCCTATTTTATAAGGGAAGCTGTGAAATAAATGGCCTCAATGTGATTTACAAAGTGAGAAGTGCTGGTTGTACTGATGGTAGGGATGGATAGCATGGCCTAGGTTTAGCAGAACGTGTGTGTGTGTGTGTGTGTGTGTGTGTGTGTGTGTGTGTCTCACGGTGCTCTACACACAGGCCTGTGGTTCATTCTGACTCAGGGCACTTAGTGGCTCATGTTTTCCATCTCCTCTTGACCCTGGCCCTTTCCATTCTCTCCCTTTGTGGGAGGTGTTAGTCGGTACGGGCTAATTGTACAGAACTACGGGTTTGCTCTCATCTAGAAACAGTTACCTTTGCTGTCATCTGTGACCCCAGACCACATCCCTGTCTACACTGTGGGACCACTGTCTGGAGAGAGTGTGCTGAAATGTACTGCTCTTTCCCTGCAGGTGTATTTGCTCTTTGAAGCGGTACCACAGTTCACTGATGCTCTTTCCCTTTAAAAAAATTAAAAAAAATTTTTTTGGTATGGTTTTTTTTTTGGATGTTTTCCATTGCTGTGTCTTCCAGCTCACTGATCTCTTTTTCTGCACCATCTTACCTCCACCATCCAATTCCTTTTCATCTTAGATACTGTGATTTTCATCGTTAGAAGTTTGGGTCTTTTTTGTATCTACTTAATTTGGGGGACCTGTGGAATGCAATTATAACTGTTAATTGTCCTTGTCTGTTCATTCTAATATCTGTGTTGGTTCTGGGTTTGTTTATAATATAGTGTATTTTCCTGCTCTATTTCTTTTTTTTTTTTTAATGTTTATTTATTTATTTTTGAGGGGGAGAGGGGCAGAGAGAGAGGGAGAGATAGAATCCCAAGCAGGCCCCGTGCTATCAGTGCAGACAGATCCTGATGTGGGGCTCTATCCCACAAACTGTGAGATCCTGACCTGAGCAGAAATTAAGTCAGATGCCTAACTGACTGAGCCATCTAGGCTCCCCAGTGCTGTTTCTGCCTTATAATATTTGATTGAATGCTAGACATTATTACTTTACTTTCATGGGTGTTGGATAGTTTTGTATTCCCTAAAATTATTAGTGAGCTTTGTTTTGGAACATGGTTAAGTTACTTAGGAAGAGTGTGATTTGAGGGAGTCTTGCTTTCTTAAGATTTGTTAGGCGTCACTAGAGCAGTGTTAGTCTAGGGTGAGCTACTGAGTCAAGACTTCTGTTCAATGTCCTGCGAATCTGGACGCTTTCTACTGTGGTGGGTGGGAAGAGGCACAATTCTTGGCCTTGTCTGAGTACCTGGCACTGTTACTTCTGATCATTTACCTCTGATCATTTCACTTGGTTCTGTCCTCAGGCCAGTTAGTGCCCTGCTCTGCAGGTGCTGACCAGTCCTCTGTTTAATATGTAAGGGTGACATTGGCGGATTTTTGGAGTTTTGTCTCTGCGTAGTTCTTTCCTTTCTGTTGTTCTGACCTGTGAACTCTGACCTTCTTGGTCTCCCCATACTCTCAACAGCATCTCCTTAACTTGGGGAATCCACCAGGCTTCACCGGGCCTCCCCCTCCCTGTACTGTGCGGTCTGGAATGTTTCTTAGGTTAGGAAGCGGGAGCAGTCTTTTTGTTCATTTCTCTCAGTGATCACTGCTTTTTGTTTCCTGATGTTCGGTGTCACAAAAGCTGTTTTTTCATATATTTTGTTAGGTTTTTGGTTGTTTCACATGGAAGGGTAACTTCAGTTACTGTTACTCCATCTTGGCTAGTAGCTCAAGTGTCTCCGTCTAACTTCTTAAAGCTGTCCCCTCTCAGAGCCCTTGTGAACTTGGTGCTTGTCCTTCCTTTTGGTGCTGGAGTTCCGTTAGCAGTGGTGTAAGTTCTGGCTGTAGGCCCTGCCACTAAAAGGGACATAGCATCCCCAGGAAATACCACCTCCACACTGTCTGGGGGCTTCTCATCCCTTTGTGGATTCCTAAACAGGTTTACAGGGGGCATTAGGAGGGTGACCACATCTATGCCTCTTGATGGTGACTTAGCACAGAGAGGGCAGTTGGAAGAAGAGCAGAATAACGTGGCTGTTTTCTAAGAAAATATGTTTATTGTTCCCCACACCTTCTGAAAAGGTCCAAGGACGAGATTATGAGTGGCCGTACTTTTAAAGTCTCTCTGTCCATCATGACCAGACAGGTGCCGAAGACGAGGACGGACAAGAAGGCAAAATCCCAGCCCACAGGAAGCTCGCTGTCCTCAGGGGAAAGAAATGTGTCAGTAGAAAACTGTAATGTGATGTGACAGGCTACGGCTTCCCCACTTTGAGACTTTTAGGAGCCACAGACGTTCCCTGTCACTCCTTATACTGTTTTTAGCAAAAGCAGAACAATACCATCCTGGTAGTTTTTTGTACTTTGGATTTCTTGGTGAAAACAAAGCTGTCTGTTTTATTAACTCTCAACAAATCATCAAAGAGCAAAAAAATATTTTAAAAGTTTTTTTTTAATTTCTTTTAATGTTTATTTATTTTTGAGAGAGAGAGAGCACAAACAGAGGAGGGGCAGAGAGAGGGAGACACAGAATCCAAAGCAGGCTCCAGGCCCTGAGCTGTCAGCACAGAGCCCGATGCGGGGCTCAAACTCATGAACCGCGAGATCATGGCCTGAGCCGAAGTCCAACGCTCAACTGACTGAGCCACACAGGCGCCCTGAACAAAAAAATATTTTACACATTTCTTCCTACTGAGACCGAGTTTGTCTCCGAGTGACACTTTTTATTAATGTGTCTAGTTCATAGCCACCTAAATAGAATCTGTTGTTTGTTTATATAATTTTTCAGACTGGCGATGGGTTTTATTCTGTTTGACGCGTGGAAAGCAGTTCTAAGCTCTGATTTTTAAAATATGTATTTTTCTTGGGAGCTGTTTTAGTGGAAAATTGGATGGACTGTTTTTATTAAATTTCTTTTTTTTTTAAAGCAACTGTGAAAAAGTTTGGTCTTCATTAGTATCTTTGTTATGCTTTCAGGAGAATTATTTCTGTAAAAATACATTACTGAAGCCCACTATTCTCCCAGGTAGCATTAAATGAAATAGTTTCTGGTATATTTTAAAAAGAACATTACTATACCTGGCTTTTAATTTTCCTGGTTTTGTATTTGGTTACCAAAAGAAACACACAAACAAAACTTCTCAAAATTTGAGTTTTCAAATCATACATAATTCACAGTACAAATCTTTTAGTAGCCTTGTCTTAAGTAGCATGCGGAAGAACAACTGGACCCATTTAGCTCTGATCCTTTTTTTTCTTTTAATTGAAATACAATTAACATACAATGTTATATTAGTTTCAGGTGTGCAATATTATAATTCAGCACTTCTAATCATTACTCACTGTTCATCATGATAAGTATACTCTTAATGTCTTTGATCTATTTCACCCCTCCCCTTCCCCCTGGCAATCACCAGTTGTTTATTGTCTGTATTTAAGAGTTTGTTGGGTTTTTTTTTGTCTCTGTTTGCATCTTTGTTTATTTATTTTGTTTCCTAAATTCCACATGTGAATGAAATCATATAACATTAGTCTTTCTCTGTCTGACTTACTTCACTTAGCATTATACTTTCTGGTCCATCATGTTGTCCCAGATGGCAAGATCTCACTCCTTTTTATAGCTGGGTGACATTTCACTGTGTGTATGTGTGTGTGTGCGCGTGCACACCACATGTTCCTTATCCATTCATCTATGGATGGACTCTTGGGTTGCTTCTGTATATTGGCTGTTGTAAATAATGCTGCAGTAATAATTGGGGTGCATGTAGCTTTTTGATTTAGTGTTTTTGTTTTCTTTAGGTAAATTCCCAATAGTGGAATTATTTGATCCTATGGTAATTCTGTTTTTAATTTTTTGAAGAACCTCCATACTGTTTTCTGTGATGGCTGCACCAATTTGCATTCCCACGAGGGTTCCTTTTTCTCCACATCCTTGCCAATACTTCTTTCTTATCTTTTTGCTTCAAGCCATTTTAGCAGGTGTAAGGTGATATCTAATTGTAGTTTTGATTCGTATTTTCCTGATGATTAGTGATGTTGAGCATCTTTTCATGCATCTGTTTGCCATCTGTAGGCCATCTTTGGAAAGATGTCTATTCAAGTCCTCTGCCTATTTTCAATTGAATTATTTGTGTTTTTGCAATTGAGTTGTTGTGTAATTTCTTTATATTAATTTTTGATATTAACCCCTTATCAGATATCATTTACAAATATCTTCCCCCATTCAGTAGGTAGCTTTTTCATTCTGTTGATGGTTTCCTTTGCTGTGCAAAAGCTTTTTATTTTGATGTAATCCCAATAGTTTATTTTTGCCTTTGTTCCCCTTGCCTGAGGAGACATATCTACATATATGTTTCTGTGGCTGATATCTAAGAAATCACTGCCTGTGGTTTCTTCTAGGAGTTTTATGGTTTTAGGTCTCACATTTTGGTCTTTTTTTTTTTTTTAGTTATTTTTTGAGAGAGAGAGGGAGGGGCAGAGAAAGAGAGAGACAGAGGATCTGAAGGGGGCTCTGCGTGGATAGTAGACAACCTGATGCAGCGTTCAAACTCATAGACCATGATGTCATGGCCTGAGCCAAAGTTAGATGCTTAACCGACTGAGTCACCCAGATACCCCTCACATTTAGACTTTAATCCATTTTGAGTTTATTTTTGTGTATGGTGTAGGAAAGTGGTCCAGTTTTATTCTTTTGCATGTAGCTGTCCAGTTCTCCCAGCACTGTTGTTTGAGAGACTGTCTTTTCCCCATTGTCTGTTCTTGCCTCCCTTGTTGTAGATTAACTGACCATATAATCATGTGTTTATTTCTGGTCTCTCTATTCTGTTCTATTGATCTATATGTCTATTTTTGTGCCAGTATGATACTGGCAGCTTCATAGTGTGTCTTGATATCTGGGATGGTGATAACTCCAGCTTTGTTCTTATTTCTTAAGATGACTTTCATTATTTGGGGTCTTTTGTGGTTCCATACCAATATTAGGATTATTTCATCTTAGTATATGAAAAATGCTGTTGGTGTTTTGATAGGGACTGCTTTGAATCTGTAGATTGCTTTGGGTAGTATGGACATTTTGATAATACTTGTTCTTCTAGTCCTTGAACATGGAATATCTTTTCATTTGTGTCATCTATAATTTTCTTCATTGGTGTTTTATAGTTTTCAGAGTATAGTTCTTTCACCTCCTTGGTTAAGTGTATTCCTAGATATTTTATTCTTTTTGTGCAATTGTAAATGGGATTGTTTTCTTAATTTCTTTTTTTGCTACTTCTTTATTAATGTATAGAAATGCAACAGATTTCTGTATGTTAATTTTGTATTCTACAACTTTACTGAATTCATTTATCAGTTTTCATAGTTTTTTGGTGGAGTCTTCCGGCTTTTCTGTATATATGTAGCATCATGTCTTCTGCAAATGGAAGTTTTACTTCTTCCTTACCAATTGGAATGCCTTTCATTTCTGTTTCTTGTCTGATTGCTTTGGCTGGGACTTCCAGTACTATGTTGGATAAAACTAGTGAGAGTGGACATTTTTGTCTTGTTTTCACCTTAGTGGAAAAGCTCTCAGTTTTTCACCATTGAGTATGATGTTAGCTGTGTGTTTTTTCACATATGGTCTTTATTATGTTGAGGTATGTTCCCTCTAAACCTTTGTTGAGGGCTTTTATCATAAATGGATATTGTATTTTGTCAAACGCTTTTGCTACATTTATTGAAATGATCATATGGTTTTATTCTTCCTCTTGTTAACCTGGTGTATATTGTTGATTTATATGTGAACACTGAACCACTCTTGCATCCCGGGAATAAATCCCACTTGATTGTGGTGAATGATTTTTTAGATATATTGTTGAATTTGTTTCGGGAATTTTTTTTAATGTTTATTTATTTTTGAGAGAGAGTGAGAGAGAGCATGTGTGCAGGAGGGGCAGAGAGAGAGGGAGACAGAGGATCCCAAGGGGGCTCTGCACTAACAGCAGAGAGCCCGAAGCAGGGCTGGAACTCATGAACTGCGAGATCATCACCTAAGGCAGGGTTGGATGCTCAACTGACTGAGCCCCCAGGTGTCCCTTAACTCTTTTTAAATGTTTGGTATTTCTTATTCTTTTTTTTGGTAGAAATCTATGTGTATTCTTATTGACTTGTCTTAAAGAAAACTCATTATTAAACCAATTAAGGAGTCTTTAGAAAAGAATTGCTTTGGGGTAAATCAAAGTAATACAATCATTATAGAACCAAAAATATAACCTAGAACTTATTAGAATATTTGGTCACTTTCATATTTCTTCCAAAATTGACAAAGATTGAAATTTTTTCAGAATAGTCAGTGGAAACCCTAGAGAAACAGCTCAGATTTTGGCAACAACAAGAAAATGGGAATTGGCTTTTCTTTCTGCCTGATAAATTATCGTATCTTTCCTTTTTAAGTTTTATTTATTTATTTAGAGAGAGAGAGAGAGCAGAGGAGGGTCAGAGAGAGAGAAGGAGAGAGAATCCCAAGCAGGCTCCGCACTGACAGTGCAGAGCCCGACAGAGGGCTTGATCTCACAAACCACGAGATCATGACCTGAGCTGAAATCCAGAGTTGGACGCTTAATCAACTGAGCCACCCAGGTGCCCCTATCTTATCTTTTGAAGATATAACTCATGATTGTAAATTTCAGGGTGCTTCTGACATGCAATCCGTTCTTAATCCCAGGGTGACTTAGCAATTAACAGTTTTAAGTTTGCAGAGAGTATGCGGCCTACTCTCTCCAGGGTAAACAGGCCTCATTTAAAAAACAATGTTTGGGGAGGTTAAACACCGTGTAATATAAGCAGTATTTGTATAAATTAACTGGTCAATAAGACCTGGTTAATGAACAGTTCCTGAAGATCTGTCATAAGCCGGGTCTTGTACTGGCCTTAAACTGAACATACCTATTGCCCACTGTTCTGTTTACCACATGTGGGAAAGTAACATGGGAAAAAGTACTGTCATGGGTCCACTTCAGATAGGTGTATATGAGTGTGATACTGCATAAATTAGCAGAATGCTGAGGGATGCAAAGTGGATGTCCACTGTTTTGGTGAACATCGGGCACTCCTCCTGTCAAGAGTAGCCCAGAGGAAAGGTTCATACAATGTAGTCATGTGTGGAGATATGACCACATGAGTGAAACCACTCCTGGTGATATAGAGGAGCTTATACGGAAGAACGATAGATGTATACCTCGGGTAGACTTCTTCTTGAGCACAGATATCCAGAATAGTGTTAGGCAAAGCAAAAGATTTTTCTGTCACCATAGGAATTTATTGGTGGTATAGCATGGAGAGGGCCTCACTGGCCCTCTGGGTTACCTTCGAGATACTTGGTGCTGAGTCAAAACAGGAAGGCATGACACTTAGTAGACTTTGAAGTAAGTGTAATACTGGCAGAACTGGTTACTGTGGGATCCCATGGAGTATATCAGTGGTAAAAACACCTGGATTCTCTTAACTAAGAGAAACATAAGTGTGTGAGCTGTCTTCTTCTGAGGATGAAATTTTTACTGAACTGTTCAGGGAGATTATGAAAGCCCCAGGCATGTTTCTATCGTGTGAATACCATGTTTGAATGTCATGCTGTGTTCACTGGGCCTGGGTCAGGGCCTTTGGTAAGGACTAATTGTAATTTCTGTTGTATTTTATATTTGTTTCTCTTTGGAGGGGATTTGGTGATTTATTTTATGGGCAACATCCTAATGAAGCCTTCTCCCTGAAATCTATATTTGAAAAATACCTAACATCCTAGTGTCTTCATTTTTACAAGTTAGAACATGGAATTATAGAAGTTTAGAATTAAAAGGGACTTAAAAGGTGATCTAATTGGATTCTTTATAGACAAAAAGACTGAGTCCCCAAGTAGTTAACTGACTTGTCCAGGGTCACACATCTAGCTGGAGACTAAGCCAAGACAGAACCTGACTTGTGATTTCTGCACCTGTGACCCTTGTTCCCAGGCATGTAATTTGCAGTTTCCACTCACTTGTTGGCAAGGTCTGCCACTCCTAAGATTTTGTCTACCCTGGGGGAGGTGTATGTTGCTGACTGAGAAATAGCTTGGTTGTGTGGGCCACTGTGGCTGGAGCTGGAGCTTTGACGATATTAACCAGCATCACCATGGCCTGTCTCGACTCTCTTAGCCCCAGGATCTGGCCTTCCAGTAGCTTATGATGGTGGTAACTGGGAGCCTGCAAGGAAGGCCCTCCCTTCTGAGCCCTTGCCAGAGTCTCTGCTTCTTCTCCATGCTCCAAGATGGCAGAAGTTGGCCTCTGCTTTCCACTGAGCAGCCCCTCGTGTCCACCTGCCGCCCCAGGAGGAATTTGTTTTAGTGAAACAAATCAAGCTGGAGACCAGGAGACCTATAATCAGTGGTTTGGTAGTAAGTCAGAACTCGGTCCGAGGCTTCTGTTCTCTTACCGATGACAGCTGGATGTGCAAGGCTGTTGATGAAGCCAGAATGTTTAAGTGCAGGTTAATGACTGTGCCGGAAGCAAGCAAGAAATTAAGGGTTTTTTTTTGACCATACAGAGATTTCAGCTGCAGAGAGAAATTAAAACAAAACAAAAAAAGTCTTCCTGATTATTAGGACACATAGCGTTTATTTTTTTCTAATAAATTCTGGCCTCAAGCCTAAAAATAAGTGTGTCAGATACCGATCTTGTTTTCCCTTGAGCGAAGTCAGACCCTGAATGCATTGCAGGCTACAGAGTGAGTGCTGTGGGGCTGCCCCTTAGCAGGCAGGCACCGCCGAATGGTAAGGAGTCCATTTGTACAAAACCTTTCATTCAAGCTGTTTCCAGGACTATTAACCATAGTTCTTTATCGGGCCCAGAATAATTTCATCTTTGTAAGATGGTATAGTACCAGCCTAATAGGTAGTAATTTCCTTTGTTAGACTTGTATTTAGAGTAGATGAGTAATTTTCCTAGTTCATTCATCAGATTTTCATCAAATATATTTTTCGTGTCATGCATTGTGCTAGGTTCTGGGGGATGATTAAGACATGGCCCTTGTCTAGGAAGAGAAAAGACCAACAAAGTCACACCAGTGTGCTGAGTACAGTTGTATGGTACACGCAGTGTTGTAGCCACACAGGGCCAAGATGCAGACATCTCTGCAGCCAGAGAAGGTATGGGGAAGGCGGTACACCCGAAGAAAGAGAAAGAACCGTCTGGGCAAGGCCGAGGGGAAAGGGCCTTCGTGAACAGGGACGTTACCTACAAAGCAGTGGGGGCCTGAGAGATCACAGTGTGGCCTCCTCTGATACTAATCCAGTGTGATTGTTGGTCTTAGCTTGCTTGGGGGTGGGCCGTAAAGCTAGTATTTGCTTTGCTGGTCGGGCTGAGTTGTGCTAAGTAGTTTGAACTTCATCCTCTATCCAACAGGAACTATTGGAGGCTTTTAAATAAGGGAGTGACATCAGACTCTTGTTTGTGGAAAATATTGTAGAAGCTGACTAGTAAATACTGAAGGGTGTGGCCGTGGCCCCTGGCAGGGAGAACGCTGATCTGATCGGGAAGCATATAATACAAGGTGTCAGGTAGGTGGTAAGAAGCAGGCCCTGACTGTGTGGTGAGAGTCACTTTGGATGACATTCTAGAGGCACATCAAGAACTCGGTCAAGCACGGAATCTGGAGGGTGAACTTTAGGGACCAGGTGAATGTCGATAGCATTAGCTATGGGAAGGCATCATCTCTGATTGTGAAGTTGTAAGTGGGGCTATTTCCCGGGACACCTGTGTTCATAGCTAACCCGGGCCCTAACACACCTCTTGCACTCTGTATAGTAGCTGCCAGTGACTTCCCTGGACTGTAATCTGCTTTGGTCGGGCACTAGTTTTACTTCGGTATTGCTGCTGCCACTATTCCAGCCCCTGGCACCGTGTGTGGAATGTAGTAGATGCTTGGTGAGCACCTTGGTGTTGGGTGAATGCGTCAGGATTTCCTCTGTTGACTTCTTCCTTTGTCCAAAAAGGTGTTTGTTTCTTGTCAGAAATAAGACCACCCAGCTCTACAAGCCAGTTGTGATTTTCATTGTGAGCAAGTTTCTCTGGACTTCCCTTTTCCAGAAACTGCCCAGGCTTAGACTTGACTGTTTCATTGGTGACAACTCACTAAAGCTCTTACTGTTTTGAGATTCTGCAATAAAGAGATAGATGTATATATATATATTTTTTTCTTCTTTAACTTTGGCTGTTTGAACCTATGTGATGTAAATAATTTATTTCTAGATTTATTTATTTGGGAGTTTTATTTATGTATTTATTTTTATACTCTGTGGTCTGGTCTTGAGTTAAATACACTTCTAATTGCCACAGGGGTTTCCCATGGCATCCTTACGGCTGGCGGTCTGGTGGCCTTTTGTAAATGGTATTTGGAAGAAAGATTAGTTTGCCAAAACATTAGCGATCTTTTGTATTGCTACCATCTGCTTTTTGTCTAAAGAGACAAGTGTTGGGATTTTATTTATTTAATGGACTTTGTTTGAATGAGCTTATTTTCCCACTATGCAGAATTACTGAGGAAAATGAGCATTTATTTCAGGGGCTGTATCCCTTTCTTGCCTGGTTGGACAAGGGCAGGGAGATCGATCACTTTCTTAGCCATCAAGCACTGATGTTCTGATCTTTTCTGACATTAAATTATAAAACAAATCTCTTTGTGATCTTGCTTAGTTCTGGTGTAAGGCCATGTATAAAAACACCAGTTGACAGTGGGACATGTTGGGTGTACTTTTCAAGTTTGTTTTCTAAAGAAGGAAAAGATAGACGTATCTACATTGCAAAGATCTTTTCATTGACAGGCTATTATGTGCCCAGCTTTTGGGATACTTTCTCTCATATCACATTCACACCACCCCTCCTTGAGCTGTATTTGTTATCTTTACCGTTGAGAACAGTGTTTCAGAGAGCTGAAGAAGTCCCCAAAACTCGCCCTGCAGTCAGTTGCACCAAAGCCAGGTTTTTGAGTCCAGCAAAGGCTCCCACACGTGTAGGAGAGATGCCTTTGCCCCGAGACCCATCCGGCTCGAGGGCCTCTGCCTGCTGACATAGCTACTGATAGACTTGACCCCAGTTGGAAGGGGTGACTGTTGTTCTGTGAAAACCAACCAGAGGGGGCCTTTCAGTTCTTTCTTGGCAACCATGGAAATCATAAATGAATTATGGCACCTCAGTGTATCAGGACTTCCCATTTTGAGAATTTACTAGTCTTTTGTCTTCTCTACTGTGAGTGTGATGTAGGGACACATCAGCACTGATTAACCAACTCAGCTGGCATTCCCGGGAGCGGTCAGTTTTACTCCCCTTGCTGTTTAAAAATTGTGATAATTGGGAAATGGAGGAGTTCAGAAAACCATTTTGGGAATATCTGTATTAAATCAAAGCACAGGTGATTTCACCTTCAGTGAATTTAATTCCTGGCTTTGGCTTGAGGCCGCAGAAGTCTTAAATGAGATATTTTGTTGCATGCCAATAACCTTGGGGATTTTATCTGCGGCTGTTGTGGTCTTTTGAGGAGGATTCTCCCATTGCAAAGGGTGCCTAAATATAATAAATGACAAGAAGTATCAGGAGTATTTCGAGTGCCTAAACCCATGTGAGGTTTATTAATTTTCCGGATATGGGTTAACATGGTTCCATGAATGGCACAAGGCCTAGGGAGTAGGATTAGGAAGGTTTCCAGGGCCTCTGAACTCATGTCAAGCAAAACTGGTGTGCTAGGCAGCCAAGTCAACTGAACAGGGGAAAGACTTTGAAAGTGCTTTATCTCACTGCATAATGTTTGTAAATTTTATTCAGTTAATTTACAGCTGCAGGGCTCATGAGGCTGAAAATTAAAGTTTTGTAAAGTTTCGATAAGGAGGCAGCCAAACAAGTTTGATTAGCAGTGGATGTTTTGGAAATGAGTTGGCAGTGATGCAGAAAAAGAAGGTGTGAATTTCAGGGGGCAGGGTGGCTCTGCCGTGCCCATCTGATGAAGCGGGGAGAGCCCGTGATTTCCACCCACCACTTCCGGCATTGCTTCCCTCCTGTGTCTTCTCCACGCTCACCCCTGACATCAGTAAGCATCTATCATAGTTAAGTCTCACCGGCCCAGTGTTCTTGGAAAGCCTGTTTTTTAAATTTTTTTTTTTTTAACATTTATTTATTTTTGAGACAGAGAGAGACAGAGCATGAACAGGGAGGGGCAGAGAGAGAGAGGGAGACACAGAATCCGAAGCAGGCTCCAGGCTCTGAGCCGTCAGCACAGAGCCCGACTCGGGGCTCGAACTCACGGACCGCGAGATCGTGACCTGAGCTGAAGTCGGACGCTTAACCGACCGAGCCACCCAGGCGCCCCTTGGAAAGCCTGTTTTATTAGTGGAAGTCAGTGGGAATCTTTTTCTTTCTACGCCCTGGCAACATGTGCTTTCATCTTTCTTTTCAAGTTACTGGCTTTTGAAGGTCTTTCTCCCTCTGAAGGCCGAGGTAGCAGACGTCCCTTTACTTGGAGTTCGGGTCTGTCAGTCATTGCTGAAGGGTCACAGAGAGAGGTTCTCACATAATATTAATAGAGAGGAGTTTTCAAAATAACACTTAGCATTGTTAAATTTTAATTTTTGTGTGTGTGAAAGGAATTCTAATTGCTCTAAAACTGCAGCAGGAAAATTTCACACTGCTGAACAGGGTTTCGTAGCCTTTTAAAAAAGTCACATTGGAGGCCGTCTCTTGAGGGGGAAGGAGGACACAAGGACTGGGGAAGGACACAAAGGTGGCTTTAGCTCCATATGTAATGTTTATGTCATGGGGAGAAAGGTCTCAAGCAAATATGGAAGGTACACGGAGAGAAATTGGGAGTTTGTTATATCATTCTCCTTGCTTGGATTTTTCAGACTGTCTCTGGTGAAAGACCTTTCGTTTTTCATTTCCAATCTATCACAGACTGACACGTGGTCCTTGTGCCGTGACTGGCCTGCAGCTCTTGCCCCCCATGCCGCTTAGCACATGCATTCCACCAAAACCTACACCAGCCAACACTTTGTTCGGTGAGACAGGCCCCAGCTGGAACGTATGGGTGTCTCGGCCTTGTCAGGTGGTCATAAAGGTTTCTAAATGCTTGGTTTCTAAATGCATTTTAGGTCTTATCTCATACTGGACCCGCAACAGAATTCCTGGCCGATGGGATACTCTGAGTACCCCTGCTCTGGTCTTTGTATGCCAGAAGAAATCCTAATTGAAGTGTTTAAATCATTTTGGAAATACTTACATTTTGAAAATATTTCACATTAGCTCATTCACCTGTTCTGTGTATTTGCCCCCAAAATGGGTCATTCTTTTATTTCACAAATTGTGTTGATCTTGGAGTATGGTAGGTACTCCTAAAAATGCATAGACAAATAAGGTATTGTTCCTGCCTTTGAGAGTTTGTTATGTAATGAAGACAACATAATTCAGCAAACTTTTTTTTTTTTGAGCATTTGATTTGCCTTAAGGCTTTACCTTAAGCCGTGAATATTCAAAGAATAATTCACAGACTTTTCTTTCAAAGAGTTTCCATTTTATAATGGAGATAGATCCAATATCTCACGTACCATACTAGGTATATAAACTAAATGTTATAGAAACCCTGAAAATAGTCATGATTTGTAATTGAGCAGTTTGAAAGTTTTTACCGAGGAGAAGCTTATTTGAACTGGGCCTTCTGGAAGGATGAGTGGGGATTCCAAACTGGCAAAGGAATACAGTCAAAGGAGCATCATGAGCAAGATTGGAGAGATGTGGTAGGCCATAGCTTCATAAGAAGTGATCAGTAATCAGCAGATCGGGCTGATTCTAGAATGCACCAAGGAAGGTGAGTTTAGAAAGATAGGATGGGGCAAGATGTTATAGGGCCTTGAATTTCAGGCTAAGAAGTTTAAACTTTTTCTTGTTCCTGTGAGGAGATTTCAAGTTACTATCAGATTTGTGGTTAGGGCTCAGGTAGTATGAAGGATGGATTAATAAGGGGAGAGGCTACAGAGGGGAAGCTAGTTAAGGAGGCTGTTAAAATAATCCAAGCTGAAGACCTGGCTCTGAGAATTTACAGGAGGGGATCAATCTAAGGACCATTTGTGGAAGTGGAGTGGAATGCAGGAGGAGAGGGGCTGGGGGAGGGTCGGGGGCTCATTAACATGGAAAACTGAGTCACAGAGGGACATGTTTTCCTGTGGATGAAGATACAGAGAATTTTTGCTACAAAGAGGAGAGAGAAAAGAAGTATTGCTTTCAATGGCCTCGATATTCTCAAAATAATTGAAGTTATTTCAGGAATGTGAGAAGTAGCATAAACACTGAAATTGATGACAATGGAAAAAATATAAAATTGCCTCGGGGAACGTAATGGGGTTTTCTTTATTTTAGTAGCTCAGATCTCTGACTTATTTTCTGGTGTAGATCGTTGGCTCTCACTTTCGAACTCCACATATTCAGTCATTCTTCAGTATTTATTGAAGGCTTGCCATTCGAGAAGCATTGGATTATGAGCAAGGAGCTCACAGGCTAAACAGGAGGATGGAGACATCCATGGAGTATATGGTCTGGGTAGGTAGGCTCACAGGGCGAAGGCGAAGCTTGCTAACACGACTGTGGGGCACGAAAGACGCCGGAGGAGGTGAGTGTTAGGTGAGTCTCCTGAGGTGAGTCTCAGGAGATGAGTACATGGTAAGTGAAGAAAAGAGGGACTTTCCAAGAAGTAGGGAATATGGAGGGTAGGGGGAGAGGTAGGTTGGGGCCAGATTCTTGAGGGCCCAGTGTTGCCTGTGAGAATTTGTGGTTGAGCGAGGAAGAACCCAGGAAAGGCTTAAGTAGAGGCACTAAGGGAACAACTTTAGGTTTAGATAGATCGTGCTGGCCATGGTGTGGAGAGTGGGCGTAAGTTCTTCCCCAAAAGGACAGAATTAGGGAGCCCGGCTGGGAGACACTGCGAAGGTTCCAGTGAGAAACAACTAGGGTCTGAACCAGGTGAGCAATATTGGGCACAGACTAGGGAGTCAGTACTGGAAATGGGGAACAGTGACTCCGATTCAGGTCAGAGGTGAGAGAGTGGGACGTGCGATATGACACAGGTCAGGCTTGAGCTACTTGAATGGTGGGGTCGTCACTCAGATCCTGGGCTGCCACGTCAGGCAGACAGACGAGGACTTGGGCCACAGACACTGAACCAGGCCCCTGGAGGTGTCCAGCCGGTGGGCAGGTGTTCATGGTGCGAAGTACTATGGGGAAGTCAAGGCCAGAGAGGACTGTCTGGTGTCATTAAGTAGGAGGTAATCCTTCAGACTGACCGTGGAGGAGCTGCCACAGGGGGAACAGAGAGAATTTCAAACGACTTCATCCTGTTCCCTTCTGTAGCTAAAATTTCCCAATAACCCTGAAAGATAGGAAGCAGGTCTCCTTTCAGGGAATTGATCTCAAAAGGCAAAAGAAGCCAGTATACGTGTAAATGGCTGGTGTTTATCTTTGGATCATCTACTGGAAGAGTGTGACGGCGCTAAAGGAGAAAACGGGCAAACCTTTCCTTTCCTTGGGTTGTTTAGTTGAAGAAACTAAAAAAAAAAAAAAAAAAAGTGAGCACCAACTAATGTGAGAAGAGGAACAACATATTAACATAATCTACGCATAAAAATAGCATTTTCAGCATATGATTACATAATGTTTATAAAATTTATGTAAGCCATATTTTTAAAAGCGTGATACAGTTAGTTATAGAGTAAGCCTTTAAGTACCGTGATGATGTAGAGGAAGGTAAAAATCCTGCAAGTAGCATTTAATCAGGGACATTTCCTGCCAGTTTCAAGGATGTGTGGGTGGGGATCCGCACGTTTTAGGAGCACCCCCTTTTGCCAGATGCTGTCTGGGACAGGGAGGGTAAATAGCCAACATCTGGTAACATTTTTAACAGTTTTTTTTAGGATAATATCGTCTTCACCAAATCATTGATACGAATGT
This sequence comes from Prionailurus viverrinus, assembly GCF_022837055.1. NCBI lineage: Eukaryota > Metazoa > Chordata > Mammalia > Carnivora > Felidae > Prionailurus > Prionailurus viverrinus. Next base: position 1,630,151 of record NC_062577.1, read on the forward strand.
GACGCCGTTACATTTGTTCTTGTTTGCTGACTTTAGTCCTCAACTAGAATGTGCAGAGTTACACTAGCATTGCAATTATTTGTTTCATAGTCAAATGGCATGTTTGGCTGCCTCTGACTAGAAGTATAATTCTAAGCACAACCAACCCTGGCATCTCAAGGAGTAGTTGACAGAACTTCGCGTACGCCAAGCTCCTTAATCCATAAAATAACAAAAATGTTACTAGTAACATATTCATCGAAATAAGTTCTAGCCAGGCACCTGGGTGGCTCAGTCAGTTAAGCATCTGACTCTTGATTTCAGCTCAGGTTATGATCTCATGGTTCGTAGGTTCAAGCCCCATATCTGGCTCTGCGCTGACAGTGTGCTTGGGATTCTCTCTCTCTCCCTGTCTCTCTGCCCCTACCTGTGCTCTCTCTCTCTTTCTCTTTCTCTCTAAAAATTAAAAACATATATATGTTTTATTAAAAAATGTTTTAGCGTTTATTCATTTTTGAGAGACAGTGTGAGCGGGGCAGGGGCAGAGAGAGAGAGAGAGACATAGAATCCGAAGCAGGCTCCAGGCTCTGAGCTGTCAGCACAGAGCCCGACGCGGGGCTTGAACCCACCAACCGTGAGATCATGACCTGAGCCAAACTTGGACCCTCAACCAACTGAGCCACCCAGGCGCCCCTATGTATTTTAAATATATTTATAGTAAACAAAAAGAAACAAGTTTTAGCAATTTATCTGGTTTCTGGAAGAGACTGAACTTAATAATGCCTTTGCTTTCACATAGTGACCTAGAATGTAAATTAGGTGGTCGTTGTTATCAATCTTATTTTATTTTGTCTTCTATCCTCCAAGCCTCTTTTCTCTCATGATAATATTTGTAAGACTGCATGAAAAAAAGAGGGGTACAGAGAAGCTATAATATTCATGGGAGTCCCTGTATAACGTTGTAAGCACAGGCAGTGTTGAGGGTGTGAGGGACCTTCCCTTGGGGATCATACCCACCTGCTCAGAGGGCTGCTGTCTGAAGACACTCAGGATGACAAGAGATTAAAGTCTCAGGAAAGATGTGGCAGAGCTGACCCCTGTTCACAGCTCAGTGGGTGGGTGTCCTCTGACCCGGGAGGGTGGGGCAACCTTGAACTTTGAACCAGACCCCTGGATGTGCTTGCTTATGGGTCTCTTGAGCCAGGCTCCTGCAGCGGTGGGGGGCAGCACGCCGTCTGGAAGGTGAGGGTGCGGAGCTTGCAGGCAGATTCGTGGGAGCAGTTCGGTGTTAGCACAGGACTGATGAGGCAGCGCCTGCTTGTGTGATTGGTGCCCCAGGAGGAGTCTGCAGAGGTTTGAATGACTCATGAACAGGGTGATTTAACTCCTGAAGCCGGCAGGCGGCCCAGCTCCCAGTTGACTTGTGCTTTCTGATCCCTTCAGTACCAACCTGGCCTTTTCATATAAATGGGTTTTCTTGATCAACATTTCTGCTCTTTTGACGGTCTACAGAAAGATTATGCTAATTTAAATATTAACCCCAGTGAAACAATTAGGAAGGGGGATATAATAGGTAAACATAACCTAACACACCCCAAAGATGAATACAATTTGTTATTTTTAATTACCTGCTCCACGTTTTCTTTTCTGTGGGTGTGGAGAATTGTCATCTGCTTATGTGTGCTGGCCTGTCCATAAATTCTTACCAGGCATTGTGCTAGTAATGATAATTTAATGATTTAATCAGAAAGGGCTGGCTTTAGATTTCTGATGAAGTAATGAGAATTGGCATTTAACAAGTTAATTGGAATTGGAAAGAGCTATTAAAAGGCCATGAGAAGGCCTTTCATGAAACTCTTGAATATGCTTCAGTCTGAAGATCTTATTAAATTATGCTAAGGGTGTTTTTCCTTACCCTTCAAATCACCCGTTAGGATCATCTAATCAACTTCTGAATATTGCTGCCGATGAAATGATTATTAACGTTATAATTGTTGGAATTTGTATTTTCCCTCCAATTGTCAGTGAATCAGTGTTTGATAGAAGACAATAGCTTTTTTCATTCCACCGGGACTAAACCAGAATCAGTCTTGGATTTTCTTTACATCCTTTATTATTCTGGACGTTGGTGACTGTCTTTAGTGCTCAGTTTTAATAATTGGTCCGTTGCCTCTTGAAGGCACCGTTTCACTTCCTTTGAACAGACTGCTTTGCTGTAGTCCTGCCTGCACAGAAACCCCTTTGCTGCCACAGAGAAGCAGAACAGTGGATAATGTGCTCGAATTCTCCTGCTTCTTTCCTGCTAACTGAGAGAAGGCTGTTTATTTCACAGCCAGTCATGGCACAGACTAATTGTTTACGTCAAAATAAATCATCAAGTTGAATATTGTTTTGAAGAAATAACTTGCCTGTTAGGCCCAAGGATATTAATTTGTAAGAACTACTTTCTGTTGAAGTCTCAAGTACTTGTTTTGGACCTAGATTCAAAGATTCCATCAGTACATTTTTTTTTTTTAAGATTTTATTTTCTTAAGTAATCTCCATACCCAACGTGGGACTTGCATCCACAACCCCGACATCAAGAGCTGCGTGCTCTTCTGACCGAGCCACCCAGACACCCCTCCATCAATACTTTTTAAGGCACCATCAAGCAGTGAATGGTGAATACGGATTCTCTTTCAAATCAATAAAGATACTGAAAAACAGTTTATCAGACAATTCGGTAAGCATAGACTTGGTGCCACTTTTTAATTGAAAATTGTTGGCCAAATGAAGGTTCGACAGCAGTGCCTATAAGGATCACAGTGGGCAAGCTGTCTGGCTACAATCTTTTGTTCTCTACTCACCAGTCCCACAGAACCACGCAGATCAAATCTGTTAGTTAAAAATTGTTGTAGGTCTCCTATAGTAAAGATTTAGTCTGGTTGGGAGGGCTGACTGAAATTCCACTTTTCTTTGCTTACAGAGAGCCTGACAATAGTTTGGCAAATGATGCTCTAGTTATTTTTGGAACTTCTTTTATTTAAAAAATTTTTTTAATATTTATTTTTGAGAGAGACAGAGAGACACAGAGCACGAGTGGGGGAGAAGCAGAGAGAGAGAGAGAGAGAGAGAGAGACACAGATTCCGAAGCAGGCTCCAGGCTCTGAACTGTGAGCACAGAGCCCAACATAGGGATTGAACCCACAAATCATGAGATCATGACCTGAGCTGAAGTCATACACTAAACTGACTGAGCCACCCAGGCATCCTTGGAACTTCTTTTCACTATTTTAACATGTATTTATGTGTAAGGTTTATGTTATGTATTTATGTTTTAATCAAAGGATTAAAGTGTGTGGATGTATATACACACACATGTACAGATAGACGTACCTGTCTATATATAATAATGTTTCTGAAAAGTTGAGTATAAAAATTTTATAACTTGAAAACTATTTTAATAGAGTAAGGAAGCCTTATTGCCTAAAGACTTACAATGCCTTATTCTAAATGATGAACATAATTTCATTTTTTAATGTAAAATTCAGGGCAGTAATGGTAAAATAAGTCATGTGACATGAAAACTTTTCTAATGTTTTGTTATATATTTATTTTGCAAATGAAATAAAACATTACAGGACAGTTTTGGAAAGGTATATTTTTAAAGAAAACCATAGCTCCTCAGTGAAATGTTCAATGAGCTCTTTTTAAATATTAAAGATATAATGGGGTGCCTAGGTGGCTCAGTCGGTCGAGCGTCTGACTTTGGCTCAGGTCATGATCTCGTGGTTTGTGATTTCAGGTCCCACGTCAGGCTCTGTGCTGATAGCTCAGAGCCTGGAGCCTGCTTCAGATTCTGTGTCCCCCTCTCTCTCCGCCCCACCCCTGCTTATGCTCTCTCTTTCAAAAATAAATAAACATTAAAAAAATTTAAATATTAAAGGTATAAAATATTTTCTCCTAAAGTCTGTGGTTGGTGTTTCCGGACCTTCGTGAACTCTCTGTACATAGTAGGTTCTTGAATACGTAGGATACCTGGAAAAACTCAAATGCACACAGGGCTTCTAACATAAGGCTCTCTTAGGTTGATGTTGATCTAATATTTGAAATATCTTTATCGGCTTGCCAGAGCTAGATGAATGTGAGGGTCATTAGTTTGAGAATTAATCCCATCTTCTTTCTTGTTCTTAATTTATACCTTTGTACTGAATGGCAGTGTCTGTTTGGGTGCATGTGTAGATACAGTATCCCCCCCTCCCCCACCCCCCCCAATGCTTTTTTTTTGAGGGCATGTATTTGTGTCTTTTATTTCCGATGGAAGTAAGATACAACGAGTCTAATCGTAACTGAGAATCAGTAGACACAGGAAGGAAAAACGAGATTGTAACAAAAACAAATGCTACAACAGGAAGTGTAAGGCCTATAGGAAAGCGAGTAGGTAAAAAAACCCTAGTGCCCACTGCTGTCTATTAAAGGTAGCAGAAGCTAAACTTCTCAGTCTACAGTCACAGAAGCATACTAGAAAAAGCAATAAAAGTCTTGAAGAAAACCAGCTCAAATCAGGCTTGTCACTAAGAAAGGTAATGCAGGTGCCGAACAAGGTAATCTAGGTGTCAGACCCCAAATACATCGCCGCGTCGTATTGGTACTATAGGTCAGGAGGTGAGTGGTCAAATCTGATTTCGGCAGAAAGCAGGAGGGATGTGTGACTGTCCATGTCTGTACAGCCCTCCCAGTGGGAAGCACTGGTTGGGATCTAAGGTGAAATGGGAGCAGAGGTAGGGAGTCGGATTCAAAGGTTGGGACTGAGGAACAAGGGGTTTTTAGACCCGTCTGCTTGAGAACACTGGAGCACTAAAAGCCTTTGCTTTTCTAGCTAACTCGGGTTAACTGTGTAGTTTGCATATGCTTGTTGGGAAGCATGAGGAGCTTGGAGACAACCGTGGCCGGGGAACAGTGGAGGGGCCCCCCCGGGGCCCAGTGGGAGCTGACTTGGAATCATGTAGGCGCCTGCTGTGTGCCGTTCGCTTCCTGCCTTTGCTACCCCTTCAGAGGGCTGGGTTCGCCCAGAGTGAGGTGGACAGCCGGGAATCAGCATGGTTTATAACCCCCTCCCAACTTTTGCTCATTGCTTTCCACAAATCAGGAAAATAATGCATTTATTTTTTTTTTTTTAATTTTTTTTTTTCTTTTCCCAACGTTTATTTATTTTTGGGACAGAGGGAGACAGAGCATGAACGGGGGAGGGGCAGAGAGAGAGGGAGACACAGAATCGGAAACAGGTTCCAGGCTCTGAGCCATCAGCCCAGAGCCTGACGCGGGGCTCGAACTCCCGGACCGGGAGATCGTGACCTGGCTGAAGTCGGACGCTCAACCGACCGCGCCACCCAGGCGCCCCAGGAAAATAATGCATTTAAAGGGAACGGGTTGAAGCGAATTCTGTTTCTGGGGTTAGAAACTATAAGATCAGCGTGATGGGTCTTTGTTTGAAAAACTACCTTTTCATACGTTTTATCCATTTTCTAAATATTTAAGAACTCAAGAAATGAATACTTTGTAAGGAAAGAGCACTAACTGGTCCTGTGGGGCAACTTTAAATCGTGTGTCTCGGCCCAGTACTTAGAAACTCCTTTGATTCCTGGATTCTGTATGAGGAAGTGGATTGAACACTCCAAACCAAAGACTTGGGTAAGAAATTGTTCATGCACCAGCACAGAGCCCATCATTTGCTTGCCTTTGATAAGATGGGCAGATCATTCGGCCGTTATTGTAAGCGTCTCTTCTCGTAAACTGCTTGTTGTCATGTAATTGGAAATAGAGCGAAGGTGATAAACACTCGCAAGAGCCATGAATCCTTTTGTTCAGGGCAAGCTGGTTCTGGTATCTTTTTCATATACGTTATTTTCCTAGGCTGGTAGTCTCTCGATAACCCACTTGGAGACCGAGGCTCAGGATCACGGTGCACTCTGGTTGGGTCTTTGTGGTCCTGCTCCAGAGTACTTGTGTTAATCAGAGAATCTAAAAAGCATTCCCATAAATGCAGTGGTTGCCAGATTTCTTATGTGGAGCAAAGATTATTGCTGTTTAAAATATTTAGACCTCAGATCGCCATTCTTCCCACTGTCGTAATTTACTTAGTGCTGATGCATTGCAGATCTTGTCTGTCTGTTTATTCAGTTGTGCTTTTTGCCAGCAGAGAGGCCTGGACAAGAGGGTAATAAGAGACTGTCTACACAGAGCCGCCGCTAAGCCCTCAGCTGCCCCCTGGCAAGGGCAGTTAAGGACAGAGCGTTTCAGGTTGTCCGTTATGCTTGCTCTGAGTTCGCTGATGGAAGAAAGCAAGCTTCAGACACAAAGCAAGGTCCAGACCCTTGAGCCAGTAGGAGTAAGCGTGAACACATACGTGCTCTCAGCAAGCTATTCTGCATTCCTTCTTAACGTTTTTCATGTCCATTGAAGAAAAGTTGTTTCTGCTTGTATCTCAATTGTAGGAAGGTAGTGCTTGGTATCCACCAGTGTTTGGTGTTGACTTACTCGGTCCCCATGGAATTGCCTTTCCGGTATTTATATGGAAAAATATTTTATATAGTTTCCACTGAGTATCGGAGAGACACTGTCTCAGCCATGGTCTGATAGAAGGGATCTTCGTGTGAAGAGCTCATTTAAAAGGAGTGTCGATGGTTCTGTGTATGGCAGTACTGTAATGATGGGAGTGGAGGTGACATTTCAGGTTGTTTCTCCCACAGAGCGCAGTCATCAGGGTTCCGGGACTGGTTCACTTGATTTGACTGGTGATTTTGGTGCCTGGACTGCCCTTCCTTTCTGTCTCCTGCTGCTGGACTCCTACCGCGGCCCCAGGCTTCATCTCAGGCGTCTTGGCAGTCTCCTCCAAATCTTTGGACATGATTTGCCTTCCCAGTCTGTGTTCTCATGGAACCTGTGCTTGCATCATCATTTTAGCGTAATGTTTGCTTGATGGGCCTTCTTACCGTACTGTAAGCCACTGTGGCTTAATCATTTCTGTGCTTTTTGTGCTTAGCAGAGTGTAAGTTCACTAAGCATTTGTTAAACGAACTATTAAATAGCTAAAGCCCCTGAGAGTCTAAGAGATACGAGGTGATTATGGGGTCCTTCCTTCTTCTCCCCCAACATTCTCACCCCTGTTTTTTTGTTTTTAATTTTTCCTTCTTGTTAAGGGAAGACATATAAAGTTGTATTTGTGCTGGCCACCAGGAAGCCCGTGGGAGAAAGAGACAGCCAAGGAAACAAGTAATGGTGCTGTCCCCCAGTGGTATGATGATGTGTGCGTGCAAGGGGCTCGGGAAGGGCAAGAGGAGGAGCACCCGGTCCAGCCCGAGGAGCCAGAGAAGGCTGTTGCGAGCAGACAGTGCCTGAGGGGAAGAGGATCATGGGCTGTGGTGCGGAGAAGGGCTTGGCCGGAAGAGGTGGAGACATAGCAGCCGGGCACTTCCTGCAAATACCCAAGGCCAAGGAAGAGGAGGGTCTAAGCAGGGCAGGGAGGTGAACGTGGCAAGGAAAAGCCACGTCGGAGAATGTGAGAGAGAGAGTCAACAGATTTTCAGGCTGATTAGATATGAAAAATGGGAACCATGAAGTGTGTTAGGTTTGTTATGATACAACTTCTGGTATTTCTGGAGAAACCAGGTGTGACTTGTGTGGTATATGACTTTAAAGCCCTGAAGGACAGCCAGAAATACCCCAGTAAGAGAAGAAAAAACAGTTAGGCTAGTAGACCTTTGTGTACCTGCCTGGGCCATGAAGGATGACTCTTTGGATCCCCACAACCCAAAGGTCTTTGAAAGTGTGGAAAGTTAGAGACTGTGGGAGGGAAAACACCCTCTAGAGCATCAGGGTGAGGAAGCACAAAGCATCGAGGCATCCACTCTGAGTCGTAATTATGCAACGTGTCAGTGATGTAGCATTGACAGGTGAGCAGAAACGCAAGGACAGGCCTGTCTTCTGGTCCTCGCTGTGTCATTTCTTACCATGTGAGCCGCGGAAGTCACTTATCCTATTGAAGGCTACCTAGGATGGCTAGGGCTCCTTCTCAGAGTTGGTGGGGGGGGGGTGCGGGGATTAAGGGGCGCAGAGTATGGAAAACCTCCAGCTAGGAGCTTAGCACACAAGGTCTCTTTCTCTTTGTCAGTTGCAGTAAAAGATTGTCATCAGCTTTATGGTGGCACTTCCCTGTGGCCAGAAACAACATGAATGTCAAAACCACTGCATTATCCTGGGGTCTTTCCCAGGTGGATGCTCCTGTGAGGGGAGCTGGAGACGTCGCTGTAGTGAGAATTCAACACCCTCCCCAGCATGTTCTTTCCATGCTGACATGTTGGCACCTCCCTTCCCACTGGTCAAGTGGGTTTTGGTGTTTGTCATAGGCCTGCCCCTGTCCTGATGGGGAACGTATGTGGGATGGTAGGGCACACACCGCACATAAACTGGCTATTTGTAGAGATTATGTGTTTCTTCTTTTTTAAAAAATTGGTGGGGGCCCAGGGGGGAGTGCCAATAAATGAGATTCACTTATATTTTAAGTGTATCCAAATAAGCAGAGGGTCCTGTGATAAAATTTTAGGATTTTGTCCTCATGCTAATATAATTTCTGTTGGAATTAAAAAATAAAGTGGAAAATTATTGCTCAAAGATAACTGTTTTCTAGCGTGGAAACTTCAAATTTTTAATGTATAAGGTTGTTTTCCAAGAAGTAGAAATGTGTTTATTCCTGGTTATCCAGTGGTTTCCTCTTATCTGATAGGTCTTGGGTAATTTTAAACAGCAGTGTAAGTTTGCACACTGTGCCAAGTCAAATTTTGAAGCGATTTCAGCATTTTTTCTTTTGGAAAAAAACAAACATTTACAATGATCCCAACCCCCCAAAAGTAAGATTAACCGCACAGTCATGCATTTTTAATTAGTCCCGTTTTATCATAGGTATAATACCACACACATGGCCTTTAATCTAAATTGACTTTTTATGCTTGAAGTAATGTTTGAATGGATAACATGCATAATTAGGACAGACTTTTGTATAATATAGTTGAGAAAAAGCTACATGTGCTTTTAAAGAAAAAAATTTGTTAAATGATTAGAGGAAGCATCCAGATTTTTTTGTTACTGTGATTATTACCAGCTTTACTGGTGGTGAACAGTGATAATAACCCGGTTAAGATGCGTATTTTCTTCTTGGCTTTGTCTTCCTTGGCCAGTAGAAAGGTTACAGGTATTAGGAAGATTGATGTTTATGTAAATATCCTTTGGGATTAAAGATAAAAGTAGTATTTCAAGTACAAAATTAATTTTCCTGATGTGGAGTTAGCACCAAGCTAATTATTCATGCCTGTTGGCCTTATATTTAACTTAGTGAGCACATACTTTTCCCAGAACTATTAGGATTTCTAGTGAGGCTGTAGTCACACAGAGAACTTTGTCTAAATCACTCAAGTATATGTTCAAACAAAGCTGCCTGTCAGTGTGCAGTGGAAATGCCAAAGCACAAATCAGTAGCATATTCTCCTTGACCATTGGAGAAAACAGCCACAGCCAAATTTAAAGCACATTTCCACAGCGTGAGCCCAGAACTGATTTCAGTTCTTGGCTGACATCAGGGTTTTGTTCAGAAAGAGCATGCCATACTCTGTTTCCCCGGTGCCATCTAATGACCAACTTCACTGTCACTGTGGGGCTAGATAGAAGAGAAGAACTCTTGTGTGTGAGGACAGGAACTTTTTTTCTAGAAGTAGTTTCTCTCTCTTTCAGGACACATAGAGTGCTCACGAGAAAGCTTAGATGTCGGTCAGGTTAGCCATTCGCATATACGTCTGTAGAATTTTTCTACCATTGTTTACTTTAATAGTTTAATATTTTATCAGCTGCTTTAGGCCTGGATTTGAAATAATTTCACCTTTTCTTTGATTTCTTTCTTACCTCACGATAGTAGATTGAAAACTGGATGGTGAGGGCAACTCCTACAGGACCAAGGGGGAAAAGAGCAGGAAAAAAACTGACTACATTTTTCATGTCTTGCCCACTGGGAATTGGGAAGAAACTTTCTCCCTACTCACATTTCCCCCAAACTCCCCTACAGAAACACCCCCTCCCCTCAAAAAAAATGCTAAGAGGTAGCTCTTAGTTAACAGCATCATGGAAACTCTGAGCAGTTTGGAGGATGACGCAGTACTGTGTGTGTGTGTGTGTGTGTGTGTGTGTGTGTGTGGCTGGTGTTGGGAGTGGGAACAGGTCTGTCATTGTGTTTGCTCATCTCCTTTATTACTCATCCCCTATAAAGTGAAGGGGCAGTTTTCTGCAAGAGGCCTTGGTTGAATAGTCACAAAGCTTCTTTTCTTTTCTTTCTTTCTTTCTTTCTTTCTTTCTTTCTTTCTTTCTTCCTTCCTTCCTTCCTTCCTCCCTCCCCTCCTTCCCCTCCCCTCCCCTCCCCCCCCTCCCCTCCCCTCCCCTCCCCTTCCCTTCCCTTCCCTTCCCTTCTTTCCTTCCTTCCTTCCTTCCTTCCTTCCTTCCTTCCTTCCCTTGTTTTCATGGATGTACAAAAGATATCTAAGATGTAAAATCATGATCAGATGAAACAAATATTTTTGGAAGCTGATTAACTTCAGTGAGCTTCTGTGAAGGTTTTATGGGGACTGGAAATGTTCCTTTCTGCAGGTCTTAAAGGAATCGTCTAAGTGATTGGGGCAGTTTAAGAGATACTGGCCAGAAATATGAAAGGATATGCATCCTTTCTAAAATAATAATTCTCTGGATCTAAAATTTGTAATTAAAACAGATATTAGGAAATATAGTATCATAAGATATTATTTATGGATATGGAAACAAAACTGACTCCTGATGCCTAATGTTTTAATTACAGGAGAAGGAGTATACTAGGGAAGTGTAATCTTTATGCATTGAAATTTCAAGTAGGTTAGTACTTACCCGTAGAATAGTCAAAGAGTGCAAAGACTCTAAACCTGACAACATGGTTAAGATCCTTCTGGATATAGTGCACGTGTACACATGTATGTGTGCACACACATGTATATTCATAAAGCAAATAAATATGTGACTTCCTCCTATAGAAGTTACAAGCTTTCCTGAAATTATTAAAATGGTATGCCACGTAGGAAGTGTATTATGGTCTATGCAAAGATACTTTTGAAAATATTTTGGGGTGTATTGAAAACAAAAATGAGCAGTTACCAGTCTCCTCAGACCTACATCTTGAGTAAAACAAAATTTTAAATAAACTCCTTTGGGAATTTTTCTCATTCCTCTCAACTTGTAAGTCGGAAGGAACAAGAAATTGAGAAATCCTGAGGAGTGTGTTATGTGCGTGCATGTCTTTGTGTTTGTTACATGGGTTACATTTCTGTGGCAGTTCTGGGCTTGTCAGATGCATATTTCCTGCTGAAAATCTGTCTGGCCCCTCCCTTAGATGGGGAGTCTGCACCGGACATGACAGACCTTAATCAACACATGTATCAAAGGGGTCCATAAAGGAGCAAGTGCACGCCATTTATTGTTAGAACAGTAACAGTGGTTATTCTAACTTCTCTTTTCCGATGAACATTGTATGAAGCGGGTTGGAGATGATACTTTATTTTCTAAGTTTAAATTTAAACCTTGACTTGCTGTAAGTCTAGTCCATTAGAAATGAAGACTGTTTGGTTTAACAGGTGGCAAGTGCTGAGGGGTGGACTTGAGTTTCAATGTTCGTGCGGGATCCAGGGTGGATCTTATCATGGCTATTTATCTAATCTTTAATCATGGCAGTGTTGAAACCCTACTTTGCCAGATGGAGAGTTATTTATATTAAAAATTAAAATCAGGAGGTACAGTCATGTCCTGTTTGCAGGTAGAGTTGATGTGTCAGTAGGTGAAAAGTATTTCCTATAGGACATTGCCTGTTTCTAGAAAAATACCATGGGTGCCTCAGAGGACAGACTGTTTCCTCTTGCAGCTGTTACGGGAGCCTCTACTCGTGAGATTTTCTTCTTGTCATTCCTTTTCCAGTGTTTCAAAAGGAGAAAAGCAACTGTTGGAGTCCAGAGGAGATGCTAGGAAATCTTTCTTTCATTTACTCATTTAACAAGTATTTACTGGCTGTAAGAGTACATGCTGAATATGCCAGAACCCTAGGATCCAGAGATGATTAAGAAAGACGGTGATCCAGACTTCACGGAGCTTACACAGGCACACTTCGTTTCATTGTGCTTCTCTGTACTGTGCTTTGCTGATGCTGTTTTTTACAGATTGAAGGTTTGTGGCAATGCAGCGTTGACCAAGTCCACTGCTGCCATTTTTCTAACAGCATCTGCTCACTTCATATCTCTGTGTCACATTTTGGTAGTTCTCTCAGTATTTCAAAGTATTTTTTTTTTCTTTTCAATGTTTATTTTTGAGAGAGGCAGAGCACAAGCAAGGGAGGGGCAGAGAGAGAGGGAGACCCAGAATCTCAAGCAGGCTCCAGGCTCTGAGCTGTCAGCACGGAGCCCGATGTGAGGCTCGAACCCACAAACCGTGAGATCATGACCTGAGCCCAAGTCGGATGCGTAACTGCCCCTCCCTCAGTATTTCAAACTTTTTCATTATGATTTTTTTATGGTAATCTGATCAGTGATAATGATTCTCTGAAAGCTCAGATGATGGTTAGCACTTTTTAGCAGTAAAGTTTTTTATAATTAAGGTATGCACATTGTTTTTTAGACATGATGGTATTGCACACTTAATAGACCACAGTCGAGTGCAAACATAACTTGTATATGCGATGGGATAGCCACAAATTCATTTGACTTGCTTTGTGGGAATATATGCTTTATTGCAGTGGTCTGGAACTGAACATATAGTATCTCTGAGGTTACAGCCCATCGCCTAGTGTTTTCTCTTAAAACAAGAGTGACGGTGGATCTGGGAATAGGCACACAGATTTGTAGATTTGGTGGCAAGAATTTGACATCACTTCCGGCCAAAAGCTCTGTTTACTCTTGAGGTCTGGGAAGAGCATTCATCTGCCGGGCACTGGGGAAATGGGGAGTTCGGATTTGAGGACAATCTGAAAGACCCTAGATAGTCATTAGAGAACGAGGTGGCAGGATGGATATAAAAGTACTTCGTTACCTTTGCCTTTAAAACACATCCGTGTTTTAAACATGTTTTAAACACAAACATGTGTTTTAAACACAAACATGATCTGCCTCATGTTTGTAGGTAATAACCGTGAGGAAGAGGAGAAAGAAAAGTGAGCCAGGGGCTGCATTCGTGTCATTGGCTCTGCTGTTGTCATGTTCTTCAGCCGGATGAGGGAAGGAGAGAGGAACCTGCTCGGGGCCTTTGTGGAATAAACCCACGTTTCCTTTGAAGAGCTCTGGTGAACGTTCTTGGTAGCTGCCATAGATCAGTTATGCTGTATTTAATTCTGTCATTATTCAGATCATCACAAGATTTTCAACTTAGAGAGAGATTGATTTCATTCCAAGAGTTGAAGTTACCCTTGAACGACATGGGTGTGAACTGCCCAGGTCACTTATATGCAGATTTTATTCAGTAAATACATGATAGTACTCTAAGTGTATTTTCTCTTCCTGATTATTTTTTTCATAACATTTACTTGTCTGTAGCTTACTTTATTGTAAGAACACAGTATACGATGCATGCAACGTACAAGATGTATGTTAATTGACTGTTTACGATATTGGTAAGGCTTATGGTCAACAGTAGGTAATTTGCAGTTAAGTTTTTGGGGAATCCAAAGTTACACGGGGATTTCTGACTGCCTGGGGGCCAGCACCCCAACCCCTGTATTGTTCAGGGGTCAGCTACATTTCATTCATTTTGTTTGTCCTTGTCATATTGTTGTCTCAGAGACTGAAGCATTTTACTGCCTTCCTCACTATACAGTTTTGGAAATGCACAGCCCCTGCATGTCACTATTTTTGCCACCCAGCTTTTTCCCCATGGCTTTCAGAGGTATGTGCACGGTGACAAACTTCAAGATGTCCTCAAAGTGTACATCCTTTGCAAACTGACCTGGGCGCATTTATTTATTCATTCCTGATTGTTGGGAAATACTTTTTTGGCCTCCAATAGTTAGAGGTATGTGCAGCCCCAGTTCCAGGCTGTGCATCATGATGAAAGCAAGGCTCAGACTATATCACACACAAATGCAAACACTTCCTATCAAGCAGGCACAAAAACTGTCACGATCCATTCTGTGAACTTCTTAAAGCCCCTAGCTCTTTGTCCTTTTAGGTATCCCAACAAGTACCTCACAAGGAGCCATTCACTTGAAGCAGATGTGATGCTCTTTCGGCCTAGTATTTCAGTATAGGATTCGGCGATAGCGTAGTTGTAGTCGACTGACTGAAGTTCATATAGTTTCCATTGTACTGTTAAATATAGGGGGCCTTTAAGTAGGGTTTGCTAGTGTAGGGTGTCTATATAATATATTGTTCAAGTCAGAATATTTTTGAGAATTAAAGAGGGAGCTATTAATAACCACACTGGGATGTGTGGTGTAAACTGGGACTCTACCAGATGATGGAACCTATGGTCACTCGAGCAGTGGGCACGCTGGATTCTCATACTCTGTTCATGCAAAGCAAAGATGCCTAGATACTGTTTCTTCCATGCACAAATCTTAAATATTCATTGTTTCACCAAGGAAAAAAATCATTTCTATCCTCTATAGTGCAGGTTAACAAATCCTTAAGGTTGGGCAGAGACAAAGATACTTTAATTTTCGTAGCTATTTCTGGCTTTGTGGCATATGATTAGAGCATGTCAGATAATAAATAACCACTCCTGGAGTAATTCCTCGTCAGGGTACTTGAGATGTTATCTAATGCCATTAGGATGTGAATGGAAACTCAACTGAAACACATAAATCACACTTTAAACCTCTGTATTAAAGTACTTAAAAGTTCCTACAGACGTAGAGCAGTGCCTTTGCTGGAGGAGGAAATCCAGTGATTGTTAAAGAGAAAATGCAGTATTCTTTAGTATGCTCAGCTTTAAAGCTGCACTAAGAGGAAAATAACAGGTATAGGAAGCATTCAGCAACAGCTTTACTCTTGTTTCCGTATTCTTCTGGGTACACTAATCACAAAATATTAATGTACATCTTTGGGGATAAAATAGTCTGCTCTAAAGAATATAGATAATCCCTGATAATTTATATTTATTTACTAGATTTTTAAAGTAAATAATTCAACAGTAGCACAATAAGATGATCAGTAATCAGCGTGCTGAAGAATAAATAATGCAGTCGTTTACATTCTTTTGTTGCAGCTGATAGAGCAAGAACAATTTACCTTTATTCCATAGGCGTCTAAGAAGAGCTGTCAGCACAGAGCCTGATGTGGGGCTTGAACTCGTGGACAACGAGATCATGACCTGAGCCGAAGTTGAATGCTTAACCGACTGAGCCACTCAGGCGCCCCTCAAACTATATTTTCCAAAAAAATATATAAAAGTATGATTCTCACACACAGAGCTGAGCATGTGTCATAAATTCATTTGCCTAATGAGCATGGGAATCAACAGAATTAAAGCTAGTTCCCCCAAACTCCCCCGTGTGTGTGTGTGTGTGTGTGTGTGTGTGTGTGTGTGTGTGTGTCTGCATGTATATATAGGCACTTGTAGAATGCTATAATAAGGTTGTAAGATTAGTAAATTGATTATTATCTTTCAGTCAATAAAACTGTAATCTTTGAGGTTATCCTTCTAACAGAAAAATCATTTGTGTCTCTGTGGATAAAAATCTACAAGTTAACAAGTAACTTAACAGACATCACCCTCGTAGATAATAAATATAAGCTGAACAAAGGTACATTATCCTAACCTATTAAATAATCCCTTGGGTGGGCCTGTTAGTGATATAGTCTGACATTGAAAGGACATGAAATTATCCTTTTGACTTATTTCCAAGTTTTTCATAATTTTTCCTAACAAAGGTTATTTTTCAGTTTGGCTTTGGTTTATATTGAATTGTATGGCTCTTAAACAGATAACCAAATTGTGATATTTGTATGTGTTTTGTGTGCTGTTTTATTTGTTTGAATCAAGAAGTTGGGCTCAGGACCCCGTAAAAGGAAGGGGCTAATAGTTGTGACTTACCTAAAATGTAAGTGTGTTGGTTTGGAGCTTTCATTTTGTGTGAAGGGAGTTCTTTAAAATCCAGGAGCTCGGGGGCGCCTGGGTGGCGCAGTCGGTTAAGCGTCCGACTTCAGCCAGGTCACGATCTCGCGGTCCGGGAGTTCGAGCCCCGCGTCAGGCTCTGGGCTGATGGCTCAGAGCCTGGAGCCTGTTTCCGATTCTGTGTCTCCCTCTCTCTCTGCCCCTGCTCCGTTCATGCTCTGTCTCTCTGTGTCCCAAAGATAAATAAACGTTGAAAAAAAAAAATTAAAAAAAAAAATCCAGGAGCTCGAAGGGCACCTGGGTGGCTCAGTTGGCTGAGGGTTGAGCGTCTGACTCTTGATTTCAGCTCAGGTTGTGATCCCAGGGTCATGGGATTGAGCCCTGCATTAGGCTCTGTGCTGAGCTTGGGGCCTGCTTTGGATTCTCTCTGCCTCCTTCTGCCCCCCTTTCCTGCTTACACATGCTCTTGCTGTCTCTCTCTAAAAAAAAAAAAAATTAAAAGAAAAATATATTGGAGCTGTTTGGCCTTTAGGCCAACCTGGGAGAGGAGAAGTTATGTCTATTGTAAATTTTTGCTAGCAGAGGAAAAGATGTATTCAATTCTGAGCTGGCACACTAGTAAATAAAAGAGGAAGCTAGGAAAAGAAGAAAATAGTCCTATATTTAACTGCACTTATAGCTTATGAGAAATAGAATGTTTTGTAGCTTATATGCAGATACCCACCAAGTGGGGGGGGGGGGGGAATGCCTGCTTAAATGCAGAGAAGTCCTTTAGATCTTAGGTTTTAGTTTTGACTTCAGCTTTTAAGGGGAATGTACTCTTCTCTAGTGGAATCCAACTGACTCTGCTTAGATGGCATTTCTCTTCCTTCAAAGATTAGGTCACGGGAGTTTTTCCCCTAGTGGATCCCATTGTTTTGTAGTGTGTACTAATCAAACAAATTGGTAACTTACTTGCATTGGTGATGGACTTCTCTCAGAGTAGTTTTGTTTCTCAGTGACACACTAATTGAAAATATACATGCGATTCACAAATGGGCTGTTCAGTCATCTAAGTGTTGATCTGTCATCCGTTCAGCTGCTGCTGCTGACCACCTATTGTTCATCTAGCTTTGTTCTAGGTATTGGGGAGGTAACAGTGAAAAACAGGAAAAAATATCTGCCCTTATAGAGTTCACATTCTAATCAGGGAGATAGACAACAAACAAAATAAGTAAGATGTTGTGTATTACATAACAAAAGAGCACACTGAATTCAGACCCGCATGTAAAGTTCAAGGTTTCTTGTGTGAAGAGAGGAAAAGACTCCTTGGTCATCTCTGTCTTTATTTCAGCAATAGTGCTTCGGGCCCCCTGCTTTCTGTAAGGACTTGTCCTCAAGGCTCCTTCAAGGCATTGAAGGCTGAGTTGACAAAGTAAAAGATACATTTAGGGGTCAAGTCGAACGTGCTTGTGCTGCAGCAATGTCCCAAATTGCCCCACACACAGCATCTGAAATTAAGGCCTTTTGCCCCCTACAGATTGTGTTATCTCCTTACTTGATGTTCCCTCCCTCATTCTACCTCTCCCATTCTTTTGTTATCATTCAGGTCTTGAACTTCTCCAAGGTGAGTCATTAGAGATCACATTCTATGACTGACAAGGGTCATTTGAAATTAAAATCAGCATTTATGATTTTATGTGAAATGTTTATTAAATTCTCTGCTCTTTTGAGACAGATTTCATTAGCTCTGTTGCTAACATCTGGGTTTTTTTCCATTGTATGTTTTCTTTCCTTTCTTTCTCTTTTTCCTTTTTCTTTTTGCACCGGAGACCAGAATTTCAATAAAGTTATACCCTGAGCCCCATCAGTTTCCACTCAGCTCATGTTTATTGAGCATTTTATATGTGCCTGGGACTCCGCCAGTGACCGTGGGGAGTGTGGAGACATCCAAGGCGCTGCTTCTGTCTTCCATCGAGTGTAAAACTACTTGGAAACTTACATAAGTGGTTTTTGCTTACTTACCCACGTGAAGCAATTAGAGAAAAATAACAAATAATACACTTGGCATCTGCTTGGGAAGTGGGGATGGGAAGTAAATTAGGTTTTAAATTTATCCCATAATGTAAGAAAAGGTCAAAATTCTCTTGAAAATTCCTTAAATTGTCCAAAAGGTACAAACAATATCTTACTTCTTTGCCAAAAGCCAGAAAAATCTTTAAAATCATTCATGCATTCCTTCTACACTGACGCCATTTTTCAGACTTGACCAGCCCGTCATCTCTTTGCTGTAAGTGTTGTAGGATTCCTAGCTGAGCTCATTAAGCCGCCAGTGTATGTATGACGTGATCCTCTTCTGTTTCACCTGGACTCAAAATGTAAGGTGTACTTTGGCATATGTAAGAGGATAGAACCCATTATCGGATAGGACGATCAGAGATGGCTTCTTGGGGGCCTTCGTTTCTTGTCTGTCCTCTCTTGCTAGAATATAATTTCCATGAGCACAAGACGTTCTTTTGTGCATTGCTGTGTCTCTGGTAGCTAGAACCGTAGAAAATACTAGGTGCTTTCGGTAAATACATTCTAGAATGACTGAGTAGAGGAAACCTGAAGGTCATCATTGATTCTTCTTCCTCCTTCTTATCTCCACATCCAGTCAGCCAATCCTTTGTGTCAGGTCTACCTACTTACTCTCTTTGAATCTTGAACTTCTCTCCATCCCTACTGCAAACACCTGAGTTCAGGCCACCACTACATTGGTCACCGAGTCAACCTCCTGACTGGTTTCCATACATCCAGTCTCGTCTGCCCCTTTTCACCCAAAGGTCTTTCTATAGCAAATGGATTGAAAAACTAGCCTTCTTTAGACCCTTTGATAACTCTCCATTGGCTTCTAATAAAAGCCAGACTCCTTAACTTGGCATAAATATAAAACCCTTCCTAATCTGTCCCCTCTTATCACTCCAGTCTTTTTGACGATGTGTCCTCACTTTGCATCCCCTGCTCCTGCCTTACTGAAGTTCTCCAACCCCGCCATGATTTCTGTCCTTGGGGTAATTGCTATAACTCGTGCTGCATGCCCGGACTGCCTCCCTCCCACTCTCTGCCTTGGTTCTTCAGGGCCTTACCTGTGAAGCTTTCCCTGGGCTCTCCGGTCTGGGAAAGATGCCACACCTTTATGCTCCCATAGTGTCCTGATTCTCTGTCCCTATAATTAGGGTACTTCTCCTGTGGTATTTCAGTGCCTTTTCTTTATCTGTGCCCTCTGGTATTTTGTTATTTCTGTGTGTCTTAAAAATTTTTTTGTAGCTCTAGAAACTAACATAGGTCTGACCTAAGGCATACACGTGCAGTAAATATTGAGTGTAAGTGGAAGACTAATTCAGTGGGACTTGAATATGCCCTTGAAAGATGGTTCCCTTCACATACTCTCAAGACTAGCATGAAGTGAGTGTTGTTAGAGACAGGAGAGTCGTAGATGCAGGGTAGAGAGAGGACGGCCAGCTGAGACAGCTTGCTTAGCTGTTGCTGTTGTTAGAAATGCGCGCTGTCTTAGGGAACACTGTGGTGGAGGGTCCCTGGGTGGTATGTACCGTTTGAATCATCAGTGAACTTCATTCCCTTTTTTCTTTAGTCTGAGAGTGACATTGAGGTAGCAGTAGTCCAATAAGGAGTTTGGGGGGAAACATGTTTTAATGGCGCAGATAAACATGTTTTACAGTGAGAAAGCATACATTATCTCAGTTTTTTTTTTAATTTTTTTAACTTTTATTTATTTATTGAGAGAGAAGGAGAGAGAGAGCACACATAAGCAGGCAAGGGGCAGAGAGAGAGAGAGAGAGAGAGAGAGAGAGAGAGAGAGAGAGAATCCCAAGCAGGCTCCTCACTGTCAGCATGAGAGCCAGACTCAGAGCTCGGTCTCGTGAACTGTAAGATCGTGACCTGAGCCGAAATTAAGAGTTGGACACATAACCGACTGAGCCACCCAGGCGCCCCTGAAAGTTTTTTTTTTTTTTAAGTGTGTGTGTTGCTTTATGGAAGACACTTTAAAAGAAGCTGCTAAAATGTACTTTCATTGAACATTGACAGTCATAGATTTTTATTTGAACTAATTTTGGAACTTTAAAGAAGTTAGAAGGTACTAGTTTTTTTCATTTGACAAACTGTTGTTTTCTTTTTTAAATAATATCACCAGAACAAGAAAGGAACACTGCATTGTTTGCACAAGAGGTTCTGCACTAATTTTTGCTCAAAAAAAAAAAAAAATCTTTTTTGCCTCAGGCTAGTGGTGTCATTTGGCACTATTTTACGACCTTTTATTAGATTATGGGGATTCTGATTGCAGCAAAAATTGATTCCTCCAATCTCTCCTTTCTCTCTTCTTATTATTTTGAATCATTTGTTCTTCTGTGAACATCATCGCATGTAAACCCGAGGGCTGGGATTCGGCAGGACAGGCCCAGCCCAGCAGGTGTGCCCGACAGAACCGCACTGCTGCTTTGGAAGCTGTTTCTGTGGGTGCTTTTAGCTGCCATGCTCAGCTGTGGTCTTCCTGAGCAGGGGCTTGGTGGGGTTCAGCTTTGTACTCCTTGTGGGCATAGTTGCTGGCACATAATAAAAACTCAAAGAATATCGTTGGTAAGTGATGAAGCATGTTAATCCACAGTTTGAAGAAATCTCCGGTGAACCCTGCTGCCTCTGAGGTAGGGTCCACACTCTCCAGCCTGGCATCCAGACCCCAGATTCCATGGCCCCCATTTCTCCCCTGGCTTAGCAGCAGCCACACCAGGCTTCCCGCCTTTCCTTCCAGAGCCCTGTGCTTCCCTGGCCTCCTGTTTCTCCTTTTGATTCTCTACGCAGCTTCTCCTGATTCTCCAACTGAAAAAAAAAAAAAAAAAGTTCCTTCCTTCCTGCTCCATAGGACAGCCCTGTTTTCTGTCCATTTTTGTTTATAGCCTGTATCTTGTAGTTAAGTGTGAGAGGATACGGGTTATCTTATCTTTATATCCATCTAGATCTGCCAAATGATAGTTTCTCAAAAATGTATTCCATAAATGCAGACTCACTATAAAGCAAAGCCTCTTTTCTGCATTTTACGTTAACTGAAGGGAAGACAATTGAATAATTTATCTAGCTTGACCATGGCAAAAAATTATAGGATGCTGATGGAAGCAGTTGAAATAAATGAGCCAAAAAGGGCAGGTGTCCGACATACGTTTGGTTTATTTTTAAAAAATATTTATTCATTTGTCTTGAGAGAGTGAGAGTGTGTGTGAGAGTGGGGAAGGGGCAGAGAAAGAGGGAGAGACAGAATTCTGAGCAGGCTCCATGGTCAGTGCAGAGCCTGATGCGAGACTCCATCCCACGAACTGCGAGATCATGACCTGAGCCAGCCTCAAGACTCAGACGCTTCGGTCCGTGAGTTCGAGCCCCGCGTCGGGCTCTGGGCTGATGGCTCAGAGCCTGGAGCCTGTTTCCGATTCTATATCTCCCTCTCTCTCTGCCCCTCCCCCGTTCATGCTCTGTCTCTCTCTGTCCCAAAAATAAATAAACGTTGAAAAAATATATATATATATTAAAAAAAAAAGTCTCGGATGCTTAACCGACTGAGCCTCCCAGGTGCCCTGGCTTTTTTTGTTTGTTTTGTTTTGTTTTGTTTTGTTTTCAGTATTTCAGCCAATACCATTAATGTTCTTAAATTACTAGCTTGTATGTTGGTTAATCAACCATACAGTAAAGTCTAATATTTTGAACTGTTTTTTAGGACCCAGACAAGTGACATCGAATCAAATTTGATTCTGCCCTGAATAAAATGAGGTATTTTAGAAAGACACTGAAACATAACCTAGCATTTCTCTGCCTCTGGTGTTTCTATTGGCAACATGTTTCAGTGTAGGGGAGCAGGTAGGAGACACTGAGGAATCATTGCTTGCCTGACTATGTAGACAGTGAAGTCCCAGCTCAGGCATTTTTTCTTTTTTCCCTCAGTGAGAATTAGGAACAGAGACGATGGCAGAACCAGAGGTGGATTTGTTACCTTGCCTTTTGGTGTCTTCTTTTTATGGTTCCATTCTTATTTAATTGAATAAAAAAATAGAAAGCTGAGACATTTTTTTTTAAATTTTTTTTTTTTTCAACGTTTATTTATTTTTGGGACAGAGAGAGACAGAGCATGAACGGGGGAGGGGCAGAGAGAGAGGGAGACACAGAATCGGAAACAGGCTCCAGACTCTGAGCCATCAGCCCAGAGCCCGACGCGGGGCTCGAACTCACGGACCGTGAGATCGTGACCTGGCTGAAGTCGGACGGAAAGCTGAGACATTTTAATGGAGTCAGGTATTTTTGTACATGTTTGAATCTGCCTCTTATGCAAACGAACGTATTGGCAAGGAACGGATGAGATCCTTGCTGAGACGTCACAGTAGCATTTCTGATAGTATTTTCCATGGAAACCCTATGTGATGGTGTTAAGATGAGGGCTTTGGGAGATGCTGTCTGGTGTAAGCCCCCGAGGGTCCCAGTGTACATTCGTGTAGTAAAGGAGGAGAAATTCTGCTCTAAAAAAAAAACCTCTTGTGTAACTTTGTTTATCTCAGTGTTTCTTACACGATGGCAGAGCACTTTTTTTCAAAGAGTACTCCTGTCTTAGTCAGTCTGGGCCACGATGACAATTATGCTAGACCGCATGTCTTAAGCTGTGGATATTTGTTTCATAGTTCTGGAGCGTGGGAAATCAAAACCCTGGATGCTAGTGGGCTCAGCGTGTGGTGAGGGCCCCCTTCCTGCCTTGCAGATGGCGGCCTTCTTCCTGTGTCCTCCTGTGCTGGAGAAAGAGAATCCTCTCTCTTCTTAGAAAGGCACTAATCTCATCCATGAAGGCTCCACCCTTATGACCTAATCACCTCCCAAAAGCCCCACTTCCAAATATCATCATGATGGGAATTAAAGCTTCAACGTATGAATTTTATGGAGGAACAAGTATTTAGTCTGTAGTCACTTATTTTGGGAAATGCTGCTTAATTTTACTGTGGTGATTGTACCTTTTGGGTCTGCCATTTTATATTTTGTTTGTTGTTTGTTTTTTGTTCCTCTTTTCCTCCTTTCTTGCCTTCCCTGGGTCAATTGAAAGGGTTTTTTTGTTTGTTTGTTTGTTTGTTTGTTTGTTTTAATTAGATATTAACTTTTGACTTTCTGGCTGTACCTCTTTGTATTCTTTTTTAGTGGTTTCTCTAGGGATTACAATACACATAGTTAAAGTTTCACCATCTACTTAGAGTAAAATGTTACCATTTCATGTAAAATGTAGAATCCTTCTTCCATCTTTATAGTCTTTATAATGTTGTATGTATTATATTTGCATACTTTAGAAACTTACAATACAATGTTTTAGCATTTTGTTTAAATAGTCATGTGTATTTTGAAGAAATGCAGAGGGTGGAAAGTGTCTTTTATGTTTACCTACACAGTTATTGTTGCCAGTGCTGTTCATTCTTCCATGAAGTTCCAAGTTCCCATCTGGGATCATTTTTCCTTCATCCTAAAGAACATCATTTAGGTCTTGTGGTGTGCAGGTCTGCTGGCAGTGAATTCTCTTTTCTTTTATATGAAAATGTATTTTGCCTTTGTTCTTGAAGAATAGTTTTGCTAGGTAGAGAATTATAGGCTGACAGTTCCCCCCACCCTCTTTTTTCCCTTTTAGTTTTCTATTGTTGCTGTACCAAATTACCATAAACTTAGTGACATAAAGCAATGCATTTTTTTTTTTTTTTTAAATTTCTGGAAGTCGGAAGTCCAAAATTGATCTCAGCAGCCTAAAATCAAGGAGCTGGCAGTGTTATGTTCCTTCCAGAGATTCTAGGAGAAACTCTGCTTCCTTACCTCTCCAGCTTCTAGAGACTGCCTAGAAGCCTGGGCCCATCATCAAAGCCAGCAACATCAGGCTGGGTTTTTGCTGTTTTCATTTCTCTTGCTCTCTCTTTTCTGCCTTCCTCTTTACTTAAGAGGACCCTTGTGGTAATATGGGGGCCAGCTGGCTAGAT
The DNA here is from genome assembly GCF_022837055.1 of Prionailurus viverrinus. NCBI lineage: Eukaryota > Metazoa > Chordata > Mammalia > Carnivora > Felidae > Prionailurus > Prionailurus viverrinus. The sequence goes on from NC_062577.1 coordinate 1,654,282, forward strand.
AATCCAGGGAGTCTCCCATCTCAAGGTCAGCTGATTATTAGTACCCTCACTTCTATCTGAACTCGTAATTGCCTTTTCCCACTTAATTTAACGTAGTCATTGGGTCTGTTTAGGACTTGAACGTGTTTGAGAGAATCGTTATTCTGCCTATGATAGCACTTTAAAGATACTGTTCCACTGTCTTCCAGCCTCCATAGTTCCTGAGAAGAACTCAGAATAATTTTCCTCTGTGTTGCCATGTGTGGGCACAGTATATTTTCCCCTGGCTGCTTTCAAGGTCTTCTCATCTTTGTTTTCCACCAGATTGAGTGTGATACGTAAATGTTGTTTTGTTTGTTTCCACTACTTGAGGTTTGCTGAACTTCTTGACTATATATTTTTATATCTTTTGCCAAATTTAGGAAAGTTTTGGTAATGTATTTTCAAGGAATTTTTTTGTTGTATGTTCTTTCTCTTTGTGTTCTTTCTTTGGGACTCCAATTAAAAATATGTTTGACCTTTTGATGTTTTTTCATAAGTCTCTCAGGCTTTCTGAAGTTTTATTCAGTATTCTCTCTGTTCTTTAGATTAGATGGTTTTTTAGATTGGAATTTTCTGAATGTTTATAATCTGCTGTTGAGCCATCCAGTGAATTTATTATTACAGATATTATAGTTTTTAGTTTTAGAATTTCCAGTTCATTCTTTTTTTTTTGTTTATTATTTTTTTAAATTTATTATTTTTTTTAATTTATGTTGAGAGACAGATAGAGGGCAAGTGAGGGAGGGACATAAAGAGAGGGAGACAGAATTTCCAAGCAGGTTCTGCTCTGTCAGCAAAGAGCTTGATGCTGGGTTTGAACACATGAACTGTGAGATCATGACCTGAGCTGAAGTCAAGAGTTAGATGCTTAACTGACTGAGCCACCCAGGAGCCCCTCTTTTTGTTTTTTTTTAAACATAATTCTCTGGTAATATTTCCTATTTATTTTTTTTACAAGCATATTATACTTTCCTTCCTTGGGTATAGTTATGAAGCCTGATTAAAAATATCCTTATTTAGTTATTACAACATCTGGATCATCTTGGGTTGGTCTCCATTGACTGAATGATTTTTCTGTTTTTGGTTTTTTTGGTTTTTTGGGTGGTTTTTTTTTTTTTTTTTTGAGAACAAGTCACTTTCATCTTTTTTTAATATGTCTGGTAATTTTGGATTTTATCCTGAACATTTTTCATATGTTATAGGATGCTGGATTCTGTTACATTCCCCTGAAGGCTACTGACTTTTGTTTGTTTTAGGAAGCTATTAACGTGGCTGAACTCATGCTCTAATTTTGTTACTAACGTGAAGGGCAGTCATTCAGTCCCTTGAGCCTTAACTTGGCTACTTTGACTTTAGCCTTGGCTTGACCTGATGCATGAGGATTTCAGGGATCAGCCAGAGATTCAGGTACTATTTATGCAGTAAATTTAGGCTTTCCATTCTATGGTTCTCACTGGGATACTTTATACTTTCTTCTGTTTCTTCAAGTTTAGTTGTCCCAGGTGGCACAGACTGTTCAGCCAAAAGGCCTTAAGAATAAGAATCTCACCTAGTGGTGTTCATTTATTTCAGGTGTTGACTCCCCTCCAACCTCTCTCTGCTTTTCATTACTGTCCAGTGCCTTCAGATAGTTGTTTTCATATTTTATGTAGAGTTTATAGTTGTTACATGTAGACTGTTCTTATGATAGGAGGTGCTTCACCATTGCCAGAAGCCTTACCGTAACTTTTAATAACTATTCCTTCTAGTATATGTTTCCAGCCTTTTTATCAAGCCACTAAAAAAGAAAGGCAAGATTTTCTCCTGTTTTATTTGCAAAAAGTATTTTACTCAGAATTAGCTTGACTCTCAGAAGTATCCAAGTAAGTTTTAAGAGCTGCAGACTACTTCTTAATTTAGTGTGATTCTTTCTAGATATCCGTCCCTCTGGTGTTAATGACCTAGACCATGGTCAGTTTGCCAATCATGACACTTGATTTCTTCTTGAGAAATTGTGGCTGAGACATGGATCTTATGAGACTGAACACAAATGGAAATACTGAGGAACTTCTACAGCATCTACCACAGTGTTTTCCTAGCACCTTTAGGTGTGAGGCTTCTATAATACTCAGCAATTCTTGTTTGTGATTAGGTACAGAGGGCTATCAATAACCTGAAGTTTAAAAATTAGTTTTTAATTGCAAAAATAATACATAAACACAATCACTTTATTAAAAATAAATCCATACAAAGCTGAAATCCCACTTGATCATTGTTGTTGTTCCCAATCCCTATTTCCTCTCCTCCTACCTGTCTTGCCCACCCACCCAGAAGTAACCATTGCCAGTAGCTTTCTGGCATGTGACCTTAAAGATTACACACATAGGCACCTGTCTGTCTCAGTTGGTAGAGTGTGCGACTCTTAATCTCCAGGTTTTGAGTTCAAGCTCCACATTGGGCATAGAGCTTAGTTAAGATAAATAAGTGAATAAGTAAGTATGTAGGTAAATAAATAAGATTATACACACATTCATAGACACACACATACCCACACACACCCAGTAAGAAAAACTGAGAATTGTTTTGTGCTGTTCTGATGAGTAACATAGTATTATATCTATCTATCTATCTTCTATCTATCTATCTATCTATCTATCTATCTATCTATCTATCTATCTATCCGTCTATCTATCTATCATCTGTCTATCATCTATCTATCTTTCAGTCTGTCTGTCTTTAACATCCTTGTTTTTACTTACTAATATGACTTAGAAATCTTTCCATGTTTCCTATGTACAAATATACTACATAAGATATTCTATACTCCAGTGTTTCTATAGATAGATTTAATTTATCCTATTGTAATCTTCTCAGGAAACCCTCAAACTGGTGTTTCTAATTGAACCAGTAAAGCTTCATTGTTTTGGAGCCTACTTACTTGAAATTTGTGATCATTAGACCAAGAACAGAATTAAAATGGATGGTTGCCACTTAATGACTTAAAAGAATATTTTTTCTGAGAGGTAAATAGCTTTTAAATACTAGTTTAAAATGTACCAATTACACATAAATTTTTAGCTGTGTTTCATTATCTAACAAAGTCGTAGCTTGTTCAGTTTACTCCGTGCATTTGAAAGCAATAAAAGGTGCATGCCATTAAAATAATTCCACAGTCAGATTTGTCACTAATTAGTACTCTGCCTTTGTAAATTTAAACATAATCATTACCTTCCCATTTTATCACACCACTTCACTTGGTTCTGTTACTTTCAGATTAGAGTTCCGACAGATCCCTGGGTAAGGAGTTCATCTCTTGGTGGGACTTCTCCCTTAGAGCTGATTCCTGGGTAGTAGGGAACAGAATCCAGGGACTTTGTGTTTTGGTGTTCTGATAGCCTGAAGGTTTTTGTCATTTTGGATATCATTTTCAAAAGATGAAATGGGAATGAATAAAGGCTATGTCAGAGAACTAATAACTTAAAGCTCATTATTTTGAAATAGACACATTTATAAAGCTTCTTACAGATTGCTACAGAAATGCCCGCATGTATTTCTGGCTTAACACCAAAAATGTATGATTATACCTGATCAGTATTAAATTCTCCTTTCTCCCTCTCCTTCTATGAGAACTGAACTCACTTGTGGCATCCTTTCTCATCTTTCACGAAGAGTTAAGGCGGATGCTATCAGTCCAGCCCTCGGGATGGAGGGGAAAAGAAGGCAGAGGGCCTGAGAGACGTGCTGTTGCCATGGTGCTGGTTCCCACCTTGCTGGTTTTCTATGCCTCTTTGGTTGTCTTTGTGACTCCCTGGGTCCTCACTGCCTCTCTGCCTTAAAAATGGGTTAGGAAGGGAAGGTGAGCTTCTCTAAAAGCACAAGTCCTCCCTCTGAGCGCAGACCCAGGCCAAACAAATGACCGCTACGTCCATGGGCATGCTTCACTGCAGGAGAGCAAAGAGGAGAGTGTTGTGATTCACTTCTCACAACCAGGGCTACTCGGGGTGAGGATGTTGGGGGGGTGATGGCGTCTGAGGCACTTCCATAGCCCACTGCCTACTTAAGCATCCGGGGGAAGAATTAGACCAGTTCCTCCCAAGTGGAATTCAGGCCTTGAAAGGTGACTAGAGCAGTGAGAGAATACTCCTTCTTCTGGCTCAGGAATGAGCCTGCTGGGAATGTTGAATCCTTGTTCAGAAGAAGCAACACAACTGGTCTACACGCTTTTGGGGTTGGATAGAGAGAGGTGTTTGAAAGCTGCCTGACGAAAAAGCTTGAGGTCATATCTTTTGGGATTAAAGATGCCATCTTTCTCTTTTATATTGGCTTTGTATCTTGATTTGAGTTTGGATTTGTTTGGCTAATTAACGTTAAAATAATTATGAAAAATAATACATGCATTTATGAACTTATCTTATGTTTAATTTCTGCATGGAAGGCATTGGCCCTTTCCCCGCCGGCTCTATGTGTGTACTTCTGGCTGAATTACTGCAAATGTATGGCTGTTTTGCCTGCAAAACTGGCTTCCTGTCAAGAGCCATTTACACTGCTTTGGTATGAAGGAGATTCTTTGATTGGTTACGAGTAAGAGTGGTAATTACTGTGGTTTTCACTAGTGTGGCGGTAGCAAATGCTCCTGTAGTTCAGTACTATTGACTCTGCTTATATACAGTATCACACTTTGGGGAGAGATGCGGAAGCGGTGGCTTGGGATTTGGCTCAGGTAGCAAGTTTCTGTCTCTGCTCACGCTCAGCCTTTCTGCGGCCTTCCCAGTCATGTCCTCCTGAGCCTTGCGTGTGTCAGCACAGACGTGTTAAGCTTACACATTTAATTGTTTCGTTATTACATTTGATTTTTCTCTTTCAGTTGTTTGTATCATGAGAAGAGGTTTTGTTGTAGAGAAAATCACTGTAAAACATAGATTTGAAAAAAGTGGATTGTACCCATTTAATAAAGGCAAAGGGACAGGACAGCTTTTTTTTTTTCCTGCTTGGGTGTTCTTTTTTTTTGCTGACCTGTAGTTTAATTTCCAGTGTCTAGACTTAATAGTCTGGATTTAAACACAAAACATACAAACAAAATCATCTGGAACTGATTTTTTTCACACTAAACACTTCTTTCTGATCATAGTTTCCAGGGGACGCCTTCCCCGAACCACACCTCCAGATGAGAATCACTTAAATAGCCAAGTGATTTAACCGTCCTTAATTCGTTTTCTAAACAGTCGCTGGTAGTGGATTCACTTACATTGAGACTTGACTGGCCCGTTGCAAACCACAGATTCATTCTCACAGACCCTCTGCACAGTCTCTTGTGCCCCCCGAGTAGGATCTTGCTAAGGACCCTTTGCTTCTCTTCTAGCTTCACAGCCCGGTCGGCCCCGGAGTGTGTGGCCTTTATAGCTGCTTGTGGTTTTCCTGCCACACGATGCTGACTGAGCCAGACCTCTCCTGGGCATGGGCACATACAGCAACGTGCATCCACATCTTTACTTTGTCTGCCAGGCTGCTGCTCTACATATGCTTTCCGTTCAAACACGATAATAGAGTAGATTTCAATCAAGTTCTAAATTACGTGTCTCATCAAAATGATGTCGCTGGCTAGATTCATGTTCAGGAATAATTTGTCCTTAGCGACGGTACTGAGCTCCTCTTTCCTTGGAGAGCCCCGGGGCTGTGGGCCATGGAGAGTGTTAGTGCGAGAGTATCTGTCGTTTGTACCAGGAAACGCAAGTCTGCAGAACAACATTAAGATTTGGAATTCAAAGCAAATGTAGATCCTGTCACATCAGGTGATAAAACCCAGATGTTCTCCCCAACCCACACCCTTCCCTCCCCAGCTCCCCACACTGGCTAGAGTTTTCTCATTTCATGCAGAGGAGGAGGAGAATGGTAGGGGAGTGTGTGCGCTAGAGGAATGGGGGGAAGGAACGCTCAGCTTGCTTGCCAGTCAGACAGTTCCAGCTGCAGATAGCGCACTAATTAGGAACAAAACTGTTCTCCTCACCGGCCGTCGGATGTGTAGACAAGTATGGAGAGAGCCAATAAGTCGTTGTATTGGAGCATAGCGTATTTAGCAGCCATGTATTTAGGGTTGATGATCGGTTTAGTTTCTTTTCTCACCGATGACAATCCTGATCTTTGTGATCTATACAATCTCCCTTATTCTTCTAGCTCTATCTTAATTAAACTATACTGTCTTTAGATGGCTGTCACGAGTGGTCTCAAAAGGACTCGGCCAGCTCTGATCCACCCAGAACTTTTACTTTTACTGACTCTCTCTCTCTAAAAGTTTACTAATTTGAAGAAAGATTGTTCCTACTAAAATGAAGTACTAAATTCTGCCATTCTCTCCTCTCACCCCAGACTTTAATTATAAAACCAGTGTCACACCAGAAAATAAACCTTAAATATTTTAACACTTTCCCAGCAGGAAGACAGCAGCACATAAAGCAACATGCAATTATACTAAGAGATTTATTTGTCTCTGACCCAGGAAGCTATGCATCAGTGCTTTAAGATGATCAAGGCTGCCCTTCCCACCCTGTGGGAGCTAATGGATTAGCATAAATACCTGTGAGCAGGTTAAGTACACAGGATGTGACAGATAATAAATAAGGAAAACTAAACAATGGACCATTTAAAACATTGATCTACCAGGGGCGCCTGGGTGGCTCAGTCAGTTAAGCTTCCAACTTTGGCTCAGGTCATGATCTCATGATTCGTGGGTTCCGGCCATACGTTGGGCTCTGTGCTGAGAGCTCGGAGCCTGGAGCCTGCTTAGGATTCTGTGTCTCCCTTTCTCTTTGCCCCTCCCCGACTTGTGCGCGCGCGTGCGCGCGCGCGCGCGCGCGCTCTCTCTCTCTCTCTCTCTCTCTCTCTCTCTCTTAAAAATAAATAAACAATGGGGCACCTGGGTGGCTCAGTCGGTTAAGCGTCCGACTTCAGCTCAGGTCACAATCTCGCGGTCCATGAGTTCGAGCCCCGCGTCGGGCTCTGGGCTAATGGCTCAGAGCCTGGAGCCTGCTTCCGATTCTGTGTCTCCCTCTCTCTCTGCCCCTCCCCTGTTCATGCTCTGTCTCTCTCTGTCTCAAAAATAAATAAACGTTAAAATAAATAAATAAACATTAAAAAATTGATCTATCAGATGTTCTAGAAAGTATTTGCTTATAAATGTAGAGCTTAGCTCACATTTTGTTGAATAGCTTAAACAGTACTGTCTTCTTTTTGGTCGAAGTCATGGTTCATTGCTAATTCATTCATAAGGTAGTTTCAGTCTGATCATACTTATGTAGAGATTGTGATAATTTTAGGATATAAATTGGCTAACGTTTACATTTTCAGTGTTTGTAAGAAATGATTTGAAGAAAAAAATAGTAATGTAAGAAATACTGGAAAACTGAGGCATAACCTCCATGAAAACAGCTTTCTGAAATATCTTGTTTATCTTCAAATTGTTGAGAAGCAAATTACAAATCTATTAATTCGTTAAAATTAGTAAGCAACCTTTGATTAGCCCAGTTTGACTTACTGTCTTTGCACTTGAGGTAAACTGAATTGCTTAAAAATACAGATCTGTAATTAATTCAGAAGGAGTTTTCATCCAGCATTTCAGATTAATAATATTTAGTATTAAATGTAGATATTTGTATGGTGATGAGCCTTAAATCTTCTTCAGAGTTTGTTTTCTTTTTCCGTCTCTGCATATATTTCTTCTATGTTCCCTTTTCTTTGTAGTTATTTGTTAGGAATTTTATAAAGCAAATTAGTGAAAATTATCACTTGCCTGGGAATTTATAAAACAAAAGCAGATCTAAAGAGGAAAAAAAATAAAATAAAAACCTGGATCGAAGAAGAAAAACATGTCTCATGTCAGTAATAGATATTCTTGTAATAATGAAAAAATGGGAAAAGGAACAGAAGGAAGTCGCTCATTAAGTAGGCAGGAAGTTCTTTGAGGACAAGAGCAGGGTCCTTGCCTTAATCTCCTTGAATCCCACTTGATACCCTGTGCTGTCAGGGAAGGAGGGCTGGCAGGGAATTGACAAGGCTTCATGAACATCCTCATATTTGAGGTGCTAATAATTTCTGGTGTAAATTTGATGAGAGCAGTGTTTTGGCATTTAATATTCATTTGATCTTTCTGGCTGGTTTTGAACTTGAGTTCCGTTTAGAGGTGCTGAAACAAACTAAGAAGATGTTGTATTTATGTGCAGTAGAATCTGAGAAGGGTTTTCTAATGGCACACTTTTGAATAGCCTCCGTTGATAAATCTAGGATTACGGTGTAGATAAATTTTGGAATGATTGCTTCCTTTACCCCCAGATTACTTCATTGATTTGCCATGTTCCCTTAAATAGCGAGCATCTCAATTAAATTTAAATTTTGATTCTGTTTACATGATTCATTTTACACGTAGCTTTTCAGTAGCACATTGACTGAATAAAGCAAGGCACACATCTGGACTTGCTTCTTTGAGCCGTGTTCCTAAATCCTGTGAGGAAAATACAGGCACACCTGTGCATGCTTTTATTTGACTTGACTGAATTGCATGAAGTTGAGCCGAAGAACCAGAAGGAACATATTTCCTTTTGTAAGCTGCGCTTTGTGGTACTTTGGATTCAGCCAGGAATGGGTTACTGGGAAACACTGAGGATATATCTTCTCTAGGGAAAAATAGGATAATGTTTTCATCTCTGGGACTGTACACATATTAGTTTATTCTGCCTTGTTCCAGAAAGAATTTAAGTTCAAAAATGCCAGATAGAGGGGCGCCTCGGTGTCTCAGTCGGTTCCAAGCGTCCGGCTTCGGCTCAGGTCACGATCTCATGGCTCGTGGGTTTGTGCCCTGCCTTGGGCTCTGTGCTGACAGTTCGGAGCCTAGAGCCTGCTTCAGATTCTGTGTCTCTTTCTCTATCTTTGCCCTTCCACTGCTTGTGCTCTCTCTCTCCCTAAAAAATAAAATAAGCATTAAAAAACGCAAAATAAATAAAATAAACATTAAAAAATGCAAGTTAGGGGCACCTGTGTGGCTCAGTCAGTTGGGGGTCCAAGTCTTGATTTTGGCTCAGGTCACAATCTCATGGTTCGTGGGTTCAAACCCCGTGTTGGGCTCAGTGCGGCTGCACTGACAGCCTTTGAGATTCTCTGTCTCCCTCTCTCACGGCCCCTTCCCTGCTCATGCTGCTCGCTCTCTCTGTCTCTGTCTCTCAAAATTAATAAATAAATGAAAAAAAAAAGCAAGATTAAAAAATGTAAGTAATTAGGATAAGAAGTTAAGGAAAATAAGTTGAAATCAGAAGTGGGATTAGTATACAAGTTGCAAGCTGTGAGTCACAAGAGGTAGATCACACTTTGGGCTGTTAGCTTTTGAACAAAGCCAGTGCAAAGAGGGTAACAAGGAGAATGCAACACTCCCCGTGTCTGTGCCCGAAATAAGTGTGGTTCTCTCCTGAAGGGGACGGATGGGGCTGACCCAGGAATACCCTGCTAAATTTGGGACATCCTGTCAGTCAGTCAACAAGTACTTACTCAACTCGCACAGTTTGTCAGTTCCCGAGCTGGACACCGGGACGCACGGACCATCCCCTCAGATCAGTCAGATGGACTGGGAAAGTGCAGGGCAGTGCAACACATCCCGTGGAGGGAAGTGGGCTCAAGGTATCGCGACTTAATCCAGGCTGGGAGAGGATCTGTGCGGAGGGTTTCTGGAGGAGTTGAAACCTGGGCTGAGCTCTAAAGGATAGGTACTTAACCCTGGCTAAAGTAGAATATGGTCCAGGTGGAAAGGACAAGTAGCCTGTGGAAGGCGAAGAGGCAAGGAAGCGTGATGCCTTCGGAGGCTTGCAATGGTTCCGTGTGGCTGGCTCGAGCGTGCGCAGGGGAAAGACGGTGTGGAGAAGCAAGACAGGTAACTAGGGGACACGAGAAACGGCTCTGTCACCTTGTGCGACAGCAGTAAGACCTCACAGCGGCGAGGAAGGGAAGAACCCGCAGTGACTCGGGGCAGGGACACAGAGGCCTGGCCTCAAGCAGTGTCCCCTCTGCAGATGGGAGTCGTGTGAGAGCAGGTCAGGAGCCAGACGGGTGGGCTTGGCCTTGAATAGAAGAGGGACGCTGAGGGAGTAGGCGCTGAGGTCCCTCTGGTTTTCGGTGTGGTCCGCGTGCACACCAGAGTATCCCAAGAGGCCTCGCCACCGTGCGTGCAAAGGCCTGCTGGTAAGGTTGGTGCTCGGCTGACGGTGGGAGCGTAGATCCGGGAGGCCTTTCCCCGCATCTAGCACGGGCTGTTCTTGGCGCCCAGGCTGCTGGTGGACGCTGTGGTCCTTGCGGAACACCTGCTGTCCTGCTGCTGCGCGACTGAAGTCAGAGGCTGCCCCGCGCTAGTAAGCAGTCCCCACTGAAAACCCTGGGCACCGAATCCCTGCAAGTTCCCCGGGTTGATGGCATCCACACAGGTTATCCTGACTCCCTGCTTTTGGAGCGAAGCGCCCTCTGCCTGACTCCACAGGGAGAGGACCTCAGAACACTTGTACTCCTGCTCCCCACCCCCCCACCCCCGACTTCACCCATGTGCCTCTTCCGGTTGCCGATTTGCTCTCCTTTCACTGTGATAGATCACAGAGCTGTGAGTATGACTCTGCTGAGTCCTGCGAGTCCTTCCCGTGAATCATCAAGACTCAGAGTGTTCTTGGTTCCCCCCCGACAACAGCCGTCTCTCCACGTGGTGGCACATGGCCCAGAGATGGAGGAGGAAAGCTTCGGGGAGGAGGGGGCGGGAAGCTACCCTGCCAGTGTGCCACTTTAGTTCTTGTGTTGCTTTACCAGAGCCGTGCTGAGCTAGCATGTAGCTACTGACTCTTGTTGCCTCTTCAGAATTAATTTACCGGGAAAATCTAATTTTTTGCGACATACATTTATTCATTAATTCTTTCAGCAGATATTTGTTGAAAACCAGTGTTTGGAACCGGGTAGACATTTTGCAGGCCGTAATAATGGTACTTAGGAATACGGGTTGAGTGTTGGAAGACATTGCCATTTCATTGGGAAGGTAAGACATTTGCCTTTGAAAAATAACATAGCATTCATTTCAGAAATGAAGGACTGAACTATTTCAGTGTTTTGGCTGTTGAGAAAAACAATACCCTAAGTGGTCCTGTGTCAGTTCATGGGCAAGAGGACTAGTATATGAAGTTGGGAAATTTGTACTTAATTTAGAATGGATGTGCCACCTATCAGGTTCATTATTACTTGGGTCATCTTTCTCCTCTTTTGATGTCACAATGTGTTTACAGCTAAGACTCCGGGCTTTGCTGTTACTAGGAGTTGTATAGTGATCATCCGTTGAGACAGGTACCCCAAATTCAGCACAGTGTTTTGAACTACTTCTGATGGGTATTTTTTTGAAGATAGATCAGGTGGACTCAAAGGACCTCTAAATCAGGGATGAGCCACTTTGTTGTCCTGGAGAATTCTTCAGATGGTTTTTTTCACTTAAGAACAGTGGATGGTGCCACTGTCACTGGTGTGAAACACGTGTAAATGCACTAGGAATCTTGCCTGGCTCTCAGTCCTAACGAGCAGTTCCTCACTTAACTTGCAGGATTCCTTTTTGTTGGACTGAGAAACCATGAAGAGTTCTGGGTTGTGGTTGTTGAGATCCTAAAGACATATCAGCCAATAAGCCATTTTATCAAAGAGATGAAAAATCAACTCATGTTCCTTATTCAGATCTTTGGACTCTAATATTATGACCTTTTTTCCACTCCTCGAAGAAAAATAACTCAGTCGTTGGTTCACTTACTGAGCAGTGCTGCCTGTTGCTCAGGGCCAGTCTGTCAGCTCAGTTTTTCTTTCATTACAAGTGGATCACAAGGTAATATTCACACCACTGGTTTTGGGTGGGTTTTTTGTGTATTTTACTAAATATAACTTTTTTTTTTTTTTACTACCTGTTGGCCTTGATGTGGATTATCATACCACACACTTGATCCTAAAAGAGAATGATCCTGAATGCTCGTATGCATGAAAGAAACTTTGGTTTTGCTTGTTTATATTGGATGGCCATTAAGCCAACTTCAGTACTCTCTGCCTCCTTCTCTGTGGTTTAACTTTTCTTGTTTTGTTCATATTCTAAATAAATGTTAAAATCATACACGTTCTTTTCATGATCCTAAAAGAGAATGAATCAGCATATTTTTTGATACGTATGTGCTTAAACACTCAGGTGTTACCCAACCCCCATTACATATCTTGTTGCAACTCTCCTTCCCTGTTATTTAGCCATTAAACATTTAGAGTTTAAAACATCTACTTCCTTTTTTTAAATTTTTAAAAAGTGTTTATTTTTGAGAGAGAGAGAGAGAGAGAGAGAGAGAGAGACAGAGTATGAGTGGGAGAGGGGCAAAGGGAGAGGGAGACAGAATCTGAAATAGGCTCCAGGCTCTGAGCTGTCAACCCAGAGCCTGACACGGGGCGCAAACTCACAAACTTCAGGATCATGACCTGAGCCAAAGTCGAACACTTAACCCACTCAGTCACCCAGGTGCCCCTAAACGTCTCTTTCTAATGATGGGGGGGGGGGGTACCTGAATAAAATCAGGTTTATGTTAAAATGAAGAAAAAAGGAATAGAAGCTAAGTACATCAATAGTAATGTCCACCAAGACCATAGGTATTTGACTGGGACCACCTCCCCCGGCTTCTGATTGCCTGACTTAGCAAAGTAACAAGATTACCTGGATGTCTTTCTTGGTGGTAACCGAGTCTTCATGTCAGAGCTCAGGTCTAGGACTCACTCAGCAAATGGAAACAACACCAGCAACTAAAAATTATCAATATAAATGATGCCTGAAAGAGAAATTATTATGTGCTCCAACCTAGGAGTGACTGAGGCACCATAAAAATTTATTTAGAATGAAACAAGAGTCAGTTTGTTTCTTCTCTGCTTTTTCTTTTTATTTCTTCCTTTGTTATCTCCAGAAATTAAGGAGGATATTCTGCTGCCTTGGGGAATGTCATGTCATTTGTGTTGTTAAATAAAAATGTTTAGAGTTGAGATATGATAATGATAGGGTATAGCTTTATGATATGTTCCTCATGTAAATGTAAAGAACGCTTAAACCATCTGTTTGAATGAAATATTTATATTTGGCAGATTGTGTCAGCTATATTGTGTTTAAAAAGCAATATATTTAGTGATCTCTAAAGTAGCTCTGAAGTTAACACTGTCAAATTTGAAAATATAACTTTAGTTTTCTGTACTGTTTTCTCTATTTTAACTTTCATATTAATGCTTAAATGTTTTTTCTTCTAACAGAAATGGATTTTGCTTCACAAATATTGGTAGTAATTAGGTTCTTACCAGCTTAAGCTGGCTTTTGTGAGCAAGAGACACATTTCTTTTTCATTAGTTCTCCTAATTGAGTTCCATAAAATGAAATATTATTATGCCACAGGATAATTGTCTTATTTGCCTTTTTCTTGAAGTTTCTTAAGAAAGTGTAAGACCTTTAAAAAAAAGCAGAGGGATAGGGTTTTTTTTTTTCTTTTCCTTAAATCCATTTATCCCCTCAGCCTCGAGTCTGAAATTACTTTTTATAACTTCTGAAAAATATTGCTTTCAGTTTTGGTTTTCAAGACGCTGCAACATTATGATATGATACAGGTCAGCTCAACATTACCTGCGAATAAAATATGAGTGATATGCTGGTGGGGTAGCAGGAGAGGAGACACCTCCAGTTGGTCAGAGACCTGTTCAGTTTTCAGAGCAATGAATTCACTTACTTACTTATTTATACACACATACACACACACCCACACACACACCCACACCCACACACACACACACACACACACAGATTGAGAGAGAATGTGCACACGTGCGCTGGAGGGGCAGAAAGAGAATCCCAAGCAGGGCTTAGCACTGTGAGTGCAGAGCCCAACACGGGACTCAAACCCATGAACCCATAAAATCATCACCTGAGCCGAAATCAGGATGCTAGGCTGACTGAACCACGCAGGCACCCCTAAACTTGACTACTTTTAATTTCAATGTCTTCTATTATTATAGAATCTTTGCAGTCAGTTTAATTTGAACAATTCTTTCTTTTATTTTTCTTTCTTTTACTATCTCTGACTCTGCCAGTTTGGAATACCTGATGATTGTTTGCTCCTCAACTTGAATATCACATCAGACCCAAAGGATCTGTTCCCCTTCTCATGGACTTTGACCATGAGTGAATTTGGAATTCCTCAGAGATGTGGAATTGCGTTGGCAAATGGACACCTTTGTTAACTATGAGAAGCATTCTTTATGCATTATTTTTATTATACAAATGTTGTTTACTATATAATTTTGAAAATTTCCAACAAGTTTTTTTGTTTCCACAGTAAAAGTGGTTTTGCTCTGAGAGCTGCTGTGTCTGTACTGAACAGCGAAATGTGTTCACACGGCTCTTCCTAGAGCCAGCTGTAATACTTGGCTATAAAAAGACTTCCTCAAGCTTCCAAATACTGGCTTTTCAAAAGTAATCTTCCCAGTTTTTGAGAAAGAATAAAATTTTTATTTTCCCAGAAAGAGAAATGCAGGGAAAAGACCCAATTCCGCCCGAGAGAAATGAATCATTTATTCTTTCATAAGATAATGTGCTACTTTAGGTTACTGAGGAGGTTTGCTTCTATCATTCCTAGTTGCCATCATGCATTTTTAATGCAAAAACTCTATTTGATGAACAGCACTGCATTAGAAGGAGGCGAGGGAAGGAGGGAAGGAAGAGAGGAAGGACTGAAGGGACCACGGAAGGAAGACAAGAAGCCACCTTTTCCTTTTCATTGTTTCATGCAACTCTGTACTTTCTATGCCTGGATTTTACAGGTGGAGTTTATGGAAGAAGAAGACTAATATGTATTGAGAATTTATTTTGTCCCCCACATTATACTAAATGCATCACCATAAGCCCTTTGTGGTAGATACCGTTATAATTTCCATTTTGCAGCGGAGACAAGACAAGAACAGATGACATTGGGTCACGGCACCAGGTGTGGGACCTGCGAAGTGTGACTCTGGAACTTAACGCTCTTAACCTCTGCACTGAACTGATAAGTAAGGAGAAGCTGCCAAAGAAGGTTTTAAACTCTTCACGAGAGGTCCGTAAATGTGAACAGAAGTACCTGTCATGCACACGTGTTATTTTGATCGGTTATGCACGACTGTCATGGCATCTTAAGATGTCATCCTTCTTACCACTTACCCTCCTGTGTGAGATCCTGCTGGTGCCTCTTCCCCCCTTGTGTGTAGGCCTGGTGTGGTCGCAGATAGGGAGAAAGCTTGTGCAGTGCACGTCTGTGAAGACCTCAAACATAGGCAATGGTTGCAAATTGATCTCTGCTGTTGACTCTCTGTGACCTCAGTAGAGTACTTAGCTGTGTCCTCATCCTTAAAGCTGCAGTGCTCAGTGGCACTGGAGTAAGAGATGACAGAGATGCTCCCCAAATAATTTGTGAATAAGTGAATTGTTTTTCCCCTTTACTCCCTTCTCCTCTGGCTTCCCATGGGAAGGAAAAAACCAAAAACCCAGTAGGCATGGCAGGATGAAGTGGAGGAAGGCAGCGAGAGGAGAGACATAAATTATATTCTTGTTAATTTGTTGGTGTCTTCCCCCTTATCAACTTTATTGAGCAATAATTTTATACAATTAAATGAATCTGTTTAACTGGATGGGTTTTGACAGTTTTCTACCCTGGTGAGACCACAGTCACACTCAAGATACAGAACACATTTCCATTAGTCTCAAAAGATTCCCTCTGCTGCTTTACCCTTTATACTGTTTTTGTTATTGAAGTAAAATATACCTAACAAGAAATTGGCCATTTTAACTGTTTTAAAGTGTATAATTCGATGTCCTTACATTCACAGTTACCTTCACAGTGTTGTGTAACCACCACCACTGTCTGTTGCCAACAGTTTCCATTGCTCCAAACAGAAACTCTGTGCCCATAAAGCAATCATTTCTCATTCTCCGCGGTGACCTCTAATCTACTTCTCTATGAATTTGCCCCTTTTAGATATTTCATACAAGTGGAATCACACAATATTTCTTTTGGTGTTTGTCTTATTTCGCTTAGCCGGATGTTTTCAAGGTTCTTCCGTGCTGTAGCATCTGTCACAGCTTCATTCCTTTTTTATGGCTGAATAATATTCCATCACATGGACATACCTCAGTTAGTTTATCCATTCATCTGTTGATGGATATTTGGGCTGTTAACACTTTGTGTCTATTATGAATAATGCTTCTGTGACATTGGTATACGAAGACCTGTTGGAGTCTCTGCTTTCAGTACTTTGGGCGATACACCCAGAAGTAAAATTGCCGGGTCATATAGTTATTCTATGTTTCGTGTTTTGAGGAAGCATCCTACTATTTTCTGCAGCAGCTGCACTTTCTTACATTCTCTATAAGCATTCCAGTCTCTTCACATCCTACCAACAGCTATTATTTTCTGTTTTTATTTTTTGGGTTTTTTTTTTCTTGATAGTTATCCTAATGGGTGTGAAGTGGTATCTTACTGTGGTTTTAATTTGCATTTTCCTAATGATTACGAATGTGAGCATCTTTTCATGTGTGTAATAATGGTCGTCTGTAGAACTTCTTTGCATGTGTACCTTTCTCAGTCCAGCCCTTACTCCCTCCATCCCCTACCCCAGGCAACCACTGATCTCCTTTATGTTACTGTATATTAGATTGCATTTTACGTAAGTGAACTCATTCACTGTGCACCCTTATATCTGACTTCTTTCACTTAGCATAATGGTTTTGAGATATACCCGTTGTTGGGTGTACTTACTCCTTTTTCTTGCTGAGTACTGTTTCATTGAGTAGACATACCAGATTTTGTTTATCTTCTCACCGATTGATGGGCATTTAATTTGAATAAAGCTACTATGAATATTCATATAAAAATCTTCATATGGACGGACATAAGTATTCAGTTTTCTTAGGTAAATACCAAGGGGAATAGTGTGGCGAGGTTTTATGCTAGATGTTTATGTTTCACTTTGTGAAAAACTGCCAAACCACTTTTCAAAACAGTTATACCATTTTATGTTCTTACTAGCAGTAAATGAGAGTTTTAGTTGCTTTATGTCCTTATCAACACTTGGCATTGCTAATCTTTTTAATTTTAACAACCATTGTAACAGGTGTGCATTGGTAACTCATTGTGGCCTTAATTTGCATTTCTTTGCTTAGATAATGATGTTGGTCATCTTTTGATGTGCTTGTTTGCCACTTGTATATTTTCTTTTGAGCAGTATTGATATCTTTTGCCTATTTTATATTGTGTTTTGGTTTTTCTTTATATTATTGAGTTGTAAGCATTCTTTATATAGCATGGATACAAGTTCTTTCTCAGATACGCATTACAGACCTTTTTTCCCTATATGTGATTTGTCTGTTTTCTTAATGGTATCTTTGAAGAGCAAAAGTTCTTTAATTTTGATTAAGTCCAGCTTATCAATTTGTTAAAGTTTATTTTATTTATTTTGAGAGAGAAAGAGAGAGTGTGAGCAGGAAAGGGGCAGAGAGAGTAGGAGAGAGAAGCTCAAGCAGGCTTCATGCTGTCAGCACAGAGCCCTATGTGGGCTCAATCTCATGAACCATGAGATCATGACCTGAGTGGATATCAAGAGTTGGATGCTTACCCGACTTAATCACCCAAGTGCCCCCAGCGTATCAACTTTTTATGGGTTATATTTCTTTTATGAAATGTTTGCCTATAGAAAGTCACAAAGACTTTCTTCTAGAGGTTTTATAATTTAGCTTTTACATTTAAATTTATAATCCTTCTTAGTTTTTGCATATGGTGTGAGATAAATGCTCATTTTTGCAGTTGTTCCAGCATTTGTTGAAGAGACTTCCTTTCCCCATTGAGTTACCTTGTCATCTTTGTTGGAAATCAGTTGAACACATAATTATGGCTCTATTTCTAGATTCTCTACTTTGTCTATCCCTTCTTCAATAACATACCATCTTGATTAGTGTGGCTCTTCAGTGAGTTTTGAAATCAGGTAGTGTATGCTCTTGAACTTTTTATTTCTTTTTTAAAAATCAATTTGGCTATTATAAATTGTTTGCCTTTTCATGTAAATTTCAGAATAATTTCATTAGATTTTTTTCTTTTTTTTAATTCATAAGTTGTCATAATGATTTCCCCTCTCTCCTTTGAAATTTGTTTTTGATATTTATTTATTTTTGAGAGAGAGACAGAGCATGAGCTGGGCAGGGGCAGAGAGAGAGGGAGACATAGAAACCGAAGCAGGCTCCAGGCTCTGAGCTGTCAGCACAGACCCTGACGTGGGGCTTGAACTCACAGACTGTGAGATCATAACCTGAGCCCAAGTCGGACGCTTAATCGAGTGAGCCACTCAGGTGCCCCTCATTAGATTTTTTTAAGCCTGCTGATTCTTGAATTGGCATTGGATGTAGATTACTTGGGGTAAGATTTGACATCTTAATATTGAATCTTCCAGTCTGTGAACATGGTATATCTCTTTATTTATTTAGTGGTTTTAAATTTCTCTCAAATGTGCTTTTGTCTTTTGGTTGTGACTTAATTTATTGAACACCTGCTCTAGGCCAGGCAAAGTATGAAGTGCTTTATACTTTTTCCCCATAATTGCCCTATGAAGATTGTGTTGTTTTTACTATGTTCAATGGGACAGCTATAACTGAGAGAGGGTAAGTTACTTGCCCAGAGTCACAGAGCTAATAAATGCTGAAACTTGGATCTAAAAGAGATCTGCTGACTCTGGGAGGCCATGCTCTTAGTCACTAGTAGTCAAGTTAACATGTTTAGGAATTACAGATACTTTATTTAAAGAAAGTCTTAACTCTTGTTGCATGGCTGTCCCCACCTCCTGTCTCCCTCAGATATGTAAACTATATGAGTAGATGGGTATACCTGTGGAAGGACAGGCAAATCTATAGGCCACCATCACAGACTCCTGGTGGGCTTGCTTATCCTTAGAAAGTCATGTCAAGATTATCTCTGAAATGCATTGTTATTGGCCTGAAATTTTTTGTTCTATGTCATCTAGATACCATCAAATGGAAAATAAGTCTTGGACTATCAGTATCACATAGGAAATCATTAGAATTCCCCAAAGTTGTCTAATTGCATACAATCCCATTGATGTGTTGGTCACCTGACACCATTATCATATCCTGCGTGTGAGGTCTCAGAATGTGGCACACTTGGATTTATCTTGTTAAAAGTTGTCTGGAACTTTAATTGTGCCTAATGGTTCTTTCTTCCTCCTTTTAAAAGACAAAAATGAATGGGCTGTTTTATAACCCCCTTTCAATCCTCTGATCTTCAGAGGGGAAAATGTTGAAAGTCATGGTGCAGCTGTTTTATGTTGCAGTTTATAATCTAATTAAATGTATTTTATCCAGATCATTATGGACTTCATTAGAGCTGGACTTTTTATAAGAAAGATGATGAGTTAGATTTATACAGAATCATCTGGGTCTTTTAAATTCTGCAATCATGACAGCAGTGCCTGATGAAAAAAAAATGCAAATCTGCCTATCTGATTCACTTGGTCATTCATTTTTGGAAAGTTCTTGCTTCCAATTTTGTTCACTTTTTTGTGAGCATACAGTTTTCAGAATGATTAATAAGTGAAGTTTGTTTTTTCAGTGAGAGTACTATTTGGGAATGATGTATAGTCTTTTTAGAAGCCTATATATCATTTGAACATCCTGGCACGTTTGGGAAATAAAACATCTAAAGTAATTGGCATAATCTAGGTCAAAGAAAGATGAAATTACATTTTGCTTGCTGTGTTTTTGTACTGGAGAAGAAATTAGTTCTGTGGTCTTCAGTTTAATTGCTAACTTTTTTCAGTGTCAGGGAGAAATATCTAAGCTAGAAATTGATTTGAAAAGGGAAAGTGACTCATGTTAGCCTTAGTTACGTAATTTGTATATAGAGATTTGAGGGTATTTTTACTCTCTGTTTTAGATATAATGACTGGGGGCACCTGGGTGGCTTAGTCAGTTAAGTGGCTGACTTCGGGTCAGGTCATGATCTTGTGGTTCATGAGTTCGAGCCCCACATTGGGCTCTGTGCTGACAGCTCAGAGTCTGGAGCCTGCTTTGGATTCTGTGTCTCCCTCTCTCTCTGCCCCTCTCCTGCTCGTGCTCTGTCTCTCTCTCAAAGGTAAATAAACATTAAAAAAAAATAGATATAATAACCAACTTCCATGTGACTCCCTAGTCTGTCATGGTAAAAAATAAATTAATATTAAGCTGTGCTTACCCAAAATTTTATCTTCCCAAAGAATTGTACTTGGAATGTCTTTTTTTTTTTTTTTTAAAGTTTATTTATTTTTGAGACAGAGAGAGACAGCATGAACGGGGGAGGGGCAGAGAGAGAGGGAGACACAGAATCGGAAACAGGCTCCAGGCTCTGAGCCATCAGCCCAGAGCCTGACGCGGGGCTCGAACTCACGGACCGCGAGATCGTGACCTGGCTGAAGTCGGACGCTTAACCGACTGCGCCACCCAGGCGCCCCTGGAATGTCTTTTTAATAATTTATATTTTCTCAATCAACGTGTGTCTGTGGCCTTGAATTTGCCCATCCTTTCAGCTCTGATCATGTAATCCTAATGACATTTCTAGCGTTTCCCTCCTTGTATAATTTTTTCTCTCTGTTTAACTGTGGCTGGTCCCAAGCAACTCTCAGTTGTCATTCGGTAAGGGACAATGTGAAAATATGATTTGATAGTTAATATTTATTTATTTATTTATTTTTAATTTCAATTAATTTATTGTTTACATCCAAGTTAGCATATTGTGCAACAATGATTTCAGGAGTAGATTCCTTCATGCCCCTTACCCATTTAGCCCATCCCCCCCCAACCCTCTAGCAACCCTCTCTTCCCTATATTTAACAGTCTCTTATGTTTTGTCCCCTTCCCTGTTTTTATATTATTTTTGCTTCCCTTATGTTCATTGGTTTAGTGTCTTAAATTCCTGATATGAGTGAAGTCATATGATACTTGTCTTTCTCTGACTGACTAATTTTGCTTAGCATAATACCCTCCAGTTCCATCCATGTAGTTACAAATGGCAAGATTTCTTTCCTTTTGATTACCAAGTAATACTCTATTGTGTATATATACCACATCTTCTTTATCCATTCACCTGTCAGTAGATATTTGGGTTCTTTCCATGCTTTGGCTATTGTCGGTGGCACTGCTATAAACATTGGATGCATGTGCCCCTTCGAAACAGCACATCCGTATCCCTTGGGTAAATACCTTGTAGTGCAATTGCTGGGTTGTAGGGTAGTTCCATTTTTAAGTTTTTGAGGAACCTCCATACTGTTTTCCAGAGCGGCTGCGCCAGTTTGCATTCTCACCAGCAAAAGAGATCCTCGCCAACATCTTTTGTTGCTTTAGTTGTTAATGTGAGCCATTCTGACAGGTGTGAGGTGGTATCTCATTGTGGTTTTGATTTGTATTTCCCTGATGATGAGTGATGTTGAGCATTTTCTCATGTGTCTGTTAGCCATCTGGATGTCTTCTTTGGAGAAGTGTCTATTCATGTCTTTTGCCCATTTCTTCACTGGATTGTTTGTTTTTTGGGTGTTGAGTGATGGTTAATATTTAAATGGAATGTTGGTCTTGCTCACTCCTTAAGGCATGAAACCTGTACTTTCCTTCTTGTCTCCTGGTTTGGCTGTATACACTTGCGGGCCCGCGTTCTGCATACTCCTACAGCACATTGTGTAAATGGTGTGACATAGCAGAAACCCCCCAACAACCTCTCAGTAGTCACTACTGTAGTTCCAAACTGTTTACAGGCACCTGATTTCTTTTCTCCATACCCTTGAACTCCTGATTTTCCTTGTGTCTGGCCTAGTAATTCTTTTTCCTTTTTACAACCTCATCTTGTATGTTGGACCTGACACTCAGAACCACTTCTTCTTTTATGTGTTTCTGCTTCCTCCCTCAGCAGTGACTAAGATTGTCCCTCCAGCCTGGCTGCTTTTGGTTTTGCTCCATGAATGGCATTCCCTGTCTGACCTGGCCTTGAGACCCTCCTCATTTGCTCCCTGTGTATACTGCTCTCCTCTTAGTTTGTCTGGAAGCTCTCACTTAAGAAATACAGTGTACGTTGAGGCTCTTTGACTTTATAGTTGGCTAGGATTATGTCTATTAAATTTGTTTGTGTTTTGGACTCAGACTACCTGACTGGACACCATCATGGGGGCTAAGGCTTTTTGATGTTCCTTTTAATTGGAGAAAGAGATAAGAAGTCTAGACATAATTATGGGTCGAGTGGCCTACAGAAAACCTCTAATCTTTCATTTTGAAGTAAAAGAACATTGGCTTACAATTTATGGGCCTTCATTTCCAGTGCATTTTGTAAAAGGCTGCTTACTACTCTCTAAGTCGTATTCCTTATTGATATTTCTTCATATAGTGTTTATATTTTGTTGTTAAATTTGTCCTGTGTATCATATGATATGTATGGGTACTTCTTTGTATAAATTTGTCCTGCGTATCATATAATATGTATTGCTACTTTCTTGTATAATATTTTTTTATTAAATTTCTAGTGGAGCATAAATTTAATGACTTTTTTTGGTACATTTATCTTGCATCTGTGCATCTTAGTAAATTCTTTTATTAGTTTAAACGTTTAATTAGAGTTGAATTTTCAAAGTATATAATCTTGTCTGCATTTTCAAAGCCTATAATCTTATCATCTGCTACTATTTGCATATATATGTAGTTTCTTCTTACATCGGTCATCAAAGCAATTATTTTAAAAGAATTAATGATAGTCATCCTTGTTGGGTTTCTCATTTTAATAAATGTACTTCAGCATTTAGCATCGTTTGCTCTTGAATTTTGCTGAAATATATCTTTGTTTTTGTCATGTTTAGGTAGTTTTCATCTTTCCTGTTTAAGTGTTTTTAACACACTTATTTATTGACCTAATTTGTTATATACATCCTGGGAGCCATAAGGGGTCTTATTATCTGTTCTGCAGATTTGATCGGAGTCAAGAATTCTTCATCATAAAATTATATGCCTGCTGAAGAGGGCTGGGAATCCGTTTACTTGACGTATTTCGTCTCAGTGACCTATGACCTCTAGCCAATCTGTGAAACGAGAGACAGAGGCTGTGTCAACTCTAAATCAGTTCCGTCTTTATGTACCTACATAATTTGTACCCCAAACCATCCATTTATATGACATTCTGTATAGTGGCAGAATCATTAACAGGTTTGTGCACATTTCTCTCAAGGTAAAATGGACATCATATAATACCTGCTTTTTACTTAGAGTTCTAGTTTTTAATGAATAGTAATGTACTCATCCAGAACGTGTTATTTTCATATGTATGGACATGGACTGATTTAAACTATTTCTTGCAAACTGAACCATGAATCGTTACAATTTTCATAAAGAACTGGACCCAAAAGTAGTGAATTTTTATTGTCCAATGAACTCCCCCTAGTTTAGAAAAATATACTGTGAGTCAGTTCACGTTAGATCTGTGTTTAATTATTTACAAAACTGCATTGGAAGAAAATTGTAATGCATATTATTCTGTGGAATGGTTTATTTCCATTTTTTTAAATACAAGTCTTGGATGAAAGAGGCTGCAAAAGGACGTCATTGACAAGTGTGCCCTTTCTCACCAGGAACCACATGAGGATCCCACGGCAGCTTTAGGCACCCCCTCCTAAGTTGAGTGTTCTAACAGGTTTTCCTTTACCTGCGGCTGCCAGAAATTGTTGGCAAGAATCATTATTTGGTCCGCTCTTGGTGTTCAGGATTGTTGCCTCTGGCGGCAGGGCTAACCCCAGTGTTTCTGAGAAAGGTGGAAACGTACCCTATTAGCTCTGGGAAGCTGCGGGGGGAGAACTACCCCCTCAGACAGTTATTTTATATTATCCTTTACGGCACTTGTGATACGTTCATTATTCATCCTTCTCCAAGCATGCTCATTATAAATGCTGTGTAATTACATTTTAAAGGCAAACTGTGTATCCAGAGTATCATCAGGTATCCCACTCCAAGTCACCCCGAGTCTTCACCCCAAACCTCTGCCCCGTAGGAGACACGTGTTTCCTTTTTTTGTCTTGTTAGAGGTCCACAAGCTGGGAGCTACACCCGTGTCCCTTTGAGTTGTCCCTTGAGTTTCTGGCCATCCCCAGCATTGAAACAGGCATCTCGTTTGGGTAGTGTTGGTGCTCTCCCAGGGTATGTTTTAATAACATGCAGTAATTAAAGTTTTGCTTTTCTGGACCTTTCTGAATATCTGTGATGTTTAAACATTTTTTGTTCAGAATATGTGCGTGTCCTTCGTTGATTTGATTTGCCTTTAGTGCTTTACATAGTAGTGTGTACTCCGTGAATTTTTGTTCAATCACATGGCAGGAATGCGTGGTAAGACTTTGGTGGACTATGAAGTTTTGTGTCAGTTATCAGAAATTCTTAGATTTCTTAATTCCTCTTTGCCTGTTTTTAATGTTGACAGTAGTGAGGCATTGTAAGTCCACGGGGAGGTTAGAAGGGATGATGATGATGATGATGATGATGATGAGTGTGCATGTGTGCTTATGTGTGTCCATTGGCATGTATTTATTCGTATGTAGGCAAGAGTGAGGATAAAGCAGGAGTGAGAATGGCAGAAAAAAGAGACAAAAATATCTCACTATGTTCTGGAAATTGCTTTAGGCCATTTGGACCATTTGATTTTTCATGGATCCCTCAAGATCCATTTAGTAAGCATGTACTAAGAGCAGGTACTACACAGAGCCCTGGAGACAGCCTCAAAGAACTTGGTCCAGAGGAGGAGTAGCAGAGAACTGTGTGGTCAAGGCTTTGATTAAGGTAACTTTAGGGTTTGGGGTGGGGGTGTAGAATGGAGTATCCGCATGAGAATGGAGTCTGAGAAGGCTTTCAAGAAGTGAATCTTGGGTTTAGTCTTGAAGATTAAGGAGGAGTAACTTGCTAGAAAGGGAGAAGGGGGCAGAGGAAGCAGCCAATATCAGTGACTGAAGAATACAGCTTTAGTTTCTTCTTGGGGGCATGGGAAGAAACCTTTTGAACCTCAGATGTCACTCCAGGTCCCTATTTTAGAATTGGTTTATTAATCATGTTAAATCCTTTCGTATGAGTCTGTAATCGAATAATATCCTCCAAGAGCAAACTCTTGCCATTGAATGTTCTGTGGTTTGGAGTGTGTACCGTGTAAAGCCACCATGCTCCTCACTGTTAATTTGCAATTAGGAACTTACAGAGAGTCTGAGTATATGGTTCTTGAATTATGATTACTTTCCTATAACTTCCCTATGAATTTCCCCCCCACCTTTTTCTTGTCATATGAATTTGTTTCTAACCTTAATTTTCCTTCATCCTTACAATATGTAATATATATCTGTAGCTCCAGGGGAACCTTTAATGAATATTACTTAGCATTGAAGAGTGTCAGAAATTAAAAGAATGATCTACCTATGGATAGAATTTGGAGGGAAATAGTTAGCTATCCATTGGTTTTTTTTCAGCCTTGCATTCTAGAACATACCGATAACCTATCCCAGCAACCTACTGTCATGGGAAGAACATGGCATTGGAATCAGATAGACCTGGGGTCACAATCTCAAAATGTCACCTACCAGTCATATGACCTACAACACATTTTTTAATCTTTTTGACCCTCAATTTCCTCATGAAGTAAACACACACTAAAGCCAACTTTGTTGGGGGAGGGTGTTAGAGAAAATGTTTTAAAAGAACTCATAAGGACTCAAGAAATAGTAGCTATTCAATTGGTAGTTTCATCTAGGAATATGAATTTTGACTAAAGCATATGTATTTGATCACACATTTATTTTTCTTGTTTTTAAAAATAAATTTAATGTTTATTTTTAAGACAGAGAGACAGAGTGCAAATGGGGAAGAGGCAGAGAGAGAGAGAGGGAGACACAGAATCTGAAGCAGTCTCCAGGCTCTGAGCTGTCAGCAAAGAGCCTGATGCGGGGATCAGACTCACGAACCACAAGATCATGACCTGAGCCGAAGTCCGATGCTTAACCGACTGAGCCACCCACGTCCCCCAAGATTTTTCTGATATATCCAGTGTATTTAATCACTCTGTGAATATTTTGCTTCTCAGGCTTTAAGATTACTTTCTTGAACAGTCATTGCATAATCGTCCACAGGGCAGATTTGGGACTTACTGTGTTCGTGCTCAGACCCCCAGCAACACCGGGATACGTACACAGGCGCATACATGGCATACATGTGTACATGCTTTTCTTTGACAAAAATACTAGTCTCTGGACAATGTAACCAGAAATGTGTTATTAGAAACTCTAGAAAAATGTTGATTTCAACTTTTGCAACATTTTGTCTTTTGATGTTTTGTATTGTTTTTATCTTGCAATCCATATTCAGGCAAGAGGGTGAGGAGCACCACGTGTTTTCACTGCAGGAGGACTATAAAGGTTTTATTTCCCCGCTCATGATGGGTATGTCCTAATTAGGAGGTAGTTCCTAGCAAGTAGTTCTTCCCCATTTATGTGTCAGAAATGGAAAGAGCACAACCATCTGTCTTGCAGTTATTTGCCATTTATGCAATATTTAACAATTTTCAAACAAAATTCTCAGCAGAAGATGTTAAGATGCAGTAGAATCAGTGAGGTGTAGACCACAGACTGTTAATGCACTATCAGGATTAGTAATGAGCCAGTAGAGGGGTTGTCAAAATATTTTAGCACAACACTATTTTTCCAAATGAAGGAGATCCTGGGAGCCATTTTGGTGAGAGTACGTAGATGCTTGCTGAGAAGAGTGCGGGCGAGCCTGGTGCCCGCTCCTTGGTTGCCCGCCGCTCAGCCTGTTGGACTCTGAGGAGGTTCTGGAAAGCAAACCCTAGTTGAGAACTTGGACACCCAGAGGGATTTGTCCCAGTGTGGCTAAAGTCAGATTGTTTTGGGCTGCATTTTGAAATAATTTGTCAAATTCCCATCAGAAAGCAATGTTCAGAAGGCAGTGTCAGCTTTATTGAGATATTTCATCTGAGAGGAGCAAAACATTGTGTCAGAGGCATTTGAAGCCCAAGTTCATATTTGTGTAAAAGAAAAGATAAGCAACAGCAGCTTGCGGTCATGAAGCACAAGCAGTTGGCCACTTGTGATGGTGGGGTGTCATGCCAGATGTTGTAATCCTGGTGGTTTTACTGTTTCTTTCATCTCTCAGTAGCAGGCAAACATGGGGCGCCCAGGTGTTCTGTTGGTTAAGTGTCCAACTTCGGCTCAGGTCATGATCTCATGGATCCTGAGATCGAGCCCCTCCTTGGGCTCTTTGCTGTCAACACAGAGCCTGCTTTGGATCCTCTGTCCTACTCTTTCTCTGCCCCTCCCCCGCTTGTACACACGTGAGCTCTTTCTCAAAAAAATACAGCATTAAAGGGCAGCTGGGTGGCTCAGTTGGTTAAGCATCTGACTTCTGCTTAGGTCTTGATCTCGTTGTTCCCAGTTCGAGGAACTGCTGTTCAGCAGTTTGTATCATTTAAGATGCAAACCAAGGCGGGCCTGGATGGCTCAGTCAGTTAAGCATCTGACTCTTGCTTTTGGCTCAGGTCATGATCTCACAGTTCATGGGATTGAGCCCCGTGTTGGACTCTGCTGACAGCACAGAGCCTGCTTGGGATTCTCTTTCTCCCTCTTTCTCTGTCTCTCCCCTGCTCACGCATTCTCTCTCTCTCTCTCTCTCTCTCTCTCTCAAAATACATAAACTTTTACTACATTCCCTGAGTTCCTTTTGCTCCTTTGTCAATTACCACGTGTCCATAGTAGGTGCTTGAGGAACATTTGTGTATTGAATAAAATGTCTTTATTGCCTAGAAAATGAATAAATAAATAAATAAATAAATAAACTTTTTTAAAAAGATAAAAAAAAATCCTTGAAACTATAATTTGTTGCTCTTTCCTTGGCAGAACAGATTGATTCATATTGCGATGCCCGTGTACACACATATGTGCATACACACACGTACATTTTATATATATGTTCATTCAGATGTAAGCATAGGTATATGCAAATATAACCCGCTTCATCTCATTCTGTTGCCTACAAAATATATAAAAGGTTGACATATAAAATCAATGTGACCAAGGCAAACTTCGGGGAACAAGAAAGACAAAGTTCAATTATAAGTACAATATTTAGGATGAGCTGAGGCAGCCTTTGGAATGTGATCATAATATTGCTATGTTCCTCAAAGGAATTACTCATGCTTGCACACTGGTCAGAGACCTCATGTCTCCATTTACTAATTGACTCAATAAATTTTACTAAGCCCCTAATACGTAAGAATACCATGAGAGGTTAAGAGGTAGGCAGAACTGGTGACAGTTTAGTTAAGTTACAAGTCATATGGCAGTAAAGAGAGGAGAACCCTCCCAGAAAAGCTGTGGTAGGAGTTTTCTCAGTTGAGTAGGTCATGTTGTAATGGAGGCGAGGCCACAGGTTCAAGCCTCTCTTTACCAATCACCTTTATTGTATTTCAAAGACATGGACCTGGCCTGAGAGTACTCAACATCTTACAAGATGTGAAGAGATTTGGGAAGAAAAGAGAGTGGCTGAGCCCAAATTCACTTCAAGTGTTAGAAAATTAACTTACATTAATTCAGAGTGGATCGGCACATTGCCTTAGTATAAATTATAGTTAATGTCCAGCATAATCTGTGGCTATGTAAAATTAAGAACACCATTTCTCTTGGATAGTATTAAACTGAATTTATTCAATCAATCTTACAAGATCCTATAATGCGAAAGAATTCACCTTTCAAATGGATATGCTCTAATATTTTGGTTTATAATTAATTTGGGCTATTCTGGATATTTGCTGCATCATATGCACAATCTAAATATTATTAACATGCACAGATTAAAATGGAAAAGGATTTGTCTGGCTCTTACTGAGAGATTTTTTTAATTATTTTTTTGAAAAAAATTAAAAAAAAATTTTTTTTTTCAACGTTTATTTATTTTTGGGACAGAGGGAGACAGAGCATGAACGGGGGAGGGGCAGAGAGAGAGGGAGACACAGAATCGGAAACAGGCTCCAGGCTCCGAGCCATCAGCCCAGAGCCTGACGCGGGGCTCGAACTCACGGACCGCGAGATCGTGACCTGGCTGAAGTCGGACGCTTAACCGACTGCGCCACCCAGGCGCCCCTGAAAAATTTTTTAATGTTCATTTATTTTTGAGAGAGAGAGAGAGACAGAGTGTGAGAGTGGGAGGGGCAGAGAGAGGGAGACAGAATCTGAAGCAGGCTCCAGGGTCTGAGCTGTCAGCACAGAGCCCAATGCAGGGCTCAATCCCATGAACTGTGAGATCATGACCTGAGCCAAAAGCAAGAGTCGGGTGCTTAACTGACTGAGCCATCCAGGCTCTCCTTGATTTGCATCTTAAATGATAATACTAGCAATGGGTAATAACAATTTGAAGTTTCTCAGTTGAGTTATAAAAATAATCCTTGAGGGACGCCTGGGTGACTCAGTCAGTTAAGCGTCCAACTCTTGCTTTTGGCTCAGGTCATGATTTCACAGTTCATGGGATTGAGCCCCGTGTAAGGCTCTGTGCTGACAGCACGGAGCCTGCTTGGGATTCTCTCTCTCTCTCAATCTCTCTCTGTCTCTCTCTCTCTCTGTCTGTCTCTCTCTCTCTCAAAATAAATAAACATTTAAAAAATTTTTTTTTCAACGTTTATTTATTTTTGGGACAGAGAGAGACAGAGCATGAACAGGGGAGGGGCAGAGAGAGAGGGAGACACAGAATCGGAAACAGGCTCCAGGCTCCGAGCCATCAGCCCAGAGCCTGACGCGGGGCTCGAACTCCCGGACCGCGAGATCGTGACCTGGCTGAAGTCGGACGCTTAACCGACTGCGCCACCCAGGCGCCCCTAAATAAACATTTTAAAAAAAGATGCACATCTGTGCCAAAACCCCCATATTGCCATGGTCTGTGTTTTCTTCCTTCACTTATAACTGTTTGCCTCTTCATGGTAGGAAAAAGTAAGCAAAGCTAATTGTGGTTTTAAAATATTAAACTCCACTAGAGACTTGAATGTCCAATGTTTTTTCCTAAGAGAAAAACCTAGCCTGTATGCAAAGTATTTAAATCAGCAGTGTTTTACTTCCCCTCTGTTTCTACTTACAAAATTTGCCTGAAAGTATTTATTTTTTAATTTGTAGAAGGTAGAAAATAAATTCACTACAAATTAAGCCTAAGAGTCTTTATACCCTGGAGCAAAATTGTATAGGAATGAAGGTGTAGGTCTGAAATGGATGTGCTGGGAGACCCCTTAATGATGAGCATTGTGGCAGATGTCACCGTGTCACCACTGACAGAAAGATGTTGGGGTGGGCAAGTCGGTCTGGCTCTGTACCCAATGGAATGGGAAATTCTTGGAATTTTTACTTGAATATAATGCAAAAAACTCTTTTCTCATTTCTGGAGACCCTAGTGTTCACGTTAGCGAAGTGGTTTTCAAGGTCTAGAATCCAGTGGCCCACAAGCACTCCACTCACTGGGGGGTATGTACCTTTGCTCCTACTGTTTCATATTTCTGCCTTCCACGGGAGATTTTACTGGAGAAATAGGTTCCACTAATTAGGACATGTTGGGAACAGCCTGGCCTTAGCCGGTTAAGTGGTGGCCTCCGTAATAAGAATCTGGATAATAGCAGAGGCTACTGACCCAGCTTAAGGTATAGGTCTTTCTGGCTTGACTTTCTTGTGGTTTTACAACTCTCTTCCTTTTCTAAGTGTCACACAAAAACCTGAAGCCATAAATAGCAGATATATTCTACTTTGTTACAATAAAATTTAAAAATTTTTGCACAGCAACAGCCTTATAAGGAAAGTAAGAAACCAAATTGGGAGAAAAATATTTGCAGCTCAGATGACAGAGAAGGGATAATTTTCTTAATTCTGGGGTCAGCAGCTATAGCCCCAGGGCCAAACGTGACAAGCTTCCTATTCTGGTAAGTCAAGTTTTATTACAACACAGCCACACTCACTCGTTTGCACAGCATTTGTGGCTGTTCTCACCTTACGGTGGCAGGGTTGAGTAGTTGAAACAGAGACCATATGGCCCACAGAGACTCTCAGCCCTGTACAGAGAAAGTTTGGCAGTCCTTGCTCTAATGAATAGTGAGCTCCTATAACTTCAAATCAATATGAAAAAGACCCAACAACCCCAAAGAAGAATAGGCAAGAGTGTACATTAGTACATTAGTGTCTCAGCAAAACAAAACAACAGCAGACGGATTTCTCCCAGATGGTTCAAATGAAAGAGTAGGATTAGTGGATCGACAAGGCATGGGGAGACACTCAGGGACATGCAAGAGTGGGAAGCCATTACCATCCCTGGATTGAAGGCCAAAGAGCAAACAGTGTTACCAGACCTCAGTGAGAGCTGGGGCAGGGCACGGTAGATTGCCAAAAGAGGGCTGTTCTCAGGGATGGAGGGACCACTGTGAGAAAGAGGCATTGGAAAGAGAGAAATAGAAACATGTCTCTCCTGCCGCCTTCCAGTCTCTCGCTGGTGCATCCCAGGCACTGACCTAACCAGATACTACCAAGCAAGGGAACCTACATAAAGCTGTCCTCGCGGGTCAGCCTCCTGGGACGTAGATGAAAAGATCCTCAACCTTATGAAAACTGCACTGAAATGTTACCTTTTACCAAAACCAAATAGGAAAAGAACAAAGATGGTTGATAGCACCCTGTGTTAGCAAGCGTCCAGGGAAACGTACTGTGCGCGTGTGCGTGTGAATGAATGCAGTTATCTCTCCAAGTTATAAATGCGTGTGCCCTTTGACTTAGTAATCGCACTGGTAGGAATTTATCCTACAGATACTTTAGCAAGTGCATGAAGTGGCATATGAGTAAGGCTATTCACAGTAGCCTTGTTTATAATACGAAAAGAATGGAAATCGCATCAATGTCCATCAGCAGGGGACTGGTCATGTAAATTATGCTACATCCACTCAATGGAATACTGTGAAGACATAAAAAAGAATGAGGAAGCTGTTTATGTTCTTATACGAAGTGAACTCTAAGTTTAATGTTGTTGAGAGTACAAAGAAAATAAGAATAGGGTGTGTAGTGTATAGCCTTTTGTGTACAAAATAGGAGGGAAAGAATACATACACATTTTCTTCGGTGTGCATGAAAGAGAAAACCTGTGGAATGATAAAATTGGATGCCTTTGGAGCCGGGGCCAGGGGCAAGGAGATTTATCTCATCTTTCTGAATCTTTTAAATTTTGATTCATGGCAGTATTTTATCTGTTTTTTAAAAAGAAAAGAATAATCTTGCGGACTGGTTAGGAGGATTTCAAAATTCTAGCCTCTGGCTTGTGACTTCTAATAATTTCACAAACAAGATCTGAGAGGTTGGTCAGCAAATCCACATCAGTGGTGACTCTGGCAGCTTCGGAGAGGAAGCATCATCTCTTCCTCATCCCAGTTTCAACCTTGGCCACTTGGTATTGATCCCAGTTACCACCTCTTAAGTCGCCTTTTATCTCAGTATACTTGAAATCAGCAACGCTGTTTGTTTTTTAAATGTTCTTTATCATTTGGGTTTTCAGCTAATTCAGTCTGCCCCCAACTATTGGCCTGGTTTTTTGACACTTCTGTGCGTGTGTAATCTCTCCTTTTTTATTTAACATAGATATATGTTTTAGTTATTTGGAGCTGTGTCTTTTGAATATTTATTTTGATACGGAGCAAATTGTGGCTTACCAACAAGTCAACATTTGGACAGAGGATCAAAATATAGGAACAAATCTGGAATTCTCAAATCTCTCTCTTTTTATTTTTTATTTATTTATTTATTTTCTGGGCAATATTTGCCTGAAGTAGAAAGAACTGAATATGGATGAGCGCATGTTGCAAACTGATTTTCAAGTGTAATTGCTTTGCACTACGAAATAGGCGCAGGAAGTAGATTGGGAATATAGGCAATCAGAGAGGAGATTCTTACACCTGCCAGATACCATGTGTAGCACAGCAGCATTCATAGAGAAATTGAAAAGCTGCTATCTTGTGACAAGAAGTTCCAATTAATGGGATCCAGATGCATCTGTCTGCCAATAGCTCACTTCACGAAATGACAGTAGTGTCCTCATGTTGGAGTCAGTCAGAAGGCTCAGTGAGCGTCACAGGAGTTCTCCCAAGAACTTTACTAAGGGGCTGTGACCCTCATTCCTTTCCATTTACATCAACTCAGGAGCAGCAGCTTACAGGGAACTCTCCTTGCTGGGAGGCTTGTAACAAGATGGCATTTATGCAGTAAATGTCACTCTGGAAGTCTGAGTCCCTCAAATATGTGACAGTGGGGTAGGGGTTTAACGTAGCAAATTGCTAGGTTCTGATCACTGAAAGAAAGATACACCTGCCATCTTAATTTTGGCTAAAAATGATTTGGACAGCATGTGGACCATTTGAAGCTTAATTTAGAATTGATGGGTTTAAACAGGGCCACGTGGTAATTATCTAACCTGCCTGATTGACCTGGAGGAAAGGCGTGGTAGTGTTTGCCCTGCCAAAGACCTTGCTCCTTTATTTTTGAGTCCAGAACACTCTGATGCTTTTTCCTCTGCCCACGTGTGCATGTTTTCTCTTCCCTCGCTCAGATTGTAACCAGGAGCTTCGTACAAGCTGGTTTAAGCATCAGCGGTCAGTTGGGGGTAGAGATCCCTGGGAAGGGTGGGATCTGGGCAGCATCAGCAGAGTCCTTCAGAAGGCCAAGGCCGTGTACCACCCAACAGTACCATGGCACAGCAGTGCTACTTCGCGGAGTTAGCATCCTGCTTAGATACGCCCATCCCCCCACTCCAGCCACATGCCCAGATCTCCAGCCCATGCTCACCTCTCCCTTCTCTGCTGGTTTGTCGTACTGATGGGTCTGTTCTCCACTTCCTTGGTCTCTGACTCATCATAGATTTCCCTCTCTTAACTAGGTGTGAACTCTTGAACACATAAAACTAGGTTTTATCCTATCGGTTTTCTTTCTTCATTGTCTATAACAAAAATACTAATTAATTTGGGGCCATGATTTTTCTCTTTTGACTATGGCTCTTGGCCAACTGAATTACAGTCCACTGCAGCCTTCCTCACTATTCACATTTTCAGTGAAGAAATTTGGTGGTAGCTGAATTGCACAGTTTTGCTATGGGAATTGGGCTGATGCTATTTAGTATGAAATAATACAGGTTTTCCCAAAAGGCCAGATTTATAGGAAGAAAAAGGCTAAGTGGGCCAAGAAGCATTTGTATTATGTTCCCTTTTCGTGGAGTTACATTTTCTTTTGATCCACAAACAGAAATCCAGTGGAACACATTCTATCCATGAGCAACTTACTAGAGGAAAGAAATGTACATTTAGCGAGCCTCTGTTATTGCCATACCTTTCCCAGTCAAGGACTCTCAGAGTATGTAGCCTTGACAAGTAATGGTGTTTGGAATGGGTGACTGTGGGCGCTGTTTCCACTTGCCCTCGGAACACTTACAAATGAGGTGGTCATTTCATGGTCATAGTACTGTATGTGTTTTTATCTCAAGGAGCGGAAGCAAATATCAGTACCAAAGGCACCAGAGTCCATGATAGATGTGATCAGATTGGGATCCTGGCATATCAGTACAAAGCAAGTTTTATGATCTGCCCCTTTGCTGAGTCCGAGGGGTAGAACTACTGGCCCAGTGAATCGAGGGCAGAGCCAGGACTTGGATGGATATAAGCTGTCTGGCCCTGTCCCATCTGGTTTCCCTTTACCCTTCAGCTTGGACAGCTTTCAGGGCTGGGGCAGGCAGCCGATGACCAGCAATGCGATCAATTATTGTCGTGTTTGTGGGGAAGACGTGGGGTGGTGGTGGGGAAGCAGGAGAGTGAGACAGTCCTAGGTGGTGGATGATCTGATCACGGCAGGTACTGAAACCCTGACAGTGTTTATGGTTATTAGATGCGCTGTTGGGGTTGTAGGACCTTCCTGTAATCTAAAGGGCTATTTCTGGGTGATATCTTGACAGCAGGCTGTCCTTGGGGAGAAGAGTGCTCACTCAGTGTGTCTGACCAGCAGTTAATTATTAATATTCTTCATGCCCTGATAAATGAAGTGATGTTACCTGGGCATCTATCATGGAGCGATTGGTTTTTGCTAACTCTTTTTTTCCGATAAAAAGGAGAAGGTTTTATGAAGCAGCTTGAGAAAATTGCAACCACAAAATTGCACATTGCTGCAAGAGTGAGAGAGTCTTTTCCATATAACTTTGTAGCCTGTGTGATTTATGCCGTTACCGGAAATATCCCTTCTGTTTCAGACATTTTAAACAAAGGCAGGTTATTATTGCTTTCTGTAGACTAAATATCGTTTCTGAATTAAAATGGCTGATTTCAGTTTAGTCCCTGCAGACAGTGATGAAGCCAGAATGAAAACGACCTAATTTTATGTTCATAGCAAAGCCTTTTGAAATCAGCTTCTTCCATAGCTTAACATCTTTTTAACCTGAAATAACGTTTATTTCCAGAGGTTAGTATTATTTCTGTTATAGTAATGGATTTTCCTAGTAAATACTTAACTCAGTTTCTGCTCTCAATATTTTGATTCCAGAACTTGGTCTGAGTAAGCTGTCCCTATTTTCTTGACAGGTAGATAATTTGCTACCAGGATTGTTTATATGCTCCACTGTAAAGATTATCATGTCAGTGATCCTTTCTTTGTGTGATTTCCTGTGAGGACCTTGCATAATGGGGGTCAAAAAATATAGCTAGAGGCATATAGGGAAAAAATACTAGAGAAGAGTCCTCGTTTTATATAGAAGGACGTTCCTTACCTGGCGGGGAATCGTTTTGTCTGAGAACAAAACGCTTATATTGCATCAGTGACTTTCAAACAATGTTCTGGGGAAGTGTCCCTGCCTGTCCCCAAAACACACACACGTCTTCCTTCTGTCACATTGGGTCACTTTTTTTGGGGGGGGGGATTCTATATTTTATGGTTTATGTAATATATTGTTTGATACAAAGTTTCCATTGCAAAAAAAGTTTGCAAACCCTAGAATGTTTAAAAGGCTTCCTCGGGCTCTGTCATCAATGATACATAGTAAATGACATGTCATTTGTGTGAGGGTATATTTATAATCTTCTGTGTGACAAGTTTGGCAACAACAGAATTTCGGAGAAGCTTATTATAGGGTTTTTTTTAAGGCTACTTACGCAGATTGGCTACCTAGAATACGATGCAGAATGCCTCCAGTATCTGCTTGATTGTATTTGTCCCAGGGAATTCTAAGTTTTATCTGTATGATAAATAAATAAATAAACTTAAAAAAAAAAAAAAAAGAAAGAAAGTCTGAGCCTTCTTTGTGGTTTAGGCCAGTAGAGTGTGCAGGACTCCTGGCCCACCTGGGTGATGAGCTCTTTGACCTAAGGGTATTCTCTTCATGATTCAATCAATCCAGTCCCAAGACCTGACCTCCCCAGTCACCTGCCTCTTTTCTGTTTCTAGAGGCATGTTCAGTGTCTCTGTTTTTGGCACATATCTGGGTGGAGGGGGAGCATTTTTTTTGATGGGTGCTTTTAAGTTCAGGGTGATCTATTTTATTTTATTTCTTTTTTTCCTCCTGGATCAGATTTGTCATAACTTCCTTTCTAGAAGCTGTCCACCTGTACAGACTTTTTAACCTGTCATTGTTCAGACAGAGATTAGACTGAGGTTCTTTTTCAGGCAAAAGATAAAGTGTAAGCTATCTTGTGTATCTTAGAGCTCCTTAGATACAGCTCCGTCTGTATCTTAGAGCTCCTTAGAAAGCGGAATCTAACGTGGTGTGATTGGAAAATACTGGACTGTGGTATGAGACCTGATTCTCGTCCCCTTACTCGTAGATGACGAGGCCACGACATTTGACTGTAAATTCGATGGTCTCTGTCATCCCTTATTTTATCCCTCCTCTCTAATATCTCTAATAGTAGCCATCCTATAATGATAGTATTCTTTGTTGATTTTCACTCTGTGGTATTTGCCATTGACACATGTCTCTTGGAAACAGTAGCTGACAGCTGCAAAGTGTGCACCAGGCACTGCTTTTAAGCACTTTATTTACATATATATATATATATATATAAATTCACATGATTTGTAGAACAACCCCATGAAGAGGATTTTAGTAGTGCCCTCATTTAACTGATGAAGAAAC
The DNA here is from genome assembly GCF_022837055.1 of Prionailurus viverrinus. Classification (NCBI taxonomy): domain Eukaryota; kingdom Metazoa; phylum Chordata; class Mammalia; order Carnivora; family Felidae; genus Prionailurus; species Prionailurus viverrinus. Next base: position 1,691,579 of record NC_062577.1, read on the forward strand.
TGAGCTCCAGAGAAATTAAATAACTCGCCCAACACACATAGCTACATGGTGGGGAGCCTGTGCGTGCCCTCTCTGTTCCTTGCTATCTGACTCTCTTTGTCCCAAGTTGAAATCCACGGCTTCATCTTCCAAGCAAGGCTGTGACTCCAGGTGAAGCAGTTCTCTCCGCATGATCCTGTACAGTGGGAAGAATAAAACATGTATCATCTTTTCTTGACAATCCTAAAATAGTATTGACTTTGGAAGATGACAATGAATGACCCTTTTCTAGTGAAAACCGTGGAAGGGAAGAAAAAAAAGAAGATGACGCCAGCAGTGTCCCTTGGTCACTTTCAGACATCTGGTTTTCTCTGTCCTATCTTTGAATTCCGTAATCTAGCAGCAAGATGCGTGGATTTATCAGCCAGAGCCCGGTGTCTTACCTAATCCTGTGCTTTCTAATGGCTGGCGTTGAATGTGCCTGGACACACATTCCAACAAAGCCTTCCATCAGTGTCCTCCCATAGCCTTTCTTGAGACTCTTCCCACTGAGTAGCAAGAGTTCGCTTTTTAAGTACATGCAGCTTTAATTCTCAGCACTTGTGCTTCTTCTTTTTTTTTTTTTTAAGTTTATTTATTTTGAGAAAGAGAGAGCAGGGGAGGGGCAGAGAGAGAGAGGGGGGAGAGAGAATCCTAAGCAGGCTCTGTGCTGTCAGTGTGGAGCCCAGTGCGGGGCTCCATCCCACGAACCGTGAGATCGTGACCTGAGCTGAAACCAAGAGTCGGAGGCCTAAGTGGCTGAGCCACCCGGGCGCCTCAACACTTGTGCCTCTTAGCTGTTTTTATTCGCTGTGGATACTCAGTCTGGGACAGTTACCCATTGAGTCTGAGAGGAACAAAACCATGCCTGTCTCCTAAATGGCGAGGCACACTCGGTTGGGCCGTGTAGACAATGGGTTGGTAGAAAGGCAGAGTGGTATACTTTATTGCTGCTTTAAAAATCCACAGGCTGGGGCGCCTGGGTGGCTCAGTCGGTTAAGCGTCCGACTTCAGCTCGGGTCATGATCTCGCGGTCCGTGAGTTCGAGCCCCGCGTCGGGCTCTGTGCTGACCACTCAGAGCCTGGAGCCCGTTTCAGATTCTGTGTCTCCCTCTCTCTCTGACCCTCCCCCGTTCATGCTCTGTCTCTCTCTGTCTCAAAAATAAACAAACATTAAAAAAAAAATTTAAAAAAAATCCACAGGCTAACAGATGATTTTACTCTTCCTACATTACATCTTACCGTTCTGGTATGAAAAAGAAAAACAGAAAATTCTTCACAAAATTCAAATTTAGATGAAAAATGTAAAGATGACGTATTATTGCTATTTACTGTTGTGATGTGGGATTACCCTAACACCCTAGAAAGTATAAAAGTAAAGCCTTCTGTCTGCTGATCTCCACTGTAACAATCTGATTCGTACCCCTGCAGACCTTATGCCTGTGCACACACACAGGGGTACATTCACACACACACAGGGGCACGTGCACACAGGGGCACACGCACACACGCACACACAGGGGCACACGCATACACAGCGGCATGGGCACACACGGGCATGTGCATACACACAGGGGCATGAGCACATACAGGGGCATGCGCACACACACAGGCACACGCACACACAGCGGCACAGGCACACACACAGGGGCACGAGCACACACATGGGGGCTTGTGTGCACACACAGACACACACAGGCATGGGCACACAGCGGCATGGGCACACACACGGGCATGTGCACGCAGGGGCACACGTGCACACACACACAGGGGCACACGCACACACAGCGGCACAGGCACACACACGGGCACATGTGCACACACAGAGTCTTGCGCGTGCACACACACACACACATGGGCATGGGCACACAGAGCGGCATGGTCACACACATGGGCACGGGCACACACACAGGGGCGTGTACACACACAGGGGCATGCACACATATACACATAGGTGTGTACACACAAGCAGTTATGTTTCTTTTACCCTCATCTGTAGTTTGCAACTTACTTGTTTTTGTTTAACAGTGACTCAAAGTCATCTTTCTGTATTTAATAGGTACAAATATAATTCGTCTTTTTTTTTAAAATTTTTTTTTCAACGTTTATTTATTTTTGGGACAGAGAGAGACAGAGCATGAACGGGGGAGGGGCAGAGAGAGAGGGAGACACAGAATCGGAAACAGGCTCCAGGCTCCGAGCCATCAGCCCAGAGCCTGACGCGGGGCTCGAACTCACGGACCACGAGATCGTGACCTGGCTGAAGTCGGACGCTTAACCGACTGCGCCACCCAGGCACCCCTAATTCATCTTTTTTTAATGGTCACATACATAGCCTAATAGTAATATAGCATAATAATAATTGCTAACATTTGTTGAGTTCTTATTCTGTGTCAGGTGTTGTACTAAACCGTTTATATACAAATGAGGAAACCAAGATTCGGAGAGGTGAAATAACTTGCCCAAGGTTACACGGTCCGTATGTGGCAGAACTGGGATTTAAAGCAAGGCCATGTGGCACCAGAACCCATGTGTGCATTATAATTCATGTGACCGACCTCTACTGATGGCCATGGCTCTCTCACTTTTTACCATAACACGTATTTCTTTAATGAACATCTTTGTTACATAGATGCTTGTGAAAATGTTTTTCTGGTGTGTATCTTTGAGAGCCGACCTACTTTTAAAAAATGATTTTAGCTTATGTGGGCTTGTGTGGAAAGGTTACAGCTTATCTACGGAGAAGCTTATGCAGTAAGCATAGCAATATATCATCCGGATACCGACAACGAATTTCAGTTCTTTTGTCATTTGATTAGGCTTTTATTTATTTAACACAAGAGCTACCAGTCTTGGGCTGTATTCAGCAGTACGTGCTCTCAGTTCCTCCTGGAGCCCCATGTTTTCTACTATCAGTGTCATTCAGAGCCTCGGAGAGGAAACCCTGATCATGTAGCAACTTGGGGTACTCCTCAGGAGTCAAACTTTCAGAGATTTCACAGAGTATCAAAGCAACCCGGCATTCGCAAAGTGGGGTGCTGATATCTTATGCACAGTTTCACACCGAAGCGTGCACTCTTACTTCTCACTTTTCCATTTGAATGGTCTTGATTTGCTAAAAAAGGAATAAGAATATGCAAGCAAGAAATTCCATTTGTGAAATTTTGGCCTGTATTGCTGAGAAAGCAGCAGAACTGTGAAGCTGAGATGGCTTTTCATCAATGGAGTGATTAATTACTACCGCGCAGAGTGTGGAGGCGGATCGATAACATAATGATAGATAAGCGAATTTCCTGCCCCCTCAAGGAGCTCCTCCTGTACCTCTTTCTTTCCTTGCACAACAGATCCTTTTACTGGATTTGGGTGGCTGGTTGGCCAGCCAGGTGTCTTTGTGGCTGCGGGATCCAAATCCGTGGGCTTCAGTCCTTCTGAGTGTGGGGCCAGTTCACACTCTGTCACTGCCTGACCACGGCTGCCCTGTGGCCCAGGCCCGGTGGTGCAGTGGGTGGGACAGAAATCATACCTTGCCCACCACAGGAGGCTGCCTCTGAGTGTTCCTCATCACGGCAGAGTTCTGTTCCATGCTGAAATAGAAAGACATAAAGGAGTTCTGCACCCATGTCATGAGACCTCAGAGCTCGTCTGTCTTCCCTGATATCTGTTAGTGGCAGCAACGGCTGGCTGCAGAAGGGTCCTCCTGACCTTCACCCAAGGTGAAGAGATGAGCTTTCGTCTGAAGTTGGACAGATGTCCTCTGATTTCTCCTTTTCTCAGTTAATTTGATGACTGTCATGTGACAGTCACAGGTTTCTGGCATTGGCATTGAGATAGTTGCCCATCACCTTAACAGAGCAAACATTGTCCTTTTTAGTTTTTACTTTTGCAATAAAATTGACCATTGACCTAGACAAACCTATAAAGATTTGTGCAGACAACTGACCGTATGCACCTGAGTTGGGTAAGTGCTCGTGCAGTTAGGCCACGTGGGAAAAAAAAAAAAAAAGGAGCTATGGGTTTCATGCTATAATGTTGAAGCTTCAGATTCAATCAGATATAAAAGCTGAAGAGAGCTTGCTTTTCTCCCATTAAAAAGTAACGTTTCTGGGGTGCCTGGGTGGCGCAGTCGGTTAAGCGTCCGACTTCAGCCAGGTCACGATCTCGCGGTCCGTGAGTTCGAGCCCTGCGTCAGGCTCTGGGCTGATGGCTCGGAGCCTGGAGCCTGTTTCCGATTCTGTGTCTCCCTCTCTCTCTGTCCCTCCCCCGTTCATGCTCTGTCTCTCTCTGTCCCAAAAATAAATAAATGTTGAAAAAAAAATTTAAAAAAAAAGTAACGTTTCTTATAGTATATAACTTAAAAGAACCTGAAAGAGAGACTATAATGCTTTGAGGAGAGTGGACAGAGAGGGATAATTGTGGTCATGACCACGGATCTTATCGTCAGATGCTCTGATTTCATTCCTGGTTCTGACCTAGAAAAACTTACTTAACCCCCTTGGCATCAGTTTCCGTATCTATAAAATGGGACTAACACAATTATAATAACAGTGTCTGTTTTGTAAATTGGCATCCGATTATGTGAATTAACACCTGCGGAACATTTAGAACAGAATCAAGCACCTATTAAGCCCTCAATTTAATAAATGTCAGCTACTATTATTGTTATTTTTATTAATGGTGTTATAATATAGTAATGATCGTTTCTAACAGGCTGCTTTCTTATAACAAGTCAGGAAGGATACAAAGGCATTTGAAGTAAACGGGTCAAGAATTTGAACACAAAGCTAGGTTTAGTGCTTGAAGGTAAAGGACACCATTTACAGAATTTGTAGCTCGTGAAATCTGAGTAGGCCAAGGGTTCTGAGTGCACAGGTTCTCAAGGTTCATTAGGGAACCCGGACCGCAAGAAGCCTCTCTAATGAGTTTAGCAGTTTCTCACCGAAAGTCACAGTTTCTGGGAACATTATTTTATTTACGGTCCTTTTTAAGGTATTGTGCTGGAGAAAAGGGAGCTGGCATTGATTTTTGTGTGCCTGTTAGCCCCTGGAGAAGTCTTATTGGATTTAGCACTGCACTCTGTTCCTGCGCCATGGTGACTGAGTAGATGTCAGAACTGACAGCGGGATAGGATTATGCCCAGACGGATCCAGAACAAAGGGCCGCTCCGATTGGGTAGAGGAGATCACCAAATCCCTTGGTTCAAAGAATTGAATGCTTGCGAAAATGACAGTAAACTATTCTGGCGGGTCAGTAACAATTCTGTAAGCGGAAGAGGCACGCTGTCTATGTAAAGAGAAAAATGTTTTAAAATCTCCTTTCTTTCTAATGTATCTCATATATCCTGTTAAATTTTTCCCCTCAGCTGTATTGAGGCATGATTGACTCTTATTATATTTCTTCACATTATTCTGTTATATACATAATTTCTCTCAAAGACCTGAATTCCAAGAAAGCGAGATTTTATTTTGAATGCCATTTTTATTTTCTAAAAAAAAAAAGAAATATGTATTAGTATTTTGTTATTGCTGTGGTCCTTTGTATTGGCTTTATAGGATGTGAAAAAATTAAATTATTTATTGCCTGCCCTTTTTATTAGCATTCAAGATAGAGCACATCCAGATAATCCAGAGAGGAATTCTTGACAACATAACAAACACAGATTCAAGATTTCATGGAGCGGATAAGTGTCTTTATGTCACGACCTCAACTGAGAGAATCCTTTGTGGAAATAAAGGATTTCTTTTCCCTTTTCTTTTCTTTCTTTCTTATTTGACAATGACTTTGGATTATGGAAGGTTCTACAACCAGCACTTGTAAATAAAACCAGCATTTGGAGAAAGTCACTGTCTGCATAAAGATATTTCCCTTCTTAGCCTTGCTACTCAGTGTCTTGTTTGGGAAGAAACTGAGGCTGCCTCTAAAGTAGCAGAGTACAGAGCAGAGTCTTTCAACCTTGGCAGTAGTGACATTTAGTTCTTTGTCATGAGAGCTATCCTGTGCATTGTAGGATGTTTGCAGCGTCCCCAGCTTATGCCTCCTGGGTGCCGGTCTACACCTTCTCCTACAATCACAACAATCAAAAGTGTCTCCAGACATTGCCATATGTCCACTGTGAGGCACAGTGAACCCAACGGAGAACCACTGGAGGTAGAGAATAAGGGAGATGTGCAAAAAACGTCAGAAAAAAAGTATGGCTAAGAGGCAGTAGAGAAGCAGCAAGGGGTTCAGTCAACAAAACAAATGTTTCTATTAAAAAAAAAGAGGGGTGCCTGTTGGCTCAATCAGAGGAGCATATGACGCTTGATCTTGGGGTCGTGAGTTCCAGCCCCATGTCAGGTGTGGAGATTAATTAAATAAATAAAACTTTAAAAAAAAAATAAGAAGAAATTAAGAACCAAAGAAGACATTGGGAAATTATTTGCAACAGTTAAGCCAAAGTATTAATACACTGACCATACCGAGATCATACTAATCACGAAGCAATTGTCAGAAATCCACACAAATAAGCAAAAATAGAAATGTAATGGCGAGTGTGAAACGTTCAAACTCATCTAAAAAACTGATCATTGCTCTTGTTCTTACTCTTTCTCTACAATTCAGTTGATAAGTCATTAGATGAGGTAGAGCAAATTAGGTGCTTTGGGAAGGGGTCAGGAGAGGAAAGAGCCACAAAGGCCTGGAGGAAAGTGTCAGAACTCAGGGCCAGAGAGGAGGACATTCACAAGTTCATGTTGGAGCTGCATGGGGGAGCCACACAGACATGGCTCGGAAGGGAGGAAGCAAGAACGAACTCGATTCATTGGCAGTACTGGTATGAGCTTATATTCTCTAGAGGAAGAGAGAGATGTGCACAGTTAACCGTAGATGTAAACCTGTGTGTATATGTTACCACACACCTGTATTTCCTGGCTCTCTACCATGGGGGCAGAAGTAGCTGGTATACACTTAGTGTAGCGTGTTGTTCTCTAAATACTGTCTCCACTTAAAGTGCTCCTTGGAGAAATGACTGACACTAGGGCTGAGATAGAGGAAGCAGAAGAAAAGCCTGGAGTCTCTTGCTCTGTAACTCACGGAAATATTCAAGGAAACATGGGGGATTCATCAAAAGGACTTAGGAGCCAACTTGAAGGGGCTCTCACTAACGGAATCTGGGGCCAGGCAAGCATCAAAATGATGGTAATAGGTTATAACCCATTAAATAAAACAGGAACTCATGAGTCCATACTGACCCGAATACAGTGCTTGAAGTCTAAGTTTGATGAGAAATGCGACATTTGCATGGACTCAGAGTAACTCCCCCATCCCCCAATACTTACTAATTTCAAAGGGAAGATGAGTGACTTCACAGTGGAGAGGCCGGGCAGGCGCCACCTTAACCAAGTGATCAAAGTTAATAGCATCGCTGGTAAGACTGATTGAAATTATGTACCACATGATAGAATATAATGAGAACACAGCGTCTTTACTCTGATATTCCTGCCAAAAATGCATAACCTGAATCTAATCATGAGGAAACATCAAGTAAACCCAAATTGAGGGACAGCATGCAAAATAACTGGTCCTTAATCTTCAAAAGTGTCAAAGTCACGAAAATGAAGGAAACTGTAAGCTTTGAACTGGATCCATTAGCTAAGGAGGTGATTATGGAATGATTGGTGAACTTTAAATCGAGCCTAAGGATTACATGGCACTGATGTGTCAGTGTCAGTTACCTGATTTCCGTGTTGTGTGCAGGACAGTGTCATTGTGTATTGGAAACACACAGTCTGGAGGTGATGGGGCAACTCTCATGGTTCAGAAAGAATAAGGTACTGTTTTTGCATCTTTTCTCTTAAGTTCGAGATTCTTTCAACATAAAAAAAATTACCAGAATTAATAATGGCAATGCCAGTCGTCTTCCTGATATAGCCTCTGAATAGCAAACTAGCAATACGTATCAAAGCCTTAAAAACCATCAGACCCAGGGGCGCCTGTCCGGCTCAGTCAGTGGAGTACAGGACTCTTGATCTCCGGGTTGTGAGTTTGAGCCCCACATTCGTTGTAGAGATTACTTAAAAATAAAATCTTGAGGGGCGCCTGGGTGGCGCAGTCGGTTAAGCGTCCGACTTCAGCCAGGTCACGATCTCGCGGTCTGTGAGTTCGAGCCCCGCGTCAGGCTCTGGGCTGATGGCTCAGAGCCTGGAGCCTGTTTCCGATTCTGTGCCTCCCTCTCTCTCTGCCCCTCCCCCGTTCATGCTCTGTCTCTCTCTGTCCCAAAAATAAATAAACGTTCAAAAAAAAAGAAAATTTAAAAAAATAAAATGAAATCTTGAAAAAAAAATTATCATATCCTGACTGATATCTGGTATTCTGTCCTAAGTGAACAAAGAAAAAATATGTTGGAAAGATAATTGTATTATAGTGTTACGTGGATAAGGCATCTTAATAAACTGTCCATCCAGGGGATTCTTGATTATTTACAAAAATAACCAGAAAAGACTGGAAATCCCCTCCCCCCACCATTCTTGGCCCTTCAAGGCAGGAGGGCTCTGATTGGTCACACATTGGCTAAACTATTTTCCCATTACTGGTTTTCAGTATATATTTTATTTCCATTAAGGTAGTTCCAGTTTCCTTGTTTTCTTTTTCGTTTACCTGAACTAGCTTCCCAGCTCCCTCACTCTGCCTTGTCTCAGCCTGTCCCTGCCCCTCCTCCTGAGAGGCTCAGCCTCCTTGCATCTCCCTGAGGACAGGATTTCCTCTGTTTCCTGTGTGGAAACATTTTCAAACATGTGCTGTCACGTTACATTCCCTTGCCCTTGTACTGTTTCTAATCTGCCAGGAGACAGACAGGGCCAGAGCAATGCGGGATGCCCACTCTGATGGTAGCAGGGATGATCGCTTGGGTTTCTGGATCTTTGATTTCAAAATTCTGGCCAGTTGTTAGGAGCTCGAGCACTCGTTCATCGGTACACCGCAGCAAGGAAACCCTCGTCTGACTGTTGAGTATGGGATCTTCTCTTTAGTTTACAGTACTCTAACTAGATTCTGTAGATCTCTGTGGATGTTTCAGTGGGAAATTAAAAAGATTACTGCTTGTCCACAAAACCTGGAAGGAGGCTGTTTCTAAAAGCATCACCTATAAATAAATAATCCTTTAAAGTACTCTCAGTAACCCTACGAAGGATTTGGTATGTTGTCGTGTCATACACTGGGAAAATAGGGTTTGGAAAGGTTAGTAATGAGACTGGTTAACCAGCTGGTGTAAGTGGTAGAGTCAGGATTGAGCCCTCATCTCTTAGTCCAAAATTCACCAAACTTTGCTGCATGTGAAACCCTGTTCATCCAGAGAGCATGAATGCAATGTTATCTGATCACCAGGGAATCATGTGGGCTACACAATTTATTGCTTAGGACACATACTTTGCCTTAACGACAAAACCCCTAATGAAAGCCGGATTTCTTCAGTGCCTTTGAGTTCTCGGTCATGTATTTTTATTTTTATTTTTCTGTATCCTTCTCTTTTTTCCTCCATTTATAAGATGATACTATTAAGATAGCATAAACTCCATGCCAGAAGGCCTCTCGGGTAGAATTTTCAGCTCTCTGTTCTAAGAAATCAAGAGTATGGACATTTGATGCTATATAACAGAGGAAGTACAAGAAAAGCATATCGTCTCTTTGTACTATGGGCTATGATTTTCAGTGTAATTTTCCTCATATCCATTCATCCATCTTTACACAAACATATTTTTGAGTACTTCTGCAGTGAAGCGTGCCAGTCTGTCTCATACCTGGCACGTCCCTTCTGGCTTGTGATTCACCCAGCAGTCACTTTTATCTCTGCTGTGCTGTATTGGCAAGATGTCCATTGTTGTCCTAATAAAAAAAAAACCCCACAAATTCAAAATTAAATAAATTTAATATGTCAAACCAATAACTGTTACATTATAGTCTAGAAATCATATAATAACTGCTGCTACATAGTAAAATTATGCATGTGTATAAAAAAATGAGCGGTAGGTGGGAAATGAGAGGTTTTTGACATGACAATTTTCTCGTATTTAAAGCATACACAAGAAGCCTATGAAAGGTAATCTGTCTTCTTGGCACATGTGAAAACAGTCCTGAATTCTGTGTTTTCCTTGTGGAAATGTAATTCGTGTACCTATTCGTTCTTTCCAAATATGAAGCATGCGCTTTTGGTGCAGAAGAGTGAAGACCATGCTTATGAAAAACGGACAGCGGAGTGTTTTTTCTCCCTGTGGATTAAAAACACAACATGCTTCTCAGGTCCCAGATTTGCCAGAAACGTGCCCCAGGACCTTGTGATACTGTCCTTCTCCCGCGTGTGTCAGGGGGCCGGGTGGGGGATATACGCGTGTATCGTAACAGAAGATCAGAACAAATGTGACAGACTCTGTTTCCCTTCAGCTCTTTTCCTGCTGCCGTGTTTCCCTGTGGGGAGGGGCGTGGGTATGGGGAGGGGGTGGCAGTTGGTAAGACTGCCGTCACGCACACTCGTTTCCCGCTCGTGTTTGCAGTTTCCGCATGGGAGCATATGTACATGCTATCAGTGGAGGTGATTACAGCAACTGTCAATGCCTCCTGGAAGGTGGAACCCCAAACTGCCAAGGTTTCCTGCCAGGGAAAATGTAGAAATGGCACTGCCACCTGTTGTTTAAACCAGAGAATAGCTCCAAGTTCTGTTGCAGGAATGTCAAGGGCGAAGCCTAGGAGTAAGCACCCCGTGAGCTTATCTCTTCTCCCTCACAGGGAAGCCCCAGCTTCTTATCTATAATGTCACGTGTGTGTTATGAAGTGAGCTATCAAATGTGGGTTTTCGCAGCGTAGAGGAAGGTATTTACGTTGAAAACACTGGGTCCTTGTTTACACTGTGTGTGATTTTCAGTACTTTCTTACACACAGTGTGGCTTAGGGCTCTTGGTTTTGGGTGCTTTTTCCCTCAAGAAAACAAAGCAAAGGCAAAAGAAGAAATTCTCTTCCCTAGAGCTGCCAATGATGGATGAAAACGTAGGAAAGTGCCTGGGACTAGAGTCACATTTTTCTCTCCCAGCAAACAGTTCATCCACAGCTCAGGTAGCCAATATCAGTTGCTTTTATTGCTGTCCGTGCATTGATTCCTTTGGGTATCAGATGTCTTGCTCTGTTCCTGGGTGTTCAGTCCTGTAGGGAGGAAAGGATAGCTCTTGAGAGCTTTAAGAGCTGGTGTTAAGTTTATGTAGTGGAGCAGATGTGAACTTCATGGGAGGAGGGGTTTCTGACGGGTGACGTGTGGTCATGTAGGTTTCATGGAGTCTTGTGAATTATCAGACTGTGATGGCCAGAGATCAGTGCCCTCAGTACCAGTTACCATGGTGTAATTCAGTAGCTTTCACTCAGTCTGTATTTAGAAATAGACCAGAAGGAAACACAAGGCCAAGTGAACACAAGCCTTATTGGATTCTAGTCTCTGAAGCCATAGCTGTTTTTTTTTTTAGATGATTTTTCAACTTTCTGGTTTTTAGGGAGCTTGCACTAGACGGTTGGTAGGGACTCCTAACTGTAGCATAGACAGGGGGCCTGTGACTTTCTCAGTTCTCCCCTTTCCTTACATCCTCTTTCTCAATTTCTGGTACTCCTAGGACAGACCTGGAGCTCACTTTATGACTCTGCTACACCACTACCAGTAAACTTCAAGTTGTCTTGCTGAGGACCAACACCAACCAGTGGTGTTCATATTGACCTTTTAGGTTCAAGAAAGTCCAAGCTCAGGCAGAGTAGAAAAAGAAAAGGTTAGAAATAGTATGAAATAATAGGAGGGCGCCAGGAGACATTTGAGGGCTGGTTCTCAACTTCAGACACATTTTTAAGCTCTTAGGGCCTTGATTTCCCCATTTATAAAATGGGAAATTCAGATCAGATCAGAAGAGTTTGAGGTTTTTGCTACCTATAATTACAGGCAAACCTCCAGACCCCCTAAATAAAGTGATTATCTCATTGAATTTGATCAAATGAATTTTTTTCATTTCCTAGTACATACAAAAGTTATGTTTAAACTCTTCTCTGGTCTATTAAGTTTGCAACAGCATTATGTTTAAAAAAACAGCATATATGGGGCGCCTGGGTGGCTCAGTCGGTTAAGTGTCCGACTTCGGCTCAGGTCATGATCTCACGGTCCATGAGTTCGAGCCCCGCGTCGGGCTCTGTGCTGACAGCTCAGAGCCTGGAGCCCGTTTCAGATTCTGTGTCTCCCTCTCTCTCTGACCCTCCCCTGCTCATGCTCTGTCTCTCTCTGTCTCAAAAATAAACGTTAAAAAAAATTTAAAAAAACAGCATATATATCTTAATTGGAAAATACTTTATTGCTAAAAAACGGTAACCATCTGAGCTTCCAGTGAGTCTTGATCTTGTTGCTGGAGGGTCTTGCCTCCCTGTTGGCGGATGCTGACTGGTCAGGGTGGTGGGGCTGAAGGTTGGGGTTGGGGCAGTTTCTGAAAATAAGACAAGTTCGCCTCATCGCTGGACTCTTGCTTTCATGAGCGAATTCTCTGGAACACGCGACGCAGCCTGATCGCATCTGACCCCTGGCGGAACTTCTTTCGGGACTGGAGTCCCGCCTCAGACCCTGCCGCTGCCTTATCGGCTCAGCTGATGTCCTGTTCCAAATTCTCCGTTGTCATTTCAACGGTCTTCCCAGCGTCTTCACCGGGAGGACCTTCCACCTCCAGAAACCATGTGCGCATCCGATCAGGTTTGACGAGGAGATGGCAGCCCTTCGGTCCTGTCTGCAGCCCCCACTTCTGACCCTGGTTCCCTTGCTGTTTCCACCGCAGCTGCAGGGGCTCCCTCCCCTGACGTCTTGAAGGGGCATCTTGAGGGATGGAACCAACTTCTTCTAAACCCCTGTGAATGCTGATACTTTGACTTCTTTCCGCAAATCACAAGTATTCTTAATGGTGTCTAGGGTGGTGAATCCTTCCCAGAAGGCTTTCAGTTTACTTTGCCCAGATCCAGCAGAGGAATCACTGTCGACAGCAGCTCTGGTTCTACAAAATGTATGTTTTCAAGACCTGAAATTTGATCCATGGGCTTAGAATGGATGTCGTGTCAACAGTCATGAATTCAACATGAATCTCGTCCGTGTCCATCAGAGCTCTTGGGTGACCTGGTGCATTTTCTGTCAATGAGCAGTCATGTTTTTGTTTTTTGTTTTTTTTTTTAATGTTTATTTATTTTTGAGACAGAGAGAGACAGAGCATGAACGGGGGAGGGGCAGAGAGAGAGGGAGACACAGAATCTGAAGCAGGCTCCAGGCTCTGAGCACAGGCTCTGAGCCTCAGCACAGAGCCCGACGCGGGGCTCAAACTCACGGACCATGAGATCATGACCTGAGCTGAAGTCGGACGCTTAACCGACTGAGCCACCCAGGTGCCCCTGAGCAGTCATGTTTTAAAAGCATTCTTTTTTCTGAGCAGTAGGTCTCAACAGTGGGCTTGAAATATTCAGTAAACCATGCTGTAAACAGATGTGCTGTCATCCAGGCCTTGTTCCATTTCTAGAGCACAGGCAGAGTAGATGTAGCATAGTTCGTAAGGGCCCTGGAATTTTTGGAATGCCACACGGACATAGGGTTTGAGTTAAAGTCCTCACCAGCTGCATTAGCCCCTCACAAGAGAGTCAGCCTGTCCTTTGAGGCTTTGAAGCCAGGCACAGACTCCTCTCCAGCCATGAAAGTCCTAGATGGTGTCTTCCAATGCAAGGCTGTTATGTCTACACTGAGACCTGTTGTTGAGTGTAGCCCCCTCATTAATTCTCTCGGCTGGACCTTCTGGGGAACTTGCTACAGCTTCTCCATCAGACTTGCTTCCTCACCTTGTACTTTTACAGAGATGGCTTCTTCCCTTAAACCTCGTGACCCAGCCTCTGCCAGCTCAGACTTGTCTTCTGCAGCTTCCTCCCCTCTCTGAACCTTCACAGACTTGATGGGAGCCAGGGCCCTGCTCTGGGTCAGGCTGTGGCTTAAGGGAGTGTCGTGGCTGTTGGCTCTTCCGTCCGGACCATGGATGCTTCGTCCACATCAGTGGTACGGCTGTTTCGCTGTCTTGCCATTCGTGTGTTCCCTGGAGTAGCAGTTGTAATTTCCTTCAAGAACTTTCCCTTTGCATCCACAGCTTGGCTCGCTGCTTGGTGCACTAGGCCTGGCTTTCTCTCTATCAGCTTCGACGTGCCTTCCTCACTCAGCTTCACCATTTCTAGCTTTTGATTTAAGGCGAGAGACGTGTGACCCTTCCCTTCCCTTGAACACACAGAGGCCACTGTAGGGTTATTAACTGGCTTACTTTCGATATTAATGTGTCTCAGGGAACAGGCCCGAGGAGAGCAGAAAGATGAGAAACGGCCCTTTGGTGGAGCCATCAGAACACATGCACTTATTAAGTTTTCCTGTCTTCTGTGGCTATGGTTTGTGCAGCCCCCAAAACAGTTACAAAGGTTACACCACAGATTACCGATCACAGATCACCGTAACAAATATCGTAATGATGGAAAAGTTTGAAATGTTGCGAGAATTGCCAAAATGTGACACAGAGGCACCAAATCCAGAAATGCTGTTGGAAAATTGGTGCCAGCGGACCTGCTTGGTCCCGGGTTGCCACAAACCTTCAGTTTGTAAGAAAGAAAGAAAAAAAAAAAAAAGCCCAGTATCTGGCAAGTGTAATAAAGTGAAGAACAACAGGACGAGGTGTGCCTGTCGGTGTGTTTATTTGGAGTTTGTCCTGCTAACATGCGGTTACACTTCTAAATGTATCATCCTGCTTAACATGCGGGTTTCTAGGGGCGCCGGGGTGGCTTGGTGTGTTAAGCACCTGACTCTTGGTTTTGGCTCAGATCATGATCACACTGTTTGTGAGGCAGAGCCCGGCATCAGGCTCTGCACCAACAATGCAGAGCCTGCTTGGGATTCTCTCTCTTCCTCTCTCTCTCTCTTCCCCCAACCTCAAAATAAATAAACTTAAAAAAGGAAAAACAGCAAGCTTCTAATGTTAGTGCAGTACTACCCTTCCCCTGGTTCCCATGTGGTGACAGGATGACCTCTCCGGTCCTTGCCTGGCCTCACGATTCTGGGAGAAGGTTACATGCTCTTTCCATGATAAACATTCTGTGTTTTCCTAGAAGACTCAAAGATAAACTAGGATAAACATAGCTTTCTTTGGGAAAAACACCATTTTCCCTTAACTCTCTTCAGCCCTGATATTTTTGATCTTCAATACAGAACGTCTAAATAGATGACACAAATTTTATGTCCATAAAGAATATACCATACTTAATATCTGACGCCTTCTAACCAGCTAAAGTAAGGAGCACTTACTTTAGACCTCCAAACCTTAAACATGGATCAGACTATCTTTAATCGAGGAAATATTTCATGCTGGACATTTAAAGATGGAGAAATTAACTTTCCTCATCTCCTTTTCTCTCTACTATTTGGATTTTCTCCATCATAACTACTCATTCTATGAATCAACAAAGATAATGCTGTTAACTCCTTGCCAAAAATGCATTTCTCTACAAGAACTAATCTTTAAGCAAACCAAAATAATAGGAAATGAAGAAAACAGAGAGAGGGGGCTGATTCAATTGTATTTAGGCTCTCCTTAAAAAAAAAAAAAATTAATGTTTATTGCTGAGAGAGAGAGAGAGCGTGAGCAAGGGAGGGGCAGAGAGAGACACACGCTGAATCTGAAGCAGCTCCAGGCTCCGAGCTGTCAGCACACACTCTCCTTTCGACATTGTTGGGCTCTGATTCATGTTGATTAATGTTTAGTTAGTGGACATTTCTATCCAGGGTCACATGCTAGACGCAACTCCTTCTGGTGACAGGCCAAGACTTTAAGGTCCAACCTTACTCCTCTGGGTAGAGAAGCTTCATCCCTGGTGTGAAGTCTGGTAGCAAACTGGTGAAGAAGAGGGAGAAGAGCGGAGGTCCATTTGTAAAGGTTCCTTTTCATTCATTTTATGCATTTTTACTGCAACCAAATCGTTGTTCCAAATAGAAAATGTGACTCTATGGTCTGTTTTTCATCAGAAATCCAGAAAAACAGAGAGAAGCATCTTATAATAGTCACAAATAGCATCTGTAATGTTATTTTTAAAATTACTATTATTATTTCAAGCTCGTTCTTAGAGGGGGGTAATACCAAGATTGCTTCACAGCCAACTTTATGACATACATGGGCTTGTACGAGACAGTGTCACCTGTCAATAGCTTCTTCCCCTTTGTTCTAGTTATTCTTCTGGGAGTCACAACAGTATTTTGAAGGTATGTTTCAATGTTTCTTTCCTTTTTTAAATAATGAGAAGACCAAGACCTGATCAGAGAGGTCGGGACTTGTCAGAAGACTCCTGTTTCTTCAGTGCTGGAAGCAGGTCGTTGAAGTTGGAATCTCTTATTTTTCCCACTCTATTAATATATACAAACCAGTATTATTTTCTGCTTCGTTACCCTTTCGTACTTGCATCTAAATATACACATATACATGTTAGAGAGTAATCAGCATTCCAGTGAACTGTAAGTGTTCATAAATACTTCCGTGACTTCAAATAGTGTGAAAACTCCCTGTTTAGATGAGAATGCGGGAAAATCAGGATTTGTAAACTCTTCCCAGGCATGGAAAGGACACTTTAGTATAGATTCATTAAGTCCTCTAGCGGTTCTGCCCCAGAAGCAAACTAGATGAACTGCATAAACTTTCTGTATGTTGTATTTTCCGCATTGCAGGGATCTTTTGGGCATTATAGCTGGCCCCCTACAGTCTGGAGCATCACGAGCATTAGGACAGACACCGCCACGTTAAACACTGAGCCGCTAATGCCCCATCGCAGCCCACAATTACGTCTCCTGGAGATTTGTTGTTGGTTTTGCTACTGTGTCTGTAGTTAACGTTTATTGAGTGGTGACTGTGTAGGGGTCAGGCCTTGCACAGCATCCACGTTTTCCCCAGCTTTCAGGTGAGGACGGCACACGAGACTAAATGACTTGCCCAAGGTCACACTGCGAGCACGTGGCTTGGCTGGTACCTGAACTTGGGTCTCTTGGACTCCAGAGTCTACACATTTCACCCCTGTATTTCCCGTCTCTCCTGGAAAAGCTGCTGCGGTATCTCAGGATTTGCCCGCGCTCCGCAGGCCTAAACAGAATCAGTCCTGTGGTTGAATTTCTCAACAGGCATGCTGAGGGCAAAGGAGAGGCTCTTATTTTCAAAACAAATGACTCTGGCATTCATAAAAAAAAAGAAGCGGAGAGAACTGCCAGCACCTCGCGTTGTGAGCAGACACTGCTGCTTTGTGTCCCTGGCTTGAGGCTTCTCATTAAACCTCTCCCCGTGTCGCTGGAGAAAGGACAGCACAACTTCAGAGGCACAGCCCCTCCCAAAGCACCTCCCTTGCCAGACCTTCTAGTATTTACTTCTCAGCATTTGAGAAATAGTGCTGGCATTCCTCCAGCCCTTACAGGCTGCAGGACCCCCCTGGACTTCCAAGCGCAGGGATGGTAATGGGCCACCTCGTCCCCAGAAACTCAGGCTAAGCTCAGAGGCACGCCGGCTTTCACGGAGGCCAGCCTCACTTCATATTCGTGTAGAGTCGTAGAAGGCAGGAGTTCTTGGTCATCATGCAGCCTAGTGGTAACAGACGTTTTCCCAAGACAGGCTCCGAGCGTGTGTGGGTGAGGGCATGATCTCCGCTGTTTCTCTGAGGTCGGTTGGACAAGCTACCAATGCAGCCTGTGGTTCCTCATTGCCATGGAGGTAGAAGCCCTGAGTGTTTTGACCTTCCTCCCTTGCCCTGTTTACAGATAAGAAAAGACTGAGGGAAGCGAAGGGACTTCATTCCTGTCTCACAGCTGCGATGTCATGGATTCCCTTTCCGGACGCCCCACACCATAGAGCTCCAGCTACTCAGAGGCCCGCTGTTATTCTAAGCTCCTGCGAGCCGTGACCACGACTTGTGTATATCTTTTTTTTCTTTTTTGTTCTTTCCTTCTCTAAAATCAACCCATTGCATGTGGGGAATAGCTTGTTAACTGGCTGATTACTGTTATTTTTCAAAGTTTCCATTTGGTTCTTTGCTACAATTCAGTTTCTGACTTCTGAGTACAGATTGCCCTGGAGTGTATCTCTTGTCTTACCCTTCTGCCTTTTCTTCCATTCTTTTTTGCTTTAAAGCTTTTATTGTGGTAAAAAGGGATTTTGAAGTGTACGGGGCAGTATTATTATCTGAGACTTAATATCCATTGATTAGCAAGTCCTTCTAGCCCCTGCCGTCCACCATTCCATTCTTTGCTTTTACGAGTTTGACTATTTTCGATGCCTCGTGTAAGCAGAATTATGCAGTTTGTGCTTCTGTGACTGTCTTATTTCACTTAGCATAATGCCCTCGGGGTTCATCCACATTGTCGATATTGCAGATTTCCTTTTTTTAAAAAGCTGAGTAATATTCCACTGTACGTACGTACACATTCATTTAATCCATTAATCCTTCAGTGGAAATGTAGATTGTTCCCACATTGTAGCTACTGTGAATGATGCGTCAGTGACCGTGGGAATGCTAGCATCTCTCCAAGATCCTGGTTGCAGTCGTTTGGGGTAAATACCCACAAAGTAGAATCTTCCATTCTTTCCTTATCTCACTCTCGTCCTCTGACTTTTCCATCTGTCCGCCTATAGGAAACCCAAAGTGCTAGACTTGTGAATCTGTTTTTTCAAGAAGCTTCATATTCCCTAGAGCATTTAGTTATTTACTTAGTTCTTGCTGCCAGTTGTTCTGTGTTTAATCCCCTTTTGTGAGCCTTAATGAGACCTTGGGCAGTTATCTTTTCTCATCATAGTTTGGTTATTAAAATGAGTCCAGTCCAGTGTAAGCCTCCAATTTAATGCCTGATTCAGACCTCTTTCTCCCCATCACAGATTAGACTTAAAACTCCAGTCTTTTCCATATTTCATATTTCCATATTTCTGGAACCTGTGCTGTGGTGGGTGAGTAGGAGGGACAGGAACAGTGGTGGTTTCTTCACGAGGCAGGTGCTGGTTGTCCTGTTTCTCTCACATGCTGTCTAACAGGTGTCCAAATGCTGCGTGTGAATGTGGATAATTTTATGTGCCCTGCCTCCCCCTTCCTCCCCCTCCCCCTACCTCCGTTGTGAAGGTGCTAGATGTGGGAATTTCTGGCCCCAGGTCTGTGGCCACCTCTGGGGTTGGGATGTATGTAGCAGGTGGCGTAAGAGCAGCCTCTGCCGTGTCCACTTGTCCCGTGGGACACACATGGATTCACGGAAGAACAGTTGGTGGCTTACGGGATGTGCCACTGCCTCCTTGTCAGCTCTCTCGTTCTCTTAGTCCCTGCGCAGGAAGGCAGGGGGGAGAGCAGAACATTGGCTGCCCAAGTAGCTCTAAGCAGGGAACCGACCCCAGAGTCCCTTCTGGTAGGCACCCCAGATCATTGAACACCCTCTCCCATCCCCATGGAATCACTTTTCATCTTGAACACAAACCTTCCACAAGGCCAAAGACAGACACGCCATTCAAATTGTTGCTTTCTACAGACTGGGAAAGACAACGTGGCCAGGAGACTCGATAGCACAGTTCTGCTCAGGGAGCCTGGGGCAGGGTGTCGGGCGCCCACTGTTGGCAGCTTCCCTAGCGGGCTCTCTAGGCTGTGGGGAGTTTGGCACTCTGTCCTCACTTGGGGCTGGGCCTCAGCTCCGGAGCAGGAGGGAAAGCCCCGCTCATGCCTCAGCCTCTACCAGTGACATAGGAGGGACAGGGGAGGGGACAGACCTTGTGTTCTTTTGTTCTGGAGCAGGAAAGACTCTTTCATCCCTTCTCTGGGCCACACACCCCACTGCGTCTTTCCTTAAGCTCTGGCTGTTTCTGTTCTTGAACCTCATGATGTGAATTGCTTTCAGGTTCCAGAGATTGCAGACTTCCTTGTTTGGTTCATTGCCAGGTCATCGGTAGCCCCACCATCATGTGTTCATTGTGCTTACGACGTTCAGTACAATTAGTTTAGTAGGGGGTCTGCATGGAAGGTTCCTTCACAGACCACTCACTTCTGTTGTATGTGTTCCATCTGGGTTCTCGGTGGGCGGGAGAGACAGGTGTCTTGTTACGGGAGACAGGTCAGCATTTGGTACCTGTGGCCGATTTCAGTGTTCGTTGATTCACACACCAGGAATGCTGAAGCTGAATCCGGGTTAGTTTTGACATATATATTTTTGAGATATCTTGGGAACAGACCTCATTGACTTAACCTGCTGTCCTTTGACATTGACCAAACATTAGCAGCCTCCCCGACAGCAGAAACTAGCTAATTTTCCCTGGCTGCCCGTTTTGGATAAGCAAACCAATGTACAGGGAAGTGGTCCAAGGTCAGAAAGCTAGTTAGTTGAGAAACCAAGATTTAAGTCCAGTTCCGAGTAAAGTCTTTTCTTCTACCGTATGTGATTACCTCTCAGGTATAAGCATTTGTTTTGCTACTGTGCAAAAAATGTATACTTCTACTGAGTCTCAGGACCAGGGGGAATATCTTAGACCTGCCCTATCAGGCTGATTCAGAAATGGTAGAAAGATAGGAAGAGCCCATATTTGGGAAACCTTTCTCTTCTTTCCTTTTTTCACATTCTTAATGTGACCCTCCTCCCTTTGTATGTTTAAATTGTTATCCCATTATTATTTTTTTTTTCTGGTAACATCTGTCATCTCATGGGTCTTTCCAGAGAACGGTGTTCACTTGCTTCCCATTTAATGGGTTGGCCTCACCCCAACTCAACACTATGGTCCACCCTGTTCTTACACCAAACCCCACGTACCTCCTTATGTGCGCATGTATCCTTGGGCTCCCAAGGATAGAGTCTCCTGCATGAGGAAGCTGGATGGAAGCCTGGAAAGGTTATTTTGTTTAAATTCTTTCCTTGAAGTTCCTTTGGCAAAGGAGCCGGGCTGGAAATCATACCAGAACAGTTGTGTTTCATAGTTACAGTGTAATCAGGAGACTGTAATTCATGGCCATTAAATTGCTTCCTTTGAAGTATAAGAAGAACCAGAACAACTTTTATGGCCCTTTAACCCACAGGATTATAGTACACATGAATTAAAGTCAAGTGTGTTATGAACTCTCCCAGGTACCACGGCTGGCAGAATTTCGCCTTCACCCTAGTGCTCGTTAATCGGTTGACTTTCAACAGAACATGGGGTGGAGGGTATCAGAATCTTGGAAGGCTTTTGCTTCTCCCTCATCTTTGCGGTTTTGAGAAACAGTCTGACTCTGATACCTCGACTAAACATGAGAGTTGTTCTTTGTCTACTGGCTCCCTTCAGGAAAGGGCAACAGAAAAAGAAGGAATATTACCTAGTGCTTCCTACGTGTCAGCGTTGTGCGGCCATTTTGCGAATCTGTTTTCACTGAACCCTCTCGACAGTCCTGTGAAGTCACTGTTAGCATTCCCATTGTATAGATGGGAATGAGGCAGGCTCAGTAAATTAAAGAAGTTCAAGCTCACTCAATAGGTGATAGTGCCTGAATTCCAGCTGAGATGAGAGCCAGAGTGCGTGCTTCGCCCCCGCCCTAGGTTGCCTCCCAGAGCTCATACCTGAAGCTGCAGAGAAACCAAGAGTACTGATGGAGCCCCATGTCCTGGGTCCTGATACTCCTAGCATAATCAGTTGTCCAGAAAATCACTGAGATTTACACTGTTACAACTTCTTACGGGAATTTTATGGGAAACTGTGGAGGAAGAATAGTATGTGTGAAGTGCTCCTGTCACGTATGACACACGTGTATTTCATGACATCCATCTTCCTAATTTTAAGAGATGCTTAAAATCAGTATCCTTAGAAAAATAGGAAAAGTGGCTTTATATTGCTAGAAAAAGTACATCTCCTCAAGGGCAATGGTTTTTTTCATGAAAAATTTTCTTGGTAGCTGGGATGGGGAGTGGTTCTTTCAGAGTACGGAGGGTAAAGTTATGTTCCACTTGTTCTGAGAGGAGACAATCCATAGGACAGAAAAATGGCACATATTCCTTGGTGATAGGTTTTGTCACCTGTATTTTTTGACTGGGTTGTTTCCATATACACTGACTTTCAGACAATTCTGGTTAGGTCACGCCAAGTCCCACCACGCCACTAGATGGCGCTGTGGTAGCATGGATCTGCCTGATGCCCCCTGGATGGGTTTGAGAAGCAGAGAAGAACTTTGCGTTCTGTTGGGATAGCCCCAAAGCCTAACCAAGTGCTAATTAGAGCCCACGGGCCCCTGTCCTTTTTTCTCATTTCTGGTTCTGGTTCCATTTCTTTCTGTGTGCCTGCACATCCTCACCTCCTATTTCCTCGCCCCCTTTCCCACCTTCCCCTGTATGTCTTCCTATGACCTGCCCACCAATCCTCTTTACCTAGAACTTTCCCTCTCCTCTCCCTTACCCTTCACACGTGTGTTCTCTTTGACGGGTTGGTGCACAACACCCTTACATTGTACAGTGGTAAACTGAGACATTTCTCTGCAAGCCATGCATGGGACCAACCATGGGGGCTACTTTGCAAGGACATGATCATCTTGCCCTTCAGACGGGAATCTTTCCTCACACCTGGCATGGTCTCCTTGTGGGCTCGCCTTGCTGCTTTTCCCTATGATAGATTTGGTGCTTTCTCAAAAATCATGGGTTTGGTTCTAGCAGATTCAATCAGAAGAAGGATAGGGACTCTGACATGGATACAGAGTGTGAGGCGTGTAACCAAATACCTTGATCTTCTTGGCCATGATCCAGAACGAGACTTGAAAGGGAGCTGCCAGAGCCTTGGTCTAAATCCCTTATTTTGAGGTGGGGAAGGAAAGCTCCAGAAGATCCCAGGTCTCCTCCTGGTCACTTTGCCACTGTATTCTGAGTAGCTGCCAGCTTCAGAGAGGAAGAGTCTTGGTAGGCAAAGAAGGGAGCCATTTGTGAATGTTCCTCCTTATTGTAGGGCCTGCAGTTCTGAAGATTACTCAGAGAAGTGACCTATGTTTGACTACCGTTTGTAGTTCAAAAGGGGATCATGAAAATCATCTAAACTATTTCAGTCTTCCCCCAAAAGTGTTTGTCATTGCTGATGGGATTACTATCGTTCCTGTCTTCAAACCACACCTTTGCACAACCAGGGATCATGTTTTGGGGAAAAGGCGTGTTTCTTTGATTTTGGCAAGGGTGTCTAAAGTAAAAATTCCCCATCTTCAAAACATGATGAATTCCTCATATCCTTTGGTTTCTAGAAGGAGGATAGACATGGTCTCTTCATAGCACCCAGGGCAGAGAGAAACTTCCAAAACATCTGCAGTCTATAAGGTTGAAGGTGGGTTGGCAAGAGGAGGCCGTCTCATGGGAATCAAGCTGGCAGGTGGGCAGGCATGTCTGGACTGGCCTGCGTATTTTCTCTTTGGTGTAATTCATCTTCTATTGAAATATAACATCCTCACCAGTCAGAAGCAACACTTTCCAAGGTGTCGTTCACACTAACAAATTACAGTGAAGTTCAGGTGAATAGGTTGGAAGGCAATATTTGGAACTGGCCTAAGATGATCCTGAATGTGGTTCTGTCTGGTGGCTGAAGGAGTATCATTTGCATTAACCTTGCCCCACTCCCGTGTCAGAGGTGAAGGCCGATGGCCCCATTGCACAGGACGCGAGTAAATAATGTACCTATGTTGTCTGTTGGTGACTTTTTCCCCTGACACCACAGGACTTTAAAAATTAAGTAAAATATTGCTTCATTGAAATAGATCAGTCTCTGAGTTACCTAGACATTCAGTCTGTACAGAAGATGTTTTGAAAGAAACATTATCTTTATGTTGGAAAACAGAACATCCTTGCATAAACCAAGGATGAATTTAACAAATACTCACTGATGTTATGTTATATCAAAGCAAGCTCTCTGCCTTCCAGTAGCCTGCAGTTTACTAGACAAGATGCACTCCATGAATAACCAATGATTTGAGTTCCCTTTTATCTTGATTGGTGAACACTCTGGAGGTGACACTCCTTAATGACTGTTTTGGCCATGTTGCCAAACTAAAGGATGGTAATTTAAATGCGTGTCTGGTGGTAGCCGAAGGCCGGGGGTGGGGAGGCGGTGGTTGGGAAACAGGGATGAGTCCTCTGGACCCAGGCCTGTGTCCCAAGCAGTTTCCTGGCCTTTCCAGTGTGGGGGCCTGGTTGATCCTGTGGGACACTGTAGAGAGAAACGGAAGTTGCGAGCCCCCTGCAGACCACAGCCCCTCTCCCCGACCTCTGCCTTCACATCCCGTTTCCTTTTCTTCTTCCACACTCTTTTTTCCCTTTCTTCTTTCTCTCCTCTCCTCTTCCCACCTCTTCTGGGAAGAAAAGAAAGGAACTGACACTTACCTGGGCCGCTCCGTGTGTCATCACCTGGCTGGCTGCAGGGTAGGAAACAGGGAGGAGCAGAGACAACAAGGTAGCTGTTTGTGCATCTGTCCTCGTCTGGCAGGCGCGGTGCTTTCATTGCAAAAACCAGCACCAAGATTTATACATCTGATCATTATCAAGAATCTGCATTCTGAGGAATTAGGCAAGAGAAAACGTCTTCAATGGACTATTATTCAGTGCAAATGGGGGGTCAGGGACAGTCACAGCCTATCGTATTTGACTCTCACCACAACCTTGTGAGGTCAGTGTAATGCCCATGTTACAGCGGAGGGACTAGGATTTGAAACCCTGAGCGCACTAGCTGGCCGTTGTCCGTGCCCAGCGGACAGACAGACTGTAAATGCTTGCTGAGTGAATAAGCAGATGATGTAAGCGACAGAGCCAGGAATTAAAACCAGATTCTGTCACCTCAAGTCCAGCGTGCTTCCTGCTTTTTTCTTCATCTTCCCGAAGGGACTTGCTTGAGCCCAGAAGATCCATAGTGTCCTGTGCTGTTTATTTAGCAGTTAATGTTTGATTTTGAAAGAAGAGGAGTATGTTGGTCTCATTACCCTGTATCTGTCTCCTTAACTTGAGTTAGCCAGTAATTATTTATACATCCCTATCGTTTTTGGTTTTTGGTTTTTGGTTTTTGGTTTTTGTTTCACTCGCGTTTATATCTCCTATCCTGACAAGAGGAGCCTTGTTAGAATGTAGACTCTGAAAAAAAAAAAAAAAAGAATGTAGACTCTGGGAGTGCCTGGGTGGCTTAGTCGGTCAAGCATCTGACTTTGGCTCAGGTCATGATCTCACGGTTCGTGGGTTCAAGCCCCACGTCTGGCTCTGTGCTGACAGCTCGGAGCCTGGAGCCCGCTTCAGATTCTGTGTCTCCTTCTCTCTCTGCCCCTCTCCTGCTCGCCCTCTCTCTCCCTCTCTCTCTCTCTCTCAAAAATGAAGAAATAAACACTAAAAAATTTTTTTTGAAAAAAAGAATGTAGACTCTGGGTCCAGGCTCAGGTTTAAATCCAGGCTCTGCCACGTCCTAGTTGTGTGACCTTAGGGAAGTTACTTAACCTGTAGGGCTCTCAGAATCATCAACATTGAGACGGGGTAATAATAGAACCTCCATCAAAGGGTTATGGGGAGGATTGCAGGACTTAGAATGTGTATGGCCCGTAAAAGAATTCCTGGTGTAGAATAGATACCATGTAAATGTGGTTAACTTGGCATTGTTGCAAGGATTATCACTTTCCTGTTTTATCTGCCTTTGGAAGTAAACTGTGTGACAACAGCGTGTGTCATTAGCAGTCTTTTTAAAACTGTTTCTTGAGCAAGCTCTTTATGTGTTGTTGTTTTTAAATTTCCACACTGTTTTCTCTTACGTTTTGCCTTCATGTTTGATTGTGTATTTGTTTTTATTGTAGCATGTACACGTAAAATTTGCCGTTTTAACTGTCTTTAAACGTACAGTTCATTCCATTTACCGTGTTGCACAACCATTGCCACTATTTATTTCCCAAACTTTCTTACCACCCCAAACAGAAACCGCACCCCATGAAGCAGTAATCCCCCCACCCGCACTCCCCCAGCCCTGCTAATCTCTCATCTACTTTCTGTCTAATTGGAGGATTCTGTTTATCCTTTTGTGTCTGGCTTCTGTCACTCAGCGTCATGTCTTCAAGCGTCACCCATGGTGTAGCAGGTGTCGGAACTGCACCTCTTTTTGTGACTGAACAATAGCCCATTGTACGTGTACAGCACATCTTATCCATCCATCCATCCATGGACATTTGGGTTGTTTCCACCTTTGGGCTGTTGTGAAGATTGCTGCCATGAATATTGGCGTATAAGTATGTTTTGAGTTTCTGCTTTTAATTCCCTTGGGTGTATAACTAGATGTGGGATCCCTGGATCGTACGGTAGGTCTACGTTCAGTTCCCTGGGGACCCACCGAACTGTTTTCCACGGCGGTCGTGCTCGTTCACGTTCTCCTCGGCAGTGCAGAAGGACTCCAGTCACTGCACATCTTCACCAACGTTTGTGACTTGTTTTTTTGTGAACAGCCATCCTGATGGGTGTGAGGTCACAGAGGCTCTTAGGAGAATCATAGCTATTAAATAAAGCAATAATAAAAACTGAAGACGTCAGGCTGTAGTTCTGACATGAGTCCCTAGGTCACTGACTTAGAATTATTTACTCAGCAAGAAGCGTGTCTTGATAAGAGCATCAGGTTTCAAAACCCCGGGGGTTCAGAAAATGAAGTTTCATTATACTTTTTGTGTGCAGGGTGAATGATGTTTGCCCTCCCAAAAGGCCGTTGAGGGATGGGAGGGAGGTCACCCAAGCGGGGCTGTCGGCAGGAACATACCCCCGGGTCTCCATTTCTCTTCTGACGAAACGCCGGCCGCCGGGCCTGGGGGGCCTACCTGTGAGCCCGCACTTGGGAATTCACTTGCTGGCAGGTGCCGGCAGCCCTGGCCCAGGCTCAGCCTAACGTTTTCCCTGGAGGGATGCCACGCGGAGGATTTCCTTGTCTACAGACTACACTATTGTCAAACCTTTCGGCTCAGATGGGGAGAGGTTTGTCTGCACGGACGTTGCCAGAAAAGGGCCCACGCACGACCTGCTGTCTGAGCGGCCGCCAAAGAAAGCTGTTATCTCTTCGCGGCAGTTCAGGGTGTGAAGATGCCCCAGATAGCGGCTGGTCCCGTTCCCAGCAGTTCTGACCGCTCCCCAGCTTGCGAGCCCCACCCTCCCCCGCTTAGCCTCGCCCTTGTACTTCCTCCTCTGCCCTCACACACTCCCTGCGGCCTTGCTCCCCGGGTGCCGTTGGGTGCTCTGAGCTTCCGGGGGAGGGCTGGGAACCGCGAACAGGGGCTGTGGGGCCATGTCATTTGCAATGCCGAGTGACCCGAGCAGGTCCCTTACTGCATGGCACGCCCGCACCAGCCCACGTTCAGTTTCTCTCAGGGACAGGAATCCCCGCCAGTGCTGATTCACGGCTGAAGTGAAATGAGATCACATGGGATGAAGAGCGCATTGCTAATCGAGATGCTAGTTGTTAACATCTATCAAGGCTTCTTGAGGAGAGAGGGAGCCGCCTGCGTCTTACAGCACCAAGTGTGTGCAGCATAGAAGCTCCAGAAATTCCAGCTGAAAGAAAGATGTTCACACCTCTGATTGCGCAGTGAGGTCTGTGCTGCAGGGACCCGCCCCCCAGTGACATTCCCTGTCTGGCCTCTGATTAACTACTGGGTGACTCAGTTGCCCTGAGAGGTCTTTTAACAGATCGGTCTTTCTCTTCCTGTTCGTTTTGCTTCTCCTTTTAAAGGGGGCTCCTCATATTTGGCATCACTAAATAAATTCATTCGGTGTCTCGTTCAGGGCCAGTCTGTCATTTCTCTGATTAAAGCCCGCGCCCCGAACCGAGTTCACAGGGCCTGAGAGCGCCAGAGCTGACTGTGGCGTTCCCCTGGAAAATCACTCCATATGCACACCCCCCCCCAAAACAGATGCCGTGGCATTCCGCGCCAGCCTATGTCGTCTCAGTGCCGGTTCATAAATCAGCACTTTCCTGGACGGTAGGTCGTGTTGGCACTTCAGAATGTGGGGCCGACTCCTTCGGAAGCGCAGAAACATCTTGCTAAACAAGAGGAAGGAGCCGAGGGACGTTCAAGCCTGGGACTGAGAAATAGCTCTTTCCTCTCCTCTCTGCCTCCCTCCTGCAGGCTTTGAGCTTTCTGTGTCTGGAGAGGCAGCTCCAGTTGGGGTGGGGACCCTGGAAAGCCAGCCAGCCCCCGTTCTGCACGCTGTTCTGGGTTTGGTCGGGCTCCTGAATCCTGGGCTCGGCCACATGTGTTGCAGCTCCCCGTCTTTTGTATTTCATACTTGGAGGTAGAGGTCTTGTGCCTTCTGACTGACCACAGTTGTCAGATATCTGCTGAATTCCTCCGGTGTCTGGAACCAGATACACAGAGGCCCTGCCCTCGTGTTTATCTGTGTCATCCTCGGCCGGTTAGCTCACAGCGTCTGAAGTCACACCCACATCATGAATTCTATTCTGTGCCAACACGTTGACTTTGCATAGAGACGAGGTCCATCCGTCACAACACAGTGTCTTCCTGGTCCTGGCCAGCGAGCTGGCAGGTGGATGCTGTTGATTGCTGGAGTCCGGGGAGGTGGGGAGCTGCTCTGGACCGTTCGCCACCGGTCAGCCAACAGGTTTTCATCGAGCATCCTTCATGTGTCCAGCAGCCTGGAGGAATCATTTCAGAATGTGCCTGCGAACGCCCTTTTCATTAAAGCCCCTCCGTGTGTGTGTGTGTTTCTGGTCAGAGAAGATGGCTTTCATGTATGTATTTCTAACGTAAAATGAGAAAATTAATTAGACATTCAATGCATTGAGCGTCGTTAACAGCCAGAAAGGTATTAGGTATCGGAAGATTACATGTGGTAATGCGGAGAAATCTTAGTACAGAGATGGCATTGTGCAAGAAGTCACGTTTAAAATCTTTTCTCTGAAGCTGTCCAATTTGTGGCAGATTCCTCTTAACCCTGGGGTGTGGAAAACCTCACCTCCCTCTGGAGTTTCTGGGGTCATGCCCAGAACCAAGCCAGGAGGGGCTTGGGGCTCTCAGCCTCTGCAGGCCCGGCGGCTCCCCAATGTCCCCCTGTCACACAGAGAACGTGGGCGTCTGTGAAGGTGCACGCGGCTCTGTTCACCCACCTCCTCCTCCCCGGTTAGTTGTGCTCCTGGGTGGTGTCAGGGCCCACCCCCTGCTCATCTGGGCTTTCGGACCACCCTGCTGCCTCCCCTGAGGCGCTGAGAAGTCCCCCCTCGGGAACCAAAGCAAGAGAAGAATTACAGAGTAATGTCTCAGTGCCGTCCAGCCCCACGGTTCTTATGTGTATCGTCTGTAAAGATTTATCAAACATTTGGCGTAAATTATGTTTGATAACTGCTCACAGCCGCTGCAAGTGCGTTACTGTTCCCTCCATCGTTCAGGTGCACAAGCAGGCTTAGGCTCGACACTTGTCATACGGACAGCACACGAAGTGGCGGTCGATTTAGCGTGGACCTTGTCTTCCCCGTGGCCGCCGTCTCTGTGCCACACGGTGCTCCCCGGGTGCTCCCGGGTGGCCCCCAGGTCTGTGGAGCCCCTCTGACAGGCAGCGTCAACGATCACGACAGTTTGCTCAGTCAGTGGGCACCGGGAACATCCTGGTAAAGGAGGTCTTTTATTTCATTTCTTTATTTGTAGTTTTATTTCTTTGATTTTTTAAAAAATATAACATTGTCAAATTGGCTAACATACAGTGTGTAAAGTGTGCTCTTGATTTTTGGGGTAGACTCCGTGGTTTATCACTTACGCACAACACCCAGTGCTCATCCCAAGAGGTGCCCTCCTCAAGGCCCATCACCCACTTTCCCCTCCCCCCCATCCACCCTCAGTTTGTTTTCTGTATTTAAGAGTCACTTATGGTTCGCCTCCCTCCGTCTCTGTTTGTAACTATTTTTTTCCTGTTCCCCTCCCCCATGGTCTTCTGTTGAGTTTCTCGAGTTCCACATGTGAGTAAAAACATATGGTATCTGTCCTTATGTAGTTTTAAAGAATGTTTAGTGAAAGTCAGCTTTTACCTGTGTCCTTTTTACAGTATCTTTTTTTTTTTTTAACTTTCTGTACCTTTTACTTTATGTCACTGCATATGACCCGGTTTGTGATCGTGCCTGTGGAGAAGGGGAAGTGATGGGTGAATTAAACAACACGTGTTCTCGACTAAGGGCATAATACCGCATTTTTTCATGACGGGTCTTCCTGTTTCTGAAACGAGACCAGAAATGCCTCAGGGAAGTACAACTCCTGCCCCAAACAGGAGGAAAGATGGCCACGGTGGTGAGGGAGCCGCTCAGTGATGGAAAGAGCATTAAACCAGAGGGCTGATCTGGAGGGAGAGCAACCTTCCCATCTCTCTGCTTGTCTTCCAGCACATCCAAGACAGCAGTTTAACAAGAAGCCCAGGTGTCAGGGCGCCTGGGTGGCTCAGTCGGTTAAGCGTCCAACTCTTGGTTTCAGCTCAGGTCTTGATCTCCCTTTTCATGAGTTCAGGTCCTGTGTCAGGCTCTACGCTGACGGTGCAGAGCCTACTTGGGATTCTCTCTCTCCCCCCCCTCTCTCTGCCCCTCCCATCATGTGCCGTTACTCCAGAGTCCCGGCTCCTTGTCAGCTGACTCCACTGCCTTCAATTAGTTGGGCCACTCTCTGCCTCTTGAAATGCATCTGGGAAAGGGTGCAAATAATGGTGATCACAGAGTAGCTCCTAACATGCGGGCTATGGAGCACTCAGTAGCGTGGGTAGGTTTTCCCTGGGTTTGGGACCCAGTGCAATTTCCACTTGAAAATTGCTGCTTATGTGACTTGGAGATACAAGCGTGAAGGAAGCTGTTCTAACATTTTATGTTTTTCTTTTTTTTTTTTTTTCAACGTTTATTTATTTTTGGGACAGAGAGAGACAGAGCATGAACGGGGGAGGGGCAGAGAGAGAGGGAGACACAGAATCGGAAACAGGCTCCAGGCTCCGAGCCATCAGCCCAGAGCCTGACGCGGGGCTTGAACTCATGCAGCGCGAGATCGTGACCTGGCTGAAGTCGGACGCTTAACCAACTGCGCCACCCAGGCGCCCCCATTTTATGTTTTTCAAGGGAAGGAGCGGCCGGAAGAAGAGAGAAAGATGTTGCACCAACCAGAACGGGCAAATCCTTCCGGATTGCTTTCTACGCTGTAGAACTAAACTATTTTCTAAGCCGCTAAAGTGATGAGATGTGTGGATTTTTCATTTTGAGTGAGTCTCTGGATGCAGGATCAGATAACTGAGTTGTTTTTATTGTGGTAGAATATACCTAACACAGAATTTACCACTTCCACAATTTTGAAGTGTACAGCCAGTGCCGTTAAGCACATTCACAGTATTGTGCAGCCGTCACCACCACCCAAGCCCAGTACTGTTTCATCTGCAGACCGAAACCCCGTACCCATTAAACCGTAACTCCCCATTCCCCCCAGCCATGGCCTCCACTGTTCTGCTTGGTGTCTTTACAGGTGCGACTGCTCCCGGTCCCTCATAGAATTAGAATTATACTATTTTTGAGCCAGAATTTTCAATGTGGTTTTTCCTTTTAAATTTTAGGACTGTTAATGTTCTTATAAATAGTTTATTTACTTGCATTGTTTCCATACTCTGCTAGAGAGCCAGGTGAGCACAGTGGCTTAGGACAGGGATTCAGGTGCTAAACCACCTAAATCCTGACTGCCTGTTCCGAGTGATGCAACTTCAGGCAAATGGATGAACTTCTCTGTGTTTCAGTTTCCTCAGCTGTCCCACGGGGGTGAAAAGTATACCCACGTCGTAAGGGTGTAGTGAGGACTAAATGAGTCGGTGAGGACGTGATGCTTCAAACGGGGTCATGTGGGAGGCACTCAGTGACATTAAGTAGCAGGAGCAGCAGTGCCATCGGCATTATGACTAGTCGTCGAAACGAAGGCCTTGATAGATGATACAGACTGATACAGACTAGAGAGCCAGAGATGCATGACTCCTCCAGACCTCATGAGCACCAGTCTAGAGCTATGTTTATTCTACACGGCTTCCCTTGTTGAGCTGTTGTGGAAGAACAGGGTGTGATAACCAGCTTCCATCATGGCCTCCAGGGATTTCCACCTCCAGATCCTCACACCCGTGGGTATCTTCTCCCACCTTGGACCAGAGTTGGTCTGTGTGGCCAATACAATATGGCAGAAGTGATGGTATATCGTTTCTGAGATGAGATTGTAACGGACATTGGCTTATGTTTTGGTCATTCTTCCTTCTTGTTAATAGCCCTATGGAGAAGCCCAGGTTGGGGGTGGGGGGCGGTCACTAAGCCTTGGGCACACAGCCAGTGAGAAACTGAGGTGTGCCAGCAACCCCACGAGTGAGCTTGGGAATGCCTCCTTCAGGCTTGGTCCATCCACGAGTGGGCTGTGGTCCCTGCTGGCGTCAGCTTGACTGGAGCTTCGTGAGATGCTCTGAGCCGGTAACACTAGGTGACAAATACACACGGCTCAGCTCTTAGTCTGTACACCTGTCTATTAGGATACAAGTTGTGAGCTGTGATTCTACTCCTGTTTTCCATTTAGCCTGGATGAAAGAAGATGTGAAGAATTCATTTCTATGCCAGCCTTTGCTCACATAGGTTGTAAGCATCCTGAAGATAGAACCTTCTCAGGCCTCTCCACAGTGTCTGGCACATGGAAGGGGCTCGTGATTATGTGTTGAAGTAGTGAATAAATTCACTTTACCCACACAAAGAAAAGAAAGCATTTTAGTTAAAGGAAGGCATCTATCCATTCATGTCTGTCGTGAATATGAGAGAGATGTTTCATATTCATATTTGAGTAGTTATCTATCTGAACTTTCCTCCTCTTTGGATCCTTGATAAATTTAAGTAGTATTTTCTTTTTCCTAACTTGACCTCAACTTATGACCATGATTTATGATCATGCTTCATATTTGATAAGCTTACCCATTTCTTGTAAACAGCCCCACTCAATCTGGAAGGTGGCAGCTATGGATGCCGAAGAGCTAGCAGTCAGTCACCTGTAGAGGAAGGCGGGTGTGTTCGTTTTCTATTACTGTCATAACAAATTGCTGCAAACTCTGTGGCTTTAAAAACCACGCCTTTACTACCTTAGGGTTCTCTAGGTCAGAAGTTCACTACAAGTCCCACTGGGTTATAAAAATCAAGGTATTGACTCGGCTACGTTTCTTTTTGGAAACTGTGGGTGGGAGGGGATCTGCTTCCAGCTTCTAAAGGCCCCTCGTATCCCATTCTTCCGGGCCAAGATGATCCATGTTAGTGAGGAATTGGGAGTTGCAGGAAATCTCCTGGTTGCTGAGAATGTGATTGTGGGAATGTGAGAACAAATCCACTCCTGTTCGGGTTGAATATTTCCTTCCTTTGAGGCAATGTTTCATATGAAACCATGACAGATCCAAAAATTTCATTTAAGGTCCAGATTTAGGAGCAGGGAATTAGGACTAGGGAAGTGTTCCTCTGTCTTACCACTTTTCTCACTTAAGGGGGGAGAAAAAGTGAAATGCAACAAATGTAGGAGAAATAACCTGCCAACATAGGCGATATAGGATGATGTTAGAATTTAGAGCTGTGAGGTATTACAGAAGAGATGGTGGTGTCCTTATATCTTTTCAGAGGTCACTGAAGACACCTTAAGGCAGGGTATCTGCAGGACCTGAGTTTTCCACCTTGATTGTACACGTAAAGCTCTGAGTAGGTTTAATAAGGTTGGGAAAGACTATAGCCACCTACCTCACCACAAACCCTATCACACCTGAGTTGAACTTTGAGAGAGGAAAAAAGAAAAAAAAAAAAACTCCATTTGTCATTGATGATCAACCATGACAGTTGGAGGGTGTATTTCTCCTTGATTCCTTCAGGGGACAAGGCAAGACGTCCAGGAACCTACGGCAGTGTTATTTTCATCCCGTTTATCCAACTTACCGGTCACCTGGCATTTAATGAATCAGTGGAAGTTGACTGCATGCCTACTGCGTGTCTGGCCCCACATTAGGCATTGGACATGCACAATGAGCTAGATTCGTGCTCTTTGCTACACAGGGTGCTCCCAGCCTACATTTAAGGGGAGATAAGCATGAGAACAATTCGCAGGGAAATGAGGGATAAAAGAGGAACAGTAAAGCTTTGTGGGAGTGCAGGGGAAGATCAATTAACTGCTTCTTCTTGGAGCGATGGTGGCATTTAAGTTGGGCTCTAAAAGGTGAGGAGGATTTTTAGGAGGAAAAGAAGGCAGGGCATTCCAGGCTGAAGAAACCCATCACCGTAAGTGTTGTGAACCTTCCGACAGGCACTGGTAGAAATAGTCTAAGAAGTCACAGAACCCAAGTTAGACGTGATTTGGTGGTTATGTCTCACCTCTGCCATCCAGGTGATTCTCTTTATGTTAGAATGTTTTCAGTCTCTGTAATAGAAAATCCACCTCAAACCACTATTAAACTACAAAAAAAAGGGGGGATTTATTGGTGCACAGATCTCAAAAAACATAGAGTGAGATCAGGCTTCAGATACAGTTTGATTAAGGCGTTTGGTAGCAAGGGGTTGCTGAGTGTCAGGTGTCTTGTTGACATACCCCATGACCTGGAAGAGGAACCATTCTCTCTCCCTCCAACTCTCAACCAAAGACTTTGGGTTCATTCTGTTTGACCCAATTTAGGGCACATACATCAGCCTTTCTTCCAAACCAGTCTCTGTGGCTGGATGAGTGCCCTCTGCTGCTTACTTCAGGCCCTGGTTATTGCCTGTCCCTGGGGCAAGGGAGCCAGGTGTCGGCTGAGGAGATCAGGTCAGTCACGGCCCAATGCTAAACTGGGGCTTAGAGCAGGTTCCCTCATATGACAGGCCCCTTCCTGGGAGGGGAACACTCACCAAGGCCTGCCATGGGAGCCTGGCTGGGTGGTTGAATTCTGGGTGGGTGGGCAGGGATCACTTGCTCATGACAGTGATGGAGTGTGGTTGCTGAAGGTCCATCTCATACCAAGCACAACTCTTGGTGTTTTACCTAATTGTGTCCAGTTCTTAATGACACTGTTTTGAGGGAAGCAATCTGTCATTGCCAGTTGAGGAAATGGAGACTCCCAGAGAAAATGGCGTGACCAGGGCTGCCTGCCCAGGAAGTGGCCACACCAGGAGTGGGACCGGCAGCCTCGATTTCCAGGGATTGAGCTCTTTTCTAACAACAGCTGCAACCATATTTGAGAAGTTATGATTGTTAGGGCTGTGGGCTGTGTGTCTGTGTGTAATTTGGTTTGGTTTGTCTGTATAATAAGGTGGAGTCAGACGTGCCTCCTGGTGTCTCCTCTGCGTTTATTCCAGTTCTGGAGTCTGGAGCTGTGGTTCTCAGACCCAGCAGAGCATTGAGAGAGACGATTATAAAAACACAGTTTCCTGGCCTTTATGCCAGTTCAACTGAACCAGAATCTGGTGGTGGGAACTTGGAAATTCTGTTTTCTTGAAAAAGCTCCCGAGGTGGTTCTCTAGCACAAGTGGGTTTGGGAACGCTTACTTTGGAATGTAACCAATCTCTTCTGTCTTAAGAGCTGGGGCTTTGGAGTCCAAAGAGTTCACCTGCCTTCCCCATGGTTTCTATGTTCTATATCTTCAGCAGGTTTCTTAATAATTCAAGCCTTGGTTTCCTCCTTTGTAAAGTGGGAATAATAACGTAGCCTGTAGAAGGTAAGTTGTTGTGAGGAATAAAAGTTAAGCATCTCAGCACGTTGTCAGTGCACAGAAAGGGTCCCGTTTATGTCACTTGTTATTAATAATCGTTAAAACTTCCTTGGTTCCTTCCATCCTTTTTAATAGTGTATTTTCTACATCTGTGTCTTTTACCCCTGCATGATTCCCCTCTGCTTTCTGAAAGGGTGGTGTTCCAGGAGGGTATACCTTAGCACGAAACCCCAGACGTCCAACCACGTCAGCCAACAGTAGGACCGTGACTTCCCGTGGTCTGAATGCAAAGTTCTCTGCATGCAGATATTCTCTGGGTATTAAATCTTGGAATTTCCTGTCTCTGTTTAAGTTCTTCTCTCTTGGGAAATTTATCAGTGATGATTACAGGAACATCTGGATTCTTCAAGATGTTTTGGACATTCTTCAACTTGGGTTCAGGCCTAAGCTATGTTTGGAGGCATGGATGTCAGAGTTGGTTTCATCATAAAAGTAGACTGTTTCCAAGAGTGCTGCGATCTGTTTCATCTAGCACAGATCTGTCAGCATTTCCCCATCCAGCTACAAGTGATGAGTAATTCAAAATGAGGTGTTCTCTCCAGCCTGCCACACATGTGCAGTGACATTGACATAAAATGCAAGTGCGGTCACTTAGTTCCACTTAGCTTTTTTCTTGGTCCCCAAATGCACGTTTATTTGCCGTGTCCGTCCGAACTGGGTGTCTTTAAATTATCTGTGAGGCGAGACTGACTTAAGCTCAGTGAAGGCCACGGACAGCCTGCTGCGTGGCACTTAGCACGCGCCCCTCGATGAGGAGGCTTTGCCACCTTGGGTGTGGGTGGGGTATCTTTGCACCGGAGGGACTGGGAGTGAAGAAACGAAGTTCTGTTCTTCTCTTATGGTGTCTGTGCAGGACGGGCTGTTCAGGAGCAGGAAAGCCTTTACCGAAGACCCTGAAAATGCCCAAATGCTACCTTTTCCGTCAGCTAATTGAGACATTTACTACTGGCTTTAAGATTTCAGGGGCGCCTGGGTGGCGCAGTCGGTTAAGCGTCCGACTTCAGCCAGGTCACGATCTCGCGGTCTGGGAGTTCGAGCCCCGCGTCGGGCTCTGGGCTGATGGCTCAGAGCCTGGAGCCTGTTTCCGATTCTGTGTCTCCCTCTCTCTCTGCCCCTCCCCCGTTCATGCTCTGTCTCTCTCTGTCCCAAAAATAAATAAACGTTGAAAAAAAAATTAAAAAAAAAAAGATTTCATATAATTTTGGGGCACCTGGGTAACTCAGTCGGTTAAGTGTCCGACTTCGGCTCAGGTCATGATCTCGTGGTTCGTGAGTTCGAGCTCCGTGTCGGGCTCTGTCCGGACAGCTCGGAGCCTGGAGCCCGTTTCAGATTCTGTGTCTCCCTCTCTCTCTGCCCCTTCCCTGCTCACACACTCTGTCTCTCTCAAAAATAAAATAAACAGTAAAAAATATTTCATATAATTTTGTTTATGGTATTGTAATAAGAGCAGGGAGGGCTCTCTAAGGGGCTAAGTGGCATGAAAAGCTTGGCTCAGCTGCAGGGAGATAGTGCAGCTTTATGTAGCACACATGTATTTTGAGGTGACTGTCTTCGATTAACACATCAGAAAAACAAACTCGGGTACTTACAGAGAAGAGAAAATTCCCAAATACCAGCTTCCCTCAGCTCCCCTCATTCTTCTAATGACTAGAGGAGAAAACTGTTGTAATCAGAAAACTTCTTCAAAAACAATTTTAACAGATTCCTAAGCATCCCCAAATCTAATGTCTGTGTCTCCTCCAATTCCTGGAGGAGGTGACATGAACAAGGGATTTAACATGTTCTAATTGAAGGGAAATACATATGTGACATTGGCCATCTGAAACTTAGTATTTCAGGTAACCCTAAAACGTGTGTGTTCCCTTGTTCAGAGTCACTGACATGTTATTTAAAAATTGTTTTTAGTGGGGCTCATATTTTGAGCCATGTATTCTCAGCATTGGCGATTCAAAGACTTACGAGAGCCTTACAGTTTAGTGCAGTGATAGGCTTATGAGCAGATGATTGCTTTGTTTTGTTTTTTTTTTTTTAAGTTGGATTCAAGCCCAGCATGGAACCCAGAGTGGGGTTTGAACTCACGATCCTGAGATCAAGACCTGAGCTGAGATCACGGGTCAGACACTTAACCGACTGAGCTACCCGGGCGCCCCCAGATGATTGCTTTAATAGAGGCAGTTTCCAGGTGGAGTGGAAACAGGAAAGGGACCTAAATCCGAGCGGACTGGGGAAGGTTTTGGAAAGAAGAGAATGCTGGTGCAGGGCTTTTATAGGTAGTCTTCCAGGCAGGGGGAATAGGATACACAGAAGGTTTTAGATGTGAGAAAATGTGACATGTCCAGAAGTGTAATTACATAGTTTGGTACTGCTAGAGCTCAAAATAGGAGGGGGTGACTAGAAATGAGGTTAGAGAGATAGGGAAGATGCAAACATTGAAGGCTCTGAATGCCGTGCAGAAGTTGTAAAAACTTTATTTCAGTGGGAATGGCAGCCACTGAGTAATTTTGGAAAAAGGATTGTCAGGTGTGATTCAAAGGTTACTGTCTCTGCAATATGGAGATTAGGAAGGGGAGCTAGAAGTCAGGAGTCCTGAACGGTGAACATCACACCCATCCAGATGAGTTGATGTTGACCTAAGTTGGGGCAGAGGTCATAGAGATGGGAACAAAGGGACAGATTTAAGATCCACTTAGGAGGTAGATTGGACAGACTGACATGGGGCATGAGACATGAGGACGTGCTTGTCCTTAAGTCCTGAAAGACACGCTTTACATGACTAATTGGGGGAGCCATTTCGTTAGGCAGAAAATGAAGGAGGGAGAACACGACTGAGGTAGAAGATAATGGGTTTGCTCGTAGGCGTTGATGGCCTCGAGGTGTCTTTTGGACAGATTGAATTGCTTAGGACGCAAGTTTAGGAGAGAGGTCTAGAGTTGAGGTCATCGGGATGTGGATCGGGCTGAGATACAGGCACAGATGAGCATCCTCGGGCAAAACACGGACAGGGAAAAGGAGAGACCCGGGACAGGGCCCGAAGGGTTATCAATCTTAAGGGGATGGTGAAAGCAGGCTTTCCTAAAAAGGAGGCCAAAAAGGGACAGGGAGAGAGGTGGCAGGAGACCCATGATAGATGTTACAAAACCCTGGGGAGGAGGGATGCCAGGTACAGCAGAGTGAGTAATATCAGGACTGAAGTATCCGTTGGACCCCCAGGTGTGTGCAAGTGGCCTTGAGAGGGCAGACATCAGGTTGCAGAGCAGCAAGGAGGAAAGTGGTGTGTGGAGAACATTCTTTTTCTTTTTTTTCATTCTCGTTTTGTTTAAAATTTTTTTTTAATGTTTATTTTTGAGAGAGAGACAGAATGCGAGTGGGTTAGGGGCAGAGAGAGAGGGAGACAGAAGCAGAAGCAGGCTCCAGGCTCGGAGCTATCAGCACAGAGCCCGACACAGGGCTCGAACTCACAGGCTGTGAGATTGTGACCTGAGCCGAAGTCGGACGCTCAACCAACTGAGCCACCCAGGTGTCCCTGGAGAACATTCTTTTAATAATTTGTGTATGTAAAGAAGAGAGAAATATACTTCGTCCAGTCCCGATGAGGTCAAAGGAAATTTTTGCTGTATTTAAAAAAAAATTTTTTAATATTTATTTTTATTTTCTTCTTTGAGAGAGAGAGAGAGAGCGAGAGAGAGCAAGAGAGAGAGAGTGAGCATGAGCCAGGGAGGGGCAGACAGAGAGAGATGGAGACACAGAATCTGAGCTGTCAGCATTGAGCTGGATATGGGGCTCGAACTCAACAAATCACAAGATCATAACCTGAGCCAAAGTCAGATGCTTAACTGACTGAGCCACCCGGGTGCCCCAATTTTTGCTGTATTTTTTAAGATGAGAGAGATTTGAGCTCCTGGGTGGCTCAGTCAGTTAAGTGTCTGACTCTTGATCTCAGCTTAGGTCATGACAGCACAGAGCCTGCTTGGGATTCTCTCTCTGTCTCTCTCTCTCTCTCTCTCTCTCTCTCTCTGCCCTCCTCTGCTTGTACACTGTCTCTCTCTCTCTGTCTCCTGCAAAATAAATAAGTAAACTTAAAAAAAAGAATCTGGGATAAAAGAGAAAAATCAGTGTAGCAGCTCTTAGAATAGTGTTTCTCCAAGTTTGGTCTGGGATCAGCAGTATCTGGAAATTCATTAGAAAAGTAAATCATCAATACCCTCCTCAGAGCTACTGAATCAGAAACTCTGGGTTTGGGCCAGAGTACGTTTAACAAGCCCTCCAGGTGATTCTGATGCTCGCTTGTTTGAGAAGTCCTGTCCTGGGGGAGGTGCAGGTGGGGCCCAGAGCACAGAGGGTGCACACACCTTGCACAGGAAGGGAAGACACTTAGCAGGGCACAAGGTGCAAATGGCTTCGTGGTAGGTTTTTGTGAAGCTGGTGGCGTTTGCTCCTGATTATGTAATTTTTCTTTTAGAAACAGGAAACAGCTTTGTCCGCTATGAAAGATCCTGGGATAAGAGTAGGGTTGATCGAGTCCATTCACAAGCATACACATTTGGGTTTTGGAAATACTGCCTTCTGGTTGAACTAGAATATGATTCGTTTTAAGCTGAAATATACCTTATTCTTTCATTCTGTTCTTTATTTCTGCTGGCCCTTCTCACCAGCAGCAATACATTTTACGTACTTACAAAAAATTGTTTTTAATGTTTACTTAGTTTTGAGAGAGAGAGAGTGAGAGAGCGAGCACGATCAGGGGAGGGCCAGAGAGAGACGGAGACACAGAATCCAAAGCAGGCTCCAGGCTCCAAGCTGTCAGCACAGAGCCTGACACGGGGCTCAAACTCATGAGCCTTGAGATCATGACCTGAGCCAAAGTCAAAGTCAGATGCCCAATCGACTGAGCCACCCAGGCACCTCTTATGTACTGGTTTCTGATTCCTTCGAACCCAAACTATCCCATCATGGTTTGTATTTGGAGACTTAGTCTTCACATGTTTTGGCTTTTTGTTTGTTTGTGGTTTCAGTGGGGGCTTTTACATCATTTCCTTCATCTTTGGAAACTTTCGGGAGATTGTTGAGATCCCATCATTGAGAACTAGAACAAAGAAGAAAACTTAAGCAGGGATCCGTCATACCAATATGAGAGACTTACAGATGTTAGATTTTATTAACACTCCCACACAGAGGGTTTGAAACAAATAAGGGGAAAGCCGGACATATAGTTTAAGAACAAAAGTCAAACCATTAAAAAATCTGCTGTGGGCATCTGGTCAGGGGGCCCCGTGGCCCATCTATGCTGGACTTCTGATCTCATCCGACGTGTTTCTTAGCTGGTCGTGAAAAGGTGGTTGTCATTTTATTCTTGGATCGCAGTACTGTGAAGGGCCTGTCTGGTTCTCATAGAAAAGCAATGAATCTGCTATAATTAGCCATTAACTTTCTTATTTTGTTTCCTTTTGATGAAAATGCATTTATGTCCATCCTGATATAGGCACACTGTCCCCCAAGGGTGAAAGGGTCCGAAAAGTTACAATTGAAACCAATATCCTGAAGGCTGTGGCAAAATATGCTAAGGCGAGGAAGTGGGACACACAGTGTCTGTGAGACCTTCAGTGTCAGATGCTCTCAGCTGGAGCGGGGGAGCAAGGTCAAGTTGGTACATCGTCTGCTGCCCCACAGAGACGCAGGGCCTTGGAGAGTCTTTTAGGAAATGCTCAACCACGTCTTACAGTGTGACTACAAGAGCAGTAGGGAAATCCTCTCTAAATGGAGTGCAACACGCTTCAAATCAGGTCCACGGAGTCAGTCCTCGTCTGATTTTGTTTTGCTCATCCTATGGAATAAATAAAAACTCTCTTAATATGGTATAAGCAGTTTATATGGACCATGCACGTTTTTCCTAGTACCTGGAGTTTTTGTTATGGGGGATATGAATTAAGTATGAATTAAGTGGGTTTAAGAGGGAATTAATTAAAGAAAACTTGTTATATTGGGATCTCTTTGATACAGTATTGAACTTTTTACTGTTATATTAGGTCAGCCTTGAGACCGGCATTTTGATTTTTTTCATGTTTCGTCAGAAACTGAGACCATAAATGCCTCTTTTATTTAAATCTAAATGAGATCTTATCATAAGTGTAATTAAACCCCCTACTGCCTTTAAAGATGGTACTTCAGTATTACCCAAAAAAACCTCCTGGGAGATTATGCCTGGATTCTGTGAGAGAGTCACAGCTCTACAAACCTGCCAGTGACCATGGATATTCCCAGAGCAGACCGGAGGGCAGACTGGGAGAGTGTCCTGCTCATGCCTGCCTTGAAGACATGTATGGAAGCAATAGTTCTTCGAGTGAGCAGAAAAAAATAGAGAAAAATAATAGTGAATTCTTTCTTTATGCAGCACGTTCTATGTGATCAGTTTCCAAGTTAAAGGACCCTTTCTTACTATAAATCTAACCATAAACAATTTTACTGGAGCCAGAACTTGCACATGCTTTTAATATTAACACTGAAGGATCTTTCTCAGAAACGTCTGGCTTCTCTGTTTCTTTCTTTGCTTTTGTTACGGCAGGATAGATCAGGCCTTTTCTTTCAGATCTGAAAATCTTTTTGTTTGCTCAGTACCTGGAGCATTTGTGTTTATATATGTTTGCCTTCTGGCAGCTGTTTGGAGTTCATGTGTGTAAGGGAAACCTGAAGTCTGTACTGTTTTGCCCGTGTTTACTCCCTTCAGACGTTTCTAACGTAAACGATTATGTAGAGACAAAAGGGACTCGGAAAGGTTCTTCGTAGTTAGGTTTAATCTGCCCTGACACATCAGCATGACTGAATTCTTGTAATGACTGTGTCCCACTCATTTGTCCAAGCTGGTGCTCACAGATGCCTCCTCGTTAGTCAACCAAGGGACATCTGGTGGCAGGACCTAGGTACTTCTGCTTGGACCTCTCAGAGAGAGGGCAGAGCTTATGGCCCAGCCATAAGCTGGCCCAGCCCAGCGGGCATCTTCTAGCACCGTGGATGCTGTTGGTATGACCTGTTGTAGAAATTCCACATTTATTTGGCTACGTACTCATTCTGTACTCAAGGGTTTTTGAGCACCTTTGTAAATCAGGTCTTCTAGGCATCAGAGACAGAGGACTGAGCCAGACAAACAAGGTTTCTGTTCCCTCAGAGCTTGATTTTTCATATAATCACAGTGGGATGGTTCGGATTAGGGGTTCAGAGTCTTTTTTGTAAAGGACCACACAGTAAATATTTTAGGCTTTTTGGGCTTTCTGGGTCTTTGTTACCACAGTTCTACTCTGTACTTGAGCACAAAAGCAGCCATAGGCAGTATGTAAGTGAATGGTCAGGGCTGAGTATCAATAAAACTTTATTGACAGAATAGCTGGCTGACGTATCATGGGCTTTGTCAAGATAATGCCAGCAGGCCAGTGGGCGGTGGGCACTACCCAGTGGGAAGCTTGTATATCATGCAGTTCGGACTAGGATCTTGTTTTCTGTACTCTGAGCCTCTCTCCAGTCAGCATCAGGCAGCCACAGAGACTAAGTGCATTTCTCAGCATTTGCTGGTTATTGCAAAATTACTGACTGCTGCATTTGTCATGTGCTTGATATTATTTCCTCTGCCTTGGGTTAATAGGTTTTCTCAGACTCCTCGGTGAGGGTGTATCAGCCTGATTTGCTCTACCTGTCATGTGTGTATGATAAGCAGAAAAGAAACAGGCAAACGCAGGTCCAGACCCTGAACTTGGAATGAAGCATTTAATTCCCGCTCCCATTCCCTCTGGGTGGAACAGTACAGCCGCAGACCTCCCTCCAGTGGAAAGACTTCCATTTACTCTGAGCATAACCTTTCAACTGGGCGCCATGGATGATTCAAGACTTGGGTTTTGCCCTGGGGAAGTTCACAGTTACAGGAGTTAGATGAAGTAAGTGCTGCCTTCCCTCCCCACTTGTGTCTGACCACCTGTCACGTGCAAACAAGGTGAACCGGGTGAGAATGACCAAGCCCTAAGCCTGGTCCTAGATGAGTTCACAATAAATCGAATAATAATGTGCGGTGGTAGAGACCGCATGGCTTGGATCGTGGTGTCCTCCCTGCTCTGTGTAATTCTCATGGCTTCCCAGCATGCCGTGTGCTCACCTGTGAAGCAGGGAGTCATTCCCACTTCTGAGGAGGAAACTGAGGCCCAGAGTGCTCAGACCCCATAGCTAATGAGGGGCAGGGCTAGCATATGAACCCAGGCAGTCTGACTATAGCACCCATGCTTCTCACCTCCAGGCGCTAGAAGGTAATTCTGCTCTTTGTGTGTGTGTGAATGTGTAACATATGACACATTGCACTGCTTTTACCAAAAAAAAAAAAAAAAAAAAAAAAGGTTTGTTAACAGCATTTTTTTTTTTTCAGCAAAAGTGCTCACTAGCCCTTGGAGAGTGATCACTGAAATTTGAGGCGGCCTGGCTGCCGGGGCCTGGATCCAGCCCACAGACATGTTGTTGGACCGACACAGGTTTTCTTGGAAATCTGAATTCGGACACTGTATTAGTTTCCCAGCGTTGCCGTCACAAAGTGCCACAAACCATGCAGCCGAAAACAACAAAAGCTTATCAGGGTGT
Organism: Prionailurus viverrinus; assembly: GCF_022837055.1. Classification (NCBI taxonomy): domain Eukaryota; kingdom Metazoa; phylum Chordata; class Mammalia; order Carnivora; family Felidae; genus Prionailurus; species Prionailurus viverrinus. The sequence continues at coordinate 1,735,990 of NC_062577.1, forward strand.
CAGCAGAGTGAGCCCCGTGTGAGGGTTTGGGGAGAGTCTGCTCTGGTCCCCTGTCTCGGTACAGGTGACAGCAGGCCATCCTCGCTGTCTCTCGCTGCATAGATGTGTCACTCCGATCTCTGCCTCCACCTTCCCGTGGAGTTCTGTGTCTCTCCTCACATATCCTTCTTCCAAGGATCACCAGTCCCACTGGCGTATGGGCCCCATGCTCCAGCATGACCTCATCGTGACTCACCTCCGTGGTGACCCTACTGCTGGGTCGCATTCCGAGATAGTGGGGGTTGGAGCTTCTGCACATCTTTTGTCAGCAGAAGCCTGTAGACGGGGTAGAGTGCCCTGTTCCCCGTCCCCCTCCCACCATTTTACTCTGGAACAGATTCACAAGTCTCTGTGAATCGACTCCATGAATCGACTGCTCCTGCCTTCCAGAAGTTTCTGTTTGGTAGTGCGGTGGTGGTTAGAGAGAAGGATTGAACGACAGACTTCCGGTCCTCTGATGTGCTTCTCTATGAAGCTGAGTTTATTCTCTTCACTAAAGACAGTTTCCGCCCACGTACCTTAGAAGGTACACGCCCACTTGAGATGATGGATATTTGAGGCAAGGCTGTACTGCCCTGAAGTTTTAGTCCCCTTCCCAAGTGTTTCCCGGGAAAAGAGGTCTGTATTAATATGGGCAAAGACTCTTCAGCCCTGAGCACCATGTGGGTTGGTAGAGGTGGAGAGAAGCTCCAGGATGGAGAGGATACGGGGACCCTGGGCAGGGGTGGGGCCGGGAGCAGCCCACCGTCCAGACCCCTCACAGGGGCTCGCCAACTAGGATGCTTCCTGCCTGCACTGGAGGATTCAGGACAGGCCACAGGAAAGCTTTGGGAAGAGTTCTCCCTCTCCTCCTCTCTCCCCACACCCTCCCCGCTTAAGTTTTGCTAATAAAGACCATCCCTACTCACTCACAGGGTAGAAAGCCAGGCTCTGTAAAATTTAAGTTTAGAACCCCAGAAGGGTTTCCTGTAGGACCGAATTAACTCTAAGTGACTACAGTGATAAATGGCGACTGTTGTACTTATTTTTCACAGGAACACTTAGCCGACTTTTAGTTTATTGTGATTCTTGTTAATTTCTACTAACCTTTAAATGCCAGCATCCTTAGGCCAACCTTCAGAGCACCCACCATTATGCTGGGCACCACGAGAGACATGAGGATGGAGGGGTGGCGGTGCCTGCATGGCTCAGTCGGTTGAGTGTCCGACCCTTGATTTTGGCTCATGATCCCCAGGTTGTGGGATCGAGCCCCACGTCGGGCCCTGGGCTGAGTGTGGAGCCTGCTTGGGATTCTGTCTTTCTCTCTCTCCCTCTGGCCCTTCACTGTTCACGCGCACACTCTCTCTTTCTCTACATGTGTGTATACTGTATATGTGTTTTAAAAAATGGAGGAGCTGGAATACAAACTATACTATAGATTATAAATCAGGGTGACTGTATGCATATGAACATAAATGATAGAACAAGGAGTGGGTAAAGGAACGTATAAAGATACCAAGTGTCTCTGGATGTTCAGACTTAGAGAAGTTTACTGCACTGGTCATTGAGCTCCTACCGTGAACCAGGCCTGTTTGAGTGGGCATAAATGGTGCGGTGACGAGGGACACAGGCTCGGGGGCGTGACTTCCTGGGCTCCTGCGTGCTTCCGCGTCTCCCTGGCTGCTTGACCTGGAGGGCATGTGTAACTTCTCTTTGAATCGGATTTCTTCATCTTCAAAGTGAGGATGATGCTGGTCCCTACCAGGCGGGGTCTGGGTGAGGAGAAAATCAGCATACGTGGACAGGCTGAGGGTGAGGGCAGGCACATGCTACAAAAGTAGCATGGGCCCCGCCTTCCTGGAGCCTGACTTCAGAGCTATTAATGACAAGTCAAAAAGAAAGAAAGAACTAGGTATGAAATGGGCCAAGTGGGGGAGCAAATGAAAGACAGTATTATCATGCAATGGAGAGAATGTTAAAAAAGGAACTATTTTAGATTTTGTGACCAGCGGTGGGCTCCCTACAAAGGTGGTATGTAAGCTGCCTGAGGGAGCGTGTGTGAAGAGGAGCGAGACCAGGAATGAACGCTGGGCAGCAGGCAGGGCTGGATCAAGCAGCAGAGCGGCCATTTGGAAAAGTTTGCATTTTAATCCAAAACAGCGGAAAGCCATTGAAAGGTGTGGAACTTGAGCGTGGCCAGATCTAATTCACGTTTGGAGAAGATGATGCCCATACGATGCAGAGAATGGGTCTGAGGGGTCAAGAGTGTAGGCTGAGCACAAGGCTGTTACAGGAGCTCAGGAGACAGACTGGCTTGCACTAGGGGACGACAAGAAGGGAACAGACTCAGGGGGCTTTCCGGAGGCAGAATCGTCTGGACTCTGATGAACTGGATGTGGTGGGTGAGAGAAAGAGGAAGGTTTTAAAACACCAGGTTTCTGACCTGAGCATTTGAGTCGACGAGATGGGAAGGAGTGAGGGAAGAATAGGTTTGGGGGCAGAACGCAGTCATGTTAAATTTGAAAAACGTCCCTTGAAGAGAGGCTTATGCTCAGCGCAAACCAGTTTTGAAGAAAATGAGTGTCACAGCCAGGACACTCCCCGTGGGACACACAGCTTGAGAGACGTGGGCGATGAAGACGACGTGTGCCGGGAAGTGAGGCCTTTAGCAGAAGCCAGAGTCTGGAGGAGGGGCCTGGGGTGCGTCTGCGACATGGCTGAAACTGACTGATAAGCACAGGTATTCCTGACAATTTTGTGAGGGTGCCAGAATCTGTTTTACAGAGTGACTGTCATGTGGGAAAGTATTCTGAAGCTGAGTTAAGCTGACACCCAGAAAGTTCTGTAGTATTGAAAATTGATGTGTCTGGGCACTCAATTGCAGAATGATTTGGTAACAAACAGGCCTGTAGCCAATTCTGTGAGCCAAAAGAGCACTAATGTAAGTAGAGTTCCTCCTGCAGATCAAAGGATGTTGTTGAGGGAAGGATTTATCAGGCGTGGCTAGTTGCATTAGGATGGTCCCAGGCTCCTTGGACAGTGTTTGTTTACATGAGCAGCTGATGGGCGGAATGTGGCTCTTACTGAGAAAGTAAACAGGATTCTTTGGTATTTTTGTCTCCTCTCTCTCGGCCTTACAAAGAGGGTGCCTGTTGCCCCTCTTCCTTCCCCTCCCAGATGCACACAGTATTTTCACCTGACTTTATTTGGATAAAAGTCTCGTGGAAGTAGGAGGGAGGAGCTAATGTCTGCACCTCCATCGCTTAGCAGACAACGTGGGACTTAGCTGGTGTTTAACAAGTATTTGTAGATTGGAACACCTGTGCACGACACCGATGCCCCGAGTTCTGGGGCCTCCTGAAATTCCTTCCAGTGCTGTGTCTGTAAACTTTCCTGGTTGGAGCCTCAGAAACATGATTAGAAACCCAGCAAAAGCAGGGGAGATGCTGGCTATCTCGTCAAAGGCTGTGCACTTTGAAAACCACCCGAAGGTGTTTCCTCTGCAGTTGGAAGTTTTGTCTTTCCGGTGAGGCACCCTCATGTCACCCCTTTTCCTTTCCGTCGCTGAGGGCAGCAGCGGGGTCTGTGCCCATGGAGCCACCAGCCTGTGTGGGCGGTGGGGCGCTCTGCGTGGGGGCTATGGTAGCCTGGTGCCCCGTTTATGTGCCGACTGTCTACTTTGCGCCTGGCGTTGTGATGGCTGGCGACACACTGTGTTGGTTAAGGCACCGTCAGGCTCCTGTACCAAAGGGACACGACAATAATTAAGCGGCTCGAGAGAGAGAGAGAGAGAGATTTTTTCTTTCTCACCGGTGGTGGTACCCTGGGAGTGTTCCAGGTTGGCGAGTGGCCCTGCTCCATGCTGTGAGGGCCCAGGTGAATCCTTCCATGGTGTTTCTCTACCATCCCTCGGGGGCTCGTCCTCATCGGCTCCCTCCAAGGAGGAGAAAAGGAAGCACAGAGGGGCCAGCCCCCGGTCTCAGGGCCTCGGCCAGAAGCAGCTGCGAATGCTCTTGCTCAGGTGCCACTGGAGAGAACTCAGTCACGTGGCCAGGCGTGGGGAGGAGCCTTGAAGCCTAGTTCCGGCCTGAGCCCGGGAGCAGCGGGGCCACTGGCCTTCAGAGAGCTGGCGTCCCGCACATCCCACGGTGCACGTTCCTCTGCACATTTTGCAGATGAGGACATTGAACTTGGAGAGCTTAATCAACTTGGTTTGCCCGAGATCACCAGGTTGGAAGTGGGAGGGTCCTTTGCTGGATCTCATTCCAAAGCTTGGGTTCTTTTCACCCCCTCGCCGCAGACCCCAAGTTTACCGTGGAACCGCGTGCATATCTGTTCGCTTGTGGCTTCAAGGAGCCCATCTCCGACCGCCAGACTTCCCTCGGCAGCCGCGGTGTTTTCATGGCCAAGTATCGGAGTCGAAATGTAGTGCGATCCTGATGCATCAGAATCTGGCTTCCCTGACCTCTGCTTTCGGGGATCCAGGTGAGGACAAGAGGACGGCCTGGTTGTCACAGTCCTACTAAAATATTCTAGGGAGGCCGTGGGGTCTGAGTGCATGCGATTGGTGCCCCCTGCTCACGTGGTACAGTTACACTGAGGGGTGGGTCAGAGGCGCCCCGAGGCACTGCAAGACCGGCGGTCGTCTCGGAGGAGGCAGGTCGGTGATGCGTGTCTGCCCTTAGGACGGCACACTTCCGACTTGCCTTCAGTTGGACTTTGGAGTCAGCGTCCTTTCGGTCACTTAGCAAGTGTGTAACCTTGGACAAGTTCTCAATCTTCCCGAGCCTGCGATTTCTCATCTGTAAGGTAGGGTCCGTTGAACCTACTTCATGGCATTGTTTTAAGGATCAGTGATCTGCTCAGCAAAGGGCCCACCACAGACTAGCGACAGGTTTTCTCCCTGAGGAAGAATAACGCGGTCTAATCAGACGAGAGTGTGTGTTCTGTTAATAGACGGCGTAAAGCGAAATTGTACAATAGCTAGCTTGGGTGCAACTAGGTATTCAGATGAAACATTGACATTTTTATGTGTTGTTTTAATAGTCCTTATGATAAACGTCAACAAAGTGTACTTTTTAGAGACACTCGGTTTTTACACACACTTTGAGAGGTAATAAAATCTCCCATTAATGCCAATAGGATTGTGACGGAGGAGAGACTTAGTGGTGTGGCAAAAAGTAAGTCACCTCGCTCTTTTCCTAATGGGATCTGAATTTTAAAACAACACAGAGGAATGCTGTGGGTGTTTATTCAGGGATTTGTGTGTGCATTTGATAGATACCATTTATCTCCAACAGAGGAACCCATACTCTTGGCCTTTTTCCCCGTCAGTTAGTTGGGATTTCCTCAAAACCCCTTGCCCTTTGAAGGGTTGTGTGCTCTTAAGTAAATGAACAGAGTCTGCTTCTGGGTTCCCGCTGACTGATTTATAACAGGATGGCAAATTCATCCCAGAAAACAGGGTCAGACAAGTACCCTGGCTCAGAGACTTGGCTGATTCAGACAGAGAGCTTTTTTTTTTTAATTTTTTTTTCTCCCCCTGCAGCAGAGAGAGGCTGAGGCCTGGACGCAGGGTGCTCTGCGTAAGCTCTGGGTCAATGTCATTGTCACCGTTGTTGTACTCGTTACATTGTTAAAGATGGTCACGTCACTCCTAGCTGCCTTTTGCTAGGTGCCGTCTACCGACTAGTCCTTAATTAATTCTCGTGACGAATTCTCACACTGACCCTATGTTAATTTTAATTCATCCAAGGCTCTCAACTTCTTAATTTAAACAGAAAATCTAGCACAGTTATTTTTATTATATTTTGCCTCCTGTTCTCACTTAAAGAGAATTCACAAACACTTTATTATTATTTTTTTTTTTGGAAGAAGTTCAGTTTAAATAGTATTACCAAGGTAACACATTATTAACTGAGAAAAACGTCAGCATCACACATTTTGGAGGGTGCTTTCACGGAACACAGCAGCAACCTCTCAAGTCCAGAAGTCTCCCAGTTTCCTGGTGCGGAACATCATCAGCTTCTCTCGTGATCAGGGATGGGAAGAGGGCACGTTTCCTCAGCAGTCTGTGGAGCTGTCTCCCACCAGCCGTCCTATTTTACAGCACGGAAAGGACGTAGGCAGCACAGAATTATTAAGTGGAATACGGGAAATTTGTGTTACATCCGTCTTCTGGTATGGAAAACTCCATTTTAGAAAGGGTGAATGCTTGCACACGGTCATGAGACTAAAATGCGTCAGAGCCAGGATGTAAACCCACAAGTATGTGACTTCGAAGTCCGTACTCTCTGCTTTGCCTCACAGTGGTTTAAAAAACATGTACTGGAGGGGCACCTGGGTGGCCCAGTGGGTTGGGTGTCAGACTTTGGCCCAGGTCATGACCTCTCGGTCCGGGACTTTGGGCCCCATGTTGGGCTCTGTGCTGACAGCTCAGGGCCTGGAGCCTGCTTTGAATTCTGTGTCTCCCTCTCTCTCTCAAAAATAAATCGACATTTTAAAAAATTAAAAAAAAAACCACATATTGGTAACAAAATTAATTTGGCCTCGACCTTCTTTCACCCCCTGCTTTGGATAGCACTTTTTTTTTTTTCAATGTAATGCAAATTCTGAATCATTTTGTTGCAACGAGAAGTCCTAACTGAAGAAAGGAGTTCGGGTCTTGAACTCCGTGGCCGTTTCTATTGTCTGATAAAAGGCATTTCAGGCAGAAGGCACAGCATGGGCAATGGCCATAGGAGTGAGAAAGTTGCAGGGTTAGTCAGGGAATGAAGCAGTTCAGCCTGAGGAGATCTGTGTGTGTCAGTGGGGGCGGGTTTCATCCTGACGAGACTGAAAACCTCGGCCAGGAGCTGGTAAGAGAGGGGCGCCATTTTGAAGGGGGTCACAGTGCTGAGAGCCGTGTCCTGAGGTCATTCCCACAGAAGAGTAGGTTGAAGCAGTGTGGACATACACTGAGGGAGAAGTAACGTTATCCACACAAGCTACCGGGGTAGCGGGATCTGGATTTTCATTTATCTTGGTTCAGGAACCGTGAACTTTTCTGCATGTATTTCCCAGAGCTGTGAATTAATATGGTATCACACTGGTCAAGGAGGCAAAGCTTGGGGAAGTTAAGGGGCACCTGTAAGCCATGAGGTAGATGTTCAAAAATTAAATATTCCTTAGAAGTGGTGAGTAAGTGGGCGCCTGGGTGGCGCAGTCGGTGAAGCGTCCGACTTCAGCCAGGTCACGATCTCGCGGTCCGTGAGTTCGAGCCCCGCTTCGGGCTCTGGGCTGATGGCTCAGAGCCTGGAGCCTGCTTCCGATTCTGTGTCTCCCTCTCTCTCTGCCCCTCCCCCGTTCATGCTCTGTCTCTCTCTGTCCCAAAAATAAATAAACGTTAAAAAAAAAAAAAAAAGTTAAAGGACAGAATATCCACCTTGAAAGCTTTCCTACTAAAAAAGTCTGGTACAGGGGCGCCTGGGTGGCGCAGTCGGTTAAGCGTCCGACTTCAGCTCAGGTCACGATCTCACGGTCCGTGAGTTCGAGTCCCGCGTCGGGCTCTGGGCTGATGGCTTGGAGCCTGGAGCCTGCTTCCGATTCTGTGTCTCCCTCTCTCTCTGCCCCTCCCCCGTTCATGCTCTGCCTCTCTCTGTCCCAAAAATAAATAAAAAACGTTGAAAAAAAAAAAGTTTAAAAAAGTGGTGAGTAAGCAGTGGAAATAGGAACACGTAATTCATGGCCCTCTCCCGTGTATTGCCTCACACCAGCCATCCCGCTGAAACCTGAGTTCTCCTGTGGCTGTTTGGGTAAATCGGTCACAAATGGAATTATTCAAGGAATGATACATTTACTTTGCATTTAATGCTCTGCCGTTATCCCTCTGTTTAGGTCTTTGATCCCTGTTGCTTTAATTAAGAAGAAAATTTTGAGTTATGCCTGCCCTCATCTAAGGGCCCCAGGAAGTTTGTGTCACACAGTCAGCAGCCCAGTTGTAAGCTTTCCAGATGAACCAAGTATGGGTTACAGATGCTTTCGTTTTCTTTTGGTTTGGTTTGTTGTTGTTTGGTGTTTTTTGTTTTTTTGTGTTTTTTTTGGCCCAACACACATTGCACTAGGTATAGCCACCAGATGTGGTCACAGGTCAACATTTCTTGCTTCTCAGACTGAAACAGATTCACAGTACAACAGATTTTCAGGAACAATCCCAGGTTTCCATAAGTGGCCCTGTGCTATTGACTTTTCCCAGACAGATTATTCGTAATCGCTCAACAGGTATTAATCACCAGCTATGTGCCTGGCATTATTTTTGGAGTTTGGAATATTGAGCTTGTTTTCCAGTTCATTGAGCTGGTAACTTGTTTATAATTTTTAAAACCAACAAAAAAAACTTGCAGAGGCATTCAGTCATATTTGAAACTGGTATATTCCTTACTCGACAGCGAAATCTATAAAAAGCTGTAATAATGAAGATCATACAGTGCTAGGATACCGTGTAAGAACAAGAATTATGGTGCAGCCTTTCCTCTCTCAGAACTCACTGATCACCCTGCAGTGACAGAACGAGGAACAGAAACACACATTCCACTTTCAGTGAGGTCTGGAGTCGGCTGAAATGTTCGTCCACCAACAGTGAGGCCGGCAAGTCCCTGGAGGTCTGATGGCTGCAGAGCAGGGTAGAGCCGGGCAAGACCTAAGTGTCTACACCAGCGGCTGTCAGGGAGAAGCCAGCAGATTTACTGCAAAACGCCCCAGAAGGCTCAGAAACTAAAGCAGCCAGCTACTGAAGAGGGTGAGTTGATGCCCGGAGCTGGGAGGAGTGTTAGACGCAGAAGGTCGTCCCTCTAATCCCTCCAACTGGGCGGGGGAGGGGGGTGCTGTCTCACCCTCACTGTTTCGGGCTTCTAGGGCAGGGTCCCACCTCAGGCAGGGCAGAGGTTGAGGATAAGGAGGAAATAAGGCCATGGATTATCTGAAAGTCTGTCTCTCCAAGGGCCAGACCATTAGCAGGCAGGATGATACTTTCTGTTGATTAAAACAGATTTATAAAAAAAAGATCTATGGTTAGAAAAAGGCTTGGAAGGAAATATTCCATAATTTTAGTTTTGGTTAGACGGCTCTTGGCGATTTGTTTTTCTTTTTTCCCTCTGTTTTTCACATTTTATGTACCATGTATGTTTTGCTTGCGTGCTAAAAATAGCAAAATAATTCAGAAAAGTAGTAGTTGTGATGAAGAAGAAGAGAGGAGGAAAAAATGGTTATCAAGGCTTAGTTAATATGCTCCTGAAAATCAGGGTGCCTGGCTGGCGTGGTCAGTTGAGCGTCTGACTCTTGATCTCAGCTCAGGTCTTGATCTCAGGGTCTTGAGGTCAAGACCCACATTGGGCTCCATGCTGGATCTGGAGCCTACTTTAAAAAAAAAAAAAACCTTAAAAAAACCTCCTGAAGCAGTGCCTCCAAGAAGTCAGATGTCATTTTTATTCTTGTGTCTCTATAGGGAGGATTTTCTTTCGAGTATTTTATCTTTTATTGTCTGAAGTTTAAATATGGTATATCTGGGTGTAGTTTTTTGGCGTGTATCATGATCTTGGTGTTCTCTGATCTTTCTGGACCTGTGGTTTAGTGTCTGACATTTATTTGGGGGAAAATCTCAGCCGTCATTGAGATCATTGCTTCAAATACTGCTTCTGTTCCTTTCTCTTCTTCTGATAGTCTGATAACACATGTGTTACACCCTTTGTAGTTGCCCCACAGTTCTTGGAAATTCTGTTCTGGGTTTTGTTTTGGGTTTTTTTTTTTCCTAGCCTTTTTTCTCTTTGTTTTCTATTTTAGAAGTTTCTATTGTTATATCCTCAGGTTTAGCGATTGTGTTTTTTCCCCTCACTGCATCCAGCCTAATAAGGAGCCCATTAAAGCATTCTTCATTTCTGTTACATTGTTTTTCATCTCCAGCATTTTTTATTATTTCTTAGAATTTTCATCCCTCTGCTTACACTGTCCACCTGTTCTTGCATATTGTTTCCTTTTTTCCCCATTAAAGCCTTTAGCATAATAATCTGTATTTTTAAATTCCTGGTCTGATAATTCCGGCATTGCTGCCGTATCTGACTCTGGTTCTGACGCTTGTTCAGTTTTCAGATTCTGTTTTTGCCTTTTAGTATGCCTTGTACTTTTTTTTTGAAAGGCGGGTGTGAGGTAGTGGGTCAAAGAACTGATGTCGACCGGCGTTTAATAGCATAATGGTAATGTCTGAGGGACTGGGAATCATCGGCAGTGGTTAGTTAGGTCCTGTGAACTTTACCAGTGCTTCTCGGTTTTTTCCCCTCTTGGGCGGGACAAGATGTCTGAAGTGAGCTGGAATCGGGTATTTCCCTTCCCCCAGGTCAGTTAGGCTCAGGTGAAACCCCAGGAGGTAGGCTAGGGTAAAATAGTTTCTCCCAAGGCCAGCCCTGGTGAAGAACTGAATTCTGTGGCGTTTCTCAAGGTGGTTGCTTTTCCCCTCCCTCTGCTAGAAACGTGAGACGGATTTTCTCTGGCATTAACTGTGAACGTCTGATGGAGCTGTTGGAGGTGAAAACTCACAACAGTGTGGGGGCCCCTCAGACTGGGTCCCCCTGGATGTCCTGACTCTCTGACTTGTGCACACTAAGTCCCCAGCAGTCTGGCTACTGAGTTCAGGTTTTCCTGCCCCAGCCCTGGTCCTGCAGAGGGTTCCGTTTCCACAAGCTGTGGCTCTCTGTGTGCGTCTCTCCAGTTTGGGGGCAGCAGTCTGCCTGCGACCTCCCTTGTCTAACAGTTCTGAGAAGAGTTGTGGAATTTTCAGTTTGTTAGCTTGTTACTTGTTAGGATGGAGTGGTGACTTCTACACCCCTCACATGCTAGACTGGAGACCAAAGTCTCATTCTGGGTGTGTGTGTGTGTGTGTGTGTGTGTGTGTGTGTGTGTGTGTGTGTTAGTTAATGTTTGTTTTTCAGAGAAAGAGAGCGAGCATGTGAGAGCAGGGGAAGGGCAGAGAGCGAGAGAGAGAGAGGGAGACAACAGAATCCAAAGCAGGCTCCAGGCTCTGCATTGAGAGCAGAGAGCCTGATGTGGGGCTCGAACACTCAGACCATGAATACATGACCTGAGCTGAAGTCAGAGCCACCCAGGTGCCCCAGTGGTTTCTAGTTTTATAAGAACTTATAAAGAAGAACCTCATATCTTGCCCAGTGAACTTCCCTTGACTCTTTTATAGTTCAAGTAAAACCCCAATTTCTGGCAAGATCTGAAACTGTAGCTTTTTGGGTTTAGTCGTGTATTTAAAATATCATACCAAAGCCCAGGAGAGGCATTATCATATATTATGGGCTACTGTGATTTTTCCTCTGTGGATGTTCCTTGAAACACGGTGAAACTCAGAAGCGATTGGTTTTGCAGCTGCTGAGGTCAAACCTTGGCCCACGGTCTGGGGTCCCTGTTTTCTCTTTACTGTTCAGCACAACCAGCATCCTGCGTTCTGTTTCTCCTTCCCCCCCACCTCATCTGGTTGACATGTTGATAGGAGCTTGGCCAGGCTGCCTGGCAACTAAACCGAAAGCCATATGGCTTGTTCAGTCGGAAAGGATGTTCAGGAATAACACAACCCTGCGGACAGCCCTGCACAAGGTTTTTGGCCGCAGAGGCATCGGACTTCAGAAGGAGTGTAGCGGCCACCTAGCCCTTTACAGTTCTGGAATCGGCATCAGTAAAATTATGTTTCCGACAGCATCAGATTCTCTAGTCATTTCGTGTAGAGTCACCCTGCATGATGAATGATAAAGTGAAATGGAAGAAATTGAGCCACTTGCTTGAAGTCCCAAGGGGAATGCTAAACATGGCGAGAAGCGAGATTTGTTACCTGCAGCCTTTGGCTCTCACCCCGAAGTCAGTGGTTTTTAAGCATATTTTCTTTCTCCACCACTGACCCTTTCCTTTGTCAAGCGCTGGGGTGTGGTGAGAGAGGCTTCTGGCCCCTGTGGGAGGCGCTGGGGGCCACGGAGTCCCAGGAGCGACCCTGCAGCCAAGCTGCCCGCAGCCTGTCAAGCGAGCCGAGCCCTGGGACCTCTGGAACCTTCCTCAGAGCTGTGCTGTTAAGGTCAACCAGAGTGGGCCTGCCTGGGGCAGACGCAGTCCCTCCATTCTCTTGCGGCTTTATTCGGAAAGTTCTCACTGAGCACCTGACCGTGTCCCGGCTGTTCCAAGCACGGGGCTGTGCTGCTGAACAGAACGGACAGAAATCCTTGCTTTCATGGAGCTTATGTTCTCATAAACGTGAATCCTGGGAAACTGGGTGTAGGAGACATGAGGCGGCTCCTTCAGTGCCCCCCCGCCTCTTCTCAGCTCCCAGGCCTCCTGCCGGCCCTGTGTGAAACCCCAGCACTAGGCCTCGCGGCTAAATATCCAGGAGGGTGTTCAGAGTTGCAGTGGAAAAAAAATTGGGATTTTATGACAGTGTTTAAATTTTCCATTACTGACATAAACTCTTCCAGAAACACCAGATAGGAGAGGAGGATGCTCCGTGTGTTTGAGGGTCCAGTTTGGAGAGCTAATTAGCGACTTGTCTGTTTTTCCTCCCTTAGCCGTCTTGAGCACTCGCAACTCTGTTCTCATTCTGCGTCCTCTGCAAGCCGATCCTTCCAGGGAAAGGGTGGGAAGGAAATTTGGATCCCAAATTCTGCAAGACAAAGTGTATTCTCTAAAGACTCATTCCCTTAACCCTTAAAAATGGAATTATAACCCAGACATCTTCTCTCAGCCAGCTGATGTGGGGGAAGAGGAGAACTTCAGAAAATCGTTGGCTTGAAAATGAGGTTTCTGAAAATCAGGGTTGACTCTGATTTCAGAAGCATGGGCGTGCGCAGCTCTGCTGAGCAGGGTATCGGAGAAACACCTTTGTTGTAGCACCCGAGAGGGAATTAAGAGCAGCAGGTAATGAACACAATTTTGTGATTATCTACAGTTCTTTTCAGTCGCCTATGAACATTTGAACCTTACCTAATGGTGCCTTCCCTCAGGAATCCGGTAGAATTCTAACACACTGAGTTGATTTTTGGAGGGAAGGGGGTTAGGTTTTTTGTTGTTGTTGTTGTTTGTTTTTTTATGTTGCCATTTTAAGGGGCTAAATACCACACAGGAGACCTTTAGCATTGGTGGAATCTGTCCCAAGACAAGTTACGAATTTCCAAATGTAACAATGCCATATAACATAAGTCTTTCTCTCTCCCTGAAAGATGTAAAATATAATGAAAAAAATTACGTAATCCAAGTATGTAACGATTCTGTAAATTCAGGACTAAACCCAGTCACACAGCTAATTTCTGGCTGGTCTTTCTTTAAACTTTTTTTTTTTTTCAACGTTTATTTATTTTTTGGGACAGAGAGAGACAGAGCATGAATGGGGGAGGGGCAGAGAGAGAGGGAGACACAGAATCGGAAGCAGGCTCCAGGCTCTGAGCCATCAGCCCAGAGCCCGACGCTCGAACTCACGGACCGCGAGATCGTGACCTGGCTGAAGTCGGACGCTTAACCGACTGCGCCACCCAGGCGCCCCTCTGGCTGGTCTTTCTACTCACTTCTGTCACCAACACTGTCAGGTGGTTTTCATTTCAGGATCATGTTCAGGCAGAGAAAAGATTCTTGCCATGTCACCCAGGTTACTGCTTTTTTTTTTTTTTTTTTTTTTTTTTTTTTTTTTTTTTTTTTAACATTCATTCATTTTTGAGAGACAGAGTGTGAGTGGAGGAGGGGCAGAGAGAGACGGAGGCACAGAATCCAAAGCAGGTTCCAGGCTCCGAGCTGTCAGCACAGAGCCCGATGCGGAGCTCGAACTCATGAACTGCGAGATCATGACCTGAGCCGAAGTCAGCCTCTTCAGCCACCCAGGCGCCCCCATAGTTTCTGCTTTTAATACAAACAGCCAAGAATAACCAGGCCTATGAGTCACAGTCCTTAGTTAATGGACGTCTTCCTGTGGACTCCTACCTTACAACAAGGAGGATGCAAATACCTTTTCCAATAAAATTACAAATGATTACATATCTTGTACCGTCAGCTTCATAGTCAAACATGCAAGCGTTACATCCATGAACTCTGAGTGTCTGCGGGACATGTGGCTGATTAAAATTTCTGTCGATACCGATTTCCCTTTGGACTCGCATTTTCCCTGCATTCATTCGTTTCGTTATTTTTTTTTTCCAAAAGTATCCTGTCCACTGCAGTCAATAAAATAGGTAGATTTTACTCATTTTTTTCTTTGCATCTTATACCTTATTGTTTAGAAGAGGAACCACGAGACCATAGGGAGCGTAGGTGAGGGATGCGCAGGCAGAGGGCTTTGGGCATCGGCGTGCCGCGTGGGAACACCGTGAATGGCGGGAAAACGGGGAACATTTCTCAGACATAGAGTAACAGGCCATCTAGTTGGTCACCTCCACTCACCTCTTCCCCTTTCATTCTACAAATGGGGAAACTCCTCTCCCTTAAAGTCACACCTGGCCGAGTCAGGCCTGTAGTCAGGACTGTTTCCCAGGTTTTCTGCCTCCTGTACCTGTGCTCTCACCGTCCTGCCCCACTTACTTCCGAGATGTTGGCTCGTCCTCATCAGATAACCACAATCAGCAGCAGTCTGCAGCCCCAGACCGTCAGAGCCCGAATGGATGTTAGAGCTCATGGAGCCCTGCCCCTCGAGTACTGTCAGCCGATCCTTACGGTCCCGGCAGGTGACTGTCTGGCTTCTGCTTAAGTACTGGCATGAACTCCACCACGCTGGTTTTTAATTCCAGTGTGCTACCCTGTGGTTTCTGGTCATTCATCCATTTTCTTTCTTGGTGCACCAACCATTGTATTGTATTATATGCTAAAGTGAAAAAGGGTAACTTTGTAGCTTAGTAGGAGAAACCTACCAATATAGGAGCAGCTGTGGTCAGTAGAATAAGTACTACTGAGGGGTATGAGGAGCATCTAAATCAGGGCAGCGGTGAGGAAGGCTCCCTGAAGGCGGCCACCCTTGAGCTGAATCGCAGAGAAAGAGGTAGATGGATGAAGCAAGGGGGAGGGGCATCTCAGAAAAAGGGAGGAGCCTGGGGAAAGGCACAGAACCATTCATCAACACTGCACTCGGGGAGCCTCACGGTGTCCTGTGCGGCTGGAGGGAGGGCAATTTATGGCAAAGGGTGGGGAGGTGAGGAAAGAAGCAGAGGCTGGGGCATGGAAGGCCTTGCTTGGTAGACAGTGTGCTGTCGGAACGGTGTTTTGTGGCCTTCAGCCCTCTGAAGGTGCCTTCGGATTTAACTTTCCCTGCTTTGGAGCCTGAGGATCAGAAAAACCTGGATTCGGAATCTGACACCACCGGCAGGCCCCTCTGAGCCTGTCTCCTCATCTACAAAATGAAGGTGATAGTAACTCCTCCCAACTTTTGTAGAGAAGAGGGAATGTGTGAAAACACCTCATTTGGTCCCTGGCTCACTGTAGCTGTTAAAAAAACGTTGGTTTCCCTTCTCTTCCTAAAGTCTCTGTGATAATTACATGCAGAGTTCCTACCTTGGCTGTTACGGGCCCTAACGTTAGACTGGCATTTTCTCGCAAGGATACTGTCCTTCTTACCCACAAACACAATTCTACATTTTGGAATGAAATTAAGTTTGAAGTAAAGATCTCCCTCATGACTTCCTAAGGCTTGAGAGGGAAAGTAATTAGCAGAGGGTAAGTTTCGGCTTTTCCAGGTCTCCTGCTTTGAAGCAGGCTAACTAACGAGTAAGCTGGTGAGGGTCTTTGGGAAGAGGTAGACAAAAGGTGAGGGAAGCTGCTGGATTGGGCTGAAGTGTGTGGAGGAGACTCTTTTGCTTGAAGTAGGGTTTGTGTCTACTCAAACATAGTAGCGATATATGCGAGCAGAGGGCGTCCTCTAGCCCAAGCGTGTATCAGAAATGCAGCAGCCCTGGGAAAGATGCAGAGTGTAAAAGGAAGAGTTTAGTTATTTGCGGTGCAATGGTAGTTCACGTTTGAAAGGAAAGGCCCAAAGAAAGGTTGAATCTAAGGAGTGAGGACTGGCCGCTTTAATCCTTTCCCAGGGTCTTTGCCAAGAGAAGCAAGAGAAACAGAAGAGAGCGAGCCGGAGGGCGGGGGGTGGGGTGATGGGAAAGGGGAAGGAGGAAGACTCAGTCGTGGAAACAGAAATGAAGGGAAGGGTGATGGGTGGGCTTTATTTCTATTTTTATTACATCTGCTGCGTCGGAATCATGGCTTTTTCCCTGCCTGCCTTCTTTCCTTCCTTTTTCATTTTTGGGAGCTAAATATTCAGGTCTGAATTACGACCATGATAAAAGGATGAAGTCAAGTCACAGTGAGGTGAACTTATGTGAATAATACTCACTTTCATGGGGAAACTTGTCTGTCGTTGGCAGTCTTTTCTTTACCTTTGGATTCAGTGCCTTTTCATTATGTTCTGCACCCAGTTCTTTTGAAAGCGATTGGCCAACGCTGCAGATAAACACATACTCATTTGGTTTGGTCTAATTTGTCTTCCCTGAATCTTCACCATCAGTGTTATCCTGAGAATTGGTTTCTATTTCAGTAAAATGCAAAAGAGACTAATAGCATACTGGGATGGTGATCATTTTTCTAGGGGGTTGTTTCTGCCGAAGAGCTGACATCAAATATGGTGAAAAAGTGACAAGCAGGGTGGCTTGACTGCCTTACAGTGGATACACGACGTTCAGGTGGGACCCAGTGAGAGACAAATCATTGTCTAACAAAATGTAATTATCATGGGACTGAGAGCTTGATATAGCTGGGCAGCGATGGGACATCAAAAGTCAGTTCTTGCCCCATCCCTAAATCCTTCCCAGGTGTACCAGAGCAGACTCATCCAAAGAGGGGATAGCAAAGAAGACGGAGTGGGGGGGGGAGGGGTGCCTGTGAGCCACAGTGGTGCGTAGGAACTCAGAAGTGAGCAGGCAGAATTAATACCCTCAGAAATTCCACCCTGTAGAATTTCTTGCAGACAGACTTGTCACAGTTGCCATTTTGTCCTCTTACTTGTCTCGACTCAGATGGCCTGTGTTGTCAGTTTATCTGTCGATCTGTCCACTGCAAGCCTGAGGGGCCAACATTTTGTGGATGGATGTCCCAGATGCATCTGAGCATGTTCTGGGCTCGGAGGAGAAGGCCATGATGAGTCAGTTATATTTTCTTCCTCAAGTCTATCCAAAAAAATATTTATGGAGGGCCTACTACATGCCAGACACATTAGCAGGTGCAAGTGTAGAAAATACCATGATTTATTTATGCAGCCTCCTGATAATGAACATTTGGGTCATTTGCAGTGTTTTGTGTTAACAAACAGTGTTACTGTGGACATTCTCCTGTGTGCCTCCCAGAGCTCATTTGCAAGAGGTTCTCTTAGATAGTGAAAATGAATGAACTATAGCTACATGCATCAACATATGTGAATCTTATGAACATAATGTTGAGCTAAAAAGCAAAAACAAACACAAAAAAAATTGCAAAATAATAAATGTGATATGATTCCATTTATAAGAAACCAAAAGCATGCAAAACTAAACAATATGTTGTTTAGGGATACATGCATATGGGATAAGACTTTATAAAAACAAGGGAATAAGAAACACAGAATTAAGATAGCGATTACTTCTGGAAGATGAGGAAGGAATGAGGTGGGCAGGAGCATAAGGGATATTGTCTTGTTCTACCAATACTCGAAGGTGTGGGTGATCCTGTTTATTCATTGGGTACTAGGTAAATGGAACCTTGATGTACATTATAAATACTTCCATGTATAATATACTGGTTTTCCCCACTATCTGAAAGTAGAGCGTTTTTTAATGAAATCTTTACTAATCTGAAATGGTGTAAAACGGAGAAGCAATTATTGTTAATTTATATGGAAAAAAATTCGAGCATTCTCTGAGCCAAAAAACACCCTCTCGGGCTTTTCTGATATCTTAAGACACATCTTGCTAATAAATGCACAAAATAAATGTTACACACACACACACACACACACACACACACACACACACACACACACACAGAAAGATGCTCCCAGACAGCCCATCCTGGTGGTGGGATGCTGAGTGTAGTGAGCTCCCAGGGAGGGAGATGGGCGGGCGCTGTCTCAGCTGGGGGCCCGGGTGGGGTGTGGGGGGCTTGTAACGGCTCCCTGAAAAATAAACACCCGACCCCTATTTTCGCTTTTTGCCTTTTTCGGTGAAAGTGGAGATCTTCTTCAGATTTCTTCTGGTTACTGAAAACAGACACTAATTTTAACGTAGGTCTTTTGTAAAAGCAAAGTGGCATAATGTGAAATTTCAAAAAGCAGAGTATACGTGTGCTTATACATTTACGTATTATGTATTTATATTAAGCATTATATTTATATCGTGTAAATAGATATTTAAGTTTTCATTTAAAACATTTTTAAGTTTATTTATTTATTTTGGGGGTGTGGGGGAAGAACACATAAGCAGAGGGACATAAGAGGGACAGAGACAGAGGAGGACAGAGGATCTGAAGCAGGCTCTGTGCTGATAAGAGTGAACTGTGAGATCATGACCCGAGCTGAAGTTGGATGCTTAACTGACTGAGCCACCCAGGCACCCCCATTTGAAATACTTTTAAAGGGAGATACAGATCATGACCTCAGGAATTTAAGGTTTGTTGAAAAAGAAAAGACATAGAAGCAAATAAATGCCATAAAGTGCTTATGAGGTGTGTCGTGTGGTGGTCAGCTGCTTACATTGTAGCCGTAGAGATTCACTTTTACATGATTAGCTTCAGTTTGGAGTAGAATGTGGTAAATGCTGTAGCTAACACGTGCATAAAGTACCATGAGAGTATAGAGAAGTAAAATTCATAGGGTGTAGGAAAGCTTCCTGAAGGAGGTGTCATTTCGGTTGTATCGTGAGGGATGAACAGAATTATGAGCAGCGTAGACAGTGATCAAGGTATTTAAAAATATTTTAATGCTTATTTATTTTTGAGAGACGGAGTGCAAGTAAGGGAGGGGCAGTGAGGGAGGGAGACACAGAATCCGAAGCAGGCTCCAGGCTCCAGGCTCCGAACTGTGAGCACAGAGCCCAAGGTGGGGCTCACACCCACAAACATTGAGATCATGACCTGAGGGGAAGTCAGACGCTTAACTGACTGAGCCACCCAGGCGCCCCTCAAAGTAGTTTTTACATAGGAAGCATATGGACAGAGCTATAAAACGGAGTACAGGGCATGACAGAGGAACGGCAAAGAAGCCAGTGTAACGGAAACACACAGCGAGCGTTGGGTGTGGTGGAAAGGTAGTTCGAGGGCACATTGTGGAGGACCTTTGATGTCCCGCTGAAGAATTTTGTCTTTATGCTGCAGCCACAGGGTAGATCTCATATTTCTCTTTTCTGGTGGCAGTTTAAAGAGTGGATTGACGAAAGACCGTGGGGTGGGCAGGCAGAGAGCCTACCTTGGAAAATTGCAAGCAAGAAATCATGAAGGTCCAAGACAGGTGACGGTGACAGAAATGAATAGAAAGGAGGGAATGTGAGAGTGACACAGAGCCATGACCTGATGGGCAAGTGAGCTCGGAAGGATCTTCCGCTTTCTTTACCTTGTCGTGTGGCCTTGGTTCTGCACTGACTCCCATGTCTGTCTCATGTCCATCTGTGTCCTTGATTTATGTAATTGCCATGTAGCAAGCAACTCAGGAAGGGAGGGTTTTTTTTGTTTTTGTTTTTGTTTTTGTTTGTTTATTTTATTTATTTTGAGAGAGAGAGGGACAGAGAGAATCCCAAGCAGGCTCTGAACTGTCAGTGAGGAGCCCGACCTGGGGCTTGATCCCATGAACTGGGAGATCACGACCTGAGCTGAAATCAAGAGTCAGACATTTAATCTACTGAGCCACCCAGGCACCCCAGGAAAGGGCTTGCCAACTGCGTTTTAGCCGCCATTTTTTTAAGCACTTGTCTGGTAAAGATGAGCAGTGTTTGACCACTACAAATATTTATACTATGTTTATGCTGGGGCCAATGACAGGGAGAGGAAAGAGAGAAATATATTTTTCCTTATTACACCATTGATCCCTCAGGACACTGACTGCTTATCTGCTGTGGTTTAATCACAGCAATGAGTTAGTGTGGAAAGGTGCCTGTTATGCCCACATCAGTTTCTTTTCACATAAAAGTTTTACATTCATTAGCTATTTTATTTCTGATTATTCAAGGTGAAAAGGATTATTGGGCTCAAAAAGTTAAACAGGAAGTGCTTTTTTTATTTCAACAAAAATCATTATTGAAAATCTTTCTAAAGCTCTATTGTGCTTTTAAGGTACAATTTGCTAAACACGTTTTAACCTTTTTTAAAAAAAGGTTTTTGTAATGTTTAAATGTTTAAAAAACATTTTTTAAAAATGTTTATTCTTGAGAGATAAAGAGAGAGACAGAGTATGAGCAGGGGAGGGGCAGAGAGAGGGAGGGAGACACAGAATCCGAAGCAGGCTCCAGGCTCCGAGCTGTCAGCACAGAGCCTGACGCGGGGCTTGAACCCACGAACCGTGAGATCATCACCTGAGCCGAAGTCGGACGCTTACC
Source organism: Prionailurus viverrinus (assembly GCF_022837055.1). Taxonomy (NCBI): domain Eukaryota; kingdom Metazoa; phylum Chordata; class Mammalia; order Carnivora; family Felidae; genus Prionailurus; species Prionailurus viverrinus. The sequence goes on from NC_062577.1 coordinate 1,756,599, forward strand.
CGACTGAGCCAACCAGGTGCCCCAACTAAACACATTTTCATCTTACTTGGTGTTAAACTTCTGGGCTTCATTTGTGATATATAATACTATGGTTGAAGAACGGACAAAGAGCTAATCACAGAATGTGCTTTGGGAAAGTACAAGCAGTTTTTGTTACTGCTGCCATTCATTCTTTGGCTTTGAACCCTATATGTAAGCTTGTTATCTTGAGATTTGCTGCTTTTGCTTATTCTGTTCAGAGTGATATCCTGGAAAATATTGTTAGTTAATTTAAAGATTTCTTCTAGGTGGAGTCCAGTCTGTCCATGTGCAGACAATGTAGTGAGTAAGTTCCCAATGTGGTAAATAAATTTAAATGTGGAAGAAAAGAAGAATGTCATCTTGCCTCATTTCTTTCTCCGGAATACACTGATAATAGTTTCTATTATGACCAAAGAGGTCTATCTATCTTCCTCTTTGGGGAAATAACAACACTTTACCCAGAGGTATGTATTTTTATCACTTTCTGGGATGTTTTGGGGATTTCGTGATTATATGCCTATGGAGTTCCTTTGTTTTAGATTCTTGCAGCCTTCTGCTCAGCCTGTAATTGCTACCTGCCCCATCTGATGACTACCTTTCCATTTGGAATCTAGTGCCTTATGAAAACTACAGATACTTTTAGTACCTTCATCTTGATACAGCATCTAGGTATGCCCTGACCCCTGAATAAGGAAGGGCAGTGGGATGTGTTCAAAGGCTTTTCTTGGGCCAGGACACTCTATGTGCCGTTGAGGACATTTGGAGAGTTGAGGCTCACCATTTGAGGAAGTGTTTTGACAATTCTCTGCTGCAGTGCGTAACCAGTGCCGTGTCTCCTTTAGCTCAGTCAAAACCTGGAGTGTTTACACCATCCTGCAAAACCTGTTGTTGGCACGTGTCAACTTTCGGTGTCTCTTGGGCCCAGAATTCTAGCTGTGCTAGGAGCAGGAGGGCACCGTGCCTTAGTCACTAACAGGAGCTTCTCTGAAGCTAGTATCACAGTCTTCTCCATAGTTTGATTAGGACGATGGTGACAGCGATCCCCATCACCAGCTCCCTCCCCATTTATCTCTAAGCTGCCGCTTCAGCTTCATTCATTTGCTTGGGAAAATCAGCTTTCTGATTCATTGGGCTGAACTAGGTCACGAGACTGCCATGTGACATCGTTGTGTCTTTTCAATTCTTGTCAATCTCTTTTTCTTCATGATAATCCAAATACATACTGACGGTCAGTAATTCTCACTCCTGTGAGTCTTTGTAACTTTTTTGTTGTCAACTCATTGTTCTCTTAAGCCTCTTCTTGTTGGGCCTTGTTTCCTTCGGTTTCATTTTTTCTCCACTTCTCAAGGTGATTGGGAAATGGAGAAAAAATGCATCTCACTTCATTTAGGCTTACCTTTTATAGATAATGCTCTGGTTTCTTTTTCTCCTCCAAATAGGCTTTCCCATAATAATCTTTTCTTAGGAGCATTTCTGTTATTTTCTTTAAAACCAACATTTCTTTTCTCCCCATTGATAACTTACTAAAGTTTTTCAGAAACAGATTAATTCTTGTTTGGACTGTTACGTTCTTCATTGTCTCCGAATTCAAAGTTGGAGACTTCACATGTGCAAATTCAGTTATGCTTCCTGTAATTATCAAACCCTGATTCCTTTAGCAGATATGTTCTATTTTGCATGTAGATGTTGGGGGAACAAAAGAAGACTGGAGTGAAAGAATCACTTGGAGTTTCATTTTTTTATTTGAGTAACTAATTAAATCTGCATACAACCCAAGAGAAGGAAAACTTGTCTCTTTTATTTGTGATGGTGAGCAGTAGTATAACTGTTGAGTCTCACAAGTTAGGAAGTTCAGGTGTTTTCTTCTTCATGGAGGCAATACCGGGAACAGTCATTATGAAGGACAGAGCACAGGAAGTAGGGAGTTTTCATGACCCAGACCAGCATTGTTATGATTTTTCTATAGTCATGAAAAAGTATTTTTTTAAACAATCTGAAAAGGAGCATCTTAGTGGCTTAGTCAGTTGAGCATCTGACTCTTGATTTCAGCTCAGTTCATTATCCCAGGGTAGTAGGATTGAGCCCCACGCTCTGTGCTGGGCATGTAGCCTGCTTAAAATTCTCTCTCTTCCTCTCCCTCGGCCCCTCTCTCCTGCTCATGCTGTCCCTCTCTCTCCCTCTCTCTTTCTCTCGCTCTCTCAGAAAAAAAATCTGAAGAGTGTTTTTGCATCATGGAAAAATGATCACTGAGTGAACACGTCACTCTCAGATCTTTGTCTAGTCAAGGAGTGCAGTGGACTCTTGACCACCAAGAACTCTGGCTGGTGTTTTAGGGGAGTGTCCCCTTCTTGGAATAGAAAGTAATCAATGTGATGCAGAAAACTTGTGCCCCGTGTTTGTTTCACTGCCGTATAGTTTCTTGGTATGTCTTTACAGATCTCTCTTCCATTCCCTTATATGTTAGATCGTCTCAAGGCCAGTGCTCCCTGTGAAAAGTAGCCAACCCAGGTTCCAGAGCATTCAGTACCTGTCTGTACGGTTTGTCACTGGCTTTGAAATCCATCTGTCACGTCTCTACCCAAACTATCCTGCTAAGTGCTTTCACTTGGATAATTAGAGAGAGCTGTGTGGTAGGTGGAAGAAGAAATGTGAACGTGGGCTTTAAAGTAACTAATTTAAATTCCGTTCCAAGGGAAATTGCACTGCTTAACTCAGGATTGAAAGAAGATGCTGGGAACTCATGTGCATTAAGTCACCTCCCGCGTGCAGCCAAATTTGGCAAGGCCATTAGCTTGGCATAAGCAACGTAACATTAGAGCAAGGTTGTAGTTTGGGTTTGGAGTGACTTACGATTGTCTGCTTTCTGACAGCCGACTCGGAGGACGCTGAAGGGGAGAACTGGAAGTGGTGAGTGAGTTTGGGCGATACCAGGGGTCGAGGAGAGCAGTCCAGTCTGTATAGCAGGAGAAGCTCGGAGAGACAGGGGGCTGGTCGGGAGCTCGGAGTCTGATGTGGCTGTGGTGACGCAGACGTCCTGCACTCAGGTGTCAGTTACGCAGAGCGTGGCTTATGTTCTGTCAAAACATGGAGGTAGACACAGTCATACCGGGTTTCATGAATCCCAAAGTGTGTATTTTTTTTCACAATTTTATATTCCTGGAGTTGGAATCCATTGCATAGCCGATAGCCTGACGTAGTTTGCTAATGCTTTTTCTTAGCGAAACACAATAAAATGGTGCCTCTGACTGTTTCTCTAGTGCATCTTCCAGGCGATGGACGTTGGTAATGACACTCTCGCTGCTCTTTACCAAGCATCCTATCAGGGCCTGCGTGCATTGGCGTCTCACTGAATTCTCCCAGCTTTTCTGCTTCATAGCTTTCTGGTAAATTCTCGTTCCTTATTTCTGGTTCTTCCTAATCAAAATTAACTGGCCCGTAATGTAGAAGTGCAGACGCATGTGTAACTTAGCACGTTGCACCCCACATAAAAGTCCTCCCTGATGCCTTTAAACGTGGCCGAGTGGGACCGCAGAAGGCATTTGGTGAACAATGAGAGAAAACAACTCATTTGGGGGGTGGGATGGGAGGAGGGATTCTTTTCAGTTCTCTCTGATCGCTCCGTGTGTGACTACCTGTAAATCCCGTGACGTTCACGTGCCACAGCGTCGGGGTCTCATTGTCTGTTTCTTCCTTTTTAGCCACTTGCTTGTGGGTCGCTGATCTATCTTTCCCGCCTGCCCCGGGAGAGAATACCCCTCCTTTGTGGCACTAATTTGGTAATGGTGGCTGGCCGCAGTCAGACAGCGGGAGAGTGGAAAATTCCAAGGCCATCCATCTTCCTGCACGTCTCCAGCTGGCCTCGGGAATCGCCATCAGGGCCTCGTGCAGGCGATCGGGGTGCGGGCGGCCAGCGTGCCCCCCGGGGCCGCGGACGAGCAGCAGGATCCTGCGCTCCTGAATTGATCTGACAGTTTAGAGGGCCTCCCTGTGTTCCCGCAGCCTGCTTCTTGACAGGTCGACTTGCAGAGAAATATGGCCAATAGGAAAACAATCTTGGCCGAGAAAGGCTAAAATTTGTCTGAATTAGAGAAAAACGTGACATTTTTTTCCTCGTTTCACTAGGCAGACTGGTGGAAGGGGTGGTCTTTCCTCCTTCCTTCCCAGCGCCTAGACTCTGCGGGCTACGTAAACGGGCCCTGAAGAAATGAACGCACAGAGCTCTGTTCTGAGGGCCGGGGTACGGCCCCGTTCCAGACCTCGCCTGGCGCTCCCCCCCTTCTCCCGGCCTGGCCTGATGTGTAGAATTCCTCCAGGGCAGGGCGGAGTGCTCTGCTGCAAGGGTTATTTTGACAGAACGAATTTCACTGCTGGGTGAGAGCAGGTGAAGACGGAGCCCTGGAACAAAGAGCATGTTGATTTCCCTTCGCCCTCCCTTCCTCGTCCTGAAGTGAGGACTGTTCTCGGAGCTCCCTCGTGAGGAGGCTGGAGACCCCGAGACGCCATGAACCAGAAGTGCTTCAGGATGAGCGCACGGGAGGGCCAGGCGGGGCGGGTGCCCTCGGGGGGGGGGGGGGGTTGGCTTCCCCTCCTTGGAAAGGGTGGGTCCTGTGGCGTGACTTCTAGGGCCTCAGCAGGCGGGGGAGGAAAGGTCTGAGGGCCGTGGGTCCCGGCGCCCCTGACACCCGGTCCAGACGGCGCTCCCCACCAGGTGCCCCCAACCTGCCCTGGCTCTTCACAGAAAGAGGTGCATCATGGCTTTTGAGGCACTACTGTCTTCAACATCACTCTGCCTGTTCCCTCCTCTCCACTTCCAGTGACGTGGAATAAGAACAGGACGCGTTTTGTTTTTTAATCTTCATTTATTTTGGGGAGAGAAAGAGACAGAGCCTGAGCGGGGGAAGGGCAGAGAGAGGGGGAGACACAGAATCCCAAGCAGGCTCCAGGCTCTGAGCTGTCGGCACAGAGCCCCACACGAGGCTCGAACTCACGGAGTGTGAGATCATGACGTGAGCCGAGGTCGGACGCCTAACCGACGGAGCCACCCAGGCGCCCCAGAACAGGACACATTTTAGACGTTTGTAAGATTTTCTTAAACCAAAGAGCACAGCAGACATTTTGTTCCACAAGCCGTGGCCAAACCCGGTGTCTCTATTCCTTTTACTTCTCACTGTTTACTTTTGTAACGTCTGCTATTATCAGATGTCACCACCTTCAACTTTTGGGAGCCAGAGTGTAATCTATATGGGTAGTAAGTTTATGCCAACTTTCTTTGATCTAAGGAAAACATTTTCCAGGATATGTAATTAGGTTGACATTTCCCCCCTGTGTCACATAAGGAGTAAGAAGTTTGGGTTATCCTTGCGATTCCAGATTGCAAGTACCTCGTTTGGCGTCCCCTCTTCAAGGAGCCTTCCCTGACTTGTCCCGGCTGAGCTACTGACCCCTGTGCTGGGCTCTGGTGCAGTTTGCACGTGATTTATCGCCTCGTGCCTCTGTCTGCCCTGCTGGCGTCAGAGTCCCTGAGGGCAGGGTTCGGTTTGTACTGACACCTTCCTGTAGCCCCAGAATCCCGTCTGTGTAGGTCACTGAGTGAGTGCTTGTTGTAGGGAGGAATGGAGAAGGGGAGAGAGAGGAAGGAGGGAAAGAGAACAAGAAGAGATTTCTCTTTCTGCTGCAGATTAGCGATTGCCTTGGTCTGTTAACAATGCTATAGAGACGTCACAAAGGCTCACAAAGTCACTGGTATTGAACGTACTCTGTCTGCAGCCGTTTACTGAGCAAAGATACTTTGAGCACACTCAGCGTGTCAGGCCAGTGTGAGTCCAGGTGGCGGGAGAAAGTAATGAAACAGAATTCCGACCCTCTGGGAACTCGAATGCGAAGAAATGGCTGTTCATACGGTGCAGGATGTGGGAGTGGACTCGTGGGCGAGCTCAGGAGCACAGGCCGCAGAGCCTCCCTCCCCCAGCGAATCGGAAGGCCTCCCCCAAGAGGAGGGTTTTGAGCTGGGCCTCAGAGGGTCATGGGAATTCAGTAGATGAAGAAAGGTGGGGGACATCGAGGCACAGGGGCTGGCCTGCCCTGCAGAGACACGAGGTGGGAAGAGCGGAAAGTGCAGAGGACAGCACGAGCAGGCAAGAGAAGAGACGAAAACGGGAAGATTAGGTCGGGACCAGATCCAAACTCAGCGGTCAGCCTCCACCTAGGTCAGGGCTTGCCTGTGTTTTTTAAAACCCATGCTTTTCTTTTGCTCTTACTCGGGAGCCCCACGAACTAGTTAATAAGAGTTTGTCAGGGCACCTGGGTGGCTCAGTCGGGTAAGCATCTGACTTCGGCTCAGGTCATGATCTCACAGTTTGCGAGTTCGAGCCCCACATCGGGATTGCTGCTGTCAGTGCAGAGCCTGCTTTGGATCCTCTGTCTGCCTCTCTCTCTGCCCCTACCCCACTTGTGTGCGCTCGCTCTCTCTCTCAAAAATAAATACACATAAAAAAAAAATACACGCTTACCAAAAAGGAGTTTGTCAAACTTTACTTTCTGCGGTGGATATTAAAAAAGAAAAGATGCATTGAATCTGCTTTCCAAATTCCCTCCTCTCCATGTTCTGATGAACTCTGAACAGGGGGAGGCATCCTCCCCTAGGAATCTCTGTAGGTCACCCCCGAAATGGTGCAGGGGCGGTGTGACGGTGTTTTCTCCAGCAGCTGGCTCAGGAATCTAGTCCGGAGAGAGGCTGGGGAGAGTGCCACCTGTGTATTGACTGTGCTGCCCAAAGAGGCGGACAGTCAACTAGAAATCCCACCCGTTTGTTTTGTGTGCCTGGCTGGGTGTAAGAGTGGCTGGAAGGAAGCAAAGGGGGGCTGCTGATTATGAGCTACCTCTAGAGAAATGGGGGCTGGGAGGTGGGACTGAAGCCACGATTCATGTTCTGCTTTCCTTCTGTGTTCCTGAGAACAGAGGAGTCCCCCTGGGAGATCATAAGTGGGGCCATCTGACCTCAGAGGCTAATTTCTTGTAGAGTCTGCCCTGCATAGAGTTGTGACCATTGTCCGGCCCGTGTCCATCCTTCCCTGTCTCCTGGCCGTGTGTGCACCGTCAGGGATTGGGTGTGCGTGGGCCACCCCAGAAGGACTGACCCACTGAGGTGCCCCCTTGTCTACTGCCACTGCCGGCCGGAAACAGGCCTGGGTACCAGCCCCCCAGACACCTCGTGCCCATGCGGCTTGTAGATGAGTCACACACACTTCGTATGCCGTGACGTGATGTACGTGCTCCTGGGGCTGCGCTCCCTGAGATGGCAGGTATGACTAGGGTGACAAACTCTTGCCAGGCACAACTGCTCCTGGGGAGAGTACCCGCCTTAATTTGTGTGTAGCGTAACCTCAGCTGACACTAGAACTTATCTTTCGCTGGTTTGTGTTCAGTTTTCTCTTCCACATGGAACGTGTTTCCTGTAGTTTTTTTTCTCCGTTAACTTGAGGGAAACGCGGATGATTTGAGCCGCCCTCTGCCGTGTCCAGTTCAGCCTTCGTCAGGTGGTTTACCCAGCATACTTCGTTTAGCATTTCAGCACCAGAAATAACAAAAATTACAGTGGAGAGTGCTGGCACGCCTGGGGGTAGGTTTTGCTTCAATTACGTGGAAAGAGAATAACAAAACTAGATTATCACGTGAGAGAACGTTTTCAGAGACTCAAGCTGAACAAACGAATCTTTAAGTGTTATCTGGGGGGGGGAAAGTTGGGTTCGTTGCGATAATAAACTTTCTGGACAGGAGCGTGGCTGCACGAAATGTTTGACAGAAAGGATGCTTATGGCAGAGCTATGGAAACTATAACAATATCCTGTAATAAATTATTTAAGAGTATCAGTATTTCTGAGCCTCGGGATGTGGAAGGAAAATTAAACAATGGAAACCATGTCAAGAGCTTTTTATACTTTTATACATACTTGACAGACCTCTATTGCAAGTGCTGTTTTCACCAGCTGAGTTCTAAGGACGTAGGATGCCAGGGAATATCCTGAGGGGGGAGCATGAAGAAAATGGACAAATTAGTGAATATCATTGCTGTTTTTGCTTTCTGGTCTCAAGGACCGTTGTTTAAGATATAATGGGTTCTGCTGTGAGGAAAGCCCTTAGAAATAGGAAAGTGTGGGTGGGTTTTGGAAGACATGTCGTCCAAGAGGGCTTCATTTTGTGAATCCTCACTTGCTGACATTGGGTCGCTTGACCTCGGGAAGGATTTAAAGCAGGAAACGCAATTGTATGACTGTTGTTGATTTTAGCTTTTGCAAGTCGTTGTTGAGTATTTTGTGTGTCTAGCGTGCTCTGTTTGTGACCACAGCTGGAAATCTGACCAACACCATCACAGTTGTGGGAACAGTTGTACTTGAATATAGAGGGTCTGGGACACATGTCCAAGTATGTTGTGATACAGGACGTGGTAAGAAGCGTTCTCAAGTTAGATCATTTTATTTTTTACTTGGCTTGCATTGGTTTCAAAATCTTTAATGATATTTGCATAATAGAAGGGCACATTTTTACTTTTCCCACTTAACAAGAGGCATACGTGGTTTAATTTGCTTCAAGTTAGTTTTGTTCGAAAAAGCATCATTTATAATGCTATATAAATGTTTAAGTGAATATTTTTGGTTTGGGCCTTAGCATTGTGCTTTTATAGGTTGATGTTTACCATTCTTATGATCTACTATTTAGAAAACTAGGGGCGCCTGGGTGGCACAGTCGGTTAAGCGTCTGACTTCAGCCAGGTCACGATCTCGCGGTCCATGAGTTCGAGCCCCGCGTCGGGCTCTGGGCTGATGGCTCGGAGCCTGGAGCCTGTTTCCGATTCTGTGTCTCCCTCTCTCTCTGCCCCTCCCCCGTTCATGCTCTGTCTCTCTGTGTCCCAAAAATAAATAAAAAACGTTGAAAAAAATTAAAAAAAAAAACAACCTAGATAGGGTATTAAATTTTATAATTTTCATGTCTGTTTCTAGGTGGCGAGGTGCAAGCACATTTCAAATAACACATGGGAGACGCCAACAGTTTTCATGCCATCTGCTAAAAATAAGATTATATGTTCTCCTTCTAGCATTTTCTAAATACTAGAAACATCTTGAGGTGGTTTGTAAGAATTTCTACCAGATAAAAGTCATTATAACGGAACACCCCGAGTCAAGTTTACAAAATTATCATTTTTATGTTCCTCCTCGCTTGCCATCATTTTTCCAACATCCTCGCTTGCTGTCTTCAGCCAGTGGGTCCATTACGTTTGCAAACGGGATAGCCTATGACAGAAACCAGAGGAAACTCCGTGGGATCAGATTCCATGAGGCTGGCCGTGCAGCACAGCGATGGGCCCTGAGCACACCTGCTCACAGCCTCCATGGATGAAATGTGGAGGCTCTCCAGCTATTTCCCAACAAAGGGAAGATATATTGCACTAATGGTTTTATTGATTGATTTTTTTAAGTGTTTATTTATTTTGAGAGAGAGCATGAGGGAGCGAGCAGGGAAAGGGCAGAGAGAAAGAGAATCCCAAGCAGGCCCCACGATGTCAGCTTAGAGCCTGATGCGGGACTCGATCCTATAAACCATGAAATCATGACCTGAGCCAAGATCGAGAGGCGGATGCTCAACCCACTGAGGCACCCAGGCGCCCCTAGGGATTGATTTTTAAAGTCTGAAATCGAGAAGATGCCATAACGATCCTTACTGCTGTAAACCTGGAACGCTTTTGTGAATTTGGGGATTTGTGATTTTTTTTGTCATCTGAAAAGTGCTGCCTCTTCATGCCTGAGCACACCTCCTTCCCGCGCTGGTGTGCGGACTGCAGACCACCCGTTTTCAGGCCCAGGGAAAGAGTGTAAGCCAGTGACCAAAGGCAGGAGCAGGATATCAGGGAAGGCCTGGGTTGAATCATGGAAGATGGTTCGGTGTCTGCCACGCAGATAGGAGGGATCGGGGGCGGGGGGCGGGGGGTACAATTTTAAGTCTCTTGCGGTTTATAAGAAGACTTAAAAAAATAATTCCGTGTTTAGTAAAATGTCAGTTGCCGTGGAGGAGAAAAATGTACCCTGACTGAAACACTTAGCATGCTTCTAAAGGCGGAGAATTAATAGTGCTGGGGCAGGGGGGTGGGGGGTGGTGGTGGTTATTTTATGCAAAAACCTCTGCTTTTGGTTTTCATCTCTGCCAGCTCTCCTGCCTTCCTTTCCTTCTATGCACAGGCCCCAATAAAATAAATACAGTAAGCTCTCTTTTGAAACTTTACCTTAGCCTCTCTAATTAATGAACTCTGTGTGTCAGACTTCTGTGTCCTGAACACTCTACTTACGCCTTAAATAGAGAAATTATAAAGGAGTTGCAGATGGTCTTTGAGGACACTGCCTTATGTTTGTGTTTAGAAACTGAGTTCCCTTTTGTTATAAATGTTTGAAAATTAATATTTTTTGAAATTGAAAGCATTCTCTAGAGTAGGCTAGAAGCCAGCTATAGCTACTTGCGCACAGACCAAGTTCTTTGTAGAAGTGAGTAATTAGGGCGAGGGGGTGCTGCGAAGTGGATGTCTCCTTCTGCCATGGGGTCGAATTACTCTGTTTGCAACGGGCTGTTCGTTTTCTTACGGCTGTTCAGCTTCGCCGTTAAGAGGTAATGGTATGTCGGCGGTTTTCCCTAGTGTCTCAAATGCCTTCATTTATCTTCTGCTACAGTAAAAGGCTTCTAATTCAGAAAATTTAAGGAAAAATGTGAACTTTAAACATGTGTATAAGATAACTCTCTGAAGTGTTCACCTGTGTGTTGGTATGATGGCTGCAGGGGAACTTTTTTTTTTTTTTTTTTAAAGGTGATTTTCAACGTTTATTTATTTTTGGGACAGAGAGAGACAGAGCATGAACGGGGGAGGGGCAGAGAGAGAGGGAGACACAGAATGGGAAACAGGCTCCAGGCTCTGAGCCATCAGCCCAGAGCCCGACGCGGGGCTCGAACTCCCGGACCGCGAGATTGTGACCTGGCTGAAGTCGGACGCTCAACCGACTGCGCCACCCAGGCGCCCCTGCAGGGGAACTTTTAATCCCAGAACACAAACGTCAGGTTCTGGACCTAGAACCTGAACCACATGACATAAGAATTTGGTTCGTAGAATGAATATATATACATAATGTATTCCAGCGTAGTTAACACTCAGTATCCTGTTAGCTGCAGATGTACAACATGGTGATTCAACACTTCTGTACGTTACCCAGTGTTCATCCTGAGAAGTGCATACCCTTCACCTATTTCTCTTAGCCCCCTGCCCACCTCCCCTTCTTGGTTTGTCTCTTTTTTTTTTCCTCCTTTGCTCATTTGCCTTGTTTCTCAAGTTCCAGATATGAGTGAAGTCATATGGTATTTGTCTGTCTCTGACTGATTCATCTGACTTAGCATTATTTCTCCATGATCCATCCATGTTATTGCAAATGGCAGGATTTCGTTCTTTCTGATGGCTGAGTAATATTCCATTATATACATACCACTGCTTCTTTATCCATTCACCAACCAGTGAACGCTTGGGCTGCTTCCATAATTTGGCTGCCATAGATAATGCTGCAATAAACATAGGGGTGCACATAGGTTTTTGAGTTAGTGTTTTCATATTCTGTGGGTATATACCCAGCAGTGGAAATACTGGATCATGTGGTCGTTCTATTTTTAATTTTTTTGAGGAAACTCCATATTTTTTTTGAGCATACTTTTATTTTTCCACATTGGCTGCACCAGTTCACATTCCCACAAACAGCGCACAAGCTTTCCTTTCCTTTTTCTCCACATCCTCACCAACGCTTGTTTCTTGTGTTTTAATTTCAGCCATTCTGACAGGTGTGAGGTGATAGCTCACTGTAGTTTTGATTCGTATTTTCCTGCCGGTGAGTGATGTTGAGCGTCTTTTCCTGTATCTGTTTGCCACCTGTATGTCTTCTTTGGAGAAATGCCTGTTCATGTCTTCTGCCCATTTTTTAATTGGATTATTTGTTTTTTGGGTGTCGAGTTGTATCAATTCTTTGTATATTTTGGATACTAACCCTTTATCTGCTATGTCATTTGCAAATACTTCTCCCACTCAGTAGCTTGCTTTTTAGTCTTGTTGATTGTTTCCTTTACTGTGCAGAGGCTTTTTATTTTGATGTAGTCCCAATAGTTTGTTTTTGCTTTTGTTGCCCTTGCCTTAGGAGACATATCTAGAAAAATGTTGCTACAGCCGATGCCAGATAAATTACTGCCCACACTCTCTTCTAGGATTTTTATGGTGTCAGGTTTCACATTTAGGTCCTTAATCCATTTTGAACTTCTGTTTTTGTACGGTGTAAATAGGTGGTCCAGTTTCATTCTTTTGCATGTAGCTGTTCAATTTTCCCACCACCATGTTTTGAAGAGACTGTCTTTTTCCCATTGGATATTCTTTCCTGCTTTGCTGAAGATCAAGTGACCCTATAATTGTGGATTCGTCTCTGGGTTTTCTGTTCTTTTCTATTGCTCTATGTGTCAATTTTTGTGGCACTACCATACTGTTTTGATAACTGCGGCTTTGTAGAATATCTTTAAATCTGGGACTGTGGATTGTGATACCTCCAGTTTTGTTCTTCTTTTTCACGATTGCTTTGGTTATTTGGGTTTTTTGTCTTTCCGTACAAATTAAAGGATTGTTGGTTCTAATTCTCTGAAAAATGCTGTTGGAATTTTGATAGGTATTGCATTAAATCTGTAGATTGCTTTGGGTAGTGTGGACATTTTAACAGTATTTGTTCTTCAGATCGATGAACATATAATAACTTCCTGTTTGTGTTGTCTTCAATTTCCTTCATCCGTGTTTTATAGTTTTCAGAGTATGTGTCTTTTATCTTTTTAAGTTTATTCCTAGGTATTTTATTCTTTTTAGTGTGATTGTAAATGGGATTGTTTTCTTAATTTCTCTTTCTATACATTAATAATGAAGAGAAGGTTAATGGATTTCTATATGTTGATTTTGTATCATGCAACCTTTCTGAATTCATTTATAAGTTCTAGTAGGTTTTAGGTGAAATCTTTAGAGTTTTCTGTAAATAGTATTATGTCATCTGGAAATAGTGAAAGTTTACTTTTTTACCAATTTTGATGCCTTTAATCTCTTTTTCCTCTCTGTTGCTGTGGCCAGGACTTCGGTACTATGACAAATGAAAGTGGTGAGAGTAGGCATCCTTGTCTTGCTCCCTATCTTAGGGGAAAAGCTCTCAGTTTTTCACCATTGAGTATGATGTTAGCTGTGTGTATCTCCTATATGGTCTTTATTATGTTGAAGTACATTCCTCTAAACCTACTTTGTTGAGAGTTTTTATCATGGTTCATAGAACATTTAAAATTTTACTTTAGTTGTTTTTACAAAATACAGAGGCTCAGTGATTATTTGTGCTAGCTCACTAGAATTTTACTATCTAGAAAGGCTACAGTGTTATATTATGAAGGCTTCTGAATATTTCAAAAGAAATATTGTGAAGAGTATACATAGCTATATTTGATAATTATAAGATAACTTAAACCTATGTTGTAATTTTATGTCATAGTAAATATTTTAAAGTAATAATCCAACAGGTTTTAGAAAGAATTTTTTTAATTTAATTGCTTTTTTATTGAAATAATCCCAGTAATATGCTTTTTTTTTTTAAGTTTATTTATTTAGAGCGGGGAGGGAGGGGCAGAGAGAGAGGGAGACAGGGAGAATCCCAAGTGTGCTCTGTGCTGCCAGTACAGAGCTGACATGGGACTCCAACCTGTGAACCGTGAAATCATGACCTGAATTGAAACCAAGAGTCGGACACTTAAACAACTGAGCCATCCAGGCGCCCTATAATATGCTTTTTGAAAGGCATCTTTGTGTGAAGTATTCATTCATTAGTTATTTAACCTGTGTAATTCCCCAAGAAAACAGTTTATACCAAGAAATGCTTTGAAAAGTGGTTAAACTTTTATTTCTGGACTTTGTTTCCGTTCTTTTATTTGAAGAATGAATTCCTTCATTCTCAGATTTTTCACTTGAGCACATAAGGATATACTAGTGAGTGAAATCAATATTTTTAATAAAAGTGGGAGTAAGCAGGCGTGCTTAGGCAGGTAGCTCAGTCTGTTGAGCATCTGACTCTTGATTTTGGCTCAGGTCATGATCTCAGAGTTCATGGGCTCGAGCTGTGTGTTGGGCTCCTTACTGACAGCAAGGATCCTGCTTGGGATTCTCTCTCTCTCCCTCTTTTTGCTTCTCTCATTCTCTCCCTCTCCCTCTCTCAAAATAAATAAATATTTAAAAATATATATTTAAAAAAAGTGAGAGTGGGCAAAAAGTTAAACTGTTGTAGCTCAGGAACACTAGCACTCCGCGCCTCTCAGAATAATATGAATGAGGAACTTGTCTGGAATTTGTTTAGTAGAAATTTAAAATCTCCTACCTCTATTGCGGAGTGAGGCGAAATGAGAGAGGAGGGTAGCCGACTGGTACCCGTGAAGACAGGAAAAGGAAAAGAAGGGAGAAAAGTAAACAAAGGAAAAGATAGTGCAAGAGATGTGGGGACTATCATTCATTCATTCATTTTGCACAGTTATTTTGTGCCCTGTGTACCAGGCCCCTAGCATTTTTTTTTAATGTTTATTTTTGAGAGAGAGAGAAAAAGAGTGAGCATGAACGAGGGAGGGGCAGAGAGAGCAGGAGACACAGAATCCGAGGCAGCCTCCAGGCTCTGCGCTGTCAGCCCAGAGCCCAGTGCAGGGCTCGAACTAATGAGCCGTGAGATCGTGACCTGAGTCAAAGTCGGACGCTTAACCTACTGAGCCACCCGGGTGCCCCTCAGGCCCTTGGCATTTTAAGCAGAGGATCAAACAGCCCCTTGTGCTCTTCTGATGCGTAAGCCTGTCATCCACTGGACTAATGGAAAAGAGGATAATACAGAAGATGAGCTAGAGTGGAGAGAGAGAACGCACAAAGGGATGTCAAGAGATTGGGTGGCTCAAGACAAGAGAAATGGAAGGTTAACTTCTTACTCCTTGTCAGAGCACAGACATCCATCTCTCTTCTCTACCTGTGGGGTACCTGTGATTTCTGGCATCTTCTCCAACCCTTGTTCTAGACAGTGACCCTCTGGGGACACACAACCATCCATCCATCAGAAAACCCTTTAGAAGTGTCTTTCACGTAAGGAACCACCAACACTGCCCTGTGTGTATTTTACACCCATAGGTGTGTGTGGTGCTGAGTAAATGGGTGCATAATGACCCCGTGTGAGAAATGCCCCGAAGAGATGAGTAAGTGGCTAAGTCCGAGGGATCGGGAAGTTTCCTGGAGGAAGACACAGCAAACTGACATTTCCCCTTGTTAGCTCTTTCTTTTTAAAAATTCCGTCAGAGTAAGCTGATTTTGGAAGAGCCTCTCATGTGCTGTATGGTGCAGAAAAGATGTTTACATTTTGGTTTGATCCAAAAGTTAACAAATTAGATCTGTCTGATCTGGTTTTTCATTGGTGGATTACTTTTGGTAAAGTCCTGATTATGCTTTAAACATAAGTGTTAAAGTTCCTGTTCCCCACCCCCAAATTCATACCCATTTAATGTTTAAAGTTTCAAAAAGAAAACACAGGATCTTTTGTCCCGTCTTTCCACCCTCCATTTTATGCATAAATATGTACAGACGGTACTCTCTTGGAATTTAATGTGAAACACATGCCCTTAAAGCAATTTAACCAGTATGTGTTCAAAATATGTGCGTGTGCACCAGTTTATTTCCTGATTGGAAACTGCAGTTTGATCAGATTTTTAGAGGAAACGCCAAGCCATAGGTTGCCCTACATTTCACGGAAGAGCTCTTTAGAGCAGTTGGAAGGGTCTCAAAGGACCGAACGCTTTTTCGTACATGACATCTTTCATATAAACCTGATTTAGAGAAATTCGTCGTCACTTGTGTTGCCCTTTACAGAAACTATAACAGGAAGTCAGCGTCCCTTTGTAGTCCCCGGTTCCTCTCGAGTCTACACTCTTGATGGGCTTTGCTCTGTTTTGTCCTAAATGTCCATCTCCAGCCCACCCTGAACTCTGGGTGCTCGTGCATACGCAGCCTTGGCTGGGACGTGTGACGGGCCGTTTCAGACTGAGCGCGGCTGAAACAGAGCCACTGGTCTCGCCCCCGGGGCTCCCGCAGTCACGCCTGTTTCTTCTACAGCCTTCCTCGCGTTAACGAATGGCAACTGTAATCTCATTCGGGCCCGCGCTCGAACCCGATCCGTGGCTCTTGCTGCTCCCCTGTAGGCTGTCCGTGAGCAAATCCTGTTAGCAGCACCACTCACAGCCCCCCGCTTCTGCCACCGGCACCCCCGGCCTCCGGTCTCACGGGGCTGCTCATTTCCTCTCCTTCCGGCCTTGTCTTTCTATAGCCCCATTCTCTACATCACAGGAGAGTGATCCTTTCCAAACAGAAATCAGATCCATTCATGCCTTGGCTCAGAAGCAACCCAGTGGCTTTCTGACTCGTTTAGAATAAAATTTAGATGTGGCTCTAAATCCACACAACATCTAGCTGCCTCTCTGATCTCATATCTTACCCCCTCTTCTTCTCCCTCACTCTGCTTTGCCCATGCCAGCTTTCTTGCTGTTACTCTATACCTAAGGATATTCACACCTCAGGGCCTTTGCACTTGCTCTTTCTCGTGACACGAACCTTCACCACTCCAATATGCACATTTCATTTCCACAGCTTCTTAGGTCTCTGTTTAAATGTCACCTTATGCTAAAGAGCTTTCCTGAGCACTTTTTCCTCTGTCCCTTGGCCTTGTTTCTTCCTTAGCTTTTATTCACCTGTGACATTTTTCTATCCTTGAGTTTTTATCTGTCTCCCCCACTAGGATTTAAGCTTCATGAAGGCAGGATCTTTGTTTAATTTCTTCACTGCTCATCCCCAGCACCTGCCTGAGACAGCGATGTGTGGCCAGGATCTAGATTTTCTGATTCTAAGTCAAGGCTCTTCTCATGATTCTGGGTGGTTGTCCATAGGTTTTGAGGTTCCTTGAGCACAGTGATTCCATCTTTTATTCCTTTTGCCCCACCACCCCTGTTGGGTATAAGACCATGCTGTCTACTCTGAGGCATCCCGCATGCCTAGAAAATGCTGTGGCTTGACAGGAGGACTTTCTGAGCGCATTGTGGCCCGTCCGCTCAGATCACAGGCTCTCTCTCGGGGTGTACTTCCCTCTTTGTAGGAGAAAGACAGGCTGCTGTTACTCATCAGATACACAGTACCTGGAAACTGCAGGCGGTTTGAGGAAAAAAATCCAATGTGGTAGGAGTCTGGTTCTCAGTAAATAGATTATGTGTATTCTGAAATTTGAACCTTTCATGTAACTGTGTGTAACTTCGGGGGAGAGGATTAGACTGAAATTAATAGGCCGTGTGCTGGTTTAAGCCTGAATTTTTGTGCAGGTTGTTGATATTTTTGCACTTACCCACCTGACGTTCCTGTGGAAAGTGTGTTCCAGGTACATTCTTTTGCAGGTGAAAGAACATCCACGTTTGGCTTGGATCTTTCCAAAGCAGCTACTAAAAGCACTAGACTCCTGCATCTTCCTTTGGAAACTTCTGTTCCCTCGCCTGCCACTTTCCTTAGGTGACTCTGGTAATCCTGGTGGTGTTCCCCCTTGTTTTTGCAGGTGATCTGCAACTCCTTCACCGTCTGTAATGCGGAGATGCAGGAAGTTGGCGTTGGCCTATATCCGAGGTAAGGCGAACGGTATCTCCCTTACTCCTTTACTGGGAGGAGCGACCGTAATTCCCGCCAGCTCCCCAGCCCTGCAGAAGGTGTTAGAAAGACTATCGCTGCGGCGGGTTCAAGAGCAACGCTTGAAACCTGATGATAAACGATAAGAAAATGAAGAATGTGAACTTTACAGGGAAGAATTGTATAACCCCGTTTTATATGCTGTGGTGTCAACAAAGAGCTTTAAGCAGAGCTCAGACCTAAATTATTGGCCTCAGGAACCTGAGAAGTTGGGGATTGTGGCTGCTGACAAACGACAGCCCGGGATTTGGTCCCTGCCCGGGTCTGACGCCGCAGCCCCCTGGGCGGAAGCGCACGGTTCTCGTTCCGCGAGCGCAGTCCCGCCTCGCTTCCGTTTGTTTGCATGCTGGGAAGGTCCGGATACAAACATAGCCCTTCTTATAGTTAATCGTGAGCCTGAGAAGTCGGCTTCTTTTCGTATTTCTCACAAGCCTGAAAAATCACAGGTCTGTTGGTGAGGGTCGTCCGAAAGCACTGGCACAGCTGTGCCGGTTGGGTTGGCTGTGTTGGCACCGCCTGGTTCCGGCTCGGCCCCCACATGCTGGCGTGTGCCGTGTGCTTCCCCTGTCTGTCTCATCTGTAAATGACTCTCATGAGATTAGCGTGGTGACTACATTTGGAAAGCACGTGCAAGGGCCAGGAGGGTGCCCCCTGCACAGTAAATGCTCACTCGCACCTACTCTGAGTACTATCGGATATGGTGCAGCTTAAACCCAGTCCCCTTCCCGGATGGTCACCGGCACTAAGACGCCAGTGTCGTGGCCCCGCACACGCCGGGATCTAGACAGCAGGACGCCGCCAGCGTTCTGTGTAAGAGGGAGGACTCGCCTCATGCCCCAGCGTGGCCGTGCGCGTCCTGCAAAGGGGCTGCGTGGACCAGATGCCGTGTGGTGGGGTCCCCGGCTGCTGTCTAATGAGACAGCCGTCCCCCGCGTTCACCCACAGAAAGGACTCAGAGCACGCTTCCCTAAGTAGCCTCCGTGTTGTGTCGGGGAGCATTTCACTGTGACATGGGCTGGTGACAGCTCTGGGCCTTCCCCCAGAGCACTCAGTCCCTGGTGCACTGTCAGCCTCCCCTGTCCCCGCACCCCGGGCTGAAGTGCCTTCTGCTCATTATCATTATAGTCATGAAATTTACATGTTGGACTGTATCTGCTGAGTGACGGTACCCCGTTTTTCCTTCCTGCAGTATGTCTTTGCTCAATCACAGCTGTGACCCCAACTGCTCCATCGTGTTCAACGGGCCCCACCTCTTGCTGCGAGCGGTCCGCGACATCGAGGCGGGAGAGGAGGTAAGATTTCCCGGCGCCTGGCCTGCCCTCGCATCAGAGACCCTCTCGCTCTCCATGCGGCCCTTCCGGAAACCGGTTGTGCCCGAGGGGCAGCTCCTCATCATCCCCCTGCTGGGGAGAGGAGCCGTAACGGTCCACCCAGCGACCCGTGTGCCCATCAGTACTTGTCCAGGATGACAGATGGACTGTCTCTGGGTATCAGTAGCTCCTGTTGTTCGTGTGCCAGAGAGAGAGAGAGTGTGTGACGAGCGTACATGTCCCGTGTGTGACGCTCCCTGCCCCCTCACTCTCTGCCAGTCGTCATCCCTCCACGGGCAGGAGGGCAGCCGGCTTGTGAATGAACCCCAAGGGCTTACTTACTCCCCAGGCCACTCCTCACATTTTGAAGGTGACTCATTTTCCCCTTCATGCTAAGAAAGTAAGCAAATTGCACTCTTTCAAGTTGTCATCGGGCCTTTACAAAGCCTCTCTGCGTGATTGTTCAAGCAAAGATGTGACGGGGAAGAGAGGCCAGGGCGTAGAACCTTCAGCAGTGACTTAGCCTTGACCCTTTGGGTTTGTAGCCTGCCGCACCGGCCTCGTTTGCAGAAGCCCGAGGTCTCAGGAGGCAGCTGAGGGTGAACGGGGGCCCACACAGGGTTGGCATAAGCACCACCCTGAATGCGGGGTTATCGGTGTCTATGCTTGTGAGAACCCACTTTCCTTCTACCTCCCAATTTGCTAAAGTGGATGTTTATTGCAAGGAGAGCAGAGTATCATACTCTCTTATTGCATTTATGCAGGTAATAAATAAAACCAGCGAATAAAACCTGAACTCAGAGGCACCAGATTTTACGTAGACAGGGAACTGGCTTTCATAAGACTCCTTCCAAAGGGATTTTCAACCAAATGAGCTGTTATGCAGCCACTTGCCAAATTTCCAGCTTTTAGGAACAGTGTACTGGGGTTATCTGTCAGTGATGTGGAGAATCTCGTGGTTTTTCCTGGGGACACATGTGACTTCAGGGCGGCCGAGAAAGGGATCTGTGCATTTTTGACAGCGTTAGTAACGGAGCTGAAGGCCGGCTGCTGCTGACGACGCTGCTGCCGATATCATGATGATTTTACTGAATTAAAATAAATCGGCCACGTGAGAAGCAAACAGAAAAACCGTTAGAAACTGTCGCAATTCTCAGGAACGACAAAGAGATTTTCTCGTGTCTTGTTTTCTAGGCGTGGCTGCCAATTATTTTCCTGGGTTGGTTTTCTTTTTTTAAAAAAATTTTTTTTTCAACGTTTATTTATTTTTTGGGACAGAGAGAGACAGAGCATGAACGGGGGAGGGGCAGAGAGAGAGGGAGACACAGAATGGGAAACAGGCTCCAGGCTCTGAGCCATCAGCCCAGAGCCCGACGCGGGGCTCGAACTCACGGACCGCGAGATCGTGACCTGAGCTGAAGTCGGACGCTTAACCGACTGCGCCACCCAGGCGCCCCAAGGGTTGGTTTTCATTTAGTTGAAAAAGCGTCTTGTGTTTTGGTGCTTATTTCACTTTTTTTCACGTAAATCTGTGGAGCAACGAGCAGATCCCTCCTCCGGCTTCACCCAGAACAGTTGTGCTCAGCATCGGGCCCTGCAGACTTGGGTATTTTCCCGCCGGGCACTTACCAGAGCGGCTTCTCCTACCAGAGAGGCAGGATTCTCCCTACAAGTCCTTTTCTACCATCCTGTTCGGAAGATGATGTGGTGTAACTGAGGCTTAATTCACATACCACGTGACGTAAGCTTCAGGTGGGCAACGCGACGATGCGCCGTTTGCATCTGGTGCGAAATGATCACCGTTGCACGTCTGGTTAACGTCCGTCACCACACATAGTCACAGAACGTTTTTTTCTTGTGATGAGAACTTTTAAGATTTACTCTCATAGTGACTTTCAAATGTGCTTCGCAGGATCGTTACCTATAGTTGCCGTGCTGGGCATCACAGCCTTAGGACTTCCTTTATAACCAGAACTTTCCACCTTTATAACCGGAACTTTCCACCTTTTGACCCGCTTCACCCCACCTCTGGCAACTACCAGTCTGCTTTCTCTGTCTGTCGATGAGCTGGATTTCTTTTTTTCAGAAAATAAAAATTTCCCCACCTCATCGTGCATGCCTTGGTGGGTGACATTTCTCTGCACAGTTGTCCCCCGCCCCCATTTTGCATACCCTTCCAGGCCCTTTCAAACATCATCTTGTCGATAAAGCTTTTCCCGATGTCCCAAATTAAAGGAAGGTCTTTCACTTTGAGATCTCCTTTACGGTGGTTATTAATATTTCTGTGCAGTTATTCTGGCTCTTTTGGTGACTTCTCTGTTTGCCATAAGCTTCATGAGGACCGGACATCGTGTCTTACTTCTCTATCTCCTTTATCACCCAGCACTTGGCCTTGCACCCAGGAGGCATTTTGTTACTCGTTGTTGATTTTACTTCCTATTAAATGGCCCTTACTGTAAAGACCAGGAGTGCTTCTCACCAAGGGCACTGTTGACATTCTAGATGGATCAGCTGTTCATCATTCACTTTTGGGTCATTGAAGGCTGGTGTCCTGAGTCCCTCCTCAGCTAATGCCTGTAGCCACCTGCCTCGAAGAACTAACATACATCCTGCACATTTAAAACTGGCAGAGGTGGGCCAGAGGGAGAACCAGGAGAAGAGCTATTTTGAGGTGGATTAAGAGAGGTAATTCCTTTTTATTGTGCAAATAGTTGCTTTTGGTAAGTCGGGTAAGGAAGTAAATTGAAGAATTTTGGTAATTTTGGGGTGCCTGGATGGCTCAGTTAAGCGTCCGACTTTGGCTCAGGTCATGATCTCATGATTTGTGAGTTTGAGCCCCACATTGGGCTCTGTGCTGACAGCTCAGAGCCTGAAACCTACTTCGGATTCTGTGTCTCCCTTTCTCTGCCCCTCCTCTGCTCGCCTCTGTCTCTCTCAAAAATGAATAAATGTTAAAAAAAAAAAAAAGAATTTTGGTAATTTCATAGCATCAACTTTGCATTTTGGCTTTATTGCCCATGAGGGCACCCCAGTTTTATTATGTGCTCAGTGGGATATAAGTACCAGAATGTAGGCTCCACGAGGAAGACTATATAGTGTCTATAATAGGGAAGATTCTTAATCTATGTTTGTTGAGTGAATGAATAAAGCTTGTTAAAGACAACCAGAAGTGGGATAGAATCTTAGAGCCATTTTGAAACTATCGCTAATTTTCAGGTATATCCCATGGGCCCCACAAGGAAAGTAACACGAAAGCCAGGCACTGCCAGTTTAAGATAAGAGCATCTTAGACCCAAATGAGGAGAGTTGGGAATTTGCACAGTCTCCACAGTAACAAAGGTCACCATGGAAATTTCTTACCCGCGACATCTCCTCACATAAAGCCACCCTTCCGACCACTTTTGGACCATTTCCCTTGAAACCAGCACCGTTTACAACACTTTGCTACTTAAGGATTTTCATTGTGATGTTGAGTTGTTAGGTCTGTTTGGTTTGGTTTGCTTTGGTTTTGCTTTTGGGTTTTTTGTCTCCTCATCCAGCAGTGATGTTTAATTAGGGTTTAAGGCATGGTTCACGTGCTGGATTGCTGATGGCTGCTTCAGGGTTTTGTTACACTATGAAATGTACATATCGGCTGGCAGTCTTCCAAAATATGGATCAGGGAAGAAAGCTGGACAGTCCGGGGCACCCTTGTGGGAATTCCTCGTTAGTAGAGGCTGTAGCTGTTACGAATAATGCCAGCATTTTCAGGACAAATGTGATTTGCATGAGCTGAGTATATCAGTGTCTGTAATACTAGTTTTGATCTAAAGCGTTGTGGGTTTCAGGCAGTGTGTTTCTCCTCTCAGTCATCTTTGCTTAGGTGCTAAGTCACTTGACAGATTCACTGCATACTTAACTGGGTGTCATGTACCGCGGGGGGCATTGGGAACACAAAGACGAGTAAGACCCACCCGTGCTTTCGGGAGCTCGAGGTATAATGGAGGAAACGGACACAGAACAGAAAAGAGTGAACAATAACAATATAAAGAGGACAATGGTATAAATACGCATAGGGCTTTGTAGACATTCAGACTGGGGGCACCCAGGCGGTGGTAAGGGGCAGTAGCGGGGAGCGGTTGAAAAAGGCTTCCGTAGAACAAACTGAGGGTGGCTGGAGGGGAGATGGGGTAGGCTGAATGGGTGATGGGCCTTGAGGAGGGCACTTGTTGGGATGCGCACTGGGTGTCGTATGTAAAAGATGAATCACTGGGTTCTATTCCTGAAGCCAAGACCACCCTGTCTGTTAACTAACACGAATATAAATAAAAAAATAAATAAATACAAAAGAGGGAGAGAAGAAGAGGTTGAAGTGAGCCTGTCACTTGAAGGATGACAACTGCCAGTACTTGTTGCTAATGAAAAAAACTGAAGCTTTCAATTACAAGTCAGTATTTTGGAAGACCTGTATCCACCACCAGTAGCATGAAGCCCCCAGATCTCGAAAGACTTTCCCTGCGATACTGGTGGCGATGGCAGTGACTTTTTTTCATATTGGATGATGAAACGTGTCGATATCTGGAAGGTTGCCATAGTTCAGTGGACCGATGCGTGATGTTACCAGATCACGCTTGAATAGAAGATCCATGCCAAGTTCGACCAGTGGATTTGAACCTAACTGAGTTCAAGACATTTACCTATGTGATTTTAGATTCCACATTTCTACTAATCTTTAAGAAACTACCTCTTGTAAAATGTTGGTGTAATACTATAAAAGAATATCCGTGGTAATTATCTGTGAAGGCTATTAAAATATTCCTGCTTTTTCCAGTTAAGGTAAAAACAAAACAAAACAAAACAAAACAAAACAAAAAAAACCCAAAAAACAAAAAACTTCCAGAGAAGTAACTCCTAGACTCTCGAAGGACCCATAGAGCTCAGGTTGGCTGAGACAGGGAAGGCGTCCTAGACAAATGCACAGAGGCAAGAGACGGAATGGTGACTTCAAGGAACAGGAAGCATTCTTCTCAATAGACTGAAGACTTCAAAGGTGACTGGCAGATGAGGGAATATGCAGGGTCCAGACATTATCATAGGGACCCGTGGGGCCCGTTATGGCGTCTGGCCTATAGGAGGTCCTCATTAGATGCTTGTGAAAGGGATGGGGACGGACAGTGGGGCACCGTAGAAGCAGAGGAGTTGTGTGATCAGACCTTGCACGTGTAAGCAAGTGTGGGAGCACGAGGGTCAGGTGGATGCAGTAATCCAGGCGCGAGGTGACAGTGGTGTCCTGAGGTCGGGAGGCATTCACCTGGTGGCTCGTGATGAGGGATCTGAAGAGAATAATGCTGGAAGCTAAAATTGGCAGGATTTGATAATGGCTGAGTACAAGGGTGTGACAATGAGAAGAGAAAGAATAACACTCAGGTTTGATTTTAAAAAAGAAGTGAGATTTGCCATCTTTCAGTTCAGAGCCCGTATCGGCAGAAAAATTTATAATTGTGACAGTGTAATTCCAGAAATGGAAGCGAAGTCTAATTTTAATTTGATCTTTTTACCCACTCTGTTGTACATAATGAAAAGATAGGCTTCATGGAAAAAGGGTTCATTTTGCCTTGAAATTTTCAAGTAAGCAGCATGTCCGATATCCAGCAAATATCTTTCATGTTATTACTCTAATGTTGGGATGAGTTACTGCCTTTCCCATAAAAACTGCTCTCAAATGGCAGAGCAATGGTCAGTGGCATTAATATTTTAATGCGATTTTGTTCTGTGCCATTAAGGCATCCACTGATCAATGGCAGAGTTTCACAAATACGTTCCTGCTAAATGAGCCCAACATTTAGTGAGCAGATTCTTCATTGAGAGCAGTGAGTCAGTCTTCAATAAAGGTTTTTATCTTTGGCTGATAAAATGATTTAACTGTCATTACCAGTTAGGAATCTGTGTTTTCTCCCCCAAAATAGGAATAACAATGTTTTGCCATTGAGACCTTCAGTTTTCACACAGTGTATTTGGTGGCATAGAGGGCACACAGGAGGCACGGAGGCGGGGAACGGGGCAGTCTTCCCTGGAGAAGTGTTTTGGAGCCAAGCTTGCGGGATGAGAATGCTCTGAAAAAGTGGGTAGTGTGGGGAAGGCACTGGCTAGCCAGGGCAGGGAGACGCAGCACCCACTGGCACCGTGTGCCTTGTTCCAGAGGCCTAGTGGTGTGCGTGCCTGAAGACGGGAGGGTGTCTAGAGAGATACTGAGGCAGAAAGGCAGACTGAAGAGCAGTGGAGAAGCCCTTGTGTGCCTTATCCCCGCCGGCAGCGAGAGGCCATCACCAGTCTTCGTGTAGAGACGTGATCAGATGTGAGTTTGAGGAAGCTCTTTCAGAGCGGTCTGGAAGACGAGAGGTGGATGGCGGGCAGCAGGGAGGCCCGTTGGAAAGCCAGTGTCCCAATAGCGGTAGCGGTCGCAGGCAGTTACGGCGTAGTGAGGGAGGCTGGTCCGAGTCTGTTCGTTGGGGTTAAATGATATAACTAGTCTCCTGTTGCCCGTTTGCCTCCTGGCACGATCACTCAGAGTTTTGGCCCTCGCAGTTTAGTCTTGGGTTAGTCAAGGTTATTTCTCTGGCCCTGGATTCACTGGCTTCCCACTGGGCACGTGGTACTCTCCCAGTAACTACTGCGAGTTGATCTGATCTGCTGGGGGCGGGGGGCATGACTGAGAGCCATCGGGGCAGATGGAGACTTCGAGCCCCAGGGTTAACCCAAGAGGGAGCACGGAGTTCATTTCGTTTTACCATCACCTCATTTAAGGAACCCGGACCCTCAGAGCCTGTTAAGACCAGATGGATACGTGTACTGCCCCAGACTTACTAACGGGCGGTTTCAAAAGTGTGGTCGGAAATGGGTTACTTGGAATTTGGAACACAGTGTTGTCTGTAAACAGGAAGAACTCGCCTGATATCATGGCCATTTGCATCTCCCAGGCAGCCCTGGGTGCGCACCACAAAGCAAGGAAAAGGACTCAGGGAATGAAAAAGTGGCCGTGGTCCCGGCTAAAGGAGCCCAGTGGTCACAGGACGCTGCTGAGTGCAGACTTACGCGTTTTAGGGTTGATGCTGGCACAGCCCCCCAAGAAGCGAATCTCCCCTTGGGCCCGCTGAAGTATGAGAAGTGGCTGTGTTGTAAAAAGAGTGTCAGGCTTGAGTCAAGGGCTGTGGGTGCAAATCCCAGATGGATCCCAGACCTTTGCTGATTTCCACAGTCTCACGCTGCCTCTCTCTGGGAGTGCCTAGCACATAGCGGATCCTCGATAACACTGTCGAGAGGATCTAGAGAGAGACCTGGCCAGCCAGACCTGGCCCTGGCTTCTGTCACCCTGGTGATGGCCACGGTGGGTGGGACAAGGGCTGGCAGACTGAGGCCCACCCAAAGTGTTGTTTTCTGTCAAGAGCCCTACCGTACTTTCTGGCACGTAAGATTTGGCTTGGTAGACGTGAGATGCTTTCTATTGAGTCTAAGAAAAAGCACGTGGGATTTTTTTTGGCTCTAGGGAGCTTTAGTTACCTCCTTCAGCAGACGGTCCTGCCTTCTTCCACTCCTGCCTACCGCACCTGCCCCCATGATTACTTTCTAATGTAAAAGCAAATAAAGGAGTATTTTATACAACATGTCACAAGCTGACATATGACACTGAAAAGGAAAAACTAGAAAAGGGTGAGGGAATGAGGGACCCTGGGTGGGGCCGGAGTCAGGGTGTTCTTTTAAGCAAGGGAGGGTCCAGGTTAGACCTCGGTGAGGGAGGCCCTCATAGAGGGTTCTGGGGGCAGCGCCCCGGGATACATCCTGTGTCGGCCTGGCACGTGTGAGCGCGTGGGGACAGGAGGAGTGAGGGCTGGCCAGGGGAAGGAGTTCAGAGAGGGAGTGGGGCTGGTGGTGGTTGTTACTAGTTCTTATCCATTGCAGACTAATATTTTTGTAGAACTTAATGGCAAAAATTACTAGAAAAATGAAATTTTAAAACCATAGGAAATAAAAGTCTAATGTTTTATTATTAGAGTCCTGTAAAGTTTCTCTTACCAGGTACCTGTAGAAGTTTCTAAATGTTAGCTTGCGATTGTTTCCTGACTTTAGCACAGAAGCACAGGCTGAGCTGTGCTGTAGGAATCCCTCATCAGGACTTGGCCTGTAAGCAAGAGTGGGGGTCGTTGGAGTGTTTTGAGCACAGGGAAGAGCCTATCTGTCTTGTGTTTGAAGAGAATCACTGAGAATCACGCCTGGAGGGTGGAGTGCAGGGGACACGGGGAGCCCTGGAGGGTGGAGCACAGGGGGCATCGGGGTCTGTTGGGGGAGCAGGGAGACTGGCAGAGACTTGCGTTTTATGGGTCAGAGAGGAGGGCGACTCAGACCTGGGTGGTCACATTGGAAAAGGTAGAAAGTGGTGGATTCCTGGTTTTGTTTTTAAGATTGAGCCCACAGAATTTCCTGGCGGATCAGGTGAGGGCGTGAGAGGGAGAGAGAGGTCAAGGGTGACTTTGGGTTTCTGCTTGAAGGACACAAAAGATGCATTCCTGTCAGCGGGGACTGGGACGGCTCCAGCCCGGGTGGAACAGGCCAGGGGACTCAGCGGTTCCATTTTGTTTGTTTTGAATTAGACTTTGAGTGTATAGATGCGGCCGAGTGAGGCATGTGTGGACATCGTGACGTTGCCTGAAGACCTGTGACTAGAAGGGGAACCTGAGGGCTACAGAGAAACATCCTAGATGGTGTAATTACTTAGTTCGAAAGTGTCCAAGGAAGTCAGTTTGAGAGCCTCCCTCCAAGATCACATGCTGACATTAATTCTCCCTACTTGGAAGTGGTTTCTTTTTTTTCCTATCTCATCACAAGAAAGAAAAGAGTCTCCAACTTCAGAGGCACCAAATTGGGTTGACGTTTCATCCCATGAGGCAGCTGCAGGACTGGTCAGGATTTAAGAGCCATCTGGGTGCATCAGTCTGCCACCCACTTGGGGGCCAGGATTGATCCACCTTCTCTCATTGCTGGCGGTGATCGATTTTACTGCCCAACTTTAGTACTACCAAACACAACAGCTCTCGGTAGTCTCTTATTTGGTGAATAAAAAGTGATGTGTAAAAGTGTAGAGAGGTCATGAGTCCAGTTCTTTATAATAAATATATAATATACATGCGCTCACCACACAACGGATGCTGGAAGTTAATGGCGTTAGAATTTTACATGTGATTATTTGCATAGCGAGATTGTTAGTAGTGTCTTTCCTCTTGCACTTTTTGGTGTGTAATAAAGACATGTGTTGCTGAAGGGCACGTGGATGGCTCAGTCAGTTGAGTGTTCAACTTTGGCTCAGGTCACGATCTCGCAGTTTGTGGGTTCGAGCCCCACATCAGGCTGTGTACTGAGAACTTGGAGCCTGGATCCTGCTTTGGGTTCTGTGTCTCCCTCTCTATCTTCCCCTCCCCGGTCATGCTCTGTCTCTTTCTCTCTCTCTTTCTCTCTCTCTTTCTCTCAAGAATAAGTAAACATTAGGGGCGCCTGGGTGGCTTGGTCGGTTAAGCGTCCGACTTCGGCTCAGGTCAGGATCTCACCGTCCGTGAGTTTGAGCTCCGCGTTGGGCTCTGTGCTGACCGCTCAGAGCCTGCAGCCTGTTTCAGATTCTGTGTCTCCCTCTCTCTCTGCCCCTCCCCTGTTCATGCTCTGTCTCTGTCTCAAAAATAAATAAATGTTAAAAAAAAAAAAGAATAAACATTAAAAAAAAAAGTGTTGCTTAAATAATCAGTAACCATTTGTTAAAGAAAATGAGCACCACAGCCACGTGACCCTCTTCTCTCTGGCCCCCCCAGCTCACCATCTGCTACCTGGACATGCTGATGACCAGCGAGGAGCGCCGGAAGCAGCTGAGGGACCAGTACTGTTTTGAATGTGACTGTATTCGATGCCAAACCCAAGACAAGGTATGTGTGTGGAACCAGCTCGGAACATCTCCCAGGAAGGACTCCTGTGGTCTTTCAGAGAACTCAGCTTTTATTGCGTGAATCCAGAAGGACTCTCAGCGCGGAGGGGGAAACTAAAAAGATGCGTCGTGCTGCATATATTTTAGCCTCTTGAACTTTTATCCCCCACGAAACAGTGAGAGGTTTGCTGCCAGGTAAGGATCTAGAGAGCTCAGGTTCTAGAGGGCAGAGAGGCATTAAACGGGTCATTAGGACACTGAGGCCAGGGTGCTGTTAGAGCACACAACGAGAGGGTCAGGTGACCTTACGACCGGTAACCACTACTGCTTGGGAATAAGCGTACCAAGTTGCAGCCTGTGTTTTATTTCCTCAGGTTTGTTCTGTAAGGCTTTTTGCCGTAGCACTTCGTCAGACAGAGATCACTTATCCAGCAACTTTGTCTCTCTGAGAAAGGAAGAAGGGCCAAAAAAATGCCATAAAGATAAAGAATGAGCTTTTGTCCTGTACTTCCCTCACGTCGGACCTATCTGCTTTGAGTTTGCACACAGTCGAGGGACCTGATTAAATCTCACTTTGGTAGAGTATTCTGAATTTGTTGGAACTTTGTAATCCCAGTGTCGTTTAACTCAATAATTGTAACTTAGGAAGTGGAACTCAGAACGTTCACAGATCTGCCTGCGGGAAAGGACGAAGCAAAACGTGGCAGAACCCAGTCTCAAACCCAGATCGTTTGACCAAATCTAGCGTTCCTTCCACTGCCGCAGCCATGTGTGGTCTCTGGTGGCAGCATTGATGGAGAGAGGACCGGAGCTCATTCTAATGATGCAGGAACCCATGAACATGATTAGTTTTTCATTAAAAAGAACTTTTAGAAATAAATGAGCTACATGGGAAAAGTTGGAACCCCTGCTCATAGCTCCCCAAGATTCATTCTACCTCGGTGTTAGCCTTCTGCCACAACCAAGCATGCTGGAGTTCTAGAGGATCCCTTGGGATTTTTCCCCAGACCAGACCCTAATCTGGAGTAGCGGGAAGCGAGCTTCCTTCCCGCCAGCACCCTCGGATGGGAAGTGTTGGACTTAGCGCCTCTCCCATGCCATCTGTATTGTGTAGACCTACAAAAAATTTGATTAAGTACTTATTTATTTATTTATTTCCAGAATTGGGGTCATGTTCACTTTTGGTGTTTGTTCTGGTTGAAACCTGGCTAGAATAGTATATTAGGGAAAGGTTGAGCTTCAAATAACAGATAACCCAACTAAAACTGGCTTTGGTAGGTATGGTACATTTGTCTCCAGACTTCTGGAGAAGCAGTCTAAGACAAGAGCAGCCGCTCACAGGCCTCATCACAGACCCAGAATCCTTCTGCCTTCCTCTGTACCCATCCCTACACGTGTCAGTTGTCCTCATGGCCCTGGGGTGAGTGGCACCCTCAACGCTGAGTCAGTGTGTCCAGCCTCTGGACACGAAAAAGAAGGCAGAGAACAGAGGAAAAGTTTCCTGGGGATTTCCGCCTGCATGTTATTGTTCAGAACTGTGTCGTATGATCACCTTTACTGTGAAAGAGGTGAGGAAACTACATTTTAGGTTTTCAGCCTTTGAATTAGAGGAAGACGGGAGAGGAAGGTTGGGAATGGCTTTTGGGTAGCCTATCCACGGTATCCGCCATATTCATCGAGACTGTTTTCTTTGAGCTAAAAGTTTGTCTAATACTGTATTAGGAATCCACAGAGAAAGAGCACCAACAGGGTGTGTGTCTGAAAAGTAGCTGGGACGGGGGGTATTTATGAAAAGGATTTGGCTCATGTGATTGTGGAGGCTTGGAAGTCCCAAGACCTGCAGTTGGTGAGTGGGAGACCCAGGAGAGCTAACAGGGAAGTTCCGGTCTGACCCAGGAAGAGCCAGACTTCCATTTGAGTCCAAAGGCAGGGCAAAAACAGTGTCCCAGCCCAAAGGCAGTTGAGCAGGAAGACTTCCCTCTTGCGGTAGGGTTAGTCTCTGTTTTAGTCAGGCCTTCAACTGATTGGGTAACAACGATAACAACTAACACACTCGGGAGGGCAGTCTACTGATTCAAATGTTAATCTCATCCAAAAGCAGCCTCTCACACATACCCAGAATAATGTTTAATGAAATATCTGGGCACCCTGTAGCCCAGTCAAATGGACACACAACATTAACCATCACAGATGGGCTAGAGATAGGCCCAGTGGTAAAATGGAAAACATACTTGCTTGTTCTGCTGGACTCTATTCCATTCTGTATCTGACACCCCGGGTGGCCTTGGGAAAGCCATTCAAGCTCTCTGATTTATCCTGTCATCTGTAGCCAAGGGACTCCTATCTCACTGTGGTTTTGATTTGCATTTTCCTAATGATCACTATGTTGAGCATCTTTTCATGTACCTCCTAGCCATCAGTGTCTCTTCACACCTGTTAGAGTGGCTAGAATCAAAAAGACACGGAATAACAAGTGTGGATGAGGTTGTAGAAAAGTGAAGCCGTGGGCAGTGTTGGTGGGAATACAAACTGGTGAGGCCTCTGTGGACAACAGTATGGATGTTCCTCAAAAAATTAAAAATAGGGGGTGCCTGGGTGGCTCAGTTGGTTAAGCGTCCAAGTCTTGATTTTGGCTCAGGTCATGATCTGAGGGTCGTGAGGTCAAGCCCCGCATCAGGCTCCATGCTGGGCAGAGCCTGCTTGGGATGCTCTGTCTCTGCCCCTCCTGCTCTCAGGCACAGACGTGCGCTCTCTCTCTCTCTCACTCTCTCTCTCTCTCTCTCTCTCTCTCTCTCTCTCTGTCTCTCTTTATCCCTCTCTCTTTCTCTCATAATAAATAAGTAACCTTAAAAAAATAGAAAAACCACATGATCCAGTAATTCCACTGCTGGGTATTTAAAGGAAATGAAAACACTAACTTGAAGAGTTATTTGCACCCTCATTTGCAGCATTATTTACAATAGCCAAGACAGGGAATGAGCTTAAATGTCCACTGACAGATGAATGGATAAAGAAAGTGTGTGTGTGTGTGTGTGTGTGTGTGTGTGTATTGAAATATCAGTCAGCCATTGAAAACAAGGGAATCTTGCCTTTTGCAATAACATGGAAGGACCGCAGGGGCATGATGCTAACGGAAATAAGTCAGAGAAAGACAAGTTCTCTCCGTGTGTAACACGAGAGAACTAAACTGGGTGGTCATAAACCCCCTTCCTGCTCTGTTGTACCATGTTTCTCTGAAATATTTCCCCGTAGAAATGAGCGGGGTGTGTATTCATGTGAGAATATAAACTTGATTTCAATTAGCTCATCAGTTATATTTCAGGCTTCTATTTATCTGAGAATTTTGTTCTGTTTGTAATGTAAATGTCCTTCCTGAAATCTCTGTATTGCTGATTTGCTTTGAAAAAATAATGCACAGGTAAATCCAGCTGAGTGCATTCCCCAGAGATTATAAATTCAAAACTACTTCGGTCAAAATTCAATTTACTTCAGTTCCTAGATTCAGAGTGTTCGAGATTATTTTTCTGCTTTTCTTGGAGCCTAAGAAATTCATCTCGACAGGTTTCTGTGTCGAGAAGTATTTATTACGGGGTCTCCATCTGCGAGGTGCTGGGCTCACATGGTATCATGTTTCAGGAAGGCAGGAGGCCTTTAATAGCGGGTGTAATTTGCATGTGCGGAGTTAGCTGTCATTTATAATCAGCAGCAGCTTAATTTCTGGAAAGAATAAAACGTACCTTCTAAGAGAGGTTTTGGAATGATTTGGCTTCTCCTGTGGCTTGCCCAGGTCAGAATGCTCGGCAGTGGAAGCAGAATAGACCAAATGGAATTGATTGTTTCCATAAGTTTGTGGGTCGTACAGAGCTTGCTTCCTTGGATGTCACGCGCTTTGTTGCAAGAAAAAGCTACATTTACTGGCCACGTCACCTTTTCTTTCCTAAAGCCTGTTACATCCAATCCTTCTCCTAAAATACAGTGTCTGTCAGCTTACTAACAACATCTGTGCCTCACTCCTTCATGATCAAAATAGCCCTTAACTCGTCATCTGGCCCTCAATGTCCTCCTCGTTCACCCAGCCTCGACCCCGTAGCATAGCAAGTTTTCTGAGCTACTGCTGTTTCCATGTCATTGCTTTGCTCAGAATTTTCAAAGCGTTTACCACTGTCTCTAATGTTCAGGGTAAATGTCAGACTCTTAGCATTCAGCGTCCTCCAAAGTGATGACCCCACAGCCCAACCTGCCCTCTTTCCCTTCCTTTCTCTTCTTTCCCCAACTCATTCTAATCACATCCTTTCACTTCTCAGAAGCCTGCAACCTGGCTTTCGGGCACATATCCACACACATCTGTTTATATATAAATATAGGTAGACGTGTATGTAGGCTCTAACGGCTGTCAATCTTATATTGATTTGTGAAATAAGAGTGACAGGAAATAAGAGGAAAGCAAGTCAGTGTCCAAAAAGCAATCCATATGATCCTGTAAAGTGACTGGAAATAAATCACAAATTAAATTTCCCAGCAGCCAAAGCTGAATGAGTAGTTTCGGAAGTTACAGTGGCTGCGAGGTCAGACACACACCTGTTGCTCTGCCGAAGCAATTTTTCCTGGCCCTGAGGCCAGAGCCACTCCAAAGGGTCCCACGAGACTCAGTGATCAGCTTCCTGTCAGACTGCCACAATTATTTAAATAGCTGATTTTTGTCATATTCTCCAATGTGGCTGATAGACATTTCACATTATAATGTAATAAAAGAAGTAACAAGAAGGGTTAAAACTCATATGCTCTGGGGAGCCTGGGTGGCTCAGTCGGTTAAGCGGCCGACTTCGGCTCAGGTCATGATCTCGCGGTCCGTGAGTTTGAGCCCCGCGTCAGGCTCTGTGCTGACCACTCAGAGCCTGGAGCCTGTTTCGGATTCTGTCTCCCTCTCTCTCTGACCCTCCCCCGTTCATGCTCTGTCTCTCTGTGTCTCAAAAATAAATAAACGTTAAAAAAATTTTAAAAAAATAAAAAAATAAAAAATAAAACTCATATGCTCTTGTGTCCTCTCTCTCTGATGGTTTGCTTCATCCCAAGAATAAAATTTAGGCTGTACCGAGGAAA
This sequence comes from Prionailurus viverrinus, assembly GCF_022837055.1. Classification (NCBI taxonomy): domain Eukaryota; kingdom Metazoa; phylum Chordata; class Mammalia; order Carnivora; family Felidae; genus Prionailurus; species Prionailurus viverrinus. Next base: position 1,790,791 of record NC_062577.1, read on the forward strand.
GCAAGGATTGCGCATCCTTAGATGATCCTCCATTAATGGTATTTCTTACAGTCTTTTCAGTTCGTTATTGTAATTTGTATTAAAGTGATACATGCGTATAGTTTGAAAAGCCAGAGTACTAGAACCCAGTTCAGAACACTAATACACTTTCCTTCCTTGCTCCTGCCCACATCCTACCCCCGAGATAACCCACTTTTGGCTTCTGGGATTTACTCTGTGTTTTTAAACTGAAGCTCCCTTAAATCACACCCTAGGGATGTTGTTTGCTATTCAGTTGGTTTAATGACTATTTTTTTTTTTATTCTTAGGATTTCATATTTGCTTTTTTCCCCATATCTCCCAGTTTATGTTTTGTATCTTTCCACCTGTTTCTCCTTCATAGTTTCCTATTCACCTCCACTGAGTACTCCTCTGTTACTTCTGTATTTGAGTATCTTAGTTGCACCCAAAGAGTCACAGTCAGTCAGTGCTGTAGCCTATTCACTGGATTGAAATCATGTTCCGGTTGTTGACTTTTGTCGGTTACCTTCCTTAGCGTTGCATTTCATGAAGTGGCTTGGAATTTTATACTGCAGGCTTGTTTTTAGGGGAAAGTATTTTGGTTTTGTTCCTTTCTCTCCTTCTGTGCTCAGCCCCTCTGTCTGCTAACCTTGCCCTTGCCTACCCCGGACAGGGGGTATGTAATCACCACAGTGATATCCAGGCTACTATAGATCTGGTTACTTAGGTGATGGGTGACAGAAGGACTGTCTGTGTCTTCCGACCTGTGCAGGCCCAGCACCTCTGGAACATATTTAGCTTAAGGGACCAGGTCATCAGCCCTGTGTCTTCAACCTCTTTTTACAAGGGAGCCTTACCTCATCCCCTGGCTTTAAGCCTTAAAGCTGACTCTATTCCCCTTTACTTTTTTGTTTTAGTTTTTTATTTATTTTGAGAAAGAGCAAGTGTGAGCACGGGAAGAGCAGAGAGAGGGGGAGAAAGAATCCCAGGCATGCTCCACGCACTGCCAGGGCAGAGCCTGATGCAGGGCTCGAACTCATGAACTGTGAGACCAGGACCTGAGCCAGAATCAAGAGTCAGACTCTTAACTGACTGAGCTGCCCAGGCGCCCCTCTACTCACCCTTCTTACATGAAGCATTTCTCGTCCCTTTCAACCACTGCTACTGCCTGCTCCCAGACCCGGGGCCCTAGTTCCCGCTTGGTTTATTCCTTTGCCTTTCTGTTCTGTTTTGGGTCCAAGGAGAGTTTCTCTTGTCTTTGAATTAGTAAAGCTATTTTTGATTTCTCTTTTTCTATTTTACCCACTCTTACTAGGATTTGAGCTAAAGGGGAGCACCCCAAAGTCTGCCCTTATAGCATGTTGACTGGACGTCTGCAGTTTGCTTTCTAAGTACATAGGTACGAATTCAGGTCTTTGGAGGCAAAGGAAACCGTGAGGATAAACAACGATCTCATTCTCCTGAGGGCTCCCAAGTGTGTGTGAGCCTTTTACCCAACACCAGCCTGTCTGTGGAGAAGGGACCTAGATCTCGTATCACAGGGCCTTCCGAGGACAGAGACGTGAGTAGTCGTGCTGAAAACATATGCCCTCTGAAAATAGTTTAATAAATGGCTCTGTGGAGGGGAGCAGCCCCAGTAAGCTTCTCATCCCTCGATGCTCCAGTGCTAAGCCCGATTCCTCTTCTTTTCTTCTGTAGACATAAAGCACTGTCAGTTACTGTCCTGGGTAAATATTTCAGCCCCTCTTTGAAGATCCTGTAGCATGGAATTTCACTTCTTGGGTCCCTTCCGAGGCCCTCTGCAACACGTGCGCGTCATGGAGCCCCGAAGTGGCCCGACGTCCTCCCCAGAGCACCTTCCGTAGGCGCTGTACCCCAGCAAGACCGTGACCAAGCTGTGATAATGGGGCACAAGAGGTAGGAGCGAGGCAAGGATGAAATGGAGACTGAAGAAGCAATAAAGGGAGTGTTGGAATTAAAGCCGTAGTCAAAGGAAATGAGAGTTCTCTGCCCAAGACAAACTCTATGGTAACTTGAGTCTATTTCGAATCTGAGCGTTTACTAAAAGGTCATCCGTTAAACCAAGATTTTTTTCTGCTGCCTTCCTCTGTTTTGCTAAATTAGTTGTAAGCAGAAATGCCTCGTGGTGGGACTGTGAACTCCACCGGCTCCGACTTGTTTTCTATCACAAGTTTTAACAGCCTAAGCAGAAGTGTTCCTGTGTCTCTCATGTTTGCATTGTAATGGAGTTCCATTATCTTCGGGAAGATTAGGAAGGTTTGGCAGGAGATTGAAGAACTGTGTGTGTGTGTGTGTGTGTGTGTGTGTGTGTGTGTGTGTGTGTGAGAGAGAGAGAGAGAGAGAGAGAGAGAGAGAGACAGACAGACAGACAGAGACAGATTTTAAGTGGCCAGGGCGCAGCACCGTCTCCTTCTGCAAACCACAGGAGAAAGGCTCTCCCCAGAGTGAGCACCGTGCTGGCTGTCACTAACGTTCAGGTAGGAAAGGAGCTTATTGACTTCATGACCACATAATCCCATCTGCGATGCTGCCCTGAAATAAGGGAGAGGCTTCTGGGCTGGGTACCACAGGCTCTGAAGTTGGCCCGGGAACCGAACAATGGAGCTATTGTGTCTCCTCGGAATATGCCGCCAGCCGCATGACAGGACGTCGCGCCTCAGCTCTGCCTTCTCCCCGGAGAGCGGGCAGCTGTGCCCCCGAGCCCTTGCAGGTGGCTCCGGTTTGTCCAGAGTCCACCCCGGGGTAAGAAGAGGGTGGCTCCACAGGTTGTGGTGACGTAATTCTGTCTCATGACCTTCCCAGTTCTTGCGCAGAAATGCTTTTCTTCTTCTGGCTTTTGGTCCACAAAAGCTCTGACTCGGGGAACAGACTGAAGGAACAGCAGCTGTTGTGACACACAACACAACTGTGTGTTCGTATGCACCGGGCGTGGTCCCCACCCCACACGCGGCACACGGTGTTCAAGAAGTGCTGTAGGAGTGACCTTTCTCAGAGAATGTTCTACATTACGATGCCTGCTGGAGCTTTGGGGGCGCTGCCCACGTGCTGGGTGCTGCCTCCTCTCACTTCATCCCCGTGACTTTATGAGGGTGGTGGTCACTCCTCTTCCCATTTTTGCAGATGAAGTAGAAGCTGTCAGCTGCAGAGGCTGTATTCCTAACCTCTCCTCACTGTCTCTAGAATTTTATGAATAACAAGTATACTTTTCCTATCTTTTTAAAATTCAGGTGTTTTCATTCCGTAGAATTCACTCTTTTTAGCATACAGTGCTGTGCGTTTTGACAAATGCATATTGTCTGCAGCCACCACCACTAAGATGTGAAACAGCCCCACCCCCACTGCATTCCCTCATACTGCTTTCTAGCCCACCCCTGCCCCCCTTCCAGCCCTGCTAACCTCTGATCTGTTTCCTGTCACTGTAGCTTTACCTTTCTCAGAACATCACATAAATCGATCCTAAAAGCCATTTGATTCTGTCTTCCTTCACTTAGCATAATGCATTTGCTATTTAGCCATGTTATTTTACACACACGTATGACTATGGAATCTCAGTACTTGGTACCTTTTTATTGCCAAATAGTATTCTATTATGTGGCTACTCCACAGGTTATCCATTCACCAGTTGAAGGACTTTCGGTTCTTTTCCAGTTGTTGGTGGTTATCAGCAGAGCCACTGTAAATATTCACGCACAGGTTATTGGAGGAACATAAGCTTTCGTTTCATCTGTGTAAATACCCAGGAGTACGCTTGTTGGCTTGCATGGTCAGTGTATGTTTAACTTTGTAAGAAACTGCTAGACTGTTTTCCAATGTAGCTGTATCATTTTGAATTCCCACAGGCAATGAGGCAGCATTTCAGTTACTCTACATGCTTGCCATCACTTGATTTTTTTTGTCAGTTTTTCTTCTGTTGTGATCATTCCAATAGAGTGTAGTGATATCAGAAAAGTGCTGTTGGTATTTTGATAGGGATTGCATTAAAGCTGTAGATTGCTTTGGGTAGTATAGACATTTTAACAATATTTGTTCTACCAATCCATGAGCATGGTATAGCTTTTCATTTGTTTGTGTCACCTTCAATTCCTTTCATCAGTGTCTTGTAGCTTTCAGAGTAAAGGTCTTTCACCTCTTTGGTTAAGTTTATTGCTAAGCATAAACTTCTGGTGCAATTATAAATGAGATTGTTTTCTTAATTTCTTTTTTTGCTACTTCATTATTAGTATATAGAAATGCAACAGATTTCTGTATATTGACTTTGTGTACTCCAATCTTACTGGATTCATTTATCAGTTCTAGTAGTTGTTTGGTGGAGTCTTCGGGGTTTTCTATATATACTATCATGTCATCTGCAAATAGTGAAAAATTTACCTCTTCCTTACCACGTTTGATGCCTTTTATTTCTTTTTCTTGTCTGATTGCTGTGACTAGGACTTCCAGTACTATTGCATAAAGTGGCAAGATTGGACATCCTTGTCTTGTTCCTCAGTTTTTCACCATTGAGTATGATGTTAGCTGTGCGTTTTTCATACATGGTTTTTATTATGTTGAGGTACGTTCCCTCTTACTTTATTGAGGGTTTTAGTCATGAATGAATGTTGTACTTTCTCAAATGCTTTTGCTGCATCTGTTGTCCATGATCATATAGTTTTTATCCTTTTTCTTGTTAATGTGTTGTATCACATTGATTGATTTGCAAACATTGAATCACACTGGCATCCCAGGAATGAATCCCACTTGATTGTGGTGAATGATTTTTTTAATGTATTGTTGGATTTAGTTTGCTAGTGTTCTGTTAAGGATTTTTACATCTGTGTTCATGAGAGATACTGGCCCATAGTTCTCTTTTTTTGTAGTGTCTTTTATCTGGTTTTGGTATCAGGCAAGTGATGGCCTCATAGAATGAATTTCGAAGCTTTCCTTCCCCTTCTAGTTTTTGGAATAGTTTGAGAAAAATTGGTATTAATTCATCTTTAAATGTTTGGTAGAATTCACACGTGAAGCTGTCTGGTCCTGGACTTTTGTTTGTTCAGAGTATTTTAATTACTGATTAAGTTTCATTGCTGGTAATCAGTCTGTTCAAATATTCTATTTTTTCTGATTCAGTTTTGGGAGGTTGCATGTTTCTAGGAATTAATCCATTTCTTCTAGGTTGTCCAATTTGTTGGCATATACGTTTTCATAATAATTCTCTTCTAATGCTTTGAATTTCTGTGATGTCATTTTTGTATTTTTTCTCTCCTTTCTGATTTTGAGTCCTCTCTCTCTCTCTCTCTCTCTCTCTCTCTCTCTACCTTTCTCAGTCTACCTAAAGGTTCATCAATTTTATTTATCTTTTCAAAAAAACCAGCTCCTGATTTCATTTATTTGTTTTATTCGTTTTTTAGTTTCTATTTTTCTATTTTATTCATTTCTGTTCTAATCTTTATTATTTCCTTCCTTTTACTGGTTTGAGGTTTGGTTTGTTCTTTTTGTGGCTTCTTTAGGTACCAGGTTAGGTTGTGTGTTTGAGCTTCTTCTTGCTTCTTGAGGTAGGCCTGTATTGCTATAAACTTCCCTCCCTCAACAGCTTTTGCTGCATCCCAGAGGTTTTCAGCTGTCATGTTTTCATTTTCATTTGTATCCATGTAATTTTTTATTTCTTCTTTGATTTCTTGGTTGCCCATTTGTTGGTTAATAGCATGTTATTTAAGCCCCATGTATTTGTGCTCTTTACAGATTTTTTCTTGTGGTTGATTTCTAATTTCATAGCATTGTGGTTGGAAAAGATGCATGGCATGACTTCAGTCTTTTTGAATTTGTTGAGAATTGCTTTGTGGCCTAACATGTGATCCATTGTGGAGAATATTCTGTGTACCCTTGAAAACAACGTATTTCTGCTGTTTTAGGATGGAATGTTCTGAATATATCTATTAAATCCATGTGGTCCAGTGTGTGATTCAAAGCCACTATTTCCTTGTTGATTTTCTGTTTGAATGATCTATCCAAGTGGGGTGTTCAAGTCCCCCATTGTTATTGTATAACTATCTATTACTTCCTTCCTGTTTGTTATTAGTTGCTTTATGTATTTGGGTTCCTCCATGTTGGGTGCATAAATATTTATAATTGTTAAATCCTCTTGTTCGGTTATTCTCTTTATGTTTATGTAGTGTCCTTCTTTGTCTCATGTTACAGTCTTCGTTTTAAAGTCTATTTTGTCCAATATAAGTATTGCTACCCCAGGTTTCTTTTCACTTCAATTTGCATGGTAAATGCATTCCTTCACTTTCAGTCTGCATCTGTCTTTTGGTCTGAAATGCGTCTCTTGCAGGCAGCATATAGATGGGTCTTGCTTTTTTATCCATTCTGTCACCCTATGTCCTTTGATTGGAGCATTGAGTTCATTTACATTCAAGGTAATTATTGACAGGTATTTACTTATTGCCATTCTTTTATTTGTTTTATGGCTGTTTTGTATTTCTCCTCTGTTCCTTTCTTCTCTCAGTTTGCTGACTTTCTTTAGTGATATTCTTAGATTTCTTTCTGTTTATTTTTTGCATATCTGTTATCAGTTTTTGATTTGTAGTTACCTTTAGGTTTGTATATAACATCTCATGTATATAGCAGTCTATATTTTTTATGTTTATTTATTTGTTTTAAGAGAGAGAGAGAGAGAGACAGAGCACAAGCTGGGGAGGGGCAGAGAGAGAGGGAGACAGAGAGAATCCCAAGCAGACTCCACACTGTCAGCACAGAGCCTGATGTGGGGCTCAAACCCACGAGCCGTGAGATCACAACCTGAGCCGAAGTCAAGAGCTGGCAGCTAACTGGGCCACCCAGGGAGCCCCATAGCAGTCTGTATTAAGTTGATGGTCACTTAAGTTTGAACCCATTCTTTACTTCTCTTCCCCCTGCCTGACATTTTAGATATCATACTTTACATCCTTTTATTTTCTGAATCCCTTGACTAATTTTTATAAATACACTTCATTTTACTGCTTTTGTGCTTTCTTTTTTTTTTTTTAATGTTTATTTATTTTTGAGACAGAGAGAGACAGAGCATGAACGGGGGAGGGTCAGAGAGAGGGAGAGTGAAACAGGCTCCAGGCTCTGAGCTGTCAGCACAGAGCCTGATGTGGGGCTCGAACTCACGGACCGCGAGATCATGACCTGAGCCAAAGTCGGCCGCTTAACCGACTGAACCACCCAGGCGCCCCATGTGCTTTCTACTTTTCTTACTCTTGCTTCTGGTTTTTCCACTCAGAGTCCCCTTTAATGTTTCTTGTAGGGCTGGTCTAGTGGTGATGAAGTCCTTTAACTTTTTTTTTGTCTAGGAAACTCCTTATCTCTCCTTCTATTCTGAATGATAGCCTTGCTGAATAGAATATTCTTGGCTTCAGGTTTTTTTCTTTCTGTACTTTGAATGTATCATGCTACTCCCTTCTGGCTTGGAAAATTTCTACTGAAAAATCAGCTGATAGGCATTCTGTGGTTTCCTTGGTATATAACTGTTTTCTCTTTCTATTTTTAAAATCCTCTCTTTATCACCACTTTTGACCATTTTAATTTCTAAGTGTCTTGGTATGGTCCTCCTTGTGTTGATTTTGTTGGGGGCTCTCTGTGCCTCCTGGATCTGGATTTCTGTTCCCTTCCCCAGATTTGGGAAGTTTTCAGTTATTACTTTTTCAGAAAAAATTTCTGACCCCTTTTCTCCCTCTTCTTATTCTGGGATCCCTCTAATGCGACTCTTACTATGGTTAATGGTGTCACTGAGTTTCCTTCGTCTATTTTCATTTTTTATCATTTTTTCTGTCTCCTGTTCAGCTTGATTACTTCCATTACTGTGTCCTGCAGGTCACTGATCCATTCTTCTGCTTCCTCTCATCTACTGTGTATTCCCCCAGTATATTTTTTTATTTCGTTTATTGAGTTCTTCATCTCTCATTGGTTCTTTTTTATGTTTTCTGTCTGTTTGTTGAAGGCCTCACCGAGATCCTCCACTCTTTTCTCAAGTCCAGTGAGTATCTTTAGGACCATTACTTTAAATTCTCTATCAGATACATCACTCATCTTTGTTTTCTTTAAATCTCTTGATGCGATTTTTGTCCTGTTCCTTCACTTGGGACATATTCCTTTGTCCCCTCATTTTGTCTAACTCTCTGCGTCTGTTTCTGTGTATTAGTCAGCTACATCTCCTGCTCTTGAAAATAGTGGCCTGATGAAGAAGAGGTCCCATAGTGCCTTGCAGTGCAGCGTCCCCCGCTCACCAGACCCTGACTTTTCAGGGGTGTCTCCTGTGTGATGCATGTGCCCTATTGTGGCTGAGCCTCGTTTGCCTTCAGCCCGGTTTTCTGCAATGACTCTCTTCGCTGTTGTGGGAGGGTTTTGTCCCTGTGTTTGAGTGGGTCAGTATGGGGCCGCCTCGGGCTTGAGTCAAGTCAGACCAGGTGTTTACCAGAGATGCAGTAGCACCAAACTGCAGGGCGCTTTCCCTGTATTTCCCCTGAGAAGCTTGGGTTGATGGGCGGGACCTACAGTCAGACCAGATGTCTGCCCCCGGCCCACTTTTGGGATGGCAAGGGGACTGGTGTGTGGTTATCGTCCCCTCTCCCCTGGGCAGGACTCACTTTGAGTGGCGCTGACCCCTGTTGGAGCTGCTTGCACACTGCCACACTTGTGGTACTGCTTTGGATGGGCTCCACGGGGGTGTATTGGAGGGGGGAGGACCTCCAGAGAATGCTGGTGTGCCGTGTCAGCAATGTCAGTGCTGGCCCGCGGCAGGGGGGGACTTCCAGCATCCAGGGACGACTCCTGTTCAGCCCCGCTGGGCTGGAGGGGCAGATCCACAGAAGCACGCAGGGGCAGGGTGTGCTGTTAGCAAGCTAGGTGGATGGACAGTGTTGGTGCTGCGCTGGCTTCTGCCAGTGTCTGTGTATCTAGACAGGTGGGCAGGGGAGGGAAATGGCACCCACCAGCTCTTTTCTTGGAGAAGTCTCCAAAGATCCCTGCCCCTCCAGCACAGGCTCTGAGGTTAGTAAATAAATGTCCATCCTGTATCCCCCAGGCATTTTCCAAACCGTTGCTTCTACGCTGGCTGTTCCTTGTGCTATCTCTTAAAGGCAGGGATTCAGTTTTCTGTTGCCCTCCCAGCTCTCCCAGAGCCACGCCCCCTGCTTTTAAAGTTCCAGGTGTTAATCCCCACTGATTGTAAGAAGTGAGGCCCCTCTGGTTTTCCAAGCCTAATGTTTTGGGGATTCATCTCCCCCACGGGAGGTCCCCTGTGCCTGGGTGCCTTGTGTGGGGGTCTGCTCCTCCTCCCTCTCTGCGACTATGGGTCCCTTCTTCTCGTGAAGTCTAGTAGGTCTGTTTTGCTCCCAACCACGTCTCTGCCCTTCCTACCCTTTTCCTGGCCTTTTCTCTACATTTAATTGTGGAGAGTCTTTCCTGCCAGTCTTTGGGTCGTGTTCTCAGTTACACCGATGCGGGTGTAATCTAGTTGTATCTAAGGACCCGTGAGTTTAGGATGCTCCTACTCTGTCATCTTCCTAAAGTCTGGAATTCTTTATTCTGTACACAAGATTGTTTTTGGTTTTTTTTAAATCAGGTATGTGCTTCGTAAATTATTTTTTCTATCTGTGTTTTTGGCTTTTCATTCTCTTGACAGTCTTCTGAACAGCAGAAGTTTTAAATTTTAATGTAGTCCACTTTTTAGTATTTTTTTATGCATCAGTCTTTTGATGCCATATCTAAGAAATCTCTGCCAAATCTAAGAGAAGATCTTTCTCCTATGTTTTCTATTAGATATTTTATAGTTTTTCGGTTTTGCGTTTAGGTCTTCGATCCATTTTGAGTTAATTTTTGTACAGGGTTCAATTTTTGCATATGGAGGTCCCATTTTCCCAATACCGTTTGTTGAACCAACGTCTTACTTAAGGCAGTAGGATATTATAGAGAGTGTACAGAATTAGATACTGGAAGAGTTTGGTCCTAGTCCTTAAGCTTGTACTTGTAACATCAGTGGCATTGGCCTGAGAGATGAAATCTGGGTGGTGGGTAACAGGACAGCTTGTACGGTGGAAAGAACACGTGCTCTCGAGTCTGATGGTCCTCGGTTCTGCTGCTTACTCACCATCTCACATTGGCCAGTTTTCCTATCTTCGTCTTTGTTTTTTATAAAATGAGAACACTGTATCTAGCAAAAGCTGCTTTGGGGGTTCAGTAAGACAATCTAAGTATAGGTTGGAAGATGGTACACATTTAATAATGGCTATCATTACTGTTATTGAATGTTCTCAGGACATAGTCTATACGGAAAGTTCCAGGAATTATAGCCTCCTCAGTTCCCATCATCTGCTAGTCAGGGTCCCTGAACTTCTTACATAATCTTCTTGGCAGCTTTTCAAGTCTCCCTGCTCCAACTTGTAGTAGTCTCTGCTTCCTCCCCCATTTCTGTCTCTAGTGCTTTCTGTGTGGTTTCTGTGGGCACCATGTTGGGTGGTGGGTGCTCTTCTCTCTTGTGTTGTTCTTGGCATAGCCCCTCTCCCTAGCCTGGGCTCTCCTTCCTGAGACGCAGGCTGACCTTTGTCCACACTTTGGGGGCGAGTCACTGCCATTCGTCTCCACTCACGTGGTCACGCCAGCTCGCAGCTGCTGTTGTGGACACTGCTCGTGCTGATGGTGTGCAGGGGCTGCGTGTAGAGGTGTGGCGGGGGGAGGCATATGTGTGGGGGAGGTGCACTGGGGGGGCCCTCAGGCAGATTAAGAAGGCAACAGGGCCCACCTGAGTGGCACCACACAGAGTCAGGTGCCAGACCACCCCTCCTTCCCCCGTCCCCGGACAAAGTAGAAGTCATCCTGGACCCTGTGTCTCCCCCAGTTCTCTCCCAAGTGGAGGTGATGCCTCTTTGAAGATTTGCCACGTGGGAACTCTTGTCCCTTTCTGAGTGAGGCCACACTTGGAATCTCTTGCTCACAGTGAAACAGAAATACTGGAACAACGTGGGGCAGAGACCGGACGAGGCTTCCCTGGCCATTTTTTCCCTGCTCATTACAGTGCAGGAGAGTCACCCACACTTCCGTGCCCTGAACTGGAAAACAGGCCGCTTGCGGGCCACAACAGCTTTAGGGCTCCTGGACAAGTGGAGAGCCCTCACGCTGCAGGGGGCATGGCAGCGGAGGGCTCTGTCCGAGACCTGTGGCTTCCCTGCAGCGACCACGGGAAGGATGTCCCAGAGGTCAGGAGTGGGGATATGGAGTATTCTCATCCCTTCAATCATCTTCCTTTGTGTACAGATCGAGGGCATATGCTGCCATTCAAAAATAACTTTGGTTTCTTCTGCCTGAAAACTGCATTTCCCCCATAACCTATTCGCTGGGCTCAACAGTGAACTTGAAGCTGGACACTTCTGGTCTACGGTCCCTGCCCAAAGCCCCTAAAATATGACAACATGACATGCTTCACTTCATAAAACTTCGGACTCCTGCGGCTCTGCCACACAGACTTCCAGAGGAGGCAAACTCAGTAGTGAATGTCGTAACTATTAGGGTCACTGTTTCCTAGTCATAGACAGCTACCTGCAGTGACACTGCCTCCTCGGAGGTGTGAAAGTGGGGACTTGGTGCCATGGGTGAACTCCAGGAGAATATACGGTGCAGCTCTGTGGATTGAGCGATGCCCTACCAAGTGTGGTTCCACGGACGTATGCCCCCACTGTGAAAAGTGGCCGTTGGGCTCCTTTTCAATATGGCGGATTGAGCACACGCATTTCTCCGCATCCTCTCCCCGAAGCCTGCTGATGTGAGAGTCAGATTGGGCTCTTCCTCCGTGTTGTTGATGGCAACCTGCAGAGCCTCAAAGGTGGAAAGGAGAGAGCAGGGTTTTTGCCCGCACCCATACAGAGGCTACGAGGTGTATCAGAAAGCGTCAATTAAATTTGAACAGCTGGAAGAAATAGTAGGCGTCTGGTTCAATACCTTCTTTTTACAGAGAGGAGAAGGACCTTGTGGCACTCGCTAACTGAGTGACCTTGGAGAGTCAGGACCAGGCAATCCGGGCCTCCTACTCCTGCGGCAAGGCCCTCCTGATGAGGCAGTGTGGGTACTGCCCCTGGGTGTGGAGGCACAGGGAAAGGTAAGACAGTCAATTGATCTAGAAAGTCCCCCTTTGACTGTTTTTCCTGAAAGAGCACTTCCATTTGTTTGTTCCTCGTTTTAGAGGGCTTGAACTATGACCTTTATCCACTTTCTCAAGCCCTTTGGATAATCGAACTACAGAAATAAATCAGGAAAAAATTTGTTTTTAGATTGGTTTTGGTGCTGGGTAAGTTAGCACATTTCGATGATAACGTCTGTCCGAGCCGCTGGACGAACATTCGCTAAAGCCTCCACTGCCCAGCTGGGAGGGCGAGACCCGGTTGGTCTTGTAAGAGGAGACTACTCCACCGTGGGGCGTCCACGGAGTGGGGACTCACGCTCCCAACAAGGGCTGTGATCTGCAGCAAGTCTGTTCTGTCCCTGGGCAGAGCATATGCCGTCTGGAAATCAGGCTTCTGCTGTTGCTTACAAGTTAAGACTCAAGTGTCCCTGTTTGGGCTTTTTGCTCATCTGCAGTTACATTTGTCTCCAGTCTCTCAGCAAGCCGGCTTGAGTGTTTCTTCTCTCCGTCCTTTTCTCCCCGCTTTCCTCCTTCTTTCCTCGATATTTAGGAGTGACTGACAGTATACCGCCTGTGGGACTCTAAGAGGAGCAGGGCACCCCTTCCTGCAGGTGGCTTCCGTTCTAGCACGGAGACAGAGCACCCGCCGCATGGGGTTATCTCACCGTCAGCCTGTGCGAAGTGCGGTGGGAGCAGAGGGGGAAGAGATGGCTCCCACGTCGGTCGGGGAGGAAAGTGGGGTGCACAGAGGGGTGCAATGGCTGTGTAGGAGTTTCCCATGCAGTAGGTTCAGAGGGAGTGTTTCAGACTGGGGGCACACGCGGTGAAATGTCCCGGAGGTCCGGAGAGGACGGCGGATCCAAGAACTGCATGTGTTCAGTGTCCGTAAGGATACAGGCCGGAAGGCCGGTGATCCGGGGTGAGAGGCAGATATGCCAGGCAGAGAGTTTGGATATCCATCGCGGAGGAAGGCTGGGAAGCCCGTGAAGGACAGTGAGGGCGGGCTTTTGGCCGGTAACAGCCAAAAGAACACGGTGGCACACGTAGGAACAAAAAGTCAGAAACTGTGGCACAAGGAAAGAGACTCAAAGATCCTGAAAACAGGCCAGGACACTAGCATGGCCCTCACACCATTACCCCCAGAAGGAGGGCTTTCAGAGAGCGGCCTCCCCACCCCCGTCCTGGCAGCCTTCCTCCCTTCCCCACTAAGAGTGCGAAGTTACTGCATCCAGTGAATACCCGGGGATGTGGCGAATTACTCTTTCTGGGAGCTTCGGTTAAAGCTCAGGATGTTTACCGGCTGCACGGAGTATTCGTTGCCGAGGTGGGGGTGTGATGGTTCTCCGATCTGACTGTACTTCCCCATCGTGCTTCATTTGTGGACATCAGCATATCTTCTGCTCTCTTTTCTTTCCACCTTGGCTGCCGAGGCATTTTCAAGGCCCTAGAACTCTAAAAAGTAAAGAGAGACCTGGGCTTCCTCTGTCTCTTGTTTCGATACGTGAATAGAATCCTGGAATTTTTAAAAGCATTGATAATGCCTTTCTGTCTCTAAAATGAGAATTCGAAGGCTGCAGCTCACCACCCATAAAAACAGCTGTCTGAACATTTGTCACGAATCCCCACTATGCAGTAAGTACATTGACTCATCCTTCACCTAGAATCATCTTGCCTTTCTTCACAGTTTAGCCAATCTTGGCATTTTTTCAATACCTTCTTATGCTAATTTCTCTATTTATTGTGCCTCTTAAAATGGAACACATAAAGGAGCAGCCAATTAATAAATTATGTTTTCTACGACTGAAATAAAAACACGTTAATTATTTCTAAACAGTGAGGCCGCATTCAGTGTGGGGAAATTCCTTGGTAGGATTAACAAATGCAGCCTCAGAAGGTGAGAAAAATTGCCCACGTTTGACATCCTCTCAGTGAATATCTACTTTTTAAAACTGCTTCATGGTATGAAGAAGATCCATTAAAATCACTGTAAAAATCATGAATACTCACCTCTTTAGTTTCCTCTTGTTGCCTCCTTGCTCAGCAAAAGACCCAGAGCAATGTCCTTCATGAGCTGTTTCCTGAAGCATCCATTCACTCTGTCCAGCAGCCCCGTAACTTAAAAAGGGACCAGGAAAGGGGCGCCTGCTTGGCTCAGTCGATTGAGCCTCCAACGTTGGCTCTCATGGTTCGTGAGTTCAAGCCCCTCATCAGGCTTTGTGCTAACAGATCCTCTGCCCCACACTCTCTCTAAACCTTCCCCACTCGTGCTCTCTCTCTCTCAAAAATAAATATTTTTTTTAAAAAAGCGGGGGAGGGACCAGAGACTCCTAAGGAAAGACAGAGTGAACAGGAACTTTCAGCTTCTGTTTGCCTTCACAGAGCTTGGGGAAATACACTTAAACTACAGGTTTTTGAATCTCTGGACCTTATGATTTTCTCAACTTTTTTTTTTTTTTTTTTTTTTTTAAAGACATGGTAGCATTTTCTCTTGCGGGTCTTCTAAGAACAGCCTTTCCCATTTGTCTGATCTCTCGAATTCCCTAGAAGCTTCCCAGTCCTCAAGTTCTGAAATCCTTTGACTTGGATAAATCCCCAGATAAGTTAGATATTTGGGGATTTCTTTTTTTTAATCACACGTTTTGGGGCATCCGGCTGGCTCAGTCGGTGGAGTGTGCGACTCTTGATCTCAGAGATGTAAGTTCGATCCCCACGTTGGGTGTAGAAGTTACTTAAAAATCTTTAAAAAAAGAAAAATCACATATTTTACCACTAAAAAATTTTACCTATGTAATTATATTTTATAAAAATTCACCCACTCTGGGTTTGGGCCAGTTTCACCTTTATCGGTCTATTCTCATGACCGACAACCAGCAAGCATTTGCTGAGTACCTGCTGTGACTCAAAGACCTAAAAGAGGGGCGCCTGGGTGGCTCAGTCAGTTGGGCATCTGACTTTGGCTCAGGTCATGATCTTGTGGTCCGTGAGTTCGAGCCCCGCATCGGGCTCTGGGCTGACAGCTCAGAGCCTGGAGCCTGTTTCAGATTCTGTGTCTCCCTCTCTCTGTGACCCTCCCCCGTTCATGCTCTGTCTCTCTCTGTCTCAAAAATAAATAAAAACGTTTAAAAAAAAAAATCAAAGACCTAAAAGAAGACACTGTTAACAGAACCCCTCAAAGAGCAAGCCAAAAAAGGGAAATGAGGAGTAAAGGGTTAGGCCTGTGAGGTCTGTGCCTGAATTCGTACTGTATCAGGCCCGCCTGCACGTCGTGATAGTCTCTTGGTCTCCGTGGACAAAGCCTGCTTTAAGTAACAAGGACGGTGCTGTACAGGATGTGGAATGGCCATTGCGAAGGCCAGTGCAAAGAGGTAGCATCCTCCCCAGGTCCTAGAGCATCAGCACCCCAAAAAGAAACAAGTTGTCATGCAGGAAGTAAAATTTACTTCTTGACTTCAGCCCCAGTATTTTGTTTTGTTCCAGTTTGCATTCTGTTCAGTGTTTAAAGCAAGAGAAAGTGGCAGAGAGAAGTGAGGGGCAGTAGTTTACAAATGAAAGCAAGGTGGTGGTACTCTGTTTTGTTCCTCACCCCAAATCAGTGGGAAGCAGAATTCTCACAGGGTGTCTTGGGTTTCAGACTTCCCTTTCGGCAGTTCCAGAGCTTACACGAGACACCCCTGCCAAGTTTATTCAGAGTGCGCCCCTCCATCTTTGTTCTGGGAGCCTACTTTAGATGCTATCTGGAGTTTTCGGAGGTAATCTGATATCACTATATCGTTTGGGAAGAATAAACTGTTTCCATAATGCTGTTGGCTTAGTATCCGGTTACCAAGGGTACCGTCGGTGGAGAACAGGCAGATTTTTAATATTAATAGCAGAGCTTCAAGGGATAGTTTCTACCCTTTTTGCATTTGTCATTTCAGACCCTAAAGATTGAACAGACAAGTTTAAGTGTAAAATCACTAATATTGTCAATTATGGGCAATTACTGGATATCTACCTCCATTTCTTTCTCTGACAGTCCCACTGCCACTACGTTAGCAGTCAGAGATGCACAGCCGGCCCTTCCTACGAAGTATGTGTTCTAGAAGGCGGTTTGCCTACACAAGTCCCTTTATTGATGGAGCTTTTCACGCTACCATAAGCACATCTCAGTAATTTTTACCCAGGAAAATTACTGCTCCTGCCATCCAGCCTTTCAATTAAGTTTGCTTTGCTATGAGATGTATCATTTAGATTTTTATTAATTTAAACATTTTGTGTCAACAGAAGGTAGATCATTATTAACTGGTGCAATGCAGTGTCTCACAAAATCCATACGTGTCACAGAAAAGTAATTAACTTCCTCATTCTACTGCCGAACAGATGTGTAACGGAATAACTGGCACCCAAGGGCGCTGAGCACATTTATTTATTTATTTATTTATTTATTTATTTATTCATTTATTTATTTATTTATTTTGAGTCGTTAGATTGTTGACTCAGACCCCTCACTGCAAGTTTTCCAAACTTGGTTCTCTTTTCCATTCCCCGACCTGGGGTTGAAAATAGGTTTAGAACCATCATCCAGAATTATAAACTCATTTTTGGCTTATTGTGGGAACTTCAAGCTGTGGATGGGCTCTCTTTCAGAGGAGGGAAAGGTCTGATGACCTAGAGTCAAGAATACAGAAGACACACAGGGACCTTTGTTGTTGAACCCTTGGGGAAGGTTTAGCAGATGTTTGGGGCAGCAGGACTGGGTCAGTAAACCAAACCAATGTTTGCCAACCAGCTGAGGTTAAGTCAAGACCTTATGACAGACGGCAGACCATCGTCTCTCTTTCTTTCCAGTGACAGCTGTAATTCTACAGGTGTTTCTTTAGCCCCATTTTCCCTTGCCTGGGCTGTGGCAAGCATGTCCTGAGTCTGTCTCTGCATTGATACTCTGGAATTTCGTTTTTGCACCAAAGCCAGAAGGATGTTTTTAGGAGGGACGTCTTCTGCAGTGTCCCGCTCACTTGGAAGGGGGCATCCAGCTTCACTGACCAGGCCGACAGGCCCTGTGTGGTCAGGTTCCTGCTCACATTTCCAGTCTCAGCCCAGTCTCGAGTCTGGGCCAGGCCAGGCTCTTTCCTGCCCTAGGGTCTTTGCACTTGTCTTCCCCTTGCCTGGAACAGTCTTCCTGTAGCCTTATGCTGGCCTGGCTCTCTGTCACCTCCTTAGAGAGATATTCTTCACCACCCTGTGAAAATCAGGTGCGTCTCTTAACCCTGTTGTTTTCTGTTCCCTCCTTATCTCCATTACAGCACAAATAGTTATTGCGTATTATTATTTGTAGTTGCCTGTTGGCTTGCTTGTGAAGAAAGTAAGAATGACCTTATCAGTCTTGTTTTCTGTTGTGTCTTCAATGGCCACACAGTGTTTCCATAACGATTACAGTGCTTAACAAATTTGTGTTGCATGAATGGATAAGTCAATAAATACTGTTACTTACCTAGCATTGAGCTAAGCTCTATAGGGTGTGCCAAGTAACTGTATTACTTGAAGCTTCTAAATGACTTTTGTCCATAAGCAATTTTATAATAGCTCTAACAGTAGGCCATCAGGAAGGAGTATTCTTGTCCTTTCTTCCAACAGTTTTCAGCTCCAAACATGACCTACCCCGGCTCCCCACACCAAGATTTACAAACCTAGAAGTAAATCACCCCATGGAAAGACAGGTTATCAGCTTGGAAGATTCCCTCCGGTCCTTAGTTTGTGCTCCTAACACTTGTATTGTGCTCCTAACACTTGTATCTCCTCCAAGAGAGCACACACTTCCGGCGTTTGTGAAACTAGACTTCAGTAACACAGGCTTGGTGGTGTGCCTAGGTTTGTGAGTTTTCTGATCTGGTCAGGAGCATCTTACTCCCATTATCCTGTTGGATGTCTGTGTATTTCATAGGGACCCATGGGAGCCGCACCAGCCAGGGCAGGACCCTCCTCTCCAGGGCCTGCCAGGCCAGTGTCCCTGCTCTGTGTGAGCATTTTAACGGAGATCTGCATGCGCTTTGTCAGGCCGTTCGACTCTTGGGCAGCTGCGATTGTAAAGTTAACTAACCTCACGAAATAAAAACTGCCTCTCGTAACTCACGTCGGAGTGCTTATGTGCCCCGTGGAGCAGTGTAAATCTGCTCCTTGTTCCAGTCTTCAAGCGCTTGAATATTCATGGTGGCTTTCGGATCACACAACCAGGGGCTGGGATCCATCGCCCCCACTTCCTCGCTACTTGAACTTGAGGATGTTCCATCGTCTTCTCCAGCTGCGGCCGTCCTCTATAGATGAGGGACTGAAGTGGCTTTTTCTTTCTATCTTATTGAGAAGATTACGTGAGATAAAGCAGTTATAGCAGTTAGCACAGCGGACCCTCAATAAACACTATTACTGTTACTTCACCTGCAGCTAGCCGGTTCTCCGAGACTCCGCCCCACTTGCAAAATAAGGACACAGATTCCTACCAAGCATGGTCCTGGGTGGACATCAGTCAGTCCTAAGACACGGTTGGGTGTTCAGCCAGCCAGGAATCTACACATGCATTCCCATCCTAACCAGATTGTGTTGTCTTTTTTTTTTTTTTAAACCACTGAATTGAGGTGCGATGGACACACCAAGAGCTGTATGCATTTAATGTAGGTAATTTGAGGAGTTTGGAGGTAAGCACACACCCTGGAAACCATCACCACACTCTATGCTGTAAATATATCCACCACTTCCAAAAGGTTTCTTCTACCTCTTTATTATTTTATTTTTTGGTGACAAGAGCACTTGAATCTTGTCACAAAAAGATTCTCTAAGACCTACCCTCTTAGCGAATACAATACAATACACTGTTGTCAACTGTAGGCACCGTGTTGTAGAGTAGACATTAGATTTCGTCATCTCGCCGACAGAGAATACTAGGAAAGACCTTGTTAATACGTGTTGAAGTCAAACTGTATGGTGTTGGTAATATTCACCTGATCTGCTTACGTAACAATGAGTGCACATTGCCAAGATTTGTTCTTGATGGTGCCGTGCTGTCTCGAGTTTAGGTCACAGTACGCTTGAGTCAGAGATGGACAGTCGGTTATCTGACTAAATAAAGGCTGCCATCATGCAGACTTTCGTTTTCACCGTTCTCTTGCAATTCTGTTTGCTACCACTTTGGGCTTCCGCTGTCACTGCTTCCTCCCAGCTCAGCAGAAGGAATGATAGTGCTTTCACTGGTGTCTTCCCAAAGCTCTTTGACCTCTCTGGGATATAATTCATCTGGAATTAAATGTGTGACCTTTCCTAAAATACCTTGTTCTATTCTGTCTTATTTTGGGATAATTTTGGAAGAATGGAAAGGGAAAAAAAACTAAGAATCGAGTATCTCTGTTCATCTTCGACCACTTGTCCCAGGCGGTAAGTGCACACTATTCTCATAAATCACTGCTTTTCTTCTGTGAATGTCCTGGGGTCGTCTGCCCTTGGTCTCACCTCCTGTGATGATAGAGCTTGTGTGTTTAGCAGTGAGCGTAACGCGCGGGCTGCTGTCTCATTCTGTCCTGATACCAGCCCTGTGAGGTTGGTCCTCTAGTCCTGCTTCCGACTAGAGAGCTTAACAGGCATTTGTCATCAGTGTCCTCAGGTTTTGTTCTAGAAGGTGGACTAGTGCCCTTATACAAGCTCGAAATGGATTAGTGATGACTATGCCCTCATTATCGAAACCACAGCTGCTTTGTTACAAATGTAAAACTTCAAATGCAAAAATGCATTAGAAGCAGGAGCAAAGAGATCGGCAAGCCGTTCTAAAAATCTGTCATCGGTGTCGCGAGACCAGGAAACATTGGCGGTCTTCCTGGAGGTTAGGCGAGCATGCATTGGCTTCATAGTTGGAGAGAAGAAAGGTGATTCGCTCATTTGTCTGGCTTCCCCTACTTCTCCGTCCAAGCTCATGTTTGCTTCAACTCCCTCTTTTCTGCCATCCTGGCCCCCGTGGTGCCACCCATGGATGAATTCAGCCGTGTGCTCCTGTACACCTCCCGCTCAAGGTCCAAAAGTGTCCTAAACACCTTCTTTCCACACCCTGGGCTCCCCTGCAGCCCTCATCATGGAGTCAGTGCTTGCTGATTACTCCAGTGTCCCCTCCATGGGCCACTCCCTCCCGAGCCATCACCATGTCTCTTAAATTAGCTCCTTACTCCCAACCCTGTCCCCAAGGCCATTGCCTTCTTCAGGTTCACGTATCTCATTCTGGACTCTTGCAACATCTCCCTAACTCTTCTCACCCGCACTCCCTCTACCTTTCCATGTATTTCCACGTAGATATTTGGACAACATAGATTATATCTAGAATCCTTCCATGTCTCTGTTGCCCACACAGAATCAAGTTCATCCTTTCCTGGGGCTTCCGCCGTGCTCTTCAACCTCATCTTGAGACCCTTGCTTTCTCCCCTGTCCCTCTATTAACTGACCTTTTGTTTTCAGGTCTGTGGGCATATCCTGAAGTAGGTCCCCAGTTAGCACCCCCCCCTAAAAAAAAAAACCATCTTACTGGGGTGCCTGGCTGGCTCAGTAGGTTGAGTGTCTAACTTCGACTCAGGTCATGATCTCACAGTTCGTGGGTTCGAGCCCCACGTCGAGCTCTGTGCCGACAGCTCAGAGCCTGGAACCTGCTTCGGATTCTGTGTCTCCCTCTCTCTGCCCCTCCTCTACTCACGCTCTGTCTCTCTCAAAAATAAATAAACATTTAAAAAAATGTTTTTTAAAGCGTCTACCTATGAAAAAGCAGCCTTCAAAACAGCAGTTGCTGCAGACCTGGTAGGTGCACCCCCCATGCTCTGAGTCACCACCCCTGCCCCCCCACCCCCCGTCTCCACCTCCTGCCGTCTTCTGCCCCTCTGTCATGCTGCTTCCTCCTTCTCTTGACTCTTGGCTAATACTTGTAGAGCCTTCAGGATTGAACTCAACTGTTGTCTTCCCTGGGATATGTTGGTGAGCCCTAGCTGGGTAAAGGATGCCCCAGCTCTGTGTCCCCAGATCCCCAGGGCTCATCTCTTGTGGCACAGCATTCAGAAATGATGCGTGTATGTCAGCCACAGGACTGTGAGCCCTTCAGGGCTAGGCCACCTCCCATACGTCTTTGCGTTTCCAGCACCTGGCCCGTGTATGTGGAGAGGAAATGTTGTGTGTATTGAACTAAAGATAGTCTCAAGGGCCCGGTATGACAGTGCTGTGAACTTGATCACTGTTGGTGTCTGTTATGAATAAACTAATTTGTGCCAATGGGAGATGCCGTCGTAGATTGAGGAGACCAGGAAAAAGCCTAAACCGTTACGTGCTTGTGGCAAATCTTGATGCTGTGGACACAGGTGTGATCACAGAGATTAGAAGTGGGGTGGGGGGGTGAGGCAGCACACACCAGGCTGGGGTCCCTGTTCCTGACTGTGTGTCACAATCACCTGGTGAGCTTGTGAAAGACACAGATCCCTGCCCCTCCCCCCCCCCCCCCCCCCCCCGGCAGGGGTTCTGCTGTCACTTGCCGAGGTGGGGCCTGGGCCTCTGTATTTTTAAAAGCTCTCCAGGTGACTGTAAATATATACCCAGGGCATCACACCTGACAACAGAGGATCAAAGCTGCAGGAACGAACAGGTGTGAGTTTGAAGGGAAGTCAGAGACCTCAGGACCCCATAAAGCACATTCCTGGCACGGATTGGGGTGGGTCTGTGGGTGTGTGATTGGTAGGGTGGGGCAGCAAGTCAGACCAGTCCAGTGCCCTAGGGCGAATTCAGGCCTCTGAGATCTATAAAAAAGGGCATATCCCGAATAGCTCAGCTCCCCGTGGTGATGAAAACCAGGTTTTCCCCTAGGTTAAACTCTC
Source organism: Prionailurus viverrinus (assembly GCF_022837055.1). Classification (NCBI taxonomy): domain Eukaryota; kingdom Metazoa; phylum Chordata; class Mammalia; order Carnivora; family Felidae; genus Prionailurus; species Prionailurus viverrinus. The sequence goes on from NC_062577.1 coordinate 1,812,802, forward strand.
TGAATGAAGTTCTGTCTACTCCTACATGGAACAGGAGGAATTTTCATATTTGTTTACTTCAAGAAGTCCTTGCCTACTCTAATTGATGATAAGCATTGACTAATATTAGAATCTTACTCTCACCTAGTCTAGAAAGTCAAACAGATTGTAAAACAGAAATGTTAAAGGAAAACAGCTGGGCTATATGCTTTTGACCCACAATGTATGACTCAAAAAGAGACTGATGTCATAAACTCTCCATGACTGGCATCATGGCATTCCCGGAGGCAAGGGGTACGAGAAGAGAGAGCGAGAAGAGAGAACTACGTCACCTTGTACACCCAAAATGCCATTTTGGACATCCAGACTTGGGATAAGGGCCTTGTCAGACAGCAATACACAGATTTTATCTATACCTACGCCGTTTGGGGCAGATTTGAAATTAGCCATTGCCAGCCTGCCGTGAGGAACAGTGCCTGTGACTCGGCCCCTTAGGAGCAGGGGTATTCCGAGTACACAGGCACATATTTCAAGCTCTCCCTATGCTTTCCGGCATGCCCTCTGTGAAGTCACTGGCCCCTCTCTGTACCCCTTTCTCTTCCTGTGCAGCTGGGACACCTCTGGTCATCATCTGGTCATGTTTATGAAGCTCCACCAGACCTTTGTCTGAAAGGCCCCGTTGACAGTAATGCGTGCCCGGTGTGAGAGATGGTTACGAGAGAATGGAGGTGAGGGCAGGGTGCCAAACGTGGCCAGCGCTTTTATCTTTGACGTTATAAAGAGGTCCCCTGGCCAAGGGCCAGTCTGGGGTTTACTGGAATATAAAATGCAGACGTGTGCTGTCTCCTGTTGGTGGGGCGCCAGGGCGAGTGCTCCCCGTGCATTCCACCAGCACTTCATTTCCACAGGATGCAAGGTTGCCAGGCAGAGCATCTGAGCCCTGGCAGTTTTGTGCAGGGTCTCTGATGGGTATGGGGTGGGGCAAAAGGAGAGCTGAGCCACGGAACCTGGTCCCTTCCTTCCCCTCTCACCCCCCAGCCCTCCACCCAGACCTCAGAAAGAGTGTTTTCTCTGCCAGACCCTCAGCCCGTGAGTGATTGCCCTTTGGAATGACCCACCCCTGAGCTTCCAGGAACGGAACTCGGCACAGACTAATCCAGGGACGACAGATTTTGAATAATTGGAGGTACACTGGCTTTTTTCTACTGAGAGACCAGTGCAATTCTGGGCTCTTTCCTTTCTGGGACTAATTCTTCCTCTCAAACTGGAACATACTCCCTTTGAACTTTTTGCTTGTTTGGTACACGGTCTGAGGATGTCATTGCTGCCTTACAAGGCGGTCGTAAGAACTGGTGAATTTGTGCAGGCCAGCTCTGAGAAGGTAGGGGAGGCTGTCAGAAATCGCATTAACCGATGTAAAGGGACAGATCCTGATGTCACATTACTTTCCTTTGGTCGCCCTTATGATTACCTCCTAAAAAAGCATGTCTAGACCTCTGTCCTGGACTCATCGTCTGAAATTGTTAGCGTGAACCCCAACTACACCGTCCCCTTGGTTTGGGAGCACAGATTAAATAACCGGATGTGTTTGCTTTAGCGGATGAGCGAATACCGTGTTCTCGCATGAGTCCAGAATGTCTCCCGCTGTAATCATTCTACATACAAATGTTGGAGGGAACGTGTGAATTAAATAATCATTGTCAAATCCTTGGGTTGGCAGAGAGCACTGCTGGGTTAGGTGCCGTCTTTGTTCAGTCCTCTGCACACTCTCCAGGCTCTGACTGGTGTGTTTCACACGTGAGAAAACTCAGCCTAAAACAGAATGAAGGAAAAATCTAGAGAAGGGAGATATTTGCAATTTATCGTCCAGCCGCCGATTCCAAAGTCTCTCCCCTTCCCTAATTTCAGGTCTCTCCTCACGCGCAATACACACACCATATACTTAGGGGACTGGTGGAGCGGAATGATTAGTTTCCATCTCCATGGTAACCTCCGTCAGGTGCTCACCTGGGGAGGCTGAGCCGGGAGGCATTGTTAGCCTCTGGTCCCCCAGCGGCCGGCGGCGGAGCCTGGACGGGGGCTGCAGCCTGCCTGTTTCCATTTTCCCGGGTCTGCCCGTCACGCCCTCACGTACGCCAGGAGCACCGAGCCCGGATCTTGCTGTTGTTCCTCCTGTTTCAAATGCCTCTGGAGACACCACGTCTGGGTTACCCTGACCTTCACTATCAGAACACTGCCCCTTTCCCTGGCAGGATTCTGCCCTGCTGCTGTGGCAGACGCTCGCATCTGTTCCCAAAGAAGGCACGCAAGAGATGGCGGTGTGGCGGGCTGGAGGAGCCGAGGGCCGTGGATTGGGTCCCCATTAAAACAAAACCCGCCCTGAAACTTGGGGGTGTATTTGATCTTAGTGACCGTTGCGATTAGAACGATTGTTCCCGTAAAATCGTTGCCTTTTTTCCCCAGTCCCAACCCTCCCACCTTGTGGGGTTCCCCCCACGGGGCTGGCAGGACCCCTCGAGGGGTTTGCGGGTTTACAGCGACACGGCCACCGTTTGATCATCTCTGTACAAATGTGAAAAGAATTTGCTCGAATGTGCTTTTGCAAGCTGAGCCAGTAGCCTTCTGCCTCACGTAGGCCCTGATATACATTCTCAGGAACACATCTTTCCAGCTGGAAGGAGAGTGCAGGGAAGGGCCTCCTCCCTAACTGTCTGTGTGTCATGTCGAGCTGCGTTTCTGCATCAGCCCGTCGTGCTCGCTTTCCACCAAATGTTGCACCCAAGGCAGACTTTCAGCAGCCATCACTGACCCGGGTGGGCTCTCAAATTGCCCCGAGTGTGTGACTGCCAAGTGCTTTTCATTTCCCCTCAAGTGACCTGACTTTACAAGCAATGAGCTGATTTCTCCGAGAACGGGGTTTAGTCACTGGGATAAGAATGCGTGGGACAGAGGGAGGGGAGCAGTTGAGATGGGAGCTGGAAAAGGCCTATAGTGGTTCTAGATGGTCTAACTTCACCCTCACAAGGCTGCTGTCACTTTCCTAGAAGTGGTGAAGGGGACATTCCCCTTCCGGCAATTCTGTGTACCTGGAGACTTGACCTTGAACTTGCAGTTGGTTCCCATGTTGTGGTCTTGTGGAAATGTGTAGTTGCTGTAGAATCCCATTTCTTTTTCTTTCTTTTTTTTTTTTTAATTTTAGAGGGAGAGAGAGAGAGTGCAAGTGGGGGAGGGGCTGAGGGAGAGAGGGAGAGAGAGGAAGAATTCCAGGCAGTCTCCATGCTCAGCGCAGAGCCGATGCAGGGCTTGATCCCACAACCCCGGGATCGTGACCTGGGCTGAAATCAAGAGTCAGACGCTCAACCGACTGAGCCACCCAGGCGCCCCAGTAGAGTCCTGTTTCTGTCTGAGAAATAAATGGGTGAGATGGGCGTTGGCCGATGCTGACAGCGACAATGAGAACATAAAACCAGGAGTTTTTAATGCTGCTAGAGGCCCCGAGTGTTTCACGAGCCCTCTTCAACAGCACCATTTATTGGGACTGGGCTCGGTGCCCCTCGGTGCCCGAATACTCCTGGGCTGGGTGCCGGCTAGTAGTGGGACCGGCTGGTTGGAGATGGCATGCCACCCCGGCGACAGGACATTCGCTCCCGGCTCACCCAGCTCGGCTGGAGGGTGTGAGGGGCGGGAGGCCGGAGCTTCGGGCTCCAGTTGAGGACACAGGGCTTAGAGCCTCGCGGCATCCTGCTTGTGCAAGTCGCGTGCAGGCTCCGAGACCTCGCCATTTCACAAAGCACGTGAGAAAATAACCTTTGTAAGGCCGTGTCATTTCACCTGGGGTCTCTTAATAGCCCCTGGAGGACCTTTTCACCTGCATCAGTTATCATGGAACCCCTTGGAAAGTGACGAGGGATTGTGACCGCGGAGGTCAGGGGCCGTTCGGTGTAGTTCTTGGTGAACGGGAGAAGCTTGTTGACGAAGTTGAGCAAGAATCTTCCGGGGAGAGGGAGTGGGACGTGCAGAGATGTGGGGCACGGCATAGTCAGAGCTCGATGGCACATCCTCTGGTAGAACAAGACCACTTTTCTCCCTCCCACCAAACAGAGCAGACTCCAGTCAGACCTCCAGGGACCCCTGCCTGCTCAGGTGGGAATTGAAAACTCAGACCACGGTGCCATTCGTGACCTTGGTACTTCTAGAGGGTGCACAAGAAAGGGTTAGAAGGTGCAGCTGCTAGAGAATTACTACACTGAAGATTAGCTTCAGGAAGGACAACTGCCCTGCCAAGGTCACACACGTGTGGAGCAGGGACTCGGCTCTACGTTTTTAGGACCCTAAATCCAGTGTCCCTCTCGCCACGTTCTAACTGTTGTGTACAATCGCTTGTTAACTGCTGATTAGAACGTGCTGCAAGTTGAATGCGCTTCGGGCAGAGAACATTCCTTCCTTCACGTTCTTCCCGAATCCATAATGCCCATTGACTTGTGGGCCGTTGATAGGAGAATGAACGCTCTATTTTTAACCACTCTTTTTTCCACTTTATGAAAGAGCCACTTTCCCCCTCAAGTTAAATCTGAATTGCTTTCAGTTGTTTTTGCCAGAGGAGGTGGAAATTGGTTCCAGCAGAGATGTTTCCTGTGAATCACAAAGGTTTTGAATGATGTTGTATATTAATCTGTTAGTCCCAGTACATTATCCACGAACCAGGGCACCTCAGTCAAGGCTCTTCAGGTTGAACTTTGTTCCCCCTCGAGATTTTGAACTTCAAGATTTTCCATCTCTCCCCTAAGTGCAGACACTATGTTTGAATCTCACTTTGCTTTAAAAACAAAACACATGAAAAAAGCCTCTCCTTTTGAGACACTAGAATTATTGAATTACTGGAAAAGTTTGTAAGTATTCGGTAATTTTATTTCCCATCCTATACTCATCTCCCTCCAATCCAATCTAATTAGGCTTTGCAGGAGGATTGGATAACAGGAAGTACTGGAAGCAGATTGCTTTTCTCCTTTTCCTTTTAATGGGAACCATCTGAAATCAGCCCAGTGCAGGAGCTCCGGCACCCAGCACTCGTGAGCCGAGTGAGCACATCTGTTTAAGCGTTTCAGATGCAGAGGAGATCTGGATGGCCGCATCCCATGTTTGAGCCTGATAGAGCCCATGGTTTTTCCCAAGGACGGACAGCCTTGCTGAATTCCAACCTTATCCAGTTGAAGAAACTCGAATTTCTAATCCCCCGCTGGCGCCTGGCAGGTATGCTTCCTACTCTGAAACCCAAAGGAAGCACTTGGCCGATTGAATGTAATTGTGTTGAATGGCACCCTTTTATGTAGCGGTGAGATTATCTCGTATCATCTGGCACCTATTTTTTTTTCCACAGCGAAGGGAATGATGCTAGGGTATTGATTTAGCAGCTGTGTTTGAGGGAACTTAAATGGCCTCACTGATCCATTCAGGGTCAGATGGAGGCAGGGGCCTCTGGGCCAAGTGAGCAACAGGGTTCTCAGGAGGAGGTCGGAGGGAGGAGCCAGGAATCAACACAGTCTGCCCCCAGATAGCTGGGATGCGGTCGTCAGAGAGCCTGGTTCCGGAGCCAGTGAGGGATTTCTTATGCCGGGGGAGAGTTCACAGCTATGTTCTAGACTGGTCTCTGGGCATCCGGCAAGTACCGGCAGCTACAGTGGAAACGTAGCCTTTCCCCACAGAGTCGTGACATAGTAATATGAGAAACGGGTCAGGATACAAGTATGGTGTGAAACAAACCAGCCTCCGTTTCCTTGGTTGAGATTCTCTTTCCTGTTGTTGTGGAGTCGAGGTGTTTTCTTGTAATACTGGTCCCCGTGGATCGAAGATCATGTGTCTCTCTTCATTCGTTTACTCTGTCACCAAACACGTACCAAATAACGTCCCGTGCTGGCACTGGGAACACACGTGATTGGGTCGTGGTCCCTCGAACAGTTCTGAGGCTTGCGGGGGACACAGTAAGGCCGAGCCCGAAAGACAGCTCGGTGCTGAGAGAGGTGTGCACAGTGTGACTGGGTAGCTGTAGTTGTCCGGGGTGGGGGGGGGGGGGGGGCTGGGCTAACTCAGAGGGCGGAAGTAGAACAAGATTCCCGATGAGGACATTTGGGGCCGGTCCTTCAGGGACAAATGGGAAGAAAACCAAAGAAGTGAATGGAAGTGGTGGCCCAGGGGATGGACAGGCACTGCAGTCCAGGGCCTTCCAGAGTCCAGAGGGAAGGATTGCAGTTGAAGAGTAGGTGTTGGTATCGTGGCAGTAAGATAGAGCCCGGGGCGCGTCAGATTGGGGTGGGGCTGTGAGAGGAAAGAATGGGGGTAAGAAGGAACCAGGTATCTAGAGAATGGACTCTTGAAATGTCGGGAGTAGTTTGCACCTGGTCCCCAGCGGGGAAATGGGGTGATGAGTAGAGGAGCTTGGGAGGCCACAGAAGGGAGACACTCGGGAGACTCATTCTTACCACATCCTGGGAGCAGCCGCCATACTTCTTCCTCCAAGGAATTCTTGCCATGTTTTTACTGGTTCAAGTGAAGACACGCTCTTTAAGGACTTTTCTGGAACTGTGCAAGAGAGCGGTCCAGAGGTAGAGCTGACCGGGCTGTGTTTTACTTCAGCCTCTAGAGTGGTCAGGTGGAAGGAACGGTGGTGGTTATCCAAGCCAACTTCCTATTTTCTGGGTGAGGGAGCTGAGGCCCAGGAAAGAGAAGGCTTGCTTAGGGATGTCCAGCCAGTCAGGGCAGAGGTGCTATTACCGGTCCTGGAACCGACATGTCCTGAATTATCTCCATCATCTCCCAGCAGACTGAGCTTCTCAGAAGCCCTTCTGCTTATAGTCTGAATTACTGTTATCATTTGTAGAAAACCCAACAATGGTACGTTTGATTTAAAAGAAGAAAAAAATATATATATAGGCACACACATATATACGTATATACACGTATATATGTATGTGTGTATATATATATATATATGTATACATACATATATACGTATACATATATATATGTATGTGTATATATATATATAAAATACACAGATATATATATATGCATGAAATGAATGTTTCCACCTACTGGAAACAAATTTCAGGACTTACCCGTTTAAGCCCTGTTTACATAGTAAAGCTAAAATTCAAAAAGGATTTTTTTCCCCTTAAATAACTCTATCTTGAATGATAGCAAGTATCTTGGATGTGTTCGGATAAGAAATAATGAAATAAGGATATAAATTTACTGGTTTTATACCTCAGGGACCTTGAAAAAGAACATGATAATTTACTCTTATATTTGCAAATTGAAGAAATAGATGTAAATTATGCTTCCCTAAGTAGTTTCTATGCACATATATTTCCTATATATATGAACATGTGTGTATATGCATATGTACACACATTATTGAATGTGCCCCTCCTTGGTGTGGAGAGAGGAGACACAGTCCCTATTGTGGGGACAGTCACAGGAGAAGTCACAGAATATAACAAAGTCTGTGGGAGTGGGGGGAGTTGGGAACCTGAGCATGTAGTGAATACACGCTCTCATCATGGTGGAACATTCCAGGGAACTGATGGTTAGCCATTAGTGAATGCCGCTTGTCTCACTCCAATATAGAGTGCTCTCAGGAGCGATTTCTGAGTGTTTGGAAACAGATCCAAAGCTTGCCTTCTCCTCTGGTAGGTGATGAAGTCTTAGGCTCAACCCAAAGAACAGTCAGATTACTGAGCAGGTTTAGTTGTGAGTACAGTTCCCATATGAAATTACTCTGTCTCACCCTGAGGTCATGAGGGCCATGGTCTCTCCCCGTTTTGTGGAAGACAGCAAGATCCGCTATGAGTTCCATGTTGGTGGATTGATTGCCCTTTTCCAAGTGCTGCTGTTAGGAAGATCCTGGGACCACGGGTTGAAGAGAATTTTGAAGTTACCCCCTCAAAGACCTGTTGCATCTTTCAGAGCTTGAGCTCTGAGGCCAGACAGACTTGGATTTGAATCTCACCTCTGGCAATTAGGGACAGAAGGACATTTGTAGCAGTTAATTAGGCATTAGGGCTATCTTGTGCCTCATTTGTGGGTTATAGGTGTTGATGCCCTATGAGGATGTTGTGACGAATGATTGAAATACATACACGAGACATCCAGGTCATTGCCAAATAAATGTGAATTTTCATCTTCCAGACCCATCCTAGAGACGTTTAACTGGGCATTGGTTACATACCATGCTCTGTGCTGGTATTTGGGAGAGGTAGGATCAAAGAAGAATAAGACCTATATTTAACTCTAAAATGGGAAAGATGTGGGGCGCCTAGGTGGCTCAGTCGGTTAAGCGTCCGACTTCGGCTCAGGTCATGATCTCGCGGTCCGTGAGTTCGAGCCCTGCGTCGGGCTTTGTGCTGACAGCTCGGAGCCTGGAGCCTGCTTCGGATTCTGTGTCCCCCTCTCTCTCTGCCCCTCCCCGGTTTGCACTCTGTCCCTCTCAAAAATAAATAAACATTTAAAAAAATTTTATGGGAAAGATATGACATGCACACACACTGCAGCTGAGGACCTCTATCCACACCGGCCTTCTTGCTATCTCTGAAACATTCGGCCAGCCCTGCCTCAGCATCCTGGCACTAGCTGCTGGCCCCTCTTCCAGGAGTTCTTATCTCCCACCCCTCTACCTCTCCCAGACCTTTATCTTATCAGCGAGGCCTTCCTGGATAACCCTGCTTAAATGGAACTCCCTGGGGCCAGTGCTCCCTGTCCCTCTCCCTCTGACAAATCGTATTTTATGTGTGTGGTTTTTCGGTCATTCCACGCTCCTCCCACCTCTTCAGTGAAAACACTAGGATTTCTTTACCGCTTTATTCTCAGTGCCTAGAGCATTGCACTAGGTAGGTCCTCAGTAGGTGCTGACTGAATAGATAAATGGTCGTGGGATTGAGCCCTGTGTCGGTCTCCAGACTGAGCGTGGAGCCTGCTTAAGATTCTGTCTCTTTTTCCCTTTCTGCCCCTCACTGCCCCCCCCCCCCACTGTCTCTAAAATTTAAAAAAAAAAATTAATTTCAGCTTCAGGGAGGTGCATGTGCCAAGGTCCAGTGGCCAGAAGAACAGCAGGTATGTGGGACTGTGTTAGTTTCCTATGACTGCTGTAACAGACGATCACACCCTCAGTGGCTTAAAACAACACAGATTTATTGTCTTGCAGTTCTGTGAGTCAGAAGCCTGACACCGGTGTCCCTGGGCTAAAATGAAGGTCTTGGCAGGGCTACCTTCCTTTGCGGAGTCTCCAGGGGGAATTTGTATCCTTGTCTTTGCTGGCTTCTGCAGGTGGCCTGTGCTCTGTGGTCTGTGGGTCCCTTCCTCCGCCTTCTTAGCCAACAGTGAGGTTGGGTCCTCCCGTCACATCGCTCTGACCTCTTACTCTGCCTGCCTCTTCCACTCTGCAAGACCCTTGTGATTCCCTTGGGCCCACCTGGGGAGTCCAGGGCACTCACCTTAATCTCACTTGCAGCTTAATTCCCCTTTGCTGTGTACCCAAACCTGTGTGCAGGTTCCAGGGATCGGGACGTGGACATCTTTGGGGGCATCTGTGCCGCCTACCGGAGAGTCTAAGAAGCAAGACGTTTTGCCTAGAGCCTAAGGCTTGAGCTGCCAGTAGCGAAATATCAAACAGGAAAATGTCATCCTAAACCGCCATGGTTGTCGAGATTTAACACGTGGGCTTTATCTGGAAGGTGCTAACAAGTTGCTTCGGAATGAAGTGGTGGGACTGAGGCTTTAGGAGTTAAATGTGGACTTAGGGCAGGTATTTAGAAGGAGATTGATGTTTACCTTTTTTAAAGCAATTCATTTTTGTTTCCTCTCCTATGTATAGAAAGCTGGGTTCTTACTCAGAATATCCCCAAGGGGCGCCTGGGTGGCTCAGTCGGTTAAGCGGCCGGCTTCGGCTCAGGTCATGATCTCACGGGTTCGTGAGTTCCAGCCCTGCATCGGGCTCTGTGCTGACAGCTCGGAGCCTGGAGCCTGCTTCAGATTCTGTGTCTCCCTCTCTCTCTGTCCCTCCCCTGTTTGTGCTCTCTTTGTGTCTCAAAAATAAATAAATGTTAAAATTTTTTTTAAATATTAAAAAAAAAAAGAACTTACCCAAAAAAGCAGGGTCCACTTATGGTTTCTTTTTTTTTTCAAGTTTATTTATTTATTTTGAGAGAGAGAGAAAGGGAAGAAGAGAGAGAGAAGGAGTGAGAAGGGGCAGAGAGAATTCCATCCAGGCTCCACACTGCCAGCATGGAGCCTGATGTGGGGCTCAAACCCACAAACCAGGAGATCGTGACCTGAACTGAAATCAAAAAAGTATGGAACATTTGACAAATTTGCATCACCTCCTTGCACAGGAGCCATGCGAATCTTGTCTGTATTGTTCCAATTTTAGTATATGTACTGTCGAAGCAAACACTGGATTCCTTTTAAAAACCACCCAATATTATTACTCATATGCACGACATGTCTACACAGAGATCCATGAAGCCCTCCTACACAGATGCATTCACACAAGCTCACATATTTCCTCACATGTGTACCTGCTGCCTCGCCCTGTTCGTGGGATCTCTTTTCTGTGGCTCTCTGAGGCCCTCATTTGTTCTCTGCCCTGGCAGACCTGTGTGCTGTGTATCTTCCTGCCGGTAACACAGGCTTACTCTGGTGGTGGTTCTCACAAGGGTCATTGTATAAACCTCCTCTAGTAGGCATGCAGAAATCTCCAGGGAGACCTCCATTGTTTGAAAATGTCTGCCTCCCGCACCTTTGCCGTGATTTGGCCATGATTTGATATAACTTCCTGAGATGGTTCTTCTCCCTGACACCCATCGAGAGTTTAATGAATATCGAATACCTGGTTTTGAATGGTGTCTGATGACAATTTCTTAAGTTTTGAGTAGCCTCCTTAAAGCAGCTCTGTCCAACAGAACTTTCTGTGATGCCAGAACTATTCTGTATCTGCGCTGCCCAGTATGGTGATCACAGCCACATGTGGCTACTGAACTCCTAAAATGTGGACATACAGGAAGAGTAAAGGACTTGCTTACTAACCCAGAGGACAAACATTTAATAAATGGTAACCTACACTTTTATTTTGTTTTGAATTACTTTTTAAAATGTTGGGTATCTTTTTTCCCTTTTCTTTTTTCTAGTTTTTGCAGAAGTCAAAATTCATTCACATGGGTGTAATTGTACTCATCTTACTCTTTCCTAGACCCGTTTTGATTGATAACATTTTTGATTAAAGTATCTTTGGTCTCCAAACAAATGATTCTTTCTCTTGCCCCTGTTACTCTTCCTGATATATATCAGCTTTATTGAGATATAATTCACATAGCATACAATTCAGTCATGTAAAGTATATAATTCAATGGCTTTTAGTATTTTTACAGAGTTGTAGAACCATTAATACAGTGGATTTTATATTTTCATTGTCCCAAGAAGAAACTCCGTCCTCATTAGTGGTCCCTGCCCAGTTCTCCCCAACCCCATCCCCCTCCCTAGCCAATTAGTAATTGGCTTTCTGTCTCTGCAGGTTTGTCTATTCTGAACATTTCATATATATATATGTATATGTATATATGGAATCTTATAATATGTGGTCCTTTGTGACTGGCTTCTTTCACTTAGCGTGGTGTTCTTAGGGTTCATCCGTGTTGTAGTAATCCGTTTCTTTTTACTGCCAGTAATATTCCATTGTATGGATATGCCACATTTTATGTATCCATTCATTGGCTAAGGGACATTTGGGTCGTTTCCACCTTATTTGCTAGAATTATGCTGCTGTGAATATTGACGCACAACTGTGTGTGTGAACCCAGGTTCTCCTTTCTCTCGGGTATCTAGAGTGGAATTGTTAAATGATATGGAAGCTCTGCTCAACCTTTTGAGAAACTGCCAGGCTATTTTCCAAAGTGCCTGCATCATTTCACATTGCTGCCAGTAATACATGAGAGTTTCAGTTTCTCTACATCCTCACCAACATTGGTATTATGTTTTTTCTTGACATCCTTATAGCCAAGCTGATGGGTGTCAAGTGATAACTCCGTGTGGTTTTCATGTGTATTTCCCTAATGGCTAATGATGTTGAGCATCTTTCCATGTGCTTGTTGGCCGTTTGTATATCTTTTTTGGAAAAATGTCTGTCCAGATCCTTTGTCCATTTTTTTTTCCTTTGCCTGTTTTTAAATTAAATAATTTGTCTTTCTTTCTGTTCTCTTAATTTGGCCTGGGCAGGATGCTGACATGCTTACTGGTGATGAGCAAGTATGGAAGGAAGTTCAAGAATCGCTGAAAAAAATTGAGGAACTGAAGGCACATTGGAGTATCCTTTTACCTGTGGATTGAGCTGTACCCTTGGGATTGTTTCTTTATTGGTTGGAGCTTGGTGTTAATGAAACCCAAGTCCACGGTTTGACTTCTGTGTGAGCCAGTGAGCTTCATTCTGTGTCATGGTCACAGGCTGCATCCCAATCCCTGCCAACAGTTTGGGTAATGGCTAGGGAAGGCCATGGCCGGATCAGTGTGAGTACCTCACCACCATTCAATAGTAATCAAAAGTCATGACCAGTAATTGGACAGTAAATAGTAGTCTGTATACAAGGTAACAAATTTCTAAATTCCCTTTGCCTATAACCTACATCTCCGGGAAAGAATAACTCAGAATCCTTATAACTTAATGTCATTGACCCTCAGATCTAGAAGCTTCATATTAAATTAACCACAACTACAATGGCAGTGGGAGTCACCACATAATAAATTTTCTTGGCATAAACAGTAAGGACCATGAGTGGGTCAAAGTTCAGAGAGTAGGAGAGAGCACTTATGCTAGAGGCCATGTGGGGAGGCTACGCTGACGTTATGCTGAGTGAAAGGTGGCCCAAATCAGGGACAGGGTTTGGATGGGCAGAGGCTGAGGAGGGGGTCGCTTCCAGTAGGGGAGGTCACCTGAGCAAAAATGCAACAGAGGGAAACCACCCGGTAAGAAGAAATAGACCAAGATGAAAAAGATCAAAATGTCATTCAGATGCCGCGGGGAAATTCTTACCCCAATCAGTAAGAAAATCTGCAGACGAGGTGTTCTTGAAAGCATTATAAAGAATAGGAGAGGTGGATGGATAGATGTTCTTACCTTCAAAGGTGAAATAAGTAATTTCTGAAGTCTGTACCCAGTGGGTGGTTTTTTGTTTGTTTGTTTGTTTGTTTGTTTGTTTATTGTTGCAGGTTGGGTAAGGAATCTAATTGGTTACTAAAGGAAGGAAAAAGGAAGCTGCAATCAGCCCGAGGCTGCAGGGTTTACCAAGAGCAAGGGAGTCCCAGCTTTCTTTGGCAAAGTTTGTATGTAGATTCCAGAAGGAGATTCAGTTAGAAGTGGCCAAGAAATTGATGCTGGATGCTAGCCTGGCCGGACGTCTTCCTAAGTGGTTGAACAGCCATATGAGAAAATGCTGCCACCCGGGTCCCTGTCACTCTGGAGTTCTCTGTCCCCCCCGCCTCCAGTTCTCTTCCACCTTTGACTCTGTACCTTGAGTGGACACACGGAGCACTGGGTCATCGCATTCCCAAAGGTTATAGTGGGGAGGATGGCAGAGGGGGGCTGATACGATCCCTGAAGGTTTGAATGATGCCTGAATCCAAAAAGATGAAATGCAACAAGAACGTATATAAAATCTTCTATCTGGGTCAAAAAGCTTAAGTCTGTAAATGTACATAAAGCTTAGCAATAGCAAAACATGTGGAACAATTTTAGGGTTTTAGTAAACAGCAAAGTTTAATAAAGTTTACAAGGATGATATAACCCCTCAAGAAACTACTGTGATCTTGGGCTGTATTAGAGAATAGAAAGTAAGAAAGGTGATGCTTTTAGTGTGATCATATCTGTAGTTTTCTGTTCACTTTAGGGTAGGACATGTTAAGGAAGGTGTAGGAAAATTGGAATCGGTTTTGAAGAATGGAGCGAGGATCCCAGTGGAATTTGAAACCCTGTCCATAGGAAGGATTGGCATTATTGGGAAAACAGTCAAATCTGGGAATGAGAGGGGGTCCTCCTTGGGCTCAGAGAACCGTTACAGTTAGAGAAGTAGGGTCATTCTCTGTTGTCCCATGCAGTAGAATTAGGTCCCTGATGACCCTGCTACAGTTGGGTTTCACTGCAAACTGACTCTGTGCCTGCCACCTTGCCAGTCACAACCCAGCCTTTGGTCCACCCTTAATCGTGGAATAGATCGGAGGGTGTATTAAGAGGACACAACCCTGCACTCACAACTCTCACACGTAAATGAATACCTGTTTTGGTAAATATGTATTTGAGAGGCATCAAAGGCAGAGTAGTCAGCTCTGGGAGGTTAAAGAAGGTTCCAGAGAGGAGGTGACCACTGAGTTGTGTCTGGGAGGCACAGTGGGCATTCTCCAGGCCGATGCCGTGAAGAAGGGCACCCGCCAGAGCAGGGAGCCTGTGTGGACGGGCAGAATGTGAAATCACGTGCTGTCCCCAGATCACGCTTGTTCAGTATGGGGGGGCGCCCCGGCAAGGCCTTACAGGCCATGCACGGAGATGATGCTTTCTAGGGGAGAGGGGCCTGTGGAGGACTTAAGCAGAATAATATGATACTAAGTGAGTAAAAGCTCGGTGGTTCCAAGGAGTTGACTAATTTCCCTTTATTCCCCTTTTCCTCCCCCACCATTCCTCTTACTGTCATTGAAAAGCGTGCAGGAAAAAGGGTATCCGAGGGACCGTTCTGTCCGCTTCAGGTAGGCTCTCCACCCTGCTCCGGTCTAGAGCTCAATTCCTCACTGGAACAGAACGTATCGTATTCGACACCAAGCAAATGCCGGTGACTACATTTTTGAGCAAATACAATGTCAACATTAGCTTGGGGGAAAAGCCTCTTAGTTAAAATTATTCCATTTTTTTGCTCACTGGGGTGTTTTACAGGAAAGGCTGGCCTTGTTTGCCAAGAGACAGTTGCCAATGTTACGAAGGGAAATTGGCACGCGCTCCCTTCCAGCCTGCTGGGGGATAAAGTGGATGTGTTCCTATCAGTGGCTGCAGAATATCACATCTGGTTTTTATTTCTAAGGCTTGTCACCTCAAACCTCTTTGAAATGAGTCGGAGCGTAGATAAACGAATAGGCAAATAGCAATGGAGGTCAAGCAACACAATGTTCAAATAAGGTGCAAAGTCTTGCCACAGAAATGTCTAGCGTTGTGTAAGAGACAGTCATTCCTCCTGACAGTTCGTCATATATCTAATCCTGGAATGAAAAGCCACAGAGGTTAGCCCGGCAATCTGTTACAAAATCAGTGCACTGCCTAAGCTACCGCCTACCCCCAACCTCTGGGGATACACTCGGCACACTTTAAACATGTGTGTCAGATGGGTACGAAAGAAAGGCACCGACTCTCTTTTCTTCAATGAATGTACCTCTTCTGAGAGCAGAGTCGACCCCTCAGAAACAGGACTCATGCTGAAATTACGGAGTGTAGTGTGCAGCAGTCTGAAGTAAAGACCCTCAGCCGTGCGTTGCGGGCACTTGTGATTCTGAGTAAGGAAGTCGTGCCTTTGGGGTGAGGTATTCTGCCTCTAGGCGAAGAGAAGCATATTTCCTGGAGGGTTAATGAAGACATTAGTTCCCACTCACACAGGCAGCTTGATTGGTTTATTACAAGTGTTTGCTGACGTTCTGGAAGGCCGCACCGCCTGGCCGGCATGGAGGCTAGGAGCGGTAGATGTTGCTGGAGGGTGGGATAAAGGGGCACTGAAGCGCACCGTTCCGGGCGGGCGTGCGGTGTGAGAGCCCAATGGAGGATGGAGGGGGCTTCGGTCAGGGGCACTGATCGCGAAGAGACTGGCTTGTGTGCTGGAGGTGAGGGGTGTGGGTAGGAGGGGGTTCGGTCCGCTGAGCCGTTTTCCCTACGCCTGGTCACGATCAGGGCTCCTGTCCCCTAGGTGCTCACCTGGGCGACATCCTCAGAGCCTCAGATCTGACAAATGACAGAAGTAGCTCACACTGAAATCCAGCTTTATCTGCAGTCAAAGGCTATGCCATTTCTGTCGCATCTGAAACCTGCAAACCGAGTGCAGATTTCACCCCAGTGGAATTCTGCACATGAAAGCAGATGGATTGGAGCCACACAGGTTGAAGGCAGGGAGGGCCAGCCCCAGGCCGGCGTCCTCGTGGCCTCCCCTCATCTGACACCAGCAGTGGAGGCTGTGCAGGAAGGGAGCTGCCTTCCGCCGTGCTTCCAGAGTGATCCACCTGGGAGGGATTCAGAGCACGCTCCGTACACCGTGCGCTCAGTCCTCCGACTCCCTCTGGAACAGCACGGGGAGTAATAGCCGTTGTCAAAAGTGCGATCACACCGAAGTCCCACGGGAGTGAGTTATGGGTTCACAGCGAGTCGGAAAGTCAGAGCTGCTCCTAAGTGGGTATCGGGTCTTCTCCCTGCCCTTTTTAAAGCATCATTCGCCCTGCCCACAGTTTACATGCAGGAGCCATGTTCTTAATATTCTCTTGTGCTTTGGGGGCTCAAAATATGAATTTTTTTTTTTTTTTTGGTTAAGTATAGGCTTGGATCACTTTTGCTTTATAATCAAGAAACTTCAATATGAGGCCCAGTGGGGATGTACTTGTTCAACCTGCTTCCCCTCCTGTGGGCCAGTGAGTGGCTGTGGGCTTGGTTTCACGTATGCCCGAGGTTCAAACGACACAGAAGCAGAAATGAGCTCCTCCTCTTAGACACGGAATCTGCCTGAAGCTTCTTTAATTTCAGACCAGTTTTGTAACGGAAGCTGACGGCATGCATAATTTCAACTGGACCTAACTGGTAGTCCAGTTTAATAAACAGCTGTATTCACTCCGTGCCTGGATGTAAAGAGAACGCTTACAGGAGTCGGAAGAAAGAACGGTTCTTTGGGTGTCTTAATCCCCCAAAGTACAGGCTTGCGTGGAAGATGGCTTGTTGATGTAAAAACAGAATTTACTTGTCTGAGACGCCACTTACATGTTTTGTTTCTCGAGTGTGTTTGCAGGCAGCTCATCTGTGCAAAATAATGGGCTCTTCCTTCCCTCCTGTGCCTGGGAGCTCTTCAGCCTGTTAGAGAATCGCACTTTACTTGTTTTCTGGCTGAAGACAATGAATCCTTAACTAAGGTTAATAACAGAGTGGGAGCAGGTTCTGGCCATGTGCCAGGCGATCATCAGCAGCAACTCGGAACGGCTTCCCGATATCAACATCTACCAGCTGAAGGTGCTCGACTGCGCCATGGACGCCTGCATCAACCTGGGTCTGCTGGAGGAGGCCTTGTTCTACGGAATTCGGACCATGGAGCCGTACAGGTGAGTGCCAGCGAGAGGGCCGGAGGAAAGGCTGCGTGTCTTCTGTGGGCGTGGGATCGACATCCCCAAGTCACTCGGCTTACTCTGCTTTCCCGAGTGTTGGCTTCCGTTCCCATCCGCTTCTCGGTCAGCGTGCAAAACCAGACCTTGTTTCGTCCACTCCTTGGTGCGTTGGCTCCTGTGCATACACTCATCGTTCGTACACTCGTCGTTCCTGCGCGTGTCAGGCGCCGTGGGTGTGCAGAGACGAGCGAGACGCCGTGTGTGTGGAGCCGGTGGTTACAGTGCGGTGTCCTGCTTGCGGCGACGGGGTGGAGGCGGAGTGCTGAGGGCGGCCGCGGGGGGCCCGTGGCCTGTACCAGCCGGGGGAGGCCGAGGCATTAGCCTTCGCTGATCCAGGTGAGGGTGGCCCGTCTGGGGCCCTCAGTCTGGCCGACGAGTGACCGTCTCTTCCACCTTGATGGCTCCCGGGGTGTCTTCGCTGGAGCCGTTTAGCCTCACGGCCCCCTTATGACCCAGGCTCAAACGTGTCATCGAGCCAGGCGAAGGAGCTGTTGCCGATTGATTGCTCCTTGACTGACTTTAGCTCCCTCCGACCAGTGGGTGTTCTGTCCCTGGGTGTTCTGGTAACTCAGAGGAGCTTTGGCAGAATTGACATCCAGTGCTGCTCTTGGTGCCGGTGGGGCTGAGAACACAAGTGTGGAAGTTGGGATAGATCGGCCCAAGGGAGGGGGCACAGCCGTTCGTACCACCATCTGAGGTTGGATCAGATCACCCACTGCTGAGAAGGTGCCCTGAAGCCTGGGGAGCGTGGGGGAGGGGGGGAGGTCCCTGGAGAGTGGAGGCTCCATTCCGGGTAGCTCTGAAGACCATGGGGACACGACGTCAGCCCCGAGGGGCTAAGCAGAGGGAGAACCAGGTCTCCACCTAGGCCACGTGGGTCAACGGGCCGGGGAGGGGCTGTACGTGAAGAGAGGGGCAGAGTCCCGGGTACTGCCTGTCCCGCCTGGAGGAGAGCCTCGGGAGAGGACGTGACAAGGATCCACATGAGAACGGAAGCAAGCCCAGGGTCTAGGATATCCGTTCAGGTGGGAACTGAGACACGAGGAAGTGAGACACGAGGCCGGGAAGCCAGGCCTGGGCCTGGAGTGCGGTGCCGGCAGAGAGGAGCCTGAAGACCCCACCGGCCGGGTGGGCGGCTGGGGTGTGCAGGCCGGCCGTGGCCCTGGGGTGCCCGAGGGTGTTTTCAGAGCTTCCGTAGGTGGCTTCTTCCACTGCTTGTGGTGGAACAGCTCTGGAATCCAGACTGTGAGTCAGCGCTAATCAAACTTAAGAGAGATCGCCTTGAGGGCTGAGACTGTCGGCTTTCCCATGAGCGGGAAACGTCTGTTGGGTATGATGAATCTTGCGGGTTTGCAGAGCATATGAAGTGAGCACAAAGAGATAAGGCTTCATTCTCTGAGCCTCAGTGTTGCAACGAGAGGCGGGTCCGCGACAGTCAGTGTCACCTCGCTCTGAACTCCAGGGCTCGTGTGAGGAAGCCAAACCACAGGCTGAGCGGATGGACTGAGGCCAGGAGACGCTGGCTGGGAAAATCCTTCCTGCGGTCCCTCCACTGCCCCTCCCCGCACTCCGGCTGCTGTGGGACGTGCGCCCACTTCTCCTCCTGCCCTCCCTCCATCCTTACCCCCACCGGGCGGGCCGCTCAGCACAGACGCAGGAGGACCCCACTTCAAGGGCGCTGTGAGTAACCGAGAACCAACAGAGAGAAGTCAGGTGGACGCTGTCATACTTGGCCTTTCTTCGCTTTAGCGCAGCAAGAGTGAAAATAAGGGACACAAGGTCAGGTGCGGTGCAAGCCCTTTAGCGATCTTAACTGTGAGGTGGGCATCTGGAAGTTGGTGACGCTTTCTGCCCCCTGCCTGTACACGAGGGAGCTTACGCTGTGGGCCGTCAAACACCTACCCGGTCTCCCCACAGGTGATCTAGGTAGACTTTGGGTTCACCTTTGGCTGAGGACGTGGGCAGTTAGCTCTGCACGCGTTACCGAGAGGTGACCGGATTGCCACCTGCTCTAACAGTTTTACAATGTTAATATACTGTTTGTAACAGCTAGATTGAGGTCAGGACACCAGGGGTGACTTTTCCCACTCCTGACCTTGGCTAAATTTTAACAACTGCTGACCTCAGAGGAGAAGGTGTCCACATCCTGTTTTTGTCCAAATCACCACGTTGCCTTCAGCTCCCTTCTTGCCCGTCTGTCATTTATTTTTACTCAGTAGAAATAAGTTCCCTTTATGTTGCAACACAGCATGAAAATCTTTATGTTTCATAAAATAGGTTGGCGTTAATTCACATCCAACAGAATTTATCATCTTTAGCTCATACTGTTTCCTCTTGAGAGGTTCTGTGATTATAGATGCATGGTCATCTGTCCTGTAGCACTATGAACATTAAGCAGAATGAAAGCAATTTAAAGGTATTTCATAAATTTTAATAAAAAATAATTAAATAAAATCTTAAAAAAAATTTTAATGTTTATTTCTGAGACAGAGAGACAGAGCATGAGTGGGGGAGGGGCAGAGAGAGAGAGAGACAGAATCTGAAGCAGGACACAGAATCTGAGCTGTCAGCACAGAGCCCAACGTGGGGCTTGAACTCATGAACCCGTGAGATCATGACCCAAGCCGAAGTCAGTCGCTCAACGACTGAGCCACCCAGATGCCCCTAAATAAAATCTTAACCATAAGATGAATTGAGTTCCGAAAGTCAGTTTGCTGGTGGTAGTTCGGAGTTTGGGAAACATTTTCCTGTTGAAGAAGGTGTTCATGATTATGGTGCTATCACGAGACTAGCCCTTGAAAGTCTGCTCAGCCCCAGATATATCACCAGTGTTTACCATACAGTTTAAAAACATAAAAAAGGAGAAAGTAATACAAAAACAAACCTGAGCATTACCTTAAACTTAAGATTTAAATCATGATGGCTATAAATTAGACTTGATTTTCTTTAGGACCCGGAGAAAGAACTAGAGATGCAGAGGCTTTTTAAGGCTTTGAGGGGGACTTCAGTGCATTCACACGTGTTCTGGTAACATAACTTTTGTTGGGAGAATAGCATTACTTCCAGGAGAGGGTGCTTTCAAAGGAACACGAGATAAAGATCGCCCTCATATTTCAAAGTCAGATCCCACTCCCTGGAGATAAGCAGGATGAGTTTCTTCCCTGAAATTTTCAGTACACATACATAAACCTGCGTCCACAGGACACTTCCGTGGTTCTCTAAGGCCTCCGTTCTTTCTCTCAGTTTCCCAGTGATTCTCACACCCTCGGAGACCCTGATTTCCCCCTCCACTCTCCCCTTGAAACTGCTCCGTCGGACTCTTGTACCTCTCCTTCCTCTCCTTTCTTTCCGTCTTGCCTCTTCTTGTCTTTGTCGTGGAGGGACTCAGCCCCAGCCTTGATCTGTGACGCGCGCCCGGCAAGGTGGTGGGTGGGGAAGGGGGGATGAGCCAGAGAAGCGAGGGAGGAGCCAAGCAGTCTTCTTAGTGGGCAGAGAAGAGAAAATCCCATGTTCTACTAGTGGTTGTTCTCACTTCACTACAGAGTGAGGACATGGTGCGGATCAGCTTCTGTATGTCTACCTCGTTCTTTTTAACAGATATATACAGAGTCCTCTCATGTACATTCCTGTACCATAATTTGCAGACTAGTCCCCATTGTTTCCATTTATGTTTACTATTTGAAGAAATGCTGCCATTAACGTCCACGTACTTGGATCTTTGTGTAAAGATATATAGGACAAATCCATATGGTAAATTCCTAAATGCTAACTTGCCGCATCAAAACGTGCATTCATTTAATTTTTTTCAAGTTTATTTATTTTGAGAGAGAGCGTGCACATGAGGGGCCCACAGAGAGGGAGAGAGAGTCCCAAGCAGGCTCTGCACCATCAGCACAGAGCCCAGCTCAGGGCTTGAACTCATCAACCACAAGATCATGACCTGCCCTGAAATCAAGAGTCGGATGCTTACCTGACTGAGCCACCCAGGCGTCCCAAAATGTACGTTCATTTTAAATGGAGGTAACGGTCACCAAACTCTGTCCCCCATCCACCCAGATGTCACTTTCCTCCAAAGAACGGAGAATGGGTGACATGATTTTTATTACATCTGCTCTAAATTCACTTCAAAATATAGGAGTCTTCTCCTTTTCCTTGACCAAAGCCTGCTCTTATAGGGTGAGATTTGCTGCCATTGACCTGACAAACGGTGTTTTGTGGTGGCGGGAAGGACATTTTGTGAGCATCCTGGGAAAGCGCAGAACATGAACCACGAAGGGATTTGAACAAGCGGGCGCAGGATCTGAGACGGGAGCGGCGTGAAATCTGCCTTGTGGAAGCCAAGGCTGAGAAGAGTGACTTCAGCCCCCATAGTTTCCTGTGCCCTGTTGTCAGAAGAAATGGTGGGAGCGCGGAAGTGAAGGGAGCTGGTGGTTTGGGGACACGACGTGCTTATGGGTCAGGTGCTTGTAACCTCGAGACCGCCAGCGATTACACAGCAGCCCCACCACTTTCATTCTGCCAGCAATTTTTTAACTTTCCCTCGGAAGCTTTGGTCAGCTGATGAAATGTAAGGTTTCATCCCAGCGACGCCTGCCGCTGCTGTTCTCAAGCTGGCTTTTCTTCTCAAGGCCTGCACTGGCTCTTTGGTGGGTTTTTGTCATCAGTCACTGTGACGTGGTGGTCCAGGAGCCAGCAGAGCGAGTGGGCACGGCTGGGGCTGGGAGAGCCGTGGGTGCCGTCACCCACCCGGCCCTGACCTGGGCCTGCCCTCGCAGCCCCTCATCCCTGCGTTGCACAGGTGCCGTTAGCTTGCCCTCTGACGACGCGTGTGTCTGTGTCCCTGTCCGGAAGCTCCTTCCGGGAGGGCAGGGGCCTTGGCCGGGGTATCTGGCGTGGAACTTTCCTCAGCCGCACCCACAGAGTGGCACCTGGAGACCAAGCTGGGGCCCGGTCCCCACCCAGGAGGGGAGATGAGCGTCTGGACTTCCCCCAGTGTCCTGCTC
Source organism: Prionailurus viverrinus (assembly GCF_022837055.1). Lineage (NCBI taxonomy): Eukaryota > Metazoa > Chordata > Mammalia > Carnivora > Felidae > Prionailurus > Prionailurus viverrinus. Next base: position 1,835,211 of record NC_062577.1, read on the forward strand.
ACTCGCCTTCTTTGTCTCACAAGTGAGAACTGTCTCACCGGGCGAGTGAACAGATGTTTTATTCTCTGCCCGCTGACGGGGACAGTAATCCTTTGGCCACTGAGTCATTTTTTTCCATACTATAATTTTTAATTAGAGTGTCTTTGGTGGCCAGAACCGTGTCCAAGATTTTGAGCTCTACGTGTGTGTGTGTAAAATACTGAGTTGCCTGATAACATCTAACCAGGACCTCCTTTTCTTTGCCGCCAATTTCTTAACATTGGTTTCGTAGCCTCGGCTGCCGTCTGGACACTGGGTTGGTGACCCCCTGCGTGGCAGTGGGCAACCCGGTCTGTCAGGGCCCAAGAACTTCCAGTTTAAACTTTTAATATCAGGCCTTTTAATTCAGTCCCCAAGGGCTCTCCTCCTCCAGAGTCTAGAAATACAATAAAGGAAACACAAAAGAGAAGGAGGAAGAAGAAAAGAAAAACAGGACACAGCAGCAGTGACAGTCTCGTGACAGTTCTGGAAGAGGAATCAGGGACAGCCTGTGCCGGGCCCTGGCATGGGGCTCTGACCCCCCAGTGCCTCTGAACAAGAGGAGTGGGTGGCCGTGCCCCGTCCCCCGACTCTCCTGTAGGCCGCAGCCCTGACCCCAGGCCCCCGGCACTGGAAGGAATGTTCCAGGTTCTGACAGAGCCCGGGGTGATGGCAGACACGCTTGGGACATCTGGCAGTTTCTCAGACCAAGCCCTAATCCGACTTGGCTGTTTCCCACCTGACTTCAGGCTGACACAAAGTGATCGGGCGCTGCTGATACTCGTAAGGCCCTGACTGGGGCGGGGAAGGTGACCCACGCATCACCTCCAGCGTGCTGCACGTGGCACAACACGGATAAAACCTGTGCTGTCAGCTTCTGGCCACACAATTCCACACGGTGTCTCCTGGCTCCTGGAGGGCCACCGCCTGACCGTCTTTCTGAGGCCCTGCCTCTTATTTGTTTTCTTTTGAATCATATTTTTGAAATCCTCTGCTGAGCTTTTTCCCACCGACTCCCCCTGTGCCACGAGGATTCGATCCACATATTGTCCACAACCACTTTCTTGTCAGACGAGAAAATTCAGAAGCTGTTCATTCCTGCCCCTCCCCCGTGTGAGCACCCCTATGCTCCCGCCCTCCTGTGCATGTGCGTCCACGTGGAATCTGCGCATGTCTGTCCACGGGGACGCCGTGAGTGGGAGCCTGTAGGAAGTCCACCTTCCCCGACTCCACGAGTAGAAGACGGTCTTTTCATTATGCCTGGTAGTAGGAGCCGGAGTGGGATATTTTACCCACCCTCCACACTTGGTGAACAGCATCCTGCGTGGCCTTCTGGATACACAGGATCATTTGAATGGGGACATGTCAAGCTCCTGGCTCAGGCACATACTCGTTTCCTCAAGAGAAGGATTTCCCGAGACCTACTACGTGCACTGTGGTAGATATTGGCAAACCAAAGCAGGGTCCTGACTCCGGTGGAGCGTGTGGGCAGTGCTCAGAAGCCAGCTGTGTGCCACACTTGGGTCTTTCCAGAAAGCCAGGCATTTGAGAACCTGAGAGGAATTCTTGAGCCAAATCAAGGCTGGCCTGATTGGACAGGCCTGAATGAGATTTTAGCAGTGCTGGAGTAGGAGTACCTTCAGTGGGTCGAGTACCTGTACCTTGTGGAGTTTATTGGCCAACTTCAAGACTTCACTCACCGGCCTCCTGTGTTGAAGCCTCGCATGGAAAGAAGAGTCGGAGGCTCTGGTTTCCCAAAGCCCTCGCTACCCCGTTCTGGGAGTTCGCATCCCGTGTAGCTCAGCCGTGCCCCACTCTGGCCGGCCCTGGCTGTATTAGTTTGCTCGGGCTTCCATAACGGAATACCACAGACTGAGTGGCTTAACAACAGAAATTTGTTTTCCGAAGTCCAAGTTCGGGGTTCCAGCAGGTTTGGCTCCTTCTGAGGCCTCTCTTCTTGGCTTGCACTAGGCCGTCTTCTCCCTGTCCGCCTGTGATCTCTCCTCAGCACGTGTGCTGCCCTGGTGTCTCTATGTGCCCAAATTTCTTCTTCTTTATAAGAAGAACCAGTCCTACTGGATTAGGGCGCACCCCAAGGGCCTTCTTTGACTTTAGCACCTCTTTAAAAGTCTTCTCTCCAAAAACACAATCTGAGGTACTGGGGGTTGGGGCTTTAACGTCTGAATTCTGGAGGGACAGAGTTCAGCTCCTAACACCGGCTGTATCTGCCTCAGCCACTGCCTCCTGATTCTCCATTCTGGGAGAATACCAGTTCCAAGGACCACTCCCCCACGCTTATCTTTCGTGGTGTATTTGGACCTACTGGAAGTCACCCGTCTGCCTTGGAAAAGGAACTTCCTGCTTCTTGGGCTTCCAGTTGAGCTCAGGAATTCTAAGGGCCAGCATGCGTGGGTCTCTAGGAGTAACTAGAGTAAACCTCGACTCTCAGCTCATGACCGACCCGGTGCTGGTACGAATAGTGGGTGCTAGTGGGTCACTAGAGGATCCTTCTCCCAGAGGCTGGCCTTCCAGGGGACACTCAGGAGAGAAGGTAGTGATTGGACTTGGCATTTTTCATGCAACCGTTTTGACACAGCCTTAAAACCAAATGCTTAAACTCTCAGCTACCTTTGTTATAAGATAATGTGAACAATAGAGGTTCTTCCCTGTGAGATAATTTGCCTGGGACACTTTCAGGTTCTTCAGCCCCATCAGAAACTGACCAGGTGGTTAGATATTAACAAAAATTGTACATAATAGTGCAGTGGCGTTTCTGAGCACCCGGGGACCATGTGGGTGGTGGTGTTAAGAAAGCCTGTAGTTCAAGTTAGGTGGCTCTGTACATTCTGGCTTGGGTGATCTGTGACAACATGACACTGCTTGCATTTTACGTTTTAAATCTTCCCTCGTTTCCCATCCTTACTTGGGGCAAGAATATCAATTCCTCTTTGCTCCAAAACCCGACAGCCATGAGTCAGCCTTATCCATTGCCACAATCTTCCCTGCCTTTTGAGCCCCCAGGGTAGGCCAGGACCCAAGAAGCATGTACCTTTTCCCTGTCATCATCAGAGAGTGAATGTCAGAACTTCTACTTTCAAATTAGGACCAGTAATCCTGCCTTACTTTCACCTTCCATTGAACTTGAACCCAGGCCAGCAGCTGACCAGGGCCTCATGCCTAGAAACACCCCCTTCTTCCCATGGCACATTTGTGGGTTGTAGTTACCCTTGCACATAAATGATGCCATCCCGTAGTGGTAACATTTCTGAATGGAACTCCCTGATCACACTGTTTCTGTCCAGTTCATCTGACCAATAAAAAAAAAAGTGTTCTGTCCCCATGGGTTACCCAGCCACCCAATTGCCAGCTTTGGCTACCTGCTTGGATTTTTGTATTGAATTGCATTGTTAAAGACACTTCCAGATTCATATTCACTTATCTGCTGGGAAGTACCTGGGCCAACAGAGGTCTGAGGTCTGGTAAGTAGTTCCCTGATCAGCCCCAGGTTCTAGAGAAATCACCCAAGTGGCCATGTGATCAGACTCAACTTCTAGTCTGTATGCATTGCAGACCCCTGCTGGCAGTTGGAGAACATACCCCCTGGGTCTCTTTAAAGTCATCAGTAGTCCTCAAACCTTTATTTTAAAGCAACGTGTAGCATACCCGTCTGACACCACTTTTTCTCGTCTGGCCTTCACCAAATCCTGCTCCATGTTACACTCCAAGCCCCTCCTTCAACATTCAAGCTCCCAGTCGGGACCGTGTCCTGTGAAGGTTCCAGGCTCTTCCGGACAGCACGACTCATTCTAGCATTTAGCCTACTGGGAAGGGTTCAAACCAGGAGAAGAGCCACTGGCATCTGCGTCCCACCTTTGGGTAACTCCCTACTTCGAGTTTTTCTCCAAGCAAACCTAAAGGGACCCAAGCCCTGTGTCCCCTTGGTGGCAGTGTCCAAGGAAAGCATAAGTTTCCACTCGTAGCTTTCACCCGGTCCACAGACGCTCATGCTCCATGGAAGTCTTCCCTTTCCTCACCTCTGACGCTTCCAGTGCTGATTCCAGGGTCTGTGTCCAAGTCCCTGCTGTTCTCTTGTCTGGGCCTTCCTCCTAGGACATCCTCATTCTGACTCACGTACTTTCTCTCTGCCCATCGCAGACGCTCCCTTGCTTCCTCTCCTATCTGGGACAAGAATACCAGTTCCTCTTTGCTCAAATATCCCACAGCCACGGACCAACCCCATCCATTCCCACACCTGTACCTACCGTGACTCCTGAGATCTAGGGCGAGGACAGGACACAGGAAATACTTTTCCTCTGTTGCCTGTGCCTGATTCCCAGTCAACAGCCTCCTTTTAGAGCAGGATGAAAGCCATATTCTAACCCCTGGGGCTAGCTCACCTGCACAGGAAAACATTTAGTCTTCTGTGGTCACCAGCGTATGTGAACAGCATGCACTCTGAGAAATGGTCTATGGTCGTCCTACTCATGAAAGCATTTCCAAAATAAAAACATTCCCATGGGGTTCACTGTTGTTGTTTTTTTTAACTTTCACAAGCCATCACTGAGCACTTTGACTCTCCTAACAGAAAATCTTCAGTTCCTTATTACAACCAATTGTACCCTAAGCAGCAGGATATCCAATCCTAGAGAATCTTTTGGGATGCATTGAATTTCTCCTGTTGAATCAATCTCTTGCTTGGCTGCCCCTGCCGCTAACTAGCTACTATCTCTTTTCCTTTTTCTCAGCTCTTAGAAGAGAGAGTGGGGGGGGGGGGGACCCATTTTCCCCTGTAGAGAGCCAGCAGAAAATCAGGTAGGCCTGAGAATTGGGAAGGGATGGATATAACTTTGAAAGGCTCAGAAAGAATTGATTGAAATCAATTTTAACTTCCTATAAAGTACATGTTTTGTGATCTAAAAAAATGTCAGCCCACACACATGCTATCTGTGTATTTTAAGGGAGTTCTATCCTGAGTTTTCAGAAATTCTCTAAGGATAAAATGAATGAGCTATCCATTAAACTATAGGTAAACGTGTTTCGTCAACCCTCCTGAGTCCAATCACTGATAGAGGATGGTGAGAGCATTTGTAAGGAATAGTAAGAGGTCCTTGAAAGAAATGAGAGATGGGGAGTAATGGCCCACAAATGATAGTTCCCAGTGTTTTAGATAGCCAGGTTATTTTGAGCACAAAAATCCTTTGGGCTAGATAGTACAAAGCTCTTGAGCTCATGACAGCATACTGGCTGGAAAAAATGTCTAATATTCTTACTGCTACATAGATTCAAAGGGGGTGGCCCTGGCCAGGTTCTAGGAAACGAATGCAGGGGAACAGTGAGCTTGGGCCCTTGAACAGACAGAGGGCAGGGCCTGGGGGCAGCGGTGGGGCGGGGGGCGGGTGTAGACAGCTCCCGCTCTACCACCAGGGAACAGATGATGGAAATCTCTCTTTCCGAACAAAGAACACCGATCATACTATCCACTGCCCTTCAGAGTTAAAGAGGAACAAATCTGCTTTCACTTGTAATGGGAAATATCACCGCAGTATCCTCCCAAAGTGAGATAGATTGGGCACCACAATCGTGAAAGTATCTGCAGCATCTTTCCAGAGGAGTCAGTGAGAGGACTTTACGAGCTCTCCTCTGCCTTCCAGCTTCCTCAAATTGGAAAGGAATTGCTGTTACTTATTCAGAGCCTGCTGCAGACCCAGCAGCTTGCCCGTGAGCCTTCACGGCCATGGCGCAGAGGGAGTTTGCCTAGTCCTACCTTGCACGCGAGGAGGCCGAGGCCTATGTGACTTGCCTGCGAGGCTTCAAACTCTGGCTTCAGGTTCGTGTATCTTATTTTTGTTGCATTTACACCGAAGGCATTGGAACCAGCTTGAACCCAGATTTGCTTGGTCGTAAGAGTCCAGACCATACAACACTCTAGAGGGCTGAGTGGTCTTTCCCACTACGCCACCCGCCTTCTTCCTACATGAATCCGTCAAGATTCGTTTCTTGTTGCAAGTGACAGAAATCCGCCTCAGACTGCCTGACTGAGAAGGGAGTTTGCTGCCCGCACGGCTGTGTGCATGTCCTACGTAGACAGATCTGGTGACAGAATTCAGGGGTACGGTCTGGGCCATCAGATTGTGCACTCTTTTCCTCGCTCGCTCTCAGTTCTTCCCTCCTCTGTCTTGGCCTATTCTTTCCCACACAGTCTTCTGCACAGGTGTCAGGCAGCCCCAGCCTGCATCTTCTGGCCCTGTGGCAAAAGGAAAGGTCTGTTCCCACTAGCTTCAGATTTTAAATTTGGGGTGGCCTTTGGTAGCACGTTTGGGTCTCACGCCCACTCCTGCCTGAACCAGGAGAGGTGGGGTGCTGGCAGCCTTACCAGGAGCACACGTTTCCCAAGGGACAGAAGTTGTTCACAAGCTTGGCAGGCGTGGGGATAATAGACAAACAGAACAGATGTCCGCTGTACTGTTTTGCTTCGACACGGTCTAGTAAAAATGTCAGGAGAGGGGCGCCTGGGTGGCTCAGTAGGTTAAGCGTCCGACTTCAGCTCAGGTCACGATCTCGTGGTCCGTGAGTTCGAGCCCCGCGTCGGGCTCTGGGCTGATGGCTCAGAGCCTGGAGCCTGCTTCGGATTGCGTGTCTCCTTCTCTCTCTGCCCCTCCCCCGTTCATGCTCTGTCTCTCTCTCTCTCTCTCTCTCTCTCTCTCTCTCAAAAATAAATAAACGTTAAAAAAAAAATTTAAAAATGTCAGGAGACTCAAAGGGGCAAAGAGCACCCAAAGGCTGATAACACTGTGACGCGGAGAGAGAAAAGCAGCAAGCCCCGCACGGTCCAAGCTCTACGTCGGAACAGAGATCTGTGAGAGCGGGTGGCTAGGATCCCCGAGGGAGCGCCAGGACCCTCTCGTGCCAGGACACAGGCTAGAAGCTTGGGACAAGTCTTCTGGCCACAGGAGGAGAAGATGGAGCGGGAGGCCGGTGAGGCCCACCTGAGGCAGAGGAGTGGTGGGGGGACCCGCCGTACCTGGCGGCCGTGTGCGCCATGTTCTGTGAGGGCTCCTCAGTCCCAGTGTATGTCGCTCATTGCTGCCTGGAGGCACTGAGGCACGTGGCGGAGGTCGGCATTCATTTTGGAAATGCGACAGAAAGCGTGCACTTTGATCCCAGCAAGGTATTGGAGGTCTCCTGGTACGGTTTCTGTGGGTGGAAACGTGGGCTAGTGAGCTAGCGAGGGTTACTGATACCTTTCAGAGAGCTGTTTCTGAGCAGGAGTCATGAACAGATGGATAGACCCCTTTGGGGAAACATAACGGATGCCTCAAAGCTCTTTTCTTTTTTCTTTTTTGGTCCTAAGTCAACATTTTTATCAAAGACTTAATGGAATGAAAGGATAGAAGTTGTGCATATCCAATTTGTAAGGGCTGTGAACCTGAGAAGAATAACTAATGCTTTGGGGGACTAATCCAAACTTCGAAACTTACCTCCTTAATTAGAAACATTTACTCGTTACCAAAAAGATGACCTTAAAATTTCTGATTAAAAATTTAGTAACAGGCTGGAGAATTCTTCTAGTATATTGTAGCAGATTGTTTCTGGTCACCACACTAGTATCAATTCCTCCACTCTCTTTTTCAAGAGGACCTCAGATGTCCTAGCTGTGTGGTTTGTATGTTACTGGCCACGGGGGCAGCCTACGATTAGCGTAAGCTGGACATTTCCTTGGTCACCTTGACAAAAGTCAGACCAGTTTGAGCCAATGATGGTCCATTCTTGGACTTTATTTGAGATACTAAGAAAGACTTCCCTTTCCTGTCGCTCGTAACTGAGGAAGCATGCAGCCACAGGACATGTAGGCTATTTGGTCTCTCGACCTCAAAGAGAGAGAAAGATCAAATCCAGGAAGCAGAGGTGAGGAATGGAGAGATTCTGGTCACTTTATTCACGCATTGCCTGAAACCAAGTTTACCCCTGTAACTGTGCAGCTACATGAACACTTAGGCTGATAGTTTTTCTTTCTTTCTTTCTTTCTTTCTTTCTTTCTTTCTTCCTTTCGTCAGCCAGTTTCAGTTGGATTTCTTGGTTCATATGACGAAAAATCCTTACCAATACATCTGGGGGGTCAAGGGCAGCCAGTGCTGTGGCCAGGAAAGCTAATCAGCCTTAGGCTGCATTGTTGCATGGATAGTGTCAACTTCCGGGAATTGGATGTATGCATCCATCACAGTGTGTCTAGAGTTTCTGACAGAGAGTGACCAGGATGAGAATTCTGTAGCCACATTATATTAGAAATGGAGATGTTTCATCACAAGGTGAAAAGCCTTTGTGAAGGACAAGTAGACGTCCTATCAACTTTCAGATATTTGAAGGGCTGTCGAGCAGGAAGGAAGTAGATCCCCCATGATAGAGGAGGAGGGGCCAGGCCATGGGACCTGGAATCAGAGGGAGACCCATTTCAGGTGGGATATTAACATGAACAGCTTATAACAGTTCAGGTGCCCATAAATGGATTGTTGAGTTTTGAAGAGTAGTAAATCCCCAATTTTGAAAGTGTTCATACAATCTGTTGGATTTTTTAGAAGTAATTCCTGTATGGGGTGGGAGGGTTGTCCACATGAACTTCATCGCCCCTTCTGGCTGAGATTCTGAGTTCCAGAACCCTCCAAAACCTCTTCAGTTTCAGTTACAAATGGAGTATAGAAACAAACCAGCTCAGTTCTACCTCTCTGTTGCTTGAATTACCATTAAGTTCTGGTTCTGCGTGCCCTTTCCTTCCTCTGCCTGCCTCTAAGAGAACATCCTGAGGGACAATTAGAGCTTCGATAGCTCATCATTTTTTTCTGTGACTTAGGAGGTGGTGGAATAAGATAAGTGAGACGTAGATAACTCACAAAGTGGTATCACATAGCTATGCACATATACATCTACCTGTATACACACACGTGGATACATTTGTATGTATTTAAAAGTATGTATTTCCAATCAGTTGCATGGTATTTTTTTAAATTGAGATAGTTGTTGATCTCTGGGGTGCCTGGGTGGCTCAGTCGGTTTAGCGTCGGACTCTTGGTTTCGGCTCAGGTCATGATCTCATGGTTTGTGAGTTCGAGCCCCGTGTTGGGCTCTGTGCTGGTGGTGCAGAACCTGCTTGGGATTCTCTCTCCGTCCCCCTCTCTCTCTGTCCCTCCCCCACTCGCTCTCTGTTTCTAAAGTAGTAAATAAACTTTAAAAAAAAGAAATAGTTGCTAATCTCTAAGAGTAGGAGATGTTTATACTTTTTAGAAAGACCAGGCTTCTAGCTTTGCTTGGGAAATCGGAAGTCTGGTGACAATGGACTCCTATCCCCAAACAGCAGCAGCAGCAGCAGCAGGGTGTTAGGTCCCTGCTACTCCCTACCAGGCAAGCTTCAAGTGTCCACCTCCTCTCTGTCCTGGTGGGGTTGCAAGTCTGTGTCCCTGCCCTAAATGTTGCTTTGTTCCCTACTGGGCACTCTGCTGGCAGCTACCACATTGGCCTGTGTGAGCAGGAGAGTATTAAAACGTGAGGATGGTCTGCTTCTCAGACCCAAAGGCCATAGAGGGAGAAGAAGAAAGCAAATACTGCCTTCTCACTCATGAGTTTGCTGTGAAAGTATAACGTTTTAATTTTTAAAATTAATACAAAATGCAGGGATGGCTGTCGGTTAAGTGTCCGACTCTTGACTTCGGCTCAGGTCACAATCTCACAAGTTGGAGCCCCGCATCGGGCTCTGTGTTGATGGTGCAGAGCCTGTTTGGGATTCTCTCCCATGTCTGCCTCTCTCTCTCTCTTGCTCTCTTGCTCTCTCTTGCTCTCTCGTTCTCTTTCTCAAAACAGATAAATAAACTTAAAAAAATTAATGCAAAATATGGATTATTCACTCTTACAGATGGCCGAATAGAACGTAGAGGCTGCAGGTTTGTAGAAGTAGAACATCTGGGTAAAAGCCAAGTTCCTTTTCTCATTAGCTCTCCCGTTAGCGGTTTCTCATTAATATGCTCGAAATCTGCTATTCTTTAGGGCCCCCAGCAAGCGTCTGACTCCATTCCTGTTAAGTAGTGTTTTCCAAAGTATGTTCCCTGGGGATAACTGTTCCATTGATATGATATGAAAAAAGGATCCTGGTCAAATGAGTTCAGCCAAAGCTAGGTTAAATAAAATAGCTTCAGGTCAGTTTGCTGAAAATCAGTCACCAGTAGCCAATTCACTAAAAGTCAGTTCACCAAATACAAATTCCATGAAAGATCCATTTGTGAGATATGCCAAATTTACCATTGGTGACTTAGCAGCTTTTTCAGAAATGTTCAGTCTGGATTTATGGACACTGAAAGATGCTTTTCGGGGTAAACTAACCTTGAGATGCTTCCTGAGACATCACTAGAAAAAAAATCTGGAAGGTTGGCAAAACAAAACTCAGTAGTGTTTGAAAATCTCCTCTGTGAAATACATTTTTTTCTGTATTCAGGTTTGGCACTTTTTATGTGTCAGGATTGTTTCAGCTATATTTGGCTTCTTTTCTGTGCTTTTGAAATGTAATTTTCTTTCGGTTTTTAAGCGCTTATAATGTTCTCTCACCAATTCCTACGTAACTTATTAGCCCTAATTTTGCATTTCTGTCTATTTAGAATTTAATTAGATTTAGATTGATTTAAAATTCTGATATTGGAGGGATGCTTTTGAATTTATGTTTAATTTAAATGTTAATTGCTAGAGATACTAAATTAAAGCTGACAGGCCACTGGAGGAATTGAGGAAAATAAAAACTTCAAATGCTTAACATTTTAAACCAAGTTAAAAACGACATTCAGAAACATCCAAAAGAAACCAGAGACAGCCTAAGCAATCTCATCCGTAGCAAATTATCCATTTATATTAATTTGTTTTACAAACTCTTTCCCTCTTTCCTAGTCTTCTGCCATTGCACATTCCTGCCGCAGCTCTGAAAACCTTCCCGTAAGCCATAAGTCTGAGTGACCATTGGTAAATTTATGAAAATCGGCAAATAATTCACCAAATTGATCTTTCAGTGAATCAACCTGGTTTTCCAGTGAAGTTAAACCGGTTTCTTTGCTGCAGAACTTCTCAGAATTTCTAGTAAACTAAGGTGTATTTCAAATATGAAGAGGCTTCTCAGATGACTTTTCCCAAGCTCAAATGCCTGTAAAAGCCATGGATTGTGAAGGAGTTCGCTTCACTTTGGAAACCGCTTAGATGCTTCCGGGCTCTGTTTGAAAGTCCCATTAATTAGTTTTAAACTTTTTTTTTTTCCCCCCCCACCTTAATCTCATTTTTAAAATAAAAAGCAGTTGACTCCTGCTTCGCTCCTCCCGACTTTCAGGCCTGCTTCTTAACAGCGACTTCCAAAACCCTTTGTTTTCAGCACTTCTGTTGGTTATTTTTGTACCTCTAAATAACTTCGGATTTATGTGTCTTATATATTAGCTAAAGACGTTACATACTCCTAACTATAAGAAAATAAAGATCTAGCTGAAACTATTCTTTTTTTTCTCTATCCTTCATTTCCTTTTCCATTAAAAATGGTGATTCTTTCATTCTTTGAATGGCTACCTGCAAAACTTCAAACAATATACTGAAATTTCTCTTTCCTGTGTCATCGACTTTAGGCAGTGTCCCTTGATCTCCTGCTGCATTAGAGGCTTAGTTACTCTCGTTCTGGATGGAGAATTAGAATATGAAATTCTCAGTTCAAAATCATTTTCAATGACAACTTTAAAAGCCTGTCGCAGTCTTTTCTAAGATCTGTTATTTCTGATGTCCGTTTGTCAATCACCCGCTCTATATTTCTGTAAGTTTTTAGGTTTTGTTCTTCTTTGATGTTCTGAAAGTTCGTAGGATATGTCTGGGCGTAGGCACTTTTCATTGACGCTAGACCCTTTTGTATTAAAGACTTTCTTTATCTCTGGGGAAATTGTTCTTTATTTTTTTTTTCCTTTTTGATTTCAGTCGCTCTCTTTTCTCTGTTCTTTCATTCTCAAAGTCCTGGTAGTCAGAGGTTCAGCTTCTATGTACCCAATGTCTTGGGCCTTCTGCTTTATATTCTGGGAGTTATCCTTGACTTTCTCTTCCAGATCTTTAACAGAATTTTTACATCTCAGCGAATTTTTGTGTTTTAAATTTACAAGACTCTTTCTTGTTCTTGAATGGTTTCTTTTTCATAGCTCCCTGTTATCTTGTGGACACAACATCTTCTTGAACTTCTCTAAGGGTAATTTGCCTTTTAAAAATTCTCTTCCAGGGCACCTGGGTGGCTCAGTCGGTTAAGTATCTGACTTAGGCTAAGGTCATGATCTCACACCTTATGGGTTCAAGCCCTGCGTTGGGCTCTGTGCTGACAGCTCAGAGCCTGGAGCCTGCTTTGGATTCTGTGTCTCCTTCTCTCTCTGCCTCTCCCCCACTCACACTCTGTGTGTGTGTCTCTCTCTCTCAAAAATAAATAAACATTAAAAAATATTTTTAAAAAATAAATAAAATAATTCTTTTTTCCATTTTCTGAATGATCTTGGTTTCTTTCAAGTTTTTTCTGTTTATTCTGGTCTTTTTCTTGCTGTATACTTTCCTTGAATTTTAGAGGCTTCTTAGTTGTCCATTCATATTTTAAAAATCTTTATTGAGATATAATTCACGTACCATACCATTTACCCATTTAAAGTTCATAATTTGGGGCTTTAGTATCTTCATAGATCTATGCACCTGTCACCACAATCAACTGTAGAACATTTTTATTATCTCCCCCTAACAAAACCCAATGCTCCTTACCCGTTAGCCCCCTAACCTTCTCCCCATCCCCTCTGCACTAGGCAATCACTGCTTATTCATATTTTAAAAAAAGGGGTTAGAAGGACTGGCTTGTTGCTCTGGGGGTTTCAAAATGGAAGCCAAGAAGAAGACAATGGCCAGGAGGGAGGAAAAGGCCGAGGTTGAGACTGAGTAGGACCCAAGTTCCGGAAAGTCAGGTGCGGGCATCCGGGCCTCAGAGGGCCCCGAGAGGGGCTGGTGTGGCAGGTGAGCAGTCAGACTGCGCCATGTTGGGGAGCCTCACTTCTGTATTCAGGACCCAGAGGAGGACATTCGGCCACAGGTGATGACAGTGTGCCACTAGACCTTAGGTTTCACGAGGAGGGATCACTGCTGGCTTGTTCGCAACTGTACTCGGCGCACAGTAGGTATTACATATTCATAGAGTAATTCAGTATTATGTGCATGTAATGCCTTACAATTTGCAAAGCACTTTTATCTTTGGATCGTTATATCTCATTCGACTAGGCGCATGAGCAAAAGTGGATTCACTGTGGAGCTAATGAGGCTTAAACTGTAGACACTTCACTTGCATGAGTCCCTTCCAAGACCCTATTCTCAATTCTGTATTTGTCAACTTGGAATTCTTTGTTTTGTTTCATTTTGTTTTGAGAGAGAGAGAGAGAGAGAGAGAGAGAGTGTGTGTGTGTGTGTGTGTGTGGGTGTGTGTGTGTGCGTGTATGGGTGCGCACACAAGCTGGGGGTAGGGGCAGAGGGAGGGAGAGAGAGAATCTTAAGCAGGCTGCACACTCAGCACAGAGCCCTTCATGGGGCTCAATCCCATGGGATCATGACCTGAGCCAAAATCAAGAGTCTGATGTTCAACTGACGGAGTCACCCAAGAGCCCCTGAATTCTTTTTCTTAAGAGAAGGCCTACAAAACACATTTTGTCAGAAAACCTGAACTTGGGTCTTTCTGGATAGCAGCAGAAGATATCTGTCTATTTCGAACCATAAGAGCCGTGGTTCTGAGAATTGGGTGCCTTGTCTACAGTCACACATAGTAAGTGGCAGAACATTTCATACCTGACTGGTTTCTCCTACTTGTTTTCCCCACCCCTGCAAGAAGATGGTACAACCTCTGATTGACGAGAACACCAGCCGCTGGGAGCAGGGCAGGACCTGGGGTTTCTGCAGACGTCTATCAGCAAGCGCTGCCCTGGCAGTGACCGTAGGTGGGGGGTTTCTGTTCCCTCCGAAGCTCGGGCTGCCTCTCTAGCACAAACCACGCGAGAAGGGCCACACACACCCTCGCCTGCACATTTAAGTTTTAGTTAGTTACGAAATACCTTTGAAAGTATTTTCTCTGAACAAAGAGAAATACTGAATCCTCCTTTCCACTTCTGTTTCTGAATGAGACTTTTAATCTTATGTTGTTTCATGGTCTTAAAATAAAATGTACGATCTAAAGGGAATGAAAAAAAAAAAAGTCAGAGATCGTATTTTCAACTGCCAGCCCATTCGGCGACTCTCCCAGGTGGGAAAATCAATCATCCCACTGTGTCGCGCCGCTGACTTTCTTCTTTGGAAATTAACTTACCCTCCATGCTTTCCAACTTTGCAATGAGGTATATTTCATGCTTGCCCTTCCCCAGACACAAGTGGATGTGTTCTGAGTGGAAATATGAGCCGGTGGTGCCTGGAGGAGATGTTCTCAGTCTGTTGGAGGACAGAACTCCATTCCCTCGAGATGGACCAGAGATCTCCCGGAGTCTCAGGTGTGCATCTCAGGAGGCTCACCTGCCCCCAGGCCAGTGTGGAACTTGGCTCTGGGAAGAGTTTCATTCTTACTAGACTTCTTTATTCTGAAGTTATTGGTCACTAGCAATTTAAGGCCACCAAACTCTCTTGAGTATTAACATGGGACGATCAGAAGAGCGAGGGTTACAGAGCCTTCCTTCTCTGCTTCCTCCTCTGTGCCCAACCCCCCACAAGACTGGGTGCTGACTGTTGCTCGTTTTAGCACTGGGATACTTGCTGCCCCTCTGCCAGCTACTCAGGCCCCCCTCTGGTGACCTTCCCACAACCCAGGAACTGAAGAGGGATGCACTACAGGTGACCCCTGGGGCCCTGCTCCATTGCCGTGACTGGCATCTCTTCTGATTGGTCTGTGACCGTACCATTTTGTACGTTATTAAACAGTTTGAAAAATCACACCTCCTCCTGACACAATTTGATAACTTAGGGGTGTTGAAGTGAAAAAGAGGCTCCTGTCTGACGCCCCAGTTCCTTGGCAGATCAGAAGCCAAGTTGTCCATCCAAGGTCAATTCTTAGGCTCCTCTCAGGGTGCACTCAGCTTCCAGCTTTGCTTTGTTAAGGTGTCGCCAACAGTGATAACAATAAAGACACAGAAAGGCGCTGGAGCCATCCCTGGGTCCAGGTCAGATCACCGCTGTGAGCAGGAGCAGTCCCCCAGCCGGAGCGAGTGGATTCCACTTCCTTATATGAACATGCGTGAGAACTGAAGAATGTGTGCCACGAGCGAGGCCAGCTCTCGTCTGTCAGCAGCTTAAAATGTTTAGGACAGTCCGCTGACTGGGAATGTGCGCCGCGGCGAGGTGCTCAGCACCAGATGGGACTTGTAAAGTCTGACTGACTCAGAGCGTTTGCGCCTTAGGTGGCCTTTGGTTGGGCCCGGGGTTAACCTTTGTAAACACAGACTCCTCTCTCAGGAAGATGTCTTGCACGAAAAGAGCATTCCCCGCGGCTGGCCCCCAAAGCCGCAGTTGTGCGCGGCAGTCTAGGGCCAGCGCAGCGTGCGGCAGACCATCCCGGGCTGACTCCTGACTTTGGCTGCCTCCCACCTCTTCTTAAATCTCCCGCTTGGGTTTATATCCAGCCCGAATGGTGCCATCCTTGTTTTCTGGCCACAGAAGTATTTAAAACTAACCAAACTGGCCAGAATTTGTTTTCGCCCGATGGCATTTTCCCTGAGAGATTGCTGCGAGGGTCACACCCTGCAGTGGGGGGGCAGGGGGGCAGGCTCCGGGTTCTGGCTGGAAGGAGGCAGGTGCCAGGGGCTCAGGGGCTGTGCTCCCAAGCCACCTCCCAGGTGACACGTGGAGGGTGCAGACCACTGGGAATAGGGAACTGGTGCCTAATGAAGGCCCTCCTGCAGCTGTGCTCAGGGAGAGGGAGGAATGGAACAGGACGAAGGACTGAGATCTGTCACTTGTCCCGAAGGTCAGTGTTGGAACCAGTTTCATTGATCCTGTGCTTGGTGAGTTTGTGGTACAAACTTGGTCTATGGCGTCCACCCTCTATTTTGGTGCCATTCTTCTCATACCCCTTCCTGCCTCCCAACAGCGGTGGCCCCTCCAGACCCTCGGGGCTCCAGGCCTCGCTCTGGTCTCCCTATACCCCTTCTAAACGCACTCTGAGATCCTCCTGTCCCACTGGGATCTCAACTGGCAGGCTAGCATTAAGCTGGCTTTCCCAAGGACACTTGCGTGTTCTAGGGAATCAAAGACTATGGCAAAACCAGTCTTGTCACCAGGCGCCAACCAAGCAGTGGTCTGGGGGCCGTCTCAAGCCTTGAAACCTGTGCATGGAAACCGACCCACTTGTGCTGGAAACCCACCTGGGGGTTGACTTTTCTCACCTCTCAGACTCAGAGCAGAGTGGACATGATTACAACGGCAAAATAAGTGTTAGCTGCCCTCTTGATTCTTGCCCATGAGCAGTGTAAATGCTGACAAGCCGTGAGAGCAGAAAGATCGGGAGAGGGAGGGAGAAAGACCACTGTGACCACGTCCAGAGAGAAGACACCGTGGCCTCCCGGGTAACATTTGCATTGCCCACATGGGCTCACATCAGGACATTGATGTCTGTGTTTTCCCGGATGGTGCCGTAGAATCCTGGGACTGCTTTGAAAGGTCTCCTGCCTCACTAGATTGTTCTTGAGGCCTTCCCAAGGCTGGGGTATTAGAGTACCATGCTTCTGCAGAATTCAGTCCATGCCATATGGTACGAACCACAAAACAGTCTGCCGTGAAAAGGAAGCTTGTGCGAAAGGGGATCCGTGTAGGCCAGTCATCATCTCTATGCCAGGCACTGGCTAAAAAGCTTTAGACAGATTATCTCATTTGATCCTTTACAATATCCTCATAAATAGGTAGTATTATCCGCATTTCTTGTCCCGTAATTGAAAAGGCCCCATTCTCGTCATGTGGAATTTGCCCCCAGAAACTCCCGCTCGTGAGCTCTTCATTTGATGGATGGCCCTCCACACCTGTGTGTGTGTGCTCTCTGCCAAATGCTACCGCCATTTAGCGCGGGGCACTCCAGCCTCGTGTCCTGAAGGGCCTTGTCAGTAGCCAAGATGGAGCCTGTGTGTAAATGGCATCAGGCTCTCCCTCCTCGGTCTCTTGCTCACGGGTGAAAGGTTGATGACTCGGCTCGTGTGGCCATCTTCCCAGCCCGCAGATGGCTGCGTCGGGGCTCCACCCCACTGTGCGGTCAGGTGGGCTAGGATGTCTATTGTGGTTCGCTTCCTAAATTTTCCACTTGCCAGCCTGCCAGCACCATGTTCTCCAGGGGACGTGAAAGCCCCGTATCAGAGACAGAAGTCTGCTGCACTAAAGCCACCCGCGTGTGTAGCTGGCAGGTTAGTGGGGTGCTGAGCCCCCCATGCCCCCTCCTTCATGGCGGAGCCCTGAGCGGTCCTGACCTGGTCCCGAGGGGGTCGTGTTGGAGTGCGGGACTGCCTGTCAGATGGCGTTTACTCCCCGATGTGGCGACGGAGTCGGCCGTCCACAGCTCACACGAGTGCAGGCACAGCCCTCCCGGGTGCGGGGGGCTGTGAGAGGTCAGGGAAAGCCACTTAACTGCATCACAAACGTGGCTCTGAAGAGCATTCTTTTATGGGGAAACGTAGCCACATCAGGCAGCTGGGATGAGAGGCAGATTCAGGCCCACAACCCAAGTGGCTGGACCCTCGCCGCTGCCCTCCCTCCCTTCTTTCCTCGGAGAGCAGGAATCGGTCTAGGTGAAGAAGGGCTTGTAAGTAAAAATCAGGGTTCTGCGATCAAGCTGATTTGAGAAACAGTGGGGTAAATGAGGTACCGTGGGATGTCCCAGGGCCTGACAGTAAACGTCATTCGGAAACAAAGAGCACATCCTTTTACACCTGCTCTTTCTAAACCTGGAGACTTAGGACCCGTGTCCGAAGCCGGCTGGGCCTGGGTGTGCGGGGTACAGGGGTTTCAGGAGGCGCTCCCTCTCGGGGTCACGCAGGGCATGTGCCCGGCTCCTCCCTTGCCTGTCGCTCCCACCTGTCAGAATGAGCCCTCCTGGCCCCCAGCAGAGGGTGTGGGTGTACACAGGTCCCCGCCTGTCCCCAGTGAAGCCTCAGCCGTCCTCCCGGGGGCCTGTTCATCTCATGGCCCCATCGGTGAATTATTAACACAGAGAGGCTGCCAAGGGTAAGTTTTAACTTAGATCCTTCCATTGCCTCTTTGAAAAAAAATTGTTATGTTAAAAAAAAAAAAAAAAAGATTGTTGGGTTGCAGTGAAAACACCTGGTGAGTTACCACCTTAACCAAGGGGTCAGGTTCACAATGTCAGTGATGCCGTGAGCCTGTCATGTCCCCTCTGATATTCTTTCCAAAAACCCATAACTCCCATTTACATGAGATAAATATGAGAAGACCCCACGTCGAGGCACAATGTACAGAGTTCTTGGCTGGTGCCCTTCCACATTGGCAAGGAGAGATTGAGAAGCTGCCACCAAGCAGAGGGGACTGGGGACATGTAACAACTGAATGCACTGTTGTCCCTGAATTGGATTCCCAAGCAAAAAGAGGACATTGGTAGAGAGATGAGTAAAATCCAAATAAAGTCTGCAGTTTGTTTAGTAGCGATATGCCAACACTGGTCTCTTGGTTCTGACCAGTGTTCCTTGGTAATCTTAATGGGGGTGATTGGAGAATGGTTTATGGGAACTCTGCTATCTTTGCAACTCTCCTGTGAATGAACCTATAATTGTCCCCAAGCAAAATAATGTTTTTTTTAAATGTTGTTAATGTTTATTTATATTTGAAAGAGAAAGAGAGCACAAGCAGGGGAGGGGCAGAGAGACTGAGACAGAATCTGAAGCAGGTTCCGAGCTGCGAGCTGTCAGCTGTCAGCGCAGAGCCCAACGCAGGGCTTGAACTCACGAGCAGTGAGATCATGCCCTGAGCCAAAGTTGGACACTTAACCCACTGAGCCACCAAGGTGCCCCAAAATACGTATTTAAAAAGAAAAGATTGTTGTGCAGTAGCATTGTCAAGGAAAATTTTGCCACAGCCCGGGCAGTGTAGTTAAAGGTGACCGACATGGCCAGATTTCTAGGAATGGATCACAGAAACTTCCGAGTAAGGTGGAGTGACCATTCTTGGAATGATGATCCCCTCTTTATGAGGACCCTTGGAAGGTGGACACCTTCCAGTGATGTGTTCAATTAAGGAAAATGTGGAACTATAACCTTGACAAAAAGAGAAGACACATTAAGCGAATATTCCTTTATAGGATTCAGAATTATGTTGTTTATCTTAAAGGTGCAAAGAGATCATGATCATGCAGTTTATAGAAGGCACAGTGATACTGAACCTAACTTCTGAAGGTCAAAGTGACTCAGAAAACCTTTAGACTCTGAAGGCAGAGAATGACTAGCTACAGTGTATAACTGAACTATTGAAGAAGAAAGTCTCTTAAGTGCCTGTATAGAAGAATGTAGGCTTCTATAATTTAAAAACAAAATTATATACCTGTAACCAGTGTTTCTCCCATTCCCCCCTCAAAATAAAACCTGCTAGGAAATCAATGAGGAGCTTAAAATTGATGATGTCTTAGAATCCCAGAGTAAGGCAGGGGTAGAGTATGTTTTTCCAAACTTAACCGCCCATGTGTGGTAAGCAAGCCCCGAATCCACCCACTCATTAGAAAATATGCCTGAAAATCACGGCAGTCACGTGGTTTGCAAAAGCCTTCCTTCCCTCCTGTGAGAAAGGCGGTGAGCTGTAGAAACTCAGGTCTGTCACTGACAGAAGAAACCAAGTATTCCTTTAACACTGGCTTGGGTGATGTCTGGAAAGATTTCCAATTCAAAACTCCTCCCTAATTGTGAGCCAAGATTCTCCTCCTTCACGCGTGCATGCACGCGTGCATGCACACACACACACACACACACACACACACACACACACTTATAATCCTTGACCTTGTTCAGAATCAGCCAATGTGAAGGTTGTTCGCCCACAGAGCCTCGCTTGGCGGTGTTTTCTGGTCAGTGATGGGTTAATATGTCCCTTCAGCAGTTGCCTCACAAGGGCTCTATTAATACAATCCCCTGCTCCAGACTTGACCTTCAGTCACTGGAAAACAAGAAAACATTGGAAACCACTTCAACCAAATGAAAAATCCCGTCGGACTCGGTCCAAATGTTGGCAACCTTTGTGTGAGCAATGCAGTCAAGTGGGCTGTGTGACAAGAATGTTTGTAGTTGATGGAAACTTCAAGTTATTAACGGCTCTTCGGAGAGAAGGCTGTAAGGGCAGAGTCAACCCCTGCCGTGGCAGAATAGCAAACGAGAGAGAATGCTACTGAGGCACATGCTTTCCCCGACACAGCCACGGATGGCGGGTCTGAGAGGTCCCAGAAGCACTTCTCAGACTGATGTCTCAGCCGAATGCTTAGCCCCACCTTCCCGCTGGTGCAGATGACAGACGGCGGTTTCCTGCTCTGCGTCTGTCAGGGGAGAGCTCCATCAATGTAGTTGGAGCAGCTAGAGGTTAGCCAGTCCACTGTCCGAGCGCCTACGTGTAGCTCTCTCATGAAGGCCCACCACTCATTAGCCTCTGCAAAGTCGAGAACTGCACAGAACTGTGTAGGTAAACGGTACCTGAGGGCGGGCCCAGGCTAAGATATTGAGCAGTGTGGCATTCACACACACGTACGGACCCAGACTTCTGAAGTTCAAGTACTGTTTACTTGGGATCAGTGCAAGTTTGGTTAAGAGGTGTGTGGAATTTGGACGAGGCTGTCGATCCTGCTGTTTGTGGTGAGAGAAACCAGGCCAGGGCTTTTGAGGTGCAGAGGGAAGGGGGGCCAGGCCCACAGGCCACCCACCAGGAATCTGCGTCTTCCTCCAGATGACAGTTCTGCAGCTCAATGCAGGCATTGTGGGGGTGGGGTCGGGGACATTTGGAGAGGAAGAAGACAGATCCATCTCTTCTGGGTGGAAGGCGGTGCTCCCTATCTCAAGGGAGAGATGAGCGGACCTGCATACAGCTTGTGCCGCCCTGGTGAACTGCAAATCTCACCAGCGGCTGGGTATTACATGGAAAAGCGGTCATCGCTAAGCTTTCTACCTCCTATGATAGTCTGGGAAATATTTCTTGATTCCTGTGTGTCACATTTCTTTGGTCTAGAAAGTTCCCTGGAGGAGCCCTGTCTGCAGGCTTCAGAAGTTGAAGGACAAGTTGGTGCCCAGGCCAGTCGCCTGCTCATGCACTCGTAGCTACTGGGCTTTCAATAGTGTTCAACGTAGCTTCATACTAGGCCATGCATCACCTTTGCTTTTCAAGCAGAGTTTTATTGCGACGTAATCCACACAGCATACAATTATCATTCATTTGTTATTTGTTTTAATGTTCATTTTTTGAGAGAAAGCGTGAGTGAGGGAGGGGCAGAGAGAGAGGGACACGGAAGATCCGAAGCACAAGACTGATGTAGGACTCGCACTCGTGAACCGTGAGGTCATGACCCGAGCCAAAGTCGGACACTCAACCGACCAAGCCACCCAGACGCCCTTGACTCATTTAAAGTGTACAACTCAATGGCTTTTTGTATATTTACAGAACTATATAACCATCTTTTTAATGCAGTTGATTTAGAACATTCTCATTACTCCGGAAGAAACCCTGTACCCCTTAGCTTTCACATCCCAATCTCCCTGGCCCTCTGAGCTCTAGGCAACTAGCAGTCTGCTTTCTTCTCTAGATTTGCCTATTCTGGACATTTCTGTAAATGGAATCATACAGCATGTGGTCCTTGTGACTGGCTTCCTTCACTTTGCATATTTTCAACATTCACCCATTTTGTAGCATAGATAAGTACTTCATATTTTTTATTGAAAAATGGTATGCCTTGGGGCGCCTGGGTGGCTCAGTTGGTTAAGCGTCCGACTTCAGCCAGGTCACGATCTCGCGGTCCGTGAGTTCGAGCCCCGCGTCAGGCTCTGTGCTGACAGCTCAGAGCCTGGAGCCTGTTTCAGATTCTGTGTCTCCCTCTCTCTCTGCCCGTCCCCTGTTCATGCTCTGTCTCTCTCTGTCTCAAAAATAAATAAACATTAAAAAAATAAAAATAAAAATAAAAAAGAAAAATGGTATGCTTTTTTATGGATATACCACATTTCATGTATCCATTCATTAGTTGGTGGACGTTTGGGCTCTTTCCACCTTTGGGCTATTAAGAATAATACTGTTAGGAACATTTGTGTACAAATTTTTTGTGGACATAAGTTTGTTTTGGAAACTATGCATGACTTTATCTACCTACCTATTTATCTATTGAAGTGCAGTTGAATTAGTAATGTTGAATTAGTTTCAGGGTGTACAGCATGGTGATTCAACAACTCCCTACCTTCTGCTGTGCTCCCCACAGGTGTGGTTACCATCTGTCATCACCCAACCTATTATAATACCATTGACTGTATTCTGTGTGCTGTGCCTTTTATTCTCGTGACTTATTTCTTCTATAATGGGAAGCCTGTGCCTCTTACTTTCCTTCACCTGTTTTGCCCATTCCCCACCCGCTCTGCTCTGGCAGCGACCGGTTCTCTGTACTTGTGTTTCTGTTTCTGCTTTTGTTTGTCTTGTTTTTTTTAGATTCTCCATGTAAGTGAATTCATTTGGTATTTGTCTTTCTCTGACTTACTTCACTCAGCACAATACAGTCCATCCATATTTTCCCAGATGGCAAGATCTCATCCTTATTTATTGCTGACTAATATTTCACTCTGTGTGTGTGTGTGTGTGTGTGTGTGTGTGTGTGTGTGTGTGTGTGTATACACAACACATCTTTATCCATTCATCTATTGATGAACACTTAGGTTACTTCCATATCTTGGCTATTGTAAATAATGCTGCAATAAACAGAGGGGTGCATATATCTTTTCAAATCAATGTTTTTGTTTTCTTTGGATAAATAGTAGTGGAATTATTAGATTTGTGGTAGTTCTATTTTTAATTTTTTGAGGAGCCCGCATACTCTTGCACAGTGGCTGCACCAATTTCCATTCCCTCCAACAGCACACGAGGGATCTTTTTCTCCATATCTTTGCCAACACTTATTGTGCCTTTTGGATAGCAGCCATTCTGAAAAGCATAAGGGGATGGGACATTGTGGTTTGATTCGCATTTCCCTGACGATCAGTGATGTTGAGCATCTTTGCGTGTGTTGTGGTCATAAGTTTTAATTTCTCTCTGGGGTATTCATAGGAGTGGGATGGCTAGATCCTCTGTTAACACTATATTTAAAGCTTTCAGGACCTGCAAAACTGGTTTCCAAAGTAGACGTATGTCCCCGCTAGCAGTACATAAAGGTTCTAGTCCTTCCGTCTCCTCACCAGCACTTACATTCGTCTGTCTGTTAATTCTGCTGATCCTAGTGGGTGTGTAGTGGCATCTCACTGGAGTTTTGATTTGCCTTATTGGCCATTTGTCACAAATTTCTCCTTTAGAGGAGTGCCTGTTCAGATCTTCGCCCGTATTTTTTTTTTTTAAAGACACATTTATTCAGCGTCATGATCAGACTATTACATTTAGCAATCAACAGCATGGGTGCAAAAAAAAAAATCTACATTAAAACTCTTTGCCCGTATTTTAATTGGGTTATTTGTCTTTACATTATTGTGTTGATACAGTTCTTTATATATTCAAGGGACACATACATGATTTGCACCTATTCTCTTCCATACCGTGGGTTATATTTTTGCTTTTTTCTTTGAAGCACAAAAGTTTTTAATTTTAACGGTGTCCAGTTTATTTATGTTTTCTTTTGTTGCTTGTGTTTTTGGTGCCGTATCTAAGACAACATTGCCTAACAGAAGGCCGTGAAGATGTATGTTTTCTTCTAAGAGTTCTGTGGGTTTATCTTTTACATTTAGGTCTTCGACTGATTTTGAGTTAACTTTTGTATATGGAATGAGCTAGGGGTCTAGCCCTACCTTACATTCATACCTAGTCACTGTGGGTTTATCAGGGACCACCCGTGCTGCACAGCTGTGTCCCGCAGTTGAGGAGCGGGTGTCAGAAGGACATAAAGACTCTTGATTTCAGGGAAAACCAACACCTGCATCCCCGAAGCAAGAGCACACTGGAGCTGGCGTCTGAACCCCTGGCCGGAGCCACGGCCCTCCTGCTCACACACCGAGCAGCCTTGGGCGGATCACTGAATCCCTATCTAGGGCTCGCTTGCCGCACCCGTGAAAGGGGAGCTAATTGGAATATGAACCCACGGGGCACGCGGGCAGCTCAGTCAAGCAGCCAACTCTTGATTTGGGCTCAGGTCATGATCTCACGGTTCATGGAATCAAGCCCCGTGTCAGGTCTGTGCTATTAGCATGGAGCCTGGAGCCTGCCTCAAATTCAGTGTCTCCCTCTCTTTCTGCTTCTCTCTCTCTCTCTCTCTCTCTCTCTGTCTGTCTCAAAAATAAGTATACCTTAAAAAATTTTTATATAAAAGTAATGTGTTCAAGTATTTTATAAACTATAAAATGCTACTGAAACGCATGATTTCCTTTCTTTGTAGCAGGAAGAGGGATGTGGGTAGCTATAACAATATAGCAAACCTGCAAATGAGGTGAATATGTGTTTTCTAGAAGGTGTAATTTCATTTTCAAGGTACTAAAGAACCAGCGATCCTTTAATAAAGTTAATTTATTGAAGAATTTCTAGGTCATCGAACATAACACCCTCCTCTAGATTTTCACACTTCATCCTGGAGAGAATTGGATTTTCTCTGGCCAGCCTTAAGAGCAAGCAGTGTTGGAATGGGAAAAGTATGGGGAGAGACACTGTCTCATCTTCCAGCTATTTAATATCTGGATAAGGATTGAGAATTTGCATTGCTCGTTATTCATTTCTTTCTGTTCAATATTTCTTTTTATATTTTTTTCCCTGTAGAAATAAAAAAGTAGTACTTTCATATCCTCTCAAAATGACTGAATGTAGGATTTAACCTCTCGTTCTTTGTGTCTGCCAACTTAGGGCCTTAAGGCAAAATTCTGATGCAGAGAAATCCTAAAGAATCCTGATTCAATGGAGCCCAGCACCAGGAGGCAGAAGACTGGGTTCTGGACCCCGGTCTTCATTAATTAGCTCTCTAACCATACAAGTCACTTTGCATCTCTGGGTCCTAGTTTCTCATCTGGAAAAGAATCTTAAGGCAGATGCTCCCTCAGGGTCCGTCCAGCTCTTAAATTACATAGTTCTGGGGTGTGTCTGCTCAATTATCCGGGCCACATCCCCATGGCGCAGTCTGGTGGGGTGGTGGGAAGGGGCATGCACACCCCTTCCTGAGGCCCTCACGTCAGTGGGTAACGCCACCTGGATTCAGCTGTGCAGAGCCCAGGAGGAGAGTACACGGAGTGTCAGTGGGAGCTTTTGATGATCCCGAGGAAGTGAGTGGTAGTCTGGGGACTGAGTGAGAAGTCACGTGCACAGTTCACCCAGCCAGGGAATGGCCTGGTGAGGTGGGAGGCAATTGAACAGGGCAGAGAGCCGTGGGCGGGAGTAGTGAGCTCAGGGTTCAAAGGCGCACAGCTAACGGGCAGTGTGTCCTGTCACCTCGTGGCTGGGCCTCAGGCTCCCTCTCTGTCCTGTCACTCCTTGAAAGATAATGGTGGACAGCAGGCTGGAGAGTCAGAGGGGCCTGGGAGAATGTCATCTAGATGGCTGCATTTTGAAGCTGTGTGACCTTGAATATATCATTTCACCTCCTTGGGCCTCAGTTTTCTCCCCTGCAGAGCAGAATCATGACCTTCAAGGGGCACTCTGAGGATGGTGTGAGAAGGACCGAGGAGCACATTGTGAGTGTTCAGCAGATGGCAGTGGTGATTGTCATATTATTGAATCTGAATTAAAAGGGGTTCTAAGGAGACAACTTGAGGGCATAAAGACACCTGTGGGAGCGTGCAGTGGAATTTATTCAGTCTTGGAAAAGGAGGAAATGTCACGTGCTGTACGTGGATGAACCTTGAGGACGTTATGCCGAGTGAAATAAGATGGTCACGGTAAAAAAAAAAACAAAAAAAACTGTATGATTCCTCTTAGGTGAGCTATATAGAGTAGTGAAACTCCTAGAAACAGAGTAGAATGGTGTTGCCAGGAGCTGGGGGCAGGGGGAAATGGAGAGCTGTTCGATGGGTATAAAGTTTTGGTTTTGCAGGATGCAAAAGTTCTGGAAATCTGTTGCACAACAATGTAGATATACTCAACACCACTGAACTGTGGTGGAGAAAAAGATATCTGGAGTGAATATAGGATGCATATTCCTTAACTTTTATTTAATAAATACTCAAATACAACATGTGAGGCTCCGTGCTAGGTGCTAGATGTGGGAGCAGAGACACAAAGGTAAGTAACGCAGAGGAAGCCCCTGCCTGCAGGGGAGAAAGGAATGGAGAGGGTCGTAGATCCCTCCGTTCAGATCCCAGAGGCGCCACTGGTGGGGCTGTGATCTTGGGCAAGTTACCTAACTTTTCTGAATTTTACATTCTTTAAAAAAATTTTTTTTTCAACGTTTATTTATTTTTGGGACAGAGAGAGACAGAGCATGAACAGGGGAGGGGCAGAGAGAGAGGGAGACACAGAATCTGAAACAGGCTCCAGGCTCTGAGCCATCAGCCCAGAGCCTGACGCGGGGCTCGAACTCCCGGACCGCGAGATCGTGACCTGGCTGAAGTCGGACGCTTAACCGACTGCGCCACCCAGGCGCCCCTGAATTTTACATTCTTGTGGATAAAAGTATGAATAATTCAGATCCATCTCCCGGACCGTCAGAGGCACGGAATGAAAATGTGTTTGGCGTGAGCACGTGCTCCGCGTGCCCGGTGAGCACACTTGCCACCATCTATCTCATTCTGGCGCTTAGTGTTGACTCCTCTCTCAACGGGGCTCGCGGTCTCGGGGGCCGGGCAAGACAAAGGCATGTCCGCAAGACAGACCACGAAGGCATTATGAGAAGTGAATGCTCAGGGAGTGCCAAGTCCGGCCCCATCCGCCTTCCGAGCCCTTTCTAGCTGGACGTAGGGAAGCGGGCCAGATGAAGGGGCCTCTGTTATGGGCGGACTGTGTGCCCGCCCCCGTCGATTTCATATGTTGACTCCTAACCCCCCGTGTGATAGTATCTGGAGGTGGGGCCTTTACAGGTGATAGGTTTAGAAGAGGTCATGAGAGTGGGGTCCTCGTGGTGAGATTTTAAAGAGAGACCAGAGAGCCAGCTCTCTGCCGTGTGCAGGCAGCCGGCTGCCGGCGGGCCAGGAAGAGGACTCGTCCCAGGGACTTACCAGCGGTCGAATCTCCTAGATCCGGGACAGGGAGAGGCAAGAATGACTGATGAGGCCCCTAAACTGCAGACAGAAGGTGTGGAGCCTTCTGGAGGAGGTTGTTGGGAGCTGCTGGGGCCGCTGAGTCTGGGAGAAAGCAGGAAAATGGAAGAAGCTTCCCGAGGGTGATGGATACCAAACGGTGGCACGGGTTGCTGAGAGAGAAGGTAGAATTTCCTGCGATGTCTGGCCGGAGGCAAAGCTGTATTCTCGTGTGTGGGCGTGCCTTTTATGGTGTCCCCCTAAGGGTGATGTATCCAGGTCCCTGCTCGTCACCTGGTGGTCTTCATCTTCAAGCCGGTTAGTGCTCAGCCTGCACGAGAGAACAATGCCTCCTTTTGTTTGCCCTTTCACGCATTCGTCTCCACATCCATCTCTACAGCCGGCATGTAGACAGTGCCCAGAGTGGACGAGATGCTCTGCCGCAGCCCGCCCCTTCTTCCATACTCCGGGCCCAAACGGTGACTGCTGTCCGGACCAACTGCCAACTATGTAAAGTGCCAGGGAGCTGTGAGGAGACCGTGCCAGGCCTGTGCCAGGTGCTGCTGCCCGTGTCCGCCCACCTCGGGAGCAGTGGGCGCCATGCCCTCCAGACACTGCTCCCAGGCTTGCCGTGATGCCAGGGGCAGAAGCCACAGCTCCTTGTCACCCTGCGTGGGAGAGGAGGCTCATGTGCCCTCCGGGCCCTGTGGGTCCCTGAGTGTGAGGAGCTGATGCCTTGCCATCCTCTTGGCCACGCGTCCCCCACACCATGCGTTTCTGGCAGCACGCTGCTCTCCCTCACACAGTCAGCTGTGACAGGCTGAACCCGGGAGCCTCGCCTCCCCCATAGTGCCCGGCGCCCTGCCAGAGTGTGTGGTAGAGTGCAGTCTTATCCCGGAACGAGTTTGGTACAGAGTCGGGGAGTTCATCCAGTTTCTTTGGTCAGCTGGCACCCTTACGATTTTGCTGGTCCTCTTGTCAGCGGAGTAGGAGAGCAGAGTTCCCTGTGTCACAGGCTTCTCTTCAAGGTCCCTCAACAATGGAAGTGAATGGCTTGGGGGGGGGGGTGGAAACAGGAGAGAAAGTCACGGAGGAGAGAAGTGGAAGGAAGAATAGCGAGAGCTTCTTGAATGCACATGTATGAAAATTGTCCCCGTGGCCAAAGTTGATAAATCGCGCCGAGACTGTTGACATGGACGGAGCTTTGCCTGGATGAAGCGGTTGGCCCAAGAAATTGCAGTAATGTGCAGCCCAAACTTAGATGTTTGTTTTGAAGGATACATGCTTTTATTTCCCCTTCATGCCTTCCTAAGGTGTGCTTGTCCATGCACAGAAGGAGTGTGTGTGTGTGTGTGTGTGTGTGTGTGTGTGAGAGAGAGAGAGAGAGAGAGAGAGACAGACAGACAGACAGACAGACAGTGCCAGCCTGTTCCAGTGAGGGAGGGAGGGAGGGCTCAAGCACAAACAAGCTTAGGAAAGAAGCAGAGATAAAGGGCAAGAGAAAAAATAAGGATTTTTAAATTGTCCTTTGGCTATTCAGGGTCTTCTGTGATTCCATACAAATTTTAGGATGTTTTGTTCTAGTTCTGTGAAAAACACTATTGGTATTTTGATAGAATTACATTGTTTTGGGTATTATGGACATTTTAACGATACTAATTTTCCTGATCCATGAGCATGGTGTATCTTTGCATTTATTGTGTCACCTCTGATTTCTTCCATCAATGACTTACAGTTTTCAGTTTACAGGTCTTTAGTTAAATTTATTTCTGGGTGTTTTATTTGCTTTGATACAACTATAAATGGGATTGTTTGATTTATTTTCCTTTCTGCTATTTCATTAGTAGTGTACAGAAATGCAACAGATTTCTCTATGTTGATTTTGTATCCTGTAGTTTTACTGAATTTATTAGATCAAATCGTTTTTTGGTGGAATCTGTATAGTTTTCTATATAGAGTGTCGTGTCATCTGTAGACAGTTTTAATTCTTCCTTACTAGTTTGGATGTCTTTTATTTCTTTTTCCTCTCACTGTTATGCTAAGATAGATAAAGAAGATGTGGTGTGTGTGTGTGTGTGTGTGTGTGTGATATGGTATCTATCCTTCTTTGTCTGGTGTGTTTACTTAGGTCCATCCATGTTGTCATAAATGGAAGATTTCATTCTTTTTTATGGCTGAGAAATATTCCCTTTGTGTGTGTGTGTGTGTGTGTGTGTGTGTGTGTGTGTGTGTGTGTGTGTGTGTATACACAAGGGAATATTTCTCAGCCATAAAAAAGAATGAAATCTTCCATTTATGACAACATGGATGGACCTAAGTAAATACACCAGACAAAGAAGGATAGATACCATATCATTTCACTTATATGTGGCATTTAAAACACAAAACAAATGAACAACAACAATAAAAAGAGAGAAATGGACTCATAGAGAACAAACGGGTGTCTGCCAAAGGAGTTGGGGGGGGGCACAGTTGAACTGGCTGAAGGGGGTTAAGAAACACAAACTTCCGGGACACCTGGGTGGTTCATTCGGTTAAGTGTCTGACCGTTGGTTCAGCTCAGGTCATGATTTCATGGTTCATGAATTCAAGCCCCACATCAGGCTCTGCACTGACAGGCCAGAGCCTACTTGGGATTCTTTCTCTTCCTGTATCTCTCTGTCCCTCCTTGCTCATACTCTCTCTCTCTCTCTTTCTCTGAAAAAATAAATAAACTTAAAAAGATAAAAACTTCCAGTTATAAAGTAAATAAATCATGGGGATGCAACGTCTACAGCATAGGGAATACAGTCAATAATACTGCAATGCACGTACTGTGGTGAACATATTGTGACATATAATTGTTGAATCACTATGACATTTAATATTGTATGTCAACTATACTTCCATTAAAAATGTAAAAAATAAGATTATCTTAAAGGGAAAGAAAGAAGATAAATGCCATTCGTCTAACTAGCTGTGTTCCCTTTCCTGCTTCCTTATCCAGCCCCATTCTCCTAAAGCCTCCATCACTCTGTGTCTCGCACCAAAGAACCGCGGTCTCCCTCACCCGGCTCTTGTGCCTGTGGGGCAGCAGGCAGAGGATGTGGTGATGGAGGAGGCAGGGTATGAAGACCCCCCCCCCCAGCCCCCGGTCGCTCTCATGGTGTCTGAGTGCTCTGCACCACCCACCCTGGACTGACAGGAACCGCAGCAGGGAGCCTGTCGTCACCATTGTCCACTTGTGTCTATTAGGCCCTCACTTTGACTCCACCCTGTTCCAGTAGAGACTTGAAGGCAGTCTTTTGCTGGAGGATTTTATACAAATGAGCTCTATGCCACACGTGTGAAGATGTCTTCTGATTGAAGAGTCAGGGGAGGCATAGAGGGCCAAGTGCAAGGGGTCCGGTACAGGAGCCACGCTGGGGGGGGGCGGTGGGTGGCAGTGGCCTGGAGGCCGGCGGGATCGCAGTAGAGAACGATTGCTGGTGAGTCCTCGTCCTCAGCTGGGGAAGCGAGCGCCATGCAGAGGACGCCACAACAGCGCAGTGTCGGCGGTGAAGCCCTGAGCCCCTGGGACCGCAGGCTCCGGCTTTTTCTGCCTGGCTGAAGAGGAGCCCTCATGGCAGAGGTCACCTTGGAAGGGTTACATCTGGCCTTGCAGGGGCTCGCTGCTTCCATCTTCCCGTTCTGAAGGGTGTCTGAGCGCCCTGTCAGCCAGCTTGGTTACGGCCAGCAGGAGCGCGAGCCCCACGGCCTGGGCTGACGGTGACGGTGCTGTGCCTCCAAGGAGTGCTGTCTGTAGCACTGCTGTCTGCACTGAGACAGCCTCGATTTTCCCTTCTGTGTTGATAGATACTCAGTTATAACCCATCTGGAGAAAATTCTGGCTTTCCTGCGACAGGTGCGTGACAGAGGCTGACTGTGGCAGGAGCTCCGGGAACCGTTGTTGCTCTCTGAGCCTCACGGGACACACTGACTCCTCCCCGACACCCCCAGGCCGCGACCACAGTATCAGAGGTGCTCCGGCCCACCTTCTTCCACGGAGTTGCGCTGCCCCTTTACGAGGATCGCGGCTGCCACTTACGCAGCCGCCCAGAGAAGGCACGCGCTGCGGGGCAGGCACCCAGGTGCTCAGAGGCAGCTCTGGGGAATGGAAGAGGCGTCAGATATGGAATCACAAACCCAGGCCCAAGGCCTCAACCCCCACTGTTTCCCAGCAGGCTGCGTGACATTTTTAGGGCCTGTAATTTCTGAGTTTGTGAAAATGGGGATTCTCACTTCCCTGTCAGGGGGGTTGATGCAGTGACAAACTTCGTAAACTGTAAAGGGCTAAAGAAATCCCTTCTGTCACCGCCCTCCTCTATGGAGGGTGTTGTAACGCCGTCGAGCAGGACAGCAGTGACACCGAGGAGGGACTGCAGGGACAGACTCGCTTCTCTCACACTCACCTGGATGCCATGACAGTGGGCTGAGAGTACTTCCGGGGGGGATGCACCAGGATCACTTGGGGATCAAGCACGCAGACCATCTAGGCCCTACGGCTGGAAAACCTCACTTGGCCTGGGATCCATGTGTGTGTAACTAGCTCCCAACCGTCCTGATGTGGGTTGTCCCCAAGTTACACTTTGAGAAAAATCAGAGCAAAGAGAGGGACTGCGTGGCCGCGGATGGGGCGTGCAGGACAAGAGCGGGTCTACTGCAGTGTCCAGAGGCACCCTTGGGGTGCAGGTGGGGACCACTTCGAGCTGAGTTAGCCAGCAGTGATCCTGGCTCAGCCACCACAGTGTCCTGTTTGTTTACGAGAGCTTCCTGTGCGGGCTCCTGTTTTTCTCCGGCCGAGACGTTTGGCTTCTTGCAGTCATGGGCAACAAGCGACGCTGGGCTCGCAGGTTTCTGCCACCAAGTTCTGAACCCATTTATGACTTTGGAGGGCAGGCTGGAGCACATCCCAAACTACAGTTTCCACAACTGGGAAGCCCACGGGGTTTCCGAGCGTCTGCGCCTGCGAGGCCCTGGGTCCGGCGGGGGTCACGGACAGGAGCAGCTCCTGTCTCTCGCATGGAAGATCCCACCGTGCTAGCAGGAGTTGCCTGGCCTGCCTCAGAGTCGTCTTCCTTAGAGGTTGAATCTGGAGACGTGGACAGGGATCCAGGCCCCTGTCCTGCGCTGGCCTTCTTCAACCCGACGACCTCTGTGAGCTTAGTTCACCCTCCATTCATCTCGAGCGCTGACCGAAGGCCCTTTTGTGAGGAACGTGCCTTGGGAGCAGCGAGGAGACTTTGCATGTGATCACATCCGTGCTGTAAGGTCGCTCCTGAAGATCTGGAGGCTGTGAAAACACACTGGCTGGGAATTTGACAGTTCCGTCGGGTGCAAGGTCTTGAAGTCTCCCTCGTCCATATCCCTGCCAGACCTGGCACCAGCGAGGTGACCTCAGATCCCTTAGAAAGAGCAGCTCCTCCCCGGTGCCAGTCACACAGCACAGGAGATCAAACATGTAAATCAAACATTTACATGAAATCCTGCAGCAGCATCCATTCTCTGGTCCCTGGGGCTGCCTGCCTTCAGTACCAGAAGGACAAGGCTTTCAGATGAGTGCTCTCCTTGCCCCCAATTAAATGAAAAGATCAAGAAAGAAGGAATCTTTTTTTTTTTTTTAGAGCCGAGCTCTATCTGTGCTTACACTTGTTGCTGCCTCACAGATTTTTCCACCATAACTTTCTCATATTCCTGTGAAGACAGTGGCTGGGAGAATTGGACAGAACTACAATGACATTATTAAACTGTTCTTACTCTGAGCAGGAGGCTACCAGAAACACGAGTGAATTCCCTCAGAACTGCAGTTCAAACCGTAGTCAATAGTTCACTGAATAATCGTGTTTCACTTCTTCGCAAGACACGCTTTGCACTGACATTGACTTCTGTTCTTCATTTTTGTAGCTCCCACGGTGTGTAAGGACAACAGTGGGCCTCCTGTTTATTTCTCCCAACCCTTTTTTTTTTTCTGATTATAAAAGTTAACGCTGTCAAATTCCTACAGGATTTTTTTATTTTTTTATTTTTAAAATTTTTTTTTTTCAACGTTTATTTATTTTTGGGACAGAGAGAGACAGAGCATGAACGGGGGAGGGGCAGAGAGAGAGGGAGACACAGAATTGGAAACAGGCTCCAGGCTCTGAGCCATCAGCCCAGAGCCCGACGCGGGGCTCGAACTCACGGACAGCGAGATCGTGACCTGGCTGAAGTCGGACGCTTAACCGACTGCGCCACCCAGGCGCCCCGTTACAGGATTTTTTTAATGTGCAAGGGAAAGCCATGAAGAAACCCACAATCAATCCCATCACCGAAAAGCAACGAGTAATATTTCAGCTCATTTCATACCAATGATTCATCTGCCCATAGCTAAGTGTCCATGGAGTCACCCTAATGAAAGGACAACGTAAATGCTAAGTCGTGCCTTTTTCATGGGACAACTCCTCCCCTGGTCGGGTTCTTTGTGGTTTCCGGAAGCCTCCCTGGCTTCCTGGTCTTCCTGGCCAGGCTTCTGTGGGGCTTTTAAAAATCCCAGGAAACTCTGATGGGCTGGCCCATACCCACCCAGTCCTTAGCCTTGCTGTAAAGGTGAATAGATCAGTTATGATGGGATTTGCCCTTTGTTGGTTATCTCTTTGGTTAAATCTTTGTTGGTTATCTCTTTTCAGCTCATTACTACTCCTGTACTTGTCCCAAATCCCCTTAGGCTAGAGAATGGCTTCCTTCCTTGCCATCTATAAGATGTGATTCTTCTGCCTGGCAGCCTCCCTCATTCAAGGGTTTGATTCATTTAACTCTCATCTTGAGGCTGCTGCTGACCTTTCACCTGGGAGGGGGGTTTGCCTCTCAGGTTGTGTGTGGACCCTGGTACATCTCACCTGAGGGGACCTTGTCAAGGGAGAAGGCTGGTTACCACTCCTCCTCTTCCTCACCCCAGCCAGGTCTCTGTTCCTTGCTCCGATCGAACTCTGCCGTGCCCATCGGATGGGATTCGCTCACTTGCAACAGTTTTTACAGCACAGAAAAGATGATATCCTGATGAATGACGATGCGCTGCCCTCTCACCCCGCTCTTCTGGGTGAACACCTCTTTCCTTGTTTGCTCCTCCCACTAGGGGAGTTTCTCATTCATGCCGAACGACTGAAAATGTTCTCTGTCCGGTTACTCCGACAAGGTGATGGTCCCCTAGACTGACCCAGAGTATGTCCTCCCAGAAAATGCACATCCCTCACTTGGGGTTGAATGACGCTGTAGGTGTTACGTTGGTCATAAAGGAAGGCGCTGACCAGGCGCTTAGCACACCCTCCCACAGAGTGTGGTACCAGTGTGTGCACAACTGTGCTCGCTCGGTGCCCATCCGCTCGTCGAACGGCAATCGTGGTGCCTGGTGGAGGGGGGGACCACGGAATGTCTCCTGCATGAGGATGGATGGCACGTTTGGCAACTGAACTGGTCTAGGCCCTTCTGAGTACCAGTCGGTCCTCATCGGTGCAGAGCGTATTGACTCAGAGATAAACAGAATTTTAGAATTAAAAGGGACTCTAAAAGTCCTCTAACACATTTTACAATGTCCTGGAAGAGAAGAAAGATCCACAAAAGTAAACGACTTGCCCACACACGTGACTGACTGATGTCACTTGCAGCTGAATTGTGTCCGTGGTCTGCATCACATCCCGAAGTCAAGCCAGTCTCGAGCCATGGAAAGTAGTCATCGCCTACTTCCAGAATGACCTTCCTTACCCCTGTAAATAGAAAATCAATTTTGAAACAACGTATGCCAAGAAGAAGGGGCATTTTCTAAGCTCGTATGACATAGTAGAAAGAACGGTGCTTCGGAGCCAGGCCAATGCACACTCAAATCCAAATCCTTCCACTTAGGAGCTGAGTGATCTCAGGCAGCGTACTTAACCTCAGTTTCCCTTATGTGCAAAATGAAGACAACAACCCGAGCGTCCCACAGTTCATCGAAAGTGCTAACGGAATAATGCCCATAGAGCACCTATCCTGCACGTCCCCTAATTTTTAACATTCGGGACGTGATGCTTATTAGTTGCTTGTGGTTAGAGATTTGTTTACTCTTCATTCTTTGTGTTTAGGAAGATGGCTTTCTCCAGATACTGAGTCTGTTGTGTATCTGGTAGGGGGAGAGGCTGGGAACAGAACTGTGGTTGCAAAGGCAAGAGGACAGGAACAACCAAATTGTCTCATTCGCTGTTGCAGAAACCTCTGATCGGTCAGTTCTCCAAATTCTGCATATCCTAAGCCCCCGGTCCTTTAAAGAAATAATGTTTAAAAGTATAGTGTTAA
Source organism: Prionailurus viverrinus (assembly GCF_022837055.1). NCBI lineage: Eukaryota > Metazoa > Chordata > Mammalia > Carnivora > Felidae > Prionailurus > Prionailurus viverrinus. The sequence goes on from NC_062577.1 coordinate 1,870,952, forward strand.
GAAACCCCAGTGTTGCAGATCTGTCTGGGAGTACAGATACTAAAAGCATAACAGATATTTAATGGAATCTGTCTTTTTGATGATAATTACAGCATCCCGAAGTAGGCTTTAAACACATCTGTATACATGAACTGCTGCTTGGAAATTACTTGCTTCAAGGGTGCATTCAGTCTCTTGCTCAACTTTCAAGTTAGATAACTACTGTTTAAATTGATGGCAGGTGTTTGGTCTATAAATAAACACCGTACTCGGCGCGGCGGCACTCTGTTTACCTGCCGCAGTGTTCGTTTGCGTCACACCAGGAAAGCGGAGGGGCCACAGGGGTGAGCCTCGGTGATGTGCCCGAGGGTGACCGCTGAAATGCAGCCTTCACTCTTCTGCAACTCCGGGAGGGACCGGCCCTCTTTTCGGAGACCAGCCCAAGGGAAGTGAGAAAACACTGTCCAGAGAATCTGCACTGGGGCCTCGGCCGGAATGTCTGGTAGCCTCGGTAGCTGCTGAACCACCTGCTCTGGTGCTTAGGTCGTCGTCTCCAGTCTGCATTCCCTCCGTCTCCCTCGGCTGTGGCAGCTGAGCCCCTCTGCAGCACCCTGTTGCCACCATGCCTGCTTTCCGCTCCAGTGTGCCCGCTCCACGTTCCCGGCAGAGCCACTCGGGTGCCCACATTTGGACGCCGACCCCAGGGCTTACACAGCTGCACACGCACCAGCTGTAACGGCTCTCTGGTTTCCATCCTCCGAGACCTAAATTCTGCTCTGTCAGCACACACCCCCTCGATGCTCCTGAAAACACGGGCCGTCAGCAGCACGGCGGCTGGTCCGTTGTTGCATCAACCCGCTCGCGTTTCTGGGAACGGAGTGAGGAGCGTCTGGGGAGACTCAGAATGGAAGCCCCACAGCACCGTGGTTGTGGGCGGTGATTCCCCAGGGGAGAGGTCTTCGGGACAGGGGCTCTCGAAGTTCTGGATTCTCGGTTCTGTGAGCGCAGGACCACCACAGCCCCTCCTAGCCTGCTGGGCGAGGGGCCTCTCCTTGGCACCCAGCAGGGGAGGTAGTGCTGGCCCCCAAAATGCGGCTCTGGCGGCACCTGGGTGGCTCGGTAGCCTGACGGTCTGACTCTGGGTTTCAGCTCAGGTCATGAGCTCATGGTCCGTGAGATGGAGCCCCGCGTCCGACTCTGTGCTGACAGTGTGGAGCCCGCCTGGGGTTCTCTCTCTCTCCCTTTCTCTCTACCCTTCCCCCGCGTGCGTGCATGGATACACACATGTTCTCTCCTTCTCTCAAAATAAATAAATAGACTTTAAAAAAAGGTGCGCTCGGAAGCTGTGCTCTCCTGGCATGAACCCGAAGAGCATGAATCCAGGGAGGCCGGGCCTCCTTCTGCCCAGGGAGCAGGGAGAAGGGTTAACCTTCCTGAGACTGGCCTCTGGTTGGTGAAATGCATAGTGTCCACAAAGCATTGATGACCTAGGTCTGCCCCTCTGAGACCCAGTCCTGGCTTCCGTGGTGAGTGGGGCACCTCCATGTCAGCTACCTAGAGGTTCTCCTTACCTTCAGGCTTTGTGAAGTTGAGAGGGAGAGGGCTCACCATCCACACAGTTTCCTCCCAGTGCTCGCACATGATACACTGTTAGCGTACAGAGGAACTTCTGCCATCAGGTGTCAGGCCCTTGTCCCCAGGGAATCAAACTGAGCCGTGTGGCTCTGGGACCGGCCTCTGTGCCGGCCTGGCTCCCGTTCTCAGGGTGCCCTGTTGTCCTGTGAGCCAGATGTGCCTGAGCTGGGACGTGTGCCGAGTCTTGCTTCCTGACCACCGCAAACTTGCAGGCTTCACTTGGCAACCTGGAGAATAGCGGCCTGAAGATCCCCCTCTGTCTCGCCAGCCTGAGTATTTTGTGTCTGTGGGACTAGCTGTCGCCGCGAGGGAGTCCGCAGCAGGTGCCTCGACAAGGGCGACCTCTAAGGACTGGTGCACAGAGTTAGAAGAACACTACTCTTCTCTCCTGAACCCGCTGGGTTCCAGAAGCAGGGGCCTGCACCGCTCCCCTGTGGACTGGGAGCCACGTGGCGGGATGGTTGCAGATCCACCCGGTGTCGGGTCCCCGCAAGAAATGCGTGCAGATCACCGCAAAGCCCAGTCAGCCCAGCATTGCATGTTGGCACGGGTCTGACGGAGGGTTGGAGGTGGTGGGAGAAAGGAAATGGGTGCACAGTTGGAGAGGAGAAAAGTGGCAGATGGCTTTGCACAGTGTTTTGTTCTTACTCGCCTGACAGATGAACTTGCAATCCAATTATCAGACGTTCACTAATACCGAGGAGTGCGCTTGTGATGAATCTGCTGGTAACGACCACAGTGGCAAGACAGAGCTCGGTTGTTCGGAGCCTCATGAAGGGTCTTCATGTGACCCCAGCCTGACTTTTTATTATTTTTTTCAAATTAAACATTAATGTTTTTACTTATTTTTGAAAGAGAGCAAGAGAGGGAGACACAGAATCAGAAGCAGGCTCCAGGCTCTGAGCTGTCAGCACAGAGCCCGACGTGGGGCTTGAACTTGTGAACCACAAGATCATGACCTGGGCCGAAGTCAGATGCTCAACCGACTGAGCCCCCCAGGTGCCCCCCAGCCTGACTTTTTATAAACACAGCCCGATTTCTCTCCATATGGAAAGCCCTGTACTGGGGTGGAACAGCATCTCCAAAAAGAGGCTGAGGCATCCTGCAGTGTAGACGGAGACAGACGGACACAGACACACAGCCAGCGAACACCTCGAGAACCTCAGGAAGCTTTAAAGGCCTGCAAGCACTTGAGGAAAGGGAGAAGTGGTCTCTTCCCGCCCTGTTCCTGCACCAGCTCTCAGGAGGCCTGCTCTCTCCTGAGTCAGTCAGCTCCCTGAGAAAATGGAAGTGGTCAAAGGCCAAGCCTCTTCTATTCTTTTGAGTTCTCGCCGAGGCCTTCAAGTTCCATTTTGCTTGAGACTCGCCCAGTGCGGTCACCTCCTTCCCGTTTCCCTTTAGCCTGATATTTTGGAAGCCTCGTGGAAACAGGTGGGAGAATGTGTGTGTATCTGTGCGCGTGTGAGCGTGGATGCGTGTGTTGTGGGGCTCCGGGGGACATGCCCACACTGGTGTCTACCTCTGAGAAACAAAGAAACAAGTATGGCATCTTTGGACCTGATTTGCAGAAAGCGAAGAAACACCCCAGCCAAGAGCCTTTATCTGTTTAATGTAGCAGAACTCAACTGCGGGGGACGCATTTTGGTATTAGCATATCACGAAAACGTACGCTGCAGCTGTCTGGGAGCGGCCAGTTTATTATTGCTGGGGGCCGTCCTGGGTTATGATCTGGAAGAATTTGAATCACCCTTTCCTTTTTTTTTTTCCCCCCATTCTCATTTTGATTTTGGCAGTGCAGAAGAGAATACTCCCAAGAGATTCAAGTATTTCCCTTCAAAATTCTCTTGGAATCATAATGACTATTAAAAATTGAAGGCACCCATATCTCATGCTATTCAGCTTAACTGGTAATTAAAGTGCAATTAAATTTTTCACGGTGTAGATTGTGTCTGTTTTTTTTCAGGGAAATTACAAACTCCAGGCCCTTGAGAGTTATGGGATTAATCTACAGACATTTAATAATTCAGCTTTGATCAGATGCAGTCACTGATGGGTCTCTGGAAGGGAAAGAGGGATTGTAAAGTATTGTTTTGTTATTAATGGTGCATTTTAATTTTATTTGGCTTCTCAGAGACCAGAAAATAACTACCAGTGCAGGAACAAAAGGCCGGTTTTGAATTGGCTGCCATCGCTCCCTCTAATGGGTACCATTACTAATTCTGTCTCTGCCGCCAGGCCTGCTTCCCTCTGGTAGCTTTGTGTAACTTAGGGTACTGTCCTGAGTTGTCACCAGGAAGGGTATCACATTTGGCCAGAAGTTGGGCTCAGTTGGGTGACCCTTTACGGCCTCGGCCAGATGCTTTTTTCCTCTCCCTGTCCTCACGGCTCTCCCGTTTCCTTGTTGGTAAAAACGTTTTTGCGTGGCGGAGCCGCGCCAGGAAGTAATTTCTTGACTTTTGATCCGAGGCTAGTGGCCCCACAGAGACCCGGGCAGCTCTTCTGTCTCTGTGCTGAGGGGAGAAACCCCGGCCGGTGTGGTCAGGGGCGGGGGTGAGGGCTGCCCACCGCGGTGCACCTGCGCAGATCACCCCATTTGCCAGTGACCCGACTGCCTGCACTGCGGGCCGGGCCTGATGCCGCTGGTGACGGCAGCCTCACAGGTCTGCATTCAGAGGCCCTCCTGCGCGCCCCGGCCTCCATCGGATCCGTTTCTCTTTACTTGTTTGTCACTTCAGGAAAGATACCTCTTACCTGTTTTGAAACTCATTTTGAAAATTCATCTTGAGGAACGCCGCATGTCCCCCAGTTGGCAGGGTGTAAGTTTGGGAGTACGGTGAGTGCAATATCGCGTAGCTGGTGAGAGTTCGGATTCTGGAGTCAAACAGGGCTGTGCTGCAACCACATCGCTTTGAGGTCTCTTGTTTGAGACACGGGATTTTTAAACTTTCCTGAGCACCAGCTTTCCCATCTCTGAAGTGGGTGTAGTAACACTACCTGCCACATAGGGTTGTAAGAAGGATTAAATGAGATAAATCTTTATAAACTTTTTTTTTTTACGTTTATTTATTTTTGAGACAGAGAGAGACAGAGCATGAGCGGGGGAGGGACAGAGAGAGAGGGAGACACAGAATCGGAAGCAGGCTCCAGGCTCCGAGCCATCAGCCCAGAGCCCGACGCGGGGCTCGAACTCACGGACCGCGAGATCGTGACCTGAGCTGAAGTCGGACGCCCAACCGACTGAGCCACCCAGGCGCCCCAAATGAGATAAATCTTAGCAAAGCGCATGGCACAAAATGAGCACTCAGCAGATATTAGCAGCTGACGTTTCCACGATTGATCCATGGGCTTACGGCATCAGCGTTCTTTGTTCGGTAGGTTTTAATTCCACACCCTCACTTTCAGTCATTTTAGAATACTTCCTAGCACCTCTTCTCATTCTCTTCCTGATCTTTCCTGTGAATAGCAAAGAAGTCGAACAACTCAAAAGACGCCGTGTCGCATTCGTCTCCATCTTCCCAGTGGCTGACTTGTCGCAGGTCACAGAGGAGGCACTTTGTATGTGAGAGACGGCTTTGGGAGGGGAGGAAGGTGCAAAGCCAGTTCTGCGACGGGCTGGGAAAGAAGAGAACCACTCTGGTTTCTTTATCGTTCTAGCCCAACTCACAAGCCGCACACACAGAAGTGGCAGTGAGGGACTTGGGAGTATAAATTATGTTAAGGTCCTAGCCACAGATTCTGAAAGTAACATGCCCGCGCCTGGATTCTGAAGGCATATTTGTCAGGTAAGACAGCAGCCACTGAATCTCCTATGAACTCGCGGGATAATGGCACGATGCATCATCGGTCTGGATGGGGAGCGGGTCACAATTTTCTTCTGGTTGTCGGCAGCCACGGATGAGGTGAACACTGAATATTGATTTGCAAGTGGTGACTAATAGGTGGCATAAAGCAAAACACTTTTTGGTTCCAATGTGCCCTTTGCCCATGCCGCCAATTTTGGCTGTAAATTAAAATCAGTCTTTATTTGCCAAAGTAGATAAATTATAAGAGCGGAACGCAGGCAGGGGGGCCGAGGCCACGACGAGCAGATGGCCTGCTTCGTGTGTCACACAGCTGCACGTGTTTGACCGGCTCAGGAAAGACCAAACTTGTTTGTAGTCTGATATTTTCATTATTAAAGTAACATGGGAATGTTCTAATAGCTTTAACTTGATGGCAGCTTGATAATTTTAATCCAGCCTTAGTTCTCAGCCTGGGCAGTTTTACACACCCCACCCAACCTCCAGCTTCGTGCCTGTAAGGAGGGCATATTAAGCTTGCTTCTGTCTCACATTCTGGAGCCCCGATTATGGAAGAGCCTGACTCTGCCCTTCTCGGCTCCCCGTTGGACACCAGCGTGCTGGCCCAGTCTGTGGAGGTGAGAAGCTTCCCTGTCATTTCTCCCGTTTTGACAGGACACAGATTTATTTTCTTCTTTCACCCAGAATCTTAGATAAACAGCTCATCTCTGCAGCTACCTGGGTCTTCACCTCATGGGTTTGTGAATCAGACTAGAAGCTTAAGCTTGCTTGAATTTTTGATGGGAAGTGGGTCCTACCTCTTGTGATTCAGCTCAGTAAGTTTAAGACACTTTGGTCTAGCATCATAAGCTTTTATCTGTATCATAATCGCTGTTTATGTGGTGTATGTGTGTGAATATGTTTTAATAGGAAGAAATTTACTGCATGTAACTGGAAAATCTAGGGTGTCAGGCTTCAGGCATAGCTGGATACAGGGTTCAAAGGATATAATAGGACACTGTCTCTCTCCATCTCTCTGTTTACCTGTCTGCTGGCTTCATAATCAAGCACATCAAAATTTTTTTCTGCCTATAAATATGTATTTGTTTATTTTTATTTAAATCCAAGTTAGTTAACATAGAGTGTAATAATGATTTCAGGAATAGAATTTAGCGATTCATTACTTACATATAATGCCCAGTGCTCATCCCAACAAGTGTCCTCCTTAATGCCCATCATCCATTTAGCCCATCCCCCCTCCAACATCCACCCTCAGTTCTCTGTATTTAAGAGTTTTTTACAGTTTGTCTTCTCTCTGTTTTTATCTTATTTTTGCTTTCCTTCCCCTATGTTCATTGGTTTGGTATCTTAAGTTCCGTATATGAGTGGAATCATATGATATTTATCTTTTTCTGACTTACTTCGCTTAGCAAAATACCCTCCAGTTCCATCCACGTTGCTACAAATGGCCAGACTTCATTCTTTCTCATTGCCAAGTAGTAGTCCATTGTATATATAAGCCACATCTTCTTTATCCATTCATCAGTCGATGGACATTTGGGCTCTTTCCATAATTTGGCTATTGTGGATAGTGCTGCTATAAACATTGGGCTGACTGTACCCCTTCGAATCTCCTTTGGATAATAACCTAGTAGTGCAATTGCTGGGTCATAGAGTAGTTCTGTTTTTAATTTCTTGAGGAACCCCCTCACTGTTTTCCAGAGTGGCCGCCCCAGAAGCACATCAAATTTTTACAAACTTTTTAAACTGATGGGTTTGTGTGACTTTGTCATTTTCTTTATTCATCTTTGTTAACTCTTAGAAGTAAGGAATTCGTGTTTTTTCTTAGGAATTCTCACCTAATTCTAACACTTCCAGAAGGCTCTTCCATAATTGTCCTCTCACCACGTAAGAGGCGTTTATGATCTGTGTGTCCGGGCTTTGTGTTGGGTGGCTATCCCCTTCCTCTTGTCACCACACTCAAAGGAAGACCTCTACAGCCCCACTTTCCCTGCCTTCAGGGATCTTTGTGGATGTAACTTTATGAAACTATTAATAGGCTGCCACTTTTGATCTACAAGATTGGCAAGTCCCTGTGGTTCCACCCAAGATAGCAGGTTTGCAGTGGGGAATGTTATGCGGCAGGGGTAGCAATTTTGTCTTGAAAACCCTTGCATGAACTGGTATTGTTTTGTTGTTGACGGTTTGTTCCTGGTACCTCTCCTGTGCCTCGGTGTGATGTATAAACAGCTGGAGGCAAATGACAGAGCGCTTGAACATATGGAGAGTCATTCATAACTGAGCCCTGTGCCCAAGATGACCATCTTTCATGTCACAGTCGGAGGTTCTGGCATGCCGTTCCGGAATTTCACCATTAAATTAGGTTCTGTGAATCAGATAATGAAGAAAGATAGAAGACGTTTTTAGAAGCTATAAAGCTTCCCTGACAGTCCTAGTCTTGAACATTTCATGCTTTTTAACTCGTCTCTGCCACCATCGGCGGGGCTGGGGTGGGCGGTGGATGTCCATAAATCCCCAGGAGGCTAACCTACTGTGTGCCAAGCAGTCAACAGATGATAGGTTTTCAGAACTAGAGAGAACCATAAAATTGAGCTAGCTGCAGCCTCTCGTGTTACAGACGAGACTGTCAAGTCTCAATGGGTTAAGAAATGTGCTTAGGGTCACAGCAAGGATAGGGCTCAAGGCCCCATTTCCTGGTCCTGTCCCTCCTGGTCCATCATTTCAGAGAACAGTGCTGGCCTTCCAGAGCCGGGGGTTGGGCTCATTCTCCACCCCCTTCATGGTTTGGCTTTTGTTGTGTTAAAGGAGCTTCAGAGCTTGAGGTCCCAGACAGGCCCAGGAGGGAGTGTTGGAAACTGGAACCATCTTAGGAGTCAGAAACCGGCAGAGCCCAGAGCCAGGCGCTAGACTCCCTCCTGCAGCCCCTGACCCGGGATGGATGAGCCGTGACTGAATCCCATCTTGAGGGTAGCAGTCCTTCTGCTCTGGAGAGGCAGAAGAGGTAAACAAAAGAAAACAACCAATCATTTTTGGAAGAGATCAAGTAAATAAAATAGAATTCATTTAGATCTTCATACCAAGAAGCTATTTTCATAATTTACAGTAAAAGAAGAAGACACCCCTCGTGAACTGGCGAGAAAGGGAGGTTAGTATCTGGCCTGACTGCAGGACTCGTGCTGGATGAGGGTGGCAGTGGCCGGTAGAAACTTCCAGAAGCCCATCTCCGGCGCACTGCCAAGTCTGATCTCTCCCATTCTGAGTTTTCAGTAACCTTTGCCTATACACAGGTTTACTCTGAAGGCAACTCAGATTACTTTAAACAAATCCAATGGTGATGAGATAGAACACCACAGAATACATTTGCATTGACATTTATGCCTGCTGAAGTCGCTTCACGGGGAATGGTGCTGAGGTTGTGGACCACGCCCCTTCCTTTAACTCCTAGGATTGCTTGACTCACAGCAAAGCCTTAATCAAGGTTCTGCAAATGGCACTGTTGTCTTTTGGAAGAACAGATTTGGTGACATTATTCCAAGTTTATTTTTCGATGTTTTATTTTGGGATATTTGGGTTTTTTGTTTTTTTTGTTTTTTTTTTTTTTTTTTTTTGCCATTCATTTGTTTTCTGCCTGTGTTATGGATTCTGTGTGGATCCTTTTCGAGAGTCTTTTTCTTTCTTTCATTAAATGCAGGATTCCCCTTTTATTCTGGTATTAGTGATTGTTAGTTTCAACCCATCTTCCCAACTTGAGGCTCTTTTAAAATCCTGATTCCACCACTGTGTGTGAAGGATGAAAACCAACTGTTTTACTGGTTCACTTTGCATGCGTTCAGCTAATTCCTCACAGAAACCTATGAGGTAGGCATCAGCATCCCCATTTCACAGATGAGGAAGTGGCAAGTCCAGGGGATTAGGTGGCGTGGCCAAGACTGGAGAGCTATTTCCCCTCCCTCTGATTCGTAGCAGCTGCAGGCTTGATAAGCAGGTTTCAAATATCTTCGTCCAGATTGTAGCTAAAAATGCTGAATAAATCCAGCCCTACGATGGCCTGCTTCCAGTGCCCTCCGGGGCCGGAGGGAAACGTTAATCAGCATCCTCTGGGAACAGTTTTCCAACCACTTAGTAATCCACCTTGTCAAATCTGATACTCTTTTTATTGGCATTATTATTGTTTTTGAAAACGCTTTCACGTAGAAAAGCATCAAACACATTTTTTAAAGTTTCGCCATTTTAAACATTTGTCACTGGCTCTGGTAATACGTAGCATGCCCAGACACAAATAAACTTCTTTAATATTAATTCTCTGAGCGGGGCTTTTTCTTTGGTTTGTCCATCAGAGACTTGAGTTTAAAAGCCAGCTCGGACTCCGTGAGTTCTGGCACCCCTACCTAGGAATATCCAGAGGGCTTCTTCAACTCAGGATGTTCTGTGATGAGGAGAGAATTTGTGGAGAATCACTACTCCTTGTGCTCTGCAATGAGAACCATGTAAATGTCATTCTACACAATCATAGCACAAATATGCCCTGCCGTGTTGGTTTCTATTCTTTCCCCATCGGGAACGTAGTGCCAGTCTTTTAGCCACAGGGTCCAAGAAAAGGGTTTCTATCATCAGCTACCCTGGATCCTTCTCCCAGGGCCTGAGGACCTGCCCCCGGGTGTCTTTCATTCTCCTGTGGGTGGTGTGGCTTGTCCAGTACTTGCTTTGGGGCCCTAACTAATTACCCAAAAAAGGCAGCCTTTTCTTAAGCTTCCGTACAAAAAAACAGTAGACCCTCGAACAACATGGGTTTGGACTGCACACATCCACTTATACACGGATTTTTTTTAATATATATACAGTATAGTGCTATAATGTATTTTCTCTTCCTTATGATTTTCTTTTTAAAAAATGTTTTACTTTATTTTTGAAAGACAGCGAGTGTGAGTGGGGGAGGGGCAGAGAGAGAGAGGGAGGCAGAGGATCCGAAGCAAGCTCTGCACCAGCAGCAGCGAGCCTGATGCGGGGCTACTAACCGTGAGATCACAACCTGAGCCGAAGCTGGACACTCAGCCAACTGAGCCACCCAGGTGGCTTACCACTTACCCCTTAGAATTTTCTTAGCTTACTTTGTTATAAGAATACGGTGTATAATATGTAGAACACAGAAAATTGTGTTAATCAACTACTGACCTTATCAGTGGGGCTTTGGTCAGCGATACACTATTAGTGGTTAAGATTTCAGGGAGTCAAAAGTTGGACATGGATTTTCAACTCTGTGGAGGGGGTCAGTGCCCTTTACCCCTGTGTTTCTCAAGGGTCAGCTGTACATACAGTCTTTTAAGAACAGAGTTTGGGTATCAGTTGTTATCCGTAGATTTCCTTTTTCTCAGCCAAGATGCTCTACAAACGTTCGCTGCTTGTTTCTATAGGCACAGCTGCACGATGGGGCTGTGCTCTCTGTCTTGCTGAGGTCCCCCTGACTGCAGTTTTGCTTACCATCTGTGTATTAACTTCTCAAATATTTACATCTTTATTGAGTATCTCCCACATGCCAAGCACTATTAGATACAGTATACAGTGTTGTTTTGTAAAAATAAATATGAATCCTGCCACCAGGTAGCATACGCCCTAGCATGAGAGGCATACCTTAACAACATAATTATAAAAACACTACATATGGTGATGAACAGGGTTAAGAGCTTGAAGGAAAGATCTGCTGTTATGAAAGCTTGAGATGGAAGGACTTGCCACGGTCTGGGGTGTGTTTGGGAGGGACCGATGTTCCGAGAGGATGATCAGGATTAACCCGGGGGCCGGGCCACAGCCTCAGAGCAAAACTCGTCCAGGGGCCCTGAGGCTGCAGGGGTATGTCACCCTCAACCTGCACAGAGGCAGTGTGGTCAGGGGCAAGGGGGGGATGAAGGACAGGGCAGGAGGGGCGGCCCCAGAAGAGGCTGGTGAGGGAGGCACGTGCTTAGGTCAACTGCCGTATGGTGGGTTTCTCAGGGGTTTTGTTAGTAAATGTGGGTGCCACCTTAGGCTGTCTGGGAGGTGATGCCCTCTGCCCCTGTGGCTGGCATGAGTTCCAGCACTGCACCACGAGGTGGGTGGGTGGGCAGGTGCAGCTGGGGCCTGCAGATGCCACAGAAATGCTCCCTGGCTCGCTGCTTCACTAGCAGCCATCACAGAGAACTTCATCTAGGGCAGGAAGGACGCCTCCTGTGTCGGCTCCGCAGCCCGCGTGCAAAGGGAACGATGTGCCGAGCGGTTCGCTCCCGTGATTAACGTGATTTATGCTTTATAGCAAAGCATCAGAATGCTCATTTGCATAAACTCACTCATCATCTAGTCTGCTCCAGGGCAGCTAAGCCTACTTCTTGTCATAAATACCCCAGACTCCATGCATCCAAACCCATAAAGCTTTCGTTTAATTAGAAAGGAGAGGAGAGGGACTTCTAGAATGGAAGGTAGTGCTTCCCGCCTAGAACACATGCGCCGGTGATACTGACGAATGAGCGGTTTGCAGATGCTTCACAGAGACCAGGATTGGGGGTCCTAGCAGTTGAGTTGCATCAGGGTGTAGGAGTCAGAATTCACAGGACTGGGTCTTCAGATGTGGTGCACAGGGTGGACTTTCCTACCGAGTCATCAAGGCTCGTCCCCACCCCTGCTGCCCGTCCCTCTCTGTGCTGTTGACCTCCTGGCCCTGCCCCTGCACGCCTGTGTCAGAGGAGCACGGACTTAGGTGCTCAGCCCCTCCTGTTGTGCTCTCTGCACCCAGTGTAGTTGGGAAGCCTTCACGGGCATTTTTGGTTCCCCTGGGAATGCTCGTTTCCCAGAGTAGCAGGTTCTCTGGGTGTGGGAAGGGCTGAAGGCTGTTCTGTGGTGTCAGATGGATGGACATGAGGGTTGTGAAGAAGTAACAACAGTCAAGACATGAAAGGAAGCCCCAAATGAGCATCGACAGATGAATGGAGAAAGGAGAAAGGAGATGGGGTGGGTGTATGTACACACACACACACACACACACACACACACACTGAAGTATTACTCAGCCATAAAAAGAAGGAACTCCTGCCGTTTTTGACAACATGGATGGATCTTGAGGGCACTATGCTAAGTGAACTAAGAGAAAGACACTGTATGATCTTTCTTGGAGGTGGAGGCTTTAAAAAAGCTCACTGAAAGAGATGAGATTTGTGGCTACCAGAGGTGGGGAGGGGGAGGTGCAGGAAGGGGGTCCGAGGTACAGAATTCAAGATAAATAAGCACCGGGATGTCACTGACAGCACAGTGACAGTGGCTGACGCTGCCATATGATGTGCAAGGAAGTTGTGAAGACACTAGGTCCTAAGGGTTCTCATCCCGAGGAAACCACTCCGTGTGTGTGTGTGTGTGTGTGTGTGTGTGTGTGTGTGTGTGTGTATGTGTGTGTGTGTGTGTGTGGTTAATGCACTGTGCACTGTGGTCATTTCACAGCAGATGTCAGGACATTGTGCAGCACACCTTAAACTCACACGGCACCGTGTGTCAGTTACATCTCAACAAAAAGGGAGAAAGTAACAAGGACATGGTCAGGCTGTAGGGAGTGAGGCTGGCAGTGGAGGGCAGGGGACATGATGGGGACGCCAAGACCAGTCAGAGGGGAGTGAGGACACTGGGCACAGGGCTGTCTGCTCCTGGGGGAGTGAAAGAGACACATCCTTGGGGCAGGGAGGAAAATGGGCAGTGAAGGCAGGCAGTGCGAGCTGAAGAGGTTCAGATGGCGTGAGTGAGGAGAACCAGGGCACGTGGGAAGTGTAGCGATGGCAGAGTGGGGATGGCCGCCATGCTGTCTCCTGGCCTCACTTGGGACAGCCTAGCCCAGAGAGGACACTTCTGGGGGTCAGAGAGAACTTAGCCCAAGACCTCTGAGACATTCCTCTTGTCCTTGCTCTGGAGGGGGCAGCCTGAGAAGCTGGGTGACTCTCACACCTGGAGAAGACTCAGGAGTGTGAGTGTAGCGTGTGTATGTGCGTGCTGGGGTGTGAACATGTGTTCTGGGGTGTGAGTGTGTGTGTTAGGGTGTGTATGTTGAGATGTGTATGTGAGGGTATAAGGGTGTGGGCGTGTGTGTTAGGGTATGTGTGTGTTGGGTGCTGGGATGTGTATGTGTGTGGGGGTATATATGCGTGCGTGTGTTAGGGTGTATATGTGTGTGTTGGGGCGTGTGATGAGTAGTCAAGGTTCCTCACTCAGAGGCTCCTGGGACCACAGTTCCTGCCAGTGGCTCCCCACCCCCTGCTGACATTGGAACTCCCTCCCAGCACAGCACGGGCCCCACCCAGTGAGGTAACAGGCCGGGCTGGGTTGTGGGGCAGGCATGGGGGGACCTGGGGACAACTGCTTGAGGTAAGAGTCCTCCGTGGGTTCTTACAGTTTGAAATAGCCAGTAACAGCCAAGAGATATATATATTTTTAAAGTAAGAATGTCCCTACTTTCTAGACTGAGATTCATTTACATTGGGAGACATGGAACATTTATGCCTAATCTTCATCTGGTTTCTGTGTGCCAAGCGACTAATCTCAGATACTGAGCATCCTTGAACCCATACCATGAAAAGCCCTGCAGCTTTGGAAAATGGGGTTTCCTGGAACATACGGGAAACAGACCGCCGGTAATGAGCCTTGACAGTCTCTTGGTCCAGCTCTCTCTGGGAACCCAGAAGCGATGGCAGGAACACATCTTGGCCCGGTTTTGAACACCTGCCAGTAGGGGGTGTTTACAGCAGACCCGTAATTGCTTTAGAATCGGCCATTTCCTACACGGACACTAGCAGATGTCTGAAGTAAAGCCCCATTCCGAAGAAAACATGCTCCGAATCTTCTCATGTTCTGAGTCCTGCAATTTGGTACTTGACTAGAAAGTTCCCGTAGTGAGTGTTTTTGAAAACCTTTCACTTCTCCTGCCTCTGTTCCTGAGCACACCGGCTGGTACAGATGTCTCCTCCTTTCTGTCCAAATGCATCATTATTGTCGGGGACCTTGCACCTCTCATATTTGACACACTTACTAGAACACTGATGCCTTCCGCAGAGAGAGTGTGAGAGAGAAACCCGGAGACTCCTCACTTCGGATACTTGCTGCGTGATCTAGTTTGGTCCAAGGGCACGCTGCACACGCAGAGACTGGCTGGGACCGGGATGTGCCTTCACTGCACTCCCACATTCAGATCAAACTCTGCAAGACATGTGTGCGTGTCAAATCCCACCGATCTGGCTTCACTGGTTTTGAATTTATGGCACTTTGGTAAGGGTTTTGGTGACGTTCACATTTCTGGTGTCTGTGGAATTAAAAACCACGTTTTTTAAGCAAATGATGAATCCATAGGAAATTATAGGGGAAATACGAACCCATTCGCGCACTGCCTTTACAGTATGCAATCCCAAATAAACATTATTAATCACAGACAGTCCCTCACTATTCATTAAAGTAGGTCCCAGCAGAGTGTCTGTGTGGCAATGTTCGGTAAGCCAGTACTCTGTGTTATTGTACAAGCTCAAAAAAAAAAAAAAATCAAACTCTATTTTACTGAAAGAATCCAGAATTTGATAACTCTTCAAATGAGATGTTTCACCATCCCAGTTAATCCTAACTAATAAGGTATTATTATTTTCTGTTCGATAAAATGCTGGAATAGCAAACTGTTGTTTATTGGACATAATACCAAATAATTCTGTCATCTCAGTCCTGAAAGTAAATCAGACTTCCTCATCCAGGAGGCAAGCTTCCTTTCACATCAGGGCGTTCCTGTACATACTCTTGACCTTATTTGTGTAGATACTGTCTCTGTGAGGTACTCTCACTGCTGTCAGAGTAAGCTATAGGGGTAGGTTTTGCCGAAAAGACAGAAATGGGGCTGTGGCTGCTATTTTGGAGATCTTGTGGCTAGTTGTTACTTGGCTTGATAACTTGTAACTTTGTAATTTTCAACTGTAATTGAAAATTAACTGGACACCATAAGAAATAGTAGGGGGTGCACCGCTGAGATAGAGTGCTCAGCCATGGAATCTCGGAGAAGACATATTGAAGCTGAAATGGAAGGGCTGAGTTTGGCATCTGGGGAGAGGAGGAACACGGCGATTGCAGTGCCTGGCTGTTCTTCTCCAGGAATGAGTCTGTCTCCTAAGATTGGAAGAAGTCTTGGTTGACCAGATAGCTGAAGAGAAGCCATGGTAGGTGACATGGCTCAGTGGCCCGAGATGAGGTCATAAAGGTAGGCAGTGGATTTCTTGGTGACATGGCATTGGTGGATCATATTTGAAGCCACAAGAGACAAAGTATAACAAGAGGAAACAAAAAGATCTAGCCGGGCTCAAAGCAAGGCAGACACCTCTGTGCTCCAGGGAAGGAAGTGAAATGCAAAGCACGGATGGCTGCCCGGATCTGGGATGAAGCAGCAGAATGGCTGGTGATCTGGGGACTAGATACGTACTCTGTGAACTGGGCAGTGGAGTCTGGCTCCCTGCGTAAAACTGGGGTAGTTTATAAGTGAAGGAGGTGCCCCACTTTCATCATTCTCCTGACTGCTGCCCACAGCCTGAAGTGATGGCTTATATGAAGTCTGTGTATCCTGGACACAGGACCCTGACCAGGACCTGAGGGAAACCACCTGCTGGCTCAGTGACTGGATTTGCAACACCCCCTGTCACTGAGGGTAGGGTCCCTGAGCCATCACTTGAAGATTCTGCTCAAGATGGGGGCCCAGATGCTTGTGGGGACAGGGTACAGCTAGAGACAGAGACAGAGACAGATGGGAGAATGTCCCACCAAAAATGACTTGCACACCGGAATTCCAAAACACACAAGAAAATATAACATCAAGGAAGTGAACCAGTGAAATCTGAAGTCAGGAGATAAATTCTAGATGGAAGTAAAATTATAGAATAAAAGTTTTAAATATATTTTAAGCCTTAAAGAGAAAAATAATATCTACCATGGTGGGGAGCAGACATAAAGAAATTGGATTGGAGAATAGGAACAGAACCAATTAGAAATCTTAGAAATGAAAACTGTAGTCACTGAAATAAAAAACCAGTACAGGTACACTGCATTTAAAAACAGTACTTACATCACTTCTCGGCCTTTTGGCTCAGATCAAGTGTAAAAATAGTACTTAGGAATTTGTTCAGAATGCAGCTCAGAAAGAAAAAAGAATTTTTTTTTAATATGAAAAAAACAGCTAATAGGCATGAGGGCTATTTTGAGACTCTCCAATAAACTTCTAATAAGAGGTTATAAACAAAAGAATAGAACCAGTGGCCAGCAAATTGTTAATTTGACAGAATTTAAAAAAGACATGAGTCCTCAAATACAAAGCATACTCTCAAGTACTAAGTAGGATCAATAAAAGAAATCCCAATTTGGACAAGTTGTAGTGAAACTTCAAAGAAGACATGAAGGACAAAGGATCTTAGTGAGGTTGACAGAACAGCTCTTATCAACAGCCATTGATCCCAGGACACATGACATGATACCTTCAGTGTGGTAAGGAAAATAACTGTCAGGAAAGAATTTAGTCTGTAGTTTACTGGTCTTTCAAGAGTAAGAATGAAATAAAGATATTTTAAGAAGCACCAAGAATCTCGGTAAAACAATGCATGTTACAAGAAGAAAAGTAATCCCAGATGGAAGTTGTAGGTTGCATAGAATTTACTGAGATGTCCATAAATATAACTAATACTGACTGCAAAAGTAACTATTTCCTCCGTATTTAGATCAAAAGGGGAAACTGAACATTCTGGTTAACAATGACAAGAAGGTTATAAATTCATATGTATCACCATAAAAACAAATGGATTAAGATTAATTTAAATATTAAAAGAAAAGGACGCCTGGGTGGCTCAAGTCAGTTAAGCGTCCGATTTTGGCTCGGGTTATAATCTCATAGTTTGTGAGTTCAAGCCCCACATCAGGCTCTGTGCTGACAGCTCGGAGCCTGGAGCCTGCTTCGGATTCTGTGCCCCTCACTCTACCCCACCACTCATGCTCTGTCTCTCTCAAAAATAAATAAACATTTTAAAAAGGGGGCTATCAGAGAAATTAAAAAGAAATAAGCCACCCTGCATGCTGCCTCAAGAGAAAAGGACACCAAATGGTTAAAAAGAGTAAGATGGAGACAGATGTAACAAGACAGCATGAACCAGAAGAAGGCTGGTTGTCATCATCATCATCAGACAGTGTAGGCTTTAGGGAAAAACAAAAGCATTAGCAAAGATAAAATTCTCTATAATTACAAAGGAGAGGGGTCAGCAGAAGCAGGTCATTGGGGGCTTGGTGAGGGGGCTGTGCGTCCTCCTACATGGGCAGTCACTTCAGAAAATAGTGGTTTGGAGGGCAGGGGGCAGGGGGAGTAAGAGGTGCATCTCAGCGATGCCAGGAGGGCCTGTTAGGAGGAAAGAGGGGGCGAGCCGGCGTGCTGCTGAGGGGTGAGGAGGGCAGGGGGGCCCTGGGTGGCGATCCGTGCAGCGTGGCGGTGTGGGGCGTGCAGGTCCAGGAGGCGCTGAGCCGGGACAGAAGGAAGCAAGTAGCCCCAGCCTTGACGCCCACCTGCGCCTGGTCTGGAAAGCATGGCCAAATTAGCACCGTGGGGTGTGGGCCATCCCCTGGAGATGTGCAGTGAGGTTTTACGTGGAAGACAATTTCCGATGAGAAATTCAGCACAGGATGTGAGACAACTCTTCTGAAACTCCAGTCTTTATCAGAGAGTGTTATTTTTAACTCAGTATTTTACAGCACATGTTTTGTCATTTTTATGGTGCCGATGGCAGCGGCCCCCAAGATGAATGAGCCGAGCCCGTGTGGAACCCCGAGAGGGTTCCATGCTCTTTGAACTTTGACCCCCCATCCACCCATGACCTCCCACATCCCCCCCCCCCCCCCCCCAGCCCAACCCTCAGGTGGCTCCTGCACTCTCAGCTGCTTGTTAGGGCCACCGTTTGTAAAGAAGCTACAACTCTAGACAGTTTAGACAATCTAGAAGCTTCACTGTAGACCACTTTCAGATATTGCTGAAGTCTTGGCCAGCAGGCACTTTTGATAGATTCACTGTGCTCCCCATTAGTCCTGTACCCCCCTAAAATGAAAAAAGCTAGAATGCCAAAATTCCATGCTTACATAGAAATCCGTCCCCTCGACTTGTTCTCAAAGGGGTCAGGATCTTGCGCATTGGTCGCCATCATTAACAGATCCGTTTCTGGAGTCGGCTGTGGCATGAAGAACGAGGCATGTTAATTCACCAAATCTGACTCCCAGGAAAGTCCCTGTCTGCTAGCAGCGTGTAGCATCACAAAAGCATATTAGGAGTTAGAGGCAGGCCGGTCTTGCACTGTACCAGTTACGTGACAGTTGTGTGACTTCTGCAAGCTGTGTCTTCTCGCACGGAAATCGGAAATAGCGGTGTTTGCCGTGAGGATTCAGAGAGGCAACACTCCCCTAGAGCAGTACTCAGCACCTAGAACAGTGCTCAGCCGATGGCAGGTACTCAAGAAATATGGACGGAAGGGAGGGAGTCAAGGACCATGACAGAAACAGAATTCCATAGAGCAGCCTTTGAGGAGGAAATTTACATACGCTGCTAACACGTACACATGTACACGTGTAAGATTAGAGTGTTTAAAAGGCGTGGAGCGGTGGTTCTTGGCATTGGGCCTGGCCGTGAGGACTAATGAAGGAATGAGAGAGCCTGAGAGTGATCTGCAGGGAGAGGGCAGCAGGCAGCAATTCTGGAGAGAGAACCAGGGAGGAAGGGAGGAGGCTGGCCATCCTGCCGAAGCTGTTCACTGTCGCCTCTTCACCGGCTCCCAAACACATGTGACCTCTGGGTACCAGGAGCAATCTGGCCAGAGGCCACAAAAGGCCAGAATTTCTGTTCAATAAATTGAATTTCTACAGAACAAATGTCCACTGATGCTCACGGGAGCGTGCTTGCATCCTGTTTCTCTGTCCCGCCCTTTCTCCCTCCCTCCTTCCCTCTCTCTCCATTTCTTTCCTAAGAGACAGATAAACTCATTAACTAGAGAAAATGCTAATCCGTCTGGCAGAGCCCTGCTCCACAGCCCTACTCGAGAAAAACACAGCGAGCACAGAAGCCTTGGTGACCAGCAGAGACGCGGTGTCACGATGCCCCGCGTTTAGGACTCCTGCCGCTTCCATATGCTATTTCTCAGCATCACAGAGTTCACGGGATAAACCAGTCTATTGCAGTAATAAGTGTGGCAAGAAGCACTTCGGCACCCGGGAGGGATTTGGAAAGACTCTTGCTGTGCTTGGCAGACCCCTCTGTCTCAGTGAAATCGCAGGCTCTCTTTTTCCCAGCTGATACCGTCCTCTACAAAATGCCCAGAGCAGTTTAGTAAAGACATCCCTGGTGGATGAGAAAGAAAGCCACCAGTTGGAGAACACGACAGAGTCCTTCGATGCCAGGGAGGAATTGCCTCTCTGATAGCGACATCTGAATTCCAACAGCACAGCTTACTGAAGACCTGTGGCCGCATCAGCTCCAGTGCTGCCCACTCCTCCTGTCTCCCGGGCTTTGTTTCTTATGACAAACACCAACTTCAAGTCCGTGATTACAGAAAGGGTCCATCTGTATCACCCACCTTTGTTTTCCATGGGCTCTTGAGGTAGATATTATACTTTTTCCACTGAAAAACAGTTTACTCAGGAATACAGAGTGAATTAAGCAAAGAATTTATTATTTCACAGTGGAAACTAATGGGTCTGCTTGGATGGAGAAGAGAGCCATCCAGATTCTCGGATTCTATTTCAGCCATCCCCCTAATGGTTCAAATTTTGGTGGACCCATGACGATGTTCAGCTGTTTTGGTGCAAACATGCCATGTCGTGGAGCACACTCCTCTCTGGGTAGGGCTTCTCGGTGGCGATTACTGCCTCCAACTTGGCTGCTGCTCTGCCTGAAGGCGCTTCCTCTAATGGCAGCCTTGTGACTCTCCCTTCTTTGAATGCATTTACAAGTGATGGGCACCGGCCTCATGTGGAGTGAAGGGTGCAAGGTATGAGTGCCATCAAGTCCCAGGCCCTGTCCTTGAAGAGCTTTGTTGGCTCTAACTCAGGCGAGTCTCCCTTGCGGAGACCTGCCTGTCACATAAGGGGGTGGATGAGGGCAGGCTCTGTCTGGTGGTGCCCCGTTCATTTGTCGCTAGAGTTCATTCAGCTGATCTGGCAGGTAGGCAGTTGTCCTTCTTTCCTCACTGCAAATCAGTATTCTCTGTACAATCCTCACTTTATACTCAGGATGCTCTGGACATTGTGTCAGTTTCTCAAATGCTTAGTGGTGCTCTGTGCCCAAGGACCTTTGCACCAACTGTCCCTTCTCCCAGAATGTTCTTCTCGGCCCCCAACTAAAATGTTGGGAAGTTTTCCTGACCCTCCAGTTTAGAGCAGGTCCCCCTGCTATAGACTCCTACAGAAGCCTACCCCATATTTACCAGACTTGGTAATGCTTCTCGGTGTCCACAGTGATGTGAGCTTCACAAGGATGGAACCACTTCCTGCCTCACTTCCTACTTCATAGCTCCCGTCACTTGATGGATGCTCAGCAGAGTTAAATATATATGAGTGAGTGACTGAGTGAATGAATGAATGAAAGACCAGGTAAATGGATTCTCCTGGTGGGTCTCCTTCAAGATGTATGCCACATCAAAGATGAGATTTTTTTTCTTTGATCAAGAACATATTAAGGAGCTTTGCTTTCTAGCTGGAAAGTTTAGACTCCCGAGTAGGGAAACCCACTTACCCACGGACACTCCTTGTGCCACAACCTTTGAGAGCAGTGAAGAGAAGTCAGCTGTCTGTGTTGAGTGGAGTTGGAAAATGGTGGAAATAGGTAAAAACAGAGAGCTTATGAAATTCTCTTTACTTTGGAACTCACTTGTCTGACACAAGTGTTTAGTTTGAAGGAAATTTCCAGAACACAGACCACACAATTCTACTCAAAGTGAAAAATAATATTCTGGAGCCAGCATAAAAGATTTAGGGTCATTTCCTCTTTGTATTACCCAGCCATGTGTTCTCTCTCCATTGACTTTAATGTAATCAAATATTGACTACAGCTCTTTGATTGGTTTAAGCTTTTTTTAAATTGGACTCCTTGTTTGCTCATAGCTTGCAGTGTTGCAAACTATTGATAATTCCAGGTCTGTGCTGAATGGCACTGGGTTCTAGTGCCATTCCTGCCCTGCTTCGGTCAAAAAGGCCCTCATCCCCTCTATGCAACAGCTTTCTGTGTACAGGTACTCATAATGATGGGGACATTTGCTTCATTGCCTATGAAAATCTCTCTAGAAGGAGTTATATCCTACTAGGCATTCAGTTCCCAAAAGATGCCATATTATCCTGTTACGTGACCTACAGCAAGTCAGTGGACCAGGAGCAACTTTTGTAGGCTCTTATATTATCTTTAAATTGAAGGGATCGAAGTAGGTGATCCCTGACTTTTTCTAGCTCTGAACAATCTATTATTCATTGTAACCATTGTAAGCAAAGCACCTCCCACCCCTTTACACTACCAGACACGTGCCGGGAATACCATCTGGCCATTCCAGTCACACGAAAGGTTGGTAGAAGGAGAGGAACTCAGACAACAGAGCCCATAGTATAAAATCTTTGCAAATGCTAACAGCTTAGGAAGTAGAAGTCCCCAGAGTGTGCCCTAGGCCCCATCCTCTCTTCCTTCTTCACTGTGGTGGCATCTGCTCAGGTGCTTTCAAGCCCTTCCAGGCAAGTCACAGTTTCCTCACATGGACATCTCAGCAGCAAGGCTGAGGGTGTGACGAGCACTGCTCTCCTCGACCATACCATGCTTCATTGTCGAGTACCACACACGTGAACCTCGGCTCACCACGGTTTTGCAAAATCCTGGGAGGTACCTGCGCCGGAAAATGTTCTTCCTTCCCCCGATGGAAACTCATCATTTGGTTACATTGTTTTCATTTTTATCCATTGGAAATTCTTTTGAGCTGATAAGAATTTCCCCTTCTAAATGCAAATGCTTCTATGAAATTATCGATCATTCACAGCTATAACTTTATTTAATAGGATTGCTTTCTCTTAACACCTTGATGAAATGAGACTTTTCTAAAGGAAGCTTGGGCATTTTGATTGGGTGAGGAGGGATCTTTGGTGGGGAGCTGTACTGGGGAAGGTGGCATGTGTGAGGCACCACTGGGAAGACCAGCTGGGAAGTCCTTCAGCTTGGAACAGAGAGAGGAGTTTCTAGAAAGTAGGAGAGAGGAAAAGAGAGACAAGAAAAATGGTACTTCTTTCAAAACTTTGATGTGAGCTGGTCCAGCGCTAGGAGTGGACTTATGAAGTGATTGTGGAAGAGATGGCCCCCACCAGAACTTAGGGAGTCTGAAGCAAGAGTAGCTGCCTGTAAACTCGGTCTTCAGAGAGAGTTCTTTACCCCAGCATAAATGAGCCTTTTCTAGCAAGAATAGCTATAATTTGTAGAAGTGTTAAAAACCTACTTCCAACTATAAAAGTACTAAAATATCCAGGGCATAGCAAGGCGACCATTCTGCCCTGTGATGTGATGTGTGATCGTGAAAAGTAATGAAAGTGGAATAAGGCATTGTAAAGACATTGCTCTAATGAACACAGTTCTGTTTGGCAGCCTTTTTTCCGGCCAGCAAATTATATTACTCTTGGTAGGACATTGATAATGTCTTCAGAAAATAGCTTGTAAGAGTGGAGTTACTCAGTGACGGGGTTTTTGAAGACAACGTAATTTGGCATTTCTCAATTTTCTTTGATTTTTCACAGAGAAAATGGAAGCCTGTAATAAATGGCATCTGAAATGGAAACAGCTGGTAGCAGCAGTATTCTGCCATTTATTTGGATGCTGGATTTCAGGTTTTCCATGTAAGACAACCATGCTGGCACATCCGTTGGCTTCACATTTTTCCAACACTGTTCTTTCCAGTTAAGTGATGAATCTGGTCTCACCTGTGGGGTCCCGGTGGTGAGTGGTAATGCCAGCCTGCAGGCAAGTTTGTACCCAGTGGAATCAGTTGCGTATTAAGGGCTGTTGGGAACTGATTGGAGATGTTTTAGTCATACTCTAAGAAGTTAACAAAGTGCACAGAGCTAATCTAAGGCAAAACGGTATCTAATCATTTGGTGGCCAGGCTTACTGAGATAGACTGGAACAAGACTAGATTCAGGAAACAGTTGCTGGGCTCTGATCTCAGCGCCTCCATTTACTGGCTACACCACTTTGAGAAAATCATACAGCCTCTCAGAACCTTGGCGTCTACATCCGTACATCTGTATAAAGATCATAAACTGCACAGTTGTAATTATTTATCGATGAAATTGTAGATGTGAAATTGCTTTGTTGTACACAAGGAGTTGTGAGTATAGTCTTTGTTGCCTTGTTCCCTGACACCCTTCCATAGCCTTCTTTGCATCTTAGAGCTCTGTTGCCACTATTGGCCCCAACACCAACACCAATCTCAACTCGATGCTTATTCTTACAGAGCTCTTTTCTCTACAGATAACACAAACCTTTGCAGCCTCTGCCTTGGGCCCTTAGAACACTCGCCATCTAGATGCTCACTCTTGGGATGTTCCCTCTCAGCACCAAGCTGTCATGCTTTGAGAAGCTGTGTGGAGAAGCCACATAAGTACTCTGGTCACAAGTCCCTGCTTGAGCATCTCCGTCAGCCATTCCAGTTCAGGTGCCAGAAGGAGAATGAGGAAACCAACTTAGTATCTTGGTGTCATCAGGTATATCCTCTGACCCAGTCGTTCCAGCCCCCAGCTGTTCAGAGACACCTCTGGCCATTCAGTCATCCCAGCCCCACATATTATAAGCAGAGACCTCCCTGTTACGCGTTTCTTAATTTCTCATGCACAAAATATGTGAGCATAACAAAATGGTTATTTTTATGCCGTTACATTTTGGAATGGTTTATTTATTATACAGCAGTAGACAGTTCAAATGTTGAACAAATGTGTCATCCATAGACACTTAAATACTCTTCCTAGGTTACTTCCATACGAGCTTTGCCAGGGTACAGTGGAAACCTGGGATCAAGGAGGACATGTGGTACGTGACCATGCCAAGAGCGAGGAAGAGAACTAGGGTTTGCTACTGAGTCTTTATTACTGTTCTTCCATAGACAGATGGTGTGAATCCGCCAATTTTCTTCTTATTTTTTCACAATCGTGTTAGCTATTCCAGCTTCTTTACCTTTTGTTTAAGTTTTAGAATAACCTTGGCTATATCTACAAAAACTCTTACTGGGATTTTTATAGGAATTGCATTTAATGTATAGATCAATTTGAGGAGAATTGACAGCTTTACTGTATTGAGTGATCTAGACCATGAACACAGCATTTTTTTTTTTAGATCTTCTTTGATTTCTTTCACCATTGTTTTATAATTTTCAGCCTATAGATGCTATAGATGATATTAATAGATTTATACCTAAGTATTTCATTGTTTATAGGGAAGAGGATTATAAGTGGTATTGTATCTTTAATTTTGGTTTTTGTGTGTTCATTGCTAGTATGTACGTACGTGATTAATTTTTGTGTGTTGAGTTTATATCCTGTGACTTTACTGATTTTATGTATTAGTTCTGGGAATGATTTTGTAAATTCCTTAGGATTTTCTACATAGGTGATTATGTCTCTGCAAACTTGTTTTTCTTTTCTTCTTGCACTGGCTAGTACTTCTAGTACTATGTTGAATTCAACAGTGGACTTCCTTGCCTTTTTCCCAATTTTAGTGAGAAAGTATTCAGTATTAGTGTTTGCCAACAATGTATATTTTGTGTTTGCCATATATACTATATGGACATAGTATATAAATTGCCCTTGGCCCAGGGCTCTTTGAATCTCATCAGATCTAAAACTGGATGGCAGATTGACAGGCTCAGTGTGCAGCTGGTTCTCATAATCTAGTGGATTTTCCTCAATTGAAAATAGGTGGACTTAAATGGCATCTTTCCTTATCCTGGCTCTCTGGGACATGAACCAGATAAAGTATAGTGAAAACTGAACACCTCACAATGCACTTTTATCAGGGTTCCTCATATCTCAGCCTCCACTTACCAGTTGTTATTTAGGGCACCTGCTGTTGTCAGTATTCAGGTTAGCACACCTCCTCCTCCTCTCTTGTCCCCTAACCCCATTCTTTACCCTATTTTTCCCCTTAGGAGCTCTAGTCTGTACATGGAATACAGGTCTGAATTGGTTAGGGAGAAAGAAGGATCCAGAATGACTAACTTTGACTACTACAACCCGCCCCCCCACCCTGGCCCCAATAATGAATGGACAACCACACAAGTTCCTGCTTGGTCCAGACTTGCATTTCTGGTCTATGATCGAAGCAGTAGGAAGGAACCTTCCAACACCTTCCAGCAAACAGGCTTATCCA
Organism: Prionailurus viverrinus; assembly: GCF_022837055.1. Classification (NCBI taxonomy): domain Eukaryota; kingdom Metazoa; phylum Chordata; class Mammalia; order Carnivora; family Felidae; genus Prionailurus; species Prionailurus viverrinus. The sequence continues at coordinate 1,896,794 of NC_062577.1, forward strand.
CGTGAGGCTTCACTATGCATGTTTAGAGCCAAGTTGTGGCTAAGTACGCTTCCTAGACTCTGGCATCAGGTTGGCTGTTAGTACTAGCTTTAAGTTGTATTGTGATTTTTTATCTATATTTGTATCTAATAGGCATTTTGATAGTAAATTGGGAGCATTCTATCAGAGGTAACTTTTTAGATGCTCTTTGGACTGTGAGTACCCTGACCGATTTTGTCACAGGCAGGCATACTCCCTGCATTAAATAGCAAGCAGATCATTAATTATTCCCTCAGAAGAAAAGTATTGCTGGAGGTTTCTTGCAGCCATCAGGTTAAATCCAAATGGTTTTGCTGTTTCTGTCCTGTGTTTGAATTCTTGATTCACTTCCCCTTCAACAATGGCAGAATAAACAAGATCCACAGAAGGGGGATCCTTCTTTTTGTGGACATCTACTCCTCCTGATCTCCTCTCCCTTCTTCCTCCCTTTGAAAAACTTCTGTGTATGCACTATTTATGTCTGTGTATAATGTCTGCATTACTGAAAAATGTCAAAATCTTACAAGTTGATAAGCATGAAAAAAGATTAGTCATGGCTGCAGTGGCTCATCTAGAAACAAGATTAAAGGAACTGAAGTAATTTTGGCCTCTTAAGTAGGGATTTGATAATATAGTTAAGTATATAAAATGTCTGTGTATTTCTGTAATTTAAAGGGAGTGATCTACATTTGGGTTCAGAGGGAGGGGTAGAGAATTAGCCTCCTGTGACTGTTTACAGGATCCCTCCGTTAGCAAAGAAAACTTTGCATACACAGGTATCAGAAAATGTATTTTCTCTTGCAGACACTGTGGAATTCAGGGAAAACATTAAAAATTTGCATAATACTTTAAAAAAAATTTTTTATAATGTTTATTTTTGAGAGAGAGACAGAGTGTGAGTGGGGGAGGGCAGAGAGAGGGAGACACAGAATCTGAAGCAGGCTCCAGGCTCCGAGCTGTCAGCACAGAACCTGATGCAGGGCTCGAACTCATGAACCGCGAGATTATGACCTGAACCAAAGACAGATATTCAACCAACTGAGCCACCCAGGCACCCTGAAAAAAACTGGTGCATTACTTTTTAAAAAAATAATGTATTTTAATGTAAAAAGGCCAGATATTTATCACATGAGGAAATAACATGTTTAAAAGAGGAATCCATTTTTTGAGAAACTGGGGTATTGTACAAAGATTTTAGAGTCAGTCCCTGATTTAAATTCCACTCACACGACATACTAGCTGTGTGACCTTCAACAAATTATTTAAATTTTTGTGCCCACTTTCCTAATTTGCACATTAGAGGATGATAGCAAGTACCTGGCAGATCGCTGTGCTAATTCCAGAGCATGGAGGCAAGGAAGGTTCCTTGCGCCGAGTGAGGCTTATAGGGTAAAGCTCCCCGTGTGATAGTTTCCTCTGTGTCTTGTCAAACGACTGCCTATGGGGAGGGGGGGCAGGACTTTTCTGCATGTCCCCAGTACCGTATGTACTTAGCAGATGACGCAGATCTGATCTGTGGGTAAGGACTCAGCAGTTTTGCCTGGGATCAGTTCACAGTGCCACTGTTTTCTAGCTAGTTCCCTAATCTCTCCACTGCAGTGTCCTCTGTGGTGAAACCATGATAGTAGTTCCAGGCTCATAGGTGGTTTGATTTTTTAACAGCTTTTTTTGACGCATGATTTTCATACCATAAATTCAACAACTCTAAGTGTATACAGCTCTAGGAGTGTTAGAAATTTTGTGCAGTTGTGCAGTGAGCACCACAGTCCAATTTTTAAATATTTCTGTCATCTCCAGGGGCACCTGGGCAGCTCATCGGTTAAGCATCTGATTCCGCTCAGGTCATGATCCCACAGTTGGTGGGTTTGATCCCTGCGTCAGGCTCTGTGCTGACAATTCAGAGCCTGGAGCCTGCTTCGGATTCTGTGTCTCCCTCTCTCTTTCTCTGCTCCTCCCCCGCTCATGTTCTCTCTCTTCCTCTCTCTCTCAAAACTAAATAAGCATTAAAAATTCTCTTTTAATTTCTGTCATTTCTGGAGATTCCCTTGCACCTGTTTGCAGTTGGTTCCTACCTCCACACCCAGCCCCAGGCCACCACAGTACTACTTTGTGTCTAGAGTTTTGCTTTTTCTAGACATTTCACATAAATAGAATCATATGTGTGAGGGATAAATCACTATGGTTTTGATCTGCATTTGTCTAATGACTAATGATCTTGAACATCTTTTCAAGTGTTTATTAGCCATTCATATATCTTCTTGGAGGAAATGTCTCTTCACATCCTTTGTCCATTTCAATCAGGTTATTTGTCTCCTGTGTAGCTTTTTAAGGAGTTACCGAAGTGTTTTCCAAAGAGTGTGTCCCATTTGACATTCCCCTAACAATATACAGGAGTTCTGGTTCCTCTGTATCCTTGCCCACACACACACCAAATAATTTTGTCAGTTGCTTTTGGTTCTAGCCATTCTAGTGGGTATACAGTGGTACTGTAAAACACTTCTCTGGTGACTATTTTGAGCACCTCTTCAGGTGCTGACTTGCCATTCATATTTTCTTTATGAAATACTATCAAATATTTTGCCCATTTTCCACCTTTTTTGTTTAGGTCTTATTATTACTGAGTTGTAAGAGTTCTTCATATATGTTGGTTAGAGGTCTTAGACCTATATTTCACAAATAATTTCACCCACTCTGTAGCTTATTTTTATTCTCTGTATCTTTTAGAGAAGACATACTTCTAATTTTTATGAAATCCAGTTTGTCAGAGTTTACTTATTTGGATCGTGTTTTAGTGTCATATATAAGAAATGTTTGCCTAACACAAGATCATGAAGATTTTCTCTTCTGGCTGTTTTTTGTTTTTAGTTCCATAATTGTGTATTTTACATTTAGATTGATAATTCATTTTGAATTAATGGATCTTTGTAAAAGGTATGAAATTCAGGTCCAGGTTCATTTTTCTTCCGATGGATGACTGAAAAGACTATCCTTACTACTTTGTTTTGTGTCTTTGTCCAAAATACATCAGCCATATGTGTGTAATTCTATTTTTGAAATATCTATTGTGTTTCATTTATCTATGTGTCTCTTTGTTAGTACCACACAGTTTCAATTACTGTAGCTTTATAGTAAATCTAAAAATTGGGTTATGTGAGTCCCCCAATTTTATTATTTTTCGGAGTTGTTTAGACTATTCTGGTATCTTTAAGTTTTTATGTACATTTCAGAACCGACTTGTCTATATCTACAAATATCATGTTGGGATTTTTTATTACAACTCTAGTTTTTTATTACACTAATTTTTATTGAGAATAATTTTTATTTCTCCTCAGTTTGAGGAGAATCAACATCTTTACTACATTCACCTTTGCTTTTGAAAGATAGTTTGAAGTACAGATGTTTTGGCTGACTTCGTATTTCTTTCAGCATTATTCTTTTGCATTTTCTATCCATTGTTTGTGATAAGAAGTCAGCTGTTTTCCTATATGTGATGAGGTGTTTTTGTTTTGTCTGTTTTTTGCTCCTTTGAGTATTTTCTCTTTAACTTTGAAAAGTTTAATTGCGATATGTTTAGATGAGATTTTCTTTGCATTTATTTTACTTGGAGATAGTTGAGCTTCTTGGATCTATAGGCTAACACTTTGTGTTAATTAAATTTTAAATTTGTATTAATTACATTTTGTGTTAATTACATTTGGGAAGGTTTTGAACATAATGGTTTCTATTTTTCCTGCCCCATTCTCTTTCTTCTGTTTTTGGGATACCCATTACACATGCATTGAAATACCTGACTTTTTCTAATAGTTGAGTGTTCTTTTTATCTTTTTTCAATTATTTTTCTCTCTGTTCTGCAGATTTGATATTTTGTTGATCTAGTTTACTGATTATTTCTTCTCTCATATCAGCTCCGCCATCGAGTCCCTCTAGTGGACTTTTCATTTCAACTCTACAATTTATAGTTGGCCCTTTTTCACATTTTTTTTTCCATCAAAACTTCCTCCCACTGCTTTGTTTTTGTTTTTGTTTTACTATTTTCCCTTAATTCTTTGAATATAATTTCATTCCTTGGAAATATTTGTCATAGTTGCTTTAATGATTTTTCTTTCTAAATCTAGCATCTGAGCCCACCTGGAGTCTGTTTCTTTTGACAGCTGTGTTCCTAAGTATGGTTCCCTGTCTTTTACATGCACAAGTTTTCTTTTGCTGCTGTCACAAATTATTACTAGCTCAGTGGCTTATAACAACCCGAATTTATTATCTTACAGTTCTGTTGGTCAGAAGCCAGACCCGGGTCTCACTGGGCTAAAATCAAGAGGTCACCAGGGCTGTGCTCCTTCCTGGGGTTTTATGGGAAAACCTGTTTCCTTACCTTGTCTGGCTTTTGGAGGCTGCTCACATTCCTGGATTCATGGTTTCCTTTCTGAATCTTCAAAGCCAACAACGTACCAACTCTTTGACCCTGCTTTTGCCATCACATCCTTCTCTGCCTACAGCTGGGAACGGGTCTCCTCTTTTACACATTTGTGAGATGAGACTGGACCCACCTGGATAACCTCGGCTATTCTCCCCTCGCAAATTTTTTATAACCTTAATCACATGTGCAAAGTTTGCTTTGCTGTGGAAGGTAACACATTCACGAGCTGTGGAGATTAGATAGTAGCTTTCTCTGGGGGCCATTTTGCTTCCTACCACAGCCAGTCTGGAAAAATGTTTTCACTGAAAATCGAACATTTAAGATGACGCATTCAGCATTCCGTTTTATTGTCCTGAAGGCTGGTGGTGGTGGTTTTGTCGTGCAATGTTTTATAACTTGCCTGGACAGAAACTGTGGAGCGGGCAGTAGACCTTGTTCATGGTCTTGGCTCAGTTTTTTGTTTTTTCTTCCTAGCTCCCTAGAGGTCTCCTCTGTGACCACATAGTCTAGCGTCAGCCAGTGATGTGGACACAGGTGTTGCTCAAACACCTTTAACTTAAAAGGGTCCCCGCTCCTCTGTGTGTGGGCAAGTGTATGCATTCAAAGATATATCTGGTCCTTGTCTCCCTTGGCTGCTACTTTTTGCCAGGCTTTCTTGCATGTCCCTTAGGTGTGTGCAGTTTCCCAGCTATAGATGATGTGGAGAGCACGTGTCTGTTCTTCTGGGTGCATCATGGGTGTGGGGAGGATGGTGGGTGGGCATAACCCCAGGCAAGCAGGCCTTAGATTCTTTTCTAACCCTAAGCTCTAGCTGTATTTTTTTTTTCTTAAGAATGAACAATTTCTCAATTTGTTGTCTCCCTTTGGTCAATTTCTCATACCCTGAGTTGTTTTTTGTTTTTTGGGTTTTGTTGGCAATTGTGTCCAGTTTTATAATGGTTTTTTTGCAGAGAAGACTCTCTGATGACTTCATATCATCATTACCAAAGTTTACGTGCATACGGTTGTTTTAGAATAAATTGAGCTTAAGCAGGTATAGTCCTTAGATCAGGGCCTGATAAGTAGCAAGGGCTCTAACTGGATTTGTTAAAATCATCTTATTGTCATTAGTGACAAAGACAACTAGACAGTCACATTTCCAGTACATCCATTATATCCATTATAATGGTATTATATATATTCATTATAGAGGGTTTTTTTTTTTTTTTTTTTTGGTCTGAGATCCTCTCTCTAGCCTCTTAACTTCTAGAAAATCCTTTACTGTAGACAAGATGTCAGCAAGCTTTTTCTATAAAAGGCTAGGTGGTAAGTATTTGAGGCTTTGCAAGCAAAACAGTCAACTACTCAGTTCTGCTGATGCGTCACGAAAGCAGCCATGAACGGCACATGAAGGAACGGGTGTGGCTGCGTGCCAATAGAACTGGGAAAAGATAGCATAGGTGGGGTCTGGCCTTGGCACCAGAGTTTGCCAATCCCCACTATAGACTCAATTTTCTCACGATTCTGTATCTAAGCAGTGTCAGCTTTTATGCCCTAACAGACTTTTTTTCTATTTTTTTTTAATTAACCAGACAAGAGAACGTCTCTGCTTCCCAGCATCACACTCCACCTCCCAACACCTGTGCTGCGGGAGCTTGAGCCTTCTTCTGGGCCTTGGGCTCTTGAGTGCTTGGCATCAGTATCAGCTCTTTTCAACAAAAGTATCAGTCATGTTTCTGGAATTCACATCCACAACACTCATGGTGTTGTTAGATACAGACACGCGGGGTTAGAGACACGGACACACAACTTAGAATATGATCAGTGGCAAACTGTATTTCATCTATTCAACACTAGATTATGCAGCTTTTTTATGAGGTTTTAATTTTTCTAAGTACCATTTTTCCCTCCAGACAAGGGTAAGACACGTACATCTTTTAAACCACAGTGCTCCATTCTTTTTTAAAAAATTTATTTATTTATTTTGAGAGAGAGCTTGCACATGTGAGCAGAGGAGGGATAGTGAGAGAGGGGGAGAGACAGAGACTCCCAAGCAGGCCCCTGCCCAAGGCAGAGCCAGATGCGGGGCTCGAACCCACAAACTGTGAGATCATGACCTGAGCTAAAGTCGGCTGAGCCACCCAGGCGCCCCCAAGACTTTTGATTGTTAAATATATCATACATTCCAAAGGTTATATAAATCATGCATGAACCGTTTAAAGAGTTATAAGTAGGCATGTAACCACTGTGTGTTCTTCTTGGATATAGAAGGACTTCAGAGCACTTGAATCCTGTTTACTACTGAGATGTATGCCCTGATTATTGTATATTTTTGTTACCATGTTTTCAGCTCCCACACAATTACTGTTTCATTTGTCGGTATTCCAAGGTTTGCCCACATTAGACATTCTTTTTGTTCTTCATTCCTACTTGCACTTTAGACCTTTCATCTTGGCTCACTTTTCTTCTTTTTGCTTTTTACTTCTTTCTTCACTTTTACTTTTCCAGAAGTATATCCTTTAGAAACTCCTTTTAAGATCTGGTGACAGTCTCAGTTTTTCTTTTTCCAAAAATGTCTCTATTTCATCTTCCTTTTGTTTTGTTAAGACTTTATTTTTTTTAGTGTTTATTTTTGAGAGGGCGGGGAGGGACAGAGAGAGAGGGAGACACAGAATCTGAAGCAAGCTCCAGACTCTGAGCTGTCATCACAGAGCCTGACATGGGGCTCGAACTCACGAACCGTGAGATCATGACCTTAGCCAAAGTCGGATGCTTAACTGACTGAGCCACCCAAGTGCCCCGAGACTTTATTTTTATAGCAGTTTTAGGTTCACAGCAAAATTGAGTGGAAGGTACAGAGATTTCCCATATATTCCCTACCCCTACATTTGCACAGCCTCCTGAATTATGGACATTTCCCACCAGAGTGGTTCATTTGTTACAACACTGACACAGCATTGTCACCCAAAGTCCATACTTTACATTAGGGTTCACCCTTGGTGGCATACATTTTATGAATATGGACAAATGTATAATGACATGTATCCATCACGATGGTATGACAGAGTATTTTCACTGCTCTAAAAAGCCTCTGTTCTCCACCTGTTTGTCCCTCTCCAACTCCCTAACCCTGGAAGTCACCGATTTTTTTTTTTAATTGTCTCCATAGTTTTGCCTTTTCCAGAATGTCCTACCATTGAAATGTAGCCTTTTCAGATTGGTTTCTTTCCGTTAGTAATACGCATTTAAAGTTGTCCATGTCTTTTCAGAAAGTAACAGAGGTCATTTGTTTTCAGTACCAGATAATAGTCCCTTATCTGGATGGACCACTGTTTATTTATCCATTCATCTACTGACGGACACCTTGCTTGCTTCTGCGTTTTGGCAGTGATGAATAAAGCTGCTGTAAGTTTATGTATGTGTTTGTGTGCACATAAGTTTTCCACCACTTTGAGTAAATACCAAGGAGCCTGATTCCTAGATCCTATGGTTGAGTTTCTTTAGTATGTTTAGTTTTAGAAGAAACCACCACACTGTCTTCCAGAGTGGCTGCACCATGTTGCATTCCCACCAGCAGTGAAGGAGAGTTCCTGTTGCTCCACATCCTTGCCAGCATTTGGTGGTGTCAGTGTTCCAGATTTGGGCCCTTCTAAAATGTGTGCAGTGGTATCTCCCTGTTGTTTTAGTTTGCATTTCCCTGCTGACGTAACGAAAGCATCTTTTCATGTGCTTAGTTGCCATCTGTATCTCTTTTTCAGTAAGGGGTCTGTTCAGGTCTTTGGCCCATTTTTGTAGTTTTTGTTGTTGAATTTTAAGAGTTCTTTGAATTTTTTTTTAACATTTATTTTTGAGACAGAGAGAGACAGAGCATGAACGGGGGAGGGTCAGAGAGAGAGGGAGACACAGAATCTGAAACAGGCTCCAGGCTCTGAGCTGTCAGCACAGAGCCCGACGCGGGGCTCGAACTCGCGGACCGCGAGATCATGACCTGAGCTGAAGTCAGACGCTCAACCGACTGAGCCACCCAGGCGCCCCAAGAGTTCTTTGTATATTTAGGATAATAGTCCTTTATCAGACGTGTCTTTTGTAAATATTTTCTCTTAGTCTGTGGCTTACCTATCCATTTTCTTGACAGTGTGTTTGCAGAGCACAAGTTTTCAGTTTTCCAGATTATCAGTTAATTCTTTCCTGGATCATGTCTTCAGTGTTGTATCTGAAAAGATATCACAAGCCTAAGATTATCTAGGTTGTCCCTGGGCTTATCTTCTAGCAGTTTCACGGCTTGGATTTTCCATCCATCCATCCATCCATCCATCCATCCGTTCGTTCATTCTTGTTTGTTTGTTTATCTATTGAGAGAGAGAGCGTGCATGCAAATGAGCAGGTGAGGAGCAGAGAGAAAGGGAGAGAGAGAAGGTCCCAAGGAGGCTCCTCACTCTGTGCTGAGTCTGATGCCGGGCTCTATCTCATGAAGCATGAGATCATGACCTGAGCCAAAATCAAAAGTCAGATGCTCCACCGGCCGAGTCACCCAGGTGCCCCTTGCATTTTACATTTAGGTCTGTGATCCGTTTTGAGTTCATTTTTGTGAAGGACATAAGACCCGTGTTTGCATTCACTTTTTGCAATGTATGTGTTCAGCTGTTTCTGCACCATTTGTTGAAAAAACCTGACTTTGTCCCACTGTGTTACCTTTTCTCCTTCGTCAAAAATCAGTGGACTGTATTCATGTGGGTCTGAGTTCCCTGTTCTGTTCCGTTGATCTGCTCTTTCTTCAGTACCACACCACCATGATTACTATAGCTTTACAGTAAGCCTTGAAGTTGGGTAGTATCGATCCTCTAGCTTTGTTCTTCTCCAGTGCTGTGGTATTCTGCGTCTTTTTGCCTCCATATAAACCTGGAATCAGTTTATTGACATCCACAGAATAACTTGCTGGGACTTTGATTGGGATCACATTGACTCTATAGAGCAAGTTGGGAAACACTGACATCTTGACAATATTGAGTCTTCTTATCAACATGGAAAACTTTTCCATTTATTTAATTATTTGATTTCATTCATCGGAGATTTGTAGCTTTCCTTTAATAGAGCTTATACATATGTCATTAGATCTGTACCTTAGTATTTTATTTTCAGTGCTAATGTCTCATTCTTTTTTAAATAACTTTATTGACATATAATTAATAGAACCATACAATTTGCCCATCAAAAGCATACAGTTCAGAATATTCAAAGATATGTGCAGCTATCACCACATTAAATTTTAGAACATTTTCATTACCTCAGAAAGTAATCCTGAACCCTTTAGCTGTACATATAGATTCATGAAAGGTATTTTTGAGGAAATACACTAGATTAGGAATTCTTTGTCCTACGCACATTGGAGATACTATTCTACTGGCTTGTGGCTTTGTGTTGCCTTACTGTGACTCTTTTGAATGTAGTCTGTCTCCTGCATTTGGCAAGAAGGGAGGATTCTCTGTTGGACCCTGCAGTGTCGGGTTGATACTATGTCCCCCGAGCTCCCCAAAGCAGGTGAAGCCAGAGGCTCTTACGTGCCATAGTTCTGCCACTCTACTTACTTCTCAGGGCTCCCACTTCACTTAGATTTTGGCCTGACAATTCTATCTTGCCAGCATTACATTACTTTTAAGAATATCTTATCTAGCATTTTACATTGTTTTCTGTGACAGAATCAGAATGGCTACTAAGCCTGCCATATTATCAGAAACAGGATCCAAACTAATGTTCATAAATTTGAACAGGATCAAACAAATCAATTTATGAAAATAAATTTTTTAAAATATTTATTTTGAAGGGGGGAGGGGCAGAGAGAGAGGGAGACAGAGAATCCCAAGCAGGCTCCGTGCTGTCCGCGCACAACCTGATGAGGGGCCTGACCCCACGAACCGTGAGACTATGACCTGAGCTGAAATTAACAGCTGGGCACTTAACTGACTGAGCCACTCTGGCACCCCTGAAAATAAGTGTTAACATTTCTGCTCCCAAGTTTTTTCCTGGGCAGTGATCTCACAGTGATGTGACCATCTATGTACTCAGATATTTGGGGGCTTAGGGTATGCATCTGGAACTTTGGAGGTGTGTTTTACTGCACATGTAAGTGTATAAATAGAGGTTATGCAGGACAAGTACAACTTTGGTAATAAACATCTTGTGGCCATTTTTTCTGAAGGGCTTGATAACTCAGTTATAGTATAATTCAATCATGCTGGCTGGCCTTTTTGAAATATTTCAAAATATTAGTAAATATTTCACACCCTACAAGAGTGTGATATGAAGTGTGCAAAGGCCAGGCAAAGGGCAGCACTGTCACCATTATGAGCACTAAAGGACATTATTCACATACAACAGAGGACCGCCCTGCCAGCCTGGAGGACTCCCGCCAGTCCAGACCACTGTGCCACATGCAGCCCCAGCTCTGGGGACAGGCCCAGGAGGGCTCCCTGCTGCTGGCCAAACCACCAAGGGCTCCAGGCTGCACGTGAGCGGGTCTGGCCAGTGGGTGAGAAATCTATGCACAGATCCAGAATTAAACAAAAATAGTTGAACACAATTTGAAAGTTACAAATAAGATATGGGCAGTGTCTTCTCGGTTCACTTTTCAAGAAGAAGACGAAAACACAAACTTTCAGGTTCAAAATTGGACACTCAACCCATCTGCAAGTAAGTATTTCCTTAGCAAAGGCAGCTCCAAGCCACTCACACGGTGGTACCTTCTCAACTACTGCGGTGCCTGCCAGGCTTTTTGGCATTGCTACATTCAGTTTGCGTTAAACACACACACACAAAACTACAGGCAAACATATAGGTGAGCCAGGTGGGTCTTTGGCTGTTGGAAAATCACTTTTTATGCTACTGGGCTTTTTTTTTTTTAAGCTTTGCAATAAAATCAGGCAATTTTTTTGACCTTGTTTGCCTCAACGTGGATGTAACAGGGCATTCCAAGTAATTCTCATACATTCGCTAGCCCGACACTTAATGATACTAGCCTGTGTTTGTACGTAGTTGTGAACATTTCCAAGTGTTCTCCCGTCTCTTGTCTCAGTACCAGGTTAATTGTGATGTGAAGTGGTCACTCAACCAAAACTACTTGGAAGAAGCAAGATCTTAAACCTAATTATCATAACCCCTTCATTCGAATTTGTCCACAGTAAAACCTGTGGTCCTGAGCCTGAACTACATGAACATTTAAAATAAACAAAAAGCTCTTTTGCTCTTAACCTGAGTTAGAGATTCTAACAATAGGACATATACTATAAATAGGTCGCGTACAAAGAAATATATAAATTTTTAAACTTCCAAGAGTAAGAAAGTCTTGCCCTTTTGGGTGGAAGACTTATTTAGAACTAGAAATACATTGTTTGCATAAGGAAGTGATTCTGCTTACTCATTTGTGTGATGAAATAAACCCAAGAAAAATCAAATGGCAATGAGACAAAATCTCACTATGATGTTAAAAAATGCTGTTGTGTGGTGGAATTGTGAGGGGCACATGAGTTTTGTTTTCTCAGACTCAGGTGGTAGGTGGTAGGGGTGTGTGGCAGATGCACCTGTCAGTGGTGTGGAGCCAACGGCATGTATAATAGACAAAGTAGGAGGGGAGGGTTCAGTTGAGGTGAGAACTCAGGATCTTCCTTTTTTTGGACACAAATAAGAACTCATGGCTCTGATCTTCCTGTCACCCACAAAGCTGACCAGTAGAGGTGATGGAGAAGTAAGGATTTATCACCCTGTTGGGGAACGGCACTTACCCAGACTACCTGTGTAATTAGTTAAGGTCAGGGTGAGAAATAGTTCTCGTTCTGAAGTGATTTCTTGGACAGTATGGTCTGTCTTTTCTTTCTTTGGTTTTGTTTCCCAATGTTTTGATCTCTTTTTAAAAAAAAAACAAGGACTAAGAACAACACAAAAGTGTTATATCACAAATGAAGCTACCCCACCACAGAAGCATAACTCTCATACAGCATCTGGTTTAACGTAAGCAGACCCCGAGGAACATCACACACTTTCCTTCTTCTCTGCCTCTTCACGCTTCCTTGTTCCGGCTCCCCGTGAGTTTCCACGTCATTTCTATTTAAGGCTTAGAATTCATGAAAAGTCTGAACTCTTTTGACACTTGAGGCAGTTACCTACTAGAATCCATAATTCCTGAAAATGAAAAATTAAAACCCAGTGTCCTGTTTTTTTATCATGAAAATTGTCAAACATACCCCAAAATAGAACAATATAATGAACCTTCTTCTATCCATCATCCAGATTCAATAATTAGCAAAATTTTGCAACCCTTATTTCTCAGCCCCCTCCTTTTTGTTGAATTATTTTATTCTATTTTGCAGTGTTTAGCATTTCTGAATCTGTTCCTTGCTGTCTTTTGTTACTTTTGGAAATTTTCGACCATTATGTCTTCATATCTTCTGCCCCAATCCTTTCTTCTCTGATTTGAAATCCCAGTTAACATGTGAGACCCGTGCCCTTTAGTTTCCATTTTATTGCCTCTCTGTGTTTTGCAACGGATATATTCTTTTGACCTGCCTTCCAGTTTACTAATTCTTTCTTTGGCTGTGACATATCTGATGTTAAGCTATTGAGTTCTTGACTCCAGTTTTCTATTTTTCAGTTCCAGAAATTTCATTAAGGATTTTCCTTTTTTCTGATTTTCTGGTAAAGTTCTTTTTGATTATTTATGTTCTCAAACATACTTTGTACATTTATTTTAAAGTCTATGAGAACCTAAATATTTGAGTACCTATAGGTCTGTGTTTCATTGTGTGTTCTCAAACGTACTTTGTACATTTACTTTAAAGGCAATGTATGAGAACCTAAATATTTGAGTACCTATAGGTCTGTGCTTCATTGTCAGTGTTTTTTTTCTCTTGGTTTTCAGATGGCTCTTCTCTTTTTGTATGCCTGGTTATAATTTTACTGACTGCAGGACACTGTCAAAAAAAAATTGGGACTATTTTAGGTTCAGGATGACATCTTACTTCAAAGGGAATTCACTTTTGCTTCTGGAAGTCTGTAGGAACAGATCACCTTAATCCAATCAGGGTTCAAACTGGTTCAGTCTTTGTGAGGGCTGGCCTGTTTCTGGCTTAGCAGTATTCTTAGATTGTTGCACCCTGAGCCCCGATTTCTGTGTGTCTATATCCCTGAGACTGCCTGAACCTCTGCTCGGCTGTGGAGCTTGTTTTGCCTCTGGTTCCAATTCAGTGGAGGGAAAAGTAGCAACAAATACAAGGATCACCTTCTTGAGCCTCTGTTCTTTTTGCCATTTTACTCTTCCAGATCCCCCTGCCTCAGTGGGTGATACCTTCAAGCAATTTTTTTTTTATAATTTTTGTCTAACTTTTCTTGTTTTTAGCAAGGACTTTGGTCTGAAATGAGCTCATCCACCATTGCTGAAAGGAGACATTCTGCTGAAGAAATTTAAATCAAATCTTGGACATTATATCACATCATCCACTCATACTTTAGTTTGCATCTTGGAAAAACATGGACATTTTCTTACATGCCATTTCTTACAGTGTCATTTCATGTTCAGATTTCCTAGATTTTCTCAAATTTTTTTTTTTTTTTTTTTTTTTACTTATTTTGAGAGAGAGGGAGAGTGGGGAAGAGGGGCAGAGAGAGAGAGAGAAAAAATCCCAAGTGGACTCTGTACTATCAGTGTGGAGCCCAACGTGGAGCTTGAACTCACGAACCCTGAGACCATGACCGAAATCAAGAGTCAGACGCTTAACCTACTAAGCCACCTAGGAGCCCCAGAGACGGTTTTTTAAATAGTAATTTTGTTTGAGTTCAGATGCACAAGGTCTATATATTACATTTGGTTGTTGTATCTGTTGAGTATCTTTTAATCTAGAGTGTTCTCCTTCCCTGCCATCTTTTTCTTTTCAGGCCGTAGACCTGCTGCAATTCTGGGTCGAGGTCCTATAGAATTTCCCATATCTCAGATGTAGCTGGTTGCTTTTATTTGATCCTCTATCACTTGTTTTTCCTGTGAAATGGAATCTAACTGTATGGGCTTGATGAAATTCGGGGCTGGTTGGTTGGTGGGTTGGTTGGTTTTGGCAAGGATGCTTTTGTAGGTAGTGCAGAATGATTCCTGTTGCATGGCATCAGATAGCATGCAGCGTCTGGTTTTTACACTTTAATGATGCTGATGTTGATCAGTGGGTTCTGACGGTGACAGTGTCATCCATCCATTGTAAAATTCTCCATCCTTCCTTGTCCTCCTGGTTTCATCTAGCGATATGTTTTTCCTGCATCAGTTAGTTTACCAGGAGTTGCAAACTAATGATTTTTCTTATTCCACCACCATTTCACATTTATCAGCCCAAAATCATACACTAGAGCTATTTGATTACTCTGAAATATAGTTAAGCTCTTCTTTTAAATCCGGTAATGTCTTTTGCATCCGTTCTAAAACAAAAAAAAAAAAAAATCATCCTGAGCAGTAAATCTTTTCTCCTGCTTTCGACGCCAGAACTGCTACCTGTCGTGGAACAGCATAGTTGATAATCACATCACGTAGGAAAACCTCGGTGAGACCAGGAACACAGGTCCTGCCCCCAGGTCTTCTCTGCAGCCTTTTAACTCGAGACCTTTCAGTTTCCTGACTCTCGGCCTCTGCGCAAAATATGGCAGCAAAACCTTGGTGCTCGTGGGTGTGAGTGAAGCTGGTTCGCGTGCTGCCGCGGTTGTCTGCTCGTTTAAACACGTTCCTGCCTATGCACCCACTCTCCACGGAAACCCCAAAGGCGGTTTTTACGTTCTGGGCCCAGCAGCCTGGAGCGTGTGATCGCTAGCGTGCACTTCGGAAGAGGGCATTCCTAAGGCCGGACAAGTAGAATGCGTGTGGATTCTGTTACCGTGGATACACTTTGTGTTTCCCCCGCGGCATTTCTGTTATGTCGCGGTCTGCCGCAGCCCTGCCCACCCGGCGAGCCCCCAAGCCCTGCTGCGCCAGCCGTGCCAGAGCTTTCTTTTCTGTCCCCCTCACGTGGTCCCACCTCAGGTCCGGCTGCCTCTAGTGTCTCTCGTCCAGTTTTGTTTTCCCTCCTGGTGAAATACTCCTGGCCCCGCTGGGTCGTGCCCAGCTGGCGACAAGCTGAAGGCCGAACTTCCTGGCTTTGCGTTTCTGTCTCTGCACAGCCTGGCCGGACCGGTGCGCTCACTGGCCCTTTGTATTTGGCATCTCCCGGGCTGCCCGTGTCTCCCCATGCCCCGTGTGCCTGTCCCGGGAGCCTGTCACCCCTTCCCATCTGGACCAGCTCAAGCCGCACCCTGGTCACCGAGGGCCCCGCCGCTTCTGGAATCCCGTGTCTGTGCCAAGGCAGCTCTCATACTCCTGTGTCATGACTTTGTTGGCCTTATTTCTGCAACTGGCCAGTGTCCCCACCAGGGCAGGGACTGCCCTTGGATGTGGCACAGAATGTGGCATCTCACGGGCACCCCGTTCTTCCCTCTCCCGCTCAGACTCCTGCTTTGGCCCCCACGCTGCCACGTGAAAGTCCCCTCATAGTCCCGTTCTCCTCATCTTCTCCAGATGAAACTTTGCTTTGTTTTTTAATACCTTTAAGCAACCAGAGCAGGTACCTGTCGTGGCGTAATTATGGACCACTTTCCCTACCATCACGGAACCAAAGGTTTCTTTCCTTCTCCTGACAGACATGACAGACATCCACTTAGTGGAATGATTTTTAGTCTAAAATTACTTTTTGGCTTCTGAATTTAATTAGTCCACATTCACAGCAATAAAATAAAATCCCAAGTCCAGGTGTGTTTTTGAGGAAAGTGTCCAGGGCAGTCACCTTCTGATAATGGTGTCCTGTGCATAAGCCTTTTGTCTGGGGATCTTAAAATCTTTTCCACACAAGTAGATACTGATGTTCCTTTTGTAGGGGGTGAGAGGTGAAGTGGTTGATGTCCGGGCGTCCTCAAGAGGTAAAGAAAAATCCAAGACCCAGGTGTCTCCTTTGTTTTTCTCCTTCCCTCCCTTCGCGGTTCTTTAAATGAAGCATGGCTGGCCTTTTGTTGATTTAAATACCTCTCTCTCAGGTACTGCTTTATGCTTTTTTAAGAGCATGAATGAGAGGAGTTTGTGTTACATTTAATGTGGGGAAGAGTTGAGGTTCAGGGAGGAGGGATGGTTTGTAGACATGTGCACACCTATCAGAGAGTATCTGTGTCTCCTGGTAAATGTAGCTCATCTCCGTTACACAGTAGAGCTTAAACATGGGTTCCATGAGTTCACAAGCAAAAAGTGGTTACATAGTGCTTGGCACAGGGAAAGCCCTATGTGAGTCATGGCCCTCAGGGCAGAATCCATGGTCTCTGGACAAGCAGCATTGGGAGTGCGCCCTCGCTTCTGCTAAGGGTCAGAATGTGCTTCCTTTCTCCGGACCCAGCCAAGCTTGCCCAAATCCTTGGGAGCCGGTTTACATCCTGTCTCCTTCCTCTGGGAAACCTTCCTGGTCCAACCAACCGTCATCCACCAGTCTCTCTTCATTAACTACTGTATTATTCTCTCAATTCAATTCAGCCACCTTGAGCTGAGCATTACCATGTACTAAATCCCAGCACTAAATCTCGCCCTCTCCTGTGATATTTTGTAACTGTGGTAGGAATCTTTGTCTGGTGGGATTATTGGGCCTTGGTGAAACAGCTCAGACCTGTACAGCCCCCATCTCCAGGAACAGGCCTGTACATACAGCAGGGGTTCAGTAGAGTCTAAGGATAGAGGATATCGGGGGGGGGGGGATGCGGCGTGCAGAAATGGTGAGCACGTTTTTTTTTTCAATATATGAAATTTACTGTCAAATTGGTTTCCGTACAACGCCCAGTGCTCATCCCAAAAGGTGCCCTCCTCAATACCCATCACCCACCCTCCCCTCCCTCCCACCCCCCATCAACCCTCAGTTTGTTCTCAGTTTTTAAGAGTCTCTTATGCTTTGGCTCTCTCCCACTCTAACCTCTTTTTTTTTCCTTCCCCTCCTCCATGGGTTTCTGTTAAGTTTCTCAGGATCTACATAAGAGTGAAAACATATGGTATCTGTCTTTCTCTGTTGGGCTTATTTCACTTAGCATAACACTCTCCAGTTCCATCCACGTTATATAAAGGGCCATATTTCATTCTTTCTCATTGCCACGTAGTACTCCATTGTGTATATAAACCACAATTTCTTTATCCATTCATCAGTTGATGGACATTTAGGCTCTTTCCATAATTTAGCTATTGTTGAGAGGAGCACGTTTTATTGATACAATAAACTGTTGAATCATACTGACCTAGTACGAGGTCTGGAACGTAGCCCTGAGGCTCCATTCTTCAGTCTGCCACACACCCTCTTCTTTTATGCGGCAAAGAGGTCAGTGTGTATGGAGGTCCCCTGGCAGGACACTGTGGCAAACTCAGATGGGGCCCCGCGATCCAGCTCTGTCATCCAGTGAGGTGATAAATACACAGGTCCCACACGAGAGATGGGCCATGATGAACCTTGCAACTGGGATTCCAAGGGCTTTGCAGGGAAAAGGAGGGCACGGGAGCATCTCTGTGGGGAGCCGTGAACGTTCGTTGATTCGTTGACTCAGCGTGAACCAAGCGGCCATCTTCTGCTCCAATGTTCCAGGTGCTGCAGCGTCCTGAGAGGTGGACTGTGAGATCGCACCTGGTCTCTCCACCCCCCACCCCTGCCCGGCTGGAAACGCACAGGTGCCACCTTGTGTCTCTTCTGCAGTGTTTATTCGACATTCCAGCCCCGTCATCCCGGGAGTCTGTTCCCCCAGCCCCACACCCTCCACCTGCCCGCACAGCTGACTTTCTCGGTGGCCCCAGTGTGTCCAGCCAGGGTCGGCCGCCCTCTCCTGGGCTCCTGATGGCATGCTGGCTGCAAAGGTGAGAGCTACTCACGCCGTGTGCCCTTCTCTTTCTTCCAGGATCTTCTTCCCAGGAAGCCACCCAGTCAGAGGCGTGCAGGTCATGAAGGTCGGCAAGCTGCAGCTGCACCAGGGCATGTTCCCGCAGGCCATGAAGAACCTGAGGCTGGTGAGTGTGCACGCGGAGAGGGAGGCCTGGTGGTGCGGCACGCTGGGCCACTTGTCGAGTGCACATAGGCACGTGCCCGTACGTGTTTCACAGCCGGCTCCGAAAACACGTGATTTGTGCTGCTCGCCCCTTTTCGTGTAGAAATGTGCCTACCGTGGCTGATTCAGACTCCCCACAGAAAATCAGCCCCCAGAAATCAGGACAGTTTAACAGTCGGCTTTTGCCAACTGGTGCAAACTGGCCTTCAGAGGACCCCTGCACTCGGGCCGCACCCTTCTCCACGCCTCCCCACCCAATCCCCACAGGACACTGTCTGTCAGCCCCTGTCAGGCTGGCCTCTGGACCACCTGTCTGCAGTCCACCTTTGCAGCCTGTACCCCCTCCAGCTGCCCCTGCCTCTCCATACGGCCAGCGTTCACTGGGCCACCCGGGGTTGCCCAGGACACCTTGAACCGGTCACACTTAGGTCTTTACCAAGACAGTTCCTGTGCCTCAAATGCTCCCCCACTCCCCCGACCACTCCCTGAGCTGGCCCAGCTGCAACCTGGTTTTCCCCATGTGCTCCTCTCCGCATGCCGACCCTGCCAGCAGAGTGTTCACCCCACGGTACAGGCACACCTCGGACGCACGGCGGGCCTGCTTCCAAACCACCACAGTAAAGCCAATATTGCAATAAAGAGGGTCCGGTGGACTGTTATCCAGTGTATATAAAAGTTATGTTTACATGATACTATAGTGTATGAGGAATACAACAGCATTATGTCTAAATATATACACATACCTTAATTAAAAAATACTTATTGCTAAAAACTGCTAACCATCTGAGCTTCCAGTGAGTTGTGATTTGCCTGCTGCTGGAGGGTCCTGCCTCCCTGTTGGTGGCTGCTGACTGGTCAGGGTGGTGGGGCTGAAGGTTGGGGTTGGGGCAGTTTCTGAAAATAAGACAAGTTCGCCTCATCGCTGGACTCTTGCTTTCATGAGCGAATTCTCTGGAACACGCGACGCAGCCTGATCGCATCTGACCCCTGGCAGAACTTCTTTCGGGACTGGAGTCCTGCCTCAGACCCTGCCGCTGCCTTATCGGCTCAGCTGATGTCCTGTTCCAAATCCTCCGTTGTCATTTCACCGGTCTTCCCAGCGTCTTCACCGGGAGGACCTTCCACCTCCAGAAACCATGTGCGCATCCGATCAGGTTTGACGAGGAGATGGCAGCCCTTCGGTCCCGTCTGCAGCCCCCACTTCTGACCCCGGTTCCCTTGCTGTTTCCACCACAGCTGCAGGGGCTCCCTCCCCTGACGTCTTGAAGGGGCATCTTGAGGGCTGGAACCAACTTCTTCCAAACCCCTGTGAATGCTGGTACTTTGATTTCTTCCCACAGATCACAAATGTTCCTAGTGGCATCTAGAATAGATGAAATAGAAAGGTGAATCCTTTCCAGAAGGTGTTTGATTTACTCTGCCCAGATCCATCAGAAGAATCACTATCTGTGGCCGCTGTAGCCTAATGAAATGTATTTCTTCTGTAATAAGACTTGAAAGGAAATTCACTATTTGATCCTTGGGCTACAGAATGGATGTCGTGTTAACAGACATGAAACAGCACTAATCTCATTGTCCGTCTCCATCAGCGCTCTTGGGTGCCCAGGTACATTGTCAATGAGCAGTCATGTTTTGAAAGGAATCTTTTTTTTTCTAAGTAGTAGGTCAGAATTTCAAGTCACCCAGCTGCATTAGCCCCTCACAAGAGAGTCAGCCTGTCCTTTGAGGCTTTGAAGCCAGGCACAGATTCCTCTCCAGCCATGAAAGTCCTAGATGGTGTCTTCCAATGCAAGGCTGTTCTGTCTACACTGAGACCTGTTGTTGAGTGTAGCCCCCTCATCAATTCTCTCAGCTAGACCTTCTGGAGAACTTGCTGCAGCATCTCCATCGGACTTGCTTCCTCACCTTGTACTTTTACGGAGACGGCTTCTTCCCTTAAACCTCGTGACCCAGCCTCTGCCAGCTCAGACTTCTCTTCTGAGGCTTCCTCCCCTCTCTGAGCCTTCACAGACTTGAAGGTAACCAGGGCCCTGCTCTGGGTCAGGCTGTGGCTTAAGGGAGTGTCGTGGCTGTTGGCTCTTCCGTCCGGACCACGGACGCTTCGTCCACGTCGGCGGTACGGCTGTTTCGCTGTCTTGCCATTCGTGTGTTCCCTGGAGTAGCAGTTGTAATTTCCTTCAAGAACTTTCCCTTTGCATCCACAGCTTGGCTCGCTGCACGAGGCCTGGCTTTCTATCAGCTTCAACGTGCCTTCCTCACTCAGCTTCACCATTTCTAGCTTTTAAGGTGAGAGATGTATAACTCTTCCATTCACCTGAACACACAGAGGCCACTGTAGGACTATTAATCAGTATATTCAATATAATATGGCCTAATTCCCTGTCTCAGGGAACAGGGAGGCTGGGGTGGGGGCAGCCAGTTGGTGGAGCAGAGCACACAATATTTATTATATACGTATTTATTATATGTGTCTTATATGGGCATGGTTTGTGGGGCCCCAAACCAATTACACAATGGTGACATCAAAGATGTCTGATCACAGATCACATACCAAATGCAATAGTAATGGAAAAGTTGAAATACTGTGAGAATTACCAAAATGTGACACGGAGGCAGGAAGTGAGCAAATGCTCTCGGAAGACGGGCACCCACAGACTTGCTTCACAGCATGGCCACAGACCCTCAGTTAAAAAAACACCACCACGGCACCCGAGAGGCACAGTAAAGCACTAAAATGAGGAATCCTGTAAACAGAATACCTGATGCCCAGGTGACCGTGAGGTCTTTGCAGTTACCTCTGTAACCAGTTCAGGGCAGACAAGGTACTTGGAACTTAGGAGGGATTCCCTGTTGGAGAAGGGGGGGTGGAGGGAGAGAGGTCAGCACGATGGTGGCAGTAAGTGCCGAGAAAGTACATGGGAGAACTGGGTCTGTGTTGGAAGACAGGAAAGGGTGAGGTTTATTTTCACCCTCTTGATGAGGCTCCTGTGCCGCTGGCTCTCTGGTCCTGGCCTTTCCACCCCAGCAGAGAGCTCCTCTCCCCCAAACCATGGCTTCCGAACAGTCCATTGAGCGTCTGACGTCAGCTCAGGTCATGATCTCGCGGTTGGGTTCATGAGTTCAAGCCCCACCTTGGGCTCTGTGCCGTCAGCCCGTCAGTGCAGAGCCCAGTTCCAATCCTCTGCCCCTCCCCACTTACACTCTTCCAAAAATAAATATTTAAAAAGAAAGAAAAAGAAGAGAAACAAAGGAGTCATGGCACGGAGGCATGCAGGAGCCTGTCTAGAGTCATACTGACGTGGAGCCCACTCTAGGTTCTTCAACTAGGAGATTGATGGAATTCTTGTATGAATCTGAGTAAGGCCCAGCGTTGTCCTTCCAATTTAGGGGAGGGGGCAAACGTGTAAACAAACAGGTCACTAAGTCCAGGCTGGAGTCCAAGGCTCTCTTTTCTCCTACGCTGGCCCAGTGAAATAGATGGGACTCTCTAGTAAGACCCCGTGTGCAGAAACCCCTTCTGATCTGCGAGCCCCCGATGCCAGCCCCAGGGACAGTTTGGAGCGCTTCATTCATCAAGTGAGGCTTGATGTTGCCTGTGTGTGCAGAACTCTGGAAGGGTTAGGACCTCTGATACCCTCGGCTGCAGACACAGGAGCCCAAGCAGACATTTACATGTCGATTTCCGGGGTCACATGGGCTGGGTGGCTGCTGTGGCCATCCCCACCCATCTCACACTTTCTGCCCTTCTGTATCCCTCAGGCCCCCATTCCATACTGCCTTCCTCACGTTCTCACGATGTTAACCTCACCTCCAGAAGCTTCCTCTGTTAACGGTCTTATTTCACATCTCCTTCCCCTGGTACCCAAGGTGAACCCCTGCAAGGACCCTGAGAGCTACGAATGAGATTCTCGGAGCAGGATCAGCAAGTCTGCCCCGAGGCCTGCGTTACACCATGGCCTGACCCCAGACTTCCCGTTTGGCTCTGGAAATCACTGAGCGTCTCACCAGGTTTTATCGTCAGCCAGAATGCAGATAGACGTGTGCCTGGCAGTGTAGCCTGGTCGAGAGCGCTCAGCTTTCGAGGGAGGAGGTTCACGTGGCAGTCCCATGCCTTGACGCGAGTCTCTTAATCGCTCCGAATCTAGCTTTCTTAGTTTTAAAACGGGGATAATAGCTACCCCACAGAGTGGTTCTGAGAAGTAAATGAGGTAGTACATGAGACTGTTCTGCCAAGTCCCAAGTATTTTGAGACGATCAAGGATGTTTATGGTTATAGGAACCCTCGTGCCGATCGTTCCCGCCGCTATTCCTGCCGTCCCTTCAGCACTGATGTTTGTAGCTTGGGATAATACGCCATTTCCATTGCTGACAATTATGTCATGTAACTGCTCCCCAGCATTCCACAGGGACATGTTCTGTTTCCCCAAGTTGCGTAGGATTCCACGAGGGGCCCCGACTTTACCTTGTGTTTCTCCTGGTGCTGCCTAACATAGACACACATGCCCCAGTCACAGCAAGTTCTGTTCAACACGTACTTGAATGAATAGATTTTTTAAATGAACTGAGATCTTTAAAAGTCCCACCCTGGTCCTGTCCCTTTAGCTAGTGTGCATATGTAGTGTGTCTATGGCTAGTGGACCAGATCTTGTCTGGACCTTTCCTGACCACCTACTGGCAGAGTGAGGGTCTGATCACCCAATCCCAGTGTGTGGCAAGGGTTTTCCCACACCAGCTGAGTGTCCTAAGTTCAGTTCAATTCTGACACCATCTACCCAGAGACAACACTGGATCCCACAGGTTAGGGGCTCAGCCCCACAGGGCCACCCTCTACTGCAGATGCTGAGGGCACGCCAGGTTGTCACCTGAGCTTCTGACTGACCAGCTATACACACTGGAGACTCCAAGGACCCCCTCTCCTTAGGTTCAACTGATCTGCTAGGGTGGCTCACGGAACTCAGAGGAACAGTTTGCTCGCCAGTATATTGTAGAATGCTATAAATCAGGATAAACCGGACAGAAGAGAGGCATAGGGCAGGGTCTGGGGAAACGGCCCAGAGCTTCTGTGCTCTCAGAGCTCACCACTCTCCCCAAATCTCCACGTGTTCACCAATGCGGAAGCTCTTCAAACCCCATCCTTTATAGCGGTTTTTACAGAGACTTCATTACCTAGGTATGATTGATTAAATCGCTGGCTGTTGGCAAGTGATTCAGCCTCCAACCTCTCCCTTCTCCTAAAGGTCAGTCACGCGCTTGGTCCTCCTGGCAACCAGCCCCCATCCTTAGGCGCTTTCTGAAAGTCACCTTGTTAACATGAGACCCCTTTATTGCTTTCAGCACTTAGGAAATTCCAAAGGGTTTTAGAATCTCTGTGAGAAGCTAGGATATTAGCTATCTATCAAATTACCTATCTATCCATGTCTCCGTATTACAAAGTACCGGATCACACAGGCCACATGTCCATTTCTTTGCCAGCTCATAGGACCTGGGGGTCTAGGAACAGGAGTGGGCCAGTTTCATCCTGCAGAAAGCCTCCTTTCCTGAGTTTTCTCCTGGCTCAGGGAACCCAGAGAGGGGAAAGGGAAGCTCTCTGCCTTCCGAAGCTGATGTTCTCTTTAGGCTAGCACCCCTACATATTCTTTCTCAGAGACTCTGGAAACAATAGAACGAAAGGGCTTGAAACCCTTTTGGGTTTCAAAGGCCGACTCTGGAGCAGAAATGAGTGCCGCTTCAGAAACAGAAATTTGCTACAGATTCCATTAGGCCAGCCTCCTCCAGGAGAGGGATCCCCTTAGCCCAACACAGATTTGGTTTAGGCTTTCATCACCGGGCCCTGCTGAAATCCTTGTGACTGCTGCCGCAGGAGAGTCCTGGGGTCCCCTCGCGGTGCTGCTCTCCTGCTTTCTCCTGTCTCTAATCTGTTTCCATTCCCTTCCACTTACTCCTTGGAAGGATTTTGTTAGCATCTAACTTGACTTCTCGGAGCTCCCCTGCAGCCGCCCTCGGCTGGGCTGTCCTTCAGTGAGCCTGTTTCTGTCAGTAACCTCGCTCTCCGAGCTGCTGATCCCCCTACCCTGGGCTAGACTAACCGCTTTGTTAGTGCCCTGTTGGCTGCAAGCAGGCTGGAAGAAAACAGACTTCTTCCCCCTCAGTAATCATTTGTTATTTAGATGTAATTTTTTTACATTACACCATATTGTTTCCCTTCTCATTTCATTCTGTTGAAGCATCTTACGTTTTGAGGATCCCTTTGGCACGGGCCACGAGCCCCGGACCCCCCTGTCTACCCCACACAGCTATGAGCTATTCAGGCACAGCCAGAGAAAGCTGAATGCACCTCCCACTCCCGCCTACACCCCAAATGTGAGCCCCGACGCGGCTGATTCGGAGCTCGCGGTTCTCTTGCTCCTGTTCCTTAACCTGCTAACCTCTTTGCTCACGTTATTTATGAATCTCGTAAGAACCACTGACTTGCTAGAGAAAAACCTACATACACACATCCTGTACACACATCCTGTACACTGGGCGCAATGTGATGGGATTCCAGAGCTTCTTATCAGGCACACATTTCTTTTCCCTCTGATTTTTTTCGTTTATTCATCCTGACAGGGAAGGAGGGAGGGAGAATCCCAAGCAGGATGTGGGGCTCGAACTCATAAACAGGGAGATCACGACCTGAGCCAAAGTCAAGAGCCGGACGCTTAACCCATTGAGCCACCCAGGAGCCCCTCCCTCTGATTTTAAATCCATATTTAAATCATGCTTGGGGAAGTCATTTATTGGATTCCCTCAGGCTCCTGGTAGAGAGTATATGAGATCCTTGATAAGCTTAATATATTTGTATTAAAAATTAATAAGAAAGCTATTGTTTGCAACTTTAAATCATAATTTGATCCAACCTATTTAATATAGGACCACAATTTTAAAATTACTCAAAAAAAAAAAAAAAAAAAAAGACGTGATGAGATTTAAATCAGTCCTGGGCCCCTGCCTTTATTCTGGAATGAACCACGCATGTCCTGTGACAGACAATCAGTGCTGCCATTTCTTGTGTGACATTTAGAGTCCATACATGGCCCAGCAGCCCCCCTTGGAGGCTCCAAACGAGTCCTCTGTGGAAGATGATGTGGAGGCTCTTTTTAAATGCTACTATTATAAAAATAAAATTTAATGGAAAGAGATAAGCTTTTCCCAGCGCAAGCCGGCTCCAATTTTATATTTCCTTAATCTGTTTTATATACTGCTGCAGGAAATTAAACTAAAATTGTCCTTTCTGTCTGATGTGCGCATGTGTGGGAGGGGCTGAGGGGACACACGGAGCTACAGGAAACGGCTGCTCCGGTCTGTCAGGGATTTACTGTAACTTTATTTGGGAGGGCAAAGCCCCACTCACCCACTGGGCTGAAGGTTTGCGGCCCCCGTAGAGATCTGGGCCCACAGCCACACGGTGCTCCTGTCTTACGTCAATGAGGGCTGACGCCCAAGACGAGGACCAGATCTCTTCTATCACCAGGTCTGAGTCCCCACTCACTCCCTGTCCACCCAGAGTGACCGGTCCTTCACACAAATACAGAGGGCGGGCTCTGACATACTTTGCACATACTGAATGCTATTTCTTTCTTTCCTTTCTCTCTGGTTCTCTTCCACTCCAGCCGTCCCTCATAAATTGTAACGCCTACTTATTTATTGTACTTCGACTCAGTTTCACCTTCTAGACAAATGATGCAGACGCTCTTTCAGTGTCTTCCAGTCAGTCCGGTGCCCCAGCTATACCCGTTCACTCTCTGCTTCCAGCCCCCCGTGGACAAAATCTTCTAATCTTAGTGTCTCAAATCTTGTACATAATGTCCGGGGGTTGCCCCCTGCCCCTGCCTTTGCTTCCCTTGCTGTGTTCACCAAGAGCATCTTGACTGGGAGATCCCTCTAGATGTCTCAGAAGCCATGTCTGGGTACAGGGGAACCTCTGGTCCCCCCCTCGGTCATGAAGACTGGCTTCAGGTGGAGGCTGCACAACGCAGCCATGGAGTGAACACCGGCTCGCGTCCTGAGAGCTGGCGCCCACCCTGCGCCCACGAGTCAGGCCACGACGTGACTGGACCGGAGGGTCCTCACGGCCCTTCCGTAAGGAAGCAGGCACGGAGGTGTGGCAGTGAGGCCTGGGGAAAGCCAGGCAGCTTCCCCTTCCTTCCTGGGGCTCTGTGATTCCAGGACGGCTGCAAGCCTCCTACTGGCGCTTGGGCACGTGTCCTAAGCAGGTCTGTCCCTCTCATGAACAGGAAGACTCTGGATCAGCCACAATTAACCTCAGCTCTTGAGGAACAGACCTTATTTCTAAAGCTGGAAGGGGGAAGAAAGTGCAAACGATGGCTGGAGGAAAGGCAGAAAGGAGGGAAGATTGCAGCCCATAGTGTGTGAAGACATGCACGTCAACCTCACCTTGTCAGAGGAATGCGAAGATGACGTTTGTCATTTAGCCAGAGTTGTCTCTGGCTGACGCACAGCCCATCGGGGCATCCTCCTGGGCAATAAGGCCAGGGCCTCGTCTGGAAGAGGGCCTCCATGAGGCGCCAGGAAGGAAGTGAGCCGTCCCAGGTTAGGCCTGACCTTTCTCTGGACCACATGTTAGTGGGGCAGGGCAGAGGGTCATTTCCCTTTAAGCAGAGAGGTGTTCAGGCAGTGCTTCTGGCCCACTCACCTTCCTCCGCCAAGTAGAAGGGATGAGAACATCCCAGAGCTTTCAAGTAAGACGCTTTCCCGTCAAAGACTCGAAGCATCTCTGTGATCTCTCATTGCAGTCCTGCTTTCAGGCCGCTTTCCACCTCAGACCTTAAGGTGTCTAGACTGACTGAGGACCCAGAGAGGAGCCCCAGTGGGGGCAGGGGAGGGGGATGAAATGGGACACCTTTGTTCCCAGAATGGTTTCAAACATTTGTTTTTGATCCTCCGTCCGGAGGGATCTCACAGAGCTTGGCTGCCGGCAAGGTGGGGCTGCCTCCACCACCCTCCCCCCCAGGCCAGACCCACTCAAGTTAATCAGAACCTTCTGGGTTTCCCAGCTGGGATGTCACCGGGTGACGGGACTGCCTGTCGGCAGGGTCGTGTCTGGACTCCGTGATGAGCACTGCTCTCCTTCAGGCTGGAGACCAGAGCCCCAGCTGGCGGGTCCTCCTCCTGCTGTCTCTTTCCTCTCTCTCCCAGCAGCTACATCCAGACCCTTCTGACTGCCTGTTTTCCTTTATTACTGTGCAGGGGACATTTTTAAAGAGGCCGGAATGAGAAGCCAGGAACACAGGCTGAAAGCATTTCCGGGCCTGGCCGCTTTGCTTCTCCGGGTCTAGGTTTCCTCCCCCACAGAACGAAGGGGTCTGAGGATGCGACCACTTTGCTTCCCGTTTTTGTCTCTAGCTGCAAAGGTCTTCCTACCCGGGAATCCCTAGGAATTGATCTTAAGCAAATATTCAGCAAAGGCAAAAAGTGTCCTGAGTTGGAAGATCTGTATCATATTTTTTTGTCAAAAATTGAAAGTGATCTGAATTTCCAAGAGTAGCTTAGTGACTGATGGTCTGTAAACATGATAGAATTAATTGCACACAACCATTAAAATGGTAATTATGCTGGCTATAAATTAACATTGAATAATAAAACGCTGCTAGTGTTTGTTAAGAGCGCACTGTATGTCATTCTCAACCCCAAGGGCACATCAGAATCCCCTGAACCCCCAGCCTCACCCTCCCCCCCCAGAGGCCAGGTTTTGGTTAATCCTGTGTGTGGGGTCTGGGCGTTAGGGTCTCTTGTGAGGCTCCCTGGTTGATAATACTTTGCAACCAAGGCTGAGAGCCTGTGTGAAGACACGTCCACATTCAGTGCAATGGACCTGTGCCCCCCTCCCCTTTCCTGCCAGCCCCCTACCGGGTGGTGCACAAGGACAGGGTTTCTAATTTATTTACTGCACAAATATCATTGCTCTGTAACAAACCATTCCAAAGCTGAACAAATATTCCAAAACTGTTCCAAAGTTCCAACCACAACTTTATCGTGATCACAGATTCTGTGGGTCAGGAATTCAAACAGATGACAACAGGAGCAGCTGGCCCTTTTCCTTCAACGTCTGGGGTTTCAGCAAGGAAGACGGGAACCTGGATGTCTTCTGGCTAGCGGCTGGAGTCACCTGGATGCTTTCACCCAACATGGGGCTCAAACTCACGACCCTGAGACCAAGAGGTGCATACTCTTCCAGCTGAGCCTGCCAGGCACCCCTGAACACTTCTTTATGCCAATTTCTTGTGTCTAGGCCCGGAGGACCTGAAAGATGGGCTCGACGAGGACCGTCTACCAGAGCACGTACACATGGCCTCTCCGTGGGCCTCCTCATAGCATGGCAACTCACGGCCCCAGGAGCAAACACACTGGTGAACGAGGCAGAGGCTGCACGGCCTCTTTAACCTAGCCCTGGAAGTCAATAGCATTCCTTATACTGTTCTCACTGAAGTGGTCACAAGCGCACCCAGATTTCAGAAATATTATGGAGGCTGAATTGAACATGGGGAGTGAAAGAAGCGATTGTCCAAATGCTGACACTGTAATATGACATGAAAAGAATACAAAAATATGTGTACATCATAAGCCCAGTGCGTATAGATGAGAACTGAATGCAGCATGCAAAACTGAAATTTTAAGGTGATGGCAGCATAGAATCTCATCATTAATACCACTTAATTATTTTTAGTTTTTATTCTTAAACCTAACCACCCACAACCCCCTGCACTAACAAGCCCTGAAGATCATGTTGGACACCACACCTGGCACTACTCATTGGGAGTGTGCTGTCTACAAACACATGTAAAATTCACCCTGCCCCTTACTGTGTGGCTTGGACAATCACAGTACTGCTCACGCTGCAGACCACGGTTCTCCACGCCCAAGTATCGTGGGAAAGAGGTGAGCAGGCAGGGGCCCACCTACTTTTGGATCAAGATGCTATCGGATGGACTGGGGAGACACCGAGCCCTGAGGCCTCCACCCAGCCCATCCGCACAGTGTTGCCAAAGGCTCTGGGTCTCATCACAAGAAAGAATTCAAGGATATACCAGACACAGTGGTTGAGAGGTGCAAGTAGAAAAGTTTGTTAAAGGGAGTGTTTGCTCTCAAGATGTGAGTGCAAGTGAGCTCAAGAGAGAGCTGCGTGCCCCATCTTTATTGACAGTTGTTAACTAGAGGGTGGAATACTTTTTACTTGAGGAGGGGATTTCTTGGGAGCAGGATTTCATGCCTTTTCTCCCTGAGGGTTTCCAGCCTTTGTCTTGGGCCTATCTGGTTAGATCTGGCTTCTTGTGGCTTTGTTTTGGAGTGGTGCCGACAGGTCTCTAACTGCTGCCCCCAAGAGCTGGCCGTGACTCCCCTTTTATGGGTCTCCAGGCGTCCTGTTGAAACCTAACTAACTGTCTACTCTAACATAATCTGTCTTCTTTCTTTTTCCAATAGGCTTTTGACATTATGAGAGTGACACACGGCAGAGAGCACAGCCTGATTGAAGACTTGATCCTCCTCTTAGAAGAATGTGATGCCCACATAAGAGCATCCTAAGGGGCACAGGCAAAGATGGCTCATATCCATATCGAATGCCTGGTGGAGGTCACATGTGCCGCACTGTTTGTGGGCCTCCCCTCTGGGAATGCTAGGCTGTGTTTATGTAGGTAAATAAGCAGGCATACCATGTGCAAACCACAAGAATCATTAGTTGTAGAGAAGCACAACAATAAATACAAAAAAAATTGGTTGAAAATGTCATCTAATTGTTTTGTTTACTCGTTGGTGACTTTAATGTTCCACATCTCAACATGAAGGCTAGAAAGTTCTAGTAAAAGCATAGCAGAGTACGTTGAATCTTCTCCTTGAATATCTGGGGGGATAACTGGATAAAAATCAATGTTTTTACAAGCAAAAACTTAATGTCCATTGTGTCAAAAAAGCAGAATGTTTTCTTTACTGTTTGTAGTAAATGATATATGTATCCATTATTTACACCCCAATACATCTCTAACACAGAAAGTTTTATCCTAGGTCCTAGAAAGAAGTCATTTTAGGTGCTATTAGAAAAGCATAGGAAGTCTTAATGGGAAAAAAAAAGTTTTTTTCAAATGTCTTGATTCTTTGTATAATTCTTCTGTGCATTCTGTAACTCTGTGTATGTCATGTTTTTTTAACTTGGAAATTTTTTCTGTAATTCCCTCCATCTGTGGCTTGACCATGTGACGTGCGTGCCACGAAGCTCCCTCACCCTGCACCCCAGCTCACATCAGGTTTGTTTTTGCTTCCTCCTATTTCCCAATCCCATGGCTGCTTTTCCACCTTTCTGCATTAGACAAATTCAGAAAAAAAGGTGGTTTGTTTTATGGCTCCGTGACCCTGTGAGCAGTTCAGTCCCTCCTGGTTGGATGGGGCTCGGGCAGGAGTTGCAGCCCTTGGTTCCGGCGGCTGCGGGCGTTCTTAGGGAGGCCCCAGTCAGCCACACCTTATTTTACAAGCCAGGAAAGGAGCTACTTACTTGGAGTTGTGGCCTGGCCCCTCACACAGGGAGAGACAAGGCTTCCAGCCACATGGCCACGGCAGGCGGCAGAGAAAGCTGGCCACTGGAAGCCGGAATCCGCTTGCCCAATGCCTGGCAATTACTCTGACCATGGAAATGTGCTCAGTATCGGGCTTGCTGGTGCACTCTGCACCTTTCTGTCAGCTGGCCTCTGCCCCAGCCGCAGGCAAGTATCAAGCCTTATCTCCGGGGCACACAGGATCTTCAATAACCACAGTAGCACAACACAGTAGGTATTCTGAAGCCCATTTTATAAGAAAACAGAGGCCCAGCGTCGGTGCTCTGGAATCCCTAATTTACTAAGTCACCTTGAGAAAGTGGCTTCATCTCAGTCTTTATGAACAACCAACTCTACCCAATTCAGCAAATATATATTGAATAGTTACTGTGTGTTTAGGAAAAGGCAATACAAAGACTGAATAAGTTATGCCCCTTGTTCTCAGAATGCACACTCTCTGGTGTAGTATTTGTGTCCGTTAGCTTTTACTGTGTAACACGCTTAGTGGCTCAAGATAACACTTATTCACGATTCTGTACGTTAGCAGTTGAGCTAGACAGTTCTGGTCTGGCCCAGGCGTGGCTGATCTTGGCTGCCTACACCACCGTCTGCAGTTGCAGGTGGGTCGGCTGGGGAAACGGGGGTGACTGAGGCTTGTAGCTCCCGGGGTTAGCCCAGCCTTGTTCCCAGGGCAGCAGGGTTCCAGGAAAGGTAAGCAGGCAAGCCCCAATGTGCAAGCACTTCTCGTAACTGCTTGTGTTGCATTTGCCAATATCCCACGGGCCAAAGCCATTCACGAGGCCGGCCCAGAGTCTGGGGTGGGGACAGCCTCTTCTCTCAGTCATCCAATTGCAAGGTGTGGAAAGAGAGGGAGGTATTGTGGCCATCTATGCAATCCATGTTATAGAACTTTGAGTGAATTGGATGAAATTCATAGACCTTTCCAGAAACCCATGTATATATATATGAACAATTTGCTTTTAGGATCAGGGACTCTTGAGCTCCCTGTGGTCCATCAGCAGACTCCCTGGAGTCCTTCGCCTAATGAGAAGTAGATTTGCTACCTTTCAAAAGCACTGATGGGAATTACATTGGCTCGTCATTTTAAATTCATTAGGGAAAGAAAAAAGCCGTGACAGAAGGTCGGGGTAGGAACTCACGTGCCAAATGAGCAGAGTTCGCTGATAGAACCCTGTGTTTGCCAATTTTCTGAAAGTTATCAGTGATGATCCTGGATAAGGAGATTTGCCCTCACGCCTCCTCGAAAAAGCAGGACAAGCTTTTAAATCCCTCTCAGCTCACTTCCCGTTGTCTGTTGTCTGCGAGAAGGGCCCCTAAGAGGGAGGGGCCCTGCTTGCATCAACTTTAATAGAAAGCAAACATTTAAGCAATGGTAAATGTTTACCCAACATCTTTACAGCAAAATAACTTTGGAGAAGGGGGAAGGGGACGGAGAACATAATTTAAAATCTGTGTCACCAGTGGCTGACGATTTATTGCCGCCCCAGCCTCCAGGACTGCTATTCCATTAATCCATAGATTGTAGCGGCAGGCTTTTTTCACATCAGTAACTTGACGCCATTAGTTGTTCCTCTGGGATAAGAACACATTTAAACTGAAATGAACACACTGGGCATAATTTATGGCCATGCCATATGAATGCCAAGAGTACAGGCAGGACGGCTGCCTGGAAGGCCTGCTCACCCTGGGAGCTCAAGGCGGCCTTCCTCTAGCCGGGCAGGAATGCAGGCAGCAGAGAGGGTGGCCACAGTGTGGCGAGGCCAGACAGCCACAAACCACAGAGGTCCCTCCGTCAAGCTTCACAGCGGGAATGAAAGAGACAGTCCTGCGTGGGGGCCCTCCCCTGAGCTCTGTCTCGAGAATTCTCTTCTGGCCCAATCAGGAAACGATGTGACACTCAGAGTAGCCCACAAGCGAAATTCCTGAGTCAAGGGTAAACGCATATGCGAAATACTGTGGCATTTACCTTGAGCCGGTTGTATGACAATGCCTGCCTCCCCTCAGTCTTGACAACAGGGTGGGTTTTTCAGCTTTTGAATTTGTGCTAAGCTCATGGGTGAGAAATGGTATCTCAATGTACTTTTAATTTTCTTATTGGCGAAGTTTGATGTCTTCAAATATTTAAAAGCCTTTTGTCTAACTTTCTGTGAATGCTATTTGCCTGTCTTTTGTCCAATTTTCTATCAGACTGTTGTGGTTTTGTTTTTTTTTTTTTCCTTTTCGTCTTTTTTCCCTCATCTTTAGTCGTTTCTATATTAGGAAGATTTTCCCTTTATCTGTAATATTTCATCTCTCAGTTTGTCACTTGTTTTTTGACTTTTCTTTAATATTTTGCCCTGAGTTCCTTTGGATAGCATTTTCAAAAAGGCATTTCATAAGAAATCTACTCTAGGGTAAGCCGGGGTCCTATTGTAAAGTTAAGCACCATGAATCCTCCTCAAATGGTTCCTGATTCTTAGCTGTTCCTGAGTTGAGTTGATATTTTAAAAAATCATTCTTCTCCAACATTCTGGCATCTTCCTGTCTTCAGCCAGCACCTTGCCTGGTCAAGGTTCTTCACCTGGTGGAAGTTCAGTTTATCATTCCTGAACTCTCTTGACACTTAATGGTCTTGCCATGTTGGGATGCCTCAATCTTCCATTAAACTGATTTACTTGTTAGAGAATCCCCTGGTTCAGACTTGGTCCACCCCACTATACAGCAGCAATTAGAGATTGGGATTCAGTCAATTCAACCAGAATAGTAATCTGCTTCTTTGTCTTTTGATTCAGAGGCATGATGAGTCCAAATGGCCATAAGGCAGTCTGTCCATGATTACGGAGCCACTGTTGTATTCCCTGGAGGAATCATTTCTCCTTTAGAAACCTAGACATATAAACTAGCAGATCGAAAAGTCACAGGGCTAGGAAGCAAAAATTCCACAAGTGCATTATTAACTGTAATTGTGAGAGAAACTGATTTACAACCCTTTTTAAAAATATGTGCCAACATAGCATATTAAAAGTAAATATAGAGGGGCACCTGGGTGGCTCAGTCAGTTAAGTGCCCGACTTGGGTTCAGGTCATGATCTCACAGTTCATGGGTTCGAGCTCTGCATTGGGCTCTGTGCAGACAGCTCAGAGCCTGGAGCCTGCTTCAGATTCTGTGTCTCCCTCGCTCTCTGCCCCTTCCCTGCTCACGCTCTCTCTCTCGAAAATAAACATTAAAAATTAAAAAAAAAAATAAGTAAATATGAAGACTGGAACTCTCCCAACTGTGCTTCCCATGAATACTTTCATAGGACCTACTGGATGACTGATTTCTCTGATTTTCTTTTTTAAGTATATTTATATTTTTTATTGTAGTTGACATGCAATGTTACATCAGAGGTATACAACCCAGTGATTTAACAACTCTATACATCTGCTATGCTCACCACAAGTACAGATACCATCTGTCACCACATGCTATAACAATATCATTGACTCTATTACTTATCCCATACCTTTCATCTCTGTGACTTATTAATTACATAACTGGAAGCCTGTACCTCCCACTCCACTTTACCATTCTGCTCATCTCCCCACCTACCCCCCTGGAAGCCACCCATTTATTATCTGTATTTATGGGCTTTTCTGCTTTTTGTTTATTTTGTTTTTTACATTCCACATATTAAGTGAAATCATATGGTGGTATTTGGGTTTTTGGTATGAATTATTTCACTTAGGATAATATGAAAAGATCTCATTCTTTTTCATGGCTAAGTCATATTCCATGTGTATGGGCATGCACATGCCATTCCTCTTTACCCATTCATCTATCACTGAATACTTAGGTTGCTTCCATATCTTAGTTATTGTGAATGATGCTGCAGTAAACATAGGGGTGCATGTATCTTTTGAATTACTGTATTCATTTTCTTTGGGTAATTACCCAGGAGTAAAATTGCTGGATCATATGGTATTTCTACTTTTAAGTTTTTTTAGGAAATTCTATACTGTTTTCCACAGTGGTTGCACCAATTTACTATCCCATCAATACTGTGTAAGGGTTCCCTCTTACCCACACCCTTACCAATACAAGTTATTTGTTTTGGGGTTTTTTTTGTTTGTTTTTTTTTGATAATGGCCATTCTGACAGGTTTGAGGTGACACCCCAGTGTGGCTTTGATTTGCATTTCCCTGATGATGAGACATGTTAAGTGTCTTTTCATGTATCTTTTGGTTATTTGTCTGTATTCTTTGGAAACAGTGTTAGTCCAGGTCCTCTGCCTATTTTTGATTGGATTATTTGTAGGTGTTCAGTTGTAGAAATTCTTTATATAGTTTGGATGTTATCTCCTTACCAGACATATCATTTGCAAATATCTCCTATTCATTAGGTTCTCTTTTTGTTTTGTTAATGGTTTCCTTTGCTGTATGAAAGCTTGTTATTTTGGTGTAGTGCCATTAGAAACTTTAGTTTTGCTTTTCTCTCCTTTGCCTGCAGAGACCTGTAAAAAAATATTGCTAAGGCTAATGTCACGAGATTAATGTTTTATTCTAAGAGTTTCATGGTTTCAGATCTCGCATTTAGGTGTTTAATACATTTGGAGCTTATTTTTATGTGTGGTGTTAAAAGATGATCTAGTTTCATTCTTTGCATGTAGCTGTCCAGTTTTCCCAGAACCATTTATTGAAGAGTCTTTTCCCCATTGTATAGTTGTATATTAATTGCCCATATAAGCATCATTTCTGAGCTCTCTGTTCTGTTCTATTGATCTATGTGTCTGTGTTTGTGCCAGTATCATACTGTTTTATTATAGATTCTATATATATTTCAAAATCTGGGATTATGACACCTCCAGCTTTGTTCCTCTTCCTCAAGATTGCTTTGACTATTTGGGGTCTTTTGTTGTTCCATACAAATTGTAGGATTATTTGTTCTAGTTCTAAGAAAAACACTATTGGTGTTTTGCTAGGGATTTCACTGAATGTGTAGATTGCTTTGGGTAATATGAATATTATAGCAATATTAATTCCAATCCATGAACATTGTATATCTTTCCATTTGTGTTGTCTTCAATTGCTTTCATCAGTGTTTTGTAGTTTTCAGAGTACAGATCTTTCACCTCCTTGGTTAAGTTTCTTCCTAGATATTCTTTTGGGCACAATTATAAATGTAAATTTTTCTTAATGTCTCTTTCTGCTATGTCTTTAGTAGCATATAGAAACACAACCAATTTCTGTATATTAATTTTGTATCCCGTAACTTTACTGAATTCATTTATTACTTCTAATAGTTTTCTGGTGGAGTCTTTAGTTATGTATAGCATTGTCATCTGCAAATAATGACAGTTTTACTTCTTTGTTACCATTTTGGATTCTTTTTATTTCTTTTTCTTGTCTGACTGTTATGGCTATGACTCCCAATACTATGTCGATTAAAAGTGGGAAGAGTGGAGAGGAGGATCCAAGATGGCAGAACAGCATGAACGTTTTTGTGTGTCTCGTGTCCATGAAATACAGCCAGATCAACACTAAACCATCCTGCACACCTAGAAAACTGACTTGAGGATTAACACAACAATCTGCACAACCTGAACCACATAAGTCAGCAGGTACACAGCACAGAGAGGTGCACTGGGGGAGAGAGAAGCTGCAGAGGGCAGGGAGCTATTTTTGCTTGTGGAGAGAGGACAGAGACAAGGGGAGAGTATGGGAAAAGAACCCCCCCAAAAGCAGCTGGAGACAAATTGGAAAAGTGTAAACATCCCCAGGGACTGAACTAAAAAGGGAGAAAGGAGAGGGGTTAAATTCCACTAAGACTCTATAAACAGGGGGAGCACAGAGTCTAAAACTCTGTAGCTCGATACCTGGTGGTGCTCTGGTGAGAAGGGAGAATCCCCAGGAGCAGAGTGAAGCCCGGGGGTCCTCAGACCACACGGGGAGAGGTGGTTCCCCTGCTGGGAGGACATCTGGTAGAGGCTGTATAGTGCCCCCCACAGGCAAAGGCCCCAGTGGAGCCCAGAGAACAAGCACATTCGCTGGTGCTGGAACAAGGTCATTAAGGGTGAAGCCTGGTGCCAGATGTATGTTGTGATTTTCCATAATCCCTGAAACACTGCTGCTATACGATTGCATGAACTACTTCTAGGGTGGGCTGGCACCCAGCCACAGTCTCTGGGCATCAGCAGCAGCATGGTCCCATGAACGTTCCTGGGTACACCTGGCACCCGGCCATTGCTTGGTGAGACCCTACCGTAGAGGGGCAGAACAGGTTAAAGTTGCAGTCCTTCAGAAGTAAGGGGTTGGGAAAAACAGCCTCATCTGAGATAAAACTTAAGAGGTAGGTGCCGCCTGTCAACCTGATGTCTTGGTCACAGTGTAAAAGTGGGGAGCAGACAGAAGCCAGAGACAAAGGATGGGTGCGTGATTGCTGATCGGGGAGAACAGAGTTCCGATACTAGAGACTGGGTAGCTGGGTGACGCCATTTTAACCCCTCCCGTGCATGCACATACACATCTACAAGCACCACAACAATACAGACCAGTAAGCTAAGCAGCACCATCTAGTAGGGAACAGAGCCATTGTACTAAGCCCCGCCTAACTGGGCCAACCTTGCTCTTCAGGAACACCACAAGTCCTTCTGCCTGCTTAGTTTATGGAGCATAAAGTGCTTCACAGTTTGACTTCTAGGGGAAAATAATATAATTTCAATCGTATTTCAGTTTGTTCACTGGTACATCTATTCAATTTTCTTTTTCCTTTTCTTTTTCTTGAATACAGAAAGAAAAAATTTATTTTTATTTTTGATTTTCATTAAAATATTTTTAATTTTTTCTACTATATTTTTTACTTCTGTAAATTTTTCAAATTCTATTTTACTTTCATCATTTCATTTTATTCTACTTCACTATATTCATTTTTTCAAATCTTCAAACGTTTTCCTTCCCCCCCCCCTTTTTTCTCTATCAAGTCCCTTTCAACATCCAGACCAAAACACACATAAGATCTAGTATCACTTATTTGATTTGTGTGTGTGTTGTTTTTAATTTTTCAATTTTAATTTTTTTTTACCTCATTAATTCCTTTTCTGCCTTCAAAATGAAAAAACAAAGGAATTTACCCCAAAAGAATGAGCAGGAAGAAACGACAGCCAGGGACTTAACCAACACAGGTACAATCAAGATGTCTGGACCAGAATTTAGAACCACGATAATAAGAATACTAGCTGGGGTCGTAAATAGATTAGAATCCCTTTCTGCAGTGATAAAAGAAGTAACAGCTAGTCAGGATGAAATAAAAAATGCTATAATTGAGCTGCAATCTCGAATGGATGCCACGGCAGGAAGGATGGATGGGGCAGAACAGCGAATCAGCTATATAGAGGACAAACTTATAGAGAATAATGAAGCAGGAGAAAAGAGGAAGACTAAGGTAAAAGAGCACGATTTAAGAATTAGAGAAATCAGTGACTCATTAAAAAGGAGTAACATCAGAATCATAGGGGTCCCAGAAGATGAAGAGAGAGAAAAAGGGGTAGAAGGGTTATATGAGTAAATCATAGTGGAAAACTTTCCTAATCTAGGAAAAGACACAGAAATCAGAATCCAGGAAGCACAGAGGACTCCCATTAGATTCAACAAAAACCAACCACCAACAAGGCATATCGGAGTCAAATTCACATTTACTCAGGCAAGGAAAGAATCATGAAAGCAGCAAGGGAAAAACATTACTTAACCTACAAGGAAAGACAGATCAGGTTTGCAGCAGACTTATCCACAGAAACTTGGCAGGCCAGAAAGGAGTGGCAGGATATATCCAATGTGCTGATTTGGGAAAAATATGCAGCCAAGAATTCTTTATCCAGCAAGGATGTCACTCAAAATGGAAGGAGAGATTAAAAGTTTCCCAGACAAAAACTAAAGGAGTTTGTGACCACTAAACCAGCCCTGCAAGAAATTTTAAGGGGGACTCTCTGAGGGGAGAAAAGATGAAAAAGTAAAGATAGATAGATAGATAGATAATAGATAGGATACCAAAAGGAACAAAGACCAGAAAGGACCAGAGAACACCACGAGACACTCCAGCTCTACAAGAAACATAATGGCAATAAATTCTTATTTTTCAGTACTCATTTTAAACATCAATGGACTAAATGCTCCAATCAAAAGACAAAGGGTAAAAGAATGGATAAGAAAACAAGATCCATCTATATGCTGTTTACAAGAGACCCACTTTAGACCTAAAGACACCTTCAGATTGAAAGTAAGGGGATAGAGAACCATCTATCATGCTAATGGTTGACAAAAGAAAGCCGGAGTAGCCATAATTATATCAGACAATCTAGACTTTAAAGACTGTAACAAGAGATGACTAAGGGCATTATATCATAGTTAAGGGGTCTATCCACCAAGAAGACCTAACAATTGTAAACATTTATGCTCCAAATGTGGTGGAACCCAAGTATATAAATCAATTAATCACAAACATCAAGGAACTCACTGATAATAATACCATCATAGTAGGGGACTTCAACACCCCACTTAGAGCAATGGACAGATCATATAATCAGAAAATCAACAAGGAAACAATGGCTTTGAATGACACACTGGACCAGATGGACTTAACAGATATATTCAGAACACTTCATCCTAAAGCAGCAGAATATACATTCTTCTCTAGTGCACGTGGAACATTCTCCAGAACAGATCACATCCTGGGACATAAATCTGCCCTCAACAAGTACAAAAAGATCGAGATCATACCATGCATATTTTCAGACCACAACACTTATGAAACTGGAAATCAACCACAAGAAAAAATTTGGAATGGTAACAAATACTTGGAGACTAAGAACATCCTACTAAAGAATGAATGGGCTAACCAAGAAGTTAAAGAGGAAATTAAAAGTACATGGAAGCCAATGAAAATGATAATGCCACAGCCCCAAACATCTGGGATGCATCAAAGGCAGTCATAAGAGGCAAGTATATAGCAATCCAGGCCTTCCTAAAGAAGGAAGAAAGGTCTCAGATACACAACCTAACCTTACACCTTAAAGAGCTGGAAAAAGAACAGCAAATAAAACCCCAAACCATCAGAAGACAGGAAATAATAAAGATCCGAGCAGAAATAAATGCTATCAAAACAAACAAACAAACAAACAAACAAACAAACAAAAAAACAGAACAGCTCAATGAACCAGAAGCTGGTTGTTAATTCTTTTGAAAGAATTAACAAAATTGATAAAAACCACTAGCCAGTTTGATCAAAAGGGAAAAGGAAAGGACCCAAATAAATAAAATCAAGAATGAAAGAGGAGAGCTCACAACCAACACAGCAGAAATAAAAACAATAATAAGAGAATATTATGAGAAATTATACACCAATAAAATGGGCAATCTGGAAGAAATGGACAAATTCCTAGAAACACATAAACTAACAAAACTGAAACAGGAATAAATAGAAAATTTGAACAGACCCATAACCAGTAAAGCAATCAAATTAGTAATCAAAAATCTCCCATAAAACAAGACTCCAGGCCAGATGGCTTTCCAGGGGGATTCTACCAAACATTTAAGGAAGAGTTAACACCTATTCTCTTGAAGCTGTTCCAAAAAATAGAAATGGAAGGAAAACTTCCAAACTCTATGAAGCCCACATAACCTTGATTCCAAAACCAGGCAAAGACTCCACTAAAAAGGGGAACTATAGATACACCAATTTCCCTGATGAACATGGATGCAAAAATCCTCAACAAGATATTAGCCAACCGGCGCCAACAATACATTTAAAAAATTATTCACCATGACCAAGTGCGATTTGTACCTGGAATGCAGGGCTGGTTCAATGTCCGCAAAACAATGTGATTCATCACATCAACAAAAGAAAGGACAAGAACCACATGATCCTCTCAACAGATGCAAAGAAAGCATTTGACAAAATACAGCATCCTTTCTTGATAAAAACCCTCAAGAAAGTAAGGATAGAAGGATCATATCTCAGGATCATAAAAGCCATATATGAAAGACCCAATGCTAATTTCATCCTCAATGGGGAAAAACCGAGAGCTTTCCCCCTAAAGTCAGGAACAAGACAGGGATGTCCAATCTCGCCACTGTTATTCAACATAATATTGGAAGTCTTAGCCTCAGCAATCAGACAACACAAAGAAATAAAAGGCATTTAAGTTGGCCAGAAGGAAGTCAAACTTTCACTCTTCACACGATGTGAAAGTCTCAAGATATAAAATTAATGCACAGAAATTGGTTGCATTCCTATACACCAACAATGAAGCAACAGAAGGAGAAATCAAGGAATCAATCCCATTTACAATTGCACCAAAAAGCATAAAATACCTAGGAATAAATCTAACCAAAGAGGTGAAGAATCTATACACTGAAAACTAGAGAAAGCTTATGAAAGAAATTGAAGACACAAAAGAATGGAAAAATACTCCATGCTCCTGGATAGGAAGAACAAATATTGTTAAAATGTCAATACTACCCAAAGCAACCTACATATTCAATGCAACACCAATCAAAATAACACCAGCATTCTTCACAGAGCTAGAACAAACAATCCTAAAATTTGTATGGAACCAGAAAAGACCCTGAATAGCCAAAGCAATCTTGAAAAAGAAAACTAAAGCAGGAGGCATCACAATCCCAGACTTTAAGCTGTATTACAAAAGCTGTAATCATCAAGACAGTATGGTACTGGCACAAAAACAGACACTCAAATCAATGGCCACAAAGGCCCACAAACGTATAGCCAACTAATCTTTGGCAAAGCAGGAAAGAATATCCAATGGAATAAAGACAGTCTCTTCAGCAAGCAGTGCTGGGAAAACTGGACAGCGACATGCAGAAAAATGAACCTGGACCACATTCTTACACCATACACAAAAATAAACGCAAAATGGATGAAGGACCTGAATGTGAGACAGGAAACCATCAAAATCCTGGAGGAGAAAGCAGACAAAAACCTTTTTGACCTCGGCTACATCAACTCCTTACTCAACATGTCTCCAGAGGCAAGGGAAACAAAAGCAAAAATGAACTATTGGGACCTCGTCAAAATAAAAAGCTTCTGCACAGCAAAGGAAACAATTAGCAAAACCAGAAGGCAACCAAGGGAATGGGAGAAAATATTTGCAAATGACATATCAGATAAAGGGTTAGTATCCAAAATCTATAAAGAACTCATCAAACTCAACACCCAAAAAAATAACCCAGTGAAGAAATGGGCAAAAGACATGAATAGATACTTCTCCAAAGAAGACATCCAGATGGCCAACCAATACATGAGAAAATTCTCAACGTCACTCATCAGCAGGGAAATACAAATCAAAACCACAACGAGATACCACCTTACACCTGTCAGAATGGCTAACATTAACAACTCAGGCAACAAAGATGTTGGCAAGGATGCGGAGAAAGAGGATCTCTTTCACACTGCTGGTAATGCAAACTGATGCAGCCACTCTGGAAAACAGTATGGAGGTTCCTCAAAAAATTATAAATAGAACTACCCTATGACCCAGCAATTGCACTACTAGGTATTTATCCAAGGGATACAGGTATGCTGTTTTGAAGGGGCACATGCACCCCAATGTTTACAGAAGCACTATCAACAATAGCCAAAGTATGGGAAGAGCCCAAATGTCCATCGATGGATGAATGGATAAAGAAGATGTGGTGTATATATACAATGGAATATTACTCGACATTCAAAAAGAATGAAATCTTGCCATTTGCAACTACATGGATGGAACTAGAGGGTATTATGCTAAGCGAAATTAGTCAGAGAAAGACAAATATATGTCTCTACTCATAGGAGTACTTTAAGACATAGAACAGATGAACAAAGGGAAAGGAAGCAAAAATAATGTAAAAATATTATAAAACATAATAGGGAGGGGGATAAAACATAATAGACTCTTAAATATGGATAACAGAGGGTTACTGGAGGGGTTGTTGGAGGGGGTATGGGCTAAATGGGTAAGTGTATTAAGGAATCTACTCCTGAAATCACTGTTGCACTATATGCTAATTTAGATGTAAATTAAAAAAAAATATATATATAGGGGCGCCTGGGTGGCTCAGTCGGTTAAGTGGCCGACTTTGGCTCAGGTCATGATCTCGCAGTCTGTGAGTTCGAGCCCCACGTCGGGCTCTGTGCTGACCGCTCAGAGCCTGGAGCCTGTTTCAGATTCTGTGTCTCCCTCTCTCTCTGACCCTCCCCGTT
The DNA here is from genome assembly GCF_022837055.1 of Prionailurus viverrinus. Classification (NCBI taxonomy): domain Eukaryota; kingdom Metazoa; phylum Chordata; class Mammalia; order Carnivora; family Felidae; genus Prionailurus; species Prionailurus viverrinus. The sequence continues at coordinate 1,940,130 of NC_062577.1, forward strand.
CATGCTCAGTCTCTCTCTGTCTCAAAAATAAACGTTAAAAAAAATTTTTTTAATAAAAAATATATATAAAGTCCCCCCAAAAAGTGGGGAAGAATGGACATCCTTGTCTTGTTGCTAATCTTAGAGGAAAAGCTCTCAGTTTTTCATCATTGACTATACTGTTAGCTGTGTGTTTATCCTATATGGTCTTTTTTATGTTGAGGTTATTCCCCCTAAATTCACTTCATTTAGAGGTTTTTTTTTAATCATAAATGGATATTAAATTTTGTCAACACCTTTTCCTACATCTATTGAGATGATCATACAGTTTTTATCTTTCAATTTGTTAATGTGGTGTGTCACATTGTTTTGTGCATATTGAGCCATTCTTGCATCCCCAGAAGAAATCCCACTTATGGTGATAAATCTACAGAATGAATGAAAAGAAAAGAATAAGTATTAACTCTTCTTTAAATGTTCGCTAGAATTCATCTGTGAATCTATCTGGTCCTAGACTTGTTTTGTTGGGAGATTTTTGATTACTGATTCAATTTCATTACTAGTAATCAGTCTGTTCAGATTTTCTATTTCTTCCTGTTTAGTTTTGAAAGATTGTATATTTACAGGAATTTATCCACTTCTTCCAGGCTGTCCAGTTTGTTGGCATATAATTTTTCATCCCAGTCTCTTATAATCTTTTGTATTTCTGTGGTATCATTTGTTATAGATTCCCCTCTTTAATTTCAGATTTTATTTATATGGGTTCGTTCTCTCTCTCTCTCTCTCTCTCTCTCTCTCTCTCTGTCTTTTGATGAGTCTGGCTAAAAGTTTATCAACCTTGTTTATCTTTTCAAAGAACCAGTTCTTGGTTTCATTGATCTTTTCTATAGTATTTTTAGTTTCTCATTATGTCTGCCCTAATCTTTATTATTTCTTTTCTTCTACTGACTTTGGGATTTCTTTGCTCTTTTTATAGTTACTTTACATGTAAGATTAGATTGTTTCAGAATTTTTTTGTTTCTTGATGTAGACATGTATTCTTATAAATTTTCCTCTTCAAAATTTTTGCTGGTTCTCAAAGATTTGGGACCATGGTGTTTTCATTTTCATTTGTCTCCATGTATTTTTAAAATACCCCTTTGATTTCTTTATTGAACTACTGGTTGTTTAGTAGCATGTTGTTTACCCTCCACATTATTATGCACTTTTTTTCTTGTGACTTATTTCTACTTTCATACCATTGTGGTCAGAAAAGATGCTTGATATAATTTCAATCTTCTTAAGTTTATTGAGACTTCTTTTGTGTCTTAACATGTAATCTATCATAGAGACTCTTCCATGTGCGCTTGAAAAAAAAATGTGTATTCTGCTGTTTGAGGACAGAATGTTCTGTATATATCTGTTAAATTCATCCGGTCTAATATGTCATTTAAAGACACTGTTTCTTTACTGATTCTCTGCTCAGATGATCTGTTCATTGATATAAATGGGTGTTAAAGTTCTCTACTATTATTGTATGACTTTCAGCTTCCTTCTCTGTGTCTGTAATATTTGCTTTATGCATTTAGGTACTTCAGTGTTGGGTGCCAAGATATTTACAATTGTTACATCTTCTTGCTGAATTAATCACTTTATCATTAGTTAATGCCCTTATTTGTCTCTTGTTACAGTTTTATTTCAAGGTCTATTTTGTCTGATAAAAGTATGCCTGGCTTTTGTTTTCACTTGCATTCCATAGAATATCTTTTTCCATCCCAATTCCTTTCAACGTGTATGTGTCTTTAGGTCCAAAGTGAGTCTCTTATAGGCAACATAGAGATAGATGTTGTTTTCCATCCATTCCATCACCCTACACCTTTTGGTTAGAGCATTTAGTCAATTTACATTTAAAGTAATTATTGATAGGCATATATGTGCTTATTTCCATTAAAAACATGGCCTCTGGTTGCTTTTGTAGTTCTTCTGTATTCCCTTTTCCTTCCTCTCTTTCCTTGTGATTAATTTCTTTCATGTTATGCTTGGCTTCCTTTCTCTGTAATTTTCTTACATCTGTTATAGGTTTTTGGTTTTTGGTTACCATCACATTCATACATACATCTTAAGCATATACAGTCTACGTTAAATTTATGGTCACTTAAGTTTGAATACTTCTCTTTCTTTCTTTCTTTCTTTCTTTTTTTTCTATCTTAGAGAGAGAGATGTGAATAGGGGTGGGGCAGAGGGAGAGGGAGGGAGGGACGGAGGGAGGGGAAAAGAGAGAATGGGAATCTTAATCAGGCTCCATGCTCAACACAGAGCCCGACATGGGGCTCGTTCCCATGACCCTGGAATCATGACCTGAGCCACAATCAAGAGTCAGATGCTCAACTGACTGAGCCAGTCAGATGCCCCTGAACATATTTTAAAAGAATTTTATTTTTACTCCTCCCTCCACATTTCATATATAGGTTGTTGGATGTTTCATCTTTCTGCGTGTGAGTCCTCTAATTTTAGATGTAACTGAATTTACTACTTTTGTATTTTAATTTTAATACTAGCTTTGGAAATGAATACTGTATTACCTTTACTATATGATTGCTTTACTCATGAAATTTTTTCCTTTCATAATTTTCTTCTAATTATGGCCATTTCTGCTTACAGAAGTCTCTTTAACATTTTTTGTAAGGCTCACTTAATGGGATGAACACTTTTAATTTTTGTTTGAGAAACTCTTTACCCTCTTTAACTCTGAACATTAAACTTGCCAGACATTCTTGGTTGTAGGTTTTTTTTCCTTTAAGCACTTCAAATATATCATGCCAGTCCCTTCTTACCTGCCAAGTTTTTGCTGATAAATCAGTTTACAACCTTATGGGGTTTCCCATGTATGCAACTAGTTGCTTCTGTCTTGCTGCTTTTAAAATTATCTCCTTCTGTTTCATCTTTGACATTTTCATGATTATATATCTTGCTATGGACTTTCTTGGGTTCAACTTGTTTGGACCTGTTTCCTGAACCTGAATGTCTGCTTTGTTCACCAGATTAAGGAAGTTTTCAGCTATTTTTCTTCAAGTATGTTTTCTGCCCCTTTCTTCTCATCTGGAACCCTTATAATGTGAATGTTGATATGTTTGATGTTGTCCCAGAGATCCTTTTATCTATCCTCATTGTTTTCAACCTAATTTCTAATTTTTTTTTCTGTTCAGCTCAGGCACTTCACCCTTTCTTCTAGAGCACTGATGTATTCTTCTCCATCTGCTAATGTCCTGCTGATTTCCCATACTGTATTTTTCATTTCAGTTACTGTTTCAACTCTGAATGATTTTTTGTAGCTTCTGTTTTATGAAGTTCTCACTGAATCATCCACTCTTCTCTTCAGTCAGGTGAGCACCTTTACTCTGTGATCTATTACGTAGATTGCATACCTGTATTTCTTTCAATTCCTCCCCACCCACAGAGGTTTTGTCTTATTCTTTTGTTTGGAGCATATGCTTCTGTCTCATTTTGCTTGACTCTGTTTCTGTGAATCAGATGGAACTGATTCTTACCTCCTTTAAACTTGAGGGACTGATTTTGTGTGTGGTTGTTCCTTATGTAGACTGTATGTGCCCAGTGATGTTGGCTGGCTGGTTGGCTTGGGTTGGGGGTCCTGGTGCACTCCATGCTGGGGTTGCCATGGTAGGATAGCCCAGGGTAAGCATGGGTGAAAGAAGTTCCAGGGTTTTCCACCAAGAGGGTCCCTTGGCAGGACAGATGAAGCTGAAGTAGGTGCAGGCTGGATGGTCCCAGGGCTCTCCATACGGAGGGTACCCTGACAGGACAGGTGAAGCTAAAGTGGGTGCAAGCTGGGGTGTCCAATGATGGCTGGTGCTGAGGTGGGTGCAGTCTGAGGGATTCTGGTGCACTCCATGCAGGGAGTGCCCTGGCAAGTATCTGGAACTGAAGCGGGCCTGTAATGTTCCAGAATGGTTTGCACCTTTGTCACCTTGACACAAAGGCTGGAGCTTTAGCGAGTGCTGACCAGGGGTGTCCTGGTGTGTGCTGTGCTGAGGCCATCTTGATGGGATGGCTGAAGCTGGTGTGAACTAGGGGCTTAGGATTACTGAGGTGGCAGGCCAGCTAAGTCACCTGGTCTCTGTTCCCATCCAAGCTATCAAGGTGGAAGGGGAACATCAACCGTGGTGCTCACCAACCTTCTAACTGGAGAGAGTTCCAGCAGCTCTCTGGACATCTCTCAATGGATAACGGATCCTTTATATTCTACTCGCTCTTTTAAACCACAATTTTTTTTCTGTGCCCAGAGTGTTTAGTGCTGGTATGGGCAGGAGCCCCAGGCTCACTGAAATGGCAGCCAGCTGTGGCACCCAGACCCTGCTCCCATTTGCACAGTCAAGGTGGAAGGTGAACGTAAGCAGTGGTGTTCACTAGCCCCTGCAGCCCAGGGAGAGTTTCAGCAGCTTCCCTGCTGTTTATCAAGGTTCTAGGTCTAGTTCCTTTATAGTCTACTTGCCCTTTAAATCATGGCTTTTATCTACGCCCCAGGGCAAATGAATTTGCTCCTGGTGCCTCAGTTCTGTCTCTTCCAAATGCAGTTCACAGTATCGGGGGTGAGTATTCCCTTCACCACTGTGTCTCCATCCCTTTTGCCTTTTTCTATGCGGTCTTTCCATTTTTTATTGTGTAGAAGCTGTTCAATCAGCTCTCAGTTCTTCAGAAAGAATTGCTATGTAAATAGGTACAGATTTGGTGTGTCCACAGGGGAAGTGAATTCAGGGTCTTCCTGCATTGCTATCTTAGACCCTCTCCAATTCTCTAATTTTCGTATCTTGTCTCTGTCTCCTATTCTCTATCTTTTGAATTTTTGCTTTACTTTATGAAAGGTTTTCTCCATTTTACTTCTGAATTTTTTATAGGACTTTTTCACTTTCATTAATAGTATTTTTAGTATTCATAAGCACATTTTTATCTTTAAATATTCTTTTTATTTAAGAAAAATTTTATGTTTATTTTTGAGAGAGATACAGCATGAAGTGGGAGGGGCAGAGAGAGAGGGAGACACAGAATCTGAAGCAGGCTCCAGGCTCAATACTGTCAGCACACAGCCTGATGTGGGGCTTGAATTCATGAACTGCAAGATCATGACCTGAGCTGAAGTTGGATGCTTGACCAACTGAGCCACCCAGGTGCCCCTAAATATTCTTTTTAAATAGCATTGTTTTTGTTTTATGGGTTATCTGGTCTCTCTGTCTGGTAATGACAGCAGGAGAAAGGTGATTTTTTTTTTCATTGCATAATTTGTTTCTACTTTTTCTTATTGTTTATATTGGTCTCTATATTTCATATTCTCTGTATCATTTCATATTTTTCCTGGTGGTCATTGGCTATTTGCTCATATTTTGGAGCAAGATTCCATTAGGAGGGTAGAAAAGTTTATGGTTTCTTATCTGGAATGCTGAATTTTGTGGCACAACTCTCCCATCAAAAACAATGAAAAATGTCAGGGGAAAAACACAGAAAAATAACTTAAATCACTGAGGAGACAAAAAAAACAAAAACAAAGAACAAAAAAACAAACCCTGGGGAGCTTCCAGGCTACTTTTTGGATAAAAGTCTGTAACAAAGTTTTAGGTATCAGGATCAAAGCTGCTTGCCTACTAAAGGCATTTGTCAGTGCTACACAGTTGGACTTCAGAGGCTTTATGGGAGAAAGAGAACAAAAGTTAAGGCTTGTGAAATTCTAGGTGGTAAAACTTAAAAGCAATTCTGTCAATACTGAGCAGGGACCCCAAAAAACTAAATAGTGTTTGAAGGAGAAATAGACTCAGGGATGTCTTGGTGATGAGAAGAGCAGTAAATGAAAAGTTAAGAGAAAGGAGAGGATAAAGAAGACCCCATAACACTAGTGACTAAAGACCAGCCTTTATAGGAGTTTGCCATCCAAGTAGTTGTGAACTGACATCTCGTTGTGAACTGACTTGAGGTGGTCCTCAACTGGTAGTTCCCTCAAATTTGTGTACAAACAAATGAAAAACTTCACTGCAGAAGGATACATTCATCCTAGGTTTCTAGGAAAGCCTAGAGATCATTTTTGAAGGTCAGTGAATGACCAGCCAATGGTAATCATCAAAGAACAAAAACAACATGAGTTCCAGAAAAACAACAGGCAACAGCAACAAACTTACTCACATTCTGAACAGTGGAAATACCATAACCATATTTTAAAACAATTAAGTTCACTATTTAAATAAATACAAGTTAGACTTTTTTAAACTACAAAGAATAAAGAATTATAAAAAAGTAACATTTGACAAAATAATCATACTGATGCTAAAGATGAAAAATACAATAATTGAAATGAAAGCTGCAGTGGTCATCTTTCACAGCAGACTGGTCATCACAGAAGAGAAAGTTAGTGGACTGGCAAATAAACCAGAAGAAATAACCCATAATTCAGCATGGAAAAAAATACACAAAACATAATAAATAAGCAATGAGGAGGAAATAGTAAGAAGGTCTACTGTCCATGTGATCTAAGGCCACAGGCGAGAAGAGTGAGAACACACAGGACAGAGTTGAGCAAACAATAGTTGAAAATTTTCCAAAATCGATAAAAGCACTAATCCACAGATTTAAGGTTCGGTAAATCCCAAGCACGATAAATAAAAAGAAATTCACGCCAGATAGAACCGTGGGAATTTAAAGCAAACTACAGAAAAAGACAAAACCCTACAAGCAACCAGAGTAAAAGGACAAATTACTTTCAAAAGAATATGAGTTGGAGTAACAGATGACTTCTCATCAGCGCTAGAAGTCAGAAACAGAAGAGGAGGGGCCAACACGGCAGAGAAGTAGGGGTATCTGAACTTCCCGTGTCTCTTAAACAAAGAAGGTTGAAGCCAAAGGACTTTGAACCCCAAGAATCTGGGAGGAAAAGAGACTGAATCGCTACCAGGGATACACCGGGACAACGTGACTGGCCACTGGTGCATGATTGTGAACTGGGAGAGAGAAAACGAATGTAGGGAAGGGATCCCCTTCTGCAGAGAGACAAAGGGAAGAGAAAGAGCTGTTGGGGAAGCCTAGGATTGTATCTGGACAAGAGAAAAACCTCGGGCCAGGACAGAGAAAGATCCAATCTCTAACTGTGGAGCTTTCTCCAGACTGGGGTCGGCTGCCCTGTTTGCACACCTGGGCAGGACGGGAGCCAGCTCGGGGCTGGGTGGCTAGTCAGGGGCACAGCCGGCAGTAGGAGAAAGCGATCCCCTCCCTGGGGACCACCTATCAGGTGGCCCGGAGCTGTGCTTCCCCAGTACCGTGGGGCACGGAGTGGGAGTTTGAATCCCAGGGAAGCTCCAGGATGCGGGAGTCAGCAGAGTGAGACAGACCACCCCAACTGCACCCACAGCACAGTGAGGACGCCTGGAACAGAGTCCACCTGAGAGTGGAGAAGAGACTGGGGGGGTCGCCATTTTTCTCCCCACCACCACCACCACCACCAAGGCGGGGCCCACAGCGGAGGCGGGACCAGCCTACACCAAACCATGCCCCTCCACCCAGGGTAACTGCGAATCCACTGGAGCGGGATAGATACTGAGGGACCAGACAGCCCCCTCCTCCAGACCAGCGCTGGTGCACTGCCTGGATTAATTCTAGGACACTTCTTGCTATGTAGATGTAGTCTGCCTTCCATTTCTCCTTCTTATCTCTTTCCTCCACTAGTCTGGTTACTCTGGTTGTTGGTTTGTTTAAGCAGACATACTTAATCCATCTCTTGATACATGTTCTACACCTCCTTTCCTTTCTCTCTCGCTGGAATAATTAAGCCATAGAGTTTCTCTGTCTGGACAACTTTATCTTCTTTTCTTTTTCCCCATCTCCTTTATTTTTCTTTCTCTCTCTCTGGATTAAGCCGTTTAGTCTCTCTGCCTTGTCAATGTTTATTTTTTCTCCCCCCCCCCCCCCGCCCCCATTCCTGTCATTTCTCTCTTTGTATGTGCTCTTCCATCAGCACCACCTCCACCCTGTTCTTTACGTGTAGCTGGTGTTTCTGTTTTTTTGCTTTTGTTTCTTGTTTCTTTTTTTTTTGTTTGTTTGTGTGTCTGAGTGTTTTTGTTTTATGTTTGTTTTTCTTCCTTTCCAGGGCTACTTCAAGGAACAAATCAAAACACGCCTGCTGGGAGGTCCAAAACATCACTATGATTAGGGAAATAAAATAACCAAATCACAACAACAGACAGCAAGTAACCCTCTCTAATAAACATTTCCTGAAGGTCCAGGCTTTGGACAGTGTATGACCTCCCTTTAATATAGCAGTGCTCCCAGGTGCGGAGCACATAACAAGCATTTAAAATACATAAGGGACGGGGCGCCTGGGTGGCGCAGTCGGTTAAGCGTCCGACTTCAGCCAGGTCACCATCTCGCGGTCCGTGAGTTCGAGCCCCGCGTGGGGCTCTAGGCTGATGGCTCAGAGCCTGGAGCCTGTTTCCGATTCTGTGTCTCCCTCTCTCTCTGCCCCTCCCCCGTTCATGCTCTGTCTCTCTCTGTCCCCAAAATAAATAATAAAACGTTGAAAAAAAATTAAAAAAATAAAATAAAATAAAATAAAATAAAATACATAGGGGACAGAGAACTAGCAAAAATGACGAAACAGAAGAGTTCTTCTCAAAAGAAATTCCAGGAAGAAATGACAGCTAAAGAAATGATCAAAACATGGGGCGCCTGGGTGGCGCAGTCGGTTAAGCGTCCGACTTCAGCTCAGGTCACGATCTCGCGGTCCATGAGTTCGAGCCCCGCGTCGGGCTCTGGGCTGATGGCTCAGAGCCTGGAGCCTGTTTCCGATTCTGTGTCTCCCTCTCTCTCTGCCCCTCCCCCGTTCATGCTCTGTCTCTCTCTGTCCCAAAAATAAATAAATGTTGAAAAAAAAAATTTTAAAAAAAAATGATCAAAACAGATATAAGCAATATAACTAAATAAGAATTTAGAATAATAGTCATAAAATTAATCGCTGGGCTTGAAAAAGCATAGAAGACAGCAGAGAATATATTGCTACAGAGATCAAGGAACTAAAAAATAGTAATGATGAATTAAAAAATGGTATAAATGAGGTGCAAAATAAAATGGAGGTAGCCACAGCACAGATTGAAGAGGCAGAGGGGAGAAAAGGTAAATTAGAAGATAAAATTATGTAAAAAGAGGAAGCTGAAAAAAAGAGAAAAAAAATCCTGGATCACAAGGGGAGAATTAGAGAACTAAGTGATTCAATCAAACAGAACAATATCCGTATCACAGGAATTCCAGAAGAAGAGAGAAAGGGGCTGAAGGTGTACTTGAACAAATCATAGCTGAGAACTTCCCCAATCTGGGGAAGGAAACAGACATTGAAATCCAAGAGGCACAGAGAACTCCCTTCAGACGTAACTTGAATTGATCTTCTGTACATCTCATCATAGTGAAACTGGCAAAATACAAGGATAAAGAGAGAATTCTGAAAGCAGCTAGGGACAAATGGGCCTTATCCTACAAGGGTCCACACGTAAGGGTAGTAGCAGACCTATCTACTGAAACTTGGCAGGCCAGAAAGGAGGGGCAGGAAATCTTCAATGTGAAGAACAGGAAAAATATGCAGCCAAGAATCCTTTATCCAGCAAGCCTGTAATTTAGAATAGAGGGAGAGATAAAGGTTTTCCCAAACAAACAAAAACTGAAGGAATTCGTCACCATTAAACCAGCCCTACAAGAGATCCTACTCTATGAGTGAAATGTTGCAAGGGCCACAAAGTACCAGAAACATCACTACAAGCATGAAACCTACAGATAACACAATGACTCTAAACCCATAAATTTCAATAATACACTGAATGTAAATGGACTAAATGCTCCAATCAAAAGACACAGGGTATCAGAATAGATTAAAAAAACAAGACCCATCTATTTGCTGTCTACAAGAGACCAATTTTAGACCTGAGGACACCTTCAGATTGAAAGTGAGGGGACAGAGAACTATCTATCATACTACTGGAAGTCAAAAGAAAGCTGGAGTAGCCATACTTGTATCAGACAAACTAGACTTTAAATGAAAGGTTGTAACAAGGGATGAAGAAGAGCATTATATAATAATTATGGGGTCTATCCACCAGGAAGAACTAACAATTATAAATGTCTATGCACTGAATTTGGAAGCACCCAAATATATAAAACAATCACAAATGTAAGCAATCTTATTGGTAAGAATGTGGTAACTACAGGGGACCTTAATACTCCACTTACATCAATGGACAGATCATCTAGACAGAAAATCAGTAAAGAAACAATAGCTGTGAATGATACACTGGACCAGATGGACTTGACAAATATATTTAGAACTTTTCATCCTAAAGCAGCAGAATATACTTTCTTCTCGAGTGCACATGGAACATTCTCCAAGATAGATCATATATTGGGTCACAAAACAGCCCTCAATAAATATAAAAGAACTGAGATCATACTATGCATACTTTCATATCACAATGCCATGAAACATGAAATCAACCACAGGGAAAAGTTTAGAAAACCTCCAAATGCATGGAGGTTAAAGAACATCCTACTAAAGAATGAATGGGTCAACCAGGCAATTAAAGAAGAAATAAAAAACATATATCAAAACAAATGAAAATGAAAACACAACAATCCAAACCCTTTGGGATGCAGCGAAGGCAGTCCTGAGAGGAAAATACATTGCAATCCAGGCCTATCTCAAGAAACAAGAAAAATCCCAAATACAAAATCTAACAGCACACCTAAAGGAAACAGAAGCGGGACAGCAAAGACACCCCAAACTCAGCAGAAGAAGAGAAATAATAAAAATCAGAGCAGAAATAAACAATATAGAATCCAAAAAAAAAAAAAAAGTCAGTAGAACAGATCAATGAAACTAAGAGTTGGTTTTTTGAAAAAATAAACGAAATTGATAAACCTCTAGCCAGGCTTCTCAAAAAGAAAAGAAAAAGGACCCAAATAGATAAAATCATGAATGAAAATGGACTTATTACAACCAATCCTTCAGAAATACAAGCATTTATCATGGAATACTAAGAAAAATTATATGCCAACGAACTGGACAACCTGGAAGAAATGGACAAATTCCTAAATACCCACACACTACCAAAACTCAAACGGAAAGAAATAGAAAATTTGAACAGACCCATAACTGGTGAAGAAATTGAATCAGTTATCAAAAATCTCCAACAAATAAAGAGTCCTGGACCAGACTGCTTCTCTGGGAAATTTTACCAGACATGTAAAGCAGAGTTAATACCTATCCTTCTCAAGCTGTTCTAAAACATAGAAATGGAAGGAAAACTTCCAGATTCATTCTATGAAGCCAGCATTACTTTGATTCCCAAAGCAGGCAGAGACCCAACCAAAAAAGAGCACTATAGGCCAATATCCTTGATGAACAATGATGCAAAAATCCTCAACAAGATACTAGCAAATCAAATTCAAGAGCATATAGAAAGAATTATTCATCATGACCAAGTGGGATTTATTCCTGGGCTGCAGGGCTGGTTCAATATTTGCAAATCAATGTGATACATCATATTCATAAAAGAAAGGATAATAACCATATGATCCTAGAATCAATAGATGAAGAAAAAGCATTTGCCAAAGTACAGCATCCTTTCTTAATAAAAACCCTCAAGAAAGTCGGAAGAGAAGAAACATAGTAAAACATCATAAAAGCTATATATGAAAATCCCACAGTTAATATCATCCTCAATGGGGAAAAACTGAGAGCTTTCCCCCTGAGATCAGGAATACGACAGGGATGTCCACTCTCACCACTATTGTTTAACATAGTGTCGGAAGTCCTAGCATCAGCAATCAGACAACAAAGTGAAATCAAAAGCATCACAATTGGCAAAGATGAATTCAAACTTTCACTTTTCGCAGACACATGTTACTCTACATGGAAAACCCAACAGAATCCACCAAAAGACTGCTAGAACTGACAGATGAATTCAGCAAAGTTGCAGGGTACAAAATCAATGTACAGAAATCTGTCGCATTTTTATACACTAATCATGAAGCAACAGAAAGAGAAAAAAGAAACTGATCCCATATACAATTGCACCAAGAACCATAAAATACCTAGGAATAAACCTAACCGAAGATGTAAAAGATGCGTATGCTGAAAACTATAGAAAACTTATGAAGGAGATTGAAGACACAAAGAAAAGGAAAAACATTCCATGCTCATGGACTGGAAGAATAAATATTGTTAAAATGTCAATACCACCCAGAGCAATCTACATATTCAATGCAATTCCAATCAAAATTGCACAGGCATTCTTCTCAAACTTGAACAAACAATTCTAAAATTTGTATGGAACCAGAAAAGACCCCGAACAGCCAAAGCAATATTGAAGAAGAAAACCAAAGCAGGAGGCATCACAATCCCAGACTTAAGCCTCTATTAAAAAGCTGTAATCATCAAGACAGTATGGTATTGGTACAAAAACAGACACATAAACCAATGGAATAGAGAACCCAGAAATGTATGACCAACTAATCTTTGACAAAGCAGGAAAGAGTATCCAATGGAAAAAAGACAGTCTCTTTAGCAAATGGTGCTGGGAGAACTAGATAGCAACATGCGGAAGACTGAAACTAGACCACTTTCTTACACCATACACAAAGATAAACTCAAAATGGATGAAAGACCTGAATGTGAGACAGGAAACCATCAAAACCCTAGAGGAGAAAATAGGCAACAACCTCTTTGACCTCAGCCGCAGTAATTTCTTACTCTGCACATCTCCAAAGGCAAGGGGATTAAAAGCAAAAATGAACTATTGGGACCTCGTCAAGATTAAAAGCTTCTGCACTGCAAAGGAAACAAACCAAACTAAAAGGTAACCGACGGAATGGGAAAAGATCTTTGCAAATGACGTATCAGATAAAGGGCTAGTATCCAAAATCTATAAAGAACTCACCAGACTCCACACCCAAAAAACAAATAATCCAGTGAAGAAATGGGTAGAAGATACGAATAGACATTCTTCCAAAGAAGACATCCTGATGGCCAAGAGACACATTAAACGATGCTCAATGTCACTCATCATCAGGGAAATACAAAACAAAGCCATACTGAGATTCCACCTCACACCTGTTAGAGTGGCTAAAATGAACAAATCAGGAAACTACAGATGCTGGCAAGGATGTGGAGAAACGGGAACCCTCTTGTACTGTTGGTGGGAATGCAAACTGGTGCAGCCGCTCTGGAAAAGTGTGGAGGTTCCTCAAAAAATTAAACATAGATCTACCCTATGACCCAGCAACAGCACTGCTAGGAATTTACCCAAGGGATACAGGAGTGCTGATGCATAGGGGCACTTGTACCCCAATGTTTACGGCAGCACTTTCAACAATAGCCAAATTATGGAAAGAGCCTAAATGTCCATCAACCGATGAGTGGATAAAGAAGTTGTGGTTTACGTATACAATGGAATACTACTTGGCAATGAGAAAGAATGAAATCACGCCATTTGCAGCAATGTGGATGGAACTGGAGGGTGTCATGGTAAGTAAAGTCAGTCAGTCAGAGAAAGACAGATACCATATGTTTTCACTCATATGTAAATCTTGAGAAACTTAACAGTAGACCATGGGGGAAGGGAAGGGTAAAAAAAAAAAAAGTTACAAACAGAGAGGGAGGGAGGCAAACCATAAGAGACTCTTAAATACAGAGAACAAACTGAGGGTTGATGGGGGGGGCGGTGGGGAGAGAGGGGAAAGTGGGTGATGGGAACTGAGGAGGGCACTTGTTGGGATGAGCACTGGGTGTTGTATGGAAGCCAATTTGACAATAAATTATATTAAAAAAAATAGAAGTCAGAAACAATGGAATGGTGTTTTCAGTTGATGAAACAAGGTAACTGTTACCCTAGAATATTATATCCTGCAAAGGGATCCATCAATTATGAATGTGGAATGAAGACATTTAAAAACAAAAACCAAGAGGGCTGAAAAAAATGCTAAAGGAGATGATGCATCATGCAGAAGGAAAGTAATCACAAATGGAAGGTCAGAGTTGCAAGAAGAAATGGAAATGAAAGAAAACAGTGAATACTTGGACAAGTACATGTGAAGTTTATTTTTACAAAACAGCAATAATAACATCACTAGGGTTAAAAATAAGACATAAGCTCTAGAGTATGATAACAGTACATAAAGAAGTAAATAAATTTGAGATGTTCTAATGTCTTTTTATCGTCCAAATTGAGGGAAATATTTTGATTAACTTGAGACTTTGAAGGCTCATTATGCATGTTTTAATTTCTAGGATAAGTACCAAAAGAGAGTCAGAGTGTATAACTTACAAACACTTAAAGAAAAAAGGAATGATTTTATTTTTATTTTTAATGTTTCATTTATTTTTTTTATTTTTTTTCAACGTTTATTTATTTTTGGGACAGAGAGAGACAGAGCATGAACGGGGGAGGGGCAGAGAGAGAGGGAGACACGGAATCGGAAACAGGCTCCAGGCTCTGAGCCATCAGCCCAGAGCCCGACGCGGGGCTCGAACTCACGGACCGCGAGATGGTGACCTGGCTGAAGTCGGACGCTTAACCGACTGCGCCACCCAGGCACCCCATGTTTCACTTATTTTTTGAGAGAGAGCATGAGCAGGGGAGGGGCAGAGAGAAGAAGACAGAGGATCTGAAGCGGGCTCTGTGCTGACAGCAGTGAGCCCGATGCAGGGCTTGAACTCGTGAATCATTAGATCATGACCTGAGCAGAAGCTGGACGCTCAACCAACTGAGCCACCCAGGTACCTCAAAAGGGAATGATTTTAGGAATACTCAGAGATCTCCTCTCATTAAAAAAATAGGGTGGGGGGGGTGGGGAAGGGGTGAGAAGGGGAGGGAGCAAAACTTAAAAAATAAGAGGTAGGGAACTTTTAAGCACAAAATAAGGTATCAGATTTAAGTCAAAATATATTACTAATCACACTAAACGTATTTTATTAAGAAAAGTGAATATAAACAGAGCAGGTATTTCCAGTAAAACAATATCAGACTGGAGTTTAAAAGCCCACCTATGTGCTGTTAATAAGATACATCTAAAACGTAAGGATACAGAATGTTTAAAGTAAAAGAAAAAGTATAATATGCAAATACTAACCAAAAGCAATCTGGTGTGGCTACTAATAATATAATAACAACATAACACATACATTTTAAGACAATAATCATTACTAGAAGTAGAGATATTAATCATGGTAAATAGTTCAGTCTACCAGGAAGATACAATTCTAAAATTTGTGGGCATGTAGTAGTATAGTATTAGTATATAAAAAGCAGAAATGAACAGAATTATTAAAACAAACAGAAATAGCAACAAATCAGGGGCGCCTGGGTGGCTCAGTCAGTTAAGCACCCAACTCTTGATTTTGGCTCAGGTCATGATCTCATGGTTCATAAGATCAAGCCCCATATTGGGGTCTGCACTGACAGCACAGAGCCTGCTTGGGATTCTCTCTCTCCCTCTTTCTCTGCCCTTGCGCTGATCATTCTCTCTTTCTTTCTCTCTCAAAATGAATAAATAATTTTTTTAAAAAAGAAATATCAACAATCATAATGGGATATCAACTCATGAATCAGAGAAGAAATCACAACAGAAATAGCATATTCTAACTGATAACAAAAAAATTGTAGGAATACTAACTTATATATAGATAGTTGTAAATACATATGCTAAAAACGTTCTACGGTCCTTGTATTGTACAAATACAAGATTAGGCTAAAAATAAATAAGCTAAGACCCTATCTCAAGAGACTAGAAAAAGCTCAGCAAATATGCCCCCCCAAAAAAATACAAGAAAGGAAATGATAAACATCAGAGCAGAGCTCGAAATATAAAGCAAGCTCAAAGTAGAGTGCATCAACAACAAAAACCACAAAACCAAAGTGAGTTTTCTGAAGACCAATAAAACCCCTGGTAAAATTAATGGAGAAAAAAAGAGGGTATGTATGTCTAGAATCAGGAATGGAAGGGAACATCACTCCAGATGCCTTAGCATTAAAGATGATAAGAGCATATTAACAACTTCATGCCAAATTTTTGAAAAGACAGGTAAAATGAACAAATTCCTTAATAACTATATAATTTATCATCAAAGATGACTCAAGAAAATTTTTTAAAAATCTGAAACATCATAAAACCATTAATGAAAATGATGAAGAATTTATACTCTTTAATACTCTTTCCACAAAGAAAATGACAGGCTCATTTGGTTTCATTAGTATAGTCTACCAAAACAGTTAAGGAAGAAAATAATTCAATTCTTTACAGTTTTTTTCCCAGGGAACAGAATAGTAAGAAATATTTCCCAACTAATTTATTCATTTTACCTTAATACCAAAATCTGACAGAATGGAAAAGTGCAAACCAATTTCACTCAATAATATAGGTGTAAGAATTCTAAAGAAATAATAGCAAACAGAAGTTAGCAATGCATAGTATGTTGCTAAGCCAATGTTAGCAACATATAAAACTATAATATATCCAGTAATTCACTACATTAGAAAGATATTACCATGTGAACATCTCAGATGTGCAGAAGCATTTGATAAAATTCAACACCTTTTCATGATAAAAAAAAAAAAACCACGGCAAACTAAGAGCTGGAGGAAGCTGTATTTTTAAAGTTTTTAAATTTGTTTAAGTAATCTCTACATCCAGCGTGGGGCTCAAACCCATGACCCTGAGATCAAGAGTTGCACACTCTTCCGACTGAGCCAGCCAGTTGCCCCAGATGGAAAGTTTTTAAAGGGTGAAGGATACCTATAAATACCTACATGTAACAAGCATCATAGTTAATGGTGGATGTTTACAGTGTGCCTTTTTTGATAGAAAATAAGTCCCGAAGATGTAATAATACACAGTATAATGAACGCAGAAATTATCATCATCAAACTTGCTAAGAGACTAGATCTTAATAATTCCTATCACAGAAAAGAAGTGATAATTATGTGATGTGATAAAGGAGCTAAATGCTACAATGGCAATGTTACAATATATAAATATATAATATATACAATATATAAATATATCAAATCAACACGCTGATACCTTAAACTCACACAATGTTATATGTCAAATATATTTCAGTTAAAAAATAGAAAGTTTGCTTTTGGTATCAAGACTTTTCGCAGCATTGTATGGGAGGTCCTAATCAGTGTAGTAAGGCAAGGAAAAGAAATAAAAGATTTAAGAATCAAAGGGGAAGAAACAATGATTTTTTCTTTCATTGAGAAAAAAACCGAAGTACCCTTCATTATCTCCAGACCCATAACTAGAATCAGCTCTCAAAACACCATCTGGGGATGGCCTCAGGAAGAGATAGATAGCTTATATATCCTGAGGAATAAGTGTAGGAATTGAGTCTAAAGATATTAGGGCAAGGAAAACAACACATAATTCTGGATTAGGCTGCAGTTATTGACATGGGTGTACAAACCAGAGATCATGGATTTAATGTTTTAACCTGAGAGCTGAGAGTGACTCTAACAATTTGCCTGCTCAGTTGACTGAAACCTAGATTCAACTGCCTCATTCAATGAGGTTGGGATGTCAGAACCTCCCCGGTATAATGCAGAAAGAATCCAAAGAGTTAAGGAGATAAAAATATTGGAATGATTTATCATGTGCTACCACATTCCCATGACCACCCAATCTCCATAATACCCTTGAGAGAACACCCCGTTTATTAATCACTGAAAAATGCAGTTGTGACAGAAGTATCAACATCCTTAGAAAAACTCTGTGGTGGCTGTGCTCTTCAGACCCAGGGAGAATGATGAGACGTGCTAGTGTTGAAAGACCTTCACCATTTTGCTTCTGGGCTGTGCCATTCTCCTGCCAAAATCTAGGCTTTGCTGATCTTGATTATTCTGACATCCCTTGGAGCATCCTCATCCCTTGGTCCATGATGAGGATGTCACGCCAAATTAAGTTGGTGAACAGCAAATGCAAAGTACTGTCAGTGACTTAGTAAGTCCATACGTGCCAGAAACAGGAGATAAGCCCTCCCCCAAATTTAGGACCTCACAACAAAAGCGAAGTTTCTAAGTTATGACAGTGTAGAGAATTTTGGGGATTCTCTTCACCTGGGTATTTGAAGTCTTTATGGAAAACAGAGATACTGCACAGACCCTCTGCCATTCACCAAGAGGAAGATCGCAGTGAAGATCTCTCGAGTTTAGGAGCAAAGATGCTTCCTCTTCAGATAATTTTTCTTTTGATAATTGGCACCTGGCTTGCCCAACATGCACTGGGCATTATCTAATTCATCAAGACATCAGATGTGGTACATGAAAATTCAATCCATCACCAAACAGAAGTGGTCCATAATAGGCATCAGGAACAAGTCATGAAAGCACAAGGAAGTTCCATGAGCAGGTGGCTCAGGTTTTCATGACACAGACTCTTGATGCACTACTGCCTCCATTAAGTCACACTTTTGGCCTCACAGGGATTCTTTATGATCAGTGGGCAGAGGAAGGAAAAAAAACGCGTCTGGTGTATAGACTGTTCTTCATGATGGGTTGGCCTTAGCCAGAGGTAGACTGGTGCAGTATGACAGCATTAAGAGTGTTCCCGAAAGACAATGAAAGTAAATCCTCCCAATGGGCAGAACTTCAAGAACTGCATCCAGTTTTCCATCATATCTGGCTGAAAACACAGCTTGGGGTCCACAGCCGTAGTCATTAATGCATGGAAGTGGCTAGTGGCTAGGCCGTGTAATCAGGTGCTTCGTAAGAAATATTAAATAAGAAGATTGGTAACAAAGAGTTACAGGGAAGAGACGTGGATATACCTCTTAAATCTGGGAACACGAAGGTATCTCTCTTACGCTCGATAGCCCTATAAAACACATCTACCACAAAGGCCGTTCTCGGTACGCAGGTGGACAAAATGATCTATTCGGCATCTCAGTGTCTCTTCCCAGCCACCCTGGCGTGCGATCAATAAACTTATGTATAGAGTGACTGTGCAGACAGGAGTGGAGACCATTTATGGACTGAATAAGACAGAATGCCTCTTATTAAGGGTGACCTGGCTGCTGCCACTGCGGGATGTCCAGAGACCCCAAAAACCACCATTTCCTAGACAGACCGGCCAGTCATCTGGAGACAGACTGAAGTTGGTTATACTGGATACATTTCATCATGAAAGGGAAAATGATCTGCCCTTCCTGGCTACGTACACGTGTATATATTGCAGTGTGCGTGTACACGTACATATACAAATACGTTCTATAACTTATGTTTATATGTATTTACGTATTTGTATGATTAGTTTTCCTTCCAGAACCACTGACCGTGTATTTGCAGAATGCCTTATTTACTTGCTTAGTATCCTCCACAACATTGCTTCTAACTTCTTAAGAGTTAGTCCTAACACATTTTACAGCAAACCAAACGTGGTAATGTGCCCATGTGCTCAAATCCAAGGAACACAACAGTCTTAGGTACCCCATCATCCAGAAGTAACTGAGTGGACAGAACAGCAGTACAATCCAATGGGCTTTCAGTTAAATCACCGACTTAGACACAAGCCCAGGAGCTTGGCCCTGTGCTATGACTGTTTTCTGTACTTTGAATCAGTGACCAGTATATACATCTCTTACAGAAGAACTTGTGAAAAAGTGCACTTCAAACACGTAAATAGCCACAAAATTACAAAAGACTAGTGACCAGAAGGTTTAACAAACTCATTTATACATATTAATGAAGAAAGGCAAGTAACTCAAATGGCAGAAAACCTACACAAAAAGAGGCAAGAAGGAAATCTAAATGGCCAGTGAAAGCACATCATCTTGTGCTGAACTATATTACTAATTAGACATGTAAATTTAATGGTTTTTAAAATCTATTTATTTTAAGAGAGAACGAGAGGGGAGGAGGGGCAGAGGGAGAGGGAGAGGGGGAGGGAGGGAGAGAGGGAGGGAGGGAGGGAGGGAGAGAAAGAGAGAAAGAGAGAGAGAGAGAGAAAGAGAGAGAAAGAGAGAGAGAGAGAGAGAGAGAGAGAGAGAGAGAGAGAATCCCAAGCAGGCTCCACACCCAGCACAGAGCCCAATGTGGGGCTTGATTTCATGAACCGGGAGATCATGACCTGCGCTGAGATCAAGAGTCGGACACTGAACCGACTGAGCTACCCAGGAGCCCCTAGACATGGAAATTTAAACCACAACACACTTGTCAGACTGGATAGGTTTTTAGAAATCTGACAGTACAGGGATGCCTGGGTGGCTCAGTCAGTTGAGTGTCCAAGTCTTGATTTCGGCTCAGGTCAAGATCTCACAATTCATGGGTTCAAGCCGGCATCAGGCTCTGTGCTGGCAGCTCAGAGCCTGGAGCCTGCTGCAGATTCTGTGTCTTCCTCTCACTCTGTTCATCCCTTGCTCATGCTCTGTCTCTCTCTCTCAAATATAAATAAACACTAAAAAAAAAAAAATCCGATAGTACAAGTGTTGGCAGGATGTGAAGGGACTAAAACACCCATACAAGGGAGTAAAATTTATACAACCACTTTGATAACTTTACCTAATGAAGGTCAACTTTTTCCAGCTTTTTAGTTTCAAACTTTTTGTATTTTTATCATTTAGATAGGTCTCTTTTAGCATGCATTATTGTTTTTAAAATATCTAGGCTTACAAACTTTGTTTTTTTAATTGAAGCAGTTTATTTAATATTATGATTACTCATTTATTTGGGTTTAAATTTACCTTTTTTGTTATTGCTTACTATTTATATCAACTGATCTATAATCCTTTCATGTCTTCTTTTAGTCTTTTTACATTTTTTATTCTATCAGCTGGAGATGACACTCTCGTACTGTTTTTAGTGGTGACTGCAAAATTTCAACATGCATCTTTGACATCAAAATCTAACATTTCATGTACTTTCATGTTCCTCCTAGACAATGCAAAACTCTTAGTATTTTTTATAATTTATTTTGAGAGAGAGAGAGAGAGAACGAGCATGCACATGAGTGGGGGGTGGGGCAAGGAGGGAGAGAGGGAGAGAGGAAGAGATGGGGAGAGGGAGAGAGAGAGAGAGAGAGAGAGAGAGAGAGAGAGAGAGAGAGAATCCCAAGCAGGCTCCTCCCTGTCAGCATGGAGCCCCAAAGCAGGGCTCAAACTCAAACCCTGAGATCATGACCTTAGCCGAAGTCAGACACTTAACCAAGAATCAGCCACCCAGGCACGCCTCTTAGCATTTCTTAACTTCATTCTGTCTCTCCTGATTTGCATGCTAGCTTTGCTGTGTATTTGTATCGTATCATATACAGTTTAAATCCCATGAGATTGTTTTACAGAATCGATGTTCATTTAGATTTGCCGACACATTTACCTTTCTGTTGCTTGTTTCTCTCTGCATTTCTTAACTTCTGTCTGAGGTCACTTTCCTTCTGCCTAAAGAATGCCACTTGGTCTTTTCTTAATGGAGGATCTGTTGCTGAATTCTCTCAGGTGTCATTTGTCTGAAAATGGCTTCAGTTCCCCCTTCAAATTTGAAGTATGTTTTCACTGGAATTCTAGATGGGCAGATGCGGTCTTTCAGCACTTTGAGGATTTTTCTATTGCCTTCGACTGCTACAGTTTCTGTGGAGAAGTCACATATCGTTCTATTACTGCTCCTATGACGATAATTGGCTTTACTTCTCCATGTAGCTCGTTTTCTTCTCCTCCTTCCGCAGCTTTACTCTGATGTGTCCAATTTGGGATTTCCTTCCATTTATCCTGATTGGACTTTTTAGCTCTCCTTGAACCAGTGGTGGCTTGAGGTCATTCACTGTTATGGAAAATTCTTAGCAAATATCTATTTGAATATTGCTTCTGACCCATTCATTGCTTCTTCAGAGACTCCAATTCCATATGTGTTAGACCTTTCTCTGTGCCCCCTTGTCTCCCACCCTCTCTTCTGTTGTCCTTTTTTTTTTTTGACTCTCACTTCATACTGGATATTTTCTTCTGAATTTTCATCCAGTTTATTAGTTCTGTTTTCAGCCGAGTCTAATTTGCCGTTAGACCTAACCACTTAGTTCTAAATTTCAACTATTTTGTTTTTTACTCATAAAGGTTTATTTTTTAATAGTTCTAAATTTCACGTACTTTGTTTTTTACTTATAAAGGTTTGTTTTTCTAATAGCCAGGTTCTACAACAAATTCTCAATTTTGTCTTTCTTCTTATTGAATATATTAAGCTTATCTATTTGAAAGTCTGTATCATGCCATTATCTGGGCCTCTATGTAACTGTTTGAAGTATCTGTAGTTTCTTTTGGTTTTCCTTTGTGTTGTTTTTGTCTTTGTATGCCTGATTGTCTTCTTTTTACTTAAGTGTATAATACTGCATATCCTCCTTGTATATAAAGTTATAGAAATAATATGTGGGAAAATGTTACTTTGGCTAGGCAAACTAGCAATCTTGGATTACCTTAGTGCAATTTCAAGAACTGCGATGATGTGAAGCTGTTTCAGTCTACCCCAATTCAGCCTCCCTCCTAGGGTATAACCCTTTGTTGTCTAAAACCTAAGTAGAAGGGATTATCAGGCCCTTGTTACTGAGCCCTGGACTCTAATTTTTGCCCCATAGTCCCAAGAAGCTGTCAAAAGTGCCATTCATCTTTTTGGTTTCTCACACCCTTTTTTGAAGTAGGCATAATGGAGACAGACAATGCCCAAATATAACATGCCTTCAATAATGTAATAAAGAATATTAATTTTATGGCAGGAAGATTTTGCTTCTAAAAGTACTCTCGCGTTTATTAAGAGCATCATGATCATACTGTGTCCGGTCCCTCCAGGTGACCAGATAAATCACAGGAATTTTTTTTTTATAGTAGAATCATCAAAGAGTGCCTTGTGTGCAGTGGCCCGTACGTCCTATTACCGTCAGTTTATATGGACTCTGATCTCTGCTACAGAACATAAAGGAATGTTGGAGCATGTGCCTTGTAACTGGGGGTGAGAGATGGGGGAAGACGTATGTGAGGGTATAGAAGGGAATATGCAATGTATAGAAGGGCCCCTGTTCAGGCCACCTCACTCTGCCCGCCCAAATTCAGAATCAAGAGAGTCACCAGGAAAGAAGGAACAAAAAATACACGCTGTAAAATAAGGCTGCAAAGTAGTGGATTTGTCTGAAAATTCCAGAAGAGCCATGCTAGACAAAGGTGTGGTGCTGGCCGCCCCTGCAGGCAGAGCCATGGGGCTGACAGTGAGCTGTGCCTACCTGCAGGGACAGAGGCAGACACCTCCCTTTTCTCTGTCTCCATGGCTCTGCCTACATATCCCGGGGTGTCCGGGGCTTGACCTGTCTTACCTACAGCAGTTACAAGAGAGCCGCCCTGATGTCTAGATTTTTCTAGCACATTCCCAGATTGCACACATTTTTGGGTTATGTCCAAAAAAGAAATTGTGATAAAACATACAGTTAAGCATTTTAACCATTTTTTAAATTTACAAATATTTTTTACATTTATTTATTTTTGAGAGACAGAGAGAGAGAGAGAGAGCAAGCGAGCACAAGTGGGGGAGGGGCAGAGAAAGGAGGAGACACAGAATCCGAAGCAGGCTCCAGGCTCTGAGCTGTCAGCACAGAGCCTGATGCGGGGCTTGAACTCACAAACCATGAGATCCTGGCCTGAGCTGAAGTCGGATGCTCAACCGACTGAGCCACCCAGGCGCCCCATAGCCTTTTAACCATTTTTAAATGTGCAGTTCCATGGCACTGCATACATTCAACGTTGCTGTGCAACCCATCTCCAGGACTCTTGCATCTTATTGATAAATCTGAAACTCTCTGCCCATTAAACAACAACCCTCCATTCCTGTCTCCTTTCAGGCCCCGGAAACCACCATTTTACTCTGTGTCCATGAATCTGATTACTCTAGGTACTTCATATGAGCAGAATCATCCAGGATTTGTTCTTTTGTGCGTGGCTTATTTATTTTTATTTTTTAAATGCTTATTTATTTATTTTGAGAGAGAGACAGGGTGTGCAAGCAGGGGAGGGGCAGAGAGGCAGGGAGAGACAGAATCCCAAGCAGGCTCCACGCTCGGCACAGAGCCCGATACAGGGCTTGATCCCATGACCTGCTCCGAAATCAAGAGTCAGAAGCTTAACCGACTGAGCCACCCAGCACCCCTGTGTGTGGCGTATTTAACTTGTAATGTCCTTAGGTTTCCTCCATGCTGTAGCAAGTGTCAGCATTTCATTCCTTTTTAAGGCTGAATAATATTCCAGTGTGTGTACCACATATGCTGCATTTTGTTTATCCATTCACCCATCACTGGAGATTTGGGGTTGCCATGTTTTGGCTCTTGTGAATAATGTTGTTATGAACACTGGCGTTCAAATATCCGGTCAAGTTTCTGCCTCCAATTCTTTTGCGCACACACACCCAGGAGTAGAATTACTGGATCATACGTTAATCCTACATTTAAGGTTTTGAGGAGCTGCCATACTGTTTTCCATGGCAGGTGCCACATCCTTGACGAACTTGCTATTTTCTGCTTGATTTTGTTTTGCTTGTTAATAGTAACTGTCCCAATGGGTGAGAAGTGGTATCTCATTGTGGTTTGATTTGCATTTCCCTAGTGATTAGCCCAACTGCCTTCTGTTTGGCCAGACTTAACATCTAAACTGCCTTTTCTATCTGGAATTAGATTAAAACTCCTTTGCTAGACCCCACATAAGGATTTTTGGTTAAAAAGAGGAGAAATGTGTGCAAGTACCATCAAAAGTACCATCCAAATCATCAAAATCAACCAGAGGGGTTACTGGATCGACCAGTCTGTGTGCTAAGCCTTGGGATATTTGCTGAGGCAGGTCCACTCTGAGGCCTCGGAGGCCCAGTTCAGGAGTGTGGGTAGAGCATCCTCCTTCCTCTTAACCCCCCGCTATCTCTAAAGCACAGCGAAATTTACTTGGGATGTAATGGCTAGTGCCTTTTTACGACTGAAGACAATTTAACATTAATTTCTAAGAGATGCCATCTCTCCGTTCAATGTGTTTCATGGGTCACATGATCTCCGATTACTAAGGTGACACTTAGGACAATTTTATGGCAAATTGAATCCCAAATTACAGCCCTGGAAGGGGTCCGCATTAATAATGGTCTGTAAGAGCACAGCAGGGGCCTGAGCCGGGTCATGCCACAATCGAATGCAGTTACTAACGCGACACTATGGTAAGACGGAGAAGAATGTATTATCAAGACACATACACTGATCTCCTCTCATAAAAGGAGTGGCCAAATTACTGTAGACACCCTTGGATTATGGAATAGTGAAGACAGAATTATTTTTGCATGAGTTGGGATTTCCCTGTAGCTAAGTGAAGAAGCATGACCCACTCTGAGTGAATTGGAATTCCTTTTTCTTTCTTTTATTCTTTAAAAAAAAAAAAAAGGATCAAACACTCTGATTGTTTTCTTTCTCCTGTGGGCATTTTACTTCTTAGAAATGAGAAACCAGTGCTTCTAGCATAACAGAGAGGGAGGAAGTCTGACTGGGTAATTATTAAGCAAAACCCATAAAAGTAATAAGCATCACCCACAGAATACTTTAATTTCTGAGCGATTTCAGGATCCTCATGCACCTGTGCAGAGCAACGTGCTAAGGTTTGGAAGATGCTCGGAAGGCAGGTAGGTTTCCTCTCTTTTAAGAATCTACTCCAGAAACCAGATATCAAGGCTGATGTTCATGCAGACGCACATCCACTTACGATCGTGAGTGTGAAGGAAAAACAAGAATTAGAAAGAAAATTGTGCCCTAGTAAGCAACACCACCCTGGGATCCAAGGTAGCTTTTTCATACCCTGAATACCGGACTATTTCTGAATTCTTATGAGGTTTCAGGGAACACTGACTTGGTACATCTCAAGTACACACGAAACTGTACTCCGGGACTTCACTCTGGGTTTCTACGTCCTGTGTGTAGCGTACACATTTCTAGCTAATACGAAAGATTAACTATTTTCTAGCCCTCTGCTTTCTCAGTTTTCTTAAAGACTTCAGAGTCCTTGTCATGGGACTAATGAACTCATTCACACACTGTAAATATATTGGATATCTATCTTATGCAAGGTGTTGTGCTAGATCCTTGGGGAACCAGACACTGTTGTATCCTCTCAGGACTTATGTCCAGCAGTGAGGACACAGCGAGCATACAAAACAGTAAGATGTGATAAAGGGGACTTTTTCAGTTACCGAGTACCCATCTCCTGGGTGCTGAAGACAAGACAGACCTTCGAGAGACTCTCCAGTGGCATTTCCCAGAAAATAGCACATATGTAACTCTCGAAAGAGAGGATGTGGGAAAGTGAAGAAATTAACTGTTACAGACTGAATTCTGTCTCCCTGCAAGTTAATGTGTGAACTCCTAAAAACCCTAATAGCTCAGAATGTAACTGTATGTGGACAGAGGGCATTTACAGAGGCAATTAAGTTGAATGAGGTTAGTAGGGTGGGCCCTAATCCAATCTGACTGGTGTCCTTAGAAGAAGAGGAAGTTTGGACATACAGTTTGGCCATCTGCAGGCCAAGGAAAGAGGCCCCCAAGGAAACCAGCCCAACAGGACCCTGATTAGACCTCCAGCCCCCAGCACTGAGAGAAAATCCATTTCTGTGGTTTCTGCCACCCAGGCTGTGGTGTTCTGTTACCGCAGGCCGAGCAAACCTGCATTCTTTCTTAAGTATTATTTCTACTGAGATGAAAAAAACCCAAAAAACTGAAAAATCCCAGAAAAGTTGCAAGTACGAGCCAGAAAAACTTTTTTTTTTAAATCCTGAACCATTTGACAATAAGTTGTTGACAAGCTCCTTTCGGCTCATTCTTCCTGACCTTGCCAATCATATTCTTCCCCATGCTGTTGGATCATCTATCATTCCTCCGAAAACTTATCGAAATAACTGCCACTTGTTTACCTGTCTCCCCACCAGACTCTACATCTCTGGAGAACGCGACCTAGGTTTCGTCTCTCTTTGTACCCGCAGCCTCTGACATCGTGTTTGGCTCATGGTAGGTCAGCGCTGGACAAATCTGTCCTAAGAACTGAGGGCCAGGTGCCTTGCTGGCTGGGTGGAGAATGATCCTTCCCTCGGGGAGCTCTCAGGCGAGAGGGGAGAGACGTGATAAAAGAGGCGGAAGGGTGTGAGTTTGAGGTGGCAAGGGAGCTCACAGGAGGGGGCCTTTCACAATCGGAGAGCCTTCCATTAAACTGGGCTTGACATGCCCTTGGACTTTGGCAATGGTGCCTTGCCAGGGCAAGCACTGAAGAAATGTTTGCACGGGTTTGGACCACGTCTTCCCCGTTCACTGCTGTCTCCCCAACCTCTAGCAGAGCTGACACATTGTGGTAAGCAGTAAATATCTGCACGGTGAACGCACGCGTGAACTAACAGCCAAGGCCTTCCTGTGTTTTTCAAACGCCTTTCCCCTCACTTTCTGACTCGTCCTTGTCCAAAGGTGTGAGCTAATCCTTACCTCAGTGGAGGTGGTGCTGAAGATCAAAGGCAGTAATAAATATGAAAGCACTTAGTATAGTATGCAGCGCTCCATAAACAGGAGTTTGTACTCACCGCGTCTTCCCTTGGAGGGGATACGTCGGCTGAAGTCGTGCTGAGCTGACCTGCTTGGGGTTCAGATGCCCTCAGGACCTACTTATGCTCCTGTCAATGCAAAACAGACCCAAGAATTCTCGATTTACCATTCTTTAGATGTTTCGTAGGTTTTAATAAGGACCTTAGAGATTCCTTCCTTTGCAACCAGGAAGGAATAATTCAGGTGCGCTAATTAGGGTCCATGCACTCACGGCTCTTGGGGACGGTCCTAATGAGGGATTTTCTTTTTTTCTTGCTGCGTGCTCCCCAAGGGGGCTCTTATTAGAGGAAGAGGAGACCCGCAGTCACAGCGGGAGGTAGGCCGTGTCAGGCAGGGCCCTCCAGAGAAACAGAAGCAATAGGATGTGCACACATATGGAAAGAGGATGCGGGTCCCCGACACATCAACTGGGTCACGCGGGATATGGAGAGGGCTGACCAGGCTTAAATAACGAGCCGTGTGTGTGTGTGTGTGTGTGTGTGTGTGTGTGTGTGTGTGTGTGTTTGGGGGTGCAGCCTGAGCCGGCTCAGGAAGCTGCAGCTCCTGGAGCAAGTCCCTTGTCTGGTTTGTGCCTGAGTGACTTAGGACTTGCCTGGGTGGTGGGACAGGGAGGGGCTCCCCGAGGGGGAGGGGACAGGGAGGGGGACCCCGAGCTGGAAGGTTCTCCGTCAGTTGTCCTGGTAGAGGAACACAGCCGCGGGCAGACGGGAGAGGGCGGCTTGCCCAGGTGTTGCTACCCGAAGTCACGTGCTGCTGGCGGGCTGGGAGAAGGGGGCCTTGGTGAAGAAAAAGCCTCCATCCCCGGCTCCCCAGACACTAGTGCGCAGAGGAAGGGGTGCCGCGTGAGGGGGGCGCCCCTGGGGGAGGGCGGACCCCGGC
The DNA here is from genome assembly GCF_022837055.1 of Prionailurus viverrinus. Lineage (NCBI taxonomy): Eukaryota > Metazoa > Chordata > Mammalia > Carnivora > Felidae > Prionailurus > Prionailurus viverrinus. The sequence continues at coordinate 1,968,621 of NC_062577.1, forward strand.
TGTGAGGGGCCCCCGGGAGCACTGGGCCAACACCTCTCGGTCCGTTAGCCCGGCTCTGCGCCGCCTAGTGCCCGGGGTGGACGCCGGGACGCCCGGCGCCGCCCGCCGGCGGCCGGGTGGGGACAGGGCCGTGCGGCCGCCCCCACGAGGGATGCGCGCTCCCGGGGGTCCCTGACGGTCCCCACGGGCCTGTGCGCGCACCCGGCGTGGGCTAGAGCTAGGTCTCTACTGCTCAGAGGAACCGTATCAGGCAGAGGCTATTACCTGCTCAGCCCTGGTGCGAGGGGGAGGGGGACGTGGTGGCCGCGGGGTGGGAGGGACGGCGACCCCCCAGCTGCTCCGCCTTACGCCCCGGACAGCGTGTGCCGTGTGGTCCAGGGCCCCTGCCCCGCGGCAGCTGCAGAGCGAGGCCTGCGGCGTTATGTGGACGGACGGACGTCCTCTCGGCTCAGTCAGCGCAGCGGTGGTGTGCGCGTGCGTGCGCGTGTCTGTGCGTGTGCGCGTGCGCCCGGGGGCATGCGTGCGCTTGCGTGTGTGCACGTGCGTGTGTGCGTGCGTGCATGCGTGTGTGTGTGTGTGTGTGTGCACGCTAACGTTCGCGTCACGAGTCGGTAGGCGGTGGCTTCGGAGTGACCGTCTGGAGCCTGCAGCGGGGCCTGCTCAGTTAGCCTGTAAAGGACTCTGACCGGGAATCACCCTCCGGGCGTCCCTTCCATAAGCGCGTTCAATCTCATTACCGAAATCGAACCAGGAGGCTCGTGAATTAACGTCTTAGAAACTATATATATTTTTTGGTAAACTAGGAGGCACTGAAGATCCGTGGAGGCCCCGAAAACTACGCGCTCCACCCTCCTCGCTTGGGTGAGGGTGTGGGACCCAGCATGTCCCCTCCCGAGCGAGGCTCTGGGTCTAGCACTGCACGCAATCACATGTGCCCTCCGCCGGATGAAGGACTGGCCACCCCGGCCACCAGGACTGGCCTGCGTGAGCCTTTCCTGCTAGGGTGTCCTCAGGGTGCCCGAGGGCAGGGTCGGCGGTGCCACTGTGGGCTCCTTGACTCACAACCACAGACGTGTGGCAGCGACCCACCTGCCGTGTCTTCGTTAACCATACCCCTGGGAGTGAGGTTTAGGGAGAGGGGACCATACAGCCCTGTCTACCTCTGACAGATGGGGGCCACGGACGTTTGCAATGAACGGACAAGCGCTGGATGAGGAAAGTGGCCCAAGGCGTCCGGCAGCACGTGGTCTGTGGAGCGACCAACATGTGTCGGTCTGCTACCTCCTATCCGCTGAGCACTCAGCGGAATCTGACAACCTTCGCACGGTGTGTTTGTTCAACCTCCGCACAAGCCCGGGGCCCCTGGGCAGACAGATGCGGCTCCTACCCTCGGCATCTCCCTCAAAGTCAAGGGCCAGATGCAGTTCTCCAATCAGCACCCAGGCTTCCCGACTCCTTGGCCGGGAGTTGAGACGCATGTCAGAATCCTCAGGGAAGCTTTCCCGGAACAAGCATATTTTTCATGTACCTAAAACTCCCTTTCTGAGAGTGATTACCCAAACCCTCTGTATCGTAACACTTATTTTGTGCCGGCCCCGTGCTTAGACACCAGGGGCCACAGGAAGGGCTTCTTTCTGCCCTGGGAAGAGCTGCCCCACCCCCAACATGCCGCCAGACTGTAAGGACTATTTTGAGCTTGAAAATTCTGTGCTTGAAAAACAGCAAATGCAAGAAGCGTGCTCTCATCTCTCCTTTTCTTCCTGAAAACAGGAGGTGAGTCTCCCATGTGAAAGATGCCCTTCCAGAACCCGGAGAAAAGAATTCTCATCATCAAGTGAGGGCAGGGGGAGTGGAGGCTGAGAGGAACCAGCAAGCAGATCTGAGAAAAAAAAACTCCTCTTCCTCAGTGTCTCTGTGTATTTGTTTCCACAACTGCCTCTCTTGGTTCAATCTAGCAGAAAAGCATTTCGAGGGGCGCCTGCGTGGCTCAGATGGTTGAGCGTCTGACTCTTGATTTCGGCTCAGGTTATGATCTCGTGGTTCGGGAGTCCGGGCTCTGCACTGACAGTGCGGAGTCTGCTTGGGATTCTGTTTGTTTCTCTCTGTGCCTCTCTCTCTCTCTCTCTCTCTCTCTCTCAATAAATAAACTATTTAAAACAAAAAAAGCATTTTGATTTTGCCACTCCTTTGGGTTTTCATTTCCGTACGAAAGCTCAGTGTCATGTCAAACTTATACTGAAGTGTGTATGCTTTTACCCCGTTTATCCGTCTTATGTCAATTAAATTCCCAGGCTCAGCCATGACCCTAGTTGGACAGAGGTAACATTTTGCCTGCCCTACACCTCCACAAGCCTGTTGTTTGGGGACAGACACACACATTCTGTACATGTATACCGAGAACTTGGAACCACTTTGGAACCGTGGCACATACCTGTGGAGTGAACACATAGCAGAATCAGTGAAGTGGAAGTTTTCAGAGAGGAAGAGGTGACTGTGATGGGACCATCGCCCATCACAGCTTCCAAGCATTGCTCAGAGTGGACAATTCAAAACACGCCACTCTCAGTGTATAAAATGCTTTATGCTGTTTTATCCCTCTTGGTACAGCTATTTCTCTTCTAGGAGTTTATCCTAAGGGACTTCTCAGAGAGTGGAGAAGAGATTTCTGTTCAACATGTTTGTTATAGTGTAATTTATTATAGCTAAAAAGTAGAAACATTTTTAAGGTCTAACAGCAGGGAATTGTACCGAAATGATGGTCTGTCTACCCAATGGAATATTCTGCAGCTTTTAAAAGCCAATTGCAGGAGCACATGAACTGACCGGGAGTAAATGTGCGTGGTAGGATTGTTAAGGGGGGAAGAAAGCAGATTCCGAAAGGGTTGGTGTCTGTGTGTGTTTATAAAATAATGACAGCGGTTCTCTCCGGAGTGAGATTAAAGGCCATTTTTATTTTCTATTACCAGCTTTTCAAAAGTCCAGTTAAAGAGCGAAAGGCCTTCCTCTCAGGGGCCCTGCTGCTTCGTGGATTTCTGTGGCCTTTACTTTGAGTTTTTCTTCTGAGCACACGCAAGGTATACGCACACCTCTGGAGCCAAGACCTCCAGGGAGGGAAGGAGGCACAAAGGATGGGCTGACGGAGGGCACCTCGATGATTTGGGAATGAAAACCCAACAGCACAGTGTTTACCCAGCGTGCAGGTGGACGCTGAGCACCGAAGCAGTTTCTTAGGGTGGCCTCCGGGTCACTTCCCCTGCTGGAGAAGCCTGGTGGCCCTGGGGGACAGCTATGCCTCATCCTCTAAGCCCTTCCGCCTTCTACATCCTTCCTGAACTCTTGGCAAACGCAGGGGGAGGCTCCCAAGCAGTGGCCGGCAGATCTGGCGGGGGGGGGGGGGGGGGGGGGAGGAGGGGGTTGGGGAAGGCACGGGACACGCTCAGTCTGGGGCCTCTCCTCTGTCCCAGCAGAGGGCCCCAGGGCCGGGGGCCTGCCTGGGGGCTCCATGGAGAGAGAACTTCCAGAGCAGAGATGCATTGACCTGCAGCTGACCTGCACTCGTTCCCTCCCCCTCACTCCCCCTCTCCTTGCCCTCCCAACCCCAGGGCCTAAGATTCTTCTGCCTGTGAGGCCTGGCTAAGGGCCTAACAGAGGAAAGGGGGTATGTGTTGGGGTTGGTGGGGGAAGCCTTCACCCTGCATTGAGGGGGACTGTCTGTTTGTAATGGGTTTCCGTTTGCCAGCCAATCTTGCCAGCTTAACCGACCGAGTTCTTGAAGCCCGGAGTGTGTTTAATTCATCAGCAGCCAGCAGTGTTAAAGCAGGGACAGAGCAAGTGCCCAATAAGGGTTTGTTCAGTGGTTGCTTTATGAATGTTCAGCGGGGATCCAAGTGCTTGAGCAGTCTTGGAGAGAGAGGCTTCAGGAGGCCAGAAGCCAAGGCTGGTAAGTGGTTGGGAGGTCAAGGCTATGTACGTATTGAACCAAGGGCATGGGTTTGACCCAGTGTTGGGCCTGGTGCTTCTACTGCACAGTGAATTGGGGACTTAATCCCAACTGGGCATTTGCAAATGCAGACCTCGGGTCCTTTTGTTAAGGGTGTTGGAAATCTCAGCAGACTTCTGCCCAGGTGTTTTCTGTTCTGTCTTCTCCCAAAGGTCATCCATCTATCCATCCGCCCACCCGTCCATCCATCCATCCATCTATCCAACCATCCACCCACCCATTTATCCATCCATCCACCCATTTAGCCATCCATCCATCCATCCATCTGTCCTTCCAACCTTCCATCCATCCTTCCTTCCCTTTCCTTCCTTCCATCCATCCATCCATCCATCCATCCAATTAATATTGCTTGAGTACCCACTACATCCCAGACTCTGTTCTAGATGAAGATATAGAAGAACGAGAGGCTCCCATGGGTGCTGGGAACACACCAGCTGCTGACAGGCCAAAGCATTTACACTCCAAGTGCTCTATATAAGAGTTTTCTAGAAACTAAGCCTTTACCTGGAAGAGCAAGTGGAAGCGTCAGACACAGAGACACTGTTCTCCATGCAGGTGCAAGGACGGCCCAATCTCCTATTGCCATAAATGGTATTGCCTTGCTCCATTTCTATGGCCTTCCAGTGTCCAGGGGTATCTGGAAGAGGGTGCCGTGGTGGACAGAGTGTTCATGTTCTGAGATGAAAATGCAGGACCAAAAGGGAAAAAGAATAAGAGTAACACTAGGAACAATTTTGAGAGTTTAATGGTTTTAGAGACAAATACAGTAAGATCATACATTTGGACCATTTCTTCCCAAAGTTAGGAGTGAGGGGGTTGGAACCAGTTCTGGATGCTCTCTTCTCTCGGGGAGGGGTGGGGCGGTACTCAGGGTCAGGCAACGCCTTCACTGTCCTTCTATTGAAGGCATCATTTCTAGAAAACCCTTATGGCTTATGGCTCACAGCTTCTCAAGAACTTATGGCTTCTGCCTGGAGTGGCCCAAAGGGGGCCCAGGAAGGTCTGGTGTGTGATTCGGGGAGAACGGCGGGGAGCCTGGGAGGTGGGGGTGCCAGGCCCACACTGCCGGGTAGGAGACCTGGAGTCAGAGCAGGGCCGCGTGTGTTTGCTCTGAGCGGCCGGCTGCCCTCTCTCGCGGGAGGGGGGAGGAGCACGCGGATGTGTGCACGGATGTGGTACCAACATCTTGGCAAGTGCCTCGCTGTTCCTCAGGGGTTGGGACGGGACGAGACTGTCCTTGCCGGGGAGGGGTACTCTCGGAGACCTTTTCTTAGGCTCTGATCTCGTTTTGCTTTCTTACCTGAGTGCACCCGGTTGCAGCTCACACCAGCACGGTTGTGACAAGGGGTTGTGTGTCCGGCCCAGGCCGGACTGAGAGCGTCTCTACCCTGTGCAAGCCTCTGACACCGGGCCGCGCAGAGGCACTGTGCCAACGAAAATACCACATCAAGACCACACCTCTCCACACTCACACGTGTGACCCCAGCCCAGCGGCTGACCCTCAGGGAGGCCGAACAGTGAGGGGGTGGGGGGAGCTCTGTGACTCAACCAACCCCCACGTGCACCTGGCCCCGGCCGAGCATCTGAACTTGGAGGCCAGCCCCACAGCGGAATAAGGCAGGCCCCATCCCGGGAGCTCCCTAGGGGACCGGGAGAAAACCCCCAGCCAAGGGGTTGCTCTAGTGTGCAGAACCCTCCTCCCAGACCCTGAACTGTTTTCCCCTCTGAACAGGATACATTGGATAGAGAGGCATCCAGGACTCTGAGTAGAAGAGAAGTGAACATTTAATGCCACTATAGTTTGATTCTTTTTAAACACCAGATTCTTTTTTTGACAACATTTTACACCTCATATGCCACAAAAGGTCCGAGATCATAGCCGGCAAACACTATCTTCACATTGGAAATGGCACACAGCTTCATGGATTCATGTCATCAGTTTTTGAGAACTAGAACCTCCTTTTCCAGACTGGTCTCCGGATAGACTGCTCATATTCATCATGCTCAAGCCAGCAGCTAACTTGTATATAGCTACGTGAGGGCCCATACACAAAACCCAGCCTGTCTGCAAATAGGTTGCTGGGACCTGCCCAAGTACAGAATCGGTGAATTTCAGACTTTAACAAGTGACCTTTATTAAAAAGTTTTAACAGCAAACACTCGTAAGCTGAAGAACTTGATTTTTTCAAACGGCACCAATCTTTTATCCAAACAGTGAATTTAAAACGACGACGTTAAATACTACCATCGAATTTGGAAACAAGATTTGGTGGACGTGTCCGAGAACTGGCTGTTTCTGATACAATAAATGACTTGGCAGGCCTTGTCTCCAATTTCCAAACCGGCCCATTTCTACAGATAAGCATATCTCTATATACATACATACATGACGAGAGCGGCAGGAACCACGACAATCGTTTAGCACAATGTTCTCGTGTTACAGATTAGAAAACGGAGTTAGGGAGTGTGGCCGAGGCCATAGGACTTTTGATAAAACTGGACTCAGAACTCCGGTTTTTGGTCCTATGCTGTTCCATCGCGTCACATCCCTTCCTGTACACATGCCCCCATCTACGCCCCGTGCACACATGAGCGCCAGCACGGAGGCATGATGGACGTTCACATATTGACACACCTCACAGGAAGAGACCAAGATGCCGGACTCAAGTCACGTTCCGCTATAAAACTACTCTGTGGACTTGGGCCGCTCACGGACTCTTGACTTCAGTTTCCTCGTGTATAAATGATTATCCCCAGCTCCTAACACAGAGCTTGAATTTCTTCAAAGCACTTCCCACCGATGATACCATTTTCTCTCCACACTCTCCCGGAAGGGCAGCTATGGTGACCCCCGATCTCCCGCTGGGGAGCCCGAGGCCCGGCAAAGTGGAGCCACTGGCCCAAGGTTGCATAGCGAGGGAGGGAACGGGGCCTGGCCCCCGGCTTCCTTACTCCTGGCTCACGGCTTTTCTCCTAGGTATAGCTGCCTCTCAAATGAGACTACGGACCCCAGCCCCTCCCTGCCTCTCAGGGACCCAGGGAGGGGACAAGATGCCTTAAGTATTACGGGCTGTAAGACTCAGTAAAGTGCTTTGGTTTCTCCAGGAAAAACAGGTACTATCCACATCCAGGGGAAGGAGATCTGGTCGCTTTCCCAAACCCCCTTCCGTAGCGCCTGACGGGTAGGTGGGGCTCTCTGGGGATGGCGACAACCTACTACCGTCCACACTTTCCTCAGAATTCTCAGGTATTCCGTCCAGGCCTGTGGAGGCCGATTTCCAAGCCCATTGTCATCAAATTCAAACTGGAGGGACCTTTCCCCCCCTCAGCTATTCGCTATAGAAACAGCTTAGATTTTGAACTTAGCCCTGTACTTTGAGGATTGGACCCTCATCCCTGCTCTCCAGATTTATCTATCTTTCCTCCCCGGGGCCCGTGTCGCCATCAGCAGACCTCACTAGAGGGCGGGGAAAGAACAGCCAATGCCCCCAACTTGCACTTTAATGCATAGCACTTGGATAGCGTTTCCAAGTGATGCTATAAAACAATATCCTGAGTTTGCAAAGAAATTCAACTTCCTCCTAGGTTGAGCATGACCGTGGGCTGTTGGTTAGCCGTGGGGGGAATGAAGCCATGAGCCCTCTTAGCTGTGTCTGCGTGAAACAGACGGGTGAGGGCCACGCACTCACGGGCACAAGTCCACGCACGGGCACAAGTCCGTCTGGAGAGTGTTCACTGGGTGCACTGAAGGCTCTCTACCGCCCCGAGCGCCATTCTGGGTCCGATATTATGACATCATTTCCGGTTCTGAGGAGGGCCACCCAAAAGCAGAATGTGTTTGTTCAGGAATGAATAAACTAGCTTCTATGAATGGACAAAAAACTTTTTTGACAAGAAGGGCTTGAGCTACACAGGCTTCTCCTGGGTTGGAATTGGGCTTTTATCTGGAAATGAACAGTTTGTAATTTAAAAAATATATATATGTATTTTTGTCGGGAAAATTGCTAAGTGACACAAATTTGTGAGTTCTTACCCACAAATGTTGATGGATATCTGCTGAAGGAGGGGGAAAGAGATATTGTAGTCCAGAGAAACATAGTTTTTCTACCGCCTGTTTCTTGACCACCTCCCACCCCCCAACTCCAAAACCCCTTCAGACCATTTGTTGGCAGTGTCCGTGAAACGGGGCATCTGGCTTTGTTTCATGTGGGACAGACAGTGCTGGGCCGTGCTGGGCTTTCTCGGTGCAGCCAGGTCTCTCATGTGGCAGTGGTGAGGAGCGTCCCTCCGTCGCGGGACGCCAGGCAGTGGCAGGGAGACCCCGGGGACGGCGGGACCGGGCAGTTTATTTAGCATCAACTAGTTGTGACAAGACTTTCAACCTCTTTCTTACTTGACATGGTTTCAGCGTTGAAAAGATGTTGCCTTTCAAAGTGAGGAAATCCTTTAGGATATGCTCAGAGTGTGTGAATATTCCAGAAGGAAAGAAAAATGAGTACATTCTTCTTGATTTCTTCCGGTTTCAATTGTGACACGGACTCATCTTCAGTAATTTCTTTTGTAGCCTGAAATCCTTTTGGGAATAAGGAACTTTAAAACGTTCACTGCAGAGCTTTTGGGGTGCCTCAACTGCGCATCAGCCGTGGCTAATGAGACTGGCCACTGTGTCTGCACAGTCGGCCACAGTCGGTCGGCTCTTGGAAGCCTGGCTCTCGGTCCCACAAAGCCCAGGTCAGTGAACTGCTTTCACACGGTGACACTTAAGGGTTACGGATTAATCCAAATTCACCATCAGCTTTAGAATCTGAAGCCCAGAGAAGAAGGGCCCCTTGCCCTTCACGAACAGAAATCTAAGAACAGGCACAAGATGCGAATGCGTGTGTCGGACCTTTGGAACCACCTTCCCGGATGGTATTTGTGGCCACGGTGAAGCCACTGCAATCTTCCAGGAGCACAGACTTCAAGCTCAAGACTAATTTCTGACGACTGGCCGGATTCTTGCCTGCGGGGTTCCCTGCGCTGGGCTGCCATCTTCTCCCCCTTCCCCACCCCCCAGCTCAGGGTCCCTTGTATGACCCTCCCCCCTCCCCGCATCTGCACCAACTTCCCCGTGTTCAGAATAGCAACACAAGATAAAACCACGAACGCGGTGTTCTGATTTCAAATCTGGAAGAGATGAAAGTTAGCGACAGCTTCTCCGTGATGGAGGGAGGAATTCAAGGGCAAGAAGATCAAAGGTTGCAGCTCTCAGGTGGGGACCAGAAGCCTGGGATAAAGCCAACTGTTACTCTGTCACAGCACAAAGTAGCATCATGAAAAGCAAGATGTTTTTACTCCGCGGGAAACAATATCACTACTTCCCTTTTGTCTTTGTCTGTCTGCGTTTTGTTCTGCTTAATGCTACACCTCACGCTAAACTATTTGGAGGGTGGAGGGCAGATTTCAGACGAGGAATTAAGGCTTTATGCATCGAAACATTAATTTCACATAAGACGTTTCCGGTCCTTCTATGTGTGGATAATGGGAGTTCTGTGCCATTCTCCTTGCCTTCTTGGGTTATCTGTCACCAAGACCAAAATGTGGAACCACTTATCTGGTCATTCAACAAGGCATTCTTCAATTAGTGGGAGAGTTGCTCACACCTGCTTTCTTTTGTGCCCGAACAGCATCCTCTATAGTCAACTCACGGGTAGAACCAGGAACCAGCACGTGACAGCATGAAATTCATGACGTCTTCACATAATTAATCAATACTAGGTACACGAAGATGTTTGCAGCTTACGTAGGTTTAAAAGAATGAAAGAGAAAGAAAAGAAAAAGCCAGAATGGACAACCTCCACACAAAGTTGTAGTCCTCAGCCTGGCTGATGACATCCCGCGAGACGTTCCATGGCGTGGCATCCTGGGGAGGCCAACTGGACTCAGTAAGATAGCTCTTGGTTTCACTCAATGCTTTTGCTCTCTTGTGGAGTTGCTACCAATGTACGAAAGCAGGCTTCGGTAGGAGGAAAGATTCCACTAATTGAGATTTTAAGTTTCTGTAGATGTTTCCACTTGGCCTCACTCCAGGGAAAGCATCAGCACCCCCTTGCCTGGGGAAGCCTGCGCAGTGTGGTGACCTGGAAGCTGGGGGTGACGCACCGGGGAAAATGCTGAGCACGCGGGGTGCTCGTCAAGTGATTTGTTTCCAACGAAGACCAGAATACTCACCTTTGACAACTCCCCAGTTAAAGGCTTTGCATGAAGCAGTATATTTCAGAGCAGAAACCCAAGGGGATGCAAACTCAAGGCTCAGAAGATGGGCATCCCTTGGCCAAGATCCAGAAGCTTCCACAACATTGCCATTGAACAAGTCTGTTCGTACAGGTGCTGTGAGACCAGAGGCGTGGCCAGAGCCTTGCACTGCCCCGTAGGCTGGGGTTAAGGCTGAGGAGTGGGGTGGGGAGGCCCTGCTTCCCCAGGTGACAGACTTGTTAAACTAGGGAGATCGGTCCATTCCTGAACACTTCCGCCATGTTTCTGCCCATCAGGCTCTCCGATGAGACCGTATCCTGCATGTCCCTCCATGTAGGAGCAGGCTCTGACAATGTGGAGCTCGACTTGTCATCCATGAGGCTGGCATCCAGTCTAGGGGGCTGACTTCCAAACACTCGAGCCGCCAGCGCCATCTGTGCCTGTCCTGGCCAGTAAAGGGTCAGGTAGCCGGGCTCACGAGACCTCGGTTCCTATGTGCCGAGTTTGGCTGAGTTTCGCCGGCACAGACGCGCACAGGTCTATTTCCTTGGGGGGCAGCTGGGGCTGAGGTGCTGGGTAGCAGGGGCTGTCTAGCCTAGAAATAGGCTCCTGATGCTATGCTGCATTTGAGGGCAAACGTGAGTAGTATTCTCTGAGAGGCTGAGCCCTCTTAACCATGAGCAGGCGAGGGCCCTGACCTGGGAGGTAAGAGGAGGCCGCTGCTCCTCCACAGCTGGTCTCAGATAATCCGCTGACCACTCGGTGCCTTGGGGTTCCATCACTACAGTGGGTATGAGAGTCCCTAAGGGGGAGTCGTGGTAGAATGAACATCTCAATCTGAGGCTTAGGTCCTACGTCGCTGGGACCTAAGACCTGGACAAAAGCCCCGGGCCCTGGCTCTCCAGGGGGGTGTGGTTCACCACAGGAAACATCTCCGCCTTCCGGTGCCAGGCCCGAGGGGACGAGCCTGTCCTTTCTAGGGATGGAGGCCTCGGGACATGGGAGACTGGGGACCGTTTGCACTGAAGCAGCACCCTGGACAACAGAGCCGTGGTGTGATCCCAACCTCCTTTGTTATTCTGAACCCATACTGTTGAGTCTCTGAGTACATTCTCTCAACTGGGGAAGATCCCCTGCTTCTAACAAACTCGCAAGACTGGGGGACAACAAGTATGGCTCTCTTGAGTTGGTTCAGGCTCTCAATCCAGTCTTTGGAATCAAAACGACCATGGAGAGTGTTTTGAGGGCCATGAAAAACCCCGGGTTTGTGGGTCAAGGAACGAGCACATACATCAGGAAGGTGAAGATGTGTCGTCAGCAACAAACATCCCTCTCCAAGGGCACGTAAGGCCCGGGTCACACAGGCTTCTTTTCCCTTCAAAACGCGGCCCCCGTCGCCTCTCCCGTTCTCTCGAGCCCACGTGCACCTGCCCCACGAGTCCGCCCACTGCCCCTGCCCCCTGCTGCGGGGTGGCATCGAGCGTCACCTGCTGTTCCAACCTTCTCTGGAGACACACTGGCTTGTGCCCGTGCAGCCTCTATGCTCTGTGCAAGTGGCCTTAGCGGAAGAACCGTAAAGGACAGTTAACATTTATTCATAAGCAATACCGATTAGGGAACAGATCTACAAACACTACTTACGTAGAAACAGCAAGTCAGAAATCGGATCAAACACCAAGAGAAAACGAGCGGCAAATACATTTCAAAAAACGCATGGGGCTTGTTTTGTTTTGTGGTTGTTTCCGTCTGGACCAGCACCGTCTGGACACGAGAAAGTATGAACAGAAAGGTTTGGATAATAAAGATTTGCAAGGCACTTAATCAGTCGCTCTGGGGAACCCGCTGTTCCGGTCTCGCTCCCGACGGCGATCCTGTGCGCACCCTCGCCCCTTCCCACAAAGCCAGAGGAGAGAGAGGTCTCTTGCCAGCAGGACCCCTGTATAAACAAGTTCTTGAAAGTTCCTCAAAGTGCTTTTTTCAGTCTCACGGGGCTTCCACGTCCTTGGGCTTTCCATTGTTTCCTCCTCCCACACGCGCGGTGTTCGCACCTTTCCTACAGAAAACACCAGAAAACTGCCTCCCGCTCAGCGCTCACTCCAGACTTGCACCAACCTTCATCCTCCTTCTGCTGTGTCCCAGCCGCCGGCACCAAGGGCCAGGCGAGGGGCTGGCTGTGGGGTCCCGGGGGGGCCAGGGGCTGGCAGGCCAGGCCGGCGCCTCACCGGCGCCGGGAAGTGATGTCGAAGCAGGTGACCATCATGAGGTGGGCCTTGCAGAAGTTGACACGGCTCTCCAGGCGCTCCGTCACGCACTCCAGCGCCTCGAGGTACTCCAGGGAATCCAGCTCCCAGACCTGCTCCAAGTCAACTGCAAAGGAGGAGAGGGCTGGTGGAGACGCGGAGGGCACCTCCCGCTCACCACCCGCCGCCCCCGTGTCCCCCTGCCCGCTTCGCCGCCTCCCCGGGCTGGGACGGGACCCTGCCCGCCACCTGCATTTACACCGGGGCCCTCCGCTCTCACGGTGATTTCAGACCCCTCTCATTTTATGGAGACTCTACTGAGGGATCAGGCGACGCTCCGGCTCGGCTCACCCCCACCTGCCTCCAGCACAGGCTGTGGGCCTCGACAGAGCCATTATTCTTTATTAGTGATAAAATGAATCTCCAAGCCGGGGTGCAGAGAGTCCCCTCCTTTGTGGGGGTCTCCTCACCTGAGTGACACTTATCCCTTTGTCTACGTGCATTATGGTCGCTCTTCCCTGCGTATTTCTTCTCACAGCTGCACACAACTGCCTCTCTGAGCAGGTGGAGTAACCCGACCCTGTCTCCTGGCACCTCCTGCTTTCACACACTCACTGGTGGTTCAGGAAATGACAACGCCAACATCTATGATAATCAGGATCCCTCGCACTGGGCACACGAGCTGAGATTTAGGACCCAGATGCCGTCCCCCAGGTTCGGGCCTGCACCGAGCGAACGGTCTGCTTCCCTCAGTCCCTAAAGAGCAGTTATCTGGGGCCATTCCCTCCTGTCCCCGGGCCCCTGCTCTGTCCAGCGGTGGCTGGGCAGGTGGGGGCAGGGGGCTGGGCTGCCTGGCGCTGGCTTCAGGGCAGCCGCAGGGGGCCCAGCGTGGACAGCAGCCAGGGTGGGGGGATGGCCCTGGAATCTGAGGTGGACACTTGCGTTGCACTCTGGGTCAGCCATGGCTACCCTCCACCAGCTCAGGTGCCTTAAAAGCAAAATGACAGTCACAGCCGCTCCTCTGCCTCCTTTACCAAACTCGAGTGGCCATGGAGAGTACAATAAAAATGAGAGGTTGAAAGTGAACATGGCCCCAGAACTGTGACACGAGTGCCGGGGAAATGCACGGGGTTCTCAAGAGGGCTGCCTCTTGTTACAGGTGCGTCAACTGAGACCTTGGCAAGGGAGGTGATTTGCTCAGGGTCACAGACCCTCAGGGCTGGAGCCGGGGATGAGACCGAGGGCTCCTGAGTGTCTAAAGTTTAAAAAACAGAGGGACGAGAAAAATAATACAAAACTAAACACAGAGGGAAGGCCCAAGATGGCGACGGAGGAGAACCCTGAACTCACCTCCCCCTCCTCGACACATTCAATGTGTGCCTCCCTGCTGAGCAAATCTTTCCGATGAAGAACTGAGGGCTGACTGAAGGCTGCCTGCACGACAAAGGATGGAGGGACCGCACAGAGAACCAGGAGAGGGATGGAGACACGGCAATGGAGGGAGACCCACTCCCAACACTGCTTCCTGCCCAGGGTGCTGTCAGCTGCTGGGAGGGAGAGAACTGAGGGGCCAGAAGCAGATTCGTCAGCCCTGGGGCACAGGAAAAAAAAGCCATGGTTTAAAAGGGCAACTAGAACAGAAAGGAACCAGCCCTGTGCCAAATAGTGAGAGGCTTTGCTAGAACTCTCTCCAAGGTGGAGGGGCTGGGGAGCGTCATAGTTTACATTCACCCTCTGCCTTTACAGCACAGAAGGGAGCTCGGTCCAGGTGCCGTAGCCAGCCTGCCAGTCAGTGAGCCCTGGGCCCTCAGCCCACTCTGGCTCCAGATGCTCTGCGGCACAGAAAAAAAAGCCACGTTTGTTTTTTTTTTTTTTTTTAACGTTTTAATGTTTATTTATTTTTGAGGGAGAGAGACAGAGTGTGAGCCAGGGAAGGGCAGAGAGAGGGAGACACAGAATCCAAAGCAGGGTCCAGGCTCCGAGTTGTCAGCACAGAGCCCGACGTGGGACTTGAACCCACGAACTGTGAGATCATGACCTGAGCCGGAGTCAGGTGCTCAACCAACTGAGTCACCCAGGAGCCCCCCAGAAGCCACAGTTTTAAAAAGCAATAAGAGTATACAGGTACCGGCCCTAGAACTCTGCCAAATAGCAAGGAAGCTGCTGGAACTCTCTCCAGGATCACAGCACAGGCTAGGGCCATGGTTTCCATTCCCCCTTCACCTTGATAGTGCAGACAGGAGCAGGGTTGAGACACCTAGCTGGCCTGCTGCTACAGCAAATCCCAGACCCTCAGCCCACACTGGCCTAGCAGTCCCACCAACGTGGTCCCAGTGTGGCACACACCTGATGGTCCTGGACGGCGTTCGCAAAGCTCCAGCCATCTTGCCAAGGTGACACAGGTTCAAGGCACCATGGAACACCCCAGGCCTGCACCACTTTGGCCCCCGCCATCCCACCAGGGAAGTCTCAGCACAGACTGCCCCATTCCCTAGCCTGTACCAGCTGCAGCTATAGCCAGCCAGCCAAGGATGCACAGACAGTCAAAACACAGGGGACATTCCTACACAAGATCACTCCTTCAAGTTCATGAGAAGAAATAAACACATAGAGACACAGACAGTCAAACAAAATGAGGAGACAGAGGAATATACTCCAACTGAAAGAACAAGACAAAACCTCCGAAAAAGAACTAAAGGAAATGGAGATAAGCAATCTACCCGATGAAGAGTTCAAAGAAATGGTCGTAAGAATGCTCACCTGAACCTGACTGGAGAGAGAAGTGGATGAGCTCAGGGAGAACTTAAACAAAGAGACCAAAAACATAAATAAGAACCAGAGTTGAAGAATACATAACTGAAATGAAAAATAGATAAGAGGGAATCAACAGCAGATTAGAGGAGGCAGAAAATGGATAAGTGATCTGGAAAATGGTAATGAAAAGTATTCAGCTGGATAACAAAAAGTAAAAATAATAATAGACAATGAGACATATTAAGGGACCTCTGGGACAACGTCAAATGTACTAACATTCACATTATTGGGGCCCCAGAAGGAGAAGAGAAAGAGAAAGGGGCAGAAAACTTATTTGAAGAAATAACAGCGGAAAACTTCCCAACGTGGGGAAGAAAGCACAGCGTTTCAAACAAGGTGAACTCGAGAAGGTCCACTTCAAGACATATAATAATTACAATGTCAAGGATTAAATATAAAGATAATTTTTAAAGCGGCAAGAGAGAAGCAACCAGTTACATACAAGGGAGACCTCATAAGAATATCAGCTGCTTTTTTAGCAGAAACTTGGCAGGCCAGAAGGGAGAGTCATGATAAATATAAAGTGCTGAAAGAAAAAAAACCCAATACCAAGAATAATCCAGTTGGCAAGATTATCATTCAGAATTGAAGGGGAGATAAAGAATTTCCCAAACAAAAGTTAAAGGAGTTCATCACCACTAAAAGAGCCTCATAAAAAAATGTTTAAAGACACTGAAGTAGGAAAGAAAATGCCTTAATTAGAAGAAAATTATGCAAGGAAAATAATTCACGAGTAAAGGAAACATACAGAGCAATCACTTACAAAAGCTAGTATGAAGGTTGAAAGAAAAAAGTAATAAAACCAATTATATCTAAAAAACTAGGGGGCGTCTTGTGGCTCAGTCAGTTAAGTGTCCGAATTCAGCTCACGTCACGATCTCGCCGTTCATGATCTGGCGGTTCATGAGTTCAAGCCCCACGTCGGGCTCTGTGCTGACAGCTCAGAGCCTGGAGCCTGCCCAGAATTCTGTGTCTCCCTCTCTCTCTGCCCCTCCCCTGCTCGTGCTCTGTCTCTCTGTCTCTCAAAAATAAACATTTAAAAAATTAAAAAAAAAAATAAAAAATTAGTTATAGGGACTCACAAAAAGATGTAAAATATGATAACATGTATATAAAATGTGGAGGGGGGGAGCAAAAATGAAGTTCTTTTAGACTGTGTTCAATGACCTTCAATTTAATATGGACGGCTATATATCTAGGATGCTAAATAGGAACCACAAACCAAAAAGCTACAACAGATACAAAAAAATAAAAAGAAAACCAAGCATAACACTAAAGGAAGTCATCAATCACAAGGAAAGAAAACAAAAGAAGAGCAAAGATGAACTACAAAAACAACCAGAGAGCAATTGATAAAATGGCAGTAAGTCCACATCTATTGATAATTACTTTCAGTGTAAATGGTCTCAATGCTCCAGTCGAAATACATCGGGTGACAAAACATAAAAAACCAAGACCAATCTATATGCTGCCTACGAGAGACTCACTTCATACCTAAAGACACATACAGACTGAAAGTGAGGGGATGGAAAAAGATATTCCATGCAAATAGAAGCGGATAAATAAATAAATAAAAGTCAGGTCTAGCCAACACTTTTAGCAAACAAAACCGACTTTGAAACAAAGACTGTAAGAAGAGACAAATAAGGGAATTACATAAAGACAAAGAAATTAATACAATAAGGGGGTACAACAAATGTAAATATCTATGCACCCAACAGTGGAGCACCTACGTACATAAAGCAAATATTAACAGACATAAAGGAAGAAATTGACAGTCACACAATAGTAGGGGACTTTAACACACCACTGACATCAATCAATCATCCAAGCAGAAATTCAGCAAGGAAACAATGACTTTGAATGACATATTAGACCAGATGGACTTAGCAGATACATACAGGAACAATCCATCCCCAAACTACAGAATACACATTCTTTTCAGATGCACATGGAATATTCTCCAGGAAAGATCACATGTCAAGACACAAAACAAGTCTCAATAAATTTAAGAAGACTGAAATCATATCAAATATCTTTCCACCCACAGTGGTATGAAAGCAGAAATCAATTACAGGAAAAAACCTGACAACCACAATCATGTGGAAGCTAAACAACAGACTACTAAACAACCAATGCGTCAGTGAAGAAATCTAGGTGGAAGTGAAAAAAAAAATACATGGAGACAAATGCAAATGAAAACACAGTGATCCAAAATTGAGATACAGCAAAAGTAGTCCTAAGTGGGAACTTTATAGGAATACAGACCTACCTCAAGAAACAAGAAAAATCTGAAACAATCTCTCCTCATACCTAAAGGAAGCAGAAAAAGAAGAAAAAAGCCCAATGCTAGCAGAAGAAAGGAAAAAATAAAGATCAAAGCAGGAATAAATGAAATAGAGACTTAAAAAATAGAAAAGATCAATGAAACCAAGAGCTGGTTCTTTGAAAAGAAAAACAAAATTGATAAATTTTTAGGTATACTCATCAAAAAAAAAATAGGACTCAAATAAAGAAAATCAGAAATCAAAGAGAAAAACAACACCACAGAAACACAAAGGAATACAAGGAAAAATACAATGAAATGATTTTTCATTTTACAATGGAAACTTTGCCAACAAATTGGACAACCTAAAGAAATGGATAAATTCCTAGGAACATACAAACTTCCAAAACTGAATCCAGAGGAGACAGAGAGTCTGAACTGATGGCTAGTAGTAAAATTGAATCAGTAATCAAAAACTTCAAACAAACAAAAGCCCAGGACCAGATGGATTCAAGGTGAATTCTACCCATCATTTACAGAAGAGTTAATACCTATTCTCTTCAAACTACTCCAAAAGGAAGCTTCTAAGCTTCCTTTCCATTAGAATTAGTTCTAAGGGGCCAGCATTACCCTGATACCATAGTCATATAAAAACACTATAAAAAATATAGGCTAATATTCCTGATGAATATAGATACAAAAATCCTCAACAAAATATTAGCAAACCACATTCAACAATACATTAAGAGAATCATTCACCTTGAATAAGTGAAATTTATTCCACAGATGCAAAGATGGTTCAATATCCACAAATCAATTAAGGTGATACATCACATTAATACATTGAAGGATGAAACCCATATGATCATCTCAATAGACGCAGAGAGAGCATTTGACAAAGTACAACATCTGTTCATGATAAAAACTCTCAAACTGAGTTTAGAGGGAACGACATCAACATAATAAAGGCCATATATGACAAACCCATAGCGAACACCATACTCAATGTTGAAAAACTGACAGCTTTTCCTCTAAGATCAAGAATAAGAAAAAGATGTCCACTCATTTTTATTCAACTTAGTACTGGAAGCCCTAGCCATAGAAATCAGACAATAAAAAGAAATAAAAGGCATCTAAATTGGTAAGGAAGAATAAAACTGTCACTATGTGCAGATGACATGATACTCTGTAACGAAAACCCTGAAGACTCCACAAAGAAACCAGTCAGAGTAATAAATTAACTCAGGAAAGTTGCAGGATATGAGATTAATATACAGAAATCTGTTGCATTTCTATACAAGAATAATGAGCTGGCCAAAGGAGAAATTAAGAAAACAATTTAAGGGGCGCCTGGGTGGCTCAGTCGGTTGGGGCGTCCGACTTCGGCTCAGGTCAGGATCTCGCGGTCTGTGGGTTCGAGCCCCGCGTCGGGCTCTGTGCTGACAGCTCAGAGCCTGGAGCCTGCTTCAGATTCTGTGTCTCCCTCTCTCTCTGACCCTCCCCTGTTCATGCTCTCTCTCTCAAAAATAAATAAATGTTAAAAAAAAAATTAAGAAAACAATTTAAAATTGCACCAAAAATAATAAAATGCTTAGGAAGAAAACTTAACCAAGGAGGTGGAATATCTGCACTCTGAAAACTATTAGAAACTGATGAAAGAAATTGAAGATGACATAAACAAATGGAAATATATACCATGCTCATGGATTAGAAGGATTAATATTATTAAAATGTTCATACCACCCAAAGCAAGCTGCAGGTTGAATGTAATCCCTTTCAAAATACCAGTCACAATTTCCACAGAATGAAAACAAATCATGTTAGGGGCATCTGGGTGGCTCAGTCATTTAAGTGTCTGACTTTGGCTTAGGTCATGATCTCGCGGTTCATGAGTTTGAGCCCTGCATTGGGCTCTGTGCTGACAGCTCAGAGCCTGGAGCTTGCTTCATATTCTATGTCTCCCTCTCTCTCTCTCCCCTCCCCTGCTTGTGCTCTGTCTGTCTCTCTCTCTCTCTTTTTCTCTCTCAAAAGTAAATAAACATTAAAAAATTTAAAAATTTTTTAATTAAAAAAAAAAAAGAACAAATCATGCTAAAATTTGTATGGAACTGCCAGGGACCCTGAATAGTCAAAGCAATCTTGAGGAAGAAGAACAAAGTTGTAGGCATCACAATCCCAGATTTTAAGCTATACTACAAAGTTGTGGTAATCAAAACAGTGTGATACTGGCACAAAGAAACAAAAAGACCAATGGGACAGATAGGGAGCCAGAGGAATAAACCCATGCTTATACATTCCAATTAATCAAGGGAGGTGAGATTGTACAATGGTGAAAAGACCATTGGTGAAAGAGACCATAGTCTCTTTAATAAATAGCATCGGGAAAACTGGACAGGTGCACGCAAAGAATGAAATTGGACCACTTTCTCACACCACACACAAAAATAACCTCAAAACGGATGAAAGACCTTAATATGAGACCTGAAACCATAAAACTCCTAGAAGAAAATGGGCAGTTATCTCTTGGACATTGGCCTTAGCAACATTTTTCTAGATCTGTCTCCTCAGGGAAGAGAAACAAAAGCAAAAACGAACTATTGGGGCTACACCAAATGAAAAGCTTTTGCACAGTGAAGCAAACAATCAACAAAACAAAAAGGCAACCTCCTGAGTGTTAGAAAACATTTGCAAACGATGTATCTGGTAAGGAGTTAATATCCAAAGTATATAAAAAATCTTAGACAACTCAACCTCCAAACCTACAAAGAATCCAATTAGAAAACAGGCAGAGGACCTGAGCAGACATTTTTTCCAAAGAAGACATCCAGATGGCCAACAGACACATGAAGAGTAGTTCAACATCACTCATCATCAGGGAAATGCAAATCAAAGCCACAATGAGGTGTCACCTCAAACCCGTCAGCACAGCTGATATATGCATAGTGCGCGCCACACGCATGCACGCGCGCGTGCACACAAACACACGTGCGTGCGCGCAAAATGGAATATTATTCAGCCATAAGAAAGATCAAGTTCTTTCCCTCTGCAACGACATCAATGGACCCAGAGGGCACCATACTTAGGGAAAGACAAATGCTATTTGATTTCACTTATATGCAGAATTTAAAAGAGATGAAAAATTGCACAAACGGAAAAACAGGAACAGACCCATAAATACGGAGAGCAAACTGGTGGTTGCCTGAAGGGAGGAGGGGGGAGGGAGGTACAGGCTTCCAGTTAGGGAACGAATATGTCACGGGGATGGAAGGCGTGGCTTCTGATTCTGGGTCTCCCTCCCTCCCTCTTCCTCTCACGGGGAATATAGTCAATGGTGTGGTCACGGTGTCGTGTGGTGACAGACGGTGCCACACGTGCAGTGAGCACAGCACGACATAGAGAATCAGCGTGTTATACACCTGAAACTAACATAACAGAGCATGGCAATATTGCATGGCAATAAAGAATAAACAAAATTAAAAAAATTAAAAACAGAACCCACCATGACATACCTTTCTCAGGCTATGTTACTGGACCACCTCGAAAGTGGCATCGGAATTAAGAAAAATAAAAATGGATGCCAGCACATAGATTTCTGTGCCAATAGTCAGCTTATCACCCACTCCCAGTGCATCGTCAGCCTGTGGCCTCACTGGTTTTTTTGTTTTTGTTCTTGTTTTTTTTGTTTTGCTCATTTTTGGTTTCATTTCATCTTAAAGGACCAATCTGTGTTTCTGCCTTCATGTAGCCTTCTGTTCATTGCCTTTCTGAGCATCAAACAGTCGCTGATTCTAGACAGGTACAAAGGCATGAAGGAAGCGATTGTTTTCTGGAAGCGACTACACATATGTGCTCATGTGTAAGCTCACTCCCATCTTGGGGAAAAAAAAACCACGAGACTTTGTAAGATAAAGACAGTTCTCGAGCTTGCCTCAGGCATAAACGGCGCTCAAAAAACTAAAACTTTAATGAAAACAGCACAAATGAAGGCTGGGGGGTGGGGAGGGGTGGTGCCGGAATGGGCAACCCCAGGACCTTGAGGCTCCTGGGATTTGTGAAAGGAGATGGGTTATCCACGAGTCGGGGAGAAGTGAGCACTGGGCCCCATATTTATGCCATGACCAGACATTGGCTAGCATCCTTGTTCATGTCATCGCACCCCACCAGGGCCTGAGAGTGTGGGTCCGTGTCCCCGTACAGTCTCTAACAGGGGACCTAAGTCCGCGCACTGCGCAGGCGGGCGCTAGGGAACTGTCTTCTGCTGACGACTTGTATTCGGTTCTGGGATAATAACAACAGAACTACGAGTACAACTAGTCCTGCTACTGAGCACCTTCATCAAGCACCCAGCAGCATCACTCACTCCCTCCTCACGACCCCCCACGAAGTGGGTTCCACGACGCTTCCCACTTTACAGCTCGGGAAATGAAGGCTCAGGGAGGCCCCACAGTTCGTGTGCGGGAAAGCCACCTCTGATCAGGTCTGAGGGCCTGTGGTCATCCCACAAACGGTGCAACACGGAGGGATGCTTGGCAGACTGGTCACCGCCCTCTGTCCTCAGGTTGGCGCACTGGATCCTCGCAAGTACCCAGGGAGGTGCTCAGGCGATGTTACCACCCCGTTCTTACGGAAAAGAAACTGCTGGAGGGCGGACTGCTGTTAGGGGTAGGACACAGCCAGGAGGCTGACAAGTTCTGTCCCTTTCTTCTGGGCCCAGTATTTCTGCAGACTCCACCTACCCAGGGGACTCTCTGAGCCAGGGGACACAGTGGAGACGGTGACTGATGTGTGGGAGGGGAGGGGCAGGGGGTAGTGGGGGAGCAAGGGGGACAGTGGTGAAGGGCAGGAGACCAGTGGAGGCAGAGGGGGAAGAGCTGGTGAGTGCTGGACAGGGAAGGAAAGGAAATTTATCAGCAGCTATGCATTTTATTCCACAAAGTCTTCCAGCCTTGGGTCCCATATCAGTGAAATAGTTGGGACCAGATCTGAGCTTTATTTTGCAGTAAATGGAATGGTTAGGAACAAATAAATACGAGACAATTGAATCTGTCAGAGAGAGCAAAATTGTTCTGAATTGTTAGGAGACGGTTACTGTCATCCTGGGCTTTCTATTAAATAGAAATAACACGGCGAATGTTATTTTTTTTTTCCACTCAAAAATGTTTTTTTTTCCTGCTCTCTGGGTTCTTTGTGAGGTTTTTCTAGGATTGCACATTCTACCCTATTAAGAGCTCTATAAATTCTTGTGTATTTCAGGCTAGATATGCAACGTGATTTTGTGGCCCAAGAGCGGATTTGTAATGCAACTTCATGTCTGGCTGATCTGCCATATGCACGATGGGGCGGGGTGGGGGGGGGGATCTCATTTTCAGATGCTTTGGACTGAGACACATAAGAAAAATTCTCGCAAGAGCAACACTCCCCACCCCTTTTTACTGCCCCACCTCGCCCACCTTCCCTACAGAGAGTGAGACCGTGGGCTCAGAGCTACTGTGTCCATTTGATGGTGTCCAAGCCCTCGGGTCCTGGCACCATCCATGGACACCTCGCCCCGGGACGTGTGCCAGGCCTGGTTCGCCGGCCAACCCAGTAGTCCCAGAGACGGGAATGAACCTGGGGTCTTACATTCGCGGAGCCACTTGTTGGGATCCAGCATCAGGTGCTGCTTGGTGACCTCCAGCTCCTTCATCAGCCATTCATACTTGGCTCGGACCTCGGCGATTCTCTGCTGGCGATGCTCCAGAATTTTCAGCTTTGCGTTGAAGCACGTGACCTCCTACAAGGTAGACGAGAAGGCGTGGGGGTGCGGGGAGAGGAGAGCCTCCCCCACCCAGCTCGGACCCACGCAGCCTCTTCTAGATGGGAATGCCATGTGCACAGCGGGGACGAGGGAGCTGGCCCCTCACTGGGGAGCCGGGAGGGCCCTGGGCCAGCCCAGCCACGCTTCTGCCTCGCCGGAGTTGGATCGGACAGCCACAGGGCAGGACTGCCGCAGCCCTTTCTTAAATTTAGGAGGTGGCTGGCGTTCCCAGCTGGAGCCAGAAAAGCCCCCAGGACTGGCAGTTCCCCTAGCGCTGGAGCCCTTTCAACACTCGGGGTGGAGAAGTGAGGAGCTCTCCAGGGGGCTGGCTGGGGGGCTGCCCCCGTGTGGGGACCAGGAGGCTCACCTTGCCGTTGCCCCCTCGTCGCCGCTGTAGTCGTTCCACGTCATCGATTTCGTAGACTTTAATCTCAAAAGGTTCCCCGAGGCCCCTCTGGGTGCTGCGCAAGGGGCCGTCCACCCAGCGGACCCCGGTGCTGCTGGCGGGTTTTCTTACGGGGGAAGGGGTGTCCAGGGACAGCGCAGGGATGAGCCTCCGTCTCTGAGAACCTAAGTACGGAATTAAACCCAAAGGGAATCTTTTTGAATTTCAATCTTTTACATCTTGATACGCATCTTTTGGTGGGGGACCCTGATGGGCATCCCAGCATGTGCGGCAGGTGAATGCGAAACACGCCAAGGCCCAGCCACGCACCTTGACAATTAATCCCTTAAACTGGCACCTAGGCTTCACCTCCAAGAGCTCACGAATTCCCTGCCTGACCTTTAGAGCTGCCCCTGGTCTCCGCCCACGAAACACACACACACACACACACACACACACACACACACACACACACACGCATGCACACCAGAACACGCACACACACAAAAACACGTGGTCTAGAACCGTGAGCCATATGCTCAGCATGAACATGTGTCACAGTGAAATTAAAGAGATGTTTGTGTTAGGGAAAAGGGGTCCCAGTGTTTGGTAATGTGGTCATAGGAGTTCTAGGAAACACTGCTTATTTGCTTATAACAACAACACTGTACTAAGCACCGATTATATGTCAGGCCCTATTCAACATGCTTTACACATTGTGACGGACGGCTAGCTGTCCCCAAGACCTGTTCTCTTCTTCCTCTGGGAAAGAGACTGGGTCGTAGCAGGGCATACAGCCCCCAGGAAGGGACCACGCCCTGGGTACATGCACCTTAAGCTCCTCCCGATAGGGTATCCACAGAAGTGTTACGGGCAACTGCTAGGAAGTGTCCTTAAAGGTGGGGGGGTCTGGCCTCCTCCTCTTCCTTTCTCCTTTGTCCTGGGTGAAATATGGGCCCAGTGGCTGCGTCATGAGGTGAAGATCATAAATGACACAAAAAGAAGACAGAAGGAGCCTGGATTCCTGGTACCCTAGAGACTTTTGCGTGATTGTCTACACAGATTTGTCTTCTTCAAAGACTTAATTCTTGGAGTGCCTGGGTGGCTCAGTCGGTTAAGCATCTGACTTTAGCTCAGGTCACGATCTCATGGTTCATGAGTTCGAGCCCCATGTCAGGCTCTTTGCTGACAACTCGGAGCCTGGAGCCTGCTTCAGATTCTGTGTCTCCCTCTCTCTGCCCCTCCCCCACTCGCACTCTGTCTCTCTCTGTCTCTGAAAAATGAATAAACATTAAAACAAGTTAAAGACTTAATTCTTCCAGGGCATGTTGAGGTTCACAGCCACCTTGAGAGGAAGGGACAAGATGGTACCTGAGAACCCAGTGAGCAGCACAGGGGGAGCACAGTGAATCAGGCCTCTCTCGGCCCTGGTGAGGAGTAACAAGTCGTGGATATTGGTGCGGCAGCTCAGCAAACTGAACCCGGCATCCCATCGGTCGGTCAAGTTTACCAAGCACCCAGAGAAGGGCAGGCATGGTGCTCGGTGCTTAGCGTGGCAAAGGATATAGAAGACAAGCTTGGTGTTTAAAGCACTGGTCACCAGCGGGGGGGTGACACAGAAAAAAACTCTGAGCTCACTTGGAGGACCATCTTCCAGCCAGCCCACCAGCCAGTGAATCAATCAGGGGTGTCCGAATGGCTCATGGGAGCCTGCACCACACAGTGCTGGGCACCCAGCGGGCTGAGCCAGATGCAGAACTGGCCTTGGGCACCCAGCGGGCTGAGCCAGGTGCAGAACTGGCCTTGGGCACCCAGCGGGCTGAGCCAGGTGCGGAACTGGCCTTGCGGGAGCTCACGTCCGGGCAGGTCAAGCCCTACGTGCATCCCGGAACAGGCAGGCTCCCCGGGTTGGCCCTCCCTCACTCCCTCCCCGGCTTTCTATGGTGGGCCTGCTACAGTGGGAAGGGACTTCATTCAGACCAACGTGCTGATCTGATTCTCAGATTTCCCCAGCCAGCCTGGGAGCAGGAAAGTGACAGGAGGAAGCTCAGGGGGTAACCCAGCAGGCGTGGGGTGAAAGGTCTGGGACGTGAAGAAGCGGCCAAGAGTCTGGGAAGAGTTCACGTGACACCTGAGGAGTGATGCCAGAGGGCTGTCGGGGCTCCGGTGGGGCCTTCCCCGATTCACGTCCTTTTAGCCACTGAGCGCACCCCGGCCAGGGCAGACACATGCTCCCCATCCAGGCTGGCCTTCACCACTCTAATTCACGGCTAACGGCCGTGTTGCTGACCACATCCGGCTGGCAGTGCCCTGTGGATGGACTGATGAAAATCCGTCAGTAAAAGCAAACACGGCTTCTCTCTTGGTCAAGAACCCAGAACGACTACCCCATGGCCAACTACAACTTTGCCAGGCATTGAAGGCATAACTTGGTCTGTGCTTACATTTTCTGTGGTCGTCACATCCATCAAGGACGTCCCCTCGTTGAGTTCATCTCACCCTGTTGCCCAAGACCCCAAGTCTCCTACTTTCTGGCAGGACCCACGTGCCCTGAGGCCGGGTCCTCAGAGTGTCACAGTCTGGCCAATTCCACGCACCTTCCACCAACACGGATCTCCAGGAAGGGGACCAATAAGCTTAAGGACGTTCGCTGGTTTCTCGTGTTATGTGCACAACGGAGCACGGAGAGCTCAAGGTTATCCTCCTCATCCTGTATTTCTAGCTCGTTTTTCAACCAAAGCATTAAAGTTTTCCAAACTCAAAAGCAATCTCTGATAAAAGATAACCGGTCTCCTCCGCAGTTTCAAACACCTCTAGTAATTATAAAATCCAGCTACCCAGCTCGGAGTTTCCTTTGAGAAGGTTTACGGCTTCTCTTAAGGAAGGTGCTTTTGATTTATGCTGATCATGTCTGACAGCCAACATTTCTCTTAATAATAACCATAAATAAGCAAGACAAGGTCCCCTAACGGTGAGGAGCACGTCCTCCTCCTCCATTGTCAAGGTCACCTAACCTGTGAGCGGCATTTTTGGCATTTTTTGGTGTGGCTGTGGATCTCCACTGCCACATTCACTACGAAGGTCACGGAGGTCCGGTGCTCCTGGCGTTCAGGCACCTAGCCTGGTGCTTCGATCCTACACCCTGTCCTCCAACAGCCTAACCTGACAGGAGACGCTCAGAGGACGACGTTTGTAAAAGCAGGCGGCACCCCGCAAGGACAGGTGCTGAGCCTGCTGGCCACTCTCCAGGCAGCCGTTTTACAGAGCTCTTTACCCCAGCGCGACAGCCACACCGAAAGATGCAAATCTTGGGGGGAAAAAAAAGATGCTCAAAGAACAAAAGGGACCGGCAGACGGAAGGCTCTAGATGAGGGTGCGGGAAAGCATTCTAACGGGCAAACACATGTGAGCGCACAGGCTGCGTCACAACGGTGTGGACCCTGAAGAATGAAGTCTGGGTAGATTGTAGCAACAAGGTTTGTCAACCAAGTACTGGGAAGGCCAGCAGATCTTCTCCTCCCTCCGCCCCCCTGCAAACAGTCTGGCTCGGATGAACTTTCTTTCTATTTTTAGTGACTAACATCAATATGTTTTCACGCTCACGGCCCTGAAGAGAGGACACAGCAGCTGTCATGTTATTACTGAGTGGCTTTTCTTTCTGCGCTTGTCTCGCACGGGCACCGCTCCCAGGTCCCTGATGAGGCGCAGAGTGCCGAGGGCCTGGGGTGGGGCATCGCCAAAGTGGGTCTGAGCCTGAAGCACACGCCGCCCGGGAAATAAAGATGGCGGACAGCCGTGAGTCCTGGACGTGTTCACAGCACAATACGCTCACACACTGTGGTCTGTGAGGGGGTAGGCAGGTGGGGAGAGCGACACCACAGCATCTAGAACTATGAGGTTGATTTCTTCGGTTTGAGGCAGACAGATGCTTTATGATGTGCCTTACACTTGGGTTGGAACATTCTAGAGCTCGTGCTTGCCTACGTTGGGAGGAGGGAAAAAGCAACCCCCCCCCCCCCGTCCCCCATGGTTGAGAGAAAAAGCTGTTGCCGGAGCAGTTGCAGGACAGAGGAGACCCCACTTGGAGGACTCCCCCCATATTTTAATCCCAAACCTGCTGGTGCCACCAATATTCTGTGGCACAACGGCTTCTGAGGGCTCCCAGGGAGCCTGGGGTCCCACAGGAGGGCTCAGTACGGCAAAGGACCGGCTAGGAGGGCAGGACCAAGCCACTCTCACTTTAACCGAGGCACAGAGTTGCACGCGGGGCTCTTTACGAGGTGGCCTCGTTAAAAGCGCGTTCTTATGCTAGAGAACAAGTAGAGGTAACTTCTGTGGAAGCCACTGAAGAGCGGAGCTCAATCACAGAGAATTCTGAAGTAGCTCAAGTCGTCCTCAGTTCCTTCTGTCTCTCCGGCCCAGTCTCTCCTGGCTGACCTTTCACCTCACCTACCCCATGGCTACGAGGGCCACCCTCTCTGACCTGGGTCCTCCTCTTCTCATCCATCATAACGTCCTGTCATGTGTCACTCCAAACTCCAATTAACAAGTCAGGGGGTTTTACCACCATGTTATATCCTTTGCACTATTTACTTGCTTTTGATGGGAGATTCCTGGAGATGCAAAGACTTGCTCAGAAAGCATGCATTTGGGGCACCAGGGTGCTGGGGTGTGCCGTGCTGGTGCAGTGTGTATGTGTGTGTGTGTGTGTGTGTGTGTGTTGTGCAGGTGTACTGTGCGTGTGTTCAGGCCCCATGGTGGCTGTATACACACAACTGTCCACTAGTGTGTCTGGGGGTGGGGGTGGGGGGGACAGAGGAAGGACCTCTCCATCACAGGGCCAAGGAGATCAGTGCGGTTCATCCTGCTTCCGGGAGCGGCTGCCAGGGTCTCAGGGCCACCAGCCCCAAGTTTTGGTGTCTGTAGCTGCCAGGCCATGAGGCTGGTGGCTCTAACCTGACCCCTCCGAAAGCCCTGAGCAGCGGCACCGTCCCTCCCAGAGCAGACAAGCCTGGGTCTCCGGGACTCCGGAGGGCCGCGCAAGCAGGTGCCCACGGGCTGGATGCCTCCGGCGCGCCAACGTCTGGCAGTGGGTTCCCACAGCGACACCTAACGCGGCCGTGGCCCCGTGGAGGCCTGAGGGCGCAGGCGGTCAGTGGGGGCGGGAGGCAGGAAGGGGGGCCCGGGGTCCTGCCCGCCCCGCCCGGTGCCTACCTGAGTTGGAGCGCTTCTTCGGGGCCTTGAGGCTGCGGCAGCGGCCGCCCACGGAGCTGCTGTTGTCGCTCATGGAGTCGTGCGCGGAGGACGCGCTGCCGGTGGCCTCGCTGTCGCGCGGCACGCTCTCGTAGCCGCTGCTGCCGCCGCTGTGGTAGAACAGGGCCGTCTTGCCCATGGCGGGCGGCAGCTCGCCGCTCAGCACGCTGCTGTTGTCGCTGCCGTGGCCGCTGCTGCAGCGGTGCGGCCGGCGCGGCGGCGTCACCTTGCTGTAGGGCGAGGGCAGCGGGGGCGCGGCCGGCCGCTCGTCGCCCCCCGCGCGCCCGCCCGCGCCGCCCTGCAGCAGCTCGGAGATGCGCCCGTTGACGGCGCGCGGCGGCGGCTTGCTGGCGGGCCCGGCGCCCCGGCTGCGGCTGAGGGACTGCGTGGACCAGGACGTGGGCTTGGCGCTGGCCGCCAGCCCCGGGCTCTGGCCCACCGCCTGCGGCAGGGACTTGGTGGAGAAGCTGAGCGTCTTGGTGGTGGCGGTGGCCAGGCTGCGCGCCTTGGGGCTGGCCAGCAGGAGCTTGCTCACCGCCGAGATCTTGCACGTGCCGGCCTTGGGCGACGCGACGACGCCGGGGGCGCCGGCGGCGGCGGCGGCGGGCGGCGCGGGGCCCAGGGCGGTGGGCGAGGCCCCGGCGCCCCCGCGGCCCGGGCTCCTCCCCGCGCGGGGCATCGTGCTGTCCTTGCCCGCGTGCGCCCGCCAGCTCCCCGCGCACAGGCTCTCGGCCCTCTCCAGCGACAGGCACTCGTAGTGGCTGACGGTGGCCCTGCCGAGGGAGTTGGTCCTGCTGGCCAGCTGCTCCAGCTTGGCGCTGAACAGCCGGCTGCTGCTGCTGGCCTCCTTGGCCTGGCCGCCGGCCTCATCCGGGAACGGGGCCAGGAGGGGCGCCGGGGGGTGCGACGGGCTGCTGGTGCCGCTGCTGCAAGCGCTGTGCTGGGGGCTGGCCCGGTTCTTCTGGTCCAGGCTGGACTTGCGGACCGGCGGCAGAGGGGGCGTCCCTTTGGGCCGGGCCAGCATACAGTGCTTGGGCGACGCCGCCTTCCTCTCCAGGGCCGCCTTGCAGGGCGAGGTGCCTTGGGCGCTGCCCAGCCCGTTGGTCTCCGCGGCACAGTGGTAGAACGGACTGCCCGGCTCCTCCTGCCGGCTGGCCTTCTGGAAAGCCCTGGGAAGGCTGCTGGCCTTCAGGCCTCTGTTGGGGTGCACGGGGCTCTGGGCGGCCACACCGGGCAGGGCCATCTCACAGCCATCCGCAACCCTCCTGAGGTTGTCGCTCCCGGGGGAAGCGGACACCTCACCGCTGCTGCTGCTCAGCCTGTCCCCAGGGCTGGCCTTCCTGTCCTGCTCTGCTCTGGCCTCAGGCTTTGCGGGGGGGCCTGTGGCGGCCTCACGCCCGGCCCCTTCTTCACCGGGATAGGCGCTCTCTTTCTTTACCTCCTCTTCCCGTTTTAGCCAAGGGTCCTCAAATCTCATCTCTGTCTTCGCACCGGCTTCCCGGCTGTCCTGGGGCTGGGCTGCTCTGGGCGCTGAGCTCACCGCGGGGGCGACGGACGCCTCGGGCCCTTGGACGGGCCGGGGGCTCACGGCAATGCAGGGGTAGACTGTGATGTTGGTCTTCATGGGGATGTACCCTTCGCAGCTGCTCAGGTCTGCTGTGTTGGAGATGGTGACCATGGCCTTGCCCAGCGTGGATATCTTGCAGCCCTGGATGGGGGTCGCCTTGTCGAAAGAGTCCTCCCCCACGTCAGACAGGATGAGCAAACCGTCGGGGCCCGCCTCGGGCTTCTCCCGGCACACCACGGGGCTGCTCTGGATGCCACCGCCCAGCTCCGAGGCCGGAGGATCGGCCATGGCCTCCCCGTGCCCGAAGCACGTCTGGGCGATGAAACTGTGGCAGGACTGCTCGCCATCGCTGCCGGCGCTCACCTCGCTCAGCCAGGAGCTGATGGAGGAACGTTGGCTCCCGGCCTCGCGGGCCTTCTCGTCCAGGGTCAGCTTCGGGAGGGGCAGGAACTGCGTGATGCTGACCTCGGACACGGGGGCCACGCTGGAGTAGCACTCGAGATCCTCGCTGATGCTGCCGATGATGCTGACGGGCCGGGAGCCCGAGGCCAGGGCCTGCACGGAGCAGTCGCTGTTGAAGCTGATGATGCTGGTGGGGCGGCCGCCGTCTAGGACGCCGCTGATGGTCAGCTCCTCCACCAGCGTGAACACCAGCTCGTCCTCGCCGTTCAGCTCCAGGGGCTGCTGCACCGTCACCGTCGTGGTGCTCAGGACCTCCTTCTTGGGGTCTGGAGAGGTGGCCCCCTGGTGCTCGTCATCGACCGGGCTTTCGGGGAACCCTTGGCTCCCAGCGGACATGGACTTCTTCAGAACCTGGGGGCTCATTCCAACTGGGGGGGTTCGCACCTCAGGCTGCAGCAGGGACTCGCTGGATGCCGTGCAGGCGTCCTTGCTCAAGGGAGGCAGGGGGGCAGGAGAGGGCAGGACACCCTTCTGGGTGTAGACTTTGCACCTCTGGGAGGGAGAGCTGGCCGGCTTGTACTCGGAGGTCTTGGATAGGCTGGCGATGCCCAGCCGCGGGGACCCCATCGGCCTGGGCTTGCCTTCCACGAAGCCACAGGAGTTCAGGCTTTCTCGGCTGCTCTGGAGGCTGGGGCTCTGCGTGAGCTGGGAAGCAGCGTGCTGGCTGCCGCCGCTGCCCGGGATGCTCCTGGGCGAGGCAGGGCTGGGGCTGCCGGGCAGAGCCGGGGTGGGGCCGGGCGAGTGATTCCTCTGCATCTTGGAGGCGGGAGGGTCGGTGCCTTCTCTGTCAGTCAGCTGCCCGTCGGACCCGGCCTCTTCCTTCTCAGACTCACAGAGTGGGTTGGCCCCAGCCGCCTGGCTTAACGGGGGACCCTTGCCTGCTTGCTGGGCCCCAAACTGGACCGGCAGCTCTTCGAAAGGAAACTGACTGGGCTCCTCGCTGCCGTCAATACAGTCCAGCCTCTCCTGCAGCTCGGCAAACGTGTTGCACTTCAGACAGTCCCTTTCCGACTTGCCGGCCGCAGCCCCTCCGGCCTCCGGGAGCCGGCCGTCGCCCCGTGCCTTCTGCAGGGCGGGCACGATGGGGACAAAGTCTGGGGGGCCCTCGTTGTCGGTGAGCTCTTTGTCGGAGAGGGCTGTGCCGTTGGGCCCGATGTAGATGACCGTGTCGCAGGACTGCTCGCTGCTCGAGGAGTAGTCGGGGTCGCTGGACAGCGGGGGGATGGGGAAGTCCGGGTCCCCCGCAGCCCTGGCGTGGAAGGGTCTCAGCTGGGTGGGCCTTCGCATCCTGCCTTCCTCGCAGGAGCTCTCCCCACCAGACGAGCTTGACGTGTACTGAAGATGAGAGCTGGGAGGTTAGCGGGGGCGGGCCTCCCGGCGAGCCCACAGCGACTCCGAACAGGCCCCCCGGGCCACCCCGGTTCCCCTCCCTGCGTCAGGCTGTTCCTCGTGGTGTGTCAGGCCGGCGTGCCCCAGCTTGCCACCACACCGTGGCCTCTAGTGAGAATGGCCCATGTGGCACGCTGGGGAACAGAGCCTGCTCAGGACAGGTGACCAGCCCGGGCCCCGGGTGACCTCCTGAGGGCAGACAGGTGACTACCGTGGCATACCCCAGCCGTCTGTGGTACCCTGCGTCACACAGGTTGTAAAGGCCCATTTTTGACCCCCCCCCTCCCCCACATACACAGAAAGACACAAAAAGGAAAAAGCTTCCCGCTTCACCAGCTGGCCTGGTGACCACAGTTGTGATGGCTTTCTGCCACATTCTGGTCATGCCACCAGGGTCCTGGCTTTGCCTCTGCCTGAGAAAGCAAGGCTGGTAGTTTCTGCCAGGCTCCTCGCATCCACAAGAAACCACTGTATTCACGTGGCAAAGCCCAGGAGCCCATAAATGATTCCTGGAAATGCGGGAAAGTAGCACCATGTGAGCAAAGCACTAATCCAAAGATGGGCTCAGCCAGTCGCAGGACAGGGTCTCCATCTACGTGGGACCAGGGCAGGAAGGGAGACACGGAGTGTTTCCCGTCCTACCCAGATGCCTGACGTGGGCCTAGTGCTCCCGGTTAGGGGTCCAGGCTGGATGACCAGCAGCTGGCGAGGCTAGGGGGCGCGGACTTCATCCTCCTCCCCCCCACCCGACCCGACCATCGTCAGCATCGCCTGCCCCCCCCCACCCCCGCCCCCGCGCTCGGGGATTAGGAATACCGGCTCGGCTCCAGGGTAGGGCTCCCAAAGCATCTACACCCGCTGCACCCCCTGGGAGCTCCCTACCTTCGTCTTCTTTTTCTTCATCCTCAAGACTCTCGAGGCGATCTGGATGGTGGACAGGGTCTCTGCGTAGTTGCCGGCGGCCGCCGAGATGTGCGCGATCATGGTGGTGCGACAGTTCACGTTCCCCAGGGACTCTCGCAGCAGCATGGTGAGTTTGCTCTCTCTGCCAAACAAAGTGAATTAAGGCTGCATTAGTGGGTCATGCTTCACGTTGGCTGTCAGGGTAGGACTGCGGGCCTCCACGTGGCTTTTTTGTTGTGGGCAGCAGGGTTTCCCCCCCCCCGCCCCATTTTCAAAAAAAAGGGCGTACTAATTAACATCATTTTCTAGCACACGGCTGTTTGTAGCAGGCAGCCGAGCAAGGGCTTCCAACCCCAAGAATGGAATCCATGTGACACATCTCCCTTGGCACTCATGTCCCGCTCCTGGGTAAGCCCGTGCGTCTGTGTGTGCCCACCGGGCGCTGTGCACGACGGGACCTGGGGATAGGAACTGGAGGAAGGGAGAAGACGGCTCTGTGACTGATTCGGCAGGCCGCATGCACACATAGCCCTTCTTTGCAAGTGTCTGTGCGCGAGCGGTCCCTGCAAGGCAAAGTGGTTTGCCAGCCACGAACCTGCGTGCTAGATCCGTGTGTCTGCAACGTACCCAGTTTGTTTGCGAGAGTGGCAAGCACTTTATCACCATCTGTCTCTTCCTCTTGTGCCTGCATGTGGCGGCAATGCAGGAGAAGGTGTCTGTGTTCCCGATTACGAGTGGAGAAACAGAGACGCGGGCCCGAGCACTCAATCCGTCAGCCACAGAACGCAGACCTTTCTAGAAAGGCCTCCTCTGGGGACTCCGCAGGTGCCGTGTGGGGCCAGGGCCCTGAGTGGTGATAATGAGGCTCAGGACTTTACAGACGGTGGTTGCAGGCTCTTCCAAAACTGACCTGGAGCGATGGTGCATGTGTTTCCATTCCTGCACGTGTCCCAACAGTCTCCCTGCCTCGCTCTTAAAAGGCTTCTGCTTACGTCATCATCAGCCCTCTCCTCTCAACTGCTGCCAGATGTCATTTCACCTCTGGAAGCTTCCCTGATCCCGAAGGCGGAGGCAGCCTCTGCGTCTCCCGTGCCCTGTGTGCATAGCTGTGCGTTGTGTTCAGAATGCCAGGTTCCGGGGGCTCGTCCTCACGTCCGTGTCCCCACCAGGCTGTCAGCCGGCCACCCCCGCAGAGCTCCCTGGAGAGGGACCGTCCAGCTCGGCAGACCCGGTGTGAGAGGCAGGCTGCCGTCTGCAGAGATCAGGCCTTGGAAACGGGGAAACCCTTTCACACGTGACCTGCATGGGGCCTTCGGGGAGGAAGACTGCGGGGTGAGAGCCAGAGTTTGCCTTTTCCATCTGGAACCAATTAAGGTGTCAGTTCGGGACGCCGGGCTCACTCTGGCTCAGTTCCAGGGCAATTAAAAAAAACGCATCAGGGTTTTCCTTCAGCCGAAATCGTCAGTGATGAAAGTCGTGGAAGGAGGGTGTTGCGGACTGAATGCAAGCAAGCTAACCCCCAAAGTGATGCCATCAGGAGGGGGGGGGCCTTCGGGAGGTGACCGGTCACAAGGGCAGTGCTGTCATCGACGAGAACAGCGCTCTTATAAGGGGGACTTCCGGGGGAGTTGGCTCGCTCCTTCTGCCATCGGAGGCTGTCACCAGAAGGCAGCCGTCTATGAACCAGGAAGCTGCCTCCCCGAACACCAGACCTGCTAACACCTTGTTGAACCTCCAGCCTTCAAAGCTCTGAGACATACATGTCTGCTGTTTGAGGCCCTCCGTCTGTGGTTATTTTTTCAGAGCGGCCTCAACGGACTGAGACACGGAAGGGGGTGTGCAGAAGGATCGAGGCCTCGCTGCAAACACTCATCTGCCTTCAAAATGTGTCCAGCAGGCAGGTCACGGATGCCACCAGAGCTGACAGCCAGACGGGAGGTCGGGTCCCACCCCCGGCACACACTCTTCGCGGAGACCCTGCATCTGCCTGAGTCTAGGGTATTGTCTTCACTGTGTCTTCAACGTTTATTTATTTTTGGGACAGAGAGAGACAGAGCATGAACGGGGGAGGGGCAGAGAGAGGGAGACACAGAATCGGAAACAGGCTCCAGGCTCCGAGCCATCAGCCCAGAGCCCGACGCGGGGCTCGCACTCCCGGACCGCGAGATCGTGACCTGGCTGAAGTTGGACGCCCAACCGACTGCGCCACCCAGGCGCCCCTTCACTGTGTCTTCGAGTGGAAGACAGATCCCATCAGGGGGAAGTCGTGACCGCTGCAGTCAATTCTTAATGTCCGAGGTGGTTGTGGTCTATTAAGTCTCTGTGAACCCTGAAGCAGTGAGTCCAGATGGGAACGGTTCCTCGGGGCCACTGGTCAGTTTCCCGTCAATGAATCGATTGATACATAACCTTGTCTCACGTGTTTCTGTTTAGAACACCTGATTTAATACACGTTCCTTACAAATGGTGAACTACGTGCACTATTTCTTTAGAACAAAACACTAGCTGAGGAGGGTTTATTTTTCTGACCCTAGGTAATAAGAACATAAATTTCTTTGGCTTTTTCAGCCTCACAATATTGTCCACTATGCTTTTTTTTTTTTTTTTTTTTGGAATTTTTAAATTATTTATTTATTTTTCATGTTTTTATTTTTGAGGGAGAGAGAGAGGCAGAGACAGAGCATGAGCAGGGGAGGGGCAGAGAGAGAGGGAGACACAGACTCTGAAGCAGGCTCCAGGCTCGGACTCTGGCACAGACTCTGAAGCAGGCACAGAGCCCGACGCGGGGCTCGAACCCACTAGCGGTGAGATCATGACCTGAGCCGAAGTCGGACGCTCAACCAACGGAGCCACCCAGGCGCCCTGATGTTTTTTTGTTTTTGTTTTTAATTTGATCATCTTATGAATCCATAAAGAGAGCCTTTTATCTGTGGTTTCATCATGCATTTTAGATGTTACTTAACTCTTTCTGAAGCAGCCTGATGCACAGGTCAGTGAATTCCCTCTTCCTCTTTCTGGATGTACCATATTGTTGACTCGTTAACACTGAATTCATGCCAAACAGCACTACAACTCATGCCTGAACGAGGCTTCTCGAAGATACATATTTTCTCCGTAGGGCACCTCACTGCCTTCTCGCACCAACGAACGCCGGGCCACCCCCACAGCACTGTGCTTGGGGGCCTTTTCGGCAGTGAAACCACCAACAAAAAGCACACAGATACAAACAACGTGGCAACAAACAGGACTCTGAAGAGGAGCCTTGTTTACAAGAAAAGAGGCTAGACGAGGAGGCAGAGGGCTGGCTTGTCCCATCTCAGCTGGGGACGGCACATCAAGCCACCCCACGTTTGGGCCGCTGTGCACATCTGCAAACGACAGCAAAGGCGCCACTCGAGCTGAGTTTGAACGTGATTCGTAAACACGGAACCTGCAGCTGATGAGGATCACGTGTCCCACGAAGTCCCCTGGCGTGAATGCCTGCTAACCGTCGTGCTCTGCTGAGGGCACGCTCCCTCCTGCGTGTGACCGCGTGTCCGTCCTCAGGAAGAGGGGCCAGGAGGAGCAGGCAGAACACGGTTACGTCGCACTGTCTGCCCTGTGCATTTCCACCCTGCTCCCCCTTCACCAGTCAATCGTAGGATGATTTTTTTTTCCCCAAGTCCACACTGTCGGAAGAAGCCGGGGCACGTTGCTTGGCAACCGGCGTTTTAGCTCTCCTCGAGGAAAGCCAGTAAAACTGCTGACAAGACTCTTTCACACGGGCCTCTCTAGACTCTAAAACATAGCCTTATGGGAATGAAAAATGGTGGCTATAAAGCTTGGGTTCTCTTCCGCCTCGTGATGATCTTTTAACTTGGAACAAAGACAGTTAAGTTGGGGAGGGAAGGTGAAGGAAGGGGCAGGGTACTAAAGGCTGAAAACTGCGGATTTAACTTGGTGGCTGGGGTAGGAAAATAAAAAGATTCAGAAGCGTTTCCAGGGCAAGAGTCAGCACGGACTCAGTCTGCGTCTCTGGGTTACGGCTGAGGCAGGAGGAAGGGAAACGCACAGGTGCAGGGCCAGTGGCCCCCAAGGCCCAGCTCCAGGCTGCATGGGGGACTTAGGGGCCATGTGGGAGGGGTCCTTGCTGCGCAGGATGGCGTGGGTGGGGGGAAGGACCCGACTGCGGTCCGGGGAAGGCCTGGGCCAGTCTTCCAAGCCCCCATGTGCCCGGCACACATATTCACCTCCTTCCCGCCTCACCCTGCATACATCTTTTATTTTATTTTCTATTTCTTTTCAATGGTTATTTATTTTTGAGAGAGAGACAGAGACAGAGCACGAGTGGGGGAGGGGCAGAGAGAGAGGGAGACAGAATCCGAAGCAGGCTCCAGGCTCTGAGCTGTCAGCACAGAGCCCGATATGGGGCCCAATCCCATGCACTGTGAGATCATGAAGTCGGAGGCTTAACTGACTGAACCACCCAGGCGTCCCTGCACACACCTTTTAAAATGGGTTTTGCAGGGCGCCTGGGTGGCTCAGTCGGTTAAGCGTCCGACTTCGGCTCAGGTCATGATCTCGCGGTCTGTGAGTTCGAGCCCCATGTCGGGCTCTGTGCTGACAGCTCAGAGCCTGGAGCCTGTTTCCGATTCTGTGTCTCCCTCTCTCTCTCTGCCCCTCCCCCGTTCATGCTCTGTCTCTCTCTGTCTCAAAAATAAATAAACGTTAAAAAAAAATTAAAAACAAAAATAAAATGGGTTTTGGAACAATGTCTTCCTTTAAAAAATAAACCGACCTTTTATTAGACAAAAGAATGGGAGAGTGAACAAATGGTAATGGTAATAATTCAAAAAGAGCACGATGAGCAGGTGGTCCTCTAGGGCAGGCCCTGCAGGCCAACTCCAGCCCACCACCTGTTGTTGTAAATAAAGTTTTATCGGAACACAGCCACACCTGTTTGTTAACATATTGCCTCTCGCTGTTCTCGTGCTGCAACAGCAGAGTCGAGTAGTGGCGATGGAGCCCGAGTGGCCCATCAAGCCACAAATGTTTACTCTCTGCTCCTTTACGGAAAAAAGGGCGTTATTTTTGACCTGTGTTCTAGAGTAACAACATAACGCGGTCTCATCCCAGACACGGCACCAAAGAGTCAGCAAGCTGAGCCTGAAGGTGGGCCGCGACTTCCTTACTATTCAACGATCTCTTCCTGAGTGGACATTCTGCGTTGTCTCTCTTTTAGTTGAGATGTTTCGCAAGGGGAGAGCGGAAGTCCGAATAATGGAAACCGGCGAGGGACAAATCCCGAGCTATAGGCTCACTCGAGCACCGGGACACAGCTATGGGCAACTGCCCGGATCACCTCCCGTTTCATCCAGAAGCAGAGCCCGTCCTTCTGAAGGGGCTGTGAGGCTGGGCCCGTTATCTGCAGCGGCCCATTCAGGAGACACGGTACCGAGCACGTCGGGTACCATACAGGTGCCAGGTCACGCTCTATCCAGTGAGGGACACACGCGGGTAAAGCGCATTGTGACATCATCGTTAAAGCCAATGACACAAGGACATCTAGTACTACACACGATAAGGAAAGCGTCCTCCAGCCTGAGGGGCGTCCCCAGTCACTGTGACTCCCACACCTCCACAGTGACAGCACCGTCCGTCTCCTTGGCTGGGATTCCCCTACGTGGTGTTTATTTGTTGAGGTCCCTAAAACACCCAACAAAACTCTGAATTCCTTTCTGAAAGGGTGGTCCAGAATCCATGGCTCATTATTCGTTGACCCTCCGGAGAGGCAACCCTCCCAACTGGTGAGGGGTACAGGTCCCCTGATGAAATACGATACCCACATCACGCTGCAGTGTCAGCCCGAGAATTTCACAAGAAAAAGGCCACGCCTTTCCTGAGCAGTGTTAAATATGCTCCTTTTCCAGAAAGGTGGGGAGGAACCCTGGAGGCAGAAAGTGGGGCATCTGTGAACCATGTCCTTCTGAAGGAGACAGAGACGGCCAGCTCTGAATCACCACGTCGGGCGGCCTGACGACAACACCACAGGACGACCTTCTTTCACGCCCTGCTTCCCATGAGAGAGACACCACAGGTGTCCACTGGTAACGTGCGTGGGGGTCCTTCAGCACCCACACCGCGAGGGCTCAGAATCAAGCAAGACAAGACTGTGCCTTTTCCCTCATGTCAGCTCTTAATGAAGTGTGGAAAGAAAGGAGCTTAGTTAATCCAGAAGACTAATTAAGCTCCGGGAGAATTTGCAAGAGAGAGAGTCCTGTGGGTGGCAAGAGTCACAGCAGACATATACACCAGAAACACGGGCACACGGCTACCCACGCTGCCGCACGCAGGCCTGCTTTCTTCCAGAAACACGACAGTGTTTTTTTCCTTTAAGTGATACACCATCGGTATTGAAGAATGGAGACCACGCACACGGAATTCAGGTGGGTGTCAGAGACCCAGATCAAGGTAACAATGAACATTTAAATGCCAAAAAAAAAAAAAAAACAACCCACGTTGGCAACCCTCATATTCTGTTTTTTAGAGAGAGAGAGCAAGAGAGTGCAACACTCCATGCTCAGCATGGGGCCGGAGGCGGGGCTCAATCCCACGACCCTGGGATCCTGACCTCAGCTGAAATTCAGAGTTGGACGCTCAACCCACAGATCCTCCCAGTTGCCCCATCACTCACATTAAGGATATGACCCTGGAGCCACACGGCATTCCGGAAAGCATCCCACTTCCCATCCACTTTACCTGTAAGCTGCCAGAATGTGTTGTAGAGCCTCAGGCCGACAGCTTGACCCGCTGGGCATGAGTTGCTAGGTCACAGGCCAGCTCCAAGGGTTCTGACCTCCCTGCTCTGCCCCCAGGCCCCAGACCCCTGCATTTACCCACTGGCCACCAGGAGGAGAGAGGAGAGTGAAAAGGAAGCATGAACAGAAAGGAAGAGAAGAGGCAGATTAAAATCGTGAATTTGGGCCGAGTCTGGACACTCAAATGGAATTTTCCACTCTCTCTCCCACTGACCCTGCCTCCTTCCTATTTACATCCTACTGGTCTATGAACATCCTTTCTTACCGTCACCTAATGGGTCGCTAGTGAGTGACCTCCTGAGGCCAGCCTAAGTATTGGGGACCAGGGTCCCAAGACATCAGCATCCATGGCCCAATGTGGACCACATCTGTGTTTTTGTCTTTGTTTTTGTTTTTACCCCATTAGAAACAGGGTTGAGCAGAGGACACCAGCCCCACTGGGTGAGGGCAATTCTCGTGCCTCTGTCTTCTAGGTCCCAAGGACATGCCTTCTTGACACTGTTGAGTTGACAGATTGAAATACATGCATCCACAGGGGAAGAGCACTTCCCTCGAGTTTATTTATTTGTAAGGGTGTTGCTCTCTTCTCACGACTGCTTCACAGACCTGCACGCTTTTGGGAGGAGACTTTTCGCGCCTCCTCTTTGGGGAAGCCGTCTGCTCTGCAGGAACGGCCTTCACTCAGCAATGTTCCCCTCAAGGGTGCCAACCTCTCAAGGCATGAACGATCTGGATTCTGGTACCACAGAAGAACCAAGAGCTTGGTACAGACCAAGCTATCCTAATGCATTTTCAAAAGGAATAACGTGAAGTTGCTGTGGTTTGGGCATTACGCCATTTGTCCCGCAAACAGTGTGAGCAGGTCTCACTGTGGGACGCTGGGGAGCGGAGTGCAAAATGGGGCAAACCTCCTTCAGTGACAGGGGCTCTGGCTTGTACGATAAAGCACCGGCAAAACCAGCCCCTATTTCTGGCACGTGTGTTAGAGGAGCTTCTGGAAGCACTGGGCATTTAGCCATGTGAGAGATGGAGAGTTCTCTCATCAGGGGAGAGCTCGGGGAAGGAGCCCGCGGAGAACCACCCGTTGCCAGCTGAAGGGCCAGCCTCTGTGATCCGGCCGGTATACACGTGATGCGGGTGTGTGCCTTGCTTAACCTAAAACTGCCTGTGGGTGGAGGTCCTAAAACTGTAACCAGCTGGGAGTGGACAAGGTTAATCTAACTGTTCGCTCACAGAATTCTTTATTAGACACTGGAGAGCCCTGAGGCACAAACGGCGCCATTTTGGAAGGCTTCTGACACAGAGTAACACACGGGAGCAATGCCTTCTTCCCCGGGCCATCCTGCTTATCCAAGGCTGGCACCATGGCGGCTCCAGAACTCTGGGGGCAGTGCCCAACGAGAAGCAAGAAAGACGGGATGGTGGCCCACAGGGGCCTATGTGAAGCAGTACTGCCCCTGACAGACTAGGCACGTGATGGGCATCCATTTGGAAAATATATGGGTGGAAAGCCAGTTCACGTAAGCTAAAGGTTTCGCAATGCAGGTATGGGTTGGGGCCAATGAAAGCTGCTTTATGACCTGAATAGTTGCCACTGTTCTCAGAGGAAGACAAAGTCTAAGGAAATCTGGGCTGCATGAGTCCAGTGGAACCTGGATATCAGTGTTCCATTTATCTGAATAAGATAAAATTCACAGGAGGTCGGCCTGCTTCATGAGAAAGACCAGCTGTAGGGGTGCCTGCGTGGTTCAGTCGGTTAAGCATCCGACTTCGGCTCAGGTCATGATCTCACGGTTCGTGAGTTCGAGCCCCACATCAGGCTCTGTGCTGACCACTTGCTCGGAGCCTGGAGCCTGTTTCGGATTCTGTGTCTCCCTCTCTCTCTGCCCCTCCCCCACTTGCACTCTGTCTCTCTGTCAAAAATAAATAAATATTAAAAAAAATTTAAAAAACAGAATAAGGGGCGTCTGGGTGGCTCGGTCAGTTGAGCGTCCGACTTCGGCTCAGGTCATGATCTCACAGCTCATGAGTTTGAGCCCCACTTTGGGCTCTGTGCTGACAGCTCAGAGCCTGGATCCTGCTTCAAATTCTGTGTGTTTGTCTCTCTCTCTCTGCCCCTCCTCCACTTGCACTCTGTGCGTGTCTCTCTCTCAAAAATAAACATTAAAAAAATTTTTTTTAAAAAGTTAAAAAAAAGAATGAAAGATCAGCTATAAGCAGTGAATAGTCTCATTAAAATATTTTACGAGAAGTATGTGATATAATTCACTTATATAGCTATCAGAACGTTCAAGTTAAAATTCTAACTTAACCGCTTCAGATTTACCTAATAAGACATACTTGCAATGAGTAACCTGGTTATAATACATGGATTCACTTTTAGAAACTAAAAGTGTTCCATAGAAAGTTTTTGTGTTTTTTTTGTTTTTTTGTTGTTTGTTTGTTTGTCTTTACATTACTCATTTGCTTAACAACTCAGGCCTTCTCCTCTAGAGCAAGGAAAAATCTCCATCCAGTCTCAGTTATTGGCCACTCAGAATTAGTAGAATCTGAATTGCTCTAAAGAATCTAAGTTCTGCTCAGGAAAACATACATTCCTTCCAAGACCATAGCGCACAGGGATGACAGAAGATACTTGAAAGGTGATTCATGCAATGACAATCACAGCATTGAAAGTCTGCCGATTCTAGGACACACTCCTGAATGAAGCTGAGAAATAATTTTAGAACCACAGAATATCACAGTTGGAAGGATTCTCAGGGGTCACTGCATTTTCCGATAAAAGAACTGCCATGATAGCAGGTGATCTGCTTTCTGCCAGAATGTTCTTAATGACTGAGAACTTACCAACTCCCGGGGTACGCTATGTAATATCTTTGAATAGCCTCAATTATTAGAAAGCTCTTTCCTGTACTGAACTTAAATCTTCCTTATGCTTCTAACCATGGGCACTCACTCTGTTCTCTGTGAGCACAGAGGGTAAGACTAATTCTTGTGCACACCTTGGCCCTTTACAGTTTAAAAGACATTTATCATATCCTCCTTAGAGGTTCTCTTGCTTGGAAATATTCCCTACTCCTTCCATTGCTCCTCAAACATTTAGTTGGTCGTGCAAACTCATACCAAGCCTCCCTTAGTATGAGTAGTGAAGAATAGG
Source organism: Prionailurus viverrinus (assembly GCF_022837055.1). NCBI lineage: Eukaryota > Metazoa > Chordata > Mammalia > Carnivora > Felidae > Prionailurus > Prionailurus viverrinus. The sequence goes on from NC_062577.1 coordinate 2,011,885, forward strand.
GCTTTGCTCAAAAAGGTCTAGACTTTGTCCTCAGCCTCTGGGAGGTAATCTATGTCATTCCTGTTAGAAGGGTATTTGTTTAAGGTGGGAGCTGACCACACCAGAAAGATCAACCGTGTGATTTAGGTCAGGGGCTTTGGGCTATGCAGGACCAGTCAACCCGTAGACTGAGCACAACCATGTGGGATATCCATCCATCCATCAATCATGCTATGTAAGGTAGTCCCCCCCAAAAACTCTGCACACCAAGGTTCAAGTAAGCTTTCTGGGTGGTAATACTCACGTGTATGTCACACACTGGCACCGGGAGGATCACACACTTTGCACAGACAGAACAACAGAAGCTTTGTGTTTGGACCACTCTGTGCCTCTTCCTCGGGCTGGTTTTGATCTGTGTCCTTTCTCTGTGATGAATCACAGCTGTGAGTACTTTCAGTGAGGCTGAGTCCTCCTACTGAATCACCAAACTCGAGGGGGGTTTCAGGAACCCTTCAAACTCGTACGAGGTGTCAGAAGTCTGGGGCAGACTTGGTGGTTCAAGGATTGCACTCCCAATCCCCACAGTGTGGCTAATTCCAGCCAGCTCTTTTCAGTAAGATCCTGCAACGCTGAGGGTAAAAGCTGTGCTTTTATGTTGACCTTTCTTTTTATTTTGACCTTTCTTTCCAGCAACTTGGACAATGTTAATGGTTAATGACTTATTAGCTCTAGCACAGAAGGGAAAAGATCATATATATATATATATATATATATATATACACACACACACACACACATAGACACATATGTATATATATATGTGTATATTTATATATATATATATTTTTTACTTAGTTTAGCATGATCAGGAGCTAAGAATGTCATCACTTTGATGAAAAAAGGAAAGAAAAACTAAAAACAATAACCTAGAAGGCAAATTAGCAGACCTTACATATAGAAAACGGGCCCAAAGGTTTCCCCTGAATTGCCCAAAATTGTGTATGCTAATGAAGTCTACGATGCTACCAAGAGGTGGTTAATGAGTCGGTAACAAGATCCTCTACACTTACTAACCATGCAGACTGATCTGTAATAGATGCACGCTCAGTAATTAATCTACCTGCAGGACCAGATTAAGAGGAATAATAATGTTTCTATTATTACTGCAGTTAAAAATCTTTTTGACGTTTCTTTGTTTTTGAGAGAGAGAGAGAGAGAGAAAGATAGAGAGAGAGAGAAAGAGAGAGACAAGCGAGAGCAGGGGAAGGCAGAGAAAGAGAGGGAGACTGAATCCGAAGCAGGCTCCAGGCTCCAAGCTGTCAGCACAGAGCCCGACGCGGGGCTCAAACCCACAGATTGTGAGATCGTGACCTGAGCCGAAGTTGGACACTTGACCAACTGAGCCACCCAGGCACCCCTATTACTGCAGTTTGGAACATAAATACTATTCTGACATTTCTCACATCATTTGAAGTTTCACTTAACTTTTAAAAATTCACATGGCCTCACAGATGATAGAAGCAGCCTGAGTGTCCGCTGATAGATGGGTAAAGAAGAGGTGTTATATATACACAACGGAATATTACTCAGCCTTTTATGCAAGGAATGAAATCTTGCCATTTGCAAGGACACAGATGGAGCTAGACAGTATAATGCTGAGCAAGACAAGTCAAAGAGAAATACCGTCTGATTTCATTCACAGGTGGAATTTAAGACACAAAACACATGAACGAGAAAAAAAAGAGGCAAACCAAGAAACACACTCTTAACTCTAGAGAACAAACAGGTGGTTACTAGAGGGGTGGTAAAATAGGGGGGCGGGGTGAAACAGGGGATGGGGATTAGGAGTCCACTTATCACAGTGAGCGTTGAGTAATATATACAGTTGTTGAATCACCGTATTGTGAACATCTGAAACTAAGACAACGCTGTAAACTATAAAAAATTCATTGGGCCACAGTTACTATTAATTATCGATGCTTAGACATTTGTACAGTCCAGTCACGTTTTATAGAGCCACTGCCACAGTGTAAAGGGGGAGGATAATTTATGTTGCATTATAACCCATTACACATTCTCCGGGTGAAGATGAGCTCATAGTACTGTGTGGAAGCTTTGCTGTCCTTCAAGTGTAGGCCATCTTCAGGTTTGTGAGCGTCTGTTAATTCCAAGGTCAGAGATCGTCGTGGTAATCCAAACGGAGTCAGGCGCTGATGGGTGACAGAGTTGGCGGCAAGAGTCATGTTGCCATGGTGACCCAGAGCCCCTCCCCTCCAATACCTGCTCACTCCTGTCCTTCTCCGTGGATTTTTAAATTTGTTTTTTTTTTAATGTTTATTTTTGAGAGAGAGAGAGAGACAGAGCATGAGCAGGGAAGGGCAGAGAGAGAGAGAGAGAGACGAAGACAGAATCTGAAGCAGGCTCCAGACTCTGAGCTATCAGCACAGAGCCCAAAGCGGGGCTCAAACTCATGAGCTGTGAGATCATGACCTGAGCCGAAGTCGGACGCTCAACTGACCGAGCCACCCAGATGCCCCTCTTCTCCATGTATTTTTAAAGAATCCTCAAAAAGAGGGGCGCCTGGGTGGCTCGGTCGGTTGAGCGTCTGACTTCGGCTCAGGTCATGATCTCACGGTTCCTGAGTGTGAGTCCCGCGTCGGGCTCCATGCTGACAGTGTGGAGCCTGCTTGGGATTCTCTCTCTCCCTCTGTCTCAAAAGAAATAAGTAAATAAACTTTAAACAAACAAGCAAATAAATAAATAAATTCTCAAAGAGAAAATACATGAAGGTTACAAATGGAATCCTTGGACATAATGAAATCCTACTCTCGCCTGGTGCCTTCTTCCAAATCTCTCCCCCTGCCTTCCTGCTACACCACTCCCCACTTACTGTGTCCCCTGTGTCACCTACGTTTTAGGAATGTCCCCATGCTTTTCCATGAGTTGTAATGTCTGCTTCAGGGAAGAAACGTGTACAAAGTGCACGTCTGACAGGGCATCTTGATGGCACCTCTACGTCCAGTCTCTGACTGCCCTTCAGTGTTGATGTTACAACTGTGTGCAATCCGGGCTTTGAAAGTCTGCAAGTGTATTTAGAGCCCTTTCAAAAGGAATGTGTTTACCAAAAAGTGGCAGGGAAGCATCTGGAAGGGTTTCGTCTACTTTTTTTTTTTTTTTTTTTTTTTACCAATTCTCTATGCAAAACCCTAAGATGACAGAGCAGTGTGGGTCCTGGGTGCCTTACGGGGCTTTTAATTTCTGGAAACCCAGGTGAGCCCCTCTTGCACCACATTCCTTGGAAAGGCTAGAAAGAGGTTAAACGGCATTAGCCAAAGGGTCCAGGCTTAATGGTAACACTACGTGACACTCATGATGACCTCCAGTCTCCAGAGTTCAATTTAGCCAATCCTATGCTTGTTTGCCATCAAAATAAAACAAACAGAGAAAATGCACATATGAGCCCTGAGTGGTCACCTCATTTGCATTCCCTTGACTGTGTTTTGATCTTGTGCACACCACGGGTGGGGAAGTCCAATCTCTCTCTGCTCAATCAGACTGCGTATCCGTGCGCTCCCCTTGTGTTGCAGGATAACCTTCAAAGAGACAGGACCGAAGCTGGCTCGCTATTCGAGGCCTGCGGCATAGAATGCCACGCTGTCAGAAAGGGTTCAGCCCAGTTCTTGGGAGGACGGATCAGATGATCAAACGTGCTCTCTCCAGTGGTACGGAGCTCACATCTCTCCCTGTGCGGTGGCTTTTCTTTCGAGTCATGAGCGTGGAGCTTCAAGGTCACGAGGAGGCATTCACTGCTCTCTCCTCCCACCCCTCTCCCCTGCTCCTGACCAACGGCCTTGCCAACACTCAGCTGTGGATACTGAAAGCGGTTCCAGAAGGAACACCATCGCCACAAAGTCCATTATTCACCAAGATGGCGGACTTGAGTGCTGGCCCAATGGGCAGCAGACCAGCATGACCATGGTTCCAAACCACTTGTTATTTCATTGACGGACAGTCTGGGTGGCCTCCTCCTTATCATATAAAGGGTGACAGCAAAGAAGAGTCAGCAGCTTTGGACCTGGAGCTGGACAGAGGGAGGAGGAGGCTGCGAAATATCCCAGACACCTTCCGGCCGGTAGACTCTGGCCATCCCACTACTCACGACTCCTTGAGGAAGTGTGGACTTTTGTGCCTCTCCTGTACTGTGGCTCATCCCAGACACTTAGCCTGGAATGCTGTTTACTTTAATCCTATGGAAATTCTTTTACATCCAGCTGCCTTCACTAACCCACCAGTCATCCCCACCAAAGCAAAGCAAAGCAAAACAAAAAACGAAACAAAACAAAACAGGAGAAGTCTGATGGTTCTAGCAACTCCCAGGGACTTCGTGTCCTTGGAAATCACCTGCCTTCCCTTTTCTTCTTTTTTATTGTAGTAAGACACACGCAACATAACTTTACTACTTTAGTCGTTTTAAGTACATAGTTCAGCTGAATAATATTGCATTGCACGGACACACCGCATTTCATTTTCCACTCATCCACTGAAGGACACCTGGTTATTGTGAAGGACCCTGGTGTGAATATGGCTGTGCAAGTATCTGTTTTAAGTTGCTGCTTTCAGTGTTTTTTTTTGGGGGGGGGGGGCGGGGAGAGAGAGAGAGCAAGCATGTGAGCAGGGAAGGGCAGAGGGAGAGAGAGAATCTTAAGCAGGTTCCACACTCAGCGCAGAGCCTGATCTAGGGGCGATCTCACAACCGTGAGATCCATGACCTGAGCCAAAATCAAGAGCTGGACACTTAACTGACTGAGTCACCCGGGCGCCCCTCCATTCCATGCTTTTGAGTATGTATCTAGGAGGGGAACTGCTGGACAATATGGCAATTCTATTTTTAAGGTTCTGAGGAACTGCCGTACTATTTTCCGGAGTGGCTGTACAATTTTACAGTCTCACCAGCCCCGAGTCCGAGTTCCAAATTCTCCACATCTTTGCCAACATTTATTTCTGTTTCTTTAATGACAGCCTTCCTAACGGATGGGAGGTGGTATTTCGTTGTGGTTTTGTTTACATTTCGCTAGTGGCTAATGATGTAGAACATATCTTTTCATGTGCTTATCGGCCATCTGTGTATCTTCTTTGCAACAGAAAAGGTCTATTCATTGTTGCAGTGAATTGCATTTTTTGTTGTTGAATTGTAGGAGCTCTTTATATATTCTGTATACGAATCCTATATTAGATATACGATTTGCAAATGCTTCCTCCCACTCTGTGGGTTGTTTTTCCATCTCTTGTTGGTGTCCTTTGATGCACAAAAGCACCACTTCCTTTTTTTGGTAACACTTCATCATTCTTAGATTTCAACTAACATTTTTTGGCATCTGTGGCTCAAAAGCTTTCCCATGTTGCTTTTCCTGTGATAGGCCTGCCAATAAGAGTGACCAAACACGGCCCATGGAATTTTGTGAAGGCACTCGTCCAATATGGTTCTTGTTATTTGCAGACCACTAACCAGTCACCAGCTGGGGAGAACTTGAAAGATGGTTGTTAAACACATGTGCCACAACTGCCCAGGGACAAACTTCTTTTGAAATCATGTACAACCAACTTCAAGGAGATGATGAGGGCAACTCTGTTAGAACACCTTCTGGGCATCACGTGTGGTTTACGGAAACATCATCCCGCGGTCCTCACGAAATATACCAACCGGACTGGCTCTTGGCACAGAGGCGGTGCCTACTAATTGGAAGGAATTAAAAGGAAATTAAGTTTAAGAATGGTTTCATCACCAGTACATGTCTGAGAAGAGATGTTACACAGAGGCCACAATGCATACATTTAATAACTTAAGAGAGAGTCTGCAAAATTTTAATAGGGAATGACACACGAAGAAATTGCACATTTCTTGAAAAAGAATTAAGAAAGCTGATTCAAGCTCTCCAGTGATAATTATTCTGCTTGAAAAAAAAAAGCTATTGTGGCACAGTATCTATGTCTTTTCAGTTGATGGGTCTCATCACAAATGGCTATTCATTTCTTACACGGGACAAATGTGGTTGTGAGTTCAGACTCAAATCACTGATATCCTGCAAGATCCTTCCTTGGGCAGTTTCTCAAAGTCCTGCCAGAGACAAGAAGCTTGCAAACTAGGAGTTAATCACGTCTTCCAATGCCACTTCTTTTCATCTCCCCACTTCTAAAAAAAATTTTGGAACATCACAGCGTTACTTTGAAACGCTACGAAGCAGTCTCCATGGGTGAGATTGACGGTCCCAACACCACCAAGGATGCCTTCTTCTTGAAGAGCTGTATAAAATGGGCAGCAGTCACTTCTCTTCTCTCGTCACATCTAGGACCTAACAGTATCCAGCACAGAGCTGCCCTTCTATGAATATTTAAATAAATACCAGAAGAGTATACCTCTCCCTCAAAAGAAGTCTCCCCCCGCCCGACCAAGCTTCCTAATTCTGTAACTTCCAAAATACCTTTTCTTTTTCCTCACAAGGGGCCACCATCACAGCGAGACCCCTTGGACTGAGCGTGTGCTGAGCACAGGGCTCCCAGTCCCCCTGTTCTTCCAGGCTCCCAAAGCATTCCAGAGGACAAGCCATGGCCTACTTGTGTGCGCACAGCCCACGATCTTCAAGGACAGCTCACGGGAGAGACATTTCCACCAAGGTTACTGTCAGCCCCGCCTTGAGGAATGTGTACAACAGTCCCCAAAGAGGAACAGTCAGAGCCACCAAGATGCCCTCAGTTTAAAATCAAGACTGTGGCCAAGTCAAGTCAGGCCAGTCTGTAAATGCGTCTAGGTTACGATCCCATGGTTTCCTTAGATTGACACTGCACAGGATGAAGGTCTCTAGAGCAAAAATGTTGGGTCTCAGCAGAACGTATAGGTTCAAAAGGCTGATAAGACCAGGTTGTAGAGTCGAGTTCAATATCAAGGCAACTACTGTTTGCAGTTAAGTATCAGCAGAGGAAACAGCTTCCGATGTGGTGATTTTGGAGGGTCTTGTTACAAAGCCCAAGACTGCCCTGTCCCCATTCCTTTGCACTAACACACAGAGAAAGTCTTATTTGGACGGATAGGCTTACTTGGAGGGAACTCACCCAACAAGTATTTACTAAGAACTGAAGATACACGTAGGCTCTCTGCTGGTCCTGGGATGACAAATGCAGATAGACCTGCCCCCTGCTCTGCAAGGCTGACCACAGGTTCAGAGGTGCCCAGAAGAGTCTCAGTGTATGCCTGTTATCCCGCATCCTGCCCAGTTTCTGTTGTCCTGGAGTTTTCATTTTCTGAAAACGTGTTATTATTAAGACTTTATTGTTATTTATTTATTTTTACATCTTTTAAATGTTTATTTATTTTTGAGAGACAGAGTGGGGGAGAGGCAGAGAGGGAGGGAGATGCAGAATCGGAAGCAGGCTCCAAGCTGTCGGCACAGAGCCCGACGCGGGGCTGGAACTCACGAACCACGAGATCATAACCTGAGCCGACGTCAGACACTCAACCAACAGAGCCACCTACGCGCCCCTATTATTAAGACTTTAAATGACAAGGTGGGAAGAATTGGACAGACCTTCACTCTCTGCCTTCATGGTTCACGTGCAGTGGATGGGGCTCCTACCTGAAGCCTTAGCATTCTGGATACCTGGGCAGACATGTGCAGAAATGCACTTGTAACCGGTTACCGGACATACATAATTCGTAACTGTGCTCAAACACACTTCTGTTTCTCCCCAGAAAAATACAAGCTGTGGTTGTCACAATCTGCAAGGTTTACACATACAGAGTCACTGAACTTAAGAAAAATTTTGTGATCGATCTTATGCGAAATAAACACCTATTTCATTAGGGGGATGATCAGGTCTTTCTCTGCCGCCTGTCACCCGTCGGATTTGGGAAATTTGGGAGTCTAAAGAACTAGCTTAAATGACAGAATATTGCTGACACTGGACAGTTTTTAACTTGAAGTATACTGCGGAAGTCTGCTTCAGTGTCCTACAAGAAGGCACTGGAGTTTTGGAAATAGGTCTTTTACATTTTAATTGTACTTTGTTCAAAATGAGTTGTAAGCCTGTTATCAGGTGCTCACCCAACGAAACACAAAAATCGCAGCCTGGGAAGCTCGTGATGAATTGCGAATATTAAATGAAACAAAGCTTACAGACAGGCAGGACCCTGAAAACACATTCCTGCAAAAGCAAACAAGAAGCAGCATGAATATTAGACAGCAAGACACAAACAGCATCAAGGATTAAATTTTGAAATTCCAGAACTGTGCTCTGGAAATTCATCTGGGGGAGATCTTTTATTATTTTATTTTGGGGGGGGGGGCAGGGGGAAGATCTTTTTAAAACTCACACACAATATTCTTACTGAGTTAGACACGTATTCCGCCGAAAAGGACTTGTAGTTGGTCGTGGTGCACATAAATTCTTAATTATTTTCAACCAGACTGTGATAATCTCCCAAGAGAAATAGAAGCTACAGTGATAGATACACAGAGCTTTATATGTTAACACACATGGGCACACACATGTACAAGGTAGGCAGTAGGGAAGTGAAGAAGAAAAACACTGTAGCTCTAAGTTAATACTAGAAAACATTATAGTCTTCAGAAAGACACCATTGATAGGATAATATGCATAGATTTGGTGAAGATGGTTAAAATAGGTGAACCAAGAATCATTATTCTGCTTATATTTTTTAGTCTTTATTTTGAGAGACAGAGAGAGAGAAAGATGGGAGAGGGGCAGAGAGAAGGAGAGAGAGAATCCCAAGCAGGCTCCATGCTGTCAGCGCAGAGCCCAATGTGGGCTTGAACTCACGAACCCTGACATCATGACCTGAGCTGAAGTCGGACGCTTAATCCACTGAGCCCCCCGGGCTCCCCTCTGTTTATTCTACTTGAATGTTCTGAGACACAACATAAAAAGATTTTAATTTTTTTCTTTGTTGTACATGGATTCTTTTGGTAAGAAAATACTTCTGAAGGTTATTTTGATTATGACTCTGTTACAAGTCACTAATATAAATGGATTTGTCAGAAAATATTTCAAAAAATTAATATTATTAACTAGGTAACTCTTTTGCTCTCAAAAGTGTCCAGTTTGGAGAATAAATTATAGGATTCCCTTACTTACACTTTAGAACAGGGAGAAATGCGTAACAGAATACAGAAAAGTATCAAAAAAAGTAGTATGGTAGTCTAGGTACCTAAAAAGACCTTCTTATCAAGTACAATTAAACACTGCAGGTAAGATATTTTCACAAATCTTATTAAATGCATTGCTGAGCTTGTAAAAGAGTCAAGAATTTTCAGGCCAAAAAAAATAAATGAAATTGGGAACTTACCAGAACTAAGCATAACACACAAGTCTGCCTTACGCTGAAGGCATTTGCCAAACCAGGTAATAATCTGCTTAGTTTTACGTGGCTTCAAAGGACATTGGAAACAGAAGACAAGGCCAAAAGGCTGCCCAACATGATGGTTTTAACAGGAAAATCCCCTTCAACAACACCTGCGCCCCTCACTATATAACACAGGTCCATGTCGAAAAATGGCACAGAATAGAAAAAGAAATTGTCCCGAGAATAGGGAACCACAGGCTAGATTAAAGCAGGCTTTCAGTTTTAATTCTCAGGAGCTGGGTGATCCAAAATATTTCAAGCTGAGAATATCACGTAGGGTATTCTCAACTGGTAGGGATCCCAGGCACCGAGCAGAAGAAAATACAGATGATAAAGTAAGCCACCTTTATCCTTGGTCTCAAAGAATTCTCACAAATAAAATGCCAATGGCAGGCAGTTGCCTCGGGGCAGAGGTAGACAAAGGATGGAGGCACCATGAGAGAGAGCCAGCACAAACAAGAGGCAGAATGAGAGGGTCCAACAGAGATTACAAATAATCAACAAAAAGCTGATTAACATGCTTAAGCAAATTAAGATGTCTGAAGGAATACAACAAGAAAGTCATCAGAGACGACCAATTTCTGCTTCTGGCCATGTTGGAAAACCGGGAACTAGACTGACCCTCCAGCCTTAAACTAGGAAAAAAAAAAAATTTAGGAGAAAAAAAAATGTTTTGGATACTGGGCAAGAGCAGCAGAGAAAAGTAATCTTTGAGAGAAAGGAAACAAATGAGCCGAGCCCTGCAGGTGGCCCAGCTCCCCCACCACCTGGAGAGGTGGCAGGACAGAGGAGGCCAGAGGGAGCCAGGCAGCCACCTGCTGAGATAGGAGACAAAGTTGAGAATTTGGGGAGGCCAAGGCAGCTAAACTTTGCAGGGTGGAATAGTAGAAAGGAAAAAGGAGAGAGCTGGGGAGAGACAGAGAGTGAGAGAGGGAGGGAGGGAGGAAAGGAGGAGGGGGGAGACCATTCCATCATTCCATGGGAGGGAATAGTATGTGTTCAAGCAGACAGAGTGGAAAGATCTGCTCATATATGGGGTTTGGGATGGAGTCCTCGGAAGGGGCTGATAATAACAATACTACTACTAACAATAATAATGCTAGAGTCCTCTAGCTCAGACTAGCCCTAGATGCTCTGCACCTGCCCTAGCAAATCAAGCCTCAAAGGAGCAAACTGATTCCAAGTAACTGTGGACTTCAGTCCCATGGATCACACAGTATTTATTTATTTTTTAATTTTTAATGTTTATTTATTTTTGAGAGAGAGAGAGAGAGAGAGAGAGAGAGAGAGCATGAGCAGGGGAAGAGCAGAGAGAGACAGGGAGATACAGAATCCGAAGCAGGCTCTGGGCTCTGAGCTGTCAGCTCAGAGCCCGACGCGGGGCTCGAACCCACAGACCGTGACATTGTGACCTGAGCCGAAGTTGGACGCTTAGCTGACTGAGCCACCCGGGTGCCCCGGGTCAAACAGTATTTATAATGAAAACCGAAAATATTTTGAACTAGTTAGTGATAGTGAAAATCATCATCATTATCAAAACTTGAGGATACAGACAAAGCAGTATTTAGTGCATAATGTATAGAATTAAGTGCTTACATTACATTACGTATCTTCAGATGGAGATAAAGAACAGCAAAATAAACTAAAAGAAAGTAGAAGAAAGGAAACAGTGAAGAGCAGAAACTCATTCGATGGAAACCAAACATACTGCAAAGAAAATTCACCAAGTCCGAAGTGACTAAGACAGTATCTGCACAGGCAGAGAGCCCAGAGACAGACCCCCTGCATGTGTGGACACTTGTTAAAAGACCCAACGGGCCTTGCAGATCTGTGGGGATTCAAAAAAAAATGGTGCAAAATAGTAGAATCCAGAGTTTACAAAGAACTCCTACAAATTGATAAGAAGAGAAGCAACTTTATAGAAAATGGGGCACAACAGGGGCGACTGGGTGGCTCAGCTGGTTAAGTGTCCGACTTCAGCTCAGGTCATGATCTCACAGTTCGTGGGTTCGAGCCCCCCATCAGGCTCTGTGCTGACAGCTCAGAGCCCGGTGTCTGCTTTGGATTCTGTGTCTCCCTCTCTCTGCCCACCACCCACCCACCCCTGCCCCTGCTGGCACTCTGTCTCTGTCTCTCTCTCTCAAAAATAAAGATTAAAAAAATTCAAAGAAAGAAAAAGAAAATGGGGCAAAAGACACAAACGAGGGCTATGCAAACAGAGAGTAGTAACTAAGAAACATGAGAAGATACTCAATGCCACCAGAAATATCCTGAAAGCATGAGATTCTGACTTCTAGGTACCCGAATTAGCACTACTGACAGGGTGGCTTACCGGTCACAAAAAGCTCTTTTCCCCGCCCTCACACCTGGGAAATAGGAACAAATCAATGGCATGGGCACAACTACGGAGGCTTCCAAGTTGTCACTCTAGTGAATAAAATCTCAAAAATAGTAAGTGTGTCGGTTGGGATAGTACTGACGGGGAGTGGTTGTCTTCTTGGCCAGCCCCAATCATGTATGGAATTTATAGTCTCTGGAGCCTCTGGTTTGACTCACTCTCTACTCAAATCTGTATAGCAAGAAGGCTTGGGATGATGGGATTCTGCTACATTTGCTCAAGATGTCAGAGAATAGATTGCAAGGCACCAGAAACCGCTTTCTTCTTATGGGTCCCAGGCCTGGCCATCTGGGTAGTCACGTGTGTTCCCTCTGGATTCTGCAGTGATACACCCATCCCTCCCTCTGGACTCAGGCTCTGGCACGCTGAGAGATGTTTCACTTCCATTTCTAATGGGTTTCTACACATCCACGTCTACTCTTTGCTCCTAGAGGAACAAGATGGAGGACAGTGGGTTTAACGTGCAGACGGTCTGAGAAAAAGGTCCAGCTACCCCGGATGGTGTATGCACGGAATAGATTTCCAGCGTCTCAGAGGATGCAGGCTACATTCACTAGAACCCAACGGTTAAGTGCTGGCTCTTTGGTACCACATGAACAGACAACTGAGCTGTGAGATCACTGTCAAATTCTAAACCTGAACTCCTTATGTGTTGGGGTCTATACAGTGAGGAGGGAGTGTGAGGGCAAAGTACAGGCTAACAGCACCCACACCCCCTTGAGTGGAATATGTGCGATATTCCTCAGACACTCCTGGCTACGCAAGAACAAAAGAAAGGGGTTTAAGTGCTCACCATGGTGACGTGGGAAACTAAGGCAAATGAAATATTAAATTCTCTTACTGCCTGCAGCCCACTGACAAGTCCTTGAAACTGGCAGAGTGACCTGCCTCTACGAGCTCAGCTGCCTCAATGATGACACTTTGTTGGGGGCAAAAGAGACTTTTGGCTTAACATTATCCTGACCCCCCAGGAACCTGTAAGTCTACTGTAACATATAAGAATTCCTTTGGAAACCTCCTTTATCTCACCTTCCCCAAGATATATGCTGGCCATCATACTCCAAGGTTATGGCCCCCCCAATATACATCTGAAGGGTCTCATGACTGAGGTTTTATTGAAAGGTAATAAATGGCGTTTCCCCAGCAACAGCTAGCCCCTCGAGGTCCTGGAAAACTTGCTTCCCAAATTCCTTAGAGACTTACTCTATCCCTGACCCCCTCCCAACCTGAGAGTACACACTCAGTTATCCCACAGGACCCCAGTGCAGCCCATGGGTCCTGTCCCCCCGTTTTAATAAAACCACCTTTTTGCACCAAAGACGTCTTCATGAATTCTTTCTTGGCCGATGGCTCCGAACTCCCCCCCCCCCCCCACCATCTCCCTAAACCCCATCAACAACAGGACTACCAAAGGCCTGATAATGATTGTGGAAGAGACTTGAGAGACCACGGTCATATTCTCACGGTGGTTCACTGGGCACGAGATGCTTCCTGTGCGTTACTTCCTTACGACAAGCCTGAATCTTCTCCGCATTGTACAGATGGAGACTGGAGATCCTCAGGTCACACAGGCAGCAAACGAGGTGCTGAGGCCTGGACCCAGGTCTACCTGGGCTAATTCTGTGTGCTTTCTCCATGCTACGCCCTGGGGATAACATGGTGACTGAAAAGGCGAGCTTCGAGCCCGACGACCTGAGTTCCAGTCCTAGTTGACCAGATGCTATACCTGTGACAGCTGATGAGTTGCCAGACCCTTCTGTGTTTCAGTGTCTTCATCTATAAACATGGGGACACAACAGCATCTATCCTTAAGGTTCATGCGAAGACCAAAAGAGAATGTTTGTATTATATAGACTGGACCTGCGCTCAGCAAATATTCAAAAAGTGGTACCTTTGCTACTCATTGTTTTTGTATGATGCTCAAGGTTCCATGACCCTGTGAAATGGGTCCTTAAATGGGCCCTCGAACAAAGGACTTAATGACAAAAGGGCAATTCTGACTCCATCCCGAAGGCTTTTAGAGGAATAATCACTTCGTTCTTTACATTGACAAATTATAGGTTCAAATAAATGACTTTGGTGAGCAAAGCCTCTGGCTTCTGGAAAGGTCAAATTGTATGGTTTTTAAAGGTGGCTCTTCTCCTTTTCCAAAGGAAATTGTCAAGCAGATGCCGAGATGGGTTTGATTGTTCCAGTAAGAAATCAAGCGGGGAGGTTTGCTTTTTCAGAATTTGATTGTCAAGGAGGTCACAGTGGGGAAGGCTCTGGGCTGTGGATTTGTCCTTTCCTGTGGTGGGTGGAGGCTCAGCGACCCAGAAACGGGAAGGGCCTGCAGGCACTTTCCTGGGCCTTACCCGGGAGAGACTACCACTCCGCCCACTGCCGAAAGTTAATCACAAGAGCGGGTGAAGCCCCATCCACACGTGGCCTGTCCTTCTTGACACCAGAGTACACGGTCTTCTAGATGTAGCTTAAAATTTATACCATTGTCAAATAAAGCGCCGCTATTCCCAAATCTGGGGATATTAGCTGGGCACAGGGACAGCCTTTCTTTAGCGTTCCAACGCATTCCTGGAACGTCCCTAAACTTAGATCATTAGGGCACCAATCCCGAAGCCACGCCATAAATCCCTATTGCAAAGAAAGAGTTTGCTTGAGTAACTGAAACTCTTGAATGGACTCTAAGACACGTTTGCTTCTACCAAAGTCCAGACACTCGGAGAGTTATAACAGTAAGCATCTGTATTGTATAGGATATTTATTATTGTCATGATTTATTACTGCTAGAGGGAACATATTCACAGGTGACATACTGGCCCTTTCTACTTCTTTGAACATACTCTACAATGTGACTTTTAACTCTCATCTCTTGTCTTCAAACCGAGTACTGGTTTCTTCTGTCCTCCTGGTCTCTAAGCTCTGTGCATCAGCCCTAATGCTCAGAATAGTAGTTTATACATCACAGATGCTTGACAAATTGCCACAGTAAACCTGGCAGAGTGAATCTATTTTTTCTCTATATTTGATTCGAGAAGGTAGGTCGTAGCTTCAATGCCTCTCCACCTCCTATACAGCTAGTATCACTACGAAAAGACACACTTTGTGCTAGCCGAGAACGGGGTTCTTTGTTAAAAATGTTCTTTAAGTTTATCTACTTATTTTTAGAGAGAGAGAAAAGCACACCGATGAGCAGGGGAGAGGGCAGAAAGAGAGGCGAGAGAGAGAATTCCAAGCAGGCTCCACATGCTGTCAGCACAAAGCCCGACATGTGGGGTTTGAACTCATAAACCACAAGATCATGACCTGAGATGAAATCAAGAGTCAGACCCTAAACTGACTGAGCCCCCGACAGGCATCCCTGAGAATTCAGTTCTGATGGCCTCAAAGCAAGTCTGGAGGCCCAAAAGCGTCTTCCAGGTTAGTGAGGCAGGGCCACCCAAAAGTTGAAGGCAGAAGCCTGACTCCTATCTGCTACTAAAGAAGTAGGGTTCCTCTAAAGCCTCCACCCAAAAACTATTAGAAGTAATTAATGAATTCAGTAAAGCTGAGGGATACAAAATTTACATACAGAAATCGGTTGTATTTCTATATGCTAAGAATGAAGTAACATACAGAGAAGAAAAAACATCCCATTGACAATTGCACCAAACTGAACAGGCGGAAGACCTGTTGTACTCAGAAAACTATAAAACACCGATAAAAGAAACTAAAGATGACACAAATGAAAGACATTCCGTGCTCATGGATTAGAAGAGCAAATATTGTGAAAATGCCCACGCTGCCCAAGGCGGTCTACAGATTCGATGCGATCCCTATCGAAACACCAACAGCGTTCTTCACAGAGCTAGAACAAACAATCCTAAAATGTGTATGGAACCACAAAAGACCCTGAACAGCTGAAGCAACCTTGAGAAAGAACAAAGCTGGAGGCATTACTGTCCCGGATTTCAAGCTGTACTACAAAGCTGTGGTGATCCAAACAGTATGGTACTGGCACAAAAACAGACACACAGATCCGCAGAACAGAACAGAAAACCTAGAAATAAACCCACAATTATATGGTCAATTAATCTATGACAAAGGAGGCCAGAACACCCAATGGGGAAAATGCAGTCTCTTCAATAAATGGTGTTGGGAAACAAAAACATTAAAAACAAACTGTTGAGACTATATCAAAATAAGAAACTTTTGCAGAGCAAAGGAAACCACCGACAAAATTTTAAGGCAACTTACTGAATAGGAGAGGATATTTGCAAATGACATGTCAGATAAGGGCTTAATATCCAAAATATATAAAGAACTTACACAACCCAACACCAAAAAGCCCCCAAATAATCCGATTAAAAAACAGGCAGAGCACCCGGATAGACATTTTTTCCAGAAAAGGCAAACAGATGGCCGACACATGAAAAGATGCTCAACGTCAGTCATCATCAGGGAAACGCAAATCAAAATCACGAGATAACGACCTCACACTAGTCAGAATGGCTAGAATCAAAAAGACGAGCAACGACGAAGTGTTGGCGAGGATGTGGAGAAACCCTCTGACGGTGGGAATGCAAACTAGTGCAGCCACTGTGGGGAAAACATGCCTGAAAAATTTAAGAATAGAAATGCCATTCGTTCTAGTAATTCCACAACTGGGTATCTACCCAAAGGAAAAAGCCCATTACCTTGAAAAGATATATGCACCCCTACGTTTATTGGCTATTTACAATAGTCAAGATATGGAAGCAACCCAAGTGCTTCCATAACAACAACAGATGAATGGGTAAAGAAGATGTGGAATATACACACAATGGGATATTCCTCCGCCATAAAAAAAGAATGAAATCTTGCCATTTACAGCAACATCGATGGACCCCAAGGGCATTCATTAGGCTAAGTGAAATAAGCCAGACAGAGAAAGACAATTACCATAGGATTTTCCTTCTCCGTGGCATCTAAAACATAACAAATAAAAGCAGAAAAAGAGCTACAAATGCTGAGAACAAACTTCTTCCGGTTGTCAGAGGGGAGAGGCTGCGGGGATGGGCAAAGCGGGGGAAGGGGAGGGGGAGACACAGGCTTCCGGTTATGGAAGGAGTAAGTCATGGAGATGAAAGGTAGGGCACACGGCACACAGTCAATGGTATTGAAACAGGGACGGCAGCTACACTTGGGGTGAGCACAGCCTAACGTACAGACTTGTTGAAGGACCATGTCGCACACCTGAAACTAATGTAATGTTGTGTGTCAACCATATTTCAATTAAAAAAAAAATCAGGGTTTCAATCAGGTTGATTTAACGCAAACTAGTGCAAAGATAATAAGGAACCTGGGAAAAAAAAAGACTCATTTTCTTGATGAGCTCATGTGATAGGAGAGCTGAGTATGCAAACGAATAATTAAAATATAACATCAGGGCCTATAATACAATACCTTCAGAATGCCACAGGGGATTACAGGAGCGAAACAACTTTTCTGGAACAAAGGAGCAGGAGGGAGGAAAGGAGATCAGACAAGGCTTCAAAGAGGAGACAATATTTGAGGCAAGCCTTGAAGAATAAGCAGGAAGGGGATGCAAAGATATTTCATATTAAAAAATGGATTAATGTAATTTACCGTATTAAAGGATTAAAGAAGGAAAAGCCACACGAGCATCTCATTAGATGCAGAAATGGGTTAGACAAAATTCAACAATCAACTTTTTAAAGTCTCTTGGAAATCCATCAACAGAAGAACCAATACCCTGTGATATGCCCCAAACAACAGAAACATCATACATCAAGGAAAATCAATAAACAATAGTGGCACACATCAGTGTGGGTGTCAGAAATGAAATCTTGGTTGAAAAGAGGAAGTTACAGAAGAGCCAAGAAGAGAGCATGATTCCATTCATGTAAAGGTCAAAATCAGACAGAACCACGGACACAAATTTACCTGGTAAAAGGATAAGGCAAATTCGGGGACTGTAAACACAAAATTCAGCACGGTGGCCACCTCCGGGAAGGGCGGGAGGGCTATGTCCTCACAGAGGAGCACAGAGGTCTTCCAAATGTTCTATTTCCTAACCTGGGTGGTGGTCACACGGGTGTTTGATGTGTTATTTTGTAGACTGGGCAGATGTGTTTCTATATCTATATTTATGGCAGATTCCACATTGGAAACATGTAACAGAAGCAGAAACTGTCTAAACGAAGAAGGAGATCCAAGGCAGTATGGAATTTAGCATGTTTCTGATAATCATTCGATGAATGAATGAATGAGTAAATGAATGAAAGAACAGATGAACGATCAAGGCCATTTGTAGGCAGAAAAAAATAGCATCTACAAAACATGGGGCTGTGAGAGGGTGTGGGGGAGTTTCACGAGGCTGTACATGGTTTTTGTGATCAGAAAAGTGGTTGTGAGCCCAATTATGAAGAGCTTCACAGGCCATAAAAGGGTTTGAACTCTATGCTGTAGCCAACAAGAAGCCACTGCAGGATTTAAACAAGGGGTGACATCAGATTTGCCTTTTAATTTTTTTAAATGCTCATTTACCTTTGAGGGAGGGGGGAAGGGCAGAGAGAGAGAAAGAGAGAGAGAGAGAGACAGAGACAGAGAGAATTCAAAGCATGATCCAGGCTCTGAGCTGTCAGCACAGAGTCTGATGCGGGGCTCGAACCCATGAGCCGTGAGAGCATGACCAAAGCCGAAGTCAGATGCTTAACCAACTGAGCCCCCCAGGTGCCCCTAGATTTGCCTTTTAAATTGGCATTCTGGCAGCCGTGTGGAGGGCCAGGAACCTGGTCTCCTCTGCTTTCCCCAAAAGAATCCTCAGAAGGAAACTGTGTGGCATTTTCCCCTGGCGAAGGGTGTAGTGTAATGCACTTTGTTCTAAGAACTACATAGAAATACTCTCAACACTCAAAAACAACAACCTCCATGGGTCCTGAGTGAAGGAGGTCACTGAACACGACTGAATACTGTAAAGCCTTTTAAAGTCAACTATCCTTCAAACTATTAACAAATTTACTAGAACCATCTCTATTTCTCCAGGTCTCTCTTTAGTATATCAAAATGAAACTCAGCTCTGTTTTAGTTAAAGACTCACTGGTACGTTAGACAGTTTGATACAACTTAACTGCTCCGTGAACATAACTATTTGAAAATTGTTCAATTACACATGAACTGAATTATCACCTCATTTGCATGGACCAAAAAAAAAAAAAATCTATTAATGCTCAGTCGAGCCTGAACCTGTTTGGCTGTGGAACAGGTGAGAATTTATGGTTGGATACTCTGATTGAAGCTCTATTAACGTTCAAGACAGTTTCTTAATGAATTAAGCCTCAACTCATTTGTATGCCCCATCCCTTCTAATGCCTAATTGTGCCTAAATCTGGCCATCCTTGAGTGATCACGGCACCCTCTGGGTGTCCAAGGGCATCTGCAGTGCTCTGTGCACTGGCCCCGAATAAACCTGGAGCCCCCCCCCCCCCCCATACAAACACACTTGAGCTGTTTTCTCCCGGGAGCAGCATGACTGGTGGTAAGATGATTAGTTATCATTAAAGGTAACAATTAGCGGCAGATTCGGAGTCTTGCGTTTGGCTCAGCCGTTTATCATGCTTTGTGTCAGGAGATACGACACCATGGTGGTGAAGGACAGGGCAGCTGTGAGTGGCTCAGGCGTCTAAAGGATGGGCAGCGGAAAACCTGACAAATCTGACGTGTAAGAGAATGAAACAAGGCTGGAGATGAGCAGAGGGTTTCCGAGTCACCACGTCTGCCCACACAGCCTTTTCTACCATCCTTCTGATTCGGTGGTGGTTGAGCACCAGTGCCCACGTACCATCAGGTGTCAGACCTGGCAGTCCATGTCTGTATCTCCACTAGACTATAAATTGTCCAAGAGTGGAGATCATCCGTGTTCTTCTGTTATATCCCTAGTGCCCTGCATATTGTAGGGGTCCAATAAATATTTTTCAATGAATGGAGTGAAGGACCAAGTGGATAAAAGAACTTCCAGATACTCTGCTATGTATTCCTCAAATTCTTTCCTCTATGCGTGGTGGCCTCTATCCCACTTACGATAAAATCAGTCCCTGAAAACCGCCAGCCAGGTCCTCTTGGAAGAGATCAGAATCCACCTTACTGATCAAAACAGCACTGAGTTCCATGATTAATGGAGTTAAACTCTATGGGTCACTTGGGATCGAAAGTGTAAGGTGAAAGTTAGATCATCAGCCTTAGTCTTGAAAATCTCTTTGGAAGAAAACCCTTCTCTCACGAAATCCCATATGGTCACGTTTTGCTTCAGTGTTGGAACACATCGTGGTCTCTGGCTGAGAACCAAAAGTACTTGGCTTATATTTAAAGGCTATGTTATATGAAAGGTTTGTATCTTTAAATATCTGACTCACACCCTGGTGAGTGGGGTATAACACAGATACAATTGAGGGCACAGCAACATCTGACCCCGACCTCTCCATGCACCTGCAGGCTCTGTGAACCCATTGAGGAAAGTCTACCATTGAGGTACAGCCATTCACTTCCTTAATTCAATGGATCAGGCGGCAACCCTATCTACCTACTAGGCACCCAGAGTCTTGTTGAATAAATTCACGAGCTCTCCATGTGAACAAGAGGTACTTACAATCCATTTGGCCCTTGAGAATCCAGGAAGAGAAGACAGTGCCCAGTGTCTACCCACGGATGAAGATCACACACACATAGGCGCACGGTGGAATATTATTCGGCCATTAAAAAGTTACATCCTGTCACCAGTGACAGCGTGGATGTGTCTCGAGGGTGTTATACGAAGTAAAAGAAGCCAGACGCAGAAAGGCCAATACTGTCTGATCTTAATTACATGTGGACTTTAAAAATTTGAACTCGGGTACAGAGAACAGGTCGGTGACCGCCAGAGGTAGGGGAGGGGGCCCGAGGGCAGGGGAGCGGGTGAAGGAGACCCGCACCAGGGGCTCCCCTGTCTCAGCTCTGCCTCGGCTCCCCAGCCCATGTTGTAGACCATCTCTTAGAAACCACAAGTACTTGACTGCATATTTCTTAGGGAGTCGAGTCTGAAGAAACTTCTCAAATTCCGGTAGATAGACTGACTCCCTCAGCCGCCAACTGTGGAAATCCCCAAAGCCGTTATTATTAGCCTGGTGTTTCAGGAAGCTCATTATCTCGTGCCGTGACAGCTTACCGTCACTGTCACCTCCAGCCTACTCTTCCCTTGCCTTTCTTGTCCTTGGCAAAACTTGAAGACACAGGCCAGGTGATAACCTCTCCTATTCTGACAGGAATCTTCCGACTCAGAGATGCCTCTGTGCACCGCCTAGAAACTAGAGAGGGCCAGAAGTTCTGTCTTGTCAGCAGGCCGCCCCCAGCATGGGACATGGTCATTCTTCTCATGCTGGAGCCCACCCAATAAGGCGGGAGGGCAGTGTGGGGGTCCCGGGGGTCCCACAGCCTAAGAGAGCATCACAGAATCTGCAGCTTTTCCCATTAATGGGCATGTGAAAAGGCTCCACCAACAGGCTCTTACACGAGCAAGACTGAAGAAATTAAGAAAGGAAAAGGCCCGGTGAGATTCTGCAGAGATCAGAATACAGGGTTTAGACCGTCGGGTTCCACTGATGGCCATTTGAGGAGGTCAAGTTGAGCCCTGCTCTCTTCTGGCCCGGCTCCTGCACACGGCTTCTGAGTGATGAGGGTCTCATTCATTCCAACATTCTTATCTGGTAGTTCTGATTTTGGTTCAGTGGCCTGGCTTCCCTTCCCTACCCTCCCTATTCCCCTCTCCCCACCGCCACGGGTCTCTTGAAGTCAGCCAGCCCCGGCCTAGCCATCCCGGCCAAGCAGAGGCCTGGAGACGGACCCTCCACTTAACAGCTGGTCCCACCCCCTGGAACTACGTCCTTACTTCCAACCCACGACACACGCCTGAGCTCTGCAACAGATCCACTGTCTTACCTCATCTGTGATTCCAGCAGTTACCGACGCAGCGGCACAGCACCGTGGACACTGTGTTAGGAAGTGGTGATTCACTGGGGGGCAGTGAAACAGTCTGTCACCTACCGGCCGCGTCAACATGGACAAGTTAACTCACCCCTCTTGTCTCAGCTTCCCCATCTGCAATAGCAGTGTGACCGCGATAGCATCCATGTCATAAGGCTGTCGGCAGAATTAAACGCCCATCAGGCCTTTGGAGCAGTTCCTGATGTACAGTAAGACAATGACTGTGAACTGTCATTATGCTCACGGCATGAAACGAGCCTCATTCAGAGCTCATCCGTGCACCGCGCTAGCTACCTGGGATGTTGCAGGAAAATCAGAAGATAGGTATTGGAAACTATTCTCTTCTTCTCCCTATGACCCAGCAAGTCCACAAATTAGGAACCTCTGTCCCCTTGGAAAGATCGAGGAAAACGTTCCCACGTTCCTCTTATTCACTTCTTCCCACGGCAGGCAAGGGGTCTGGCTGGTGAGCCTGGTAAGTGTGACCCTGGGCAGGAACAACCCCAACGCTGTCTGTCTGTCCGTCTCCCTCTCTGCAAGTCACACGTTCCCTCCTGCACTTGAGTCATGTGGCTGCCCAGGTAAGTGACCGCCCTGCTGACCTGATTCTGCCCATTCGTGAGTCTGGGTGTCTGGCTCATGGAGGGACAGAAGCCCCCCCTGCCCTATGCTAAGATTCAGCACAGAGGGTCTAACTCCCAATCATACTCTTGTACATATTTGCCAGCTGGTTCAGAATCTGGAGGGAAGAGAGTTTCGTTAGTAATCTCAGAAAGGAAGGAAACTTCTTGAAAAGCCAAGAGGGAAATGAAGTCATCTCCTAATTTCTACCCAGCCCTCCAACCACATGGCCTATTATCCTGCGGGGATGAGCCACGGTTGACAAAGAAAAAGTAGACTGTGGCCTTGCTGCTTAGAGATGGCAACTGAGTCGGGGGCCTAGATCCCTGAGGCTCCGTGAGGGGGCCAAAAGTGGCCCCCTGGAGGACCAAAAGGAGGACACGCAGAATTTGTGTGCCTAACCAGAGGAGAAGGGACCCATGCCTGAACCCGGGGCTTGCGACCCCGATTCCCAGACAGTCTCATTTCTCCCTGAGTGATTTGTGTGGTTCTGGAACAACCTGGAGGTCATTAACCTCATTTACTGGCGGCTGCTGCCGAAACTCTTAAGAAGAGGGTATCAATCTCTGGAAATGTTCATAATTAAATATGAAGACACCACTGGCCAGGGACATAGATGGAGCTAGGAGGAAGAACAAAAGAAAGAAGACTGAAAATCTCATAAAGGGACAGGGGTGGGGGGGCGCGCCTCTGTGTCCCGGTGATTTTCTGAACTCACTTTCTCTGCATCCTAACAGTCGTTAAAATGTATAAAAATGAATATTTTTGAAGCGGCAATACTAAGAATTATCATTGCCACGGTTGCCTGGCAACCCGAGACTTTGGTTATTTTATTTCTAAACAGGGAATGCTATAAACCAGTACCCGGAGTTTGTGCAAATAGTTCTAAATTGATGTTCTCCCTGTAAATCAGGAGGAGATAATACAGCATTAATGTACTTCTAAAGGTTGCTAAATATGCATGTGTCTCTTACACCTCACACATGCGCGTGCGCAAAGATTCTTACAGAGTTTCCGTTAAGCGCGATCTTCAGCAAATGTCGAGCATTGCTATATTCCTTTGCATTTTTCCTGGAAAATATCTGTTTAGTTGTATATTAAGCGTAAATAATATCTATTCGAACAAACTTTCGTCTCCTGGGTCACCAGGGGAAATAGTATTGTACTAATTAATATCAACCCGTGGCCCCTTCCCCCTCCCAGACACCGAGTGGGCCTCCAGTTTGGGGCAAGTGGAGACCCTCTAAACGGCCACTCGGAGGGAATCTCTCTCAAAGCATCTCCGTCAGGGATGCATGTCCTGGAAAGGCCTTATGAATTTCAGCCAAGAGGTGTGGGCATTTTGGAAAAGCTGTCTCTGTGTACAAAACGTCATTTCTCCACAAGTCACTGACTGGAATGTAAGCTTCCAAGGGCTGCTCATTGGCCTGAATGAACTGCTCAAACGCTGCCACGTTCTGAGTAATGACCTTGGTTCCTGACCTCACCGGGGCCTTTGAGGAAAAGTGCTCCCATTCCAGACCCTGATGGCGGGCTCCTTACTGCTTGTGTGGAGTGGAGGCCCCTGTGGTCCTTGCATTCGGAAGCTGGTAACGCCTGCCTCAGGCTCCTCCCGCCTCTCCCAGCAGCTTTACCACAGAGAAGGGGGAGGCTTGGTGACGCCTGAGCCCTAGACGCGTCGGTGAGCGATGCGGAGAAACCACGAGGAAGTCTTGGCCTGAACCACAGGCCAAACCCGTTGAAGAAAGGCATCGGGCATCACTTCTTTCCCGGGATCGTAACGCAGAGCCGGGTCTCGAGCGGACTCAGAAGAGAGTCTCACGTGCAACGTGAGGGAGTCACAGAAGATGTTCCGTGACCTCTTGTATTGAATGGAAACCAAGATATTATAAAACACCTCGTGTCTGGAAACACAGTACAAGCATCTTGTTGGCTAAGACACAAATAGACATTCGGCCTATTACATAATTACTTCTCCAAACGGGGTAACAATTGAGGATGAAGGTGGGCGCTTCAGGGCTTGAAGCAGAGCTGTGTGGCGGGTAAGCTTCCTAAGGGTTTGTACCCCTCACAGGACCACATCTAAAAGGGACCAAAAATTCTATTTTGAGACACTGGGTGGTGGTCAGAATTCCCAAGTCTCGGAGCGCCTGGGTGGCTCAGTAGGTTAAGCATCAATTCGGTTCAGGCTGTGATCTCACAGTTCACGAGTTCGAGCCCCGCATCGGGCTCTGTGCTGACAGCTCGGAGCCTAGAGCTGCTTCAGATTCTGTGTCTCCCTCTGTCTCTCTGTCCCTCCCCTGCTCATGCGCTGTCTCTCTCACTCTCAAAAATAAACAAACATTTAAAAAGAATTAAAAAAAAAAAAAAAAGAATTTCCAAGTCTCTGGAAAGACTGGCCCTACAGATCAGCTGGGACGTAATAATGCTTTAGCCAAAGCCAAGTTCACACTGACAGATCCACAGATCTGTGTGGTCGCCCTTCTGGGGGCCAAATCCAGAGGTGTGTGTCTGCAATATTGGCTTTGGCAGGGGAATTCGTTTCAACGCCTCTGCCTATGTTTTCTCATCTACCAAATGGGAAGACCCCTATGACCTTGGTGCCCAAGACAGCTGCAACGACCATGGGGAGAAAACTTGCAAATGCATCGTCAAAATGCTCAGACTACAACAGATTTCCTGAGACGAGAGTCCCCCAAAGTTAGGGAGGAATCTGTGCAGAACTGAATAGGGGTCTGGAGCTGCTGGCCTCTCCCTGCCTTCCCTGCATGCTTTTCTGAATGGCGTCACCACTTAGGGTTGATTTATAGCACTTGGGGTGGCCAGCAGGCCTGTGCCGTGTTAACGGCTGAGGCTGGGAACCCGCTGCGCGCCGTTCTGACATCTACAAAGGCAATATCATTTGCAAAGTCAAAACCATCCGGGGCACACCTAAGGTGCCCACGGGAGCGCCTGGGATGGGTAATGCATCCAAACTCACATTCCAGCTCGCTCACATGACAAATCATCTGATACAGGGATGACAACAAACGAGGACAGGCTATATCCCCACTGTGCACATTTCGGTTAATTTCCCAGAAGCAAACACAAGTAATGCAGGTTCCAAGCGTAGAGTTGTCTAGGGTGACAAACGACGAGGTACCGGGTTGCTGTGCGTGTGTTGCAGACGGGTGCCGAATGCGGAGTTTGGGTTTCTGCTTTTTGCTGTGAGCAAGAAAGAGAGAAAACCAGAAGGGCAGGCAACCTCCCCTCCCTCCCTCTCTCGCAAAGATGAGGCTGACTGCAGAAAGGTGTTTAGTATGCTAACAAAATGCTGCAGAATGTGGCTTTAGAGCCTTGACTGAATTGATAAAGGAAATCTGGGCCCTCCCGCTGTGCTGAGCGCCCCATGCTGTGCGGAGCAAAGGCAGCTAATATATTACAGAGCCTGATGAGGCTGGGGGAGAGGACGGATGGGCAGCTTGGGCTC
Source organism: Prionailurus viverrinus (assembly GCF_022837055.1). NCBI lineage: Eukaryota > Metazoa > Chordata > Mammalia > Carnivora > Felidae > Prionailurus > Prionailurus viverrinus. The sequence goes on from NC_062577.1 coordinate 2,037,760, forward strand.
AGAACCAAGGTCCCTGAGCCCTAAAAAGTGATGCAGTCGGCCCCCCCACCCCCCCCCACCGCCGACTGGCTGGGAGATCTGAGTAAATCTTTGCCTTCTTTTCCCGTACCTTGAAACAGGATAGTTTCTGGTTGATGAATCGCCTTGCAAATGTGATTTGCAGATGCCATATACTGAACGTGTGCTGTGGCTGAGACAGAGACACTATTACAGCAAGGGTCTTTTTAGGCTCTTACTCTAAGATGGGCCTGAAGGAGTAGGGGGATGGTAGGACTGGGTGGGACAAGTCACGGGCAGATGAGGGTTTGGGGAAGGATGGAGCTGGCCTGACAGCTCGGCCACCACGTTTCCCAGCACCCCATCTCCAGGAGGGTCCCCACGGTGGGACCACTCTAGGTCTCGAGCAGACACTGAATTTATGTTGAGTCTGTGCTTACTTCAGACGCCCGAACAACGTAATCATCACTCCCACACAGCTAGCATGGAAGGAAGAAAACGGGAACGGAAGCAGACACATGTCTGCAGGGAAGGGGGTGGAGGTTTCATACTCTGTCAGCCCTCCCAAGGGGGCAGGCGGCTGGTCAGGGAGACTGCCCCGTGTTACCTTACGTTTAATTGAACAAGTGCCCTTGAGCGATTAATAAACACAATCCTTGATGTTTCCCCTACATGTTTACAATAGAATTAACTTTAACCAACGGGAAGTTACTTTATCTGAAGTAGAAGTGATTTCCCTGCTTACACCCACTATTTCAACAAATACTTACTGAAATCCTAAAAGCATGTGACTCGACAGAACTGACGTGAGAGATACAGAAGTAAAATATGTAATCAGTGACCGCATAAGATGGTGTTTTGGATTTTACTTACATCATGATCTATTATCACCTTAATAGACATGTTTCCCTTTGTGTGGACAGGGAAGGCAACTGAGGCCAGTACCCACCCTTTCTTTCTCAGGTCTGCAACACGGATAGTACCAGTCCAGACCTTTATTTTTACCCTTTTCTCTCCCTCTGTCCATCCCTTCCTTCCTGCCTTTCTTTTTTAAAAAATTCTTTTAAATGTTTATTTACTATTAGAGACAGAGTGCAACTGGGGGAGGGGCAGAGCGAGAAGGAGACGCAGAATCCAAAGCAGGCTCCAGGTTCCGAGCCGTCAGCACAGAGCGGGACGCGGGGCTCGAACCCACAGACCACGAGATCATGACCTGAGCCAAAGCTGGACGCTTAACCGACTGAGCCACCCAGGTGCCCCATCTTTTTTTTTTTTTAATATTTATTTATTTTTGAGAGAGAGAGAGACAGAGAATGAGTGGGAAGGGGCAGAGAGAGGGAGACCCAGAATCCAAAGCAGGCTCCAGGCTCTGAGATGTCAGCACAGAGCCCGACTCAGGGCCCGAACTCAAGAACCGTGAAATCATGACCTGAGCCAAAGTTGGATGCTTAACCGACTGAGCCACCCAGGTGTCCCCACTCTTTCTTTTCTTGTCATTACAAGTCAAGTTTATTCAACTGCAGAAGTGACACCAAATGAAACTTTATAAACCTTCAACTTGAAATTTTTTTCTCAGGGAAAATGGTCCTCACAAGGGCTGCGAAAACCATTTCTGGGTTTATCCCACCAGGTTTCCAAATTTCAGGGAGTTGAGACAGACTGGATTATACCTGCTACTTAAACTCCTAAAGTCAGTCTACGAATGGTCCCCCAGGTGCAGAATTAAATCATGGTGCCGACATCACTTTAGGGCAGAGAAGAAGGAAGACACGAGGACTCATCCCGAATCTCACTCGTTGTCGAACAAATGGCTTGACTTACCTTTTTCCTCCCACACAACAGTGACTTACATTACGCATGATTTTACAGATTAAAAAAAAAAAATGATTCACATACATTTGCTTAATCCTCATGGCAACTCTGTAGGCGTTATTTCCATTAAGTAGATGAGGGTAGGCTCAACCAGATGATTGTCGTTAATTATTGGCCACAGCGTTCTCAATTTTACAAAAAAACTTGCACACGCATACCATTCTGAGGCTTGTATCCTTGTGACGCAGGTAAGAGTTCATCCAGAACCATCAGTTTATGGTGAGTGAAGGTTCAGACGGCAGTGAGAGAAGCAGCTGGACCCTGGCGGGGGCCCGAACAGGCAGAGAGCGCCCACCACCATCGCCATGTTGTCCAAGGGCAAGGCTGAATTGGGTGACAGTGGTGACAGGTAGCTCCAGGGTTGGATCATATATGGGCACAGGGGACATGGCCAGTCTTTGGCTATTCCAGACATAGGAGAGGCTCTAATTTCCTCCTCGTGGAGCATAATGGGAAGAGGGAAAGGATCTTGGAAGTGGAGTCAACATTTGCATGGGGGGTGGGTGGCAATTCCCCAAGCTTTAGGAGCTCTCCTACGTAGGGCTACCAGATAAAAATACAGGCTTTGCATGCATTACTGGGGGGGGCACACTTACACTAAAAAATTATTTGTTTTTTATCTCAAATTCAAATTTTCCTGGGAATCCTGTATTGTTATTGGTTAGATATGATAGCCCTACTCCGAAGGGAAGGGTAGTTCAATCTTCTGCCCTTTGCTTTCATCACTCTGAGGCATCTGTGTGATGGTGGCCATAATCTAGCCATGGCCATTGTGATCAGAGACCCCAACTGAGACAGTTCCCGATTATCTGACTTGATTGTCAGGATTAGAGTAATTTAAGTATTTTCACAGCTTCTGAATTTGGAAGATGATGCGATACGCACTCGTTAGCAAAGGCTGGATTGGGCACTGAGCTGACAATGTGGTCCACCGAGACGGTCGGGCTGTAGTGTGCCTCTCCCGAGAGGTCACTGGACCAAGAGTCCCACACCCAGCCCTGGCACCATGCTGACCCCATTCCATTCATCCAGCAGAAGGTCACTTACTTGTAAGGGATGTGTTTGCTGCCGTTGACAAGAGCCAGGATGACGTTGCCCAGCGCAGACAGCGAGAGGCATAGCCCTGATCCTCCTTCCCGATTCTTGCTAAGAGCTTTCACACAGCTGCCGAGATCAATGAGGTGCAGGCGGCTGCGGCCTCCAGACACTGACACGAGACAAGAGAAGAGAAAAATGGTTAGGTTCTGTCTGGCAAACACTCGTCTGGTAAGCGCCCGAGCTCTTTGGGAACTCAGAGGGAAAAAGAAAAGGAGAAGCAACAGGTCGATGTCTGCGACTTAGCAGGAAACCCCAACAAAATCCAGCTAGGTTGCAAATAGCGTGGTCCTCTTAAATTGTGCCCGCCACACATCGCTGACCTAAAACCTACTGACATTCCTCCTGTGACAAGTGAATAATTCTGGTAGGTTGCACTGGAGATTTCAGAGAAGGCGAACGTCCAGTAAGACGACAATAAGGTTTCACCTACATGTCCTCTGGATAGCAGAGCTCTGAAACTGACCGAATAGCATCTAAATAGCCCAGGAGGGATCACGTGCTTTGGTTGATCAGTATGAAGACCCTGACCTAAAGCTCAGCCAGGAATCGGGCTGATAACCCGGGGTAAAATCAGGAAGAAGTAACAACAAGGCACAGAGACAGGGAAAGACCCCAGTATTTCCTGAGTATCTGCCAAGTGCCGGGTGCGGTACAAACATCGGTCTCATTCAGTTCCCACACCAAAACCATACACTGAAGACTCTTGTCCTTTTTAAAACATAGATGAGAAAGGGGCGCCTGGATGGCTCAGCCAGTTAAGCGTCTGACTCTTAATGTCATCTCAGGTCATGATTTCACAGGTTCTTGAGTTCGAGCCCCACATTGGGCTCTGTGCTATGTCAGTGCAGAGCTTGTAATTCTCTCTTCCTCTCTCTCTCCTCCTACCCCGCTCATACTTGCTTGCCCTCTCTCTCTCTGAAAAGAAATAAGTAAGCTATAAACATAATATATATTATATTATATTATATTATATTATATTATATTATATGTGTATATATATAAGTGAGAAAGCAGAAGTTCAGAGAAGTTAAGCAACTTGCTCATTGCTTCTGGCATAGGTGAAGTAACAGGGACCAGACTGATCGCCTTACATAAAAACAAACAAAATGTATAACACAACTGTTTGTAAGACACCAGACATTAGGAAGTAAAGGCCAGTGATCCCTGGGAGGAGGGAAACAAACAAGGGAGCACTACCTGTGTCCCAGCTTACTGCCTTGAGAGTGTTTCCAGGCTGTGCCCCAGGGACAGGGTACTCGGGCGGAATGTGGTAGACTACCTCCGTCAAGGAGAAGGAGCGAGAGTCCAGGGAGACCAATGTGGCAACTGCTGGAAGCACAGAGTACTGGAGAGAAGGGAACTTGGGGTCTGCAGGGGTCCTCCCTCAAATACCGAACTGAGTATTGGTCAGCACAGGCATGTGAGGGAATCACGTGGCTGGAGAGCTAACCACCTGAAAAGATTGGAGGTAATAGCACATGGCACTCACACGAGGCCAGGAATAGTGCCTGTTCCCAACAGCCAGACTGGAAGTCTCAAGATTCACAGGCCCCAGGTGGGGGACCCAGGAGAGTCTCACTTCACTAGTGGGGAACGCTTAGCCCCAGATAAGCAGTAACCAGGTCCCACGTACCAAATCTTAAAAGCAAGACCAGAAAGGGTCTACCTGTTTACAAATAACTACATCCCAAAACGATGCTTAAGGACATTTACAAAATGCAAAATGTCCAGAATCTATCAAAAATAAGCAGGCATGCAACGGAGCAAGAAAATGAGACTCATAATGAAGGAATAATTGAAACCAAGAAGAACCGACTGGTAGAGACATTAGAATTGACAGTGAAGGACATCAAAACAGTTATGGCAGGGTTTCAACTGTTTAAAAAGTTGAGTAGAGATGCGGGATATATTAAACAAGACATAAACTGCATCTGTGCGGAGTTGAAAACTACAATGTGTGAGCTGAAAAATACACTGAATTAAATGGCAGATTAGACATTACAGAAGGACTTATAGATTTGAAGATAAAGTAACTGAAACTCTCCAAAATGAAACAGAGAGAAAATTTAAAAATAAAAACAAAATCTTAGAAAAAAGAGCTGTAGGACAATTTTAAGTGTTCTAATAGGTATATCATTGGAGTCTCCAAAGGAGAAGACACAGAAGGGGGCACAGGTAAAATATTTTAAGAAATAATGGCCAAAACCTCCCCAAATTTGATGAAAACTATAAACCCACAGATCCAAGAAGCTCCATGAGCCCCAATCACAAGACACATGAAGAAAACTATACTGAAGTGCATCATAATCAAACTGCTCAAAACCGGTGATAAGGAGAAAAACCTTAAAAACAGTCAGGGGAGGAAAGCAGATTATATATAAAGGACCAAAGACAAGGACGATGGCAAATTTCTTGTTGGAAATCGTACAGGTGAAAAGACTGTGCAGCAACATTTCTAAAGTGCTGGAAACTGTCACCCTGAAATTATACGTCCAACGAAAGTCTCATCCCAAGATAAAAGGGACATGAAGGCTTTTCCGGACTTAAAAAAGCTGAAAGAGGGGCAGCGCCTGGGTGGCTCAGTCGGTGGGGGTCAGACTCTTGACTGTGGCTCAAGTCATGATCTCATGGTCGTGGGACCGAGCCCTGCATCAGGGTCTGCACTGAGCATGGAGCCTGCCTGAGATCCTCTCTCCCTTCTCCTGTCCCTCCCTGGCTCATGTGCGCTCTCTCTCTCTCTCTCTCTCTCTCTCTCTCTCAAAAAAAAAAAAAAAAAAATTCACCAAAAGCAAACCCACAAAATGAAGAGCTGTGGAAATGAAACGATAACTGGACCAATAAATATACATTTTTCCCTATTTAAATCTCTTTGACAGATAATTGACCTGCTAAAGCAAAAATAATGACAGTGTAATGTGTGGGTGAGAACATGTGCAAAATTTAAAAGTTTGGCAATAGCACAGAGTTTAGAGGTGAAGAAATACACAAGGGCCGTACTGTAGGGTTTTATTACATACAGGAAGTGCTATAAGATCACGTGGAAGAAGACTGTAATCACTTAAAGGTGTATACTATAAACCCTAGGGCAATCAGGAAATAGTGAGTAATTATAGCTAATCAACCAGAGGATACAAAGTAAAGTTATTATTATTTTTTTTAACATTTATTTATTTTTGAGACAGAGAGAGACAGAGCATGAATGGGGGAGGGGCAGAGAGAGAGGGAGACACAGAATCGGAAGCAGGCTCCAGGCTCTGAGCCATCAGCCCAGAGTCCGACGTGGGGCTCGAACTCGCGGACCGCAAGATCGTGACCTGAGCTGAAGTCGGACGCTTAACTGACTGAGCCACCCAGGGGCCCCTACAAAGTAAAATTATTAAAAATACTCTGTAAGTCCAAAAAAGGCAGGTAAAAAAGTCAAGGAAAAAAAAGAACAGACAAGTTGAATAGAAAATCTATAGGAAAATGATCATCTGGATCAAACCACGTCAATAGTCACATTAAACGTAAACAGTCTGAATACTCCGATTTGAAAGGAAGAAAATGCCAGACTGGATAAACAAGCGAGCCCTAACTATATGCCGCCTATGAGAAACGCACTTCAAATATAAAGAAAAAATCCATTACAGGCGTTAAGTGGGAAAGGCTATACCACACAAACAGTGGCCGTAAGAGAGCTAAAGTGGTTCTATCGATGTTAAATGAAAGAAACTTAAGACGAAAAATGTGAAGACGAGCAAACAGGAACATTTCATGAAAAGGACGATTGAGCAAGAGGTTCTAACAATCAAAAATATTTATGCATTCAATAACAGAAGTTCAAATACATGAACCAAAATCTGAGAGAACTACAAGAATAAGCGAATTAGAAGACAACAGAGGTCTCAAATCAACGATCTCAGCTTCCACCTTAAGAAATAAGAAAAAAAAAGAGCAAATTAACTAATAAATAACAGAAAGGAAATAAGGAACATAAAAGCAGAAATCAATGGAATAGAAAAGGAAAAACAATAGAGAAAACCCATGAAGCCAAAAGTTGGTTCTTCGATAAATCTCTAAGAATGACTGATAGGAAAGGCAGAGAGAAGGCACAAATTACTAATGTCGAGAATGGGAGATGTGGCCTTGCTACAGTTTCTACAGATATCAAAAGGATAATAAGGAAACATCACATCAGTCAACTAGACAACTGAAGAACAGGCAAATATCTCGAATGATAGAAAGTACCGAAAGTACTTTCATTCAAGAATTTAAAAGATGACAGATCTGTGTCCATTAAAGAAACAGGATCTCTGGTTAACAACCCTTCACAGGGAAAATTCCAGGCCAAATGGCTGCACTGGTGAATCCAACCAAACACTTAAGAAATGATAAAGCAGCAGAATGGGAAAGGCTATACCAATTCCACACAACGTCTTCCTGAAAATTAAACAGGAGAGAATATTCCCAACCTACTCTATGAGGCGGGGATTATCCTGATACCAAAACACACAAAGAAATTACAAGGACAGAAAACTAACGACCAATATCCCTCATGAACATGGACACAAAATTTCTGAACAAATTAGAGAACCACATTAAGAAATTGTATCTATAAACATATACAAAGGATTTTATACCGTGAGTAAGTGGGATTTATCCCAGAAATGCAGGTTGGTTAACAAAAAAAAATTAGCCTATCAATATAATTCACCATATTAACAAACTAAAAAAAAACCTATATGATTCACTCAGTAGATGCAGGAAAAATATTTAACAAAATTCAACATCCATTCCTGATAACAATTCTTAGCAAATTATAAATAGAAGGCAGTATCTTTAGTTTGATAAAGAGTTTCTGAACAAATCTACTGCTAACATCATACTTAATGCTAAAAGATCAAATGCCTTCTAAGACCAGGAACAAGACAAGAATGTCTATTGTCACCATTTCTTAAAATTTTCTTTAATGTTTATTTATATGAGGTGGGGGGGAGGGGCAGAGAGAGGGGAGACACAGAATCCGAAGCAGGCTCCAGGCTCTGAGCTGTCAGCACAGAACCTGACCCAGGACTCGGATTCACTAACCGTGAGATCATGACCCGAGCCTGAGTCGGATGCTTAACCAACTGAGCCCCCCAGGTGCCCCTCCATTCTCACCATTTCTATTCAGTGTCGTGCTGGGAGTTGTAGCCTGTAACGTCAAGAAAACAGAGAAAGGGTCCAGATTGGAAAGCAAGAAGTCAAATTGTCTTTATTTGCAGATTACATGATCATCTGTGTAGAAAGTCTAACGGGATCCACAAAAAAGCAACTCGAACTGATAGAGTTTAGCCAAGTTGCAGGATACAAGATCAACAGACAAAAGTCAACTTTGTTTCTAGATAGTCTACTAGAGACTAAAACTGTAAAATCCCACTTACGATGGGATAAAAGTATGAAATAATTATGCATAAAATGGACAAAGGAAAGATCTGTACGCTGAAAACCACAGAACATTGCTGAGAGTAATGAATGAAGACCTAATAAGCTGTGTTCATGAATCAGAAGACTCAGTATTGTTAAGACGTTATTCTCTAGAAATGGATCTATAGATTCAGTGTGATCCCAATCAAAATCCCAACAGGCGTTTTTGGTACAAGGTGATTCTACAGAGTCAATTTAGGAGCTGACTCTAAAATGTATATGGAGAGGCAAAGGACCTAGAATAGCCAAACAACTTTTTTTTAATGTCTATTTGTTTCTGAGAGAGATAAAGAGACAGAGTGTGAACAGGGGAGGGGAAGAAAGAGAGGGAGACACAGAATCGGAAGCAGGCTCCAGGCTCCGAGCTGTCAGCACAGAGCCTGACGCAGGGCTCAAATTCACGAGCGGTGAGATCATGACCTGAGCCAAAGTTGGGCACTTAACCGACTGAGCCACCCAGGCGCCCCTGGCCAAAACAACTTTTAAGAATAAATACAAAATTGGAAGGCTAATAGTGCAGTATCTGATTTCAAGACTTATTATAAAGCCACCATAAATCAAGACACTGTGGTATTGGTATAAAGATAGATGAACAGATCAATGGAACAGTACGTAGAGAGTCCCAAAACAGATCCACACAAATATGGACAAATAATTTCTAACAAAGGTAATTTAGTAGGGAAAAAGCAGTTTTTATAACAAATGGTACTGGAAATTTACACACACACACACACACACACACACACACACACACACACTGGACCATATTAACAAACTAAAAAAAAAAAAAACCCCTACATTATCCACTCAGTAGATGCAGGAAAAACGTTTAACAAAATTCAACATCCATCCCTGATAACAGTTCTGAGCAAATTATAAACAGAAGGCAGTATCTTTAGTTTGATAAAGAGTTTCTGAGCAAATCTACTGCTAACATCATACTTAATGGTAAAAGATCAAATGTCTTCTAAGATCAGGAACAAGATAAGAATGTCCACTCTATTTCTTAAAAAATGTTTTAATGTTTGAGGGAGACATATATATATATCTATATATATATGTGTATATATATATATATACACACACACATACATATATATATTTATTTATATTTATATTTATATTTATATTTATATTTATATTTATATTTATATTTATATTTATATTTATATTTATATTTATATATGCATGTCTTTTACCGGTATGATGTTAGCAGGTTTTTCAGAAACATTTTTATCAAAATGAAGATACTGCCTTCTATGAGTATGTACATACACACACACACGCACGTATTTGCAAAAAAACCCTTTAATCCATACATTGCACAATTTTATTAAAAAAAATGAATCTAAGGACTAAACACAAAATGTAAAATTATAAAACTTCTAGAAGAAAGCATTATCCTGGTCTTGGATTAGGCAAAGATTTCTTAGATACGATACCAAAAACATGATTTATAAGAGAACACACAGAGAAGCTGGACCTTCATTCACCAAAACTGACTATTTCTGCTCTTCCAAATACATGGTCAAGAGAATGAAAAAGTAAGCCACAGACTGGTAGAAAATATTTGAAAAACGTGTATCTGAGAAAGGCCTTGCATCCAGATCATATTAAACACTCTCAAAACTTAATTATAAGACAAAGGCGATTTCAAAGCGGGCACAAGACATTTCATCAAAGAACATGTGTGTGTGCCAAATGGGCCCATGAAAAGATGCCAAGCACCGCTGGTCATTAGCGAAATGCAGACTAAGAAAGGTGAGATACTACTGTATGCCTATTATATAAATAGGCTAAAATTAAAAAGACTGACCACCCTAAGGGTGGGTGAGGATCTGGAGGAGTTGGTGGGGATATAAAATGGTACAATCACTTCGGGAAACACTTCGGCAGCTCCTTAAAAAAAGGATACGTACATCTACCACATGGTCCAGCCATTCCATTTTAGGGATTTCCCTACAAGAAAAGGACACATGTGCCCATACCAAGATCTGCACAAGAGTGTCCCCAGTACTTTGATCTGTAGTAGCCCCGAACGTGAACCAGCACTCATGGCCATCAGCAGGGGACTATGCGGACAATGGACTGCTACTTAGGAAAAAGAATAAAGGCACTACTCACACATGTGACAAAGTGACTGAGTTTCAAAACAATTACGCTACGTGAAAGACGCCGCTCAAGAGAGTGCAGACTGTGAGATAGGATTTCATGGGTATAAAACTCTAGGAAATGCAGGGCAAAGGGTAAGAGCTGAAGTCGCTCTGTGGTTGCCTGAGCGTGGGGAGGCGGAAGGAGAGACGCTGGACGGGGTGATTGCAAAGGGTCCCAAGGAACCTCTTGAGGGTGAGGGATATGTTCATTGTCTGGACTGTACTGCTGGTTTCCTGGGTCTATACATATGACACAGCTGACCAAGTGTGTGCCTGTTCCTGTATTTCAAGCGTATCTCATTAAAGCTGTTCCGTTATGTTTTGAAAAAGGAAACGTGCCGCGATCGTACGGTCAGCGGTGCAGCTAGGATTCACACCTTCGAGACCTGGGCCCTTCATCCTGCATCGTGCTGGCCTCAGCCAGCTCCCGAGACAGTAGAAGTGACGGGCTCCCTTTTTGCCCCGGCCCCCTCTCCCTCGGCACATCACCCCAGCTTCTGGATCATCTCCTTTTCCTCCCCTCGCTCCCCAGGCAGCAGCGGACTCCGGCGCCTCAGGCCACCTGGCAGGGTGGGTCCTGGAGGACATGTGACGGGCATGTGGCCCGTCTCTGGGGGGCCACACATCTGTAGGCAGAGCCTACATGAGTGCAGATCAGGAGGGCGAGCTGCTGGTCGTGCTTTAGGCTGAAAACATTGAAGGAACCACGGTCCTAACCCCAACTTGCCCTCTACCGTGCCTCACCCTCAATTTCCACATCTCGGACTCAGAGAAGCAGGTGATGAGTGTTTACAGAAAGCGCAGCATTTCAGTTCAGCCACGTCAGTGACTTGGGCAGGTCTGTGGCCAAGAACGTTCACACAAAGGACACTCCATTTTCCTTACCTTCCGCTGTCCCCAGTAAAAACTCTGGCAAGGGAAGATGTACTATGTACTGTATTCAGGCAAGATTGGGTCACGGCAGCACAGGAGGAAAACAGTTATTTTTAAAGCAAACTATCATCTGTTTTGCAACCTAATTATATAGACTGGAGCAGCTCAGATGGTCCACGTGTGCCATAGATTAAAGGGCAAAGAAGGACCAGTTTGGACTCTCAGACTCTAATAGTCCATTTGATGTAATGGAATAAAATGCATAATGTGCATGTAGTAAAATAGAGCACAGAGAACAAAAGGCACAGTTTAGACCGTGCTGAAGAAGAACCTTATAAAATACCTATAATTACACCTGCATGACTCAAAATGGAAGTCACATTCAGACAATGTCCGCTACACCCACTCAAATTCCAGGGGCCACGGAATTGTGGATTCCACACACGGTGCTGAATCCGGAAGGGTACGAGGTGAGCGGGCCCGGGCCATCTGCCATTGGCAAGCACGTACGTGACTACAGATGGCTGGCGAGAAAGCAGTTCTGTATCAATGAACGCTACCAGCAGGTAAGGAGCAGGTTCCTCATCGACTCGTCACATTTCTGGGGTCGCAGCTGCAGGGGGGAAGGGACCATAACTCAGTCTGCCTTGAGTCACCTTTCATTCACACTCTCCTGTGTATGGGTTAAGTCTAGAGCTTGGCCAAACCAACATACCCACGTGCCGTAGTCTCCGCACAGGAAGCATTGCTAATTTCACCCCATTTCTGGGCCACTCTCCTAACTCACGTTCATCGAGCGACTCTCCTACTAACACTGAATTCCTACGACAATCCCGTAATGCAAGAGTTGGCTCGGGTTTGCAGATGAGGGAAACGGGGTTCACAGATGTTGAATAAATTGCCCAACCTCTCCTAGAAAATTAATGCTGAATCTAAGAGGAAAAGCCAGAGCTAACTGTGAAGTATGTAGATGCTCTCTGACCTCACTTGTCGTTAACTCAGTGGTTCCCAAACTTTGCTGCACGTCAGAATCGCCTTGGAAAATCACTGAGGAGTCACCTAAAAAGATACGGATGCCTGGGCTCCCACTCGGGAGACTTCCTAACTTCACTGGCCTGGAGTGTGCCCCAGACACTGGGATTCACTGCAAAGTTCCCCAGGTGACTTTCAGGTGCAGTGAAGTTTGGGAAGGGCTGCCTGGCCTCCCGGCCATCACCTATGAGGCACATCGCCTGATGCCCTTGGCACATGGGATGTGCGTGGCCAGTGCGGGCTGTTTTCTTGTCTGTCTGTGCTTGCTGAAAATGAGCTGTATACTTAACAGGTCAGCTGGGCTCCCTCCTGGACCTAATTATGCCACTTGTTACTGTAGATAAAAATGTAATCCTATCTTTTTTTTTTTTTCAACATTTTTTTATTTTTGGGACAGAGAGAGACAGAGCATGAACGGGGGAGGGGCAGAGAGAGAGGGAGACACAGAATCGGAAACAGGCTCCAGGCTCTGAGCCATCAGCCCAGAGCCTGACGCGGGGCTCGAACTCACGGACTGCGAGATCGTGACCTGGCTGAAGTCGGACGCTTAACCGACTGCGCCACCCAGGCGCCCCAAATGTAATCCTATCTTATGCAAACCAATAAAATATGAGTGTGTAAAGGGAACTAATGTTTCTTTAAAAACTGAACTCAATGCTTTGGGAAGATGTGATAAAAATGAGGTTTTTTTCTAAAGAGATGCCGAATTAGGTGGAAATGAGAAATTACAGAGTGGGGAAAAACTTAAGAATCTAGAAAAGGTCTAATACCAGCAGGCTGCACAAGTGTATTTTAAGTTCTTGGATCAGTTAGAAGAAACTTAACGTAAAAACCAGACCATTAACATGGGCATGCTTTATGAAAGCCAGGACTTTGGCTGAAAATTCATCTCAAAGAGAAAGCCGTGGCCCTGTATCAGAACATCAATGAATAAATACACATGTGTACGTTTTAAGTGGAAATAAAAGGTTCGTAGGAGGTGTTTTTTTGGAGATTGTTACATGCAAAAAAAAAGAAAAAGTTTCGTGACGAGAATGTGTCATTTGACAGGTTTCTCCTTTTTGACTTTCTCAACGGACCATCTCCGGCCTGTGCTGCATGAGCGGACTTCTCTGAACTCACGCCATCTGCTTATGTGAGAGATAACTGGATGGCCCTTCTCTTCCAGAAAGATAGCTAAGCTAGGTAACAGAGACATGCATTGATTTTTCGAAAATACAGCACACGCTCCATTTGATTTAAACACATAGTGGACAGACTCCTGATAGACCCATCTTTTTCAGGGACAGCTCTCGATCATCAGGGCCTTAGGGTCTCCTTCCCAACATAGGAATTCCCACGGGGGTTCTCAGCCTCTCCCCCCCCCCCCCCCCCCCCGCCCCTCACATCAGCTTGGCAAAGCAGGGGAAGGCTCCAGGACACATGGGGAATCAGCCCCATAAGCGTTCCAAAAACCCTTTCAAACGGGAATATCTGGGGCACCTGGGTGGCTCAGTGGGTTAAGCCTCCGACTCTTGGTTTGAGCTCAGGTCACGAGGTCACAGTTGTGAGTTGGAGCCCTACGCTGACAGTGCTGATGCTGCTTGGGATTCTCTTTCTCCTCTCTCTCTGTCCCTCCCCTGCTCGCGTGCTCTCTCTCTCAAAATAAATTAATTAATAGAAATGAGACAGGGAAATATTTAAGCTTAACCTAATGCTATGTGCAAAACAGGAATACATCAGCGTAGAATTTTCTATTGTGACTAGACACATCTAGAACATTTTCGTCCCCTTCCTTACACATGCATACGTGTGTACATGCATGTGCGTATAAAATCCATACAGGTAAGATTCCGGTGCATGTATGTGCATGGCGTGTCTAGTTCCTGCCGTAGAGACCTCTCTGAATCCGGCGTCTGAGCCTCTGATGGCCAGTTAACAGCCTCACGCTCTGCTCTTTGCTTCCCTGCAGGGTAACTAATTAATAAACTTCCCTTTAATTGAGTTCTGGCTGCCAGGTCCACAGGGATTATTACTTATCTATGATAAGTAAACAAAACCTTCCATTTTTAAACACCACTTCAAATCTCTCATTGTATTTTAAACAGATACAAATTCGCACAAGTCAAGTGAGCCACGGGCTGGAAGCTGTGCGCATTCGGGCGCGGATTCCTCTGCTCCCAGGAAGCTGGTGTCGTGGCAGGTAGGTGGCAGTCCGTGGACTGTCTCCCCTTCTCACCTACAGATACATTAAAAAGCCCCCCCACCCACCCAGGAAGTCCCGGGAGCCATTAATGGCACTTGCCTTTTCCTCTACCCTGGATGTATTATTTAAGAGCAATGTGCCTTCACAATGTATAAATACGAAGGTGAAGGGAATGTTAAATATTCTGCAAGTGCCCAGGACGCGCTGAGCGCTGGAGCATCGGTGGGTCAAGGGAACGTCCCAGCCCACGCTCCTGTGACGCTGCACTTTTAAGTTCTTACAGTTGAAGCAACTTAACTAACGGTTTATTTTCAAGATCCTTTCCCCCTTTCGGGTTCCAAATTAAGGGCAGAACCCCGCGCGCACACACACACACACAAAAGTGAAAAACCGGAAACCGCCCTTTTCAGCGTGGTTTTGAAACCCAGAAGGAGGAGACCACCCCACCTCCCGAGACCTTCCGCGCAGTGCCATTTGGAAGCAACTTGGCTGAAAATTCGGATCTTTTGTGAGTCACTCTCTGCCGACGGTGTAAGAATCCGCTGCGGGCTCTGATTATTTCCGTTATTATTGACTTAAAAGAATAAAACAGCTTAAAAGAAATAAAGCTTTAAAAAAGAAAGCTTAAAAAACAAAACATTTCTCAGACTCCCACGTTCGTGCTGCTTCGACACAATCCAGGAAAAACAGCGAGGGCAGGATTTAAAAGCCAGGCCCGCCAGACTGTTAGGGGGATAAACTTCTGTTATGAATTTTAAAGGTCTGGATCTTCTCATCCGTCTCCTAATCCCTTGTTTCCTTCTTTGAGAAATTTTTCTAAACGGAAGTGCTGGCCATGTCACGAGCCCTTCGCTGAGAATCAGTCCCCACCCCCACCCCCTTATGACCCTGGCTGGTTTCGGGAGAGACTGGGGCTGATGCTGGTCTGTCTCCAGGGGCACCCAGTGCCCAGCACGTGGGGCCAGTGTCTCCAGACTCCCAGGAAGGAGGCAGCACAGCGAGCAGCCGGGCTGACAGTCAGAGCCTTGCTGCCTCGTGGAACCACAACCCCAGGACGGGGTGGATGGTGAGATCTCAGGCCAGGGGGCAGGAGGAGGGGCAGGGGCAAGTCTCCAGGCTCAGCTGAAACTAAAGGCGAGGGCAGCCAGAAATCTAAGCAAACGAGTGATACAGCACCACGGATGAATCTCAGATGCGTTCTGACACAAAAAGCCGCATGGGGATCACGTGATTCCATTTATGTGCTGTTCTGGGTAAAGGCAACACTAAAAGGAGAAACACGGATCAGTGGTTGTCAGGGGCGAGAGAGGGACTGTCCAGAAAGGGCAAAGAGAGAGCTTTCTGTGCTGGTGGCTTTGTTCTGTCTCTGACGGTCGTGTGCTTATGCAACCGTACTGATTTGCCAAAACGCCTCTAACAACACACAAGAGGGGCAAGTTTTACCGAATGTAAATCAGACTTCTTTAAACCTGAAGTAAAATAACAGCTGGGGGCGCCCGGGCGGCTCAGTCGGTTGAGCGTCCGACTCTTGGTTTCGGCTCAGGTCATGATCTCCCAGTTCGTGGGACTGAGCCCCGCATCGGGCTCTGTGCTGACAGCAGGGAGCCTGCCTGGGATTCTCTCTCTCCCTCTCTCTCTGCCCCTTCCCCCCTCACGTGTGCACACACACACCCTCTATCTCTCTCAAAATAAGTAAATAAACGCTAAAAAAAATTAGCAACAATTAAGGAGGAGGAGCCATGGCAGAAGACTGAGCGAGCAGAAGCGTGGAGATTAGGGAAGGATAGAGCCTCCACTGGGGGCGGGGAGAGAAGTCCTCAAGACCCAGCTCCAGGCTACTGGTTTCCATGTCTTGGTCAAGAAGACTCGTGGAGGACTCGGGAAGCCCTTCCACGGATCCCAGTTGGATGCCTTAACTCCAGGCTCCACCGAGAATCAGGTTTGTTGATGGTCTCTGTGTTAGCCGATTAGCTTCACAGTTTCCATGCACTGGGGTTCATCTCCTACTCGGGGCTCGTTTGTTTTCCGGGGACCCAGGTCCTTGGGGCAATCATTCAGAGGGCACAGGGGGACCAGCTGCCTGTGCTTCGAAAGCCCTCAGATGTGACCACGGAGAGGCTTTGAAGCTGCTGCTCGGCCAGCCTAGCGGCTCACACTGCCTTGCGAAGTGCAGTGAGGTCCACGGACCCGGGGCCCACGGCCCAAGAGCCCATCTGAGATACTCCCCAGTGTGTGGAGCGTGCACGACCTGGCAGGCAAAGGGGAGAACATGGCACTGAGGTCAGTGCTGGCTTCGAATACGTAGCCCAGAGGGGTCTGGGCTCCTGGCAGTGACGCTCCCCACAGGGCAGGGCCTGGACCCCGGGCTTAGAAGAACGTCACTGACCGGCATCACCCAAGGGACGAAGGCAGCCAGAATCTGGTTCGTTCTAAAAAAGTCTGGTTTCTAGATTATTTTAAAAGCACGCCTTTGTTTCACACGTTCTTTGTTTCACAGAGGGGACTCAAGCTAATGATTAATAACATATCATCAGGGTGCCTGGCGCATAAATATCGGGCTTTCATGAAAAGCACCTGTACAGGTTGCGAACAAAAAGATAGTACTAAACGGCTGTTTTTCCGCTTCAAGTTCTCGCTCACCTTCCCCTGGCAGTAGTTACATTTGTAAACGACCTTCGCCCCCGGACAGCTCAAAAGTGAACCGCAGTCCAGACTCGGCGTTTGTCTGGAGCTCCAGGTGAGCAAACCCCATACCAGTGGAATCGTACCCTGCTTAAGAAAAAAGGGCCAGGGGGCGCCTGGCTGGCTCAGTTGGCAGAGCACGCGGCTCTCAGTCTCAGGGGTGTGCATCCGAGCCCCACGTTGGGCGCGTCGCCCACTTTAGAAACAAAAAGGGTCACGGTGGCCCTCGACGGCGGGTCTCTTGCTGGGTGGAGATGGGGTCACTTACTTCCTCCTTTCCCGCTCTTCTCCATGCGGTACTGGTAGATGTGTAGCGTGAAGAGCATGTGCGAGTTGCGGTGGCCTTCTTCGTCACAGTCCTGCTGGCTGCCGCGGCGGGAGGCGATGGCAGCATCCAGGAAGAAGGCGGCCTTCTCCGCCGTGGGTGCCCGCAGCTCACTCTGGTTCTGCAGCTGGAAGACACAAGGCGAGAGCTGAGGCCCCAGCCGGAGGAGGGCCGGCGTGCCGCCCACACCTGGCTCTCTGTTCTGCGGAAAAGCCGCGTGCCTCTCGAAGGCCGAGGGTCCTTCCGGAACAACGGCCTGTACTCACCTGCAATTCCCAACCAATCCATTTCGGGAAGTCCATAATGAGCCCACGTATGGCACGGAACGTAGGTTCACAATTTAAGTAATAGCAGGTGTGAATAGCAAATGGTTGTATCCGAGTGAACGGCAGGGAGCAGGGGGCCCAGCCTGATCTCTGCAGAGGATAGTAAACTCCCCCCCCCGCCCCGCCCCGCCCCCGCCTCAGCTACCCACCCACCCAAGAACACACGAGGGACGTGATCTCAGGATCTTTGCATCCTGATCTCTAAGATTAGAACGTCTGGGGGCCCCTGGGTGGCTCAGTCAGTTAAGCGTCCAACTTCGGCTCAGGTCATGATCTCACGGTTTGTGGGTTTGAGCCCCACATCGGGCTCTGTGATGACAGCTCAGAGCCTGGAAAGCCTGCCTCGGATTCTGTGTCTCCTTCTCTCTCTCTCTCTGCCCCTCACCCGCTCACACTCGGTCTCTCAAAAATAAGAAAATAAACACTAAAAAAAATAAAAAATAAAAAGATGCATGAAAACACCCAACATACTTGACTGTCTCATCTCTACTGTTTAATTTATCTTTAATCCCTAAATTCATGCTCATGGTACTTATTAACTAAGAAAGCATCATGGGCCACGTGTCCTAATCCTATGAGATCCCTTGGAAATCAGAGTAAACCTTAATGAGAACGATAGTATCCGAATTTGACTAGCACCCCTTTTTGGGGGGGGGGTAGAAAAGGAAACATCTCGTTTATTCAAAGAAATGGTTTGCAGTATGTGCCTTGGGGTCGGTACACATTCTGACACTTTCCTATCCCGACTCTGACTGCACTTGTAATTCTGAACTCTGAGGGCTGATCTTGGCACCTGGGACCTTCAAAATCCCCGAACTTCAAAGAGAGACTCTGGGGTGTTTGAGGTCACCGTTTGAATGATTATGGCAGAAAAAAAAGGTAAAGGGTTTTTTGAGATTTTTCGACACGAAGAGTTAAAATGAAGAGGCTGTTGATCTCTTCTTAGCCCTCAGTTAACCAGGTCCTTCACCCAAGTGGGGGCTTCACGGGCAGAGTTATTACAAAAGGGAACAGAGGCCACAGCATATTTGAGCATCCAGGTAATTCTTGGAGAGGCAACAGCAGGAGAAGTGACTCTGATTTCTGTCACAGGTGCTGTGATGCTTCAGAAGAGTGGTTCTCAAAGTGAAGTGTGGTCCCTGGACCAGCAGCATCGGCGTCATGTGGGAACTTGCTAGAAATGCATGTTTTGGGGATCTATCCCAGGCCTACTGAATTGGAAATTCTAGAGGGGGAGCCCGGCACCCTGTGTTCACAAGTCCTCCAGGTGACTGAGAAAGACTACAGTTTGAGGACTGCTGGATTAGGCTTTGAATGACCAAGTGGTTTGGATTCTGATTAGATTCCACATCCAAGTGGTATCTGATGCCTCTATTAAAACTACCAATGGTAGGGGCGCCTGGGTGGCTCAGTCGGTTAAGTGTCTGACTTCAGCTCAGGTCACGATCTCGCGGTCCGTGAGTTCGAGCCCCGCGTCGGGCTCTGGGCTGATGGCTCGGAGCCTGGAGCCTGCTTCCGATTCTGTGTCTCCCTCTCTCTCTGCCCCTCCCCCACCTGCACACACACACACACACACACTCTCTCTCTCTCTCAGAAATAAATAATAAAACATTTTTAAAAATAAAAAAAAAGAGGCATGGCAAGAGGTGATGCTGGAAAGGTAGGCAGGGGTCGTGTAGGACCTCACAAATCATGAGGAGGTTTGCAATGGGGGATTCATAACAGAAATGGAAGGATCTGAGGTGCTTTGAGCCGGGGAAGAACATGGCCAGGTGTGAACAGATGGGTGCAACTTGCAGGGAACCTCCCCCGAGAAAACGATCCCACCGGGGATGAGGCAGGCACTCATCAAAATGAACACTTATCAGAAAAAAACTAGGAAATAAAGCCTTCTGGAGATTGGAAGGGCAGATTCTTCTGGATATGAACCAGGCACACTCCACCTGCTGTCAGCCGGCAAGCGTGAGACGCACAGAACAGGCACCACCTCCCCGCGAAGGTGGACTGGAGCCTCTCTTGGCTTCCACGGTTCCAGCAATTATTTCATGGTTCTAATTAGAAAGTGGTTATTAGCGTTTCCTACGGCACTACTAACCCAGCTGTAAACCAGTGCCAGAAACACAGTTTATAGAGCCGTAAACAGCGCCAGTAACGGCTGGAGCTATTTGTGCAGAGCAGTAAATATTTCGGCTTGTTGTTACACAAAAGAAAGACTGTACTTTCTTTTTTTTCTTGAGAGGGGGCGTAAAGAAAGTGAATTCAATTTGCCCCCGAGGGCTCCGATAATTGTGGCTGCTGCTCACTGTCAGTTAGATCCAAGGTACAAATATTCAGGTTAGGGGCCGATGGCCCTGCAGCCAGCTGCAGGCCGTAAAGTCCCCGTCCACCTGTAGGTAAACATTCACGAGCCTCCCCCGTGTGCACGTGGAGTGAGTCACAGGGGAGCCTCCCCAGCGAGGAGCCCCTCTGGACCCCTCCCCCTCCCCCACACTGAGCTCCAGAGCCAATCACCTGCGTGCCGCAGATGGGGTCCTCGCACAGGTACACGCCCGGGGACTGGCCGTCCTGCAGGCTGCCCGTGGCCACCTCGGACAGCAGGTCCTTCAGGTTCTCCTCTTTGCCCCACACTTCCACGGCTGAGATCCGCACCGAGAAGCGGGCTCCCGTCTTTTCCTTGCGTTCGTTTATCAGCTTGAAGAGCCAGGAGATAGCACAGGGGATGATGCCAAGGTTCTGCATGGAGTCGTCCTTTCCGATCATGGTGTAGGATTTGCCTGGGGGGGGGGGGGCGAGGCAAGGCAGGAACACGGCTTGAGTGTCCCCCTCCACAGGGGAGGTGGGGGGAGGGAAGGAAGGAGAGGAAGAGGCAAGGCAAGCGGTAAGCCTTTCCCGGTACTACGCGCTAAATGGCTGTAATAAAGAACGTGAGCGCCCAGACAGGATGAAGTCACGGCTCCCCTCGAGGAGGATCCCACACCATCCGGTCGCTGCACTGTCTCACACGCGGTGGGAAGGCAGACATCTTTCAACGCTAGGACGGCCCTTTTTATCACCACCCCACAGATTAACTGCACATACTTACACTTTATATCCTTCCTCAAGTTCAATGCTGTGTCTCTTTTTATAGCATGAGCAAATTCTATTAAGCTCTGGGTTGCTGCTTTGATCAGAGATCAAGAGGACAGAAGTGAGCTGAAATGAGTTTTCTGTCCCGGCCTAGAACCGGCCTCCCTCCCTGCAAAGGGGTGCTTTGGGAGCACCCCAAATTACTGACTTGGAAAGTGAGGCCTGCCGAGCCGAGGGACACAGGCCAGGAGTACGAAGGCACCCTGAGGGGGTCCAATCATCCAACCCCCTGGCCGGGTGCTCCCCCGGCCCCCTGACCCGCCTGTCCTTTCTCGCTCCGGCACAGGCCGGAGGCTGGGAGGCAAGGTCGGCTGTCAGGTGCTCCCCAGATAGGTCCTGACACGGTTCTGGGCTTTCCCCGGAGGGCTCCATCCACCGCCCCGAACCCAAGAGCCCCTGCTCCGCGCGGGTCCCTCCTCCTGCTGGCTCTCTGGGCCAAGTGGGAAGAACCCCACCCCGTTTCCTAGGTGACTGGGTCTCCACTCGGGATGGGCATTGCATTTTAGCAGCAGGAACCGTTACTGGTGACTCTTCAGTCCAGGCGACCGCCTTCCATCTGCCGACGCAGACCCCGGGACCCGCGCCGGAGCACGGGCTGTGTGATTCGGAACACAAACCGCAGAGACAAGCACGGCTCTCACTGACCCAGCTTGGCGTGGCCGAAGCAGAAGACGCAGCCGTCCGCCCCGTTGACCACAGACTGGATCACCTCCGCCACGGTTGCAGCACACACCTCGGCCTGGCGGACACAAGAGGGGACACGTGCAGTGAGTGGACCGTGAGCAACGGCGGGGGGAGCCCGCCGCCCCGGGGCGCTACGGACGGGTCAGGCCGTGAAGGAGTTCCCGGGCCGCTCGAAACCGTCCGGTGCCTCTGCCTCTCGAAAGCCTGAGCCTCACACACACCGCCCGCAAACCACCCTTCTGCTGACTTGCAGCCCGTTCCAGCGGCCGCCTCTGCAGGCCAGGCAGCAACACGCTGGGATGAGAGCACAGCCCACGGCGTTTTCATGGACCTCGTGGCCTTCCTGATCTGCCCTTCTGGGCTGCTGGACAAGGCATTTAGACTTTCCACTGGCCCTCCGCCAACTGGATCCTTCCTTCACTCACACACACACACACACACACACACACACACACACACAGCATAGAATTGGACCAAGCTTGTTAGTGGGAAAAAGATGACATAGCATTTCAAGAAAATGACCTTGGGAAACGTTGCATTTCTCACATAAGCAGGGGCCTGGTGATCTACATCGACTTTCTCTCCCAACCTCCCTCCTCGTTCTTGAGCCACGTCCCCTTCTCTTCAAAACCAGCCCTTTCTTTCTCTCTGGGCAGATACAATGTACAGTGTCAAAGGCCCCTCGTCAGCGTGTTATAATGGATGCTCTTCAGCCTGCTGTGTCTCGTCTGCCACATGACTCTCAAGTCCTCGGAGGGGGCCAGGCTTCTGAGAACTTTCGGTACTTCCCCATTAACACCCAATAAGCTACCGCTCCTCAAACGACAAGAACTCAGTACATTTTGTGGCCTGACTTGGGACATCTGGGAACTCTCTGGGTAGCATCTGAGGCTTCCAGGAGGACAAAACAGTGCACTGTGTGCTGTCCCCTTCCTGCCAGAGTCCGAACTTAGGGATGCACTCAGAGGCGTGAAACACCTGGGCTCTGCGGTCGGCGGGGCAGCGTGCCTCCCGGTGGGAATCCAGTTTTCAGCTCCAGGCTGCATGAGTACAATGGGTGTGAATACTTGGAAATCGATTTTGTCTCCCAAACCCAAACTGAAAAACCATACTCCGCCCCCACCCCGCTGTCTGCTCTGGTGGTGCCTCAACAACTCTGCCGGGGGCTCCTCCTGGACTTAGGGGGAGGGGGGGCAGGACAAGGCTGCCATGGGGACCATAGGATCTGTCACACCTCCAGGACCTAGGCAGCGAGAGGGTGGCTCGAAGCCCTGAGACTGAGGCAGTAGAATATTCTTTTTAATGTTTATTTATTTATTTAAGGTGTCGGGGGGGTGGGTGGGAGAGCACGCACGCAAGCGGGGGAGGGGCAGGGAAAGATCGAGAGAGAGACTCTAAGCAGGCTCCTTGCTGTCAGCACAGAGCCCGACCCAGGGCTTGAACTCACGAACCGTGAGATGAGGACCTGAGCCAAAGTCGGAGGCCAGTCCACTGAGCCCCCAGGCGCCCCGAGCAGTAGAATCTGGAACTCCCCATGGGCACCTCTGCAGAGGGGGGAGAAGTTCTTGCTGCATGAACTCTGCCTCCTTTGGACATGAAGTGAGGAGGGGAGCCAGGGGGCTCACAGCCCCACCTGGAGCCAGCCACCAAATAGACGAGGGCGGCAGGGAGAGAGCTGGTTGTGTGTGGACCAGAATCATCTGTGCAAAGGCCAGTGGCCACAGGAGACACGGGAGTGGCCTCACGGGGCTCCCCTTGCTGAATTCCTGCAGTTCCAGTGGTCAATGACCTGTCCATCTCGTATTGTTAGTGGTTGACAGTGGCCCCTGGGGGCCCCCTGCTGCCTTCTGTCTGGGGGGCCCAGAGAGGCAGGGAGCCTTCCCTAGCACAGACGCGGGCAGCAGGAAGCCTCCACTTACCCACATGCTGGAGTCCTCCCCACCGCCCTTCCTGTGAGGGACTGAATGTGTGCCCCCAAAACTGCTATGTTCAAACCTGACGTCCAGGGGCAGCTGTGGGGCTCAGTTGGTTAAGTGTCCAACTCTTGATTTCAGCTCTGATCATGTTCTCACGGTTTGTGGTTTCAAGCCCTGCATCAGGCTCTGCGCTGACAGTGTGGAGCCTGCTTGGGATTGTCTCTTGGTCTCTGTCTCTGTCTCCATCTCTGTCCCTCCCTGCTTTGCTTGCTCGCTTTCAAAATAAATGAATCAACATTAAAAAACAAGAAACCTAACATCCACTGTGATGGTATTTGGAAATAAGCCTTTGTGTGTGTGGGGGGGGGGGGGGGCGGTGAGTAGGTCATGAGGGTGGAACCCTCATGAACGAGATCAGTGTTCTTGGGGAAGATGCCCCAGAGAGCTCCCTCACCCCATTCAGCGGGAAGACAGCTGTGAATTGGGAAGGATTTGGTCTTGGACGTTCCAGCCTCCAAAACTGTGGGAAAGAAATTTCTGTAGTTTATAAGCCCGCCAGTCTGTGCTGTTTTGTTACGGCAGCCCAAACGGACTAAGACACATTCCCACAGCCAGACCCAGTGGAGGTCTGCCCCGGAGGGGGCAGCTGATGACTGCCAAGGCCACCATGGGTCCTAGGGAGGGTCCACCAGGGCAGTGAGGAGCAAGGACTGTTCCAATCATTGCTTAGCTGATGTCCCGAGAGACTGAGAGAAAGCCAAGCTCATAACCGCCTGGGACCTCCCTGGTGGCTGCAGCTCATGAGCCCACTGAGGACCTGAGAGCGGAAGCCACTGCGTCCACTTTCCTGCTTTCCTGCCTCGGAGGCTCAAAGGGTGCTCACCTCTTGGGCACTGAGGCTGACCATGACTGTCATCAGTGATGACACGACAGGCAAAGATAGCTCACAGTTATCAAATACTCGCCACGCTCTGGCTCTATTTCGAGCATCTCGTATGTATCGGCTCAATGAATCACATTGATCTGGGTCTGTCTTCAGCTTACAGATGAGGAGGCTGAGGCCCAGAGAGGTGCAGTGACCCGCCCAAGGACACACTGCTAGTAAACAGCGAATAAAATGGCGGGAGGTCAGAGATGCAGGACAGAGAGATTATGGGGAGGAGAGCAGGAAGCGAGGTCTGCTCAGGGAAGGGACTACGGAATGAGAGGCTGCATCTTTGAGCCTCAGTTTCCTTGCGCAGGATGTGAACATGGCAAAACTTCCCTCTTTTACAGCACAGACTCCGAGAAGAGTCCAGTGGGTTAATGTATATGAAACTTCCCGAAAACCACAAATTGAATAGAGAAATGCAATGCATTATATTATTGGCGAATTTAACAAAAGAGAAGCTTCCGGAAGCGAGTGTGACAGTCGCGTGGAGCCCCGTGTGAAATGTAAGCAAACGTGAGCAATTAAAAATGGCTCTTTTCGGGAATAAATCTAAAACTCATTAACAGCCCACACTCCATTTAGGGTTTGCTTTGGAATTTCTGCAACTTGGGGAGGACCGCTTCAGGAAAGTTTTAACTGTGTTAATTACATTACGTGCAGGCCATTTATTAGACACGATGTCAGGTTTAGATTAGTGAGCTGGGTGGTACCACACACACACACACACACACACACACACACGCGCGTGCGTGCACACAAAAGTCAGAGAGAAACTATCGAACTTCTTTGTATTCTCTCTCTTCGTGGTGAAACTCTTTGGGGAAACCATGTGCCCAGCTCGGGAGCCTGTAACACGCACTGTGTGTCTGTGGTATGATTCTGGGGCGCGTGTGAGTATCCTCTCTTCTATACTCGGATGCAGCGTTGGAAACAAACAGGAGCTGCGAGCACCCTTGTCCTCAGGCTCCGCTGCAGGCATTGGCCACCCCGAAGCACCCTGTTTTGTACGAATCCTGGGAAGGGCCAGCCGGAAACGTATCCGAAGATGCAGCCGTCTGATGCCAGGACGCAGGCGAGGCAGGTCACCGCACACCTGTAACCTGGGTGACGCATCTACCGGAAGATTCAGCCGTGCCGATTCACTGCAGATGAACTGCACCAGATGGTGTGACCGAATCTTCCAGTGGACATCTGTTCTTACTGGGATTGGCTCCAGGAGCTCCGGTCCAGGAATCTTGGCACTCTGGGCCCCCAAGGAGCCTCCAAATTATACTTGGAGCAGAACGGCCATAACTCTCCACACTCCCTATGTCTCTGTGTGTGTGCGTGTGTGTGTGTGTGTGTGTGTGCGTGTGCACGCGCCCCTTGCAGGGTGACTTTGCAGTGCCACCACTCAAGAGGCGGGGTCTCTTCCCACCCCTCAGATCTGAGCCAACCGAATGCAGCAGAAGCCAAGCCTTGTCAACGCCAAGCCTAGCCTCGGGAGGCGGATCATTCCACCGCCGTGAGCGCAAGCCCCGGAGAGCCTGCTGCTTGAGGAGAAACAACGCGGATTCTACACCAGCCTAAAGCCAGGCAGCCCCCAAACATGGGATAGACACGTAAGTGCGCCAAGCTAGAAATGGAAGAACGCTCGGCCGGACCATAGATTAACAAGGAATAATAAATGCTCGTTGGTTTAAGCCCCTGAGTTGTAACGCATCACCAGCTAACTAATAGGACGGCTGTCCCTCGCCTCTCTTCTTCCCCTCTACTCCACCTCACCGATTCAGGCCGCAGGACTGCACGTGAGCCTCAGCTTCCCTGCCTGCCACACCAATGCCTCACTAGGACTTGCCCCCCATAGGGCCCTAGAACTCTGCCTGATTCAAACCCAGCTCCTCGACACACCCAGGAGCCCAGGCAGGCGTGGTGTTCTTAGCGGACCCCACGCGTCACCATCTTCACGCTGTTGTTCCTAAAATTTCCGCTTCTGCCTTCCAGTCCCTGCTTCTGTAAGCCATCCGCAGACTGGCGCCCTCCTCCGCCCTCCTCCTTCTCTCCAAGGATGTGTTGTGTTGAAATCCTGGCACCATGATGCCACCCGAGGCCTGACACCGATAATTCAATGGGACCGAACTATTCAACGGAGCTCCCACGGGTTTCCACAAGTTGTACAGCCGGAAGAACTGACACGTCAGAACACTCCGGAAGACACCCTCCCAGCTCACAGGTCCTGGTGGACGGGGAAGGCTTCTTGGAACCAATCAACACTGCCTGAGCCTGTGGCTGGGGACGGTGGGAGGGGCCACACCCACCTGAGAAGCATCTTGAGGAAACACGGCATCGAAGGCAAACATCTTAGGGGGAACTTGGTTGCCTCTCTTCTGGAAGACGTTTTGACTTCCGCAGGTCAGGGGGTCATACAGGGTGATCTGCTTCTTCCGCGGGTCCACCTTTAAGAATGAGCTGGATTCGGAGGTGTCGCGGGCCAGCGTGGAACAGATGCGAAGCATGACTTTCACCTGCAGGAAACAAAGGCGGGAAATGACGTGCAGTGATGTCGTTGGATACTTTATGATGGGGCACCCTCTATGCACTCTGGGGACACGAGCATCCACCGCGGCAGGGAACCTTCTCATGATGACACGGGTTAACGACATAACCTGGAAATAATAACGACATACCAGGAAACCTGACCTGTTTGTAACTACCAGGTGGCATGTTTTGCTATGTCCGTTACTTTCTTACAGAAACGGCACATCGTGTTCTTTATCTTCTTATTAATATAAACTGAAAATTAACTGTATGCTGGTGGGCCAGTCACACAGGTGAACAGGCAATCTGGATGGCCGAGGTTTGGGGGCTGGCGTAATTCCCTGGAAGAGGACTCCTCACAGATCGATAAACCACAGACATAAACGTTAGCTCCATAATTTACTCCTCGCCTCCGCTCATCAGGACTCTCGGAGACAAAAACCCACAGTTATTAGTGTCATCATTAAAGGCTTGTGAAATGGCCTGTTTTTAATGGCCAGCATTTGAAATGTGTTCCAAGGAGCAACGGTGAAAAAAGATTCGTTCGAAACGTGTTATTTGGGATCCCATTAAGCGAGTGCACAGGAGTTGTCATTTCAGGGAAGGAAAGCGCGTCTCAGTGGGAACCGGGAGCGGGTCCCTTTAACCCGCCTCCTGAGGAACTGACCACGGACCAGACACGACCGCCAGCCCGCTCCACCCCCACGGCCTAGCGGAGCACTCATGGAAATAAACCGCCTGCCCCCCGAGCCCTAAGGTGAGCCGAAGTCAAGCTGCAGCCGCACACACAGCTCTGGAGGCTCAAGTCCTGGGGAACTGGAAGGTGTCTGTGCCCTTATCAGCCTCTGCTTCTGTGTTGCTAGTTCAGTCCAAATGTGGCAGTGAGCACCTGCTATATTCCAGCACTGGGCTAGGCTCCCAAGACACAAAGGCTGGTGATACACAGGGTAACAGACAGAGAGAGACAGATGATTTTTTTTCTTTTTTGTTTTTAATTTTTTTTAACGTTTATTCATTTTTTTTTAATTTTTTTTCAACGTTTATTTATTTTTGGGACAGAGAGAGACAGAGCATGAACGGGGGAGGGGTAGAGAGAGAGGGAGACCCAGAATCGGAAACAGGCTCCAGGCTCCGAGCCATCAGCCCAGAGCCCGACTCGGGGCTCGAACTCACGGACCGCGAGATCGTGACCTGGCTGAAGTCGGACGCTTAACCGACTGCACCACCCAGGCGCCCCATTCATTTTTTGATAGAGAGAGACAGAGCGTGAGTGGGGGAGGGGCAGAGAGAGGAGGAGACACAGAGTCCGAAGCAGGCTCCAGGCTCGGAGCTGTCACGGCACAGAGCCCGACGCGGGGCTCGAACCCACGGACCGTGAGATCGTGACCTGAGCTGAAGTCAGACGCCTAACCGACTGAGCCACCCAGGCGCCCCCAGATGATTTTTATAATACCACGTGGCGAACCCCGCAGCTCTGTAGAGGGTTCTTTTAAACCTCATCTCTGTGTCTTGCCTTCCTCATCGGATCAGTTGTCAGGTCTGATGAAATGTCAGTCAGGCAGTTTCGCAGAGAGGGGTCTATACATTTTTAAATAAAAGATTTCCAACATGCAGAAATGCTCCGAGAATAATCTGCATTGTGCATAATGGAGCGAGGGCACCCTCCTGTTTATCTTCTCCCTGTCTGTTGAGACACGGGAACTGGCCTGCAATGTACAAGGTTGACGGGCACGGGCCTCGTCGGTTGCCCTGGCTGTGTCCCAGCGGTGCTGGTTCCCATCCCTCAGAACAGCACTCAGGGTGGATCTGGAGGCCGGGTGTCACAGTGGAAGGAACCCATGGCTGGGGTGAGGCTCTCGGGGTTTAAATCCTGGTTCTCCCGCTGTGGGGGGGGGGGGGTTGTCATATAACGATTCCTGCCATTTCCTGGGGGTCTATTGTGTGTTAGGGCTGTGCTGTCACCCAAAGGACATTATTGAGTCTGACAAGCCAATGCATAGGTACCCTTGTCCGGATGAGACAACTAGTGCTCCAGAACTTGCCCCAAAGCTCTGAAAATGTTCGTGGTAAGGCTGGGCTCTGATCCCACCTCTGTCCTGACACCAAAGCTCATACTTTTTACATCATGACGAGTACTGCCTCCCGTATGTGGTCCAGCCTCTTGGCACCTCAGTGTTCTCACCTGTGTGATAGGGACAACGAGGCCTCTCTCAGGGGACCATGGGAAGAATGAAAGAAATTGACCTGCAGAGTAACCAGCGCAGGGTGGGTGCGTGATTCCTGTTTCTCTCCCTCTTCCTCCTTCCCGCATGCATACTCGCCTCCCTCTGAACTGTGACATCCTAGCACTCTCTGATCACCGTGTTAGCGGTAAGGTTTTAGAACTTCTCGCCCCGGACGCCGGGTCCCGTGAATCACAAACGGGATGCCACGGGGGGATCCCTGCAGACAGCGCTAGGGATTACGCGCTGGTCCTCGCAGGCTCCTACGAGTAAAACACCGTCACTGTGTGTGTGACAGCAAGCAGCACATTGGTCTACGTTCCGTTCTGGCAATTCTCTCGTTCACTGTGAACGTCTCCGTGCTGATTTCAGCCCCGCTCGTGCGGGTAGATCTGCCCCAGTCACACAGCAGGTGTGCCGAGGGCACATATTCAGACGGCAACTTTTGGTAGCGTCTGGGGCCTCCGGGCTTTCCGTAAGCCAAGCCCCTCGCCCGGCCTCTGAGCGCTACAAGTCAGAGAGGATGCAAATGCCAGGCAGAACTGATGGAGTCACATGGCCCGCTGCTTTTCGATCTCACAATTTCACATGCAATTTCTGGGTAACCAGAGGTGCTGAATGTAAAATATGAGCTAAGCCAGGCAAGGGCCCGCATGGAGACGTGGGAGAGAAGGGGCTGAATTAGCGAGTCATTTGTCCGGGGGTGGGGGGTGGGGGGGTGCTCCTGCATCGTAATGAAGTTCCGAGCCTGCCCTCCAATTTCTGCAGACAGGCTGACGGTGCTGGCCGCCGGTCTGGCCCAGGAGACACGCAGTCCTTTCAAGACCCACTGAACTCTGGGTGGGGGTGGGGAAATGCCATTCTTTTCCTCCGCAGTTCATTTAAATAAATGGATATTTTTTTTTCTCCCCTTAAAGGAAGGAAATTAGGTTTTTCTGCTTGACTTCCTTCGTGCCAATTCTTCCCTCATTCCAGCACTTGGCGTTCGGCTTAATCCTCTGTAATTAAAGCGCTTTGAAGATACCACTTGTGATCAACACGGTCCCCCGGACTTGCCAGAAGTTTTCATTTTTGTTGCAGATGCTGGTGGGTTCCCGGGGGCACCTGCTTCAGCCCTTCCTGTCCCTGCTGCTCCGGGGCACAGAGAGGGTCCCTGCCGTCGTGAACACCCACAGCTGTCTCCCAGCTCTCAGGGCAGGGGGGACGGTCCCTGCTTTCAGTCGCAAAGGCAGGACTGGCAAAATGAGATCCAGAAAACCGGGGCGTGGTCTGAGTGGACACATTCCAACGACAGGAGGTTGGCATTTCCTCGACCAACAGCCACCCTCAGTGGTCAAGACCCCACTTTTGCCTCATCTATCTAATGGCTCGGCGGCCGGTGGGGCCGGCTGCAGCTCTGGGCGTCTTGCTCATCAACCAAGGCAGCCCCCCTCCCCGGACGGCCCGAGACACTCCAGGAGGATTTGCGAGAGACTCATCGACAGAGGCAGAACCTCGCTCCTGGGCAGTGTGGACGCTCCATCACGGTGTGGCCACCAC
This sequence comes from Prionailurus viverrinus, assembly GCF_022837055.1. NCBI lineage: Eukaryota > Metazoa > Chordata > Mammalia > Carnivora > Felidae > Prionailurus > Prionailurus viverrinus. The sequence continues at coordinate 2,068,683 of NC_062577.1, forward strand.
ACGGGGGCTCCTGAGGGGTGGTCCCCATGAGGGCTCGCTGTTGCCACCACACGTGATCATGTGCACAGATGTTCGTGTCCATCCCTAGTCACGGAGAAGAGAACCCGGTGTGGACGTAGGGGGCTCCTCGCTGCCCCTCTCTCTACCCAGAAGCTTCCCAGCTGGAGGTTTGCATCAGACTCCAAGGAAGGCTCTGGCCAACGTGACCTTTGGAAGGCTCGCTCAGCAACAGAGAAGACCACGGATGGTGGTGAGGTTGGTGGGGGTGGGGAGAGACCACCCGTCACCGTTCTCATGCGCCAGCTTTGTTTACAGTCCTTTGTAGGGCCCTGCAATGAAGGCCCTCAACAGACACACAGGAGACAGTGACTGGCCCCTGGACCGTGTCGCAGCCACGGGAAATGCTCAGTGCACCTGTGTCACCAAGGATACGCCGATTCCCCTACAAGGCTAGAGGCTTCAGAGTCAATTAAGTGCTGACACCTTGCACGTCTTTTTACACTTTTATATTTTGAATCGCCTTACGTTGATGTCCAAGCCCACACTCTTTAAAAAAGTTCATTTCTTTTTGAGAGAGAGAGAGAGAGAGAGAGAGAGAGAGAGAGAGAGAATCCCAAGCAGGCCCTGTGCCATCAGTACAGAGCCAGACGTGGGGCTCAATCCCACGAACCGTGAGATCATGACCTGAGCCAAAATTCAGAGTCAGACGCTTAACCGACTGAGCCACCCAGGTGCCCTCCAGTCCACAACTTTTTAAGAATCAGGTCAGTAGAAATGAATCAAGGTGAAGTCAGATCAACCTCACAAGAAATGCCATTTGGGCATCATTTTTGTCCTGATTGCAGAGTATTAGAGTTATCTTTGAGCCTTCCAGATCTGTTCTTTGTTTTTTTAATTAAAAAAAATTTCAATGTTTACTTATTTTTGAGAGAGAGAGAGAGAGAGAGAGAGAGAGAGAGAGCAGAGGCAGAGAGAGAGGGAGACACAGAATCCAAAGCAGGTTCCAGGCTCTGAGCTGTCAGCACAGAGCCTGATGTGGGGCTTGAAACTCATGGACCATGAGATCATGACCTGAGCTGAAGTTGGATGCTTAACCGACTGAGCCACCCAGGCACCCCTAAAATTTTTTTTATTTATTATTTTGTATAGACTGAGCGGGGAAGGAGCAGAGAGAGGGAGGGAGAGAGAGAGGATCTGAAGCAGGCTCTGTGCTGACACCAGAGAGCCCGACTGAGCCACCCACGTGCCCCCAGATCTATTCCTAAGTTCCTAAAACATGTCTGGGAAGGGTTCAAGGCAAACCAGAGCCCAGTGTGACAGGTTCGTCAAAATCCACCAACAAGAATAGTGAGAAAAGTGAACAAGTCGGATGGTTCGGAGGAGAGTCTGGAACCGAAGGGCGAGTCGGCTGAGACAGAACGGCCAACCCACAGAACCAGTCTGTTCCAGGACCCTGCGTCTTTCCTGCTGAGGCCGGCGCCTGCGATGGAGACGCTGAGGTTCCTTGTGACAGACGTGAGCCACGGAAATATCCATCACTCTGTCCTCTAGGCGACCTTGTCCGCCTCAGAAGAGAGAAAGCCAGAGTCGGTGCCCCAGCCCTGCCTGGTGGGAGTGGAGGCTGGACGTCCGCGGAGGGAGCACTGTGCTGACCTCGCCACACACCAGGGTGACTTTCCTGCTTCCCCTAGATTTGCAGGTGGGGTTCAGCTCTTGAGGGAGAAATGAGAGATAACAGAAGGGTCCCTGCATGGGATGAGCCAATCTCCTTTCTTACAGGTTCCAGGTGTGATGGGCACCACGGTGAGCTAGGAGCCAGGGGACCAGGTTCTAGTCTAAATGTCACCACCACTGAGTGGCTGTGTGACTTCAGGTGTGGACCCTGGCTTCCATACCCCTAAAGTTGGGCTGTTGTACCACCCACGACCCCTAGTCTTGAAGGACAGGTGGGAAGCAACAAAGAAATAAAGGCAGAATATAAAGCAGTACACACATATAAAATATTATTCAAGAAAGAAGAAAGGAAGAAAGAAAAAAGAAAGAAGGAAGGAAGAAAGAAGAAAGGACAAAAGAAAAAAGGAAGGCAAGAAGAAGACATATTCCTCAAATCAACTAGTGTAAATAGACTTTTCTACACCAGGTGAATGACATAAGAAGCCTTTCTAGCAGCCTTAATTTTTATTTTATTTTTTTAAGTTTATTTATTTATTTTGAGAGAGAGAGAGAGAGAGAGAGAGAGAGAGGGAGAGAGAGAGAGAGAGGGGGAGAGAGAGAATCCCAAGCAGGTTCCACGCCATCAGCACAGAGCCTGATGCGGGGCTCGAACTCACGAACTGCAAGATCATGACCCGAGCAGAGTTCGAGAGTCGTACGCTTAAATGACTGTGACACCCAGGTGCCCCTACCAGCCTTAATTTTAACACTTAAAGCAAAAAATTCTTGAATGAGCCTGCCCATACATAGTGACAGGAGCGATGGGATCAAATGACTTTCCTCCCTCCCCCCCAACAAATTAAATTAAAGACTACGTGGTCTGCTTCTATCTTTTGCAAAGGTACGCGCTCCCTGTTGAATTTGATCTGAACCTCTAAAATCTGGATGTGGTGTTTCCCTTATTTCATTCCTTTCTTTCCTGTCTTGATCAGATGTTCTGGATACGCTCATGTTGTCTGCTTATGGCTCATTAGTTCCTTCTAGAAGATTCTCCAGACATGAAGAGAGATGATCAGAGGACAGGAGCTGTAAACAGTGTGCCCCCAGTATGTATTCTCAGCACTCTTACTTTTCTGACCTACCACGAAATTCAGCAACCCTCCACATCCTTCCGTGCCTAGGACATTCTGACAAATCTACTGTAAAAGTTTCCAAAGGGGATTGAAGGTGTAATTTTCCAGCTGTTACATAAAGGGCACTCTCCACTTTATAACCTAAGATTCTAGTGCTAACCCACCACCGACACACCGACCCCCATATACATGACTTTCCTTTCCTGTTCGATTTACCCGATGTGCCTGCTTGACCTGACAGACGAGCTGTTGGAAGTCTCGAATGACCCTGATCCTGGGAGGGATGGGTGGACGAGAGGGCCGTGCTCCCTAAGTTAACAGAGGGAGTCTTTAAACATATCTGAGAGTTGTGTTCCATCCAAACATAGTTATCTTTACAGAATTATACAGATCCATGCATCACAGCTCAGTTACTTGCAGAATCAAACTAAATCGGACAGAGTTTCTTTGCACCAAACTACAATAGTAATCCTACTGACCCAGTCAAGGTTCATGGGGCCATTCCCCCAGAAAAGGTCCAGGGGAACAGGATCCGGTGCTGAGTCTGGGGGCTAAGAGGGCAGATGCCACGAGGCTGAGAGCTCCCCTGGCCTATCTGGGGGAGCATCTACTCTGTGTTGACAAAATCAGTGACTTCATCACTGACTCATCACCAGCCATCTGTACCATGGCCATAACTTCTTTACAAATTTTATTAAAAAATTTTTTGTAATGTTTATTCATTTTTGAGAGACAGAGCACAAGTGGGGGTAGGGCAGATAGAGAGGGAGACACAGCATCCAAAGCAGGCTCCAGGCTCCGAGCTGTCAGCACAGAGCCTGACGCAGGGCTCGAACTCATGAACCACAAGCTCATGACCTGAGCTGAAGCCTGACACTCAACCAACTGAGCCACCCAGTAAAAGTTTTTAATAAAATTTATTTTGAGAGACAGAGAGAGAGAGAGAGAGAGAGAGAGAGAGAGAGAGAGAGAACATGAGCGGGCAAGGGGCAGAGAGAGCGGGAGAGAGAGAATCCCAAGCAGGCTCCATACAGCACAGAACGTGACGTGGGGCTTGAACCCACAAACCATGAGATCATGACCTGAGCTGAAACCAAGAGTCAGATGCTTAACCGACTAAGACACTCAGGCGGCCCGAATTTTATATTTACAGGGGACCTTCTCATCCTTATTTCCATTTGATTCCCCACAACAGCTTTATTAGGGAAACGTTAACATGGCCATTATCACCATCATCCTTACTTTAAGGGCAGTGGGTACTTAAGTGACTTGCCCAAAGCCAGTTGCCCGCTGGCGAAGGTGAAAGGGCAGGGGCCCCTGACCCACTCGCCCTGCAGTGAGCGTCCTGGGTCAGATGGAGCCAGAGAAGAGGCTTGTCCCTTCCACCAAAGCCAGCAGAGCCTGAACCTGTTCATTGGGGGGCTGGGCCAGAGCCGAACCCCCTTAAAGACAGGGTACTGTCTCTGCGCTGGGTGGCCAGCTTCTCAGGGGTGCCAGCGGGTGAGCTCATGTGGCGCCAGACGGCACATGATGAGCGGTGATGCCATCAGAGAGGGGAGATTTACATTATTAAAAGCCACGCCGGGAAAGGTGACAGGTGGTAGCACCAGAAAGCTAAGCGTGAGGGGAGCATGTGCAGGACCAGAAAATGGAGCCCAGTAATGAGATGTGCTCGCTAAGGAAGTGCTTCGGGGAGTGGGGGTGGGGGGTGGGGGGAAGTTCCCCGAAGCTCCTGTCTGGTGCATGTGTCAGCCTCAGCCCACAAGCCCAGCAGGGAGGAAGCATGGCCCGGAGGGGGGTCTGCAGCCAGGGAAGGGCTGCTGGGGGCCAGGCAGCCTCTGGGAGCGAGGTCCCTCGCTCCAATTAGCAGGCCGGGGAAACGCTGGCCGGGCTGGGAGGGTGGAGGCAGGCACGTTTCAGGGGCTGGTCTGGCAGCAAGGACTGGAACTGTGACAGCGGCCTACATACAAGAGGCCCCATCTCTTAGCTCATCGTGTTAGGGAACTCATTTCGCATGGATGAGCGGGTTTTAAAACGCATCCTAAGACACAGTCCTTCTTGGGTCCAAAGCGAAGTGGGACGTGGGGTTCTCTGGACGAGCAGCTCCAAGGCTAAGGGCACTTGCTGTCTGCCTGGCCTCCCTAGGACCATGTGGAGGGTAGCCTAGGAGGCTGGGGCACACGCTCTGCCCACAGGCTGCCTGGGTTTGAGCTCTGGCTGCACCGTTTACCGCGGTGTATCTGCACGAGTGAGTTAACCTCCCGCAGGCCTATCTAGAAGCTCGTCCTGACGACAGTACCTTCCTAGCAGGGTTACGGTGATCATGAAAAGAACCGCTTATGACTGTGCTGCACATGAGTGTTTAATACATGCCAGCTATTCGTTTTTTTTTTCAATTTGTTTTCAACGTTTATTTATTTATATTTGAGAGAGAGACAGAGCACGAGCAGGGGAGGGGCAGAGAGAGAGGGAGACAGAATCCCAAGGGGGCTCCTCACTGTCAGCGCAGAGCCCGTAACAGGGTTCAAACTCATCGAGCGTGAGATAATGACCTGAGCTGAAATCAACAGTCAGACATTTAACTGACTGAGCCACCCAGGCGCCCCTGAAATTTTAGTATTTTAAAAATTTATAATATACATGTACAAATTACTATTGTTGAGGGTAGGAGTCTACTGGAAAGATCATACACTTTAAAGTCAGACGCCAGTTCTTACCAGTTGTGTGACCGTGCACATTTTATTTTATTTTATTTTATTTTATTTTATTTTATTTTATTTTTAAAGTTCATGTGGCGAGAGTGAGCACGTGTGCACATGCGCGGGAGAGGGGCAGAAAGAGAGGGAGAGAGAGAATCCCAAGCAGGCTCTTCACTGATAGCACAGAGCCTGATGCAGGGCTTGAACTCACAAACTGTGAGGTCATGACCTAAGTCGAGATCACAAGTCGGTTGCTTAACCGACTGAGCCACCCAGACGCCCCTAAACATATCATTTTAACGTAGCTTTCTCATCAGTGAAATGGGGATAATAATCCCTACGTGGAAGGATTTATGTGATTCTTAGGCAAAGAGTCGTGCCAAGCCCTTGGCACAAAGCGGGTCTCCATAATGATCACGGTCACGTTGAACCCACACACGGGGCGGCCCTGTGAGAGCATACGCCGTCAGGAACCTAACACAAGGTCATCCCTCTCCCAGCAATGCCTTCAACCACCTCTGACCCAGGGGTTCAGGAGACCGTGACCCTTGCTGGTTTATGCCACACAAGAGGCCTGGAGACACAAAGTGTCACCCCACTGCTGCAGGACGTTGCCAAGGCCACCTCGCCCCGGGCCCACCAATGTTTACAGATCCAAGGTTAAGCTCAGGACTTCCAATTCCCAGCCTCTCTTTCTTCTGCCTGAATTTTGGTAAATCCTGGGGAAGGGGCAACTGTAGATTTTTCCGAATGCTGGGAAGGAAAACTACTGTGGCTAGTTTGTGGTTACCATATTTTATCTTTTGAAATACCCCATCCCAGAGATAAAACGGCACAGAAGGACCTTCTGAGAGAGGAGCAGTGGGCACGCCTTGCATCAGAGTTCTTTCAGGCGCACACAGCTTGGCATTGGCACTTATTGTTAATAAGGGCCCATTTACCGCTAAAGCTCACTCATGTGTGACGACTGCACAGCTAAATAGTAGATCTGTCATTAAATAGCGGACGCTCAGGAAATGTCACATCTGCCGACGCAGACCCCGTCTGTCGCCAGAGAGGTGCTGTCTGCCTTTGGAAACAGCAGGACAAAAGGGAAAGTTACTTTTCTTTTTCTGCAGCCCGTTTTATTATAAATATGAAAACTGCAGCTTGCTAAGCGGACACTTGACGCTGTGTCTGGACCTCACTGCTGCGTTCTCCTGGGCCTGGGACTTTTTACTATCCCACGGCTTCCGGTCTAGGGAAGTGACACCCAGAACTCTGAGAATAAGTCGAGTGACCCAGTCTCGGGACCACCTAGAAATACCAGCTGCCAGATACCGCACGGAATCTGGGGAAACACCGTAATAAACAACCTGTTGTCTAAAACAAAAAGCCATTCTTACCATCTAATAATTAGGTATGTACCTTTTTTTTTTAATTTTTTTTTTTAACGTTTATTTATTTTTGAGACAGAGAGAGACAGAGCATGAACAGGGGAGGGGCAGAGAGAGAGGGAGACACAGAATTCGAAACAGGCTCCAGGCTCTGAGCTGTCAGCACAGAGCCCGACGCGGGGCTCGAACTCACGGACCGTGAGATCATGACCTGAGCCGAAGTCGGACGCTTAACCGACCGAGCCACCCAGGTGCCCCAAGGTATGTACCTTTCTGGTATTCATCTCTGACGCCCGTTTTCGATAGGAAACGATCACTTAGGAGCACTGTCCGTTCAGAACTGTCCGTTCAGCATTAAGACTTTGCCAGCCTCTAGGCTGCTTGCCTGGCGGAGGGAGCACAGGCATCCTTGGGGCCCACCGGGAAGGTGGGTTCAGAGCAAGTGGGGAATCCTTTCCTTAAAGAACCGTGATACGCGACCCCCAAGCCTGGGCTCTTGTCCAGTGTGGAACCCCGTAGCCTCAGTTTCAGGCAAGAGGAGAATCAGGTACGTGTCCTAGTGAGAACAGGCATCCGGGGAACTTTGGGGTCAAGGGGCTGAAATCTGGAACAGGCTTAGCTGAAAGTTAGGAAGTTGGGTAAATTAATCTGCATCGAAGGCTGACAGGCACTCAGTGGACTGCCGCACCGAGCCCTACATTCTCACGACCCCCGTACGCTGAAGAAGGGGAAAAGGGGCTAGAGGAGCAGAAAGACGCCAAGCCAGTCCCAAGTCCCGGGCCCTCGGTAAGTCTTAGATTTTCATCCTCAATAAGAAAGAGTACGAGAGTGCACTCACCCCGGCATTAGCCACAGTCACCCCCGATTCCTTGTCTGTCCATTTCTCTCCTTAGAAGTGTATCTGTGCTGTTCCACTACACACGCGTGAAACACACACTGTTCCCACTGGGGGGCCACGGGGGTAGCCCGGTCTCGTGACGTAAAAGGGATTCCGTTTTGGATTACTTTATTTTCAAGTCGTAGGCTTGGAACGGAAGCAACCGTCACCCAGTTCGGCTCCAGTGAGCCCCAGGCTTGCTGAGGACGATGGCATGACACAGACCTGGACAGCCCGCGGGGGAGGTGATGCGTTGGAGAGAGGAGGGGGTGAAGGCCAGCCGGGGGTAAGTGTGAAAGAGAAACTCCTGCCCCCTCTGGCCAGGGGTGAGCCGCTGGCCCTTTGGAGTCCCCCTCCCCGCCCCTCTGCTTGGCAGAGAAGCCCTCGCTGGCAGCAGGACCCATGTTCAAAGCAGAACGGGGAATTCTAATAGCGAGGATTGTGCGGAGGACATGTTTTCTCTTTCTTTTTTTTTAAATTTTTTTTAACATTTATTTATTTTTGAGACAGAGAGAGACAGAGCATTAATGGGGGAGAGTCAGAGAGAGGGAGACACAGAATCTGAAACAGGCACAGAGCCCGATGCGGGGCTCGAACTCAAGGACCAGACCGCGAGATCATGATCTGAGCCGAAGTCGGCCGCTAAACCGACTGAGCCCCCCAGGCGCCCCTCTTTATTTTCTTTTTAAAATGTGGGTGTACAGGGGCGCCTGGGGGGCTCAGTCGGTTGAGCTCAGGTCATGATCTCGTGGTCTGTGAGTTCGAGCCCCGCGTCGGGCTCTGGGCTGACGGCTCAGAGCCTGGAGCCCGCTTCGGATTCTGTGTCTCCCTCTCTCTCTGCCCCTCCCCCACTCTCTCCCAAAAATAAACAAACGTTAAAAAAATAGAATGCGGGTGTAGAGAATGAGATGGAGGTCAAGGACGAACGTGTGCAAGTCCGGTCTTCACCTAACCGCATTCTCCTCCAGGGTGCATAGGGTAGGGTGGGAAAAGAACAACCCAACAAATTAAAGCAGGTCCCCGTATTCCAGCAAGTGACTAGAAAGCCGGGGTGTGGAGGAGGCCTGGGAGGGCAGCGTGTGTTCCCTGCGGGGCAGGGGGGCTTTGGCAACCTTAAACCAGAGGCACCTGATCGGGAAGAGGCACGCCTGCGCAGGAGCATTTAAAAGCCCTCCGGGTACGTCGACTCTGTCGAATCTGAAGGAAACGCCAGAAGCATTTCGCCTGCGCCGCGGTGGGTAGTCTGCAGCCTCGGCTTGCCGAGCTGTAAAAGCTAACTTTGCGTTGGTCCCACGGAGACGCTCCCCAGGGCCTTTTGTATCGTATGGAACCTGCTTTCCTCCAAGACCAGGATGCAGAGGGAGGCTCCATCGTGGCTCCATAGAAGGGACGCTGCCACCGGCTGTATGGCATGGCGGTGTCCTCATCATGGAGCTCTGCTCCTGGAACCCGGCTTGCAGAGGGCTCTTTCATCCTGCCTTCTGGGGGACCTACACCTGCCCTCTTCGTATTTAGGGCGAGCTTGAGCCGCTGTCCCCTAGTCAGATCAGGGTGGACTTAGAATCTCAGAAGCTTGCCCAAGAGACACAGACCGATCAGAACGAGGCCAGTCGCTCCCCCAGACTCCTGGGCACCCCCAAACCGGTCTGGTGTATAAACACCCAACTTGGGAAGCAGTACCTCCATCAATTCATTCCTTCATTCCTTCAGCATTCGGCTGAGTAAGACTTCTTAACCTGGGCCAGGCATCCAGGGCTCTGCAGAGCATCCAGGGCTCTGCAGGTAAAAAGAGCTTAAAAACCAGTTGTGTCTTTGAGGGGCTCATGGTAACAGGAGGGGTACAAAAGAGCTCTGTACTGGGGCACCTGGGTGGCTCAGTCGGCTGAGCATCCGACTCTTAATTTCAGCTCAGGTCACGATGCCGGGGTTGTGGGATTGAGCCCCACATCGGGCTCTGTGCTGTGGAGCCTGCTTAAGATTCATTCCCTTTCTCTGTCTCTCTCTCTCTCTCCCTCTGCCCCTTTCCCCTGCTCGCGTGCTCTCTCTAAAATTAAAAAAAAAAAAAAAAAAAGAAAAAAGAGGCTCATACTGAGGTACACTGAGGGCCCAAATGGGGCAGGGGGATTTCCACCGGGGGAGAAGGGACCAGGCAAGGTTTCATGACGATGATTGTCAGTGAGGCTTGGAAGAAAAGTTGGGGTCTGCAAGGCACCCAAGTCAGGCGTGGGGACCCCAGACAGAGTGAGTGTGTGGGCAAATGCATGCAAATGAGGTAGCTACAGGGCTTTGGGTCAAGTTTCTTAGCTTCCCTGTGCCTCAGTTGCCTCATCTGTAAAGTGGAGATGGTAACAGGGCCAGGACCTCATAGAAGTTGTTACGAGTTGTTACTGCTCTTAAAGAGCCTGGCACACGGTGAGGGCCCCGTGAGTGTTGTTTTGCGGTTTTTACTCTGACTGTAGCTTAGGGTGGGCGTGGTGGAGGAGGGATAAGAAATTCAGCTGGAAAAAACATGGATATCAGCGTGCGGACAGACATCTTGTCCAATCTAAAAAGTCTGTACTTATCCCAGACAATAGGGAGCCACTGAAGGTCAGAGAATGGGAAGAGCTGGGAGGCCTCACTGCTCAGCAGCAAAGCTCCAGGGGCCACGATTTCCTCATCTGAAAACACTAATAACATTCTTCACTGGGGCTGTTAAGAAGTCAAGGGAGAAAACGCTTGTGCAGCTTGCACTTTTATAGCACAACCTTTTAAAATGTGCTGACAAGGGGCACCTGGGAGGCTCAGTCAGTTAAGCATCCGACCTTGGCTCAGGGTATGATCTCGCAGTTCATGAGTTCGAGCCCCGCCATCGGGCTCTGTGCTGACAGCTCGGAGCCTGGAGCCTGCTTCGGATTCTGTGTCTTCCTCTCTCTCTGCAACTTCCTCTGCCTGTGCCCCCCCACGCCCCCTCAAAAAAAAAAACAACAAATCTTTAAAAATAAAACATAAAAATAAAACGTGCTGACGATTTGTTCAGTGAGTCTCCATGGGGCGCCGGAGGAAGACCCACGACCGTGCAGTTGGGAGTCGGCTGAATGCACGTGCGCTCAGTGCTGGCAGCAGCCGTGAGGTTTGACAAGGAGAATAATGAATTAGGCCACCACCAAATAAATATTTATTAAAATGCCAATGAGCAAGGCACTCTCCTTACCCAGGGAAGCAAAGCATGCCAAAACATTTGCATTCAAGGGGAGAGCCAGGGACAGATGTGCGCGAGGACACTCAGGAAAGGAGAATGCTGTTTTACGGGAGTGTCTGTAAATCCACAGGACGCAGACTGCTCCGTTCTAGCCACAGAAGAGGCGTGCTGGTGGGAGCTGGGGGGCTGCCTGGTGGAGGAGGAACAGCAGCCTCTTTGTCCCCAGGGTCACATATCATCTCACGAGACATTTTTCTTTCCTGCCTCATTAGCGACTGGGTCTTTCTTTCTTTCTTTCCTTCTTTCTTTCCTTTCCTTCCTTCCTTCCTTCCTTCTTTCTTTCGTTCTTTCGTTCTTAGGTTATTTATTTTACTTCGAGAGAGAGAGAGTGCAAGGGAGGGGTAGAGAGAGAGAGACCCGACCAGGCTCTGCACCGTCAGCGCAGAGCCCGATATGGGACTCGAACTCACGAACCGTGAGATGATGACCTGAGTCAAAATCCGGAGTTGGACGCTTAACCGACTGGGCCACCCGGGCGTCCCTAGTGACTGGGTTTCTAACACGTTAGGGGAAACGGCATAGATTCTTTACTTTGTAAACTTTGATGGCAAGTGGCCGCCCAATATGGTGTCCCTAGGCACATTTTTTTGAAGTAACAACAGTGAAGTAACAGGTTCCCAGGAACGGATTTTGTATCAGCACATGAAGGAAAGCTCGTGTTGTCTTACTCAAGAGCAGCAGGCCACTCAAACTTACCCTATTGGTTTAAACACAGTTTGTGAGCCACCCCCAGCCCCGCACCCAGAGTTGCTGACTCAGTACGTCTGGGATGAGGCCTGAGAATCTACATTTCTTCTTTTTTTTTTCTTACTATGAACAATGCTGCTCTAAGCATTGTGTCAAGGGTTTTTTTTTTTTTAATGTTTATTTTTGAGAGAGAGAGAGACAGGGTGTGAGTGGGGGTGGGGCAGAGACAGAGAGGGAGACACAGAATCTCAAGCAGGCTCCAGTCTCTGAGCTGTCAGAACAGAGCCTGACACGGGGCTGGAACTCACAAACTGTGAGATCGTGACCTGAGCTGAAGTCGGATGCTTAACTGACTGAGCCTCCCAGGCACTCCGAGAATCTGCATTTCTAACACACTCCTGCTGATTTTGCTGCTATGGGCATCATGCTGGGAGAGCTGCTGTGCAGTAGGTATGTTGGCTTCCTCCTCATGGAACTTTCCACCCAACTCCATCGGGAGTCCAAAACACAACTGATGTGGATGTTACATTCTGGGAAAATGACAGTCTTATTAATTTTAAAGATTCTGGCAGCTAAAGAAAGAACATTTTGGTGCTGTCAAAACAGAAGTGGCTTCTGACTCTCTGTTCCATCACCTACTCGAGGAAAATTCTTGAGTTCTAAAGTGATATAAGTGTTGACCTTAGGAAGGATCTCTGGGATACAGAACTCTTCTTCTGAAAGTAGCCCCAGTCTTCGGTCTATACTTAACTCGGTTCTGTAGATCTTACCTGTCCTCATGGCTTTTGTTACCAGTGGGGAAGCATAGACTTACCACGACAGAATCCAAACCAACTTTCCTATAGGTTCTCTTCAGTTTCTCTTTCTTCGAAGAAATGATTATGGAGGGTCTTCTGAAATTTTGCTTCTCAGGAAACCAATATTAAAGGAAATCAACAAATCATTCCAAGACCATTGTTCCTCCTGGAGAAGGCCATCCTGGCTTTCCAGCAGTCTGTATGTGAGTATGTGCATGAGTGTGAACGTGTTTGAGAATAACACTGAACACCTTCATTTACAATTTCTAGAATCAATAAGCCTTTACGGTTGAGTAGGACGGTCAATATTCATTTCACGTGGAAAATAGTAATTAAAATTCAAAAATGTAGGGTCATTTCACCAAGGAAGGACCTTCTGCTTCTAGGTCATAGTTCATCCAGAACGATGCTTGAATTTGATGGAAGTGTTTCAGAATAAACAGGTCACTGAAAACATGGAACACTCACCGGATGGAGCAGAAGAAATGCTAATTTTGCTCTGTTGGGCAGGTGACAGGTAACCTTCCAGCCAGTTTTTACAGCTTTGACGTATTAAAAGTGAGAACGATGATGTGACCCAGACCCATCTTGAAGCCCATTTAGGTACCAGAAGATCTTATTATGATTCTATCCACCTGCAACACAGTCCAGATGGCAAAGTGCCCTGTGATACCATTACGAGGGCTCTAATGACCTCCAGTCAGAATGGACTGATTTAATAAACTCTCATGCATGATAAGAAACACCCATCTATAAAAATGGAGTAGATGGGGGCTGGGGGGTGGGACGCCTGGGTGGCTCAGTCGGTTGGGCGTCTGACTTGGGCTCAGGTCATGATCTTGCGGTCCGTGAGTTCGAGCCCCGCGTCGGGCTCTGTGCTGACGGCTCGGAGCCTGGAGCCTGTTTCAGATTCTGTGTCTCCCTCTCTCTGCCCCTCCCCCACTCGTGCTCTGTCTCTCTGTCTCTCAGAAATAAATAAATTTTTTAAAAATATTAAAAAAAAGGTAGGCCTTTCCTCACCATGGAAGAACGAGGCTCAAAGGAGTGAAGTGGCTTCCCTACGGCCTCACAGGAAGCAAACAGCAAAAAGGGCATTCAAACTCAGCTCTGGCTGTAGGTCGTGTACAAGGCGCGAGGACAAACACAAACCCCTTAGGTCAAGCCCAGCCTACTGCATATACATTGTACACAAAGCAGACCGCGCACTGAATATGTTTATGGTTGCTCTGGAAACTTTTATGGAATTCTCTTAAGTCATTTTGCCCTCGCGTTGCTGCGGTTCAGCCTGCTGCAACCTATTTTAAAAAAGGTTTTAAAAAAAACCCACAGGCTATGATTAAGTATATTAAGGGACTTTTATTTATTTATTTATTTATTTATTTATTTATTTAATTTATTTATTTATTAAAGTTTTTAATGCTTGTTTACTTTTGAAAGAGACACAGAGACAGAGCGCAAGCAAGGGAGGGGCAGAGAGAGAGAGGGAGACACAGAATCCAAAGCAGGCTCCAGGCTCCGAGCCATCAGCACAGAGCCCGACGCGAGATCATGACCTGAGCCGAAGTCAGATGCTCAACCGACTGAGCCACCCAGGAGCCCCTATTAAGGGACTTTTAAAAGTTAGATTAATGGCCTGATAACGTTTTAAAACAACTCGAAATTGTGTGAATTTGTATTCGGGGATTTTTTAAAGTTGTAAGTTATTAACTCTACAGATGATAACAAGGTCTTTGAAACCGTTCTGCTCTGTTATTCAAACCTTCCCCGTGTAGTTTATTGACAGGCTGATGACCCCCTCGGTGGGCACACGGTGACTTCACAGCTGACACGCCAGGCAGAACCGGGAATGTCCTAGGGCCGCATGAAATCCAGCACCCTCCTTCCTTATGTATATGAAACATCTAACTTCCGAAGGCCAGGAAGGTCTTTGCCCCAATCCCAATAGTTGCCTGGATATTAACAGTCACACTAGTACTAATTAAATGGCTAAGTGACTCCACATCGCTCACTTGGAGAGTAACTGCACTTCACGCTCACTGTATTTATAGATAAGATACTTGGGCCCCAAAGAGGTAAAGTGATGGCTTCAAGTTCAACATCCTGATACAGCGAAGCCGGCGTGGAACTCATGCCTCCTGCCTCCCCCGTTTAGTGACCAGGAAGCAAGATGTAAATGAAGATGCCTAGGACTGAAACCCCAGTCAGCCATTGGTTTTTAATTTAAAAAAGATTTTTTTTTTAGTTTTATTTATTTATTTTGCGAGAGAGAGGGAGAGTGCGTGCGAGCACAAGTGGGGAAGGGGCAGGGAGAGAGAGGGAGAGAGAGAGAGAAAGAATCTCAACGAGCTCTACATTACGAGTGTGATGCCCCATGTGGGGCTCAAACTCACGAACCACAAGATGATGACCTGAGCCGAAGTCCAACGCTCAACCGACTGAGCCCCCCAGGCACCCCCTAGTCAGCCATCTTGCCAACAGAAGGCATTCACTGAATGTAGTAGATAAAGGCAAGAGAATGAATGGTTTGAAGAAAACGGACCCCATTCTTACACACACACACACTCACATCTGTCTCAATCTTCTACAATTATCTATCTTCATCATTAATGATTCTCACAAATGTATTTGCAACAAGACTCAGTACTAGTCTGATCAAGGACAAAGTCTCGTCAGTGGCTCGTGGTTCAAACGTGGGAAAAACAGGGGGGGTAGACAGTGTGGCCAACAGCCCTCTGGGCAACACCAACTCTTGCTGGTCTCGTGGGCATCAACAACGTATCTGAACAAACAGTTTTCTAAGTGTCACTCAAGAGGGCCAGAAACGTTGACGTCTAAAGGGTGTGCAGTGTGGAATCCTCACTTGCACAAGCTGGCTGGGGAGTGGCCCAAAGCTCTCCCGGTGCCATTGTGCGGCACGCAGCCAGGGTCGGGTCAGCCAGGGGCCGTGGAGAAAGACGGGGCGTACTGAGGAAAAAGGATGCAACGAGCTCAGGGTAAAGCCACGTTCTGGGTCTGTGTCACTCTCATGGCAGAGCCCGCCGCATGCTGTTAGTGGCAAAAAGAGATGTTTTGAAGTAGCTTTTTTTTTTTCCTGCCCGACGTTACAGTATTGGCAGAACATGGAATGAGGGCAACACACAGGATGGAAAATGACAGGTGAGGCAGGGGGTCGGAGGGGGAGCCGTATCCATCCGAGGACAAAGAAGGGTGGCGGGAGCAAAAGCTAGGATGCCTTTTTTTTCCGGGAGTGGGGGAGGCTATTTTGAGAGAACCGTTCTGACCCACGCTGCCCCATTTTCCTCTGTGCCCTCCAGACGCACCCCATCCCATCCGCCAGGGAGGGGGGGGCCTCCTGGACCGCATCCGCAGGTGGCACCGGACGGAGGCAGGTAAGCCCGGAGGCCTCTCCACATCCCCCTCGCGCTGGCTCTGAAAACTGCCGCCTCCCCGGGGCCCCTCAGACGGAGGGGAGGGACACTGGGGCTCCTCTCTTACCAGCTGCGACTTCTGGATCGGTCCTTCCAGTGTCCTGCCCACGACCAGTACTTCTGGGAAGAACCTCTTTACCACCCTCTTCTCAAAATGCCCAGTCTCGAGCGTGACACCTTCTTTCCCGCTAGGGCCTGCGTTTTCTTGCTCATTTCCCTCAGTTTGTAGGCAGGGGCTGCTCTCAGGGGAGGGACGGGGCAGAGGAGTCTCCAGTTTTGACACCCCCTTGACAAAGGGAGAAACACAAGCCCACGGGGTCTGGCCTTGTCACGAGATGACATTCTTAGGCGAAAGTCTGAATTCTTCCCACTGGTACAGCAGCTGTGGTCAGGGTGTCACCGTGGTGACAGGGACATAGCTCTGACTCCACTTTACAGCTGGAGGAATGAGGCAGAAGGAGTGAGCGTCTGGCCTCGAGCACACGGGCTGCCCCCTGAGGGGGACGAGACACCACGACGCTTGCTTCCTCAAAGAGGGACATCTCTGGAAACACAGCCCGGTCCTAGTGAAAGTTGAGCCTTCCCTCTACTTAATTTACTATTTTTTTTTCCCCTCTAGGTGATGTCAACTGTAGCGACCAATGTGAATTTTTCTTTGTGCAAAATTTCCAGAGTGTTCTTTGTTTACTTCGTGGAGAATGGAGCATTATGGTCCACGTGCGAACGGCAAGGAAATACGGCTTCCCAGAAACAGTCAAACTTGTTTTTCCCTTTGGATTACTACCAGGTGGCTGGGAAGGAAATAACTCAGAAATGCAGAGACTACCCCACTGTTCATTCAGAGGATTAAAGAAAAACAGGACCGGGAAATTTTAGAAAGCATTTTTCTCGAAGTCAATGATTTATTAGAATAAAACCCCCATCCCTAGAACCTATTTTCCTATGGTTCATTAACTCTGGTCTTGGAGCCTACTTAACTACCCGAAAGTGACTTCACGCAAAATTTCTGTTTCGATTTCAGTGTCTCTAGCATCATTGAATCAAAAGACTTGGCGGAGTGAATTTTTTGCTTTGCCTCTAGGCACGGCCACCTAATGAAATCCTGTGTTCAGAGAAAAGTCACCTCAGACCAGCTCCGTGGAGCCTTTGAGCCAACGGCAGAGCTCAGGAAACAAGTGTAAGAATGGTTTCCATCCAGAGCCCTACAGGGGAACTTCCTTACCCATACCCAGTGGAAACCCAGGTTCATACCTGCCCCGGAGTCAGGCCCAGCATGAAAACTTCTGATCTCTCGCCACGAGAGCCCTGGTAATCACATGTGTCCTTCTCCATCAGAAAGTGGCAATACCCCGGGGCATTCATTACTTGCCTCCCTCTGCACACTTAGGGCCAGAATGTGCTCCAAGCCTGTGGCCAGGAGTAAGGTTTAAAGGATACAGGTACAAAGTGGATATTGGGTACAACTTGGGAAAAAGTGCCAAAGAAACTATGTGCATCGGGACTTACACGAGAGGAAGGAGGTCAGGGCCAGCTGACCTCCGCCCGGCTCAGAATGAGTTGTGCGAGGTTTGTCTGCCGTGGGCTAGTCCGGGTTCTGGGGGTGACGATGGTCAGTGCACATGAAGAAACATTCCTCTGCCTCTCGTGTTCCCTCCTAGACCTGTTCACTCTGGACACCTATCTTAGGAGTTTCTAGGACACGTTGCCTGGTGGAAATTGAGGCGCAGAAGTTGAATCGATGAATCACTGGGCTGGGTTCTAGCAGGTAGAGAGAACAAACACATCTGCACAGAGGCCTCCAAAGTTCTCCCTTGCTCTTGGTGCCTCGGCCTCCTTTTCCCTCTGACCTCCCTCGAGAGCTGTGGAGGTGCTCTTGACCATGACTTTGGGCCCTGGTCAGAGTGAGAGCTTAATTCCCCTGCCCAACAGAAAAGGGCGGATCTGAGAGTCAGGACACCTTGGGTTCTGCTCCTGACCTTGTCACAACTTGGCTGCGTGGCTGCCCCTAGACCATTGGTTCTCAACCAGCAAACGTATGGCAATGTCTGAAGACATCGTGACTTGGGCGATGCTACTGGCATCTAAAGGGTAAAAGCCGGGGCACCTGGGTGGCTCAGTTGGTTAAGCGTCTGACTTCGGCTCAGGTCCTGATCTCACAGTTCGTGGGTTCGAGCCCTGCGTCGGCTCTGTGCTGACAGCTCAGAGCCTGGAGCCTGCTTCAGATTCTGTGTCTCCCTCTCTCTCTGCCCTCCCCCCTCTTGTGCTCTGCCTTTCTCTCAAAAATAAAGAAACATTTTAAAAAAATTTAAAGGCTAGAAGCCAAAGAAGCAGCTAAGTAGCCCTACAAGGCGTCAGACACCCCCCCTCCCCCACGTCACCGAATTAGCTGGTCCAAAATGTCAACAGTTCTGCTCTTTAGAAACCCTGCTCTAGATTCAGGTTTCTTCATCTGTAAGAGGAGAGGTTTGGATTAGGTCATTAAAAAAAAAATTATGGACACAAAATTCTGAAATGTACATGAAGTCTTGGGGGAAGTATACACTTTTATATTAAATTTAGACATGAATCACATCATAAATGATGCTGAGAAGCACAAATTAATTGCCCAAAGGATACACGTGTAAATACAGTGGCTCGTATCAGTCACAACAAGGGGTTGTGTCTTTGTGGCTAAGGCAGTCCCTTATGCTATAAACATGTGAGAAACAGCACTGTGTCAACCCCTGGCCCAACAACGCATGCATTTAGAGGGCAGGAAAAAATCCCCAGGTCTCAAATCCCAGGCTTCTGCTTAGGAGCGTCTGGTGGGAAGTGAAAGGTACAAACTCCTCTTTGTCTAAACAACATGCCAAACAGAGAAAGACCAGAAATGTGTTTTTTAGAGGAGCACCCCCTTTCCCAAGCCCTAAAGGAGTGCCAGCTCTAGAGTCAACGTAACAAGGCAGAAGAGGCCTGGGAAGGCTCCAGAGAAACCTCTTTGATGCCCAGACACTTGGCATGCAGGCTCGGAGGTAGCCAGGAGGCACTCTGGCCGTGACTTGTGACAATCAGCTCACACTGTCAGCATGACTGTCACACGAAGGCCGGTATCTCAGGTCTTTTTGGATTCATCCCTAAGAAGGTCCCTAAGTCCTCACAAAGAAAAGTGACAGCAAGGTGTGTGGGCGACTCAGTTGGTTAAGCATCTGACTTCAGCTCTGGTCATGATCTCACGGCTGGTGGGTTCGAGCCCCGCATCGGACTCTGTGCTGACAGCTCAGAGCATGGAGCCTGCTTTGGATCCGGTGTCTCCCTCTCTCTCTCTCTGCCCCTTCCCTGCTCACACACTGTCTCTTCTCTTAAACATAAATAAACATTAAAAAAAAATTTTTTTTTAAGAAAGAAAAGTGACAGCAAATATGGTCCCCGGGCATGGCGGGGAACTAAGGAGAAAGGGAAAAGGGAAAATGACACGCCGTTGGGACAGAAGAGTGACGTGTCGCTAACTCCAGGCCTTCTTCGGGGAAGGGCTAGATTGCCTGGCGATGCCTGCCTGGCCTCCCCAGGGTAACCTGTGCTTACAGACCTCAGGCTGTATTTTTATAATCCACCCTGTAATGTTCAGGTTGGGGGAAAGGGGGCGCACGAGAGCCACATGGGCTTCTCAAAGGTCAGGGCTCTGGAGGGGTGTCAGCAATCCTGAGTCCCTCGTGTGTGTAGGGCTGCTCCCTCAACCCCAGGTCTGGTGAGACGTTGCCTGGCTTTGCAACATCTGCCATGGTCTCAAGGGTACGCGGGAAGGGAAGGACATGATCTACGTAGACAGCGCTTGGACCCGACCGGTGTGTGAGGGGCCCTGGCCAGGCACGGGGAAGTGGCATGGATTGTTCAGGCCACAGACTCCCCACTGATGGCCACCTCACTTTCACAGTTTGACAAAAGTCACTCAGGGAAAATGTAACACGGGAGAAAAGGGATAAGAGAGGTGGCCCCCGTCAATGACTGGCTTCCTTCTAGGAACATTTATAAAATTATTATATCGACAGTGCCAATAATGTCATGGATTTTTTTTTTTAATTTTTTAAGGTTTATTTTTACTGGGAGCGGGGAAGGCACAGAGAGAGAGAATCCCAAGCATGCTCCGTGCCCAGCGCAGAGCAGAAGCGGGGCTCGAAGCCACGAACTGTGAGATCATGACCCGAGCAGAAGTCAAGAGTGGGATGCTCAACCAACTGGGCCACCCAGGAGCCCCATGTTATGGATTTTAAATCTTCATTTCCCCAACACCTTCAACCACACGACAAAGTCCTTGTTATTTGAACAAAGTCACTCTCTGAGGGGACAGAGAATGCAAAAAGTTGGACGGTCACCAGCTCCAGGAACCTGACCTTGTCTGGGAGTTGGGGCGCAGAAAGAGCATCCAAAATCATGTCAGTGAGCAAAATCTAACTTCCATGGAGCCACGAACAGACTATGGCTTTTATTTTTATTTCATATGTGGAAAAAGATGGGCGACAATGGAGTACTACGTGGCAATGAGAAAGAATGAAATATGGCCCTTTGTAGCAACGTGGATGGAACTGGAGAGTGTGATGCTAAGTGAAATAAGCCATACAGAGAAAGACAGATACCGTATGTGTTCACTCTTAGGTGGATCCTGAGAAACTTAACAGAAACCCATGGGGGAGGGGAAGGAAAAAAAAAAAGAGGTTAGAGTGGGAGAGAGCCAAAGCATAAGAGACTCTGAAAAACTGAGAACAAACTGAGGGTTGATGGGGGTGGGTGGGAGGGAGGGAGGGTGGGTGATGGGTATTGAGGAGGGCACCTGTTGGGATGAGCACTGGGTGTTGTATGGAAACCAATTTGACAATAAATTTCATATATTGAAATAAATAAATTAAATTAAATTAAATTAAATTAAATTAAATTAAAAAAAAAAAAAGATGTGTGATTGAGAATTTCCCCCCAAATATCACAGTTTCTGTTGTCGCCATTCTCTGAGAAGGATAGTGGTGACGTGCAAGGACAAGGCAAAGGCGTGTCTGGGGCACCACCCCCCCCCCATACCCATGATGCTGGGGTGGACGGCACCTCCCTTGACCTTTGCCACCTCTGCAAGGGAAGTCGCTGGTCCCGCCACAAAACAAGAGGGGCAAAAGGTGCGCTAGAGGCAGCCTGACCTCCTGAATCTTAGCGGTGAGCTGTATTGGCCTTGGCCACATCCCGCTGTCCTTCGGGGGCTCCTTCTCCAGCCACTGCAGGGGTCTCTCCCTGGCCTCAGACCACTACTGGGGTTTGACCTAAAACTGGTCCCAAACCAAAGCATGTCCATCTTCATTCTCAGAAAGAACCTTCTAGAAGAAACTGATGTATTTTTTTTTTCCGCCTCAGCCAATTTTCATTAAGAGCAAACCTGAGTGGGGAGGGCTCAGTGACAGAGCAAATGAAAGAAAGCATCAGCGATGAAATGATACAGAAGCAAGTGTTCTCAGGGGAAGAAGAATCGTCATTTGTTCATTTCAAAGGCACGGTGGCCTCGGCAAACTTCGGGGCCTTCTCGGGACAAAGACACAGTTTGCGTCCGCGAGTGCCACTTGTCGTAACCCCAGACCTTGGCACAGCCCAGACTTTGTTGCTCTTCTGTGTTCCTGGGGTTTCCTTTTGGTTTGAGCATTTCATTCCGTGCATTTTTCAGTTCTCCCTCCTCAGGTACTGGGTGAGGTGTGGAGGTTCTGTCCACGGGTCCACTGAGACGCATTGTACGCGACAGAACCAGGCGGCCAGCGGGAAGAGGGGAGGGTGTCTCCTCGGCTTCTGTATCAGGCAGGAGCCCTTTCCCACAGAGGAGGCTGGGCCAGCTTCTCACGGAGCACACACAGCCGAGCCGCATAAGGGCCTTATCACGGGGTCACCTTTTGGTCCGATGGGCATTTCACAGGGTCACACCGCGTAAAAATAAACATGTGGCATTTGTATGTGACCTGTCTTCGAAATAAACTTGGGGGGTGAGACGGGCCAGGGTGAGGACTGAAGGGTAGTACTGCTATCAAGAGATTAGTTTCGTATTTCATATTTAATGTTTCATTTTTGTTACGGCTGTTTTTTATTATTTTTTAAAATATTTATTTATTTTGAGAGAAAAAGAGAGCGAGTGAGCACAGGAGGGGCAGAGAGGCGGGGAGGAGAGAATCCCAGGCAAGAGCCTGATGTGGGGCTTGAACTCACGAACCCGGAGAGCAGGACCTGAGCCAAAACCAAGAGGCGGATGCTTAACCAACTGAACCACCCAGGTGGCCCCATATTTCGTTTTTTTAATTTTGCCTTTAGTGTTCTGAGATAAAATTCACATAACACGACATTTCCCATTTGAACAGGGACGACTCAAGGGTGTTTTCCAAAAAAAGTCACTTAGAATACTATGCAACCATCACCTACTCCCTAATCCCGGGATATTTCTATCCCCCCGAAAGAAATCCTACTTCTTTTTTTTTTCCTTTTCTTTTCTTTTTTCTTTTGTGGGGCAGAGGGAGAGAGAGAGAGAATCTTAAGTAGGCTCTGACACAGGACTCGATCCCATGACACTGGGACCATGACCTGGGCCAAAATCAAGAGGTGGACGCCCAACCGACTGAGCCACCCAGGTGCCTAATCCAATTCCTTTTAATAGTCCCCTCCCCCCAACCCCCACGCCCAACTCCTTGGCAATCACTGCTCTACTTCCTGTCTCTGAGGTTATGCCAGGTTATGCCCACGAATGAGGGCTCAGAGGGAATTCTAAGTGGTTGCAGCAGTGACATCCTCATTTGTCCTGGGAACAGTGACAGGCAAAGAGGGGGCGGGACGGTGGACTGCTCTTGAGGGTCTGGGCCCATGGGAGGGTCCTCCACAGGGTTAGCGATGGCCGCGGTGCCAGCACACGAGTCCGTGCCTGAAAACAGCAGAGCAACACAAGTGTGCCCAGCCTCCTTTTCGGGGCCACACCCTCAAACCAGCCACGCCTGTCCCCACAAATTCCCATGACCAGTCCGGGGCTGGGTGGTAGATCCCCGGGACCTCAACACCCTCAGTATCTGAAATACGAAAACGTCCCCTACCTCCTCCTGTTTCCCAAAGTGATGACTGCCATGGGAGTCACAGCCAAGTGTGAGAGGGGAATATGGAACGTTCTGGGCCAGAGACAACAGGTAAATCAATCCAGCCTGCCCAAGGCCGACTGCTCTTACAGGAACGGAGCAGGAGCCCGTCCTGTCTGTTGGAGCCGGTACCCAGGCCCTCGTCTCACAACCTTTTCAAAGCCAGGCCATGAGACCTGGGCTTTCTGCACATTTGCCACAGTTGTCATACTCAGCAGATAAAAGCTATTCCCGGAGGATGTCGTTCTAACAGAATTCTCCATTGCGAGGGCCACCAGCACCCTGATCTTGTCTCGATCAAGGTGGCGTCGAGAGGGAAGCCAGCCATGCGTATCTGTCATTTGGACCCTCAGCCCTCTTGACGGTGGGTACCTCTCTGAGAGGCTGGCTCTTCCCAGTGCGGGATTTCTCGCCAGGAAGTCACTTTCCTGTATCTACCAGGGGCAGAGATGGGATGAATGTCCACGGAGGGTGTGATCAAGAGGCTCACAAAGGAATCTGTGTAAATGCACTGGAGACGCCCTAGTAACCTCTGACCAAAGGTAGCGCCCCGGCCTCTGAGAGACAGAAGACGGGGCCACATAGAATCCGTTGGGTACACAGTGAGCAGATCAGAATGACTCCTCTCCTGAGCTGCTGCTTATTTTCCTAAAACCAAGAGAAAGGCTTGATTAATTCTGCTACTGAAAGTGTTTGCAGAGGCGAATCAAAGGCAGGCAAAAGCTACTGGACACGCACCTTTCAAGAAAAGCCAATCAGGATGGAATTATGGAACGTTCCACCCCGTACCATCCCGCCTGCAGAGCAAGAGTAGAGCAGGATGATGAACAGGCTCTATCTACCTGGACGTCACACAGATCTGCTCCTCCCTCTAGGGGTCAGATAATTTTTCACAACTGGGCGGGTCTCTCAC
Source organism: Prionailurus viverrinus (assembly GCF_022837055.1). Lineage (NCBI taxonomy): Eukaryota > Metazoa > Chordata > Mammalia > Carnivora > Felidae > Prionailurus > Prionailurus viverrinus. The sequence continues at coordinate 2,092,599 of NC_062577.1, forward strand.
AGTCCATGTTTTTTTATGTTTATTTATTTATATTTTATTTTTACTGTGTATTTATTTTTGAGACAGAGCGCTAGCAGGGGAGGGGCAGAGAGAGACACACACACACACACAGAATCCGAAGCAGGCTCCAGGCTCCAAGCTGTCAGCACAGAGCCCGATGCCGGGCTCGAACCTACAAACTGCGAGATCACGACCTGAGCCGAAGTTGGACGCTTAACCGACCGAGCCACCCAGGCGCCCCTTATGTTTATTCATTTTTATTTTATTTTATTTTTTTTAAATTTTTTTTTCAACGTTTATTTTTGGGACAGAGAGAGACAGAGCATGAACGGGGGAGGGGCAGAGAGAGAGGGAGACACAGAATTGGAAACAGGCTCCAGGCTCTGAGCCATCAGCCCAGAGCCTGACGCGGGGCTCGAACTCATGGACCGCGAGATCGTGACCTGGCTGAAGTCGGACGCCTAACCGACTGCGCCACCCAGGCGCCCCTGTTTATTCATTTTTGAGAAAGGGGGGAGAAGACAGAGTGGGAGCAGGGGGGGGGCAGAGAGAGAGGGAGACACAGAGTCCCAAGCAGGCTCCAGGCTCCGAGCTGTCAGCACAGAGCCCGATGCAGGGCTTGAACTCATGGACCTCAAGATCAAGACCTGAGCCAAAGTCAGGCACGTAACCAACTGAGTCACCCAGGTGCCCTGTAGTCGACAGTGTTTATTTGGAAGCAGTGTGGTGTTGTGGTATAAACACAGGCAGGAATTGTGGGTGGGCGCCCCAAATAGTCCCAACACTGTTATTGCCCACCCCTAGGTACATCACTGATGTCAAGCGACACAGCTCCTGTAGGATGAAGGGTGAAGTGCAGAACCTTCTACATGATGTGATGGGTACTTACTGGATGTCTTATTGAGGAACTGAATTACATGAACGAATATGGTTCACATCAACAAATATGGTTCTTTGTCATCGAAGCACTTAGTCTTACTGGGGACAGAAACTAAAGAGGACATGATGCAAGGTTGTTACTTTATTCCATGAAAATGTGGATTATAATGCAGGGAGTATTATCATTCAATTGGATATATTTTTAGTTATTACAATAGGTTTTTAAATCTAGGTATAAGAGGGGTGCCTGGGTGGCTCAGTCAGTTAAGCATCTGACTCCTGATTTCAGCTCAGGTCATGATCTCACGGTTTGGGAGTTTGAGCCCAGTGTTGGGCTCTGGGCTGACAGTGTGGAGCCTGCTTGGGATTTTCTCTCTCCATCAACCTCTGCCCCTCGCCCCCCACTCATGCTCTCTCTCAAAATAAATAAATAAACTTAAAAAAGATAAAATGAAATTTAGATATAACAAGCAGAGCCTCAAAATTACTTATAGTAAGGTTTGATGAAAACTGGAAAGTGATGTGAATATGGCATTACAAGTATGGATATGTTGCCCCAGTTGGCAAACAGACCAGGACATTCTGGGAAACACAAAACAAAAGGATTTCAGTTTGAGCTTTCACGGACTTGTGAGCTGACATTTCATGACTGCATGACACTGAGACAGAAATACAGATTCATACAACCATAGGTCTACTGCAGACAGAGGACCACAGTCCAAAAACAAATATTGAGAGCTTTTGTGAGTTAGCATCATGGTGTGAGGGCACAAATGCGTTAAGAAATCTCTGCAAAGCCTTTCCTGACCCAAGCAGTGTGGTACGTCCTCGGCTCTGTGCCCAAAACTCATGGGGGTTGCCCAACGAATGGAGCACAGTCCCAAGATCCCAAAACTCAGGGAAGATATCAAGGAAGAGGGAAAACTGGCATCTGGATGGTCATGTAGGACACCAATGTCACAGTTAAGGCATGAGGTGATGAAAGTCCCAGCTGGTGACACTGGAAGTGGACAGAAAGAAACAGATGCAGGCAACCTCATAAGGAAAAAGTTAGCAGCGTCTGGCGATAGAGTAAATGCATGATGAGTAGAAGAAACACAAAAATGACACTGAAGTTTTAAACTCAGCTTGTGTGATCCCCCGACATCCTTGGAATTTCGGTGTTCTCATCTATAAAGCGGAAATTAAACACATCTGCCCCTAACTAACTCATAGGTTTGTCTCAAGGGAAAGACGAATGATCACGTGAAAGTGCCCAGAAAAAGACAAAAGAACCCTCGACTATTCTAGAAGCCCCTAGCTGGATTCTTCAGTTCTCTCCAAGGGGAGATTTTCCTTAAGGTCCAGTGGGATGATCTGGGAAGACAGTCAACACACAGCAGAGTACCTTATACAAAGAGAAAGAAAGAGAACTTCAGTGATCATTTGCCTAATCCTCTAGCTCGAAAATCAAATTCAATTTCCAGGGATGAGCCTGTTCCTTCCCTGGTGGGCTCTCTCAGCATTTACTCCCTGCCTGCGAGGAATAATCTCTTCTTCACACCCAGCTGTCTCGACACACCTTAACCCTGTTTCCCATCTTAGTTCAGTGTGCACGCAGCAAACCAACAATCTTCACCTTCTTGCTAATGGGGGGAGGGGTGGGGAGCCAAGAACTAGATCTCCAGTTCTAACATCGCTCATACTGCGTTCCTCTTGTATTCGCTCCGGTTCAACTCAATTCAAAAGCACAGCCTGGGTGGAGGGCTTGAAAACTCTCAAGAGATAGTGAAACTCTTGGGATTATTATTCCCCATATCCTCAACCCCTGCTGTGACACCAAGGGAAAAAGAATCTGAATATGCTGGGAAGATGCAAAAGAAATGAATTCCCCATGACCTCGGTGTCTTTTAAGCACTCCCTCGAGGAAACTCCATGAGCCCCTGTGACCAGAAGGACCAGAGTACGATGTTGCTGGTCTGGACCAACAGCTAGTCCGTGAACGCCCCCACGGGCTTCCTGTTCCCGTCCATGCCTTTGCAGCCAGGAAAGTGCCTCCAACTGTGTGATGTTTCACACACCTTTCAAGCCTTTTTGTAGGCTTTGAGGGTGCATTTCCCTTTGAATTCTGACCGAAGACTCTTGATTCTGATGAAAACTTACAAAAAAATTTTTTTAAATGTTTTATATATTTTTGAGACAGAGAGAGACAGAGTGTGAGCAGGGAAGGGGCAGAGGGAGAGGGAGACACGGAATCCGAAGTAGGCTCCAGGCTCCGAGCTGTCAGCCCAATACAGGGCTCGAACCCACGAACTGTGAGATTGTGACCTGAGCCAAAGTCGGACGTTCAGCCGACTGAGCCACCCAGAAACCCCTAGATGACAACTTCGGAACACAGAATGACAGCAAAGAAGAGAGATCAATGGCATCCCCCTAGTCCCCGCTGCCCAACCCTGCCCTACTCGCCCTCTCAGTGCTTAAAGGAAGAATTTGTCCTGAAATCTAGCCATGCCGCATCCCCAAACTTGGAGGAGACCGACTCATGGGGAGCCACTCTGCGAATAAGCCAGGTTTCCAGTTTCTTCACGGCGCACCACAGGATTATGGCTACAGTTTGGTTTGCAAGTATGCAAGAAAGCCCTCCCATCCCAAACGCCTCTGTAACTACAGCCTGCGTTCCTGCCGCTGGCCAGCCCTGCACGCCCCTGGAGGCCACGATGAAATGTCAGCAGGAGAGGTCACTTCCAGCCACTGTCCCTCTCCCGCGGACCTATCAGCAGCTCCTGGTGACAGGAGGGGAGAAGGGCGCTCTGAGGGGGAATGGCAAGTCCACCACCTCGCCGTTGGGGGAGGTGGGACCCTGGGGCACAGCTCCGTCCCGCCGCGCGGTGAAAAGGCGGCCAAATGAGAAGCCTTGAGAACAGCTCCTGAAGACCTAAAAGGGTCACTTCTGTGGAAACTCCCCTGTAAGGAAAGCTCTTCCACGATGGAATAAATCAGGAGCAGGAGGAGCGTTGCTATGCCACAGTTCACCCAGCAGCATCTGGAACGTCTCCTGGGGAAATATTAATGGCCGGCCTTTACGGGTCTGCCTATTTCCACAGTCCGGGCTGCAGAGACAGTAAACGTGGACTGTGGCCTAAGACGGGAGCCACCTGATTAATCACCAGTTGCTGCTTCTGACCCTTCGCCCTAGCTGGGGGGGCAGGGCTCTCCGCTCCGGAAGCCATGACCCTGTGCTCTTGGGTAAAGAAGGAAGTTTGAGAAACCGGTGGGTTGCACTTGAAAGCTTTTGCTTTGGAGGAAGAGAAGTAATAATACTTTTGTTTTTAAGCTTATTTCTTTTGAGAGAGAGAGAGAGAGAGAGAGAGAGAGAGAGAGCAAGGGAGGGGCAGAAAGAGAGGGAGAGAGAATCCCAAGCAGGCTCCATACTGCCATCGCAGAGCCAATGCAGGGCTCGATCTCATGAACCTTGAGATCCTGACCTGAGCCAAAATTAAGAGTCAGCTGCTTAACTGACTGAGCCACCCAAGCACCCTGAGACGTAAAAATACTCTTGCCCTTAACTTCTTTATTTTTCCTCCTAAAGATCATCTTAGCACAAGCAACGGGATCTAACCATTTGATACTTACTCATTCATTCACTCCTTCGTTCATTCACATCTTACCTTACCCTAGAAAGGACTTCACATAGTGATCACAGTTATCACCTAAATTGCCATTGACCCAGAAGGACTAGGGATCGGTGGGCGGAGCCTGGGGTCAGAGGTCATACCTGCCAGTGAGGCAGGTGGGGTAAAAGCCGATCCGGAAAGCAGAGAGTCAACACAACCGAATGCCGTGCTCCCCTCACATCTGGTCTGGGGCTGGCCGGGATGGTGAAAAGGGGGCATTGACCTTCTGTGGAAAACGCGCCATCAATCCGCGTGAACTAGGAGCCTCTTCTCTCTTCTCTCCTCTGCTCCTTGTAGGTCTATTTCAGAGGGGTATAACAATGTTTGCTCGTACTGCTGTCATGCCCATAACTTCTCACCCGATCCAGAACACGGAACACTGTACAAACGCCCAGTGAGAGCGCGGCAGACCCTACAGTTCGATGTGCTCCAGGACCGCCAACAGCCAAGCGTTCCCCGCGGTGACAACTGAATTGGAGGAGTATTCCACGGCAGTAAATTCCCAAACCAACTGTGGAAACTCACGTGTTGTTCTTTCTAGTGGGATTCTGGAAAGGAGGGCACTCCCCAAAGCCTGTGACATCTGCCTGGATGGAAGGGGACGCGCGTGTGCCTTGGGGTCTGGGTGTCCATGAAAAAGTCTCCGTTGATGCCTCATCCAAAGATGCACAGCTGGGTTACTGCGGACAGAACTGAACCCAGAGCTTTCAAAAGCTGACGTCTGTCCTCACGCCCGGTAAGGGGGAGGGGCAGCGCCCTGGCATCATGATGGCAGCAGGAGATGATGCAAGCGGGACCTGGTTCAACTCTGGGCTCAGGGGGTATCTTCAGGAAACGACATTTGAATTTTCCTGATTTCTACCTTTTATTTTTTTATTTTTTATTTTTTTTTAATTTTTTTTTCAACGATTATTTATTTTTGGGACAGAGAGAGACAGAGCATGAACGGGGGAGGGGCAGAGAGAGAGGGAGACACAGAATCGGAAACAGGCTCCAGGCTCTGAGCCATCAGCCCAGAGCCTGACGCGGGGCTTGAACTCACGGACCGCAAGATCATGACCTGGCTGAAGTCGGACGCTTAACCGACTGCGCCACCCAGGCGCCCCTGATTTCTACCTTTTAAAAAAATTTTTTTTTAATGTCTATTATTTTTTTTTTGAGTGAGAAAGAGAAACAGAGTATGAGCAGGTGAGAGGCAGAGAGAGAGGGAGACACAGAATCCAAAGCAGGTTCCAGACTCTGAGCTGTCAGCACACAGCCCGACGCGGGGCTCGAACTCACAGACCGTGAGATCATGACCTGAGCTGAAGTCGGACGCTCAACCAACTGAGCCACCCAGGCACCCCCTGATTTCTGCCTTTAATAGATGCCTTTCAGGATCTCCCACCAAAGACTTCACAGTCATGCCCTGAACACGCATCTGTTGGGTGCCAGTTCCTGTCCTGGGTGTGGGGGGAGGGCAGCAGGAAGCAATGGTTTTTTCATATCTTCCAGAGGAATTCGCTGTCTAATGGGGAGGTTGGACAGGTAATGACACCACCACTTGGTCAGTGCGTACAGAGGGCCACGGGGCACAGCTGAGGGTGACTCACACTCCACCAGGGGACCCTCAAGGACTTCTCCAAGACAAGGGATTGGCCAGGCAGGGAGCAGAACTCAGGTAAAGGTGCCAGGGTCTCGGCAGCATGCAAACAGGTAGATTCCATAGCTGTGTTTACACATGGGGAGGGGACTGGTCATGAGAGACACTGTGGGAATCAGCGTGCACAGAAACTCACGACAAAGCCTCACGTCTTGGGGCTCATCGGTGAGAATGTGCCAACATAGCAGACAGACACAACAATGAGATTTTGTTTTAAGTTTATTTGTTTTGAAAGAGAGAGAGAGAGAGTGTGCGTGAGCAGGGGAGGGGGAGAGAGAGGGAGAGAGAGAGAATCCCAAGCAGGCTTCATGCCGACAGTGAGAACTCATAAACTGTGAGATCATGACCTGAGCTGAAGAAGTCGGGTGCTCAACCGACTGAGCCACCCAGGTGCCCCTCTCTGTAGGATTTCTGACCTCCGCCCCCATGCTGACCCCTCGCCCTTCCTAATCTCAGCTGGGAGGTGGGGTCATGCCCAAGCTTGGCAGAGGAGGCAGAGAGCAGGGAGGACCCCGTCACGAGTCTGATCTGGTCCCTCCTGAACTTGGCCATCCAGGCATGGACTCACCATCACAGCAGTGCCGGGAGGATGGCTGGGGGCGGGGAGGGGGTGGGGGCGAAGCTCATGCAGGGGGACAGGGAGGCCACAGGGAGCTGGGCAAGCCCTCATGTCCCCACTGAACCCCTCCACGACCAGGAACCCTCGGTTAACGGCTCGTTTGTAAACGTTGTGTTGGTCTGTTGTGAGGCTCAGGCGTGTTGACTCCTAGTAAGCCAGAAGGCGCCCACGCGTGCAGCAGTTGGGAACGTGTGCCCAGAAAGATTAGTGATTTCAAGCCAAACCATCAGAGGCAGCCTGATCAGTGCGCAGGGCCGGCAGGAGCTGACATTCTGCAGCCGGAGTTGACCCGTGTGATCTCAGGCACAGGAGTCCCTACGACTCAGCTTCCTCATGAGTGAAACGGGTGATTTAAATTTTTCTTTTTAATGTTTTATTTATTTTTGAGAGAGAGAGAGACAGAGTGTGAACAGAGGAGGGGCATAGAGAGAGAGAGAGAGAGGGAGGCACAGAATCCGAAGCAGGCTCCAGGCTCCGAGCTGTCAGCAGAGCCCGACGCGGGCCTTGAACTCACAAGCTATGAGATCATGACCTGAGCTGACTTCGGATGCTTCACCGACTGAGCCACCCAGGTGCCCCTAAAATAGGTGACTTAAATGAGTTCACGTATATACATGTATTACGCATGTGTTACGGACTAAATGTTTGTGTCCCCCCCAGAACTCATATGCTGAAAACCTGGCCCACAATGGTGTTAGGAGGTGGGCCTTTGGGAGGTGATGAGTCATGAGGGCGGTGGGTTAGCGCCACCCCCAGAGAGCCCCCTCACCCTTCCTGCCACGTGAGGGCATGGGGAGAAGACGGCGGTCTATGGCCAGGAAGCAGGCTCACACCAGACTCCAGATCTGCCAGCACCTGGATTTTGGACCCCAGCCTGGAGTTGTGGGAAATAAATGTGTGTTGTTTAAGCCCCGCGGGCTGTGGATTGTGTTACATCGGCCCAAACAGCCTGACCGTATGCAAATGCATTATGTACATAGACGAGTTAATCCATGCAAACGTTATATATGTATTATGTATGTAAATGAGCTAATATAGGAAACCGCGCCGTGTATGTAAATGAGTTTACGTAGATGTATTATGCATGCAAACGAGCTAATGTATGTAAAGCACTTAGTGCAGTTAGCATTATGTAAGTATTAGTGACTATCATTACTACATCAGAAACAGGACCGCTGCCCCCTTTCCAGCTGGGATTCAAACATCACAGAATTACAGAGAACCGTCCAAGTGGTTCTGTGCACCGAGGAGCCTACCGGACCCCTCAGCCACGACAGGTCGCTGACCCTGTTTGTGTGTGCGGCTGAGTCGGCCTCCCTGTCTCAGGTCTGCTCTTCTCCCCGGACGAGGAGCATTACACACACCAAATGGCTTCCCTCTGTCGCTGCAGCCGCCCAGGTGGTTCCCCAAATGTCCAACCCTCCCCTCCGCTCACTCGCCATTGCTGTTTCATTATTAATCAGCCAAGATCAAGTTGGAAATCGCTTTGTGCTGCTGGGTTTCAGCACTGCCTCCCGGCCGCTGAATGCCCCTCGTGATAAACAGCCACCCAAAAGCTGGAAAGCTTCCCAGCTCCCCAGAGCACCCAGTGAGCCTGGGGGTGCCGCTCTGGTACCCCCCAAGGGGGCTGGGGCCACCCTCTGTTTATCACGTCTTCATACGCCGCTCCCGCTGGCCCACGGGACTAGCAGGGTCCGGCCTGCGCTATACTTGAGCATGGCCCCCCTCGGGGACCATGATTTTAAGGTGAGACCCAGTGCACAGGGGAGTCTCGGGGAGGCTACCTGGGCAGAGAGGCTGGTCCCCACGGCCTGGAGCAAACCCTGTGGGGACAGGGAGAGAGGGGTGGCGGAGAGAGGGAGCTGGCAGCCGGAGGGAAGGATGTCTTTGGGGGAGACAGCTCATCTGACAGCAGGTCTAACAACTTGAGATTCCCATCTCAGATTTCCTCAGGCGGGAGAGACTGACAGGTTCGATACGTTTGCGTTTTCCCAGAAACGTAAGTGTTCCCGAGAACCTCCGTGAAGCACAAGTGAGAATGTTTTGAGCCTCCTCACTCCGTGAAAGCGTCACCAAATCCAAGCTCCCTCTTTGCTCTTCTCGTAATATAATTAGGAACAGGAGATAAGAAGAGGATTAACACCCGGCGATCTCTGAATTTTAAAGTAAGTATCGTGGCAGAATTAATAGGAAGTGATCTCATAAAGCTACGTTTTATTTCACAGGAAGGAGGTGAGATGGCAGGCCGTTGAGTGTGGCCACACATGCAGGGCTCCCCAAGTCCCCCTCCTCTCTCACCAGAAGGAAAGCTCTTACGGAAAGGCAAGGGCTGCGTGTTGGGGCGTCTGGGTCTCCTTCCAAGAGGGGCGGCTGCGAACGGCAGGTGGCCCATGGACTGAACCGATGTAGACTGCATGTTCAGACGAACCCGTGCCCCAAGAGGGGACTAAGAGGGGTGCCGGGGGGCTCAGTCAGTCAAGCGTCAGACTTTGGCTCAAGTCATGAGCCACTGCTGTCGGCACAGAGCCCGCTTTGGATCCTGTGTCTCCCTCTCTCTCTGCCCCTCCCTAGCTCGCACCCTCTCTCTCTTTCTCTTGTCAACAATAAATAAACATTAAAAAAAAAAAAGGTGACTGAGATACATCCCTTCCTCCACAGTTCACGGTCCGCACGGTGATGCATGCACGGCACAGGCAGGTGGGACAAGGGGGAGGGGCTGCAGGTGGCAGGTCACACGGGCCTCGAGGGATGAGCAGCATTTTCCCAGGGCCACCAGCGACAGGAAGGCGAGCAGATGAGCAGACAGGGGGATGTGACATAGACATAGCATCAAAGTCTCTCGTCTAGAGCCGAGATGTAAAAAATATTGATGGAAAAGAACAGACCAACCCGAGGAGAAAGCAAAGCCTGTGGTTACTTACTCATTGTCCCTTGGGTAGTAAACACAGAATTCCTTAAATTCTAATGAAAGTACTATGAGCCTACATATGCTACATACGGAGGAAACGCTGAATAGCACCCCGTGTGCACTGCATAAGGATGTGTTGTTTTTCTTATAATCTGGTAAGAATTCTGCCTGGCCTCCCACTGAAGATTTGAGAGCATCTTCTGGAAAGCTAAATCATCTGGACAGAAATGCATAGCAATCCTCTCCCGTTATGGCCACTTCCCAAGCCTGGGGGGACTGGTGAGACCCTGGGACTGAGGTCTTCTGAGTGACAAGGTCATGCATTTTCCCTGGAAAGTAAGTTGTTGTTCCAGCAAATGGTGACTAAAAGCGTTCAAGCAGAATGCTCTGAGAGGCAGGCAGGGGAAGGGCACAGTGGGCTCCCTGTCCTGTACCTTTCTTTTTCTTTTTTTTTTTAATCTTTATTTTTGAGAGAGAGAGAGAGAGAGAGAGAGAGGGAGAGAGAGAGAGAGAGTATTGCGGGGGGGGGAAGGGCAGACAGAGAGGGAGACACAGAATCTGAAGCAGGCTCCAGGCTCTGAACTGTCAGCACAGAGCCCGACACGGGGCTCGAACTCATGAACCATGAGATCATGACCTGAGCCGAAGTCGGACGCTTAACCGACTCAGCCACCCAGGCGCCCCACACCTTTTTGTCTCTAGTCTCTGATCCCAGCACCCAACTAACGCGTGGAGGGACCTCGGACAGGGTGTCGTCAGACTCAATATCCACCCCCAGAGAGGCAGGAGGGCGGGGACAGGGGGATGGTGGGACGGGAGGGCTAGAGCAGCCACAGCCACGTGCAGCCCCAGGCTGAGGGATTCGGAGTTTGGACTGCAGGCAAGGGAGAGCTTGACCGGGGAGGGTGCGATTAGCTGGACAGGACCAAGGTGAAGAATCTGGGTTGGGGTGGCCACAGGGCAGCCGTGGGCATATCCAGGTTCAGGCCCCCCGCTGGCCTGGGAACCACCGCTGTCCTTCCCCAGAGGAGGCTGAGAAGCTGCCGGTGGCCCCCTGCTGGCCCTGCGTCCAGGCGGTAGTCTGTTCAAGTTGCCCTGGCTTTCTCAGAGTCAAGGTCCGTTTCAGCATCCAGAATGGATTTCTCATCCCTGAAACCCAAGGTTGCCAGTGACCGGCCTCCTAGGAAGAGCTGTTCCTCCCCTCAGTGTCAGCCCTTGGCTCCTTGACTTTGGAGGGCTGTTGGCTAAGTGCCACCTCTGGTTGGATGAACACTGTCTGAGATTGGTCTCAACTTGGACCTTTACTCAACTGGGACCTGTGCTTCTTCCCCTTAGAGTTTCAATCCTGGTTCCAGACCTAAGTATGAACTCACATCTCCCTGTACCCATCTCCTGAAGAGCCGCCTAAAGTGTCCACACCCATGGATCGCTGGGAATCTCAGCCCCAGCTTTCCCCATCTGGAATGTCATACCATGCCCTGAGCTCCACAGCACCCACGGAGGAGGCTTTCCCACAGCCCAGAGCCGGCCACATGCCTCGCTTTCTCCGCCACAGTCACGGAACGCTTGCAATGATCATTTTCCCCATTTCACAGATGAGGAACTTAAGGCCCTAAGAAATAAGTGTCTTCCTGCTAAGGACTGAACGTTCGCGCCCTTTCCAAATTCGTATGTTGACACCTAAGCCCCAATGTGATGGCATTAAGAGGTGGGGGCCTTTGGGGGTGACTGGTCAGGAGGTTGGCGCCCCCATAAATGGAGCCCCCCAAGAGCCTCCCAGCCCATTCTGCCATCGGAGGACACAAGAAGTCTGCCACCCAGGAGTGGCCCTCACTGGACCACGCTGGTACCCTGATCTCAGACTTTCGGTCTCCAGGACCCCGGGAAGTAAATTTCTGTTGTTTGAAAGCCCCCCGGGCTGTGGCGTTTTGTTACCGCAGCCTGAACAGACTAAGACCCTTCCCAGGGTCACACGGCAGCCACGTGGGGAGCGCCGGGGTTCCAGCGCACGTCCTCAGATTCCACGTTCCTTCCGCCGACAGACACATCGTGGACTCATCACGCTGCTGGTGACGGAGACAGTGGAGGCGCTGAAAGGCGCGTCTAGTGACCCCTCCTTAAAGAGATCTTCGTTCTGTCTCAGACTTCACGCCCACTTAAGGCCTCTAAACCTATTCAGCTTTTCCACTAACTGGAGATTAATACCAATACCGATACGATATGAATGCCAATCATTGACGGTTATGGAAGTTATTCGGAAAATTCCAGAAATCACTTGGAAAATTCCAGAAATACAAAATTAAAAAACAAAGAACACCTGTGTCTGTTTGCTCACACTGCAAAGCCAGTGTCTCCCCCCCCACGGCGCCTGGTGCTTTTCTGAGTGCGCCCAGAGTGTCTGTCGAACGACTGTTTCCCCGGGAAATACGGGGAGTTAGATCACGGCCCAGCCTGAGACAGACATCACGTATCACGGCCGTCCGGCTGCATGTTTCATAACGTAACCTTACAAGGGCCGACTTGGGAGCCTGCGCCCTCTGGCCATGAGCTCTGCACCGCTAGGGGTATGGGACGGCGGTGGTGAGCCACCGTGGGAACAGATAAAAGGAGAAACAAACATTTTCATAAAGACTGATGTGCTGAAGTCTGGACCTTTCTGTGCAACACGGGGTAAGCAGAGGGTGGCCAGCATGAACTGGTACATGTAAAACTGTCCGTCTGGAATCAGTGCTCCCCGGAGGCACCTTCATCTCCCGCCAGAACCACAAGGATGTCAGTGCTCCCCGGTGGAGCAGTGCCCAGATCCTCCTCTGAGGCCCCCAAGGCCTTAGATTTTCTTCCCGCTGCACACGGCCCCTCGTCACTCCCCGGGGTTAATCTCTGCACAGTGTCTACTCTAAGCTCTCTTGAGCCCACATACCACTCTTCTCCCCTAGAAACTACTCAATTAGTGTGAAAAGTGGTCTGCAAGACGAACTTCCAAAGAAATCCTTATTTCAAAAGCACAGAGAGGGGTGCCTGGGTGGCTCAGTCAGTTGAGTGTCCGTCTGACTCGGGCTCAGGTCACAATCTCATGGTTCATGGGTTCAAGCCTATATCGGTTGGATTCTGTGTCTCCGTCTCTCTCTGCCCCTCCCCTTCCTGTGCCCCGCCCCCATCTCAAAAACAAATAAACATTAAAAAAATTAAAAAGCAAAACAAAACAAAAGCACATAGTAAATGCTCACTTAGTACCGCTGGGGTCTGACATGGATCACGTTCGAATTTAAGGCACATCGTCCCTTGCACTGGTCTTTCCTCCTAAGTGCTCATTAATGTTTCCTATGAACCACCTGAAAATGCAGGGGATGACCGTCATCTGTCCCTCTTGTAGGGCAGCATCATCATCTCCCAGGACATGTTCCTCCTCACCCCAACCCTGATGAGCCAGCGGGAAGAGCCACTTTCTTAGTCTGTACACCAGCCCTTGCCTGGAATTTTGAGCCTCGGGCCAGAGAAGATAGAAACCTGTCCAGTCTGCTGGTGGAAGCTGTAAGACACGATACCTTATATATTTTTTTCCCAGATTTATTTATTTTGAGAGAGAGAGAGAGTGAGTGAGTGAGCATGGGAGCAGGGGAGGGGCAGAGAGAGGGAGAGAGAGAGTTTCCAGCAGGATCCGCGCTGTCAGCGCAGAGCCCAACACAGGGCTCGATCTCATGAACCGTGAGACCATGACCTGAGCTGAAACCAAGAGTTGGAGGCTGAACCGACTGAGCCACCGAGGTGCCCCAAAACACGACACTTTAGAGCTGTCGGCACCCGTGTGAGGCGAAAGCTGATCCAGACTGAAGAAGAATGAAGCCAAAATGTGGAAGGAAGCACAAATAGGAGAGAGAGGGAGAGAGAGAGAGAGGGAGAGGGAGAGAGAGAGAGGGAGAGAGAGACAGTCCCGAAGCACTCAGGAGATCCCGGCTCCAGGGCTCCTGACTTCACGGTCTGGTTCCATGAGTCACCAATATCCCAGTGTCTGAAGCTAAAAAGACTTCTAATTAACACAAAACCCCTTTCGTCCTCCCTTACCCCCCTCCTCCCATCCCTGTTCCAGACTACACCACCTTCGAGCACACACACATCTTTCGAGATAACTTCAGAACCTGACCCATCACGGATGCCAGTTCTCACATCCTAACAGGAGCATTCTCAAAGGGAAGAGGCAATGCTGGAGTTTTGGAAGGCAGGAAGTCTCTCCCTTGGTGGTCAAAGCAGAACAGAGGATACACAGGGGATGGGAGGGCACAGCCCGAAACAGGAGCTGGCATTCATGCATGACCTTGAACAAAGAGCCCCTCCCTTCACCCCGCCTCGGAGAGGAAAAGTATACCATCCTCAGCGCATGCTCTCAGCAGAATTCTACCCATAAGCAAAGGACGTGTGAATTCTCTCACTTCTTTTTTAAAGTTTATTTATTTTGAGAGAGAGAGACAGTGCAAGTGGGGGGAAGGACAGAGAGAGAGAGAGAGAGAGAGAGAGAGAGAGAGAGAATCCCAAGCAAGCTCCTTGCTGTCAGCGCAGAGCTCGACGTGGGGCTTGAGTTTATGAACCATGAGATCACGACCTGAGCCGAGACCAAGAGTTGGACGCTTAGCCGACTGGGCTGCCCAGGCGCCCTGATGTGTGAGTTCTCTTAAGAAAGAGTCTGTGGGGATGTGAACGTGTCACACGCCACCGTGATTCATCCATACGATCTAACTGTCGGGGCAAGTGCAGGCAGTACATCAAAGTGTTAAAAATGAAACAAAAGTACATCCTCCTCTGCCCAATGCGCTGCCCGTTGTCATCACGCTCCAGCACGGATCCTGGAGGAATATCAGAATGTACTCAGTGAAGAGGAGGAAGGAAGAAAACTCACCAGGAAGCCAGTTATCTTGTGCAAATTCCAGCCGTAGCTGCCATGATAAGCCAGAGCGATGACGACAAAAAGAGTAGGTACTTTTAGTTGTCTACCCGAGAATGATCTTGAACTCTCTCGAATGAGGGGCTCCGGGCACGCCCTCTCCCCGCCCTGCCTGCACAGACCACAGCCCGGTCCGTGCTCACAACAGATGTCTTTACACAAAAACAGAAACTCAGACGTTTCCATCATCACTGATCTGGTGTTCTAGACCCAGAAGTCTCAATGGAGCTGGATCACCCAGAGAGCTTGATACAGTCTAGGAGGAGATTAAGTATCAAGTCAGCTCCTGGGGTCCCGTCCCCCACAGTGCTGACCCTGAGTTCTCACTAGCCTGGAGGAGGGGTCAAGGGCAAGGGCACCTTCTCTCATGGAACTCAGAGCAGGTTTCTGTTTGTTTGTTGCCTTTAAAAATATCATTCTGGGGGTGCCTGGGTGGCGCAGTCGGTTAAGCGTCCGACTTCAGCCAGGTCACGATCTCGAGGTCCGTGGGTTCGAGCCCCGCGTCGGGCTCTGGGCTGATGGCTCGGAGCCTGGAGCCTGTTTCCGATTCTGTGTCTCCCTCTCTCTCTGCCCCTCCCCCGTTCATGCTCTGTCTCTCTCTGTCCCAAAAATAAATTAAAAAAAAAAAATCATTCTGAATATTAATTTGCTTTCACCGGTAATTTACTTTTACTGCATGGAAACCACAGGAGGCGATCCATACCAGGGGATAAAGCAACACAGAACAACTATAAAGCTCTCCGGGGCGACGAGGGAAGGGGAGAGTAATGGGACTCTGGCAGCAGAGGAGGCCCGCCCCACCCCTGCCTCGGCCCCTTGTCAGCCGGCCCCCGACTGGAGCCGTACCACATTCAGGGACATGTGCATGGACACCACAGGCCTCTCCCGAAGCCAAATGAGTACACAGGAAGGGTGCAGAGAACAAGTCCCAGAACTGGGCTTCGTATCCCTGATCTACCTCAGATCAGGAACGTGACCTTGGGCAGACGCCTTAGATCTATTTCAGCTTCCTCAGAGGTAAAATAGGGGTGATCACAACAGACCCTTCCGGCAGAGGTGAAAGGAGGTTTTAATACGTTAATACAAGTTCAGCACTCAGAACTGTGCCCGGCACAAGGAAATGGCCAGTCTGTGTTGTACGGTCAGGAAAAGAACACTGGGAACCAAGACACAGGGTCTCCCTAGCCACTCTGAAAAGCTGTGCTGTCTCTGGTAACTCTCTTGCCCTCTCTGAGTCTCAGTGCCCTCATCTATCTCTCGGGGCTGTTTTAAAGGTCAAGGGAGAGGATACAGGTGAAAGCGTCTGCAGACCATAATACACAGATGTGAAAGATCACCCTAGGAGAAGGAGACCCACGTCATGGTTCCAGCCTTCCCTTTGTTCGCCTATGTGATGGTAAGTTTATGTGTCCATTTGGCTGGGCCAGGGCACCCAGATATTCGGCCAAACACTATTCTGAATGTTTCAGTGTTTTTTTTAGGTGGGATTAACATTTTAATCAGCTAACTGTGATTAAAGCAGATTACCGTCCATACCGTGGGTGGGCCTCACCTAATCAGTTGAGGTCTTGCTAGAGAAAGAACCGACCTCCCTGGAAGAAGAGGGAATCCTGCCCGCAGACTGCCTTTGGACTTGAACTGCAAGTCTCCCCTGGGTCTCCAGCCTGCTGTCCTCCCCTGAAGGTTCTGGACTTGCCAGCCTCCACAGTTTTTCTCTCTCTGTGTACATATATGCATCAGTATCTGTATATGCACACACACACACACACACACACACACACACACACACTGCTCTGCTTCTCCAGGAGCCCTAATATACTCACTATTTACTGAGTACCTGCGTAGGATGTGAAGGGGGACAAGAGAGATACGACCCTGCCATCAGGAAGGTTATGGTCAACAGAGATCCATGAAACGCTGAATTAGAGAGACTGTTCATCCAAAGGGTGGTAGGTACAATGGAGAGAAAGTTGGGGCCCCTCAGCAGGGAAATCTTCCCCGAGGGGATGGCATTCCCGTGGTATCCAGAGGATGGGCAGAAACCAGCCAAGCAAAGACCAAGCAGACCCGTAGACAAGAGCAAGCTTTCTGGGGGAGGTGACATCACAGCCTTTTGCTTCCGGCATCCACTCCTGGGCCGGGATCCCGCATCCACTCCTGCCCACCCAGCGTGTGGCTTGTGCTTGTACCCGAGCCGACAGCCGATTTGGGGGCTGTGTCGCCGGCAGCAGGCTGAATGGCTTTATTTGTTCTGAAGTCTTTTCAGGGCGCTACCTTTTCCATTTTCTGCAGATCAGGGGACGGAGTGGAAAGCAGGCAGACCAGCAAACCCTGCTCCCGGCTCACCCATGGGATAAAGCATTCCCAAACTCAGGGGTGGTGGGTATCTGGCCCAAGCTGCTGAAGGAAATAACCCTTGGGAGAAAAGGGTCCCTTTTTTCCTGCAAAAAGTGTCAAAAGATTCCAGAGGTAACTTCCTGCGGGCTTCCTGTTTTGAGAGAAACGTCCAGCAGCCCCTTGTGTAGTGATGACGGCTGTAGCTGTGCCTGGGTTGATGCAGTGGGTCTACACTGCCCGATCCCATCCTCACAACACACCCGAGGCTCTCCTGGTGCCTGGCCCCCAGCCGCTCCCCCATCAAGGCCGGCGAACTGAACTCACTGCGCGGTGTCAGTCCCCCGCCCCTCCGTCCACACTGGCCTGTCTGCTAAGGTTGCGCCTGCACATTGTCACGTATGGGGGGGGGCCTTAAATGCATTGCTCTGGGGTGGGGGTCGGGGGACTGGGTCGCCTGGGAGCATCGGGACGAGCAGACATGAGTGCTCCTTCCCTTGGTTTACCAGCAGGCTCACACTTTGGGTAAGAGAGCTGAGTTTGCAAACCTAAGAAGCCAGCATGGGAAGCAGACGGATTTTACCAGTACGGGTTTCAGCAAGAAAATGCCTCTGATTGGCCCCAGCCGGCCCAGACTCCACCGACGATTCACTGCTGGTGGTAAGGAGATCTCGGCTCCAAGGGGACGAAATTTCTGAGTAGTTGGCTATAGCCACGGGGCACAGACCGGACCCAGGGAAGGGGAAAAGAATGTGCGAGGAATTTTGTCCCTGGCACGCACGGCTATTATAATGGTTCCGCTTCTGGTTGCTTCTGTGGGAAGTCAAATACTCCAACTCAGTGCTGGAATTTAGAGGTCAGTGTTGCGGCCTGCACGTTCGCGTCCGTCCCAAGGAGACGGTTTTAGGATGGATGGTCTTTGGGGGGTAATTAGGTCATGAGGGTGGAGCCCTCTCGAATGGGATGAGACCCCTGTAAGAAGAGACGAGAGAGGTTTCTGTCCTGTCTCCCATGGGAGGCACAAGAAGGTGGCCGACCGCGTGCACACCAGGAAGAGCGCTCTCACCAGGCGCCAGATCTGCCAGCCTGACCTCGGGCTTCTCAGTCTCCAGAATGGTGAGAAATAAGTTTGTGTTTCAGCCCCCCAGGCGATGGTAGTTTTGCTCAGATGGTATCACAGAGCACGGGCTGAGATGGACTTGAAAAGTAAGAGGGGGATGAGTAGGCAGAGGACTGTGATTCAGGAACCATTTAACAATCTAACGGAAATTCGGGTTTGCTTTTAAGAACGTATCAACATGGGGGCGCCTGGGTGGCTCCGTCGGTGAGGCGTCCGACTTCACTCAGGTCATGATCTCGCGGTTCATGGGTTCAAGCCCCGCGTCGGGCTCTGTGCTGACAGCTCAGAGCCTGGAGCCTACTTGGGATTCTGTGTCTCCCTCTCTCTCTGTCCCTCCCCCGCTCGCAGGTAGTCTCTCTCTCTCTCTCTCAAAAATAAACATTAAGAAAAAAATGTATCAAAATGATTCTCCCCTTCTACAGGGACACATTCTAGTTCAAGGAAGCATCAGAAAGGAATTCACATGTTTTGTTATGCAAGTCTCAGGAGGCAAGAACATTTCCTACTTGGAGGCACGAAGGAAAACTTTCTAATTCACTCAGCAGTTTGGACTCACCATTTTTTTTTTTTTTTATAAAACATTACTCTCCATCCCATTTTAATGGGATAATTATGATTAACTTTCCTTTCGGCCATTAGCAAGAGAAAGACCTAGAAAGATACGATGCGAGAAGTGTTGGCTTAAAACAGACCTACTGTTCCCAGGCTCTTGATATCAGTAATTGTCTAATTGTGCTGAGCCCGACCAAAATGCGGTTTTTGCCAAAGAATGATCAAAAGCCTTCTTCTGGCATCATAATCCATCTTATTGGCCTTTGGTTAATTGAGAATGTGGCATTTATTCCAGAGAGAATTCCCTCATTTTATCTTGTGCTTTCATTCCATAAGTCAGGATGCTAATTAGGATTACAGGTACTCCAGGAGGCCCCAAGCTTATCCAATTACGGCACTGGTTTCTAGCCTTTAAAATGTCTCCTCAGAAAAATCACCTTCGTCTTTCTCAATGCTCACATGTGCACACACACACACACACACACACACACACACACACGCACGTGCTAGCACATGCCTACCATCTCAATAATATGTAAAAAACAAACAAACAAACAAATAACCCTGAAAAAAGTCAGTAGGATTGAGGCTGAAGATACAAAATAGGGAATAAGATTAAAAATCTCTCATTCTGCCTTCAAGGCTTCATGACTGATCATCTTCCTGGGTTGAAACTCGCCCAGAGATGTTCCTTCTGCAGGACGGCCGAGAACATCAGTGTCTGGAGAACTTCACGTCCCTGGAGCTTTGACCGGGTCTTCAGAAGACCCCTATTCTTCAGCTAAAGCAGACAGGAGTTCAGAGAACTGGAAAATGTAGAAGCTCTATGAAGAAAATGGACATACAAATCTCTTCCCCTTCCTGTGCCCCGAAGGCTACAATAATGGGCCGAGATAGAAGACAGATTACTCTGAGCCGCAGGACCCAACTATTCGTCCCTGCTCACCCACGACTCCTTTTATCCGGTTTGTTCTGTGTAGATATCCCAGGCAAAGAGAGGCCCAAATGGAGTGTTTTATATTAAGTAACACGCCCGCCCATCCGTAATCAGATCTAACGAAGCTGAACCGTGCCTGCTTAACCCTTCTCGTTTTCCATCTGATAATGAAGACAAAGGAGCACTACCTCCATACAAGGTGACCAGCGGTCTTAGGGGCAGTCACACTAGTAATGAAAAACCAAAATGGCGCCCCACTTTCCTTACACATGTTTGACCATGACCCTTTCTGCCGTGGCCTTTAACGGAGAACGTCTCCTAATACTTCCCTTTCGTTGGCAGCAATGAAAGCTGCTAATTGGAGAGTGGCGTGGCAGGGGCTGTGGACAAAAGTCCCCATGACTGAGGCCATTTGGGTTTGTTCCAGAATCAGCTTGGCCCTTGGAGGGGCCCCAAGAGTGTCTGGGATGGGGCAGGCCCAGAGCTGGGAGGGTGCTGTGACCGCGTGGAAACCTCTGCATGGGGTGCTGGGGGGCAGGACCTGGCAAGATCCTGAATGAGTCTGAATGTTTTCTCCAAGCCTCCTTTCTCCTTCAGATGCAGACTGGAAGACGGGTCAGAATAAGTAAGAAAGGAAGGACAGAAAACCAAACTCCAACTATAAGAGCTTAGCAGACTCCAGCAAAACCAGCAGAGCACAGACAAGAACTGTAATTAGGGAGGGGAAGGTCACACAAGTTTACTCCCCAGAAGAGCTGACAACTTAATTTACGAAGCTATCAGGCTGGCCATGTGATGAATTATTTTGTATTATTTATGCAGTATTATCTATGCATCCCTTCCCCCCACTACCCCCCCCCTCCAGCTCTCCAAAGTAGAGAACTCACAAGTCACTTTCCCCATGTGTAGCATTTAAGGACAGAGCAGTCACTGGTGAGTAGTAGGATCCAGAATTTTCCATCACATTTGAATTCTTTATTTTGTATACATTCTCAAAATGAATGTCAAAGGCTGGCTCAAGTCTTTCCTGTTTTCTCCGACAGCTTTGGGATGAGGAATGGTAGAAGCAGGAAGGAGAAATTTGACAATCTGCACTCTGTTTAAATAACCCGGACCCTGGTGGGCTGGAAGGCGTGAAATTCTCCTCCACATATCCTGGCATCACTTCCTAAACAAGGGAGGGATACGCCAGCCACTTCTACCTGTTGAATACATAAGAGCTACCTTAGTACCTTTTAAAAATCTTATTTTAGGGGCGCCTGGATGGCTCAGTCAGTTCGGCATCGACTTCTGCTCAGGTCACGATCTCACGGTTCGCTTCGTGAGTTCGAGCCCCGCGTCAGACTCCGTGCTGACAGCATGGAGCCTGCTTGGGATTCTCTCTCCCCCTCTCTCTCTGCCCCTCCCCTGCTCGCATGCTCAATCTCTCTCTCTCTCTCTCTCTCTCTCTCTCTCTCAAAATAAATAAATAAACTTAAAACAAATTTTTAAAAATCTTATTTTAATCAATTTTTTCTATCTCATTTTCATCTTGTACTCAGAATGTCAGTTGGAAAGGAATCTGGGCTTCCTCTTCAGGAGAGTGTCACAGGGTTTAGTACAGGCACACCTCATTTTATTGTGGTTCACTTTGTTGTACCTCACAGACACTTAATACAAATTGAAGGAACGTGGAGACCCCGTGCCAAGCAAGTCTACTGGCGCCATTTTTCCAACAGCAGCTGCTCACTGCCCGTCTCTGTGTCACATTTTGGTATTTCTCACAATATTTCTAACTTTTCCATTACCATACTGGTTATGGTGACCTGCGATCAGCGATCTCTGTTACTACTGTAACTGGGGTACCACAAACTGTGCCCATACAAGATGGCGAACTAGTCAATAAATATCGGGTGTATTCTGACAGCTCCACCGACTGGCTATTCCCCATCTCTCTGCTCTCCTCGGGCCTGTTCCCTGAGACACATTAATATTGAAAGTAAGCCAGTTAATAACCCTACGGTGGCCTCTGTGTGTTCAAGGGAAGGGAAGGGTCACACGTCTCTCGCCTTAGATCAAAAGCTAGAAATGGTGAAGCTGAGTGAGGAAGGCACGTCGAAGCTGATAGAGAGAAAGCCAGGCCTCGTGCACCAAGCAGCGAGCCAAGCTGTGGATGCAAAGGGAAAGTTCTTGAAGGAAATTACAACTGCTACTCCAGGGAACACACGAATGGCAAGACAGCGAAACAGCCGTACCGCCGACGTGGACGAAGCGTCCGTGGTCCGGACGGAAGAGCCAACAGCCACGACACTCCCTTAAGCCACAGCCTGACCCAGAGCAGGGCCCTGGCTCCCATCAAGTCTGTGAAGGTTCAGAGAGGGGAGGAAGCTGCAGAAGACAAGTCTGAGCTGGCAGAGGCTGGGTCACGAGGTTTAAGGGAAGAAGCCATCTCTGTAAAAGTACAAGGTGAGGAAGCAAGTCTGATGGAGAAGCTGTAGCAAGTTCTCCAGAAGGTCCAGCCGAGACAATTAATGAGGGGGCTACACTCAACAACAGGTCTCAGTGTAGACATAACAGCCTTGCATTGGAAGACACCATCTAGGACTTTCATGGCTGGAGAGGAGTCTGTGCCTGGCTTCAAAGCCTCAAAGGACAGGCTGACTCTCTTGTGAGGGGCTAATGCAGCTGGTGAGGACTTTAACTCAAACCCTATGTCCGTGTGGCATTCCAAAAATTCCAGGGCCCTTACGAACTATGCTACATCTACTCTGCCTGTGCTCTAGAAATGGAACAAGGCCTGGATGACAGCACATCTGTTTACAGCATGGTTTACTGAATATTTCAAGCCCACTGTTGAGACCTACTGCTCAGAAAAAAGAATGCTTTTAAAACATGACTGCTCAGGGGCGCCTGGGTGGCTCAGTCGGTTAAGCGTCCGACTTCAGCTCAGGTCATGATCTCATGGTCCGTGAGTTTGAGCCCCGCGTCGGGCTCTGTGCTGAGGCTCAGAGCCTGTGCTCAGAGCCTGGAGCCTGCTTCAGATTCTGTGTCTCCCTCTCTCTCTGCCCCTCCCCCGTTCATGCTCTGTCTCTCTCTGTCTCAAAAATAAATAAACATTAAAAAAATAAAAAAAAAAAAAACAAACAGGACTGCTCATTGACAGACAATGCACCAGGTCACCCAAGAGCTCTGATGGACACGGACGAGATTCATGTTGAATTCATGACTGTTGACACGACATCCATTCTAAGCCCATGGATCAAATTTCAGGTCTTGAAAACATACATTTTGTAGAACCATAGCTGCCGTCGACAGTGATTCCTCTGCTGGATCTGGGCAAAGTAAACTGAAAGCCTTCTGGGAAGGATTCACCACCCTAGACACCATTAAGAATACTTGTGATTTGTGGAAAGAAGTCAAAGTATCAGCATTCACAGGGGTTTAGAAGAAGTTGGTTCCATCCCTCAAGATGCCCCTTCAAGACGTCAGGGGAGGGAGTCCCTGCAGCTGCGGTGGAAACAGCAAGGGAACCGGGCTCAGAAGTGGGGGCTGCAGACGGGACCGAAGGGCTGCCATCTCCTCGTCAAACCTGATCGGATGCGCACATGGTTTCTGGAGGTGGAAGGTCCTCCCGGTGAAGACGCTGGGAAGACCGGTGAAATGACAACGGAGGATTTGGAACAGGACATCAGCTGAGCCGATAAGGCAGCGGCAGGGTCTGAGGCAGGACTCCAGTCCCGAAAGAAGTTCTGCCAGGGGTCAGAGATCAGGCTGCGTCGCGTGTTCCAGAGAATTCGCTCATGAAAGCAAGAGTCCAGCGATGAGGCGTACTTGTCTTATTTTCAGAAACTGCCCCAACCCCAACCTTCAGCCCCACCACCCTGACCAGTCAGCAGCCGCCAACAGGGAGGCAAGACCCTCCAGCAGCAGGCAAATCATGACTCACTGGAAACTCAGATGGTTAGCAGTTTTTAGCAATAAGTATTTTTTAATTAAGGTATGTGTGTGTGTACATTGTTGATTTAGACTCAATGTTACTGCACACCTAATAGACTATGGTATCATGTAAACGTAACTTTCATATGTACTGGGAAACCCAAAACATACATTTGGCCAACTTGATTGTGATCTCCGCTTTACCGCAATGGGCTGGAACCAAACCCGCAGTAGGTCTGAGGTGTGCCTGCAACCAAATGACTTCTACCGTGGGAAGGTTTATAAATCTGTAAAGGAAAAAGAGCCTGCACGAAAGAGCTCACGTGGTTCTTTTATTTTTTTCTGTACTAGGAGTTTACACATCAAACGAGACAGTTGAGAATTCTGCTAAATCTAGACACTATAGGAGTTTACACATCAAATAAGAGACAGTTGAGAATTCTGCTAAATCTAGACAATATAGAACCTGGTGGTGACATGGGCCAAGCAGCGTGTCTGTGTGTGTGTGTGTGTGTGTGTGTGTGTGTGAGCGAGCAGGAGACAGAGAGACAGAGAGAGATTATTTACAGAACATACCTTTTAACAGAGGTCAAGATATGCTGTTACCGGGTTTGCAAAACAGCGCTGAATGAAATACACACACCTTAAAACCAAGGGCTGAGAAGAACAAACGGTTATGGCCCAGCATTTACAGCAGAAGAGAAATAATGCAGCCAGACAAGCAAGTCTATTTCTAAGTCCCAACTCCTAGGACTCTGCCAAGTCGCCTGCCTTTGGGCCGCACTGCCCCAGGAAGAGAAATCTCAGGAAGCACTCGAGAGACGCACAGACGGTTGCGGACAGATGGTGACGGGGGGCCACCCCCCAGGATGCCTAGTCTTAGCAGGGATCCCCAGGGGCAGGAAACGGCACAGGAGTAGTGGCTGAGGCTGCTGCCAGGCAAACATCTTCACGGGAGCCTCGAGTTCCCGGAGATCAGGACACCCCCCACTTCCTTTGCAGGGAGGCACCCAGAATGGCCACCCTGCTCCCCTGTAGTGTGCCCTCCTGGGGCACCCACGGCGGTACTTGGGACACGGTACCTCTATAGACACTCACTGAGTAAATCAACTATGACACGTCCTCCCCACCTGTCCCCGCTTCATTTGCCACGATTCCCCTCCAAGTTTCTCCATCCAATTTTGGGCGATCACTCCATCGTTCGCAGCATGGGTTCTCTGGCTGCGAGCACCCACCTATACGAGCGGTCTTACGTCCCCAAGACACGATGGGGGAACACAGGCCGAGTGCTCAACATTCCAGCTTTGGAGGCACTCCTGGGGGTCCTGAAGGGGAAAGGAGGGTCTTTTCCCCTCATGCTTCCTGGATTTCCCTCCAGGTGCTCTCCTGGGAAGAGGAGAATTAGCCAGGTACTGGTGGATTGCTGGCCTCACCACCGAGACCATTGCCAGTACCGTCACCACTCTCGCCTTCAAGTGTTATGCACAGGGGGTGCCTGGAGGGGCTCAGTCGGTTGAGCGTCCGACTTCGGCTCAGGTCGTGGTCTCGCGGTCCGTGAATTCAAGCCCCACGTCGGGCTCTGTGCTGACAGCTCAGAGCCTGGAGCCTGCTTCAGATTCTGTGTCTCCCTCTCTCTCTGCCCCTCTCCCACTCGTGCTCTCTCTCTCTCTCTCTCAGAAATGAATGAACATCAAAAAAAAATTTTTTTAAGCGATACACACAGGAGGCATGGCTGCAAAGCCGCACGTTCGGTGAGTTCAACAGGTAACGTAATTTGCTCTAGAAGCTTGTAATCCAAGACAGAGCTCTGGCATGAAGCTGTGACAACAAATGAATGAACCTGAAACATGGACGTTAATTAATTGTGCAAACAAATTTCCTGAGGAACATGTACTGACTTAGGGGAAGGAGCCATTTTCGAAGAGATTAGAGGTATCATTTACACATAAGCCAAATCAATGAAATATAAACAGGCACTAAGCTTCTCTCATCCACTAATCACCTCTATCTGTTCATTAAGGATGTGTCTACAAGACCGCTTAGTATCGTTTTGTTGATATTACTTGCAAGTTAGAATTATTTTAAGGCTGCGATGCCAACTTTTCCTTTAAAGCAGATTGTCCTTCGATTTGGTCCAAATTGGTGAGATGTTTTTCCTTTTTTTTTTTTTTAAGTTTATTTTGAGAGAGAGAGAGAGAGAGAGAGAGAGAGAGAGAATCCTAAGCAGGCTCTGCACTGTCAGCACAGAGCTCGATGCGGGGCTCCATCTCAGGAACCGCGAGATCGTGACCAGAACCGAGATCCAGAGTCGGACGCCTAACCGACCGAGCCACCCAAGCGCCTGAAATCAGTGAGACTTCTAAGACTGACTGGAATAAATGCCCCAGGTTGAAAGTGCTGGAAGGAGTGGCCTCTGCCTTGCCTGTCCCTGACTGCACGCCTAGTGTCCAGCACTGTGCCTGACACATAATAGGTGCTCAACAAGCATCTGCAGTTTGCCAAGGCGCACCCCCGGGGCCGACGACGCCCAGACGTTTTCTGTGTTGTGTGTCTGCTGTACTTCAGCTCCGGACACACTGAAGTTACTGCAAACCCTTCCGCCCCCGCGGCCTCCAGAGGAGCTTTTGGCCTCAAGCGGTGCCCAGCGGCCACACTGACTCTGGGAGGAGGGTCCGGGTTGCTGCTGGCCTGGTCCCCGCCACGGAGCGCCTCTGGTCTCCCTGTGTGTCTGCCCTTGGCCGCTCCTGCTACCCTTCCTCTCCCAGCCGTGACTCCGCAAAGGGAAGCGTGTCCTTCTCCCCTGGATCAAGGCAACTGGATCCCACGGTTATTTGGCTGCCCCCGTGGCCCCAACGCACTCTTGTCCCCACCCCAAAGTGTTAAAGATCATACATACCTAGTGGCAGCCCAGTGAGACCGCAGAAAACAAAGTAGCTGTAGGTGTTGACTTCTAGGCTTGAGTCGGGAGGAACCCGAAAATCTCTTACCCCCTGGGGGGGCCTCAGTTATCTTGTTCACTAAACCCACAGGCCTGGGAAACGCTCCCGGGTCTCCTGAGGGAGTCCTCGTGTGGTTGAGGCACGAGAGGTCAGGGTTGAGCGGGGCTTGCGCCTCACCCCCACCTCAGGTTTAAATAATTAAGCGGCTTCTGGCAATTCAATCAAGCTTCTCAACTTCGCCCATACTGATTTATATACAACACTTACTATTTATTCTATTTTCAATTCTTTTTTTTTTAATTTTTTTTCAATGTTTTTTATTTATTTTTGGGACAGCGAGAGACAGAGCATGAACGGGGGAGGGGCAGAGAGAGAGGGAGACACAGAATCGGAAACAGGTTCCAGGCTCCGAGCCATCAGCCCAGAGCCCGACGCGGGGCTCGAACTCACGGACCGCGAGATCGTGACCCGGCCGAAGTCGGACGCTTAACCGACTGTGCCACCCAGGCACCCCGAATTCTGCTGTACTTCTAACTAGACTTCGTCCAGGGGCAGTTCGGCTCTTGCGTTCAAGTTCCAAACTCCTCTTAGCAAAACAGAAGCCCGTGTCCGCTTAAAAAATGGGTCAGGTGGTCAATTTTATGTGACGTGTTAGCTTTACCACGATTAAAAAGAAAAGACACGATTTTAAAGCCCTGAATTACCTGCCCTCCTCAGAAGGCAGCATGTCAACCATCCGTGATGACCTCCGTGAGGGTGTCACTGTCCCCCCTCACCAGCTGTCCCCTCTACGAGTCCTTCCCTAGAGAGAGATCCCAACCCGCAGGGTTTTCTCCGTCTCCTTCCCGGCTGGTGAGGCAAGGGCAGCCCTACAGCCCTTGTTCCCTACTCTACTTCTGGGCCTGGGGGAACCGTCGGGAAAATTCCAGAACCGCATACTTTCCGCTGGAGTAAGCATTGCTCCGTTCAAAACAATCTTCCAGTTTATTCACCGTCGGGAAGAGGAACACGGCAAGTTCACGCCTTCCCGAGGCGGGTGGTGAAGTTGGGGGGTGGTGGGAGAGCACGGAGGAGGGGAGGAGGCAGAGAAGCAGTGAGGAGAGGAAGGCGTGGCCAAGAAAGAAGGGGCAGAGGGCCCCACGGTGAGCTCCAGAAGGCCGGTGAGTTACAGGAAGACCAGGCACCTGGAACGGCCGTGACTGGGGGTCCAGGGGAAAAGGGGATCAGCGACCGCGCAAGCTCGGTCCTCACAGTACAGCAGCCAAGCCTTCAGCCAGACCTGCAGCGTTCCAGAAAGAAGGCGGTGGCAGATCGCATTGAGCGCGCAAGGCACTGGCGGGGTTGTGTGACCCGTCCCACTTCTGACGAAGACGAAAGAGACACAGCAGCCACCTTTCCTCAGCTAAGTGTTTTCCTGAGTCTCGGCTTATTCTCCATCTGAAGAGGAGAGTGTGAGGAGGTCACCCAGGCACCCACGTCGGCACCGAGAGTCTGGGGGTGGTGTCTGAAAACGAAGTTTTCGAAGCAGCCTCCGCCTGCTGCCCTTTGTGTCTCTGTTTACTTCAAACGGCTACAGATCTGTCGACACTGCCCAGCTGCCTGTGTCCTGCCCAAACCCAATCAGACCTCGAACACTCTCATGGTCTCCACCGGCCACGTCATACACGGGACTGAAGAAAAGCTGACAGTATTTCCAAGTGAATCTCATTTTGACCCCTGTGCTCCCTGGTCACCCCCTTGTGTTAACAAACCAACCGGGCTCCTCGTCCTCTGCTTTCGCCTCGATGCGCAACCCGCCCCACCGCCCAGCACCTACCTTGCCCAGGCCTGGCGTGTCCTTCACCTTGTTGACGGCCCGCAGCAGACAGGGCGGGGCCGGGGGAGGGCAGGTCTGCAGGATGCCACTGAAGCTGGTGGCAAAGAGCGGGGGCTCGGCCACAGAAGACGTGGAAGGCCGGTGTTTCTTCTTTTTGGAAGACAGATTCAACTTCTGGGCGGCCCTGGAAGGAAAAATGCAGAAAAGGGCCAGTAAGGAGAAAAGTATGGTCCAATCAGATATGCTAGGGTTACTTTATTTCCTAGCTCTCTCTCTCTCTGTCTCTCTTTTTAAATTTTATTTGAGAGACAGCCTTTCTCTCTCTCTCTTTTTAAATTTTATTTGAGAGAGAGAGAGACAGAGAGAGACAGAGAATCTTGAGCAGGCTCCACACTCAGCGGGGAGCCCAATGCGGGGCTTGTTCCAAAGACCCTGGGATCATGACTTGAGCTGAAATCCAGAGTCGGACGCTCAACCGACTGAGCCACCCACGTGCCTCGTGTTTTCTTTCTCTTAAAGAGCCCCTCGTTCTTCCTGAATCTTGACAGTTCCCTGTTCATCCTCTGGGTGCTTGCCAGTAGCCCCATCGCTGCCACGACCCTCATGAGCTACCCAATCGCTCACACAGAAGAAAAATGCCATAAAAGTGCACGGCTCTTGCAATCACGATTTACAAAGGGTGGTTTGTTATGTAACTCAGCTTCAGCATGGACAAAGCTGGTCATCTCTGGGGATAAAACAGCACCCGTTAGGTTAATCGTCCCATGGCTTCTCTGGCACCAACTCAAGTGTGAGAGACCTTATGAGCTATTTAGAGATTCTAACAATTCCAAGCCAGCCTGATGACGATCTACAAGGTGACCAAGGAAGGCATGCTCTGTGCCTGGTGGTGGAAGAAAACGGCCCAATGCGATGGGGAAACATGAATCAACCTGGTTTCAGAAACAGAACACCAAATCAGAATGAAGTCCAGCCAGGGTAGATGGTGCTGCTGAGCGCAGGGGCTGCTTGGGTGGAAACCAGGCTTTTTGCGGGGTGGTCTTTCGATACAAAATGCAATTCACTGGGCAAGCACCAGGGGGTGAGGGTCAGAGCCAGCAAACTTGGCACAGAGCCTGCAGATGGGGAACGGTGCGGGGGGGGGGGGGGGAGTGGGGGGGTTGCCAACATTGTTAATAACATCTACTGTTCATGTCACGTCTCCGACCATTCAAATGCTCTGCAACACTTCCTCTTACAGTGAAACGAGGCGAGTGGCCACAAGGCAGAGGCATTTCAGAGACTCTAACATAATCGCTTCTGGATGAATTCTTGGTGTTTTCACACCGTACTTGTGTTGGACGAATTCCAATTGCCTCATCCAATGGTATTAAACGTTTGAGCTGCTGTTTAAAACAACCAGACTACCATGACCTTGTTCGACAGACCAAAGCCTCCTAATCCATCCACTGTCAGCTGCCTGACAGGTCACCAGTGACGCAGGTCAAGGAGACAGAATCATCATCGCCTGCACCTCCTCCCGTCCCCCATCTTACTGATCGGGAATAGTTACTTTTAATCTTGGGTCGGTAATTGTCATCGTCTGGCAAATCTCTTGAGCTACAAAATCGCCACGGTGCAGATACAGCCACCAGGAATCATCACTTCAAAGTTTGTATGTTCTTAGCTGTAAACCCAAAAATCTTCACGAGAGTGAAATACAGGGGAATGGGTTACGTGAGGAACAGGAGGGCGGAGCCCCGACGCCCTGTGCCCCACCTGGAGATCTAACAGACGTCTCGTACTTGAAGACCAAATTCATGATCTTTTCCTGAAAAGCTGTATGCCCTCAGCCTTCCCTCTTTCAGAAAATGGCGATTCCATCCTGCAATGGCCCCGACACCTCTGACTCCTCTTTCTCTCACACCTGCCAGCCGATCCATCAGGAAACCTTATTGGCTGTAACTTCAGAATAGGCCCGTGATGTACTACCTCTCATCACCTTTACTGCTCCTGTCTCCCTCTGAGCCACTAAGCTCTCTTGCCTGGATTCCTAAAATAGTCTCCTACTTTGTCTCCCTTCCTCTGTTGCCCCCCACCCCTAGCCCCTGCTGTGCAGTCTATTTTCCACACAGTTGTCAGAGTGGTTCTGCTAAAACATAACTGCTCAAAACCTTCCATTTTGCTTCTTATCTCATAGTAAAAGCCAAGTAATTACAGGGGCCTAGAAGCCCTCACATATATCCTCCCTCATATCTCAGACCACCTTTCCTACTATTCTCGTCTTCAGTTACTCTGATCCAGCCATACAAGCCTCCAGATACTCCTGATACGCTCTAGCCACAGGGCCTTTGCACAGGCTCCTGCCTTGGCCTGGAATGCCCTGCCCCAGGTAGAGCTAGGCACATGGTTTCCTCCTTTACCTCCTTTAAATCTTTCTTCAAATGTTACCTCATCAGTGAACCTACCCTGTGCACCACGGCAGACTGTAGTTTCCAAAATGGCTGCACCGATATATATCTCATCTCTTACACTCTTCCTATGACACGTCATTGACCTATCTCCATTGACAGGCATGGTCTATTTTCCTTCTCTTTCAACCTCAGTGGAACTTTGACATTGTCTTGAACCCAGAATATGGTGGGAATGATCCAAGTTTGGGTCGTAACAGACAATATGGCTGCTACCGGCTCTCTTGCCCTGGGAACCCAGCCTCCATGTTGTGAGGAAGCACAAGCCACACAGAAACGGCCACGCAGAGAAGAGCTGAGGGCTCCAGTCAACAGCCGGCGTCAACTACCAGACGTCTGAATAAATGAGCCTTTAGATGATTCCAGGGGCCATACTTCAAGTCTTCCAGCTGAGGCCCAAGGCATTGTGGGCAGAGATGACCCATCCCAACTATGTCTTGTCCCAAATTTCTGAACTCCAGAGACCACGAGGGATAATAAGTGATCACTGTTGCTTTAAGCCACTAAGTTTTGGGGGTAACTGGTTGCACAGCTATAGTAAATGAACCACGACCTTGCCCCCAATCTCCTCGTTTCCGTTATCCTGCCTGCCTTAGCCGCCCACCCCCTGCATGGCACTTATGTCTTCTAATACAGCAGGTGACTTACCTAGTATTCATGTTGGTTGTTAATTGTCTGTTTCCTGTCTATAATGTAGATCCTGGCAGGGCCAAAGAAGCATATGTATATGCTGAATGAATGAATGAAGACCCAAAGAATTGGGGATATTTAGCCTGGGGAATATAAACCAGGAGAAAAGGGAGGGAAGAGTATTTAAAAAAAAAAAGTCTAAAAAAATTAATAGGGGTGCCTGGGTGGCTCAGTTGGTTAAGCGTACGACTTCAGTCCAGGTCATGATCTCACAGTCTGTGGGTTCAAGCCCCGCGTTTGGCTCTGTGCTGACAGCTCAGAGCCTGGGGCCGGCTTCGGATTCTGTGTCTCCCTCTCTCTCTGACTCCTCCCCGCTCATGCTCTGTCTCTCTCTCAAAAATAAATGCACATTAAAATTTTTTTTTTAATGAATACATGCTATGTAGCAGGAGGTATTCTTTAAACAAGAATGCCAGATAACTTCACAGGCTATCTTTCTGAATCTCAGAAAACCTGGTGAAGAAAATAATAGCACTCCCATCTCACAAAGAAATGAGACTTACAGAGTCAAACCCAGAGTCTTTTTAGTACCTGACCTAAATCTGAATACCCAGCTTCTTCAGATGCTGAGTAGAGATAATGGGCAAGTTACTTCAATTCTGATGTTTATAATGTATACAAAGTGTCTCCAGAGCACCTGGCATGTGCTTGGCATTCAATCATACGACCATCGTCCCTATTATAAATGTTATCATTTCTGCATAGTAAGACACAGCAAAAATAGTGCCTACCGTTACAGGCTTTTTATGAAAATTAAGATTGCACGTGCAGTGTTCAGTAACAGGAAGTTCTTTTTTTTGTCTTTTTTTTTTAAAGTTTATATATTTGTTTTGAGTCGGGGGGGGGAGGGGCAGAGACAGAGGGAGAGAGAATCCCAAGCAGGCTCCACGCTGCCAGCACAGAGCCCGGTGCAGGGCTTGATCCCACGATCCTGAGATCATGACCTGAGCTGAAATCAAGAGTTGGATGCTGAAGTGACTGAGCCCCCCAGGCCCCCCAGGAGGTTTAATAGACGGTACTTTGAAGGCTTATAGGCAGTGAGGCTAAGACCTAATCTAGGTCTCCCTGCCCCATGTTGCACCACACCATCTCTTACCAGGCAGGTAAAACAGAAAGGCATAATTGGGTTTATAAGTGTAAGTGATATCTTTCCAGAAATTAGAGTAACCCATTAGTAATGGGTCTGCTTCGCGAAATAGCGAGCTCTTTGCCACTGGAAGCATCCAGATAGTAGCTACAAAGGCACTTCCAGGGGGCAACAGGGGAAAGAATGTGTGCATTGGGAAAATCAGATGATTTCCAAAATCTCTCCCAAGATTCTGAAGCAATTCCTGGAAACTCTAGTCCTTTTAGGGAAGCCGTGGTTGGCTTCCATGCAGAAAAACAGAAATGGGGGGAATCCTTTTGCGAACACATTGAAAAATTCCTCTCTGTTTGAAACACGCATTTGAGATAAATACCCTTAGTGAACGCCAGAATTTGAAAGATGAACAAAAACCATATTTTACAGCCTTATATTCTAGAAGAACATTTTATTTTAATTTTGACATCGCTATAACCAGCTGTTTGATCTGTCTTACGTGTTCCAATTTCTTGCAAGTCAGTAGCTCCCACTCCTACTGTGTAGCACTCCAATGACAGGCAGAGAGGGGAAGGTTAAGGTACAGAAATCATTCATGGATAATTGTATTATCAGCGACATAAAGGAGAGGCAGTCATGAGAGAACAGAAAGAGTGAAGACATTTTGGCTAGACGTGTATTTTGCGTAATTAATGCCTTACAAGTTCTTTCTTCCGACAGAGAAAAACAAATGAGTAGGTTGTCTTATAAGATTTCAAACAACAACAAAAAAAGCCCTCCTTAAAACACAATTATAAGCAATATTTACTTGTCTTGTTCTTACCATGGATAATATCATATAATACCTCAAGCTATTCATCCTGGTACACATCTTTAAATATTGATGATCTTCATTTACTTCTCTGTGCCTTATTTCTTTTATTTCTTTTTTTATTTATTAACAACATTTTAATGTTTATTTATTTTTGACACAGAGAGAGAGAGAGAGAGACAGAGCATGAGCGGGGGAGGGGCAGAGACAGAGGGAGACACAGAAGCCGAAGCAGGCTCCAGGCCCCGAGCTGTCAGCACAGAGCCTGACGTGGCGCTTGAACCCAGGAACCACGAGATCATGACCTGAGCCGAAGTCGGACGCTCAACCAACTGAGCCACCCAGGCGCCGCTCTGTGCCTTATTTCAAGAAAAAAAGAGAGCCTCCCTAACAGGATGAAATCAATATTTACTGAATACCTGTCAAGAAAGTGGTGCTGGGGCGCCTGGGTGACTCAGTCTGTTAAGCGTCCAACTTCGGCTCAGGTCATGATCTTCTGGTCCATGGGTCTGAGCACTGCGTAGGGCCCTGTGCTGACAGCTCAGAGCGTGGAACCTGCTTCGGACTGTGTCTCCTTCCCTCTCTGCCCCTCCCCCACTAGTGCTCTGTTTCTCAAAAATGAAAAACATTAAAAAAAATAAAAAAAGGAAAAAGAAAATGGTGCCACGCTAAGCACATCAGGCTGGTGTGAACTTGGCGAGCATTGAAACTGGGGAGCTCAGTTCTTCCCTCTGGGTTCTACCCCTTTCTCTCCCTTGCCTTATCATCTCACCCAGGAGACAACCATCCTAACATATTATATGATGGTATCTGAATTCAGGAATCAGTTTAGAACTGACATGACCTTCACATGGGATGGTTCCTTACTCTGATTGGCCAGATCTACCCAAATCTAAAAAAAAAAAAAAATGAGAGAAATAATTACCTGGTAAATTTTATTGGTTTAGTTGGGGGGAAAAACCTTAGGTCTCAGTTATATAGATCAGAGGGGGAATTTATGAGGATTCTTCTTTTTTTTTTTTCCTTGGTGCTTGTGTGATAGACTATTTGACCTTCAATTTCAGAATTGTAGGGTGCTTAAGCGGAAAGCCCATCATTTTAAGTGTATCTCATGAGAATTAAATTGGGGTCTACCACCCTTGGTGTCTAGAGATTACTAAAATATTGACCTAAAAATCTTTTAAGAATTATTAGCTTCACGAAGCATAGAAGTTACCTTAAGGAAGAGGAAGGAATATCAGGCAGTATTGTCATTTTTTAATGATTCACTGTCCTGTTTAAAATCCTACATACTGTGTGTTGCTAACCACATTCTGAGAGCACTTCCTTTGATCTGAGGCGGGTGTTCAAGTGTGAGATGCTCGCATAGATGGGCTTATAAAAATTAAGAGGTCATTCAAGCTCTACCAAATTTGATCCAGGTAATTAAAAAAAATTTTTAATGTTTATTTATTTTTGAGAGAGATAAAGAGTGTGTGTGCAAACGGGGGAGAGGCAGAGAGAGAGAGAGAGAGAGAGAGAGAGAATCCCAACCAAGATCTGTACTGTCAGCGCAGAGCCCGATGCAGAGTTTGAGTTGTGAACCACGAGATCATGATCTGAGCTAAAGTCAAGAGTCAGATGTTTAACCGACTGAGCCACCTAGGCGGTCCTGGACCCAGGCAATTGACTGGTGAGACATCAGCTGAAGAACCAACCACTCCAGAGGAGGACAGGCTGAGGTCCTCAAAACGGCTACATCTGCCAAAGGGAAAGGGTCCTGATCCAGGAGGGGACGGCAGTGGTAGGATGTCCACCATCAGCACATGAAAGACGATCCAAACTTCAACTGAACGTGACAATGGCTGGGGCTGCCATGGGCTACGATGGCTTATTTGCCATCCTAAAATATGTCAGAGCTCCGAGGATGGAGACTGCCTGATAATGAGCAATGACATTAACAGATCACAGCAGCTCCTAAGAAATCTGTGCGGTCAATGACACAAGACGGAGAAGAAAATAGAGCCGACTGTAACTACAGAGGATGTGACAAGAATCAGCGGTCTAAGGCGAACCTTCTGGAAACAGTTAAGATATCCACGTGCAAGCAAAGAAACAAAACAAGGGCAACAGAGTGCCAGTTAGGTGTCACTGTGAGAGAAGACCTATTTAAAAGCGCTATGGAAATAAAAAAACGTTGAAAAAAAATTAAAAAAAAATAAAAAAAATAAAAGCGCTATGGCACTGCCGTGAAGCATGCTGGTCTTTCTGGAAACTCTCCAGCAGGGAGTGAGAACATCCTCCTTCACCTTTCCATTTCATAACTGGCTGTCCCTGAGGTCATTTCCATGTCTCCAGAGACTGAAAATCACACGGGTCTTGGGGTTTTCCCGATTTTTATGTAAATGATCCATTTCATCAGTGCTAGAAGAGAATTCGTGACATGACTCCCAATAAAATGTTTAGGAGCAAACCATGGCTGGCCATTAACGTCATACCACGGCGTGTAACACACTACGGCAGGACGCGATTACAGTTTGAACATGAATTGACTTCTACAGTTTAATGCACGATACTCACCCACGGTGATAATTTCTATGAATTTACCTTATGCTTAAAAAATTTACCCACTCTTCAACGGCTTGTCTAAGCTGCCGTCATCAACTACTTTAGCCTTCAGGGGCCTCATCTATTGCCTTGAAGTCTTACAGCAACTGGTCTTGAGAGTATCTATCTTGTGTTCCGACGTTTGATGAGACGCTGCTTTGAGGTGAGGGCTCTTGCCTCTCTCTCTCTCTCTCTCTCTCTCTGTCTCTCTCTCTCTCTTTCCAGCCCAGCACTGCAGTATTAACTTGCTGAACATCAATGTCACGTGTCCTTTCTTCTGGACCTGCCACACCGACCCCAGAACTCTGTGCCTTGTTGAGGTGACAGTATATACTACTCAAGTGCTGGGCGATCCATCCAGCCCTTGGGGTTACGACACATGGAAAGTCCAAGCTTACGTAGCCTAGGGTTCTAGGTAATGCTTAGACCTTGCAACAGAACGTCTTACTCTTTCTAAAGTATGTTCCATCCCTGGTCACAGCCATCCTCGCTGCTGAGAAGTTATCTGTACCACAAATGACAGGTTAGAAAAGAGGAAGGCTCCGAAGTTACCAGATCTTATCCACAGTCACAGGACTAGCGATTCTCATCTTTGATATTAGGATTCAAGCTTTCTGTCTTCTAGGACTGGGGATTTTCCACTGCCTCGTGCTATGATGCAACTTGATAAATAAAAGCAGTTATTTTATTTTATTTGGGCAAAATAAAACCAAATGATAATCATTTGATTAATAATGAAGACCAAAAAAAAAAAAGCCAGTTACATATTTTTGTATGTAACTCAAATCAAATCATATATAAGCATTTACCAATTACCGATCTAGTTGCCTAGCAACATACCTTCCTATCACAGGGGGAAAATGTCTCTGCTGAGTGAGTCGGGTCATGCCCAGAATTAGGACGTGAATGGCAAATTATATGAAAATGGCTTCTCTGTCCCTAAAATCCCAACCCAGAGTGAGTCCTTGCCTGACAATAACAGCAACACAACATCTACTGCCACCACCGACATCATTATGTACCACCCCCCATTACCTCCTGCCTTCCCCTCTGTAGACACAAACAGGATGCCGGAAGCTGCTTAGAATGCATCCGAGTGCTCTGGGAACCCAATCGGTCCATCAGGATTTACCGAATGACAGCCATGCACAACACAAGTGTGCAATCAATGGGCTACAGATATCACAGAAGTCACCTCTGAGTCACCCAGAAGCCTCTTTGTGTCCCAGAGTCCACTCCTAAATCGCACAGATGAGAAGAATCCACCCCACCCCACACGACTGATAACTTGATATCGGCTCCAGAGATAAAGAGAAGTGTGAAGGAGACTGGGGACACACGGCAGGTAAACCAGCTACCCAGTTCAAGGGCTTCCCCACCAGAGTCAAGCTGGAAGTTCCTCCTGAACTGTTATCCGAACCGCACACCATTCGCCCATACCTGGGGGCACAACAAAGGGTAAAAAGCAATGTTTGAAAACCCACGCCATTGGTAGATGTTACCATCCATGTGTGTCTGGAAGTTTTTCATGGTCAGAGTAAGAACGTTACGAACAAATGACAATATGGCTCAAGGCAAAAATAATGGCCGCGACAAGACCCCATTCATAAACCATGGTTTTTACCAAAGCTACTCAAAGTAAAAGCTTCTCCTTTGTGGAAAGCCAGGTCCCTATGAAAGTGTTAGCTGAGCCAAGGTCCTTGTGTGAAAAGAGAAATGCTTTCCTATGTCCAAATAAAGCAGAAGATGTCTGATTAAAAAAAAAAAAAATTGGCCGTTGGTATAGAAAGCTAAGCAGAAGTACAGATCATGGATTTGTAATTTCCTGGCTGTTGGATTTTAGAAACACCAAATAAACACTCCGTCCATGGCTTGGGAAGTTCAAAGGGAAGCATCCTCCGCCTCTGTTTCTGGAAGGTGCATAGGCCATGGTCTCCCTGATGCTGTGGTTTCTCAGGGCTCAGCTAAGTGGCTCCGATGTCTACTGGGATTTGGAACACTTTAAGAAAGACCCTTCCACCTGTCTTCACCACGGGCTAAGCCCTCTCCGCTCATTAGGTTGCCTGTTGCTCAGAACTCTCTGTCCTCCAAGCTGTGCTCACTCTGGCGGCCGGGAAGCAGGGCACTGGACACTGCGGCTGAACTTCTTGGCTTCCCCCGGTATTCTACGCAAGCTGAGCTCTCATGGAGCGCCTTCACCAGTGAGCACAGTGCCACCTGTAGGAGGCAGGGCCCCGGGGCCCAAGAGAAGGTTGGGGACCTCTGCTCCAATGAACCTGCCCAGAGCCTGATGGCGACCTGGTGCCACCCTCTATCGGCAGCCTGGGAACAGGTGGACTTCTCAGTACCCGCATGTCCAGCAGACCTCCTACGTCAGACCCGGGTACTGCCCCGATGGCAAACTCCAGGGCAGGACCTGGAAGAAAACCCTCCCTAGAGACCGGAAAGTTCTGGTTCTGAGACTGAATGACAGCAGCAAGAGGCCTCTTGCTTCGAGCTTCTGCGATCTGTCGTATCTTAAGAGAGAAGACCCTCGTTCTGTCAGGAACATTGGAAGATGGAATAAACCGAAACCATCCTCAGTTCGCGTGTAACAGAAAGGTCTAAAGGAACGCACTACCGATTTGTCAATTGCGTTCGATGCCATGTGACATACCCTTGAGCTTACGACTCCAGAGCTGGTGGCTTCTTCACGACCTGCACGTCGTTATTCCTCTCCACGCACACCTACAAAGTTACACTCCTGCTCCCTGCTCTCCCGGGCTCCCACCTGCCAATACACACTTGTAAGAACTTCGGCAGGGAGGAGAAAACCATCGCGAACACGGCAGTCTGGAGGTACGCCTTCAGGGCGTTCTCTTTGCAGTGTGTTGACTATAGATGCCCTGGATGATGCCAGGTGAAGAGCACCCGCAGGGTGGGCACACTGCCCCATTTCCCTCGGACACAGCCTTGCCTTCTGTCTGAGCTGGTGACAATGACCTTGCACCTGGGTTTGACGACCTAGCATTTGTTCCTATCGTGCAGTTGCTTCCAAGCCCTGGAGCTTGGTCTTCCCAGGCTCCAACCTTGGCCTCCTGGTCTCCTGCCTCTCCGCCTTGGCTTGCCAGCTTGACTTCTGCTTTCTAGCCCTCCATTCCAGCCTGGGTTGATCTCCCTGGCTTTCTTCCTAATTTGCACTCAGGTCCTTATACATTTTGCCTTGTGCCAACTGACCTTCTGGCCATTAATCTCTTCTGGACAGATGATGCCTCCCATCTACAGATCATTTCCTCTGGCCTGATCTGTCCAGCCCAAGTCTGCGTAGTACCAGAGAAACTGCATAGCTTGAACCTCCTCCGGAGCTATACCTTTGCAAACTGGGCCCAATAATACCTAAATTAAAAGAACTGTGAGCACCTAAGACACATGACCCACATAAATGCAAATGTAAGTTTAAAAATCCATCCCCAACTAGATATATATGATTTTCTTTAACCGCCATTACTGGGACCTATCACAAACACGAGTAATGGAGAATCAGCTAGTCTTACTGAATGCGGTGGATGAAACCAGGTAACTACAAGGCAGCATTTCAGCTGCCTATAGACAGGAAAAGACAACCACAGGCTAATTCAGGCCCATTCCGTGTGGAATGCCAGTGCCGGATTTTTCTGGGGAGAAACAGTTGTCCATAATGTGTGTGTGTGTGTGTGTGTGTGTGTGTGTGTGTGTGTGTGTACATAGATCTTCTACGGTAAAAGGACTATCCAACTAAAATTAAGATTCCTTCAAGGAATAAGCATATTCCAGATAATTTGATTCCAAGAATCTAATGAATCTAATGTTCTTTTCATTACATCATGCTGCCTTTTAAATGCTAACTCCAGTAGTTTCTAGTTAAGTCATTTATACATATGCTAATGTAATGTGGAAAAGAAGAAATCACATGATTTACCATAAACAAGACAGTCCGTTTAAAAGCCAAGGGTGACCACTAATGCCTTAAGTTTTCCTTAATATTTATCTTCCTTGGCTGTTTGGTAGAGAATTATTTTGAAAAGCAGAAGAAACTGAAGGGCAGTTGTGTTGTTCACTTTTTAGGTCTTTATTATTATTTTTTTTATGTTTATTTATTTTTAAAGGAGGGATAGAGAGACAGAGCATGAGCAGGGGAGGGGCAGAGAGAGAGGGAGACACAGAATCAGAAGCAGGCTCCAGGCTCTGAGCCGTGAGCACAGAGCCTGATGTGGGGCTCGAACCCACAAGCCGTGCATGGGCTCACGACCTGAGCCGAAGTCGGAGGCTTAACCAACTGAGCCACCCAGGCGCCCCGTTAGGTCTTCATTTTAAAAGAAACAGTGCTTTATTCTCACTTTTGCCGTATTTTGATCATGTGAAATCACAAACTGACATGAGATTACTCACTCCAGAAATAATTTGATGCCTGAAGCAGCAAAGTGCTATCAGGGTGTGAGAGCTAGAAATGGGCAGCGTCTGCAGAGAAAATAAAGCCTTTAATCCATAACTCTTTGCTCAATACCTGTGGCTCTTTCAGAGCAAAGCTAATTAATTGTCAATGCTGGCTGACATGCTCTGTGGTTTGGGGGCTTCTTGGTTAATTAAATTTGAATATAACGGTTTTGTTTGTTAAAGGCAGTGATTGTTTTTCCTCCTTTAATATCAATATTTCTTTTTGTTCAGCAAATTATTTACTATAGTTGAAATTGGAAGGAATCATTAAGTAAGTTATTCCAAAGAACCACAATCTGCATGGGGTCTCTGGATACAGCAGAGGGACAGACTGCCTGTCCCTGACTCTGCTGCAAGGCTGGACTGCCCCAGACCCCGGGGCAGTGGTTTAGACTGCCTGCACCTCCGCAGCCCTGTTAGAGGGAGAGAGGCAGAAACTTACATGCCCCGCCCCCTTTCCTATCGATTCTGCTGCCCGGCTGCGTGGGCTGGGGTCTGTGCAGGTTGGTGAAAACCGTGATAAACGCACACGGCGATAAAGTACACTCACCACAAGCGTGTCCAAAAGCCCCGATGCAGAGGAAGGAGGCAACTGTTGTTTTCAGCAGAGAAGTGATCCCCAATGGGACCGACAGCATAGATGAGAGATCACCCCAAAGCAAAATAATTTGTGAAAGGAGAAAGACTCTAAGGTAATCACAGCCTATGTGACTGGAGGGGTGATTCCTTTTGTGACTTTGAATCAAAGCTGCTAACAGTGACCTATCATTTACCTTTTCTTACACCTTCCCACTTATTTGGTTATTTCTGCAGGTGCAGGGTGGTTATGCTACAAAATAACAGGGGAAGGGAAAGGAGGCAGATCTGGGGTGCACATCTTCATTGATAGAACATGTCTTGAGCACCAAGTAGGGACCCCCCCCAATCCCTCTCATTCTGCTATCGCACGTACTGTCCCTAGTCAGCACCCCTGAAGTTGTTGGGGGCTATGCGTGCGCAGGAGTGTGTGTGTGTGTGTGTGTGTGTGTGTGCGCGCGTGCACAAGTGCATCTGTGTAGTATGGGGATGGAGAGGAGAAGGCAGGGAGAATAAGAAATTAAAAATGGGAAGATAGGGGCGCCTGGGTGGCGCAGTCGGTTAAGCGTCCGACTTCAGCCAGGTCACGATCTCGCGGTCCGTGAGTTCGAGCCCCACGTCGGGCTCTGGGCTGATGGCTTGGAGCCTGGAGCCTGTTTCCGATTCTGTGTCTCCCTCTCTCTCTGCCCCTCCCCTGTTCATGCTCTGTCTCTCTCTGTCCCAAAAATAAATAAACGTTGAAAAAAAAAAATGGGAAGATAACTCAGTGGATTCCTGTCAATGAAAGTTTCTGCTACATTCTTCAGTTACTTTTTTTGTCTTGCAGTTAGCAGGTGTTTTTGGAAAAAATTACCAGAAGATTGAACACCGCTACAACCAAAGGAATTCTTTTGAAACAAATTGCAGGCAAGAGAGAAATTTATCAAAATAAATGAAGATTTTAGTTTGAATTTCCTGGCGAAGTCTGTAAAGAAACCTAAGTTAAGCTGCACAATGAACTAATGTTTGCTTTGGAAGGCATATTATTTTTAGGGAGGTGAAATCTACGATAGGTAATAATAGATTTTTCATGCTGTGTCTAGTCTCAGTTACTGGAATCCGAAGTTAAATGAGTCCCATTTTTGCAGAATTTGGAGCATGATTATATTATTTATTTTTTACTTTTAATTACAAAAAATTGTTTTTAAATGTTTATTTATTTTTGAGGGACAGACCGCAAGCAGTGGAGGGGCAGAGAGAGAGAGAGAGAGAGAGAGAGACTGGGAGACACAGAATCTGAAGCAGGCTCCAGGCTCTGAGCTGTCAGCACAGAGCCCAATGCAGGGCTTGAACTCACCAACTGTGAGATCATGACCTGAGCCGAAGTTGGACGCTTAACTGACTGAGCCACCCAGGCACCCCATGGTTGTATTATTTTAAGTAGCCACACAGGTTTAAAGTACTATCTCAACTTTACTAACTCATTGTTAATTAGAACCACAGTTTTCTGACACTGGATCCCTGGCTGAGAATAAAATCTCCAGGTCTGATTTTCTTATCAGGAAAATAATATTTACGTCCTGATAGACATAATCTGTTCTAGGAACAGATTGTGTGAAAAGAAGAAAATATCTGTTCCCTAGACCAGGACGCCATCCAGCTGTGTCTGTGAATATACTCAGGTGCAGCTGGA
This sequence comes from Prionailurus viverrinus, assembly GCF_022837055.1. Classification (NCBI taxonomy): domain Eukaryota; kingdom Metazoa; phylum Chordata; class Mammalia; order Carnivora; family Felidae; genus Prionailurus; species Prionailurus viverrinus. Next base: position 2,135,167 of record NC_062577.1, read on the forward strand.
CAGAATGTAATTCATGTTACATAATCAATCAAACGATCAATCGTCTTCTCGTCTGGATTCCCACGTTTACACAACAGATACACTCTATAAATTGCTCGTAATTTGAGTTATCATAAATCGAATCTAATTTCACATTGATTTCTATTAAAATTTCAGAAGGCATTTTATCTTTATGAATCCGATTCAGTTGAGGGTAGCTATACACAATTTATCTTTCAACGTCTGTGTTTCCCTTACCACTCTGTCAAATACGTAGTAGCCACCAACGCAAAGAGTTGTTCAAAGATGCATAGAAGTGACTCCTAATGTACGACTAACTACCAAGAAAAGGTTAAGAAATACATCAGGTGTTTCACTTGTTTCCCGAGCCTTTGACTTCATCAAGAGAAACCGCTTACTTCCAAGACACACAATTACAGTTTAGATCTTTCTCAGTATTTGGAAATAAAAAAAAATATTTGGTTGAGGTTTTCAGGTTGCAGAGTCTTCAGCAGGAAGATGGCAACCGAAGTCACAAGAATGGACGAGATGGCCAGGGAGGGGCGGAGCAGCATGAGAACGACCAGTGGCCCATGACCGAACCGTGAGGAGCTTCAACGTCTAATGAGTGATGCAGAGAGAGGGGAGGGGAGGGCGGAGGGGCCTGTAAAGGAGCAGCAGACTGGGGGGCGGGGGGTGGGGAGACAGACCGAGTGGTCACCGATGTTAAATGCCACTAAGAGACCAACAAAGACAGCGAATGGAAAGTGTCCACTGGACCAGAACTAATAAGTTCATCACTGACCTTGAACAGAGTCGGAGGAGAGGCCGAGGACGTTTCGGAGCGTTGCGGAATAAAGGGGGGGCTGAAGAGGCATAGGGAAGGAGGCCTACGCTACTATTTCAAAAAATTAAACAAGAAAAGAAAAAAATGTAAAGCATTGCATTTTTAGACCCTAGCTTATGTGCCTTGTACTGAATTATGAGGCTCCGGTGTGACTTTGTATTTAGCAGGGGCCGATATAAAAGCATCCATAGAAATCATTTCTACAGCTTATGAAAATTAAAGAAAATATCTTTCCTCTTATTATCCATGCCTTTATTTATTCCTGTTCTTCTACAGATATTGACTAAGCACCTACCATCTATAAGTTCCCTGGATCCATTGAGCCAAATTCTCTAAGACTAGAGGTCTGCACACAAATCCTATGTGTCACTTTACTGGGAGAGAGGAATATAAGCCAATAAAAAAGGCACAGGCTTTGGAATCATAGACACCCGGTTCCAATCCTGGCTTTGCTATCTCCCTGGACACGTATGAAACTAAGGACACCCGGTGCAAGGGTCCGTTGTGAAGATAAAGGACATTACATATGGAAAGTGGCCGCCATCAGAATGACAGGCACGCAGTAAGAGCTCAACCGATGTCTTAGTCCCTTCCTTTCTGAGCCATTAGCTTTTGTTTCCATGAAACTCAGAGCCTAATTAATGTCCAATTGCAATAACTAACTTGGTTCAGGAACTGGCTTCTCTTACTCCCTCCTTCTTACCTGGTTTCCTATATATGTTTCTGAGATCTAATTTCCTTTCTAAGCCACTTACAACCTTTCTGGGGAAACTTAAATGTTATCTGGAACTACTCCGCTATTTACTGATCTTCTAGGTGAATTTTTTGCTTCCTATTTTCATCAAGGTTGCTAAGAGAAGCTCACATCCTATGTCATACTGTAGGATAATATTATATCAGTCAATTCTTGTAGTTCTTTTTTTTTTTTGAAAAATTTTTAATGTTTATTTATTGTTTGAAAGAGAGAGAGACACACACACAGAGTGTGAGTGGGGGAGGGGCAGAGAGAGAGGGAGACAGAATCCGAAGCAGGCTCCAGGTTCTGAGCTGTCAGCACAGAGGCCGACACGGGGCTCGAATCCACGAACCACGGGATCATGATCTGAGCTGAAGTCGGATGCTTTGGCTGAGCCACCCGGCTGCCCCTCTTGTAGTTATTTCAAAGTCATTTCAGTTAGGGAGGTCCAAATTAGTTAAGTGTTGCTTTGATTTTAGGGAGCTAGGTGATGAATACTCCAGGCTCAATCTAGACTAGAAAATCCCTCACGGGGGCTCGCAGGCCCACGATTCCGACGGGCCTCCAGGACTCCACAATGAAGTGTGGGTGGGGCAGAGTTACGCGGAGGCAGCTTATGACTCAATATATGCTTCAGCAAACATTTATTTAGTGTTACAGTACTTTAGGACTTCAGAGTCCCTCCAGAGGCAGAAAAGAGAAACAGCCAAGGGTATAATCTGGGGAGCCAAACTATCTGGGTTCAGATGTGCTTTCTGCCACTCACAGCTCTGTGGCCTCGGTCAAGTGCCTTAACTTTTCCGTGCCAGTTTCCTCAGCTGTAAAACAACATATGAGAGTCACTACATCTCATGAATATTGGAGTAGTGAGATTAACAGATAGATAGACAGGAGCGCCTGGGTGGCTCAGTTGGTTACATGTCCGGCTTTAGCTCAGGTCACGATCTCACGGTTCGTGGGTTTGAGCCCCACATTGGGTTCTGTGCTGACAGCCCGGAGCCTGGAGCCTGCTTCGGATTCTGTGTCTCCCTCTCTCTGCCCCTCCCCCACTCGCATTCTGTGTCTGTCTCTCAAAAATAAATACATGTTTAAAAAAATTTTTTAAATATATGGGGCGCCTGGGTGGCTCAGTCGGTTAAGCGTCCGACTTCAGCTTAGGTCACGATCTTGCGGTCCGTGAGTTCGAGCCCCGCATCGGGCTCTGGGCTGATGGCTCAGAGCCTGGAGCCTGTTTCCGATTCTGTGTCTCCCTCTCTCTCTGCCCCTCCCCCATTCATGCTCTGTCTCTCTCTGTCCCAAAAATAAATAAAAAAACGTTGAAAAAAAATTAAAAAAATTTTTTTGAAAATATAGATAGATGCTATCTATCTATCTATATTTTCTCTCTCTCTCTCTCTCTCTCTCTCTCTCTCTCAGAACAGTTCCTGCCCCATAGTACATACCCAGTGTTTGTTACAATTATTATTATAATTCAATATTAATATGAAAACTATATCTTAAGTGTTTCTTTTTAGAGGTTTGTTCCCATAAGCTTCTAAATATATAAATAACGGAAAACAACGTGAAAGCCACACCTTTCGGCCCTGCTCCGAACACTGCCCACCAGGCCTTCTCAACGTTTCCATCGACTCTGTGATACTGACTCTGATGCGTTTCAGGTCCCAGGCATCTTGAATACGACTTTCGGCCCTGCTCTTGGCTGGGAGGGCCTTATTTCTAGCTAAGAAAGGTCAGGAAAAAAGGACCCTCTCAATCTGAGGGTCCTCTGTCTTGGCGTCTTCCACAGCCTTAAATCAGACGTCAGGCACAGCTTGGTCAGCGTGGTTACTTTTGCCTGAAAACCACCAGCTGAAGCTAGATTCTTAGGTCACCCGTGCGTCTTCAGCCTTTGTGTGCTAGAGGCGAATTGCTTACTTGCTAGTTGCTCCTCCGATAGCATGTCCTCGTGCCAGAACAACCAGGGGCAGGACAAACAGTTATTACCTGCACCGACACACTTTAGGTAGTGTCCTGGGACCCTCAGAGAGCGTGTGCGCAGAATAAATACATATACAAAGCCAAAATGCTGTGTTAAGCAAACTAACGCAGTTTAGTTTAAATTGGCCCACAAATGAAATCGGGTGTAGACAGTATCACTTTCCTGGATGCGCTGGAAAGCAGTTGTCTGTGCCACTGACCGCCATGTTTCCTCGCACCAGCCCAGCACCTGCCAGTTGTGGTTCCTGGTGAAGAGGAGTGGCCGAGAGTGTCACTGGCTTACAACTGGCTGTGATTGCTTGTGTCTTCCTCACAGGGCTGAAGACGCCATAAAGTCGGGAGGCACGTCCATTTGTCCCGCTGCTGTGTTCCCAGCGCTGTCCATCCTTAACAACCACTACACAAACATGGATGGTTGGATGGGAGACTGGCCCCCAAATCACCAACCCTGAAGGAGAAAGTCTGGCTCCAGATCTTGACAGAGTCACCCCTATGGTCCTCACACACTTCCCGTCAATGGAAGAACTTGGAAACCATGGTCTAGGTGGAGGTGACTTTCAATTGAGGGTTCCTCCAGCCCAAGGGTTCTGCAAGGCTATGCTTTGGGGCATATTTGGGTGTACTGGAGTTTCTAAACACTTCCAGAATAAGACTCGTCAGGTTATATTAACAGGTTCTCCATCATCTGTGGGGAAGGTGATTATTTTTATTTGTAGGGGCTCTAAAATAAGACTGATTTTTGTTTTTTTTTTAAGTTTATTGATTTTGAGAGAGAGAGAGAGAGCATGGGAGGGGCAGAGAGAGAGGGAGAGAGAGAATCCTCAGCAGGCTCCGTGCTGTCAGTGTAGAGCCTGATGTGGGACTCCAACTCACAAGCCATGAGATCATGACCTGAGCTGAAACCAAGAGTCAGATGCTTAACTGACAGAGACACCCAGGCGTCCCTGTAGACCGCTTTATAAAGGGTGCCGCACAGAACAACCTTCTGAGAGACCACCCCCCCCCCCCACCCCCGGATTCCTGTGTTTTTGCTTCTCTGCCTCCATACCCACACCCTCACTCCTACGGTGTCCACAAGGGAAGGCACACGGTCAGAGCTGATGCTTAGTATCTCCTGCTCCGGTTCAAGCCCGTCTACAAGGGCGAGGACTTTTATTTGTTTTATTTATTGCCAAGAACGGTGCCTGGTACAGAGCAGATACTCCATCAACACTCGTAGAACGAGTGAATGAGTAAACAGATTTTTTCGTTTGTTTTTATGGTTTGCCAGCTTCTTAAATGACGATCATCAACGAAACATTTTGTGGTGTGGGATTTTGCAGGCTATTGTGTTCATAAAACAAATATAATTATTGTGTTCGTTATAATCATTTTTTCCACATCATTATTAGTCTGTGTCTCACGTATGTCTTAGCAAGGCTTTGAGGGAGGGATGCTTTTTGAAGCTGCCTCTTGAAGGAAATATCTTCATCGGATCCTCTGTGAGTTAAAGACTGTAGACTTCTGGTTTATAAGGTTAATTCCAAAAGTCAATTTGATTAGATGGTTCTTTTTTTCCATTTCTGACCTTTAGAAAAGAAACCATTTGTTGCCAGGCTAGCTGGGGAGGGCTCTCTTTTTTTCCTCCAGAGGGGGCTCAAAGTCCACATTTCCTTGGCCTAGCCCTGGGGTAGTTCTCATGATATAAAGCCTTTCTCCCATTTATTGTTAACTAACCGATGAATCTGGGCGATTCTGCTCTGCCTTTCCCCAGAATCAAAACACGGGTTACACCGAACATTCAATTTTACCTTTTCCCTCTTGCTGGATACTCAAAACTTCTCAAATAAAACAAATGTGACCGTGGAAGTCCACATTAATAGAGCAAATTCTCTACTTCGGGGCACAGTCTTCCAAAATTTGACTTGGAAACAATTTCTGAGGTTTCCATTTCTGAGAGTTTCCATTTCTGAGCTTTCACAGATCTGTTTCATTATCTATTTATGTTGAGAGAGAGGGAGAGACAGACTCCCAAGCAGGCTCCACGCTGTCAGCACAGAGCCCGACGCAGAGCTTGATCTCATGAACCGTGAGATCACGACCTGAGCTGAAATCAAGAGTGGGACGCTTAACCAGCTGAGCCACACAGGTACCCCTCTCTCATTGTATTTTAAAAATAACTTCCTGTCTACATTCTCTACACACGTCTTACCTCCTCACAGAACAGGCAGCTCCTGGAGGGCACCGGCAGTATCTCATGCAAATATTCATCCTACATGTTGCAAGGGCCTTACGAACATTTGTTGAATGGAAAACACAGGTGTGCAGATGGATCCAGGAATGACCGCGGGAGAACGTGGTGCTTGTTACCAACTCCGCTTCCGGATGTCAGCACCGGCTCCCTTCCCAGAATGCTGCTCTTCAAGGATTTGAAAGTCAGCAAAATACATGATCCCCCCAGGGACTCTTCCTGCCCTGAAACACTATTGCTTCTGTAACACTGTACCCTTCTTTGGTGTTTTAGAAGGCTCATCAGCCTCTCCCAGCATCATGAATTTTGGGTGTGCACCTTAATAAAGGTAACTGATCTGCTGAATGCTGGTGTGGACGACAAATGTTGAAATCACCCGCAAGGTACTCTAAGTACTTCTAAGTCACTACTTCTGACTTTTCAAGGGAAATCAAGTTGTCTGGACTCAATCCCCTCTTCTCTCCTGAAGGGCCTTTCCTCTTTCCACCATGATACTCACAAATGGACACACAGACATCACGAGTACACAAGTAGTCTAGGACCACCCACCCAGTCAGTGACAGAACCAAGGTTCACACACAGGCGTGGGTCCTACGTCCTCTCACTGTACCTGGCCCACAATCCAATGTCTCCAATTTCCCATCTCTTCTGACACAACCCTTTACTCATCACCCGCATCTCACCGTCCTATTCAGTGCGATCCATCACTCATCTCAGCCTCTTGTGAGAATCTGAAAAATACAGTGGGCCCAGAACACCAGTTTGAACTGCACAGATGTACTTACACACAGATTTTTTTTTCGATAAATGTGGTTCTGTAAATGTATTTTCTTTTCCTCATAATTTTTTTTACGTATTTTTTAATGTTTTCTTTATTTTAGAGAGAGAGAGAGAGAGAACACGAGTGGCAGAGCAGCAGAGAGAGTGGGACAGAAGGTCTGAAGCCGGCTCTGCATTGATTGTAGGGCTGGAACCCACAAAACGCGAGACCATGACCTGAGCTGAAGCCGGACACTTAACCAGCGGGGCCACCCAGGCGCCCCAATGCCTTATACTTTTCTTAATAACATTTTCCTTTCTCCAGATTACTTTATTGCAAGGACACAGTATCCAAGAAATGCAACATACAAAATGTGCGTTCATCGACTGTTTATGTTACTGGGAAGAATTCTGGTCAACAGTAGACCAGCAGTGGTTACGTTTTGGGAGAGTCAAAGGTCATGTGCAGATTTTCAACTGTGCAGGGTGGAGGTGGGTGTGACAATGCCCCCAAGCCCCACACTGTACAAGGGTCAACTGTATTCAATTTTAATCCCCACGTAATTCCGTGACACTCATGCACAGTCATGCTTCCGTGTGTAAACAGAGACTCAGGCCAGTTCTTCCGTCTGAAATTGCCTCCTGTCCCAGCCCCCTGTCTCCTCATCCACTGAGACTCACCTCGAATGCATGGGAGTCCCTCCCCACCACCCGAAGGAGAACTTATTCTTTTCTTCCATAATCTCTGGTCGTATTTGGCTAATAGAGCTACTTTGGGGCTTATCATAAAGTCTCACAGCAGAACTTGTGTCGTAAGCACCCGTCTCCTTGATTCCCCCGTGAGTTCCCCAAACTGCACACAGTGCCTGTTCACATATCGGACGCTCGGTGAATGGTGATGTACCAGATATCTGCTCCCTGCCCCAATTTGTATCGGCAGGCCTGCGTTTCAAGTCAGATATACAGGAAACCGTTGATCTTGGTTAAGCTCCCGACCGAGTTTTCAATGTGATACAACAGAGATTGCAAAAGCGTACAGATTTAGTCGCCGTTGCCAAAAGCTAAAAAAGCAAAAGCTGGAATGTTTTTCCTGCCTCCATTTGTATATTCGCATTCAACCCTGTTCCTATTCCAAGTGCCACACTGCAAAATTTTTGCCTACACTTAGCAACCAAAATACCCAGAGAGAAAGCCCCCTGATGGTGGCGGGGGGCGGGGGGGGGGGGAGGAGGCAGAGGTCTTTAGAGAACAATTAGCCCAGCCTCCCTCCCCACTCCCCGGCTTTGAGTCCCCAGTATCCAGGGACAGTCTGGCAACTGGAACTCTGCGTTCAGCTGACAAGAATGTGCAAATGACAGTTTTGGCTGTCAGGAAGCTTATTACCTAAGCGAGGAGTTTACATATTTATGAGCTGACATCTCAGATTTGTGGCTTTGCGGACTGCTTCCATTTCCCTTCCGTGCGGCCAACGGGCAGGGGGAAGGCCTTGAGGGCTCGTGACCTCACCCCCACATCTCCAGCCCAACCCCGGGCTACCGGAGGCGGCTCATTTGTGGAGGTAGCCGAGAGCCGGAGGTGAGTGAAAAATGAGCCTCCCCACTCCTGGGCTGGACCCGAAGAGGTGAATCACGGATCCGCGGTGTACTCTCTCGAATAGCAAAGGCAAGCTGCAGTGAGCTTTTCCAGATCTGTGTGTCATATTAATAGACGCACCCCTACAGAGACGTCTGTGACAAAGCCTGCTCGTGGAGATGACCTCAGTCGAAACTCTGGGCCATCCTCTGGGTGTGCACTGGCCCCTGGGAAGGACTCTTTCTGGCCACTGGGAATGACGGACTATTTCCGGAAACCTGCTTTTCTCCCCATCCCGCAAAGAACACTTTCTGAGAGAAAAAACGGCCTAATACCTAGAAGGAGCTCCTTTCATCGTGGACCAGAATTGGAGCGAGGTTCAGGAAAACCGTAACCTCCCGTGTGAGGGCTGGTAACGTGCAGCAAAGACCCAAATAGGAGGCTGGAATCCAACCCTGGGGTGTCAGGTTCCAAAGCCCTAGCTCCCTGCTTCTGTGACAAAGAGCGGACCCACACGGCAAGGGCAGTACAAAAAAAATAAAAAAAGGATATTGTTTTGGCTCACTAAAATTTTTTGAATCTTAGGACCCCCAAAAACCCGCCTAAAATATTGGTACTAACCACACAGCACTCTCCACCGATTTAAGCCTTTCACATATTCTTTCTTTCCTTTCCTTTCTTTTTTTTTTTTTTTTTTTAATTATTTATTTGGAGAGAGAGAGAGAGAGAGATGGGGGAGGGAGGGGCAGGGATTCTCCATCCCTTCCTTCTTTCCTTCATGCATCCATTCGGCAAATGTCTGTGGAGTAGGGTCCTGGCCTTAGACACCAAACACAGAGCTTCAAGAGGCAGGGGTCAATGTCAAGGTGATTACAGGCTATCGAGAGAGGCAGACGGGCAGCAGTGATGTCTCTGTGGTGACAAAGTCTCCAGTGAGAGATGCGGGAACCACAGAATTACAGAGCAGGGGCCCTGACGCAGGCACAGGGGATCAGGGAAGGTCTCACACAAGAGAAGAAGGAATTAGCCAAGACCGGGAGGGACGGAGGGCAGGCCAGGTTGAGGGCCAGTGTGCATCTCGATAGGGTAACCTGTGCAGGGAAATGGAACTATTTCCATTTCTGGAGACGGGGAAGAAGTGATAATGTCCTCAAGGTCATACAAGTGGTCAGCAACAGAGCCGGGACTAAAGTACCCAGGTCTTGACTCCTACTCCAGTACCCGTCTTCCCCAGGATCCCCATCACTCAGGATCGGGGTCCTCTGCTGAAAGCACAGGAGAAAAGGAGGACGGCGTCACCAACAAGGACACGGCGGGACACCGTGCTAAGCACGCGTTACCACTGGATTCTTGCAAAATCTCACGAGGTAAGATTTTATGCATTTTACTGATGCAAAGAACAGAAGCTTAGAGAAGCTAAGACATTTCCTGCTCAGTGGCTCGAATGCGCACACAAGGATTGGTTCTGCGGAACGTAGATGTTCTCGGGGAGCAGCCCTTCCGCGGGCTCCTAGAGGAAGACGAGAGGGTGTGTGGGACAGAAGGCAAGGCTTTCCTCCGATCAGGAAAACTTGCAGAAGCATTTTTCGCAGGTCGGATTTCTTTTCCAAATGTACTGAAGACAGGTGTCCCCCCTGCAGGCTCTCCAAGGGAACAGGTGGGAAGATGGGGCTGAGAATGGATGTGCCGTGTCAACACGGCACACGTCTCTGCAGCCAAGCACACCCGGAACCCGAGAGTTCCCTGCGGTACAGATGAGCCACCGAGGACCCGCGTTCTGGCAAGAGGGATCCTCGAAGATGTAAGACTGCCGGCCATCGGCTCACACAGAGGGCAAAGACAAGAACTAAGGACGGCGAGGATAACTCTTCTGCACTTTTCTTCCGAGCTGAAGCTCTGAAGACCACACCTGCTTCTAGAAGCTTCCGTAAGCGCCCAACATTTAGATGGGACCCGGTCGCGAAAGAAGAAGGGAAAACACTCTCCCCCCCGCCCCGCCCCCCAGGACTGTGGAGCCCAGCGAGAGAGGGGGCAGTTCGTCCTGAACAAGCTTTCTGCAGAGCACAGGGCCGAGACGAAATGCAAGGTATTGACCAGTTTAAGACTCTCTCACCCACTCGGCGTTATCAACTCAGCCCTGCGTGCTTAACAGAACTTTGCCTGAAACTCCTCAGAGGCGACCCACCTCCTTCTCTTTCTGTGTCTCACCTTGGCCGCAGTATTTTTTTTTTTTTTAATGGCTCAGCAGTTTTACTGATGCCAGTCAGCTGCCTTCTCTCAGACTGTTCGCTATCAGCATATCTGGCCCCCACTGCTCATTCACCACTGAAAAGCACTCTCCACCCTCCGTGCAAACCCTGCCCTTGACAGCTGGTCTTTTTTGCCCTAATAGGACACACAGGAGATCCCTGGGGGACCAAGGAGCTGCTCTCCAGGGACGCTTCCAAGGGGTAGCGAGGCACGGGGGTGTCGAGGAGGAAAAAGCAGGAGCGGCTGGGAGTTGCTTGCTCTGTAAAAGTGAGCAGGAACTCGAAAGATGGGTCCTTATTGGCTTTTAAAAACATTTCTGGAGAACCCTCCCTCCTTTGCCCGACATCCAAAAGCAGAATGGAGGAATCTGTATCTCCACGAACCCAGGAAGGCTACATCGGTTATCTGCGTTAACGGGGAACCGACACCAAGGATGGGAATTGGGTAAGAGAATTATTCCCTTTCCAGTCCGACCTTTTTTTTTTTTTTTTTTTTTTTTTTTTTTAGTGATTTTTCTTTTCCCTGCATGTTCCGCCTCATCTTTTTCACTCCCCTCCAAACCTCTTCCAGATGCGCTCGTCTGACGGAATCCACATAAAACAAGAAACCAAAACAAAACAGCACAAGATCGAAAGCGTTTCCCCTTGTGATACAACCACTTCATGTGCAGAAAGGCGCTCACGTGACCCTGCCAACATGTGTTTTCTGTCTCAGATTTCCCTTGATAACAAAGGACATATTTTAAAAGGCGTGGCCCTAGGTATATTTGCCCAGGCAGGAATCCGGGAAGAGTTTGGGGATTTCGTGTGGTTTTAGGCTGGTCCCCGCAGGTGCTCAGCGCTATAGCCCTTGACGATGTTAAATGCCAATCAATAAAGTTAGGAACACTTTGGGTTAGGTTTGTAAGATATGATCTCATGCAGAGCTCACAGAACTGATTTAATATTCAGGAATTAACAGAGCTCATTCAATTCCAAATTTGGCAGCTCTGTGTGTTACATTACAGTGCTCTCTCTGTCCAGAGCTGGGCAGGGCTCGCTAAAGGGAATCTTTAGAGGAGTCTTTCATGATGTTCCAAGACTCAGAGGGAAGGACGGAGGCAGCGATGAGGGGGGTGGGGGGGTGGGGTGGGGTGCGCAATAGCCCTGCCCGGGGTCTGGATGTGATGGAGAGAGAAAACTGAAGGTCACTCAGAAAAGCCCATGGCAGCATCACTGTTAGAAACCACACTTCCCAATCTCAGCAAGTTTTAGGAAGCAGATGCTTATATTGACACTCTCGTACAGACTCTAAAAGGAAAAGTTGCCACTGGCCATAAAAAAATGCCAGCATTGTATTCTGACGTCCTATGGAAGTGACTTTTGATCTTAAAAGTCTCCTCGAATATCCTGTTTTCCTAATCAAGAAAGCTTACGTTACTCTTTCATACACAATCAACCTCATTTCAAATTTCGAAGAAAAGGCAAATCATACTCTTTCGTTTCTAATCTTTTCCGGTAGCTGTTCCTTTCTCCTGCGAAATAAATGGACTCTGGTTTTCAGGTTACAGTTTTTTCCCCCTAAGACTGAGCGGTTTAAATGCTTACATGAAGCCTAGCACGGAAAGCACAGACTGGCGATGGCTAGAATTCAAATTGCCAGGGTCCTGCAGGTCTATGGTGACCAGACATTACACGCTAGAACGGGGAGGTGTTCTGTCTCCAGAAAAGCTGAAATAGAACAGAGTTGACATTTAACCTTGGGGGGGGGGGGGGGGATCAATCTCATATGTATGTGGCCAGAACGGGTTCTGAAAGCCACAGGCTACCTTCATTTTTATGACCCTGTGAAGAGAACACATTTCAATTCCATCTTTGATTCTACAGGGAGCCAATGTCAAATATTTTAGCAACTCCGAATAGTCTGATTATGGCAATGATTGTCAGTTCAAAAACCTGGTTCATTTATTTCCCCTTCCAGCCTTACCCTCCGGGGGATGTTTGCAGATTTTGTATCAGTAGCTTGTGTCTCATCTGATCTAGCTGTACGTATCCTGCAAGTCAATAGAAAAAGAAGAAAGCTCGTATCATGTGGACCCTCCTAACTTCTTTGGAATACTTGCTTGCTACATGTTATTTTCACTTTTCTCAGAAGGAAATTCACGGGAAAAGTTAAAGTAACAACAACAACAACAACAAACCACAACTAAGACAGACGGTCTAACCACAGGAACATAGATAGCTGTTACTTACACTGCTTTCCAGTCCATCATCATTGACAAATCATGGCTAAATAATCAAGTGCAGGATCCATGTTTTCACGTCTGTTAGTAAATAGCTCCTTGCAAATGTCTCTTGCAGGTCTGGGGCCATCTCAGGAGGAAGTAAGGCAGAGGGAAGGTAAAGGAGGAAAGGCTGGGAAATTGTGAAATCCATGGGGGTCTGGGAATGCTCAGGGCAGACCCTGGTGAAACATTCCTGTGATTCCAGCCTTAGGCTAAACCTCGATCCCGGCCTCCCTGAGCTCTCAGCCACCTTTCGGGTCCAGCTCAGCCCCTGCTGCCACATTGCATCCCCCTTCAAGTGCAGGGCATGGAAGGAAGAGGAACTCACGGGGTTCTGCCCATCGGCGCTCGCGAGCACGCTTCTCAGGGGAAGCCACACCAGTTTCTCTCTCTTGTCTGCTATCTCAGAGCGAGAGGGAGGGAAGAGCAGAGGCAGGCAGGGAGGGAGGGGGAGAGAGGCAGAGAGGCAGAGAAGAGAGGAGCTTCACTAATAGAGACCGGGAGAGAGAGAAACACTTGATGAAACTCCCATTAACCCACAGTAGCTTAGGAATTTTCTGAGCACGGCAGCCGCAAAACAGACGATCAAAATCCAGTGTTTAAAATCTTTAACCATAGATCCGTGTACACCCATGTGGTACAGACAAAGCCAACAGAACCAAGGTTCTGGATACGGGCGGGACTCCACAGGCAAGTACTTGCAGACGAAGTGGTGCAGGCACGGGTCCCCACGAGAATAATACCTACGTGCATATATTTCAGTGGGAATGTCTAGTCTCGCAGTTTACACGTCTTAAAACTATTCAAATGCTCTCGGGAATGGAAGTGCAAATCAGACAGCCGGGGCCCCTTGCCTCTGCTGTCCTCTCCAGTCGTGCCTTCCCCCGCGTTTGTGGGGTTCCTGTTTCTGTTCCCTCGCCTCACGAAGCCTTTGAAAAGAAGAGGGTAGAGAGGCGAGGCAGGGGGCTTTCAGGGTGACCCTGAACTTCGCATGCCACGCTCCACTGTTCGCGGCGGCATAGCACAGAGCCAAGGCACGGCTCTTGCCCGAGGGAGGGGGTGGCATGGGGCAGGGACGCGAGGCACACCAAAGGGGGCACCGCCACAGCCCAGGGGCAGGTGGTGGCTTGCAAGGAGAAAGAAGTGACAGCCGAGGGGAGCCGAAGCAGGAAGCTAGAGGCAAGAAAGACACAGATAAGGCACGCTGGAGGCGTGGCCATGACCGTGGCCGTGGACAGCAGAAGGCGATTCCTCCTGTTCCCGACAACCCTCCCCTCCATACCGTGTTTCTCTTAAGCGTGGTCCCAATCACCTGGATTAGAAATACCTGGTGACAGTGTGTCAGCGATTCGGGTCCTTGGACCCCACCCCAAAGATGCTGACGGAACCCGTGGGACCAGACTCTGCATTTTAACAGGTTCCGCAGGCGATTCCGATGCGGGCAAAAGTTTCAGAAGACTGGCATCCTCGCCAGTGTTGAGTGAGGGGGTGAATGAATGAAAGCCTGAACGGGGCTCAAAGAGACGTTGACGGATCACCCGTGGGAACGCCGTGGGGTTGGAGCCAGGAGGGAGGATCCAAGAAGCAGAGTGCACGCTCAGAGGAAAGGCCGCTTTCCCAGCATGCCGTGCTTTCCAGCTCTGAGACGACATGAGCTGTCGCCTTGGCCTAGAACTCTCTTCTTCCCCAGCCAAGTTATCCACAGTCTCACCCCCTCAGAAGCCTGTCTCACTCTCCCAGGAGCCGCCAATGGTCCCAATCACATCTCGTCTGTATTCCTCTCTGCAAGCACCTTTATGTTGTAAGTATTTATCGGTCAGTCTTTCTGCCCTGTGAGATGATGACGTGCTATTTCATGTAAGCCACACGGTCTCTCGATCGTGCTACATCCCCAAATTCTGGATGCAAAGTAGGCACTCGATGCACGCGCGTTAATTAAACGGCTGACTGTATCCTAAGAGTATTTCTTAACCTAGGTGGCTGGGACATAGGTGTTTGCTCCATTATTGGTCTTTAAACTGAGCACCTAGCTATGGTTCACATATTGTTTTGTATGCACAATACACTTAGCAACAAAGAAGAAATTTTAACTAAGTCGTAACATCTGGGATTTTGTCTAGAAAGCCAGGACTTCGTGGAGAAGGAATAGAAAAAAAAAAAAAAAAACTGCAAAGAGCCAACCTAAAAAACGAGGTTCAGGAGAGAAGAAGCCAAGAAAATACCAGAGTGAAGCGAACTAGATGTGTGATATTGTGGAAGGGGTTTTTGATAAACGGACGTTTCTGGGACTACCAAAAGGTGCCATATTTGTAGGCAAATGGTGGCAAAGGGATGTCCTGAACAGAGATGGGCTGCTTAAAGAGAGGGAAGGGCTTGCATTAACTCTCCTGGAGGAGGACCACCAAAATCAGCAGGAAAAGAAACATCCCCCGTTTACCTGACGTGGAGGAATCATAAATCAAAAGTTAGAAATCAGTCCCAGCAATAATGGGATAAATGCATGGACAGGATGGGGGAAGGGGTAAAGGAAGAGGTCCTGGCCAACACCCTTAACCTAAAGGGCATCTGGAGTTTTTAACATGTTTCATTTGGTACTGAGTCCCCTGTGAAGGACTGAAGAATCATGGCTCGGAAAAAGTCAGTCACTTGCCATTGGTCACACAGCTGATAAATTCCAGAACAAGATCTAGAATCCAAATCCTTCCGCACATACTCTGTTGCATTTCCCACCGTAACAAATGAAGCCCCAGCTGATGAACACGGTCACTGAACTTGGTGAAAAATGAAATGACGAATACCCTCAGGGTCCCACCTTGAAACACAAAGGAGAAGCCAACTTCAGGTCCGGGCTACTTGTCAAAACATTTGTTTGGCAAGCATCACGCTCAGTACTACTGAGTTTGGGATCCCAACCAGAAGTTTGGGGTGGCCTGGCAGGTGGCTGGGAAAGCTGTCACTGCCACCCTCCCCCGCCATCTCGTGTTCACCAGAACTCCTAGTGGCCATGTGCAGTGGACATGACGATGTGCCTTCTAGATCTTTCTTCAAGGGAGGTCTTGGTGCCCCCATTGTGTACCATTCTATGATGTTCCCACGGTCTCAGAGGACACAAAAAAGTAGAATAACAACACAGTTTTCCCACTGATTTGGGAAAACAAATCAGCTCGCATACAAAGACAAGAGAGATTAAGCAACAGATACCCTTACGGCTAAGTTCTAGTTTATTTAGATCGGGAGCTACCTAAATGATGATGGTATTGAGAACAGCTTTCCAGAGGACTCGCACGATTTATTAGTTTGTGGGTCTACAGGAAGGCTTTAAGGTGGTAAAATACACGATAGAACTTTGAGTTCAAGGAAGCCAATTCCTTGCCTGTGGTTCACAGTGATCTCCTTCCTCGCCCCAAAACACAGCAAGCACTGTATGTGATTAAGGCTGCCTTGGGGGACATAAGAAAGTAGGCCCTACTGTCCGCAGCAGGCCTAAGAGAGTAGTTTCCTTTTCCCTCTTACAAGAAAACACTGTCTCAACTAATGGTTAAAGAAATCTAAGCAGCTAAAACCCCAGTGACACATTTTGCATTAAAATGTATATGTTCATATGCAAGGGAGGTTTAATGGTAACCAAATCGTTACAAATAATGAAAAGAACTCTAAAAGAATCATACCTAAATTACCTGTGAATTTCCCTGTGGGACGTATCCAACGTATGAAAATCCTTAATCGTCTAACGACGCCAAGATTAAAACGAATCATGCGTATTCTGACAACGTAGAGATGGTAAAAAAGCCTCCCCCCCCCCCCCATTCCACACATTTTATGAATGTTTCCATTTGGTCATGAGTTTCAGGATCCCTGCTATTCAGAAAAGGAAGTTTGATGGAAGGCATGAAGGGACATCATATGAGACCTGTACATAGTGCCCTGCATGCAACCCTTTGTATCATCAAGACTTCAACTGCCCACCCATACGGATCCCAAATATGCTAATGAGAAAACGGTGCCCCTGTCACTTCGGAGCGGTCAGGCATGGTGGGAGCCCACTAGAGCTTGCCTGTGTGCGTGTGTGTGTGTTTTAAATAACACCGTGTTCGGGGCGCCTGGGTGGCGCAGTCGGTTAAGCGTCCGACTTCAGCCAGGTCACGATCTCGTGGTCCGTGAGTTCGAGCCCCGCGCTACAATTATATCTGAGAAGACGGGGAAGGGAAAAATCAGAGGGAGAGTGTAAAGTGGACGGGAAGGCAGATGGAGAGGTTGCAGACGCCCCAGAGTGGGGGCCACCTGTGCCCCGAGGAGGGGGAGCGAGCGATGGGTGGGTGTAAGCCCCACCCCCGCACAGGACTGGGCCCCAGCCCCTTCTCTTTCCACAGCGGAGACAATGACCTCCTGCCCTGCCCTCACGAGCCCTGTTCAAGCAGCATGCACAGAAGACATGACAGCTCTTGATGGCTTGAGAACTGGCATTTCATTAAAAGCCATACCCTGGAGGTATAAGAAATTGGCCAGAGCAGGACCGGGTTCCCGTCCTTCGGAAGCCCCTGCACTGGCCGCACCAGGGCACTAAAGACAGGTGTACCCCGTGGATCCCCTCCAGAGAGCTTTGGACAATGCCTCTGGCCAATGCCTGGGATGAGCCCAGGTGGAGCCATGCTGTGCCCGATCCCAAAGCCTAGCTGGGCTGGCTCTGGAAAACAACAAAAGCCTCGCAGAGAACGACATTCAAACCTTCGTAAGGCAGCCACCCCACAGCAATAAGCAAGAATAAAACTCTTCCGTTCTAGCTCCAAATCCATTAGTCCATCCAGGGTTGAAACACCCCTGTCACCATCAAGCCCCCTTTCACAATGACAATCACTCTTCAGACACGTGGTGCTCTGATGTCCTTGATCTTCAGTCTGGCGGACTTAAGAGAGAATTTTTATCCCTCTCAAAAGAACTGAGGAATTCTCTCCATAGAACACATTTCAGAGATCTTTTGTTGAAAATAGTCAGAACATCAAACATTTTTTTAAAAATAAAAGGTCAAATAGTTCTAATATTTAGTTAGATCTGTGTGTGTGGGGGGGGGGGGCGGGGAAGGAAGCGCTTTCAAGAAAGTAAATGCCGAATTTGGGAAAAGCCCGTATCTTAAAAACTTTTCGACATGTGGTACATAGAGGGTGGTGGGCACTACCCAAAAGGAACATGAAAATCTTGGCATTTTGAAAAAAAAAATCTTGGCATTTTGTATAAATTAGAAGTTTAATTCATAACACGTATGACCAAACAGACACAAAATCTTTGTTAATTAGGGGTACTCATGAGGAAAAGCGAGACATGGAAATCTAGATATAATTTGTTTTAATGTTTATTTATTTTTGAGAGAAAGAGAGAGAGAGAGAGAGAGTGAGCAGGGGGCGGGGTGGGGGGAAGACAGAGGATCCAAAGTGGGCTCAGTGCTGACAGCAGAGAGCGCCATGCGGGGCTCGAACCCAAGAACCGTGAGACCATGACCTGAGCCGAAGTCGGGTGCTTAACCAACTGAGCCACCCAGGCGCCTGAATGTAATTTTTAAAAGACAAATTAGGAAAACGAATTTATAGTTCAAAAAAGAGCTCACCCTTAAGGTTCTGTCCTAGTTATAGGTAAGTTTTCAGGGAGATCCCGTCCTACTCGTGGGATGGTTGTCCACATTAACAACCATTATTTTCATTCATTCATTCATTCATTCATTCATTCAATCAAATATGTATAGCGTGCCTAGAGGAGGACAAACCTAGTTTTGATCTTCACTAAACCAGTCATGGTTTTCCAGAACAATTGTTGCTTCTTTTTCTCCCCCATGTTTATTTATTTTTGAGAGAAAGAGTTTGAGTGGGGGAGGGACAGAGAGAGAGGGAGACACAGAACCCAAAGCAGGCTCCAGGCTCTGATACATAAGCACAGAGCCCAACGCAGGGCTCGAACTCCCAAACCACAAGATCGTGACCCGAGCCGATCAACCGACTGAGTCACGCAGGCGCCCCCTTGCTTCTTCTTTTAAACACAACCGTCTCTCATTTCAACTTCTTCTCAGAAAGATCGAAGAAAGTATATGTGTTTTATCTAGTTTTTCATTAAATTTTCAGTCTCTAGTGGGAAGATACCGTACTATAATGACCTTTGTTATCAGTAGTTATAAAACAATAAGCAAAATGACTTTCTTATCAGAAAAGGAGGTTCTGGTTATCTATCCTGGGCCTGGGGTTTGTCTTATCTGAAGTGCACACTACCTTGCCTGGTTTATATGTTGACTTTGGATAGTCAATGGGCCAAGTTCTCAAAGAGTTTTATAGATGTACAGCTGGCATCTTATGAATGCACAGCAGGGCAGTGGTTACCAAAATATGAGGGAAGCACTATGTATGCATAATGAAGCAATTGCCTAGTTCTAAAGACAGAAGTGTAGCATAGCCAAATTTAGTAAAAGGCTCAACAGTCCTCCATCTGTGTGTTGATAAAGGAATTGAGTTATTTTGGACCACGACACGCCTCTAACTATGTGGCTAGTCTTAGCAAAATTGGAATTGTTCACGCTTCAGGTCCCAAAGTCTAATTTTGATACGGATTCTAACTACCAGCCCAGGACAGAAATTACCCCACATTTAAAAAGTGCTCTGCAGATAAAAATGAATCTCCATGATACCTTTGTTTGCTAAGGCAGGACTCTCACCTCTTTTTAGATGTAAGAGAAAGAAAAAATTCACTCCACTTGCTTTTGTAAAGTTATATAACAACAGGTGACAAAGAACTCTAGCCTCAAAATAATCCAGGTTTGGGGCGCCTGGGTGGCTCAGTCGGTTGAGCGGCTGACTTCAGCTCCAGTCATGATCTCATGGTTTGTGGGTTCGAGTTCTGCATCAGGCTCTGTGCTGACAGATCAGAGGCTGCAACCTGCTTCCGATTCTGTGTCTCCCTCTCTCTCTGCCCCTCCCCTGCTGGCACTCTGCCTCTCTCTCTCTCTCACAAATAAATAAACACTTCAAAAAAAATTTTAAGTGCTTTTCAGGCACATCACTCTTAATCTCTAACTTCATAATTAGGCAGCTCCCAATCCCTCTCCAGTGTTTTGCCTCCACGGGGCCACGTAGCTCATCCTTCCTCTAGGAAGATCTCTGAGTGACTTGGCCTTGCCAGCCTGCCCTTCATCACTAAGTCCTAGGCTCAATACGAAGATTCCTCTCTGGTCGCCATGGGACAGAGGCAGCATTTTAGCTCCAGAAGTTAGGAGATGGGGCTGTTGAGGAAATGAATTTCACCTTCAACCTCACCCTGATGCTTGTGTAAGTTACAAGTCAATTAATTCACCCCATTCTTATTCAGCACCTTGCCAACCCGAGGTCCCCTTCTCAGCTCCTTGGAGGTTTTCCTCCCATTCAGTGTGACTTCCCAAGTGGGCCAGGAGCCAGCCCCTGCCCTGGCCAAGTTTGAGGGCTACACAAGCTACCTTGTCTTGGATGTCCGTCTGAGAATTTGGAAGGAACTCTAAGTCAGTTTTTGACAAGTTATTGGCAAAAGTTGAAAGAGTACCCGCCAAATTGCTTTAGGCACTAAGCGTGTTAACAGGTATTACACCCGGTGTTATTAATATGTTACTTACAACAAGCCCAGTTTCCAACCTATTGTTTGAGTTATATAGTGTTACAGGTTTTGCACTTTGTGAAGTATTATATTTTTTCTAACTCAGAAAACTTTGCATGAGTGTTAAAGAACTGGTCCTCACAGATGAAATGTATTTATTGTTGCAAGTGAGTCTTTTTTATTATTTTTTAAAGTTTATTTATTTTGAGAGAGAGAGAGAGAGAGAGCGAGCACAGGCAGGGGAGAGGCAGAGAGAGAGGGAGGGAGGGAGGGAGAGAGAGAGAGAGAGAGAGAGAGAGAGAGAGAGAGAAAATCCTAAGCAGGCTCTGCAATGTCAAGGAGTCCAAAGTGGGGCTCGAACTCGCTAACCGTGAGATCATGACCTGAGCCAAAATCAAGAGTCAGATGCTTAACCGACTGAGCCACCTAGGCACCCATTTTTTATTTTATTTTGAGATGGGGCAGGGAGGGAGAGAGGGAGAGAGAGAGAATCCCAAGCAGGTCCCATGCTATTCAGCACAGAGCCTGATGCGGGGCTCGATCACATGAACTGTGAGATCATGACCTGAGCCAAAATAACGAGTCAGATGCTTGACCAATGGAGCCACCCAGGGGACCCGCAAGTGAGTCCTATTTAGGAATCAGGATGGGGGCTACGTGATCAGCACTCTTGCTTCAAAGCAGATCAGCCCTTTATAAAGCTGAAGGCTGAGACAAGTGTCACGCCCAGGACTCAGCCAGTCAGGCTCGTAGGCGTGAGGTCAGGGCCCTGCTTTTTCAGTTCTCCAAGGTAAGTCAACAACCCCATTCTAAGGAATCTCAGAACTGGAAGGAATGCCCCAAAGCTCTGCTCCGGGGCTCACAGAATGGATGTCTAAGTCACGGTAGTTCTATAAACTGCCAGTGTTCTTGGCAAGAGTTGGGGCGGTCTACGTTCTCATGAATGACAATCAGCTTCCCAGCCTGAAACAAAGTATGCGTTGGAAAGTCAGAGAGCGGGGAGGAAAGTAATTTTCCTACCAAGGACAAGCCTCAGGGGACTCTTGCTGGGGGGAGGGGGGGGCAGAATATCCCCCTTGGGAAAATACCTCTTCCTACGTTCCCCACCATGTGCTACCCTGCATCCAATATTCGGCACTTTACTGGGCACCAGGCCTACCAGCCTGAACACCACAAGCAAAACCCCACCAAAACAAGGCATCTGTCCAGTTTTCCACCCTTTAGGACCAGGGCATCAACTGGTGAATCTGAAAGGCATGTGCACTAATAAGCTATTTCCAAGAAACATGTGATTTCTTTTTTTTTTTTTTTTAATTTTTTTTTTTCAACGTTTATTTATTTTTGGGACAGAGAGAGACAGAGCATGAACGGGGGAGGGGCAGAGAGAGAGGGAGACACAGAATCGGAAACAGGCTCCAGGCTCTGAGCCATCAGCCCAGAGCCTGACGCGGGGCTCGAACTCCCGGACCGCGAGATCGTGACCTGGCTGAAGTCGGACGCTTAACCGACTGTGCCACCCAGGCGACCCGAAACATGTGATTTCTGAAGCCGTGCCGTAGTTTGGGGCCCCCCTGGCCCCCTTAATTTGCTCACAAGCAGAGAATGAGAACATCCGTGGGTGGAAACTTTGCGGGTCACTACAATTATAAACGCAGCTGTTACCTAGTCATCTATGGGTCAGCTGTGTGCCTCCGGCAATTCAGCCAAGCTTACCTGTCCTGGAAAAATAAAATCAGAAGGTAATTTCTACCTTACTTCCCGTGGAAGGTAGTAGGAAAAAATCAGTATGAGGCAGGATCTCTGCGTTTCCCCCTGAGGGTCCCCCGGGTAGCTGAGTCGGTTAAGTGTCCGACTTCAGCTTGTATCATGATCTCAAGGTCCGTGAGTTTGAGCCCCACATCGGGCTCTGTGCTGACAGCTCAGCGCCTGGAGCCTACTTCTGATTCTGTGTCTCCCTCTCTCTGTCCTTCCCCTGCTCACATTCTGTCTCTTTCTCTCTCTCTCTCAAAAATACAGAAACGTTAAAAAAATTTTTTTTATTCACCATATAGCCTTTGCTATATACCCAGTCTATCTGGGCTGAATTACCCAACCTCTTCATACTCTGATGATGTTGGATTAATCTAGAGTCTATCTATGAAGTGTTGTGTCCTCTCCAAGAATGGAACCCTTCTCCCATAGATACACACACACACACACACACACACACACTCCCCGATGCTGATGCAAGGGGAGAAGAGTGTGCACAGGTAAGCCAGGGAGAGAGCTGGGGGAGAAATTAATTTTGCTCCTGCCCCCTCCGCTGATGCCCTCAGACTCTGCACCACGGAAACACAGGGCCAAGTGGCCACGGGTAGGACTAACTCTTCTCACGAGCAGCCTATAATGGCACCTATTCAATTACTGAACATTCCAGGCTGCAAGAAAGTCAAAAACTAATGACTGTATCATCAAGAGGAAGAAAACCTGGCCATCGGCACAGATTTCAGGAAGCCCAGCACACATGACCATGCTATTAGCTACAGCTTTAAGAAGTCGCCGCCCATCCACATGCACCCAGAGAAAGAACACGGCCACATTTCCTTCCGCGGTCGCTGTGGATACATAGTTTTCAGTTATGGCTGAAAACTCACCAATGCCATTTTCAGTATATTCTCCCTGCACCCAGCTGCCTGGCAAGTGAAGGTTTTTTTTTTTTTTTGCGGGTGGAGTAGATGATAATATCCCACTAGCTTCTAATTAAGCAAATGGAGCCAGCAGTGATAACCTTCACATCCAGGCTGACTCATCATTTGGGTTGGCCCCGAGGTCTCTGATTCAATTTCCAGCCTCTCTGATCACACTACAGCAATCAGGGGAGAATATTAAACTCTAAAATGTGGCAGACCAGGTTCTCACCCCTCTACTCCCTCTGCCCCCAAATGGAAAAGCAATACACAGGGAAGACGATGGCAATTGGACGGATAATAAATGATGCCTGAATGTTGAGAAATCACATGGAAATTATGCACGCATCATTTTTTTTAGATGGATGAATATAATGTGATGGGATAAGTGTGTTTTCAGGATGGCTTCATCGAGGCATTGCTTTGTATTTAATAATTGGAAATCTTACCTAAAGCACTAGTTTTATTCTTGTTACATTGTTACATTTAAAAGTCATACATAGTGTGATATATATATGGGTTAGCACTGTTTTATACCATAGGGACAGTTACTTAACATTTAAAATGCCTTAATCAGGAATACATATTTCAGGGATGGTTGGTTAGTTAGATGTTGAATTTTCCTTATTGAATTTCAAACTATTGTCTAATTTCCGCTGAGATTTCTTCTTTAGCCCGTGGGTTATTTATAGTAGACGGCTTCATTTCCAAACATTTGGGGATTTTCTATTTTCTTGGTCACTGATTTTTAGCTGAATCTTTCTTTGGTCAAAAACTTGATGAATTTGGGCCTTTGAAATTTGTTGAGACTTCCTTTATAAAGAGCCAGCATATGGTAAATTTTGGTAACTCGGAAAAAACCGTACTATGTCACTGTTCAGTCCAGTGACCTAGGTGCATCAATTAGGTAAAATGAATTAGCAGTGTTGTTCAGATCTTATATATCCTTACTGAATTTTTTTGTCTGCCTGATCTATCGGTTCTTGAGAGAGGGGTGGTGCGAAAGGTCCCCACTATGATTATGGATTGGTTTATTTATCCTTTTAATTCCATCAACTTTTGCTTCCTCATTTGGGGCTCTGTTATTAGACATGTACAAATTTAAAATTGTTATAACTTCCTTGTGGATTGACCTTTTAATTTTTACAAAATGTCCCTATTTATCTATTTAAGTTTACTTATTTTGAGAGAGGGCACGCACACACATGCACGAGCATGAGTGGGGGAGGGGCAGAGAGAGAGGGAGAGAGAGAGAGAGAGAGAGAGAGAGAGAGAGAGAGAGAGAGAATCCCAAACAGGCTCAGCACTGTCAGTGTGGGTTTCCATCTCACGAACCATGAGATCGTGACCTGAGCCTAAATCAAGAACCAAATGCTTAACCAACTGAGCCACCCAGGAGCCCCTCCCTACTTATCTTTAATGATGATTCTTCCTTTAAACTTTACTTTCTCTGATATTAGTATAACTACACCAGCTTATTTTGTTTGCTTTTTACAAAGTGTATCTTTCCCCATTTTTTCATTTTTAAAAGAAAGTATTTTTCTTTGTGTACTTATACTTAAGGAGCCTCTCTCATAAGCAGTACAGTTAGACTTTGGGTTTTCATTTTATTTTATTTTATTTTTTTATTTTTTTTTTTTTACGTTTATTTTTGAGACAGAGAGAGACAGAGCATGAACGGGGGAGGGGCAGACAGAGAGGGAGACACAGAACCGGAAGCAGGCTCCAGACTCTGAGCCATCAGCCCAGAGCCCGACGCGGGGCTCGAACTCACGGTCTGTGAGATCATGACCTGAGCTGAAGTCGGACGCTGAACTGACCGAGCTACCCAGGCGCCCCAGGTTTTTATTTTTTTTAATACAGTACGACAATAATTATCTTTTAGTTGGAGTATTTACTCAGTTTCCATTTAGTTCAATTTCTGACATGTGTGGGTTTATAGCTACCATCTCCGAATTGTTTTCTACGGGTCCACATATGCGTGTTCCCTTTTATTGGCTTTCTTGTTCTTTTAGATTGACCAATAACTTTACATTGTACTCCCCCTTCTATGTATTATTTTACTACTCTAGAGATCACAATATGTGTCTTTGACTTAATAGTCTAGTAAAATTACAACTTTTAATATTCCTGGACGTTGCTATGACCTCATAACGCTTTAACTCCATTTACACCTCCTCCACTTTTTGTATTATTTTGGTCATACGGTTAATTCTACATGTATTTTAGAGCCCACACGACCTTATTTTTCTTGATTTGTGACCAGTATTCACTTATATTTGCCCATATATTTTTCTCAACATTTTATTTTGAAATGAGATTTTTCAAAAATAAAATCTGAAGAATTATACAGTGAATACCCATGCAATCCTCATCTAGATTCTAGAATTCATATTTTCTATATTTGCTTTATCACATATCTGTCTCTCCCTCTAGCTAGTCACCAATCCATTACATATATTTTTAATATATATCAGCTTAACCACACATTTAGCTTCTCTGTCACTCTTCATTTTTTTCCTGCCTTGCTGGGATCATTTTCTTTCTATTTGTATAAATATGTTCAGTATTTCTTTTAATGCTAGTCTACTGATGATGAATTCTTTAATTTTTGTCTTAATTTTTTTACATTTATTTATTTTTGAGAGACAAAGAGAGACAGAGCACAAGCACGGGAGGGACAGACAGAGAAGGAGACACAGAATCTGAAGCAGGCTCCAGGCTCCGAGCTGCCAGCACAGAGCCTGACGCAGGGCTCAAACCCACGAACTATGACATCATGACATGAGCCGAAGTCAGACACTTGGCCGACTGAGCCACCCAGGCGCCCCTAATTTTTGTCTTGAAATATCTTCATTTCAATTTAACTTTTGACAAATATTTTTGCCAGATTTATAAAGCTTTCAGTTGACAGTTACATTCTGTCGACATAGTAATATGACAGTCCATTGTCTTCTCGTATCCATTGCTTCTGTTGAGAAGTGAGCTGTAAGTCTTAACGTTGCTCCTTTGAGTCTCATGATTTTTTTTTTTTTTCCTAGCTGTTTTCACAATTTTTGTCTTTGGTTTGGGTTTTCAGAGGTGTTCAGATTGTGCTCTGTTGTGATTTTCTCTGTATGTATCTGGTGGAGGCATGCAGGGCCTCTTGAATCATGTTTTGACATCTTCTATCCTTTTCAGAAAATAATTGCTCCTGCCTCATTCCTTCTTCCCTTGTTCTGGGACTCCAATTACATGTTGTTACATAGACTAACATTTGTTACATGCTATTTTCTGTATTCTTATCATTTTTTATCTCTACTTATCCACCTGGAGATATCTTCCACTGATCTGTCTTCCATTTCACTTATTCTTTCTTGTAATGCATCTGATCTGAAGTTAAATATATCTGTTGAGTTCTTAGTGTGATGTGCATTATTTTGTGTTTTAGCTTTTTATTTGTATTTTTTTAATGTTTACTTATTTTTGAGAGAGAGACAGACAAAGCACAAGCAGGGGAGGGGCAGACAGGGAGGGAGGCACAGAACCCAAAGCAGGCTCCAGGCTCTGAGCTGTCGAGATGCTAGATCATGACCTGAGCCGAAGCTCAAATGACTGAGCCACCCAGGCACCCCTTATTTTGTTTTTTAAATTCATGAATTCTCAATTTGTTTTTTACAAATTCCAGCATTCTAGAGAAATTCTTCATCGTGTTATGTTTCCTTCACCACATTACTTCATAGTCTATGTCTATATCGCCATAATTGGGTCATTCATGGGTCTTTTTCCATTACCTATTTTGTTTCTCTTGGATCTATTTTCTGGTGTGCCTAGTAATTTTTGATTGAAAAAAATTATGAAAATACTACCTTCCTTTAGCAATGCTTCACCTTACCCTCTCGTAGGCAGCCTGAATGGGGGTGATCACCATAATCCAATCAAAGACTTGCTGAGTTTTTGCATGGTGTGGTCTACTTTGGGTTTACCTCTACTTCTAGGGTGTAGCTCACCACAATCCCCATTGGGTATTTACTAGAGTCTCTTTTCCTAGGTGGGTTTTGAATGCCAGCAATTTTTACACTATGATACTAAAAACTCCACTCTTCTTTTCAATACCTCTTTGCATAGCAACTTGGTTTCTTGTTCTGCACAGTACTATTTAGCAAATGCTTCAAAGAGGAAAACTACCAGAGTACCTAGTTTACTTTTCTGTGCCTTCCTTCTCTCAGTCGATCTTGACCTCTCAAGTCCTGCCTACTTTGGCAGCCCTGAACTCAAAGTTTTGCCTCTTCAGGCCCATGATAATGCCAGAGGTCTGCTTCATTCTCAGCAGATGAACCAAGAGAGAAAAGCATCTTCTCAACTCTCTGTAGTTCTCTTCTCTCTCACATCTTAGTTATTCAAGTCTTATTGCCTTGGCTGCCCACTGAGACAACCCAGGCTCAGTGGGGGCCTCCATTATCTGTCATTAGCTGAGGCCAGACTCTGTTCTGGCTCTGTTCTGATTGGTCAGTGCCTAAGCCAGTCCACGTTATCATCAGAAAGACTCCAACTGAAGGTCACACTCCAGATGCAGTCACTACAATTGCTTTGACTATCTTTATTACTGGTCAGCAGCAAAGGTGTTGTTAATTTGAATAACGCAAGTTTAGAAATGATTGTTCTTTGACAAAATGATTGTGTTCAAGATATGTGGACTTGCTAGAAATACTGAATAGCACCCTTGCTCTTGTACAAACAGTATATAAGAATCTAGCAAGCCCAATTAGGCTATGGTTTAGAACCCTGATTGGTTCATTGTTCAGATGATTGCAGGATTTTTTTTTTGCCTGACTTTAACTAAATGATGATGTAAATTATGCCACTAGCACCCGACTCCAGTGTATCCTTCACGCAAGGTACTGTGGGAGGATATGCCTAAAAGGACAGAGATGTAGCTCTTCCTTAAGTTTCAAAACAGATCATATAACTTGTTCTGCCAGCTTGCTAATACACGTTTCTAACTATGGCTGAATTTGGATTAAGGCTTACATTCTTCAGTAATACTACCTGGAAACAAGGTTTTGTGGCAGAAAACCTATATCCCTACCTTGAACTATGGGAGGCTAACAGTATCGACCCAAAATAATGACAGATAGCCAAACTGGCTGATGTCAGTTTGAAAAATGTCCTTTGCTTCACAGTTCTGTGCAAAATTTTAGTGGCCAGGATGGCCTTATCCTCTGTCCTGCCTTTCCACCTGTGTTTCCTCTAAAAATATGGTGAACCATTGTAATCCTGGCTTTTTCTTGGCCCTCTTATTAGTTCTAGCTGCACACAAAAAGGAACTAAGGTTGCTAGAAGGTCTTCCTAAACTTGACAGGTGAACACTGCATTCAGGAGAATTGAATTCTTCCCTCTCCATCAGAAGAAAGCCTAAAAGGCTCTAGATACCATCTTAGGCCAAGAGAACATTAGAGGACCTGAGCTTCAGTGAAACACCCAAAGAACCAAAGAGGCCACCAAAGTGACGTTTCTGACAACAGCAGAGGGTTTGAACTACGCCCTCGGAAGGAGCAGACCCAGCACACAGCCCTCACCCTCAGGGGGCTCAGTGGGAGGGGCCTCAAGGTGCAGAGTGAAACACCAGACATCAGGAAGGTCCTGGGCACAGAGTTTCATGGAATTCTCAAACTTGGCAGGAACTTAGAGATTTTCTGGTTCACTATCTCTACTTTATTATCAGGAAAACAGGTCAAAGGAAATTTGGTCACTTAGCTAAAGTTATACAGGATGTAAGGCCTGATCCAGAATTCATCTCACAAGATTTTTTTTTTTTAATTTTTTTTTTCAAGATTTTTAATCCATTGTCCTATTTAGGGCACCTTGTTTTCTGTCCTCCACAAGGAGCTCCTAGAGGCGAGGCTCTTGCTCAGGTGATAGAACATTCTCTGGGCTTACTTTTATGACCTAGCCAAGGTTATGCCACCATAATGCTGCATCGGGCATAGGACTTTTAGGTTACCTGTGTCTGCCCAGCTGTCTGGGACAGAAGCAGAGGGCCCCAGACAAAGAAAATAGAAGCTTTTACATCAGAAGAGCAGGAAACAATTGCAGTCAGTAATGTGGGCTACATGTAACTCTGAAATATCACTATATAGTTCTTTTCTTTCCAGAAGAGAAATAAGAAAACACCAATGTCAGCAAGACAAAGCCACTTATACATTGGCCTTGACCTAAATTTTTTAGGTCTTTACATCTCTGGTTGAAATTCATTTCATTCTTTGGATAATTTTGGCAGGGAATAAGTACTCTGTCTCGAAAGAAAGAATCAACAAAATTAAATCTGTTCAGTGATTTCTCACGGGACAAATGCCAATCTAAGCAAAACATGAAGAAGGAAAAAATTCTTCATTATGGAAGAGGTGGATATGGGTTTGAAATTTCTACAAAAAAAAAGGAATTATGATGATCTGATATACTTTGTAGCCAGGAAGCTAATATTACAGGTATTTCAAAACACCATTTATTTCTCTCTTTTTATTTACCCAGCCACAATTAGAGTTAACCATGCATTTCACAAACAGGGAAATCACAGAATACTTAGGATTCTTGATAGAAAGGTTCACATACAGCAATGAATGACTCTCAGATAGTCTCAAATATTTTCATCGTAACGTAACATTTCCCAAGGATGCAACATTGAGGGAGAAAACAAATCTAAGAGCAGAATTCATGGAAAATGGATGATGCTTTTGATAAGACACCAGCTTGAAGCTTCTTACATTTTATTAGCACATAGCCCACCGACGGGCAAGAGATGCAAATATCACCTGTGTAATGAAAAGGCACTCTGCGGAAGCCCGGATGGCCTGTGGGCCACACAGAAGTCCCTTGGGGATAGTTTGGGAATAATCCAATATGGCAATGGCAACTCTGATTTCATCTTTCGTCTGTCCTGGATCTCCCCATCGTGGACGTGACAGAGCGGTCACCAGCAGCATGGTTTCCTGCCACGCTCAATACTCAAGGTAGAGGCTAAGATTGCATTATACTGGGCCAGGGCACTGAACGTGATTTACTATTCCAGGTAGTGAAACAATTTCACATACAGCAGTCCAGTTATTATAGCACGGGCTCTGGATGGATGAGGTTTACACGCAGCTCCATTGTTTATTAGCAAGCTGTTCTCGCTTGTGTTACTTAACCTCCCTGACCCTCTGTCTCTTCCTTCTGCAAAACAGAGAGAACAACAGTATCTACCTCAAAATGTTTCTGTAACAATTAAACCAGTTGATTAGTACGAAGTTCTTAACCAAGTGCCAGGCGTATTGTAAGCGCTCAATGATCGTTAGCTGTTATTAGTTGCAACGGAATAATACAAATATCATTAGCAGTGTCTAAAGAGACAGCGTTCTGGTCGGTATTAAACGAAGCCACGTGGTGCTATCCCATGACACCCTCTAAACAGCAGATTTGTTTCTTCCTCCTGATACTTCTGAACATGACGTAAGCACATCCCAAA
The DNA here is from genome assembly GCF_022837055.1 of Prionailurus viverrinus. NCBI lineage: Eukaryota > Metazoa > Chordata > Mammalia > Carnivora > Felidae > Prionailurus > Prionailurus viverrinus. The sequence goes on from NC_062577.1 coordinate 2,165,528, forward strand.
GAGGAATTAGAAGTGGAAACGTTTTTGAAAAACCGCAAACGTGGCAAGCGCTAAAATTAAACCTTTCAGGAGGGACGCGACGCTGTGTTTAACAGATGTCCTGAACCTGACGGTCTCGGAATGCCAGTCTGAGATCACGCGTGCACGCTCTCCTAGAGTCACGTCAGCCCATCGTGTGGCTCGACACCTCTTAGATTTCTACCCCAGGACTTGGTCACAGATGGCACAATTTTAAAAGGAAATGAGCCATCGGGTTGACTTCCATGAGATAGGGAGATCTTTCCCACAGGTGATCGTGAGTGCAGTCCAGGTTTATTCACAGTTGAAATGCAACTGTGATTTCTCAAGACCTGCCTTCCCTTATCTGCTCTTAAGGGTCGAACAGCATGCATCCGTCCCCCTTAGCTTGTGTTTCCAGAAGTCGGTCCAAGGAAATGCCTAGGATTCAGAAGGGCTGCTTGGTGATAGATGTGTGCCTGTGATCAGTAAAGAGGCTTTCCCTACATCCCCAGGGAAGAGGTCTAGCTTCCAGAATGCAGGTGCGGGACTAGTGGTTCCATGCCTGGCAGTGACCTTGCAGGAGATGGGAATCTGCTTTCCTGTCCACGACTCACTGCCAGGGGCTCTAGGACGGGAGCCTTGGTCCTCTGAGATGGGGGGGAACACAGGTTTGCAGATAAACTGCACAAGGTGTAAGAGTCACGGGACGAGCTTTGATCTCCCAGCACCCTTTGCACCTCCCAGCTGCAAACCCAGCCTGCGGCACCGAGAACCCAGGCTGGGTGCCTCTGTAATTAAGGACTCACTAAATCAGCCTCTCAGAGATCGGCCCTCTGATGTTCATGTCTGAAACACAAGTGAGCACCACTCCAGGGCCCTGGGATAATTATAATAATCTTCTCCAAGCTCGAATGCGTCACTTGCCCACGAGTCTCCATTACAGCCCAGACCTGGGTCTTCCATTCGTCAGTGGAAGGAGGAAGCGGGGGCTGGAGCGGAGGAGCAGCCGATCTGTGGTTCACATCTAACCCTAGGGGTGGTGGCCAGACCCGGCGTGCCCTGCTCCAAGGCCCAGCTGTGTGGCGCTGCTCAGACATGACGTGACCCGCCTCGGCCAGCCCCTCTCCAGCCGTCACATCCTCTGAGATGTTCCCCACCCCCCACCCCTGGGAGGAGGACGTACCAAGCATGTATCAGTCCTGCTCAGCCTGTGTTTCAATAAGTTTGTCCAAGGAAATGCCTGAAATTCAGAAGGATGCCTTGTGATGGACATATTTCTTTTTTAAAAATTTTTTTTTAATGTTTATTTATTTTTGACAGAGAGAGAGAGAGAGAGAGAGAGACAGAACATGAGCGGGGGAGAGGCAGAGAGAGAGGGAGACACAGAATCCGAAGCAGGCTCCAGGCTCCGAGCCGTCCGCACAGAGCCCGACGCGGGGCTCAAACCCATGAACCGCGAGATCATGACCTGAACCGAAGTCGGACACTTAACCGACTGAGCCACCCAGGCACGCCGGTTAGAGGCTTTTTAAAAAACCAAGTGAGCCTAAAAGTTGCCACCACAGCACGGAAGAGAGAAGGCACAGTACCAATGGAAAGTTCTAGTGCTTTGAGGAGAAACAAACATCCAATTTAAAACTATGGGTTAGAAGAGAGAGTCTGGGCCTCAGGACCTCTGACTTCCTTTTCTGTAGTTCTCGGCCGTCGAGGACAAGGAGTGTGGGAAAGAAACAGGCTTTCAGCTAAGGAGGAAGAAAGGCTGAGGCTCTAGCCTAAAACCTGGTGACGACAGTGGATAACGCCGTGCCGCGTATCTGAAATCTGCTAAAAAGCAGCACTCAAATGTTCTCACCAAGATAATCAAAACCATAAAAAATAAAGGTAATCACGTGAGCTGACAGACTTGGTGATTAACTGGTTGAAGGAACCCCTATGTGATGCAGGCACTTTTCACATCATCGTGATGTTTGCTTTAAATATCTTATTGGGGGGGGGGGGGGCGGGCCTGGGTGGCTCAGGTCATGATCTCACAGTTCATGAGTTTGAGCCCCGCGTCGGGCTCTCTGCTGTCAGCACAGAGCCTGCTTGGGATCCTCTGTCCCCCTCTCTCTGCCCTTCCCCCTGCTCACGCTCTGTCTCAAAAATGAATACTTATTAAAAAAAATCTTACAGGGGCGCCTGGGTGGCGCAGTCGGTTAAGCGTCCGACCTCAGCCAGGTCACGATCTCGCGGTTCGGGAGTTCGAGCCCCGCGTCAGGCTCTGGGCTGATGGCTCAGAGCCTGGAGCCTGTTTCCGATTCTGTGTCTCCCTCTCTCTCTGCCCCTCCCCCGTTCATGCTGTGTCTCTCTCTGTCCCAAAAATAAATAAAAACGTTGAAAAAAAAATTAAAAAAAAAATCTTACAATTCTATTGTTTTCAGTCAAGTTGAAAAAACAAAAAAGAATAAAGAAAAAGGCTGGAAACCAAAAAAACAAAAGCACATGAGGAAAGGGGGAGGCCAGCCCCCGGGGGCGCATTGGAGGGATCGTCTGCAGAAACTCCTGCAGCCTTTCCGAGCTGGCTTTCCCCAGCTGTGCACGGTTTCCCCTCCACTGTCACCATCTTGACATTTGTGGTCATCTTTGAGCAAGGGCTCCGCAAATGACAGGGTTGGGTCCGAAAGCGGCACTTTTCCTTTCAGACACGTAGGAGCCAGCCGTCTGTTTAAGTCTGTTACGTGGAAAATCTCAAATTCGGAGGTTAAAGGCCATTTCAAAAACACGTGGCGTGATGGTATTTACAAGGAGGCAGATGATACAATGGGCGCTGCACTGGTGATGGTAACCCTCCAGGACACCCCCGTCCTCAATTCCCCGCAATTAGAGACACATCCCACATACACGCGGCGGCACGGAGGCTAAGTGTGGGAAGCCGGCCCCCCCGCGCAGGCCTGGGACCCTAGACTCTGGGACAACGTGGTGCTGTGGCCGGGAACATGCGCTCTGCTAGCATTTGACCCTTCTTCCAGGGACCTGTGTGACCTTGGGCGAGCCATTTATGAAGGCTGAGAGTTTATTTCTTCACCTGTGAAACAGTAGGAAGTACTTTACTGGGCTGTTGTAAATATTAAATAAGACACTATCAGTGGAATTACTTTGTGTATTTAAGCGTTCTACATAAAAGCCATTTTTTAATGTTCGTTTATTTTTGAGAGAGAGAGAGAGAGAGAGAGAGAGAGAGAGGGCAAGCGGGGGAGGGGCAGAGAGAGAGAGGGAGACAGAGAATCCCAAGCAGGCTCCACGCTATCAGCGCAGAGCCCAATGCGGGGCTCGAACTCACGAACTGCAAGACCATGACTTGAGCTGAAATCAGGAATCAGATGCTTAACCGACTGAGCCTCCCAGGTGCCCCCATAAAAGCCATTTTTAAAGCACTATATATCTCTCTCTCTCTTTTTTTTCTTGAATTGCCTACATAGTCTTATACGTCACATAAACTTCTTTCTTAGAAATGATTTATCGGGGCGCCTGGGTGGCGCAGTCGGTTAAGCGTCCGACTTCAGCCAGGTCACGATCTCACGGTCCGTGAGTTCAAGCCCCGCGTCGGGCTCTGGGCTGATGGCTCGGAGCCTGGAGCCTGTTTCCGATTCGGTGTCTCCCTCTCTCTCTGCCCCTCCCCCGTTCATGCTCTGTCTCTCTCTGTCCCCAAAATAAATAAAAACGTTGAGAAAAAAAAAAATTAAAAAAAAAAGAAATGATTTATCAACCTGGCAGATACTTTTCTTTCTCTTTTTGCTCCTAATCTGACCCTCTTGAAAAAAAAAAAAAAGGGAGGTGGGCATGAATATTTTTCTGGAGTTTCTCAGGGATTTTATAAAACGCTCAATGAAATAGCACTAACCCAAGTGGATGGAGAGGTAAAGCAAGAATGTGTTAAGGGAGCCTTTAGAAACACGCACCAAAATTAGAACCAACATTTCTTTGCTTTGCCTACATTAACCCTTGAGAAAGCACGCGGTCTTCTATTTTTAATCAGGGCATATGGGTTTCTTTAAACCTCCTCTAGGAAAGGTCAAGTCTAAGTAAATGCCAGTGTACTTAGGAATAACAGCTGGGCGGAGGCTGCTACAAAGAAAAATGTTCCTATTTAACCAGAAGGTAGGGTGAGTATTGACCAAGATGCAGAGCAGTATGGAATCTTAATGCCTGCCTTCATTTATTTATGTAGCCGTCACAGAGAAGGAGAAAATGCCAGCATCACTCGGGTGCAAGGGCTACAATATCTCATCTTAAAGTGTCGCCCCGAAGGGCCTGTGGTCCCAGGAAACGGCTGCCGAGTCCGCAGTTTGTGAGACACTGCAGAGTTTTCTCCTAAGGCTACCTTCCCGCGTAGCAGTTTATAAAATAATGTTTCATTGTGGCCACATATAGATATAACCTAACATTTGCCACTTGAACCATTTTCAAGTGTACGTTTCAGCGGCACTAAGCGCATCTGCCGTGTGGTGCAGCCATGACGAGAACTTTCCAAACTGACACGCGGCACTCACGGAACAGTGACCCCCACCCCACCCTCCCCGCCCCCTCTGAGCACCATCGTGCTTCCTGTCTCTCCGTCGATTCACCCACTCTAGGGCCCTCGCAGGAGTGGAGTCACACATCTGTCCTTTCGTGTCCGGCTTATTTCACTTAGCACGTGGCTTCAAGGTTCATCCATGTTGGGGCATGTGCCAGAAGTTCATCCCTTTTTTATGGACGAAGGCTACTTCATTGTATGGGTATGCCCCATTTTGTTTATCCACTCATCTGTTGGTGGGTTCTTGGGGGACGCTTCTTCTTTCTCCGCTTCAACTGGGTAAAATAGACTTAAATCCCAAGGTATCTGCTTGTCTTTCGTCATCTCACTGAACCCAGAAAAGCAGCTCTCAGGGCCCCCAGTCACCAAGCCCTCTCACACAAATCTATCCTGTTGGAAGCTTCTCCTTTGGGAAAAGATGGAGGAGGAGGAGAGGGAAGAGGGGGAGGAGGGGGAGGACGTGGGGAAGAGGAGGGGGAGGAGGGAGAAGAGGGGAAGAGGGAGGGGGGCAAAGGGGAGGAGGAAGAGGAGGAAGAAGAGGAGGGGGATGAAGGGAAGGAGGAGGGAGAGGAGGGGGAGGAGGGTGGGGAGGGGGAGGAGGAGGGAGAGGAGAAGAGGGAGGTGGGGGAAGAGGAAGGGAGGGAGGGAGGAAGAAGAGGAGAAAAGGGGGAGATGTAGGAGGCAGGAAGGGGGAGAAGGAGAAAGAAGAAAGAAAGAAAGGAAGAAAGAAAGAAACCCACGGTAAAAAAAAAAAAAAATCTAAGTTGCTGGAGTAACCTCCAAATCTGTGATTTAGAACAAAGTCCACATCTCCAAACCTTGAACAATGCTCCAAAATCTGTTTCATTGTGCTACAAAATTTCTTTTCCATCAGCCTAATTTGTGAGCCAAGTATTTCAAACAGGAATCCATCCCAGAAACGATATGGACCAGAGGAAGGACTGGTCACTTAAAATGCACTAGGGAGGGGCGCCTGGGTGGCTCAGTCCGTTAAGCGTCCAACTTCGGCTCTGGTCATGATCTCACGGTTTGCAAGTTCAAGTCCCACGTCAGGCTCTGTGCTGGCAGCTTGAAACCTGGAGCCTGCTTCGGATTCTGTGTCTCCCTCTCTCTCCTTCTCCCCTGCTTCTGCTCTCTCAAAAATAAATAAATGTTAAAAAAATTTTTTCATGGCAAAAAAAAAAAATTAAATAAAACGTACTAGGGAGGTTACGCAGTGTCCATTTACGGGGTTAAGAGTATGACGGACAGACCGACCAAGGTGACTCCTGACAGCGTGTCCCTTCAGTGGGCTTTACGGGAAGGCAGTGACCCGGCTCCATCAGGTGCTGTGAGCTTACACCCGTGTGTAAGAGCTCACAGATGCAGCACGGGGAACATCTCACTGGCACTTTCTTTAGTGAGGGTGGATCCAGCATATAGCCCAGAATGAGTAAAAATAGAACCCAGAATGGTAACGCTTAACGAGGGAGGAAAGGCAGAGAGGTTAGAGGCAAAGGGAAGGAGGCAAGACAGGTGACGTGAGGGTGTCTGGAGTGACAGCAGAAGTGAAAGCAGCAGAACTAAGCAGCAGCTTGGAAGCCGGTCGCTCTAGACAAAGCACCGTTCAAGTAACGAGCCGTGGGAAGGGTAGCAGACGACAGGCAAGACAGAGGGGAAGATGGACGGGGAGAAGGAGGAGGCAAAGTTACAGATTTTTAGAACATCACCTCACTAACGTGTTACTCGGAGTAGAAAAGAAAAAAAAAAAAAAACATTGGATGAGCTGAGATTTTAAAAAAAAAATTCTTTCCGGTTGAATCCCTGGTCGTCGTCCCACATAATTAGAATTCGGGATTTCCACACCAAACCTGACAAATTAGCAAAAGGAATGATCCAGGGCAGAGATCCGCCTTCTCCTTCGGAGCCTCTGGCCACCCCAGTGTTCGGACCACCGCACACGCCCTTCTTCGTGCGCAGGGCGGTGCCCATCGCGATGGCACCCGTGACAAATGCACTGGGCAGACTTGTTCAACACATCCTCCCCGGAGGTACTGAGTGAAATTTCTTCTTCCTGATCTCGACCTTGTTCCTGCACCTCCCCTGCGTGAGAAAGCGAGCATGGGAGGCCCGACTTTCCCAGGCATGGAAGCCAGGTCTGGGATGAGACCAAGATTTCAATTCCCGCTGGGTGACCTTGGACAACTCTCTTGACTTCTCTAAGTTTTGTTTTTTCTTATGCGGAAGTGAGGGCACTAACAGAACCCGTGAGGACACAATGAAATGATGCACTTAGCATACGGCCTGACACCAAGTAAATGTTCGATACGTGTTAGCTATTTTTTTTAATGTTTAATTTTTTTTAATGTTTACTTATTTTTGAGAGAGACAGAGACAGAATGCGAGTGGGTTAGGGGCAGAGAGAGAGGGAGACACAGAATCCGAAGCAGGCTCCAGGCTCTGAGCCATCAGCACAGAGCCTGATGCGGGGCTCGAACTCACGAGCTGTGAGATCACGACCTGAGCCAAAGTCGGTCGCTCAACTGACTGAGCCACTCAGGCGCCCCTGTGTTAACTTTTTTTTAACATATCTTTTTCTAAAGTTTACTTATGGGGGGGGGGGGGAGCGGAGGAGCCTGATGTGTTGGCACTCGAGCTCATGAACCGTGAGATCATGACCTGAGCCGAAATCAAGAGTCGGGTGCTCAACCAACTGAGCCACCCAGGCTCCCTGCCATATGTGTTTACTATCGTTAGTTCTATATCATTAGATCCGAGGCAGCTTCTCTTTACCAAGCTCTTGGATTCTCCATTAAATGTCAGAACCCGGGAACTCATGAAACCTCCTGAGATCTGAAGGGGACACAAAAGGAGATGATCCAGAGCTTTGACCAGCACCCGCTTCCCCATCTTCCGAAGGAAACTCCGCCCAGGAGCATCACCGGGGATGGTTCACTTGGGTCTTCTCACACTCGAAGGGGACACTTTTGCCAATGACTTGAACTCACTTGAATTGATGAAGTGTCATATTCCCAGAACCTAGCATTTGTGAGTTGGATTCATCCCACCACACTCCCAGACTTCAAAGACTTCAAGGCCCCAATTGTGGGCATTCACTAGTTCCATAGACTTGGGCACTCATGGTGCAGCCCCTCCTCGGAAATCCACATGTGCCTACGCATGAGCCAATCATTGGCGGGGAAACTGGTAGTAATCACCGCTACCCCCAGGTAGGAGGCACACGCGGAACGCATTAATTGAGGCTCCATAGCCCATTATTACAGTGAGTTCTCCACTAGTCTCTTTCTCATCCCAGTCCCACCCAGTAGTATCCTCTTGTCTCAATTCAAAGGATGACCAGGCAGATGGAATAGGTCATAAGTGCAGAAAGCAGGGTGCCCTCAGGCAGTCTGTCCCAAGCCCTCAGAAGAGCCTGGTTAATAATATTTACACTCAACCCTCTGGATTTTCAGAGCAAAAAAAAATACATACATCCACCCAGTGAAATATCTAGTTCTAATGTTGGTTATAAAGGATTCCTCATTGGAAGCTCTCACTTAAAAATAAATGTCTTTGGGGGCACCTGGGTGGCTCAGTCAGCTAAGCGTCTGACTCTTGGTTTGGGCTCAGGTCATGATCTCGCCATTGGTGGGTTCGAGCCCCGCAGCAGGCTCTGCACGGACTGATTCTTGGGGTTCTCTCTTGGGAATCTCTCTCTTGGGATTCTCTCTCTCTCCCCCTCTCTCTGCACCTCCCCTGCTCGCTTGCTCTCTTTCTCAAAATAAATATGTCCACCAACCGATGAATGGATAAAGAAATTGTGGTTTATATACACAATGGAATACTACGTGGCAATGAGAAAGAATGAAATATGGCCCTTTGTAGCAACGTGGATGGAACTGGAGAGTGTGATGCTAAGTGAAATAAGCCACACAGAGAAAGACAGATACCATATGTGTTCACTCTTATGTGGATCCTGAGAAACTTAACAGAAGACCATGGGGGAGGGGAAGGGGAAAAAAAAGGTTAGAAAGGGAGGGAGCCAAAACATAAGAGACTCTTAAAAACTCAGAACCAACTGAGGGTTGATGGGGGGTGGGAGGGGGTGGGTGATGGGCATTGAGGAGGGCACCTGCTGGGATGAGCACTGGGTGTTGTATGGAAGTCAACGTGACAACAAATTTCATATTAAAAAAAAAGACAATTACAAGTAAAGGTGATACTTGGATTGAAACGATGAAAGGCTTAAAAGATTTTTTAGTGTATTCCCCATTCTTTCCAAATTCTATTAAAAAATCCAACTGAAATTATCCTTGGAAAATGAATTATATTTATAGATCAATTTAGGGAGAATAAATATTTTCATAATATCAAGTCTTCCAATTCAGAATATGGGGTGTCAAGACTGCTGGTGTCATTCAGTAAGTTTTTTATGGGTCTTTTTCATATTACTAAGCTTATTTCTAGGTATTTTATAGCTCTTTGTTGCTGTTGCCTTTGATGCATTCTTAAAGGTTTGGTAGAACTCTCAAGCAAAACTGTCTGAACTAAGTGTCTTTTGAAAGGGTCTATTTTGAGACCCTTCTCAATATCTTCCCTGGTCACTGGTAGCTTATTCAGAAATTCATCTTTTTTTCTTGAATCATTTTTGGCAACTTATATTTTCTAACAGAGTAGGAGTTTTCAGCTAGACTTTCAAATTTATCAGAAAAAGAATTATCCCCCCTAAATAAATAAAGGCATTTGTTCCAAACTACTTGTTTCATTCATATTTAAAAAAAAATTTTTTTTAAATGTCTTTCCCCAGTGAACTGCCTGTTTGACAACCTCCCTCCTGGGTTTGCCTCTACTCCTAGAATCCGACACGGCTGCCCTATTTGTCCTTTTTTTCTTCCTTTGCCATGGGTCTCATCAGCAAGGGCCATAAACACAGTTCCAAGAGGGGAGCAGTTTGGTTAGACGCTGCGGGGCGGCTGTTAGAAGACTGCAACACGCCTTCCCATCCAACTGGAGACTGCTCCAGCGGCAGAGGACGTCTGTCAAGGTCTGGGGGTGAGAGCCCCGGCTGGAGGGCTTTCGGGGAACTCTGGAGAAGTAAAACTTGGCGCTCAGTAACGAGAACATTTGTATTCATCTCTTACAACAACAATCCACACCGGGCCACATCTGTCCTCACTTGTGGAAGAGGAAATCTCTTCCTTGCCTTTATGGTGAGTTGACAGGAGGTCTGACACTCCAGGGAAAGAAAGAATTCTCCCACATTAGCTTCGTGAAAAAAGATCAAAGACGTGGGAAGAGGAACGCGCATTACACCTCCCTACGGTATGTAGAAGCGAGCGCCGAGTGATGCTAGAAAACATGAGCTTCCTTGTTTCATGATGAGTTCCCAGGCACCACACTTGGTTTCCCCAAGGGCACAGGTCACACACAGAGCCTGGAATTTTACAGTGTCCCTTTCTCCTTACATTCGAGCATTAGGGTGTCTCAGGAGCTGCACTGTTCCCGAGACAGACTGACTGCAATATGGGAATGGGCCCCGAAACAGTTGTGTGCCAGCTGAGCTGGGGGCTGCGGCCACTCTCTAGGCCTGGTGGGGAGGGGGAGGGCGGGGCCGGGCTGGTACCAGAGCCTCCAACAGTTATCACTTACGATGAGACCCCCGTGGTAGGAAAGATCAGAGAAAGCCATTTGGCCCACCACTGGTTCTAAGCAGTTGCTTCCTTCTAAAGCATAAATATTCCCAAGATAGCACGTGCAGATGACATTTTAAATTCTTTTAATTTAATTTTGAGAGAGCTCAAGTAGAGGAGGGGCGGGGGGGGGAGGGGGAGGGAGTGGACAGAAGATCCGAGGCAGGTTCTGCGCCGACAGCAGCGAGCTCGATGCGGGCAGAGCTCGAACCCACGAACCACGAGATCATGACCTGAGCCGAAGTCGGACGCTCAACCGACTGAGCCACCCAGGCGCCCCTGCAGATGACATTTTAAATAAGAAAATGTATACATAATGCATGGCCGTCACAATGCCTGGCACGCTGCAAGTACTTTTCATATTGTAGCTGTTGCTAAATCTTAAATATAAGATAATTGTGGATAAAGCACGTAAGAGGGAATGAGAGGAGAAGGTTTGAATCCACGACCTGCTCTTGGGTAAACCACTGTCTGGATCGCGAATTCTCTTTGTCTATAAAGTGAGGATAGGTTCAGATGATCTCTGGTCCGTTTCACTGAGAACAGTTCATGATTGCAAGCGTTTGTATCCAAACTTTAACCATTTCTTTTTTCATTTAAAACATTTCTTTAAAAGCGCTACAATTAAACCACATTAGCACCTGGAACACAGAAGACAGGGGAGCCTGCGGGGCTCAGACCGTTAAGCGTCCGACTCTTGGTTTCAGCTCGGATCACGATCTCACGGTTTCGTGAGTTCAAGCCCCACGTCAGGCTCTACGCTCAAAGTGCAGAGCCTGCTTGGGATTCTCTTTCTCCCTCTCTTTCTGTCCCTCCCCAACTCGCGCTGTCTCTGTCTCTCTCAAAATAAGGAAATAAGCTAAAAAGAAAAAAAAAGATAAGAAAACAGAGAATCCGGAGATCTCTAGAGAACGGAGGGCAGTTCGGGCACAGAAATGCAGAGTGTATTTCTTTTTTTTTTTTTAATTTTTTTTTTCAACGTTTATTTATTTTTGGGACAGAGAGAGACAGAGCATGAACGGGGGAGGGGCAGAGAGAGAGGGAGACACAGAATCGGAAACAGGCTCCAGGTTCCGAGCCATCAGCCCAGAGCCTGACGTGGGGCTCGAACTCACAGACCGCGAGATCGTGACCTGGCTGAAGTCGGACGCTTAACCGACTGCGCCACCCAGGCGCCCCAGTATTTCTAAAAGACTCCAAACTCAGTCTGCACACCTGGCCACTGGCCAGGTCTAACTCTCGGAATGCATCATTTACAACCTACGATTTCACTCAACCCGAGTTAGCTGGTTCAACCAAACAGGCGTGTAAGTTGCGCCATGACCCTTTGAAGAATGAGGGCCTGTTTGTACCATGGAAATGTAGCAACTCTCAACCCCCCTCGGAAATCCATCCCATCATTTTAAGGACATGCTCCCCTAGAGTCCCGGGATGCGCAAGGTGGCAGTGCACTCAGAGGTCCTGGTCCAGTGTGGGAGACCCTCCGCTTGCGCCCAGATTGATGGTCCCTCAGCTTCCACCTGTCGTGTCCACAGGGGGGTGCGAGCACTGTGCCCAAACCACCCAGCACCACAGGTTCTTGGCCTGGATTATTTGAAAGTGCTTCCCTACTTAAATGGAATTTGTCTGTTTGCAATCCTTAGCCACGAATCCTAGTTGTATCTGGAGCAACATAAAATAAACATAACCATAAAATAAACATAAAGTAAATCTGTGCCCTTTCAAATATTTGAATATAATTCCGACCCATGTTCCCGTCTTCTCCAGGCACAACCCTACAGATCTGCAATCATCCCTCCCCGGCGTCGTTTCTGGACCAGTCGGCGTCCCACTTGCCTCTTCTGGATGGACTCGATGTTTGCTCAGTGATCTCACCATGCAAAGGGTTGCTTTTTACCATCCTCTGACCCTCAACTGTCAAACCACTTCCTCTACATGGCAACAGTGCAAATGCATCGTTAGGTAAGGTGAGCACCCACTTTTTTGCCAATGTCCCAACCAACCAGTCCCACTCTGGTACACACCTATCACAAGCTGGGCCGTGTGTGGGAGAAAGGAAAAATAACCAAAAAATGAAGAGCGGAATTAGAACAAAAGGGACTTCACGCGATGTTGATACACGTACTCCTAAGGTCCTGATGAAACACTTCCGCAGATATACTCTGGGTGCCTGCAGCTGAAGCCTGTTAAATATGCATTTCTAGAGAAGCTTATCTGCGATGTGTGTTTTCGGTTATAACATGAGCTCATCGCTGGAACTCAACAGACAGGAGATATTACCACTCTCTATCCACATGTATGTTACTTCGTCCTTAAAATAAATGGGGATCTTAGCGATCTTGCTCCTTCCGTGGTTCTAAACACCACCTCCGTGCCAATGACTCCCAAATTTATATCTCCAGCCCAGACTATTTCCTGAACTCCAGACTCATTTATCCAACTGCCTGCTTGACAGATCCTCCTGTTTGCCTAATGGACATCTCCCACAGCACATCCAAAGGAGGTCCTGACCTCCCTTCTCACGCCTTTTCCATCTTGCCTAATGGCAGCTCCTTCCTTCTAGACGATCGAGCCACAACCTCTGGATTTATCTTCATATCCTCACTTTCTCTCACTAAACAGAAATTCTACTGGCTCCCTGGGAAATATATTCCGAACCTGACCGCTTTTCAGCACCTTCACTGCTCCCACTCTGGTCTGAGCCGCCATCATTTCTCACCCAAATCACGTGATAGTCTGATGAGTCTCCCTACTTCTACTGGGTGTTCACCCTACAGTCTGTTCTCAACCGGCAGCCAGAGCGATCCCTTCAAAATGCCTGTTCTCACCTTAGAGCCTGTGATCTTGTTCCATCTGCTGGGAATGCTTTTCCCTGGGAGATTTCCAGATACCTGCTTGGTGAACGCCCTCACTTCCTGTTTTTGCTCAAGCCAAGCCTTTGATGAGTCCTGGCTACTTTACTTAACACAACCACCTTCCTCTCTTTCTCCCTCTCCTATCCAGGTATAACCTTTCTCCCAGTTATTCCAGGTAAAGAGCATTTTTGTCTGTTTTTCCCAGACTCATCTCTATATTCCCTTTGCCCCATCAGGACGCATCTACTGTTCACACTCTTGCTGTTTATTTAGTTTTCCGCTAACAAAGCCTAAGAGGGCCTTTTAAGGGAGTTTCTTAGGGGCCAAAAACTATGTAAACTTGCCCTTCACTGATTTTTTTTATATTATTATTGAGATAAAATTCACATAACATAAAGCTCACCATTTTAAAGTACGCACGCTAGTGGTTTTTAGTACAGTCACAGAGCTCTGTAAACACCACCATGGCCGATTACGGACCATGCTCATCACCCCCAAAGGGACCCATCCCCTTTAATTAGTCACTGCCATCCCCCCCCAACGTCCCTAATTCCAGGCAACACCAACCTACTTTCTGTTTTCGATAGATTTGCCTATTCTGGTCTGACTTCGTTCATTACCATGTTTTTAAGGTTCATCCACTTTAGCATGTTATTGGCACTTGACTCCCTTTGTGGCCCGATAACATTCCATTGTAGAGATATATCACACAGTGTTTATCCACCCATCAGTTGATGGACACTGGGTCCAGCCACCTGTGGGCTCTTACGAATAACGCTGCTATGAACAATTTGTGTACGACTTTGTGCGGACGTGCGTTTTCCGTTCTCACGGGCATACACCTATACGTGGAACTGCTGGGTCAAACGGCACCTCTACGTTTAACCTTTTGAGGAACTGCCAGACTGATTTCCACAGTGGCTGGGTCATTTTACATTCCCATCAGCAACGTGTGAGGACTCCAGTTCCTCCGCATTTTTGCCAACACTCAAAATGCCTCGAAAACACTACCTTCTTTACCACGGCAATCCTAGTGGGTGTGAAGTGGCATCTCCTTGTGGTTTTGGTTTACGTTTCCCTGCCGATTAATGATGTAGAACATCTTTTCAAGTGCTTGTTGGCCATCTGTATACATTTAAAGAAGTATCCATACAAATCCTTTGCCTGTATTTTTTTTTTTTTAAATTTAAACCCAAGTTAGTTAACATGTAGTGTAATAATGATTTCAGGGATAGAACTTAGTGATTCATCACTTACGTACAACACCCAGTGCTCATCCCAGCAAGCGCCCTCCTTAATGCCCATCCCCCATTTAGCCCATCCCCCCACTAGCAACCCTCAGTTTGTTCTCTGTATTTAAGAGTCTCTTGTGGTTTGTCTCCCTCTGGTTTCATCTTGTTTTTGCTTGCCTTCCCCCACGTCCATCTCTCGTTTCCTGAATTCCACATATGAGTGAAATTATGTTATTCGTCTTTCTCCGCCTGGGCCTAGCATAATACACTCTAGTTCCATCCACGTTGTTGCAAGTGGGAGGATTTCATTCTTTTTGATCACTGAGTAGTATTCCATTGTGTATATATACCACACCTTCTCTATCCATTTGTCAGTTGATGGACATTTGGGCTCTTTCCAGACTTTGGCTTTTGTTGATATTTCCTTTGCCCATTTTTAAATTAAGCAGTTTGTGGTCTTATCGTTGAGTTGTAAGAGTCCTTTTTATATTCTAGACCCCTATCGGACATATGATTTATAAGTATTTTCTCCCATTCTTCTTACTGTTTTTATTCCCACTCACCCAGTGACCTTCTGGACCCACCTCACCAGGTCTCGTGGCATCTGGGACACCAGCTGTGCCCACTCAGCACCCACAATGAGGGTGAACAATGGCACCTTCCCGTTCCCTCCTAAGTTGTCAGTCACCTAAGGCTTCCCCAGCAGAGCTGGGGTGAAAACACGGCTCCCCGTAAACACGCACAAGTATGATTTGGCTCCCAGGCACCAGAAACGGGGCCATCAGCGTTGAGTCAACTGTCTGCTCGGCTCAGCATGAGAGGCAGAGAAGGCCAAGGTCTTAGCGGGGCACAGCTGATGGCTGCTCCGGTGCCTATCCAAAGACCATCATTAAGTGTGGGAGGCTATCTGGACACAGATGTTTATCAGAGTTTTCAACTCTGAATGAGCACACAGTACTCTAGTCAATGGAAGTATAAGAATATGGGTTGACAAGTTATTATTTATATGAGCAGTGAAATCTTTTACACAGATACTGTTTTTTAAATAAAAAATATTCCTGTAACAATGGAACTGCCCCCGAGGGAGGGCAACCAGATGGGCCCTTGTCCTTTTTGCAGGGTCCCTGTTCTCTGGAGCTGGGCATTTTCTGCCACTCCTCAGAACACAGACTGACACCATTTACTGCCCCGGAAATTCTCTGTTAGTGTGAAAATTGGTAGTATAACCCTATTTGTTGTAAAATTTAAGAAAGAAATAATTTCTCGAAGTATTTGGAGCCATACACCGATATTAACAAGGAGCTGCCGGGATCATTTCACTTTCCTCTTTCTGTTTTAGTTTCCTTCTCCCTTTCTTCTCATCCCCACCCATTAAGAATGGATCAATTATGTAATTAAAAGAGCAATAGGGTGAGAGAGGGAGACAGTCCCTACACTGAAGATTTAGAGGGGCTTTTCAGCCTCCTCCATTGACAGAGTACCCTCACCCCCAACTACTAACACCCCAGGAACATCACCAGCTCATTTGAGTGGCAATGAGAGGCGCTGGGGACAAGCCCTGTGCCCGCTCCAAGATCAGGAAATATCGAAAGCTTCCAGACTAATCGAAAACATCAACCAGAACACTGGAAACAGTAAGAACTATCACACACAAGGCACTTCCGATAACCACTGCAATCTAGCCCTACCTAAGAGCTTTGCATCTAACAGTAAAGACGGGATGAAGATACAGACCGGATATTTGTCCCCTTTGGTTAAACGGGCCTTGCTGAGCAAATCAAGGAGACCCCTGGGGGGGATCCACATCCACTCACACGGCTGATTGTCCTACGCTGCTCTCCTCTGCATTTGTCCACAAGGGCTCACCATAGCACTTTGCAAATATTATCTGCAACTTAGTGGTTCCCTAAATAAAGGGTAAGTTGCGTGGGAGTGAGGAGCGTTGGCCTAGGGAGCAAAACAGTGCTGTATACATAGAGGCAAATGGCCAGGCTTGGTGACTTCCATCCGGGTAGGAAACAGTTTCTCTTTCTACCTCTCGGCTGCGTTAGAAAGATGGCTTTCTGTGCCCGCACTGGAGAAGCCTGGTTTGGAGAAGGAGACAGGCACATAACCTGTGAATTCCAGCTGCACACGGTAGGTCCACACAGGGCCACGAGAACTTTCCCGAGCCAGTCCAAGGGGCTCCTCCTGGGAGGAACTACAGCCTTGAAAGGAAAGGGAGAGATGGCGTGTTTGAATAATTTGGGGGCAAGCGGGTGAAATGAGCCCAGAGAAAGAGGGTCAACTGAGAAGCCACTTCTCCGCCAAGTCTGTCTGGAGGGAAACTACTACATAAGATCACTTTTATTGGCGTAATAAAGTTCTAGGAGCCAATGGTCTACTGGTGAAGGTTTTGTGAGCAGGAAAATAAATGCACCCATTCATTCATTTATTCGCTCAATAAATGCCCAAGAGTTCCTCCCTGGCACAAGGCCCCGTGCTTTTACAACATCTGACAGGAGCAGAGATGTGCCTGGCATGCTCTCCCTCTACGTTTTTGCCTCGCTCACTCCATCATAGCTTTTTGACTATCAAATATTGTTTTTTAATCCTTTCATGTCCCCGTGGTCCAGCTTGTCAGGAACTCCGGTCTTGATTCTTGCAAGAGCCTGTTTCATCTCCCTTGTGCCTAATCCGTTAGCACAGCCAGGCCCTGAGTATTTCACATCCCTCAGGGAACTGCCCCTGCCCACAAGATCCAAGCCTGGGTGTCAAGGTCCCCTCCAATCAGACCCCCCTTGCATGTGACTGCCCTTGGGCCGAGAAACCCAAACGCTGAATGACCAGTATATGGCAGGGAACCTCCTGCAGCTCCTCTGCCTTAACTGGTTCTTTAAAGGCCTGAGTCAACCCCCCAAAGGCTCCCCCGCCTGGAATCCACTGCGACCTCCAGTTCTTTGGAACCCCTGGCTGAATTCCCTCCTGGTATTACTCGTTTTGCCTAGATCCATGGACTACCTTTTGCATTCATTTAATTGGCCATGTATTATTCTTTCCAATGAGATCTTGAATTCCTAAAAAAACAGGGATTAGATTACATTCCCCTTGCAGACTGTAGCACAGTGCTATACACATCTTGGGTGGGCAGTAAAAAAAAAAAAAAAAAAAAAAAAAGTTTTAATCGATTGTTTGAGTCAACTGGGTTTGGGATGTATCCCAGCAGAGCTCTGAGCTGTCCATCTCATTAAAACAAACGTGCACGGTGACAATGCCAATCAATCCAAAAATAGACAGAAACAAGTTTTTACAAGTCTGTGTGGCATTTTTAAAAATCAGTGTATTTATTTTGAAGGAGAGAGCGTGTGTGGACAGGGGCTGGGGGCAGAGAAAGAGGGAAAGAGAGAATCCCAAGCAGGCTCTGTACTGACAGCATGAAGCCCGACGCGGGGCTCAAACCCCCAAGCTGTGAGATCATGACCTGAGCTGAAATCTACAAGAGTCCCTCGGATGCTTAACCAACTGAGCCATCCAGGCGCCCCTGTGCGGCATTTTAAAAAAAGGTTTGGCTAATTAACACGAAAGTCACTTGAAGATGCTACGAGATACTCTTAGCCTAGTCCAACCTGGAATTCAGGTGACCACAAAAAAAAAAACAAAAAACGTGGTTTAATTCTGGAGCGTGGGCTAGCTCTGATTAAGCCGTGACAGCTCTTGCTGCAAGTAGGGAATATTAATAATACATACGAAATATTAATAATATATACTAAATGCCTGAAGGCTATGCCAATCAATTCAGCTCCCCTTCCCCCCCCTTTTAATGGATACCACCAAAGAAAACTGAACCACAAAATCTCCACATTAAAGCCAAGTTAATGGCTTGATTTTAGCTGAGACTGAGAGGCAAGGCAATTTGAAGTCCAGGCAGACTGTCCTTTCCTGACAGTCTCCCCCGAGGAGCACCGATTACATGTGCCACAACTCGGGAGCACCGCATTAACGGCTACAGGTGGTATTCGTGCATTAAAGCCTGGTGTTGGTGTTCAAGCAGGGGCCACGCCGGGGCCGGCAGAACGGAGGTCACTTAACGGCAGCCAGGTGGGGAAAGGTGTTACGGCATAGACACCCTTCCCTTTCCAAGACCCCAGCTGACGCTAAAACAACACAACAGCCACACACACGCGCGCGCACGCACACACATGCTATAGCATTAAAAAACACACACACACACACACACACATTTTTGAAAAGTTTCACTTGCTAAAGCAATAACAAGTTTTTCTCCTGCGAGAACCCTTAATTTAACAGTCCTAATGCAAACAGCTAAAAAAAACATAGCTGGCAAAAACGAAACCAAACCAAACCACAGGGTAGGATTGAACTTTTATCAGCAATTCTACTGCCAGACTTTCTAACTTTTTAATAAAGAGAAATGTCACTCAACTCAGTAACAAGCCCTCCCCCGCCCTCCCTCTCTCCGTCTCTCTCGAAGAAATAAGAATTTCAAAACAGAACTTCCTAAGCCCGAATTCCCTCTTTTGGCAAACAGCTCCCTTCTTTTCAGCAAAAGCCTCCTTATTTTTCCACTCTTTTCTCTAACCTCTTCAGGTTTTCATAAAAAATGGCATGTGGCTCCTGGGACATTTCACAATGAGGTTCCAACTCTCGGGAGAATGCAACCCTACTACCCTGATGGGCTGCCGTCTGCTCTGTAAGACGGATGCCCAGAATAAGGTAATTACCTCTGAAGCAGCAGGGTATCTGGTAAGGGGGACAGGGAGGGCTCACACCCCCTCCCTCCCTCTCCTTCTAGGGACCAGCGACCCCCTCTGTGTGCTTCTCTGTCGGTAACCAAGGGGAGGTGATTTATGTAACTCCCACAGTGCTGTTTCCTCTCCAAGAGTTATTGGGGGAGGGGTCTCTGTGGCACCTAAAGATACAGGATGGAGGGCCGAGGGAGGCTGGTGGAGACCCAGAGGAGGGTAAAAGGCAGAAAGGAAGTTAGTTGACTTCTACGTGTCTGATAACTCCAAAGCATTAGGAAGGAATTGAAAAAAAATTCTAAGCTGCTGATACCCACCCTGCCACCACTTCCTGGAAAAGTTCAAAGGTATAGGTGACTCTATGGGTCGAAGGGCAGAGGCTTAAGAGGTGTCTGACCTGATTCTCGCTTTTGTGGCACAAACGTCCTGCACCTAACACGTGATCAAAGCCGTTCATTGAGGCACGGGCCACCGGTGTGGGTGAGAGGCGCGGCCCGCTAACTTTAGGCCACGCTGATGAAAATATCAGCTGAGTGGGACCCCCGAGGAATTCAGGTCCACTGGTTTCTACCGTGGAGCCCACAGGGGAAGAAAAACCTGGGAAACAAAAGCCTCTTTCTGTTTGCAGACACTCAGGTACCAAACACTTTTCTCAAGGGACCAGACTGTCATCTCAAATGCTCACAAGCAACCAAAACCAGTTATGTTAAGAAACGATGGGTAGAAAGGCATTACTCGAAACAGTCCATGAAGCACCACCCTCACGATTCAACTAAAAACACAATAAACAGTTTGCACCATCTTTAAGAACATCTTTATATTAGCTTCAGGTATACAGCATGACTTGATGTTGGTGCAAAATGATTACCATAAGAGTACCTAACGACTGTCACCGTACACATATTTTTTCCTAGTGATGAGAACTTCTAGGATTTGCTCTCTTAGCAACTTTCAAATATACAGTACAGCGTCATTACCTACAGTCATCATGGCGTATGTTACCCGTGAGCTGGAAGTCTGTTCCTTTCGACCCCCTTCACCCATCTCACCCACCGTCCCCAACACCCCCACCTCTGGCAACCACCAGCCTGCCTCTGTATCTTTGAGCTTGGTCTTCGTTTTGTTTCTTTCTTTTTAAGATGCCACTTACATGCGAGATCACATGGTATCTTTCTCTGAGACTTATTTCACTTAACATAATGCCCTCAAGGTTCACCCATTATTGTCACAAATGGCAACATCTCCTTCTTTTTTTATAGCTGAATAATATTCTATTCTATTCTATTCTATTCTATTCTATTCTATTCTATTCTATCTATTTGCACACACACACACATAAACCCCACATCTTCTTTATCCATTTGCACACTGATGGGCACTTAGGTCATTTCCACAGCTTGGCTATTGTAAATAATTCTGCAGTGAATGTGGGGGTGCAGATATCTTTTCAAGCTAGTAATTTCATTTTCTTTGGGTAAATACCCAGTAATGGAAGGACTGGGTCATATGGGATTTCTATTTTCAATTTTTTCAAGACCCTCCACACTGTTTTCCACAGTGGCCACGCCAACTTGCCTTCCCAACAACAGCACACGAGGGTTCCCTTTTCTCCACACCCTCGCCAACACTTGATATTCCTTGCGTTTTTTTATTTTAGCCATTTGGACAGGCGACGGTGATATCTCATGGTGGTTTCGATTTGCGTCTTCCTGCCGATGAGTGATGCTGAGCACGGTTTTTTGTGCAAAAACAGCCACTCACTGTTTTAAGCAGAGCATTACATTGTTGGGCCGAAGATCCTAAGCGGCTTTATTACCTAGATGAATGCAAAACTAAAACTGAAGGTTAGGTAGGCCTTTTTCTTGAAGTGAATGTCAGTAACTTTAAGAAGCCAGAGAATTTTTAAAGCATTTATGAGAGAAGGCGATCAAACATTTGAGTCAAGATCCTCACGACTGTCTGCCCCCATGTTTGCGATTCATTTAACAAACCAAACAGAGGCGGGATGTTTTGGGTTCAAAATCTTTCCTTCCCTTCCTACAGTTGATTTTATTTACCTTGTAAGTCCCAGCCACAAACTTGCCGTTAAATAGCCACCATTTTGAACAGCCCCTTAGAATCACTTAGGGTGGTGTTCCATTTCACCTGATCCTTCTCTGGGGGCTTTTTTATTCTTTTGTTTTGTAGAAACAAGAAAAGAAACGTTGGATTACTGTACGTGTGACCTGTGTACCCGCGTGCAGACCGTTCGTCCACTCAGCTGTTAACGGGCTTTGAGGTGAGCACACACCCAAGGCTTTTTACCTAGAAAAAAATCTGTGGCCGTCAATCTCCATCGGGAACTTTCACCCTGTGGTGCAGGATGGGTTGAAAGGCGCTCACAGACTCCCTGAACGCGTCCAGGGCTATTTTGCATGCTTGGGCATTCTTCTGACGAGCTGGCCTATTGTTTCCACCAGATGCCGGGCGGAGGACCTTCCACGTGCCCTTCCAGGTCCACTCCCACTCTGGCCACCCCTCTGTGCATGCTGCATGGACGGAGAGATTTCCTTTGGTTTCCAGGATGTCTCAGGTGATAGAAGGCTCAGAGCGAGATGGGGGAGGGCAGGGCCCTGGCGCCCAGCTGTTGCCCTATGGGGCCGGGGAAGGCTGGCTGTGTCTTTCTGCTGCCCACACCAGCTCTGCTCGGGGGTCCCCCGTCTCTGCTTTGTGGCAATGGCTTCCTCTCCCCGCCCCTCCCGCCTGCCAGCGTTGGGAGCACTTCCGTTTCTGGCTCAAGGAGCATCTCTCCTGGCTTCTCTGCACCGGCCACAGCTCTGTACACAGCCTTTTTTGAACTGTTCATCCTACAGACTGTGCCCTCTGTTTTCTGCCGGGATCCCAAGAATGTTTGAGAGGTTGATGACCCTAAAAAGCTACGAATATATGCATGTTAAAGGACTCTGTATAAATCTGAAGGAAACTGCATATGGTGAAAACTAGAAAACGAGTCTCCGGGTAACTGGGCAGAAAACCCAAAAGACATCTGCTCTGTGGGTCCTTCCTTCCCTTTGATACAACCTTTCCATTCCCCCATGCTTTTTATTTTATTTTTAATTGATTAATTAATTTATCTTATTTTATTTATTTTATTTTAGACAGCACGAGCAGGGGAGGGACAGAGGGAGAGAGAGAGAATCGTAAGCAGGCTCCATGCTCAGCGAGGAGCCGGACAGGGTAGGGAGCTCGATCTCACGACCCTGGGATCACGACCTGAGCGGAAATCAGGAGTGCAACGCTCACGTGACAGAGACACGTGGCCGCCCCTCCCCGTGCCTTTACGAGAACCGTGAGCACTAGGCATGGACGCTGCCTGCCTGCGCATCCTGTCGCTTCTCCCGTCATCTGGTCACGTGCTTAGGCTAAGGGGGGACAACTGCTCACTGGCAGTTTCTTCAAGTCTCACCTGCAAACCTGCAGCAAGAACCCCACCGGTGTCACAGGGCGCCGGAGGCAGAGACGAGGTCATCTGGGCAGCCGGCACCAGCTCAGCCCGCATGCGCACTGCGGCTCCGCACCATGGCTCCACCCCCTGCTCGCCTGGCCCCGTCTCGACCGGGCACCTGCTGTGGATTTGATCGGCTAGACTGTACCCTCCCCGGGACACAGCTTCGGGTGCTTTCCCTCTGGATGCTGGCACCGCAGCCTTAGCCCGGTAAGGAACGCTCTGTGCCGAGCACACACGTGCACATACACACACTCATGCACACATGCGCACATGCACATACGCGTAGACCGGGTCAGGGGAACTGGACCCGCTTTACTCTGTCTGATCCACTCTCCACTGCTTTTAAAACCATCTTGAGCTGCCTTTGACGGATCGGCGGCAGCATCCTTAGAAATAGAGGCCGGCCCATTTTTTTCAAATATGCATTTTAGCTCCTGCTGCTGATTTCCTACGATTAATGTGTGCTCCTCTCATCTTGGCGACGCAGGAGTTGGAGGACAGACCAGAAAGGGAGGGGACGGCGTGATTAAATGTGGGCAGAGGCTGTGCACGTTTCCGGAGGGGGGCGGGGGTGGAGGGAATGATTCTGAAAGCTCTGTGGTAAAGCAGCAATAAAACATCACTAATTGAGGAATGAATCATTTAAAAAATCATTATGGGGAAGCCTTGGGCAACAAACCTCCCAGTACAATACCCCTGAGTTGGAATGAGGAAAACGCCTTCCTCTCTGAGGCGTTTGTACACAGTGCAGTCCCACGTTGCCTACCTCCCGCTTCCTGTAGCAAAGCCACCTCCACTCACAGAACACAGGACGGTCCTGTTTCCACTGGCTCTTCTCCCTTTATTCACAATGCAAACTGTTGGTTCCCAGGGTGGGGAATATGCTGAACTCCCAGGTCTCCTGATAGGCAGATCGGGAGTAATTTCTGCAATCGTGGACAGCCTGGTCCCAGGAAGTCCTCAAGGAACGGACTGTGAACTTCCTGATGGTCCAACTACCTTCAGATCAATCAGTGGCTTCACTTCTGGCCCCCTCCTGAGCATTCCAGCCCCCAGCTGCCCTTTCCAGCCAGGAAGAAATAAAACCCACCACAGTATTCCTGTATTTCCAGGGGAGATGCGCGGTATCATGGGAATCTTCTGGCTTTTTTTCGTCTGCCACACACCGCCGCGTGAACCCTGACTCCACCATTTCTCGGCTGTGAGATCTGGCCACTTGCTCAACCTCTCTGAGCCTCAATCATCACTTCCATAAAATGGGAATAATAATCCCCACCCTGATGGGACAAATGGGAGGACTGGGGTAATGTGTGTGATGGGTGAAGCACAAGGAATAAATAGGAAGAGAAGTTGCTCTTCCTGACCTATAAAATGTAGTGTGTCCTTCTGGGAGGGGCATCCCTGGGAGAGCAGGGGGAGGGCACTTGCCTGCTACCCATTTGTCCATCCCGTTCCACGGATGTGTATGTGTGTTTTGTACCAAGCGTTGTCTCCCTACCTGGTCGTAAACTTGGGGCAGGAGCCAAAGTGTCTGTGTCCCCCAGAGCCCGCCTGCCTCAGCAGACAGGACTCAATCCATTCGCATCGATTCCTTCAGAAGAGGCAGCGGGGTAAAGACTGAGGTGCAGCCCGCCACATCAGTCCACCTGGAGTTCAAGTCCAGCCTCCGTGGACTTCCGGCAGCTGCAGTCCCTTTCTGCACCTCTGCTCCTACCTCTGGATACTGGTGAGTACAACAAAAGGTGGAACCTGTCAAGTGCTTATTGGAACAGAGACTGACCCTTGGAAGCCCCCCCCTGGAAATGGTGGCCGTTATTGCCGATACACTGTGGGTACCGGTGAACACGCCGTAAAGACAGTACTGAAGGAGTCCATCGCGGTGATCTCCCCGTCCTCCTCCGCTGCAAAGTGAGAGTCTATTTTTGGCTTTGAGTTGCTGGCTGAAATACTCAATAACATAGAACACGTTTGTTTGTATGTTTTAAGAGGTTCCCATAAAACCAGACTTGGAAGCATTCTGGAGGTTAATTTTCAGAAAATATCATCTAGGAAAAGCAACCGTGCCTGCGTCACAGCCTGTTATCGGTGGGTCTTGAGGCCATGGCGTTGGATCCGATTGGGAGACAACTCCGCTCTCAATGGTAATCCTGAGGATTCAGGTAGATCAGTGGAGTTGTGCAAAATTCTTCCACCATTACCAGTCCAAATCTCCCGTCTTCAGGAAACCTAAAATTAAATTCCCAAAGCAATGGTGAAATCACACGAACACCTGCGTCCCATCGCCATTAGAAGTCGTCGCCCTTGCCTGGAGAGAGCCACCGCTGAGCGCACCATCCTTGTGGCCAACAGGAGGCGCTAGTCTTCATTTTGGGCAGCTGTCGGTAATGGAGCAAAAGACAGGTGTTAATTTCTTTCCTCTTCCGTGTGTTTCTCTCAACAAACCAGTACTGACTGCTGCCACCGGGCGTTCTGGCTCCTGCTGTGGGCTTGCCCAACACATTATCAGTGGGTCTGATTGGTTGTTAAGACTGGGCAAACGAGGCTGACTTCATGGGAAAGCTTCACCAGAGTCCAGATTTTAGGGCATCACCCCTAAGCAATCCAGGCTTCAACTTGGGTCCCCAAATGATGTTTGAGAATCGAGGTGAGAGTCCTTCCTCCTGGATGTCTGCTTAGTCGTGGCCAGGAAGGCAGCCAGTAGACTCTTCGTGACCTTGGCAGATGGACAGGCTCTTGGTTTCCATTCAGATTGTCCTGTAAGAATGAAAGGCACCACCGGGCGCCTGGGTGGCTCAGTCGGTGAAGCGTCTGACTTCGGCTCAGGTCACAATCTCGCGGTTCGTGGGTTCGAGCCCCGCGTCGGGCTCTGTGCTGACAGCTCAGAGCCTGGAGCCTGCCTCAGATTCTGTGTCTCCCTCTCTCTCTCTCTGCCCCTCCTGGCTCCCCCTCTCTGTCTCTCTCTCAAAAATAAATAAACATTAAAAAAAATTTTTTTTAAATAATAAAAGGCACCACATGCCAGAACCACAGAGTGGGCTCCTGTCTGCCTCTCCAGGTAGGGTGAGGGTTCCTGTCCCCACTTGCCCCTATGTCCATACTCACTGGGATATTTGATTGGGTAACCCTTGTTTTGCAAGGATTGCATGTCTGCCTTGTCAGAAGCTGGGGCTGGCTTCTATCTTCTTTGTCTTTGTATCTCCTGTTCTGAGGGAAGAAGTCTTCAAGAAAAGTCTGTTGAATGGATTTCGGCCATGATGGCCAAGATAACACTAGACAGGTGGCATCATTTGGGAGCTGTGTCTAAGCTCCCATACAGACGCCATGGCTCCCTGCTCCCTGCGGCTGGAGGAAAAACAGCCTGGCACTTGTCCACACTGTCTGCATTTCTTTTACAAAACATACACCTTTTTCTTGCCACTCTGCGTTACCAAACGACTTTTCAAGAACCTTTCCGCGCTGGTATTCCCTGATGTCTTTTTTCCTGCGTACTCTGAAGGGTGGCCAGACTTTCTACAAAGAGCCAAGTGATAAGTATTTTTTTTTATTTTTTTTTTTAAATTTTTTTTTCAACATTTATTCATTTTTGGGACAGAGAGAGACAGAGCATGAACGGCGGAGGGGCAGAGAGAGAGGGAGACACAGAATCGGAAACAGGCTCCAGGCTCCGAGCCATCAGCCCAGAGCCCGACGCGGGGCTCGAACTCACGGACCGCGAGATCGTGACCTGGCTGAAGTCGGACGCCCAACCGAC
The DNA here is from genome assembly GCF_022837055.1 of Prionailurus viverrinus. Lineage (NCBI taxonomy): Eukaryota > Metazoa > Chordata > Mammalia > Carnivora > Felidae > Prionailurus > Prionailurus viverrinus. The sequence goes on from NC_062577.1 coordinate 2,191,819, forward strand.
TGTGCCACCCAGGCGCCCCCCAAGTGATAAGTATTTTAAGCGGTACAGTCTCCATCCAGCTCCTGAACTCCAGTGAGCTGTGGTGCAAACTCAGCCACGGGCAATCCCTACACATTTGGGGGTAGCTGAGTTACAGTGAAACTTTATTCTCAAAAACAGGTGGCTTCGGGCTGGATTTGGCCCTTGGGCCAATACTTTGCTAACTCCTGATCTACGAGAAAAATGATCCAGAGAGGACATGATAAACTAATTCTGCTGTAAGAAAACTTTGGAGATAATTAATCTAGGGCATTTCTTGACTTCCTCTTTCATCTGTAGGTCACAGGCAGACAAAGTGAGGGGGATGGAGACAGACTTTGAGTCACAGATCCATCTTTCGGAGATTTTCCTCCTTTTATGCACCGCGAGAGAGAACAGGAACCCAGCCCCAGAACTGCAGTATCGGGTTTGTATGCCGCGCTGATTCTTTCTGTTTCTGCCGCCTGTCTTTAGAACTTGGGTTTTTTTTTCCAGTTCAGGTGACCCCAAATTATCCACTCATTCTTTTATTGACTCAGCCAGTCCTAAGGTCCTTTATGGCAAGGTCCCATGGCTTACCATCCTCGGAGTGACCGGCGGTGCCCCGCGTACAGGAGATGCGCTAAGTATGCAGGGGGATGAGCGTCCTTGTTGTCTTAAGGAACGTAGAGGTGTTTGGTTTTGTTGACTCTCTCGGGACATTCCAAAGTGGATAAGGCTGCACATGGGTAAGATAACACACACCTGGAACTTGGGTCTGAAGTCAGGTTAGAAAGACGCAAGAAATAGCTGGGTGGGGGTGGAAGAGGGGTTAGGAACCCGACCTGAAACGGATAAAACCGAAAAGAGGGGAGATAAGTGGACAGCTGAACTTAGCCAGAAACATAAATGATTAGTCCGCGGTGTGGTTTTTGTGTTTTTCCGGCATGCGGGATGGAAGTAATTGGCTGTTTGCAAACAAAATGCCGAAAGAGAAAAATGCTCGCGCTGAAGCTATAATTAGTTTGTCAGTGCTGCGTGCCTACGGTGAGTGTACAAAGAGAAATGCATTGCTACGGAAGTGGCTTCCGCCTCCCCCTCCGCCTTCTCTTTCCCACGTGGCCCTAACAACAAGAGGCAATTGGAAGTAAGGCCTCCGTCAGCCATTCGCAGCCTGCCTCCCCACGTGGTCCCATCGACCGGGCTGTGAGGCCCCAAGTCATTTCCTCACCCACGGTTCCAAATCCTGACGGCAGGAACGATCCTAGGAAGACCACAGGGTAGGGAGTTCATTTCTCTGCCCTCATTTGCGGGCCAAGGACACTACCATCCCTCCTAACTGGGCTCACGTCATATTTGATGAAATGTTCAAACATGACCGTGCCGGTAGTGTTTTCTCTGAAAATGGCAGCAATTACTCATGAGTAAATGAGGGCCCTGGGGCGAGGAATCCGGTCAGGAGACCGAGGACCGTGTTACCAACAGATGCAACGAATCAATCCTGAAAGGCTGGTGCTCAGAAGGCGGATTAAAGCGCTGCAATTAAAATTCACACACAAGATCAGATCCATTCCTTCTCCTCTAAGAAATTTACTTGACCTTTACAGTGCAAGCTGTCTACCCTAAAAGAAACTAGAAGCGTGTGAGGATGTAGCCATATGTCTTTATGAATGCACAGGTGGAGAGAGAGAGAGAGAAACTGGAAACAATGTGGCTGGCACACTACATCCAGACCCTGGGATTCCGCCTCAGATCAGCCCCTGATCCCTGATCAGTAGACCTTGGGTGAATTCAGCGACCATCTGGTTCTTCTTCCTAAGCTACAAATAGTAACCCTCTAGTAAGGCAGCTTCCTTCTGCAGGGGATTCCTGGTGGGTACGTAGCTGGGGTCTTGGTGGGGCTGGTGTCTCTCTGGGACTCGGAGCATAGCCTAGCATGAGGAGATAGGGCTTAGGAACTACACTGCTTGGGTCTGGATGCCTCTGTCACTGGCTGGAGACTGTAGGCATGATCTGCAAGGTCCCTGCAACCTCAGTTTCCTCATTTCCAAAGGAACAGGTGAGGATTAGATGTGCTGAATCGTGCAAAAACCCTCAGACCAGTTCCTGGCCCAAGGTAAGCACTCAACACTGACATTGCTGGCGTTGCTGATGGAAATGGCCAAGGGGGACACTCCAGTAGTTACAGGACACCCTTACAAACTCGTACGATAACTTGGCACTTTCTAGGAAAGGGGCAGATGCACATACCTGTGACTTAGCAATGCCACTGCCAGCCTAGAGAAATTCACATCTGTGAACGAGGGGACGCCATCAACAATGTTCATTACAGCACCGTTTGCAACAGCAAAATATCGGAACAACCACCGAACGGGACAGTGGATAAATAAGTGTTGCAGTTTCCACACGATAGAATACCACCGACATGGATCAGTACCAAAAGCATAATATTGAATGAGGAAGGAAGTGTTGCAATAGGAAACTTAGGGTGTGATGCCACTTATGAAAGGTTTAAAAATGTGAATCCATACTCCATATTGCTTACAGACATACACCCGTGTCGTAGTAACAGGCACTCAAATAAAAACTGCCATATTCAGAATAATAGTTACCTCTGGAGGGGGGGGGGGTGAGATGGAACGCAGGAGGGCTCAACTATTCTGGGATGATTCATTTCTTAAAAATCATCATCATCATCATCATCATCATCATCATCATCAGGCTGGGGCACCTGGGTGGCTGAGTCAGTTAAGCATCCGACTTTGGCTCAGGTCATGACCTCACAGTTCATGAGTTCGAGCCTGTGTTGGGCTCTCTGCTGTCAGTGTAGAGCCCACTTCAGATCCTCTATTCACCTCTCTCTCTCTCTCAAATGAAAAAAAAAAAAACATTTAAAAAAATACTTCAAAAAAATAATCAGGAAAAAAACATGACAAAGCATTAAGTTTTAATCACGTGTTTCTCATCTTTCTTATTTTGCATGCATAAAATATTGTTTCGTTTGAAAAGAACTCTGAGCTGTGTTTTTGTTTTGATTTGTAATATTTTCCCCCTCTGATATTCTGTTAGCATAAGGTCCCATATGTGATTTTGGTTTATGTTTTCCCTTTCATCTTCTTTTCCTGGGACAATTCATGATGAAAGGCTTCCCTTGCTGTAACTCCTAATGGACTAAAAACTCTGAGCTTCACAGGGTGCCTAGGTGGCTCAGTTGGTTGAGCGTCTGACGTTGACTCAGGTCATGATCTCGCCGTTCATGAGTTTGAGCCCCACGTCGGGCTTGCTCCTGTCAGTTCAGAGCCCGCTTCGGATCCTCTGTCCCCTCTCACTGCCCCTCCCCTGTTTGCGCTCTCCCAAAAATAAATATAGAAAACAAAACAAAAACAACCCTCTCAGCTTCAGTAACCAACACTGTATATTGATGGCATGTTTGGGTAATGAATGATTCTGTCATAAAAAAGCATTTATGTAGCCCCCTCTATGCACAGCTCTGTTCCAGGCACTAGGGGTGGGAAATGATAACAGGGTTCCAATTATAAAAGGAGACAGATTGATAATTGTAGCATCATAAAAATTTAAAGTATTTTGATAGCTCGGTTCATACATTACAATGACGGAATTTTAGACTTCCTGGAAAAATCACTAAGAAAAACCCAAATAACCCTAATGGAAGGGTGAGTGAAAAATGGAAAGATTTTCATAAAGTAATTTAAATGACTGATGAAGACATGAAAAACAGTCAAGCTGGTGAGCAACAAAAATGAATAAAGTTTAAAAAGAGGCATCATTTTAAACTGTCAAATTGGCAAAGGTAATACTCAGTGTGGGCACAGGCTCAGGACGTTGGGCACTCACAGAGAGCTGGTGGGGAATCTGGCATTACGTAGCAGGAATCTTAAAAATAGCGATACACTTCGACCCCATGATTCTCCTGCTAGGATCACAGACTGAGCAAATACCCAAAATACGCACAACAGTTTATGTGCAAAGATACTCACTGCAGCACCACTTATCATAGGAAAACACCTAAATATAGGACAAATATTATCCATGCAACATAATAATCTGAAGACTTCATATATTTATTTTTCAAATTATATTAAATAACATGGAATCCAATTCTGTAAAGTAACCATACACATTGGGGAAAGACTGGAAAGAGACACTAAAAAGCCATGAGTGGTTATCTCTGACCCCTGAGATCATGAATATCTTCTTTCTTTATACCCTTATATAATTTTCTTTTTTTTTTTAATGTTTATTTATCTTTGACAGAGAGACAGAAAGAAAGGGACAGATCGTGAGCAGGAGAGGGGCAGAGAGAGAGGGAGACACAGAATCCGAAGCAGGCTCCAGGCTCCGGGCTGTCAGCACAGAGATGCGGGGCTCCAACCCACGAACCGTGAGATCATGACCTGAGCCACCCAGGCGCCCCTATACCCTTATATATTTTCGATGGGCCTATCTTATAATTAGAACAAAACATACATTTCCAGATAATTACAGAAACCAAGATCCAGGAAAGACCCCTTCATTTCTATAGATGGAGAGGGGTTACATGAAGGTCGCACCACTACTGAGTGGCTTTTTCCCCTTCCTGGCCTGGAACCATATTTGAAGAAAGACCCCAAGAAGAGCAGAAGGTCTTCGCTGGACCCCAGCAGTCCTGACAGAAGAGGGCTGCCGGGCCGCGTAACCGGGTGCTCGGGGCAATGGTCACGCTCTCACTTCTAGAATACTCATCCCTTGTATCCAGCAGGGCTCACTGCAATGAAGTGGGAGAGAAAGGTGGCTCCAGAAAGGCCGTGTTTACCTTGGCATCGTTGCCTCACGTGTCTGCTTCTAACGTCAGGTGCAAGTGTAAAATAGAAAGTGACACAGCAGGGTTTCCGGAAAGTGATAAGATGTGCAGGGATTCGGAAATACTTAAGCAAGACCTCAGACGCCACCGCAGACGTGGTGCTGAGCCGGCCTCGGGTGGACGTCCAAGCGACAGACCCGCGAGCAGGGAGCACGGGGCTCCTGAACAGTTGCTGGGTGAGCGAGCGTTTAACTTTCAGTGGCAGGAAGGGACCATACACACGGCACCCGGTGCTTATTCTGCCTTGAACTCAAATGTCCCTCCCGAATACGTCTATGACAGTCTAAAGGGGTGACTCGAGTTTTACAGAGCGGCTACGAGATACCTAGGCATTTATCCGCGTCGGCAAACAAAGCCCAGCTTGGGAGTGATTTTCCCTTAAAGAGAGTTCCCACAATCCTTACAATAGAAAGGAGAGAAAAAAGGAAAAAGAAAGAAAGACTTGCAGGGAGGGGGCTCCCTTCTCCTCGGCTGCCGGTGGCTCTGGGAGAGAGAACTGGAGCAGTTTCTAGGGCAGATCAGATCTTTCCATTGAGCCTCCTCAATGGTTTTCTCAATGTGTGCCTGAAGCAGGAGCCTGCTGACAAAGTGCATCGGAGGGGGCCTCCCAATGGAAGGTATCAAAGGAAAATGCGAAGTTTTGTTCGGCCAGGGCTTTCCTGCCCTGTTACTGATGCCTCTGAGTACCCCAGAAGGGAGACAAAGGGAAGAAAGCACGCTGGACCAAAATGTGCTTTGTACGTCCACCCCCCTTTCCATCCGCGTAACGAGACGTGCCGCCTGAATGCGCTGGGGAGGGGCTGCTAAGGCCAGGACCGAGCCATATTTTATTTCCACCCCTCGTCAGATCGACCGCCCTAGATGCTCAAAGGCGCAGACGCAAGAACTCCTTAGGAGAAAAGTAACGAGGCAGGCTTGAATGTTGCTGACCTGCTTGAATGAAGCCAGGGGAATTAGTGAGTGGCCATAAGGTGATGGCAAGCAGTACAGAAGAGGGAGAGAAAGAGACTCTACTGTGAAACAGCTCCTTTCTCCACTCACAAAACTTCTAGGAGCTCAAAAAGGAGGCCCAGGATCCTGTGAGAACCAAAACTTCAAACTTCCCTACTTGAGTAAGTTCAGTCGTTCCGCTTCCACTGACGGGCCTTCCTTAGCACGCGTCCTGCATATTGGTGTGAGATACAGCCCCTAACGGGGTACCATTTTCAGCCCCCAGCCTACCAGCCTGCCCCTCCCAAGCCCCTGGTTGGCCCTGTGGCCTGAGCCATACTTGTACAAGGATAAGAACATTCACGGTTAAGTTTCACTTACGCAAATTTCGGAAAAACATTACCTCCGCGCTGAAGGACACCATGGCTATTACTCTATCAGTACACAGAAGTAAAGCGATCAACATTTGTAGTTTAATGAGCATAATTACGTCAACTTCTCCCAAAGTCCTTGGGCCTTAGTTTCATGCTTTGGAAGTCGAGGACTTGTTAGGATCTCAAGTTCGCCCTTATAGTTTGCGATTCTGATAACAGGCAAGGTAGAATCCGGGTGAAAAAGCATTAAGCAAGACAGAAGACATTGTAAATAGTAAAAGCCACAACTCACAGCAAAAATGCGACACTTACGAATATTTTTGCACCAAACGCACAGCACTGACTTTCAAAAATTAAAACTACCTGAGCTGCGAGGGGGAAGTCAATAGAAACACACTAGTAATGAGAGCCCCTTCCCCAAACCCAGGACTAGGGTGAAGCACGAGATGCACTTTCCTCAGACGCACAGTTTAAGGGGTGCCAAAAACTTAGGGACCAAAATGAGTATTTCATGCAATATTTTTAAAAATAAAAATGAATGCTGGGTGCCTGAGTGGCTCAGTCGGTTAAGCATCTAACTTCAGCTCAGGTCATGATCTCATGGTTTGTGGGTTTGAGCCCCACGTTGGGCTGTCTGCTTTCAATGCAGAGCCCACTTCTGATCTTCTGTCTCCCTCTCTCCCTCTCTCTCTCTCTCTCTTTCACTCTCTCTCCCCTCCTCCTCCCATGCATGCTCTCTTTCAAAAATAAATTTAAAAAAAATAATAAAATAAAATAAAAATTCACGCAAACAATCCAAGATGAAGAAAACTGGAAATTTTCAAATTAAAAAAGGGTCAGTACTGCTGATCTTTTTTCGTCTCAGGCTCTGATACAGCTCAGTATGGGACTGTCCAGGCTTTATCCTGCCACTCTCAGTCCAAGACAACTGAAGAAGACAAAAAGGAAGTGAAGCTCTACAGGACCTAAACAACATGATCAGTAAGACAGACTTTCTTCTGTGTTTGGAGAACCAGATAGCCACACGCTAGGGAATGTATTTGCACCCCTACCTCACACCACAGACACAAATGAACTCAAAATGAATAAACAACCTAAAGATAAGAACTAAAACCATACCACTCTTAGGAGAAATCAGAAGGGTAAATCCTCAGGGCCTAGGATTTGGAGGTGAATTCTTAGATATGACACTAAAAGTACAAGCAACAAAAGAAAAAATAGATAAACTGCACTTCACCAAAATTAAAATCTTTTGCATCATAGGACATGATCGGAAAAGGGAAAAGACGATGTACACGATGGAAGGAAATATTTGGAAAACCTCTATCTGACAACATCCAACGGATGCAAAGAATTCCTACAATTCAACAACCAAAAGACAATTTATTTTTTTATTTATTTATTTTTTTAAATTTTTTTTTTCAACGTTTATTTATTTTTGGGACAGAGAGAGACAGAGCATGAACGGGGGAGGGGCAGAGAGAGAGGGAGACACAGAATCGGAAACAGGCTCCAGGCTCTGAGCCATCATCAGCCCAGAGCCCGACGCGGGGCTCGAACTCACGGACCGCGAGATCGTGACCTGGCTGAAGTCTGACGCTTAACCGACTGCGCCACCCAGGTGCCCCTCAAAAGACAATTTAAAAATGAGCAAAGGATTTGAACCGACATTTCTCCAAAGAAGATACACAAATGGTCAATAAGCACACGAAGAGATGCTCAACATCATTCGCCATCAAGAATATGCAAATCGAAACCACAATGAGACCTCATGGCACACCTAAGAGGCTATCTTTTGAAAAACAAACAACTGGGCGCCTGAGGGGCTCAGTCAGTTACGTGTCCCACCTTGGTTTTGACTCAGGTCACCATCTCATGGTTTTGTGAGTTCGAGCCCCACATTGGGCTCTGTGCTAACAGTACAGAGCCTGCTTGGGATTTTCTGTCTCCCTCTCTCTCTGCCCCTTCCCTGACTCATGCTGTCTCTGCCTTCTTCAAAATAAGTAAATAAGTAAATAAACTTAAAAAAACACACAACTAAACAAACAAAAATGGAAATAACAAGTGTGGGTGAGATGTGGAGTAATGGGAACCCTCATCCTTTGCTGGTGGGAGTTTCAAATGATGCAGCCACTGCAGAAAACAGGTGGCCAGTTCAAAAAGCTAAACACAGAATCACTATATGACCCAGAAATTCTGCTCCTGGGCCTATATCCAAAAGAACTGAAAACAGGGACTTGTACACCAATGTTCACCACAGCATTACTTATTGCAAGGGTTAAATTGTAGTGTAGGGCTAAGGTGTAGCTTGAGAGATAACAGCTTTGTGTTGACACTGTAGCTTGAAAAGTAACAGCTTTGTTCTAACACTGAAGGTTAAGAGATAACAGCCTTGCTTTACTCTTGTAAATTACGCTTCATACTCTTGTAAATTAGGCTTCACCAATTAAGGAAACAAAAGTTCAAAGAAAAGAGCGCAGAGGCAGGGTCAAGGAGATCCACTTGCAACTTAGAGGCAGAAAGTCTAAAGTAAACACCTCATTAGGCAACTGTTTCTAACTCATCTGGGAACTGTTTCTCTGTTCTGTTCCCAGGTTATGATAAAACGATGTGATCGGCTATAAAAACTCTGTACCCCGGCTGTTCGAGGCCGCACTCTGATCAAGAGTGTTGGTCCCGATCGGTCGGCCTTGCCTCTCATTGCAATAAACTCTGTTGTGACTGTCCCTGGTGCCGGTAGCATTCTGTTTCAGGAGTCGTGTGGATGCAACATTATAACAGCCGAAAAGTAGAAAGAGCCAAGTGCCCGTGAACAGATGAATGGAAAAACACAATGTGGTATATCCATAGAACAGAATATTACTCAGCCATGAAAAGGAATGAAATTCTGATACATGCTACAACTTGGATGAACTTGAAAAATTATGAAAGCAGACCCAAAAAGACAAATACTGAATGAGTCCACTTACATAAAATATCTCCAGTAGGCAATTCATGGTGACAGAAAGTAGAAGAGAGGTTACCAGGAGCTGGGGGAGGGGGAAATGGGGAGTTATTGCTTCATGGTTACAGAGTTTAATGAAAAGGTTTTAGAAACAGAGAGTGGTCACAGTTCCACAAAACTGTGAAAGAATGTAATTAATGGAATTGATTATAGAAAGGTCAATTTTATATTACTTTTTTTTTTTACCACAATAACCTTTAAAAAAAAACAGATCTTCTGGATACACATCATATTTTGAACCCAGACAATAGAGAATACACCTTCTTCTCAAGTGAAATTCATAAATGTTTACTTTGCATTGACTCATAAAAAGAAGCATCAACAAGGTGTCATACAGTAGAAATAATAAAGACATCATTTGATTGCACTATAGTAAAACCAAAAATAAATAATAATAAAAGCAAAAGGTTCTTCCCCCTGGAAATTTAAAATTCCGTATTAAATCATTCTCATTTAAAAGGGGAAATACAAACCAAGATTGCAGAATTTTTTTTTTTTTTTTTTTTTTTAGGGGCGGGGGAAGGAAGAGACAGAGGGCGATGGAGAGAGAGAATCCTAAGCAGGCTCCACACCCACGATTGTGACATCATGACCCGAGCAGAAGTCGAGAGTTGGATGCTCAATCAACTGAGCCACCCAGAGGCCCCCCCCACCAAACTGCAGAATTTCTAGAACAAACTGTTAATAAAACCATAATCTGCAAAATACAACTAAAACCGCGATCAGGGGGAAATTCATAGCCTAAATATTCATACCAATAAAAGTAAATGCGTTAAATTCCCCGTTCCAAAGCAAAACAAACAAAATGAACCAAAAGAGGCACAGGGAAGGAAATAATAACACTAAAAGTAGAATCAATAAAGTAACAAACAGAAAAACAATAGAAGGAATTAAAAATAAATCACTATGACTTTAAAAAAAAAAGGGGGCGGGTCCCTGGGTGGCTCAGTTGTTGAGCATTCGGCTCTTGGTTTCGGCTCAGGTCATGATCTCACATTTTCATGAGTTCGAGCCCCACATCAGGCTCTGGGCTGGCAGTGCAGAGCCTACTTGGGATTCCCTCTCTCTCTCTCTGGCCCTCCCCCACTTGCGCTCTCTCTCAAAATAAATAAACTTAAAAAAAATCTTAAATGAAAAAAATAACTTAAAAATTTCAAAAAACAGAAAACTTTTTCCTGCAGTAAATCTCATGGCAACGAACGGGTTGAATCAGTCCCCATGGTGAGGGCATAACCCTAAACAGGCTCAATCTAGCAAGCAATAAATACTTAGAAGTTCACCCTCCAACTTAAAAACTTATCCAAATTTCACATGGTATTCGATAATATCTCTTTGTTTTTTACTGTTAAAAAAAAACTGTCTGCCCACCCCTCAAGTCTTTAAGAAAAACTCATGCCCCAGGGGCTTGTGCCATACACACAACAGCTTCTGCATGGCCTGGCACATGGCTTTTCCATCACTGGGGTTCAGGTACCCCAATCTGAAAAGATCCCTTCCGTATTAACCCTCATTCATTCTAAATCCTGCTGCAGATGACACATACCTAAGAGGCAGAGTGTCACTGGTTACTTCATTTTCACAATGAAAGATTAAGTCGCAATGAAGTGACTTTTTTTTTTTAACCAAATGTACCAGAATCAGCTAGTAGCAGAGAAGAAAGAGAAGAAAGAAGAAGAAAGAAGCAGAGAAGAAAGAATAATCTGCCATCTACCATTGTTCTCAGCTACTGCGCCCACTGGACAGTGCCCGACATTTTCTTGGAAATATTTTTAGAGGAAAAAATTAGAGGATTCTCCCCATATAATTAGCATGACTCCTTTTTCCCTCTAGCACTGAATCCAAGAGAAGAGGACTCATTTCTCCTTTCAGAACACCCGAAGCATCAGTGAAAATCTTTTCAGAGAAGCATGGTACCAGTCCACCCCTTCCAATCGTTGTGTTCACATTCGCGCCCCGTCAACAAGTGTGGGTGGCTAGCAAGGACCTTCAGCCCCATAAACTTGGAGACTGGGAAGGAGCCGGTCCACTGCTTCCTAGCTTCACAGGGAAAGCAACTGGGAACCACAAAGTCAACAAGGAAGACTGAAGGGCATGGCAGCCAGAACTACCAACTGGAGAAAGCAGTTGATTCCTGCAAGTGGTTCAATGCAACGAAAGCAAAAAAAAAAAAGTCTCCGGACATATCCCACCTGCATCCCACAGTACAGCGTTGGCACGGCCCAAGGCAAACCGTATCGATGCTCTGCTCTCCTTGTCAATAAACAGCACATCCGTCATGTACGGACATAGCTCACATGTACGTCACGTATGGACATAACTCACACGTATAAGAATGAAAAATGCTCACTTGAGAACGGATAGATTCCATGGACAGTAAATCCACTTGTGGGGAATCCATTAGCGCAAAGCATTGGCAGTAATTGGGTTAAGATACTGAGGAGACAGGGGCGCCTGGGTGGCGCAGTCGGTTAAGCGTCCCACTTCAGCCAGGTCACGATCTCGCGGTCCGTGAGTTCGAGCCCCGCGTCAGGCTCTGGGCTGATGGCTCGGAGCCTGGAGCCTGTTTCCGATTCTGTGTCTCCCTCTCTCTCTGCCCCTCCTCCGTTCATGCTCTGTCTCTCTCTGTCCCAAAAATAAATAAACGTTGAAAAAAAAAAAAGATACTGAGGAGGCTGTAAAAAGCATCTCACGGTAGGGGCATGTCCTTGGGACACACACTCATTTGAAATCTAAGTTTTTGTCTTTTGTTGGCTACATTTCCCTCCCACAGTGCAGTATCAGGGATACTTTCCGTTTTTATCCATCCAGGGGTTTTCGGGTAACTTGACTATGGAATCCCACAATCCAGTCTAAAATGGGAAAGTCGTTATAATTTGTCTCCCAATTTGTCAAGTGTAAACACCCCAAGCTACCCAGGTGTTTAGTGGGTGCACCTCCCAGCTCTTAGCGACCTACCCGATTAACAGCACAAAGCCGCAGAGGGGACGATAAAAATGGAGCCCCCGCGGAGCCTCACACTGAAACACAGGAATCAGGCCTGAGAAGGAAGCACAGCCCCTCCTGGTCCAGCTACGATGGAAGTGATCACTAGACATTTCATAAGCAAATGCAGTTCAAAGGCAACTTATCCAAAGCCACCTCCAGAAAGAGGTATTGGGGAAACATATTCCTTAGTGGCGTGCCCAGCATGTTCCCTGACTCGGGCTTGCAAGCTGCTGTCCCTGATCTTCAGAAACATCTTGGTTTTGTCACCCCCATCACTTCCACATGACGGCGATCCACAGGGACTCAGTCCTCAATGCAAGCAAGGCCCTCGACATGGATGGCAGCCACAGGCTCGGCCTTTCTGCTATTGTGATGGACTGTCTGTAGCTGTATTCATTTGGGGTTCAAAATCCACACGGCCCTATTCGGAACGCCAACGACAGCGGCATAGGATCGATCCTCAAGTTCAGATGTGCTAACGCCAACAGTCTCCTCATTTCGGGCATGGAGGTTCTTCCCTCCGAGAATGCCATGGCTGTGAATGTTCTGGGTCGCTGTAAGGATTCAATAGTCTCTAGGTGCTTCTAGTTCAAAAAGTCACAAGGTTAGCCAAAGCGTCGCCGATCCCACTCTCTGGAATCAACGGATGTTCACTATGGTTTTCAGTGAATGGACAGAATAAAGTTAAGTTCAAGGTATCTCTGTGTATGCAAGAGAGGGTTCAACACTTCATAGGTTGTGATGTCAATTCTGAATCTCAACGACAGGTCTCGAACTACAGACCAAACTGATAGGAACCCTGGGGTATTTTTATAATGCTCCACACCGAGGGAACTTCAGCATCTCCTCCAGGCTTTAGAACATCAGCTATACCTTGAGAAGATATATATTTATTCCTGCTAAGATTAGCCTTTATGAAGAGTCATGATTTATCCTCTCAGGATTCCCCATATTCTCACTTGCTTAGTAGATACTCAAACCAACAGACAAGCTGGAGTGAATGGAATTAAAACCTCAAGCCTCGAACATTACCCAGGAGCTCCTTGGTACTCCCAGGACCAATGGGCTGGAGCCCAGAAGACCAAAGCATCTTGTGAGCTGTCAAATCAAATGAGCAACAGCACAGGGGCAACACAGAGCATACCAGCAATGCACCTGTCCCAGGAATGCCGGCTGGATCCACCCAGTGCCCTGTGCGGCGAAGAGGCGAAGCTCAAACGGGACCCACGGTTGCAACCGTAGGGCAGATTACGTGCAGTCAGTTCGATTACTCTTTAGATTCCTTTTAATTAAGCTCTGGAACCTCCGGACTTATCAAAAAGGAGGTGACCCTGGGGGGTAAAACCCAATCGGGAGTCAGTAGGTTAAGACCCCATGCTTTCCTGAGCCTGCCGAAGGCCTAGTCACCTGCACGGCTGTGCTGTTTCCAAGGTAGATGTCTGGGACCCAATCCAAGCTTCTTATACTTTTTATTCCCAGCTACCTCTACGAAATTTAGCCAAATTCCCTCTATAGAAGCAACCAGACCCAGCGTGTACCCTAATGTCTTTATCTGAGAAAAAGGGATGCGATAGGGAGCGGCGCCTGGGTGGCTCAGTTGGTTAAGCGTCTGACTCTTGATTTCGGCTCAGGTCCTGATCTCGCGGTCGTGAGATCGAGCCCCGCATCGGGCTCTGCACTGAGTGTGAAGCCTGCATGGGATTCTCTGTCCCCCCACCTCCCTCTCTCAAAATAAATAAATAAACATTTAAAAAACAAAAGGAATGTGATGAGGGTAAATGAGACAGTAATAGGCCACGTTGCTCAAAGTAGCATAGTCTTCAAACTCATGTCAAGAGTAAATTTTGCAAAGCAATAACGGAGGAGGCCTAATAGAACAGCAAAGCTGGGGGCCCAGGGACTGCAGGCACGGGCTCTGGGAGGTGAGCAGCGGTGGCAGCAGCCGAGGCCACCAGGCTGGGAAGTCAGGTGTCCTCACCTGGCCTCTGGCAGGAGCTTGGTGGTCACCAGAGAGAATGTGAGGGATACTCTAGGACCAGCGGGGCTGGGCTTTCTGAGTCTTCTAAAGGGGCCTCTCATTAGCAACTAGATCCATGAACTTGTATACTTTTTATTGTGGAAAATTTCAAATATATATGAAAATGGACAAGAGTCTATAGTTAATAGTCTATGTACTTATTACGCAACAAGATCGATTTGTAGCCAACCTATCCCATGTATACCCCAGCTTCTCTCTTCTTCTATGTTATTGTGAAGAAAATGCCATAATTGTAGCATTTCGTCTGTAAATATTTCAGTAGATATCTCTAACGAATAAACACACACACAAAACATAATTCCATGATCGTCATTAAGATATTTTAATTCATTGCCTTTTTTTTTTTTTTTGGAAAAAAAATTTTTCATGTTTATTTATTTTTGAAAGAGAGAGAGACAGAGCATGAGCAGGGGAGGGGCAGAGAGAGAGAGGGAGACACAGAATCCGAAGCAGGCTCTGGGCTCCGAGCTGTCAGCACAGAGCCCGACCCAGGGGCTTGAACTCATGAACCGCAAAATCATGACCTGAGCTGAAATTGGACGCTCAACTGACTGAACCACCCATGAGCCCTTCATTGCCTTTGTTTGTTTGTTGTTTTTGTTTATAATAAATATTCATTTTTAATATAATTTATTGTCAGATTGGCTTACATACAATACCCAGTGCTCATCCCAACAAGTGCCCTCCTCCATGCCCATCACCCACTTTCCCCTCTCCCCCACTCCCATCAACCCTCAGTTTGTTCTGTGTATTTAAGACTCTCTTGCAGTTTGCCTCCCTCCCTCTCTGTTTGTAACTATTTTTTCCCCTTCCCTCCCCCCATGGTCTTCTGTCAAATTTCTCAAGATCCACATATGAGTGAAAACATATATCTGTCCTTCTCTGATTGACTTATTTCACTCAGCATAACACCTTCCGGTTCCATCCACGTTGCTGCAAATGGCATTTCATTCTTTCTCATTGCCAAGTAGTATTCCATTGTATATATAAACCACAACTTCTTTATCCATTCGTCAGTTGATGGACATTTGGGCTCTGTCCATACTTTGGCTATTGTTGAAAGTGCCACTATAAACATTGGGGTACAAGTGCCCCTATGCATCAGCACTCCTGTACCCCTTGGGTAAATTCCTAGCAGTGCTATTGCTGGGTCATAGGGTAGTTCTATTTTTAATTTTTTGAGGAACCTCCATCCTGCTTTCCAGAGCGGCTGCACCAGTTTGCATCCCCACCAACAGTGCCTAGAGGGTTCCCGTTTCTCCACATCCTCGTCAGCATCTGTAGTCTCCTGATTTGTTCATTTTGGCCACTCTGACCAGTGTAAGGTGGTATCTCAGTGTGGCTTTGATCTGTGCTTCCTTCATGAGGAGTGACGTTGAGCATCTTTTCATGTGTTGGTCGGCCATCTGGATGTCTTCTTTGGAAAAGTGTCTATTCATGTCTTCTGCCCATTTCTTCACTGGATTATTTGTTTTTCGGGTGTGAAGTTTGGTGAGTTCTTTATAGACTCTATACTAGCCCTTTATCTGATATGTCATTTGCAAACTGCCTTTTTAAGTTGTTACCCATGACCTTTTGGTGGTGCTCCCCAGGCTGGACTTGCCTGGAAGACCAGGATTTCATAACACAAACATGGTTCCGTTCCAATTCCTGGTGACCACCCTTGGATCTCACTCTATATGCTGCCACACAGCCCAAGGAGGAGGAATATTCGTTCTTGTCTCTACTCAATCACGACATTAAAACCATAATGTACTTGGTGTCCAGAGTCCTCAATACTGATGGCTGTGACAGATACAAAGTGAGCTGAGGACAGAACCAGATTCTGCTATCAATTACGTAGGAATTTGGTGTTTCTGCTCAGCTGGGATGCATGTGAGGAAACTCCCCTGCCCCAAAAGAAAGAGTTGACATTTCTTTATAATGGAAGAAATCTGTTTCCACTTAAAATATTGCTGCCAAGGGTTCACATACTATATAATTATTTTTTACATGCCGCTCTTGGTTTTGAAGATAGACACATGTGGATTTTGGAATCTGTGGCACTTCAAGTCACAGCATGATTTCCAATGGGGAGGCCCCCTGTTTGGGTGACCCCCTCCCCACTTCTCCTTTTCCCCTCCTGTTTTCCCACCTTGTAAGAGATCACGGAAGTTTACTTAGGGACCACTTCCTCTTACTCTCAAGAGACGTCAGTTGGCCTCATCCTGTCCTATCATCCGACGTGAAATAACTCAATGTTCTGTTCCAGCTGGCTTGCTCCCCAATCCTAGACGGTTTAGTGATGAAACACGGCACCCCCAGAATTCAGGAAGATCAGCGTCCTTTCTTGTGCATAGACAGCTGATGCTGGGTTAATCTTGCGGCTTCCCCGTCTCACCAGCCCCTTCCTCTGCCGGCTATGTGTGGCCAAGGGCAAGTTCAGTGCTGAACGCTGGTGCTGGGCCCCGTTCCCTCAGCCTTCTTTCTGCATTTTGTGTGCTTCCTTTCTGCATGCCTTTGCTTCCAACAGCCAGTACCTGCTGCTCTTTTTTCAGAGACTTACCCTTGGGTTGCTGGAGACTTGACTGGAAGTCTCTGGGATTTACCTCTCTCTGCAGCCTTACTGGGTGGTCGGGGAATATGACGGCCCCAGCTCCACTGCCCAGCTCAGGACCCCTCTGTGCCGGAGCTCACACACCAGAGCTCCCCAGCAGGAAGGATACAGAGATGAACCTTTCCTGGCTTCCCTTTCTGTTTCCCGCCTCCCTCGCTCCCTCACCCGTTCCCCAGGGACCACATTCTTATTAAATCACTTGCACAGACATCCTCACTTAGGGATCTGCTTCTGGGGAACCCAACCGAAAACAACAGGTCACCTAGTATGCCCTTGGTTCATTTGGGGTGCGCTGGAAAGGCTCATCCCTCCTCGACACACAAGTGCACAGGCACCCAGGTGGGACAATCACACGCAGAAGGATTTCACACCCAGGCAGGAAGCAGCTTTCACGTCTTCTTCCACCTTTGTGGCAGCGACAAAGGCCACCAGGCCCGGGGATCTCGGCCTGTCCCCTGCAGCAGCAGAGGGAGCTGGGGATGTGCCTCTAATAGTCCAGGCTATGTTTGTTTGTTTAGTATTCTGTTTGAGAAGGTGATAGCTACCTCACATGTGTGAGGATTAAATGAGATCACCGAACCCGGGGCCTGGCTCACAGCAGGCACTCAGTCACTGCCTGCCTGCCGAATCTGAATCTGCACTTGGATGATGCGCTTTGGGTCAGAAGTGACCCGAAACCCGTTCAAGGAGCCAGATGCCTCAGTAGCCGGGCTCTGCCCCAGCAGCGTCTGCCCGTGCCTGTGAATTCCTTGCATTTCCAGGGACAGGAACCAGATACTATCATAACTGCATGAAAAAAATGGTCCCTCACCAAGAAAAAAGGCCCTTGACGGACGTTACGGAGGCTTTATGAGCCATCAAGTGCAACAGCTGGATAGTTCCAGGGAACATTTCTACCCAGCGACTGTTACGCAGCAGGCGATGTTTTATTATCTTTTCCCCTCTGTTTAATGCGCTGTTCACCTTCTGCCGGGATTCTTAGCCTTGATTATCAATCTCCACATAAAAATATAGGAACGTCCTCTTCTTCCTCTCCTGGGGTCTCTCTGGCTTGCTCGTTACGGTCGGAATCGCGCACTCGTTAGCTGAGCGGACTGGAACCTTCACTCCCAGGAGCCAACAGATGACGTGGCAGGAGTGGGAGGTGTGGGGGCAGGGTGAGAAAGCAGGAGGAAGCAATGACCATTCTGTCTGGAGCATCAGAAAGTGACAGAATGACGGCCAATAAGAAGCCAGCCACAGACGAAGACTCTTACTCAGTTGTGGCTGCGGTGTAGACATTTTAGGGACGAAGTCAACGTTTTCCCTAAACTGTACCCTTCTATTCTTTTGACAAAGGAAACCTGGGGGCTGTGTCTGTGGGAAGCCACCAGGCTTCCCCGTGTCTTCACTTTCACACCTGGACGCCTGCGTTTTCCACGCTCGGGGCCTTCCTGGTGGTTAGCACCAGACGGCAATGCCCACACGCTCCGCACCCCTGTTCACGACGGCAGTAGAGATGTTGGCGGTATTGCTCCCCAGGTTCCTGGAAAGCAAGTGGATGGAGTTCACAGTCCCCAAGCGGCACCCTGCAAATTCCACCCAAGGCCAAGGAGAGAACACCAGGCCATCCCTGCCCTCTTTCCGAGTGACTGCACTGGTCTGGATTTTTATTCCTTCCTGTCTTGCCTCCTTTTGGACGGGAAAAGTTCCCAGGTGCTAGGGAACTGCCCAGCGTCTGTTAAGCCGGCATTTGAATCGGGTACCAGAGGTCACTTTACACCAGCCTGACCGCGCGTCTGCTTCCCAAGGGACACGGCCAACCCACGTGACCACTCCAGACTTGCCGAAGGGGCTTCTAGATCCTGGCCTGTTCTCAGTGAACTTTAGGCATTTATATCAGCTGATCTTGATAAAAATGCTCAGGATAACGTAGCCACTTGTTTAAACGCTGTAGAAAAGACTATTTCAGAAACATACTAGAACAGCCATGCTATTGGATTGAAACTCAAAACACTGGGCTAAGAATTCCATCTCTTCCGGGGCGCCTGGGTGGCTCAGTCAGTTAAGCATCTGACTTCGGCCCAGGTCATGATCTTGTGGTTTGTGAGTTCAAGCCCCACATCGGGCTCTGTGCTGACAGCTCAGAGCCTGGAGCCTGCTTCGGATTCTGTGTCTCATTCTCTCTCTGCCCCTCCCCCACTTGTGCTCTGTCTCTCTCTCTCTCTCTCTCAAAAATAAATAAACGTAAAAAATTAAAAAAAAAAAAAAAAGAATTCCATCTCTTCCTTTGCAAGAAAGGAGGCTGTCACCCTCCAGGGCAGAGAAGGTGGGGGCTTGCTGCCCCACCCCAGCTCTGTCTAATATCTTCCAATCAGCCCACCGTCTGTGAATGAACCTGAACCTGAAGGCTTAATACATGCTCGCTCGGTCACGGCTGTGCCTTTGGCATGTGGAGGCCAGCCTGCTTTGTTTTCCTCCGATGCGGCCTCTTCCCAGTCTTAAGGGATGACTCCCAAGATTTAATGACTCATCTATCTACATGTCAAGTGAGCCACTCAGATTCCCTCCCAGACCTTGTCCTCTGGACTGAAGAGTTCTTCCAACAGCCTACTTACTCTCAAAGAGACATCCCTCTACCCCCTCGGTAGTTTCGGCTTCTCTTTCACGTTAAAGTATATTTATTAAAACTTCTTGGGGCGCCGGGGTGGCTCAGTTGGTTGACCATCCGACTTCAGCTCAGGTCACGATCTTGCGGTTCGTGGGTGTGAGTCCCGCGTTGGGCTCTGTGCTGACAGCTCAGAGCCTGGAGCCTGCTTCAGATTCTGTGTGTCTCTCTCTCTGACCCTCCCCAGCTCATGCTCTCTCTCTCTCTCTCTCAAAGATAAATAAATAAACCTTAAAAAAGTTAAAAAAAAAACCATTTAAGAACTTCTAGGTTCTAACAAATTTTTCTTCGGTCCAAGGACAAGGTGATACCTTTCACTGCATCTCCAATATCCTTTCTAAAAACGTCCAACAAACTTTGCTAGTGTTGGTTTCTCTGGTCATGATCTTAGACTGAGTTTTCCAGCGACTAAGTCCTTAGGTTCTTGTCCTCAATTATAACCAGTTTCTCAGCATCTCCAATCCCGTAAGGACAGTTCGAATTGCTTTACCGAAAACACGGCTCCTTGCTCTCGCTCTCTAAGTTTCTCTGCTTGCGTCTTTACCTATTTATTCTACCTTGACAATATTTTATTACCTGGAGGAACTTAGTTTTGTGCACACATGTGGAGATTTGCCATGGTACTTTCTTATCTTGATCCTTTGCAAAAAATCTTAAATAAGGTTCAATATGTTTTCCTAGGGGTTCCTAGTATTCACACACCCCCCCCCCCCAGAGAAGATGATCCTTTATCTAAACTCTTTATTTACTCTCTAAGACAATCCCTTCTCCAGCTCAAAACATCTTCTCTAGTGCCCACAAACCCCATCGACTTAGCTTTAGTGAGGTCTAACTGACATATAATAAACGGTGCATGCTCGAAGTATATAATTCGATAACTCCTGTCATATATGCACCTGTGAAACCATCACAAGATAGCAGATGTATCTGTCATCCCCCAGAGACCATTTGTTATCTGTCCCTCCCTCCCCATGGGCAGTCAAGCACTGATATGTTTTCTGTCATTGCAGATTAGTTTGTATTGTCTATAATCTTATATAAATGAAATCATACCATAGGTACTCTCCTGGTTTGGGTTGTGGGGGTGGGAGGGGGGGAGGGGTCTGGCTTCTTTCACTCACTGTAATTATTAAGATTCATCAGTGTTGTTGCACCAACCAATAGTCTGAACGGTCTGAATAGTATTCCATTGTGTTGACAGACCACGTTTTGCGCATCCATTTATCAGCTAGTGGACACCTGCATTGTTCCCGGTCTGGGGTTACTACGAATAATATTGCTATGAATGTTCCTGTCCCTCCACCGCTCTTTGGGGAATACCCAAGAGTGGAAGGGCTGGGTGGTACAACAGTGGAAAATCATTTCTACTGCTTCCGGTATGACATATTTTTAAACGGCTTCTAAAAATCGAAATAAAGTATATCCTCTCTTTCTCCTTTATGTATGCATTTTCTCAAAAACAAAACACAGCAAAACAAAACAAAAACAACTAAAGGTAGTCCTCAAAGAACAAAACGAAGAAGTCAAAGGCCATGGGGCCCCGAGGGTGCCCATAATTCTTTGTCCACGAGGACCGCTCAGCCTTGACCCCTGTAGAATGGCACACAGCAGCTACGGGCAGGTGACGCTCAATCCCTTAGGGATAGGAGGAAAAGTAATTTCTCACTCCTGGAAGCCCTGTGGTGGGCAGGTGCTAAAATATTTATCAATCACATTCAGCCCACCAGCCCTCCTGGGTGTATTATTTGAGTACATGGAGGGATTTATGGCTCAGAACAGAATGGAAAATAAAGAAGACTTTCCTGTGTTTTGTCTCTGATGCTGTTAGACTTGTTTTGAAATTTACATAAAATAAAATTGAAACAAATACACAAAGGGAGAGAAAGGAGCCAGAGACGAGAGTCAGTTTTAAAAGAGGGAGGTCAGAGGAAAAAGAGAGTAGGACCAAAGTCTTAGAGTCCATGCTTTAGGTAAATCATTTCCCTCATCCTGACATTTTTTAAGCACCGTGAAAAGACACGGGGAGAGTCATTGCTTGGGTTTCGAAGCCATGATGCAAGACCTCGTCCGAGCCGTCACCCTCGTGTCTCTTCCGTGACGGGGGCAATCACAGGTTCACCAAGTGTGATTTTGAAGTTCCAGGTGTATAGGAAATAGACTTGTTTTTTTTTTTTTCCTTTAATTTATGAGCTCCAATAGAAATAGACGTAAACGGGGATATTTTTCCTGGCTGTGTAAGGAAATCCTAGTAATGTTGAAGTTTACCGCAGCGTGAACATCCCTTTGCTTCCCTCCCCCACAACTAAGCAGGTCCCAGGCTCCGTAAATCAATCTTCCTCACGTGCCCGGCCTTAAAGGAAATAAAGAACATACAATGTAGTAAGTCCACCACGGGCCTTGGAGGCTGTGGTTGGCAATCGGGACCACAGGGGAGGCTTAAAGATTAATGGTGTCTATCTTTATTTTCTCTCTCTTTAACATGAACGCGAAAACAAAGTGCACGGCATCTTAAGTAATGAATGATAAAGGCTTCTCCAACTTATGCAAAAGACACAAAGATTAAGTTGAACACGTCACCAGGCGGGGACGCTACAGAACAAGGGATGAAGATGGGGCCAGCAGAAGTGTGCCACCCAAGGCCCGGCCAGCACACCCCCTCGGTGGCCTGATCGGCAAGACTCTGCTCCAGCAGCAGCCCCATCAAGTCTCCGTACACACTTGATGAACCGCATGGAACGGAAAGGACTTTCCAGTGAACCTCCGTGCTGAGTCTAGGTTTGGTGGCCAGTTTGGCTAGGCTATGGTGGCCAGTTGTTTGGCCAAACACCAGCCCAGATGTTCCCAGGAAGGTGCTTTTTACCAAACTCTTTTTTCTTTTAATGTTTATTTTTGAGAGAGAGAGAGACAGACAGACAGACAGACACACAGAATCCGAAGCAGGTTCCAGGCTCTGAACTTCCAGCACAGAGCCCAACGCGGGGTTCAAACTCACGAACCGTGAGATCATGACCTGAGCCGAAGTCAGACACTTAACCGACAGAGCCACCCAGGCGCCCCCGGGGTGGGGTGGGAAGGTGCTTTATTAGATGTGATGGACATTTAAATCAATAGATTCTGAGTAAAGCACATTCCCTTCCATCGTGTTAATTTTTTTTCATATTTATTTTTATTTATTTATTTTTTAGGGAGAGAGAGAGTGGGGGAGGGGCAGAGAGGCAGAGAGAGAGAGGGAGAGAGAATCCCAAGCAGGCTCCACACTGTCAGTGCAGAGCCTGATGGGGGGCTTGATCCCACGAACCGTGAGATCATGACCTGAGCTGAAATCAAGAGGTGGACGCTTAACCGACTGAACCATGCAGGTGCCCCGATGTTAAAGGAAACATCATGTTAAAGGAAAGCGCTCGCCTCAGGTACACAGTTGGGCAAAGTACTTAGTTCCCAAGGAGCGGGGACCGAAAGGAAGCCCCAGCCCTCGCGGCGTGGCGTCCAAGGCAGGGAGCCCCGTTCTTTCTCTCCTGCCCTAAGCAGAGACGCTACTTTCACAGTGGAACTGAGCTTTGCTGCCTCACAGGTGACCCACCCCGGGAGAGATGGGAGGAGGCTACCAGACGCCCCAGGGGGCACTCACCAAACACTGACCAAGCGCCAGCCCCATTCTAAGGTTTGAGGATGCCACTAGGGAACAGAGAGACAAGTGCCTCTTTCTATGGATCCTACACACTAGAAGGGGAGACAGGCCATAAGCCAGTAAGCAAATGAATGAATAAGATCGCTTCTGATAATAATAACAAGAGCTGTGAAGTCACCTCTGACATCCAAACAACCCCTCGACTCAGGGGGAGTGATCCTGGGAGTTCCGGGGTTCTCTGTTCTGAACTTCTATATTGTTTCTAAGTGCCCAGTAATGGGACTGAGGATCCTCTGGACTGAGAGCTCCTTGAGGGCAGTGGCTGCCCATTTGCTGTCTTTGG
Organism: Prionailurus viverrinus; assembly: GCF_022837055.1. Taxonomy (NCBI): domain Eukaryota; kingdom Metazoa; phylum Chordata; class Mammalia; order Carnivora; family Felidae; genus Prionailurus; species Prionailurus viverrinus. The sequence continues at coordinate 2,215,222 of NC_062577.1, forward strand.
TGACTAATGTAACGCCTGGCATATAGCATGGACTTGAAAATGGTGGATGGACAGATGAACGGATGGATGGATGGATGGATGGATGGATGGATGGATGGATGGATGAGTGAATGATGCCAGTATCTTATGCTGGGGGTCCTAGGAAGCATCCCTGGATGAGGATGAAAGTGCTGGGAGGGTTAATTGGCAGGTGGTTCCAGGAAGCAGGAGTAGGGGCGTGGGAGTGAGACCGGGAGGGAAGGAGGCCACCACAGGGTTCATTATCAAGGGGCTGCTGATCCAGGGGCAGCTGGGGCTCAGTCCTACTGAGGAAATCTGGACCATGGATCAGGGTCAGAGTAGACTAGGCCTCAGCAATGTCCCAACCAACGGGCAGGGGAGCTGGGGTAACTACCCCCACCTCCCGTCAGTCTTATGTGGGAGCTGTTCCCAACAGGATTTCCTCCCTGGCACTCTGGCCGGCCCCACGCTTGAGCGAGGTGGTCTCCGGCAGCCAGGGAAAACCCTGGGGCAGAGTCACAAGGGCGGGGGACCTCGGGAGCTATAAGGTTTGGTTCAGTGAACCATGAGTGGTAGGCACAGGGGGGCAGAGGTCAACAGTGCCTGCTACCACCAGCTACGTCCATCGCATGAGTTCCTGAGGGGCCTGGAGACAGTGGTGTGTGAGGGGCTGCGGGCCCCGGTGGAGGAGGCTCCTGGGAGACCCCAGACAGGACTCTATGACACGTTGGCTAGTAACCCTCCTCCACTCCCTCTCTCAACTTTACCCTGATACCTAGAGGCCCTGGAGGGTGGGAACAAGGTGTCATTTTGAGTTTAAAATACTTGCAGGTGGCTAGGGCATGTAGCAAGACTTAAGACTTCAGTGTTTCTTCATCCCTAGGGAGCGTCGCTAAAATTCGGCACAGCCAGGCTGGGGAAACACTCTGCCCGCTCCGCGAGGGCCATCTTGCCACCTTCAATCGAGCACCAAGGAGACAGAGACGATACTAAAGGAAAATTTATTTGGGAAAAATGAACCACATTTATTTTTTGAGGCACCTAAAAGACTAGAAATAAATTGTGAGTGATGGTCCACATTTATTCTTTTTTATTATCATTATTATTCAGAGCGGCCTGCCTCTCGCTGATTACACCCTTTTCACAACAGGCCCCAAGACAATTCGTCTGTCTCCCTTTGTCACGGCCAAGGCCCTTTTTCCCCTTTGCTATAGAGTTTAAAAGGACAAACTATGGACTCTTAAGGCCTCGGTGTTGGAGGGTGCCAAGAAAATGACACAGGCCATTATTTCTAGACTCTTGAAATGGCGTTTCCCGAATTTCAGTGTATTTCATGACAAACACACCAGGTTCCAGGAACAGCACGTCATTACGGTGTGATGCTAAAATCACTTCGGCCTAAGCTAAAGAGAAAGCCGATAATCAGAAGCAGTGTGCTGCAGGGAGGGGCACCTGGGTGGCTCAGTCGGTTGAGGGGCTGGCTCTTGATTTCGGCTCAGGTCACGATCTCACGGTCGTGAGATCGAGCCCCGCGTCGGGATCCGTGCTCAGGGTGGAGGCTGCTGAAGACACACTCTCTCTCTCCCCCCTCCCTGGCCTGCGCATGCGCACGCCCTCTCTCTCTCTCTCTCCTCTTAAAAAAAAAATGTGTTGCAGAATCTGTGTTGAAATCAATAATGATAAAAAAAAATTCCATTTATGTTTTAGCCATCACGATTACTTTTCCCACGAATACTAGCGCTCCGAATGATGAGAACTCTGAGGCAGCATAATAAATTACACGATTTTTCAAGTACACTCCCGTGGTTGTTTTTTGTTTTTTTTTTTTTTAAGTTTTAGCTTCTTTAAGCATTTCAGTCATTTGAGAAGCAAGACAGGCCTGAGTTTTTCAAGCATGGTTGGTTCCCTGTTTCAACATTCACTTATTGAGCTCCTGTTGTATACAAGGCATGGGCCAAGAGCAGGGCAGCCAGGGGTGGGGTGGGGATCGGACAGGCACTGTTCTCATGAGATCTACGCCTTAATAATCAGATAGAAGAAAAAGAGAAATTCATCATTTCCATGTTAGAGGCAAGAAAATAAAAATCCCACCTTCAGGGCCACCCCCCCGCCACCACAATATAAAAAAGCAGAGACTTCACCGGGTCCCTTCGCGCTTCAATTCTACGTGTTTCTCACCAAATTAGTATCACGATGTCCCTAACTTCCTCCTTCCTAGCCCCTCAATGAGAAGCCAATTTCTTGTTCAGTGGATAGACCACGCTGTGGACAGATTTGTGTTTTCGTCGACGAAATGATTCATCAGCATAGTGAACCCCTACCCAGTACCACATAAAACAACACGTCTTTCGTTTCTATAATGTCTTCCACATGATTTTATCCCCAAATGCTTTACATGCTTCACCAGGACAGCTATAGAATTAAAATAATAAATCAAAGCAGGGGACAAAAAGCGAAGAGGTTTAGTCAAGGGAGGAAAAGACAGGCTTGCAAGGAGACAGGAAGAAAAATGGGCGTACCTTGCTGCACTGTGCAGGTCCTGCCTCCTTCCTCTGCTTTAACTCTTTGATTGTTTGTTTGATTGTTTGTTTGTGTGTTTTGCCCCAGGCCGGGCCACCTGCCCTGTCTCTTGCAAATGCTCCTCTGAAAAAGACTACCAGGCACTCACTCTCTCCTAAGAATCCCAATTTCCCAAGGATGCCTTCTTCGGGCTTTGTTCTGACTCCGTCTCCCCAAAACGTCCTAAAGCTAAACGGGGAATTCACTCCCTGAGCACGAGGTCTGAAGTGAAAGGGAAAAGGTGTGAAATTCTCAAAGAACTTCGGTGGAGGAAAATCTGGAGACTTGCCTGCCCTCCTCCCTTGTAGTCTGAGATTCGTTTGTTCATTCGACTAACACTGAAGACAGTAGGCAGGTGCTGTGTGGGAGGAGGGAGACAGAGAGACAGGATGCCTTTACTTTTACACAGGGAGGTGAGGGAGGGCATCTGAGCAAAGATCTGAAGGAAGGGACGGCGGAGCCGAGAAGAAATCTGGGGAAAGGGCAGAGGGAACAGAAAGAGCAGAGCTTCGGAGGAGGAAATGGTCTCGCGCTCTCTGAGAAAGTACAGGGACGTGGGTGTGCCTGGAGCGCGGTAAGCAAGAGGGAGGGGGGAGGACGGGGGAAGAGCAGATCGCAAGTCCCTGGAAAACCTTCAGCTTCGACTCTGAGTGAGGTACGAAGCGGTATTTTAGCAACTTACAAAATTAGAAAAATACAAAGCCGTCGGTCAAAATGTTTTTCTCTGTAGCTTCTGTGGCGCGTGTGCTTTGCATCGACCTTGGCCTCACTGTCCGATCCGTGCTTTCGTTTCCAGATTTAAGCCATGGGATAACAAGAGGGCCAACTCATGGGGGGCTCTTGAAGTTCAAATTTGCGTAAAGTACTCAGAATTGTGTGCGGCACAGATGAAACCCTCGATAAATGTCACCTGGTTACATTTAAATGAGGAAGCACTGAGCACTACCACTCTGGCCTGGTGACCTGCTGGGACCTCTGCGGCAATTGAAAAGGTCAGGCGTCACACCTCAGAGACAAACACTGCCCACACGGGGCTCAGGAGCATAGTTCACCGCAGAGGAACCAGGCACTGTCGGCGACTGGCAACACGAGTGAGCCACAAGGCGAGGTTGTCTTGGGAAGCTGCATCGGGTGGGGCTCAGTTGGTTGACTACACATTTCTAACTCGCCTGAAGGGGGTTTATCTTTTGGTTTTATAGCCCCAGAAAAAAATCCAACAGTAAGAAGGAAAACACCGGAAGAAAGGAGGGAAGGAAGGAGCAACTAAGAAGTCTATTACCTGCGACTTGGGGAGGACTGAGGAGCAGGCAGCTGGGACCTGGCCAAAGCCGATGGTGAAAATGAATGAAAACGCTGAATACAATGGAAGCAAAAGGGGAAACAGTCTCTTTCTTTGTTGACTGCCCCACGGTCCACACTGGGGCTGGAAGAGGGAGGATGCGATGGCCCGGAGTCCATTCAGAAAGAGTGGAGGATGGACAGAGACCGGACATGACTTCATTAGTGTATGCTTTTAAAATCCACTTCCTGGGGCGCCTGGGTGGCTCAGTTGGTTAAGCATCCAACCTCAACTCAGGTCGTGATCTCACGGTCTGTGGGTTTGAGTCCTACATCGGGCTCTGCACCGGCAGCTCAGAGCCTGGAGCCTGCTTCGGATTCCTTGTCTCCCTCTCTCTCTCTGCCCCTTCACTACTTGTGCGTGCTCTCTCTCTCTCTCTCTCTCTCTCTCAAAAATAAATAAACATAAAAGAAAAGAAAAGAAAGGAACTATTTCCTGGTCACTAGCCCAGGGGAAAAAGTGCCACGTAAGCACCCTGTAACGGTGGGCGTGACAAAAGTCGTCCACTCCATAGGGAATGTTGAGAATTCGCTGGGCTTCCCAGGGAGGGTAGAATATTCCATCCCTTTCCGTTGCTGCCATCTTAATGTCGTCTGCAGGATCTAGACGACGTTTACAAAGTGCTCTCGCGTTTCCACATGATCCTCACCACAACCCTGTGGAACAGACGCGATGACGACCGCCATGTACCCGTGACCACCGCCAGGTAACCGAGGGAGCGTGCTTCCAGACGTCAAGTCACTCGCCTCAAGTCAGAACGTCCGTGGCCGGTTGTGGATTCCACCTCGGACTACTTCATCTTTCTCTTGATCCGATACCCTTCTTCTCCACCCCCACCCCGACACTGGTGAAAAGAAGATACTCAAAATGTGCAGGGAGAACCAGAATGTCCAACCGTGAGAATACCTGAGCTTCCTCGGGCTCACTGCGCTTGCTTTGCCTTCGAACAGCCACACCGAGGCATGAATCGGGTTTTCAACCAAGGCAGAGCTGTGCAAATGATTTCCAGATGTTGCAAGCCGACTGCCAACACACCAACAGGCCAGCATTCAGACAAAGGGCTCGTTTAATCAGAAACTGCCCTGTTCTACACGATCCCTGCAGCAGGAGGTGGGAAAGGGCTGCAAACACTGGCCATTTGCTAAAGTGCAGATCACCACCTCCGAAAACGCGCAGATCGCCGGCCCCGAGTGGTGTGGGCCAAGCCATGAATGCCGTTTCTGTTATGGTCCACACACCCCCAACACAGAGCGGTTCTGGAGGCTGTTGGGGTTGGCCCTGGATGTTAGGGTTATCCATTTCAAGCGTTTCAAGATTTTTTTTTCTTTGAACACAGAGGAGAATAGTGTAGACTTTGAATTACGGCCACTTTTTCTTCAGTGCTTTCACTGTCTCTCGTAAGCAATCGAGGATTTACTTTTTCATGCAGCAAACACCTGAGACTGTTTCCTTGAGCCCCTGACATCTGATGGCACTCAATATACATTTGGCTCCTCTTAATGTGTCCCTTTCATACTGCAACAGATGCGTGTTCAAGCGGAACTATGTTCATACGGGTAGGATTCCTACAAATTCGTTTCATCCATATACATGAGCAAGAGTCCCCTCTTTTCCGAGAAGGCCACGGAGGTTTTCTAAGAAAAGCGAGCTTGACCTGCCCAGAGTAAATAAACAAGAAACCCAGAGGGTAGGGGCTTGGCCTCCAATTCAGGCCTTCAAAACTGCTGCCCTAAGCTGTGCCAACAAGCCCACACTGTACCTCTGTGTAGCAGATGGACAGAGAGGCCCTCAAGGATTGAGGGAGCCCAGAGGGAGGACCTCAGCTCGACCAGCATGGTGGTGGCTGCATTTAAGCCTCACCCGCCACTCTAATTGTTGTTGTTGTCCCAGGAGCAAACAGCATGATTTTGCATGCCGACTCCAACCACAAATGTGCCACAGGAAGTCAGTGGAAGCCTCACTTCCGGGGGGAGGGGCATGGAACAGACCAACGGGGAGCTGGAGCGGGCCAGGGAAGGGTCTAACTGGGGGAAAGCGGGGAAGGAATCGACACCAGGTCAGAACGAGATTCCGGCGAGGGGGTAAGTGTAGGTAAGTGTAGGTTCAGTGAAAACAAGAGACAGCGAAAGCATAATACAGCAAAGTTCCGCGACATGAGCCCCTAGAAGCTCTCCGTCTTCCCTAGAGGCATCATTCCATTAGAACAGACACTAACATGGGAATTTACTCCAACCCCACTGTGAATCGTTAAGAAAGAGCCGGATCTTGAGTGCGCAGCTCCATTTTCTGCCTCCTACATCACCTGAGACCAACCGGGCTGTGTTTGGCATAGTTTTTCTCTGGTGCTAATCGCTCAAGTGCTCATCAGAGGAAGATGTGAGCATCCCTCAGGGGGCACAGTACCTGATGGAAGAACACGAGGACCACACGTAGTCCCGTGCTCTGTCTCGTCCTCTTCTGACTTCACAAACTCTCAGCATAAAACCAAGCACTACTGTTGTGTGTTCACACGGCCTGGGACTAAAGAAAGGCTTTGCTGTACGACATTATATATGAAAAGTGCGTGCTGTAGCAGAGCAACAAGGCACTGTTTGCCTCGGCCGCTGGCAAGAATGTGCAGAGGGCTTTTAGGCAGGACCTTCCCGTAACAGAAATAGCTGGGCATACAGAGCACGTGTCCACACAGCACTAAGAGTAGGTGTCCCGAGGAGGGTGATGAACGGATCAACCTGGTCCTGAAGCCGGGGCCTCGGAGCCAGGAGACAGCTCTTGCAGCTTGACTTAGCCCCTGACCCTAGGACCCAAGCTGGTCTTGGTTTTAATGCCTGGAAAACCAGACAAATCAGTCACGAACAGTCGGTGCCGTGCGCAAGGGGCTTGGAGAAAGCAGTTAGGTAATAGGAGGAGACGTCCATACGCAAAGATGAAAGAAATCGCATGACAGGTCGAGCTGGACAGAAATATAATAACATCCCTGACGAACGAATGACGGAAGGAAATGAGGAACAAGGCAAGAGAGGAAGAGAAAGCAGAGCGAATGGATCCCACAAAATGTATGTGAGGGCACCCCGATATTGCAGAGAACACCAAAATGTCCCCAGAATATTCCAAACCCAGGACAGACGCACGTTTAATCAACAGCAGAAAACTGCTTCAAGGTCAGAGTCTTCAAGAAGAGAATCAATGAGTTCAAAATTACCCCATTACTGGAAAATCAGAGGCAGAGAGGGGGGTTTGGGAGAAGCATTAATGAATGGGATGGACCCAAGAGTGAGCAAACGGATGCACCCTAAAGGGTTTGGAGACGCTGAGTAACCAGAGAGAATCAAACCTGCGCCAACAGATTTGGAGACATTCACATTTCCGCTACAAAAATAGGGAAAAAAAAAAAAAAAAAACATTGATAATCAAAGATGGCCTCTATATAATCATACTAAGAAGTCTGATTTGACTGTAATAAGAAGTCATGGTCTTCCAAACGTTGTGAACTCAATACGAGAGCTGTAAACAAAAGAGGCAGTAGTAAGACATGACACTCAAGACACATGCCCACCAAGCGCCCAGATATGGCGGCACCAGCTCTGCGGGACTGGAACCTGCCTTTGTAAAGCTCACGTGACAGCTGGTAGTTTTCACCGTTTTCAAACACTTGCTCTGAACAGAGAGGAGACTCCTCCAGATGCTCATTTCCTTCACGGATAAAAACAACAACACAATTCTAAATGGTCATTCAAGGTTATTTGGGAAAGAACATCAACGTGAAGACCGGAGGTCAGCTGAAAGATTCGTCTGATTTACCAAGATCCAAGGCAATCGGACGCATAATCCAGAATTTGGTCGCTGCTCTTCAAATAAAAACAGATTCCTTGGGCTCAGCCTGCAATGCTGGGGATCCACCCAGGAGGTCTTCCTGGGTTTCACGTTCCGTACATAATTAAGTAAATCTTCACCCAAAGTGAACAGCCAACAAATGCAAAAAACCGAATCACACCCTACTCTGCCATTTCCCAGCACTGTGGGAGCAGGAAGATTCCCTCGTTTGTGAAGTTCAAAGTCAACACACAACAGCCACCCAACCTGATGAGAATTGTGCCCGTCTTTCTTTGGTTACTACGACTATTTATGTTTTTAGTATGAGGTTACTATTTTTCCCCCCCAAAAAATGTTTTTCAAAAACCAGGGCACGGAAATTCTAAAGCACAGACAGTCTACCACGATGCTGCTATTTCAAGAAATAAAGAAATTCTGGGAAGAGAAGGATCAAAGGACAAAATGCTCCGGGCATCATCATTTTCTAAAGAAGGCGCCTCTCAAACTATCTGTGGTGAGGAATCACTTTTTCTTTGATTTTTAAAAATTTTTTTAATGTTTACTTATTTTTGAGAAAGAGAGAAAACATGAGCAGGGAGGGGCAGAGAGAGAGGGAGACACAGAATCCGAAGCAGGCTCCAGGCTCCGAGCTGTCAGCACAGAGCCCGGCGCGGGGCTCGAACTCACAAACCACAACGAGATCATGACCTGAGCTGAAGTCAGACGCTTAACCGACGGAGCCCCCCCAGGCGCCCCTCTTTAATTTTCATTACATTCAAAATACAAGCTCCACTTCGTTATTCCCAGATCCTAATGGACATAAAATTACTCTTGTGAACTGGCTGACCGAAGTTTCTAAATGCTTCCTCTCAACCTCTACGCCTGTCACAGACCGGGAACGGCCCCGCGGACCGCACGCCTGGAGTTGCTCCGGCCAAAGGTATCCTTGCTTATTCAGAACTGGAACTCTTATCTTATAGACGTTGTAGCAGAAATGCAGTAAAGTCCACCCGACCTTTCCGCAGAGCTCTAGAAAGTAAACATTGACAGAGAAAGGCTGAGATCACAAAGAAAAGTCGGTGTCTACAACCCTCAACAAAAGAGGTCACCCCTACCAGAGGCCACCTGTACTGTCGCCTTACCCAGCTTTACTTTATCGGAGGCAGAAGAGCACTGAAGTCGGTCGGCTGTCTGGCGACATAAGCGGGGGTGGTTCGATGCAGACCCTCGGGGGATCCGCAGAGGCGAGGTACGTGCCCGGTTCCGTCCCTTCCTATTCTGGGCCTTGAGAAAGTCACTCGATCTTCTGCTTTGAGGTTCCCATCAGTGACAGGGAGGCAGCATATGAACCGCCTCCCTCTTTGGGACGTGTGAACTCCCAGCTGTCGTGGAGGAGACCGACAGGGCAAACAGGGAGAGGGCGTGAGGGGAACACGTGCATGTGCGTGTGTGTGCACATGTGCACGTGTGTGTGTGAAACACTAGTCTCTTTCACGTGACATCCCCCCACCACCACCACCATACATTGTAAACCCTTTAAATGCAAACCGCGTACTCTGAATGCCTTAAACCATTAAGCTCCTAGTGCTATCAGCCTTCACCACAAAGAAAGTAATAATGAGGATTTAGGCAGCCCCACGGATCCTTTCCAGCTCTTTGAAAGCTCCCGCCACAAGCTCTTGCAACCTGAACTCAGTCCAGTGTTTGTTTATCGCTAACATCACCCGGGGCTCCCGCCACCACCATCGACAGGCCCCCCCACTCTGGGTTCACCCCCGTGTTTCCATTCGGACTGTCTCGTGTCCACACGCTTTCCCTGCTCCAAAGCACCGCTGGGTTCCTTGCTGCGGGAAACACTCGTTCGCCCTAAACACTGGCCATCAGGGGTCCTAACCTCCCATCTCTTCCTGCTTCAAATCCCGCTTCTGGTGTTTTCTGCGAGTGACCTGTATAAGTCTCTGGGTGGAGCCTGAGCTGAGGCTTCTCACATTCAGAGTATTTCAGGTCAGGAAGGTGCACAGGAGGTCAACCCACATCTGAGCAGTGAATGTTCTCAGCATCAAAGCCAGTCACCCAAGGTAAGTTTGATTTCCCTCAGTGACGGGGATCTCAGTCTGTCCCAGGGCAGTTCGAATGGTGTGCAAATTGTCCTTCATTCTGAGCTGGGAGAGCCGAGCCGGAGGGTGTCGGAGCTGAGCTCCAGCGCCAGGTTTTATTCAGCCTTTGCCCACACGCTTGGGTGTTTTACAGAACCCACCAAATCCTCCTCTCACACGACGGCCCAAGAGACAGCCGAGGGCCGTCTTCTCCAGACTAGCCCCGCCGTGACATGGCTTCCTAGTTCCTCAGTACTCTCGTCACCCGCCTCTGGACATGCTCTCCTAACCCACCTAGGTCCTGGGATCCTCTGCGCTTGGAGCATGTCTGCGCATTCCGTTCCATCCCTTCCCTTCCTGAATGGCAGAGACACGGCCCCCCGGTTAGTTGGCTCAATGATCCCAGACAACATAGAAATGCACGTACAGATGGAACTAACACAATAGCGCCCGTGGCCAGGTGGCCAGCACGTGCACGCGGTAGACCACCTTGTCCGCGGTTTTGCTCGCCACGGTTTCAGGTATCCGTGGTTGACCTCAAGCAGGAAGCAGACGATCCTCGTTCAGACACAGCGTCAGAGGTCAACAGCAGCCTAACGCCACGTCGCAACTCCGCGTCCTCGCCTCACGTCGCCTCACCACGGAGGGCATTTTAACCATGTGACATCACGAAAGAAGGGTGCGTTCGGGACAGGAAGATATTTTGAGACAGAGACCACATTCACCTAACTTTTCTACAGTATGTGGTGATAACTGTTCTATTTTATTGCTAGTTATCGCAGCTAACCTCTTACCGTGCCTCATTTATTAACTGAACTTCCTCACGGGCCGGTCCGTATGGGAGAAAACAGTGCACACGTAGGGTTTGGTACTATCCACAGCTGCAGGCATGCTCTGGGGGCCTTGGAGTGTACCCCCCGTGGCTAAGAGAAGACCTACTGTGTTTCCTGTTACTTCCCATACACTCAGGTCGGCCCCACTGTGCGCAGGACAATAAACACAGCACCGACCTACGATGAGAATCTCAGGGCCGGTGTTCTGACAAGCCTATGCGCTGCCTTTATTGTAGTTTTAAAAAAATTTGTTCATGTTTATTTCGTTTTGAGAAAGGGAGAGACAGAGCGTGAGCAGGGGAGAGGCAGACATAAAACCCGAAGCAGGCTCCGAGCTGTCAGCACAGAGCCCGACGCGGGGCTCGAACTCACGAACCGCGAGATCGTGACCTGAGCCGAAGTCGGACGCTCAACCGACGGAGCCACCCAGGAGCCCCTGTAGTTGTTTTTAACACAGGACACCAGCCTCTGTTCCTCCTCTGATTGCTCCTGTCCTAATCACAGTCCCTTCCTCATGTGGGTGCTTTGGACATTACCATGCACAAGGATGGCAAGAAGAACCACACGGTACTCCTTCTTCCCGACATACTAGCTGAATCCACATTGAATCACCATTTATACAGCACTTCATAATTTACAGTGATTGATCTTAGCCTCCAGGGAAATCTTGAGGTGCTATCCTCGTTTCATAGAGGAGGAAACTGAGGCAGACCCGTAACTCGAACCGCAGGCGTCTTCTGATTTCCGATCCGCGGTCATGTGTCCTACCTCCTGCCCGCCCAGGAGCTCGCGAATCTTAGAAGAAGTTTTCTAAAGTGAAGTTCCAAGGATCGAATAATGAATCACAGAGGAAACCAAAAAAAAAATAAAAATAAAAATAAATAAATAAAGCAGAGGAATCTGGTTTCCATTTCTGGCTTTGCTATAAATTAACTCATACTTTGACTTTCTTGGTCCTCAGTTTCCTCCTTCATAAAACAAGGGGACTGAATTAGACGATCCCAAAAGTGCCTTCTGCTCAGCTGTCTTTTGTCTCCTGCCCTGTCTCTGCTCCACTGCTAAAATTAGGCAGAAAACATTGTTGAAATACCTTTCGGTTTTTGTTTCTCATGTCTCTAAAGTCTCTAAGATTAGCCAGATAGTATACGGTAACTATCCACATACCAAAAAAAAAAAAAAAAAAAAAAAAAAAAAAAACCTACTATCTCTTTAATAGTTAATTTTGAAGCAGTTTGTTTTCTGTGATGAGGATGTAAATCTGGAAACACCAACCACAAGGCTGTGCCCACAAAAGTCCTCGTCCCAGGAGGACATCCTTAGAGCCACGTATTCTTATGGCGGTGGCTCTCGACCCAGGGCACACATGGTAAGGTCTGGAGACCTTTCTGGTTGTCACAACTGGGGAAGATGCTTTAGGAATCTCGTGGGCAGGGGCCAAGGACGCTGCTAAGAACCCTGTGACGCAGAGGACGGTCCCCCACCACAGAGCTGTCTGGCCCAACCTGTCAGCAGTCTGAGGTTGAGAAGCCCTGTCGGAAAGAGTCAAGTCCAAGAGCGGCCCCAGACTCTTCCTGGTGCTTTAGCTAATGCGGCGCACGCGAGAGGCTAACCGGGCGGGCTCGTCCAAAAGAACCGAGGCTCTGGGACGCCCCTCTTACCTGGCGAAGAAGGAAGCGGCCACCGAGGTGCCTGTGGAGGTCTCGCTGGCCACGCAGGAGCCCTGGGAGGCCGGGACGCCGCAGGCCGAAGGCTTGTCTGCATTGTAGCGATTCAGCGCTGCCTCGGTCAGGCCCTCCCGGCCAGTCTCCGTCATCAGCTGGGAGATCTGACAAGGAAAACAGACACTGAGCTCAATACCTGTGGCTCACTGCACTTCCCCAGCACCGCTGACGGCATCCCTCTCTGCTGGGGCAAGCGGGCCCCAGGGCAGGTGGGGAGGGGGCACTGTGGGGGCTCAGGGCCTCTCAGAGGCTATTTTCTAGCATTTTAGCCCCGGGGCACCTCCTCATTGTCATTAAAAATAATGGAATAAAATCACCCCCCTGACACTGTTGAGTTTTGATTATGCCTGTGTTTCCTGTCCATTTGGAGAGGAAAGCCTGAGCCATTACCACAGTTTGCGGCCCAAGACCAGAGCAGAAACATCTACTGCTGGCCCAGATGCCGACAGACGGGTGGGGCAAAGACATCATTAAAGGAGAGGTGAGCCTGCTAACAAAGTGAGGAGCTAATTAAAACACTTGTTGTGGTTTCGGGGAGCAGTCAGCAAACAGCACCAAGAGAAGCTCAGAGAAACGGATACAGCCCCCATGGATTACCAAGTGGTCCCTTTTTGGAGGATTTCAACCACTTCAACAGACTTGATTTTCCTACTCATTCATTAAGATAAATGGCTTCCATTTTATTTGCAATGGTCCGCTGGATGGGGCTGGGTCTGTTTTACCAAAACCCACAGGATACGCTAGGAAGAACCATACTTGTGGGCAAAATGAGAATCTTATGTAGAAATATACTTTCAAGGAGTGCTAATTCCACGACAAATGTAATAATTATGTGGGCAAAGCCTAAGCATGCTATTTGGAAAGCCTGTTACTTTAAAACTTCAGCCCATGCACAAAAGGGAAAAAAAATGTTAGTTTTACAAAAGAAAGAAAAAGAAGAAAGGAAAAGAAAGAAAAGAAAGAGAAAAAAGAAAGAAAGAAGAAGAAAGGAAGGAAAGAAAAAAAAGAAAGGAAGAAAGAAAAAGAAAGAAAGAAAGAAAGAAAGAAAGAAAGAAAAAGGAAAGGAGAAAAGAAAAGGAAAGGAAAGAAGGAAGGAAGGAAGGAAGAAAGAGGAGAAAAGAAAAGGAAAGGAAAGGAAAGGAAAGGAAAGGAAAGAAGGAAGGAAGAAAGAAAGAAAGAAAGAAAGAAAGAAAGAAAGAAAAACAGAAAGAGAAAGAAAGAGAAAGAAAGAAAGAAAGAAAAAGAAAGGAAAGGAAAGAAGGAAAGAAGGAAGGAAGGAAGGAAGGAAGGAAGGAAGAAAGAAAGAAAGAAAGAAAGAAAGAAACTTTAGTTTAAAAAAAGAGTCTGCAGCCAGTTCAAGCCTCTTAAATGCTGAGTGGAAAATCCTTCTAATTGCCTAGAAAATACAAGTACAATAAAGCAAAGATCAGGAACAGTTTCCACTTTGTAACTGAGCAGGCCAGGAGGCCAGTGAAAGCGTCCCATTTGTTAACCTTTGAACATAAAAACATTTGTACTTTTCATGATTAGCAGAACAGCCATTACTCTGAGGTCCATTCACTTGAAACTTTGCTTAAATTCATGCTCTTACTTGGAAAGCTTTGGCATTTGCAGCTGAAATTTTGCCAACACATACTTTCTTACTCTCATTCATTCAACGGGCTGTTAGGAAACCTGACCCACGTAAGAGGGCCCAGGAAGGAGGCGGCAAAAGTAGCCCATGGCCAGGAGAACATTCCGTGCACTCAGCAAGGGCTGCTGCCCATGCTGGGGGCCTGTCACCTGTCCTTGGGCTTCTGCTACTGTCCGCGGGGCGAGGGCTCCGCTCGACCAGCTGCCGCCACTAAATAGCACTTATGAAGCTCCCGTGGTCCAGGGCGCCGTCCCCAACCACGTCCAAAACTATGCCCAGAACCCACAGCACCATCTTGCTTCATGAGGTAGCTACAATCTACCATACACACGCTGGTTCGGCGCACATCTAAAGGCAGTCAGGATAGCAGTGAGTGAATGCACCGCCACATGTGTTACCACGTATGTCCGTGGGCTCACGAACGCGGCTGTCACCTGATCTCTGCCTGCGGTGTTTCCTTTTCATTTCTGAAACTCTTCTGCCTCCCTGTGTAAGAAAGGCCCTTGCAGGTGCCCTACAAACCCACAGAGAAGCCACCAGGATGTGGGCGGCGAATGGCGAGAGGCCTGACACAGAGGCACAGGCTTCTAGGTGCTTCCAGGTCCCCGAGTCTGGCCCGGGATGAATGCAAGCATCCTGTGGGCTCGTGGCTTTCAGGAATGTCACTAAACAGATGAACTTCAATGCACCGTCCTCCTTAAAAGACAGCTAGCTGCTGGCTATCTTTGCCGGGCAAGATTGCATCTCTCTTTTCAAAAAAAAAAAAAAGTAGGGATTCGTGGACATGGGACACTCCATTCCCAAACCTGTAAGTAGAATTATTCAATAATCGATGGTTCTTAGAAATCAGAAACACAGAATGACTTAGAGCTAGAAGGGACCGCCAAGATCCTCCCCTTCAAAACCCCTTTTCTTACGTAAGGAAAACAGGAGCACAGAAGTGATTCGCCCAAGACAATGTGAAACTGAGCACAGGACCCTGACGCTCAGGCCAGTCCTAGACCCTCTTTTATTCCTATACTCTCTCTCTTCCTCCCTCCCTTCCTCCTAATTAAAAATATTTTCAAACAGATACAAAAAACATTAAATAATAATAAAACACATACAGGTAGATCCAGTAACATGATCAACGAATGTTAGCATTTTACTTATCTCAGAAAATATTTTTTTAAGTGTCTTTATTTATTTTGAGAGAGAGGGTGAGCACAAGCAGGGAAGGGGCAGAGAGAGAAGGAGAGGGAGAATCTCAAGCAGGCTCAGCACTGTCAGCGCAGAGCCCGACTCGGGGTTCGAATTCACGAACCGTGAGATCGTGTCCTGAGCTGAAATTCAGTTGGAAACTTAACCGACTGAGTCACCCAGTCACTCCAGAAAAAAAAATTTTTTTTTGAAGAAACCAAACGCTATATAAACTTGAAACTGTCCAGGTCCCTGGTCACAGCGCCCTTCCTCCCAGCACCCCGATTTCAGACACAGTGTGAGGATCTGGGTGGGGGGCAGTCCATGCCTTCTGAGAGCTTGGCTGAGCTCGCTTTGTGCTTTCTCTCGAGCATTCTCCGGTTTTTGTTCTGCTTGTTCACAATGGGAAGAAGGGTCCCCCCCAAATGCCTGCTCCTGTAGGCTCTGGCCACCAGTAACTTCACGTTTTCATTGGTGTTTATGCCCAATAGCCTCTCCAGGGATTGTAAGCTTTCAGAAATAATATACAAATAGCTACAGTCGTTCCAACTTATCTCCCCTCACTCTCTGCCCGACAGGGTTCTGGACGTCCTTAAGCTCCTCAAACATACCCACTGTCTTGTCACAGTGGGTCTTGCCACAATGTCTTCGCACATGCCTTCACGCTCGATCTGGAATGTTTCTACGTTTTATTCACATCCAAGCTCAAGAACTACTTCCTCAGAGAAGCGTTCTTCCAGACCCCTTCCAGCCTCTGGTGGATGCTGTTACAGAGGGGTGGTCTCTTCCTTCAGTGTCTTTACCTGGGTTCCGATGATGCATTTAACCAAAGATCACTGTTTCTCAAAACCCTAGGACGGTGGGACTGGGGCTGGTGTGCCCACCACTGTGTCCATGAAAATCAACCCAGTGCCTGGCACGCGGAGATGGTTAAAACATGTTTGTGGAGTAAATCTGAGCGATTCTGATTTTCTACTTATTCTCTACATGTATCTAATTAAATCTTTTTTCCTTAAGCCACTGAAGTAAGAAGACTTGGTTCCTGTTATGGCTTTCCTATTTTGTTGGACTGTTGGGACACGGTAGGATTTTCCCTCTTGCCTGTCAGCACCCAAGTGTAATGTTTTGGTTCCACTGTGTGCTAGTTTAGGGATGAAAAGCTGCCTCCTTTAGAGTCTACAGATTCATTTGCTCATCTCTTCATGGAAACAACCATGTATTGGGTACTTAGTATGTATAGCTACTGTGCGAGGCTCCGCTCCCTTCCCTTCCCTTCCCTTCCCTTCCCTTCCCTTCCCCTCCCTTCTCTCCCCCTCCCTTCCCTCCCCCTCCCCTCCCTTTCCCTCCCTTCCCTTCCCTTCCTTCCCCTCCCCCTCCCTTCCTTCCCCTCCCCCTCCCTTCCTTCCCCTCCCCCTCCCTTCCTTTCCCTTCTCTCCCCCTCCCTCCCCCTCCCTTCCCTTCCATTCCCTTCCCTTCCTCCCTCTCTCCCTCCCTTCCTTTTCTTGTTGCCTAGAACCCACTGGCAGTCAGTAAGACTATACAAAGACAGTCCATAAGGCAGCTGGCCTAAAGCAACTTGTATTATCTCTGTTTAGCCAAATCTTTGCCATTCTGAAAAATGGTGGAGCTAGACTTGTTCTTAGGAAAAGCAGCTCTCGCTGCTTTAATTTAACAATTAAAGTCACATCCTTTCTAGGGACGCCCGGGCGGCTCAGTCGGTTGATTTCGGACTTTCCCTCTCGCTCTGCCTCTCCCTTGCTCTCTCTCTCTCTCTCTCTCTCTCAAAAATTAAACTTTAAAAAATCATATGCATTCTAGAGCATTCTGAGAGAGAGGGAGCCCCCTTGTTAGATCAGCTATCATCTTTCACACACATGGTTGCCAGGAGTTCTTCTTACTGAGGCTCCGTCATGCTTGGTACCAAGAATTTACTTTGCCTCAAGCCTGCCAACTACCCGTAGGACAATACCGTAAGTTGTAAGTGGATTGTTCCATTACAGAAGAAACAAAATAATGAAAGATGATGAAATTTGGCAACGAGAGAGCTGTTCCCACTCAAATTCTGTCTGTGACTCTGTGAAACGGCAATAGCCAGTCACCGGATTGGTTCTCCACCAAGCAGAGAAGGTTGAAAGACCCGTATCTATGACAATTACATCATCAGTAATAAGGATGCCCTGATATCTGCCTACCCCTCTGGCTTTGATAAACCTCTTCTCCTACGAGCCTCATCGGAAACCATCATTATTGGGTTAGGTAGACAGCTTGGCTATCATTCCCATTTGGCAGATGAGGAAACAGACCCGCAGGAGTTGTTTACGTAATAGCTTCAGCACCAGGCAGATTCAGAGAAGTAAACTTGGCCTAGTCATTGGCCTCGGGAGATGTAAAGAAGGCTCTCTGGAAAAACTTGCTGTCGGCCAAAGACACGTGTTCTCTCTCCAACGGAAAGGGGTGTGTGGGTGATTCGATAGTGGGGAGCCTGCGAAATGTGGTATCAGCCAAATGTTTAAGTCAAAGAGGGCCTCGGGGGGCCGGAAGGAACAAAGGTCGCTGTGTGCCTGCTCAGTGTCTGCGGGGTGAGCAGCAGGTGCGGGCCCGGGGCTCGGAGGTGGGGGTGAGGCGGGCGCCCCCCGTCGGCTTCCCACCAACATGGATGAGAGGGCTGCCTCACACGCCTCGGGCCTCATGGGGATCCCCTCAGCCGTGAGGGATGAACCCCAGAGCCGGTTCTCAGGAGCCATGGTCCTTAAGGACTGGAGGGGTTTACGCTCCATGATTGTCTGGTGATAAGGCTAACACCTCCCCCACCCACGTTCCCGAGCTGTCCCCCGCCCCTGGAGGCATGCCACCCACTCAGGGGCATTCTCCTCCAGGGTACCCAACTTTATCTCAGGACAAGCACCTCTCCTACCAATGTGGGGGGCTCCCCGGACCCCCGATTCAAAAGTGAGTCTAGGAGGGTCCACCTTTTTTGCTCCCAGTCATAAATATACGCCCTGTTCTCTTTGTAAAAATCTGCCTGGAAGACTGGCTACTCCAAAGGGCAAGCAGAGGTTCCTGGAGAACTCGGCCCTTTCTGGCCACCTCTGCAGCCCCGCCTCCAGTTCTGTAAGCCCCACCTCCACCTCTATAAGCCACACCTCCAGCTCTCTAAGCCCCGCCTTCATCTCTTCAGCCCCAGCTCCACCTCTGTAAGCCCCGCCTCCACCTCTACAGCCCCGCCTCCAGCTCTGTAAGCCCCACCTCCAGCTGTGGAAGCCTCACCTCCACCTCTGCAGCCCCACCTCTACCTCTCTAAGCCCCGCCTCCACCTCTGCAGCTCCCAGGGCCGATGGGGATACATTAGGCAGATACGAAAGGTGGGCTGACCTTCCGTGGGTCCCCACACGGCCCTCACTGCAGTCCTGAGATTGTCACCTAAATAAACTGCAATCTAAGAGAATGTAACCAGTTTCCCCACAAGGAAAGAGAGTCGGAAAGATTGAGTGAGTCAGGAGCTAGGGCTGGGCCCAGAGATGTTGCTCTGGGATGACTTCTATCCTGCCCCTGCCTTCAGGTCACCGCCCCTTCCCCCACCAGCTGACGCTCAGGGCCGATCCTGTCTCAGCGTGGCTCTCGGGGCCCCTGCAATCCACTGAAGGAGAAAATACCCAAGACAGTGGGGACCCCCGAAACTTTATCTTTCTTCACTGCATAATTTGGAATCAGGAGGCTTCTTTTTGTTTTTTACTTTTTTAAAAGTTTATTTATTTCGAGAGAGAGAGACAGTGGGAGCAGGGGAGGGACAGAGAGAGAGGGAGAAAGAGAATCCCAAGCAGGCTCCACGCTGTCAGCACAGAGCCTGAGGTGGGATCTCACCAACTGTGAGATCATGACCTGAGCTGAAATCAAGAGTCTAGGACGCTCAACCACCTGAGCCACCCAGGCACCCCACGGAGCCTTATTTTTATAAGACCATATGGTTTACCTTTGCTTTTCAGACTGTTCAGCATTAACTTTTCTTCCATGATTCTATGAAAGGTACATGAATCTTCTGTGAAAACACAGATTCCCAAACCTCCAACTATCCATCCAACACATTTGTAAAAACCTGAAGTTCCGGTGGCAGGGATTCATTGTCACCATGGAGCGTACATGTCACTGTCACCGTCTAGAAGCAACAAACCGAATGCTTGCTGAGGGTCCTAATCATGAATTTAGGGTGGGGGGGGGACTAATTTTCACCACCGGATTTTGTTGTTTAGTTCTCTCTCTATTTTTTTTTAATGTTTATTTTTTGAGAGACACAGGGAGAGACAGGGTGTGAGCAGGGAAGGGGCAGAGAGAGAGGGAGACACAGAACCTGAAGCAGGCTCCAGGCTCTGAGCTGTCAGCACAGAGCCCGACGCGGGGCTCGAACTCACACACCATGAGATCTCATGACCTGGGCCGAAGTCGGATGCTTAACTGACTGAGCCACCCAGGTGCCCCTTTTTAGTTCTGATTAAAACCTGCTTTTAGCTCTATCTCGGTTACATGGGACCATTTCATGAAAGTAACAGTATCTGTTGCTTTCAAAACATGTGTGCATTTGCACACGTGTATGTGTGCTTGCACATGTGGGGTCCTCAGTTGCCTGAGGTTCCTAGTTCTCATTCATGGGTACAGGTTGGTCCTTTTTACAATCTTTTTTTTATTTAATTTTTTTTTTAATTAAAAAAGCATGAACAGGGGAGGAATAGAGAGAGAAGGAGACACAGAATCCGAAGCGGGCTCCAGGTTCCGAGCTGTCAGCACAGAGCCCGACACGGGTTCAAACCCACGAACCATGAGATCATGACCTGAGCCGAAGTCGAACGCTTAACTGACTGAGCCACCCAGGCGCCCCGACTCTGTATCTGTTAATCTTAGGTGAGATTCATGTCTTTCAGCCACATTTAAATTTTTGCACAGATACCTCAGTATGAGGAACACTATATGTGTCCCCTCAGAAAAAGTAAATCTTACATTTGGTTATGATCTTGACCACGGAAACAAGGCAGAAGATGTCTGGCTCTTCTAAACCAAGGTTGGTTCCACACTGCAAATCGCAATGTGTAAGCCATTGACCTTTGACTTCCCTGCTGACGGGAACGGCTGAGAGCTTCGAGTGTGTCGGCATGGGGGTTCATCTTAAATGGCATTATTGACCCAGAAAGTCACCTCCTCTGACTCCGACAAGGCAGCCAGGAATAGATACCAACGGTATCTATTTCCTGCACAGAGACATCCACGGACAACAAACATCTCCTCCGTCTTTATGTCTGATGACATTATGACCCCCAAAGCCCAGAAAATACCATCTAATAGCATTTTCTCTCAGGCAATTGATATCTCACTGTTGGGGGAACATCTCTTTTATTATTATTTATTGTTTCCACTGTCACTTAATGTTTTTACAGCTCTGCAAACAGTGGGCGCTCAATAAATATTTTGGTCTGGAAGCCAGGATGGGGATGGGACTACAGAAAGCCCCCGCCTGAACTCAGCTCTGGTTCCACAGCGTCTGATTTCGGCACACCTGCCCGAGTCAAACGCCGTCCTCCTTTACCTTCCTTCGCGCGGGCCAAATCACACCGAACAGTCGGCTAACATTCTTTCCCTAACGCGGTGCTCCCCACGGACTGGTTCTGGTCTTTTCTCCTTCCTGCGCTGTCCAGCCACACCCCCTCGGCCAGCACCAAGGGGCCACGACGGGGTTCTTATGTCCCAGGCCTGGATGTTTGATTACCCTTATTATCTTAGCTTGCTTTGGCTATAAATTTTATTAGTGGCCATAAAATTATCCATCCACAGCATTTGACTCCGTGACCTCTCGCAAAAGAGAATTCCATTCACCGGCGCTGCCCAGGGCCGAGGAGAGCTGCCTCTTCTTCCCCCTCGATTTACAGCCTCACCTTCGTCCCAGGTCCTGCCCCGTGCGACGAGACTCGGCAAACAGAAAAGGCTGTCGCGTTTCAGGATTTCGTGGTCAGGGCTGAAATCTGGCCCCTCGGCACCTGCTGGCTGTTTGCTCACTCTGTGTGTTGCTAAAAGGTAAAGCCCACATGTTCTAGAAAAAGAGCGGGGTGCTGGAAGACGCGATGGGCCGGCGGCATTTCGGTTTTGGACTCTTCCCTTCCATTTCTTGCTTCCAAGATGTGCAGCTCAAGGCAGAGCTCAGATAACCCTACGAAGAATGTCTTGTAATGAGGGCTAACTCTTGCCGTCGAGCTTATGAGATTTCTACAGGTGCATTTGACCTCACCTGCAGAGATGCTGGGTCGCAATGATTTTAACGCGTAATACCCAATTACGTGTTGTGGGGTGGTTTGGGTGACATATTCCATGACATACAAGGATACGAGGAGTCCAGCCGGAGAGGACTCTGCGGAACAACAGCAAGCACCCTCCACCATTGTCATCATGCTTGTCGCCATTTCTGAGCACCGGCCACGAGCCAGATTCTGTCTGAAGACCTTTAGGTACGTGTTGCCATAGCCAATCCCGACAACAATTCCGTGAAGTGGGCACAATGATCACCAAAGAAGAGCTTCAACTCTGCCACACGGAAAATCCCCAGACAGGTAATGCCACTGGGCTTGGTTCCTATTCTTGAGTGTCTCTTGTTCCCGAGAAAGTACAGGTCCTCAATGACGCTGCCCGTCGGGAAATGGGGCAACAGAGAAACACTTTGCTAACGAGTGGAGAAAAGGATCATCTGAATAATTTTTCAACATGCACCAACGGCTCGTTCTATCCAGCGTTTTGTGACTTTTATGACCAAACTGAAATAAAACCAAATGGTCTGAATCTTTCTGTAAGTGCTTTCACTCGCAATCTGCAACCAAGTGAACTCGGGCCAAGGAGTCGAGAGGAAATCACAGTCCTGATGAATCCAGATCTGACATCACGGCTGAGCCAGAGGCTCCTTCAAGGTCAGCTCTCAAACTCTGAGAGGACTAACCCCTTTTGCATGTACTGAATCACCCAGGGGCTGTTCTGCTCCTGGGGGAAGGTTACCTTTGGTTCCCACCGCCAAATACTCAACCATGAGCCAACAGGTCCCGGGCAGTGTTACCCACACTGAACGATCAGGGCCACCCCTCTCCGTGTGTTCCCCAAACCTGTCCTCACGATCCCAAAGCATCTGTGTGTTTTATAATTGCCTGTCACTGGTCTCTCTCTCCCAACCAGATGGCAGGCTCAGGAAGGACAGGCACTGGGTCTCATTCACCTCAGTATGACAGTCTCAACACGGAATATATCTGATGAACACATCAATTAATACATGCATTAAATACAAGCAAATAAAAATGAACTTAATTTAGGGGCACCTGGGGGGCTCAGTCGGTTAAGTGTCCAACTCTTGATCTAGGCTCAGGTCACGATCTCACGGTTCATGGGTTCGAGCCCCGCATCTGGCTCTGCGCGGCCATTGCGGAACCTGCTTGGGATTCTCTCTCCTTCCCTCTCTCTCTGCCCCTCCCCTGCTTGTCCTCTCTTACTCTCTCTCGAAAAAAAACAAATAAATAAACGAACACACTTTTTAAAAAATGAACTTAATTTAGTTGGGTTGGGGTTGCCTGGAGTCTGCTTGTTTTTAAGAGATGAAGGTTATTTTCACCTGGTTTAAAAAACGATGAATAGAGTACATAAAGCTTTCTGCAATAAAATGAAGGTATTCAGCATGTAATTAACTGAGTATAGTGGTGAGACCAGTGACTGGGGGAGGTGGGGGGCAAAGACGGAACAAAGAAACAAAGAAAAGAGAGAGAAAAGAGAAGAATGAGAGAAAAGCTAAAAGAAACATACATACATAAAAAGGTGAACAAGGAGAGGAAACCAGCAACTGTTCCTCTCAGTCAGCTGGGTAGGAGCACGTGCCAGCCCCAGCTGGGGAGCTGGAATGCTCTGGAATGTTGGGCGAGTGATCCTAGCAAGTCGGTTTCTTTCTTTTCTTTTTTTTTAAATTTTTATTTGTTTTTGAGAGAGACAGAAACAGAATGCGAGTGGGTTAGGGGCAGAGAGAGAGGGAGACACAGAATCCGAAGCAGGCTCCAGGCTCCGAGCTGTCAGCGCAGAGCCCGACGCGGGGCTCGAACTCACAAGCTGTGAGATCATGACCTGAGCCGAAGTCGGACGCTCAACTGACTGAGCCGCCCAGGCGCCCCCTAGCAAGACGGTTTCTAGGAGAGGAGCAGTCAAGGCCAGAGCCCGAAGCCGGTACCAGACAAGAGCTTCAGAACCCTGAGGTGCTGGATGAGAAAATGCAGAAGAAACTCTGAAATGTAAAGATCGTGTCAAAATGAGGCAGCCGTTCCCTCTCACCTTTCCATTAAAAACAAAAACAAGTCCTAACCTTTAAAGAAAAGGGCTTAGCAGGGTTGAATGTCTGAATGTCTGCATTACGTAATTTTGCAGAATGGCGTGGATTGTAAGTCACGCGCCCAAGGAGAAGCACAAGAAGAGTAAGAGACTGGACGTTAGGTTACCTGGAGCAGACGCAGCACAGCGCTCAATTCGCACACGGATCCTGGCCTTTTCCACCCAGTTTCCCCCTGCTGCGTTTTGTCTGGAGAGCCCATCAGCATGCGTCTTGAATGCTTGGAAAGCTTTCAAGAAAACCAGCCGTGCGTCATGGCCTGGAATTTAAAATGTGCATTCCTTGGGGGCACTTTTACTTCCTCATATTTTCCTTGAGCTCCCGTGAGGAAAAGTCAACAGGGGCCTTGTAGACAATCCTTGGCTCTAAGTGACCCACCGAGATGTGCACAAAGCAACCTTGCATCTTGGGCAAAACGGAGGACACGGTGTTGGGAACCTAACGGAGGCAAGCACACGCATCGCAGGTGCATGCGCGTGCACACACACACACACACACACACACACGTGCGCCCCTCGGGAGCCCAGGGATGGTGGACGTGAGGCAGGGGGTGATGCCTGCAGCTGTTGGAGCCCTGACACCAGGAGCCGCGAGAGCACAGGAGGTGTTTGGGGCTCAAATCAGCAAAGGGAGGGGCTTTTCCTCGTTCGGAGCCCCTTCAAGGAAGCTGGCAGCACTGGGACTCATCCTAGATTGTAGGATTTATTCTGCTCTGCCCTGGCCAGCTCAAAACCACAGCCACAGAAGAAAGGTGCCTAGTCCCGGAGACAGGCTGGACCAAGTGGAATTGCCAGTGTAATCCCGGTGCCCAGCAAAGGGTGCGCGGTGCATTTGGCACTCAGGAAATGCTGCACGGAATGGTAAGAGCAAAGTCTGGGCCTGGCTTGGCGGAACGCAACATGGCGGACTTTGGGCAAGTCATTTCGCCTCTCTTAGCCCTCATTTCCCCAGCTGGGGGGGTCACGTGACCATGTCTGGGATGAAATGAGACAATGCAGCTGAATGTGCTCTGTGGTTCTAATTTTGTTTTAATGTTTATTTATTTTAGAGAGAGAGACAGACAGACAGAGCATGGGTGGGGGAGGGGCAGAGAGAGAGGGAGACCCAGAATCCGAAGCAGGCTCCAGGCTCCGAGCTGTCAGCACAGAGCCCGGCACGGGACTCGAACCCACGAACTGTGAGATCACGACCTGAGCTGAAGTCGGACGCTTAACCGACCGAGCCACCCACGCGCCCCTTGCCCTGTGGGGCAAATATAAAGCAGGGACATTTAGAAATAAATCCTCCTGTTTCATCTTGAGAGTGTCTTCCTCATTCAACATTTGCTTGGCCTGTAGACCAAAACATACAAACGCACCAAGGACAACAACAACAACATTCCCCACCATTGCCTCGAACCATCCATGGTGGACCAGGCACAGACTCTGTCTGAGGGTCCGCTGGTTGTTCCAAAGCGAGGCACGGGCTCTGACGTTTCCCGCTCGAACTGCCCTCACATCTTCTGCGCACCAACGGCAGAAAATGCCAAATCCCACACTGTCCAAAAAGCAATCGTCCAAAAAATTTTAAATGGAGCTGGAAAAGTCCTTAGATGTATCCTAGGCCAACACTCACGTGTAAACATGAAAAGACTGTGGGCAGGAGTGGCGAGGTGGGCTGTCCCAAATCACACATCTAACGTGTGGCCAACTGCTGCACTCCTGTGTGCGCCCCAAAAGCCAATGATAGGACAGCAGCACTCTAAAACGCCTGAAAATCCCTGAAATACAGAGAGAGAAAAAGAGTCTCGGTCTCTGTAAGCCAGGGGCTTGGTTCTGGCCAAAATGGCTGGCTGTGGGACCCTAACAGAATCAATTAACCTCTCCACAACGCCGCTTCCAAAATCAGAGACCTGCCACGAAGCATGTTAAATAAAAACACTCTGCAGAGATCCTTCTCCTCAAGTAGCAACAGGCTTGGGACGCAAAGCCGGTGCTTTAAAGCCTGCCACTGAAAACCTGTGCAGGAGGAGGAAACATTTCCGGGCTCACCTAAAATAATCTGGCGAAGAGGTCTGAGGTTGCTGCCTTCGAGGCTGTACAAAGCTCATAATTTAACCTTTTGTATCACCCTAGTCCTACAGGGCCAGGATGCACAGAACAGCGTGGTAGGGATGCTTCCCGGAAATCTCTGGATTATTGATCCTCATCAGGCCTAATCTTGTCACCGGACTCACGACAGACGTGGCATCTGACGATTTTCTAAATCGGTTCACCCAGCAGATTCGGATTGTTAATAAAATACGCTTATTTATGTATGCATGTTCTCACTTGTATTTCATTAGTAAATTTCACTAGTAAAATTTCACATGCTCCTATGGAGCATGCTTGAGAAGTTCAACAACGTTGGGATATTCCTTAGCCCTTCCCTAACCCCAAATTCTCAAATTTCAGGATATTGAAAACTCCCGGACCTTATCAGTCATAAAACTAAACTCCAAATTTCATTTTGCTGCTGTCAGATTTCTTCAAGTTCATATAATTTTCTCAGCGCCCCCCCCCCTGCTCTGAACAGAATTAGCAAAGAGACAAAGATTTGCTGTGTGAGCTGACACCAGGGAATTGCATGATCTCGTTCTGTCTTCACTAAATAAATATTCTACCTCTTTCTGTTGTGGCCGTAGCATTCCATCCAGTGTCCTAATTTCTTCACTTGGTGCTTCTGCTCAAATTTCTCCTCTGTTCAATTAAGATGTTGGTTTTCTCTTCCATTGTACATGCTATGGCTTTTCCCAAAGCTCGGCTATACTTTCCATTTGTTAGAACTTTATAATATGGGTCAGGCCCGGCAAAGTCAATACCAACTAACTTATTGTGAGCATATCTAACTAGATTCTCCTAGCTAACAAATCAGAGCGAGCAAGTCTGGCAGACCCCGACGCCTCAGGGATCCCAGCCACTGTGCTTTATTCTCGAAAAGAGCCGGACCTGTGAGTTCATCTCTTTCATATCTGCCCTTTTGTTACAAACCTTGGGTCCCTGGAGTCGGCTATTTAAAATAGAACTGATCTTTGGGGATTCTTGTCTTTCATACACACTTGAAAAGCTATTCATCCAATCCTGAGTTAAAAGACTCTAAAACTGTATTAACAAAATCAGTCTCCCTGCAATTCCCCCCAAAGTTGAGTTCGTCTCCAAACAACCTCTTGAGAAAAAGCAATCACTTCCACCTCTCCACTAAGTCTGAGCCTCAACTCCCCAAACCGTGATTCTACCCTTCACCCAAAGAAACTTGAAGTCGGCAGGGCAATCAGACCAACAGACCCAGGGTCTCAGGTCTGGAGCGTGGACTCAGACAGGCCGTCTCGGAAAGAGGCGGGGGATCCAAAGCCACAATTTTCAACACAAATCGAGAATACACGGGACTTGTAGTACCCCTTGTTAGCGTGGACAGCAACGCATCCATTTGGAAGGTCCTTTCCACAAACGCAGGGAATAAATCTTGCCTTCGGAGTTCCGTTACTGCCCTGAGTTAACCCTCTGGGCGGAAGTATGGAAACTCTACCGTGTGACTTTCTACGGGGCTAACCACCAGCACGTTCAGAAAACATCACCAAGGGCAAAACAACATGGATGCATTTCTTTTTATTAAAAATTTTTTTTTTAATATTTAGTTTTGAGAGAGACACACAAAACGTGAGTGGGGAGGGGTACAGGGAGAAGGAGACAGAATCTGAAGCAGGCTCCAGACTCTGAGCAAGAGGTCAGCACAGAGCCTGACGCGGGGCTCGAACTCACGGACCGCGAGATCATGACCTGAGCCGAAGTTGGACGCTTAACCGACGGAGCCACCCAGGCGCCCCAACATAGATGCATTTTATAGTTAGCTTAAGATTTAGTAGATTGTTTTCTTCCCAGAGACGAAGATGAGAAGAAAGTAAATACACGTGAGTACACACACACACACACACACACACACACACACCCTGATCAAGCAGTTCTTTGAGAAACTACTTAGGAAATGCACAAACGCACATCTGACAATCACTAAACACATCCACTGAGGAAATGCATAGAATAAAGAACTTCACATTAGACTGGTCTTAAAAGGAGCACATCCCCAAAGGGGGCTGTCGGGAGTTATGGAAGCTCCTTGGTCCTCGAGAGACCTTTGAGGACAACCAGAGGCCGTGCTCTCTAGAGCGTCGGCAGTGTAGACCCACTGAGAGGAAGCAATAAACCAGATGCCTGCAGGAAAACTCTTCTCAACAGGAGTTTCTTGGTGGGTAAGTACTTTCATCGTCTAGAATGGAAACCACTCCAGCCCTCCCATCACTGGGGAGGAATTTCATCAATGTCCCAGGCAGAACTTGGTGCAGAGCGAACCCTACGTGTACCAAGCCTTCCCCACCATCTCGGCTGATTGCTGAGACCGAGGCCGGTGTTTCACACGGGTGATAATCTCCCTTTCACTTCTCAGCCTCCCTCAATTTAAACTACCTCTTGCTATTGTCCCCATCAGTAGATTTCCACGTGTCAAATCCGGTCTCCCAAAGTTTGGCTCAGGAATCACGCTCGCCGTAGATCAGACTTACTTTCAATTATTAACTAGTCACAGGGAAGGGAAAGGCAGTATTTATGAAAGATGCTTTATCTTCAAATTCTGGAAACACTTCCCTCCACTCCAGGCCACCACGGGGATCGTTTGCCACATTCAAGGGTCAAACATGAAAAGGCAGTGGTGGGAAGGAGGGGCGTGGGCTCGCTCTCTGTCCGGCCAGCCCGCCAAGCCACAGACAGGAAGGACTCAGATGAAGGCACCCCATTTAAAGGAACTTTGTTCTGTTTGCGCTTTGTCTAAATCCCAGAGTGGGAGATGCCCCACAATAAGCTACTTGAACCCTTTTTCTCTACAAGTCTCCAGCTGAAATACAGTATGTGGGAGTTCTTTCAATAGCAGTTATGCAGGCCTTTTCAGAAACTAGATTTGAATGCCTCGTGGTTACCGACGGGGAGTGGAATGGCTCCACAACAGACCTGAAAGCCAGTGGCAGCCCCCGCCAGCCTCACCCCTCCTACGCTCTGGCCAGGCCTTCTGGGGGTTTCTCAGCGAGCAGCCCCGTTTCCACCTTTCCGCCGGGAGCCCCGGCCTTGAGAGAACTGACCCTCCTCCCTGTTCACTGCTCTTATTTGCACTGCGGTTTATCTATTCGAAGCCAGGGCAATAAGAACGAACTCAGCTAAACTAAATTGGTCCTTTGTTTGCCATTACCATAAAAATTTTATGTAGGAACTAATAAAACCATGCTTTACGTGCACAGTTGCACGGGCTTACACAGGCAATAATATCCAGCCAGTTATACCCATAAATTCAGTTATAGACACTTAGGAATAAATATTTTATCTTTCCCAATGTTTGCGTTTATTGGAGGGAAGGTGTGAACACAGAAGCGTATGGCTGATCTGCGGCTGCTAAGGGCCCTTACGTCTCCCCGGATGCCTCTGCTCGCGACAAGGAAAGTCCTTTCAGAAGGTTCTGGATAATCTTCCCGATTCTTTAGCCTCTTAAGAGTGGAGTATTAATCATACCGCCAGTCTCAGTAAGTGGAAAGCTTTTTACAAAGTTTTTAAAGGGGCGCCTGGGTGGCTCAGTCAGTTAAGCCTCTGGCTTCGGCTCAGGTCATGATCTCACGGTTCATGATTTCAAGCCCCACGTCGGGCTCTGTGCCGACAGCTCAGAGCCTGGAGCCTGCTTCGGATTCTGTGTCTCCGTCTCTCTCTGCCCCTCCCCGACTCATGATCTGTCTCTATCAAAAATAAATAAATACTTTTAAAAAATTTAAAAACATTTAAAGAAAAAGGCGAAATTAAATATTTAATTTAACTCAGTGTATCCAAAATATTATCATTTCAACATGTATTCAATCTGAAAAGACCTTACTCGTGAGATATTTTATATTCTCTTTTCATATACTATGTCCTGAAGATCTAATGTGTATTTTACTTAGACCACAATTCAATTCAGAGTCACCATATCCCAAACGTATATCACATATAGCCAATGGCTACCATATTGGATAGAGATCTAGAGATCTAGAGATCTAGAGAATCCTCCACTAGTCAAGGAAAAGAACTTCAGAGATATCTCGTTATTGATGTGATCGCTTTATACCCAGCGGGCACGCCTCCCCCAGGTTATAATTATGAATCTAGAAACTGTCAACTCAGAAGACATTAAAATCACATGCAATTTTTACAGTCCATTTTTTTTCCTGTTTATAACTCATAATAACATAGGCAAAGTTTATAAAGTAAACTAGGTAAAAAGGATATATCCAGGACAGCCAAAAAAAAATCTATGTCAAGAGTGATGAGGAGTAAGTTAGAAAGTGTTACCAATCTGACCCTCCACCAGCCTTCAGAGTCTCTGAAGCCTCTTCTTTAAAAGTAAATTTTTTTTAATTTTTTTTAACGTTTATTTATTTTTGAGACAGAGAGAGACAGAGCATGAACGGGGGAGGATCAGAGAGAGGGAGACACAGAATCCGAAACAGGCTCCAGGCTCCGAGCTGTCGGCACAGAGCCCGACGCGGGGCTCGAACCCACGGACCGCGAGATCGTGACCCGAGCCGAAGTCGGCCGCCCAACCGACTGAGCCGCCCAGGCGCCCCTAAAAGTAACTTTTATTGGGGAGCCTGGGCGGCTCAGTCGGTTGAGCGTCCGACTTCGGCTCACGTCACGATCTCGCGGTCCGTGGGTTCGAGCCCCGCGTCGGGCTCTGTGCCGACAGCTCGGAGCCTGGAGCCTGTTTCGGATTCTGTGTCTCCCTCTCTCTCTGCCCCTAACCCCCTCACGCTCTCTCTCTCTCTGTCTCTCGAAATAAACACTAAAAAAAAATTTTTTTTTAACTTTTATTGAAAAATAAACACTAAAAACATTTTTTAAAAAACTTCTGTATTGAGAATTTTCTGTACTGAAGTGCAGTTGATACACAACGTTCCATCAGTTCTACGGGTACGACATAGTGACTCCACACGGCTATACGGTACACGAGGCTCACAAACGTAGCTGCCGTCCGCCCACCACACAGCACCATTACAATACCATTGACTATATTCTCCGTGCTGTACGTTTTATTCTCGTGACTTATTGATTCATACCTCCCGGTCCCCTTCACCCACTCTGCCCATCCCTCTACCCCCGCTTGCCCTCCGGCAATCATCAGTTTGTCCTCTGTACTTATGGGTCTGTTTCCGTTTGGTTCCATTCTATATAGGAGCGAAATCCTATGGTATTTGTCTTTCTCTGATTTATGTCCCTTAGCATCATACCCTCTAGCTCCATCCGTGTCGTCACAAATGGCAAGATCTCACTCTCTTTTAACGTTTACTTATTTTTGAGAGAGAGCAAGAGCGACCACAAGAGGGGGTGGGGCAGAGAGAGAGGGAGACACAGAATCCAGGCAGGCTCTAGGCTCTGAGCTGTCGGCACAGAGCCTGACATGGGGCTCGAACCCACAACCTGTGAGATCGTGACCTGAACCGGAGTCAGACACATAATCGACTGGGCCACCCAGGTGCCCCAAGATCTCATTCTTTTTTATGGCTGAGTATAGACACCACATCTTCTTTATCCATTTATCTATCAATGGACACTTGGGCTGCTTCTGTATCTTGGCTACTGTAACTAAGCTGCAATAAACACAGAGGTGCATGTATCTTTTAAAATCAGCATTTTCATTCCCTGTAGCCTCTTAAGCACAGATGCTTTGGAAAACAAGAAGCCAATTTTTTTCCATTTAACTTTTTTTTGCAAAGAAGCAAACAATCTCAAAATGATCTTTTTTTTTTTTTTTTTGCAAAGAAGCATTGCAAACTTTCAAACAATGTATCTTCTATTACTTTTCCACCATCCCTCTGTTTTTTTAGATACCAAAGACGACATTCAGATGAGGCATTTTGAAGTGAGGGATTACACCAAAAGGTCAGTATCGGGTAAAGTAAGCTTTGGTGAATTATTCAGTTTCGCCGCGACTAAACGCTGCCATCTGAAAATTCATCCCAATAATCTAAGTCTGCGTGTGTCTCGCAAGTGTTGGGCATATTTTTTACTTGATGTGTTATAACACTTAATAATGCATATTGACGCACATTAAGCAAGTCGCTCTGCAAGGCAGAGACTAGAATTGCTGAATACACCCTTTCCTGAGCTAACCAAAGCACTGCACGCATAGAAATGCTTAATTATCCCATGTGTTGCTGCTGTGGACTCATAAATTGCATAAAAGGGCTGAGATAAGGACTCCGAGTAAACGCAAAGGTATTTTTTTAATCTGTTTCTGGATTCGTAACAGTGTGTTGTCTCAAGATAAAACAATCTCAAAATGATCTTTTTCGTCTGCAAGGACAAAGGAAAAACTTCTTGGCAGTAAGTCAGATTGACAACAGGGGAATTTGAGAATGATCTCAAAGCTTCTGATCCGTTTTTGTGTTTCAAATCAAATAAAGCAGGGTCAACCATGTATAAAATACAAAGTTCCTTACCCCGTATCCCTTCCACCTCACGTGTGAAAATATTGTCTATAGACTGAGAGTGGGCTTGGATTCCAGAGAATCTAGCCTTGGCTTTCAAGTGAACAAAAAGAATAGAAGTGTTTTTATCTAAAGGTTTAGAATAAGCCACTAAGAAGACAACTAACTAATAATATGACTGTTAAAAGATCTTCAGAAACAGACACAAAGCCATGAATTGCAGCCTAATCCTGGTCTGAACCCTGTACCAGAGGGGAAACAATGTTATAAAGGACTTTATTGGGTCAACTGAAAGTATTTTGGCGTAAAGACTCAGGGTGTATGCGTCTTACTCTCAAGGACTCAGAAAAAAATAGCGAACAATAATTAACTTGGATACGGGGAAGATGGGTGTCCCTTGCACTATTTCTATTCTTGCAAATTTTCTGTGCATTAAGTCATTTTTTTAAAGATTTCGAATTCCCTGAAGAGTGAAGAAACATGGTGGGCAAAAACTTCTGAGTCAAATTTTCCTTGGAGGAAATTATACTGGGCCATCCCTTGTCCTCTCTACCTACTTTTCCCAGCAAGCCTCTGAACTTCGCTGTCCAAGACGCCACGTGATGACCGGGCGCACATCTGCCAACGGGCCAGCCTCTCTTCAACCCAGCCCTGCTCTCCTACGAGCCGCAGTCCTCCTTCGTGGCTTCTCCACGGAAAGAAGCGTGGGCTGTGAGTGCCGGGTCTCAGTGTCAGCCCAGGTGTCTGTCTCCTGCCCTGACTTCCACGGGGAGAGATTCAGGAGGAGCCTCCGTCAATGGTTAAAGCAATCCTCACAATGGCTCCGAGAGCTCATGGACACAGACACAGGCTCCCTGGACCTTGGCGGCCTGCACCCGCCTCCACCGGCACCTAGGATTATGGAGGGTCAAGGTACTGCCTGGGTCACAGCGTAAAGGAGCTGGAGTGGGAAGGCATTTTTACTGCCCTCCCCCTGCCCCCTCAGGACTGCCCGCTTCCTTTGAAACAACCTAATCCTTCAGTTTAATACCAAAGCAGTGTGGAACCTTAGAGGTCAGCAAATCCACCCTCTCTCCTGAGTCAGAGTACTTTTCAGGGTTCTTGTCCTTCAGCGCCTTCTTGGAATTCTCCAGAGACGGGCAGCTCCCTACTTTACAAAGCAGTACGTCCCGCTATTGGATAGCTCCGGTAGAAAGTTCTCCTCTGCAGTCAGCTAGACCTGCTTTCCTAAAATGGAAGAATCTGAGAGCAAAGATCTTGTCTTCTTCACTGAGCCTCCTCTATATGCCTTGACATCAGGCACATGAGAAATAGCTTGGAAATGAACAAATCAATTAATGGACAGTCTACGTCTTGGCTCCTATATTCTCCCCCCAGGAGCAGTAAAGTCACGCCCACCGTCTCTTCCAAAATATAACATCTCAAACATTTAAAGACACCTTCACGTTCCCTCTTCTTCTTTTGTCCGATCTCGCCAATTCCCATGGCCCTGCCTCACCCTGCGCAATTTCTAAAACGTGTCTAGTTACAGTCATTGGCCTTCTTTCACTCATTCACAACTCATTCGTTCATTCATTGCCAAAAGCATTTGTCTTTAAAAAAAAAAAAAAGGAAAATAGGGGGGCCTGGGTGGCTCAGTCGGTTGAGCATCTGACTTGGGTTCAGGTCATGATCTCGCGGTTTGTGAGTTCGAGCCCCGTGTGGGGCTCTGTACCAACAGCTCAGAGCCTGGAGCCTGCTTCCGATTCTGTGTCTCCCTCTCTCTCTCTGCCCCTCCCCTGCTCCTGCTCTGTCTCCCTATGTCTCAAAAATAAATAAAACACTTAAAAAATTTTTTAAAAAGGAAAATATAAAAAAAATAATAAAATGGAAATAACCAGGTGAAAACAGTGTCTAGAGGAGAGATCTAAGGTGACCAAAAAAGATTCACACAATTCTTATGATTCATTTTAAAACTTGATTCTCATGTTCCTGGTGCAAAATTGAATGGGGAAACATTATGAGTTTCATAAGTCCTTATCAAGAGGATGAAACAGACCAATTTCTCAGGAGAGATAAGGTTATTCACTGGATCAAGGACAGATGTCTTGTGTAGGGCGTTGTAAACCCTGGGAAATTGAGCCGTGTAATGGATAGTCATTGTCTGCACCCCCCAAAAAAACCAAAAAACAAAAAACCAGCAAATGTTGAAGCCAAATGAGAATAGTTGTTTCTTATAATAATTTTCTGATGAAAGCTTGAAAGCAGAAGATCAAGACACAATTGCGAGTGGATGGATGGTTATAACAAATGTTGAGTTGGGGCACCTGGGTGGCTCCATCGGTTAAGTGTCCGACTTCGGCTCAGGTCATGATCTCACCGTTCATGAGTTCGAGCCCCGTGTAGGGCTCTGTGCGGACAGCTCGGAGGGAGCCTGGAGCCTGCTTCGGAGTCTGTGTCTCCCTCTCTCTGCTCTTCCCCCACTCACTCTCTGTCTCTCTCTCTCAGAAATAAGTAAAGATTTTTAAAAATTAAAAAAACAAAACAAACAAAAAAAAAACGTTGAGCTGATTTGCTCCAAACGTGTAAATATCTTCTTCCATGTTTTAACCTTACTCCAGGATATAACTCAGAATAGCTGGATAATTTGCTAGTTGTGTTTTAAATTATTGACCCTTAACCTAATCACTCTTCTGGGATTTGGAGCACTGGAGAGAACAATTGAGATCACACTCTCTTGTGCGAGTCAGAAGTACACCGATCCTATACGGTTGATTAAGTGGCCTCGTAAATTTTGAAGACTAGGTAAATAACAGGTAAAATTAGCCTTTTGTTATAAAAATAAGGATTCTATTCAAAGGTGTAACAACCTTGCTACAAAACAGGAAGAGGTCACAGAAGTACCTACCCACGAGGCCAGGGTTTTCTGCAGGACTTAGGTTTGGGAGGGCACACTGTCATTGTGGCTAATTTTGACATTAATCCTGCTAGGTAGAAACCGTTCCCACTGTTTACAGATTCAGGAGCAGAAGCCGAGGCTCAGAGAAGCTTGCCAAAAATCACAGAGCTAGAAGTAGCCACGGGAGAGTCGACGTGTCAAGCCTTCTGGCTCCAAATTTTAAACTCTGCCCATTGTATCACCTGGCCTCCCCGAGCCACACTGTGCTGAGTACAAACAAAGTCATGGAATGCAAATATAACAATCTCATCATGACGTCTGGGGAGTTCATCACGCTGCCCTCAGAGGAAAGCCAGGTCAAGCGTGGCGTGCCGGTAGAGACTGAAAAACCAGCTTTCCAGGAAAAAACACCCGGAGTTGTAGCATTGCCAATTTCCAAGCGGTAAATACTCCCACCATGACCAGGGAATGGGTTTCAGTACATCACAGGGTCCAGAGCCCTTGTTCAGGCAACAGCATCCAAGAAAGTCCACTTGGCGCCTGGCTCACTCCTCGGCGAAGAGCAAAGTTCTGTATTTTCCTCGCACTGCGTCCTCTCCACCACCAAACTTCTCTTTGAAGCTTATTTCATAATTTGGGCTGTTTTTACAACACGAAAGGAAAGAAAAGAGTGGGCTATCTGTGGGTCAAGTCAAGTAAATCAAGAGCCTAGAAAATCCCACCCTGGGAAACCAGAGCATCCTTAAAACTCCCCAACAGTGACCTACCTTCAGCATATACGTGTGCCCAGATCTACCTGAGTTTGAACCTTGTGTTACGTTTTGACTGCTCAATGCTGGAACCAAAATCAAGCGGTTTCCTTTCTTTTAGGCCCATGATAGTTCAGATATTAGTAAATTAAACACAACAACAATAAACTTTGTTCAAGACTTAGTAGGGGTGAAATGGGTGCTTCCTTCTTTTTTTCAAATTTTATTATCTTTTATTTTTTTTTTAATTTCTTTATCCAAACTAGTTAACATGTAGTATAATAATGGTTTCAGGAGTAGAATTTGGTGATTCATCACCTGCATACAACACCCAGTGCTCATCCCAACGAGTGCCCGCCTTCATGCCCAACATCCATTTAGCCCATCCCCCCCCACCCAACACCCCTCCAACAACCCTCAGTTCGTCCTCTGTATCTAAGAGTCTCTTATGGTTTTTGCCTCCCTCTCTGTTTTTATCTTATTTTTCATTCCTTTCCTCTACATTCATCTGTTTTGTTTCTTAAATTCCACATATGCATAAAATCATATGGTATTTTCTCTCTCTGACTTATTTTGCTTGACATAATACATTCTAGCTCCATCCACGTTGCTGCAAATGTCAAGATTTCATTCTTTTTGATTGCCGGGTAATACTCCATTGTGTATGTATCTTCTTTATCCATTCATCTTCTTTATCCATTCATCTGTTCAATGGACATTTGGGCTCTTTCCATACTTTGGCCACTGTCGATAGCACTGCTATAAACATTGGGGTGCATGTGACCCTCTGAATGAGCATTTTTGTATCTTGTGGATAAATCCCTAGTAGTGCAATTGCTGGGTCATAGGGTAGTTCTATTTTTAATTTTTTGAGGAATCTTCCTATTAGCAATTTCACCTACTAAGAAAGTATTTTTTATGCTTTTAAAATATTTTAAAAGCATTTCTGGTAAAAGATGATAAGTTAAATGCATGCATTTATTCGTGCTGCTCTTTCCTGAAATCCTAATGAAACAACAATACACGGTTTTTAGGAAGCGTCAACTCACAAGGCCACAGAAGATGGGAGAAGAAGCAGACGCAACACAATTTTAGAAGCTGGAACCAAGACGGGCAAGCAGTAACTAACTTAGCAGATCCCAGAAAGATGAGTCTCAAGATAAAAATTAGCATAGCTGCAAACGACCCAGTTCATACTTTAAAATCTCCCAAAAGGCTTAAAACTTGATGGCACCAGATACACTGGGTGGAGCTAAGCCAAAGGGGATTGGCTGAGATTTGGTTTAGGAAGGACTTAGAGCTCCAGATCTCTTCCTCTGGTCTAGGTGACTGCGCCTCCCCATCCTGGGAGTCTAGAGGCTTATTCTGCACCAGGATAACACCTAGGGTCTCCAGACTAGAACCCACTAGGCACCGCTAGGAGTAGGGAACCAATAAAGGAGCAATTAAGTTGAACGCTGAATTTGAGACCTCTCTTGTCTTCTTCCTCTCGGCTCCCAGAATTCACACCAGGCTAGAAGAGTCTTTCCTGAGGATCTGCATAACCCAAAAGAAAAGAACTAAAGAAATTTTAAAAAATGGATATTTCAGGTCACTCTACAGGTAAGACACCACTCAAGAATCTCTTCCCATGCTCCTCTGTCTTGCTATTTTTGCCTTACTCATAAATATGATCTGTTAGCCAAGGATCATCAAATATTTGAAGGAAGAATCTAATACAAAACAGGGGGACTATCTTGAGGAGAGATATGCAGGGAAAATAAAACTAAAACGGAAGAGAACACAGCCCACTATCAATATTCTCAGAGCAATGAACGAAAATGCTGCATACATAAAACAAGAATGGAATTAAAGTATTTAAAGAAAAGTAAATTTGGAAAAGAACAATTAACAACAACAAAAAGAAGTTCTCAGAAATTAAAAACATGATAGAGAAATGAAAACCTTAATAAAATAGTTCAAAGATGAAACTGAAGAAATCTGTCAGAAAATGCACAGAAAATAAAAATGTTTGGCAAATAGGAAAGTAAAAAAAAAATTTTTTAAAAAAACAGAACATTTGGCTAAATAATAGGAGTTCCAGAAAGGATAAACAAAGAAAATGGAAGAGAAGACAAAGAAATAAAGAAAATCCCTTGGGATAGGCCAACATGAAGACTGAAAGACTCATGAAGTGCTAGAAAAATGGATAACATTAGATCCACTCCAAAATACATTCCTGGGAAATTCCACAGCACGAGGGATCAAGGGCTTCCCAAGAGAGACAGAGACAGAGATGAGGAATGTTTCATGTAAATGACCAAGTTTCAGACTTTCCCCCATGGACACTGGAAGCTAAAAAGTCACTAAAGAAGTACCTTTAAAATTCTAAGGGATGATGATTTCCAACCTAGAATGCTTATCCAGACAAAAAGTATTAATGAAGCATCAAGAAAGAATAGAGATACTTCAGATCCAAAGTATCAAAAATTTACCCCAGTTGCATGCTTAAAGAGAAAGTAACCGGGGCGCACCTGGGTGGCTCAGCTGGCTAAGCATCCAACTCTTGGTTTTGGCTCAGGTCATGATCTCACAGTTCGCGGGTTCGAGCCCCACATCAGGCTCCACGCTGACAGTATGGAGCCTGCTTGAGATTCTCTCTCTCTCCCTCTGCCCCTCCCCCACTTGTGTGCACTCTCTTTCTCTCTCAAAATAAATAAATAAATTCAAAATAATAATAAGAGAAAGTAACTAGAATTACATGGCTCAGTTGCAAATAGCTTTTACGTAGTCACAGCAATACCTTTAGATAGTCTTTATGTAGTCATAATAACCCCAGATATTAACTGAACCAAAATTATGGCCAATTATTAGAGCAATGGGAAAATAGGTAAGCATATGTAGCGGGGAGTGGAGAGTGGGTCACGGCGAAAGAGAATTAGATCTTCATGTTCCTCAATGGTCCGGCAAGAGGTCAGTAATTCTCAAACTTGTCAGGAACCCTTTACAATCTTAAAGGGGCATCTGGGTGGCTCCGCAGGTTAAGTGTCCAGCTCTTGGTTTCAGCTCATGTCATGATCTCATGGTTCATAAGTTCAAGCCCCATGTCAGGCTCTGTACTGACAGTGGGGAGCCTGCTTGGAATTCTCTCTCTCCCTCTCTCTCTCTGATCCTCCCCCACTCTGTCTCTCTCAAAATAAATAAATAAACTTTAAAAAAATACAATCTTAAAATTACTAAGGACACCAAAGAGTTTTTCCTTTATTGTACAATATTTCCGTTTCTCAATTTGCTTCGTTTACTGGGTCTTTACCACTAACTCAACTCCAAACTCTCCTCTGTGTTCTGTAACTCTGCTCTCAAAGTGTTCTAAAATATTAGCTATCTGATCATTACATCTTATTCAAGAATTCTTTCCCAGATCCTCCTGATCTGTGCCTCCCTCTTACATCTATTGATATTTGCCATTTTGGAAATTAAACTAAAACTTAAAATACATATATTTATTTTAGAACGAGAAGCCCATTAAATGTTTAACATAAATATTTTATGAGATACATTTCTTCTCCCAAATAAAAAATTTAATGCAAAGATTGACATTGTTTTACATTTTCACAAATCTTTTTTATGCCTGGCATATGTTGTTTTAGTTATGTGGCTTGTATTGTTTCCACTGAATATATGGAGAAAAATCTATCCTTGGACAGATATTTAGTTGGTAAATGGAGCACTATTTTAATAGCCTTTTCAGATAATTGTGGACGTTCTTCTTTGATACTATACTAAAACTTGACAAGTGGTAGTTTCTTAAAGGTTCATTGAAATGAGCAATCGGAAACTACATTAATAAATGTTTAGTATCCCGTTATAATAAAATCCATTAGGCGACCATGCACGTTGAATGGATACTAGGTTATAAAATTTTCTAACAGTGCCTAGGTCATTGGAAAATACTGGTTTCCTGAGTCATACATATCTTCCAGGTGTTCTGATATATTCCATTACACAATGGCAAAAAAAATCACGTTTGTTGACATCACCATTAATTCTATCAGGAAGTCTTTAAGTCATGGATAGATGAATGGCTAAAGAAGATGTGGCACGCACGCGCGCGCACACACACACACACACACACACACTGGAATACTACTCAACCATAAAGAAGAATGAGATCTTGCATTTGCAACAACATGGATGGACCTGGGGGGGATTATGCTAAGTGAAATAAGTCGGATACAGAAAGGCAAGTATCATATGATTTCACTTATATGTAGAATCTAAAAACCAAACAGACAAAAGCAGAAACAGACCCATAAATACAGAGAACAAATTGACGATTACTGGGGCGGAGACGGGCACAGTGGGTGAAGGGGGTCGGGGGGAGGGACAGGCTTCCAGTTATGTAATGAAAAGTTCACGACATGGAAGAAACAGCACAGGAATACGGTCAATGGTATTGTGACATTGTATGGTGACAGATGGCAGGTATACTTCACATACAGGAATACCGAACATCGAGGGTCACTAAGTTGTACACTTGCAACTAATGTAACACTGAGTGTCAGTTAAATGTCAATAAGAAAAAAAAGTCCTTAAGCATTGGGAAGCTTTCAGGCTCATGGTGGCAGAATCAAGTTTTCCAAAAACTTCTATTGCTTCACCAAGGACATTCTTAAGTGGAAATGTACTTTTAAAAATTTCTGAATAGGTGATGATGGAGAATATAATGACTAGTATAGTTTGGTGCCACTGTCTCAATTCAGCAAACATGCCAGAAGTTTCACTCATCAGGGCGAATGTCAATACAGTAAGAAAGGCAGATGATGTCTGACTATTGTATAAAAATAGTTTTGAGGGGCACTTGAGTGGTTCAGTCAGTTAAGCGTTCGACTTCGGCTCAGGTCATGATCTCACAGTTTGTGGGTTCGAGCCCCGCATCGGGCTCTGTGCTGACAGCTCAGAGCCTGGAGCCTGCTTCGGATTCTGTGTCTCCCTCTCTCTCTGCCCCTCCCCCACTCACGCTCTGTCTCTCTCTCAAAAATAAATAAGCATCAAACAAAATTTTTAAATAGTTTTGATCTCATGGACCCAGTGGAAGGGTCTTGGAGACTCAGATGGTCCATGGAGTACACTTTGAGAATTGCTGTAATAGGTGATCTAAAACTAAATAAATCAAGTAGCAGCAACAGAAGAATGGCACGATGTGGAGATAAATGTTAATGAACTCTGGAAAGCCGGAAACACCCACTGCATTCCCAGCAGAATGGTATCTTTCACATCAAGTCTTGCCAAATGATTTAACTCGTTAACTGATGTGTGAGTGCAACTTTGATTTAAAAACTCATAAAAGATGAAAATTTTTCAAAAATTTTAACATTCTAAGGAACTTAAGCCTCCTTCCAAAACACAATTTACTGTTTCGAATACTCAGGAGACTAGGAGACTCCTTCCAAAGGATAAACATGGTTATGTACAATGAGCCTGAAATGTAATTTCATTTTTAATGTGGATAGAATACGAGCTATAGCTCCTTGTCAGCCGATTCTAGTAATAAAGATAGATAAATATAACTCAATCCAGTTCCCCCAGAAGAGTCATGTGCTCATGTGAACATGTGTTCACGAAGATGAGCTTTTCTGAGAGTGGACACAGTGTGAACTCTTGAATTCTTAAGCACTAGATAAAAGGAAATGGAACTTCCTTCCTCCTTCCAAGAGGAAATATGATATCCCTTGGAGTAAGCTTTCTTACTGACTACGAGCCTGATCTACAGGGTGGCTCTCCCAGTCCCCAGGGCCACTTGTCTCTCCAGTCACTGCTGCAGAGTCCCCTCACAAGAGACAGGCATACAGGTGAGCATACTTCAAACCCCACGGTGGCTTTTCCGCAGACAGGCTCAAGGTTCATTCAAGGTTCACTCAGGTTCAATTGAAGCCATCGATCAGGTATCTTCCCTTCTGGAATATACAGACTCAGAGCAACATTCCCAGTAGAAATAGAATTCTAAGCAAACTGGAGATGAAGGTCAGATTCATTTCCATGAAGAAGGGGTATGGAAGGAGAACGGGTAACCCTTTCCCTCGTGAAGTACACGTGAGGGCCACGTTTCTGTGATGACTGAGAACCATGTCTCTCTGGGGAAGGCAGGAGACACACGTGGGAGGAACGGGGTCCATCATGGTGAAGATGCACTGGGCCAGGTTAAGCAACATGGCCGCTGTCTTGGCAATTGTTGAGCATGGCAACAAATGCTAACAGCGTCCTAAGTGTACGGAAAGAGAAAGAAAAAAGAGCAAATCTGGGCAAATCAAGACTGCAGTATGCCTCTGACCAGGCATTTAAGCAGCCATCTTGTCCTCAGTCATTTAAAGGATGTGATTCTGGATAGTCACCTTAGCTGCATTTTTCAAGGAACAGTATGTTTCGGTTTGAACTACTTTCTATTTTTTCCTACTCTGTACGTAGTATTGATCCAGGGGCACCTGGGCGGCTCAGTCTGTTAAGAATCCGACTCGGTTTTGGCTCAGGTCGTGATCCCATGGTTTGTGGCTCCTGCCTGCTTGGGATCTTCTGTCCTCCTCTCTCTCTGCCCCTCCCCCCACACACACACATATTCTCTCTCTCTCTCTCTCTCTCTCTCTCTCTCTCTCTCTCTCAGAAGTAAAATAAAACATTAAAAAAAGTATTGATCCAGAATGAAAGTTACTGTGCAAATCTTCTTAGAAAGTGGTTTTTTAATACTACCACACACAAAAAAACACTAAAAGGGTCATAACATGGACCTTTCTCCCGTAAGATTAATTCTCACCCAACAGTGAACAGAAACTTTATGAGCCAGAACACCTCAGTCACAAAATGCTCCTGGGAACACCTCCAGGCTCACAGAGGTGGGCACCAAAAAATCGCCAAGACGAGAGGAAACAGACCTGCTGTTCAGTGTCTCAAGGGGATCCGTGGGACCACAGGACCTTTTAACCCAAGGTTTCAAAATGGCCTCCTCTGGCCTCAAAAATATTAGTACCTACTATGCCAAAGTTGGCAACTGCAGCCCAGAACCCTTAACATTTCCTGGGTGGAATAGCCAGAGGTGGAATCCAAGAGGATGAGGGAGGTAACTAGACTTGGACAGAGTCTCTGACGCCTTCCCATTCCGCCCACCCTGCAAGGGTCCAAACCAATGCCCGGTTACACTCTGGGCAGGTGGCAGGGCAGCCTGCTGATATCACGCATACAAAGGAAGCAGGGAGATACTTTTAATGGCGGAATCAAGAGTTAGACTCGATAATACAGCCTCTACTTCAACCCATAACACAATATTTGCTATTTATTTCTGGACTACGACTCGTACAAACAGTCCATTGAACTCGTCGCTCTGTAAGGAACCAATATTAAAATGCACTTTTGCAGATACCCGGATGGAAGGCCTATCTGGCTTCCGCCCCGTGTTCCCACAGCCCGGCGTCTGGCTTGTGCCCAGGCGCTGACCCCAGGTAGACCCACATCACACAGCCATGCTCCGGAAGATCCCAGAAGGGACAAACTAAGCTCTATTCATCCTCTCTTCCCAGCCCCTGACACCTGAGATATTGTGGGCATCTCAGAACACTGAATGAATGAAAACCCTGGCTTGGGATATTCCTCAACTGAACTGTTTTTATCCTCCCAGGATCAGAGAGTGACGTTTGTTGTAGGTTAAGCTAATGAGGTCATTCATCATTTACGTTATCAATGGATGGCTTTAAAAAGGCGCTTGTTTAGGGGCGCCTGGGTGGCGCAGTCGGTTGGGCGTCCGACTTCAGCCAGGTCACGATCTCGCGGTCCGTGAGTTCGAGCCCCGCGTCGGGCTCTGGGCTGA
This sequence comes from Prionailurus viverrinus, assembly GCF_022837055.1. Taxonomy (NCBI): domain Eukaryota; kingdom Metazoa; phylum Chordata; class Mammalia; order Carnivora; family Felidae; genus Prionailurus; species Prionailurus viverrinus. The sequence continues at coordinate 2,258,748 of NC_062577.1, forward strand.
TGGCTCAGAGCCTGGAGCCTGTTTCCGATTCTGTGTCTCCCTCTCTCTCTGCCCCTCCCCCGTTCATGCTCTGTCTCTCTCTGTCCCAAAAATAAAAATAAACGTTGAAAAAAAAAATTTAAAAAAAAAAAAGGCGCTTGTTTAAAGGAGGAAACAATGCTAATACGGGGCCGGAAGCCGGGTCAGTGGGATCCCGATGATCCCTGCAAGGTTTATGGACAGGGCGGGGGGAGGGGGCAAGATTTTTCTGCATTGTGGGTGGTCAGAGTCTGGTTCTCCTCCATGGCTGCCAAACCCAGCTGGGCAGCAAGAGCCCCCCTGAGCCCACAGCCCAGGAGGCTGGGTTATCCAGATCAGAGTTCCTGCCCACCACCACCACCACGGGAATCACTCTGTGCCATTCCTTCAAGAACACCACTGGATGCCCTCCCTGTCCCAACACACACACACACACACACACACACACACACGCAAGTAAAGGGGAGATGATCAGAACAGCCATCATTCCTCACTGACTTTCTACACCAGGACACTGACAAGAGGCAAGACCCTACGTCAAGCACAGTGCTTTGTTTTCATCCTTAGCCTGGCATCTGGCTCAGAAAACATCCACTGAGTGGATGGATAAACAGGTGAATTGATTCAGTGTGGTCGTAACAGTGATGCCGCTTTCCAGGTCTAGGTTCTGACAAGGCAGAACGGTCCAGTGGAGAGGACACTGCGCGAGAGCCCTAAGACCCAGGTTCCAGAAGAACCAGTTGTGTACCTGTGTCCTGCTTCTCTTCCTTGTGCGGCCTCATTGGTCTCTGCCTCCGACACACAAGGCAGCCTCGTCTCCCACCCCCAGACTCACGACCACAGATGTCTCTGAACCGGAGGGCCCATCAGCTGACCACCCACGCGGTGGTCACCCGACACAGACCAGGGGTCAGCCCCAACCATCCTATTCCTTGTCCCCCAATCCACCCAGTCTCAAGGCGGCCTCGGGCCTTATTCTAAGTATCTGCGGAATCTGTCACCCCTCACCCAAGCCCTCTGCCCCACCAGACCAGCAGCATGGCCCCCGCTATCTGCCCGAGTCCCGTCTGCATAGGGTTTCTCCCGTCTACCACCACCGAGGGATGAAACCCACACTCTGCCCGTTCGCCATGCTTCACATCACCCTCTGCGTCCTCACCGGCTCCCGGCACCTCACTCCGCGACATCCCCGGGCCTTCACGGATCTGCCCCTCCTCCTGCCTTCTTTAACGCTCCCCCCCCCCCCCCATCGCCTTTCTCACACTGCCTGGCAGGTGTGTATAATTCGCGGTGCTCCGAGGCACAAGTGTCCCAGAGAGTTTAAGTGCTGGCTCCTAATAGGCTGAGTGTGCTTACGACCGAAGTGCATTCAGTGGATGATTTTTAGATAGGCATTATGCTAGCAACGCATCTACCTTATTAAACATTTAACGACTAGTTACTGTAATTAATACATGTACACCAATTAACCCCCAAATGCTGCACTGGTTTGTTTTCCACTTTGCCTGTTATATCGTTGGAAGTTAGCAGGCACTTAGAAGAGGTCGAAGGTTTGCAACGTTTCAATAAGTGACTTTCGCGTTAATTGCTCTACTTCCGTTCCCACTGCCTTTCCTGCCAAATCTTTTGCATAAACGGCTAACAACGGATGGAGTCGACGGATTTTCATTGCAAGTCCTTTTATTTCCTGTGCCCACCCATTCTCAGAGATGCAAATAAATTCTGATTAAAAAAAAGATAGAGGGGTAGGATGGGGGCGGGGGAGAGGTATGAATGATTTACAAGATAAATAAGTAGGTGTTAGAACTCTCTAGAGGTGACTGCATAATCTACAAGAAAAAAGGAAGTGGGGCATCTGGGTGGCTCAGTAGGCTAAGCATCTGACTCTTGATTTCGGCTCAGGTCACCATCTCGTGGTTTGTGAGTTTGAGCCCTGAGTCTGTGCTGCTGACCGCGTACAGCCTGCTTGGGATTCTCTCTCTGTGCCTCTCTCCAGCTCGTGTGCATGTGTTCCCAATCTCTCTCTCTCCCAAAATAAACGTAAAAAAGTAAAATAAAAAAGGAAGAGAAAGAGAAAACGTGTGAGTGCGTGAGGTGAGGGAAGTGAAGACTATGGACAATGTAAGTGAATATGAGAAATCATTAAGGCTCAGGCTTGCTGAATATTTACAGTCAGAGAAGCCAGAACTTCCTTGTTGTTTACTGTGACCATAAAACTTACATTGTGAACCTGTAGAAATGCCATCTACTAAACTTAATTCTAACACATAACTGAGTAAATGCTCAGTAAAACATTCACTGACTTTTTTAAATTCCAGAAAGGGGGGACTCCTCTGTGAGGGTGGTGTCTGTTTCCATGAACTCGCACCTCCATTTCTCTGCCATTGTGTGATGTGCTGACCTCACAGGACCGTTACGAAGCTCCAGGGAACGACTACGCACAAAGCACTAAGCGCTGTGCCCCGGCAAGCGGTAGCGATAATTATTATTTTTATTACAACGAAACCAAGCTGACGAAATTCACACACGGCTCCCCAAGTCGAGAGACGTGCGCTGGAGACAAAACCAGATTAAGATGAGCAGGCCATAAGGGAGGGGGTACAGGAAAAGCTTGGGGTGTCTGCTCACAGGCTGACGAAGCAGAGGGCAGAAGGGGCCCTCTCAGGATTCCCCCCACCGTGGGTGGAGAAACCGCCCGGCTCGCCACCTAAGTCGTAGAAGTGGACGTGGAATTAAGAGGGTTACTTCTCTCCACGGTCTTCCCAAAGCCAATGCCATTTCCAGGGCTGAAGGGCTTTCTGAGAGATTCACCCCCCAGCACACGTTCAGGAACGACTCAGCGGACCACCCTCTGGGTTAGCGCGTGGTCTGCAGCCTCGCTCGAGAACAGAGGAGCTTCTAGACCACACTCCCTGGAGGACAGCACATCCCGCTCCTTTTTTCCAGAAAGCATCAGCCACCACCATCCACCTTTTCTCCTCCTTACTGTGGACAAGAACTTTCATTTCTCTGCTCCCTGTCCCTCTCACCTCCTAACGGACTCAACGAAGTGGCTGTTGCTTTTTTAATTTGTTTAACGTTTATTTTTGAGACAGAGAGACAGACGCACAAGCGGGGGAGGGTCAGAGACAGACAGGGAGACACAGGATCCGAAGCAGGCTCCAGGCTCCAAGCCGTCAGCACAGAGCCCGATGCGGGGCTCGAACCCACAAACCATGAGATCACGACCTGAGCCGAAGTCGAACACTTGCTTAACTGATGGAGCCACCCAGGCGCCCCAACGGCCGCTGCTTCTAAACGGCCGGACTCCTCAACTATGACTGTGCGGGTTTTCTGAGCTGTGTTTGGAGGGAGCGGGCCACCTCCCCCAATAGTAGCGGTCAATCCCCCAAAGCACCTGCATTCTATCAAAAAGGCTATTCGAGTAAGAAAGGATTGTCTCTCCTTACAGGAAAACAAAACAAGGCAGTTTTCAACAAAACCTGCAATTACACATAAGGGATGCCTCAGCCTCAGGATTCACCGATTCCACAACCATTGCTCAGGGGTGACAGCACGTTCCGGGGTAGATACGTCACCTTTCAGGGTGTTGTGCGGGAAGGTGGAGAACCACACTCTACAAGTAGTCCCTGTGTGTTGGGTTTTGGAGAATTTCTCAGTATGGAATCTCATTCTGCAACTCGTGTGTGTGTGTGTGTGTGTGTGTGTGTGTGTAAAATTTCATTTAAATCCAGTGTTCAGAACACAAAAATATATTTCAGGATGCACAAAGTTAATCCTCCAAACAACGTTAAGGAGACGGATGCTGTGGATGGATGTTGACCTTCTGTGTGGTCACGACACTACTCAGGTAACTCAGCAGGTGAGTCACGGTTTGCGCACAAATCCGGGCGCCCCTTCCACGAGGACAAAACGGAGTTCTGTTGTCACTGAAAATCTGTTCGGGCAACAAGGTCCTTTCGAAAGGATATGTGTTAGGATGCTGAGTTTAAACATAGTTATATGTTACCCTGTTAAATTAAGGCCACATTATTGGGGCGCCTGGGTGGCTCAGTCAGTTAAGCATCCGACTACGGCTCAGGTCATGATCTCATGGTTCATGAGCTCCAGCCCCTGGAGCCTGCTTTGGATTCTGTGTCTCCCTCTCTCTCTCTGCCCCTCCCCTGCTCCTGCTCTCTTTGTCTCTCAAAAGTAAATAAATGTTAAAAAAAATTTTTTGTAAAGATATTATTGACAAGGAAATGGCCCGGTTTTCTTTCATTAATCTTAGGGAATTACTGTAATTTATGATCAGATTTGAAATATTAGTCGTGTCTACCTCTTAGGTAAGCCAAAGCACGTCTCACTAGATGGCAGTATTGTTTACACGGCCTTTTTGGTTTGGGGTTTGGGGGTGGGGGGGGCAGTTACTGGCCCAACTTTGTCTCAAGCTTTGTCCCCACCGCCCAGTGAGAAGAGGTAACGTGGCCTTTGTTTCTCTATGACCGTGCCGAGCAATACAACACGAGACCCAACTTGGAAATCCCAGCGACACAGAACTGCTCAAAAGCAGCGTGAGTGCCACGTCCCTCCCCAGGAAGGGGAGGCGTCCTGGGGCGTCCCTCCCCAGGAAGGCTGCGTGTCTGAGCAATCTGAGGAAATGCCCCCCCCCCCCCCTCAGCAGCGTGGTGAGGGGCAGGGGCAAGCGTGCGGAAAACGGTGTTTGAATCCCTGCTCCAGCATTTCCCAGCTGTGTGACCCTGGGCAGGTCACTTGACATTTCCGGGCCTTGATCTGTCATCTGTAATTCACAGGGGCAAACCTTCCCATCCTGCTTTCACGGGCATCTCTGAGGTCTGTGGTTTTGTGGGGGGTTTTTTGCAGGGGCGGGGGGGCTGTGGGTCTTTTTGTTTTGTTTTGTTTTGTCTTGCGAGGGAGTGAGAGCACAGGGGAGGTGCAGAGAGAGACAGACAGAGGATCCGAAGCGGGCTCTGCACGGACAGCAGAGAGCCCTGTGTGGGGGCTCGAACTCCTAAGCGATGAGATCGTGACCTGAGCTGAAGTCGGAAGCTTAACCGACGGAGCCACCCAGGCGCCCTGAGGTCTGTGTGCTTTAACAAAAAGGGAGCGTGTCATGAACAGGCCAATGGGTTCGATCTTCACACTGATACTGCCTTTCACAGCCTAATCCACCGGGCCCGAGGGGAGCCAGCCTCGAGAAGGTGATGGAAACTGTCAGACTGGTTCCAGATTAGGCCTGTAATTAGAAAACTCCTGGCCACGGCCTCCAATAGAGACGTGGCTGCTGTTGGGTGTGCTCTTCCTGTGGTGCCACTTTTCTCCTTGGTGTCCCAGTCATTCCCAGGCCTCAGACGTGCTGCTGAAAAGACACGCCAACCCTTTGAGGCCACCGGGGCAGCAGGAAGGCGCTAACTGGTCTCCAGAGTCCTGAAACTGGTCGCTAGTATGCTTCCGCAGCACCTCAGTTACTCCCCGGGAACGACTTGGGCATATGAAATATGTGACTCATTACCTAATCCTCACAAATACCTCTATAAGATAGAGGCACGCTAATTTGTCACGCTCAAGACAGTTAGCACAGTCAAATCTCAACTTGAAAGTAATTAGGTGTGTGCCTGGGGTGGGGCGGTTGAGGGGGAGCCTTCAACGCTCCGATTTATTGAAGATTGCAGAGTCTACGGTAATTGTAAAAGAAAGATTTGTATTTTATAAACAGATAAGTAAATAATAAGAAAGCATGTGCGTTATAATGGTATGCCACTGTGGGTATACAAATAGCAAGGATGAAAGACCTGGACCCTCTGTTTCAAAGTGTTTATTCAGGGGCGCCTGGGGGGGCTCAGTCGGTTAGGTGTCCGACTTCGGCTCAGGCCATGATCTCGCGGTTCGTGAGTTCGAGCCCCGCATCGGGCTCTGTGCTGATGGCTCAGAGCCTGGAGCCTGCTTCAGATTCTGTCTCCCTCTCTCTCTGCCCCTCCTCCGCTCATGCTTTATCGCTCTCTCTCTCTCTCTCTCTCTCTCTCTCTCTCAAATAAATAAATAAACATTAAAAAAAAGTGTTCAGTAAGAATCTCGATCGAGGCCTGGATCACTGGATATTTCAAATTAACTCCAAAATAAGGAGGATTTACTCTTTTGGGTTGGTCTAAATGCTAGCTCTCTATCATTCTGTAAAATGTTAAATGATATGAGCCTATATATCGCCTCCCTTCCTCCCTTATAAAGGTCTTCAAATACGAAGAACATTGGTCCATGGGCCTTTCGGTGTTTTACCAATTTATCCCCTAATGCTGGGATGAGATCATCCTGCTTAGAATCTCACCTCAGCTGCGGTACACAAATGGGAAGCTGCTGCTTGGTCACGCGTAGAGGTGGCTGGCGTTTCGCGAGCTGGCGATTCGCACCGATTCCATGTGCGTGATACTCACTTTATGGTTTGGGCCTTGTGTTTTCATTTACCACCGCTTCTTATAGAAAAGCGGGCCCTGGTTCCAGTCGGTCTTGAGTCCCGGGAACCCAAGCTGCTGAAGGAACATGGCGCTCACGCTCAGGTCACTGAACGCCGGGGTCACCACGTGTCTGACACTGTGCTAAGCACTCAACGTACATCGTCTCACACGGTCCCCACAGCGGCTCTGCGACTTTCCGCTTTGCAGAGGAGAAAACACAGGCACGTGACAGCCAGGAAGCCGTGCCAGAGGTCACCCCACACAGTAAGCAAGGACGCCGGGCTTTTATTGATGGTGCCTGAGCAGCAAATCTAGCGTGGCCCAGCATCGAGTCCCTCATTGTTCGAGATTGGATAAAAGCACTGATAAGTATCAGCCTCAGACTTTCCCCCCAAATCGGTTTACTTTGTCATTAAAAGAGAGAGAGAGAGAGAGAGAGAGAGAGAGAGAGAGAAAGAGAAAGAAAGAAAGAAAGAAAGAAAGAGAAAGAAAGAGAGAGAGAAAGAGAAAGAAAGAAAGAAAGAAAGAAAGAAAGAAAGAAAGAAAGAAAGAAAGAAAGAAAGAAAAAGAAAGATCAGTGTGTGTTGTTCCCCCCGGACCAGGTCACCGTGGTCGGTGGGTATTCTGGCTCTTTCTCTCGACTCCACAAAGAAAGCAAGTATCTTGTATCAGGACACCAGGGCTGATAGAATGACTCCGATGAGGGAGGATGTGGGAGGCTATTTAAAACAAAAGATAACTGTGAAAAAGAGCCTACACCTAGGGAATCTTCTTGCTGACCATGATTTCACCTTCTTCCCTCATGTGGTGATCCTAAGCTCTGCCCTGCACCCCAGCCCAGCCCTGAGAGCTGGAGGAAGAGGAAAGCCTGTCCCCAAGCCTGGGACACAATGGCCCCGTGCCCACCACCTCCCTCTGGGGCCTAGAAATATTGCTGAAGAAAAAGAAAAAAACAGGGCGCCTGGGTGGCTCAGTTGGTTAAGTGTCCAACTTCGGCCCAGGTCATGATCTGTGGTTCGTGAGTTCGAGCCCCGTGTCAGGCTCTGGGCTGCCAGCTCGGAGCCTGGAACCTGCTTCGGATTCTGTGTCTCCCTCTCTCTCTGCCCCTCCCCCACTTGCTCTCTCTCTGTCTCTTTTTCTCTCACAAACATGAAAAAAAAAAAAAAAAAAAATATATATATATATATATATATATGTATATACGGACCATCCCACCACGTTAACCCCAGCCACCAGTTTGGTCAGCAGAAAAGGAAGGGACCTCCCGCCCCCCCAGCACCGGCCAGGTGAGGTCTCCCCCCACCAGGGTAACGTTCCCCAAAGTGCTGTTTACATTTGCCCCTGTGGCTGGGCAGTGCAAACGGACGCTGAAGGTATTTTATAAGCTCAGAAGAAGAAGCTGTTACTCCACAAAAAGCCCGCGTCTGTAAGTTGGTCACTCGACCTTGTCTGTCTGAGCAGCTGCTTCATTTTGTCCCCCTGCGTCTGTGTAAGGGTGTCTGTGGGTACGATGCCTCCCTGCCTCTCTCTGCTTTACCCTTTGTGCCTTTCCCCCTCCCCGTTCTCTCTCTCCAAAGGACGAGAACGGGACTCCTTCACCGCTGGCCACCGTCAACTTGTGCCCCTGCTCCTGCTTCCGAAGTGGCTCAACCGGAAAGGCTCCCCACGCCCCCAGCCCTGCCTTCACCTTTCGCCCACCTTTCCACCTGTCACCTGTCTGTAGTGGGCTGAATCGCGGCGCCCCTGAATGCACTCGCAGCTCGGGCCCTGTGACGTGATTTGGAATTGGGTCTTTGTAGACGTAGTTGGTGAAGGATGGAGATGAGGTCTTCCTGGATTAGGGTGGACCCTCAATCCAGTGACTGGTGTCCTTACAATACAAGGAGAGGACGGAGGGAGACCCCGGAGGAGGCGTCCGCGGAAGGCAGAGGTTGGGACTGTTGTGAAGCAGCCTCAAGGCCCTGTGGCCAGTAGGACGCTGGAAGAGACAAGGAAGGATTCCCCTCTAGAGTCTTCAGAGGGAGCACGGCCCCACCTTGATCTGGGACTCCTAGCCTCCCGAGCTGTGAGCGAATACGTTTTTGTTGATCGAAGCCGCCTAGTTTGTGCTAATGTGTTATGGTGGCTTTAGAAACAAATATACTATCTGTCTGCAGTCTGTCATCTGTCACCTTTGTTCTCTTCCCTGGACTTTACACCGTTGCCAGGTAAACTCTTCTTTAAAGCTGTGGTTCTTGACCCTGGCAGTTCAAACTGCCAGGCCTGGGTCCCACCCCCAGATTTTCTGATACACTCGGTGTGGGGTGTGGCTCAGGCAGTGGTAGTTCCTTAAAGCTCTCAAGTGATTCTAGCGGGTGGTTAAAAATTCCTGCTGCTGAGGGGCACCTGGGTGGCTCAGCAGGTTAAGCGTCGCACTTGCTCGGGTCACGATCTCACGGTTTGTGGGTGTGAGCCCCACATCGGGCTCTGTGCTGACAGCTTGGAGTCTGGGGCCTGCTTCGAATTTCTGTGTCTCCTTTTCTCTCTAACCCTCCCCCACTCACACAAGCTCCATCTCTCTCAAAAATAAATAATATACATTTAAAAAAATTTTCAAACAATTCCTGCCGTAGAGCAAGGAAACTCTTTCGTTCCCCTGTTCCGAAATCTCCAACGGCTGTCTTCCCACGAAACGTAAAGAGGATACCAGGGCGCCTGGGTGGCTCAGTCGGCTGAGCGTCTGACTCTCGGTTTCAGCCACGGCATGACCTCACGGTTTGCGAGTTTGAGCCCCGCGTCGGCCCTGTGCTGACGACGCGGAGTCTGCTTGGGATTCTCTCTCGAGACTTCCATGGTGGTAACTACAGCGGCCAATGCAGAGTCACCGTGGTGTGCTGGTTATCAGCAAGCTACAACAAGGGGGAAATCTGAGACCACTAGAGGCCAACCCTGCAGGGTTGATGAGTGACCTCTCATCCTGGGGAAGGCACCCTCAGAAAATCAGCAGACTTGCTGACATACTGTCTGATCCGCAGGGTAAAGTCTGGTCATTCTCGAGCGGCTCCTCGTCCAAAGACCTCACCTGGCTGCTCCCGCCACACTTTTCAGCTACCAAACGTTTCCCAGGTGCATTAGTTTCCAGTTGCTGCTGAAGCAAATTACCCCAAATTGAGCAGCTTAGAGTAACACAGATTTATGCTCCATTTTCTGTTCGCTAACGTTCTGGAGGTCGGACGTCTGGAATGGGTCTGCAGGGCTGGCTCTTTCTGGAAGCTCTAGCAGAGGATCCCTCGCCTTTGCCAGCTTTTGGAAGCTGGCTTTGCTTGTGGCCTGCGGCCCCTTCCTCTACCTCCAAAGCCCTTCTCTCCTCTCTGACCTCTGCTTCTGTCCCTACATCACCTCTGGCTCTGACAGTCCTTCCTGTCTCCTTCTTCTAAGGGCCTCTGTGATTATGCTGGACCCATCCAGATAATCCAGGGTGATCTCCCCCCGAATCCTCAACTTAATCATATCTGCCAAGCCCCTTTTACTGTGTAAGGAAACATATCCACAGGCTTCCTTTTCCCGGCATTAGGATATGAACATCTTTGGGGCAGGGGGCTTATTCAGCCTACCACACCAAGGGAGAGAGTATTTTTGAAATTTCCTGCTGAAGTTGGGGTGTTTGCTTCAGACCGCAGCCCTGCCCACATCCCTAAGATACGACGACCCTTCTGGAATTTCACCCTGAGCACCGTATCCTCCAGAGACGCTCTGCCCATGACTGAATATACAATCTACTTCCTTTTCTTGTGTTCCCAGTTTGTCAAAAAGCATAAAGATAAATAATACTCCTCTGATCATCTATAAATAGGTGGGAAACAAAAACCCATCATGTTAAAAATAAGTGGTTTTGATGTTGTCATTTGTCAAATGGTGACATTATGCCATCGCCCCGGCTCAGCAGAAGCAGCAGCAAACGGGCAGGCAGCTGACACCGGGGCTGGCCCGAGAAGGGCACTGTGCGTATGTTAGGGGACACGTTGTCCGAGTAAAGAACATGAATGAGAGTCTTCTGCTCCCCCAGGGGCTGCAAACACCTGTCCCCGCTCCTGCCTAGAAAGTAGCTCAGCAGGAAGGAGCACATGCACACCCCGTCCCTCGAGCTCGGCTACCCTAGAACACGTGCTTCTGGTGTCCACAAAGCCATCGTAAGTCATAAGCAAAGGCTCTGAGTATGGGCGCACTAGCGAGCAGAATCTTCCTTCCTTCCTCTTGCAGAGGCGCTCGGAAATCCTCCGTAAAAAGGACCAGCAGCACGTCCTCCCAAGTTCGTCTGACCTCTCAAGAGCAAGTTTAGGTACCGCACGAGCCTCGTGGCTTAGCGAGCCTTGACTCGCTCGTAGGCTGCTGGAGCTACCACAGTCCTCTTGCCCATAAACTAAAATGTAAACTCCAATAACACCTGTGACTTACTAGGCACAGTCGTCTTCTGGAAACAGACAATCCCACACCGACTTCAGCCATAGTTCCGTCTACCACGGTCTCTGACGTGGATTCCAATGGATGCTTTTTGAGAAAGCAGGATAATTTTTACACCAGAGATGTTTTCCTTTAACCCAAGGAATGCACACTCAATACTCTATCATGTTAATGATCCATTATGGATTTATGATTCGTGCATTAATCTAACACCATCTTACATTGTCTTGACATGTTGACTTTATTGAAGTCCTAGGAAATAAAGTTCTCCTATCCCTTCAAGTGCCCCTGTATTGAGTGTGACATCAAATGCCACCTGGATTCTTTGCGTTGCGTCCAAGGATCTACTGAGTATCGTTAAGATACTTCAGGTTAAAGATACTTCAGGTTAAACATAAGCTTGGTGCCCATAAACTGGTGGTTTCTACCAAAACTCCTGGGGTCTCAAGAGGTCCTTTGGCCTGGAATGTTTTCCTGAACCTAGGGCCAGACATGAGAAACACATTTAGTGTTTCCCTGAGATTGGCATTGTCTCTAAGGAGCAGACACGTTTGCACGGGTTAGCTGCTGTGAGCGACATAAGAATAAAAGGCATCGGGTTCTCAACGGGTTTGTAATCTAGCAAGAGAGATCAAACTAAGATTTAGGAAAGAGTGAACACAAAAAACTTCCTACCTCCCAGCCTCAGGCTTCTCTTCCGGCAAATGAGGGGATGCAAATAGATCCCTAATAATTGCATCCCTGCCCCAGAGCTTATAAAATGTTTTCATATTTTTCTTGACTGTTGTCCAACAACCTTACCAGGTCGGGATTCCATAGGTGAGGAAAGGGACTAAGACGTTAAGCTACTCAACTGAGGTTCACCAACGGGTGGCGCCATGGACTTGACCCAGGTAGGAAGGTCTCCAATTCTCACACCGTGATGCAAAAGACAGTGAACCACTCTAGGGAAGTGGATTCTGTGATTCTGGATTGGAATCACAACATTCTGTTGATTCTGAGTGCTGTGTGTGCAGTGTTCCCTGCGGGTGTTTACTGTAATGACTAGAAATCATGCAAAAGCAGCTGCCTTTCAAAAAGATGGAATCAGGGGCACCTGGGTGGCTCAGTCGGGTGAGCGTCTGACTTCCGCTCAGGTCATGACCTCATGGTAACGAGAGTTCGAGCCCCGCATCGGGCTCTGTGCTGACAGCTCGGAGCCTGGAGCCTGCTTCCGATCCTGTGTCTCCCTCTCTCTCTGCCCCTCCCCCACTCGCCCTCTTTCTCTCTCTCTCTCTCTCAAATAAATGGTAAACGTTAAAAAAGAAGACAAAACAAATAAAATGGATTTACTCCAAGGGATTATTCAACTTAGAAAAAAAAAAAAAAAGATGGAATTAACCTGTGGTTGACTACAAGGAACTAACCCAGACGTGTCTTTTCAAAGTCAAAACCCATGTGGTCCAAAGAAGGTTCTAGAGTACTTTCTGCTTTCCATGTACGTATACAGATTGGGCTAATCGCCTACAAGCCAGTAGCAGAAGGCCTTTCTGTGAAAGACAACTGGAGATTGTTGCGCTTTGGTGTGGGTAACGGGGGGCTTGAGGAATGTGAGGGACCTTCCTATCACCCGTGTGAAGGTTTCACCCTGTCAGTGTTGGAAAGCCTGTCCTCATCTTGGTCATCCTCCCTGCACTTAAATGGGAGAAGGACAACGTCCTCTTCTCCCACGTTTCTGCAGGCTCCAGGTTTCAGCAGCAACAAAGTCTAGATGCTTCTCTGCTCAGCGAACAGCCCTGGCACGGGTCCAGAGGGCTACCTGCTCTGTGCGGAGGGAAGCAGGAGCGTGGGTGGGCAGGAAAAGCGAGGTCAGCTTTCAGAACAGTCAGCCGTGTCTGCTGAGCTGGCTATCCTGTGAGCTGCAGAATATTTATGGCAGGGAGATGTCCGTAATGGGAGACACTCAGTCTGGCCAGACGCCGATCGCCTAGCCCAGGGCATCAGGATGACACAGTCATGACACGGGGGCACCGATTCACAGCCAGGCACCAAATCTCTTTATCCCAGACAGATTCCCTTTGATCCCTTTATCGACTAGGCCGAAATGCACGAATTAGCCTGTTCTGGAGTCAGAAAGAAGCATTCGAATTTACCCAGGAAATTCTCAAGTCGGTGGCTTGCGTGAATCATCCTTGCATCGGCCTCGCCCACGGGCTGGACTGTGAGCCCTCCTGTGCGCTCTCTCACCCCCGCACTCACCTCCCCGGCTGACACTGGGTGGTTCACCCGCCCGACCCCGTAAAGACCACGGGACCGGAACCTGGGGCTCTAGTCCAACGCGGGAGCCCCACCGACACCTAGCACAGTGTCCAGCACTTGGTTAGAGCTTAATAAACATCTGTGATGGGGCAGGACATTCTTTTTCAGCAGACACGGAAGAAGAGGAGGAGCAACACTAATCAGGCACAAGTAAAAAAAAAAAAAAATCATCAAAAATCCTTGATCTTGCTTGCAAGCAGCGTCTTTACCCTGCCCACCCACCCCATACAAACTTTCCTAACACTGTGACTATTTTCTAGGAAAGCACCAAGGCCCAATCCCTCATCCTTGCTCATTAGTGCTGTGCAGCAGCTGAATCTTCTAACTAGCACCTGATATATGTCACAAGTGCTCTGGGGCCCAGGAAGGTGTAACATGAGTCGTCTGTGTAACATGAGTATGTGCCTCACACAACTCAGGGTGTGTTGAAAATACGACCTGAGTACCAGAATGTGCACCCGAGCATTTTATTTATAGTAGCGAAAACTGAAACTCTAATAATTGGTGCTTGGGTATATAAATTAGGCCACACTCAGATAATGGATCATATTTATATAATGGCATACTATGCTACCATTAAGGATCCTATTCTAGAAAAAAATATATAATGGCACGGGAAAATGCACCCAGCAATATTAAGCGGAAAGCAGATCACAGAATTAAACATAATCACAATTGTATAAATTGGGCTTGTATAAAATCCTGGGAGGAAACATACCCAACAGTTATATAGTCCGTTTCTGGGTGATGTTGATTTTTAGTCTTATTTATACTTGTTTGTATTTTTTGTATGTTACTTTATAGGAAACATAATACTTTTTTATTAGTTTTCAACATAATATATTTAAAATCTCCAACAGAAAAGGTATGTTACTCAACAGCGGAAAGAGGCTATTCTGTTCCCGCCTTCCATGGTTATGTTCAAGCGTTAGATGATAAAGCCCCATCCAGGGGGCCGCTGGCTCGGCATCAGATTTTTATACTCACAATCCAGAAAATTCCACCCCAAAGTAAAGTGGCAGGTAGGTCCCTGCAGGTCAACACAGGAGTGATTTTCTTTGGTATGTCGGGTCTGGAAAGGAGCCATATCTGGGAAAGATGCTGACGGGACACTGCTCTGGGGTAAAGCTGGGGGAAAGTTAGAAGTGGCAAGCCAGTGCTGGCTCCGTCCCCAACTGTGTGGCCGCAGGTCATTCGATTTCTCTAAGCATTGTGTTCCCCGTCTATAAAAGGAAGATCTAACATCCGTCCTGCCCGCTCACAGGTCTACTGTGAGGTTAAATAAAATGATGTGTGCCCCGTATTTTGCAAACTACAAAGCACCCAGTAAATGGCAGTCTGGCGATCCAAGAATGCTAACTTCTTAAGATAAGGATCCAGGCTCCCCTCTTTCCTTCAAGATATCAAGACAAGCCATCTATACTCCCTCTTCCACTCTAGAAAAGTCACCAGGAATTTGATTAGCCACATTTGACGCATTTTATGTTCCCCCGTACCTTTGCCCCACGTAACAAAACCATACTGTGTTCTCTCAACTTGTTTCTTTTTTTTCCCCTGGGAACATGGTCAGATTGGCTTTCCCTGCCTCCGCTGAGGGAAGGGGAGGCCAAAAGCCTGGATTCTTGCCACTGGAATGTGGACGAAGTTACCTATGTCCCTTCCAGGCTGGGTCCCTCAAGGCCCCCCATGAGATTCTCCACAATCTCTCTCTTCCCTCATTCCTTGGCTGCTTGTACAAGATCTGGTGTCAGACTCTGAGGCCCCTGGAAGATGGTGACATGGAAACGAGCGGAAGGCCAGGCACCAAACACCCGATAACAACAGGGCCATGAGTAAGAAATAACCTGGGATCATTTGTTACACCAGTGAGATCTCCTGACTAATACACTCTGTGACCATGGCCACCCCTCCAATCCACAGGGACTTCAATGCTTTCTGCTGCTTGCCACATGACTGATGCAGGGGACACAGAGAACACATATGGCAAACCCAACCCTCATCCAACAGAAAACTCACCCAAGAAAAGTTAAGACAATTTTTAAGATTCCTTGGCAGATTTAGGACCTGCTCCCTTAATTTCTATAGGGAAACTCGGGAGTATGTGCTAATTTAAACAACTGAAAAAGAGAAAATAAGAAAACGGAAAGACACTTGGTAACCTAATCCCAACCGTATTTAAAGTGAGTTGCAGATAGAAAAGGGTTATGGTCCAACAAGGCAGAAGGGGTTAGGAAGGGAGTCTACACCTTTTTTAGAGGGTCAGACATTGGAAGCAGAGCGCTACCATGGATCACTGGCCCCTCATATGTTTCATCTTTATTTAGCAATGGCCAGTGGGGGGCCACATGGAAACATTGGGCTCTGAGTTGGGGAGTCCCCAGAAGGAAAAGAGCAAAGACAGGAAGTGCAACCCACTTCTCTGCACGGACCCCAACCAACCCTATTCTAACTTGCCCAGAGGCTACTTACCTGGTATGGGTACAGGGTGACCCCGTTGGTTCTCGACAGGGACCAGGTGCCATCCAGATACTGGTGAGCCTGAATGGCCACTGAGTTGAGGATGTTCCCATTGCTGGGACTGGTGGCCATCTGAAGGCTGACCTTGGCCTGGTGGGTTGGGGACCCACTCTTCTTCTCGGCCCCGTTGCTGACCCCGAGGCTGTTGGGTTTGCTGCTGTGCTTGTTGGTGACGAAAGCCGTGTAGTTGGGGGAGGCGTAGGAGGCAGGCACAAAGGCCCAATCTCTGGGCTGCTGCAGCCCACCCATGTGCCGGGACCCCACCAGGGTGGGCATGTTGGAGAGGGCTGGGGGCGAGCCGGGCGAGCCATCGTAATGCTCACTGCCAGCTGCCTGTTCCAAGGTCACCACCATCTGGATGGCCTCCTGCTTCAGCTGGTTCAGGTGTGTGGCACAAATGTCACAGCGGTTGTCCTTGTCATTCCATGCCTTCCGGATGGTGTTGGGGACCTGGAGCTTGTCGTGAATCACGGCCGAGAAAGCAGGGTCCTGGAGACAAAACAAAACAGGAGAACCTGTAACTCAAGGCTGGTATGTGCAATTCAGATGTCTGGCTTAGGAGTTAAGCCCTAGGTGTCTTCAGAGTCTGACTGTCTGATAGACCTCCAACAGACGTGAGCAGCCAGGCTGGCAGAAAAGCCTCTAGTGGACAAACACCTTTGATACATAGGAGATTATTATGGTGGAGACATTAGGAATAATTAAAAACAAAAAGATTTCTAAGCATCCTCCTCACCAGGATGGCCAAAGAACATTCCAGATTCTTCTCCACGTGTCCACTGAAGAATTACAGGGAGTGAGGGGTGAGTGCCGTCAGCCCCGACTGATGCACGTGGTCCCCTGGCTCCCCGCAGGCCATGGAACGCTGGTGATTGATGGAGAGTCTATTCTAAGAAAGTCTTGGCCTCATTAGTGCTGTGTGCTTAGTGCCATTGGAAGGAAACCAAACCGAACAGATTCTGGACCAGAAGCCCAGCAGCCCCTGCAGATTCCCCGTTGACCATCTGCTCCGTGGCAAGCTGGATACACGTGTCTGATATCCTCACCAATTCAAAGAAAAATACCTCCATGACAAGCAGTCCAAGACACCTGTCCCCACAAGCATCGTCTAAAACTACTATTCAAAACTCTTTAGCTCGGAAACCCTTGCCTAAAACAAATCAGGGGGTGTCCGGGTGGCTCAGTCGGTTGAGTGTCTGACTCTTGATGGCCACTCAGGTCATGACCTCACGGTTCGTGAGATCGAGCACCACACTGAGCTCTGTGCTGACAGCACGGAGCCTGCTTGGGATTCTCTCTCTCTCCCTCTCCCTCTCCGCCCCTCTCCTACAGGCACACATACACGCTCTCTCTCTCTCTCAAAACAAATAAAAGTTTGAAAGAAATCAGAAAATGAAGTTAATGAGGATGATTTCTTTCATTCACTTTATGTTCATTTTTACAGGAAAACAGGATTTCGCGGAGAAATAAACATGAGGGCTGTTAACCGTTTACCAGAATATTTGAGTTCTGATTCCAGTTCTGCTACTAACTAGCCGTGTGACTTTGGACAAGCTAAGTGGCCTCACCGAGCCCCTCGTCTGTCACCAGAGGCCATGGCCGATCCTTGCCGTAAGATCCTTCCAGCTCCGTGACTCTGGCCGTGGAGAAATCGGGACAAGAGAGTATGGTACGTGTATATACAGACGGAGCCATATGTCATTTTGGGGGCCTGAACTTTTGAGATCCCAAATTTGCTGCAAATAATTGATGAGGCTCATTTTCCTCTAGGACATTAGAAGGAAAGTCTGCCCTTCTGAAACTTACTGTCTGGTTTCATGGGAAAGGGGGGGGGGCCCTCAGGATTGAATGGGGCTTGATGAGCTGTGGGTAAGAGAGGCAGTTGGGGGGGGCGCCTGGGTGGGCAGGAAGAAAGATCGGCGGTGGGAGAGATGTTCTTAATTACGATCCGTCTTGATTATGTGCTATAGCGTTTTGTTTTCCCTGTTTAACTACCCTGAATAGCTCCTCAGCAGGCGCTGATTAACTGATTAATAAATCAAGAGGCCCCTTTACACGGCAGCAGGAAGGGGTGGCTCAGGAGGCAGAAACTCAAGACAGTCACCTAAAATGATGGGAAATAATAAGAGGTCAAGGTTGATCGAGTCCGGTTGACAAAGTGCTGCGAGCCATATGAGACCCGCCTGGTGGCATCCTTCCCGGTGACAGCTGCTCTGTCCAGAGTCAGATCACAACTCTGAGCATGTGGGACCCCCGGTGGGCTAAAGGACCCCTCAGGGACCATTCTGGAGCAGGCTGTCACTTCGGTGTTCAGATAAGGAAACTGAGCTCCAAAAAGGTTAGTAGCTTGGACTACACCCAGACGTCTCAAACCCTAGGTCGTGCTTTTCAGAGCCAAAGAGTCATATTCACCGATGGACTCATGGGGTTCTTTGCACAGTTTTCACCTCGCTCATCTAGGCAATAGTCATTTATTCAAAAGAAATTTATTTGAGCCCCATCTGTGCCCAGACACAGGTTCCTGCTTTTTCATACAACATTACAAAATGAGCCTTTTCCCTTATCGGTACATGTCATTTGCAAATGTGATCTTTTAATGACCAGGCCGTATTTTATCCTTTCGTTGTTTCAAGGTCATTTATTTATCCCCACGTTCTACTACGTAACCAGAGACAGCGGAAGAAATCAGAGACGGGCATTCAAAAGCGACCCGCAACCCATATAGCTCATGCTTTCAAGATGCCAAACTATTTGGTTTCAGGAAGCCTCAAACGAATGGCTCATTTAGAACGTTTGTGTTAATCCAATCATCAGGAAGAGGCGTCACAGTGAGGAGGCAGATAGAAGTCCGGTCCCGTCCGCACTTCTAGATTCCTACAGAATCTAGATTTGAGTCTGACATCTGCAGCTCAGGCGGGGGGGACACATCCATGCTCCAGAAATGGCGTAAGCCTGCTTCTGGGGGTTCCTTTCTCCTTTTCTTCTTGTTTTGTTTTTTAATATTTATCTTGAGAGAGAGAGAGAGAGAGTGAGTGTGTGTGTGTGTGTGTGTGCGCGCGCGCGCGTGAGCGGGGAGGGACAGAGAGAATCCCAAGAAGGCTCCACGAGGTCAGCACAGAGCCCGATGCGGGGCACAATCTCATGAACCGCGAGATCATGACCCGAGCTCGACAGACTAAGCCACCCAGGTGCCCTTCTTCTTGGTTTTTACTGCCCTCCCTTGAAGCAGTACCTTCTTCACTCAGCTCACTGCTGTTTTGCCATTCAACGTCTAACATTTAACAAAGAACGTCCGTTGGCCAGGCCCTGCGCTAGGTTGGGGACCTCAGGATGCGTGAAAACAATTCCTGTCTCCCACAAGTTCACAGTCCAGGGGACCTTCCCGGTTCCTGGATGCCACGACCCTTTGCTGCCACCTCCAGTCCAGGACCAATCAACACACATGGGACCCACGGAATTTCAGCGCTCCCCACCTGGTTCCAGAGGCGTCAACAAAACCAGCCGTGAGTGCTGCAGCAAAGCCCTCTATCAGTACAATGCACATGACCACAGACACCCAGAAGCAGCAGAGAGCCTCTGCTGTCTCCTCCGGAGGAAAGCTGAGATCGACTCTTCAACGAGATACAATTGCTGGCTGATGTCAGAGGCGTTCCCTAAATTAAGCCACCCTTGATCTGAAACCCTATGCGGGTGCTTATCAGCAAAAGGCCTCAGTTAGTTGGGGAGCCTGGGTGGCTCAGTCGCTTAAGCGTCTGACTCTTGATTTTGGCTCAGGTCGTGATCTCACAGTTGAGAAATGGAGCCCCACGTTGAGCTCTGTGCTGACAAGCGGGGAGCCTGCTTGAAATTCTCTCTATCTCTGCCCTCCCCCCCACCCGTGCTCTCTCTCTCTCTCTCAAAATAAATAAGCAAACATTTTATTTAAAAAAGCCCCAATTCGTCAAGAGATATAGCTTGTGGAAACTAAAACCCTTTGCAAGGGTTTGTCCGTACGTTATAAATATTTTAGCGCAACTCAAAACTTCAAAGGGGAATGGTCAACAGACACGGCTTTCTGTACGCGCTGGGGAAAAGATGCTGCTCGGGGGAGAGGAGTCCTAAACAGGAAGAAAAGAGAAAAGGAGGCTTCAGAGCCATGGAAGGCTCACACATGCCCATCTCTTCTGTCACGAGCACAAAAAGATTTGCAGCGGCCCCGGGAGATGGGCTAGGGCAGCGCCCTTGGGGTCAGCTTGCACCTGAAGAAACCTGGACCCCGGGAAGGAATGAATTAAGCCCCACAGTCTGGCTTGCTGCCTAGCCCCTGGGTTTCAAAGACATTCCTACATCTAGTCCTCGTTCACCCTGTGAGCTCGGGAAACAATCGCCTGGGAACAGCGGGAACCCTGCACAAGCTGAATCTCTATCTTGAACGTCTTAATTTTCACTTCAGCACGTACAAAAAGTAGGCTATTGGTATTTGGGCGACATTCGCATCCTCAACTTTGAAGGTGAAGGTTCGGTGCCCCAAACATCCTCATCTTTCAAAAATAGTAACAAAATGATTTCTCCTGCACATCTGCCATGGGGAGGAATTCAAGAAAATACTTGGGCGACTGGTAACGTTCCTTAGGAGGAGGGTTAGGGCAAACACGTGCCCAACAGCTCACTGCCAGAAAGGAACACAGAAAACTCTGGAAGATGGTTCTCCAACCCCTTTACAGCTCTACTTCTTCTAGGGGCGTTTTGGGAAAAGGGGCGTCCTAACACATCCCCTAAGCATGTCTTAGACTGATGAATTTCTTTAGGTTGACCTCCCCACTGTCTTCTAGCGACTGATCTAAAAAATTACGATGAAATCTTCCCCAGGCAATGGCATCCAAGCCCATGGCTTCCATAGCCATCTGTATGCTGGTGACTGGGAATTCTCTCTTTTTGTCTCTGCTGGTCTTTCTCCTGAACTCCAAAGCCCTTATATCCCATACCCCCCCCCCCCCCGGAAAACATCACCCCGATAAATACTCTTCAAACTGACAATTCAAACTTAATTTTATTGGCCCTTAAATGTACTCTTATTCCAACAATCACTATCAAAGTTTAAATAGCATCCTTATCCATTCAGACACCCAGGCCAGAAATCTAGAACCTTCCTTGTCTCCCCCTTTCCCCTCCAATCCAACCGCCAAATGTAGATGGTACTTTCTGAGAGCCCTTTACGGTGCCTCTGTTCATGTCCACTGTCGTGATAAAGCTGTAAACACTTCTCACACCACCACGGTCTCCCTGATTCTAGCCTTGACCTCAACCCACCTCCCCCCAAGACAATTTTACTAGAAGGCAGATCCGATGGTGTCATTATCCTGCTATCCTAGACCTGCATTCCAGGAGCGATCTTACTTCTGTAGTTTCTATTTGGAGAACTACTTCTCTGCTAGACTGTCAGGTCCTTGAGGGGAAATATTCTTTCTTTCCATCTTTAATCCCTCCGTGGCTCAAACAGTGCTTACTTCACGGTAAGGGCTGGACAGGTATTTGTGAAATACGTAAGTGAATGAAAAGAATTCAACCAAAGCAAAAACAGTCAAGTAACAAAGTTGAGTTGGGTCCATGTTTCATTTATTTTGTCTAAGTGAGCTAGTTGCCTATTATGCGATTATCATGACACAAACCCTTACAAATCTAAGGTTATTAGAGTTCCCCAACCGTATTTGTTCTAGCTGGCTGAAGAGCCTAATGTGTGCCAACCATAACCCAGATGCCATCCTTCTCCCTGGCTTGTCCTTAAACTATTCGAATATATTCTCCATTCTCTTACCTCAACACAAGATCTATGACTCTTTCTCCTAATTTCCCAGAAAAGTCATGTTTATATGCAAAAGGTTTTGGGTTGGGGGGTTTGTTTGGGGGAGTTTTTGTTTTTGTTTTTGTTTAACCATCAGGCCGACTCACTGGCAACAAGAGAAACCTACCCCGGTACAGGTGGGCTGGACCCCCAGCAAGCAAGCAACATGCTCACTGTCCAAGGGCACAGCTGCTAATGAGGGCATAGATCGTGGAGCGAGGGTGGGAACGTGCAAACTACTGCCCACGCAGGCCATTTGCTCACGGCCCTCACTTCTTCCCGCCCCATTTCATCCTCTGCTCAGCCATAAACACTAATGCCACTTTTGAGGACCAGGTTGTCGTTTTTCTCCGTGTCATTTTAGCCAAAAGGATACTTTGACCGTGTTCCTCCAAAGCCTCTGGGTCTGGGAGGGAGGCAGCAGCTGGAGTCAGTGTCCGGCATGTGTCATACAAATTCCTGTTGATGTTTGCTTCTGGTTTATTATTCTAGAGGCCTCTGGAGACAAGCGCGTCAGGATTGAAGTCGTTCTTCAAAGGCACTTTGTTTCTACTTTGTTCCTAAACTTTCTTCCTCCAGAAACGCCATCCCACGAGGCCCGGGATGGCGGGCAGGACTCCGAGAATGCCGTGTTTTGATCCCCACTGCAGGCAGCTTCCCAAAAGATCAATGGAATTCACCTTCACACTCCTTACAATCTTTGCAGCGAACGTCTGCTTTCCCGCCTCCTCCCCACCTCCCAACACCTTCCTCAGCAGTGTTCTTTCCTTCTCAAGAATCCCAGTGTTCTGCTTAGCAGTTCTATCCCCAAAGGCAGGTGTCAATGTCAACGCTGCTCTTTTTGGAACGGAAACAGCAAAACGGAAGGTTTGCAAAACAACAGACAGCAGACCTCAGGTGCATCTGAACCAAGAATATGAACTCCCTCCTTCCTGGCTCCACATTCGAATATCTGGACCCAGACATCTCTCCAAGAAGTAGTATTTTATTTTTGCTTAACTTAATTTAATTTAATTTAATTTAACTTTATCTCATCTCATCTCATCTCATCTCATCTTTGCCTCAGTAATTTCAGAAGAACGAACCAGATGATTTGACCAAACCTTAACTAGCTGTAGGCAGAAGGAAGAACGCCAACAGATCAAGTCCAAGGATACACGGGAAGTGCCACCTGGCGGACGAAACTTCTTCCTTGGGATGGCATGGTCTCCCATGCTCACCAGCCCCCTGACCTGCACCACTCACTTTCCACTCGTGCCTGACGGCACGGGAAAGATCAAAGAGATGCCTCCGGTCGGTCGTGACGACCCACTGTCCTTCTCCGGTGAGACTCTGCCCAGCCGTCTGGTTGAACCTGCCCGGGGCAACTGACGGACAAACCTCAGTGTCCTTTACTGCTGAGGTTCACAGAGTCCCCAGACCCACAAACAAGGCGTGGGACCGCCCTGGAGGGAAGCCAGGGAACACATCAGACGGTGACGAGTGATGACGTCTCACTGCCCCTCGTGGTCGAGGGTGACCGCCTTACGGGGGCTGCCGTTCTCACTAGCATCCCTGACCGGTTTCCTCTGCTTGGCACGAGGACACAAGGCTCATTCTGCAAAGTTCGGTGGTTGCACGAGGGAGGGGACAAGAGCGAGTGGAGAGTTGTTGCAAGAGCCCAAACCAAACCACAGAAGCACAGCAGACCCAGCCTGGCTCTGAAATCACAGGCCGGCATTGGTAACGTTGAACCTCCCTCCGGCCCATCAGGCCGCGTCTGGACCCAAGGCTCATCACCATCATCATCGTCATCATTACTGACCCACCTCGTGCGCCAACCGCGCCTCGCTCCGTAACGACGATCACCCGAGAACACGGATCCCCGCGTGTGAGCAAGAACGCACGGAAACGCATGCCAGGTAATGAGCTCCAAGGGACCGAAAAAACCGCCAGAGGAAGCATGTGAACTGTCAGACCAGAGCTGTTCTACAGAAGAGGCCAAATTAACCTGTAATGTAGGGACTGTGCCCAGCCTGAGTTACCCGGCTCTGCGGGGAGAGCAGGGACCCGGCGTGAACGATCGTGTTCCCCACGCGAGGCCGGCGGCGGCAGGATGCAATTCACACGGCTGCTCGCAGCAACGTGCGAAAAAGCCTTGCGGCTGATACGACCTTTCTGCTTCAAAAGAAGAGGCAGCTTTTTAATTAGAACTTAATATGATTAAGAACAGTTCACGAATTACTTGAGAGAATAGGTGAGGTGTCCCTCCACTACAATCACGTACATTTTCTTTAATGCCCTGTGTCTGACCTCTTCCCACTCAATGGCACTGAGGGTCCCTGTTGATTCTCTTGAAAGGGATCGGTTACAAGTGGGAGAGGCTCAGACCCCCACTTGACCACTTAGTAGCTATTTCACGGGGAGGCATTTTTTAGCAACTCAGCCAAGCTTCAGTCCCCCTAGATGTGAAAATGGGAATTGATAGGGGTGTCTGGGAGGCTCAGTCAGTTAAGCGTCTGACTCTTGGTTTCAGCTCAGCTCACGATCTCACGGTTCGTGGGTTCAAGCCCCGCTTCGGGCTCTGCGCTGACAGCGCGGAGCCTGCTTGAGATTCTCTCTCTCCCCTTCTCCGCCCCTCCCCTGCTCATGCTCCAGTATGCACACACATGCATACCCTGTCTCAAAATAAACAAGTAAAGGTTTAAAAAAAAGTTGATGATTTAAGAAAAAAAGGAAACGGGAATTTTATCGAGTGAGGACTGGATGTAACATGGTCGCACAGTCCCTGTCCTTGGGAAATGCTAAGTAAAGGTAGCAATTAGTGTCAGGGTCACACTTCTCAGTATCTAACACCGCACCTTGTGGATATGAATTCGGTCCGTCCGATGATGATGGCAACGGTGGTGACAAGGATCCTAGGGCGTGCTTGTGTCCAGGAGGAGTTAGCAAACACTTTGGGCATTAAGAGGCGAGGAGACGATAAAGATGAGACCATATGGTCTTCCGTTAACATCCTTCCCATTACGGTAAGTCAAGGTCCTCTTCAAAGAAACCAAAGTAAGAATGGATCCGTAGAATTCCTGAGCGCGACCGTGTGGCTCACAGCCTTCTCTGTGCTCAGAGGTGCACTAATCGGAGTCGCTCCTTTTCACGGAACTGAGAAGACAATGCGTCTCAACTGAGAAGCATTTCTCAGTCTCTCTATTTCTCCCCAGGAGTGAGGAGTTCTGCAAAGGCACCCTGCTGGATGGTCAGGTAGAACCCCAGAGCCGCCAACCAGCAAGTGTCTCCGAGGGGTTTCCAACCTCTCTGCCCAGGAGGTGGAAAAAGGAAGATGATTTCATCTTAGCCGCTTAACTACCTTCAAACCTGAAAATCCTGCCCTCCGGTCCACCCCCTGGTCCTGGAGAGGAGGACCCGTTCACAAGCAGATCAAGTCCTCAGGATGGGGGAGGGCAGGAGATACTCGCTGAAAACCTATTTAAGTGTTTCCCTGAACTTCAAAGTAACATGCTAAAGTTCTACCTTTGAATTATTAAAGTCTATCTAGATTAGACGTATTTTTTCAACTTTTTTAACATTTATTTATTTTTGAAAGACAGAGAGAGAGCACTGGTGGGGGAGGGGCAGAGAGCGAGAGGGAGACACAGAATCCGAAGCAGGCTCCCAGCTCCGAGCTGTCAGCACAGAGCCCGACGCGGGACTCAAACTCACAAACCGTGAGATCATGACCTGAGCCGGAGTCGGACACTTAACTGACTGAGCCACCCAGATGCCCCTAGATTAGATGTATTTTTTTTTAAATTTTTTTTTCAACGTTTATTTATTTTTGGGACAGAGAGAGACAGAGCATGAACGGGGGAGGGGCAGAGAGAGAGGGAGGCACAGAATCAGAAACAGGCTCCAGACTCTGAGCCATCAGCCCAGAGCCTGACGGGGGGCTCAAACTCACGGACCGCGAGATCGTGACCTGGCTGAAGTCGGACGCTTAACCGACTGTGCCACCCAGGCGCCCCATAGATGTATTTTTATATGCGGGCTATAATGTACTATCGGGTGGCAACAGATTTTTTTTTCAATCTCTAAGTAGTTGTATTAGTTTAATGATGTTAAAGAGTCTGTTAATTATCTAATTATGAAATTGCCTGATGCTTCTTTTTCCTTTAATGAACTATGTATGCATGAAAGACTGCAGTAATGTAGTTGGCTATGTTTTTTTGGACTCACTACAAAAAAATAAAGTACCTAAAATCTGAGCTTGGTATTGCTGGGTTTTGGGGTTTTTTTTTTAATGTTTTTATTTATTTTTGAGAGAGAGAGAGAGAGAGCATGAGCAGGGGAGAGGCAGAGAGAGACGGAGACACAGAATCCGAAGCAGGCTCCAGGCTCCGAGCTGTCAGCACAGAGCCTGATGCGGGGCTTGAACCCTCAAACTGTGAAATCATGACCTGAGCTGAAGTCGGACACTTAACCTACTGAGCCACTGAGGCGCTCCTCTGTTTTTTTTTTTTTTAATTTTTTTTTCAACGTTTATTTATTTTTGGGACAGAGAGAGACAGAGCATGAACGGGGGAGGGGCAGAGAGAGAGGGAGACACAGAATCGGAAACAGGCTCCAGGCTCTGAGCCATCAGCCCAGAGCCTGATGTGGGGCTCGAACTCACGGACCGTGAGATCGTGACCTGGCTGAAGTCAGACGCTTAACTGACTGCGCCACCCAGGCGCCCCTGTTTTTTTTAAAAGATGAAATTTTAGCAGACAAACTCTGTTTCTTCTATACCCTAAAACACACTTAAATACCTCTGCTCGTCCCCCTGTGACCTAACCCGTGTGACCCAGTGTTTCCGACCCCATGTAATCTGGTTCCAGCTGTCTTGTCAGACATCTCTCTCAGGGGTCCTCGTATGACTCTCCTGTATAGTCAGGGTGGGCTTCTTCTGTCTGGAGGAAGCCCCTGCATTTCCCTGCCTCTGTGCCTTTGCTCAAGTCTCTGTCCTCATGATAATTCCCGCCCTGCCTCATAAACCACGAGAAAACTTTCGGGGGTGACGGAGATGTTCACTATTGTGGTAGTGGTCTTGTGGGTACATGCATGTGACCAAAGGTATCAACTTGTATATTTAAGATGTATACAGATTACCGAATGCCAATTATATACCCCTGGAACTAAAAAACAAAAACAAAAACAACAACCACAAAAAAAACCTTGTTCATCCATCTTAAGCCCCAACTTGGGCATGAAGTCTGACTCTCAGAAGGGATGTCTTCCTCCGCTGACTTTTAGCACACTTCTCTGATCCGAGTTAATCATATCACTTAGCAAATACTTCCTTGTTAGTTACAGTGGTACATGTTCTATCTCCACAATCACGGTAAATGCCAAGGGGGCAGAAACCATGCCATAATTTCAACCGTAATGATAACTTCTACCCTGCTCCCCCCCCCACCCCACCCCCCCAGAGTCTACTCAAGACAGCAGCCAGGGTGATCCTTCTAAGTCTGCAATCTGATGCTGACATTCCTCGACTTAAAATCCTCCCCGGCCCACCTGAGTCAAGTCACAGTCCGCAGGACCGGGCCTCCTGCTCCCTCCCCACCCCCAGTCCTACGACTTGCTCCCTGACTCACTCTGCTCTGCCACAGGAGCCCCCCTGCTGTCCCTGGATCACACCAGGAATGTTCACTCTGCCTCGGTGACTCTATGCTTGCTCTCCCTTGTGCACGGAGAACTCGCTCCTATCGGTATCTACCTGACTGTCGCTCACCACCTTCAAGGTGTTCAAATGTCACCTTGCAAAGGAGGTCCTCTCTGAGCACTTGATTACACCTGCAAACCACCCCCAGCACTCCCTAACCCCCTTCTCTGCTCTCTCGTTACAACACTGCCACCTTCTAACATACTACTCTGTTATGGAGCCTCTTCTTTGTCTCCTCCTGTGAGATATCAACTGGGTGAGCACAGGGACATGTGTCTATGTTGTTCACTGCATCACTCCGATGCCTAGGACAATGTCTGACATATAGTATAGGCACTCAGAAAGTGTTTGCTGAATGAATGAATGAATGAATGAATGAATCTTCAGGATAAGGCGTTTCTACATTTAAGAACTTCATCTTTCTTATGGACTTTTATGACTTTCTGCTTTGTACTCAAGTTGTCGTTTTCTTCTTTATGCTAGATTTTAGTGTCCTCGGGGGGCTGGCAAAGCTGGTTTGCTTTGACATCCCTGCCTCTCAAGGCATTACCTCCAGACCACCCCCCTGCAGCAGAATCACCTGGGAAGCTATACCATGCAGACCCCAGGACCGCTCTCAGATGCTCTGTACCCTGTATCAGAATTAGGGCTCTGGAATGTGCATTTCAGCAAGCATCTCGGGTGATTCTGTGCCACACTGTCCAGAAGGAATGGGAACGGAGACTGAGCTAGAGAAGGGAGAAGGAACAGGTGGGAAGGGACCTCTCCCCTCCCTTCTGAGCACCTACCCCCACTGTGGCCCCGACAGGGGAGCTCTCCACCCCACCCAACGAACTGCGACATCTCTGCAAACCTCGGTGCTGGGGACTGCTTGTCTTGTCGTCATCCAAGACAATGATATATGGCTCGTGGGACACAGCCCAGAGACTACGGGTAAAAGGCGATGTCTCTTCACTAAATCCTCTCCCTGATCTGGTGGCTCTCAACCCCTGGTGATTTTGACCCCTGGAGGACATTCGGAAATCCCTGGAGACAGTCACAATTGTCACAACTGGGAGGCGGCTACTGACATCGAGTGGGTAGAGGCCAGACACGCTGCTAAGTATCTTACACAGGAAAAGACTCCCAGACCAAAGACTGGCCCAGTCCCCGTGTCGTCTGGGGTTGAAAGCAGGGCCTGAGCCCTCTCCCAACTCCTTGTCACCCACTGTCCTAGAACGGATGCAGGACACAGAGACAAGTGCTCCAAATCCAGAAGCGAATCCAGCTCCTCTCCCCCAGACTCACTGCAGTGTGGAGATACCGGATTCCAAACAGCACAGTCTCTTTGTATTG
The DNA here is from genome assembly GCF_022837055.1 of Prionailurus viverrinus. Classification (NCBI taxonomy): domain Eukaryota; kingdom Metazoa; phylum Chordata; class Mammalia; order Carnivora; family Felidae; genus Prionailurus; species Prionailurus viverrinus. The sequence continues at coordinate 2,287,303 of NC_062577.1, forward strand.
TGACCGTTGGCTTGTGGCCGACCGTCGTGCTGGGCCGTGGGTGTGGGGGAGCTGCTGTGGGTGGGCACAGACCCCCGCACGCGCCCGTGGGGCACAGGTCCCCAGCCTCGCGTCCCCTTCTGTCTGGACACACGTGCTATCCCCCCCCTCCCCCACTTCTGCTGATGGTGCCACCTGCTGTCTACACGAGCGCGGCAGGGCAGGGCTGATGTGGGACCCGATCTTGTCCACATGACCCCGTTCAGCTGGCCCGCAGCTCCAGCGACCGCTCACACAGCCTGTCATTTCCATCTGTGCTGCCCGGCCTGGGCCGGAGAGGGCACGGCCGAGGCTGCTGTCGCTATGAAATCACTTCGAGCCTCCGACCGGATGTCACATCACGGTAACTTGGCAGTTTCCCGCCGGGACAAGGAAAGCCAACGGCGTGACAGGAAGCATTACTCCTCCGGGAGGTGACTCGATGGCGATGACAGAGAAGACCAGAGAGGTCCCTGTTGCAGCAGAACCCACATTTACGTGGCGCAGACGACGTGCCAGGCTCTGCGCTGGCGAGGTTTGTCGAGGGAGGTCACAGAGGCTTTGGCCCTAAGTGCCCCTCGCTGGAGTAGACCCCGCGAGGCACCCTTGTGCCCACTCATGGTGCAGGGAGGTGACGTGACACGCCCCTGGGGCAAAGGAAGTGCGGAGAGCACGGGACAGACCGACGAGTCCGAGGTCTAGTTGCGGAGTATCGGCTTGCGGGCCCAGAACTTCCGCAGCCATCGTTAGACCTCTGCTTGCGCATTTGGGGTGGGACGGAGGAGCCCCGGGATCGTCACGCAAGACTTCCTATCCTCCCTTCTCCCACAAGGATCGATGCTGAAAAGGTCTGAAAACCCACTGAGCTGAGCCAAGCGTCACCGAAACAGCCCCGACCGTGGGGGGAAGGCGGCAGTGAGGCGCAGGAGGGACCCCACCTCTCCTCTCCGTGACCGTCAGACAGTCAGCCGCCACCGTCGGCTCACACTCCCGCCTCGTGACCCTGACCAGGGATCACAGGGGGCGGGGCAGGCGACATCTCTGGCCGTGACCGTGGGCACGTGCGCCAGTCTGGCGTCTGCGCTCCTGTGTGCCACCCCCACACCCCAGCAGAGGGCGCCCTCCCCCGCGGCTACCGTCTTCACCGGGGCCTCAGGGCCCCTCCCCCTCCCCCCCCCCCCCCCCCCCCCCCGCCAGCAAAAGCTGAAGCTGTCTGTTGGAATGACTCCCTCGCTGGCTCAACCAGAAGCACGAGGTCATCTGGGGGGGGGGGGGGGGGGGGGAACGGACCGGGACCACCCTCGGGGCATCCGGCCCTTCTAGACACAGAGCCTCGAACCTGACCGCGCACTTGCTCTTACCGCTACACCGTTACTCATTCATTTCCCTTCGTGGTTCTTTACGTTTGAGAGAGGGAGGGAATCCCAAGCGGGCTCCGCGCGGTCAGCACAGAGCCGGACGCGGGGCTCGAACTCACGAGCCGGGGAGATCGTGCCCTGACCCGAAGTGGGACGCCTAACAAACTGAGACCCCCAGGCGCCCCTGTCTTCCTAGTTCTAAGGGCTTTTTGACCAACAAGCCCCAATAAAAAGGTAGATGTGACTTGGCCAATTCGTGCACGTTGTCCACCTGCATACGCCGTGTAAGAAACGGAAAACAGCACCAACTCTACCCCCAGCACCTCTGAGGCCCTCTGTCGCAAGATAAAGAGGTGGGAAGAGCACAGAGCTGAATGCATTAGGGGCGGGAGAGGCGACGCTTCTCGCTGTCCCCACAGCACACACCCCCCCACGCGCGCGCACACACACGCACACACACGCACACACACCCCAAACACATACGCACCTACCACAGATACGTATACACCACACCACATACACATTCACACTCACACTCATAAAATAGATCTCAGTTTTGATTTTGGTTACAGATTCCAACACGACTCGAGGACGTTTTAATAAACATGATGTGAACCGGATTCAGACCTTCCATATCGATAGGGAGTTGGAGGAAACGAGAGATTTAGGCATATCCTCCACAACATACACGGCCACATATTAAACCTCTTTAACACACGGTGCTTTCCGGTACAAATACAGACGCGTACGTTTTTGCCCAGCTTATCTATTCATTCAAAATATTCACTCTTTTCTCATCTCTTCACTCACTAATTTCATTCGTTTATCAAACCTTTATCAAGCACCTCATGGCATCAGGTTCCTTTGCTAAGTACTGGAAACGAAACCTGGGCCCAACCCTTGTTGAATGTTACGAAACACATTGTAATCAAAGATTCAAGTACACAGGGCTTCTTCCTCTTCGTCTGGGGAGGTGATGAAGCAGTTAGCGGGATGAATGGAGCGCTGAACTTGAGTGGTGAGTTATCTGTTAGCCCAAGCTCCACCATCAACTAGTTTCACAGTCTTGGCCAAACCTCCCAGTATTAGTTTTCTCGTCAGCCACGCGAGGGTAACACTCATCTTTAGAACTGATGGAAGGAATAAATGGAATCACAGACATAAAGGGACTTTGTTATGACTGCGACGAGTCCTTCATCTATTTAGACCTGAAGCACAATCAGGGCATAAGCCACACCCTGTTCAGTGCACGTACCCGTCTGCAGTGAGGGAGCTTACGACCCAAGTGCCGAAAGGCCTAATGGCCCCCAAACTACAAAAACGCTCATTCAAAGGGCTACCTGCACCCCTATGTTTACTGCAGCATTACTTACAATAACCGAAGCAGCCCAAGTGTCCATGGATAGAGCAATGGAGGAAGAAGATTGGGTGCATATATACAGAGAAATAAAATCTTGCCATCTGCTACAACATGGATGGAGCTAGAGAGTGTAACGCCCAGTGAAAGAGGTCAGAGAAAGACCAACACCGCGTGATTTCACTCATGTGTAGTATTTAAGAAACAAAACAAATGAACAAAGGAAAAAGAGAGAGAGAGAAACAAGAGACATTCTCTTAACTGGAGAGAACAAAGTGGCGGTTACCAGAGGGGAGGTGGGCGGGGGAGGGGTGAAAGAGGTGACGAGGATTAAAGAGGACACTTATCATGATGAACACCGAGGAATGTAGAGAATCGTTGAACCATTATGTTGTGCACCTGAAACTAACATGAAACGGTATGTATGTGAACTACACCGGGATTGAAAGGTAAAGACTTAATCAACAAGCGGGGGTTAACAGAATAACAGGACCAAAGAGGGCCCATCCAGATAAGCCTGTGGCTCCCGAGAAAGGCCAAGATCAAAGTCCCAAGGCCAGCTCAGTGTCCAGCTCTTTGTCCAGACCTTGCACACAGACAGGGAAATGCTCTCAGCTACACTTATCATGGGATAGGTCGGAAAAGACAAAGCGAGAAAGTGGCCCTGTTTCTTCCCCACGTGGAGTCGGATTGACTTCACATGTGCTCCACCCCACGCTCACTGAAACACTTGTGAGAAGCCACTCTCCCAGCCTTCTCTCCTCACTGCAACGGTGGCATTTTCCAGAAAGACAGTCCGACCCACAGTCTCACACCACCTCGAACTTCCGCTTAGAGGCTCAGGCAAAGGGAATCTGTAAACTCTGGGGACAGTCACCAAGAGCCTTTGGGCCCATGACACCATGTTGCCTGGGATCTTGCAGTCACCTCAAAGCAGTGGAGCAAAGAGGAGAGCTGTCCCCCATCAGGTGGGCCTGTGGGCATCCTCAGTCACCAGACGTGCTTCTTGGTAAGGCCCTGGCTATTCAGAGGAGGCCGAGCTGAAAACTCCCGAAGAATCTCCTTCAGAAAGACGGGGATTCTGACGTGGTGAGATCTGTGTCTGTATCTAGCCACTGGCCAGATAAATGGCCTGTTCTGCTATGCCCAGGATGTCACGGGCAAACTGCACACCTCTGGACAGGCCGAGGCTGGACCCCGGACTCAGGCGGGTCCATTGACCCGGACGGGGCCAAGCTAGATGCCCTCACAGCCACCGGCCGAATCTGATTATCCCCTTCAGGGAAGAGTGAAGGGCAATTATTTATACAAAAATTATGCCCAACACTTTTTTTCCAATACTTAACTGCATGGTCGGGAGGCTATCGCATGATTGAAAAGAAAAAAAAAAAAAAAAAAAGAAAGAAACTGACCTGAGACAAAGCCTTTGGAAGTACACTTTTATAAACGTTGTTTCGGGTGCAAGCCCCAGCCGATTTGTTGCCAAAGCTCATTCTCAAAGGACTGCGTAATTGTGTTAAGTTTCAAATACAGGTATGTTCAATATTAACTCCACCTTGCCTTTGGGAGCTGAAAATAGAGCCCGGCTGTGGTGGTTTGATTAATACCAGATCTTTCCGCATTATTATTTACAAGCACAGTTTTAGCTGCTTTTTCTGCAAAGAGTAGAACCTGATTTATCGTTAACTAAGCCTGGTCACTTTCCTTGGAACCTAATTCATTAAGCCAGTATCACTGAGGCATTATTAAAAACCTTTAAACCCTAGGCAGTTAATATCAGGGTGGATTTATTTGCAGGGGGGGGGGGGGGCGACATTTTTAGTAACTAAAAGACACAGAGCTCTAAAAGCATCTCTCTCTCTGTGCATTTCCCTGGGGGCGGGGGTGGGGAGACGTCATTCACTCGCTCAATATTTATTTATTTTTATTTTTATTTTTTTTCAAGTTTACTTATTTTGATAGAAGAGAGAGAGCAGGGGAGGGGCAGAGGGAGCGGGGGAAAGAGAATCCCAAGCAGGCTCCATGCTGTCAGTGCAGAGCCTGATGCAGGGCTGGAACTCGCGAACCATGAGGTCATGAACCGAGCTGAAATCAAGAATCAGATGCTTAACCAACTGAGCCATCCCGGTGCCTCTCAACATGTATTTATTAAGCACCTATTATATGCCCTACATTGGTGACAGAGCAGAGAACAAAACCAAGTCTCTGCCGTCGGGACCTCTCTTCTGGAGAAAAAGGAGTAAATGGCAAATAAGGTCTGTCCAGTGGTGACACATGGAGAACAATGAAGCAGGGCAGGTGGAAAGGGACTTCTGGGGGTGAAGTGAGAGACTGCTCTCTCTCACACACTCAGAGATGGCTTGTCCATCAGGGAACACCTGAACAGGGATGTGAGGGCAGCAAGGTCATGAGCCCCAGCAGGCATCTCAGGAAAGCATCTCAGGGGAGAACAGGTGCACGCAGGAAGGGCCCAAGGCAGGGGCCGGATTACCATGCCTAGGGACAGGAAGGAGGCCAGCATGTCTGGAGGAGGGAAGATGGTCGAGAGTGAGGTCAGGGAGAAAACCAAGTTTGGCATTCAGGTGTGAGGCCACTGCTGGACATACCCTTCCAGAGGCCAACAGTCTACGGACAGTGGGAGCAAGAGAGGTCACAGAAGGAGGGGGTACAGACAGAGAAAAGGCATGATGGCTGAGCTCTCCAGGATTTGTTTAGGGGAGAAGAGAAGGAACCAGAAAAGGAAACAGAGAAGAACCAGGGAGTAAGGTAAAGGACAAAGCAAAGAGAGTGATGTTCCAGAAACAAGGTGAAGAAAGTATTTCAAGGAGGGAATGGTCCAACGGGAAACACCACACGTGGGCCAAGGAAAGCAACGAATGCTACTTACGGGGTAGAGGGTGAATTCTTTAATCTCTGTGTTTCTGTTTCCTCGTCCATATAATGAGGACAATAAGGGTACCCTCCTTAGGGTACAGGCTTATGGGGGTTCATACTCATAAACTCTTAGAACAGTGTGTGGCACATAGTAGGTCAACCAACACTTGTTGAATGAATGAATGAATGTAGCGCAATTATCATATGATAATCACTGTCTGTCATGAAATTAATCATATTACAAATATTATCTATCCCTGATGACTTCACAGGGGCTTTTCGTCGAGTGATGGCAGCTCAGGAAAGGGCGGAGATGAAAAATGCAGACAGGGCACAAGCCAAGTCTTCTTCTTCTTTTTTTTTTTTTTTTTTTTTAATAAATTTGCTGCAAGACATCAGGGAAGCAGGATGTAGTTAGTGGGGGGGTATGGGGTCAAGGGAACTCTTAATTTTTTGTGGGTGTGGTTGTCGGGAGCTAGAAGGGAATTTTTGCATTCCAAGAGGAATGATCCAACACAGAGACATGACATAGGAAGAAGGGGACAACCGCTGGAGGGTGACCCTGAACAAGTCAGAGGGAAGGCCACCTAGACACGAGCAGTTCCTCCCCAGTCTCGGGCGAGAAGGCAGAGAAGATGGGCAGACGGTGGTGGGAGCCTGTGGGCATTCAGCGTCAAGCGAAGGGTGTGCGTGAGGTTGGGAAGAAAGACGGACAACAGTTGACCGGGAGAGCGGCGGCATCGCCGGCCGGGACGAAGGGCCCCTGTGAGGTTAGCGGTCAAGAACTAGAAGCAGTTGTCATGGTCTGGGTTCGGCGGGGTGCAGTCGGGGCAGAGTTGGGGTGGGGGACCGGGTTCTAGCAAAGCTGCAGTTCTAGGAGGACAGCGAGAGTCCCAGGTACAGGAGCTCAGGTTCCCAGGGGTCACAGCAAGGGACGGCTCTAATGGAGGGCCAAGGCTCTCAGTGGGTGGAGGGCAGTGGAGGCAGGACACAGGTGGGAAGCAGGGCACGGCAGAGGGAGGCGGCCGTACCTCTGGAGAAGGAGCATCTGGGGTCAAGGTTTCAGACAAGTGAGTAAGAAGAGGAAGCAGACGAAGAAGCGGGGGACAGAGAGGAGACCATGGGCAGCGGTGTCAGCGACAGGACTGGGGTGCAGGTCCGGGCTGAGGGGCGGAGCGCAGGCCACCGGAGGAGCAGAGACCCAGGTCTGGGGGCCCCGGGACCAGAAGCACCATGTACAGGGACGCTGGGACCCACAGTCTCCCGCAGATAAGCAGGGTGGGGCGAGGGCAGGATCCCAGGAGCCAGAGGTGGGGGGGGGGGGGGGCTGGGTCACCAATGACCTGACAGCAGGACACACAAGGGGGCTGGGAAAGTCGAGAGGGGGGATGGTCCAGTGTGGCATTCTAGGGCAGGAAGAGGAGGGAAAGGGCCTCTCAGAAAAGAGGCGGGGAATGTAGGGAGTTTTGCAGAAAACGGATTTGGAGCTCCCCTGAAAGCGCATGAGTAGGGGAGGTGTGTGGAGGGAGGTGGGATTCTGGAGACCCCGGCCTCCTGTCGTGAGGGAGGCACGAAGGGCGAAGGGCGTGTTGTGCTTTGATGTTTCCCAGACTGCTGTGGGGTGAGGCTCTGGGGCTGCAGGGGGAGGGAGGAACAGGTTCCTGCCAGCGGGGAGGGGGGCGGGGCGGGGCGGGGCGGGGCTGACAGTGAGTGGGGGCCCTCTTTGTTGGGAGAATGAAAAAGCCAAGGTAATTAGCCTGATCCTCTTTTCTCTGGAGTTTATGGCCACAGATGACATTCAAATACAAGCCAAGGGTCACAAGACCAACTGCAAAAGGGAGCCCCGGACAGAGAAACTCACCGTTCCTGGGAACGGCCCAAGTCAGACAGCAAAGACACAACGGAACGGTCCGTCTCCTCCAGAAGGAGCTAAACTGTGTGCGGGGGGGGGGGGGGGGGGGTGGGGGGGGTGGGGAAGACGCTGGAGGGGGGTCAACCCAGGCTGAGGGGAAGAATATAAGGAACAGAGTCTTTTTACATGTGTCAACACGGACAGATCTGAAAAACAGAATTTTGAGCACCGACCTTGAGCTGTAGAAGGGATACACCTAGCACAATACCACTTAGAGCAAAACACATGGCCAGAGCATGCGACCAAGTCCCTCGCACGCTGAGCATCTAAATAGAAGGCAATGGTACCTGGTAGAGGCCAGCGTGCCGACAGAAGCACTGGAAATGCAGGAGACATGCTGGAAGCCGGTGCCGTGGGGGGCAGGGATTTATTCTGGAATCGCTGCACTGGCAGAGGACCCCAACATCCTCCAAGTCACCAGCAGGGACACCCCAGGAGAGCTCATGACCAACCTTCCGGACATGGCCAATTCTTGTGAGCTGCTTTTAGAGGTGGCTAGGACTCTCTTTTGCAAACAAAATTGTACATACACAGAACCCCAACGTAAGAAAGAAAGGAAGAGAGAGAGAGACAAAGAAAGAAAGAGGAAGGAAGGAAGGAAGGAAGGAAGGAAGGAAGGAAGGAAAGAAGGAAGGAAGGAAGGAAGGAAGAAAAAGAAGGAAGGAAGGAAGGAAAGAAGGAAGGAAGGAAGGAAGGAAGAAAAAGAGGAAGGAAGGAAGGAAGGAAGGAAGAAAAAGAGGAAGGAAGGAAGGAAGGAAGGAAGGAAGGAAGGAAGGAAAGAAGGAAGGAAGGAAGGAAGGAAGGAAAAGAGGAAGGAAGGAAGGAAGGAAGGAAGGAAGAAAAAGAGGAAGGAAGGAAGGAAGGAAGGAAGGAAGAAAAAGAGGAAGGAAGGAAGGAAGGAAAGAAGGAAGGAAGGAAGGAAGGAAGGAAGGAAGGAAGAAAAAGAAGGAAGGAAGGAAGGAAGGAAGGAAGGAAGAAAAAGAGGAAGGAAGGAAGGAAGGAAGGAAGGAAGGAAAGAAGGAAGGAAGGAAGGAAAGAAGGAAGGAAGGAAGGAAGGAAGGAAGGAAAAGAGGAAGGAAGGAAGGAAGGAAGGAAGGAAGAAAAAGAGGAAGGAAGGAAGGAAGGAAGGAAGGAAGGAAGAAAAAGAGGAAGGAAGGAAGGAAGGAAAGAAGGAAGGAAGGAAGGAAGGAAGGAAGGAAGGAAGGAAGAAAAAGAGGAAGGAAGGCAGGCAGGCAGGCAAAGGAAGGAAGGCAGGCAGGCGAGCGACAAACATTAGTTCTGGTTAAAGCAGGGCACCCCCACCCGCACTCCAAGCCTGGAGATTCTCCCAGGAGAACCTTGGCCTTCCCTGTAATTCTGCACAGAGAACTGGATCATGCAGGAAGCATTCTGGGTTTTTAACGCTTTCCTTCAGCAGCTGTGTTCCGTGACCACGAACAAAGGTTTTCTGCTTGTTTTCTGGCTCTCACTGCTTCAATCAAAACCACACCTCTGCTGATTCCTCCCCTTTGCAGGTAGAAGGCCACAGTTTCGTGAATTACGAGCCCGCGTGTCACGCCCAAACACATCTCTTTCACTTGAGCTTCGAGGCCTGTCAGAAACGTCAAGCAGTGACGGGAATAATAAACCAGCCACGAATGAGGTCCTTATCAGTTAGGAGAAAAGAGTCTGTGTCTAATGTCACTTACAAAGATGATTTCCCCCCGACTTATAACCTCCTGCCAGAAGGCAAACACTCTAAAGTTTAAGAATGTAGTCACAATTTTGTGAAAATTATATATTCAAATTCACAGTGGCCTTCATCATGCTGACTTGAACACAGACCCTAATGTGTACAGGGTAATAATTACCCCAGCCGAGCAGAGGCAAAAGAAGCTTGTTTCTCAGGAATACTTACATCATAGTAGAAAAAAAATTTTTTCCTCGAACTTGCTAAATACTTTAAGTTGGTTTTTTTTTTTTAACATATATTTATTTTTGAAGGACAGAGCACGAGCATGGAGAGGCAGAGAGAGAGGGAGACACAGGATCCGAAGCAGGCTCCAGGCTCCGAGCTGTCAGCACAGAGCCCGACGCGGGGCTCGAACGCACGAACCGCGAGATCATGACCTGAGCCGAAGTCGGACGCTTAACCGACTGAGCCACCCAGGCGCCCCTGCCTTGAACTATTTTTAATGTGTTCATCTTGCAACAGTTGCTGGTCTTGAAATAAACACCCAAGCAGCTCAGAGGTGCACTGATGTTTGGGGACGTCTTCCAGGTGGTCACCTGGTGTGACCTCCCAAGCACAGATTCTTACTCATCGCTCAAGAGGAAACAAAGGATCGCTTTACAACTCACTTTCTCGTCTGAGAATCTGAAAATCCGAAAGCGAAGTGAAAAGCAAATCAACATCCAGGCAGTATATGTCATGTCATCCGATAGGGAAGGAAGCGGTGCCCTGTCCTCAGGCCGGGAAGTTCCGGCACCGCCCCCCTCCCTTGAGAAGGCTGGGAAGGGAGGCAAGTGCCCCTCAGATGCTTTCCAGAAGGTGGAGGCACTTCTGAATGTGCAGAATGTGGTGTGCTGGTTGGAGCAAGACTGTGAGCGAGTCTTTCCCTCCCTGGGATTTTCTCCAGGTCCCCGGAGATTCTGCCTTTTTGGAAGCCCTTAGCTTTTCCGGCGAAAGCTCCTGGGAACTTCCAGTCACAGGAAATGGTCTGGAGAGACCTTCCCGTTAGAGATCAGGGATCTCTAACATGACAGACACAGCTCTCCTCAGAGGAGTCCCACTTGATTCCAGGGACATGGAGTGGCTTTCAGGGTATGCTCAGTGTCGTCGGACAAAGAGAAGTGAGGTCACCTAGGGGCTGGGGTCGGGGGAGAAGGGCTAGAGGGACGACAGATTCAAATGAAGAAGACACACGTCTCCCGAACATCTCCGACCTGCGTCCCACGCCCGCTGCTGTCCCCGCACCAGCCAGGGAGGCCGCCCTCGTGTCTCCCCACGGGATGGCAAGAGACCCGTCTGGCCGGCTCGCTTCTGACCACTGAACACGCAGCAATTACGGTGGCTTTTGGAACGTGGGCAATTTCCACAGCAGAGCCTTCCTCTGCCAGCACGGCCCTCCGCGATGGCTCCCGCCTCCCCTCTCCTGCCACACGGACCCGTCAGACCTTGGCTTGATTCTCATACCCTCAGAGGTGCCTCCGCACCTGCAGACTCAGGCTGGCCCGTGTGGCACCCTTGCGTCCCGAACCCCGTACATCTCTTTGTTCCACAGCCGTGACTGCATAATTAATTGGGTAATCAGTCACTTAATGTCGTGTCTTCCCTGGAATATAAACTTTATGAGAAAAGGAGGCTGTCTCTCCTATCTCTGCACTCCTAGAGTCTCGCCTATGGCACCTCGCATGCAGTAGGATCTCAGCAAGTACTTACGAATGAACGAGTGAATGCGTGAACAGTCGCCTTGGACCAGGACCATTGCGGACAAGGAGCTGGGGGCTAGGGCTAGAGAAAGGCAGGTCCATTTATATCCGGTAGCGATTCCACTGAGAACCAGTTCAGCTAGAGCCACGTGTCATTTCCAGAACGGGCTCCCTGCTTCCTTATCTTGGAGGGAGAAAGAATCCCAGAGGCAGGGAGGGTGGTCAAAACCCTGGGGTGAGGCTACAGGCCAGCAACACTGAGACCTGCTCACCCCTAGGATGAGCAACTTGACGTATAGAATGACCTTGGGGACCTAGAACTGTCAGAGTCCGTGCTCAACAAATCCCGTGACGCACAGGCCGTTTCAGAAATCTGGGCAGAGCCACAAATGTCGGATTTCAATGTAAGTGCCACTGCTGCTTTTGTGTGGATTATATAGAGTTCCTCAAAATTGAACCAAACCTCCTGTATATTAAAGACAAAAAACGTGAGATGGTTGTACAACTTTGTAAATATACTAAAATCTCTTGCACTGTACACCTTAGCGATGCCTGGGTGGCTCAGTCGGTTGAGCGTCCGACTTCGGCTCAGGTCACGATCTCGCGGTTCGTGAGTTCAAGCCCCGCGTCGGGCTCTGTGCTGACAGCTCAGAGCTTGGAGCCTGCTTCGGATTCTGCATCTCCCTCTCTCTCTGCCCCTCTCCCGCTTGTGCTCCGTCTCTCTCAAAAATAAACTTTGAAAAAAATTTTTTAGAGCATGTGAATTATATCTCAATAAAAAAGGCACTCCCTTGCCCACCTCAAGTCCAAACCACGTTTTGGTGCTTGTTTTAATGGCACATGTACATATGTTACCCATGGGAGTCTGTAATCTCAGAAGCCTACCTTCCACAATGAATTTTGGCCCTTGGTGCTTGAATGTAATAGAATAAAGGGGAGCATATTAGCTAGCCTGATCAAGGAGCATATCAAAGTCAGAATAACTATCACTAATGTGGTATAGCCACATCAGCACGGAATAATCAATCAACATGCCCGCCTGCCTAGCCGGAGAAACTGTCTCCATTAAGTCAGTGGCAAAGGCCACGAGAATAATCTGAAGGCAAAATCCGACCTGATGAAGCACATAATATTCCTCGACTCCCAGTACCATTTTAATATCCCACAAGACCCCATGTTGCCGGGGATACATAATCACCGAATCCTTCACTCTGCAAGGACATCTATCTTGTAGAAGCATTGGGTGGGATCAATACGCTTATACTCAAGGAGCTCATTGAGAGGATGGTGAAGTGTCCAGTGGAGTTCTCCAGAAGGTCTGTGTCCTTTGGGTCAGAGGTCATAACATATCATCAGTTGAGTGAAGCAGGAAGAGTAATGGTTAATTAGATCCAAACCTTTTTACACAGTTATGTTTGAGGAGGAAATGCGGTGCTTAACACTCAGTTGTGCTTACTATCACACGCAAGTGCACACGTATACACACTCATGTATGTGGATCACTTGGCAATGCATGCAAATGAGTCAGGTGCACCTATAGGCAGAAACTGACATCCCGGAAAAAACCTGGGATCAGCCAGGGGCACACGGGCGGCTCAGTCAGTTAAGCGTCCGACTCTTGATCTCAGCTCAGGTCTTTGACCTCAGGGTTGTGAGTTCGGGCCCACGCTGGGTGTGGGGCTGACATAAAAAAATAAATAAATAAACATAAAAAAATAAATAAAGGACCGGACAATCAATACCTTTGGTTTTGCAGGCCATATGGTCTCTGTTGCAACTACTCAATTCTGCCACCATAGCACAAAAGACAAGCTAGATTTGGCCTGTAGGCCACGATTTTCTGCCTCTTGGTAGAGATGATGGAAGCATATACTGTTTAAGAAACAGTTACTTCAACATCCAAAGGTCTCTTTCTAAAAGAATTAGAGGTGATCCTGTCTTCTAAATTAAATTAGAAGCTTTTGATGATTCAGTATCTACTATGAACATTAATTAATTTCATACTGTGCCACATGACGTAATGTCCAAAGGGACCAGAAGGTTCCAGAAGGCTGTACTCAAGAGTATGCAGGTCTGTTTTCTGTCTTATCTCCCGCTGTCAAGCTGTTAGCCGTCACTTTGTTCGGTTTCTCTTTGTGATGATCTCTACCTTTAATTTGCCATTTCTAATCTGCTCCAGGCCAAGAACAGTATCTAAACTAGGCTATGAAGGACGGCAACTCTCTTCTGAGGAAACAAACATGAGTCCGAGCTTTGGTACCTCTGTATGGCCATTCCACGGCCCTTTGGACAATGTTCTCATTTGTCACTGATTTTACATACTCGAGGTTGCCAGATAAATGACTCAGGGGTGAGGTGTTACTCTTGTCCGTGTGTATGTGCAACTCTCCAACACACACACACGTGCGCGCGCGCACACACACACACACACACACTTGTTTCTTGATAAGCCACAATGCCCACACACTCAGTTTTCTCTTTGCATCTCATTTCCTGCTTCCTTCCTCCCCACGCATGGTGGGTCCCCCCAGCAGCAAAAGTAAGTCACACACCCGCTGAAGACAGGAGGCCTGACAGACTACCTGGGATTCCAAGTGGTCAGCCTGTTCTCGGATCATTTCAAATGCTTATTTTACTGTTAATGAGGCAATAAATTCCTGTGATCTGGGAGGTGAACCAAAAATCCTATCCTGGGTTTCAGTTTCATCTAAAATTGACTTCTTAGCCAAGCGCCAGTCTGCCCAGTTTAATGAAGCTGGCCGGCTCTGTGGTCCCTGAGCACTTAGGGAAAGAAGGGGTAAGAACGCACAGGGTATCAGCAGCTTCCAGATGAGTAAGCCCAAAAAGTGTGTTGTTGATCCGGAAGATAAACAGGGGGTGGGGTGGGAGGACCACGGACTAAACCCCAAGGTCTCTTCAAGAGTTCTCCCAAGCTCTAATACCCACAGAACGGCCACCACCCACACCCACAGAGATGCAAATTATAATCACAAGGAGGATGTTTCCCTGAGGTCCATCTGGTAGGATTCCACATTCATGGGGAAAGAAAAAATGACACACACACCCCTGGCCAGGAGCAGATCAAGGTCACCATGGCCATTATCAGGAGGCCAGACCAATCCTATCTGATCACTACAGTGTGTGTGTGTGTGTGTGTGTGCGTGCGTGTGTGTGTGTGTGTGTGCATGTGCCCTGGACAACAACTGAATGGGATGCAGGAGTCTGGCTTGCCAGGTCAGGGGAGGCTGAGGCAAGGCCACAAGGGGAAAGGACAATCCCGGATCCAGGACTGGGACTGGGTACCCAGGAGTCAATCAAACCCTGGCCTGCATAGCAGGCCAATCTATGGGCTGGGAGAGCCCAGTGAAGCCTTCACGTGTGGCACAGAAGGGCTCAGCTGTGCAGCAAAATCCAGGGATGGGATGGACACTCAGAAGTGCAGGTAGGTGAACAGGGGAGGAGGAGAGGAGACATCCATCGGCCGTTGGCCCGGCTGCTCTTACCCATCCCTGCTTTCATGAGGACACCTGAGACCACAGACCTCTGGGAACATGCCGGGGACTCCAGATTACATACACCTCTTGCCCTGTTTAGGGACACGAGCTTTGGAATCAGACAGATCTGGGTTCAAATCCCACCTCTGACACCAGATACATGTGTCCAGTCACTTCACTTCCCTCTTCACACCCTGCTTTCCTCATCTCTGAAAACAGAACGGCAGAACACCTACCTCACGGGCTTACCGGGAATCCGACCTGAAGGTGACTGTGGGAAGTGCCTGGCAGAGGCAGAGACATAGCGACTGCTCGAAAATGTCACTGAGAACTGACCAACGGCCACACACTACAAACTGTATTGCAAACTCATTCCTCCTTCCTGGGGGCTGACTGTGTTTCTTTGCCTGGCCAGCATCCATAGTCCTCCCCAGAAGATGACCCTTCTCCTCTGCTGATCCTCCAGGGATCTCTGGCCCCAGCCTGGTCAGTGATAATTAATCTGGGAGAGGCCTGGGGTCACTCCTCTGAAGGCTCCCACAGGGCTGTGTGTTTCGGCGTCCTTCCTGTGCACCCCAGTGGCTTCCCACCTACGTGTTGGAGGAGGGGCCGACCTGGCAGGAATTCTGCTCTTTGCAGAAGACATCTGCTCTGAGGGCAGTAAAGACACAGGTGGCACTGTTTTGAAGGCAAAGAAATGAAGGGTAATTACCCTGCCATTAATCAACCAGGCTCCAAGGACTGAACGGCGTTAGTTAAGACCAGGAAAGAACGTTTTAATAACATTCCCGGCTACTAACGATGAGCAAAACACAAATTAAGTTAGTAGGCGGCCATGGGATTGCTTGAAATACACCAATGCAGCTGCCTTGTAGAATTCGAAGAGCATTTAAAGGGAGCCACTACCAGTCCCCTCAGAGGCCAGCTCCCATACGCCTTGTCTCCTGAAGCTGAGTGTGTGGGTAACAGGAGACCAAGACCTTCCTTTCCTGCTTCCTCCTGAGCCCCAAATAAATTCCTCCCCCGCCCCCACATGTGCTCACAGGGGAGATATAGTTAAAGATCTGGAGAAGATTCAAACATTTTTTTAAATGTTTTTATTAGAGAGAGAGAGACAGAGAGACAGAGCACAAGCCAGGAAGAGGAGCACAGAGAGAGGGGGAGAGAGAGAGAATGTCAAGCAGGCTCCAAGCTCAGCACATAGAGCCAGACGCGGGGCTCGGTCCCACAACTCTGGGATCGTGGCCCGAGCTGAAATCAAGAGCTGGACATTCAAATGACGAAGCCACCCAGGCACCCCATGGACTGGAAAGGTTAAAAGCTAAGGATGTAAGAACGGAAAAGAGGGTTTCAATCTTTTTTTTTTAACTGTAGGAAAACAGAAATAACATTTGCCACTTAAACCGTTTTTAAGCACACAGTTCAGCGGCATGACGCACAGTCACGCTGTTGTGCAACCAGCCCCGCCACCCGTCTCCAGAACTTTCCATCCTCCCAGACTGAAACTTTGTCCCCACTAAACACCAACACCCCAACCCCTTCCCCCAGCCCCTGGCACCTACCGTCCTGCTTTCTGTCCCTATCAACTGGACTGCATAGAAATGGAATCATACAACACTGGTCTTTTTTTTTTCTGGCTTATTTCACTTAGTAGAATGCCTTCCCGGCTCATCCGTGTTGTGGCAAGCGTCAGAATTCACTCCCTTTTAAGACCTGAATGATATTCAGATGGACCACATTCTGCTTCTCCATTTGTCCCGCCGATGGACACGTGGGTCGTGTCTGCCTTCTGACTGTCGTGAATAATCCTGCTCCAGACCTGGTGTGCAAGTCCTCCCCAGAGTCTTGGTTTTTATTTTCCCTTACGTGCTTTCTACTTTTCTTCTTTCTTATAAGTCCTCTGATTATTGCTTCCTGGTACATATCCTGTTGTACCACCCACGATGGCTTCATCAGCCTGTGTAGCCTGCATTTTGCCCCCATTCTGTGGAGTCTCCTTGGGTAGACCCAAGTACAGTCTCTCCAGGAGACGTTCCTAAGCAGTCAGTCCACTGCCACTTCTGACCTTGCCTCTCACCCTGCCACTGACCAACAAAGCCAGCCCCCATATGCCGACCGTGTGGCGAGGCCGTGTGGTGAGTGAAAGCCACGGCCACCCCCCCAAAGCACGGCAAAGCCAAGTACAGTGTCTCAAGCTGACAAAGAATCCTCACCGTCTTGTGCAAAGCACAGATAAGCACACCAGGCTGGCGTGAGGACCCCACAACCCCTTGTGAGTCTCAGGGGGCTGTGGCTTCCGGGGACGCTGAGGTGACATCGGCAGTGGTGGGGAGGGGATGTGCAGGGGGAAGGCAGGAGAGAGGTAGAGGAGCTGAAACAACCCGGGAGGGAAGGGACACTAGACCAGACAGAAGCTCCTGCAGTAAAGAAGTTTCTAGGGAAAAAGACAGCAGAAGCGCTTACTTCTGACATTCAGAGGCGCAAAGAAGAACACATTTCAAACTGCAACTCCGGATCTGGAGGGTGGATCCTCGTGGAAAGTGAGAACCCCTGCTCTGTCCTGAAATGTTACACCCACTCTCGCCTGACCCCTGGGAGACGGGCAGGCTTATGTCACTTTCAGTCACGTGCCTGAATGAATCCACGACGGTTCAAAGAAAAGGTTTACACGCACGCCCTTTGACTATCAGTACAAGATGATGCTACAGCAGCTTAACCCAGCTCACAATCACGTACGTACCGCATCTCCTGACACGCACCTCGGTCCGAAAGGGTCAGAAAATCTCAGCGAAAAGAACCCCTCATTTCCTGCATACGTAAGAAGCACCCACCAGCACGTTTTACGCAGCATTTTATTACCATACGTTGCATAAAATACGGTGACTGTCATGCCGTGGGTATCTGCCTGTGTGTCCTCTGCATCCGGGCATCGCTGTCCGAGCTCACTGCTAACCAGGCCTCGTGGAAAACCAAGTCCTTCCTCCGCTGCCACCGATAAAGTGACAGTTCACACGCCCCGCCTCAGGCTCGCACAGCACAACGCAGATCTCTGCCGTAGACAGCACCGTATTTTGGGACGGATGCAATATTTGGACAAATCTGGTTCCCTCTAACTTCCTTCAACAACTTTCAAGCTGTAGCTTCAGCTAAATCCTTACATGATAGAAGGCCTTCCTTAAAAGCACCTTGAGTTAGGGGCACCTGGGTGGCTCACTTGATTGAGGGTCTGACTTCGGCTCGGGTCATGATCTCACAGTTCGTGAGTTCAAGCCCCGCGTCGGGACCTCTGCTGTCGATGCAGAGCCCGCTTCGGATCCTCTGCCCCCCTCTCTCCCTGCCCCTCCCCTGTTCATGCTCTCTCTCAGAAATGAATAAATGTTAACCAAAAAAAAGCACTTTGAGTTATTTATTCTTGAGTTACGTATCGAATTATAACATCCTTTTATTTTAAATATAAAGAGTGTCAAGGACTGTAACTTTTTTTAGTCTTGGGCCCTGCCACTCCTCAAAGCGGGCTTCCAAGATCCTCCTAAAATTCATCAGGTAGGGGCACGTGGGTGGCTCAGTCAGTTGAACGTCCAACTTCGGCTAAGGTCATGATCTCACGGCTCATGAGCTCGAGCCCCACCTCGGGGCTTTGCGCTGACAGAGCGCAAAGAGAGAGATTCTCTCTCTCCCTCTCTCTGCCCCTCCCCTGCTCACACAAGTGTGCACGCACACTCTCTCTCTCTCAAAATAAATCAATAAGCTTAAAAAAAAATCAATTCAAAATTCATCCTGTAGGACACTCCAATGACTTGGGACAGTGCTTTCTCAGAAACCTCACACACCCCCATTCCAGGGCCCGGGCTTCACCGGCAAGAGCAGGATCCTAGGCCACTGTCACTCTCAGCAGAAGGAGAGCCGCCCATCCCCTCCAGCCTGGGTCACTTCTGTATCCCTGCTCCCCGGCTCTCCTCCCCGGGGAAAATCTGCATTCCGGGACTGTGCTTGAAAATCAACAATCCCTCCTGCTCCTCACCTAGGTGTTCGGTGTCTTGGGTGGGGAGCATGTCTTTCGTATCGCTTAGCCTGAAATCCTGGAGAGAGTGAGGGAATAAATCAGAACTCATCCGATACCCCCGTCCCCCCGGCCTCACGCCAGCCTGCCTGTCCACAGCCGTCTGCCCAGGATTCTTTGCGGGGGGTGGGGGGGTCTCCCGTGGAAGCTCTGCTACTGCTCATCGCCCACCCTACTCGGGGGTCTCAGCCCCCGCCTCTCTGCACCCCCACATCTGACCCCTCCTCAGGCCAGCCCAAGGTGGGGTCTGTGCTCCGAGGGGACAGCTCCCCCCACGGAGCCTTTGGACCAGACAGCGAGCAGTGTCCTTTCAGAAGACTCAGGCTCCTAATATCTAGGTCCTTTTTTGGTTTTATTGACTGTATTTCTCGCACTGCTTTCCTTCTTTAACAAATATTTAGTTAGGGTCCACTGTGATGTGATCTGATGAACCTCTAGGTCACACAGGAAAGAGCTGGGAGACCCAGCGGGGCAGCAGCGAGTAAGGGAAACCAACGGTGAGTGTGCCCGTGGATGTCATCACGGCCTCCAGCCACGTGGTTGCTGGAAAGACACAGGGGAGGGGACCGGACAGTGCCACCCCGTGTGGATGGCCTGGACATCCAGCCATCCCCCGCTGCTGCTCCCAGCAGCCCTCGCCTTGTGCTGGGGGCCCCATCTGTCTGGTTCAAGTCCCAAGAGAGCCAGTGGGGAGAGCGTGTGGGGCTTTACGGCCACAGTCAAGAATAATAGCGTGTTTATATACATCAACTCTGCCCTTTGAACTCACAGCACTGGCGATGGCCGCTTCCCTCCCCAGTGGGCTGACAGCCCCCGAAACTCAGATCTTCTCTGAGGCCCAGCAACACCGGGGCTGGAAGAGAGCCCACGCAAGGCGAGTTCAACACAAGCATTCAGTGTCCCCTGAGGAACACGCTCTGGAAATATTCTCCAGGCACTCGACTCCTCTCCTCTCTCCTCTCCTCTCCTCTCCTCAGCTCGTCTGTCCTCTCTTCTCTCTCCTCTCCTCCTCTCCTGCCCCCTCTCCGCAAAAGGAAAAATGGCAGAAAAGGCTAAAGCTATTCAAGCATACTGCTGTTTTTGAAAGCCTCTGAACTCGGCTGTTTTTTTCTGGTGATATCCAGATGCCCACATTTTAATCCACAATCTAATGCCTCTTGCACAGAACTGCAAAATGACAGAAAATTGGAGAAAATTACCCTCTAATAGATTATAATATGTTAATAATAACACACAATGCAGCACGGAGGGTGCATGGGCGTAAAGAACTGAAAGGGACACGGGTGTCCCTGCAGGCGTGAATGAAATATCCCAGTTAAGGCCAACTCACCGTTCTGCTGCCTCTCTTCACAAGTCCCCCCGAGAGAGCTACAGTCATCAGAAACCCTGGGGCCCGTCCCTGGGCTTTTAGAAACCAACCAAGTGTATCCTCATATCTCCCCGTCTTTGCTAGAAGGAGCCTGGCGTCAGGTGGAGGTCCCAAGGCCATTCTAGGAACTGTCGTGAGTTAAGGCCAGATGCCTGAGATCGTACACAGGCAGTCAAGTTAGCTCTCTGCTTACCAGATCTGGTAATTAACCAATAAAACGAGCATAAGATTCCCCAAAGAGGAAGATGTACAAAGTACAGTCACAACCACCGACCCATTATCTTGGCCAACTTTGGACATCTACGGTTGGCCCTTGAAGGACGCAGGTTTGAATGGAGTGGGCCCACCTGCACGTGGATTTTTCCCAATAAATATGGCATAGTTCTGTACATGTACTTTCCCGCCCTGAGGCTGTAAGAGTATTTTCTTTAACTCACTTTACTGTAAGATACAGCACGTGATAAACAGAGCACATCAAATGCATGCGGACGCACTCCTAATGCTATCCCTGAGTCTTCCTTCCTGTCAGCGCTAGGCTATTTGCAGTTCACTTTGGGGGAGTCAAAGTTATATATGGATTCTCCACTGGACAGGGAGCTGGTGCCCCTGACCTCCACGCTATTCAAGAGTCAACTGTATTTACACTTAAGAATAAATACAGGGATGAGGCATGTGGCTGGCTCAGTCGGTTAAGCGTCCGACTTCGGCTCAGGTCACAATCTCACAGTTCGTGGGTTCAAGCCCCGCATCGGGCTCTGGGCTGACAGCTCAGAGACTGGAACCTGCTTCAGATTCTGTGTCTCCCTCCCTCTCTGTCCCTCCCCTACTCATGCTCTTTCTCTCTCTCTCTCTCAAGAATAAACATTAAAAAAAATTAAAAAATAAAAGAAGAGAGTGATAGGACACCCGGGCAGCTCAGTCAGCTAAGCATCTGACTCTTGATCTCGGCTCAGGTTGTGATCTCACGTTTCATGACAGTGAGATCAGGCCCCGAGTCAGGCTCTGTGCTGATTGCGTGGAACCTGCCTGGGATTCTTTCTCACCCTCTCTCTCCCTGCCCCTTCCCCCCTTACTCTCTCTCTCTCTCAAGTAATTAATTAATCAAAAGCAATGAACAGACTGAGGCTATAAGGGTCCTTAGTCCTAATATAATCCCTTATTTTTGCATGTGTTAGGCCTGAGACCCAAAAAAGGAATCAATGACTCCTTCATTATGACACCCTCCAAGTGGCACAGGAGTGAGCAAAGCCAGGTCTCCCGCCCCAGTTGGGGCCACACCCCTGCACACCCTCCTCAGCCAAGCACAGCCCGGTCACGCTGCCCTGTGTCACCTGTCACTCTCCTGCCAGCTCTGACAGGACCAGACGGTCCCACTCACTGCCACTCTTTGCTGTAGCCTAGCTGAGGGTTTCTTCTCGTATCTAGGATAAAAGCATTCCTTCAATCCCAGGTTACCCTATTATCGTTTTCTGGAAGTCACAAGTCCCTGATGTCTGATAACCTCTACCGCTGAAAATATTACCTTCCTAAAAATAGGAAATGCTTTTTTTTTTTCTGCGCTGGTCTAGTGTCTTAAAGCACTGGAGAGTAGTACGCTTAATAGAAAGAATAGCTACCAATAGGTAGATGTTTGTAGTCATCTTAGAAGAAGAGAAGTCAGAGGCTAGACTATTTCATAGTCAATGTTATGAGACAGTGGTTCTGGACTCTTCCGGGGTCACAGAGCCGTCTGAGATCCTGGTGAAGCAGAATCAGGTACCACCCGACATACAGGAAGCACTCACTACATGGGAATTGTCCTAATTATGAAAACAACAAGACCTTTTCTCAGTATGCCATGTCAAGGGGATGGGGACCCGTAAATCCCAGGTCACGATTCCCTACTGTATATTCCAGTGAATGTGGGTTTCTAGACATAGTCGTAGCTACAAGTTAGGAGGAGGGAGAGACCAGGGATGAGGCACGAGGAAGGGAAACATGAAATGAAAACTCCAGTTGAATAACTGGGGGGTTACGAGAGCCTGTTGACCAGAAGCCTTACCAATAACATACACAGTCGACTAAACACGCATTTTGTACACTGTGTATATTATATACTGCATTCTTACAAGAAAGGGAGCTAGAGAAAAGAAAGTGTTATTAAGAAAGTGATAAGGAAGGGGCATCTGAGTGGCTCAGTCGATTGAGCGTCCAACTTCGGCTCAGGTCATGATCTTGTGGTCTGTGAGTTCAAGCCCCACGTCGGGCTCTGTGCTGACAGCTCGGAGCCTGGAGCCTGATTTGAATTCTGTGTCTCCCTCTCTCTCTGCCCCTTCCCCATTTGCACTCTCTCTCTCTCTCTCTCTCTCTCTCTCTCTGTCTCTGTCTCTCTCTCTCTCAAAAATAAACATTTAAAAAATAATTTAAAAAAGAAAGTGATAAGGAAGAAAAAATGCATTTTCAGGACTGGACTATGTTTATCGAACGAAATCTGCACATAAGTGGGCCTGCACAGTTCAAACCTATGTCGTTCAAGGGTCAACAGTAAAGCAACCTGTGTGACAATCAAACAGGATAAATAAGGCTCGCTTACGTGTATTCTGCATGCTCTAATCACCTAAGATGAAACCACTGTACAAAGGAAGCCTTTTCGATAGGCTTTTTGATCGAAACCCTCAAGACTGTTCCATCTGACAAAGGGCGTGAGTGGGAGGAAGGGGGAAGGGGGACACCTGACGGTCCTCGCCAGAGACAGCGGCCTCAGCTTCAGGGGCTTCGAAGCGTCCCTTCGGAGGCCTTGGGAGGGCCCCCCGCACATGCACTTGATCTTCCACGGTCTTCTGCTGCTGCTTGTTGTCCAGCTTTGTCGAGACAGAACTGACAGGTAACATGCTGTAAGGCTATGATGCACAGCGTGACTACTCTATACGCGTCTATGTTGCCGATACTGAGAACTGTTCACCACGAGAAAGGCATTGCTGTTCTCAAAGAAGATTCCCCAAACTGAAGAAGGTTTCCCGTCTCACGAAGCTTGGCTCCGCCCCGGGCCCAACATCGTCGCGACCGTAAGCTTTTTTGAACCTCTTCGGACTACGAAGAGTGGGAAAGGACGGGACAGAAAGGACAGGAAAGTGGGAGAGAGAGAAAATGAAGACGGGGGCGGGGGGATGCGAAAGAAGAGGGAAGGACTCGCACTCACGGCCTGGCCTCTGGGGACCTCATCCTCCATCGACAAAGGGAGGAAACAGACTGGAATCTGGCCGAAAGAAGACTTCCAGGCCACCTTCCAGTTCTGTGACATTTTCCAAGTTTTGATGAACGAGTTCATAGTTCAAGTGGTGAATGTAATTCTTAGAGACGGGGAAATGCCAGCTAAATCCGTGTAAACCAAAAGGCAGTCCCGAGTTGGCCTCTGTGAGGGACGTGAGCCATGGAGCCCAACCTGCCTTCCCTCGTGCCAAGCCCACGGCCAAAGCCCTGGCACGTGTGGGGACCTGTCCTGGCCTCTTCGTGAAAGCCAACATTTCTGAGCATTAGGAGGCCACAGGAACTGGAAGAGAAAATGGCCCAGAACCTGTGCTCGGCGGCCCTGGGATCAATCCCACCGCTGTTGGAACTAGAGTCTCTGGGCTGAGGACAGGACGGCCACCTTGGTGGGAAGGAAAAAATAAAAATTAAAAAAAAAAAGGCCCCTTCCCTGACCTTGCGAGGAGCTGAGCACATCTCCCACTGTCCAGAAACGCTGTTATTTTGCTAAGTAGCCCGAAATGACCCACCTACCAAATCACACGACTGCTGTTTCCGCTGGAATATTCTACACGCTTGTTTTCTTTCTAAACGGAGCAGCCTCGTGACCACAAAAGTGAGGTCAGGAGTTCAAGTGCCGTCGCTCGGTGACCTCTGCTCACGTCGGAAATGCATCGGTTAGGTGGACCACAACCGCCGTTGAGTGCGGACCGTACCAGGAGCCCAGCTTACTTCTAGGGCACCTGCACTCACTCGTACCTTGTCAGGCACTTGTGATCTTTCCGTTAGGTGCTCTGCTCTGCTCTGGGCCGTGGCCGTCTCTGCATCAAACCCCACCTGCCGCGTGCACGGCTTGCACTCCAAGGTCTTCCCCTTGCACGTTTCTCCATCCAAGAGTGAGCAGGAAAGCAGCAATGGAGACAGCGCTCCTGAGTGGCCTGCAGGGGACCGGTGACCACAGTCAAGATCGCAACCGCAGTTCTGGCCACAAAATCCCCAATCACGCCCTGTACCCGGCGCTTGCGAAGCTGCTGTAATATTAACCGGGTGGAAGTGAAGCTCACATTCCTAGAACCGGAAGGTTGGATGAAATGGAGGCGGCTAAGCTCATCTTTACGATTTCCTGGGCTGAGGGCTAAGTGGCATTTGATGGAACAGCCTTGCTTGTAAGTTCGTGTCTGCAAAGGAGCCTGCTCATAGTGAAAAATGATACTTATCCCTCACTGGACTTTGCGTTCTTCCCCAAAACCCGAACGACTCCAATAAGACTCATGATTTTGTCATACGGAAGGACCTCTACCAAGTACTTAAAAACATGGGTGCTTGAGAAACATATACACGTCGTGTTTCTGCCGATCGAGTGCAGAGACCTATAAATTTGCGGACTGAACGTGACGACGGGCTCTGAATTTTTGTAAAATGCCCTTTCCCTTAGCTAGATGTTTGGCCCAATCGAACGGTTTGCCTCTTCATCACCAGAATATCTAGGAGAACTTTTAGCCTCTTTCAGCCTTTTTTTTTTTAAGTTTATTTATTTATTTTGAGAGAGAGAGAAAGACAGCTCAAGTGGGGGAGGGGCAGAGAGAGAGGGAGACAGAGAATCCCAAGCAGGCTCTGTGCTGCCAAGCAGAGCCCAACACGGGGCTCGAACCCACAAACCGTGAGATCATGACCTGAGCCGAAACCAAGAGTCGGACACTTAACCGACTGAGCCACCCAGGTGCCCCTCACCTTTCAGCTTTTAATATACTTTTTAATGAAACACCTATTATGTGGCAGGTACTGTGCTACATGTCACAGTTCGAAGGAAAATGGTGAAATGGTCCCGTCTCACTGTCTACAGACCCAGGAACAACATCTAAATGAGTTGAGAAAATGACAAATTCTACCTTGTGTATGTGTGCAAGGAGGTGGCAACAGATACTGGTTTTCTTTTGAAGCATGGTGTCTCGGGTCTCGTCTTGGGTTCAAAAGTCTGCAAGAGGCCAGCAGTGATGTGCCTGTGGCATGGCGGGCCCTGTCTCGTGCCTGGCCCCACGGAGGGTCCCTCAGATGCTACATGTTCCAAAGACTGTGCAGGGCACGGAAGGAGATGTCTCCAGTCAAGGGAGAAATACCAGTGACCTGGGCACTAAGCCACGGCCAAATGATAAAAAGAGAAAAGGATAGGGGCGCCTGGGTGGCGCAGTCGGTTAAGCATCCGACTTCAGCCAGGTCACGATCTCGCGGTCCCTGAGTTCGAGCCCCGCGTGGGGCTCTGGGCTGATGGCTCAGAGCCTGGAGCCTGTTTCCGATTCTGTGTCTCCCTCTCTCTCTGCCCCTCCCCCGTTCATGCTCTGTCTCTCTCTGTCCCCAAAATAAATAAACGTTGAAAAAAAAAGAGAAAAGAATAAATACCCACCCAAAGCACACATTTTATCCTCTACAACCCCTGTAATCTTACAGTACAGAGAACTTTCTCTGCAGAGATCTCCCCACCCCCTCGTAGAGGGATTTTTCCCAGAACCCCTGTGGATTTTATCCAAAACACGACCACTGTTTATTGCCTCCGTTGAAAGAAGTCTCTCAGCCAGTACACCTCAACTTTCCACGAGGAGTCCCTGTCTTGAAGATCAGACGTCCTGAACAATATATTCTGATTTCACTTTTTTTTCCGGCCAATTCTGTCCGCCACGTGGTGCCCATCCCAGGCCTGAAAATGTACTTCCTGCGCAGTATCCTGACCAAATCTATCCACACTGACTAACTCCCCTCACCCACTGCAGCTGGGAACTCCTTAGGGGCACACAGTAGGAGCTTAGTAAAATGCTTCAAATGGATGAGTAATTAAACAGTAGACAGACTGATTAATTAACGGACTAATGGCATGAACAGGTGGTACCTTAAGAGCCTTTCTTGAGAACAAAATTAAATAGCATTTTCAGATTGGTTGAAGGACACCGTCCTCAACAGAACCTTCCTGGCAAATCAAATCCAACATGCAAAGCTGTGGTTCGGTGATATGTAACTGCTTGGTCATTCTCCATCTAGAGAGACCTCTTTCAAAAGGCTGATCTTCTCGATTTGGGTTCTGAATTTCTTGCAACTCTTGCAAACCTGCTCATAATTTGGTTACAAAAACGCTCGAAATCTTGACTTTTGTCTACAGTGAGGTTCTTTTCTCCCTTATTTTAAAATCAT
This sequence comes from Prionailurus viverrinus, assembly GCF_022837055.1. Lineage (NCBI taxonomy): Eukaryota > Metazoa > Chordata > Mammalia > Carnivora > Felidae > Prionailurus > Prionailurus viverrinus. The sequence goes on from NC_062577.1 coordinate 2,313,561, forward strand.
GGTAAGTGTATCAAGTTTCAGGAACCATAAACCCTGTCAAGCATAGTTAGAAAATGGAATGCAAGAGCATCCCCCCATCCTGGAGACTGTTGGGAGGGTCAAATGGGGTGATGCCCATAGAAGAATTTTATGCAACTGCAAAGCACAAAACACAGGACAGGCATACGTGTATACACACACACACACACACACACACACACACACACACACACTCATGCATGTGCACATATACACACATACACATTCACATTCACATGTATACACACATGTATACACACATATACACATATGTGCATATATGCATGCACACGCATGTGCACACACAACACGCATATATACTCACACACGTGCACATACACACATGTATGCACTGTATATGCACACACACATATATGCATATATACATGCACACACGTATACACACATGTATGCACACGTACACATATATGCACGCACACACATATATGTGGATATGCACATGACAATACATACATAGCAAGTAAAATATGTATACATATGTACGTATACACCTTCCATCTAAAATAAGTATTGACGGTAAGATGCTTTTAATATGAACACCTGCATAACAGCTTAAAGTTGTATACTGGGGTGCCCGGGGGGCTCAGTCAGTTAAGCATCCACCTTCGGCTCAGATCACAACCTTGATCGAACCGGTGAGTTCGAGCCCTGCGTCAAGCTCTGTGCTGACAGCTCGCAGCCTGGAGCTTCGGATTCTGTGTCTCCCTCTCTCTCTCTCTCTCTCTCTCTCTCTCTCTGCCCCTCCCCCGCACGTGTTCTGTCTCTCTCTCTACCCCCCCTCAAAGATAAACAACCATTAAAAAAAAAGTTATATACTGACAGCTCCAAACCCCCTGTGTCACCTCATTTGTCCTGAGTCAGAGCCAACTGTCACTATAATTATTCCCATCTTACAGACATAGCAAGGGAGACCAAAGGACATCAAGTGACTTGCCCAGGGGCACCCCAATACAATATCAATAAATGACTTAGGAGCAAACTGGAGAAAACTCTGACCCATAAGCTAGAACTGCACTCGACTAGACTATGCTGCCACCTAACTGACAAGGTTAAAAACACCCGTGTTTGTCACACAAGCACCAGAAAAGCAAGCATCAGCCATCAGTGAACCCTCAGTTAGCTTTCGAATAAGGCACTCTGTCCTTGTTAAAGAGCGACAAGGTTTATGCAGTGTTTATATGCCTTCATCTTTTCGTCGCTCTGGGCATCTCGAATACTTGCAAACAATGGGCACCCCGGCCACAGAAAGCGCACATTAAATAAGCACGGCCGGCAAATGCAGAAGTTACTCGGTGCGTTCGTTGTGGCTCCATCCACCACAAAATGACTTCAGAACATGCTCTTTTCCTTCAACTAATGCTGGTCTTCAAATCCTTCGAGAACGGAAATCATGTGTTTGATCTGCCTGTGTGGTTGACCTGCTTTATTCCTGGGTTTGGGGCAAGGGGGTCTTGGGAAATAAACGTGGTGTCATGGTTCCCCTTACGATCTGGGGGGACCGTATGGGCCCCCCACAGCTTCCGGAACTTAAAGGTGAGTTCCAAGGTAAGCCACTAACCCGTATGAGGACTGAACCCGTGGTTTCTGCCACGCCTCGCGTGTTGATGAGCTGAGCCGACAGGTATGCCCTCTCCTTTCAAGGTCTCTCTTTTGGGGGTATTGGCCAATCGTGGCTAAACTGGGCAGCATCTCCAGTGGGGATAAGGAAGCGCTTATCTGTTCTCCTGATGTCTTTACTTGGGCAAGACCTTTCCTCCTTCAATGCTTCAATTTTCTCAACCGAAACAGGTAAAATTCGCTTGGAAAATGACCACAGTTAGGCTACAGGAGAAGATTCCTCCGGATTTTCCTCAGAGGAACAAAATGCTTAACATGTGCCAATACTAAGGTTTGTTATGTTAAGCAAGGACATTTTATTTATTTTTTTATTAAAAAAAAATTTTTTAGGGGCGCCTGGGTGGCGCAGTCGGTTAAGCGTCCGACTTCAGCCAGGTCACGATCTCACGGTCCGTGAGTTTGAGCCCCGCGTCAGGCTCTGGGCTGATGGCTCAGAGCCTGGAGCCTGCTTCTGATTCTGTGTCTCCCTCTCTCTGCCCCTCCCCCGTTCATGCTCTGTCTCTCTCTGTCCCAAAAATAAATAAATGTTGAAAAAAAAAATTAAAAAAAAAAAATTTTTAATGTTTATTTATTCTTGAGACAGAGACAGAGCGTGAACAGGGGAGGGGCAGAGAGAGAGGGAGACACAGAATCGGAAGCAGGCTCCAGGCTCTGAGCCGTCAGCACAGAGCCCGATGCGGGGCTCAAACTCACGAGCTGTGAGATCATGACCTGACCCGAAGTCGGACGCTCAACCGACTGAGCCACCCCGGCGCTAGGTGGCTAAGCTAGGGCATTTTATAATCAAGACAGAAACCCACTGACCACATTCCAACTGGTAACGAGAATGAGCACAGGAGACGGTGGTGAAAAAAATGTCACCTGTTCATGAAAATGGTGTATCTCAAATAGAAACATAGTAAATTTTGTAACTGCTATTGATATAAACAATGAAGGGAAAATGCTGGTGCCTAAAAAGGTAGCAGAAGCATGAAGAGCGATTCCAACTACGTGACATTCTAGGAAAGACACAACTATGACTGTGAAGCAGGTGAAATAGTCAGTGGTTGCCAGGGGTTAGAGAGGACGGAGGGGTGGAGAGGCAGAGCACAGGGGAGGTTTGGGGCAATGACACCAGCATCCCGCATGCACCGTAATGGCGGGCGCATGTTTCCACACATTTGTCAAAACTCTTAGAATGTACAACACCAAGAGGGAACCCTGATGTAAACTGTGTGCTTCAGTTCATGACAATGTATCAATATAGGCTCATCAATTATAACATCTATCATACCACGGCCAGGCGTGGATAAGAGGGGAAGGCTGGGGGTAAAAAGGCATGGGTGGGGGGAGCACCTGGGTGGCTCAGTCGGTTAAGCGTCCGACTTCGGCTCAGGTCATGATCTCACAGTTCGTGGGTTCGAGCCCCGTGTCGGGCTCTGTGCTGACAGCTCGGAGCCTGGAGCCTGCTTCGGGTTCTGTGTCTCCCTCTCTCTCTGCCCCTCCCCTGCTTGCACTCTGTCCGTCTCTGTCTCTCAAAAGTGAATAAACATTAAAAAAATGTTTTTAATCTATTAACTTTAAAAAGGAGGGGGGGGGGGGCTGGTAGAGGGATTTTTGAAATAGCTCTATGTTCCAAGCCTGCCTGCCTCTGAGCCTCAACACTAATTGCACGATAGTGTGCACATCCTGTAACCGTTCCAAACCTCCAGTCTCTCGTCTGGAACATGTAAGAATAACAATAGCTGATCTGCCTCACAGGGCTGACCATCGTGACAGTCAAAATAAAATGTATAAAAGCACTGTGTGAACAGTAACATCCTGAACGAATGTAAGTTACAGTTACTTCTTTTTAATTTTGTTTTAACGTTTATTTATTTTTGAGACAGAGAGAGACAGAGCATGAACGGGGGAGGGGCAGAGAGAGAGGGAGACACAGAATCGGAAGCAGGCTCCAGGCTCCGAGCCGTCAGCCCTGAGCCCGACGCGGGGCTCGAACTCCCGGACCGCGAGATCGTGACCTGGCTGAAGTCGGACGCTTCACCGACTGCGCCACCCAGGCGCCCCTTACTTTTGTTTTTGAGAGCAAGCCTGCGCATGCGGGAGCACCAGTGGGGAGGGGCAGAGAGAGAGGGAGACACGGAATCCGAGGCAGGCCCCAGGCTCCGAGCCGTCAGCCCTGAGCCCGACGCGGGGCTCGAACTCACGCGAGAGCACTCGAGATCTCGCGAGATCGTGAACCCACGGACCGCGAGATCGTGACCTGAGCTGAAGTCGGACGCTTCACCGACTGCGCCACCCAGGCGCCCCTACAGTTACTTCTAAAAACACGCCATTTCTTTATGAAAACTTGTAGACTGTCAGGAACGCGTACATTTTCTAAAGTACGTGTTAACAGGACACAAAATGAGAACGCTGAGCCTGTCTTCCCATGCTACCAAATCATTCCCTCTTGAGGGATCCATGCCTGAGCTGCAATGGAAAAATACCCATGAGCCTGACCCTCAAAATGCTTCCACTCACGTGTTCGCAAAGCCAGAGAGCTGCATTTTCAAGTACAATCTTTTCTTCTCCAGAAATGGAAGAAGGCAGAGATGGACCCCGGGCCCCATAAGTAGTGAGGTCACGGTCTTCAAATAATTCGCAAAAATTCTGGAAAGTGGCCTGGGACTCTAATCGCGGTGCATCCCCCGGAATTCGTAGATACATTTTTAAGGAAGGACAGGCATTACGTGAGACGCACACACACACGAAAAGACACAGCTCAGAGATCACGGAACATTCTGTAATCCAGGTACAGGAAATCATTTTATCAGCGTTTCTCTTGATGTAAATTAAAAAAAAAAACACAGTAATTATTTTACCAAGCACGAAAGATGGAGTAACTTCAGTGAGCATTTTATTTTTTTTTTTTTTTTTAATTTTTTTTTTTTTTCAACGTTTATTTATTTTTGGGACAGAGAGAGACAGAGCATGAACGGGGGAGGGGCAGAGAGAGAGGGAGACACAGAATCGGAAACAGGCTCCAGGCTCTGAGCCATCAGCCCAGAGCCCGACGCGGGGCTCGAACTCTCAGTGAGCATTTTAAACCCTCACCTTGTGCCAAGTCGTTTCCGTGGCTGTTTGTCAGGCCTGGCACGCGGCCAGCAGCAGGAGCCTTCGCGAGGAATGCGGAGCTAGAAGTGGCCCAGCAAAACGCCACATTGTCACCCGCTCCTCAGCGGGCTGTTATTTATACTGAAGGATGACAGCCGTAAAAAGTCCCGAAGCCGGAAAATGCAGCAGACGAATGCAGAAGGACAGAAAGCTCCTAGAAGTCGATGTCGGTAAGGGGATCGAATCCGGACGTGACATCACAGAGCTGCATGACACCCAGTCAGCTCGTGTCTGGCTTTCCGTTGCTTGCACCCTGGGGGGTGTGACTTACGGGGGAAGAATACCCATAGGTGCGCTGGAGTGATGTCCTGAGGTCTGCAGAGCGATTACAGCGAACTCAAAGCCCTGCCCGTCTGCCCCGGCCTAGCTGAGGGCCCCGACAGTCAACACGACCAACCACCAGCCTTTCCCCCTCCCGGTTACCTGCCTTCCCGTCCCCACCTCTCCCAGTGGCCTATCTGTAGACCTTTCTATGGCTCTGATCTCTGTTACTCTGCCAGATCGCCCGACTTCGAAAGGAAAGCTTCCCCCTCTCGTGGAATCTCCTGGAAGCTCAGAATGCATCTTTCCTGTAAGAGAACAACCATTGATGCTTCATGAATCTTAGCTGTTTCTGCCAAGATGAATGTTAACCTGAAGAGATGTAAAGACTGATGTAAATCCCCCCAAGAACCAAGATCCAAATATCCCTTTATTTATTTTTCCTCTTTATAAAGCTGTTCCTCTTTCTAGGAATAAAATGCAATTTTTTTTTTCCCTAGTAAATCTTGGTCTAGGCTAGTCTTTTTTTTTTTTTTTTTTAATTTTTTTTTTCAACGTTTATCTATTTTTGGGACAGAGAGAGACAGAGCATGAACAGGGGAGGGGCAGAGAGAGAGAGGGAGACACAGAATCGGAAACAGGCTCCAGGCTCTGAGCCATCAGCCCAGAACCCGACGCGGGGCTCGAACTCCCGGACCTCGAGATCGTGACCTGGCTGAAGTCGGACGCTCAACCGACTGTGCCACCCAGGCGCCCCTAGGCTAGTCTTAAGTAGTAAGTTGTCCTCGTCTTCGAGAAACGCTTTTCGCTTTGCTTCGCTTTGGTGGATCTTGTCTCACTAGCCTGTGTTGACCTAACCCAGCCGTTATATCTCAGGAATGACAGACACCTGAGTTATGCAGAGTTTCCTGAGTTTCCGGAACCACCTTTCACCCTGGAACCCGGATGAGTATGTCAGAGTTTCCCAAACTCGTGCTCATAGCTTTCTGTCTTAGCTCTACGCCCTGAATTGATCAGGAGTCACAGCAAAGTCGCCGCTGTGAAAGGTCAGCATCTGAAAATCACAATATTCAGCCCCAGGACAATTCCCGCGCTGATCTGTTACCCACAGCTCAGGAGGCAAATACACACTGGTGGGCAAGTGATTGTATCGAGTATACTTCCTGGGGGTAAAAGAGCACCCTGCAGCAGCCCTGGGGAAAGCTAGCCAAGCCCCCGAGGGATAGTCACGTGGATGCTGGGGCACACTTCTCTTTCCAGAAGCTTCCTCTTCTTTCATCTTGTGGAGACTCCGTGGAACTCACACCTGTATTTGCCAGCCATTCATTGTATTGCCTTTTCTCCCCAGGGACAAGTACTCGCATTGACTCGTTGATTTGTTTTGTCTACAGAGCCCTGCCTTTTGTGTGTACTTAATAAATATTTGCTGGGGTGCTGGGATGGCTCAGTTGGTTAAGCGTCCGACTTCGCCTCAGGTCATGATCTCAAGGTTCATGAGTTGGAGCCCCGCGTCCTCAGGACTCTGTGCTGACAGCTCGGAGCCTGAAGCCTGCTTTGGACTCTGTGTCTCCCTCTCTCTCTGCCCCTCCCCTGCTCACACTCTGTCTCTCAAAAATAAATAAGTAAATACGTAAATAAATATTTGCCAATTTGACCCAGAGTTAAATCTTGATATCCTTCAGGATCCTCTAGCTCTCAGAGTTCTTAGCCCTCACGACAGGGGCCACACGAACTAAGAAAAGAACAGATTTGCCTCATCTCTGCTTCGAGAGGAGTCTGCCTCGGGAGAGAGGTCTAGTGCTATTCTGACCTGGAAATGAGGTGAGGCATAACCTGTAATCTAAGAGACATCAGCTTGCTCAAAAGTGCTCAGTTCCCACGTGTGCCCCTATTTTTCAGGGCCGTTGAAGAGAGAAAGATAAAACCCGATGGCCGTTCTACTTTTGCAAAGTTTTTCTTGTTTTAGGTCTTTATTCATCTGAAAGTCGTCCCATCGCTGGCAAGAAAGAAACACCCCATTCTGATGCGGCAGCGAGTCTGAAGGGGCTCGAGGGAAGGGACCAGAAGCGCACGGAGGAGAGTCAGCCTCTGGAATGGGGGTCCGGCCCCTGGGGAGTTAAGGAAACCAAATCCTGCCGGCTGCTCACTCAGAAGCTCCCTGCCTCAGGCCACAGCTCCTGGCTTTCCCTGGAGTTCCCTGGCCTCCCCTGGCCTCCCCACTCATTCCTCTCCCTGCGGCCAAATCAAAGCACCGGTCCCAGTCGTGTGTCCTTTAGGCTCACTCCATTCCCCAAGGTGGTATTCAGGCGCTTAGGCTGTTTTTCTCAGCAGTGCCCCCAACAAAGGGCCTCCCTTGTAGCTCCCGCCTCAAGCTTAGAAGAAACAGATCAATCAACCCTGAGGGACAGCAATACCCTCCTGAAACCCAGAAAAGGAGCTCCCGGACCTGCCGGGCAGAAAAACGCAAGGGCGATTAGGCCCCCTTCACATTGCTTATTTGTAAGCTGGAATTTCAGAATTTCGGGAGCTGGAAGGAAGCTTAGTCCAATGTCTTCCTTCTACAGATAAGGAAATTAAAGCCCAGCCTTTAAGATCTTTTAATAATGCAACTGAATACAGTATGCCCATTTTCAAGCAGGCTTCTAGATTTATCTTCCTCTCGTTGAGCAGCAAAGCACAAAAACAACGTGGCGGCAAAGTTCCAGTGAGGGAGAGTGCAGAGCATCCAAATCACGCCTGAGATGTTGAAATCGTATATCACTGGTGCGTAACAGATCCAATATGCTCTCCTGACGGGGGCATCCATCACCCGGCCTCCGGGAGCCCGCGCCGGGGCCGGACAAGCGAGGCACCAGGACTCTTAAAGGAAACGTGCCAGAAGCAAGTGAAATGCAGGGCACCTCGTCTCCTTGAAGGTGACAGTGGGGTTCTGGAGCTGCTCTGGGTATGTCATAAGCCCCCAGGGAAACCACACGTTTATTCATTATGCATTCTATCAAGTGCAGCAATTACGGCGAATCAATGTGGAGAGACGAGCTGTCCCAGCCAATCACAAACACCGCTGGGCGGTTACAGGTGTCTATGCCGGCACAAGGAGGACAAATGAGTTGTTACTTAATAAATGCAGGGGTATGAATTGGTGTAAACCAATTTTTTTTTATTTCTTATCTTAACTCCAGGATAGTTAACATACAACGTAACATTAGTTTCAGGTGTACAATCTAGTGATTCGACGCTTTCATACACCGCCCCGTGTGCCTCACAACAGGTGCACTCCTTAATCCCCATCACCTGTTTCGCCCATCCCCCACCCCCTCCCCTCTGGGAGCAATTTGCTCTCTCTAGTTAAGAGTCTTGGGTCGCGTGGGTGGGTCAGTCGGTTGAGCATCTGACTCTTGATTTAGGCTCAGGTCATGATGATTTCACAGTTCACGGGTTCGAGCCCTGTGTGGGCTCTGTGCTGACAGTGCAAAGCCTGCTTGGGATTCTCTCTCTCCCTCTCTCTCTCTGCCCCTCCCCCGCTCGGTCTCTCTCTCTCTCTCTCTCTCTCTCTCTCTCTCTCTCTCTCTCTCTCTCTCTCTCACACACACACACACACACACACACACACACACACACATACACACACAAATAGTCTGTTTCTCGGCTTGTCCCTCTCTTTCTAGGTTTCCCCCTGCTCACTGGCTTTGTTTCTTACATTCCGCATAGGAGTGAAATCATGTGCTAAGCGAAATAAGTCACTCAGACAAAGACGAAGACAGAAAAAACTGTTTTTTAAAGCGAATTCGATCAGAGGGGGGAAAAAAATAACAAAAGAGGTCGCTGAGAGTTCAAAAAAAAAAAGATTTGGAAATCACTGAGCTGGGGTCTTCATCTTGGGGAAAGAGGCGGAGAATGTTTCCACTAAGCCAGAATGAGTCTCCTTTGGGGAATAACTTTCCCAAATAAGAAGCCAGGGAGCCAAAACGTACGTGGCCCAGGCAAGAGCAATCACACGCTAGCCTGTGGCGTGAAACGGCCTGCGGTCTAGTGAGGTGGCCCTATACTCAATGGTGTACATGTGCCTGTCGCTTACCTATGACAATACGATAGGCAATAATGATATTAATATAGTATATATAATATACTATATATGTATTAAAATTTCAACATGTAATTACTAATTACATATGTGTGTGTACATACATATATATATATATACACACATATAATAATGGGAATCTAATCCTTACAATGGTAAAATACACACAAAATCTACCGTTTCAACTCTTCTTAAGTGTCCAGTTCAGGGGATTCAGGGTTGTGCAATTGTCACCACCATCCTGGGGACGTTTATCCTCCCAAAGTGAACCTCTAGACCCACTGAACCATAACTTGGGGATGAGAAGCCGAATAACTCAGGTATCTGAGGGCACCCTGCCACTCACCGTGTATCATCACGTGACTTGGAACCTTGCTGAAGAAAAAGACGCTGCATATTAGAACACGGTGCGTCTGCCACTTCTAAGGCCAGGTAGCGAAATACCAGGGTATTTGCCAAGAGCACTGACGCCGGGGTCAAGGGACACAGGGGCCAAGCTCAAAACCAAGCGTCCTGACGACGGCTTAGCACGCCGCCGACGGAGAAGGGCGTGGGAGCCAAGCCCATCACGCTGTCTAGTCTGGCCTCGTTCGCCCCCTCGCATGTCATTCCTGTGTTTAAGAAACGCGCGTGTGTGTTCAGTCACCTCTGTGGAAGAGCTAAGCCTGTGCTGAGTGTCACTCGGAGGGGCCGGTGCTCCCCTTGATCCCGTCTGCCACCTAGTTGGGGACGCACGGACGCGCCCAGGATACTAGCCTGCAAAGATCCACTTGCTCATAAGGCTCCCCAGAGGGGCTGACAGAGCACAACGGAAGGAGCTTCTCCAAGGTGCTGAGACCTGAGTGACGGGAGGAGGCAGGGCAAAGGCCACCGCGTGTCAAGGCCGGGAGGGAAGAGAGTGAACCGGCTCGCCCCGGATGACAGCGTGGGGGGGTGGGGGGAATAACAATGAGCACGAAGGAGGCGTCAGGGGCCAAATCCCTCGCATCCAGACTTTGCTGCCTCAGGTCGAGGCGAATCGTCGGAAGGTTGAGCCAGGCAAATGGTTTCCATAAACCCGGCGTTGCGAGCCTTGAACCCAGACACCCAGGAGAGGCTGCGGGGTTTATTCCCGTAAAACATCTACTTACAGGGGCCTCCGGCGTGACTTCTGGTAGTAGGAATTGCTTCCCTCGGGATCTGTGACACAGGTGCTTGTCCGAGGGGACCCCGCGCCCCAGCGCAGACCCCACCCCCCACCCCGGCCTGCAGACGCCGTGGCAGTCACCGCTCGTGGTTTTCCTCCCCTTCTGGGACACACAGAAGACACGGTGCCCAGCTCCTCGTGCCCCTGGCCAGGGCCACGCAGCCGGCACCGAACTCTGTCCCTTCCAGGCTGAAGCCCTGAGAACCCAACACGCAGCCCTTCGCAAACCCAACACGCAGCCCTTTCCAACACGCAGCCCTTTCCCTGCCTCAGCGCCCCCTGAGGCTTCATGCTGGCGCAGGGGGGTCATGAGATCCACGCGGTTTGGGGACACGGACCCACAGGGGACTTTGCATAAACAAGTTAAACCACTGGGATTTCACATTACAACTTAACGGAGCTGATCCTGACGGGTGCAGACGGGGCGCGACATGATTCCACTTTCATCCCGAACTCGGTTCCCTTAGAGACCCCGTCCCGCTAGTGTTCCTTCGAGGCCTCCTGGTAAGGGGGAAGGGTGTTGATCTGGTTGCCGGGAGAGCTGGGTTCTGGTCCCGACTCTGTGACCCATCGGCCAAGTGAACTTGGGCAAATCTCAGCTTCCCAGTGACCCACTTTCTTCCATGAAGCGGGAGGCAATACTCACCACCCCCCAACCTTAAGAGTTGGCGTGAAGTTTAGGATAAAAAGAGAAAAAAATGCACGTAAAGATGTTGCACCAGGTACTAGTGGTCTAAGCATTTTGTTACAACTGTTAACGACAGTGTCCTGGGAGAGAAGGGGAGGAATGAATTCAAATGTTCTTAATCTTCCCTCCTCTCAAAAAACAAAAACAAAAAAACAAGAAAACAAAAACGAAAACAAAAGAAAGAAAGAAAGAAAGAAAGAAAGAAAGAAAGAAAGAAAGAAAAAGGCTGGGGGTGGGGGGTGGGGCAAAAGACTTCTTCATTCATGTAGATGAAAAATCTCATTTTTGTGGCTCGAATAATTTCAGGTTTTGTGAAAGCTGATTATCACATGCGGGCGCAGATAATTTCCCGAGAGAACGGAACAAATTAAAATATATTTTTTAACTCCAACAAGCCGACACGGGCCACTGGCCGCATCCTGGGTACAAGTTCTATCACGCAGCTTTAATCAGAAGCTGGGTGTCTAAGTGTCTAAGTAATATTCACCTGGCGGGAAGGGAGGCGACAGGGTGACAGGCCGGGAAGCGGTGTGTCAGGACCCTCCAATCCCGGTGCCCATTACCCCCCCCCCCCCCCCGACAGCCACCTCCACACTGGACGGTCTGAGACCTACACGCGGCCTCCCCACCCACGACCCCAGGAAGCCCTCAGGCTGATACACCTGTGACCACACCCAACCCAGCTCGGCCGATTCTGAGCAGATAAGCCTGGGTCCCCAAAGAGCGGGCAGAACCCTGTCCCAGGGGAGACGGTAGCACGTGGGTCTCAGAAGCCTCAACTTCAGAGGCAGCAAAATTTATTAAGCACAGTCCTATCCACTGATGACGGCGAGAGCCTCCGTCCAGACCCAAGGTGGGCCAATGGCAGAGATGCGGGCCTACTCGGCACACTGCTCCGCGGGTCACGCGTGCTCTTCGTGAGCTGAGGTTAGGATCCCACGAAGTGCATAACCACAAAGGAAAAACCCAGGAGGCGAGAACGATGCCCAAACAGGGAGACGCCAACCTCACCTCTCTCTCCCCTTCCGCTCCTCGAGAACCTGCGTGCGCTCTCTAAGCCAGGTCTCTCCTTGGGCTCCATGCTGGGATTTGGACCCGGCTCTCGGTAGAGATCCCCCGAGGTGCGGACGGAACCAGTGAGGGAGCAGGGTGGTGCCCGAAGCACCGAATTCCGCGTCAAACAACTTCCCCGCCATCCCTGCTCTGGTCCTTGCTGGCTGCGCGTGACCCCAGGAAGTGCTTCCTAAATTCGCAGCTGGGGGGGGGGGGGGGGGCGGGGGATCAGTAGTTGCCGTGACCGCTTTTCAACCGGCGGCCCCCACGCTGCCTCCTGCGGGCGCCCCTCTTCCCGCGAGCTCTCTCACTGCCATCAGCAAGCAGCACTGTGCACGTGTCTGTCCCTCCTTTCCAGAGACGCAGAGAAGCCTAGGGGTCAAAGGGCCAATACCTGTGTGGTCCTCCCCAACGGGGCCCTCTCCTACCTTCACCCCTGGCAGCAAATGGAAGATCGGCTTTACTCAGATTAGGACCCTGAAAATACACATCGTTTCCCAGTTTTGTGACCTTGGACGCCTTCCCAGACCTCTGAGCGCCTCGGTTCCCTTAGAATATCGTGATGAGGCTTATGTGAGCTAATATACGTAAAGTGCTTCGAAGTACGCCATAAATGTTATTACTGAGTTGTTTTTTTAAGTATTTTTAATAAGTTTTTAAAGTTTTATTTATGTGTGTGTGTGTGTGTGTGTGTGTGTGTGTGAGAGAGAGAGAGAGAGAGAGAGAGAGAGAGAGAGAGCGAGCACAAGCTGGGGAGAGGCAGAGAGAGAGGGAGACACAGAACCTGAATGAATCAGGCTCCAGGCTCTGAGCTGTCAGCACAGAGCCTGACGTGGGGCTCGAACCCACAGACCGTGAGATCATGACCTGAGCCGAAGTCAGACACAACCAACGGAGCCACCCAGGCACCCCTTTTTTAAGTCTATTTCTATTGATTTTGAGAGAAAGAGAGAATGCGTGCAAGTGGGGGAGGGGCAGAGAGAGAGGGAGACAGAATCCCAAGCAGCTCCGCACGGTCAGCACAGAGCCCAACCCGGGGCTCGATCCCACGAACCATGAAATCATGACCTGAGCCAAAGTCAAGAGCTGGACACTTAACTAACTGAGCCACTCAGGCGCCCTGATATTGTTATTATTATAAGAATACTTAATAGACAAGAGAGTACGAAATCCTCCCTCCATTCAATGATTTCAGTTAGAAAGCCTATGAGCCCAAAGAAATTTTACAGCTATTACCTAAGGCCCGTGCTATCTGTCTCTGCAGATTGAATGTTTGTGTTAGGGGTCTACAGAAAAGCAGAAGTAACGGGATGTACGTGGGCACATGTGTGTGTAGACACATACATACAGGAGAGCCTTGTCTGAAGGCCAGGAGGTTCCAGACCCAGGGAGAGACCATGCTTCGGTTCTAGTCCAAAGGCAGGGGAAAAAAAACAAAAAAACAATGCTCCAGATCAAAGGCAGCCAAGCAGGGGGAGTTTGTTCTTACTCAAAGGGGCACCAGCCTTTTTGTTCTATTCAGGCCTTCGCCTTATTAGATGAGGCCCACCCTCACCGGGGAGGGCAATCTGCTTTACTCCATCTGTGGATTCAAATGCTAATCTTATCCAAAAACACCCTCACAGACACACCGAGGATAATGCTTGACCAAACACCTGGGAACCCATGGCTCATCAAGTTAACCCCTAGAATTAACCATCACAAGGCCACTGGCAGCATTATTGGCACTAACAGCTCTTGGGTACCAGGCATTCCTGGTCACGTCAACCCCCGTCCCTCAGCTGTGCTCCCTGCACATCCCACACCGCTCAGAGTACTGCACGCGTTGCTACAATGTCCCAGTCAGTCCCCCTCCACACCCCATCGGGGTGGAGTTCTCACCTCGGGGAAATGGGTCCCAGGCACCTGTACCAGAAACGACATGCCTCCTTGGGCAACTAGCCTGCTTTGAGCGTGAGGGCCCTAAAGCGTGTCACTGATCCCATTCCACTCTTTCAACTCTGTACCGAGAAGCTCATGACCAAGTCCGGGGCCACACCAGGCAGTCTTCATGCCTCGTAGCCTATGTTCCAAATGCCGGTGGGACCTAAGATGTGGATTTATGTTTCTGTCGCTGCGTGGGTTTTAAAAAGACCTCACAAGCTTACCTCCGAATGAGGCAGGTACAGATGAGAACAAGATGTGTGCGCTCCCACGCGTGTCCCCACACACATCATGTCATTTTCCTCTCCCCAGTACCTAGCACGGTGCCATTTTCCCCAAAACCGCTATGGAACTGGATTGATCCGCAAAGTGGTAGCCTGTGAAACTGCACCACACCACATCCAAGAGGTCCTCGGGGTCACCAAACTTGCAGATTTCAAAGACAAGACCACACAGCCTTCTCCCTCCTCCTGCCAGAACGCCAGAAATGTGGTGACAAGTGTCCCTGTGTAACTGTCCTCCCCTGACCCAGAGGCTGACTCAAAAGGACTCGGGGAAAATCCCCATTCAATGGGCTCCAACGTGGACTCTGAACACGGGGAACAGAGGAGATGAACAGTGTTGAAGTTAGACAACGGCCTCAAGAGTTGACATCGAAGATGGAAGATCAACCCATTAAGCGTTCCTGGTAGAAGACAATACTTTTTTTTTTAATGTTTATTTTTGAGAGAGAGAGAGACAGAGTGAGCAGGGGAGGGGCAGAGAGAGAGGGAGACACAGAATCGGAAGCAGGCTCCAGGCTCCGAGCCATCAGCACAGAGCCTGATGAGGGGCTTGAACCCATGGGCTGTGAGATCGAAGCTGGACACTTAGCCGACTGAGCCACCCAAGCGCCCCCACAATCATTACTTTTAAGGAAGGGAAGGAAGATGGGGCTTCAGAGGGGAAGGAGAGACTCGACAGTCTCGGAAATGTTTTCATTAAAGAGAAACTCCAGGGGCACCTGGGAGGCTCAGTCCATTAAGCATCTGACTTCGGCTCGGGTCATGATCTCGCGGTTCATGGGTTCCAGCTCCGTGTCAGGCTCTGTGCTGACAGCTGGGAGCCCAGAGCCCGCTTCGGAATCTGGGTCTCCCTCTCTCTCTGCCCCTCCCCTGTTCATGCTCTGTCTCTGTCTCTCAAAAAATAAATAAATGTTAAAAATTTTAAAAAATTAAAAAAAGAGAAACTCCACGGCAAGTATGGCCAAAAAAAAAAAAAAGCATTTGTTAAACATAGGTTTATTACCTCATTCTCTATGCATTTCTGTATATTTTAACTATTTTTAGTTTGATAAATATATTTACTTAAGGAATCCTGTTTTTAAACTGAGATCCCTAGAGGAAGGAGCTTTCAACTGAACTTGAATGGGTATCGGGGGCTTATCGCCCAGGACCAGGAGTCTCCAGGGCTCGCTCGTTAGCAGGGGAGTGGAGAAACAGAACAGAACGCTAATTTATTTAGCAGATCACAACTCCTTCTTGCTGAGACGGATGTAAGTGTTTTCACAGAGCTTCTGGTACCCCATTCCCTCTCTGTCAGGGCCCCGCGCGTGAGACAGTTTTGTTTACCGCTACGAAACACTGCCAATCTCTTCGGTGACAACCGTACCCAAAAAAAGTGCATTACCTCATCTGACAGACTAACGCAGACAATAAGGGATCTTAAGCGTGCCACCAAAAGTTGATTGACACTAATTTGAAGAGTAACCAGGGTGACAGATAATAATAATGCCTCGCACGGTGGGAGTGTTAAGGGTTTCCCGAAACGTCTTTGTATGTCTGATCTGGCGCTGTTCTTGAAAAACTCGTGCGAGGGAGGTAAAGGCAGTGTCAGATCCAGGGTCGTGTCTAACAATTTCGCAATCCATTCATCCTACCACGAGGTAAAAATTTATCAGGTACCAGCCGGATACGACCAAGGGGCTGGGGCTCCGGGAGATGCCAACGTGGGGGCGCACATCTCCTGACCTCAAAGAGATCTCAGTGAGATGGAGACAGAAATAAACAGCACACAGGGCAGACTATGCTGAGGGCTGCAAAAGAAAGATGAAGGGAATATCTCCCCGGAAGGAGAAGACACAGCCAGCACGGTGAATTAACGGCGTTGGAATAGGCATCAGGTTTACAAGTGAACAAATAAAGGAAGGAAGAAAAGAGGTGTAGAGATAGCACGCCTGGAAAAACCAAGCCGTGGAGTTTGGACTTCATTGGGAGGCACTGACTAAATCGTACAGTTACGGGCACACCTCTTGCAAGCTTTTTTTTTTTTCTTCCCTACATGTTTCAAACTCCTTCACTGAAGTATAATTTACACACTTAATACAATCCACCCCCTTAACACGTATGTGTTTTGGTACGTTTACGGGGCTTCCAGCCGTCACTGATCTTGGAACACTCTCATCCCCCACAAAAGAGGCCCCCTACTCACGAGCTGTCACCCCCCACCTCGGTCCCTGGTAATATTACTGTGCTTACTTTCTCTCCCGGTTTCCCCACTGCGACCATTTCATAAAAGTGGTATCACGCAACGTGGGGTCTTTTGCGTCTGGCTTCTTTCACTTACCAGAATGTTCACAAGATTGCCCCACGTGGTAGGGCGTATCCCTACTTCCTTCCTTTTTATTGCCAAATACTATTCCGTTTTGGGGATACACCACATTTTGTCCATCCACTCGTCAGATGATGGACATACGGATTGTTTCCACGGTTTGGCTACTATGAATAATGCTGTTATCTACGTCTGTGCGCAAGTTGTCGTGTAGAACTATGTTTGTTTTTTTCTTTTCATTTCTCCTGGGTATATACTGGGGTGTGAAAATTGGAGGGTCATAAGGTAACCCTACACTAAACTTTTTGAGGTTTGGTCAAGCTGTTTCCACCTTGGCTGCACCTTTCTCATCTCCTCCAGCAACGTACGAGGGTTTAATGTCACTATACCCTGGCCAACACTTCATATCGTCTGTCTTTGTTGTTCCAGGCACCCTAGTGGGTATGAGTGATATCTCAGTGTAGCTTTGACGTGCATTTCCCTGATGGCTGATGATGTAGAACATCTTTTCGTGTATTTGTGGCCATTTATATACCTTCCTTGGAGGAATGTCTATTCAAATGCTTTGTTCGTTTTTGTTTTTTCTTTCCTTTTTTTTTTTAATGTTTATTTATTTTGAGAGAGTGCGAGCGGGGGGAGGGGCAGAGGGGGAGGGAGAGAATCCCAAGCAGGCCCTGAGCTGTCAGCGCAGAGCCCAACATGGGGGGGGGGGGGGGCTCGATCTCACGACTATGAGATCATTACCTGAGCTGAGATCAAGAGTCAGATGCTTAACTGACTGAGCCACCTAGGCGCCCCTGTTCAATTTCTTTAACTGACTGAGCCACCTAGGCGCCCCTGTTCAATTTCTTTAACTGAAATATAATTTACATACGTTATCCTATTGGTTTCAGGTGTGCATCATAGAGATTTAACACTTTTATATATTATGAAAGGATCCCCACAATAAATCTAGTTACTATCTGTTATGTTACTGATTATATTCATCATGCTGTACTTTTCATCTTCGTGACTTATTTATTCTGTAACTGGAAGCTTGTACCTCTTAGTCCCCTTGACCTATTTTGTCTGCCGGCCCCAACCCCTTTCCCCTCTGGCAACCAATGGTCTGTTTACTCCTTTTTTAATTTGGTTGCCTTTTTTATTATTAAGTTGTAAGAGCTCTTTATATATTCTGGATACACGTCTCCTATAAAATAAATGATTTGCAAAATGTCCTCCCATCCTGTGGGCTGTTTATTCATTTTCTCGATGACCTCATTTCACACACTTTGTTTTTAATTCTTCACATGGCCCAAGTCACCTATTTTTGTCTTGTGCCACCTGTGCACGTTTCAACATATTCGGTCAGTATAGTTTGGATTTTTTTCTTCACATGACAACAAGCTCGTAATACCAGTTTTTACGGAGAGGAGACGATTCAGTCCTTCTCCCAGCACGGGGATGATGTTTAAACGGGGTGGTTTAGAAAAGTTCCCACAGTCCAGCTTCTGGCTCTATACCTCTCCCCTCCACTTCTGGTGCTGACCCCAGATAACGTCCTCATCTTGCGATGTGGCCTCTGGACCGGGGCGAGCCGGCGCGGTGGGCAGGAGGGAGCCACTCCTACACAGGGATCCCGGCGCTAACTTAACTAGACACAGAGGTGACTGGGGACCACGTAAACATAACCCACGGCGTGCAAGCGAAACGGACCTCCGGCAGGACTTCAGCTCCGCAGGCCGTCAGCAGCGTGCACAGCTCCCCCAACCCCTCCTGACAAGGGGAACAGAGTGGAAGGGGGTAGTCTTTGCCACCCGCGGTGAAAACCCGAGAAAAACACGCGGCATGGGAACACACAGCATGCCTGCTCCACACCGTGTGGTGACGCGTGCAGGCAAGAGACCCCAAAAAGCTCAAACCTCACCAGTTTCATGGGAAATCTACTCTGGGCTGAGGACAGGAGCAGGGAGAATAAAGAAAACCAGCAGAAGAGAAAGAGGCAGGGAGCATCAAACCAGGAAACCCAGTGCCCCCAAAATACCAAGAGCAGCTAATGTTTATTATTAACTCCGTGAGCAGCTTCTGAGGGATCCACATACATCACTCCACTTAAGACTCATCAGCCCCATGTGAGAGAAAGCCAAAACGGGGAAAGATTTTCCAGATTGGAAATGGAGTCAAGAGTATTGGTGCTGTCTCGGGGCGTCATGATCTCCCAGGTCGTGAGTTCGAGCCCCCCGTCGGGCTCTGTGCTGACAGCTCAGAGCCTGGAGCCTGCTTCAGATTCTGTGTCTCCTTCTCTCTCTGCCCCTCCCCTGCTTGTACTCTGTCTCCCTCTCTTTCTTAAAAATAAATAAGCATTTAAAAAATAAGTTAAAAAAAATAAACATTTTTAAGAAAAGAGGTGAATCAGTTGCGAGCAGTGGATTTTTCTTCAGAGTGTAGGCTTTTCTTTCAAAAAGCTGGCAGTGGCTGGAGAGTTGGGACAACAGTAAGAGACGCTTGCGGGTCATTTGATTTTTATTTCCACACGGGCTTGTCTGTAAACTGATGGAGAATAGATCGCAGAGAAAGGAGAAGAGGAAAAGATATTCAGAAGCAAAGAGGGGAAGAGCGAAAGGAAAGACTAGGAATCCTTCTTCCTCGGTCACTCTATGGATTCAAGAGCAGAATCTGAAATGATACCAAGTCCATTTTGTATCATTAGTCGGATATACCTTCCAGAGTAAAAATATCCTCCTGACTCCCCATCAGTGTTGCCATCAACAGTGAGCCTTTTTCTGGTCTTTTCTGGTACCTGGCTGGACCAGAGAGGAGACTGAGTTACTGTGATGTCTGTGAACCTCCATGATTAGAACTGAGCCCGGAGGGGATGTTCCAAAACTTGGCTCTCTGAGATCGTCAAAGAATGAGACAGAAATCCATCTGAAACTCCATCAGACTCATTTGTCATGAGTGTATTTTCCTTTCTCCAAAAGACAATGCAGAATGTGCCCCTTGGGTACGTGGCTGGTTTCCTCTCCTGGAACAGGAATGCTTTTTTGTTTTTCTTTAGTGTCAGGTGATCAGCTACTCTGGGAGCATCCCCAGGGATCCTCACTTGAAGTGGAGAAGACTCTGGAGTTGGAAAACCTTCCAACAAAGTCACCAGGTTGAGAAGTATCACATCTGCTCTGGGGGGAAGCCTGTACCGGTACAGTGTCCTCACAGGCTTCCACGCCTTCCCCTCTGGACGTGTTGTCACACAGCTGAACAAGGTGTCATTTCATAGCACAAGAGCCAGTGACAGCCCCGAAACCTCAGGACCTGCTACCGGGGGCAGAGGCGTCCCACATGGCTGGGAGTGCCGACGCAGACATTTCACGAACATGTGCTCTGCAACAGAGGTTTCTCTTAGCTTTGGTTTCCTCCACAGCATGTTTCCTTCAGTTAATGGAAGAAGAAGAAGAATGAAGACGTTCTTCAGGTGTGCAAGTTACCCAGATGCAAACAGTCAATGAATCCAAATTAATTCCTCTAAGATTGCGCAAATAAATCAAGTAAGCTGATGCACGGAATTCAGTGTCAGAACTGGAAAGGATCTTTAAGAACCCTGGTCTGGAAATTTCTTTATACAGATAAGGAAATGCAGATCCAGTGAGGTAAAGAAATTTGGTCAAAGTCACTGAACATGTTAGAAGCAGAACTGAGAGGGGCATCTGGACAGCTCAGTCAATTGAGCGTCTCCGACGTCAGCTCAGGTCATGATCTCACGGCTTGTGAGTTCGAGTCCCACATGAGGCTCTGAGCCTCCTTCAGATTCTGTCTCTCTCCCTCTCTCTCTCTCTCTCTCTCTCTCTCAAAAATATATAAACATTAAAAAAATTTAGAAGCAGCACTGAAAATAGAACTCAAATGTCCTGGTTTTTCTGGTTTTTCCGAATCACCATACCGATGGCCATTCCCCATCTCTACCACCAAGACTTCTTCATGTTCTGGAAGAAATGACCACGATTCCCTGATACACAGGGAAAATTCCTCAATGTTCCTTACTGCTTCCATGACGGATAACAGGGGTGGGGGGCTGAGCAACAAGCAAGCTATGACTTTCTTTGTCGCTAAATTTATGGAACCACCTTCCTTCAATCCTCTGTCCAAATGACGCCATGTCCGATTTATGGCTGAATAAAACTGGATCCTTTCGCATGACTCAATTCACACAAACATGTTTGTGTACTCTTAGCCACCATGTTTTAGAAATAATACCAAAACAAGTCCTGCAAGACTTTCGCCACATCACCAGCTTTCTCTCCCAACGAGAGATTATTGAGGCCCAAAGGGCCTGCACCCTTTATGGCGTTACAATAAATTTACGTTCGATTTTTCTGGCTACCGCTGATAACAACATGCCGACCCGTAGAATCCCGTCGTTACGATCATGCATCAGGAAACAGGGCCTTGATTGCGAAGCAGCAAATAAGCCGATGTAGTCTACCGTGTGTAAATCCAAGAAACATGACGGAAGACGACGCCAGAAGATGTGCTGACGTAAGTCACAATAACAGATCAAATGAAATTCGTCGTCTTTGGAAAACTTGACAAAATGGTAGCTTATCGATGTCGCTGTCCCATTTGATTCAGACATCCCAGCACATGCGTGGAGGCCTTGGGACTGAGACCGAGAAGCTCAAACAAACGTGGGGACTGGAGACTTGGGGGCCCGGGGCTGCTTCTACTTAGCCTCTCAAGCTGCTAAAGGATTTTGTCTTCACAAATCTCGGCAACTGTCGGATGGTCTGGAGGTTGTGATCTTAACGTTTACTGGGAAATAACCAGGCACGACTGGAAGGCACAGGGCCTGAGCAGGGATTTCTGCGAGATCCAGTTCGAGGTCAGCAACAGGCTGTTAAGCTTTGAACCAGGCTCATTTAAGCAGTGAACATTTGAACTGATAACATTTCCTGTCTCCTGAAGAGCTCTCCGACGCAGGCTGCAGAGAAGGAAGGCCACCTGACAAATGAAGACGGACCTGGGAGGGAAGACACAGGGCGCGCGACAGGGCGACCTGGGGCTCCGGCCCGTGAGCCTGGCCCCCATAGCATGACATCAGGCAGGACAGCCGGAGTTTGGCTGGGCAGACACTTTATTGCATCGCCTGGCTGTCCACTTAGATAAACACACGGCTGAAGAGAATCCAGGAATATCTCCAAAGAGGAAAGCCCTGCTTTTGTCTGACAAAGCTGTTCTGACCCCAGAGGAATGTAGAATAGGAAATGAAAGTTGGACAGAAAATCGATTCCAACAGGAAACAGGATGATCCCTGCTCAAGCTCAGGTCCAAACTCTGTCCCTATAATAACCCAGGGCGCCACGGCCAGGGAGTCCCAGCCTCCCCTCCTGCACACTGCAGGCCGGGGGGGGGGGGGGGGGGGGGAACCAGGGGGCGCCGCAGAAACCACAGAAGAGGGTCCACACGTTAGCATCGCACTTCACTGTCCTCCAAGGAGATTTTAGCTCATTTCTGCCCCTGTCAACAGAAGGATGATGGTTGTGTTTTAAGAGGAACTTGAACTAAAGACAGGAAAAACCTCCTGGGGAAAGTAGGGAGGGGGAGAAGAAGTAACGAACGGGCTCCGTCTGAAATCTTACTACAGTGACTTCTCGTCGAGCAAGTATATATATATGGTACTTCCCTCCGAGAAGGAGCCGATATCTTCAGAGGTTCCGCTCAACAAATAATCACTGAGTTCCTGCTACGTCAAGCACTGGGCAAAACACCAGACGCACAAGGATGAAGATAACGCACTCGCGACGCTCGCGCTCCTGGTGTGGTGCCAGAATTTCGGCCGGGCAGCACGGCAGCCCACTTGGCCAGCACTTCGAGAAGTTTCTCTGCTGGGGCAACGGGAGCCCAGTCGCAGGGGCCAAAGCAGGCCCCCTGCCGCAGGGCCCCTCCCCACATCTGTTGGAATGGGCCCGGCAAAGACCCTCACCGCAGAGCTACTAAAGAACAAAGAAAAGTGAAAAGAACATTTTGCAGCGCTCAAATGGCCACTGTGACTTATTTAATAAAGTACAACAACCAGGGGCGCCCGGGCCGCTCAGTCAATTGAGCGTTTGGTGCTTGGTTTCCGCTCGGGTCGTGGTCTCACGGTTCGTGAGTTCGAGCCCCACATCTGTGCTGACGGTGCAGAGCCTGCTTGGGATTCTCTCTCTCTCTCTCTCTCTCTCTCTCTCTCTCTGCTCCTCCCCCGCTTGTGCGTGCTCTCTCAAAATAAGCTTTAAAAAATAAAAATTAAAAAAATAAAGAACAAGGATCCGAACATAGCTCAAAATGATGCTTTAATGCTGAGATTATTTATGCTACGTTGGCTTTTCTTTTCCTGTACGTATCGTGGGGTGGTGGAAAGAACACTGGGTGCGAACCCAGCAGATACAATCTCCAGATCCAGCTCTAACCAGCGGTAGCCGTGCAGCCTCAGGCATACTCCCTAACTTCTCTGTGCCTCGGTTTCCTCATATGAAGTGGGGATACGTGCTCACCTCTTTCTCAGGACGGCTGCGTCAAGTGCCGGGCAAAGTACCAGACGCAGAAAGGTGAAAAAAGACCGAAAGAGATTTCGTACGGGAAAAGTGTTCTGAAAGTTCTGACATGCCGTGCAAACGTTGCCGTTTATTACTTCTATTTGATTCCGTTTTTCATACTTTATATAGAAAATGAATTAGCTTTTCTTATGAAACCACCGCCCGATGACGGAAGGTCAGCGGGTGAGGGAAAGTCAACACGGGATCAGAACAAGACCTCTCAGGACCCGTCAAGCGGGTGACCCGAGCTTGAAAAAAATAAATCCAGAATTGAATAGGAACGCAAAGCGAAAGCCATTCATTTGATCAGACCTGTTGGAAAAGGGGTTTTCTTTTCCACGCTAGACTCTGGGTAGGCGAATGGGTCTGCAGGTAGGAGCGGCTGGCACTGATGTGGCGATCACAAGGAAGAACCCAACAATGCCACCGTTCAAAGCCGGCTCTGGGAAGGCGGGGGACGCTCACAGGCAGGCGGGAGGCAGGGAGCTGGGTTAGGAACACAAACAGGTTGAGTAATCAATCCAAAATCACAGTTGTGAAAACCACATAAAATGCCATCTGGCCTCCTGGATTGCGTGGAACATTAAGCAAAGGCAGCCTTCCAGTACATGTGTTCTCGTTTCTCCGCGAACAGCTCTTCTCATTACCCAATCGACTGTGAAAGAGCTACCCAGATCCTGGTCCAGTTTTTGGCCCTCGCCAGAACCGCTCTGAACACTCTCGAAACAGCTCACGTCTCACGGGAAGGCTGTTCATCCCGACGCTTTCTGCTTTCCGAAAACCCCTTGGCGGCATGTGGGGTCTCTTCCGCCTTCCCCAGACCGGTTGCCACGACGACACCCATCTTCCTCTTGCTTTAAACGTGTTTCTAAGGATCGTGGGCAACATTCTGGAAAATCATTTGTGCGTGCGTGTGTGTGGCAAAACACACGACACGAAATTTACCACTTTCACCGTCTTGAGGCATCTGGGTCCACGGCAAGTGCATACGTTGTTTTGCAAAGATCACTGCTCTCCATCTCTAGGACATTTTCATCGCCCCCAAACTGAAAGCCTCCTACCAGGCTCAGGTATCCTGTACTTTCTCCCTCCGTGAACTTGCCTATCATAGAAGCGAAATCGCACAGCATTTGTCCTGATTCACGAAGCACGTCTTTGGGGTTCCTGGTACGTGCTGGAATGAAGCCTGTGTGAGAAGTTCAATCTTTTTTCAACACTGGATAATATTCCACTGTGTGTAACTGCGTATCTATGCACCCACCAAAGCACCCCAAAGACCAGTTTTTGCATAGTGTAAGCTTACTTGTAGCGGAGGAAGGTTACATTGGCCGTAACAGCGGCTGGCCGTCTCCTAGATTCACAAGCACACAGGAAGTCGGCCACCGTGGGTCCCACCTCCCTTGGGGAAGGGCAGGAATGCTGTCCTCATCTGATACTGTCCCTATTCCCATCAACCAGCGTGGTACCTGGAACAGGACTGGCATTTGACAAATGCTTCATAAAGAAATAAGTAATCAGGGGCGCCCGGGTGGCTCAGTCGGTTAAGCGTCCGGCTTCGGCTCGGGTCACGATCTCACAATTCGTGAGTTCCAGCCCCGCGTGGGGTTCTGTGCTGACAGCTCAGGGCCTGGAGGCTGCTTCCGATTCTGTGTCTCCCTCTCTCTGCCCCTCCTCTGCTTGTGCTCTGTCTCTGTCTCTCTCTCAAAAATAAAGAAACATTAAAAAGAGAGAGAGAAATAAATAAACCTTGAGAACATCTTTTTCTGAAGGCTGAGCCTACACCTTTTCTCTAAGTCCAGTGATTTCCCGGGGGGGGAAAAAAGAGTGTTCAGAAGGGTATTTCCTGCTAGCAAAGGCTTCCATTTTTTAAACTGTGAGTCCTAATTTTTCAAAGGCAAAATTTATTTGGTCAGCCACGCTTAAGAAGCAGGGTGTGGTTTGGGGCGCCTGGGTGGCGCAGTCGGTTAAGCGTCCGACTTCAGCCAGGTCACGATCTCGCGGTCCGTGAGTTCGAGCCCCGCGTCAGGCTCTGGGCTGATGGCTCAGAGCCTGGAGCCTGTTTCCAATTCTGTGTCTCCCTCTCTCTCTGCCCCTCCCCCGTTCATGCTCTGTCTCTCTCTGTCCCAAAAATAAATAAACGTTGAAAAAAAAAATTAAAAAAAAAAAGCAGGGTGTGGTTCCGGAAAGAATACTGGGCACAGAGTCAAAAGACAAGGATGCAAATCCCACCTCTTCCCCTCACCATGCTGTGTGACCTTGGTGAAGTCACTGCATCTCTCTGAATGTCAGTTTCGTCCTCCATACGATGGAAACAACGATAATCGCTCCCAGGGTGTTTTTTTTTTTTTTGAGAACATAATCCCCGAAACTGAAAATTAACGTAGTGTGGTTCATACGATTTAGTTTGAGTGGGTCAGCTCTACTTGCCTTGGCCCACAAATACTCTGAAACGTACCATCGACAAAGTCAAACGTAAATGAAATCACTAAAGAGTAAATACAAAATTATAGAGCGCTGCAGTGGGGCCGTAGAAAGCATCTGGGGAGAGCTGAGTTTTTGACTGGGCCGTTTCAGAAAGTGATGGGCGTGAATTACCAAGGAGAGGGGATGGAGTTCTGGGCGAGGGACATGAAGTTAATAAAGACGAGGGGGTGATGGGGCGCCTGGGTGGCGCAGTCGGTTAGGCGTCCGACTTCAGCCAGGTCACGATCTCGCGGTCCGTGAGTTCGAGCCCCGCGTCGGGCTCTGGGCTGATGGCTCAGAGCCTGGAGCCTGTTTCGGATTCTGTGTGTCCCTCTCTCTCTGCCCCTCCCCCGTTCATGCTCTGTCTCTCTCTGTCCGAAAAATAAATAAACATTGAAAAAAAAAAAATTTAAAAAAAAAAAAAAAAAAAAAGACGAGGGGGTGAAAACCAGCAGATGCACAGGAGAAAAAACATGGTCGACTTCACTAACGAAGAGTTTTGTTCCTGACCAAACGGTCCTGGCATCCCATGAAGACTTGGGAGGCCAGCAGAGGATCCCAAGGGTAATTTCTTTGTTGGGGCCCTTATCATCCCCACTCAGATTACTAACCACACCTCTGCCGGCTTTGCTTGCCTCTGGTATTAAATGGTGCTACCCTGTAATCATGGAGATTCAGAACGCTTTAGCAAGGGATCTCAACTACAAAGCCGGAGAGGGGAGACTTGAGTTAGCAAGCGCTGATAACAGCCACCTCCAGGCCCCTAAAGCTTCCTTCCCCAAAGTCCGGGCCGCAAATGGAGCCCAATTCAGGTAAGCTCATGTACTGTAGGCTGGCAAACAACCACACTGAAGATTCGCTGAGACCTACCCACCTTGAAATCGACATCGCAACAGCGGGCTTGATGCAGGGTTATAAGGACGAATCATGGAGAGGCAGAGACGTCCCCGCAAGTTCAAGTCTGAACCAGAGCTGTCTTAGCAAACCTTAACTCCCAGAGCAGTCTCACACTCCTCCAGGCCTCTTTACGCCCAAAGCCATCAAGTCAAAGCAGATCTGCCCAAGCCATTCTGAGAATGAAGTCCAAAAAAAAAAAGGCTCTCAGGCAAACCCAGTCTATGCAAAACCAGAAGAAAGAAATTTTCTAAGTATGCTTAACGGATCTCTTTCTGTCAATTAGTTCAAGTCCCTGAAAAGCGATGTTTCCAAAAGAACATAAGAAAACCCCAAGTGGAATTCTCTCTACCGCCCAAACGCCTCTGGGAAGCCCTCTCTCATCACCTCCCTCGCGCCTGCCAAATGCATCAACATCTTTGGTGTGCTTTTCAACGTGAACAGAAAATACCACTTCACGTGAAAGCCGCTGAGACCTCGAGGGGTGGGGAGTATGACTTCATTTCATTATTGCGGGAGGTGCAACGGCTCCGTGGTTGGAATTCTCTGGATCTTCCTTAAGTTTGACCCCAGCCGCCTATCACAGATCAGCTTCACCTCGTCACGCGAGGCCCGGCTCTGCCACACAAATGACGGTCTGATTCAAGCAGTTGACGGGCTCGGTTTGGTTAAAAACCAGCTAAGAAGCTGCCTGAGTTGACCAGTTGTTGAACTCAAGTATCTAATTATTTAGTTAAAATGTTACGCCAATGGTGTGTATAAATATGTCCCTAGAAGATACAAGGTTGTGTCTGATGTTCGAAAAAGGATAATTTCTCTGCATTCCAAATAAAGGTCTTTAACAAGTCTGTGCTTCATTATTCATGTCTTGACTGGCACGACACCCTACTTAGGGCTCTCACTCTCCGAGGTCCTTCCCCAGAAGCTGGAGGAGACTAGGACATGTTTAAGAACACATCACGGGTTGGGGGGTGGGAGGGAGGGTGCCTGGGTGGCTCAGTCGGTTAAGCGTCCGACTTTGGCTCAGGTCACCATCTCACGGTTCTTGGGTTCAAGCCCCGCGTCGGGCTCTGTGCCGACAGCTCGGAGCCTGGAGCCTGCTTTGGATTCTGGGTCTCCCTCTCTCTCTCTGCCCCTCCCCCGCTCGTGCTCTCTCTCTCTCTCTCTCTCTCTCTCTCTCTCTGTCTCTCAAAAATAAATAAATGTAAAAAAAAAAATTTTTTTTAATTTTTTTTTTCAACGTTTATTTATTTTTGGGACAGAGAGAGACAGAGCATGAACGGGGGAGGGGCAGAGAGAGAGGGACACACAGAATCGGAAACAGGCTCCAGGCTCTGAGCCATCAGCCCAGAGCCTGACGCGGGGCTGGAACTCACGGACCGCGAGATCGTGACCTGGCTGAAGTCGGACGCTTAACCGACTGCGCCACCCAGGCGCCCCAAAAATTTTTTTTTAAAAAGAATACATCACAGGGGTCGAAAACGGAGTGTCGTGAAATTCGAAAGTGGTCTTCTTAACCTTTCCTTTACGAACCGGTCCCCACCCCCCAACTGTACCAGTTCTCCCCTCCTCAGCCCCAGCACAGCGGGGGGGCCTGGAAGAGACCCCAGTGATCTAGACTGAAAAGCCAACGCCTGCTCTGTACCGGATTCCGTTTGACGCTGACGTTCAAGGGCAGTCTTGTTAACTTGCACTCCTCAAGAAGACAAGCCAGCTCGTTATTTATAAAGCAATTTAAGAAGAAGGAAAAAGAAAAGCTGTAAAATTTGAGAGGGGGGGCTCCCCTACTCCTTCAAAGATATAAGATGAAGACTGCAGATTCGCTGCTGGGGGGGATTCTCGTGGATAGTCAGACCCGGACCCTGCGGCTCGTTCTCTGAGAACAGAGTAAGGGGGGGTGGGGGGGGTGGGGGCGGGGAACTGGTCACAGATCCTCTCCCTTTACGACTGGCGTGGAATGAGAGCCTGGAGGCCCCGTGGGAGGCGTCCTACGCCACCGCAGGGCCTTCCGTCTCTATGGCTCCTTTCTCTGAAAAAGCTCGAAGTGTTTTCTGAACCTTGCCACTGACTTCCTGTCCACAGCCCCTCGGGATGCGAAACAGGGCCACCATTATGGTCTGTGCCCCTTAAAGGAACAACTCAAAACGGTCCAACTGCCTTATAGGGGACGCCGCCCAGGGGAAATCAGAGTTTTGATCTGCAAATTCGAAGCCTGTGTATCACGATGCTTCCTCCAAGAACGCAGATCAGAATGACTAAATTCCATTTTACGTTCCTCCACAGAACAACGAAATAAAAGGAAAGAAGGAACATTCCTTCTGTAGCGCCAGGCTTTTCGCCGCCCGGGCATTTAAGAGCCGTCCACCTGCCGTGCGGCTACGTTCTGTCTGGACAGACGACGCCGAGGCAGCCCAGGCTTGGGGGTCAAGTCAAGTCACCCAGAGCAGGTACAGCGTTCATGTGCACGAAAAGCACAGAGTTCAAGCCCACAGCACTCCATCTCCACCACCCACACCCACGCCCGGAGCACAGATGCACAGCTCAGGGCATCCTCAGCGCCCGACGTCCCTACGCCTTCCAGCTCCCGACACTAACACCCCACTGACACAGATCACTCAGGACGCTGCCAACCAAAAATGAGAGCAAAATAAAAAGGACAACCCAAGCAGAAGCAGCAGGAAAACAAGGTTCTCCTTAGCCCCGGGGACGGGGTTATGAAAGACTGAACGCACACACACACGCACACACACACACACACGCAGGCTTGAGTAGAAAGCCTCTCTAAATTACATTTCTCGAATTTTATTACATTACCTTTGTGGCACAGTTATTGAACATTAAAGATAATGACTCCATTCTGCAAGTAACCCAATACTGAACATGATTGAGAAGCAGGACCTGGGCTGAAAAGAAAACTCCAGGAGGGCGCGCACGGGCCACCGGCGAAGGGACCGCTGGCCGGAGAGGGGCTGTGAATGTGGCATCTGGAAGAAGCTGGACAGCCACCAACCCTGCCTCTGTGGCCCGCTCAGACCCGAGGACAGCTGGAAAGGGACACCTGCTGTGGACACATGCTTGGTTTGCTCCAGCCACAAAAACGGGTCAGTTATTCCCAATAAAACGGGTCAGTGACACCCTGAAACTTGTAAGGCGATGCTTCAAGACGCTCCCACACAGCAAAGCCAGAAGGAAGATCTCTGCTTCGCCTGAGAGCCAGGCATCATTCTAAGATAGTAAAAGGTTCTAACAAGTTGCTAAGTTTTTTTTTTTTTAATTTTTTTAACGTTTACTTATTTTTGAGAGACAGAGAGAGACAGAGCACGAGGAAGTGAGGGCGACACAGAATCCGAAGCAGGCTCCAGCTCGGAGCTGTCCGCACAGAGCCCGACGCGGGGCTCGAACTCACAAATTGCAAGATCATGACCTGAGCCGAAGTCGGTCGCTTAACCGACTGAGCCCCCAGAGCACCCCACAAGTTGCAAAGGTTTTAAAATGACGCCTAAGAAAAGGGTTAAAAGAGAGGGCGCCTGGGTGGCTCAGCTGGTTGAGCGTCCAGCTCCACGTTTCAGTTCAGAAACTGCGCTGACAGTGTGGAACTGCTGGGGTTTCTCTCTCTCCCTCTCTCACTCTGCCCCTCCCCTTCTCACTCTCATTCTCTCTAAAAATAAATAAATAAACTTTAAAAGTAAAAAAAAAAGGTTTAAAAAATAAAAGTAAGCAACCTGACGGTCAGCGGCAAGGAGGAAGTTGCCCAGAACAGGCTTCGGGCACCCTCACCATCAAGTTCAGCCTCTTCTGAGGCCTGAGCATTCTGCAGCCCGCAGCCCTGCAGGGCCCCACAGCGGAAGGAACGGGGGTGGCCCAAGCGTGGGCAGGACCACTCCCTCCCCTCCCTTTCCCGTCCCTGTCCCCTCCACCTCCACAGGACGCCTTCCAACACGAGCTTCAGAAGGACCTAGAAGTGTTCATTAAAGATTTATTTGAACAAGTCCTGCTGACAAGATCATGGGCAATCCTGGTGGAGAATTCAGTTTAGTCAGATTGCTTTCTTCCTCACACCTGGTCAGGGCGGGAGAGAGAATGACGTTCTTGTGTTATTAAAGCAGAACTGACAGACAGTAGCCTATTCATGTCAAGTGTACATCATATGGGTTTGGTATCTTTATACATCACAAAACGATCCCCACCATAAGTCTAGTTATGACCTGTCACCATACAAAGTTATCATGGATGTGACTGACCATGTTCCCTATGCAGCACGTCACATCCCCATGACCTATAATTTCACAACTGGAAGTTTGTGCCTCCTAGTCCTCTCCACCCATTTCTCCAGCCCCTCTGGTACCCAACAGTTTATTTCCTGCATCTAGGAGTCCGCTTTTGTTTCATTTTGTGTGTTCATTTTGTATACAATGCCCCCTAGGTCCATCCATGTTGTCATGTCATGTCATGTCATGTCAAAGGATGAGATGGCAAGATCTCATCCTTTTTTATGGCTGAGTAATATTCCACTGTGGGACCATGTGTATGTGTATATGTAGATGTATACGTATATGTATGTGTGTATATGTGTATGTACATGTATGTATACGTATATGTATACGTGCGTGTATATATAGATAGATACACCACGTCTTTTTTTTTTAATGTTTATTTTTGAGACAGAGAGAGACAGAGCATGAATGGGGGAGGGTCAGAGAGAGAGGGAGACACAGAATCCGAAACAGGCTCCAGGCTCTGAGTGGTCAGCACAGAGCCCGACATGGGGCTCGAACTCACGGACCGCAAGATCATGACCTGAGCCGAAGTCGGATGCTTAACCAACTGAGCCACCCACAGATGGCCCCACACCACATCTTCTTTATCCATTCATCTGCCCGCGGACCCTGGGCTGCCTCCTTTTCCTGGCTACTGTAAATAAAGCTGCAATAACCATAGGCACACGTATCTCTTCAAACAGGTGTTTTCGTTGTCTTTGGATAAACACCCAAATTGCCGGATCACAAGGTGGTTCTATTTTTAATGTTTTGAGGAAGCGGGGCGTTAGCGTCTGGATGGTAGAGAATGGAAAGGATTTCATATCCAGTCTTGCAGATCCCTAATCTGTTCTCTGTGCAGCCAGGAAGATTCTTCAAAGTGGATCGGGTTCTACCTTTCCCCATTTAAAACCCTTCAACAGCTTTTCACCCTTCCTGGGAAGGAGGCTTTATGGCCCACGCAGCCCTGGGAGACCTGATCTCCCCCGCTCCTGGGGATGTTTTTCCCTCTTCAGGGCCTCCTCCGTGCTCGCCCGCCCTGAGAAGTGCTCCACGCCGCCTTCCTGCCTCATCGCCGCTCCTGGGTTAGCATCTCCAACCTTCCACGATAGTCCCACCTTCGACACCATACCCTCAACGGCCGGTCGTCGGCCGTTCCCTACGTGTCTTTGTAACTAATCACACTGGGAATTTCTACCCACACCAACATCTTTCCCAGTACAGGACAAGAATTATGTTTCACTTGCTCACTGCTACAGAGTCTGGCTTCCGGTAATATAGCAACAGTATAGCAACCATCCGTCAATTGAACAGGTCGCTGACAGGACAACATGAAACATGAAAGCCTGAGTACCCGGCTGACAACAGGGTACAGCCATCAAGAAGTGGGCAAAGGATAAGAAAGGGATGGAAAATGGAACCAAAGAGAAACTTTATCTTCTCTGGGAGATTTTTTCCAGATTTTGGCTAATTATTTGGAAAAAAAAGTCCTCAATTATTCTCTTCTATCCCTGCCCTCTACAATGTGACTTCGAACCTCCTGCCATTAAAAAGGTGAACTCGATCTCCCCTCCCTCTAAACTGGCCTTGTGATTTCTTTAGCCAACAAAATACTGCAGAAGTGATGTTCCACTACTTCTAAGCTCAGGCCTCAGGACATCATGCACACTTCTCCCTCTTGGAACACCACCCCGTGGCCTCTTGAATAAGCCTGGGTTAATTTTTCAGGAGGTGAAAGATCACAAGTCCCCGGCTGACCCGGAAGCTGACAGCAGACGTGGGAGAGAACCAAGAACCACCCGGCTGAGCCTGGCCTAACGTCCCAGTCGGCAAAACCTTGGCTAAATAAATGACTATTTTTTAAGTCATAAAGTTTTGGAGTGGCTCACAGTAGCAAGAGATAGCAGATGCACCCAGGAGGCACCGGGGACGCAGAAAGGAATGAGGTGTGCAAGAGCCCACACCACCTTGACGACACAGACACTACTTTGATTCATTCACTCATTCATCCAGTGCAGCTTTTAGTGAGCACTTACTGAATGCCAGGCTCTGCATTAGATGCTGGGGATACACAGGTGACGAGACACAGTCCCGTGTCCCAAATGGAAGAAAATACAGACAATCAGTAGGCAATTGCAAGACAGACTAGAGTAACTACTAAGACAGGGGAAGGGAGGCCTAGAGTTGGAAGAAGGACGGAGGGTCGAGTGGGGGCAGTGGGGGTGGCTTCCCAGAGAAAACGATGTCTAAGCAGAGGAAAACCAGAAAAGATTCTTCGAGGAAGAGATGTGCTACTTCTCTTTCCAATCTGTACTACTCATCACCAAAAAGAGGAAGACATCTAAGTTTCCATTACTCCACACACTCCTCTCTTTGTGGGTCTTTGGAATGAATTAAGAAAACCCCGAGAATAGACCCCCAGCTCTCCTGCAGAATAACTGGAACCTATCACTCCGTGAAAGCAGTTTTAATTGAACCCCCTCCCACCCTCCAAATAAAAGTAAGAAAACGTGCAGGTAAATGGGAAAGGAAAACACAGAAGCCCCAGATAATGTAGTTACTCAAGGAGGAAGGAAAAACCTGAGACCACAAAAACTCATTGGAGCCACAAAGCCACAATTTAAGTTCGCAATTTCCATCCTGGATGTTGCATGCCACTACTGATTACACCGATTAATTAGAGTGGGTGCATCTGGTTCCTTCTAATTTGCTGCTATCGATGTTTATTAGATGATTTTTTCAAGTCCATACACTCCCTAAGTAGAAAATCACAGTAATAATAACTGAACGGGGTAATGGAAGGGTTCTACAAAGTCTGGATTCCTGCTGGCTTCTCAGGAATTTCT
Organism: Prionailurus viverrinus; assembly: GCF_022837055.1. Lineage (NCBI taxonomy): Eukaryota > Metazoa > Chordata > Mammalia > Carnivora > Felidae > Prionailurus > Prionailurus viverrinus. The sequence continues at coordinate 2,347,137 of NC_062577.1, forward strand.
TCAGTGATACTCTTTTCGCCACAGGAGAAAAGGTGCCTTCAAATCCCACCCTACAACCGCATCTACGATTAGACCAAAATTCCGTTTCATTGCGCTTTGCGAAGAAGGTTGCCTGACTCGATCAATCGGTTGTGGTGAGGTTTCCAAAATTACTGGTGATTCAGAGGGAAATATTTTCTTTCTGAGCAACTTCCACTCACCAGTCCTAACCGCTTGCTTTTATAGGTAAGTCATGTATCAAAGGGTAGCACAAACCTCCAGTGTCATCAAATACGGTTGCAGCCCATTATGCTAGGTACCTGTGTCGCACGCCCAGCAGGTGTGGAAAAACACTTGAACTGTTTGGATTGACTCTCCTCTTGTGGCTGAAATGTCCCTTCCTTGAAACAGAAACACAGTAAACTGAAAACAGGGTATTCGACAATCATGGAGGTCATAGGTCTTTGGGCAAGACCTCAAGACCCTCAGGTTATTCTTGTTGCTGCTAATGACAGGGAGGTTGGGAATGTTAATTCACACACCCAGTTCAATGTGATGTATGGCTCTTCCTCTTCGAAACACAAGGAAAGCCGACCCACATCAGAATCGCCTTCATCTATGCAGAACACTGTCACCCAGCTCGTGATGCTGTCTCTCTAGGAGCCCCACGGACCCCGTGGCCCACCACCGCAGGGCAAGACTTTAGCTTCAATGGCCCCAACCCCATACCTAGGCCCTTCCTGCACAAGACCGCCACCTTTTCTAGAGAAATCTGCCCCAAACTCTTCAGGCAAGGCTATCATTTCTGGTAGGGATTACGTTCTGGAGGCATTGAGGACAGATTATCAAATCGGATGCTGCATTATCCCCAATCCACTTACGCTGTCCGCTCTCCTGTCTTCTGCTGTTGCTAAGGAGATTACTGTGCAGTGGGGTCCCTGTCCCAAGGGGTTAATAATTTTACACCGCTCACTCTTCCACAGAAGCCACAGCCTCGTGTGTGTGAAATCACACTGAGTTGCTGTGAGAAGATTACGATGCTTGGAATGAACATCATGGCTTCAAGGTAGGAGATAAGTGAGTAGTGAGAGCAGGTGAACTCTTAGAAAACACAAAAGTCCTTCCAGGAATAATGCTCGGTGCTGAAATAGAGTGGGAAAGGGATGGCACCATGAAAGAAAACCATTCAGGACACGGAAATTGACCGTCAGTGGATTTTCTAGCTGTTTCCTTCTCTGATCACCCGTTTTATTTTTAACAAAGCCTACAACAGTATGACTGGGACACTCAAGTGGTAATTATCAAAACCCAGAAGCTGATGGGGAAAAATAAAGCTGGGGAGATGTAAAGGGGCAGCTACTTTGCAGTGAAATTCCTAAATCACTCTTGGAGTTAGAATTCTCTCCTCTTCTTTGGGCACGTGTCAGCAAAGACATGAGGCACCCAGGGGCCCTCGCTAACAATGTGATCTCTGTGTGGTGCTGAAGGGGTGTCAGTCTACCAAAAATGCAGGTTACAATAATGTCTCACTTGGCCTTGAAAATAGAGCCCCATCCCAACAATTTGGCAGAAAGAAAAAAACTCACTTACATAGTTTCGAAAAACCAAGAGATAATTAAAGCAACGTGAAAACACAGGCCAATTTTAAGACATTTGAATCCTGCTTCATGTGAAAACTTCATGACTTAAAGTAACAGAAATGAGCAAGGGTATAAAAGGAACCATATATGAATCCTTAAGCATTTTTTAAATAAAAATTAAACTATGGGGTGCCTGGGTGGCTCAGTCGGTTAAGTGGCCAACTTGAGCTCAGGTCATGATCTCACAGACCGTGAGAGTTCGAGCCCCGTGTCAGGCTCTGGGCTGACAGCTTGGAGCCTGGAGCCTGTTTCGAGTTCTATGCCTCCCTCTCTCTCTGAGCCTCCCCTACTCACACTCTGTGTTTATCTCTCTCAAAAATAAATAAACATTTTAAAAAAATTTTTTTAATTAAACTAAATAGCTAAAAATACACAGTGATCACCAGAGAGGGAAAAAATCATTCCAGATCTGCAAAGATTTTCCTGTTTTATGCGATGAAAAACAAACAAACAAACAAAAACCTTGTGAAAAGTTGTAAGGAAACCAAAGATTCTTAATTGAAATTTTAAAAACGTTTTGGAAAAAAAATGCTACTTAAAGCATTTACACCAAGTCCTTTTAAAATTAAATTAAATCAAATAATCTTTAATTCACGAAGAGCCACCACCTAATTTCTCTTTTTAATACATATGCCAAACATCTAGATATCCTGAAAACGAACCAGTTCAGATCCCAGTAATTTCCTGCAGAATTAAGAGACTTTTGTTCACCAGTAGCTTAAGAAGCAATGTCCAAAATACAAAATATATGCGGTTGAGTTCCGTCTTCCTTTCCCCCCCCCACCCCAGCCGAAGAAGCCCCGGGTAATCCACAAGAACTCCGCAGACTAGGCGACACCCTAGGCCCGTGAGGGGCAAGTTTTAAGGGGACAAGGCGGCCACATAAATTCCTGTTCTCAGGAGCCCTCCGCTCAGCAGCCAATAGAGCAAAAGGAAGCGTCGGTGAGCGCGAGTTAGTATTCCTCTGCTTTTCTTTTTCCTTTTTGTTAATTTTCGGAAATGTTCCGTCTGGAATATTCCACCGGAGAGATCTGAACATACTTGATTAATAAACCCAACCCTCAAGACAGTTAAACTTCTGAGACTGAAGCTCCGTGAGCACAGACCCACACACAATGACACACAGGGAAAGAGCGGGATCTCTTATACACTGAATTCTTATTCCGAATTCCTTACCTGTATCTGCCCCGTGACTTTGCAGTTCCTTCCACTAGAGGAAGCGTGTATATCCTTCCCCCCTGGGGTCGATGTGACTTGCTGTGGCTAATGGGATATGGGTAGAAATTAAGTATGCAAGGCCCGGACCTTACGTGGCATGCATCTTTATGCCCAGCAGTCTTGGCCTTCTGCCACTGTTCACATAATAAAAGTCACGCATGAAAAACCCACAGCTGACACCATACTCAATAGGAGAAAACTGAGAGCTTTCTCGCTAAGATCAGGAACAAGACAAGGGTGTCCACCCCTACCATTTTTATTCAACATAGTCCTGAAAGTCCTAGCCACAGCAATCAGATAAGAAAAAGAAATAAAAGGCATCCATCCTGGTAAGGAAGAAGTCAACCTGTTGCTATTTGCAGATGACATGATACTATCCATAGAAAACCCGAAAGAGTCCACCCCAAAGCTATTAAAACTATTAGAACTGATAAATGATTTCAGTAAAGTTGCAGGATGCAAAATTAATACACAGAAATCGGCTGTGTCTCTATACACTAACAACAAAGCAGCAGAAAGAAAAATTAAGAAAACAATTTCATTTACAGCTGCGTGGAAAAGAATAAAATACCTACGATTAACTTAACTAAGGAGGGGAAAGACCCACACTCTGAAAACTAGAAGACACCAAAGAAAGAAACTGAAGACAACACAAATAACTGGAAAGATATACGATGCTTACGGATTAGAATAATTAATATTATTTAAATATCCATACTACTCAAAACAATCTACAGACTCAATGCAATCCCTATCAAAATCCCAACAGTGGGTACCAACTGGGTGGCTCAGTCAGTTAAGTGTCTGACTCTCGATCTCGACTCAGGTCATGGTCTCATGGTTCATGGGATCAAGCCATGTGTCAGGCTCTGATGGTGTAGAGACCACTTGGGAATCTTTCTCTCTCTCTCTCTCTCTCTCTCTCTCTCTCTCTCTCTCTGTCCCTCCCTTGCTTGCACTCTCTCAAAATAAATAAAAACAAACTTAAAATACACACACACACACACACACACATATATATATATATATATATATATATTCTTTTTTTTAAAATACCAACAGCATTTTTCAGAGAACAAACACAAGCATATGGACTAAAATTTGTATGAAACCACAAAAGACCCTGAATAGACAAAGCAATCTTGAGAAAGAACAAAGTTGGAGGTATCACAATCTCAGATTTCAAGATAACCACAAAGCTGTAGTGAGCAAATAGTAAGATACTGGCACAAAAACAGACACACGGATCAACGGAACAGAACAGAAAGCCCAGAAATGAACCCACAATTATACGGTCAATTAATCTTTGGCAAAACCAGAAAAAAATATCCAATGGGAGAAAAGACAGTCTCTCCAATACACGGTGTCAGGAAAACTGGATAGCTACATGCCAAAGAATGAAACTGGGCCACTTTCTCACACCACACACAAAAATAAACTCAAAGGGGATTAAAGACCTAAATGTGAGGTCTGAAACCATAAAACGCCTAGAAGAAAACATAAGCATTCTTTCACATCCGTCATAGAGTCATTTTTCCAGATATATCACCCCAGACAAGGGCAACAGAAATAAAAATAAACTATTAAGACTACACCAAAAATAAAAAGCTTCTGCACAGGGAAGGAAACCATCAACAAAACAAAAAGGCAACCTACTAAATGGGAGAAGATATTTGTAAGTGCTATATCCAATAAGGGGTTACAAACATATGAAGCCATATAAAGAACTTATACAACTCAACACCAAAAAACAAATAACCCCATTAAAAAATGGGCAAGGGACCTAAAAAGACATTTGTCCAAAAAAAGACATACGGATGGCAAACAGACACATAAAATGCTCAATACCACTAATCGTCAGGGAAATGCAAATCAAAGCCACGATGACACATCACCTCACCTATCCAAATGGCTAGGATCAAAAAAAAAAAAAAAGAAAAGAAAAGAAAAGAAAAAGAAAAACAAGAAATAACAAGCGTTGGTGAGGATGTGGAGAAAAAGGAACCCTTGAGCACTGCTGGTGGGAATGAATGCAAACTGGTGCAGCCACTGTGGAAAACGGTATGGAGGTTCATCAAAAAATCCAAACGAGAAATATCATTTGATCCAGTAATTCCATACTGGGTATTTACCCAAAGAAAACAAAGACGCGAAATCAAAAAGATACATGCGCTCCTATGGTTATGGCAGCATCACTTACAACAGGCAAGATATGAAAACAACCCAAGTGTCCACTGATAGATGAATGGATACAAAAGATGTGATGCATATACACAACGGAGTGACATCTTGCCATTTACAACAACGCGGACCGACCGAGAGTGTGTTATGCTAAGTGAAATACATCAGACAGAAGAAGACAAATATCACATGATTTAATGTATGTGCAGAATCTAAAAAAATAAATAAAGAACAAATGAGTAAACAAAAAGCAGAAACAGAACCCACATGCAGAGAACGAGCGATGACTGTGAGGGGAAGGGGCGGAGTGGGGAAAGGCAGAGGGAGAGAAGGGGAGAGGGAGACGCGGGCTTCCATTGGCCGTATTAGTAAATGACAGGCATGGAAGGTGCAGCACGGACACAAGTCAGTGGGGCCCTGACGGCGTTGCACAGAGGCAGACAAAGCACAGTGTGACATGGGGACTTGCCGAGTCACTAAGTCGTACACCTGAAACTAATGGAACACTGTGTGTCAACTACACGTCAATTCAAACAAGAGGAGGAGGAAGAGGAAGAGGAGAAAACGCTCCAATGATCCGAGGACGTGCAGCGGGCTGAACCCAACACGCAGGCGGGCGCCACGCGGAGCTGCGCCCAGCCTCGATCAGCAGACCCCAGCTCACTTCACAGACCCGAGGGCAACAATAGATGATCGGTATTTTAAGCCACTAATTTTGCGGTGGCAACAGCTAACCAATGTCGGTTCTACTGTTGTATTGCTGTATATCCAGCTTCGCATTTTAGAGGTACAGGAATCTAAAAATTTTTTAAATGTTTATTTATTTATTTAGAGAAAGACAGCACAAGCAGGAGAGGGGCGGAGAAGAGAGAGAATCCCAAGCAGGCTCCGCACGGTCAGTGCAGAGCCCGACGCGGGGCTTGAACTCACAAACCGCAAGACCATGACCTGAGCCGAAATCAAGAGTCAGATGCTTAACCGACTGAGCCACCAGGCACCGCTAGGTGTAGGAATCTACATAAGAGAACCCTGCAGGAAACAGGCTGACGTCTGTCGACCAAAGGCAGTCACCCTGGGGGACAACATCTACCCCACGGAAGAAAGCTGTGGACACACACCCCTCTCTCAGACTTGGTTCCAGGTAGAATGGGTGAAATGAAAACAGTGCCTCATCTGAATTTGGTGCTGGAGTCAGAATTTACACTACTCGTGTGTGTGTTTTTTTTTTAAGTCAAATTGAGTTGACCTAACATACCCCAGGTATCAGAGGAAAAAACACGGGTGTTTTTTTTAATATGCTTCTTCAAACTTTATATTTCCACTATGCATACTTTTTGCATACGTTTTTTGCTATAAAAATAAAAGAGGAGAGCCACGCAGACCCCCCGGCTCCTACAGCCCAAGGCTGAGCGCTCGCACACAGCTAGTGTGGCTTGCACCATGGCCAGCAAGGTTCTCAGGGGCCCTCAGGCGGCCCTCCTCTCTCCCAAGGAAGACAAAGCAGATGGTCTGAGGACTTGCCATGAATAGTCTGGGAAGCAGCCTTGATAAGAGAGCACACAGGACGTTGAGATTCCTTGGGGAGACATGAGAACAGTCACCTGCTGGTGAAGGTCCAGGCCACCACCATGTCAACCAGATAGAATAAAAGCACCCGGCGCTAACGCCCGAATGCCCCAGCCTCAGTGTGTCACCAGGAAAGGCTACAGACTCCGTCCCCCGAAGGGCAGGAGCCCTGAGCTGGTGGGGAAGAGGTAAGAAGGCCTTCTCCTCTTGGCTTCAGCTAACTGGGACTCCCTTCCAGACACACGCAGGTCAGAGACTACCTGGGACGTCTTATTTCCCAACCGGGTCCCATCAACAGGACCCACGTGGTATCCACCACTCCTTCCCATCCCCTTGGAGAGGGCCACCCACTCCAGGAGCACGCACAGGCCTCCCCGGGACCAGCCGTCACACAGGACTCGAGGAAGCCGGGCTCCGAACAGGGGTCGGAAGACAGTCTGAGAGGCAGGCGTCCCGTGCAACCGGTCTGAGCCGCATCCATCAGCCCCGGCACGGGGGTGCGTCTCATGATGCGCCTGTCACTTCATCAGCCAACATACTCCCCAAGATTCCACGGGTCTTCGTTTTTAGGGGAGAGAAAACGGGAAGACAAGTTAACTTCCCAAGAAAGAGCTGAGCAGCGCGTAGCAGAGCGGGGCTGACGCTCGGCACCGAGGCACCCGGGTTCCACCCACCAGCACCGACGACAGCGGAGGAACCGAGTGCCGCTGGAGGAGGGCGGACTCCGTTCGCGGGAAATCCCCATCACCAGCTTCTACGATCATCTAAAATTCTGAATGCAAAGCAATGAAACGAAGCGCCTGGAACATGAGAAGCGACATAAAATAAAGAGTGCACTTGACAATGGCTGTGACTTGAAGGGGGGGTGCGCACGTGTTGGCAGCAAAGTCAGTGCAAAAGAAACGAATACTCCACGGTACCAAGTGACCGTGTGCCCGATGCGCGGGGGACAGGACGCAGACGACACGGAGGGAACAATGTAGGTAAGTTGTTCTCGGGTGCATGCGTGGCAGAGAGTCTGAAGCGCAATTTCTGTGGCAGTACTTGGGGGAAATTATAGCGCTCTAATGGAGGGACGGCGTTTCCTTCTGTCATTACCCACCTCCCGTCTCCTGTGACCGTTTTACAATCATTTTCCTGCCTGCCCACTGCTCCCCACCCCCTTCCTCCTTTCTCCGGCTCCGAGCGAACAGTAACCATGAGACCCAGCCTCGAGTGCAAACATCTGCAGGATACTGGGTCCCAAGAGGGGACAAGAATATGCAACAGAGATGCACGGGCAGGGGTGAGGCCAGCCATTCCCAAGGGTGCGAGCCGAAGCCCTGGGGGTTCTTCAAACTCCCATCTGTGGGGAGACGCTGCTGGAAGCCTCCCCCCCCCCCCCCCCCGCCCATTTCCAAATCACGGAGTTCTTGTGACCACAGAAGCTGCCACACCCCTGCAGGGGTACTGCCAGGAAAGGAGCCGAGAGTGGCAGGGCAGAAAACGGCATATGGAGAGCAAAGAGAGAGAAAATGCAACCTACAGAGATTTCAAGAGATTCCCTTTTCTTTTCCTTCTTACACGGCGAGACATTTCTCCCCGCCCAACAAAACCCTATGTTGAATCCCCTAAAAACGAGTCGTCGAGGACTGTTGTTTTGGCTTAGGAAGGTCAGGGATCCAAGGCCACGGGCCCAGCCTCTGCTTGGCACATTCCCTATGATGCAGCCCGTGCGCAGGGTGGGGGTGGGGGGGGTCCTGCAGGCATCCCCGGGCACTACTAACGAATGTGCCCAGGGCACCAGTGAACAGAAGCCCACGCCAAAACAGACACAGACCACGGCCACAAAGAGAGGCTGGCTCACTCTGAGCAAAGGGGTGGGTGGGCTGGGCTGCCAACTACAAAAGAAATCGAAAATCCCCCTCCCAGCTTTCCACAGTAAACATCCCCAACTCACTTGCCACGTTGGGGGAGTTTCCTGTGGCTGCCGTAGCAAGGTGTTAAGCAAATTTGGTGGCTTAAAACAACCCACATTTATTCCCTCCCAGCTCTGGGGTCCGGGAGTCTGAGACCAGGGTGCCCGCAGGGGTGGTTCCATCTGAGGGCTCTCAGGGAGGGTCTGCCCCTGCTTTTCCTAGCTTCTGACAATCGTCAGTGTCCCTTGGCTTATAGACATCACTCTACCCCTGCCATGTCTCTACGTCTTCTCCTTCTCTGCCTGTTAGGAAGGACCCTTATCACTGACTGGATTTAGGGCACACCCTGATCCTGGATGATCTCCGCTCAAGATCCTTATCTTAATTACATCTGCAAAGACCCTTATTCCAAACAAGGTCATGTTCTGAGGCTCTGGTGGGACGGATCTTTTTTGGTGAGCCACGACGCACCTACACGCAGCCGGGAACTGCCCGCACCACGTGTCCAAGATTGGCTACGGTGACGAACAGTCCTAGTGCGCTCAGAAAGCTCCCAGTTTTAGCACCCAAAGTCCCGTTTCCCAGGAAACCCCTCAGTTCCAGGCCAACCGGATGCTCAGTTGTCCTATATTGGCTTAGAAAGACTTGGATTTATAGTATGATGTTTACAAAGGAGAAGTTAAGATGTCACATCAAGAGAGGCAGAAAGGACTGGAGGAGATGCTTGGGAAGAAGGCCCAGACTGGTTCAAATGTCAGATCTAATCCTCTTGGGCTCCGATTTCTGTGTGCTGACTTGTACGTCTAAACTCACGCCGCGGCCCTAACAGCGCGCCTAGGAACGTGGCTTCATGATGGCCAGAGGCGGGGGTGGCCCCACGTGTGACATGGGAAGCGCGTTCAAAGGCCATGCTCTTTCTCTTTTAAGTTTTTTTATCTTAATTCCAGCATAGTTAACATACAGCATTGTATTAGTTTCCGGTATACGATACAGCGATTCAACAATTCTACACGTTACTCAATGCTCATCACGACAAATGCACACTTTAATGAGGTTTCAGGAAAGGATATATTTATCTCTGAGACTGCCGCACTGAGAGAAGCTCAGTGGTGCGCCTTGGATCCGTCCACACGGCAGCCCTCTGCTCTACTGTGTTCTTTGCAGAGCCGGGTTTGAAGCTCACAAAGAGCACAAAAGGTGCCCATCCATAGAGAAACGACACATCCTCCCAGGGCAATAGCATTTGTTGTCTGAATGGATACATGACAGGCCAAAGGTTGACGCTATGGCAGAGAAGACGCCACAGGGATGTGACAGTAGCAGGCAGGGAATCTCACAGGTGAAGAACATTCCATGGCGTGGAGGTGGCAGGATGCACGGAGGGTTGTGTACAATTAAATGCACAGAGCAGGAGCTGGGCATGTAGGGGAGAATTCACATCAAGCCTATCTTTACTGCCTACCCATCATACACAGTGACAGGAAGGATAAGACGGGGTCCTCAATGAGCTTGCCCTTCAGTCAGAAAATAATAAAAATAGCTACACCCCTTTGTGAGGTTTACTCTGTGCCCTTAATTTTCAGTCATTATACACAACATTCTATTGCTACTGTCATAGTACAGAGAAAGGAGCTCAAAAAGTCATACGCTTTAGGTCATACCATTAGATATTAAAATCGCGGTTCTGCTCCTGGTCTGTCTGACCCCAAAGCTCATTCTCTTCCCACCAGGGTCTACACCAGGGAGTGGACTGGTAGGACTGTGAGCCCAATGCTTGGATCATAGCAGTAAAAACAAATTGCTCTCCAAAGTCAGGGTGCCATGTCACATTCCTACCAGTGTTGTAAGAGCAATCCTGCTGGCCCACACAACCTAACCGCCAACACTTGATAATGTCAGACTCTATATTTTTGTCCATCTGGCTTACACAAAATGGTGCCACATTATGGTTTAAGTTGAGGCTTACTAAATTGTGATGGTTAGGCACCTTTGCATATGTTTATCAGCTCATCCTGTTTGCTTTGGTCTGAAATGCCTGTTCAAGTCCCCTGCCCATTTTTGTTTGAATTATCTTTTTTTTATTTATCTGTAGTATTTCTCTATATATACTGGGTACTAGGTTTTTTTTTTCAGTTATATATATTTCAAATAATTTATCTGAGTCTGTAGTTTTTGTTCTGTTTTGTTCTTACTCTCTCTGGGGTGTCTTTTGAGGAACTAATGTTCTTAGTTAAATACGGTCAGACTTACCAATCTTTAAGTTCATGGTTTATGTGTTCTGTGTCTTCTTCAGAAAGTCATTCCCTACCCCCCAAGGTCATAGAAATACCTTCCCGCAGTCTTTCCTAAAATGTTTAGAGTTTGCTTTTCTCATTTCAATCTTTAATCCAGTTGGAATTAATTTTTTGTATATGGTGAAAACAGGGACCTAATTCAATGGCTGCCCTCCCATCTGGCTTTCAATGATCTCAGCACTATTTCTTAAATAAGCCTTCCTTCTCCCACTTGTCCACAAGGCTGTCGTACAATACATTTCCCCATGTATCGGTCCGCTTCTAGCTCTCTCTTCTGCTCTACTGGTCTATTTGTTTCTCCCTTTGCTGATACCCATTCTCTTAACTATTTACATAGCTTTACAATGAATCTGCCTTACTCTCTCAGCTCCTTATATAAATGTCTATCACTTCCTCTCCCCAAAAGCCTGTGGTGATTCTGATTGGCATTGCCCTGGATCTTTGCGGCACTTGGTGGGAAGGTGACATTTGACAATATCAAGCCATCCTATCGTGAACACCGTATTCGCTCTTTGTTTATTTAGAATTCTCAATGTCTTTTGAAAAAGATGTATCATTTTCGCCACAGAGGTGGTATGCGTCGTTCATTAGATTTATTCCTGGATACTCTTTTCGTTATCAAACTATCGGGGATGTAAATAAATACGATTTAATTCTGCATATTGGTTTTGAATCCAGAAATCTTGATAAACTCTTGTATTAGATTAATAATTTATTTGTAAATTGGAGGGGGGGCTTCTACATACCAAATCATACTTGTGCATGATGAATGACGGCGCTTTTATTTTTTTAAGGACAATAATTTGAGACCAGCTGGTATGAGACCAAGACCAGTCATTTTTTTTTTTTTAATTAAACTTTAACCAGACAAAGGGAAAAGATGGCAACAGACTCCAGTTCTCACCTTGCTCCAGGAGGGAATAAAGGATGAAGAAACATGGAGCGAGGACCACGCAGGTTGAACCACGAGTACATCGGTCAGATCAGACTACTGGTAAAGGGAACGTCCGGAATTAGTGAGCGCCACTGTATGCGATGCGGTGCTCTGCATACATCATCGCACCTCAGCATGCTGGTGACGACGGCAGAAAGGAAAACACCAGAAAGGCCGAGTATCTTCCCCAAACTGCAGTCAAGAGCTTCGAGTTCCTCAGTGACAGCCACCATAATAGAAATGCCAGGCACTGCATTTCTTGTGTTTTATAACACAAGGATATAATGAAACACATCTTGAGGAGAGAAACAATGCGCTATTGTGTCTCGCGAAGTTTGGGCCAAGATCTCAGTTTTGCATGTGTTTGTATTTAGAGAAATAAATCTGCCTTAACAATTCTCTAATCAGTGGCATAATAACATAGAAGCTGCCATCTGTGAGTTTAATCATCTGAGGACTGGAAAAACCTGATGGCGATCCTGAGGGAAAAGCCCCAGCAGAAGAAAGCTGAGCAGACACACAGACTGTGGCTACAAGACGACAAAAGAAGCAGTCAGCTCGTTCAAGTGGGCCAAACCAGTTATTTAGCATTATGACATCTGTGAGCTAACTGTGCTTTTTTTTCCGAGCGAAGTCTGTGGTATCACCCAGGTTGGCTAAATGACTGGTGGGTAACCCTAGGAAGAGAATCTTTCACGACGGTGACCGCATCTTTAGGAATCGGGTCTCACGCGTCCCGTGTGCCACGAGGCGTCCGCAAAACCTGACGGTCCACCAGCTCCTAGACCGAGTAGCTGGAGCTCCTGGGCAGGACGCCCCGTCCCCCATGACTATCTCAGCGCCCACACGCACTGAGTACTCACTCGGTCATGAGACGTATCTGCATATCCCTTTGGAAAGTTCCTGGCTTCCGTTCGGAGAGCTGCTCGCTGGAGCATGTCAATTCACCAAACATGCCAACACTGCGCCTGCGGAGTGAGGGGGGGGAGCACGGAAACGCCAAGAACCCAAACCTGGAGCTGGGTACGGCGTATGGGACAGAGGCACAGCCCCTCCCCCCTCTCTCCACCCTGGAGCAAGCAATGGGAGACGCCAAGGCAGGGGTGGAGAACACAACAGTTCAGGGGAGGCCACGGGTCAGGAGAAGTAGCACCTTACAGAGGGCACGGGCAACCCACTCAACATCTCTGATGAGGGGCCTCCCTGCCCCTCCGTCCTGGGGCTACAAACGCAGGGCTTGTAAGTCTGAGGCAGGCTGTTGATGTCCCCTTCCCACGACACTCTCGTCTGCAGCCTGCCGTGGAACACGTACTAAAAGATGGGAATATGAATAACCGTGAATACTCACGGGGTGTTTATCGTGTGCCGGGTAGGATTCCAAGTGCTTTACCATATGTACATATGAGCCAATGAGGATGAAGCTCTCTTCCTGACTAAACCCCACACACTGGCTAAAATGTCACTGTTATTGACGTCGTGTGTGTATATGAAATGAACATCCATCTTCCAGCCTTCTAAAAATTCCATTCTACTTCCAGAGTGAGACTCCTGAGAGCCCCCATTAGGAAATCGCCCCCTCACTGGAGACACTACCTGGAAAAGCAATCAGAAAGTGAAGCATAGGCAGATGTTGAAGGGCCCCCTCCCTACGCCTCTTAAGCGTCAACAGGAAAGTAAAGAAGTCGCTCTCACCAAGGAAATAAAATTGTACGCAAAGCAAAATTAGAACAAGTAATCGAACTCCGCGGCCCCTGGTCTTTCCTTCAACGGGGCAGACAGTTGCTCTTAACTGTGCTGGTCCCGGGGCATTTAGGTGTGTATATTACGTAGGAGGAAACGAGGCTCTCCGGAGACCAGTATAAAGCCGTGACCAATCTGTCAGCACGGGGAGCAACGGTAATAATGTGCCCCACCTGGAGTATTTCATGCCCCAGCTGAGATAGGAGGCTGGAAAAGTGTTGACCACACTTATCAATGACCAAAGGGGCACAAGAAACTGCTGTGAAGAGACCGTTTTCACGTTAGATCCAAAGACGATGATCCCAGATCTCAGATTTTGCACGTCAAGAACCATCAAGAAATTCAAGGGTTAACTGCTCAGGCTCCATCCATTAGCCCATCAGTCATCAATGGGAAGTTACATTCACAGTCTTGGGTGGGGTGCCATGGAGAATGTAAGAAAGGAGGACAGGAGGCAAGATGGCGTTTGCAAAAATGTTGCATCTGAAGTCCATCAACTAAATGAATCCACGGTCAGGAGCTTGGGTCTGGTTGGTTTAGATTGAACACCCACCCCACTCCAACCCAGTACAAACGTCAGCGTGACATGTCCACCTGGCAGAAAGTAACAGACATGTGAGAGGGAACCTCCCTCTTCCAGCCACTCAAGGGGAGTAAATCCCACCAGGTAGTGTGACAGCAACCCAGTAGGCAAGCCTCAAAAGTTGTTGATCCTACAGACCTCGCTGGAAGTCTAAGAAAGCCAACAGGATTATACTGATCAAGCATCACAGTGTTCTTATTGGTTATTTGCTCCAGGTCCCTAGGGAGGGTCTGACATTTTCATTTCCTTCCTTACAGGCCCCTGAATCCAAAAGGGGTTAAGCTCCTGCCTTGGGCCATGCAGTAAGTGGGCAGAGAAGCTGAGATAAACCACCGAGCACCTGCTATGGCCCCCAGCCACACTCCACAGCACATCACTTCACTGGCCTGAATGACGCGATGGAAAGGCAGCACGGAGGGTTCTGTGTACGTGCGGGTCCAGCACGGGGTCCGGATTCCGTAAGCTAAGCTTCTGCTGAGCCCCATGGGAAATGTGGGGGTCTGGGGGTCAGGCAAATAGTCCCCTCTGGGAATCCAACCTCTTACATGTTAACCTTATCAATGCTTTTATTTACTTGGTTATTCTGGGGGGGGAGGGGAGGGGCAGAGAGAGAGAGACAGAATCACAAGCAGGCTCTGCACTGTCAGCACAGAGCCCAACAAGGGACTCGAACTCACGAACCGTGAGATCATGACCTGAGCCGAAATCAAGAGTCGGACGCTCAACCCGCCGAGCCACGCAGGCGCCCCTCCGTCGACGCTCTTTCATTGCATCTCCTCGCCTGGTCCACCAGGCCCTCCTTCCCCTCCCCCCCAGCACAAGGGCGCCGGGAGGTGTCCTGCCCGACCCTGCTGTCCCAGCTGTGCTACACGCCGGCCAAGAGTGTCAACAGAGAGAGCGCATCCTTTTCAAACAGATCTCTTCTCAGGTATTATCAACATTGCAAAACGCTTCTCCACGTTACGAAAGCTTGATCACCAGGTTCCCGGGAAGTGACCCGACACAACCCAAGCCCAGGGCTTTCCACCCCGTCCTCAGTCTCACACGCCCTAGGCCTTATTTTCTCCAGAATCCGGACGGCCAATGTGACGAGGGCATTTGTGTGCATCGGAACTGACGCTGACTCCCTGCCCAGCAGCACCCGCGGCCCAGCCCTCGTCCAGCAGGGCCAGGGAGAGAAGGCATCCGACGGCGGGCATCGTCCTCCTACGTTTCGCGCCCCACCGCCCAGGCCACGCTGATCTGGGCTCTGCACCAAGCCAGACACGCGGGACAGCGGAACCCAGCCAAGACCTTCAGAAACCAGCAGCCCCACGCCTCTTCTTCCAGCGAAAAGCAGCCTGAGGCTCAGGTCACAGTGTCACTCCCCAAACTCACCTGGCCCGAGGTCTCATATCACGTACGACCCGACTCGATCGTGCCCCTGCCCGGAGGCTGCGGGTTTGGCAGCTGCAGACAAGGGACGGACGTGTCCCTTTTCTCCCCCAGGGAACAAATTCACATCGAGTAACTGAGCAACCGTCTGCACGTCCTGGGGCAAGGTCAGCACGGCCTCTCAGAAGCTGCGCAGACGGGACGAGATGCTCAATTCCGTGTGTGACCAAGCCTGTGCGCCTGGATCGGCGGTGGCATCAGATGCGGGCCACGTGGGGACCTTTCACGCCAGCAGGCCCGCGGGCACGCCAAGCGCTAAGTCGGGTTCACACACTGGGCAGAGCAGGGGCGACCGAGTCACCTCCCAGACGCACTGTGAGTCAGCAGCCGGCCGCTCCCCGCCTGGGACGCTCGTCCTCACCCTCCCCCGTGGGTCCTGCTGGTCGTGGCTTCGAGCTGCCCCCCGACGCCTCCTCCCGGCGCGGCTCTGCCCCCGTCACCCTTGGCTAACACCGGCACGCTGTTACCCGATGGCTGTGCTAGACGCCTCGAGAGGCCCTTGGCACGAGACCGTGAGGCTCGGCCCAGAGCAGGTGGAATCTGGAAAGGGGCCAGCTGCTGATCACAGCGAGACAAACTTTCCTGTCGGTCTCTCTGTATTTTACGGGCCCCATTTGTTTACCTGCTCGTTTCTGCAGGTTAGCGAGAAGCGGGCTTTGATCCTGCTCCAACACCAACGGCACTGTTTGCCCCGGCACTGAGCAAAGGGAGAGGGGCGGACCGTGCTGGCCTCCGTCCCCCAGGGGAGCCCGAGACTCCTCCCATCCCTGAGCACTCTGGCACCTGAAGTGCACATCTCACCGGGCCCCGGGGGCCTAGTGTGGCTGTTTGCCCGTCATGTGGCAGTGGCCACTTAGCGGGATGGACGCCCGCCTTCTAGAAGACAGGGCTCTGTGTTACAGCTCTGGAGGGTGTCAGGGCTCGGTGCCCGGGCGCTCAGCGAAACTTGTGGCTGATGGTAATGGTGGGGAAATGGGAATGAAAACTCAGCAGTGTAGGGCGGTCACATCAAGGGCCCCAGGAACCCAGGCCTGTGTGGCCATCAGCTCCCCCAGAGAACGTGTGGAGAATAAGAAGCCTCTGGCCAACAGCCCGGATGGCAAATACCTACTCCTGGGCCTGCGCGATCGGAGACAACGGAAGGATTCGGTGAGACGCCCACGTCTCATTCCCAGCCCTCCCCGGGCTGCTGGGGAGCTCGTGTGCATCTGCGAATCCACACGTGACCTACAAAAACTCGGGCAGCCTCCCGCAGACTCATAAAGTGGGAGCAGCTGAGACGCGTTGCAAGTAGTGGCCACTCACTTTCGCACGTGGTCCTTGAGGGCCCTCGGCCTCCTCAAAATGAGATTGTTGGACGGGCTGACGGCCGAGGGCTCTCCCACGTGGAACACTGACACCCGCCTGGAAGTGTCATGGGAACGCGTGGGTCAGGTTCAGGCCTCCGGCCGGTTGATGACCCACAGTAAACTTGGTGGCCCGGGTCACGTGAGGCCCAACCAGGATTCTGTCAAAATCCCAAGTGGCGGTGATATTCCTGGCCTACGGCAGCGGTGACCTGACAGCCCTGATTTTGCCATAAATTCACTGGCCGTTAGAGGAGAAGGGATCTTGGATTTGGGAGTCTTTGAGAGGCCACACAGCTTGCTCGAGGGGGCCTCCACCCAAGTCCGCGGCCACATGGGAAGTGGAGGAGGAAGGAGGCCAAGAGCACACGCACCCCAAAAATGACTTAGAATTACGAGAAGTGACTCATTTCATCTCTTTGCGCTTTCTCATTTCTACTTTGCGAAGAAATATTTCAGCCATTCACCAGCGCTGAGTACCAGGAAGAGATGTGTTTATGTGAAACCCAAGAAGCACCACGTCTAACGATTTAAAAACGGCTACTCCATGGCCATGAGGAGAACACAGCAGGGTCACCATCTTGCCAAAAAGAAAAAAGGAAGCCACGTCCCAGATTTTTTAAGAAGAGTTTGCTGTGTGAGATTTTTACATAGTCTGCACGTTCCGTAAGGAAGTAATTGTTTTAAATTAAACTAATCAGGAGGCACCTGGGTAGCTCAGTCCTTAAGCTTCGGACTCTAGATTTCGGCTCAGGTCACGATCTCTTGGTTCATGAGTTCGATCCCCGAGTTGGGCTCTGTGCTGACAGCGTTGCAGCCTGCTTGGGAATGATTCCTCCTCTCCCTCTCTCTCTGCCCCTCCCCTGCTCTCTCTCCCTCTCTAAGTAAATAAACTTGAAAACAAAGAAACTAATCAGAACAGAAACGTCTCGAAGGAAGACAAGTTGCTTTTGATAAGAGAGCTTGACAGCTGGTCTTCTGTGCCCCCGGTACAGCACGAGGCCACTGGGTCGGATCTCATGTGGACACTGGTTGTAGAGGGCGTGTGATGTACCAAGCAGAAAACACACACACGGCATGGGTGCATAGAGTGCTTTTGAGAAAAAGTGTGTGAGGATCAGTGAGGGCTCTTTAAAAGGAGAGGCACAAATTAAAAAAAAAAAAAAAAAAAAAGGCAGGGTGGGCGCCTGGAGGGCTCAGTCAGTTAAGCATCCCACTTCGGCTCAGGTCATGATCTCGCGGTCCGTCCGTGAGTTCGAGCCCCTTGTCAGGCTCTGTGCTGACAGCTCAGAGCCTGGAGCCTACTTTGGATTCTGTGTCTCCCTCTCTCTCTGCCCGTCCCCTGCTCACGCTCTGTCTCTGCCTCTCTCTCTCAAATATAAATTAACATTTTTTAAAATGGGGAGAGTGGGGGCGCCTGGGTGGCTCAGTCAGTTAATCATCCGACTTCGGCTCAGGTCATGATCTCATGGTCCGTGAGTTCGAGCCCCGCGTCGGGCTCTGTGCTGACCGCTCAGAGCCTGGAGCCCGTTTCAGATTCTGTGTCTCCCTCTCTCTCTGCCCCTCCCCTGTTCATGCTCTGTTTCTCTCTGTCTCAAGAATAAATAAACATTAAAAAATATATACATATAAAATTTAAAAAAAATAAAATGGGGAGAGTGTTTTGTCTTTATTAAGAAATGTAATTGCTATGCCCTTAGCCAAGCACCAAAAGGGTCCAACGCTTCCAAACCTGAAACGAGCAATGCATAAACCCACCACAGGGAAACGGACTCTGTGATCCCCGTGTCCAGCAGCAATTAAATGCCTGTCCTGCAAGGGTGTTGCTGGCCCCATGTGGGCCAGCAAGAATGGCGCCACGAAAAACCATATGCTAGGCTCTGTGAACTGAGATCAATAAAAGGGGAAAAGTATTTCCTCCCCAGGTTACTCTTCCCCCAGAACTAAGAACCTGGCACCTTTCGGAAATCTCTAAGCAAAAAAAAAAAATCAACAGAGATTGCTCAGACCTAGAAATCTGGGCTCATCATTTCAGGCAGGATGTGTTTCAAAAATAAGTCATCACTCCAAAAGAATGTGTTATTTTCCTTTAGCAGAAAGGAAAGCCCCCACCCCACCCCTGGCCATTAATTTTCATAGAATTGCCTTTACCCTCCGTCAGTAAAGCATGAGGAAATTCCAGTATTATGCCCTGGAAAGTTACAATACCTGGTTAGTTCTGGGTGCCACCTACGGCCAAAATTATTGCACGTCTACTATGTGCCCAGCACATCTAGTAACATATGTGACCTTATGAAATTCTAGAAATAAAGTTCATCATAAATAAAAAAACCAGTGCTAAATTTAAAGCTTTAAAAGCCACCTTCTTGATGAAGATTTAATGATGTAGGAAATGCCCATTAATGGAAAAAAAGGACAATTTAAAATGCTATATACAGTATAATAAAAAAGTGATTTAATCTGTACGTAATTTAAGAATAAATCGAAATAATAAACAGTCCTATAATCATTTTTTTTAATTGAGTGGTTAAACACTGACACAATATTCCTCACGTCCAAGAAGTTTTACAGGCAAATCCTACTAAGTTTTACCAATTTCAGTCTTATACAAACTCTTCCAAAGAATAGAAAAACAAACATAAACAACTTTGCCAACTCATTTGATGAAGCTACTGTAAGTCTGAAACCAAATCAGATAAGGACAGTACAAGAAAATTACAGCCTTCTAATTTTCTCACATAGATGTGAGATTCTTAAATAAAATTTTAGCAAGTCAAGCCCAGTGGTACATTTAAAATGATGATAATAATAATAACCAAAGTTTCTTTAAGGTGAATAATAGTTTTACATTAGAAAATCTCTTAATACAGCTCCCTCGTTAACATATTAAGGACAAAAATTATAATCACCCCAATAGACACAGGAAAAGCACTTCATAAAATTCAACTCCCATTCATAAAATTTAGAAAAATATTTGCAAACTGGGACAAGAACTTCCTTACTTTGATAAAGGACATCTACCTGCATCGCATAGCAAACATCATACTTAATGGTCAGATGATGGACACGTTCCCATAAAAATCTTACAACCAATGAGGGTGCCCTGACTCCCACTCGGCAGGCATTAGAGAACATAGCCAGAGGAGTAAGACAAGAAAAGTCACGAAGAGGAGTAAAGACTGAAAGGAGGCAGGTGTTCATAATTGCAAATTCTGAAAATTCAAGAGAACCTGCCAAGTATTAGACGCACCAAGACTCGGCCTGTTTGTGGCATACCACATGAATATATACTCGAGAAAAAGATAGGGAGCTACCTTTACGAACGGGGCAGGCAAGGGTTTCTTAGGCATGACATCAAAATCATAAAGCAGTGAAGAAAACATAGATGTTACTACTTACGACTGAAAACGACGTAAATGCAGATTAGGAGAAGATACTTGAAATAAATATACTTGCATAGAAAAATGTTTCCATACCAGGCCTCGCTGCTCTCCTCAGAAATGCCTGCTTGCAGGCTTGGTCCTCAGCTGGCATCTGGGACTTGCATTTCGGGAAGGTTCCCACCATTCCTAGATCTGATAGGAGTGGCTCACTGTGCCTAACCTGTTCATACAAACGTCGTGGTTTATGCCAAACATCTGCTTTCCCTCGGGGAGTCTGAAATTCTGGTATGTGGCAGGCAGAGAATGCCTTCGTGACCAGCCTCCAATAAAAACCTTGGGCACGGAGTCTCCAACAAGCCTCCCTGGGAGACAACATTCCACACAATTTGATCCTGAAGGAATGAAGTGCATCACCCTGTACGACTCTCCTGGAAAAGGGCTCTTCTTGGAAGTTTACAGTCCGTTTCCTCTGGACCTCACCCTTTTCTCTTTGCTAATTTTGCTCTGCAAAATCACTGTAATGAATCTTTGCTGCAAGACTGTATGCTGAGTCCTGTGAGCCCCCCGGGAACCAGGACCTAGGCATGGTCTTGGAGACCCCCCGAGACAGTGACCAACAAAGACTTACATTCAAACCTCCTAAAATTCAATTACGATAGTGAGTTTGAAAAAGACAAGCAAAACAATGAGAAAAACGGGCAAAGGAAATGAGCAGAGTATTTTTAGAAGGGAAAAACCCCATGGCCAATGAAACTATGAGGACATGCTCAATCTCACTAGTCATTAGGGCAATGCAAATTAAAACCATGGAACACCCTTTTGTGATCCTCTGATTGACAAAGTTTTAGAGTATGAAAACACACGGCAATGTGTGCACTGGTAGAGAAACCCCTCTGTAGAACTTTCTGGCAACACCTAGCAGACCTGACGTTGTGTGTCCTGTGAGCCAGCACATTTCAAGAGCAAGATATGTGTGAGGTACTTTCCTTTTTGTTTTTTGTAACTTTTTTTATGTTTATTTATTTTTGAGAGAGAGACAGAGGGTGAGTGGGGGAGGGACAGAGAGAGAGGGAGACACAGAATCCGAAGCAGGCTCCGGGCTCTGAGCTGTCAGCACAGAGCCTGATGCAGGGCTCAAACCCACAGACCGTGAGATCGTGACCTGCCCCTCTCCCCTGAATCTGCTCTCTCTCAGATAAATTTTTTAAAAATTTTCAATAAGGGAATAGAGCATACTAACTTTACTCAGGTCTCCACAACTGGTTTCCACTCAAGGTGCAGACTGATTGACACTTGATCTCCTCGATGTGACATCGTATGTCAGCGATACTGACAAATATCTCCAACAGAAAAGAGAAAATAAGATCACAAATCAAGTTCAGTTTAAACTACGGTGGGAGATAATCATGTGTTCGCGTGAAGAGATTTTATGAGCAGATTAACCCATAAAAACAACAAAGTGTTATCTAAGCCTAGATCCCTGCTGTGAAGCGCACATGAGCATTTCAAGCTTATTACAATTTAGTTCTTGGCACTAACCGCTTCCATCACGGTAAGGCTTGTAAAAGCAAGCCTGTTTCCTTAGTGATCATTAAAAACGAGTGAATTTCGTTTAAGTATTGTTCCCAAGTTCAGGAAATAGCCGGAGTTTGGGCTCTGGCCAAACACAAGTATCTTCCTATGTGAAAAGGTGTTTTAAAGCAGTAATGGAACCACCACAAGAGTCTCGAGGAATCTGAGCTCCTGCGAGATAATTCTGCCCTCTCGCAGGCAGGCAGAAGAGGGCTAATGCCTCCGGTGGCTACGGAGAAACACGGGGTTCCCAGACCTCCAACGACAGCCCCCGCAGAGGGTCTCTCCCTACCGAGACAGCACTCCGAGTGAAAGTGCTCAGGTTCCCAAGTGGGTCACAACGTCTCCGTCAATGTGCTCAGTCATTCGGGGATATAAAAGTATACTACCGGCACTTTTATCACAGGCAGAGAAGAACGGTGTTATCTGCGCCGTAAGCCTCAGACTTACCCGGGATGCTAAGAGGATAATGAAGCCATTTGAATGTGCACGGCAGTCTTTGCACTTTTGGTGGTGTGACTAATAGAAGCAGTTTCCCGGATCTCCCCAACCCCCCTCCGCGAGACTGAGCGTTGCAACCAGGGCTGATGTGGGCTCTGGTGAGCCGCGGACGTCTGCTGTAGGAGCCCTGCGCAGAGCCGCTCAGAAAGGTACACGGGGCAAAAGAGAAAAAGACCAAGGCTTTCTGCAGGACGTGGTAATAAAATACGTAGTTGGGGGGGGGGGGGTCCTCCCTCTGCCCCCGGCCCTTCCAAAAAGGTGAGTTTTAACTACTGTGGGGCAAGGACCCTGCCCTATAACTTAAGTGATGGCTGAAACACCTTCGCCGTTGCATCCTTGCTGATTTTTATATTAAATCCAAACCCCCGTGTCCCGCCTGCAGGGTCCTGCCAGCCCCCCTCTACGTCTCTCAGCCCGCTGACCGTTACCCTCATCCACAACCGTCCCGCCAGCCGAGGCCACCACTGTGACGGGCCCGCCCATGCCCTTGTCCGGCTCCCGAATGTCCACCTCTCCCCTCTTTCCGCCCCCCCCCAAACTGCCTTAAAAATTCACTTGATATTCGCCAATCAATTACATTTTTACATATTTGCCAAAATCCTACGCAGCTATGCTGGCGGGCACCATAAGGAATGAAAGAAAGAAAATCGTTTACCCTCTGGAGCAGTCTGGCTGTATCTTTCTGCCCAACCCCCGGGCACCTGTGTTCTACATCAGTGTCGACGCGGTGACGCATTGCTTTTTTAAACTCTGTGTGTGTGTGTGTGTGTGTGTGTGTGTGTGTGTGTGTGTGTGTTCTGCCCTGACGAGCAAGCTCTTCACGCGCCATCTATTATTATAACGTCGCCAAAGAACCCAGCACATAGCTCCGCATACAGTGGAACTCCTTTGTCCTCCAACCAGAGAAAAGGGCTCAAATTTTGGTTTTATGATGTTTCGACAGTCACGATGTTTAACAACTTTTGTGGCATGGACATCTACCAATGGAAATGGATTCTTCAATGACCAGGTACGGGGGAGCGGGGCTGTGTGTGCGGCTGTCTGCCTGTCTGTCCCCCCGTGAGAATAAAAACCAGCAAGAGTCACAAGCAGGGTCCTGAAAACCCTGTGCTGTGCCTGGTGCTACCCTCCAGGTGCTGATTGGAGGGTGGTCCCAAAATCCTGCAGGAGTCGGGACTTGGACTGAGGAAAGCCGTAATTAACCAGCATGTGTGGCTGTGTTTCAGTATTATAACAACCACGGTGGCCACACATACCCCTGCCAGTGAACGCCAGGCCAGCCCTGCTGTGGATGCTACTGAGGAGGAGACTAGTGAAGACATCACCATCCCCGGGAGGATTGATGGCTCTAAAGGCAAGAGCCTTGGGGCGCCTGGGTGGGTCAGTCAGTTAAGTGTCCAACTTCGGCTCAGGTCATGATCTCGCCGTTCCGAGTTCAAGCCCCACGTCGGGCTCTGTGCTGACAGCTGGGAGCCTGGAGCCCGCTTGGGATTCTGTGTCTCCCTCTCTCTCTCTGCCCCTCCTCTCTCTCTCTCTCTCTCTCTCTCTCTCTCTCTAAAATAAACATTAAAAAAAGTTAAATAAAATAAATAAAATAAAGACAAGAGCCTTTAGTCAAGGGGCATCTAAGTGGTCCGGGCTGATGTTTAAAAAGTTGGAGCTTCACTGACGGGGTCTTTTCAGAAGTGACATCCCTGAAGTGCAAAAATGCCAAAGGCCGCACCTGTAAGTTCTTCACGCCTTAAGGCCTTTCTTTCACGGGTCTGCAACGCGTGTCCTGGACTGAGGTGTGTAAGCATGAGCTCCCCAAAGCGCTACCCTCTGCTGAGAACGAGCAACACGTGAGCCAGGAGACCGGACTCTGGCCTAGGGTCGCCCCATCAGGAAAGGGCAACAGCAAGGCCCAGTGTTCCCCAAACTCTCCACCTTGAGGCACGGCAGTGGCGCGACAGCGGTTCACACGGCCAGGGGCTCCGATCTGAAGCAGACAGCATGCGTGGCCTGTGAGGCACACGGCCCGGGACGGACGGAGGACTCGCCAGTTAGGAACAAAGGCCAGAGGGCACAGACCGGGGAAGCACATCCGGTCACACCATTCAGACGCCACCTGCTCCACCATCAACGCTCTTCATTACCAGTTAATTTCCTATTCTCAGTCTCTCACAGGCCCGTGACTCCTTCCTCCCCATCACTCTGAGCTTCATGGGCTCCCAGTATGGAACTCTGCACCTGACACCTATAAAAAGGAACAACGAATTCAGCTCAGTCCTGGTGTGACGCCCAGTGCTCGAGAGCTAACACTTTCGTCCTGGGTTTGTCCTCTGACTTGAGCTGTGGCTGAGGTGACCCTCCTTATGAGCCTCTTTCCGGACCCAGAAGCGGAAGCGGCAGGGGAGCAGAAGGGATCGTTGGTAAATCATGGAATGTGTGCGCCCGTGCACGTGTGCACATGCGTCCCTTCCCACAAACCCTTTGTGCCGCTTGGAATCTGGTTCTCGTGAACACCAATGACATCTAAGACAGAGCAGACGTCAGGGACTACACAAGACATGCTAGAAGGAGGGACAGGCCCCTGCCATGCCTGTGATCCCCACCCCCATGCTCACTCACATAAATGTCATCTCATCTCACTCTGTATCTGCCTCCCGCTATGATCCGGCCATGCTCTCAGTCTACACTAGGCCAGCGGCCAGCAGCAAGTCTTTTCCCAACTGTGGCAGAAGCCTGTGGAGCCAGACCCGTGGTCGCATAACTTTAAAAGCACAATGTGCACCCTTGCATGGATTTTACTGATTCTTCCGTAGTAGAATTAGATATCATGACGATATTCAAGATGCCATTCCATATTTCGCAAGAAGAGATTGAAGTAACTTGGACTGTCTTCCTCAGACGAATGAAACAAACAGGCTTTTAGAAGAAAATAGAGGATGATATTTGGGGAAGTATTTCCTAGATCAAACACATAAAAAACATGAACAGAGAAGAATATGGGCAAAGCTGACTATATGGAAGTTTAAAAATTCTGTACAACAAAAACACCATGAAAAAATCAACCACGGACTTGGAGAAGAAATATGCCAAATGCACAACCAACAAAAGGTTATTATTTTGAATATGTAAAGAACCCCTCCACCAGTAAGGATAAAACAAACATCTAATAGAAACATGGGCAAAGGACATGAACAGGCAATTTACAGAAGGGGGAACTACAAACGGTTACTAAGCATGCACAAAGACGATCAATCTCACTAGGAGTCAGGGAAATACAAATTGAAAAACAATCATACATCACGTCTCACCCATGTGATTGGCAAAAATATGAAGTTTGACAAAAATAAGCATTGGCAAGTGAGAAATCAGATGGCAGTATCTACTGGAACAATAACTTTAGAGTTTGGGGAATTGGGGAATAATGGGTAAAGTGGGGATGTACAATCAGTGACTTGACAACCCCCCCCCCCTCGTACACAAAGAGAAACTTCCATGCAGGCACAAAAGAAGACATATCTAAGAATGTACACGGCAGCATGTACATAACAGAGAAGGAGACCCTAACTCAGAGAAAGCGCAGAAGTAAATGAGCCACGTATTTTCACCCTGGAATATATGCAGCAGCCAATATTACACCTGTATCATCTCGGAAAAAAAAATCTCAAAAACAAATCATCAAATGAAAAAGAAAATTATCAAATCTTCCTATGCAAGATATGATACCATTTATGTACAACCTTTCAATGGCTCGAGGCACTACAGATGTCCATGTTCGTTACGTGTGTAAGTAGCTGGCACTTGAAGGCCAAGCACAGGAATGGTAAACACCAGTTACTGAGAAGTTACCACTTCTCAGGAAGGAGAACAGGGGCGGGAAAGAGCCCACAGAGAGCCTCAGCTACTTTATCCTTCAAATCCACAGAATAAAATGCGATCTGAAGCAAATACGGCTGAGCGTTAAGATCCGATGAAGCTGGTGATGGAAAGTCCACGTGGCATTCTCTGTTACCTGTGTGTTTGGGCCATTTAAAAAGAACCGTGACATTCAGGACGCTATTTGAAATCTAACAGACATTGTTCTCGTTTGTCTCATCTCAGGGATGAGCCCCAAAGGCCACCCAAGGAATCCAGCCACCGACCAGTAAGGTGTGATGTTGCAACCCTGCTCGGCAGGTTACAACGAGGACATCCTGCTTTCCCAGTCCCCAGAGAAAAATGATAAAGAAACGCAGTACTGGAAGCTGCAAAAGAGCACTCAGGAAGTCACCAAGCATCCAAATAACTCGAAGTATCGAGGAGGATGGCATAGCTTCAGGGGAAGAGATTCTAAGTGGCAAAGGAAAATACAGTGTCAGGAGGAATGACTTCTGGATGAGAAAACCCCAAGACATATAGGAGATCGTGGTGCTAAGCATGATCCCAATCGGTGCATAAAAACCGGGTTCTGTGGGGTGCCTGGGAGGCTCAGTCGGTTAAGCGTCCAACTCCTGGTTTCAGCTCAGGTCATGATCTCGCGGTTCGTGGGATCGAGCCTCACATCCGGCTCTGCACTGACGGCACAGAGCCTGCTTGGGATTCTCTCCCTCTCCCCGCCCCTTCCCTGCTCACCCTCTCCCTCTCTCTCTCTCAAAATAAATAAATAAACTTAAAAAAAAATGGGTTCTAGTCACCGATAGGGCCTTTCCTCTGAATTTCTGGTAGGAGTCGATGCAAAGAAAGAAGGCATTTTCTAGTAAGTTCTAGTAAGTCGCTAAGATGCAGCTTTTCCAGAGAGATTTTCATTAGCTCACGTTCTTTTTTTTCTTGGCCTCATGTCAATAACGGCTTTTTTGCCATGTGCTGTGTCGCAGTTTTCCGTGGGATTTCAGCTGTCTGCATAGACGAGAGAGGAACGGAGCCTCATCCCCAGGGAGAACCCCCCGAAGGTGGCGGGAAATAGCAGTGTTTCCTCCTGACCCACCTCCCTCTTCCACCAAGTGTCAGGGGCTCCCAGCTACTCAGGCCGCTGTCAGATTCGGTAAGGAAAATCCGTGGATTGGGACGGGGAGTGACAGGGGAGGCAGAAAAGAAAACCCTTTAGTCCATGTTGGAAAACAAACTTTGAGATAAGAAGCCATATCTCCATATTAAGGGCTACTCAAAGTCAAGTCTGCAGACAGTTTGCTGATGCCAGAGATAAGTATAGAAATTCAGGGTAAGCAGCTACAATCTCTTGCCCCAATTTGGGTATAAAATATATCCATTGTTTCCAATAGTAAAAAATAAAATTTTTTAAAAAAATACATATATATAGTAGAGGCTTATATTTTACATGTCTTTAGGAGTTTTTTTTTTTAACTTTACTTATTTATTTTGAGAGATGAGAGACACTGTGAGCGGAGGAGGGGCAGAGAGAGAGACAGAATCCCAAGTAGGCTCCATACCATTGGCGCAGAGCCCGACGTGGGGCTTGAACTGTGAGACCATGACCTAAGCCAAGATCAAGAATCGGACGCTTAACCAACTGAGCCACGCAGGTGACCCGATGTCTTTAGGTTTTTCACTGTATTTTTCCAGTAACTCATTTTGACTGTATTTTACAAGTATATCAACATGTAACGTATTGGGAAATTTTAAATCTGGGCCTTCATCACAGATGGTTTAAGAAGCACTGCTCTCTCGGATTCTTTAAAAAGTCTTTAAAAAGACAAGGGGCGCCTGGGTGGCTCTGTCGGTTGAGCGTCCGACTTCAGCTCAGGTCATGATCTCACCGTTCGTGAGTTCAAGCCCCGTGTCGGGCTCTGTGCTGACAGCTCAGACCTGGAGCCTGCTTCCAATTCTGTGTCTCCCTCTCTCTCTGCTCGCACTCTGACTCTCTCTCAATAATAAAAATTTTTTTTTTAAAGTAAAAAGACACATGTTTTATGACTTTCAAAGAATGGCTTTCTTGTTTGCACAGAAATGTGCATGTTCCCTAGAATAATGTGAAGTAATGCACTCAGTTCAAAAAATAGATTTTCCAGCACACAAGGGCGGCGGCGGGGGGGGGGGGGGGGGTTGTTTATAAAAACCTTAAAGAAGTAAACGGGGAAGTCCCACAAAGGCTTTTTTTGCCACGATGGTTACAAGTGCCTGGGACCCAGCAACAGTGTCACAATTCACCAGGACATGGTTTCCCGGAGCCCAGGACGTGGGCTGCACCACGGCCGAGTGATCGCCGGCACCACTACCTACCCAAGGCTCCCTGGGTGCTGGAGAAGCACTTTTCCTGCCACAGAACCCATCCAGATGGCCTCCAGCAGCCAACGGCACCTTGAAATTGGTGGCAGGAGAGTGGGCTTGCTAACAGAGATTCAGGGCTGTGCCATCTGTCCGTAAAGAAGGGAGATTAAACGCCCACATCTGCTACAGGCTTAATCTAAGGAGACATTTCAGAGGTGCATCGTACGTCATAGGCCTGTAGGTCGCATCTGTCTTTGTCCAGGCCCCGGGCTGGCAAAGGCCATACCATGGGGGACGGTGGCACGGGAGGAAGAGGGGAGGGAGGGGACAGACCTGCAACCAGCCACGGTGCTAGTTAAGACATCACAACCTCTCTTCCAAGGACCTCCGCTGTTCCCCCAGCCGTAGAAGCAGGTGAGGCCACCAGCTCTGACCGGGGTCTCATCTTGCCTTTTGTAATTTGGGGCAACTCACTTCGCGCGGCTGTACCCCGTTTTTCCATCTGCAAAGTGAGGGTTTTGAGTTGTGTGACCCCACACAGTTCTCGGGCCCCTGGCGTGTGCTTAGAGCAAAGCAGACAGAGTCCCTGCCCCTGTGGGGCACACACTCGAGTTCTAGAGTTCTAGGACTCTAGGCAGTGTGCTTTTTATTTCTACCCTCTGGAGCTCTGGGGTTTAGATTTTTATTTCACCAAAAAGAAGCAAGCACACGGAAAACCCAAGCATTTGCATCATACAATGTAAATCACAGATTCTTTAGGAAAACTCACTACACCAAACCTCTAATTTATCACACAAATTTCATTCAGAGCCGATTGGGCTTTTTGGGGATTTTTGTTGTTTTGTTTGTTTGTTTGAGGGAGAACACGAGCAGGGGAGGGGCAGACAGAGAAGGGGACAGAGGATCCAAACCGGGCTCAGTGCTGACAGCAAAGAGCCCAATGTGGGGCTCAAACTCAGGAACCGTGAGATCGTGACCTGAGCCTAAATCAAGAGGCAGACGTTGAGCCGACTGAGCCACCCAGGCACCTCTTTTTTTTTTTTTTTTAAGCTTATTTATTTATTTTGAGAGAAGGAGAGTCAGATACTTAACTGACTGAGCCACCCCGGGGCCCCCCGACTATTAACATCACAGATTTATAAAGGACTTTATTTCAAGTTTCCTTCACATGACAAATCCTATAGGTCACACGTTAACAATTATAACACTCAAGGAGCATTAGCGGTGCCCCAGGCATCGTGTGAAGCTCTTTCATGTATAGTAGCCTTTCTTTTAACAACAGACCAATGATGTAGGCAGTAAGTTGAGGCTGAATGAGATTAAGATTGATTTTCCCAAAGACCCACGGCTGGCAAATGATGGAACCAACATACGAAGCGAGCTCTCACTCGCCTAACTTTCTTTCCTATCCACGCCTCGTCCACCAAAACATAAATGACACAGTGTGTACAAACCGCTTGTGGTGGCGGTGTGTGGGAAGGTGGTAAGCATTTTCTCATCTAACTACCCAAAACAACGATCCAAATGGCAAACCCGGTATTTCACATACCTGCCTTAAAAGCCGCACGCGTGGGTCCCACTTAGCAGTGATTACTTACGGCCCTTCGTACTGTACCCCAGCTCTTTATTTAGAATAGCACATCAGGAAGCCCTCCGATACTCTGAACTTTTCCCTTCTATCCCTACTACCAGAAATCAAAAAGCAAATGTAACTGTTGATACATGTTCTTACGCAGCTGACATAAATTTTCATTTCCAATGGCAAAGGACACCTACCTCTAATTAACCATGGCCTTTAAAGTACAAACTTTCGGGGCACCTGGGTGGTGCAGTCGGTTAAGCGTCCGACTTCAGCCAGGTCACGATCTCGCGGTCCGTGAGTTCGAGCCCCGCGTCAGGCTCTGGGCTGATGGCTCGGAGCCTGGAGCCTGTTTCCGATTCTGCGTCTCCCTCTCTCTCTGCCCCTCCCCCATTCATGCTCTGTCTCTCTCTGTCCCAAAAATAAATAAACGTTGAAAAAATAAATAAATAAATAAAGTACAAACTTTCGGGACGCCTGGGTGGCTCATCGGTTAAGATCAGACTTCAGCTCCCGTCATGATCTCACAGTCATGGGTTCGAGCCCCACACCGGACTCTGCGCTGACAGCTCGGAGCCTGGAGCCTGCTTTGGATTCTGTGGCTCCCTCTCTCTCTGCCCCTCCCCCACTCACACTCTGTCTCTCGCTCTCAAAAAATAAATAAAACATTAAAAAAATTTTTATTAAAAAAAAAAGCAAAGCACAACCTTCTGTTTTTAAGCTTATTTATTTATTTTGAGAGAGACGGAGACAGTGTGAGTGGGGGAGGGGGAGAGAGAGACTCCCAAGCAGGCTCCATGCTATCAGCATAGAGCCCTACGCTGGGCTCGAACTCACGAAACCGTGAGATCGTGACCTGAGCCGAAACCAAGAGTCAGATGCTTCACGGACTGAGCCACCCAGGCGCCCCTCAAGTACAACTTAGAGTAGTGGCCTAACTTGCAAAACGCCAACACATGCCAATGTTTTCGCGAACACATCAACCCTGCCAAGAAAGGCGGTAGCCCTCGATGGCAGCAAAGCGCAGGGCGTAGAACAGGAGAGCAGAGAGGGCAAAATGATGGTATCCGGTGACACCTCTTGGCTACTCAGCAGACAGGAGTGTGGTGAGGCAGTCTACCTCTTCCGGAAGATTCCGCCTTCTGGAAGCCAGGGAGGCCACGGCCAACACACAGTTGGTCCAAGTGCCCCTGGGTGTCCAGCAGTGGCTAACGTCCACCACAGCTGGGGGGGGGGGGGGGGCGTGGCATTTTAAGAGTACAGGCTTTCGTTCTCTTGGAAACACGGAACAGCAGGCTGGTGTCGCCAAGACCCAGAAAGGGAGCTCCCCCGCCGAGTTCACGCAAATCAAGAGCTTCCAGTCAAACCCGGGGAGTTTCAATAAATCAGAGTCCCTCTCCTCACTCTGAACTGCGTAATACCCCCCAAGAGGACCTTCAACTTGCATACTGAAGCCCCAAGGCCCTGGGCTGTCCCCACCCAGGTCCTGCCTATACACGGCCCAGGGTACACACTGCTATCTCACCGGCAAGCCTCGCCGTGCTGGGAAACTCCCTGTCTGGCCGTCTAGCTCCCAGAAACAATCAGGTGCGGCGAGGTAGCCCTGGGACCCGAGTGATGCCCTTGCAACGCCCAATAAGGCAGAGCTCCGCAGCCAAGCTCATCCAGAGCCGGGGCTGGTCTCCCTGAGCACATATGTGACACGCATACGTGAGTGTGAGTTGTGAGTGTGGGCACCACCCAGCCTCACAGGGGACAAACGATTGGGTGCTTACGTAAAAGCATCAAAGGGGAGTCCAACAACTGGAAGGTTCCAAAGTTGCCCGACTGAGGAACAGGGTAGGGTACAGAAAGGCTATTTTTAAGTCCTAAATTTTCCACTAAGCTGGTATTATTTATGTCGTCCACAAACTAACATTTATTAATTGAGACAGGCGCCACGCGAAACACAAGACACGGATTATTTCAGTAAATCCAAGCTGCCGATCCACCGGACAGATACCAACACCACCAAAATGTTCTATTAGCATGTCCGTTCTACAAATAAGAAAACCATGGCTTGGGGCACCTGGGTGGGTCGGTTGGTTAAGTATCCGAGTCTGGCTCAGGTCGTGATCTCACGGTTCGTGGGTTCGAGCCCCACGTCGGGCTCTGTGCTGACAGCTCAGAGCCTGGAGCCTGCTTTGGATTCTGTCCGCCCCCCCCCCCCCCCTGCCAATCCCTCCCCGGCTCATGCTCTGTCTCTCTCAAAAATAAAATACATGTTAAAAAAATTAAAAGAAAACTATGGTTTGGGGCACCTGGGTGGCTCAGTCATTTAAGTGTCCAATTCTTGATCTTAGCTCAGGTCGTGATCTTACAGTTCGTGAGTTCGAGCCCCACATCAGGCTCTGTGCTGATGGTGTGGAGCCTGCTTGGGATTCTGTGTCTCCTTCTCTCTACCCCTCCCCTGCTTGTGTGCTCACTCGCTCTCTCTCTCTCTCAAAATAAATAAACTTAAAAACAAAACTATGGCTAAGGGAGGAACTGATACATGGAGTACATATCTTATGGCTGGTTAAGAGGAGCTTTTTAAAAAAGTGATGGGGGTGGGAAGGAGGAAAGGGTGGGTGATGGGTATTGAGGAGGGCACCTGTTGGGATGAGCACTGGGTATTGTATGGAAACCAGTTTGACAATAAATTTCATATTAAAAAATTAATAAAATAAAATAAAATAAAATAAAATAAAATAAAATAAAATAAAATAAAATAAAAAGTGTGGTTGAAGAGAAAGAAAACTGTGGTGCTCCTCAGACTTTACTGTACATATAAATCAGCTAGTATCTTAATAAAATGTGAACTCTTTTCAGTAGGTCTGGTATGGGGCTTGGGATTCTGCATTCTGCAGGGGATGCCATGTTGCTGGTCCTCAGACCACACTTTGAGTCACAAGGTGCTAGAGAATGAGGACAAGGAAATCCACCTTATCTGAGACGCTGTGCATCCCGTTTTGCCACGCCTAACACTAGGGGTCCATATGACTCCGCAATTTTTCGACCAAGTCGAATACTGTATGATCACCACAATGCCCGACATAGCTTATGAGTAACACATCTACAGGGCAAATCCTACGGAATCATTCACCTCTTTTTGGGCTCTGAGAACCTCTTGGAGGATGGGAACATGTCCTAATCATCTTGTAACGCCCAGTGTCTAAAATGGTGTTTGACATTTACTTAATGACTATTAAACGTTTGCTGGGAGAATGTGGCTGTAATTCCCACGGTGTCCACTAAGGAGATGAGGACGCTAAGTAATCAAACCACAGACCTACAATTCGGGGCAGGGATGACAAATACATTTCAGCTCCTAACAAGCACCCCATTGCCAAGTTCAGTTACTGATGTCCAACGTGACTTGGAAGGAAAGGAGTAAAGAGCACACGGGCCATGAACTGGCCACCATTGCTAGGTCAGGATCTTCCGGAGGTTAGATAACAAAAGGGCGGGATAGGGACAGATTTTTTTCCATAATGTCACCAAATTCTAATTAAGGAGTATTATCTCCTTAGAACCGTTAGATATTTCTTATGTTTGTAAAAACTCAATGTATCTGGGTGCCTTCTGTCAATAAAGTTGACCAAATCCAATCCTGCACTTCTCCCCCTAGATAACTCCTTCATCTTTTCCCACTTATAGTGACTCGGGTTCTTCTAAACCTCCATTAATGACTTCCACTTTCTCCCTTCCCCTGCTTTATCCACTTGTCACCCAGAGCCTCCAAAGCCATGACTGCTCTTCAGAGATTCCGGATTTGGTGGAAACATTGCAACCTGGCTCCATTATTTTACTCTTCAAGCTGTCTTCGCAAGGATCTAATGAACGAGTACATCCATTTAACCTCAGAAACCTGAAGTCCTCTTTCAAAGTAGTTTTGCAACTTATTTTGTTCAAATCACCGGTTACTTTGCCAAATGTCTCCATTTATCTTAGTTGGGTGATGCCAACTCTCTAGCACATCCTTCTGGAAGGGGTGGATGGTACGGTATTCCCGGACTGCTTGTAAGATTAACATTTTCCCCCATAGCCTTGATATTTGAAGGATAGGTTTGCTGGATATAAAATCCTCAGCTCCCGCTTTCCTTAGGTCTCTTGAAAATATTGTGCATGCAGCATTGACAGGTCTGATACCAACCTAATTTTCTTCCTTTTTTTTAAGTGACTTAGTATTTTTGCCTGCAGACCCAGCGGGCTGTTTTCATCACCTTCCTCTTCCTCTTCCATCTCTTCTCTTCCTAATCATGTTTAACTTACAAGTTTATCAGGATAGGTCTAGCATTTAAGCATTCTGGGTCAGTCTTCCCAAATACATGTAGAAACTTCCAATATGTAGATTCTCATCTTCTTTGTTCTGGAAAGAATTCTTGGATTGTAATTTTAAAAGTCCATTTTAGTCCACCGATCTGTTTCTTTTTTTTCTCTTCAATTATCGGTGTGTTGGACCTTCACTGCCTATCTTCTGTCGATCACTTTCTCTGTGTCCCTTTCCACCTCATTTTGGCTGTCTTCTGCTCCTCTTCTCCATATCCCTTAATATATTTTCAGAAGATCCTGAATGGACACCTTGTAATTTTATCTCTGGGATGGTTTTGTCTTTCTCTTCAATTTCCTTCTTGCATGCCATAATCTCTCGTTTTAGATCTTCCAGGCTTTTGTTTCTATTTTTTGAGATTTTCAAATTTCCGATTTGAGGCTTTCTTTCTCCAAATACTCAGTTCACGTTGAAAGGAGTGTTATAGGTTTCGTTTGCTTAGTGGTTGTTTTAAGGGGGTGTAGTCTACTCCTTCCACTGAAGGGTTTTAGTTCTCATGTCCTGTTTTCCTTTTACAGCACATTTTTCTGCATGTTACATATCATCTTCTGGTCATTTCTAAATAACTTGGATGTTCCCGGACCAGTAAGAACGGGTGTTCCTAAAATCCTCTGGGTGGCTTACTAAGCTACTTAGTTCAAGAGCGCCCTCTTCTGTTGCTACAGTAAAGTGTAGTATCTTAACAAACGGCACTTTTTGGCGGGAGGGGGCGCACTAAGAAGTTGGTTTTGCTGGTCTTGGATGTTTATTTCCCCATTTATATGTAACTGAGATTTATAGTATTCTCTGTCCCCTAGTTACACTTCAGGCATGGGCTACAAATGCTTTTATTTGCTCTCTTTGTTAATCTTTATACACACCAACAGGAGCATGAATAGAGACTTTTGGAAAATTACAGCAATTCAGGCTTACGTGGCAGCCCCTTTAAGTCCAAAGCAACACTCCGATTATAGAATAATCAAACCTTTCCTTCAACTCACACTTTCAACAGTCACTGTGCCCATCACTTATAGATTCCAAGAATACAACAATACAGTGTTAGTAAAATATACACAAACGCGGTAGTACACATCGGATTAATGAACAGAATAGCCAAGACCAAAGTTGCAACACCAAGACCAAATCGGTGACCAGACTGGATCTGGTTCCAGGGGACAGTTCTATCATTACCCCTCCAAGTTTTATATGTAACGAGCTCCTTACCATCAGGAGTTATGAAATACAATGTGCCTCCTTTAGGAATTATCCCTACATCACTCTGGGCAGAGGGCATCCGGCTCTCAAGAGATCACTTGGAAGGGAAATTTGCAACTTCCCTAAAAATACAATTTGGGGAATGTGACAATCTACCCAAAGAGGTGTGGGTAAAACCGGTCCGTATGGCCGGAATGTAACCTTGTCTAGTTTCCTTAAAGCTTCAGGCAGCTTTTGCAAGACAGTTATCATGCGGTGGTTGGAGGTCAGTTCTGGAGTCAGACAAGCCTGGACCACCGTCCCCGCTCCACTCCTACCCAGCCTGTGACCTTTGTGAGCAAGGTGACCTTGCTAAGTCCCAGCTGCACACTGAAGGTGGGATTATCTCCTAGGATCGTTGCAAGGATTGAGATAACAGATGTAGATCACTAACCAGTACTTTCTGCGCACAGTAAGCACTCCACGATGCTGGGTGTTTCGTTGCTCTCATTAATATTATTATTACTCCTTCCTCTGGTCCTAATTATAACTAGGGCATCTTTATCATTGAAAGGAAGAAACCCACATTTGCTTCTTAATTCAGAACACACGGGAAGATACGAACCTCAAGACAGCGCCTCCTGACAAACATCCAGATACAAAGGTGACTTCAGCTATGGACATACACAGGTGTCGAGAACCCCTAAGGCTCTGAAGGAGGACGCACGAAGGGGCTGCTGGGATGGCGGATGAAACAAGAGAGAGTGAAGAAGAAGGAGGTCTTCCTGGTGGACCCATTTGCTAAGGAATTTATGTTATCAGTGGCAGGTGCACTTTATATGACTTTTAAAGGCTTTCGAAGCGGCTTTTGAAGGCGGGTCTAAGAATTTTGTATCACCGTTTCCCATAAGCCATATAGTCAGAGTCTGGGGGAAAAAAAATACAGTGGGCTTTTTGAAAAAGAACCCAAACAGAACAAAGTCTGCTACATTTAGTGGCTCAGGAAACAACGGGTTTAAAATTGTAGCCGTTCTTCCCACTTTCCTGTCATTATTGATTCGCAGCGCCACACCCCGGAGCACAGCAGGGAGCAAGTTGAGAAGGCAGTGGCTTTGCACACATTGGATCCGAGAGGCACGCACTGTCACCAGGGGGCCACGTGACCAGAGTAAGACGAAGAAAGGCCATGACAGAGGAGACAATGGAGGCCAGGCCTCAGGTCTGGCTGCAAAGACACAGCCAAGCTTCCCTGTCATGCTGGCTTACCTGTGGCTATGTGCCTCCCTCACCTGGAAGATTTGTTAAGCTGTTTTAGCAACATTGGGCAGAGGGTTCAGGAGACTTGAAATCTCCCGGCTGTGGAGTAAACAGGTGGGGCGCTTTCTCTTTAACCACACAGGTGAGTACGTGGTGATCCCAATGGAAAGGAAGGACTGACATTTGTTTCTTAATTCAGAACACATGGGAAGATACGGACCTCAAGCCAGCTCTTCCTTACAAACATCTAGATACAAAGGTGAGGTCGGCCGGGGCGCCTGGGTGGCTCAGTCGGTTGAGTGTCCAACTTTGGCTCAGGGCATGATCTCTCGGTCTGCGAGTTCGAGCCCTGCGTCGGGTTCTGTGCTAACAGCTCAGAGCTTGGAGCCTGCTTCGGATTCTGGGTCTCCCTCTCCCTTTCTCTGCCCCTTCCCTGCTCATGCACTCACTCACTCTCTCTGTCAAAAATAAATAAACATTAAAGAAATTAAAAAGAAAACAAAGGTGACTTGGGCTACGGAAATATACAAGTGTAGAGAACCCTATACTTTACAAGTGTACAACCCTGCCCCTTACAAGGATACCCTTCCTTCCCTCCTGAACCCATCTGCCACTCGGCTCAGCCAGAAACGCATGGCCCTCAGCAACCACATCTTGATACTAATGTCACCTCGGGCTGAAAAGGCAGTGTCCCTAGAATACGTAGGGGCTGACGGGGAGTCCACAGTCTTCCATCCCCGACAGTCCATTCAGAGCAGACCGCCTGCATCTCAAGAACCTGAAAACACGCCACCTGACCAGCCTGGGGCGCGCACCCGGGTGTCTGCGAGGCATCTGCGACGCCGTGGGTGAAAAGTCCACCTTCCCGATCGCGGCGGGCAGCACAGGACTCTGCAATGCTCTGCTCGGTCCCAGATTCAGAGATCACACACCCGCGAATGCACGAGTGCACGCGGCTCCCAGGCAGGGTGGCTGAGAGAGAAGACTCGCTCCCCGCCCCCCAGCCGGTCAGGAAGGCCCTGCTTCCCTTCCCCCTGGGAGGGGCTGGTTCAAGGGGACGCGCGCTTGGCCCTGCAACCTGAGAAACCAGCTCACCTGCAGGCCCCGAGTTCACGGCCCCGTTTTCAGTTTCATCTTTTCACTGCCCGGGATTGGAGGAGGAAGAGCTGTCACTGTCGGACAAAGCCTGGATTCCACACCTTCCCCGTGCTGGCAAAAACTCGTACAGGTGGTGAGGCCCCGCGCTGGGCGCGGCTGCTGCCCCGGGGGCGAAGGCGCCCCCTGCTGGGGCCGCGGGGAGGACTAACGCCCACCGGGGATGGGAATCGCTCCGCACCGCGTCCCGCACACAGCAAGCACTCAGCGACCGTGGGACCACCGAGAACCCCTCTTTTATTTTTTCTAACATCATGAGTTCAGTGAAACACAGAACAAATTTGCCAAGTGCCTGTTCCCTTAATCCTCAACCCCTTGTGTGTTTTAAGGGAAACTAGACCATATGGTTCAGATTTCGCTCACAAATAAATCAGCATAATGTTTGTTCAGTAAAAGCTGTTTTATGCTCTCGTTTTTATGGCCCTTTTTATCCCAAGTCCTAAAATAATAATAATAATAAAAGCTAGTTGTGCTTTGCTAAGGGTGAATAAACTTGGGCTGAAATCCTTCTCTCCCCTCCGGACTGGGGGCGGGGTGCCCCCCCCCCCCGATCATAGCTCCGGGAGCCCCTCGCTGGCCTCAAGCCACCTGCGCTGGACCTGGGAGTGAGGGGAGAATCCACAGCAAGGAAAGCCGGCAGGAGATGGGTGAGAGGAAACCCAACAGAAAAATAATTCCCAGTGGGAATTTCTAAAGGTCAGGCCTAACAGCCTCACTCCTCCCGTCCGATGCAGCCAATGGGAGCCACAGATACATGCTTTCTCCTGCCACAGATCCCGATTCTGGGAAGTGGTTTTCTTTTGGAAAGAGCCCCCCTACCTGGTATCGTTCTCCTTGTTTTATAAACTATCTGGCGCTTTAACTGGGCTTTACAAAGCCTTATATCTATTTACAAAGCCTTATATCTAGTCAAATTCAAAGAGGACTTTTGCTTTTCTGAAAACAGGCAAACAGCGCAAATACGATCAGCGTTTATTTTGCGCTAAGTGCCATAGAGGCAGCGTCCCTGCCCCGCCCCCAAGCAACAAGGGTTGGCTGAGCCCAGCTCCTTCCCCGGAACCCCACTGGGCATCTCGGCGTCCAGCCTCCAGAGTGTGACCTGTGTCTGTGAGCATCTGTGCTTGATCTCCATTTAGTCTGTGCATCCCCTAGCAAGATGTGTCCTACGGTACCAGAAAAAAAAAAAAAACCTGAGAGAGGTTATTCTGGGGGTCGAGGAATGCTCAAAAATTTTCCCATGTAGGTGAATAGAAATTGCTTCTTTGCTTCATGCCACTTCAGCCTAGGAAAGTTTTAATAAGAATGCTCTACTTTCGGACAGGGAGAAAAACCTGTACGTATCACGATATAAAGGAATAAACTACTGAGCCAGTAACACGCACATCTTAAATGCATTATGAAAATCAGCGGTACACAAAGTTCTGGCCTCAAGACCCCTTTACCCTCTAAAGTGCTGAGAACACCCAAATGCTTTTGTTTATGTGGTTTCTATTTTATAATAGAAATTAAAATGAGGACATTCCAAGATATGTATTAATTCATTTAAATATGATACACCAAACCTATTACAAACTAATGTTCTCGAGAAATATAATTATGTTTTCCCAAGCCAGAAAAAAAAAGAATGACAAATTTTTTTTTTTAACATTTTTGCAAACCTCTTTAATGTGTGGCTTTAATAGAATACAGGCCAGATATCCTATCGGCCTCTGCATCCAATCTGTCGTGATTGGTTTTTGTAGTTACAGCATATAAAGAAAATTCAGCCTCACACAGATACGCAGGGGGAAAATGGAGTATTTTAATAGCCTTTTCAGATAATCATGGCTATTCATCTTTGATACAAAGCAAAACCTCACAAGTGGCAGTTTCTTAAAGGGTAGTTTCAATGGGGCACCTGAAACCATGCAATGACTTTTCATACTCTGCTACGTGGAAATTCCTTGGTCCATTTACCCTTGGAAAGGAACT
This sequence comes from Prionailurus viverrinus, assembly GCF_022837055.1. Lineage (NCBI taxonomy): Eukaryota > Metazoa > Chordata > Mammalia > Carnivora > Felidae > Prionailurus > Prionailurus viverrinus. Next base: position 2,387,084 of record NC_062577.1, read on the forward strand.
TTTACCACGTATGATGTAACGTCATACACGGGTCATCTGGAAAACAGCGATTCACTGAGTTAGGCAGAATCTCCACATGCTGGTACGTGCCATCTACGAGATTTTATTCTTTTTTTTTTTAATTTTTTAATGTTTATTTATTATTGAGAGACAGAGAGAGAGAGCACAAGCAGGGGAGGGGCAGAGAGAGGAGGAGACACAGAATCTGAAGCAGGCTCCAGGCTCCGAGCTGTCCGCACAGAGCCTGACGCGGGGCTCGACCTCACGAACCACGAGACCATGACCCGAGGCGAAGTCGAAGACTTCACCGACTGAGCCACCCAGGTGCCCCAAATCTACATTACTTTAAAAACCAGATGTGTTAAAGTCGCCACCCATCTCATGAGAAAAGCCTTCAGGTGCTGAGCAGCGATCAAGCTCATGATGACACAAGTATCCAGAATTATTTTTTTTCATGTTATTTACTTTTGAGAGAGAGTGCAAGCAGAGGAGGGACTGAGAGAGAGAGACACAGAATCCGAAGCAGGCTCCGGGCTCTGAGCTGTCAGCACAGAGCCCGACGCAGGACTCGAACCCACAAACTGTAAGATCGTGACCTGAACCGAAGTGGGACGCTCAACTGACTGGGCCACCCAAGGCGCCCCATCACCATGGGCATTCTTAATCAAATACCAACTTCTTTTTCTACAGGTGTGGGGCAAACAAGTAAGTACAGTTTGGTGCCACAGCCCCAGTGCACCTGCCGATGCCTTTGCTCCATCAATGTCAAGGTACGTGATGTAAAGGGTGAGAAAAGTCCTAGCGTTGTTATGAAATTAACAGAGACATCCGGGCCCCCCGAAGGGGCTCTGAACACCCTGAGCACTGCTGTGCCTCACACCTGAAAGGACTCTCACACAGGAAGGCGTCTATTTTATGCTTCCGTTTATATGCAGTTCCGGAACAGGCAAGAATCATCTGTGCTGCAGAAAATCAGAACAGCGTCGCTCGGGGGTGGGGGGTCCGAGGGGCGTGACCGCGAGGGGCCGAGAGAGGACTTTCTGAGGCCATGATCATGTCCCGCGGGGTGTCTCCAAACTTCTCTGAGATGCATCAGAAAGTGAGATCGAGAAATGAATGCAGGGTTCCTCTACCGCAGCACCACTCAGGTTCGGGGCTGGATAATTCTTTGCGGCGGGGGCGGTCCTGTGCGATGCGGCACGTTGAGCCACACCTGGCCTCAGCGAGATGCCACCAGCCTGCTCCTCCAGTTGTGCCCAACAAAAATGCCCACAGACATTGCCCAAGGGTCCCCTGAGGAGCAAACTCACCCCCCAGCTGAGAACCACCGGATGAAGGGAAAGGCTGGTGGGATATGCAGAAAAGCAAATAAAACCCAATGTGAAAGGTACAAACCAGAGGGTGGGCGATACAGGTGTCTACTGTATAATCCTTCCAACTCTACTTAACCTGTGAAACTTCTATTAAACTCGGGGGTAAACACGCTACTGTTCTGTCGCATAGCTGAAACTGACAGACTAGTTGGTCAATCAAACCTCAACTTAAATATAACTTTTTAAATGCTCTTGTGCTGCAAGTAACCTTCTTTGCACTTAATATTACACTGCTAAGATTCCTCCAGATCGCTGTGTGTCCCTGCAGGCATTCGTTTTGGCTACAGTTTTTAAAATCCCACTGTGTGAACCACTCTACAGTGTATCCACTCTCTCAGCAGTCGACGGTGTGGTGTTGTTGGTGTTGTTTCAAGGCTCTGCGTTGTGAGGCTATGAATGTGCTTGTCTGTGCAATTCGCGACTCAGTCCGCTAGCCTTGTTCCTGCATTTTTCTTCCCTTGCCATTTACATGAGGCTCTCCCCGCTCTGAGATCCAATAAAAATTCACCTGTATTTCCTTCTCTTCCTTTCGGTCTTTCATTTTCTACAATGAATCATTTACTCCCTCCGGAGTATATGTGTTATCTTTCAGTGTTCTTTCCAGACCCCTTATGTTAAGATTCTTTCTCCCCTCATTATGTTGGCATGTGATATCTAACCATTACAAAGTACCTCTTCCTACACATATAGCGGTGGGGGGGACAAGAATATCTTGAACAAGATATTCTTGGACAAGAATATCTTCTAGAATTATGTGCTTCACACCTGGGGAGAATTACGGTTCATCTTCTTTGTATTCCCACAGCTGTGGCCCCATCTGCCCTGGACCCAAGCTCCCCTCGAGCGTCCATCTGACTCTACTGATAGATCATAAATTCCCATCAGCTGGGGCACCTGGGGGGCTCAGTCGGTTAAGCGTCCAACTCTTGGTTTCGGCTCTGGTCATGATCTCACGGTTTCGTGAGTTCGAGCCCCTCGTCTGGCTCTACACTGACAGCACAGGGCCTGCTTGGGATTCTCTCCCCCGCCCCTCCCCCCCCCCCCCCCCCCGCTCCTCCCGCACCTGCGCTGTCTCTTTCAGATAAATAAACTTAAAAATTAATTAAGTAGTTCCCATTAGCTGTGGCACAGCCAGACCTAGAACCCAGGGTCCTGACTTCCCTGGGCTTCAAAGGATAAAAAAACACATTTCTGAGGTTTTACTTCCAAACCCAGAATCGAATCCATGGCTACTGGGCAGACTGGATGCAAATCCAAAGTGTAAGGCGGGAGGAGTCAGGGCAGAGGCAGCACCAGACAGAGTGGTGTTCCTTTCCTTCAGACCTGGGGGGGAGTCAGGCCACTTCTGAGCCAGGGGCCGGCAGGCTCGTAACAAATTCGCCAAGCGCTCACAGGGACGGGGGAGCCCCTTCCAAAGATGCCGTTCTTGCTTTCGTCCCTGTTTTCCTTCTCTTTCTTTGGTTTGGCCCCACGAGTCTCGCGGGCGACATGATCTCCCCTGTTTACTGTTACTGTTGCTGCTGTTTTGAAAACGTTCGGGTGGGGAGGGAAAAAATTAATCTCCCAGTAACAAACTTATTTATTCAAATGTCACTCTGGAGCTTAACGGACACCAGCTGAGGGGAAGACAATCATCAGAATCACTCCAAATGCCACCGTCCTGGGCTGACGTCTGGTTTTTATGGCCGCCACTAATCCCTGGGGCCTGCTTCTTCCCCATCCCCTTCTTTCCCAGGCTGAAATTTGGGCATCCCGCAGACAAAATGAGGACAGTGGAGCCGTGTGAAATTCGTTACCGAGGAAGGACAAAACGGCTCGGGTTGTGCTCGTCCCTCCCCAAGCCTGTCCCACCCACCCCAGGCCCCAGAACCCACACCCTACACTCCTGGGATTTCCATTGTGTTTGGAGATTCTGTGGCTTTGCGAAACAGTGCTGGTGTTGCTGTTAGTTAAAGAAAACCAGCTGCAAAATCTCAGCCTTTCCTTGCAAGAGGCAGAATTGTGTCCTCAAAGAACGTATCTCCCACAGTGCCCACCACACACACACACACACACACACACACACACACGCACACACACACACTTCACTGGAACACCACACTGTCACATTTCTTATCCCTCCTGATGCCTGACTAGTGAGGGACACTCCCTTGGGAATCCTCATCCATCACAGATGACCAATCGCTCTGAAATTTTACACCCGGTTCCTCACCCCCTGCAGCCCTCCACTCTGATGGTGCAATTACCCGCCAAGCTGGGGGCTGAGGCTTCTCGAACCCAAAGCTGGAGGGAAAATGGGAGGAGCAGAGAATGTGAAGACAAAAGACCCACATCCCTCTCCTTTGGTCACCTAGCCTCCCCGAGCCTCGTTCCTGCATCTGGGAAAAATGGAGCCGTGGTCATAATTCTCACCCTACGACCTGCAGGGCTGCGGCAGGACTGACTGTGAACATATATGAAAGACTTAAGACCCCGATCGGCGTGATTTACTATTAACTGTTGGTCTCAACTGTCAAGGGGAAGACAAATAATTCTCAGAAAGGAAAGCCCTGCCCTGTTCCTCTTAATTTTCTGGTCCACGCCTCCCACGTCACCCACCCGGCTGCCGATGCAAACTGGACCGCCAGAAGCGCCACAGGAAGGACCCGGCAGGGGTCCTCCTGAAGGCCCAGCGTCCTGGTGGAGTCTCACCTGTCCCCACGCCACCTGCAAAGGCAAATCAAGGAGCTCACGGGTGAGGGAGCTGCTCAGAGACGCTGGCAGGAGTGGAGGCAGGTGCAATCTGCCCCTCCCCCCAAAAGCCTACCCAGACCCGTGGGGACAGTCCTAGCAGCCCGGGCGGGGCGTCACCCCTCTCCCCTGCCACCGCCGCGCCACCGCCGCCTCTGCTGGGAAGGGGGGAGCTGTCAGGAAAGGCCAAGATCAGGCTGGAAACGGGAAAGACACAGCTAACGCGCTGGTTCCTAATACAAGCAGGTGTTTGGTGCCTCTCGAAGCGACAGTGCTTTCACCTCTCGGACAGACGGGGAGAAGCCCAGGGTCAGAACAAGCTGCTTGTGACCGTGGGGGAGGGGCGCCTCCCAGAAAACCAAGTGTGTGCACAATGCTCCCTCCTGGCAACACCCAGTCTCCGAAGGATCCGCACGAATTGAGACGGCTGGGTCAGAACCGCCCACACGAATGCGGGGAGAAGGGTCTCGGGTGTGGCCACGCGGAGCTTGCCAGGATGCACAAAAAGCAGAAGTGGACGACCGATAACTTTTTAGTGGCTCATTTCTGCCCCCAAACTCCCTTTTTAAAAGGGCCCATCCTGGGGCGCCTGGGTGGCTCGGTCGGTGGAGCGTCCGACTTCGGCTCAGGTCACGATCTCACGGTTCGTGAGTTCGAGCCCCGCGTCGGGCTCTGTGCCAACAGCTCGGAGCCTGGAGCCTGCTTCGGATTCTGGGTCACCCCCTCTCTCTCTGCCCCTCCCCCCCCCATTCTCCCTCTCTCTGTCTCTCAAAAAAAAAAATACATTAACATTAAAAAAATATTTAAGGATCATCCTGTTCACGAATTTGCAGATTTGGAAATATAAAGCCCTCCCCCTACAGCAAGGTACAATGCACACTTGTTGGTGAAAATTCTTAGCGCACACCTGTGAAACCCCCAGTGAAACGGTCCGTTCCCCGGACAGTCCCCAGCTTCGCGAATTCCCGACAGCACACCACATAGCTCCTGGGGTCACCCCGGGCTGGCAACGGGGCCGAAGGCGAAACCTGGTTCTTGTTCTCCCACGGGGAGCAGATCCCGCAGCCGACCGGGTGAAATCCCCACACCTGCCTCTGTCTCTTCACTCACCCTCCTGTTCTCCTTCCATCTCAGATGGGCAGAAGGGGAGGCAGGAAGGAGGAGACCCTGAACTCCGTCTGTTTGCACCTGAGCGACCCCCGTCCCGTGACAGCTGCGGATCCTATACCCGCTCACCTAGGCCAAGCAGACCACAGGGATGGAACCCCATTCGCGGAGGTGGCCCTAAGGCACCCCACCAAGAAGCCCCAGGCACAGCCTTCCTCCTGGGGCCTCATTTCACCGCTCGGTGACATGAATACGATGACCGAAAGCCAGATGCCTGGGACTCGGCCTCAGAGTTCTAGGGGTCCCAGGCCTGGCCTCTGCCCTCTGCCCGGTGCACAGGACATATGTGTGCTGAATGGCACCCTGCATGGTGCAAAAGTCACCGATCAAAATGACATTACTAGATCGCCAAATTGGGACTGAGGGGGAAAAGGGCGGGCTAAGTTCCAGCTCTGCCACCGGCTGGTTAATCTCGAGCACTCACTTATTCTCCCTGTGCCTCTCTGGTCCTCGCTCGTCAAAGCAGGGTGGTCGGAAAACCTAACCAGCAGGGTGGTGGTGACCAAGGGCGACACGGAGAAGCGCGCACGCACAGTCCCTGGCAGCGATGACCAACGTTACCGTTAAGCAAGTCAGGAAGCCACTCTGAACTTCAGTTTTGTCGTCTCAAAACTGAGATTAATATCTTTAGCAGGCAACCACTCAGGACTCTTGGGGGCGGGGGGGTGGGGGGGGTGGGGACAAGGGATGTCATGAGATTACATGTCGGAAATAATATGCGTGTTGCAGTATTAAAATAAAACAATTACAACTGAAAAACAGAATAACAACCATCCGTTGTCCAAATTTTCAAGGGAAAACGTTCCAGAACACAAAAAACATTTCTCCTTAACGCAAAGTTTCCTCTGTTTTGCTACTGAGTTGGGTACAAGTTTTCGTTTTTTTGTTTTTTTTTTTTTAACCATGTATAGCTCTTTCTTCTCTCAAGTTCTATCATTGGAGAACAAACAGGGCCTCAGAGAGGAATTCGCCATCCCATCTCCGTCCCCAGATGAACAGAGAGCAATGGGGAACCTCCTTGCCAAGGTCAACACCTTCCCTGCAGGAGGAATGCCTCTGAGCTGGGTCAGGAAGAGCAAAGCGTCTCTCAGAACCGTGATGGATACGCTGCTACGACGGTCTCATGTGAGAAAAGGCAAAAGTGAAACATTTTCATAAGAAACAGTTAAAAAAGAAAAAAAAAAAAAAACCAACAAGAAAAACTAGAGGCCAGAATACAGTCCTCCCTGAAGATCACTAAACCCAGGCAAATCTTTCAAGGCCCTGACTCAGTCCGAAAGAAGCAATCTGCCAAGGAACAGAGGTCGACTCCTACCCCGGGACGTAGAGCCTGCTTAGGCTAATTTCCAGGGGAGCTGCGCCCCATCTGACTAAACGAGTTCTTCATTTAAAATCCAACGATAATTCCCAGGAACAGAAAGCGCACTTTCCGAAAGGCTACAATAAATCAATTTTTCGTGCCTGCGTACGATCTAGCCTTCGCCACTTTAGTTCATCTTAATAAACAAGTTACTCGTTCAAAGGAAAATAAATGAAATGTTTTGCCTTGAGGGACAGTTTTATTTTTAATAGTTTGGTGCCACGGCGACAGAAGTAATATTCCGGGATGTGAATTGCCTTTTGTTCTTCGGGAGTTCTTGAGGACAGGGTGGGGGCAGGGTGGGCAGAGGGGCCGCCATCTTTCTGAGTTCCCCTGCTCGAGATCACAAGCGCGAGTCCTGTCTCCTGCTCTTGTCTTTGGTACAGACACATCTGCTCCTGCAAAGAGCTCCATTAAAAGAAGTGGTGCTTTATCTTCATAAGGTATCAATGCAGTGTCGAGCGGTTTGGAATTTATTGAAGCAAGTCAAGCCAATAAAAATGGGACTCGAGAAGAAGGGGTTTCTCCTCAAGAAATAACGAGTGCTACAACTATGACTGACACTGGGGTCTGGCTCCTTTAATTACAAAATCCCGAAAAGAAGATTAGGTCAGGCCAAAATCACAGCATTCCACACGATGAACGTAGAGGGCACATTTTCAAATAATCTAAGAAATTATCGTGTAAGTCTCTAAAGAGACACAAAAGTACAGAGGTGATACACAGAGACCCAATTTCTACTATGCCAGCTTCCCAGGTCCAAAATACAACCTTAAAGGATGTAAGACCATCAGGAGCAGAAACCAGCTCCAGTTCCCTCTTGCGGCCCCTGAGCCCAGTGTAATGCCTGGCACGGAACAGACACTGAATGAATATGTGATGGAATGATAGACGGATGAATGGATGAACAGATGAATGGATGGATGGATGGATGGATGGATAGGTGGATGGATGGATGGATGGATGAGTAGATTATGGATGGGTGGATAGATGGATGGATGGACAGATGGGTGGTTGGTAAGATGGACAGATGGATGGATGGTTGGGTGGGTGGATGGATGATGGATGGACTGGTAGGTAGATGGATAATGGATGGATGGATGGATGGGTAGATAGAAGGATAGATGGACAGATGAACAGATGGATGGATGGATGGATGGATGGATGGATGGATGGATGGATGGATAGGTGGATGGATGGATGGATGGATGGATGGATGGATGGATGGGTGGATGGATAGGTGGATGGATAGGTGGATGGATGGGTGGATGGATGGATGGATGAGTAGATTATGGGTGGGTGGATAGATGGATGGACAGATGGGTGGTTGGTAAGATGGACAGATGGACGGATGGATGGGTGGGTGGGTGGATGGATGATGGATGGACTGGTAGGTAGATGGATGATGGATGGATAATGGATGGATGGACAGATGGATGGATGGATGGATAGGTGGATGGATGGATGGATGGATGGACAAAAAAACGAGTGAACTAACAAATGAAATGAATCCTCAGAGAAGGAAAAGTCGCCCCAGGCTTCCAGAAATGGGAGGGAGGGAAGTTCTGGCTCTGGGCGCCCTCAACCAAGAGATCCCCTTCTGTCAAAGAGGCACGTTCAGTAATTTGGGAGTTCTTTTCCTCTCAGGAACGGAATCTACTCCACAGGAATTCTTCCTGACATCTTCACAACACCCCAGGGAAGGAAGGCTCCTCAGACCACATCACATCGGGTCACCTGGCTGGTCACCCAGGAGCCAGACCCTGGAAGTACAGCTGACCCTTGAACAATACGGGGGCTGGGGTACTGACACCCTGCCCTCCGCGTGACTCCCCCGAAACTAGACTATTAATAGTCTACCGTTGACTGGAAGCCTTACTGATGACATGACAAGTTAACACATTATTTTGTATGCCATGAGTAATATATACTGTATTGTTACCACGAAGTAAGCCAGAGAAACGGAAGGAGTTTTTAAAATCATAAGGATGGGGCATCTGGGGGGCTCAGTCAGTCAAGCATCTGACTCTTGATTTCAGCTCAGGTCATGATCTCGTGGTTTGTAAGTTCGAGCCATGTATCCGGCTCTGGGCTGATGGGGCGGAGTCTGCTTGGGATTCCCTCTCTCCTCTCTCTGCTCCTCTCCCACTCGTTCTCTCTCAAAACAACTAAACTTAAAAAAAAAAATCATAAGAAAGAGAAAATAATTTACAGGACTGTACTGTATTTGCCGGAACAAAACGGAACCATGTACAAGTGGACCCCTGCAATTCAAACCCAGGTTGTTCAAGGGCCAACTGCACTTGGCCGCCACTCCCTCCCCTGATGCTGCCATCAGATTGGCACAGTGCTGCCATCGGACTGGCATGTAAACCAAGCCTGAGGACGCCTTTCATCACGACCTGAGCGAAGCAGAGGATAAGCACTTTCAGTCCGGGGAAAGGGAAGAGAACCGAAGGGAATGGCTAAGGAGAAAGACTGAAGCAGAGAGAAGAGGTCAGCACGGCCAACTTAAAACGTCACCTCCTCCAAGAAGCCTTTCCTCGTCAACCCGTCAGACACAATGCCCTCTCTTCTGAGCCCCCGTCCTGTGGTCCAGCCTTTCTCCACCAGCTCTACCAAACCCCACACGCTACACACGCACCACTTTCCCACCCCCACACCCCCAGTAAACCACACGCTTCCCAGGGACAGGACGGCGGCTTGCTCACCTCCATTGCTGTCAGAGCTCCCAGCCTGGTGTGGGGACACGACTGGCACTTAGAAAATAACTGGCTCAGCCAGTCAGTTATACATCCAACTTCAGCTCAGTTCATGATCTCACGGTTCGTGAGTTCGAGCCCCACGTCAGGATCTGTGCTGACAGCTCGGAGCCCGGAGCCTGCTCTGGATTCTGTGTCTCGTCTCTACACCCCCTCCCACTCGCTCTCTCGCTCTCTCTCAAAAATAAACGCTTAAAAAACTTTTTCTTAAAGAAAATATTGACTGTTTTAAACGGAGTCGACACTGAGAAAGAAGGACAGAAGCCACTTACAAACTCTGAGGGGGCCTGGGAGACTCTCGGAGGAGAAAGCGACGGCTGTAGGCCAATCATCTCAGAAAAGAATGAAAGACGGAACAATGAAGAGAAAACCTCAAGGTTAGACACGCCAAAAGAAGCAGGCAGTGAAGCAAAATTCAAACCAGGAGGTGGAGACAATACGAAACGCTCGTTTTCCCTATGACATCACAGAGAACCTCACCTGCGCCAACATCAAAGGTTCCCCTTCCAAGTGGGCTGGAGAAGAGGCACAAAATGACATCGGGCAGCAGGAAGAAGGCCAGCATTTGTCAGTTCAGGAAACCGGGGCCATTGTGGCGCCACGAGAGCCACATACATTCGTGGGCGGCGGAAGGATCTTCCCCTTAAAATTTCTCTTTAGTTGGTAGTCACCTCTGTCCAAACGGGACTTGTCTGGGGGGTCCTGGCAGCAAGAAAGCATCCTTCGCTTAGAACGAAATGGGAGACATGCGCTGGTGTGGCCAAAAGGGTTTTGTGACCACTGGTGTTTTATATTCTTGAAGCTCCTTTACGTGCAGAGAAGGAGGAAGAGCCGGCCTTGGGTGGGCATCGTCTCCCCTGAATACAGGACACGAGCTGTCCCGGGGGGACAGACACCGTGAGCCAGGCCCCCGCGAGCCGAGACCAGGAAATGGAAAATGCAAAGTCTGGCCTCAAACTCAGGTCCCAGTTCTGGAAACCGGTGGGGAATGGGGGCGGAAGAGGGACCAGCCTCCAGAAAGGAAACTCAACGCCTCCACTTTCTGGAGACTGCAAACCAACTGCCAAGAGACTAGTCTTCAGGGTGTGGGCCTTTCCGCGACACCCGTGGTCTGGACGCTACCTATTCGAGAACACAAGCACTAAGTGCCGAACACGCGGGAAGCATCCGCCAGGCAGCGGTAAGTCCCAGCCACTGAATAACCACCTCGGAGGGGCCTCCCGTTCCTCGGGTCTCCACCCAGTTACGAACTCAAGTGTGCGGGGACCATCCTTCCTCTGAGATATCGTCTCCCCGCTGACGAAACTTCAGCTTCTGGCCCCCGTGGGGAAAACGTGTCACGGGAAGGGGCACAGAAGGCCTGAGGGCATCTTACTCCGTGTGAAGGAGGGAACTGCATTTTAGATTTCCACCCTTAGGCGTGCCTGGGTGGCTCAGTCGGTTGAGCGTCCGACTTCGGCTCAGGTCACAATCTCACCGTTCCTGAGTTCGAGCCCCACGTGGGGCTCTGTGCGGACGGCTCGGAGCCTGGAGCCTGCTTCGGATTCTGTGTCTCCCTCTCTCTCTGACCCTCCCCGGCTCGTGCTCTGTCTCTGTCTCTCAAAAAATAAATAGATGTTAAAAACATTTTAGACTTCCAACCTTAGAAAAATCTGCATTCCGGGTATAAGGATGCCCTCAGCCAGGAGCTCGGAGCTGAGGCTCCACATCCTTCGATGGGCGACTAGTTGGGAAGGTGCAGCACACGGCCGCATGAGATGGGAAAAGGCTCCGAGGAGCTTTGCTCCTCATCTGGGGTCCTGGGGCCAGTGAATGACCGCGTTGGACCATTCCCTTCTCCCCAGCACACATTCCCCCGAAGTCTCCCTGGGGCGTCTCTTGCACCCTGGTCCCCTGGCCAGTGATCCCCGGGAGTGAAGGCCCCTGACCCCTCTTCTCAGGAGGTGAGAGAACAGTCCACTTTCAAAGACAGGAAGAGCCTGAGAAACAGGAAGACGTCAGCAAGGCCCCGTAGCAGGCAGGGTTTATTCCAGCAGGCAGCGAGCTAGAAAAGAGGCCGTCCCCGCCAGGGTCTCCGCGGGAGAAGATGGCCTGAAGTGGTCACACGGCCCCTCTCCAGGCCCCCCATCAGCCTGACAGTCTGTCTTTTGGGGTTAATTGTGGTAGCCGAGCCCCCTCAGGGCCCAGTTAATTTCCTTTCCCTCCAGAGATTCATTCTTAAAAATCTGAGATTGACCTAAATTGTTTTGAACCAAAAGGAACTTGAAATTGAACTAGGTTAATTGAAAAAAAAAAAAAATAATAATGGTCTGGCTCCATTAGGGGTCCCCCCCCACCTTGGAAAACCCCACTGATTTAAAGGACATCGGTCAATAGACCCGAACGTGCGTTAATGTTGTTTATCAGCTCGAGCTTTCAACGAACTGGGTCAACGCCTTCCTCAGTGTTCGCTCCGGGGAGAACACCCATAAATGATGATTGGAATCCTTTTGTAATTATAGTCATGGAAGACGCCAGCTGTAGAATAATTTTATTCAATTCGTGGGTGTTAAGCACTCATTAAGTGGCTGGTATTCCGCTAAAGAGCCACCGTGATAACTAGCAGCGGGGGTGAAGGGGGACAGGCCAGCGCAGGCAGCTTGGGCCCGCCACGGGGACACCTCTCAGGGTGACTTCGCACAAGGGGTGCCACGTGTACAGACCGTGGGTCCAAAACCAGGGGCAACGTGCGGATTCCCACCAGCGGGATGGCTGAACGCAGCCCGCTGGGCTGCGGCTTTTCCACGGCGTCAAAGGAGAAAGGCGAACCCCCGTGCACCCGGTAGGAGCTGGGGCGACGCAGTGTCCCCGAAGGGAGGGGACAGAAAACCTCGTGCGTTTTTCACTCCAAACCCACTCCGGGCATCAGAACCTATTTGCGAGTAGGGGGCCGGGAGGAGTGGGGAGGGTGACAGCGCTGTCCGGAAGGGAGCAGAAGACAGACAGGACCCTCAGGGGTTTGCACCCATCCCCGGGGGAAGCAGCCGCCGCCGTGGGCCGTGAGGACCGAATTTCAAGCCCCAGCCCCACCACCTTCTACTTGGTCGTGAGCAATCACTTACTCCCCCTAGACCTCCAATTCCCAGCCTTCGCAATGGCGATGAACAATACAGTTCTCTCCCGAGCGAGACGTGGCCAAAGTGCTTCTCCCCTGGAAGCCTCCGCATGTGACATCACCAAGCGCTCAGCCAGAGGCCACTCTCCAGTCTGGGAGGGCCCGGGAGGGGGGCTGGCGTCCTGGGTGCGGCTAAGGGGTGCTCCCTGCCTCCAGCCTCCCAACAGCCTCGGGGTGGGGAGCACCCCCTCTCACGATCCCCCTCCCACGTCCCACCCCGTTCCCTGAGGAACAAACGTCCCGAGCCGCTCGCTTCCCTGGGCGCACGTGCGCGGAGTGGAAAAGAAAAACATCTGATAGGGTTTGGTGCCCACAGCAAGTCAGGCTGTATTTCCTGAGAAACGGAGAAGAAGAAAAAAAAAAAAAAACTGCTCCCAAGAGAAAATTAAATGAATCCTGACAGAAAGTTCTTTCCCTGTTTGTGGGCAAAGGGAGAAAACAGCAGGAGAAGAGAAAGAGAAGAGGCTTTTTTTTTTTTTTAATTTATAAAAAATCACCATGAACTCTTTGGGAAATACTAACGAGCATAAGGGACAAAATAACGAACAAGGCATATCCAGAATTGGGCCTAGAAACACAGCATGACTGTCACAGCCGAGCTTCTTCCAGAGGCCAAGTCCGTGAACAGGTGCCCCACGCAGGCACGTGGAAAAGAACCCCAAGTTCAGATGGAAAACGGTATTCCACAGGACAGAAGGCACCACACTGTCCTCCCCCAGAGAGGGCTCCTTTCAGTGCCCCGGGTCTCTTCATTTTTTTTTTTTTTAACACTTACATATTTTTGAGAGAGAGAGAGAGAGAGAGAGAGTGAGAGAGACACAGTGCGAGCAGGGGAGGGGCAGAGAGAGAGGGAGACCCAGAATCCGAAGCAGGCTCCAGGCCCCGAGCTGTCAGCACAGAGCCCAACGCGGGGCTCGAACTCACGGACAGCGAGATCATGACGTGAGCTGAAGTCAGGCGCTTAACCGGCTGAGCCACCCAGGCACCCCTGCCCTGGATCTTTTTAAAGCTGACCTCACAGACAGATCATTTCTGGTCCCGCCAACAGGCAGAAAGCTAGACAGTTGTGGTGGGTCTGGAGATGGGCCCGTCACCAGAAGGGAGAGGCCTTCTATGGCATTACTAACTGGGAGAGCTTTGGGCCACACAGGGGCTCAGACAGCTATCTGGGGAGCGCGTGGCGGCTACTCCCACCCCACGCCCAGTGCAGCAGACCCCAGTCTGGCTGGAAGCTGGGCCTTGTTATTCACAAGGGACACCGCGTTTAGCAACAGTCGGCGGTCTTCCTCTCTCAGCCCCCTGCTGGAACCATCTCCCAGAGAGAACACAGAGCCCGTGCAAACAGCCTCTCGGTGTGAGCTCTAAAACTGCCATGGCTCCTCGGGATAGATTTTTGGTCTCAAGAAATAAATAAGGCCGTGGTATCCCAAGGAGGAAGCAACATTGCCAGCTGTCAGGAGCCAAATGGGTCCTCCGAAAGGGTTTCCCTCATCTGGGAGGCTCCTCTGGGGAAGAAAGAAGCCAGAGGCCTGGAGGCTCCCGCAGAACCAGCAGCGTCGGGGAATTACCCTCAGTTGCTGCTCTGCACCTGCCGAGGGTTCCACACAGCAGTGAAGACGACCAGAGATGGCTAAGGACCCGCCGCTGAGCGTCCAACTTCGGCTCAGGCCATGATCTCTCGGTTCGTGAATTCAAGCCCTGCGTCGGGCTCTGTGATGACAGCTGGGAGCCTGGAGCCTGTTTCACACTCAAGATGTTGCTCAAAGGGTCCCTTTCCCCTGCACTGCCGAAGGATGACCTTCCCGCCTGTGGCTCCGCAGCACATCCTGACAGCGGCCCAAGGACCAGATGAAGCGGCCACGCCTCTCCCCTGCGTCCATCTTGCACAAAGCCCCCTCATCGTCAGAATGACCACATGACCCGATATTCAAAAGCCTTTTAGGAACACCTCCTGGCCAGTGAATCAAGTGCCATCTTTAGCCTGGTGTTCAAGACCCCCATGCCCTGCTGCAACCTACATTTCCCCTTTGACCTCCAGCCCCGTCCTTGTACCTAGCTCACCTCCAGGCCAAAGCCAGCGGCACCTGGGCACCCAGCGCTCTCCGAGTTCACGCCTGCAGTGCTTATCCCCCAGGCCAGCCTCTCCAGGAAGCCCTCCTGGCTCACCCGAAACACAAGGGGCAAAGTCTAAGTCCTCTGTCTATGTCCTACGTCCCCCACGGAAACTTCTGATGTTCGGTACGTCTCTTCCTTTCCAGTTCTCCATGTGTGTTGGACTGGACCTCTCTCCTCCGTTAGACTAACACCCGCACATGCCGTATTTCGAGCTACGATGCTGAGGGAAGGAACAGCCGACAGCTAACACGGCACACCGCTCCCCACCTTGCCTCTTCTCCTACCCCAGAAGCCTTCCTGGGTACCCCAAAAACCCCGCTTAACCCGGACATGCTGCACGCTGGGTGGGAGGAAACAAATGGCTGGGAAAGAAGCTCGTGCTGTAAATAAGATATCCCCTTGCCTCCCTGGGCCCCTTCCTCAAAACCGCGGACCTGAGGACTTTCTGTGCCCACACCACCTCTAAGGAAAGGAAAGAGGTTCCAAGCAGAAACCGCCAACTGGCCCTCCGCGCGAGGCTAAAGCCACGCGGCTCTCCAACAAATCTGTTCATTTTACAGCTTCCGGGAAGAACCGTTCCTGAAAATGACGAACTTGTGTCAATTACGGACTACAGGGGCAGGTGCCTTCAGAGGGGGAAGACCGATGTAAGTTACAGCCCCCTGAACTCCAGTGAATCCGCTGTTAATGGGACAATGGGCTAAAAGATGCTGTTTGGAGCACCTCATTAATAAAATTCAAAATTGTTTGCTGCAATTACATGCAATCACGGGTTGTTTTACCCCTCGCCAAATACGGTCCCACTGCCAGTCTATTGCTCTGGTTTCAATTGCCAAGAAAACGTCCCTGGCACGGAGGTGAGAATCGAAGAGGGGCTCCATCCGAGGAGCCCTTGATTAGCTCACAGGGAATTAATTATCCACCGAGAAAAGAAGCCTGCTGAAAAAGGAAACCAGTGAACGTCCCTCCGGGGCGGCATTCCCAAGACTTCTCCATCAGCCTGGAAGCCCGTTTCAGCAGACCCAGCGATGTGCACACCTGGCAGGGACAGGACTGACCCATGACAGAAAGGTGCGCTTTTCTTTACCAAAAGCATCTGAGAGTAAAAATGTGATGTGTGAGAAACGCGTGTATGTGTGTGTTAGGTGGGCGCTGGGTGACTGGGTTGGGGGGGGGGTGGTAGGGCTGGCTGGCTCAGTGGGTTAAGCGTCCAACTCTGGACTTTGGCTCAGGTCATGATCTCACGGTTCATGGGTTCGAGTCCCACGTCAGGCTCTGTGCTGACAGCTCAGAGCCTGGAGCCTGCTTCGGATTCTGTGTCTCCCTCTCTCTCTGCCCCTCCCCCCCAAAACAATAAATAAACATTCAAAAAATAAATAAATAAAAAGAACACGTTATCCCATGAAGAAGACACATTATTTGATTCAACAGCTGTCTCCTACACCCACTCCTCCTCACCTCACGCCAGGAAAACCCGTTTAAGACATGTCACGAGAAACGCGAGGACAGCAGAGGGTGCCCGGGACAGATACAACCGGTACAAGAAGCGGGGACCATGCTGAATGCAGGTGTGATCAAGGCTCCAGGCTTCACACCCTGTTTCTGGACCCAGTGGCCCCATTTCTCCCCGGAGCTAAGGTCCTCAGCCTTGGCAGGGCACTGGCAATGGACCAGGGACCCTGGCTTCTCAGGACATTGGTGGAGCGTGTGCGAGGGAACCCACAGCAAGAGTCAACGAAGAGGACCCTGGACACCTGGCCCGGTTCTCCGTCGGCCCCAAACAAGACTGGGTGGTGGAACCATCATGGACGTGGGTACCCGGGAGGATGGGGGGGCTGCTTCAGAAGCAATGTCACATGGCTGCTGGCTTTCCCAGGTGAATCACAGTTACGTAATCATTGAGGGAATGCGGTCCCCACCCACATCATTCTTAGGGTAATTGGTGTACCTGGCTGAGCATATTGTTATTATTATGGTGTACCTCAAGCACTATTTCCCCTAGATTCTTATGAGACGATTCAATAAGGCAGAATTATTTCTGTGCCTTGGCTGTTTTATCCCGTAGAACAGGAATTAGTGTCCTTTGCACACGCCTTAATGATAACACCGCCGTGAATTACAGAAAGAATTCCGGCATACCGTGCTTCGAGTAAACTGCGTTCACAGAGACAATCAACTACAGTGATTCTATTCAAGAATCTGCTACCCTGGCGTGCACAAAATCCAGTGTTTGGGGAGACCGTGTGCTAGAAGGTACCCCAGTGGCCTGAGTTTACAAAGGAGGTTAAACAAACACATGCACTCCCCTTTATAGCTCCAATCAGGGCTGCTGATGAACAATTAAGAAGCATCTCACAGTAGAAAACCCTGTGCAAGAAAGAGATAAAAACCCGAAACTCTAAGGGCAATTATTTGCTTTGAGGTTGAGACAGAGCCATAAGAGGAATTTTAAGAGCGCCTTACAACACAGAAGATGAATTTCACTACAATTTCAAATCCATAGAGTTTCTAGGGTGGTGTTCCAAATACTACTTCCACTGCGTGCTCCAGCTGGAATATTTCATATGTGAATTATTATCACCCATGAAGCTCCAATGTGATTTTGCGTGTGCTGCTTTCTAGACCCGATGGGTCTTCCAGGCCCCTCAGGAGACCCCTCTCCAGGTCCCACCACTACTGTTTCACTGCCGCCTGCCTGAGCTTGGCAGGCAAAGCTTCCAGAAGGAAATGTGAAATAAACCTAAAACATCTTAGCGTGAAGACACGAGCTAACTGCTGACTCTCTGTGAGCTTGACGTGAACAGCTTGGGGTCCATCTTCCTCTGGGGAAGGGACCCAGGTCCTGACGACATTCTAGAAGCCACGGTTGACAGGGGTTCCCACGAAAGCTTTATCCAGAAGCGCTTTTACCACCTAACCCTCCTTCTCTTTGGCCGTAGCCGCTGGAATATGGACGTGGCCCCCACGCATTCAGAACATTTCCTGATGCCCGGGAGTAGATGCCAGGAGTGCAGGAAGAGGCTGGCTGGCTGGGGACAAGGAGACAGCTGTGGGGGGAGGCCCTTTCCTGTTGCACCACTAGGAGGTGGGAGGAAATGCATTATGGAAACTGTAGACATGCCACAAAAAGTCCACTTCCTGATTCCACCTGAAATACGGGTAAGAAAATCCTGAAAATCTTTAAAAGGGGACAAACGCTCGCTGTGCGCAAACTCCAAGTCCCGGGAAGGCATTCCACACACGACCGCAAGTATCTGCCCCATGACCTGCTGTCACAGCTTAAAATCCTTGCTGTTAGGGCGTTTCCAGTGGAGATTCAAAGGTAACACATCTTGGAAGACCACCAGGATGATCAACAAACACGGGGCGCCTGGCTGGCTCAGTCGGGTGGGAGCATGTGACTCTTGATCTCGGGGTCGTGAGTTCAAGCCCGTGTTAGGCATGGAGCCTACTTTAAAAAGCAATTTTTTTTTTAATGGAAAGAAATATTTTGAAGGGGCACCTGGGTGGCTCAGTCAGTTACGTGTCTGACTCTTGATTTCGGCCCAGGTCATGATCTCACGGTTCGTAAGTTTGAGCCCCGCGTCGGGTTCGGTGCTGGTGGCACAGGCTGCTCAGGAGGCTGCGAACTGCGTTAGGACAGAGGGTAGTGTTAGGAGGGCCCAGTGATACAGAAGGGAGCGCTCTCTGCCAGAGGGTCCCACGTCCTACGAACATGCCTGTGTGCAGGGGCCAGGGGAGGCGACGGACGAAGGACCCAGTCGTTCAAATGGGATACTGGAGTGCATACAACCCTCGGTAAAGCTGTTCTGTAATTCTGACGCCCCACAGGCCGCCGTAAGGGTTGACCAACAGCCCTCCCGCCTCTCCACAGTCAGGGAGACTTATAACATCGCAGCGACGCAAACCAGAGCAACTTTGAAACCCCACAGGAAATACAAGTCTTGTCCCAGAAGCAGCAGGTCAAGCGGCCTTCCCAGATACAATCACACCCCTGCGGTGCAAAACAGCCAGGGCGGGGGGGGGGGGGGGGGGGGGGGGGGGGGGGTGAAAATTCTCCCTATTAAACGAATCCCTACGGCAGCACAGGCAAAATTTCAAATGCATCCCCTTACCCCCACGTGCCCTAAAAGGGAGACTCGCCTCTGTCTCAGAACATGCTTTCAATAGCAGCTAATGACTTCTGCTAATGTCTCGCTTTGATTTCTTCAGGTTGTGAATCTAAGGAAGCGGAAAGCTGGTTTTATGTTAAAGCAAAGATCTAAGACCTAGAATTACAAGCCATTTATTGTAGTTATCCTCTGCCTCTGGGTGGTTGTCTTAAAAGTTATAAAGGTGCAATTATCCAGGTGGCTAATAACCTTTCTGAATTCGGAATTCCAGTGGTCACGGAAGAAAACCACGGGCATGGCTGCGGGCTAGGAGGCCAACGGGCCAAATCTAAAAAAAAAAAAAAAAAAAAAAAAAAACAAGAATTCAGAACCGGGTCACAGGCCCTCACTGGCACTGGACCCCCCAACCCTGGCATCCTCTCTGCCAACAAATCTGAGGGCAGGTGGGTGGGTCGGCTCTGTTCTCGGGACTGTTTTATTTCAGGCATACCATTCTTCTTATGATTACCTACGTTCTAACTGCTGCGTTATTTCAGAATGGAACCGACCCGGCGTATTTGTGTGGTTAACTTGTATTAACTTGAAAACTGCTAAGAGGTAGGCGGGCGAGGCGAGGCCGTGCGGGTCCCGGGGCTGTATCTCCCTCGGGCAGGGCATCCAAACTCAGGGGCCCACGTCTCAATTCTTAGCCGTGTGGCCCCAACGAGGCCCTTAACTGCTGTGATCTTCGGCTGCCGCGTGTGTAAAATGAAACGGCGACGCCTCTCCTCAGGGTTCTTGTAGGGGTGATGCTGGGTACCGGGTGTGGGACTAACAGAAATCTGGTTACCTTTTCCAAAAAATAAGAACACAGAGGGATAGCGCAAGGCCTTTACTAAACCTACTTGAAAAATCTGCAACACCCTCCACCGTTGCTTTTGAGAACACTTGGAAAATCCTATGACCCGCCCCCCAAATCGGCCCCGCCCACATCTGAAATTGAAGGACCAAGGGAGTCGCTTGCTCCTTCGGGGTAAAGCTCTCATTTCTGTGAAAAGGCAAGTTCCCCTTGAAGAGATAACAACAGCTCAAACCTCCGTCAGTCGTGCCCAGTGACAATTTTTCCTCCTCTTCTAGAAACAAAGAGAAAAACGCACATGAAGGCGACCAGGGGCCGAAGAAGGCAAAGCACGGGGTGGCCCAAAGGGGAAGAGATGAGCAGTCGGGAGGCTGGAGAAATGTATGAGCATACATGTACATTTCCACACACAAAGACAGTGCCACGCTCTCTCGGGATGGGGACCGTAACAGAGCAGCATCTGTGTGTAACACTCGCATTAATTATATTCCAAAATATTTAGGACTTCAGCCACAATATTCCTTCCTCAAAGTCCCTAGAGCTGAGGAAGATTTAAATATTTTGTCTAGGAGATTATCGGGGCTCTAGACAAGATCAACCAGACCCAAGAGACCAGAAGGCAAAATAAAAAACCGGTTCATGAAATTCCGTTCCTTGTTGAACGCCATGTGCTGCTCGAACAGCCGCCCAAGCACTCACTGAGCATCTGTGGAAATTAGATTTCGGAGAGAAATGAGATTTGGGACTATCACCGCCCCTATCATGGAAATTAAAAAGAAATAAGCCCATAAAGAAAACAGCCTGGCGGGATCCACAAGACTGGGTAGGGGCGTCGGGACCATCCTGCATACCTTTTGGCATCCCACAGCACAGAGCAAGTGTGGGCCCGTGCGAAGTTGCCGTTGACTTGTCACCGATAGATTATAAACTATATGAGGGTAGAGACTGGGTTGATTTGGTGGACTAGCAGAAACGCCTGACGCGAACGCTTGGCCTGTACCTGCCCTCCGATGAGTATTTGTGGACTTGCACGAATAAATGAATGAACAAGCAGATGGTGGTGGGCTGGCGGGCTGGCTGGCTGGCTGGCTAAATGAGAGATGCATAAAAAGGCTCCCGGACCAGACGATTTAAATCTGGAAACAAAGGGGCAGCCTCAATTCTCCCCCATTCAGCTACCCTCGGTCGCCCGGCTCACAGCTCCGAGCCCTTAAGGAAGGTGCGAGAGAGGAGGCAGAGGGGGAGGTGTGTTCGTGCCTGCGTGGGGCGGGCGGGGTGGAACCGGTCGGTTATATCCACTAACGCTTCGGCCTCTTTGGGCATGAGGACCCTCTAAAAACATGCATCTGACCGGAACTGGAAGCAATAAAAGTTTAAGGGTAAAGGGGTTTCTAGGCAGTGCGTCAGGAATAAGGACACCTGTGTCCTGCCTTAGCTCGGACCAGCCCTGCCACCTGGAGAAGGCCCTACCCGCCTCATCCCTCACGTGAAGTGAACTAGACATCCCGGGCCCCACGTGGTCTGTCCCCGCTCAAGACTCCAGCCTCAGCTCACACACTCTCCCCTCTCACCCCTGCCCTGCCACCCGGGTCTCCTTCCCAACCCCACCGCTCACGATGCTTCCTCAACTGCCCAGTCTAAGTGAGGACCGACCCCCTGTCATACGCTCTCATGGTATCTCCCACCTCTCGGCCCCCCCCCACCCCAACTGCAAGTAGTAACTAACATTTGTTGAAGGCTGACCAAATATTAGGGTCCTCTCTAGTCATCTGGCCTGCGTTATTTATTGTACTCCCTACGATAACCTTTGAGAGAGGTATTTTTCATCATCCCCATTGTACAGATGAGGAAACTGAGGGCCAGAGACACAAGTAGCTTGACTGAGGGCGCACAGCTTAGTAAGTGCGGGAGGCGGGATGTAGACTTGGCTGTCTGGATCCAGAGACCACACTGACTCTGCTACCCTGGTTCAAACCTCCCCAAAGGCAGGCACTGGGTCCGTTTTGCTCACCTGGCCCCGTGCCCGAGTGTGGCAGCACGAACTAAGTGCTCCATGAAAATCTGCTGGAAGAAGGAAGGAAAGAAGGGAAGGGCAGGGAGAAATCACAAGACGGGATCCCTTTTCTCCCTTTTTCTCCCAAATAGCTAGGTGAGAGAGTGCGGGCCGAGGCTGGAAACCACTGGGAAACACTCATACGGAAAACTGAAAACATGCCCGAAGTGCTAATAATTTTTTTAATGTTTATTTACTTTTGAGAGAGAGAGAGAGAGAAAGTATGAGCAGGGGAGGGGCAGAGAGAGAGGCGGAGACAGAGGATCAGAAGCAGGCTCCACTCTGACAGCAGACAGCCCGACATGGGGCTTAAACTCACAGACCGTGAGATCATGACCTGAGCCGAAGTCGGACGCTTAACCGACTGAGCCACCCACACGCCCTTTACGTGCTAATAACTGTGCAGCCATCAGAAGAATCATGTGGTGACCATCCTAGATAACAAAACTGTAGCTAATTGTCGTCTATGCTGTGAACATCATGTACTTTGCTTCCGGGGCATTAAATCCTCAAAATCTCTCCAAACACCACACTAAATTATTAAGTATACATCCCCAGGGGTACTTTAACTTGGGCTCTATTTCTGCACACTGTGTGTTGTTTACGGTGCGCATGCATTACATTCATAACTTTTTAAAATCAAGTACTGAGGGACGCCTGGGTGGCTCGGTCAGTTAAGCATCCGACTTCAGCTCAGGCCATGATCTCACGGTTCTTGGGTTCGAGCCCCACATCGGGCTCTGTGCTGACAGCTCGGAGCCTGGAACCTGTTTCCGATTCTGCGTCTCCCTCTCTCTCTGCCCCTCCCCCACTCACATGTGCACGCTCTCTCTCTCCCTCAAAAATAAACAATTTTTTAAATAAACATTTAAAAAAATAACAAAAAATCAAAAATCCAATCAAATCAAGTCCCGAAAATGAATCCTTAAGAACATAAACCTCTTCTCCCTGGCTTGTCCCTCTTTCCCCGTCTTCCCCAATGAGGAGGCACACGGGCCACCATCACTGGCCATGAGCAGTGTCTCTGTGTATGTTTTAAAGGACGAGGTCACTATAATTATATCGAGCTAAAATAAAAGATCAGCCTTCGCCCTTCAAAGCCCTCTCCTCTGCTAAAGTAATAACCTGGGGATGAGTCGTGCCCCGCCCTGCTCATGTCTTCCTGGCCAGAGGACAGCAGTCAAGGCTACATGCTGGAAGGATAATAAATAGGTTTAAACTGTGCCACACACCAGTTCATGGAAAATAATAAATGTTCTCCTAGAAGGCCCACGGTTTGTAAGATTACAGGCGTAGAAGCAAGGAGGCTGTGTAGAGCTTCCTGCCTAGTTCTCAGGCCTGCAGTGTCTCGAGTGTCTAAGCTCGTTATTCGTTCAACAAATACTGACTGTGGGCCTACTGTGGACAAGGAATTCAGTCGGGTGCTGCAGAGGATTCACATACAAAGAAGACACAATCCCTGCCCTTTAAGAGGGTCGAAGCACTTGTCAGAATCTTTACAGCAGAACAGAATCAACCAGGAGTGGGGGTGGGCTCTTATCTCGAAAAATTGTTTTCCCACCGAACCCCCGAGGCGCTGTGTGTTGCTCCCCTCAAGAGAGTTTCCCATCCAGAAGGGGGAAATAAGATAGAATACAAATAACGATGGCACACGGTGGGCTCCAATGAAAGAGGGAACAGGGTTGTGGCCAAAGGAAGGTGTGCTGGGGGCCATGTGGTCAGACCGCAATCACGTCCGTAAAGGGTGGCATTGGGAAAAGCTCAGACAGACGTGTAGGATTTCCAAGGGTGGGATGGACCCAGTGGGGGGGCGGGGGGTGCTGAAAGTGAAGGAGGAAGCACCAGAAAGAAATTCCAGGGAGGGTTTTGAGGTCTGTCAACCTCCAGCGAGAGCTGGGCTACGACGGTGCTTCGCAAAGCATCACGGGGAACCTGTTGGAGATGCAGGTTCTCAGGCCCATCCCGGGCCGACTCTGGGGGTGGGGCCCAGAAGTCTGCGTCTTAACAAGTCTCCCACATGACTCTGGAGCCCTGGCCTGGAGCACAGGCCACATCCAACACAAGGGACCGGCCTTGGAGAGGCGGGTAGGAGACCCAGGGGCCTAAGGACTTTGCACTAAGCGCCCCATTCAGTAGAGAGCCAGTGAAGGCTTCTGAGCAGATCCATGATATTACAAGAGCCTTCCTTGAAAACGCACTTGATGGGGCGCCTGGGTGGCGCAGTCGGTCAGGCGTCCGACTTCAGCCAGGTCACGATCTCGCGGTCCGTGAGTTCGAGCCCCGCGTCGGGCTCTGGGCTGATGGCTCAGAGCCTGGAGCCTGTTTCCGATTCTGTGTCTCCCTCTCTCTCTGCCCCTCCCCCGTTCATGCTCTGTCTCTCTCTGTCCCAAAAATAAATAAACGTTGGAAAAAAAATTAAAAAAAAAAAAAAGAAAACGCACTTGAAAACCAGTGAGCGTGGTGTTTAGAGCCATTAGGAACGGAAAGAAAACAGACTTCGGGAGACCAGGCAGGAGGCTGGGGGCACGAGCTAAGAGGCGAGCCCTGACATCCACAGCGAGAAATCAGCAGGATTCAGATTCAGCCACAGAGCAGCCACTGGGGAGGAGACAAGAGACCGCTATATTTTCAGTCTCAATGACCAGGCGAACAGTGACACTGGTAAATAGGGTCTTGCCATAGGGACAGCATCTAGTCGCGGTGTGGCATCTATAGCCGTGACACAGAAGGTCCTGACGCCTGGCCAAAGGGCACCAGAAGGATCCTCGTTCCACAGAAGGGCAGCCTGAGAGGCCCCAGCAGATTACGTCCCAGGCAGGTTCTCTTTGCCCCGTGGGCCCCTGTTGAACGGTGAGGGAAGGAGGCAGGCCAGGAGGTGCAGCCTGCCCCGGAGGAGAGTCCTTGGCTTGTCAGGCTCCTTCGTGGGCAGCAGAGGGACTGGAGCCCTTGCCTGGACGTGATCTGCTGGGTTCAGGTTCATGCTGGTGACCCATCTCTTCCAGGGAACTCAGACGAGGTGGCTCACGGCCACCTGCACACCCCCTATTTAAATGATGGAGAAACAGGGGCAGGGCAAAACAACAGCGTTCCTCCCCCCTCGGATAAGGGAAGACTCCCCCAAACTGGGTGCCAGGGAGCACCCTGCCCAAGTGTCAGGGAGACGTGGACATAGTTGAGGAGACTGCTCGGGTGAGTAAAAGCAGCACGCAATCCGGGATTCCCTGAGTTCGGGCCCCGCGTCGGCCCCTGTGCGGACAGCTCGGAGCCTGGAGCCTGCTTCAGATTCTGTGTCTCCCTCTCTGTCTCTGCTCCCCACCCCCCACCCGCTCATGCTCTGTCTGTCTCTCTCTCTCTCTCTCTCTCTCAAAAATAAACATTAAAACAAAGTAAAAAAATAAAATAAAATAAAACAGAAACTATCCTGTTGTTTCCCTACCCTGAGTCCGCAGGGTTACTGTTTTACCAGAGTCAAGGCAACCCTGCTCAGCGATGGCCTCCCTTTCCGGAACTGTCTCCTGTGCCAGGCAATCCATGCAAAATGAAAAGTCCAAGTCGATTCCAACACGAGGGGTCCAACACGAGGGGCGAATTTTAAAAATATACTTGCCATGGTGAGGAATCAGGCCTTCTCCAAAGCTAAATGAGGCTGGAAGAGGAAATCACAACTTTTTTTTTTTTTTTTTTTGAGAGATAGAGAGAGCACAAATGAGGGAGAGAGAGAATCCTAAGCAGCTCACCCTCGGCGCAGATCCCGACACGGGGCCGATCGCACGACCCTGGGATCACGACCTGAGCCAAAATCAAGAGCCGGCCGCTCAACCGACTGAGCCACCCAGGTGTCCTGGAAACCAAAACTTTCTATGGAAGCAGTGACCATATTTCCCATCCCACAAAAATGAAGCATCCTCGTCGGAGTGCTTCAACAACTGTGTTAGTGTTATTTGGGTACTCTTCTCAAAAGTCCATGGAAAACTCATGAATGCTCATTTAAAAGCCAGAAGCAGTGTTCGAGTGCGGAAGGAACCGTCTAGCTCCGGAAAGCTCTGGCCCTTGAACAGTAACTGGACAGCCGGCTCTGCTCCAAACCTCTCTCTGCCCCTGATTCGCCAGATGCTTCATCAGAGGTCAGCCTTGGCCTGTCTGTGCCCGAGGTGATTCCTGCGTAAAGTACATGTAAATTGCCAATAAACCTGGCACAGTGGACAGACTCTGGAGTCAGATTACCTGGGTTTGAACATGGGCCTCTCCACTTACTTGACACCCTTGTGCTCAGTTTCCCCATCTGCACAA
Organism: Prionailurus viverrinus; assembly: GCF_022837055.1. NCBI lineage: Eukaryota > Metazoa > Chordata > Mammalia > Carnivora > Felidae > Prionailurus > Prionailurus viverrinus. Next base: position 2,413,038 of record NC_062577.1, read on the forward strand.
CAGGAATCAAAATGTACCCCCCTAACAAGATTGCTCTGAACGTTGAGTAAATAGGATGCACGTGAAATGCTTCATACAAGAGCCAGCTCTCAATAAGCTCTATTTATTACAACCCGAAAAGGGGAAAAGCAATAGGGAATCGGGGGGAGAAATGTTTTTTCAAAGCGAAAGCATAAGCTTTCTTTTTCCAAAGCCAATGGAAACAGACAATTCCCCTCCCCCCAGAATGCACACTGGGGGCTGTGCAGGCACCCGAAATGAACACAGTTCTTCCCTCTCTTCTGAAAGATTATACTGTTTTTTTAATGTTTATTTATTTATTTATTTTAAGAGAGACAGAGCACACGAGAGAGTGCGCAAGCAGAGGAGTAGAGAGAGGGAGAGAGGAAGAGAGAGAGAAACCCAAGCAGGCTCCACGCTGTCAGTGCCGAGTCCGATGTGGGGCTCGATGTCACGAACCACGAGATCATGACCCGAGCTGAAATCAAGAGGCGGACGCTCAACCCACTGAGCCACCCAGGCGCCCCAAGATTATACTATTTTAAAAAGTCATCAGTACAGACGATCACTTAGCAGGATATAAAGTTTGAAAACTGGCTAACTTCTCGTAGGACGGTTTGTTCAATAGAGAAATCCTAAAAATGGGTATTTGAGCATCCAATTTCTGCAAAACAAACCAAAATGTTAAGTATTTTTAAAGCTACATATGCCCGTGGTGACGAAGTTGGAAGACAGCTTGCTACAAGAGACTAGCAGCCATTCATTCATATCGTCCTCTTAATATTTTAGCCAACACTCCAAGAAATGTATATTTTTGCCAACATTCACTTTTTCTCCCCCAGAAATGTTTAACTGTCTAGACCAGAACGTGCAGCACATGTAGTGTGTCACATCCTGCTCTCTGCTCGCTCAGCATCAATGACATCATGACGTCACTGACCTTATCCCCATACCCCGGAAACTTTGTATGAATTTCACTTAAATCCCCACATAGTGTTCGATCAGGTGGGTCGTAATTCAGTGAACCATTTCGAGAAGGCTGAACACACAGCTTCTTTTAAGTTCCTTACAATCAGAAAATGTTTTAGGAACTATCTTTGGGCGTTGATCTTTGTAGTTAACGATTATTTCCGTAAGAGAGACCCTCAGAAGGGAAACTAGTAGGTCCAAGGCAAAAAATAACCTTACGGCTCATCAGACGGCTTTCCGTAACAGGTGTTATCAATGTACCCTCTGCCGTCTGAAAGAATATCACATTTTTTTTTTAATTTTTTTTTTTAACATTTATTCATTTTTGAAAGGCAGAGAGAGGCAGAGTGCGAACGGGGGAGGGGCAGAGAGAGAGGGAGACGCAGAAACAGAAGCAGGCTCCAGGCTCCGAGCTATCAGCACAGAGCCCGACGCGGGGCTCGAACTCACGGACCGCGAGATCGTGACCTGAGCCGAAGTCGGCCGCTTAACCGACTGAGCCACCCAGGCATCCCAACATACGTTTGACCTACAACATTGTGTATGTCTAAGGTGGAGTCTTCTGTTCCCTTAAGCTTAGAATCTTCTGCATCCATTGATTAAACACCTTTATTTTTCTGTGGTTGTTTTCTTACATTTAATTCTCTTATTTAAAATTTTAGTACATAGTATTTTTTTAATGTTTATTTATTTTTGAGGAAGACAGAGAGCGTGAGCAGGGGAGGGACCGAGAGAGGGGGACAGAGGATCCGCAGCGGGCTCCACGCGGACAGCAGCGAGCCGGGCTCGAACCCACGAACAGTGAGATCACGACCTGAGCCAAAGTTGGACACTCAACCAATTGAGCCACCCAGCGCCCCAGGACATAGTATTTTAATTACACTTTGAGGATAACAATAAGCTCGCAATTTGGTGGAATCTTGAAATAATTATTACGGTGATTAAGTTCATCATTATTTTGTAAAGCTAATTAACGGTGTTCATAGAAGGATAAACATTGTAGGCTTCCACTTATGTGAGGTACTCTACAATAGGCAAATTCATAGAGACAAAACCGTGAACGAGGCCGTGACTAATTATAGTAGAAGAGATACCCAACCCATCAAAAAAAGGTGCCCAGTAAATCAGGAAAGGCCATGGCCCTAAATAACCAGGGAGACCTCATGGGACACAGCCCTACTTCTAGGAATTATTTTATTCCTATAATCAATTGTCAAATACCCTCACCCTTGGCATTTTGCAAGGCAGGGACAAATACCACCTAATTCTCCTTTCCTCTGGTCAGTCATGACACCATCAATTCACGGCCACGTCGTCATATAATCGACTTCCTTATAAACTTCTCTTCATAGGAATGATCCGGTCACATCTTCCAGAGAGCACATCCTAGCTGTACCAACGCATCCCTGATCAATCATTCCTTCAGTGGGTTTGTCTGAAGGCTTTCTACACACGGATAACATCATCTATCAGCGGTTGATTTTACTAGTTTCCATTTTAGAAGGTAACTTCTTTTCAACGTTCCTCCCAAACCTTGGTGGTACCTCATCACAGGAAAATCCAGGATCACAAATTAAAAAAAAAAAAAAATGTTTATACATATCTGGTACGTATTCGTTATAGGGAAACTGAGGCATCCTGAGACTAAGGGGAAATGGCCACTTTGTTCAAGTCAAGGAACACTTTACAAAGGGGCTGAGGTCTTAGTGACACCTGTTAGAAATGTAGATAATCATTTCAGGAATCTTACGGGGAAAGGAAAATGGATGCCTGCCCAGGAATTAGGAACTGGGGTTTTCAAAGTCCGAAGCTGCTCTTGGGGAAATGAGGCTGGTTCCAAAGTAGCTATGGTACCTGTGACTGATCACGGGGTGTGCTACGGGGCAGCTGTGAGGCTGCTGCCCACGTCCTCTGGTCTAGAGTCCAGACCACATGCCAAGTCATTCCAGAAAAAAGACCCAGAAGACAGTCTTTTAGATGGAAAGATTACCAATCAAATGACTTGCTTCTGATACACCTGGCATGAAAGACGGGAGGGTTCTGGACAAGGGGGTCCTAGAGATCTGAGCCCTTTGGGATGGGAGCCCTTCTGTGGGTTGTTCCCTTCGACTGTCTCTCACGGTTTGCTAACACTCATGCAAACCCAGAGAGGCTGACCCCCTTCCTGGCCACAAAGAGCCAACTTTTGGAGCCTCCTGTGGAAGACAGAAGGTTTCCCTTTAATTTAGCGCCTCTTTCAGAAAGAAAACTCCCAGAGTAAGACAAATTTTAAATTACACTTTGCAGTGTGTTCATGAAAATGTATATAGGGTGCGCTTGGCCTAGGAAACATCACTGCCTTTTTAAATTTTTTTTGGAGCAAATGACATTAAAAAGAAAAGGACGACCATTGCTAACTTTCCCGAACCGGAACAGCATACGCAGAGAATTTTATACTCTCTATTTTCCAGGATTTGAAAGCAAACAACCGCCAAGGCAAGAGAACCGTTCACATCTTTGTCCCGGTGGAATACCCAAGATTTACCACAGTAACCCTCTTTCAGTGTATACTTCAGTGGTAATTCCCACTGTTGTTTTACCACACTCCCATCCACCTCTGGAACTTCTTCGCCTTCCCAAACGGACACCCTGTACCACGAAACACGAGCTCCCCATTTCCTTCCACAAACACCCTGCCAATCACCATTCTACATCTTGTCTGACTCTTCCGGACTCATCACATAAGTGGAATCGCTTACAAGATCTGGCCTGTTTCGTGACTGGCTTATTTCACTTTGCAAAATGCCCTCAAAGTTCATCCATCGTGTAGCATTGCAGAGTTGTCTTCCTTTTCCAAGGCTGAATTTTATACGTATTAAACACACACACACACACACACGCACACACACACGCACACACACACACTGCTATTGATCATGGGTGTGTAAATACATGTTCGAGTCCCTCCTTCCGATTCTCTTCAGTATACCCCCAGAAGGAGCACTGATGAATCATATGGAAATTCTATGCGTAATTTTTGAGGAACCGCCCTACCACCTTCCACACCAGCTGCACCATTTGACATTCCCACCGGCAATGCATGACTCCCAATTTTAAGCATTTTTGTAAGTGGGATTCTCCTGGGAGCGACTTTCTCAAAACTTGCCTTGTCAGTAGTTTGCAGAGCATGAAGGGAAATGTAAAATGTCTTCCCTAAAGCGAGCCATTAAATCAAACCCAAATATGACAATATGAAAATATAACCCTGGAGCAAATGGAGGCCATCAGAGAGAGAGGTGGGTTTTGCTTGTTCCTATAGGCCTCACTTCCCACCCACTCGCGCAGCTCACCAGCCACGCCTATTTCCCACAGGGTCTTAAATCTGCCCCCTGTTTCCCATCTCAATCTTCAGGCAGATTCTCTTCACTCAATCTTGAATTTCTCCAAGATCAGAAAAGCAACCCTCAACCACAGTTTTCACTATCTCAGTCTTGGGCTCAAGAACATGAATTAATTCCACATCCTTTGCTGGCCTTTCAAGGCCCTTACCCAACTCACCCTCTCACGTGACTAATAAATGTTCCAGTAACTGTTTAACACTGTCTCGTAAGCCACGAAAACTGAGTTTTCCATCTCATCCCCTCCCACCGCGACTACCGTTCCCACTCACAAAGCTGAAACATCCAGAGCCTTCCCAATCCACATTCCCCTGGAGCACAAGTGGATGCACTGAGCATTCCATCAAGACAGAAACCCCGAATCATCCCTTTTATCGTTTCCTGGGCTGGTCAAAAGCAAGTGACCAGAGAAACACTCCACTTCATTAGCCAAACCACCGGTTTGCCGAAGGTCTTGCTATCTTTTATTTTGGACCTGTAGATTGTTCGAAAACATCTGGAGCTCTTGTCCAATACTACCATACTTCCCCTGGTGGTGATGATGACAATAATATCACTTTAATTTCGTAGACACTTACAATATCGCATTTGATTCTTGTCTAAAAGGTAAGCAGGACAGGTGTTAAGACTCCCACTCTGTAGGAGACCAAACTGGAGGGAAGTTATTCAACGCACGGCTCTCAGAGCCGGAAGTGTGACTATAGTCCCCAGGTGTTCTGACTCCTGACCTTGGGACTTCCCACTGCTTTTCACTGTTACTCTGCAAAAACAACTCCTGTCGACCCTAGTTATTGAAATTCACTTTTCCTCACAGACACTGTAAGGTTGCCTTGTCCCAGGGCATAACTTACTAAGATTATTCAGCTGGGTTTAGTTGCACCCAAACGAAGTGGAAAATGAAGACTCCAAGGAAGGTGCTGGTGGGTGACATTTAGCCTGAGGTTAAGGAAACGGTTCCGTTCTTTGCAGGGAAAGCTTTCACACGACTCTCAGGGGACACTGCCTGCATCTCCAGACCCCAACTGAGCTCGACTTTTCGGGGATTTTGTTGCTGTTGCTATTAATTAGAAAACCATGGGGGCGCCTGGATGGCTTAGCTGGTTGGGCGGCCGACTTCAGCTCAAGTCGTGATCACGCGGTCTGTGGGTTCGAGCCCTGCGTTGGGCTCAGTGCTGACAGCTCGGAGCTTGGAGCCTGCTTCCGATTCTGTGTCTCCCTCTCTCTCTGCCCCTCCCCTGCTTGCTGTCTCTTTCTCAAATAATAAACACTAAAAAAAGAAAAGAAAAGAAAAGAAAAGAAAAGAAAAGAAAAGAAAAGAAAAGAAAACTAGCACACATGTGGTCAGGGAGTGAAAACCAATTTGAGAAAATATAAACCTTAAAAATATGAATAAACTGGTGACAAAGGGGAATTCTTTTTTCTTTTCTTTTCTTTTTTTTTAATTTGAGAGCAAAAGAGAGAGAGTCCCAAGCAGACTCCACACTCAGCACAGAGCCCGATACAGGGCTTGATCCCATGACCCCAGGATCATGACCTGAGCAAAAATCCAGAGTGGCACGCTCAATCGAGTCACCCAGGCACCCCTGGTGGCAAGTGGAATTCTTGATGTTGGTCATTACAATATCAGATGACTGCCCACTCCTGTGACAAAGGCTTGCAATGTGCCTGCCACCCCTCAGGCTTCGCAAAGAGAAAAGACAGATGACGGTGTTCGCTGATGGATAACAGAGCTGACTTTCAGAGTAACGAGACGACCTAAGAAAGGATGTTTACGTTGACTTAGTCCCAATACAATATGCATCTCTGGATATTGTCCAGACTCTCCTCTCTTTAGATTCTTCTTCAAGGCTGGAAACACATCTTATCGAGTATCTCTACTGCCTCAGCACACAGCGGGCTCTCAAAAATGTGGGTTGAACTGAATTTGAATCGGGTGATTAGCATAATCCCAGAGAAGCAATACAAAAAATTTGGCTCTGAAAATTATCTGCGGGTCTGAGTGTCTTGGATTCCAATCTAGAATCATATGGTTTCCCGTTGTACTGGGATGTAAACACCCACAGAAAGGTTTAAGTCGGTGCTTTGGACAGACTTGTGCCGTGCAAACAAGAGACGTGTCCAATAATACATCTCTATCGACTGCAGCAGTAATAAATGCGTGTCAGTTCTCTCGGGCTTAGGAGGAAGAAACCAAACAGCCACATTTGCTAACAACCATCTACTAGGTATTACGCAGCCTCTGTCTACACCCTGGGAGATAGAAGGTACAGGTGCACTTGCATACTTAATGAGAGAATTCCTGAAAAGCTCACTTCAGTTGCACCAAGGGGAAGTTTCTCTCAAAAGGTAAACCATGGATATAGCATTTCGCGATGAGAACTGGTACTCCATATTTGGTTTGTTACACAAACTCAGAGTTTTAAAAATTGGCTCTCTTCGTATTGTCATGCAGGAGAGATGGCCACGTTTGATCTTCAGTACTTTCCCCCAAGAGTTTAAACTCAAGTGGTGAATGGAAGAACATGAAACGGGGACCAGAGATTCCCCAGAGAGTATGCGCACGGGGTGTGTAATTGTGTGTGATGACAATCTGTGTTTAACACCGAGGTCAGCACCTAAGAACAACCCCTGCTCTCCATGATCGCTCAGTCTGCCAGGGGGGCTAAGCTGTTTCCGGCAATGTGCCCAAAGTTGTTTTCAGACCTGGCCTGGAGCTCAAGTTACAAAGTTAACGTTCATCTTGACAGGCTACCTCTCAATTTGCTTTTATGATTCACGCCTCAAGAGGAAACATCCAATGAGGTCAATGCATCTAGTGACTTCTATCCTACGCCACTGGCTTTGGTTTTTGGTACAACTAAGCATAGCAGCTCACCTCCCCCCACTTCCCCAAAAGTTAGAGCTGATCCTTGGGGGACTTGGGAAGAAAACCGAAGGTGTGCTTAAGAGAGCTCCTGGGTCGGGGGCGCCAGTCGGTTGCACGTCCAACTTCGACCCAGGCCACGAGCTCACAGTTCATGATGAGTTCGAGCCCTGTGTCGGGCTCACTACTGTCAGCACAGAGCCAGCTTCGAATCCTCTGTCGTCCCCCTCTCTCTGCCCTTCCACCGCTGGCACTCTCTCTCAAAAATAAATAAACAAGAAAGAGAGAAAGAGAGAAAGAGAGAGAGAGAGAGAGAGAGAAAGAAAGAAAGAAAGAAAGAGAAAGAAAGAAAGAAAGAAAGAAAGAAAGAAAGAAAGAAAGAGGGAGGGAGGGAGGGAGGGAGGGAGGAAGGAAAGTAGGTCCTTCTGCAGGAGGGAAGGGCAGGATGTCAAAAAAAAAAAAAAAAAAAAAACACTGAAGGCGAGAATGGAGAGAGAGTTTTATCAACTAACTCCATGACAGCACGCCAGCAAAAGTCCTGATCACTGGCTGCCCTGTGACAGCTTGCCTGGCAGGCTGCCCAGGTGCCACAGCAACTTCATCGTGCCATGACACCAGGTCTCTCCCCGATGGCTCGTTTGCTTTGTCACCAGTGACACTGGTCAGGCGGTCAGGCTTTCCTCTGCTTAGCGCCAAGGTCCTGGAGCCCGTCTCCTGCCTGCAAGTCGCCTGTGTGGCCCGTCTCCCAGCCGTCCAAAGATGCCTCAGAGATTCTGCCAGGATGTCCAACCCCGGCCAACTCGCACGTCACTCTCTGCAACCTTGACCCCACCCAGCATGTGATGGCCACCAGGTGTGCTGTGTTAAAAACTTAAAGAGCGTGAAAGAAAATCCACATCGATCTTGTTGAGACCTGAATGAGTCCGGGGACACTTTTTTCCTGCAGGAAAAGTGAAAGATCTTAACTCAAACTGGACCACAGACCTAAATTGAAGTTAAAACCATCAAACCCTTAAAAGAACGTATGAGAATGAATTTTCATGACCTCGGGTTAGGCGGTGAATTCTCAGATAAGACACCAAGCGCACAGCAAGAAAAGAAAAGTTGGTAAGTTGGGACTTCATCACAGATAAAACGTTTGTGCTTCAAATGACATCATCAAGAAAATGGAAAGATAACTCACAGACTGGGAGAAAACACGAGCCAATCACGTATCTGATAAGGGACTAATATCCAGAATATATAAAGTACTCTTACAACTCAGTAACAACAACAACAACAACAAAAAGCCCAATTAAAAAATGAACAAAGGGGCACCTGGGGGGCTCAGTCGGTTAAGCGTCCGACTTCGGCTCAGGTCGTGACCTCGCGGTTTGTGAGTTCGAACCCCACGTCAGGCTCCGTGCTGACAGCTCAGAGCCTGGAGCCTGCTTCGGATTCTGTGTCTCCCCCTCTCTCTGCCCCTCCCCTGCTCATGCTCTGTCTCCCTCTGTCTCTCAATAATAAATAAATGTTAAAAACAAATTTTTTTTTTAAAGTGAACAAAAGAGGCGCCTGATTGGCTCAGTCAGTTGAGCATCCAGTTCTGGATTTCGGCTCAGGTCATGATCCCACGGTCGTGGGATCGAGCCCCATGCTGGGCTCCATGCTGAGTGCAGAGCCTGCTTGAGATTCTCTCCCTCCCTCTGCCCCTCTCCCCTGCTTGTGCTCTCCCACTCTCTAAAATAAACTAAATAAATACATTTTTTTTAATTTTTTAAAAATAAGCAAAAGATTTGATTAGACATTTCTCTGAAGAAAACGTTGAGAATGGGGAATGAATATCTGAAAAGATGCCCGACCTTACGAGTCGTTAGTGAAACACAGATCAAAACCACAGTGTGGCACTTCACATCCTCTGGAGTCAAAAAGACGGGACCACAGCAACAACCCGTGAGGATGTGGAGAAAGGAAATCTGATCGGTTGCTGGCGGGAAGGTAAACAGGGCGGCCACACGGGAGAACAGCTTGGAAGTTTCTCAAAATGTTAAACGCTCGGGGCGCCTGGGTGGCACAGTCGGTTAAGCGTCCGACTTCAGCCAGGTCACGATCTCGCAGTCCGTGAGTTCGAGCCCCGCGTCAGGCTCTGGGCTGACGGCTCAGAGCCTGTAGCCTGTTTCCGATTCTGTGTGTCCCTCTCTCTCTGCCCCTCCCCCGTTCATGCTCTGTCTCTCTCTGTCCCAAAATAAGTAAAAAACGTTGAAAAAAAAATTAAAAAAAAAAATGCTAAACGCAGAGTTACCACGGACACTGGCAATTCCAGGCCTCAGTATCTGCCCACGAGAAATGAAAATATATGTCCACACAGAGACTGATGCCCAATGCTCATAACAGCATTTTTCACGATAGCGAGAAACTGGAAACCACACCCGTATCCAGCCACCGATGAGCACGCAATGGAATACCACCCTTCAATAAGGTGTTCTGACCCATCCTGCAATATGGCGAACCGTAAAAAGATTCTGCTGAGTAAAAGAAGCCAGTCACAAAATACCACGTACCGCATGAGTCTGTGTACGTGAAATGTCCAGAACAGGCAAATCTATAGAAAAAGAAAGTAAATCTGTGGTTTCCTGTGGCTCAGAAGATGGGCGGACAGGGGAGCGGGGGTGACAGAAATGTTCGAAAATTAGATGGGTCTGATGGCTGCAAAATTCTGGGAATAAACTAAAACCCACTGGATTGTACATTCAAAACAGGTGCGTTGGGGGGCACCCGGTGGCTCAGCCGGTTAAGCGTCTGAATCTCGATCTCAGCTCAGATCTTGATCTCAGGGTTGGGAGTTGAAGCCCCACATCCTACTTAAAAAAAAAATTTTTTTTTTTTTTAACTATTTACATGATGGCATGTATATTGTATCTCAGTGAGTCTACTAACAAAAGAATGATCCCACATTCCCACGCAGTGAGCTGGCCTCTGAGCTCATCGATGGCTGGCTTCCATGTGAGAAGACTCAGGCTCCATCTATCTCTTCCATGAGTTGGTAAAAGCTCTTGGGACCAACGTCTGGTTGGTTTTGAATCTGTAGCACGTAACGCAGAGAGTGGCACACATTTGGGGCTTAAGGGATATCTGAGGCAGGAATACGTGAATGGGTGACTTAAAGAATCTTTCAGGTCTTTCTCCTTAGAACATTCCTCCGGAGTAGTGTTTCCAGCACTATGTTGGCTCAAAATAACTTAGCGCAGGGAAGGCCGAATGGAGAGCCGTCCAGCGGGTTCGGGGTTTCAGTTTGGGAAGATGAGACAGACCTGAGGGCGGATGGTTGCCCAGCACGCGGATGTGCTTAACACTGTAGGCCTGTGCACTTGAATGTGGTGAAGACGGTCACCTTTAGGTCTGTTTTACCACAGTTAAAAAAGAAAAAGCTTTGGGGCGCCTGGGTGGTTCAGTCAGTTCAGTGTCTGACTCTTGATTTCGGCTCAGGTCAGGATCTCACGGTTCCTGAGTTCGAGCCCTGCACTGGGCTCTGGGCTGACAGCACAGAGCCTGCTTCAGATACTCTGTCCCCCCTCTCTCTCTGCTCTGCCCCCAGCTCGCACTCACTCTCTCAAAACTAAATATAACATTTAGAAACAAAGAAAGAAAAAGCTTAGAATACAGACCACCAGGGGTGCCTGGGTGGCTCAGTCAGTTGAGTGTCTGACTTCGGCTCAGGTCATAATCTCGAGGTTCGTGAGTTCAAGCCCCTTGTCGGGCTCTGTGCTGACAGCTCAGACCTGGTGCCTGCTTCGGATTCTGTGTCTCCCTCTCTCTGCCCCTCCCCTTCGTGCTCTCTTTCTCTGTCTCTCAAAAATAAATAAAAGTTAAAAAAAATTTTTTTTAATTTTAAAACACAGCCCCAAACCCAGGACAGCAACCCCAAGGTCACATTCAGTTATTTGGTTGTACTTGAAAGTTCCGAGCTCCTAATGCAATGTCCGGCACTTAGAAGGTGCTCTACATATTTCCTGAACATTCTAGAATCACTTGAAGCAGCAGCTCGAGTTGCAAAACTCGTGTAGTCTCTGCCCAGAGTCATCAGGGTGCCTGGCACCCTCACCTCGATGCCAAAGACACACACCCCGCCCCCGGCTGCCTCCCCAGCGGGTCCTCCACCTTCTCTCGCCACAAAAAGCTGCAATCCCCCCACACCACACCTTTCCTTTTCTCGGTCTGAGAACGCAGGACCTGAGGCCATTCAACTCGCCACAGGAAAACCCAGGGTTCTGGAGGTTCGGGAGCGCTTAGCCCCGCGTGAAGGGTCATTTCCCTAATCAGAAACAGGCCCAAACCGCCACCACCATTATCCATCACGAGGGGACAAGTAAAACCGAAACCAAGAGGCCACGAATCATAGAGAGTGAGGCAGTGACGGCTCCCAGGAGGCCACGCTCTCCGCCATTGTTCTCCTGGCTGCTGGTGAGCCAGGAGAACCCCCCTCTGAGGGTCCCCGAAGCCCTGTACTGAGCATGAAAGGTATGAACGAGATTCCCAGTCACCTCCCATCACTCTCCATTGGGAGTAGCTAATATGGCATATTACACAACAGGCATCGGGACCCTCAGCACTCTGCCCTCCTCGGCCAACACCACCGTCAAGGACGTGCAGCTTAATCAAGGGAATGAACAGGGGTGGGAGCAGATTACACCAGGCCCGGAGCGTTTGGCCCCTGAAATACGGCAAACATACAGGGCCATGGGGAAGAGGGGAACATTCCAGATGCCCAGCTGGGATGCAAAGAAAAAAAGGAAATAAAATCCCAGGCTAGACCTAAAGATCCACCTTTCTTGACCATCTCTGATCCCCTTCCATAGAATATGACCTTCTCCTTACTAGGAAATTCTGGTATGATCTTCACAGACCATAGATCTGCTTCTTCCTAAACAAATACTTTTTCCAAAAATAATTCCACTGTCTCACGGGGAATACACTTGCAGGTCAAATTTCACCACCTTCGATAAAGCAATGCTTCTATGCTTGTGGCTTCTACCCTTCTAACTCCAGATGGGAAGAGAAAACAACTAGAAATAGAACAAATGTGGGGTGCCCAGGGCGGGGGGCTCAGTCGGTTGAGCGTCTGACTCTTGGTTTTGGCTCAGATCGTGATCTCAGGTTTCGTGAGTTCGGGCCCCAAGTCAGGCTCTGTGCTGGCAGCGTGGACCCTGCTTGGGATTCTCTCTCTCCCTCTCTCTCTCTGCCCCTCCCTTGATCGCATTCTTTCTCTCTCTCTCAAAATAAATAAATAAATGAACAGTAAAAAAAGAAAAAAAAAGAATAGAACAAAAGGAGGCTTTTAAGGAAACATTAATGCAATAACAGAGACCTTAGAACTCAGATCATGGCCTCCTTGCTATCTTTGGATCATGGCCGGACTCAGTGACTTTCTACATCTTGCCACAAAATTCTTCTAATTTTTTGTACCTTCTGGGTTTTTTTTTTCCCCCTCAAATCTCTCCTGGACAGAATCTCAAAGGATCTCAGCCAATGGAAATGCCCTTGGCTGGTATTTACAGGGAGAACCAGGTGGAAGGCCGTCCGGCCTCCAACGTAACTTCCCTCTTCCCGGCTCCCTGTTCTGGGGCTGCGTGTTCAAGTGGCCGCCCCGCTGAGCCACCCGTCGCAACCATGCCCACGGCACAGGGGACCTGCCAGCCACCCAAAGGGAACGAGGCTCGACCCCGAGACCTGGAAAGGAAGTGTGTTTCAGTCTTCTAAGATTGTTTCAGACCCGCACTCCTTTTCGGTAGAGCTAAACGATGTAACTAAGAATTCACCCTTTCTCGAAACTGCAGCACGGACAGAAAAAAACTCCCGCGTCTGAACCCAGTCCTTTGTAATTCACATTATCTACTCTATATGTTCACGGCTCATATGCAACCAGATTTTACACATACGCACCTCATACTCCACGACTACAGGATGGCATAGTTGATATTAACGCCCTCTACAAAGACGCTTCTAGAAACCAAAGCTCCGCTCTTATATTTTCCCACACCTACTTCTAGCTGCTATCTAGTGGGTGCGTGTCACCCTATCCGTCCTCCTTTCTCTGCCGAATCGCACTCAGGTCTGGAGGCCGACTGGCTCTAGGTTGTAATGGAATAGGTAGCCTTTCGCCTTCTGGGTCACGATACTGAGTCTGGGCCACATCAGCAGCATCTGAAAGTGGTTCCTGTGCCATCGATGGCCTTGCTGCCGACAAAAGCCACTGTTGTACCTTTTCACCCTGTGGGAAGTCTGAAGCAGGAAAGGCAGTAAGGAATGAGCAGGAAGCCACCGAAAGAAACTCCCAGTTAGCCACAGTCCATGAGAATGGTCTGAAGGAGGCTTTTGCAAGAGAAGCTTAACAGGTTTATAGTGTTTTTTTGTTTTTTTGTTTTTGAGAGAGAGAGAGACAGCACAAGTAGGGGAGGAGCAGAGGGGGTGGGGAGAGAGAGAGAGAGAGAGAGAGAGAGAGAGAGAGAATCCCAAGCAGGCTCCGAGCTGTCAGCACAGAGCCCGACACGGGGCTCGAACCCACAAACCGCGAGATCTTGACGTGAGCCAAAGTCCGACGCTCAACGGACTGAGCCACCTGGGTGCCCCAGGAGCTTTACAGCGTGATATAGATGCTGCGGGGAAGTGTCAGACAGCTCTAAAAAAGGCGAGTATCTTGCTAACCCCCGAAGTCCCACAAACTCCGATCAGCACTGCGCCAGAAAAGAGCAGGCAGGGAGGCTCTGGTGACATCAATCAGGGGCCCCGAGGCCTAGAACAGTGCCTGACACGAGCCACCTGCTGTACAAATAGTTGTTGAATGGAAGCAAAGGCCCACCCAGTACAGTAGCCTGAAAAAAGCAGCTACATAAAATCAGGTTGTATTAACCTATCTAATCTTTAAAGGTGCCCATTCGGTCTAACTCCCAAAAAGCAACACACGCAAAATGTGACGGCAGATCTGGAAAAGTTACGCAGCCATGGAACATACTGCGGTACATAGGTACCCAAGACCTAACGAGTTGGGTTGTTTTAGCTGACTGCAAACCGTGCGATATAATTACAGTAACATACGAATGACTATTACACGGGGGAGCACTGAACGTGCTGCCCTCAAAAAGAGTTCTTTGCCCGCCGTCATGCGTTTACTCAGTGATGATGACGATGGCCTGTGTAAAACTTTCTGGTGTAGGCACACAGAGATCCGCCGATTGGACCGGTTCCTAGGGAGCAGAGGAACGTGACCCCGGCCCGGGACGCGCACCGTCCCACAGCAGACGGGAGAGAGGAGCTGGCGGGCTCCCGGCTGCCCGTGGCCGGTCTTCTTCTAAGAGAAGAGAGGAAAGGGGGGGGGGGGGGGGCCAAGACCTTGCCTCCTTCAGCCTTCGCCCACGAGTTCCTACTCATCCAGGCGAGCGTCACCTCTCCTGGAAACCATTCCATCCCACTCCACAGCCAGCCATGTCATCTCCGGCAGGGATGCCGTGGAAGAGATATGGCAGCAGTCAGCGCAGCGACCCCCCATCCCCGGGCTGTGAGGCTCAAAGGCAGGGCTCTGTCTTCACCACCTTCCTGTCCCGGCACCAAATCCGGGGACCACACACCTATACAGTGACGGCCAAAGAAATGTTGGCCAGACCAGACAGATGAACGGAGAGATGGACAGACGTGGCTAACGACAGAATGGAAAATAAACACCCTGGATGTTAACTGTGTGCAATGAACCCTGGGGTCAGGAGGCCCCCCCATCTAGAGACATAAGTTTTACTTGTCTCTTCTAGAAAATGACAGTTTAAGGTGCCTGGGTAGCTCAGTCAGTTAAGCGTCCGACTTGGCCTCAGGTCATGATCTCACAGTTCGTGGGTTCGGGCCCCACGTCGGGCTCTGCGCCGACAGCTCGGAGCCTGGAGCCTGCTTCGGATTCTGTGTCTCCCTCTCTCTCTGCCCCTTCCCTGCTCATGCTCTGTCTCTCTTGTCTCAAAAAATAAATTTAAAAATTTTTTTCTAAAAATTAGAAAATGGCAGTTTGGATGCTAATATTTAATGAACGCCTACCATGTGCCAGACAGAACATGCCTGTGAAGCAGTTATTCCTGTTCACGCCAGGAAACTGAGGCGGAAAGCAGGAACGTGCCTCTCCCAGTCCACTGAGCGGGCGAACGACACAGCAAAGATTCAAAGCCCCGGGGTCTGGCTGCAGGAACCAGGCTTTTCCAAACAAAAGCCACCCGACGCCACATCACCTCTAAGGCTCCTTCTGTGCTACTGTTCTATGATTACAAAATGCTAATGACTCCAAAAGATATTCCGAGGTCTCCAGGAGTAGAGGTGACATATAGCATTAAAAATTAACGGCGTTCATTTAATCTGACATAGTATATTGAATGTCGCCGTGCGTGAGGGTGACAAAGAAGCTCTGGAAAGTTCATGATCCTTCTAAAATGACCTAACACGGAGTGGTGGACACTACTGTTTGTGTTCAGAACCAGCATGACCCCATTCGTGCCTCTGGAAAAAACCATCTCACTTCTCTGCGACTATGCCCCGAAGGACCTGAAACCAGCCTACGGCATTTCTCCGCTCTGAACTGTGGCTGTTCCAAGCCTTGAAGGAAAAGGGCTTCTCCAGCCTGGACGTGACTGTGTGTCACCATCTCACCAAATACCGGTGGCCGCACAGCCTCAACTGTGCGGATCCACGATCAGATGAAGGGAGAAATGAAACCCGGGGGGCCGGTGTCTGGGGACATGGGCCTCTCAGCTTAGTTCTGTCCAGTGAAGGTGAGTTTCCTCCCTGGAAAACTGGGACCACCCTAAGCATCCAGGGAGCATTCCCACGTTCCGTTATTCTGCAAGACCAGAAGCGAATACAACCAGGGGACATCGAGCCAGAACGAGGGCATCTCAACCCGCAAGAAACTCAAGGACCTCTAAACCAACCAATCCATAAACACCTAGGCCAGGACCCACGCGGGTGAATGAGCCGCTCTCACATTTCATCCTGTGGACTGCCACCCTCTAGAACAGGAGGCCACGTCAGTGGGAAGGCATCACGGCCCTCCTCGCCTCACCCCGCCAGCATCCCCCTCCTCTGTCGGCCTCCTCCCTCGTCCCCCGTGACGTCACCGTAACACAGAAGTGGAAAGGAGATTTTTTTTTCCCCCAAAAGTCCAGAAGTCCTCAGAGAATTCACATATTCAAAAAAGAAAAAGAAAGAAAGAAAAAGACTGCCTACTGGGTGCACAGGTACCAAACCTCAGATGACTCTGCTCCAGGGCTCAGAGTCCGGGAGATCCACACGGTCAAAACCGCCGCATACGTAAATCCTATTCGAGCCTGAGGGAGCGTCAGGAGCCCGAGGTTTCTCTGGGTGACCCTCGGCAGCCCCCTAAACCTCTCCATCACTCTGTTATCTCCTCCCGCCCACCGAAAAGGGCCATTACAGAGAATCACTAGTAACAAGGAACACTCCATAGAAAAGTAAATTAGCACCAACTACGGCCGCAAAAAAGCCCACAGCCAGCAACTCCCTTCCCCAAGTGGGAAGCAGAGAGCTTGACTGGGCATATCAAAACCAGGTCTTTGTATTGCATTTACCACCCCGGCTGCAAAAATGCTCGTAAAGCCATCATTAGTGGGCTCGCAGCTGTCAGCCCTGCCTGCGCCCGCCGGCTGCCGCGACGGTCTGCCATCCTTCCCTGCTCGATGCCCTTTTAATCGCACAGACCGCTTTATTAGCTGCCTTGACCTCCCATAAAAGCTTGGGCCTGACAACGTCTGACACCTGACACAGGATGTCCACCGCGTTACCAGCCCGGATGCTCCCTTCGCAGCCCCCGCGCAGTGCGCACACGCACAGCCCGGGAGGGTAGAAATGCTTCTGGGGAATTTCACAAATAGGAACCCGGGCAAGTTTCGGGGGACAAGAACCAGAGGCAAAACCAAGGCTGCGGTATCGGGGAGCACGATCCACATGCACACGCGCACCCGCGCCCAGTGTAAGAACGAGAAGGGACAAGGGGTGCTCTGTGCCTGCTCTGTCCCTGCTCTCCACTGTCCCTGCACCGAAGTTCTTAGCGCAGCTCAAGTCCACGCGAAGCTGGGCTCCTAACAGCCATGCTCCCTGAGCTGCCTTCAGACTACGATGCAAAGTGATTCTAGTCCAAACAGGAGTTCGGGGAACGGTTCACGGCAAGCAGACGCTTTAAGGACAAGCTGGGTGAGTGGTTCAGGAAGGAAAACGAAATGGATCAAAAACGAACGGATCTTGTGGACTCGGCCCGCGGCGAGCCGCTGCCTCCCACAGAGACCACGCTTCCACACTGCAGGTCTATCACACCTGAGTCACGCGCACGGCATTGGTGGGGGGGGGGGGGGGGGGGCGTGAATACTGGTCTCAACAAGTATGGCCCCGGCTAGGTGCTCGTAAGAGCAAAGGGAAGAAGGAGAAATCAAAGAGGGTGAAAAGGTTTCAGAAAAAAAAATCTAGAGGTAGAATTTTTTTCAAGAAGGACAAATAAAAATGTCTGGAGTTCAGATGTCCCTATACTGCCACCCATGATGAACTCCCCGCAAATTATTTCTAAACCCTGGGGCGCCTGGGTGGCTCAGCGGGTTGAGTGTCTGACTCTTGGTTTCCGCTCAGGTCATGAGCTCACGGTTCGTGGGTTCGAGCCCCGCGTCGGGCTCTGCGCTGACAGTGCAGAGCCTGCTTGGGATTCTCTTTCTCTCTCTCTGCTCCTCCCTTGCACTCTCTCTCTCTCTAAATAAATTAATTAATTTTTAAAAATTTATTTCTAAATCCTAATCAGGACCGCAGATTTTTTTCCTGTAAAACTACAAGCAAAAAAAAAAAAAAAAAAAACAAAACAAAACAAAACAAAAAAACCAACAAACAACTATAAGCAGTCTTTATACCTAAGGCGATATTTTTTCTCAAACGTTCCTGACCAAAGTGCTCTTGTAAAACCTATTGTCCTTCTGTCTGCCCAAGTTTATTTCTGCATACAAACACAGAAGACAATAAAGTAAACAGCGTTTTTAAGAAACAGGAAGAGTCTTGTCCGTCGGCTGATGACCCGAACTCCAGACGTAGACACGTCGGGGATGGCGGTGCTGAGCACCTCTGTTTGGACGGGCGAACGAGGAGGACAGGCCTGGCCGGCCGAGGGTGGGAGGCCCACAAACGGGGCCGCCCATGGAACAGCTCCAGGCTCCTGGTTCAGCCAGAAATCCATCCAGAGCCTTGTCAAGCTTATCCGTCTGGACTCCGGGAGCAAAGACCGGGCTCCATAGTGTCCGGGCTCCTCTCCGGCTTCACAGGGACCCGCAGAGGCCACCGACTCCGGCCCTCTTGGTTTACAAATGAAGCACCGGCTGGCTGGCCGGCTGGCCCAAGCTCACCGTGCTAATGAGTGCTGGAGACAAGACTGCATCTCTGTCCCCTTGTCTAAGGACGGTCCTCTCTCCTCTAAACATCTGGGATTGGAGACACCTGGGTGGCGCAGTCGGTTAAGCGTCCGACTCCGGCTCAGGTCACAATCTCACGGTTTGTGAGTTCGAGCCCTGAGATGGGCTCTGTGCTGACAGCTCGGAGCCTGGATCCTGCTTCGGATTCTGTGTCTCCTTCCCTCTCTGCTGCTCCCCTGCTTGTGCTCTATCAAAAATAAATAAATGTATGGGGCACCTGGGTGGCGCAGTGGGTTAAGCGTCCGACTTCAGCCAGGTCACGATCTCGCGGTCCGTGAGTTCGAGCCCCGCGTCGGGCTCTGGGCTGATGGCTCGGAGCCTGGAGCCTGTTTCTGATTCTGTGTCTCCCTCTCTCTCTGCCCCTCCCCCGTTCATGCTCTGTCTCTCTCTGTCCCAAAAATAAATAAACGTTGAAAAATAAATAAATAAATAAATAAATAAATGTATTAAAAAAAATTTTTTTAATTTAAAAAAAACCCATCTGGGACTATAGTCAACCTGAGATGCTTGCCAATCACCAGCCCTTTATTTTGCTGCTTCTCTCGCCCCCACTCTTGTCCTTCCTCCTCCTCGTCCCCTTATCTTATTCCTCCCCTTTCCGTCCCTCTCCCGTCCACCCCTTGGCCCCATCGCCATGCTGCCTGGCTTGGCAGAGATGTGACGCACCCGCTCACAGCCGGGGCAGCAGGGAGGGCACCCCAGGTCACTGTCAGCTGCCACGCTCAGGACCAGGACGTCCCTCTCTGGAAAGACACACAACTGAGCCAGGAGGCCGATTATTTTTCTTAGACAATGGTGGTTGCTAGCTGTTTGCCTGAATTCAGCTGTTTAATTTCTGTGGAGCCGCTGGGTTAGAGAGCTCAACCGTTGAGGGTTGTTGTTATTGGTGTCTTACTCAGTTAATAAGTAAGTCTCCTGTGGCTGCGTGAAACCACCATTTAGGTGGAGCAGGGCGTAGGGAAACAGTGAATTCCAACCCCAAGGAAAGCAACCGCTATAAATAAGACGGTAGTGTTTCCCCGGGAAGTGTAGCCGCTTATCACTGCTAATTAAAAAAAAATGGAATCATACCCGAGGAAAACCTCAGCTCTTTAAGTTCCTATGTTAACTTCGGGGGGGGGGGGGGGGGGGGAGTCCTGAATTAGCAATTATAAGTCTCAGACATCACTCAGATGAGATAAAGAAGTAATGAAAGTCCACATTTTGTCACTTCTGTGGTGGCAGAGTAGATTTTTAACTTATTATTTGCAGCTCACGGTTTAAAAATAAAGACATTTTGTGCATAAGGACTGTCAAAGGTTTTTAAACCATGCTGTGGGTAGAGAGCTAAGCCTTTTTCCAAAAACTTTGTGTGGCTGGCAAAATATTGAACTTAAACTCCATTAAGCAGAAACCACGAACCAAAATAGCCCCTCAGAGGTACAACGTGGTCTATTACACTTAAGACAGGCTTAGATATGGTTCTGCTTATCAAAAGAATTCGCTCTACCCCAGAGTCTTCTGATACGTTAGCCCACGTAGCAGCACAGGCATATCGACCCTTCCTGGGTAAGAGTTTACAAGAACCCTCTGCCAGCTGAGATGTGTGCAGGAAATACCGCTGGGTGGGGGAGGGTGTCTCTATTTCCAGACTTCTCCGCGAGGTCTGGTCGGAATCGATGCGATAGGATCAGCAAAGCATAAATGCAAAGAAAACTGTCTGAGAAAGATAAAGCTGGATGGGAAGGCAGATAAGCCCAAATTCCTGGTGCTGCCCAGATCCGGGGTGGGGGGTGAGGGGGGAGCCGGGCTCTCCTTCGTTCCTGGGCAGCAGTGCTAACTACTAGGTTTTCCATGCTCCCTGGGGGGGGGGGGGGGGGGGCCTCCTGAGGGGCGGGCTTAAGGCAGGGATTTCCATCTGTGACAAGGAATCTCCACCCCTATTCAGGCCATCTCAACTAAAAGCAGTGGCGATTTTGGTCAACTGAGCACCCCCAAATTTTCTGTGGAGTCACCCAGAGGGGAATGCATTAAGTGCTTTGTTCACGTGGAGGTGAGGAAACGGAAAAGGAGAGGAGCTGAATGGTTCCACTTTCTCTGACCGCTGCTTTCTCGTTTTTGCTGTCAGACACCGGCAAAATGAAGAAAGAGAGAGGGAGGAAGGGAGGGAGGGAGGGAGGGAGGAAGGAAGGAAGGAAGGGAGGGAGGAAGGAAGGAAGGAAGGAAGGAAGGAAGAGAGGGAGGGAAGAGAGAGAGGGGGGCCTTGCATAAAATTCACCTTCCTGGACAACGTCATTGGAATGAAAACAAAGCGATGGTTGAATATTACCTCGCACATTTCACTGGCCCTCACAACGACCCTGGTGGGGGTCCTATCGTTGCTGCCATTGCATGGACGAAGAACAACCAAGCTCAGAAAGGCTGTGCTCAAGGTCACACAGTGATGTAATCTGATTTTCCACCCAAGTTTGCTGACCCCAGATCTTCGCTTTTAACGTTAGTTTCGTAAGCGCCTCAAAAATGGATCTCTCTTAACCTCTTAGTGTTGGCAACAACTCAAATGCTACCTCAACTGCCCTCACCCCTCCATCCACTCCCGGACACAACGTCATTGCCTGCCTCTCTCCAGGCACCAGAAACTCTTGTAACAAAGATTCCCAGCCGCCTCCGAGTTGCTAAATCAAGGGAAACCTCAGTCCTTACCTCCTCGATCTCTGCAAGGCATCTGGCCTTTACCACCCCTACCCCTACCTCCTCTCTGTTTCCAGGAATCCACTGTCTCCTATTTTCCTCCCCTTCTTCTGGCCTCTCCTTGATCTCTCTTCCCGGCTCCTCAGGCTGTCTGTGCCGTCAATGTCCGTGGGTCCCACAGCTCTGTGTTCTAACATCCTCCAGGGAGAGCTCGCCCTCTGGGGATCCCACCACCCTCCCCGAGCCAACGTCTCCCAGACTCACGTCTCTAGCTCTGAAGGCTCCTGGGACCCATGGGAGCATCCCGCTTCAAGCTCCACAGAGCCCAAAGCAGTTTTGTTATCCACAACCTTTCTCAAAAATCAGACCCACAATAACAAAAGCCCTATCCCCACCTATACTCTCTGTCTCTCACTCTCTCTCAAAAGTAAATAATTTTTTTTTTAATTTTTGATTAAAAAAAATAGATTGAAGGAGAAAAATCGTATGATCAACCTCCCTAAAGCCTGAAAACACATTTGGCAAAACATAGGGCCCATTCCTAAATCAAATGAGAATTGGGTACTTCCTTAGTTTGTAAAACCATACGTACACCTTAGTTCAAAAGCCAACATCTCTCTCTCTCTCTCTCAAGATAAATAAATAAATAAATATTCTTAAAAAGGGGGGAAGGTGCCTGGGTAGCTCAGTCGGTTAAGCGTCTGACTCTTGTGTTGGGTTCTGCGAAGACAGGTTGGAGCCCGCCTGGATTCTCTGTCTCCCTCTCTCTCTGTCCCTCCCTCACTCATTCTTTCTCTCTCTCTCTCTCTCTGTCCCCAAATAAATAAACATTAAAAAATTAAATTTTTCAGTTTAAAAAACTAAAATAAAACAAAAGCCAGTATCTTAATGGGAAAAACCATACACATTCCCATCGTATCTGCTACCACTGAATACTGTACTGGGGGCGTGAATCAATGTAACAAAGAACCGACAACCATTAAAGAGATACAAACAGCAAAGGAAAAGACTAACAATATCTCTACTTTTCTAAGATAAGTGCTTTCAAAATCCCAAGAATACCAGTTTTAAAAACTGAGAAACACATCTAAAGAGTTTAATAAAGCAACAGGATGTAAAGTTAACATATAAATCAATATCCTGCTTATACGTAAACAAGCCTCAATTAGAAGAGAAGATGTTCATTTGTAACAGCAATAAAAGATATAATATCTAAGGGCAAATTTAACAAGAAATGCACAAAGTCTACAAGAGAAAAAAAAAACCTTTAAAAACTGCTGAAAAGTGGGGCACCGGAGTGGCTCAGTAGATTGTGCGCCTAACTCTTGATTTCAGCTCAGGTCACGAGCCCAGGGTCACGGGATTGAGCCCCGCGCGGGGCTCTGCAATGGGCATGGAACCTGCTTAAGTTTTCTCCCTCTCCCTCTGCCCCGCCCCCCTCTTAATTCATTAATTGACTGACTAATTAAATTGCTGAGGGGCGCCTGGGTGGCGCAGTCGGTTAAGCGTCCGACTTCAGCCAGGTCACGATCTCGAGGTCCGGGAGTTCGAGCCCCGCGTCAGGCTCTGGGCTGATGGCTCGGAGCCTGGAGCCTGTTTCCGATTCTGTGTCTCCCTCTCTCTCTGCCCCTCCCCCGTCCATGCTCTGTCTCTCTCTGTCCCAAAAATAAATAAAAAACGTTGAAAAAAAAATTAAAAAAAAAAAAATAAATTGCTGAAAAGCAGACTTGTTCAAATGGAATGACACTTCCTGTTCTTGGGAAAGATTCAACATCATAAAGGTACCAAATACTGCCTTTCGGCCAGAACTGCCATCTTCCAGTAATTTGCCAAAACGACCAACACAAAGGGAAAGAGGAGAGGTGCCCGCTAGATGTTCTCTAGGCCTTTTAGAAAACATGGAGTTGTTCCTTTGGCAACATACATGCGAATCTACAAGAAAGGCGATATTGTGGACATCAAGGGAATGGGCATTGTTGAAAAAGGAATGCCCCACAAATGTCACCAAGGCAAAACTGGGAGAGTCTACGACGTCACCCGGCATGCTGTTGTCACTGTTGGAAACAAACAAGTGAAGGGCAAGATTCTCGCTAAGAGAATTAATGTACGTGTTGAGCACATTAAGCGCTCAAGGGGCCGAGATAGGTTCCTGAAGCGTGTGAAGGAAAACGGTCAGAGACAGAAGGAAGCCAAGGAGAAAGGTACTTGGGTTCAGCTGAAGGGCCACCCTGCCCCACCCAGAGAGCACACTTTGTGAGAACCACCGGGAAGGAGCCTGAGCTGTTGGAACCCATTCCCTATGGATTCATGGCATAAGTGTAAAAAAAAAAAAAAAAAGACTCCAAGACTGTAAAAAAAAAAAAAAAAAAAAAAAGATACCAAATACCCCCCAGGTTAACATATAAACTTAGCATGGTCCCAATTAAAATAAATATTTTTTTGGAGTTAGGCAAGCTGATTTTAAAGTTCATATGGTGGCGGGGGGGACCTGGGTGGTTCAGTTGGTTAAACGTCTAACTTCAGCTCAGGTCATTAAGCTCACGGTTCGTGAGTTCGAGCCCCGCGTCAGGCTCTGTCCTCACAGCTCAGAGCCCGGAGCCTGCTTCGGATTCTGTGTGTGTCTCTCTCTCTCTCTGCCCCTCCCCAGCTTGTGCACGCCTGCTCGCTCACTCTCTCTCTCCCCCTCTCTCTCAAAAACAAATAAACATTTTTTAAAAATTAAAAAAATAAAGTGCATACAGGAAAACATGAGGAGTAACCAGGAAACTCCCAGAAAGGAAAGGCACTGTTTGGGAGAGGGAGGGCGAGCCCTACCAAATATTAAAACTTACTACAAAGATTCTATATTTAAAAGAGTGCGGAACTGGCACACGAAGAACCAGATAAACAGAACATGGCAGCAGGTCCATAAACAGACCAAGTGCAACTGAAAATTTGTTTTATGACAATGACGGTGTCTCAGATCAGTGGGTGGAAGATGGATGTTTTAATAAAGGGTCTGCTGACACCTGGATAGACATTTAGAAAAAGATAAAATTGATCTATACCTTCCATTATACACCAAAGTAACCTCCCAGTGGATCTGATATCTAAATTTTAAAAAGGAAAGCATACAAACACTCAACAAAAACAAAGGCGGATTCCTCTGAAAGCTGGACGTGCTGGACAGACAGACAGCCTTTGTAACCATGAACTTGACATCCAACTTTCTCAGATGGGTCCCGGAGCATCCCACAGGCGGTGGGTAAGCAGAATGACAGATACAGACTGATTTACTATTTTGATCAACATTTTTGAAGTAACTTAGGGATACGGGTTTATTCCAGGTCCTCGGGCACCTTCGTAAATGCACTTTAAGAGATCTCTAACTGGTCTAAGTATGAAAGGTCAGTGGGAACCCATCTGAACAGGGCTGCTTTGCCACAGGAAGACGATACAGGAGGCTTAAAAAACAAAACAAAACAAAAAAAAAAAGGAGGGGGGTGGTGGTTAAAGAAAAGATGCTATGGTCAGCCTGTGACTCAAGACAGCCAAAAGGAAAGCGGTTTGCATCCCTGAAAAGAGACCGTGAACCCTGACAGACGCCAGCCAACTTGCAATCTTTGCCGGGACGGAACAGAGTTGAACTCTGGCAGCCTTACTGAGGTGGTGCGGAGACGTCCCCCTGAAGAGCTCTTCCTCCCAGAAGGTCAGTGCAGGGCCCTCCAACCGGGTGTTCTCAGAAGGGACAGGCAACAGTCTCAACTGAACGGTTATGAATATGAGGAAGTCCTTTGTCCCCCTGCGGTACACTCCAGCCAAGAAAATTACGCAGCTCCGAATCCCCACAGCCCCACGTATTTTTCCCACCACCCGCTGCCCCCAGAGCCTAAAAGCGATGTTACCATCTGGGAGCCCGGGAAAAATAATCACAATAATAAATAACTAATGAAAATAATCCCCAGGCGGGGGGAGGGGGGGTGTCTCCCACTGGGGCAGTTGAACCAACAAAAACCCAAGGGATTTGGTGGGGCGGGGCGGGGGGGGGGGGGAGCTTCCTTGGATTTCTCCATTCCTGGCATCTTTACTCATGCTTCGGTTTGTGATCTGAACCACGTGGATCACTTGGACTTCCAGGGTAAGGAAATCGGGTTCATCTTTGTTTTGCTATAGATTTGGTAGATGGATGTGGGGGAGGGGTATATCGGGGTAGAGCACCCAGCACACCCCAAGGACAGTAAGCATCACCATTAGTATCAGCCAATGAATGACACAATCTGTGATATGCCAGAGAGCAACTGATGTTGCCTCAAGTTTATTGACTTGATCCTTCCAAATGCTGACAAATTACTAGCCTCAGCCATTTAAAAATCACATTTCTAATGCAATAATCCTACGTGCAGTGAGTGTGGAAGAAATTACTACAGCCCAGGGGTTTTTACAAAGTGAATTAAGTCACTATAAAAACTGACCGTGTTGGTTCACAATTAAAAGGCTGGCAGAATGAAATGCCATTATTCCATAGCTTGCTAAGCCTTAAGGAAGAGATCACCGTTCACGTGTCTCTACTGGGAATGTTTTCAGAATCCCTAAAATGTCTCAGACACGTTTTAATGATAAATGCTACAGGACTTTTTCCTCAGTGATGTTACCTATTAGCTGATCTCGTATCTAAAATATTTCTCAGATGGAAAAGACTCCAATAACATTTTCTGAAAAGAGCCACGTGTTCTTCAAAGATTTCAGATACACAGCTCTCAGAATTCATACGTGTTTAAAATGTAATACGTTCCGTATCTATTTATAAAGAATCATACCACGGCTTCTGGAGGAACTTTTAAATAGTTTTTTCGTACCCGTTTTGGAGCTAGGAAAACACACACACACACACACACACACACATATTCCCCAAGTCTAGACTTCCTTGGGCTCTGGCTATTTAGAGTCTACGTTTGGTGTTTTTAAACCCCTATGACACATTCCTTTCTTTCATCTCTGTGATTCCTGGCCACCCTTCTCAGTGTGTCTGGCTAATCTTCCTGATATTTCTGGGGCCTAAATGGACCCAGAATACTTGGCTGAGAAAAAAAAAAAAAATCAGATAGGAATGTGATTCTGGACCTTTTTTTTTACATAAAAGATTTCCTTGTATTGATATGGAAATGAACAGATGTCTGATACCCTTTTGCCAACCTGGAACATTTCTGCTTACTCCAGGGAATTCTTTGGGGCTGATGTTTCTTAGGGTTTCCACTGTCAATTCAAAAGTTCTGTCTCCGTTATCAGAACGATCTCGGATAGCCCCAAAATGGGAGATTCATTCCTTGGCCCCTATTTCTGCTTGGTGCCTCGACTGTGTGTAAAACAGGAAAGACAGTAGATACGAAATGGCTTTATATTTGCTCACTGGAACACTACGACGCGCAAAAGGACTGTTTTTACTGACAATCCCAACAAATCTGTAGCTTTGCACATCTACGCTCTGTTTTATCGGACCACTTCTGCTTCCCAGCCCTGGAAAAGACATGATATAAACCCAGGAAGTACTTTTTTTTTTTTTTTTTTACTGACTGAAGTAATAAAAGTCAATCCAAATGTTTTACGGTCTGTCACCGGGCACAAATCTTTGCTCAGCCAGGTAAGTCGTTATTTGAAAGGACAAACCCAGAGCGTCGCGAACGGTGGCTGGAGCTCCCGGTTGCCGTTTCTACACGCCAGAGTCCCCTTCAGTCCTACACCGGCCTCTACTCTGTCTCTTTCCAGAAACCTCAAACTCGGTGCATGGAAAACCAAACCCGTTATCACCGCTCTCTTTGAGCTCCACCCGAATCGGCCCCTCCCCCTGTTCCTGCCTAGGTGAACACCAACCCCACCCACCCAGTTACCTGAGCTAGAAATCTCCAGATCGCGGTGCCTGGTGCCACGGAGCCTTGTTCCCCTGTGGCCACGTGACTCCTAAGAATACTCAGAATACGGTGGTCACTCCTCAGGCCACCAGAGCCACTGTCGAACTCGTGGGGCCAGCCAGACACCCCTGTTGGGCTCGCCGGCACCTTACCTCCCCTCCTTAACCAACTGTCCTGGGCACAAAACTGGGGGGATTCAGTAGGGCTTGCTACCTACCAGCGGGCACAGGGTGAGAACCCACCCAGCTGGAGGATATTTGGAGAATGTACTCACGAAACCAGCAAACGAAAGTGGAAAATGTTTCGTGCGAAAATCCCTAAATATGTCAACCCTAAATCTAACGGTATCTTGGCTGAGTGACAATCATCAACCCTCACGTCTTTCTCCAAGGAAAGTTTAAAATACGGACAAAAATGGGGGCGCCTGGGTGGCTCAGTCGGTTGAGCGTCCGACTTCGGCTCAGGTCATGATCTCACGGTTTGTGAGTTCGAGGCCCGCATCATCGGGTTCTGTGCCGATGGCCCGGAGCCTGGAGCCTGCTTCGGATTCTGTGTCTCCCCCTCTCACTTGCCCTCCCATGCCAATGCTCTGTCTCTCTCGGTCTCTCAACAATAAACAAACATATAAAAACATTTTTTTAATAAAATAAAACACAGACACCAACGGATTTACTCGATGTCACGAAATGAATCAGTGGTAGAGAAAGAACTAAATCCAAATCCGTCCTAAAACAGTAAGATTCCTGAATGTGCTCTTCTCCCTCTGATTTTTAAACAGCCACTGAGGAGACTTTTAATACCACTTAGTAGAGTTTAGTATTCTTATCAAGAAAATATTTTCCAAATACAGCTAAGCAACTTAATTACCATGATGATTTTTGCTAATTATCCCTCAAAAACATGCCTTTATCTTCCAGACTCTTACTCTCCAGGGCAAACTGCATGTTGGAGTCACGATGACATCTCTTGGTGCAATGAAACTTAGCTCTTTTGGTATCTGAGGGCTACTTAAAACATTGCAACTTAAACAGCACAATGGAAATTGTACCTCCTATGAGGGTACCAATGCTTATTAAAAAAGAAAAATAGAACTAAATTTATCATTTAGGCCAACAAGCTGAGGCCCTATACCTCATGATTAACAATGAAGCAGTCCAGGGGCGCCTGGGTGGCTCAGTCGGTTGAGCGTCCGACTTCGGCTCAGGTCATGATCTCACGTTTCCTGAGTTCCAGCCCCACACCTGGAGCCTGCTTCAGAATGTGTCTCCCTCTCCCTCTGTTCCAACCCCGCTCGCACTTTTTCTCTGTCTCTCTCAAAGATTTTAAAAAATTAAAAAAAATAAGGCAATCCAGATCGCTGTGGTTTCTGGCTAAGTCTTGCACACCCCCTGTACCAAACGTCATGTTTCACCGCACTATGTCACATACGAAACTCCAGGCAACGGTGGCATTGTATGATATTGATGTGTGCCTTACAGTGATCCTGTGTGACTCTCCCCGTGATCGACCGCTCTTCCTCAGACATGCCTGGGTCACCGTAAGGTGGCACAGAGCACTGAGATTCAGGAAATCCAATGATCAGTTCCCCAGGATCACTTTCATTTCATCAGGTAAATAAAATTGACAAATATATTGAACTGCCTCTGGTAACCCTGGGAATGAATTTTCCAGGTGCCTCAATAAAACCAAAACTCGACTTTGTCACATGACTCCACAAAACGTGACGGATACATTTGAACTTCAACATGTTTCTCCTCCCTACTGATTTCCTTCCCTTCCTCCATATTTATAGAAAGGGTCTATTTGGATTTACCTTTGCACACAGGAGCACTCAAACAACACCACAAACAACTATTGTAAGAACAGGTCCTCAAGAATGTTCTAGAATACTTCGGTAGACTGTAACTTACTAGGATTGCCAAATATAGGATGATACCTTGGAGAACCGAGGTTTTTCAAAATGCATCAGATGGTCTAGTCTGGTTGGACCATCTCACAGCGCCCCACCCTCTTCCTTTGCGGCACTTACCGCAAATGGGAATAAATTCTGAATTGTGCATTTCGTGGTTGAATGTATCATCCGTTAGAACGCAAACTCCATGTGGACAAGGGCTGTAGGTACCTGTTATTCAGGGCCTTGCTAACACAGTGCCTTGAATGTGGCAGGAAATCAGGGACTATTGATAAATGATCAAAAGAGCAAATAAATAAACCTGTGAGTGACCAAGTAGTGTTAAATTGGAGCATACAGAATGCAAGTATAAAATCCGCTTTCAGATTTCCTGAGATTTGTTCGCAGGGTGCCTGGCCAGATTTATTACCAAGATACAAAAAAAAAAAAAAAAAAAAAAAAAAAAAAAAATGGCATACTGACAACAATCCACAGGTTAATTATTCTTGAGATGAATGCGGGATTCATAAACCCAATTCTCTTGGTGGTAATTTTCCACATGTAAAATTTTACAACTTCTGTGGGTATTTGCTTAACTTAACCCTTGCGTATGAAACCAATGAGGCAGGCAGATGGAGTTGCCGCTAAACTTCCACCACTCGAAATCACGGTAGTTCGTTTCCAAAGTCCCAGAAATACACATCAGAAAACGCCACTGGGCAGTGTCAGAAATCCCCACAGCTAGTCACTGTTTTATCGACAGTGCTCTCCAACCACTGATAAAAACTCTTTGAAGCGGAAGAGTAAATATTATCATTTGATAGTACTTGGACCCAACAGTGCAAACACAATTGCATTGTGTTGCACTCCGGGGGCTCCTGCGCGCACCACGCCGCGGCGTTGCCATGGAGGGGACAACGTGCTCGCGGCAGGGGCGGGCCTGGAGGCGGCCGGGTTCCCAGGGGCCCCCGCCCCTTCACCTTCCTCGGGCCGACTCGCGGAAAGCGAGGGGGCAAAAGCTGGCCTTCGAGGGGGTGTTTCTGTTTCTGTGATCCTGGGAACTAGGGGCCCACGATCAACAGTGGGGTACGCCGACCCCTAAATACCGGCTTGCTTTTACCACTCCCGCGGGCTTTTGGTGAGGGTCACGGGTGGCGGGGGGAGGGAGGGATCCGATGAGCCGGAGAGAGTGGGGGGAGGACTGCAGAGAGGAAACCCCCCCAGGAGCCGGGGTCGGCTGTCCTCCCCTCCCCCCGCACCCGGCGTCGCCAGGCTTGGCGGCACGCGGGAACAGGGTCTCTGGCGAAGGCGCCCCGAGGTCCCGGCGGGTTCGGGGAGCACGGCGAGGGGACTCGAGCGGAGGGCTGCAGGACCCGTAACCCGGGGCATACCCAGTGGAGCGAGAGGCCTCAAACCGCGGGCGCCCCTCCCGGCTCCGTGCCCCGCGGACGCCCTGGCGAGGGAGAGGCGTGGGGTGTCCCCCCCCCCACCGCGGTCCGCCCGGCCTCCCGGCCCCGGGGCCGCCCTCCCGCCTGCCCCCGCGCGGGCTCACCTTGCCCGGGAAGGGCCCCGGGAGCAGCAGCTTCAACGCCTGCCTCTTCAGCTCCACCAGGCGGGCGTTGCAGTTCTCGCACCAGACGCCGCGGTCCGAGCCGGGGGAGGAACCGCCGCCGCTGCCCGAGCCCGGGGAGCCCGTGCCGAAGCCCGGCGAGCCGCCCAGGGAGCCCGGCGAGCTGGTGCCAATGCCCGGGGAGGCGGGGCCCGGGGAGCCTGTGAAGGAGCTCGGGGACGAGGTGCCCGAGCCGGGGGACGGGGTCCCCGACGAGCCGAGCGCCGAACCCGCGCCCTCGGGGGTGGGCCGGTTCCCGGCGCGCGACTCCTCGTATGCTTTCCGGTACCAGCTCTCGGGGGAGAAGGGCGCCGCGGGCTTGGTGGGCGAGCACACTTCATTCACCTGCGGGGGAGACGTGCAGAGTCAGGGGCCGCAGGGCGGCGGGCTCCCGCGTCCCCGGGGTGGGGTGGGGTCGGGCCGGGCTGGGGGCGACCTCCCCCCGCCCTGCCCCGCGCGCGCCGGCCCGGAGATCCGCGCGCCCCCGAGGGCCCGGCCGAGTGCGTCCGAGACCGCTCCGAGCCCTGCGGCCGAATCTGCCTCCATCTGCCCCATGAATCGTCCTTAAGTGGGTCCCCCCCACCCCAGGTGCCCCTGCGCGGGTTCCCGGGCGCCGGCGGACTCCTCCTCCGCTCGGCTGGAGAGGGCTCGCTCGGGGGCTTTCCATGGTTTCTGCGGGGGGAACCCATACAGTCGGCACCCCCGCGCTTTCGAACCCGACACCCATCCCCAAAAGAACCCACGTTCAAGTTCCTGGAAGACGCTACGCCCGGGGCGGGTGGGGGTGGGGGGCTTCTGGATTTTTATTCATTCCGGGTACAGCCCTCCGGATCCTGGAGGTAAACGGAAGGTTCTCCCGGCTCCAGGGAAATGATCCCGAGGAATGGCTGAGGATTCATGGACAACCCCCCCCCCCCACACACACACACACATTCGGCTTAACTCTGCCTGGAAGTGCACGAATGCCGCAAAAGTTAGGGGTGCGGGGATGGAAAGGAACGGGAAGACAAAATTCCGAGGGTGAGGCTAGTGTGCGGGCGTCCTCGCCGGCGGGCCCGCCTCCGCGCACGCACAGCCTGGCGGAGGCGCCTCTGCAGCAGCAGGAGAACTAGGGGCCGCCTTGCGCGGCCGCACGGCGCCGGTTAAGGGGGACCCCGGCCGAGGGGGCTCTGCTAACGCGCCTCCGCATCGTAGCCGTCGCAACTTACCCCGTATTTCTTGCCCCTGGTGGAGACCGCAAGCCTCTCTTTATTCCCCGCTACCGAATTCATGGTGGCCTTTCCAGAAGAGAGTGTCTAAATGTTCCACCAACACTACATCCAAAAGGTCTTCCGACCCAGAAGGGTACCCCCCCCCAGTTGTCGGGGGGGCTGGCTCTTGGCCCTCAAGTCAAGGCTCCTTAATTTGGGGTGGGGGGAAGGAAAGAATCAAAGCAATGGACCCCAGAAGTAATAGCACTAATTTGCAGAACGGGTTGGAGTGGCTGGTTTATTCTTCTCTTCCAATAATGCTTTTCCTCCTCCTCTTCTGCCTCCTCCAGTCACACGTTCTCTTTTCACGGTCACATCCAGATCCCTGGCATTTCTCCCCAGCCAAGGGAGTCCGTTTTCCTCCACGAGGGATGCGAGGTGGGGAGCGATCAGGCACCCGCCGCCGCGGGGAAGGCGGGTGAGCCCCGCCGCGCCGCGCCTCCGCGGGGCGCGCCGGCTGTGGGAACTTGTCTCCTTCCCGGAGCTCGGTAACTGAGTTCAAAGAAATTCTCCCAAAATATAAAGATCCAGACTCGGGGAGGAGCCTCGGCGCGTCGCGGAGCCAATATCCGCCGGCCCCGCTCGGCCTGACAGTTGCGCGAGGGCTGGGAGAGGCGGCGCGGCGTGGCCCGGGCGCCGCCGCGGTCAGCGCGCGCGTGTGCGCCCGGGCGCAGCGCGGAGCCTCGGGAACGGCCGCCCCGCCGCCCGCGAGCCCGCCGCCTGGCTGCCGCCGCCGCGCCGGCCGGGATCCATTTTATGTGGCGGCGCGCCCGCCTGACGGTGCGCGCCGGGGGGCGGGGGTCGTAAATCTCGCCCCTCGCGGGGAAGTTACTGGAGAGCGGCCCGCGGCCGGGGGCCCTTAAGGAAGCGCCGCCGCGCGAGCCCGGCGCGCAGGGGCAGCGCCGAGCGAGAGGGCTGGACCGAAATGCGCCGAGCCTCCCCGCCCCCAAGTTCTTTCTCTTCCTGGCGAGGCTTGCAGTTCTGCCTTTGAAACGCCGTGTAAAAGGGACTGAGTCACAAACAAGTCCGCAAACATGCCGGGTCCTCCTCCCCACCCCCCCACCCCCGCCCTTTGTTCTCCTAGACCTGCCCTGCAAACCTTTTCTGGGATTGCCCTACCGACCCCCGGCCGGCCCGGGGTCACCCTCCCAACAGCAGCCGGACGACCCGGGAGGGGGGGGGGCTTGTCCCCCCACCTCCGCCCGCGCGCGCCCCAATCTGCGACGTGAGGAGCCGCCCGGGGCCCGCCCAGGTGAGCCCGGATCTGGCCGGCCGCCGCAGAGCAGGGGAAACTGAGGGATTCGCCGCGGTGCACACGCGCAGCGCGAGCCTCGCGGGCCTGGAAGCGGGGGGTGTGTGTGCGGGCTGGCCTCGCCGCGCCGCGCCCCGCTCGGTCCCCTCGGCACCCCTCCTTCCTTTGCCGCCCGCGCCTGGGGCCCGCGGAGCCCCGGGAGCACCCAGCCACCGCCCCCTGTCCGATCCCCCGCGGCCCCCGGCGCAGCGCGCGGGAGCGCAGGAAACCGGCGTATGCCAGGCTCCACACGTGGCTGCTCCAGGGTGTCATTTTTCATTTCCCGAGAGGACATTTCTCCCGGTGAGCCGGCAGGTCTGTTTTGTTGTGACCTTTAATTAACACCCCGCGAGACGCCTCGAGAGGGACCGGCCCAGTGCGGGGATCACGTGAGGTGTAATGGCATCTCCGCGCCCAGAGACACCGGCCTGGGGGTGGGCGAGGGCGCAAAGGACGTTTGGGGCTTTCCAGTCGCTGGCTTCCTTCTGAGATAGGGAGGGGGGCAAGGAAGACAACCTTCTGGGGTGCAACGCCCCTCCCGCCTTCCTGGGGGAAAATTCCTTCTGTGCCTCGCTCCCGCTGCCATCCACCCACCCGCCCCCTCCCGCCCCAGCCCTGGCGTGGGAAGATTTCACAGCCACCAAAGCGAGGTAAGAAGGTCAAAATGAAGATGTCGAGAACCGTGTGGAAGTTTCCATTACGTTCCTGCTTCCAATTTAAAAGCGATCACATCGAGAGAGGACCTTAGGGGGGCAGGTACGCCTCCAGGCGGCACACGCCAGCTCCCAGGCACATCTGTATTCCGCGGAGGTGCCGCGGGAAACGGCATCGCCATTAGCTAGCTACGCGCTGCGCCACCAGTGGAACAGCAGCGTGCGGCCCGGTGAAATGGAGCAGCCCGTGAGGCCGCGGTGGCGGGGGGTGGGGGTGCTGGGGAGGTGGGGTGTCGAGGCAGAACTGTTGGGGAGCTGCGAGATCCACCTTGAAGACGGAGGAGACCAGAGCTGGTCTGATTTGCATCCCCAAGTAGCCGGGTCCCCAAAGCGTGTTTGGTGAGCTCAGAGCGCCCTCTGTTGATCACAGTTGACAACGGGAGGCGGCAGGAGAGTTTGGTTCCAGGCTTTAAAAAAGGGATGTAAGTAACCTTTACGTACAGTGAAATCTTCTTGAAATCATACACAAATCTTAAGTGTACGATTCTGGGAACTTTGGTAAATATATACTCCCAGAGAAGCCACCACCTCGATCAAGGTATGAACTCCTGTTACTCCACAAAGTTCTCCCCTGCCTCTCCCCAGGCCGTTCCCACCCCTCATACACAGGCACTGCTCTGATTGCCATCACCGTAGATTAGCTTTGCCTGATCTTGAACTTTGTGTTCATAGAATCCAGGCGATATTTACTCTTTTGTATTTGGCTTTTGTCTTTGCGTAAAAGTTTTTGAGCGTCATGTTGTTGGGTACGGGTCTGTACTCTGTTTTTCATTCCTCTGCCTCTCCTGCCTTCTCTTTGTTAATTGAATATTTTTTAGCATTCCACTTTCATCTGTCTCTTGGCCTTTTTTTTTTTTTTTAGCTCTAATGATTGTAGTGTGAATCTTTAATTTATCACGGGCACTGAGAGTTAACATCGTGCCACTCTACTTAATATGGAAGATATTTGCAAGAGTAAATTCCATTTTACCTCCCTCTTTTGTGCTGTTTTGAGATACACTAAAACCTTGGATTGCGAGTCACTTGTTCCGTGAGTGTTCTTCAAGATCAGCAAACATTTCTAATAAATTTTAACTTAATAAATGAGCGATGTCTTGCAATATGAGTAATATGTGATGCTCAACGTCACATGATCACAGATGAGCCAATGGTTCTTGAAATTCACTTTGATATACAAGTGCTTTGGATTACAAGCATGTTTCTGGAATGAATTATGCTCGCACACCAAGGGTTTACAGTATTCTATATCTACATACATTATAAAACCCGCAATATAATCTTATCAATTTTATTAAAAAAAATTTTTTTTCAACGTTTATTTATTTATGGGACAGAGAGAGACAGAGCATGAACGGGGGAGGGGCAGAGAGAGAGGGAGACACAGAATCGGAAATAGGCTCCAGGCTCTGAGCCATCAGCCCAGAGCCTGACGCGGGGCTCGAACCCACGGACTGCGAGATCGTGACCTGGCTGAAGTCGGACGCTTAACCGACTGCGCCACCCAGGCGCCCCTCAATTTTATTTTAAACAACCTCTAATTTTTTGGTGAAACTCAATTTTTTTTCTACTTACACAGTTTTACCATTTCTGGGACTCTTCATTTTTTTCCTGCACAGCCAACTTTTCAACTGGATCATTTCCCTTAAGACTAAAGAACTTCCTTTAGCATTTCTTGTATTGAGAGTCTCCTGGTGACAAGTTCTCTCGGCTTCTGCTTATCCAAAAATGTCGTTTTTTCATGTTTTGTGTTTGAAGAATAGTTTAACTGGACATAGAATTCTTGGTTGATAACTTTTTTGTGTTTTTGTTGTTGTTTGTTTGTTTGCAGTCCTTTAAAGATGTTGTTCATTGCTTTCAAGCCTTTTTTGCTTCTGACTGGAGATCAGCGGTAATTCTATAGGAATTTCCCCTGTATGTAATATGTCCTTTTCCTATGGATGCTCTGGACATTTCTCTTTACCACTGATTTTCAACAATTTGGCGATGATGCTCCTACATGTGGCTCTCTCTGTACTTATCCTGGTTAAGCTTTGCTGAATTGCTAGGACCTATAAGTTGATGTAGAAGTCTTTCACCAAATCTGGGGTAATTTCAGCCGTTCTTTATAACTTACTCTCTGCCCCATTCTCTCTTTCCTCTCCTTCTGGACTCCAATTACATGTGTATCATTGCACTAGTTGAACTGTCTCATAAGTTCCTAAGGTTCTGTTTATTAGTGCTGCCCTTACCCGTCAATTCTCCAATCTGGAATTTTTGTCCATCCTGTATTAATTGCACCGATTGCTTCTGCTTAAGCACTCTCTGTTAAGGCTGTCCAGTAAATTCTTCCTTTCACATATTGTACTTTGTAATACCTACATACATACGTAATATAATTTCCATTTATCTGCTTCTTTTTCTTTCAAATCCTTGAACACAGTTCGAATAGCAGCTTCAAGTTTCTCGTCTGCTGATTCCAACATCTGGCTCATTTGGGGGGTCAGTTTCTATCGACTGGTTTTTCTCTTGACTCCGAACCACATCTTCCTGTTTCTTTTCGTATCCAATATCCAGTAAATTTTAACTGCATGCCAAATATGGTGAACATCACATCGTAAAAATGCTAGATTCTGTTCTTTTCCTTTGGAGAGTATTGATTTTGTTCAAGCAGCAGGCAGTTCCTCTAGTGATGGATCACCTTAAACTTGTAGCAACCTGGCTTTATGTTTTGTTAGACTGGTTCTATGTCGGTTATGCCCTGATAGCTAAGAAAAATTCCTTGGTCCTGAGACTTGTTCCTTACCTCTAAAGTGTGGTGCTTCTGGGGCACCTGGGGGGCTCAGTCCGTTAAGCATCCAACTTCAGCTCAGATCATGGTCTCACAGTTCATGAGTTCGAGCCCCTCACTGGGCTCTGTGCTGACCGCTCAGAGCCTGGGGCCTGCTTCGGCTTCTGTGTCTCCCTCTCTCTGTCCCTCCCCTGTCTCTCTCTCTCTCTAATATAAATAAACATTAAAAAAAAATTTAAGTGTGGCGCTTCTGGGGTTTCTGTAAAAAGGCCAAAGTGTTTGCCAGACCCTCTAACTTACATTCCAAGATCTGCTCCCCTACGGTGAAATCAATCCTTTCAGCTTCCAGATGCTGTTTTCCCCTGGATAGTTCGCCCATGTATAGAGAATTCACAAGCTAAGGACTTGGGGAAATTGCAGGTTTTAGGGCTGCCTCTCTCCTTTCCAAGATTTTCCTTCTCCCTTTCTAGCAACAGCCCTTAACTCCACCAGGCCAGGCCTCACACCAGCAAGACTGGCTTTCTCCTGGAGTGATATGGCCACTGTGGCCAGCAGACTGGGCCAGACCCATAGAAACTTTCTTTCAGGTGCTGAACCCTTGACTCCCCACTGGTGGCTGCCTACTTCTGGCCACTCTCCTGTGCCTTTAAATAGACTCTTTGTTGGGGCGCCTGGGTGGCTCAGTCAGTTGAGCGTCCGACTTCAGCTCAGGTCATGATCTCACAGTTCGTGAGTTTGAGCCCCGTATCAGGCTCTGTGCTGACAGCTCAGAGCCTGGAGCCTGCTT
This sequence comes from Prionailurus viverrinus, assembly GCF_022837055.1. NCBI lineage: Eukaryota > Metazoa > Chordata > Mammalia > Carnivora > Felidae > Prionailurus > Prionailurus viverrinus. The sequence continues at coordinate 2,450,575 of NC_062577.1, forward strand.
CGGATTCTGTGTCTCCCTCTCTCTCTGCCCCTCCCCTGCTCATGCTCTGTCCCTCTCTGTCTTGCAAAAATAAGTAAATGTTTTAAAAAATTAAAAAAGAGAAAAAGAAAAACACAATCAGGCTGGCAACTTCTAAATGCTAAGCAGAGGGCGACAGGTAACAGAGTCCACTCCTCTTTGATATTTTTCTTTCGACATAACTTCCATATCGGTTCAGGCACAGACATGCCCGTAGAGCCAGGGCCGTGCACGTGCCAGAGGCAGCTGAGTTTCTCCTTGAAAGATAAACTAAAGCAGCTTGCACTGTCCATGTGGTCTCTTGATGAATATGCAAACAATATTTGCATTTGATCTACTGGTGTCCCGGGGGCCATATGATCACGTGTGCGCTGCCAAGGAGTCATCAGCAAGCTGGTAACTTTCACGGGCCTGCTTGGCCACTACGACAGTGTCAGAGGAGCGTGGTTACCCTGCAAGCTAAGGAAGAAGGTTCTCTGCTCTCAGACGATCACTTCAATAGCTGATCATTTCATCCTTGGGGCTAAATTCCAAGTGTGATTTCAGTCCAAAGTGGATAAGGGCCGAGACAGAGAAAGGGTGTGAATTTGTGGGGCTGGAGTGATAGATGTTTTATCGTTATTTTCATTTTGCATTCAGGATGGGGGTGGAAAAAGGCCAGTTACTAAAGTCAGAGAGGAGGATCAGACAATGAGTGCTCAGCCCGCTGACACTGGGCACCAGATGTGACGACCACGGACCATGCCGCCATTTATCACAGGGATCACGGCATCCCATGAATCACTGTTTATAATTATGAAGGAAGAGACATAACCTACACATGCATCTGTAGGGGATGGGTTTAATACCTTACGCTGTCATCAGACCATGGCGTACCATGCAGCCACTAAAAATGCCTTCATAGGGGCGCCTGGGTGGCTCAATTAAGCGTCTGGCCTCGGCTCAGGTCATGATCTCGCGGTTCGTGAGTTCGAGCCCCGCGTCGGGCTCTGTGCTGACAGCTCGGAGCCCGGAGCCTGCTTCGGATTCTGTGTCTCCCTCCCTCTCTGCCCCTCCCCTGCTCACACTCTGTCTCCCTCTCTCTCTCTCTCTCTCTCAAAAATAAACATTAAAAAAAATTTTTTGTAAAGTGCACAAATAGCTAATAAGCACACGAAATAATGGTCCACACCATTAGTCATCATGGAAATGGTAATGAAAAGCCATAATGAGGTGCCACTGGAACAGCTATAATGAAATGAAAAAGGACACAGTAACTACTATCGTTGAGGATATGGACAAATGGGAACTCCCGTGCATTGCTGGTGGAAACGTAAAACGGTGTGCCCACTTTGGAAAACAGTCTGGCAATTTCTCAAAAAGTTCAATATCAAATTCCTGTCCTGCCCATTATTTCTTACTCCTAAGTATCGACCCAAGAGAAGAAAAAAAAAATACGTCTGCACAAAAACTTGCACACGAAAGTTCACAGCAGCATCATTCGTCATAGCCCCAAAGCGGAAACAACCAAACGTCTACGGTCAGTTGCACGGAACGTGCCATCTCCATACGACGGAATAACACGGAGCGGTAACAATACCAGCAGTTCTGACGCAGTCTGGCCCCTAGATGCACCTCACGAGCCTTGGGCTGAGTGGAAGAAAGCACCCGAGAGACCACACCACTGTAGGATTGTATTCATAGGAAATGCTCAGAAAAGGCAAACAGTGGAGACAGAAAGCAGGTCAGTGGTTGCTGGGGCTCAGGGAGGGGCAGGGATTAGCTGGCCCGAGGGAGCTCACAGGCTGTTGGAAATTGCCTTATGATGTCGGCCGCCAGCACGTCTACGAAAACAAAAACACAAGGGTGCATGCGAGCAGGGTGACTTTTCTTATGCGTAAAATGTATCTCAAGAAAGCTGTTTTTATTTTTTTTTATGTTTTTTTTAATTTTTTTTCAACGTTTATTTATTTTTGGCACAGAGAGAGACAGAGCATGAACGGGGGAGGGGCAGAGAGAGAGAGGGAGACACAGAATCGGAAACAGGCTCCAGGCTCCGAGCCACCAGCCCAGAGCCCGACGCGGGGCTCGAACTCCCGGACTGCGAGATCGTGACCTGGCTGAAGTCGGACGCTTAACCGACTGCGCCACCCAGGCGCCCCAAGAAAGCTGTTTTTAAAAAGCGGCAGGAGGGACACCTGGATGGCTCAGTCGGTCGAGTGTCCGACTTCGGCTCAGGTCACGATCTCGCGGTTTGTGAGTTCGAGCCCCGCGTCGGGCTCTGTGCTGACAGCTCAGAGCCTGGGGCCTGCTTCGGATTCTATGTCTCCCTCTCCCTCTGCCCCTCCCATGCTCATGCTCTGTCTCTCTCTGTCTCTCAATAATAAATACACATTAAGGAAAATTAAAAAATAAACAAAAAGTGGCAGGAAAGGCAAAATGGAGTGGGAACGAGGAATCTGTTCTGGAGCATCAACACTCAGCCAGCTCGACGTGGAGACGTGGAGGCCTGTGGGGGAAGGAGGAGGTGTCGAGGCTGGCTTGCAGACCTGTGAGTGGGACAAGAACCACGTGGAAATAGTGTTTTCAACCCAAGGCACATGGGAGGAGGGGGGGGTGTTTGATTTTGAAGGGATACGGCCACAACGACCCTCTGGACTAGGATCCCCGGGAAGAAGGTTCACCTGTGTGCCACTTCAGGAACCCCGGCACGGCGGGCATCGTCACATCAACCAGAGCGGACCCCAACAGGGGTCCCCAACGGGGAGGGCACCAGGCGATACTGGCTGACTGCTGGTGGGAATTGAGGACTCGGAAACCAAACTGGGAACGGGTGCTTTAAAAAAAAGTGGTGACAGAAGGATCTCGGCGTGGAACCGCCAGGGCAAGGAGGAGCGGGCTGTCCGCTCAGCCATGGGAGCAACCAGGAGTCACTGGGAGCCATCAGCCAGCCACGAGGAGGCAAGGGGCCGAAAGGCACACACGGCTCAGGCAAGAGCTTCAAAGACCTCGGTGGAGGGGGGTAGCCAGGTGAAGACCCTGTTTTCAGAGGAGAGCAAACGGGAGGGGTGGGATTCCCGGAGTTCCTCCAATGAGGGCTTCAACTCAGGACCAATGTTTCCAACCAGCGCACCTTCCGTGGGCATCTCCCAGCCGGGTGCTGCCTGAGCCCGGGGTACCATCAGGAGGAGCCCCTGGTCCTGCTCTGAACTGCTGAAGCCTCCGCTCTCACATCAGCAGCCACTCCTTTTGTTGTGGCCTCTGCCTTTGTTCGCGTCGGCTGCACACATTCTGGCATCGCGTGTTCCCGCCGCCCCAGACATTCTCTCCGGGCTGCGGCTTCGCTGTGAAACCACTGGTTCTGAGTCATTCACGCTTGGTCCCATTTCTAACTCATGAGCTGGCAATGCAGTGTTTCTGGATGAATGGATCAGTGGATGGACGGGTGGGTTGGTATGCTGACTGATGCTCAGAGAGTGGGTGGGTGGGTGGGTGGGTGGATGGATAGATGGGAAGGTGGGTGGGTGGGTGAAGGGATGGGTAGGTGTATGGGTGGGGGGGGATGTTGGTAGGGGGGAGTGTATGAGTGGGTGGGTGGGTAGATGGATGGATAGATGGGCGGGTGGGTGGGTGGATGGATGGGTGGGTAGATGGATAGAGGGGTTGGTATGTGGGAAGGGGCATAGGTGGGTGGGTGGATGGGTGGGTGAATGGCTGGGTGTGGGGGGGTGGGGCTGGGGGTGGGGATGTGAGGAGGTAGATGGGTGGGTGTGTGGGTGGGGGTGGGTGGGTGGATGGATGGGTTGGTGCGTGGGTGTGTGGATGCATGAATGAATAGAGCCATGACCTTGAACAAAAAGAGAGATCCGGTGAGAATAACCGGAGGACAGATGCTCCTGGGTGGGGGAGACCACGGCCACTCACACTGTTTCTTATAAAAAGGCTGTGATTGAGATCAAGCATGATCCTTCTTGTTACTTTTCTAATACATATATTTAAGTCACAGGATTTAAATTTAAAGCCTCATTTAAAAACAACAACATCGACAAGTATCAGGGAATTCAGGAGTTATGGTTTCCACAGCAACATTCACGTGGCCGCCCAACTACTACTGAATAAATGAGATTAAGCATTTATATTGCCCTTGACATTCAGCCATATGCCAAGCAATCACTTTATTGGTTTATAATTCCTTGCAGCCACCTGTGAGGGAGGCAGCCTTCTCACTCCCACATCAAGAATGAGGAAACCAAGTCCCAGGAGAATGAGGATGCACCCAGAGAAATCCCGGCCCACGGCCTGTTGGCTGATCTGACTCTCCGCTCGATAGCAGGCAGCCGGGTGCAATGTCGGGGGCAGGGCTTCCCAGAGCACACGAATAAAACCGACGACCATTAAATGCCTATTGTGCGCTAGGTCCTGTGGGTGAGACCCCTTCCCCTGAAGACTGAGTCACAGGCAGCTAAAGAAGCAGTAACAAAAAACAGAGGCTGTTATTCCGAGTGGAAGAAACCCTGTGTAGCTTTGGGTCAACTGGCCTCCATACTGGCTCAGGACCAAAAATGCATAGAAAGAGAAAGAAAAACTCCCTCCAGTGAGAAGGAGGTTCAGAAGGAGGAGGAACAGCAAACACCCAGGTTTCACAGAACAGAAGCCGTGCCTGGGGTACAAGATGGCCTTTGGAGAGTTGCCCTTACTTGGTGGGTGAAGAGATCCCACTAGCGATGCCAGATATTTATTATAGCAAAGCTTTTCCTGTAGCAAATCTTACAATCTCATCTCTCGGATGAACACGGCCGGGGGCGTGGATTGAAAGCACAACCCGAGGCCTGAGGCCACAAACTGTGATGCGTGACTCCCCTCCCCGGGGCCCCAGGCAGGGAGGGAGGCCCGGGACCAAGTGTTGGCTCTTGCCTTAGCCGTCATCCTCATGCACAATCTTTAAGGAGGAATCTGCTGCAACAAATGAAATGCTGAGCTGCGCTACATGGAGAGGTGTTGCCAAAGCTCCTGAAGGAACTGAAAGAATGTGTCAAGATGCGGGGTCTCAGAAGTGCGAGAAAACAAAAAGCACGGAGCAAGCCAAAGCATCACACTTCTGACACCAAGGGGGTGGACTTGGAATGCCAGACTCGGAGTGCTTGACAACCAGAAAGCAATTTTCCCTACAAGACGAATGAGAGAGATTTGGCTCCAAATTAATAATAAACTTTCGCTCTTGCGTCTTATCTCCCCTGCCATCCCTCATCACCGAGCATCCAGCATCCAGCTGCATAACAACAACGCTGGGTGGAAGCTGTCCCCACGTCTGCTTCCATTTGTCTTTGTCCCTAGTAAGCCTAGGGTTCTATAGCCACGGTGCAAAGCTAAGGCATGCGGTGGTTGCTAAGACGGTCCAACTTAAGATTTGAAATGTGCATGAAAGTGTTCAAAATTATGTGCATGATACCTACTGTGAACTCTTCGAGGTCAGTGGCCATGTCCTTAATCTTTACATCCCTAACATTCAGGACAGCACTGGGTGTGGCTCTTAATAACGCAGGTTGATGATGGAAATGAATGCATATCGGTATTCGATTGCTTTCCTTTTCCTGTGAAATAACTCGCTTCAAACTTCACGTCAAGCACTGCGCTCTGTTCTGAGTGTCTTCTAGCCCCAAAGACAAATGTAGTGTCCGATCACAAGTAATTAAGGAATCTAGGAGAAATCGGGTAGCAGTGAAGGCTGCAGCAGCAGCTAGAATATGTATAAAGTCTAAAAATAACCACGGTAAGACAAGGCCGGTGTCAGGGAGTCCATTTCCAGGGGTGAGAACAAAGACAGGAACACATCAAGTTCTAGGAGATTAAGAGGGAGAGTGATGGATTTAAAGTTAAGGAAGTGTAGGCAAGCTTTCACCGTAAAAATAACGACTGCAAAATCAAGCGGACTGTGTGACTGTCTTCCTCTGCAAGCCCGTCACTGATGAATTGTAAACGACACCTCGGTGATCCTCTAGTCCAATGCGCGATCTCTGCCTGCACAGAGCAGGACTCTTCAACAGTTGGATTTTCAGAGTAATTTATGGTGAGTGAGTCCGACCCCCCTCCCCTCATTCTTCATTGGGGAAGCCTAACATACTTACTCCATTTACACCGATGAGGTGCCCAAAACACAAGAAGGCTGAACGACATGCTCACCATCACGAAGGGAGCTAAAACGGCGAGGAAAGCATTCGAATGCCAAATCAGAAGTTGGTTTTCTTCTACTTCCGCTTTCTTTGCGACAGTGAGCAAGGGGCGTGGCTATTGGGGGATTCCCGGAGCCCACGGACGTGCTTCTTGAGAACCACTCCTGGAGTGTGTTTTCAAGCTTCCGAGGACGACGTGCACGTACTCTTGGTTTTTATGTTATTGACAAATTCACCCAGACTCGCGAAACCCTTCCCTCCTTCTGCACCTTCTCGTGGCTGAACTTTCCAGAACTGGCATGTACCTTTCGTGTAGGGCAGTGGGACCTGAGGGTTAAAAACTCAAACTCCGCCGTCAAATGCTAGCTAGGCAAACTTGGACAAGTTACTCAGCCTCCATTGCCTCTTTCCTCACCTACAGAATGAGAGTGGGTAATAATTCTCACCTCCCGAGCACTAAATTGGGTAATTTCTGTGAGAGGCTTAGTACAGTGCTTGACACAGAGCTCGGTAAACTCTAGCTCATAATCATTACCTTCTGAAAATGTGAGGCAGAACATTCCTACCACATGGGACCTGGGACAACAAAGTCTGACAGACCCCGATCTGTGAGATCACTCTTTCATCAAAGGGAATAAAGCAGGAAGAACAAAGAGGGGAGACATTCTCTGCCTTCCATGGGATGTCAGCCCTGTTCCCTACTCTTGAATACTCCCCCTTCATGGCAGGCGCTGCAGGCCTGAGAACTACATTTCCCAGCATGCCAACCAGGAGGAAGCCTCAGAACTACATTTCCCAGCATGCCAACCAGGAGGAAGCCTGAGAACTACACTTCCCAGAATACCAACCAGGAGGATTCCGGGTTAGACTGAACCAATGAGAGCACTCAAGTGACATCAGGAAGATGGGAGAGATAGATGTGGCTGTCTAGAAGCCACATAGAAGATGTGGCTCCCGCTTCGGGAGGAGGCAAACACGGCGGACAGGACTTTTGCTAGGGCCTCATTTCCCAGGGAATTTGTGCCTTGGTGCTGCAGCAGATGTGACCCTGGCAATGGTCCCTGAGGGTTCTGAAACCTCCCAGGGCTATGATGGTTTCCCCTTACCTTTGCACCCCCACCTTCCAGTGATTTTGCAAGACCCTTATTCCTCGAATTAAATCTCTTCTTGCTGGAGATATCTGGAGTGGTTTGTGTTCCCCTGGTTAATGCACTAAGAAGTGAGAAGTCTCAACCCACTCATCCCTTAAATAATTATTTATTCAGCACTGAAGACAAACAAGGCGCTGTTCTGGGTGTTAGGAATACAGCAGCAAACCAAACAGAAGAAGACCTGCCCTCCTGGAACTTACATTTTAGTGAGAGCAGCAAACTGGGAATAAATGAATAAACAAATATGGCAGGGGTTGATTGGTGTGAAGGCAAGGAAGATGGATGGTGTGGGGGAGACAAAGGGCGGGGTAGTCGGGGAAGGCTCCTTGCTAGGGTGCCGTTTGAGCTGAAACCTGAACAAAGGTGAAGGAAGTGAAGGGCTAAGGCATGCAGCTGTGGGGAAGAGTACTTCCGGCAGAGGAAATGGCAGGTACAAAGGCCCTGGGGCAGGAGTGTGCTTGGCCCATCTGGGGAACTGCAAAGTCAAGAAGTCACTGTAGGGGAGGGAGAAGAGTCAGAGGTGGCCTCAGAGGGCCACCAGGGGCCGTGTGGGCCATGTAGAGGCTTCGGCTTTCACTCCCAAGTGACAGAAGGAGGTGCTTAGAAGTTTTTGAGCAGATGATGTTTGGAATAGAAAGACGGTGGCCAGGGCAGAAGCAAAAACCAGGCAGATGCCATTATAACAGTCCACATGGGAGATAAAGGCAGCCTGGCCCAGGCTGGTAACCATGGACGTGGTCAGGGCTGGCCATGTTTGTGGGCCCTTTTAGCATCCACATGTCGGTCCGTATTTTTTTAATTGCGGTAAACCACACATAACCTAAAATTTACCAACTTAGCCATTTTTAAGCGTACAGCTCCAAGGCCGTAAGCACATTCACACTGTTGTGCGACCATCACCACCATCCGTCTCCAGAACATTCCATCTTCCTGAACTGAAACTCTGAACTCGTTGAACACGATGTCCCCAGCTTCCCTCCCCCAGCCCCTGGCACCCACCATTCTGTCTCTGTGGCTTTCTGTCTCTCTGTCTCTGTCTCTGTGGCTTTCTGTCTCTCTGTCTCTTGCGCTGCTCCAAGTACCTCCTATAAGTGACATTTGTCCTTTTGTGACTGCTAGTTCACTTAGCACAATGTCCTCAGGATGGAAGACGTCTAGAAGGTGGCCTCTGGTGGGCTGAATGAGAATCGAGAGAGAAGGAGAGGGAGCAAGGCTAAGTCCAAGGTCTTAGGGAAGCTGAGCTCACACATCAGTCCACGGGGCCGTCTGACTCCCAGTGTGGCCTCCCATCCCCTCCCCACCCTCACCCCTACCCCAGCCCCGGGTGGGCGGAGGGGTCCATGCCTTACCTCAGCCTGTGTGTTGACCACCATCAGAATCACCCTCAGAATCAGCAACTCATCAAGGGAGACACTGTCGGAGGAGAGGCCGAGAGACCCGTTGCCCGCGTTGTCTTAACCTAAACAAGGAGTGAGCGTCCAGCTCGAAATCCGCCCAACCCGGCCCCCCTGGAGCCGGGAGTTCAGCCCACGCTTCACAAATCAGATCTCAGAGGGAGCTGCTCTGCTGTTTTCTCTCCCCGTGGCCATTCCCCTCCATCCGTGCCCGTTCGCTCATAGCTGGGTGATGGCGGGAGCGTCCCCAGGGGGACTCGGCCTCTGGCCTCACCCCACCCTCTAAGTCTTACACGAATCGTGCCCTGCCCAGAGCTGGCACGGTTCCCGCCGTGCAGGCCCTCGGACCCTGGGGGGCAGGCACGCTCCCTTTGGAGGTGCTTTTTCCAACTATCTCCCGCTCTCTCCAACTGGAAACCCTCAAACTGCCCTCCTGAGAAGGATGTGTCTGCACAACAGACTCCTTTGCGTGGCCCTGGACACCCTCCATGAGCTGGCCCCCCCTTGACCTCGCTACACTCCATCCCCGCTATGTTCTCCCACAGACTCCAACGCCAGCCAAAACGAACCACCCCTGTTCCCCCACGCGCACCGCGACACCTCTCGCTCAAGGCTCTGTTTCTGCCTTCGCCTGGAATGGCCTGCCTCCTGTGACCGCCTGCTCAGTCTTCCTTCCTGCAAAGCCCAGCCCCCACGCCACCCCCTCCAGGAAGCCCTTCGCGGATCTCCCCAACGGGATGCGCGGTCTTCTTCCCCAAATGCCCGTGGCTGTCCCGCGTGGGCTCCAGTGACAAGGTCCTCCTCTCCTATCAGATCGTCAACTCTCCCGGGACACATTCAGCCACATTCCGGTTGGTTCCCCTCACAGGATCTGACCCGTGTCTTGCAGGGTTCAGAGTTCGTTCAATCGATGAACGGCTGGGACAGTCATTTGTTTGAGTCAAATATACAACTAGAAAACTGGCCGAGCGCAGGGATTCCTGAAAATGTCACCATCGTATGCGTTTCCTTGCGATGTGTTGCTGGACATCATCTCACACGGAATCCAGTGAGGTCACAGGGAAACTTCTATCAGAGATTTGTACTCACTTTCAGGGTTTCAATTGCTGTCTTTTTTCTCAGTCATACTCCAGATTTTTAATATCTTCTATGGACCCATGCATTTCACTTTTTTTTTGTTTTGTTTTTTGCAAAACGAAATGAAAAACAAAAAAGAACTTTAAATTTTGTCCAATACACCTAAGAGTATCTCCTACTAGAGACTACCATGCATATAAGTGAGAACGATGGAAATAATTGCCGTGGGCTGAACTGTGGTGCCCAAAGAGATATGTCCAAGTGCTAATGTCCCCCCATCTGCGAATGCGACCTGATTTGGAAATAGGGTTTTTGCGGATGTAATTAAGGATCTGGAGATGAGATCATGTTCGCCGAGGGGTGAGCCCTAAATCCAGTGTTTGGTGTCCTTAGACGAGAAGGGGAGAGCTGAGACCCCCCCCACACACACACACAGGGGGACACGGGGGACAGGCCACAGGAAGGCAGGGACAGAGACTGGGCGATGCTGCACAAACCAAGAAGTTCCTGGGGCCACCAGGTACTGGAAGAGGCAGGCAGGAGCCGCCTAGAACTCTGGAGGGAGCATGGCCTTGTCAACACCTTGACTCTGAACTTCAGGCCTCTGGAACTACAAGAGAATTCATTTCTGCTATTGCAAGCCACCAAGTTTGTGACAACGTGTTATGTCAGCCCAGGAAAGGAACATATTAATTCACTGTGTCAGACCAGAAAACAACACCCAAACCCAGTTCTGGGACCAGCCCCCCCCCCCCTTCCTCTGAGGCCTGTCCCCTCCCCACCTGCTTTTTAAATCTTTGTCTCCTCTTCCTTGACTGTCCCCTCAGCACCTCCTATTTTTCCGTCCCCATCTCAGCACGGTCTGTCATAACAAACGATACAGACCAGGGGGCTTAAACAGCAAATGTTTAGGGGCGTCTGAGTGGCTCAGTCGGTTAAGCGCGGGACTCTTGATCTTGGCTCAGGTCATGATCTCACGGTTCGTGGGTTCTGGGTTCGAGGCCTAGGTCAGGCCCTGCGCTGACAGCGTGGAACCTGCTTGGGATTCTCTCTCTCTCCCTCTCTCTCTCTCTCTCTCTCTCTCTCTCAAAATAAATATTTGAGAAAAAAAGCGACTTTTAAACAGCACACATCTATTTCTCACGGCCTGGAAGCTGGAGGTCCCTCACGTGGGGGATCTTCTAGCAAGGGCATAGTTGTGTTGGTGAGGGCTCCACCCTCGGGACGACTCACCTCCCCAGGGCCCCCACTCCTTACACCATCATGTGGTGCGTTAGCTTTGAACCTCCAAGCTGGCGGGCGTGCAAACGTTCAGCCCGAGGCAGTCCCCTTCCTGGTTTCTGGCTGCTTCTTTCTGGTTCAGGTGCCACTATCCCCAAGTTCCCTTCCTCAAGCCAGTGAAAGCCCTGGCCCACCCCCCGGGGCCCCTACTCCCCCCACACCCCCGGAGCCCCCACACCCCCAGGGCCCACACAACCCCCAGAGCCCCCACGATGAAAGCGGGGTGACACCACACGCTTCACTGTGACAGCCCAACCCTCTCGTCGGGAGCAAAAGCCACAAGAAATAAGCAAATAGCCAAACATCGTGTCATCACAGAATCTTCGCCCGTGGCCACCTCCTGCCCCCTCCCCACATCTTCTGTTTCTTTCGGGTCATCGTCTCCTGATACCCAGAGATTTCAGGAATTTTCTACATACGTTTCTGCCGTTCTTCTAGAATTCCCGTTCTCCAAACTAGAAAGACCACATGGTCTTTCACGAGCCTGGGTGGTGCGGTGGGGTGACGTGGTGGGGAGGTCACGGCGTGACAGGGACAGGGCAGGAGGGTGACCCCGGTGCTCCCTACGGTGGAAGGGAGCACATGGAGGCGTGGAACCCGGGAGAAGGAAGAGCCTTGCGCTGACTTCCTTCCCTGTCCTCTCCCGGTCGATCCTACTACCCTCCCTGGGCTCTGGTTTTCTTTCACGGAGCCGGGAAAGAGCATCGTGAATAAAGGGTCAAATGTCCCAGCCGTGCATGTGGGATGTCGCCAAGTGAGGGGTCCCCGGGTGGCGGCAGATTACTCCCCTGCCGGCCCCACTACCACAGCAGGCCTTCACCCCCACACACCTTTCAGGAATCACCACGGGCCTCTGTGGTGTGTGTGTGTGTGTGTGTGTGTGTGTGTGTGTCTGTGGTGTGGGGTGTGTGCGCGTGTGCGCGGGCTGGCGCGTGCACAAATGCCCGCTGTTTTTGTCCTCCGAAAGTTCATTATCCATCAAATCCAGCTCGACAGGGTGAAGCGCACATGACACCCAAAGGCTCCTTTCTCGAGCCCGCGCGGCCGCACCCCTCCCCGCCCCCTCGCCCTCTCCTCCCCTGCAACCATCTGGAACCCCTTGATGTCTCCACCTCCGTTTTGCTCGATGTGCTTCCTCTGCGATCTCTGCCATTTCCGGATTTCTCCTTTCCGTGGGCGCCTTGACGCATCGTGGGGAGGCGTCAGCTCTATCACCCCCTGCCCGCCCCCTCCTCCCAGCACCTGCTGCGGACAGCAACAAGGTCCCTGCAGACGTGGGGGCTCTGGCTGGGGGCCCAGCACCCTGCGCTCCACTCTGCCCCGCGCTCCGGGCACCCCCTCACGGGTGGCTCGCCCCCCGAGGCCGAGCACCCAGAGCTGGGCCTCAGTCCTCTTTTCCGTCCTCCCCCCCCCCCCCACCCCCCGCAGCCTCCCCCACCATCTCAGTGCTCGCACCAGGTTCCGGCTCTGGTGGGGTCCATCTCCTGAGGACTCCCAGACTCCCATCTCCAGCCCTGACCTCGTCCCTGCCCCCAGCCGCAGAGGCTCATCTCTCTTCTGGAAGCTTCCACCGGGATGTCTAATGGACATCTCGAGCTCAGCACACCCCCGCACCAAGTCCCCCTGATCGGAGGGAGAGACGTTCCCCCTCTGCAGCCCCCGTCGTCTCTGCCGATGGCACTTCCGTGATATAGTCACGTGCATACCACCCGGGGGGCCGCTGGGGTGCAGAGGGGAGACAGGGCCAGTGAGAAATCCCCCACGGCAGCCGCGGTGAAGGCACTCTTTAAAACAGGCTGACGTTGCCGATGTTCCCGCAGCCTTATTCAGGGGCCCCAAACGTGGGAGCGACACAGATGGGCATCAGCTGGCCGCTGCATAAACCAAACGGGCCACATCCACACGAGGGACTGTTATTCGCCACCGTTAGGAATGAAGCTGACACCTGTTACGACGTGGACGAACCCTGAAAAACATCACGCTAAGTAAAAGAAGCCAGAGACAAAAGGCCGCATATTACGCGATTCCTTGATATGAAATATCCAGAAGCAGTAAATCCACAAAGGCAGGAAATAGAGGATTGGCTGCCAGGGGCGGGGCCGGGGGAGGGGGGGGGGTGCGGAGAGCCGACGGGGGTTTCTTTCTGGGAGCCTGAAAATGTTACGTGATCAGAACAGCTCCGTGAAACTCCTGAAAGCCGTTGAAATGTACACTTTGTAAGGGCGAATTTTACAGGATGTGAACCGCATCTTTAAAGCTGGGCTTTTCATGGGCTGGTTTTGAGTTTTATTTATTTTTTTTTTTTTTAATTTTTTTTTTTCAACGTTTATTTATTTTTGGGACAGAGAGAGACAGAGCATGAATGGGGGAGGGGCAGAGAGAGAGGGAGACACAGAATCGGAAACAGGCTCCAGGCTCTGAGCCATCAGCCCAGAGCCCGACGCGGGGCTCGAACTCACGGGCCGCGAGATCGTGACCTGGCTGAAGTCGGACGCTTAACCGACTGCGCCACCCAGGCGCCCCTGGTTTTGAGTTTTAAATCGTGTGCAGCTAACGTGGCCCTCAGGAACTCCCTCTCCCCACGCCGCCAACCTTTGGTCAAGGACAGCCTGCGGCTTGAGCAGCTTGCCTCCTGTGAGAGTACTTAAAAAAAAAAATTAAGTTTATTTTGAGAAAGACTGAGAGAACTGCAGGGGAGGGACAGAGAGAGGATCTCAAGCAGGCTCTGCACTGTCAGCACAGAGCCCATCGCGGGCTCGAACTCACGAACCCTGAGATCATGACCTGAGCCCAAACCAAGAGCTTAACCGACTGAGCCACCCAGGCTCCGCTAGAGTACCTTTGAAGCAAACTGAGGGCAAAGGGTGATGCTCTGTGTCTGGGTGGACAGGGAGAAAAGCAGATGGTCACACGAGGTGAGATGCAGGGAGGCCATCGAGAACTGAGAAAGCAGAAAATTAGATCAGGAAACAGTTAGAAGCCTAAGACCTGCCGGGCTCCTGGGGTATTTGTGGCAGGGGGTGCTGGTGTCCTCCTGGCAAAGGTATGGGGACGAGAGAGACGTTTGCTCCTTTCTCCCTCCCTGGCCTGCAGTCTCATTTTGTGCAGATGAGCACCTCCCCGCCCCTCCCAGCCCAGATACTTCATGGAAGTCAGGCTCTGCCTTTGGCTGTAGGGGTAGGGATGGCCTCAGGCCTGAGCTAATCAGCGATGGTTCCAAGATGGGCTTTGTCAGTCAGAATGAAGTCCAAGACTCTTGTCCCATGACTAGGGATAGAAATCCTGGTTCCTGGTGATACATCTCTGCCAGGGAACGTCCAGGAACTACGTTCAGCCATCTTGGGAATTTGAGGGAAGAGCTTGTCCGAAGGTGGGACCAACCCAAAGACACAGAACCAAGACTTAGGTGCTAAGGGCGTTGTGTGAGCCCTGGATGGAGCCATGTCTAAGCTGGGGCTACTATTAGACTGCTCTGTATATGAGCCGATTAATTCCTCCTTTGGAGCTGAGTTTTCTGTTTCTTGGAACAACATAGATCACATCTTGCGTTAGGTGTTAATATTTCAGAGTATATGCATCATGCAAAAATACACCTGGCTATTTCCTTACTGGGTTACTTGTTTTTTGTTAGAGGTTTCTATGTAGGGGCATAAAACTTCCTGAAAATTCTACTTATGAAACATTTGTGTGGATTTCATGATAATAATAATTAAAAAATCTATAAAGTTTTCAAAGCCAGGGGCACCTGGGTGGCTCAGTCCGCTAAGAGTCCAACTTCGGCTCAGGTCATGATCTCGCGGTTCGTGAGTTCGAGCCCCGCATCTGGCTCTTTGCTGACCGATCGGAGCCTGGAGCCTGCTTCGAATTCTGTGCCTCCTCTCTCTCTGCCCCTCCCCCGCTCATGCTCTGTCTGTTTCTCAAAAATAAATCAATGTTAAAAACATTTTTAGAAAAGTTTTCAAAACTAAAGAAAAGTGTAGTTGACAAAATTCATTCTGATTTGTATTTGCCCTAAGTATTTAGAAAACAGAAGTCCGGGTTTGACAACCCCAGATTAGAGCTGGATTAACACCACACGTATCAACACATACACGACTCGGGTTTTGTAGAAGGCTGGGCGCCACATTGGTTTTGGGTTTGGTGGGCCAAGTCTAACATCACCCTTAACTTGGAATGCACCCAACTGCGTTGTTCCACACGGCGTATGTATCAAACCGCTAGGCAACTTCCCACCTAAGAAACTAGCTCAGAACATCTCACCCGACATGCCAAGTGACAGGTGACGCCATACCTAACACGGAACTTAGAGCAATTGCTGGAAATGTCCCCATCACCACCTGAGTATACAAGAGAAACACCCCCTCGCCACATGCTTGAAAAACGTTGACAATTAAAGGATGAGCAAAAACCCAGCCGGCAAATGCAATCCAGGAAAAAGAATGGGTCTATTTCTACGTGGGCTAGAACATCCACTGCGACAGAATTCAGATTTACTGAAAGATTGAAAAAAGCCTCAATGTTCCTTAAAAGGGGACTAGTTAAATAAAATGTGGTGTATTCACGCCATAGAATGCTAGGCAGGTATGGAACGAGGTAGATACTTAGGATATTTATGAAGTGGGTGTACAGGATCTGCTGTTTAGTGGAAAAGTGTGATGCATACAGTTGCAAAAAGTATGCTCCCCACCCACACGCTTCCAGAGAACTCCACAGAACCGGTGAACTCAGCGGGGAGGGAACTGAGTAGCTGAGGGACAGGCTTATAAAGAATAACTCATCTTTGTGCTATGAGCCTTTACACCTTTAAAGTTTTGTACCAAGCACATTCTTATTCACTCAAAAGGTGGGTCAGGTAATTTCTTAGTTTGACATTCATGATCATCCTTATTTCTTTAACTAAATGGCCACCAGCCTCTCTCGGAGTCTCTGACATGCACCCTAGGATCAGTTCCTTACTCATTTATGATCACTTTTATTATGGAAAAGAAATCGGCTCTTCAATTTCTTGTATGTTGTCTTCTGACGGAGGACATTTGGGCTAATAAGCCCGTCCCGTTACATGTAAATTTGTGGTTGGTTATAAGCATTAAACACATCAGAGCTGAGAAATTATCTTACCAAAGAATCATGATGACGCCTCAGTCAAGAATTCACACTGTTTAGCTGCTCCTTCATTGATTTCTTCGTTCACTTCTCCTCTCTGTTAATTTCCTATGTGTTAATTCTCCTATCTGTCAATTACTCGGTCATTCATTCGTCCATTTTTCCTAACTGTAAACCTATCCATAATTTCTGTTCGCTACCAATACATCATTGGAATATCAAGGCTCCTAGCAAACTGGAATTCTCCCACCTCTACAAAATAGCCAGAGGCACGCATTGTGCTCTAACAAAGTCTCACAGCCACCTGTAACCTGAGCACAGCCGGTTCGCCGCCACCTCTGCCCAGCTCCTCATCCAGTGGGGGGTGGGGGGTCACGCCCTGCATCTAAGCCAACGACCTTGCGAGCCATCCTCGTGCAGACACAATCTTCTCTTTATATCATATCTGCTAGCAATCAAAGCACCCCAGCATGATTACTGCTATCTCACAGCACACGGCGTCTGCCAATGAAGGATTTCTCCTTAGTTCCTAAAGAGCCCTAGAAGGTGATAACCGGGCATCCCCCCCACCCTGCACAGGAACCTCAAGAACACTCTGGAAACCTCACGACCAACCTCCCCTGGCTTCCTCACCAGCCCAGCCCGCATCGTCTCCGGGTCCTTTTCTTCGAGATTTATTCATAGCTTCCCAGAAGAGACCGGTCTGCGGTTTCAACCTCAAAAGATGCATCGTAGGTGCCATCGTTCATTCGAATTCCCTTCTCATCTATTTCTCACGGCAGCACAGGAATGTCCTGGACTCCAGGGTATTTCGGAGAGCCCCTTCCCATAGTTTCAAAAAGATTCAGAGCTTTCATGCACCGTGAGTCTCAGACACGATAGCTGCCCTCGCCCCAGCAGCCAGGATTTCCCATTTGAGGCATAGTTAAAACTAAGGGGATATGCTTTCCTTTTGCCATTGTCCTCTGCTGATAGAAGGAAGCCAGATGCGATGACAATAAGCTGGGAGCTTCTCGATATTGGTGGGGGAAAAAAAGAAAGAAGAAAAACAGTAATTTTCTTCACAGGGCTTAGAGGCTCTCACACTGATATTTCTGAATGTCAGATAAAATCATAGCTGGCGTTTTGAGTATCAGCCACAAGGAAGGAGATAAAAACAAAATACTTTGTACCACACAGTACACGATAAGGAGCTAGGGAGCCAGGATTTTATTGTCTGGCTCTTGTGTGTATTTGGTTGATAAAACAGTTTTCACAAGACCAGCTTCTGTGCCGCTTTGGCAGTATGAATCTTTACATCCATAGTTTAAGACAAAGAGAGGTTTTAGCCAGATAGTCAAAGTGGCTGAAAGCCTTAGACGAATATAAGTAAGGAGTATATAAGAGAAGAAAATGATAATAATATTAAATAAATATAAACAAGAAATGCAGGCCCTTTCTTCCGGTTCCCGGAGGATTTCTCGTTTTCAGCGACTGCATCTGCTGGATGGAGGCCTAGGCTAGCCGATCCGGAGGCGCTGTGCCCTTGAAGCGGCTGTCACTGTCTGAAATGACCTCCCTCCCCACCACGTGTCTGGAAACTTCCTATTCACCCTTGAAGACATAGCTCAGATGTCACCAAGGTGGCTCGCCTTCCGCGCTCCAGGAGCACACTGGCCACTGGTAGGGTGACTCGCCCATTCACCTGTCTATGCCCCTTGGGGACAGCGGGCCCCCCGAGGGCGGGCTCTGAGGACTATTCCCCCGGCCCTGCTACAGGGGCAGGTGCGCCTCGCTCAAGAACGTTAAATACTGATGAACAAATGAACGCGTGAGCGAAAGAGTAAATGAGACGCACCCATCAGCGGGGGCGGACAGCAGACAGGGAGACGTGAATCAGTTGTTACCAGGTTGTATAACTGCACACTTCCGGTCTTGAGACCACGTTCCCCCCTGCCCCGCCTCCCCGTATTTCTGCGGGGACCTGTCTTCCCAGGCATAAGCCACACGGAGGATCCGAGAAGTAACCCTCCTTCCTCATAGCTCAAGGGGGGGGGGGCAATGATTTTTTTTTAAGAAAATAATCATTTAAATCAGCTGATTGATAGCATCTCCCTTCAATACATTTTTAAGAAATGAAAACCCTGACCATCCAATCAATCAGGCAGGCTCTTCAAGCATGGCTGGATCTCCTCTTGAGCAAGTCCCCAGCCTGACATTGAAGAATGGCAGAAACAGGCCTCTGGCCAACCACTGAGCTTTGCCTGGCGGTCTCCACAGGAAAGGCATACATGGAAGGGTCTGGAAACGGCCCAGCAAGGCTTTTTCGGAAGGAACCCTGAAAACCAATGCTGGACGTGGCACGAGAGACCATTATGAAACTCAGACGGTCTTCTCGTAAATGCTCCCTTTTCATTTTCTGTTAAAAAAAAATTTTTTTTAAGTTTATTTGTTTTGAGAGAAGAGCAAGCAGGGTAGGAGCAGAGCGAGAAGGAGAGAGAATCCCAAGGAGGTTCCACACTCTCAGCGCAGAGCCTGATGCAGGGCTCGAACTCACGAACGGTGAGATCAACACCCAAGGTGAAATCGAGAGTCGGACGCTTAACCAACTGAGCCCCCCGGGCGCCCCTCCCTTTTCACTGTCACTTCAATGAAAACCAAAAGGTAACAGGGCAAGATCAACTCTCTTTTATTTTCCAGACCAGACATTCTGAGTGACGTAATGGTATACCAACGGGTGTCCTAACGGTAGCGGTGAGTGTCAAACTTGGTGCCTGGACTCAGGCAGATCTGGGCTGGGATCTGCATTTCCTCACCTCCCAGCACCGTGCCCTTCATCTCTGTGTGCGTCAGCTCTTTCTTCTCTATAATGGGGATAATCACAGTCAGTAGAGTTTGGGGAGGATTACATGAGATAATGAGGACTGGAATGTCCTCATCCTACTGCATTTTCCCCCAGGAACCACAATATTGTTCCAATAGATGAATCACATTTTCAACTTTTATATTCTCCATGGTGTCCAGCACAGTCCAAATAATGGGCCTTATAAATGGTACTGAAACAAACATAAAAACATGAAAACACGAAGAATACACTTATCTTGGGGCGCCTGAGGGGCTCAGTCAGTTAAGCGTGTGACTTCGGGTCAGGTCATGATCTCATGGTTCGTGAGTCGAGCCCCGCACTGGGCTCTGTGCTGATGGCTCGGAGCCTGGAGCCTCCTTCGGATTCTGTGTCTCCCTCTCTGTGCCCCTCCCACGCTCATACTCTGTCTCTCTCAAAAATAAATAAACATTAAAAAAGAATTATAAAAAAAAAGAATACGCTTATCTTGATGAGCACTTCTCAGAGCACTTGTGGAGTCGCCATATTGTACACCTGAAATAATATAATAATAATGTAACACTGCATGTTCACTACACTGGAATTAAAATTCTTTTAGAAAGTACAAGCAATAGATCTTATCCCTAAAAGAAAGGGGAAAAATGTAAATGAAAAGGCAACAAAGTCATACAAGGATACAGTCCACACAGTGGACAAAATCTGTGACCAACCTCAACACTGACTGGGTTAAGATCACCAAGAGTAACTCTAGATAAATCCTTACTAGCTTTCTCTGAATCCTCATAGAAGAATACCTGGAAACCTCATTAAATTGGCATTTCGACTGTGTCTCATTTGGCTGACTCAGTTGTAAGACACTGTAATGAGCTTTTGGGGGGAAAAACCTTCACAGAAAAAATAATCTTGAAAGCAGAGCAGAATGAGCAAACATTATTTAAAGATCGAGGTAAAATATACCCTGTTTTTCTGTTTTTTTTTTTAAAGTTTATTCATTTATTTAGAGAGGGAGAGTACAAGTGGGGAAGGGGCAGAGAGAGAGGAAGAGAGAGAATCCCAAGCAGGTTCCGCACTGTCAGCACAGAGCCTGACGTGGGGCTCGAACCCACGAACCATGAGATTATGACCTGAGCTGAAATCAAGAATCAGACATTTAACTGACGGAGCCACCCAGGAGCCCCATCCTGCTTTTCAAAGTATAAGCTTTTTATTATAAAACCCATTCTCAAAACAGTATAAAGAGGGAACAGAGAGTTGTTTAGTGGGTACACAGCTACAGTGTGGAATGAGAAATTTCTGGAGATGGTGGTGGGGATGGTCACGAAACAGTGTGAACGTACTTAATGTCGCAGAACTAACTGGTAAATCTTATGTTACGTATATTTTACCACAGGGGGAAAAAAAAACTATTAATAAGTTTAAAATCAGGGTCGCCTGGGTGACTCAGTCAGTTGAGCACCCGACTTCAGCCTAGGTGGTGATCTCACAGTCCGTGAGTTTGAGCCCCGCGTCGGGCTCTGTGCTGACAGCTCGGAGCCTGGAGCCTGCTTCGGATTCTGTGTCTCCCTCTCTCTCTGCCCCTCTCCCACTCACACTCTGTCTCTTGAAAATAAATAAATGTTTAAAAAAAAAATTTTTTAAGTTTAAAATCACATATTTATGGGGCGCCTGGGTGGTTCCGTCGCTTAAGTGTCCGACTCTTGATTTCGGCCCAGGTCATGATCTCACAGTTTGTGAGTTCAAGCCCCGTGTCAGGCTCTGTGCTGACAGCGCGGAGCCTGCTTAGGATTCTCTCCCTCTCTCTCTGCCCCAACCAATGCTCTCTCTCTCTCCCTCAAAATAAATAAACTTAAAAAATAAATAAATAAAAATAAAATAAAACCACATACTTTCACACATATCTCTAAACACAGGAACACACAAATATAGTAAAATTCTCAGTAACTTTCTCTTACTCAGCTACAGATACCTCTTTGAAACTCCAATAATGTTAAAGGTGAGCTTAAAGGAAATAATTAAAGTAATAGAATTCTTCCTAGAAAACAACAGTAATAATGTCTTTCAGATTAGCTGATGGCCACCAGAGGGTTTTCAAGAAAACCCCTGTGCTGTGTCCCCTTGGGCAGACTCAAGTACAAAAGGTGTTATTGTTGTTGACGCAAGGAATTTCAAAGTCAGAAGGAAAAAGCTGTCTTTCGTGCAAGAGAAGAGAGACAAAGTAGGCACTGGAAATATTTCGAGAGGTAAGAAAGAGCCCAAATCCACAGGTACCATGAAACTAAAAGACACTCGTGTGGCCTTCATTAGTCGATTAAAGTTTGCATCCCTGGAAATTCCACGTGCACAGTAAAGAAACGGATCTGAGCTCCCTCTCTCCTGCAGATGCTGCGGAGAATTGAGGGGGTGGTAAGCCATACTTTTCTTTTACAAACGCTTCTCGCCGTGGTCAGCGGGGGGTTGGGGGGGTGGGGAGACACTTGGGCGCCTCTGTCCTGTCACCCTTTGTTCTCAGCACCTTAGGCACTCGGTGGTCTCAACTCAGTGCCTGTGAGCGCCAGACAAACACCCAGGACCAGGGTGAAGACGAAGGGGAGGGGCTGTCTCCCTGCTGCCTTTTTTAGGTCTTTGCGGCTCTTTTTCATTCTCCCCTTTTGCCAAAAAGTATATTATAAAGCTAATTTTTAGCAGCAAAGCATGCGTTTGGTTTCTTTGTTTTTTGTTTTTTTGTGGTTTTTTTGGTCTTTGCCCTCCGAGGGTATATTCATTAGCAGGCTTAGTACTCTGTGTTGACAGGTTTTTACAAGTTTGAACGTGTAGTTATTTGCCGTTGTTTTTATTAAAAAGGAAAAGCATTTTTTCTCAACCATCTGTAAGCTGGTCTATAACAGAGGACCTGATAGAAGCTTCTGCCCAGTAAGACGCTTTTGCTCCCTCAAATTATAGCGTGGGTAAGTTCCCCACTGAAACCCAGCAAACCTCAGATCAGGAGCCTTTGAAGGAACAAAGATGGTGGCACTTCCTCTTATCGCCCTTCTGTGGCCGTGAGCCACTGAGCTGTAGGACTCAAACGTGTTCTAGAAACACGCGAAGCACAAGCAACGAAAGCAAAAACAGACAAGCGGGACTACACCCAGCTTGAAAACTTCTGGGCAACAGAATCAACAGAGTGAAAAAGGCAACCTACAAAATAGGAGGAAATATCTGCCCACCTTATACCTGATGAGGCGTTAATATCCAGACGCTATAAAGACCCCCAAGTCAACAACAGCAACAACAACAAAATCAAATGACCCAATTTAAAGATGGGCAAAGGACTAGAACAGACATTCCTGCAAAAGATGACGTACAAATGGCAAAACAGGCATATGAAAAAACGGTCAATGTGACCAGTCATCAGAGAAATGCAAATCAAAACACTGGTAGGATTACAGCTATCAAAACCCCCCCAGAAAATAACAAGCGTTGGCAAAAACACAGAAAAACTGGAAACCTCGACCAGTGTCGGCGGGATCGTAAAATGGTGTAACCGTTATGGAGAACGGTACCGTGGTTCCTCAGAAAATTATACACGGAACTACGGTAAGATCCAGTAGAGTTCTGCGCATATAGCCAACAGAACTGAAAGCAGGATCTGGAAGAAACATTTGCACACCCACCTTCAAAGCAGTGCTATCTGCACGAGCCAGACGGTGGAAGGAGCCCAGGGCCCATCACCAGGTGAACAGATAAACAAAATGTGTTCTACGTGTGCGATGAAATATTATTTAGCCTTAAAAAGGAAAGAAATCTTGTCACACGCAGAGACATGATGCTACGTGAAATAAGCCCATCACAAAAATACAAATAGTGCCTGATTCCACTCACATGAGCGTCCTAGAGTAGCCGAGTGTATAGAAACAGGAAGCAGAAAGGTGGTTACCAGGGGCTGGGCAGGGGGAAGGGGGAGTTGTTGTTTAAAGGAAAGCTAAGGCTTGAATCCTGGGGACATTAATATTGAAGGTGTCATTAATTTCATTTCATGAATGTCATTAAGGGACATTAATATATTTAAGGGGATGAGAGAGGGAGGGGGATCTGGAGAGAGCATGCGTTTGAATCCAGCAAGTTGGGAACGCTGCAGCAACAGTGAACTCACACAGGTCAAGGACCGGAATTGGCAGCTGGGATTTGGGTGGTAAGCTGGTGAGTGGCCGCAGAGAGTGGGGGGGGGGGGGGGGGGGGGGGCGGGAGGCAGGCCAGGTGCCCCAGAGAAGGCAGGGTGGAGGGTCTGAGGGTCGGAGGGAGGACAGAAGTGGGCTGGAGAGGCCAGCACTCTCTCCCCGGGCCAGTGGTGAAGGGCAGGGAGAGACCAGGGATGTGGGGAAGGCGTCCTAGGGAAGGGAAGTGTCTTTTAACTTTGTTTTTTAATGTTTACTTATTTTCGAGAGTGAGAGAGACAGAGCATGAACAGGGGAGGGTCAGAGAGAGAGGGAGACACAGAATCTGAAACAGGCTCCAGGCTCTGATCTGTCAGCACAGAGCCGGACGCGGGGCTCGAACTCACAGACCCCGAGATCATGCTCTGAGCGGAAGTGGGACGCGTCACCGACTGAGCCACCCAGACGCCCCGGAAAGTGTCTTTTACAAGAGGAGTAGACCCGAGCAAGATCAGGATCGGAGAGAAATCGACAGGTGGATAAAGAGAAGGAAGAAGAACGAACACGGAGACGATGGGTAGGGCGGGGGGAGGGAGGATCAGCTCAGAGACCAAGGGGCACAGCGGGGAGTCTGCGCTGGCAGGGGGTCCCGACTTGGGGGTCCCTCTGGACCTGCCCGGGAGCCCAGGGCCGGGAACCAAGGGGCGCATGCACCAGGAGGGGACAGTGTGCCCTCGGTCCACACCTCCAGGTCCGGAACAGTTTTCTTTTTTTTTTTTTAATTTTTTTTTTTTTTCTTAATGTTTTTATTTATTTTGGAGACAGAGAAAGACAGAGCATGAGCAGGGAAGGGGCAGAGAGAGAGGGAGACACAGAATCGGAAGCAGGCTCCAGGTTCTGAGCCATCAGCACAGAGCCCGACACGGGGCTCGAACTCACAGACTGTGAGATCATGACCTGAGCTGAAGTCGGACGCTCAACCGACTGAGCCACTCAGGCGCCCCCCGGAACAGTTTTCAACCGCGGCTGACTGGGCCCCGGGTGCACCCTCTGGGCCCACGGGTTACACTTCTGTGAGCCTCGTACCTGCCCGCTCAACCTCACTATTGCTGCACCGCCCTCAGGACCCGAGCCCCCGGCGTCAGCCGTGCGCCCCGGGCACGTCCATCAGGGATTTAGACACGCAGCCTTTCCCTGGAGTGAGGTTCCAACTGTTTGGGAATAATTCTATCTCCCACGCCATATGAATTCCCGATTCCCCTGTTAAGAGCATTTTGAAACTATCTGATCATTGCAGAAATTTAACTACATTTCTATCTGGCTTACAACTGCCTCCAAATTCCCTGGTAACCAATGGTTACCAAATTAGGTTCTTGAATGACCAAATTTAAAATGGAAGAAACAGACACAAAAAGATGCAAATCCGAGTTGTGTGGGTGGGGCTTTTTTGGATTATTTGGGGCACCTGGGTGGCTCAGTTAGCTAAGCGTCCAACTCTGGATTTTGGCTCAGGTCGTGAGCTCACAGTTCTTGGGACGGAGCCCCAGCTTGGGCTCTGAGCCAACAGCACGGTGTCTGCTTGGGATTCTCTCTCCCTCTCTCTCTGCCCCTCGCCCGCTCACGCACACATAATCTCAGAATAAATAAACTTTAACATGAATGTTGTTTTAAATATATAATTTAAATATGTTCAACATCAAAGCATACTACAATATATGTGTGTGTGTTAGTTGGTCGTTTATATGTGTTTAGTTAGGGAAGAATTACATTCAGATTTCTTATGAATTCTTGCTGCACTATTATCATTTACATAAATACTCTGAATCATCTTTTTCTTTATAACCTTACAACATTTGAAACCTGTTTATCAATCTGCAACAGCTTTATTACATCAAATCAAGTCCAAACACTTCACTTCCACCCACATGAAAAAAGACAGATTCACTGCGACAAAAATAGTGAGTAACTGCTAATGCAAACACTAGAAATCACCAGAAAATAATTAGGTTACTCGCATGTTACCCACTCCGGCTTTGGCTGGCACCCAAGTGGGGGCCACACCTCCCATAAGGGCCCAGGCAATTTCAGACCCCACCTGTAACACACACAATCAATAAAAATAAAATGCATGTTTTTGAAAGAAATGAAGAGGGGCGCCTGGGTGGTTCAGTCGGTTAAGCATCTGACTTTGGCTCAGGTCATGATCTTTTGGTTCGTGAGTTCAAGCCCCGTGTCGGGCTCTGTGCTGACACAGCTCAGAACCTGGAGCCTGCTTCAGATTCTGTGTCTCCCTCTCTCTCTGCCCCTCCCTTGATCATGCTCTCTCTCTTAAAATATATATATATATTTTTTTAATTTTTTAAGAAATCAAGAAACATTTCTTTTGAAAAATTAAAGAAAGGAACCAAGCAAACCACGATACCCTTGCTGTACAGACAACATTTCAAAGGAGCCTAACAGTCCATGAAGGAAAATTATTCTTAACAGAGGAATCCCAGCACATAAATACAGAAGGAATAACAGAATTTTTTAAAAAATCACCATTTAGGGGCACCTGGATGGCTCAGTCAGTTAAGCGTCCATCTCCGGCTCAGGTCATGATCTCATGGTTCATGAGTTCGAGCCCCACATCAGGGCTCTGTTGCTGACAGTGTGGAGCCTGTGTGGGATTCTCTCTCACTTTCTCTCTCTCTCTGCCCCTCCCTGACTTGTGCTTTTTTTTCTCTCTCAAAAGAAATAAGTAAACTTTAAAAAATATATATATACCGGGGCGCCTGGGTGGCTCAGTCGGCTGAGCGTCTGACTTCGGCTCAGGTTATGATCTTGCGGTTCCTGAGTTCAAGTCCCGCGTCGGGCTCTGTGCTGACAGCTCAGAGTCTGGAGCCTGCTTTGGATTCTGTGTCTCCCTCTCTCTCTGCCCCTCCCCTGCTCACGCCCTGTCTCTCCCTCTCTCTCAAAAATAAACATAAAAAAAATTTAAAAAAAATATATACATATACCACCTTCAATGAAGTTGCAAAAAAGCACAAACAAAAACAAAACCGATCTCGAAATTTGATCAAGCCTCTAGTTTTAACAATGGGTCTACAGGATGTATGGAGAATAGAAAACCACGTCAAACACTACCACAGAAACGTGATCAGACAAATCCAAAATGCGGACTATTCTATAGAACCAGTGGCCAGGCTTTTCACAAATAAATGGCAAGAACAAAAGGGGAGGGGAGCGGGCGAGATCGAAAGATGCATCGACCAAATGTACCGTGTGGACACTGTTTGGATCCTGATTGGAATAAACCAACGGTAAAAAGACATTTATGAGACAAGTGTGAAAACTTAAACAATGATTGCATATCAGACAATATTAAGGAATCCTTGTTAATTTTTTTATGTTATAATAACAGTTTCATGGTTGTGCGGAAAAAAGGGAAGGACATCCATGTCTGTCAAAGATAATATCAAAGCCCTTAGAGATGAAATGACATATGTCTCCAATTGGCTCTGAGATGGTCTAGCCGGGGTGAGGGTACAGGTGGCATAGACAGGGCAAGACTGGGAACGTGTTACTGGCTGATGGATACATGGGAGTACATCTGTCCTATTCTTTTAGTGTTGAAATTTCTTTTCTTTTTAATTTTTTTAATGTTTATTTTTATTTATTTTTGAGAGAGAGAGACCGAGCGTGAGCAGGGGAGGGAGACATAGAATCTGAAGCAGACTCCAGGCTCCAAGCTGTCAGCCCAGAGCCTGACATGGGGCTCGAACTCGCAAACCGCAAGATCATGACCTGAGCCGAAATCGGATGCCCAGCCAACTGAGCCACCCAGGCGCCCCTAGTGTTGAACTTTCTTAATAGAAAGTCCTTTTTAAATCACCCAAAGGGGTAGGGCACCTGGGTGGCTCAGTTGGTTGAGCGCCTGATCCTTAACTTCTGCTCAGGTCATGATCCCCACCCCCATTCATGGGTTCGAGCCCTGCATCGTGCTGGCAGCTTGGAGCCTGCTTGGATTCTGTCTCCCTCTCTCTGTCCCTCCCCCACTCACGCACATGCTCTCTCAAAGTAAATACAATAAACTGTAAAATAAATAAATAGATCACCCAAAGAGGTGATCAGTGCCTTGCAAAGGCAGCTCCAGAATAATGTAAGCTTGGTTGTTCTCCAGCTGTTAGTTCTTCTGGTCACCCTCCCCATCAAAACACCCCTCTCATTTCCAATGTCCCCCAAAAGACTGAGTCAGTTGGTCATTGTCCCTGGTTCTGCATATTCAGTCTACTGCCTCTCCCGCCCTTTACCCTGTTCTATCCCCGAACCACCCTCCCTCTTTTTTTTTTAATTTTTAAATTAAAAAAATTTTTTTTAATTTATTTTTGAAACAGAGAGACACAGTGAGCAGGGGAGGGACAGAGAGACAGGGAGACACAGAATCCGAAGCAGGCTCCAGGCTCCGGGCTGTCAGCACAGAGCCCGACGCGGGGCTCGAACTCACGGACCGCGAGATCATGACCTGAGCCGAAGTCGGACGCTCAACCGACTGAGCCACCAGGCGCAGCCCGCCCCCCACATTCCCTCTTAAGTCCATGTTTATAGAATCCAGACAGGGATGTGCTTCTTTATCTTCTTTCCAGCTTCCAGAAGCAGCCCCTTGTCCTCGTCCCACTTTTTCTTCCGCGGATCCAGCTCTGGCACAGGTTGCTGCGAGCTGAGTCGTGTTCGGAGACCTCCTGACTCGGGCCCCACCCCCTGAACTACAGGGAACGACGCCCATGAGCCCCCTCACGTTCTAGACGGAGTGCAAGAATAACAGTTCCAGCTCTCTCCAACTGCCCGCCGGCTCCTTCCCCTGCAGGGAAGGCGAATCTGACCGGCCACACAAGGGGAGAGGTGTTGAGCTTGGCTCTTATCACCTTTTACCACTGTTTGAAAAAGTCTGTACGGGGCCTGCCTCTCCTATATTTTTGTTAGCGTCGTTGTACCAACAAGCGGGAAATCAAGACAAGTAATAAATCCTCCTGCCACTGGGATTTAAAAGTCAGTTACTGCGGCGCCTGGGTGGCTCAGTCAGTTAAGCGTCCACCTTCAGCTCAGGTCACGATCTCGTGGTTCCTGAGTCCGAGCCCCGCGTTGGGCTCTGTGCTGTCACAGTGGAGCCTGCTTCGGATCTTCTGTCCCCCCCTCTCTCTGCCCCTGTCCTGCTCGTGCACTCTCTCTCTCAGAAATAAATAAACTTAAAAAAACTATTAAAAATAAATAAAAATAAAAAAATAAAAGTCAGTTACCATATTGATTATAACGATGCGTTCAGAGGTTCTACATACACGGCCTCCCAGAGAATCCTGTCTGGATTTGAGAAATCAGAGGCCCACGCTTGGCCCTCGCGTCCCAGTGGCGTTCTCCGATCCAGCTTCTAGCGTCAGGAGATTAACTAAGCTGCTCACAAACCATCCTGAAGGTTCTCTGATCCCCATTTCACCAGAGGGTTTGTGTCTGTGCACTACTGCGTAGAGCCATGATGGAAAGCAGGTATCTGGACCCACAAATCTCTAACACCAACCAAACCTTTGTTGTGCTTCTTTCTGCCTAATCACACAGCACAAGGAAAGACCCAGTGTTGGCCCCGATCTCAGGTCACCAAGGATGGACAACACATCATTAAAAACCAAATACTGGGGCGCCTGGGTGGCGCAGTCGGTTAAGCGTCCGACTTCAGCCAGGTCACGATCTCGCGGTCCGTGAGTTCGAGCCCCGCGTCAGGCTCTGGGCTGATGGCTCAGAGCCTGGAGCCTGCTTCCCATTCTGTGTCTCCCTCTCTCTCTGCCCCTCCCCCGTTCATGCTCTCTCTCTGTCCCAAAAATAAATAAACGTTGAAAAAAAAATTAAAAAAAAAAAAACAAATACTGTACGAAACGAGCCTAAAACATCTCATCCCCCGTACCCAGGAAGCTCTCAGAGGCCAACCTGAAGAGACTCCCACTAAGCAAAGATGGGGTACTGGAGCATCAGTACGTGTAACTACGACGGATGGAAACATACCAAACACACAAAGTTTCTGACAAACACACAGAAGTTCCTGACAAACACACAGAAGTTTCCGACGATGCTAAAAAGCAAACAAAAACTCAGTGGTCACCATTAGAGAATGCGAGGATAGAAGCGAGCGGATTCACCATTTTGCAACCCCTCGTGTATTGATAAACTTAGCGCTCAACGCCAACAGCACTGACGTCCAGACGGACAACCAAGTATCACACATTCCCCAATGAAAGGACACAACACTTAGAAAGTCATCTTGCACCACCCAGAAAATCAAACCCAAATTTGATCAAGCCTAGATCCAACTGCCAAATTATGGGTTAGAGAGGACAGAGGGACACGCTCAACTACATATCTCATGGGGATGCGGCCAGCGAAATCCAGCCCGTGGGAAAGTCTATCGGACAAACGACGCGGTGTCTTCAATAATTATGTGTCGGGGCGGGGCGAGGGGAAGAAAGGTTGGAGACAAAAGTCATAAGTTAAAGGGAACTTAAAAAAAAAATCAACTAATCACACACACTACAACCAATCATATGGGACTTCTAACTCAAACTGTGTTTTTTTTTAAAGCCTCTCATTACATTTATGGGAAAATTGATCATCTGAACATTGGCCGGATATATGCTAACATTAAGCAATTATTATTTTCATCATATTATGGTTATGTTTTTCAATAAGAATCTTTATCTTTATTTTTTTAATGTTTATTTTTGAGAGCGAGCGAGAGGGAGACACAGAATCCCAAGCAGGCTCCAGGCTCCGAGCTATCAGCCCAGAGCCTGACACGGGGCTCAAACTCACGGACTGGAGATCATGACCCGAGCAGACTGAGCCACCCAGGCGCCCCAGAATCTTTGTCTTTTAAATATGCTGAAAATATCATGGATGAGATGAAATGGTGTCTTGGAGTTGTCTGAGAATAACAAGGGGGAGGTGTACCTGAAGACAGATGGGATGGGACCTGAGTTGACAGCTGCTGACTCTTCATAATAAAGCATTTTACAAAAACATATATATTGTAGCCTGGCAGAATAACTTATAGAGTTATTACTGTGTTATTCTTATTCTTATTATTCTTCCTGCTGTTGAAAGAGAAAAACTTAAAAAGTAATTCCGTCTCTCCTCCTCACCACCCACCCCTTCGTGGGGGGCACACTGGGCTTTGAGTCCCAGAGAACCGGGGCTTCCTTTGCAAACAGGGCAGAAGTGAAATGCCTTTGCTTTCAAAAGCCTTCCCACAAACAAGCAAAGAGCTGAAGTGTCTGGTGAGAGCAGGTGGGGTCCCTGGGCCTGGGCAGTGGGAAGGCAGGGGAGCCACACCTGTGGCCCCCGGCAGAGAAGGGCCTGCTTCTAACATCAGGGGTGAGTGGGGTGGGGTCTCTGCTCCTGGCTGGTGGGTAAACTAGTAAACCGAGAGCTCTTCGTAACATGATCGGACAGGAGGGGCTTGGGGGCAGACTCGATTTAGAAAAACAAAGTCATGGGGCGCCTGGGTGGCTCAGTCGGTTGAGCAGCCAACTTTGTCTCAGGTCATGATCTCACGGTTTGTGAGTTCGAACCCCGCGTCGGGCTCCGTGCTCACAGCACGGAGCCTGGAGCCTGCTTCAGATTCTGTCTCCTTCTCTCTCTGCCCCTCCCCTGCACATGCTTTCTCTCTCTCTCTCAAAAGTAAATAAACATTAAAAAAAAATTAGCATTTTGGGCATGTTTTCAGTTTTCTAGATTGAGCCCCTGTAAGTTCTAACGAAGCCCCCGACAGGGCTAGGTAGGGCCTGATTAATCTTGACTCCCTTCCACTCAGGGCTGAAGATCATGAGAGTTTAAAAGAAATTGGGAAATCACGGGGATCGTGACAGGTCACTTGCAATGTGATGAGAGGGGATATTCTTGGATTGCACAAGCAAGTAAAAAGTTTGGAGCTGTCTCCAACACCTGCAGTGTTTTCTAAGCCAGGGGGGGTCCAAATTGTCTCTGGGAATCTGAAAGGCCATTGACTAGAAAGAACTGGGTGAGGGTCTAGCCAGACAAAGGCCCTCAGTGGTACTTGGTGAGTGGGGACACAGCAGGATCCGGGATCTTCCCGATACCATGTTTCCTCTGTGTGTCTTTCTCCTCTTCTCTACCCATCGCCCTCTTTAGGTGATCCCACCCAATGCCATGGCTTTGAATGTCACCAGAACACTGACCATTCCACTCCCGGCTCCTGCCGTGGGCTCCGGGCTTGGACAGCCAACCTGGGTGTTGAGTTGGCTTCCCTGTGTTGCCACTGTCCCCCACCACACTCTCCATTCCTTGCCACTTCTCTCCTTCTTCACTCACATCTAATCCTTCAGGAAATCCTTTTGGTTCACGTTCCACATGGATGGATGCCAACCACTTCTCACCCCATCTACCATTGTCACCCTGGTCTGAGAGGCCATACTCCAGGCAACAGGCCACTGATTGGTTCTACGCCGTTCCGTGGCTTCTCTTCACATTTAGCAAATAACCGAAGTCCCTTCCCAGCCTACACAGCCCTTCGTGTTCTGGACCTGCCTACCTCCCCATCCCCAACTCCTGCTTCCTTCTCTTCGCCCAGGCTACCACGGCCTCAGCGGTCTCCTTGCTGCTTCTCCAGGCTGCCAAACCCCGGGAACCTGCTGTCCTCTCTGCGGGGAATGCTCTTCCCCGACGCTCCCTCATTTCTTTCAGGTCACTGTTCCAATGTCACCTCCTTGGAGAAGACATCCCGTATCACCCTGGCTGGAATGGTGTCCCAACACTCTCTTAATTACCCTTACCTTGCTTCTTCTCCACGGGGCTTTTCCCCGTGTGACATATACATCTATTGACTCATTGCTGTCTCCACAACGAGAAGCCAAGTTCCAAAAGGGCAGAGACTTGGTTTTGTTCACCGGAGCAGTTCCAAGCACAGCGTGGCACTAAATAAATGTTTGTTGAATGAAGTTAAAACATGTATGCCCTTTTTTCATAAAATTCGTGAGGTCACTAGTGGAGGAAAATAGCCTTCCTTATGCCCGGAAACCCTACAAGCATCTGAACTCAACTTCATCATATAGTTCTAAAAGATCTACTATATAAGAAAGCATTTGTATTCATCACTCAACAGATGTTTACTGAGCACTTTGTAGTGACAGATACCGCCTACCAAGTCCTGCGCGGGCACCCCTTAATGCTCAGAGCAACCCTACAAGATAGATGTGAAGACCGCCATTTTATATCTGTGCAACCGAGGTAGAAACACATCAGATGACCTCTCCCAGGTCACGTATTCTGCACCTGGCACAGGTGGCGTCCCCAAAGCAGATCCATTCTTTCTCCCAAGCCACGCTGTATAGCTATTTTAGCAGGTGCTTCAAGCCATCTCTTTCCAGAACATTCTCCCCCACCCAGTACTGGCAGCGACACCACTAACAGGGGCACAGAAACCTCTTGTGGTTCATCCTGTCACGTCCTCTATGAAGCCCTCTGTGAGACCCCCAGGCAGAGCTGGCTGCTTTCTGCTTGGATCCCCAAACACCTTGCTATCGCTGTTAAACACCTACTGCGTGGTGTAATGGCTTGTCGTGACGTCTCTCCCATGAGACTGAGCGCTGTCGAAGACAAGCACTGGGTCTCATTCATTTCGGCATCACTGGTGCCCAGAATGGAGTCTGGCGTGTTGGTGATCACTCTTCACTTCTTGTTTGCCTGTTTATTCCCCAGGCTCCTATTTGTTTGCTTGGGTATTTGTGACACTTCCTGCCAACTGTTCTGTGTGACGGTGGCTCGTTCTCACTCATCACCTCCTCCACACGATGAGCGTCTGGAGGGAAAGCGTACCTCTGGAATCTGGACTCTGCCGTGGGCTCTATTTCACAGCAGGCAGCAGGATTGTCGTTTCTGTCTGACAGGAAACAGTCTGTGAGGGCTCCGATTTGGTGCCTCCTGGAGCTAATCCAATGGAATTCTCCAATATACATTGTCCCGGGCCTTTAGAAAGTTCAAGTAATCAATGGAATGCAAATATTTAAAAAAAAAATCAAGAGATGCTATTTTTTGCCTATCAAATTGGCAAAGTTAAAAAAAGCTGAGGGTTTCTCTAGAATAGCTTGAAAACACATTATTAACAATAGGTTTATACATAAGTCCCCAGCTCTTTAAAGTTGACTCAACCAGGGGCGCCTGGGTGGCTCAGTCGGCTAAGCATCCAACTTCGGCTCAGGCCATGATCCCATAGTTTGTGGATTCGAGCCCCGCGTCGGGTTCTGTGCTGACATCTCAGAGCCTGGAGCCTGCTTCGGATTCTCTGTCTCTCTCTCTCTCTCTCTCTCTCTCTCTCTCTCTCTCTCTCTCTGCCCCTCCCCCCACTGGTACTCTGTCTCTAAAATAAAGAAACATCAAAAAATAAAAAATAAAGGGGCACCTGGGTGGCTCAGTTGGTTGAGCTTCCGACTGCAGCTCAGGTCATGATCTCACAGTTTGTGAGTTCGAGCCCCACATTGGGCTCTGTGCTGACAGCTCAGAGCCTGGATGGAGCCTGCTTCAGAGTCTGTGTCTCCTTCTCTCTCTGACCCTCCCCTGTTCATGCCCAAAAATAAATAAACATTATTTTTTTATAATGTCTCTCTGTCTCTCTCTGTCCCAAAAATAAATAAACATTAAAAAGAATTTTTTAAAATAAACAAACAAATAATTAATTAATTTAAAAAATAAAAAATAAAAAAATAAAGTTGACTCAACCATTCCGCTTCTAGGAATGTATTCTAAGCAAATAATTAAGATTTAACTACCCGGATATTCATAACAATTTATCATGATAGAGCAAAACTGAAAATTATTTAAATGACCAGGAATAAGAAACTAGTTAAATACATTACAATAGATCCCAACAATTACATACTACTCAATGATTAAATTTCTATTTTAGGTAAATACACACTAACAGCAAAATTGTTCATGGTGTATTAAAGTGCAGATCACAGGGGCGCCTGGGTGACTCAGTCGGTTAAGCGTCCGACTTCGGCTCAGGTCATGATCTCACGGCCTGTGGACACTATGAGCACCTCTGCCTTCCTGAGAACCCCCTTTCACTTCAGTGAAGCAGCCTGGTTTCTGTCCTCACAGTCCAGAGCCCTGACCATTCGACTCCATAGTGACGTTTTGAAGATGTTATATAAAGATACATAGTCTTGGGTTTTCTCTTCTTTTTTGCGTACTCGTATTTTCCGATTTCTTTTTACTAGCTATGCACTGCTTTAGAAATACTCGGACAACTTTCAGAGCATTTTACGGTTTACTTTGTTTACCCTTTCCTCTGGAGATTCTCAAAATTAGAATTAGCTCTGACCATGCGCAATATGGATGGAAACTAGCATCGTCACTGGGTCCACATGTCAGGAGTCACGTGTCAGGAAGGAAGGCAGGTGTCCTAAGGGTAGCACGGGGGTGCCTTGGCCCCCATACACACTCTCACCCTTTACTAAGTACGTGGGTGCCCAGTCAAGTGGGGGATTCACAGATGTTATCTGGCTTTAACAAAACTAGCCTCCTTAAACTGATAAGAGGCTTAAAGAGTTTCCCACAAAGTGACCTGGAATTGAATACAGCCCCGGCACTGTAAGCGGAAGCGAGCCTCAAGAAAGTGGCGGAGCTCCTGGTCAGCTGACTTACAAGGTCTCATCCGATTTCGTGAAGAGTAACTAAAAAATATTGGAAATTACCAAGAAGACTAGTTGGCAAATCGATTCATCTTTACTCTCCCTAACAACGAACTCTGCCCCTGTGAACATCATGCCTTGAACTGGTAACTGGGTTCCGAATGGAGTCATCACAGCTGGCAAGATATTTAAAACCTAAGCATTCAGAACACACACACACACACACACACACACACACACACACACATAAAGTCCTGACTTTTTTTTTAGCCATACCTTAAGTCAGGTAATACTCGATCCATACTTCCAAAAATTTCATAAACATAGTCATAAATGGCTAGAAGTGGCTTTCAAGATTTTTTACTGAGTACCTAAAGACTAACAAGGAAGTACCCGGATCTATCTGCCACTCTGCACAGCCGCTCATTTAAAACTGTGTCTGGATTTTCACGGCGGGCTATTTTATCTTACCTCCTTCTCCAAAGAACTAGAATTGGCCTCAAATGTTCCACCGCATCAATTTTTTAAATAACAATAAAACATTG
Source organism: Prionailurus viverrinus (assembly GCF_022837055.1). Lineage (NCBI taxonomy): Eukaryota > Metazoa > Chordata > Mammalia > Carnivora > Felidae > Prionailurus > Prionailurus viverrinus. The sequence goes on from NC_062577.1 coordinate 2,485,922, forward strand.
TTTCCTCAAGTGAATAAGAGAGCTTTCTCCAGTAAGTGAGGTGAATAATTTATGCCACTTTAAAAGCACTGTGACTGAGAGCAATTTTGCAAAAAAGGAGAAAGATCCAGCAATCCCACTTCTGGGTATTTATCCGGAATCATTCCTGGCAGCACGATTTACAGTAGCCAAGACGTGAAAGCGACCCAAACGCCCACCGATGGACGAATGGATACACAAAATGTGGTCAGTGCCTACGATGGAGTATTATTCGGCCTTTAAAAGAAAGGAAATCCTCACCCCTGCGACAACGTGGATGAACCTTGAGGACACTATGCCAAGTGAAACATCCCAGTCACAAAAAGACAAATACAGTACAATGTGATTTACACGCAGTATTTAACTCACAGTAGTCAACCTCACAGAAACAAAGTAGAATGGTACTCACTGCGGGGGGTGGGAGGGGGTGGGGGGTGGGGGGGGTGGGGGGGCTGGGGGGGTGGAAGGGGGTGGGGGGGAGAGGGGAGTTGTTTAATGGGTACAGCATTTCAGATGTGCAAGATGAAAAAGTTCTGAAGATCTAATTCACAAGAACATAAATATACTCACTATTGAACTGTACATTTGACAACGGTTAAGATGGCAAATTTTATGTTTTTTTTATTTTACTGCAGTTTTTAAAAAAAGAAAGCTAAAGCACTGCCTAAAACCTCCAATTCAGGGCGCCTGGGTCTGATCCCTCCCTTCCCCCTTCCTCTCCCCCTTCTCCCCTTCTCCCTTCTCCTCTTTTCCTCCTTCCCTTCCTCCCTCCCTGGCTGGCTTCCTGTAAATAAGATTTGTGTCACACCTCACACCCCTTAAAGAATTTTCTTTCATTATCTCATTTGATTTTCCCACCAGCCCCATAAGGTAGGGGTTCTTTCCACCTTACCAATTAAGACGCACAGACTCAGCAGTATTAAACGTCTGCCTAATCAGTCAGAGAGGCAGAGCCCGCTCCAAGCCTCACCCCTGCGCCACAGCGCTCCAAGCCCCACCCCTGCGCCACAGCACGCCGAGATTCCGTTTTCGGGCTCTGGAGTGGGGCTCCGGAGCCCGAATGTCTACCGGGCACCCCTCCCAGGTGTCCCGACGCAGGAGATCGGGGACCACACTTGTGGAAACACGAAGCTACCACGCCCGGCACGAGGTGGGGCTCGCGTGACCAGGAGGCCGTCTGCTTGTCAACGTGCCCAGAGGACACAAGGCAGTGACGCTCGTCTTCCACGAGGAAGTGGCTGTATGGGCGAGGCGTGCGCTTCCCCGGAAGCCGGAAGGGAGACAGATCTACACGGACCCCCCCGCCCTCCACGGAAAAGAATCCTCCAGGCACTGGGAAGCCAGGGGAAGCAGAATCAGGCTCTTTCTTTGTGGTTCACACCGGAGGCCGAGGGCCACGGGGGTGAGAGAGGTGCCTGCGGACGAAGACAACCCTCCCCTTGGTAAACAGGCCACACTGATGCCAACTAGAAGACGAAACCGGGTTTCTGGGTTGCGCTCTACGGGGGCCTCCGAAAAACAACGTCTGTGCTAAAGGTAAATGGACCGCATTCCCCAGGGCCAACTCTTGTGACTACCGAAGGGACCGAATCTCCTCGAGACGGGGTGGGAAGTTGGCCACCAGTCAGAACTTCCGAAGGAATTCCAGAAGGGGGTCCCCGGCCCCGAGGGAGCTTCCGGGAGGGAGCGCGCCTCCCCAGGAGGACAACGCGGCACCGTCTGCTCATGAACAGCATCGGGGCGAACTCACCAAACTGTGCTTCTGTGGCACCGGGGTCGCCCAGGGCCACAGGCTCCTGGAAGAGAAGGCTGAGCTGCCTGCGCGCTCCGGACAAGTCCCTGCCTGGGCCCCCGCGCCGGGCACCAGGACACGCTTGAACGCGACACGCTGGCGCGGGCCGCTGCCGCCGAATGATGTGGCCCCGGGTGCGCTTCCTCCTTACAGGGCATTTCACGCCCCTGCCACGCCGCGGCGCAGCCACAGCGTGTCGCCATCGCGGGCAGCCTGGGGGTTGACGCTCTCAGGGCCACCGCCCCTCCTCCCTCACGCAGCCCCGCCCTGGCCCACGGGCACGAGGCTCGTACTCCTCTCCGGGTGGTGATTCTCACACGCACCGCAAAGCGAGGGCCACATCCGTTCCCCACTCGGGTGTTGCCCCCGCCGTTATCACGCCTCGGTGGTTATCGTTCTCAAAACCTTCCAGCAGGAAGGATTCCTCACCATCATTTTTTATGTGCTATTGTTTTTAGGTTTATTTTGAGAGGGGGCGAGAGCGCGCACGTGTGAGCAGGTGAGGAGCAGAGAGACAGGGAGAGAGAGAATCCCAAGCAGGCTCGGCACTGGCGGGGCGGGGCTCGATCTCGCGAACCGTGAGATCGTGACCTGAGCCGGGATCAGGAGTCAGATGCTTAACGGACGGAGCCACCAGGCGCCCCTAATGCGCTATTTGTGAACAGGATGACCACATTTCATGGTCTCAACTGGCACGCTGCTAAGAGGGGGCTCTAGTAACAGTTATGTCCATACAACAGGGACCGGTGGGAACCCCCCGGGGTGAACCAGGACAGACGGCCACCCTCCCGGCGAAGACACGGTTGGAACGAGGAGGTCACGTGACAAAAAAACACGAACAAGTAACAGCTCATCGTAGAAAGCCCCGAGGTTTTCGGGTTATTTGTTACCACAACACAACGTGGCCAACACTGACGAATACAACCCTCAGAGCTGTGTAGCCTTGTTACCACGGCTGTGAAACGGGGGTAACGCAACAGTACCCCTTATCCGCCGGGGATGCGCGGGTCAGGGGAGCTGATAGGTGGAGGGCACGGTGAATAGTGCACAGATGTTAGCTGGAATAACGTGGAGAGCAGACGAACGCCCTAAGAACGCACTGGAGTCCAATGGCAAGCAGACTGGATTACGACTGGGAAGCGGCAGGAAAGCCAGTCCCCCCCCCCCCCTCTGGCCACACACGTGCTGCCCTGTAGAGGTTCGGGGGCCCTGCCCCTCTGCCGCAGTCTGTTAGCTGCTCCCGCATCTGTGCCGAACACGTGGACTCCACAGACCATCCCCATGCCTGCTTTCCTGTGGAGTCCCCCACTGCCTTGCCCTTTGGTTCCTTCCATCTCGGATGACAGGACCTTAACCCTGAGTCTGCCGAGCAACCCACCATTTCTGCTCCTGAGCCCGGGTCACTGAACAAAATCCTCCAGGATTTCCTGAAAATCCTCACCTGGGGTCTCTGTCAAGGCAAGCTCCTAACCTACTACCTTCCTCTCCATTCAAGAATGAAACAGGCCTTCCTGGGTGGCTCCGGCGGTTAAGCATCCAACTTCAGCTCAGGTCATGATCTTGCGGTTGGTGAGTTCGAGCCCCACGTAGGGCTCTGTGCTGACAGCCTGGACGGGAGCCTGGAGCCTGCTTCAGATTCTCTCTACCCGTCATGAGCCCCTTGGAGCTCATGCTCTCTCTCTCAAAAATAAAATAAATATTAAAAAAAAAAAAGTAAGAATGAAACAGAGGCCATTGGGTAGGAACTGTCTATGACGGTTCCTTGTTCCAACCCACCCCAAAACAATTTTTTTTTCTTGCTCTGGAACCTGGATCCGCCTACTTCCTTAGGATCTTTGACTTCTCTCCTATCCTCAGCCCTTTGAGTACACACACGCCTGCATGTGTCCCCTCTTCCAAAAATAACTCCCTCAACCTGCTCTCCTTCTCCTGCCCTGTCCTCACGCTCCACTTTCTCACAGCCCTCTGGTCCCCAACCCACCCGACAATGCCCCCGTCACTTTGCCAAACCTGCTCCCGCAGAGGCCACCCGCGAACGCTGTTGCTACCACTGGTACACATTTTTCCATCTTTATTTAATTTTTTTTGCAGTTTATTTTTTATTTTGAGAGAGAGAGAACCAGCAGGGAGGGGCGGGGGTGGGGGACAGAGGATCTGAAGCAGGCTCTGCGCTGACAGCAGAGAGCCCAATGCAGGGCTCAAACTCACGGACTGTGAGGTCCTGACCTGGGCCGAAGTCAGAGCTTAACTGACTGAGCCGCGCAGGCGCCCCTGCATCCTCCGTCTTTAACTTCCCTGCCCCCGCTACAGCCTTGAGATCCTTGTGATCCTCTCCCACTTGGCTTCCTGACGCTTCTCTCCTGCTTTCCCCCCTCAGGCTTCTCCTGCCCAGTCTCTCGTCGGCCCCTCCTCCCCTGCCCTCCCTTAAGTGCTGACCTTCCCCTTGGGCTCTGACCCTCTTCCCTTCCGAAATCCAAGTCTCTTGCCAGATTTTCCTCTTACTGATCCAACTGGTTGTTGGATGTACTCGCTCCTCAAGCCCTAGACGTCCACCGCCAAACTCGCCATTTTGCCCACCAACCCTGACTTGCTTCCTGGATTTCCTAGCTGAATTCGTGGCTCTACGATCTGCCCGCTGTCCAAGTCAGAAACCTGGGACTCCGGCCAGACTATTCCCAACCTATGTCCTTCCACTAGCCACGTTGTTTACCAGCTGGTCTCTCTGCTTCTTTCTAGTCTCGACTCCCCCGGATCTCTTTTCCATGCTATTTACAAATGCTCTTTCTCGATGATCACCAGAAAAAGTCGAAATTCTAACACTAAAACCCTAACTGCACGCCTAACCCGATATCCTTAAGGATACAGCCCCCGCCTACCGCCCCAACTTCATCTTTCATCATGTTCCCCCAAATCCACACCAAACACACTACACCACCTTAAGTTCCCAGATTGCTTCATGTTTCATGACACCCCCAGGGTTTTTGCACTCACTGGTCCCCTGTGGAAATACCCCGTGTCCTGCCACCAGCTCAGTAAACTACTTGTCTTTACCGCAGGTGTTACCTACTCTGGGACGCCTTCTCTGCTCACCAGACCCTCTCCTGTCCCGGAAACTCACCCGCCAGGCTGAGTGAGCCACCCCTCTTTTACACTTCCATAGCCCCTGAATGTGCCCCAGCCTGAAATGTGGTTGTTGACTGACTTGCAGATCTCCTTCACTAAACAGGGACCTCAATCAGTTGGGGACCTCGATTAGTTGGGGACCTCGATCGGTTGGGGACCTCGATTAGTTAGGGACAGCGCCACCTTGCCCCTCTAGTTCCTAACACACCAAGAATACTCAGTAAATGTTTCACGAATGAATGGACAAATAGTGACAGTTTCTTGGGTAGCAGCCCCTCTCTTGCATGCCTAAGAGGAAGAATCATAAGCAACATCAAATGTTTGTGTGTGTGTGTGTGTGTGTGTGTGTGTGTGTGTGTATACACACACGTAAGGGTGAAGCATCTTTAAATAGAGACCACTGTGGGGGGCACCTGAGTGGCTCAGTCGGTTGAGCATCCGACTTTGGCTCAGGTCTTGATCTCATGGTTCGTGGGTTCGAACTCTGTCAGTGCAGAGCCCGCTTTGGATCCTCTGTCTCCCTCTCTCTCCGCCCCTCCCCTGCTCGCACTTTCTCTCAAAAATAGATAAAAAAACATTAATTAAAAAATAAAAAATAGGGGCGCCTGGGCGGCTTGGTCAGTTAAGCATCTGACTTCAGCTCAGGTCATGATCTCGGTTTGAGCCCCGCATCAGGCTCTATGTGGACAGCTCAGAGCCTGGAACCTGCTTCGGATTCTGTGTCTCCCTTTCTCTCTGCCCCTCCCCCGCTCATTCTCTCTCTCTCTCTCTCTCTCTCTCTCTCTCCCTCCCTCTCTCTCTGTCTCTCAAAAATAAACATTAAAAAAAATAAAAATTTGCATGGATGGAACTAGAGGGTATTATGCTAAGCGAAATCAGTCAGAGAAAGACAAATACCATATGGCTTCACTCATATGAGGACTTTAAGAGACAAAACAGATGAACATAAGGGAAGGGAAGCAAAAATAATATAAAAACAGGGAAGGGGACAAAACATAAGAGACTCTTAAATATGGAGAACAAACTGAGGGTTCCTGGAGGGGTTGTGGGAGGGGGGCTGGGCTCAATGGGTCAGGGGCACTAAGGAATCTACTCCTGAAATCACTGTTGCACTATATGCTAACTAATTTGGATGTAAATTTAAAACATTATAGACATTTTTAAAATAATAAGAAAAATGTTTTAAATAATAATAAAAATTTAAAAAATAAAAAAATAAAAAAATACAGAGAGATCCCTGTGTGTGTAATGCATGCACATGAAAGGCTAGACAGGTTATGGGAGACTATTCATTTTCCTTTGCCTTATTTCCCCCTTTGCTTGTAAGTTCCTGGGCCTTTCTCCATCAGGATTCCTTGTGTTCAGATAACTTTATTCTGCTCTTTCAACAGCTGCACTTCCTGCCCACCACAGAATTTCTCGATATTCTCACTCAGTAGTCAGGACAATACTCTCACGGCAGCTATCGTGAACAGGTAAGAACTCTAAAGACAGAAGAGAATTGCCACTTCCTCGCATTATCAATTTCCATTCAGTCTTCTTTTTTTAATTTTTGTTAACATTTATTCATTTTTGAGAGACAGAGAAAGCGTGAGCAGGGGAGGGGGAGAGAGAGAGACAGAGCGAGAGTGGGGAGGGGCAGAAAGCGAGGGAGACACGGAATCCGAAGCAGGCTCCAGGCTTCGAGCTGTCCGCACAGAGCCCGACATGGGGCCTGAACCCACGAGCCTCAAGATCATGACCTGAGCCGAAGTGGGACGTTTAACCGACTGAGCCACCCAGGCGCCCCTCCATTCAGTTTTCTCCTCTCTACATTCAATTACCTCAACTCCTTTAGCTGGGTTAATATCATGTCAAATGAGACTTATAATCGACACTCATAAGCAATTAATTATCAATATTTATTTCAATCACGCCCCTTCCACGTTCAGAGGCCAAAGCATTAGTCGTTTGTGGCTTTCCCCATGCTACTACTCATTTTCAGTTTGTGCTCATTCTGCCCCATTCCAAGATCCTTCTATGCCAAACCTGGGGTCATTCTGGTCATTCTTCACTTTTTCAGCTTAATTAATTGGAAGGTCACCTGAGTTTTATTGCGGGGAAATTAACAACGATCCACGGATAATGTTAAAACGTTTTAAGAACAAGCTTTAAACTAATTAGCAATTTGTCATTCCATAAGGCTAGACCACACCAAATAAATCTGTGTTTTACAGCATAATGATCATCTTTAAAGAACAAAGTGTCTTGAAATAGTTGTTACTGGGCATTAATTAGCGTATACAGGAATTATAAGATAAAACGCGAAATTGACAAGGACAAGCCATTTTTAAAATCAGCCTCTCAGTTAGAAATTAAGTCTTCAAGGCACTTAACTTTCATCTATCACCATCATTGCTATATAGTCCTTGTAATGAACTGAATTCGATTCTGGATCAATTGCAGCAGACAACATTTCTTCCATTTCCTCCTGAGAGAAAGGCTCACCTGGGAAGGACAAGAAGGGAAATTCATCATTTACAATCCTCTGATCTTTTTCTTTCTCTTTCCGCCGACCAGCTTAATTGCCACGGAGCCCCCCAGGTCCCCGCCGTGTCGCTGGTTCCTCTCCCTGGGGCCCCGGAGCCAGCACATCACGACCGTCCAGACGCTCAAAGAGCAGGCAGTTGTATCCCTGGCCGACTTGGGACTTAGTCTGCCTTGCAGACATCATAGCTCAAGCGACCTATAACATCGATCACTCCAGCTAGAACAGCGGGAGGACATTAAGACCCCCCTGAATAAGGTTGCTTATTTATTTAAATTAAAACTATTGGAATTGCCTTCACCCGGAGGCTCACTTTTCTAGGGAGTTTAATCATTATATTGAGCAAGGCTGTGGCGACGGGATTAAACGGTCGTGATGCAAAATTGCTGAAGAGCCACTGACAGAGACGTGAAGTCTCTGAATACTCCCTGACCAGCTCGGCCAGCTTCGTGATGCCAGCTGAACCCACAGACAGATGCCACTCATCCTCCGGGTCAAAACGGTCCTCTCTGTTATAGTCTGGCCCAGCGTTGCTGTCATACGAAACCAAAAGTTACACAGAAAATCTATGGATTTTGCTGGATCCAGGTAACAGCTGAGGGTCATCTTGGGCCCTGATGCCACCAAGATGAGAAGCAAACCCGGGAGGAATGCCGGAAAGGTTGCCAACTACTTAAGAAAGAACTTTGTCCTGATATTAAGCAAAAATACAGAAACGTCCAAATCGCCACTTTCCCCCAAAAGACGCTTCTCTGAGCCGGTGAGTTACTAAGGCCTGAGGATCACTTATCTTCCGAGTTTTTCACCTGCCACGACACACGATGTTTTCCAGGTCGGAATTCAGCTAAAACCACAGAAATCATTCAAGTGGGGATCGTGAGGACAATGATAACAGATTATCAAACAAGGGCAATGTGTCAAGTTCTCAAAACCGTACTTACATCCTGAGAAAAGACAGAACGCTTACACAGCCTAACATCTTTCTTATACCTGATTAAATGGAAACTCCACTGCCAATGAACTCCGATGGGCACCGTGGAGGTCCTGCACAGAGCACTGGTAACAACCACGTGTTGAGACGCACGAAGTTAACCTCCCAAGCGCCTCACAAGACGAAAGGATGGCTGCCCCACTTACAGAAGAGGAACCGGCACACAGAGATGCGAGGCCACCCGCCCCGGCCAATGAGTGGCAGAGCTGGGATCTGGATGCCGTAGTCCAGCTCAAGGTCCATGACCTCGAGGACTACACTGGACTGCTCAGAACACGGCGCTGCTCACAGTACAATCCAGAAGGCAGTCACACCGCTTCCGTGGGCAAGGAAGGAGGTACACAGTGTTTGATTAAGGATAGGAACGGAATAGCTTAATGATTAAAAGCACAATCTTGCAGGGGCGCCTGGGTGCCTCAGTCGGTTAAGCGTCTGACTATTGATTTCAGTTCAGGTCATGATCTCCTGTGAGATCATGCCCTGCATCAGGCTCTATGCTGACAGTGTGCAGCCTGCTTGGAATTCTCTCTCTCTCTCTCTCTCTCTCTCTCTCTCTCTCTCTGTCTCTCAATGAATAAACATTTTTTTTTTTAAAGCACAATCTTGGGAGGCAGACTACCTGGGTTCAAATGCTTAGCTGTCTCATTAACTTTAAGATCCTGGGCGAATCACTTAAGCTCTCTGTGTCTCAGTTTTCCTCCCTGCGAAATGGAGAAGATAATCACGGCAGCCATCTAATGCGGTTGTTATGAGGACTCAACATGTTATTATCTAACTAACACTTAGAACATTCTGGCACACAGGTGGCAACATGTATTTGTTGAAACAAAGTTTTGGAGACCTTCCCTGCTGCTAAATACTGTCTGACACCATCACACGCCTGGACGTCTTTCAGGAATTTGGTTTGCTGCAGCTTATCATGTGTTTCATATGACATCCCAGGCAGCCAGAATGCATCTTCCCAACCTAATAGTCTGTGGATGTTGTGAAACATCCCCTTATCTCTGTGTCCGAGGCAGTCTGCTTCTGATATCTCGGTGTCAGTCAACAGTATTCCCGTGACACCCATCATCTGAGTCAAGGCCCTGTTACTCCTGCCTCGCTCCCACCTTTGTTCCCTACATGATGTTACTCATCGGGACCCACGGATCCTGCTGTAGACAGGCCTACTGTACCTCTCTCTCTTTTTTTTTCAGTTTATTTATTTTTGAGAGAGAGAGAGAGACAGAGACAGAGAGTGCCCGTGAGTGGGGGAGGGGCAGAGAGACGACACAGAAGATCCGAAGCGGGCTCTGTGATGACAGCACAGAACCCAATGCGGGGCTCGAACTCAAGAACCGTGAGATCATGACCTGAGCGGAAGTCTGACTCTTAACCGACTGAGCCACCCGGGGGGCCCCCTGTACCCATCTCTCCTTTCCGTTCCGCCTGCTGGCTCCAGACTAACCTCGCTAGGGCACCTTCCCAAAGCCGCAGTAGCCTCCTGACCTTACTTGTCCACAAACCGCCAGCACCAGACTGGCCTTCCAACAATCCCTCCTGCCCCGTAAGGACGCCATGCTCCTGTGGTGCCCACAGGGTGAGTCCCGAGCCCTGAGCCCAGGCCTCAACAGGCTAGCCCACAGATCTACCCAGGGTTGTCTCCTGCTGTTGGCCAGCAAGGCCCCCAGGCACTCTCCACTCACAGTCTCCATGATACGGAGATATCACGCTCACTTCCGCCTCCCCACCTCTGTTCACACTATGATGTCAGTACCTATCTCTCTCCATCGGGCCCCTTCACGAATCCTTCTTTCATCGGCTCATTCATTTATTATTTTTTTTTAATGTTTATTTATTATGGAGAGACAGAGAGACACAGAGCATAAGCAGGGGAGGGGTAGAGAGAGGGGGAGACACAGAATCCGAAGCGGGCTCCAGGCTCCGAGCCGTCCGCACAGAGCCCGACGCGGGGCTCGAACTCACCAACCGTGAGATCATGACCCGAGCCCAAGTCAGTTGCTTAACCCACTGAGCCACCCAGGCGCCCCTGCTCATTCCTTTAATAATTCAACCCACATTTGTTGAGACTTACTGTGGCGGGGGGGTGGGGCTATAACGCATAAGACTTTACTCTCGCTCGCAGGGCACCTGGGTGGCTCAGTCTGTTGAGCATCTGACCTTGGCTCAGATCTCCCGGTTTGTGAGTTTGAGCCCCGAGTCGGGCTCTGTGCTGACGACTCAGGGCCTGGAACCTGCTTCAGATTCCGTGTCTGCCTCTCTCCCTGCCTCTCCCCTGCTCGTGCTCTGTCTCTCTCTCTCTCAAAGATAGATAAGCATTAAAAATAATTCTTTTTGAAGATATTTGTTACAGTGTCACAAGAGTGCTTGGTGGCAGCCGTGACAGCCAAGTCATTCTTGTCCTCGTTGCCCGTAGCCTCACCTCGTGGTGGGTCAGGTCAGCGTGGCCCAACCAGCTGTGCCAGTGGACAATCTTGGTCTCCAGTCCTCACAGTCACTTGCACTTTTGGTTCTGTCTCTAGTGATGGCAACTGTGCATCATGCGGGACTCAACCCGCAAACCAGCGAACGGAACAAAGGAGACAGAACCCTAACCCCATATGGGAGGAAGGAATGTGACCCAGATGGGCACGGTTTCAGGAGAGTGACCATCAGGCCACAGAAGTCCAAGGAAGACGAACTTACACATCCGCCTGAGCAGAGAGAGTGCCTCAAGAAAACAGTGTTATGGGTAACCGGGCATGTGTAGGTCAAGGTCAAAGCAAATACAGAACGCCGCCAGCATAAAGAACTGGAAGTTTCCGTGTGAATTCTATTCAACTGAGTCTGTATTATCTGTAAGTTCATCAACTGAAAAGCTCTTTGAAAAGGAATTTTACCATAACCTAATTCAAATCTTCAATCTAGTCACAGGCACTGATTTATAGTTGATAGTTCATGTTTTCCAAGGGCGTAGCTTTTATTCTGAAAACACTCTAAGAGAATGGAGTGCCTTCAATTTGTAGAAGTTTCATTATACGTTACAAACTCCTATACAGCAACTATCACTCTCCCCTTAACCGACCCTTTGTCCTCTTACCCCCACAAAACAGAACCCGTTCCAAAACCAAAATAACAGGAGTAGTCAATAACTCTTTGAACCAGAATGATTGATTTAAAAGCATCTCCTAGGGGCGCCTGGGTGGCGCAGTCGGTTAAGCGTCCGACTTCAGCCAGGTCACGATCTCGCGGTCCGTGAGTTCGAGCCCCGCGTCGGGCTCTGGGCTGATGGCTCGGAGCCTGGAGCCTGTTTCCGATTCGGTGTCTCCCTCTCTCTCTGCCCCTCCCCCATTCATGCTCTGTCTCTCTCTGTCCCAAAAATAAATTAAAAAACGTTGAAAAAAAATAAATTAAAAAAAAATAATAAAAAATAAAAATAAAAATAAAAGCATCTCCTAGGGGCGCCTGGATGACTCAGTCAGTTGAGCATCCGACTTTGGCTCAGGTGGTGATCTCGCGGTTCGTGGGTTCGAGCCCTGCGTCGGGCTCTGTGCTGACAGCTCAGAGCTTGGAGCCTGCTTCGGATTCTGGGTCTCCCTCTCTCTCTGCCCCTCCCCTGCTCACACATTCTCTCTCTCTCTCTCTCTCAAAAATAAACATTAAAAAATTTTTAATAATAAAAGCATCCCCTAGAACTTTTCCATAATTGTTGTTAAATTATTAATCACTTAAATAAGTCACAGTTGAAAAAGAAGTAATAAATCACTCTTACCTTCTTCAGTCATATATTTGATCAGTTCTTCCTTCAAAAGAAACCCACGTTTAGATGGATCTAATACCTAAAAGAAAAGGCGGATATTGTATGTTTGGTTTGGCGAATACATTCTAGATGATGCATTTTTCACATAAATACATATAAAATCTGGAGCTTACACACCTCAAACGCTCGAAGAAGGATATCCTCGGGAATTGGTCTGTATCTAATTATGCAGTAAAGGGAGCAAATGTCACAGTATTTAGCTCAGTCTCCACACAATAAACGATCACATAGAACAAAATAGCAGCTGCTCATATACAAGGATAATAGTACTAACCACACTGAAACAGTTTTGGATTTCGAGATATGAAAGTCGAAAGCGCTTCACACCCAAAGAAAATATTTAGTTCAAAATCACGTGATGTTATCTATTCATCTTTTTCATCCTGATGAAAATCCACTTCTCGGGAAATAAACTTTCTACAGTAAACCAACTGGGGTAAGCTAACGCTACACGGTCTTTAGAAGAGTAATTAGGGTTAAGTCTCAGTGATGATTCAAAACAGAAGATAATAAATCTGTTGTTGGTTTATGCTTTTGGTAGCCTTTTGCCTCTGTAATTACACTTTGCTTATCAGATTAGTATAAACATGGTTGATATTTCTAAGCATATGCCAAATGGCCGTTCAGAATGCAGTGACTGGGGCACCTGGATGGATCAGTCAGTCAAGTGTCCAGCTCTTGGTTTCGGCTCAGGTCATGATCTCACGGTTTGTGAGTTCGAGGCCTGCGTCGGGCTCCATGGCGTCAGTGCCGAGCCTGCTTGGGATTCAATCTCCCTCCCTCTCTCTCTGGTCCTCCCCTACTTGTCTCTCTCTCTCTCTCTCTCTCTCTCTCTCTCTCTCTCTCCCCCCCCTCCCCCCCCCGCCTTTTTCTTTCTCTCTCTCTCCAAATAAATAAACTTAAAAAAAATAATTAAAAAAAAAGTATAGTGAAAAGTCAGAAGGAAGCTATCCCAGGATAAACACTGGTTGGTTGAATAAAATATACAAAATGAGGGGCGCCTGGGTGGCTCAGTCGGTTGAGCGTCCGACTTCGGCTCAGGTCATGATCGCACAGTTCGTGGGTTCGAGCCCCGCCTCGGGCTCTGTGTTGACCTCTTGCTCAGAGCCTGGAGCCTGCTTCAGATTCTGTGTCTCCTTCTCTCTCTGCCCCTCCCCCGCTCACGCTTGGTCTCTGTTTCTCAAAAATAAATATAAAAAAAATTTTTTTAAAAGAATATACAAAGTGAAAAAGCCAAGTGCTTTTAAATTAAGATAATTCTAATCACTACCTCCACAACTGCATGTACCTTCTTACCTTCTTTCCAGGAGTACTTCAGTCATCACTGGAAGAAATTTTTCAAATCGAATGTATCCAGTGGGTTCTTCTTCCTCTACCTAAACATTCCATAACGAATAGCCATGTAAAAAAAAAAAAGAAAAGAAAAAAATAATAGCCATGTATTACTTCAGCAAGTGCACTGAGCAACTCCTTTTCCAAGCACTGTGCCAAGCGCTAGGGATTTGATAATGAGCATACTTGGGTATGGTCCCTGCTCGTAGAGCTTATATTCATTAGTGGAGACCCATACTAATCAAAAAACAACAGAGCTGAGTGTCTAATTATAAACATAATGAAGTGAAGGAGAATGGGTCTATTAGAGCATAGAGCAAAGGGCAGTTGTAGGTCAGATCAGGAAAGGCACTCACGAGGAAATCACACTGGAGCTGATTTATAAAGGATGAGTAGAAGGTACTTAGACAAAGCCAGCAGAGACGAGACTCCACGTAGAGGAAACAGGATGCGCTAAGACCCCGTGGGAGCCAGGAGGCTGAAGGGGGGGTGCTCGGGAGCAAGATGGAGGACGTTTCCAGATGAAGCTGGAGGGAGAGACAGGAACCGGAGCTTGCTGGGTCTTATCGTCCATGAAAGTGACTCTGGTTGTCATCCTAAGACCAACGGGAGATCCCCGAAGGCCTCATAGATGTGTGTGTGTGTGTAAATGATCACACTGGTTGGGGGCAAGGCGGCTTCTGCCATGGGCTCAGCAGCTGTGACAGAGCTTGGACTAGAGTGGTGGCCATGACAAAGAAGTGGATGGTTTCAAGAAAGATTTAAGAAGTAAAAGCAATAGGGCAGAGCTGCGTCTATTATGGGCAGAGATGAGAACCAAGAGAGGAGTCAAGGACTCTGACTTGCAGAGATGGGATGCAGTGATGCTCTCCCCTGTGATGAGGAACACCGGAGAAGGGCCCCGATTAGGGGACCAATCATGTCTCAAGGACCAGAGTACATATCAAATCACCATAACATTTACTAAATGCCCACATGGTTAATGGCACTTTGTTATACCACTGCTAAATAAAACACTACACCCGAGGAAGAGAAATTTGGGTACCTGGCACTGTTAAATGAGAATGAGAGACTCCCACCCATAGGTTCAACGTCAACAGTGTGGCCGAACAAAACACTATTGATCTTAACTTTCATGTCAGGCTATTTACGAGGAGCTGTAAATTTTCCACTCCTTTTCAAAAGTCCTATTAAAAGGCTCATAGATCCCAATTCAACACAGGACCTTTTAACAGATTCATTCTTTGAACAAAAAATAAGAAATCTATAGGTCGCTGCTAAGTGGAACACACTGTGGTCCCGATGACAACTATTTTTCTAATGTTTATACTAGAAGCTCAGAGGCTCACCTGGTATGAGCGGAGCCCTCGGACTCCACTATCAACAGAAAATGTCACCCATCTCATGACACAATGATACTCCGGACTCTCTGAGCCCGTCAATACGCGAACAATTATCTCAGCAGCTGCCTCTCGGCACAAGGCGAGATTTTGCAAATTAATGTTCATCTGGCTCCGATGTGCTTGAGTAGCACTGTGACTCCCAACCCCGGGAGCCTCTTAAAAATCAAATGTCGATCTCATGAGACTACCTTTGGAGGGATAATTTTTAAATTAAAATGGCGGGTTTCTAGGCTGATCACTTTACCAATTTGCTCCAGAAGCCAGGGCGATCAATGGCTTGCCTCCCTCTCTCCGCATCCCCCACAAATAAATCACCGTGGAGCAAACAGTCTCGACCTTGAAAGATCAAAACTCCTCTATATTTTATGAGCATCCTCATCAATCTACAAATGGTCTGGAGGTTCTCCAAAGCTCAGCTCTGTAGCACTCTGTCCACCACGTGAGAATTCACAACACATAGCATGTGCCCCGTAAGGCTCTCCTGGTTCCCACACGATTTCCACGATCCCCCTGGGGGCTCGCAACGCTGGGGCGAAAACTGCAATCATTCTGGTCCGATCTATCTGTGAGAGCCAAAACTGCACAAAAACAGCAAGTTAAAGCAGACCTCCAGCGAACCAGCATGGCAGGAGATGCATACATTTTTTCTTTTAAGACAGATAATGAATAAACAGAGGACTTACGGTTAAAAAGTAAGAAGAAAAATAAAGAAGTCCACCTTCAACTTGGGCAGAATGTGAAAATCTTTCTATGACCCAACACTGTCCTCTAGAGGCCACATCTCATCCATTCTTTTGTACACAAAGATGCAGAAGCAATGGCATAAAAACGATGCAATTAAATAATTCTTTTTTTAAATGTTTTATTTATTTTTGAGAGAGAGAGACAGAGCACAAGCAAGGGAGGGGTGGGGAGAGGGGGAGACACAGAATCCGAAGCGGGTTCCAGGCTCCGAGCTGCCAGCACAGAGCCCGACGCGGGACTCGAACCCACGAACAGGGGGATCATGACCTAAGCGAAGTCAGACGCTCAACTGACTGAGCCACTCGGGTACCCCAATTATATGATAATTCTTTTTTTTTTTTCAACTATTTATTTTGGGGACAGAGAGAGACAGAGCATGAACGGGGGAGGGTCAGAGAGAGAGGGAGACACAGAATCGGAAACAGGCTCCAGGCTCTAAGCTATCAGCCCAGAGCCTGACGCGGGGCTTGAACTCACGGACCGCGAGATTGTGACCTGAGCTGAAGTTGGACGCTTACCCGACTGCGCCACCCAGGCGCCCCTGATAATTCTTAATACATAGTATTAATAAACTGTTTTGGACTAAAAACTATTTTGTATTAGAGAAGGTTTTTTAGCATTTAAAACAACTTTTTTATTTTAGAATAGTTTTAGATTTAGAGCAAAGCTGTGAAGATAGTACACGGTTCCCATATACCCCCACCCATTTTCCCCTATTGTTAATCCTTCCATTTCCATGGCACAGCGCTAGTTGGCTCACTGTCACAATTAATGAAGTGATATTAATACATCAGTATTCGGTAAACTCTATGCTTTATTTGGATTCCATTCATTTTTCTAAAAGTCATTTTTATTTGTTTTTAATTTTTTAAATGTGTATTTATTTTTGAGAGAGAGAGAGAGAGAGCATGAGTGGAGGAGGAGCGAAGAGAGAAGGGGATGGGGCTCGAACTCAAGAACCATGAGATCACGACCTGAGCCAAAGTTGGATGCTCAACTGACGGAGCCACCCCAGGTGCCCCTAAAAGTCATTTTGAAAATACGGTATATTTTTCTATCATAAAGAAGAAACCAGAAGAGAAGGGAGGAATCTGGAAATACGAATGGGGAGAGGGAAGGCTAAGATGTGGTTCTGTTATTTCTGGTGTAGGACAAGCTAGTTAATGTTATGAGGCCACAAGTAAGATAGGACAAAAATACTATGTTCTAGAAATGTTATGCGATAATGGCTCAATGGTTATTTAGACCCACATACTAAAACGCCATTAAGATTTAATAGAAATAGGGGTGCTTGGGTGGCTCAGTTGGTTAAGCATCCAACTTCGGCTCAGGTCATGATCTCACAGTTTGTGTTTCAAGCCCTGCGTCAGACTCTGTGCTGACAGCTCAGAGCCCGGAGCCTGCTTTAGATTCTGTGTCTCCCTCTCTCTCTGCCCCTCCCCTGCTCATGCTTTGTCTGTCTCTCTCTCTGAAAAATAAATAAAAACATTAAAAAAAAAGATTTAATAGAAATATATCAAATATCAAATTATATACATGTGGGGGGAGGTGTAGGAGGAGGATATATCCACAGGTATAGAGAGAGACAGAGAGAATGACTTGTGGGTTGAGTTGTGTCCTCCCCAAATTCCTACATTGGAGTCCTAATGCCCATACCTCAGAATGTGATTTATGTGGAGAGAGGGTATTTACAGAGGTGATCAAGTTAAAATGACCAGTGTCCTTATAAAAAGGGGAAATTTAAACAGAAAAACATGCGCACAGGGAGAATGCCATGTGAACCTGAAGACCGCCATCTCCAAGCCATAGAGAAAGGCCTGGAATAGATCCTTCCCTCACAGACCAGAAGGAAACCACCCAGCCCATGCCTTGACTTTGTACGTCTAGCCTGGAGGGCTGTCAGATAATAAATTCCTGTCGTCTAAGTTACTGTTTGTGGTACTCTATCACAGTAACCCTACCAAACACACACGCACGTGCACACACACACACACACACACACACACACACTCTAAGTATGCATGATACATTGTAACCCAAAGACTTTGAATCCCTATCAAGCTTAAGTTCCTATACTTACCAACTGGAAATTAACAAAGCAGACATTCGAAATTCAGAACTGATTTTACAGAGCTGATATGGAGAAAATAACACAGCCCAGACCTACTTTCTCCAAGAGAAAACTCAATTAGCTGACTTATGGGGCCCCCAGGTGGCTCAGTCGGTGAAGCATCCGACTTTGGCTCAGGTCATGATTTCACAGTCCTTGAGTTCCAGCCCCGCTTCGGATTCTGTGTCTCCCTCTCTCTCTGCCCCTCCTCTGCTCATGCTCTGTCTCTCTCTGTCTCAGAAATAAATAAACATAAAAAATTTTAAATCAATAACCTGACTTATAATGAAGTGAACTCAAGAAGGACTCCCATGTTACAGCAGACATGTTGGGAAAAACTAGGAATTCATTGCCATTTCTTCATTCAACCAAAGTCATACTGGGAAAACACTTCTCTTTGTATTGGGAAGTTTCTTTAAAAAATAGATGTTGCCTTTCTCACGGAAAAATATCAACATATTCACCATGTTAGACCAAGGATAGTTTAAAATATTCTGACCAACATACCCCTTTGCGTCCTCACCTGTAACAGGGCAAGTGGCCGGTTTATCTCACACAGTTGCTGTGAAGTTTACATGAGATGATTTGAGGTGTTCTGTGAACTGTGAACCTCTCTTTTTTTTTATTTAATTAAATTAATTTATTTATTGAGGGGGGGCGGGGGGGGCAGAGAGAGAGGGAGAGAGAGAGAATCCCAAGCAGGCTCTGCAAGGTCAGTGCAGAGCCCAATGCGGGGCTCGAACCCACGAACCAGGAGATCGTGACCTGAGCCGAAACCAAGAGTCGGACGCCCAACTGACTGAGCCACCCAGGCGCCCCAACCGTGAGTCTCTTGTTATGAGTATGATGATTTCTATCAAGAGGGCGCGCACATCTGGTTCTGTATCGTGCCATGACATCTTCTAAAAGAATCCATGTCTGGTGCTGAAATCTCAAGCACCCCCTCCCGGCCCCACCAAACAGACCTAACTTGTTCATACGGGAGTTTGGTCCTGCCTTCCACCTGTAGATGCCACAGGGTGTGTGGTGAGAACGTACTCCATTGCTAGGCATACCTAGTGCCTTGTGCCCAGCCCCGGCCCCCGCCTAGAGGACAGGGCGTGCGCTCCCCCTCTGCTGTCTCCCTCTGTGCCTCTGCGGGCTGACTGGCAGGACAGGGGGAGAGTAACAGCCAGCCACCAAACACGTCCCTCCTCTTCAAAAGACAAAAGGAAAGCAAACAAATACATCATGTTACCACCGACGGGGATGAGGCAAAGTCCGGTACAATCTGGTTTGTTTCAGCTACGAGGAGGGCTAATGTACGGAAAAGGAGGTCACAACTGGCAAGCGGCCTGGGCAGCATTTGTGAAGACGTAATAAACCCCTTTGTAGGAAGATCCCCCCGCTACCACCACACCTGCAGACACCCCAGTCTCTCTGCACCCTCTCCCCGGCGTGAAGAAGTCTCAGTAAATATGGATGGTGTGGGATTTTTATAAACATCGCCATGTATCTCAGTCTCAAAGCATGAGGCAAATACGGTTTCTCACTCCACTTTGGCCAAAGTCAATTGTCTTCATGTATTTTGCTCCTGCAGAAAGTCGGACACAGGGAGGTGAAGTGCCCACCTTGTCCATAATTCGGTCAGGTGCTTTGATGGGACCACAGCCCAGAGTTCTCTGCCCCCAGAGTGAAATCATCTTTATTCCCACAGTGAAATCATCAGGCCATCCCTTTTCTCATTAAAGCATTATTTATTTTAATGCTGAACTCACTAAGTAGGTGCAATAAAACACACAGTGAAAATTCATTTCTCCCCAGTGACACAACACTCAGTCAATAAATTGAACGATTTCATGCTTCACAAAAGCAAGATAATATCAGTAGTTAATATGGTTTATAAGGCACCTACATTTCACCTAGTTCCAGGTCACCAAAGAAGATATATGTACCATTTTTTAACTCTTTGTGGTAAAAGATAAAAACAAACACCAGGAGATATTTCAAGTTAGGCTCCAAATACCACATATTCAAATTCTGATACAAATCATGACTCAAAGCAAAAAAAGAAAAAAGTACAATTTAGAAAGTATTTCTCTACCTTGGACGGAATATTTTATTAACAAAAATCCATTGGCATTTGCCAAAAATCTTTACGAATGAAAAATCTTAAAGCCGCCTACTTTAGGGGCTCCTGGGTGGCTCAGTCGGTTGAGTGTTCGACTTCGGCTCAGATCATGATCTCGCGGCTCACGAGTTTGAGTCTCATGTCTCACTCTGTGCTGACAGCTCAGAGCCTGGAGCCTGCTTCAGATTCTTTGTCTCCCTCTCTCTTTGCCCTTCCCCTGCTCATTCTCTGTCTCTGTCTCTCTGTCAAAAATAAACATTTAAAAAAATATAATAAAAAGCCACCTACTTAAGAAAATTTGTTTACTCCAAAACAGTCCAGAGACTATTGTACAAAAATCAGGATATGTGTTTGGGTTATAAATTATTTATTAAGGTAAGTATCCAAAAAAAGTTGGAATGAACCAACCATCAGAGATGCTAAGAATCGTCAGGTAGCTAAGCCAGATCATTACGTTCCCTTCCAACTGAGTGTTTCTAGAACTTGAGGTTATGCAGGCATCAATGGCTATCAATTTCCCCATTTTATCCTCTTGTAGGGGGGGAGGTGTTAAGGGGTTCAAGCTAAACTAACAGTACTACAAGAATACAGTCATGTTAAAAACAGGCATACGAAAATAATATGGAAGGAAGTGCGCTACAACATTACAATGATTATATTACGGCGATGGATTATTGGAAAGGATTTTCCTCTATTTCTTTAAAAATTTTCTATAATGTATTACTTATTTTATCACAATAAACATTGAAATAAAAACTTTTATTAGTCTCTTGTTATGGTTGGCTTATATAAAATTATGAAACGTATTTATTTATATTACATATTTGTGTAAGAGACGGAAAAAGACACTTACTGACCGATTTCTCTGGGTTTTGTTTCCTGCTGTTGACCGCTGCTTTCGTACCATTTACTGTTGTTCTTCTAGCTACAGATAAGTGATAATCTCAGTGTATTCTTTGTGCAACACAATCCTCTCAACACCCCACTCCCCTTCCCCACCGCCATTTACCTATTTTCATTCAGAAATCATGGCTGGTAGCCATTTCTAGATAATCTCCGAAGTACCTCTCGGTCTACAAATCTTTACCTCCGGCATCTAACATTAGCACAAATTAGAGCAGATCTGCTTCTTTCCCCCACCTCCTCCAATGCCAAGGTGTTGAGGAAAAATAACAGATAACGATATTTCACGTCACCAGCTACTTCAAAATCAGAACATAATTATCCCCACCCGTTCCCAATCTCTGACACAGTTGGATCCCGAACGATGTGACATCTCAGGGCTCATCTGGAAACGAGAATGATGTAGTTAAGGTCCAGGCTGATGGAAATCCCCACTGGAATTTTTGTGGATTATGCAGATTTTACTCTACTAACGAGACAGCCATTTCTGAAGTTTCAAAGAAAATATTTCTGAGGATACTTAACCAATTAAAAATAATGAGAAACCGTGATTTGGGACCTCTGGGGCTTGTGGTACGTCTGGTGTGGTAAGGTATTTTTCAGCCAAGATGAAAAATGCAGGAAATGACTCAGTAGAATCATTACGTTGTTGTAACTGGTTACTAGGGAATATTTGACACATTGACATCATAAAGGCTTCTCACCACTATTAATTTAACATTAAATCACTGACCACAGAAAATGCACCGAACATTCATTTGTGGGTGAGTTTCTTCATTTAGCAAAATGAAGAGGACTGAATACAATCTCGAATATTTTAATGCCTATGTATTTACATTTTCGATGTTCACAAATTTAAGTGGTTTGAAACTATCCCGAGCCCAATTAGGATGGGGTTTCTCCACTTGTCTTGTGTCTCTGTATGCCTGACACCCGGCACGTAGTAAATGCTTGATAATTATTTGTCGAATGAACGATGACCCGTTCACAGGAGTTTTTAATTACTTTTACTTCCCGTAAACTTGGAATTTTTGAGCACATGAATCAGACCTATAGTAAGTATCTCTGCGGTGCTTTGTAAGCCTAATCTCCACATTTGCTACTATTCTTTTTTTTTTTTTTTAATTTTTTTTTTCAACGTTTATTTATTTTTGGGACAGAGAGAGACAGAGCATGAACGGGGGAGGGGCAGAGAGAGAGGGAGACACAGAATCGGAAACAGGCTCCAGGCTCCGAGCCATCAGCCCAGAGCCCGACGCGGGGCTCGAACTCACGGACGGCGAGATCGTGACCTGGCTGAAGTCGGACGCTTAACCGACTGCGCCACCCAGGCGCCCCATTTGCTACTATTCTGATAATAGGTCTTACAAGTAGAGTCTAGAAAGTATTAGAGGCAGAAGAGAAGGTGTCAGAAACACAATTATAACCAGACTACTGCTCGGGCCCACAGCGAACAGGAGAGCAGTTTCTTGAACCAGTACACGTCGGGCTTTGTTCTACATGCTAAGGATGCAATGGTGTACGAGGCATAAGCTTTGCGCCTTCAAGGAGTTTCTATCACAAAAGCGAGAGACAGACACATAAATAGAGAACTTCAGATCGTGTTGAATACCGCTGACAAAACACAAAGGCTTGTATCATCAAGTCAGATTCACCAGAATCCGAGATCTTACCTCGTATCAAACTTCCAAGGACAGAGATTCACAAGGCACAGGTAAAACATGGGGCAGTTCAGGATGGCAGCAGCATCTGCGAGATGCTTTCTTTCTTGCCACATTAGGACTCACTCTGGTCCAGATCTAAAACATAAGGTCTCTAAGTGCTGTGGGTACTTGGAAGAAGAGCACCCCAGAGCAGGGGTGAGAGCAAGAACAAAGACCTTGAATAGAAGCATGTAGGACATAGTCGAAAACAGCAAGGAAGCCAGCATGTGACCAAGGACAATGGCAGGAAGTGACAGACCTGATCCCTTAGGGCCTTGTAAGCTGTGCTAAGAAAAAGTACTTTGGACTTTTTTCCTAAGTGACTTGGGAACCTCAGAAGAGGGGTTCTGAGCAGAGGAGTGGAGCACTCTGACTGACCTAACCTTGTTAACATCATCCTTCTTGACTGTAGTGTGAAGAGTAGACAGCAGGGGACCAAGCGCGGGAGCAGAGAGTTCAAAGGCCGCCATGGTTGTTCAGGGAGATTGGGACAGTGGCTTGGACCAAGGTGATGGGTATAGAAGTGGTAAGAAGGAGTCAGTGTATCATCTGGAGGCAGAATTTGTTGGTACAGTGTAAGGTGGTTCTTTGTAAAGTCCAATTTCACGATCTCTGTTTTCTACCTTGTGAGTTTCGTCCAGCTGCATTTATTATAATTGCTAATATCCTTATCTTGTGCTTTCTATGCACCCTGATTTTTCTATGCTTCTTTTTTAGTTATTTCCCACATTCTTTTTTTTTTTTAATTTTTTTTTTAACGTTTATTTATTTTTGAGACAGAGAGAGACGGAGCATGAATGGGGGAGGGTCAGGGAGAGGGAGACACAGAATCTGAAACAGGCTCCAGGCTCTGAGCTGTCAGCACAGAGCCCGACACGGGGCTCGAACTCACGGACCGCGAGATCATGGCCTGAGCCGAAGTCGGCCGCTTAACCGACTGAGCCACCCAGGCGCCCCGTTATTTCCCACATTCTTTGGACTGACTGAGACGCCCTTGAATTCGTTTATCCTCTTTATCAATTTGGAAGTGATACGTTCAACTTCTATTCTTTTTGTAGTTACCTTTAATATTTAAACACGCTTCCTTAATACAATCTAAAGTGTGTATTATATCATACATGTTATAATTGCTCAGTGTTCTAATTCTCACATTTAGCAAACCTCTTTTTCAAAGATTATTTAAGGATATCTCATTTAGATTTATTTTCATTTTCTCTGGATTATTACTGCTGCTTTCTGCTGAATGACTAATCAAATATCAGTGGAAGTCTGGGTTAAGAAGGCAAAGTGCACACACGCATGTAACTTCAGTCCCTCTCGAACCTCGTTAAAATTGCAGTAAAGGAATATATTTTTTAAACAATCACAAACCTTAGACAGGTAGACTAGGAGAGCATACAACGGCAATAAAATTTTGGAAGCTGGAAAGCAGATGGACGAGTAACAGTGACCTAACAGACCCAGAAAACTGAACTCCAGCAGTAGGCCAAGAATTCTCAAAGAGCGGAGTTAAGGCAGAAGATTTTGGTATGAGAATCCTGGGCTCACCTCTCATCCCATGGATACAAATTGGCAACACCCACGTCAGTTGTATATAATCCAGAAAATGACTCAAACACTGGCAGACAGATTCTCCACAGCTAAATGTAGAAAAAAGGCTACATCAAAGAAGGGAGGAAGGGGCAGAGATACAGCTGGGAGCCTAACAGACATGCAGGACTGTCCGAGACTGTCCGGGGAGGGAGGGATGCTGGGGACACAGAGAGGGAAGAGGAGAAGACCCCATGCCAGGTACCCAGGCACAAGGGACTCACACAGGGAAGACAACCCCTCCCCCACCGCCACCCCCCCCCCCCCAATATCTGGCTTTGAAAGCCAGAGAGGCCTAACTTCAAAAGTTCTTACAATCAGTGGGGCTTAATACCTGGAACTTTAAAAATCAGCAGGCTTGGCTCTAGGAGAGCCAGAGGGCAAGAGGAAGCTGGGTCTTCCCCCTTAAGAAGACACCACAACAAACAGCCCCTCTGACATACACCATAGAAGCAGCAGTTTGAAAGACACAGGGGTACACGGGAGGGAGATTTTTTTTTTTAATTCCAGTACAATCGACATACAATGTTATATTAGTTTCAGGTGTACAATATAGCGATTCAACCGTTCTATATATCACTCAGTGCTCATCATGATAAATGTACTCTTAATCTCCATTACCTATTTCACCCATCCCCCCCCCCCCACCTCCTCTGTGGTAACCACCTCTTTGTTCTCTATAGTTAAGACTCTTTTTTGGTCTGTCTCTTTTCTTCTTTGTTCTTCCGTTTTGTTTCTTAAATTCCACGTCAGAGTGAAATCATGTGGTATTTATTTGTATTTCTCCGATTGACCTATTTCACTTAGCATTATATTCTCTAGATACATCCATGTTGTTGCAAATGGCAAGATTACATTCTTTTTATGGCTGAGTAGTATTCCATTATATACATACCACAGCTTCTTTATCCATTCATCTATCGATGGACACTTGGGTTGTTGCCATAATTTGGCTATTGTTAAGTAATGCTGCAATAAACACAGGGTGCGTATGCCTTTTTGAATAAATGTTTTCATATTCTTTGGCTAAATACCCAGTAGTGGAATTAATGGATCATATGTTAGTTTTATTTTTAATTTTTTGAGGAACCTCCGTACTGTTCTCCCCTGTGATTGCACCAGCTTGCATTCCCACCAACAGTGAACGAGGGTTTCTTCTCCACATCCTCACCAAACTTGTTGTTTCTTTTGTTTTTGATTTTAGCTATTCTGACACGTGTGAGGTGATATCTCATTGTTGTTTGGATTTGCATTTCCTTGATAGTAATACAATAATCCAGTTTAAAAATGGGCAGCAGACATGAACAGACATTTTTCCAAAGAAGACATCCAGAAGGTCCACAGACACATCAAAGAAATGAAAATGGAATGTTCTCAAAATATCTGTTGAATCCATCTGCTCCAATGTGTCGTTCAAAGTCACTGTCTCCTTATTGATTTCTGTTTGGATGATCTGTCCATTGATGTAAACAGGGCATTAAAGTCCCCTACTATTGTTATATTGCCATTGATTAGTTCCTTTCTGTTTGTTAGTAGCTGCTTTATGTATTTGGGTGCTTCCATGTTGGTGCGTAAATATTTACAATTGTTAGATCTTCTTGTTGGATTGTCTCCTTTATGATTATATGGTGTCCTTCTTTGTCCCTTGTTACAGTCTTTGTTTTAAAGTCGATTTTGTCCTTTATATAACTATTGCTACCCTGGCTTTCTTTTCACTTCCATTTGCGTGATAAATGTTTTTCCACCCCTTCCCTTTAAATCTGCAGGTGTCTTTAGGTCTGAAATGGGTCACTTGTAGACAGCATATAGATGAGTCATGTTTTTTTACCCATTCCTTCACCCTATGTCTTTTGATTGGGACATTTAGTCCATTTACGTTCAAAGTAATTATTGATAGGTATGTATTTATTGCCATTTTGTTACTTGTTTTCCGGTTGTTTTTGTAGTTCGTCTCTGTTCCTTTCTTCTCTCATGGTTTGCTGGCTTTCTTTAGTGATATACTTGGATTTCTTTCTCTTTATTTTTTGCATATCTATTACAGGTTTTTGATTTGTGGTTGCCATTAGTATTATATATAGCAGTCTATATTAAGTTGATGGCCACTTAAGTTTGAACCCATTCTTCACTCTTCTCCCCCCACTCCACATTTTATGCATATGGTGTCATACCTTACATCTTTTATTTTGTGAATCGCTTGACTGCTTTTTACAGATACATTTAATGTTACTGCTTTTGTGCTTCCTACCTTTCTTATTCCTACTTATGGTCTTTCCTTTCCACTCAAAAAGTCCCTTTTTTTTTTTTTTTAATTTTTTTTTTTTAACGTTTATTTATTTTTGGGACAGAGAGAGACAGAGCATGAACGGGGGAGGGGCAGAGAGAGAGGGAGACACAGAATCGGGAACAGGCTCCAGGCTCCGAGCCATCAGCCCAGAGCCCGACGCGGGGCTCAAACTCACAGACCGCGAGATCGTGACCTGGCTGAAGTCAGACGCTTAACCGACTGCGCCACCCAGGCGCCCCTAAAAAGTCCCTTTTAAATTTCTTATCAGGCTGACTTAATGGACATGAATTTCTTTAACTTTTGCTTGTCTGGGAAACTCTTAATCTCTTCTTCTATCCTGAATGAGAGCATTGCTGAATAGAGTATTCTTGGCTGCAGAATTTTTTTTCTTTCAGCACTTTGGATATATCATGACACTCCCTTCCGGCCTGCAAAGTTTCTGCTGAAAAATCAGCTAATAACCTTATGAGGTTTCCCCTGTATGTCACTGCATTCTTTTCTCTGGCTGCTTTTAAATTTTTATCTTGATCACTACTTTTTGCCATCTTAATTACTATGTATTTTGGTATGGACATCTTTGGGTTGACTTTGTTGGGGGTTCTCTGTGGTTCCTGGATCTGGATTTCTGTTTCCTTCTCTAGATTCAGGAAGTTTTCAGCTATTATTTCTTCAAATAAATTTTCTATTCCTTTTTCTCTCCCTCCTCCTTCTGGGATCCCTATAATGTCAATGTTACTACACTTGATGGTGTCACTGAGTTCACTTAGTCTATTTTCATTTTGCATTTGTCCTTCTCTCTCCTGTTCAGCTTGATTGCTGTCCATTACTCTGTCCTACAGGTCACAGATCCATTCTTCTGTTTTCTCTAGTCTACCATCTATTCTCTCTTGTGGGTGTATTTTTCATCTCATTCATTGAGTTATTCGTCCCTGATTGGTTCTTTTTTATGTTTTCTATCTCTTCCTTGAGGGTCTCACTGAGGTCCTCCACTCTTTCTTCAAGTTCAGTGAGTATCGTTATGATTTTTATTTATTTTATTTTTTATTTTATTTTATTCAATTCGATTCGATTCAATTCGATTTTATTTATTTAGAGAGAGAGAGAGCATGCGCAAGCAGGAGGGGGCAGAGAGAAGGAGAAAGAGAGAATCCCAAGCAGTGGGATTCACACACTAACAGTGTGGAGCCTGATGCAGGGCACAAACTCATGACCTGAGCCAAAACCAAGAGTCAGATGCATAAGTGACAGAGCCACCCAGGTGCCCCCTGATTGGGCAAATCCTTTTAATATTGATTAAGATAATCATTGTTTATTGTGTTTGTTTTTTTGTGTGGTTCATGCTTTTTATGTCTTATCTAAGAAATGTTTGGCTAACCCAATATCACAAGGTTTTCTCTCTTCTTCTAGAAATGTATAGCTTTAGCTCATCTATTCAGATCTATGATCCACTTCAAGTTAACCTTTGTATGGAGTAAAAAGAGTGACAAACTTTGTGTTCTTTCTATTCAGATACCCATTTGCTCCTGCACTATTTATTGAAGTGATCATCCTTTCTTCATGGAATTACTATGGCACCTTTGTCAGAGATGTATAGTTCTATTTCTGGATCCTCTGGTTTGTCCCATTGGTCTATATGTCTTTCAGTCCACAAATATCACACTGTCATGATTACTGTAGTTTTGCAGTGAATCTTGCAATCAGGTAGTGAAAGTCCACCCACCCTTGCCCTACATTTTCAAAATTATTTTATTCTAGGTCCTTTGCTTTTCCATTCAAATTTCAGAATCAACTTATAAATGTCTTTTAAAAAAAAAAAAAGCCTGCTATGATTTTGAACACATACTGAATTCATCAAAGAACTGCCATCTTAACGATGTTGTTTTGCCATCCATGAACATGTATATGTATCCTTTTAAATCTTAATTAATTTCTCTTTGTAGTGTTTGCTGTTTTTAGTGTATAAGTCTTGCCTATATTTTGTTAGATGTATTGACTCTTCTATTCTAATGCTTTTTTAAATGGAGTTGTTTACTTGATTTCATTTTTCTTACCATTGATTTCTAATTATACAATTATGGGAATGCAAGCTGGTGTAGCCTCTCTGGAAAACAGTATGGAGCTTCCTAAGAAAATTAAAAATAGAATTACCCTACGACCCAGCAATTGCACTACTAGGCATTTATCCACAGGATACAGGTGTGCTGTTTCGAAGGGACACATGCACCCCCATGTTTATAGCAGCACTATCGACAACAGCCAAAGTATGGAAAGAGCCCAAATGTCCATCGATGGATGAATGGATAAAGAAGAGGTGGTATATATACACAATGGAGTATTACTCGGCAATCAAAAAGAATGAAATCTTGCCATTTGCAACCACGTGGATGGAACTGGAGGGTATTAAGCTAAGTGAAATTAGTCAGAGAAAGACAAATATCATATGACTTCACTCATATGAGGACTTTAAGAGACAAAATAGATGAACATAAGGGAAGGGAAACAAAAATAATATAAAAACAGGGAGGGGGATAAAACATAAGAGACTCTTAAATATGGAAAACAGAGAGAGGGTTACTGGAGGGGTTGTGGGAGGGGGGAATGGGCTAAATGGGTAAGGGGCATTAAGGAATCTACTCCTGAAATCATTGTTGCACTATATGCTAATTTGGATGTAAATTTTAAAAAATAAAATAAAATAAAGAAAGAAGACATCTGGAAAAAAAAAGAAATACAATTAATTTTTCATGTTGACCATGTAGCCTATGATCTGGCTAAAGTCACACATTCTAGTGGCTTTTTGGTAACTCTCTTAGGATTTTCTCCATGAAAAATCATGTTGTCTGACATAGAAATAGTTTCACTTTTATTATTTTTATAATAATATTAAATATACTATATTAAATATTATAAAAATATATAAATATAGAAAATAATATAAATATAAAATAGTCTTTTACTATTTCTTCTTACCTTGTTGCACTAGCTAGGACCTCAAGTACAATGATGAATAGGAGTGATAAACACAGGCATCCATGCCTTGTTCACGATTTTAGGTAGACAACACCGAGTGTCATCTTAGCCTTGAGTTTTCACAGCTGCCCTTGGCCAGATTGACAAGTTTCCTTTTCTTCTTAGTTTGCTGAGTATTGTTATCTTCAGTGGGTATTGAATTTTTTCAAATGCTTTTTATATATTTATTGAAATGATCATATGATTTATCGACTTTGTTCTCTTAATGTAGTAGATTACACTGATTCATGTTAAGCCAACCTTAAATTTCTGAGATAAACTCCACCTGCTCATGATGTATTATCTTTTATACGATATTGTTGAGATTGACTTGGTAAAATCATAGTAAGGACTTTTTACATCTATGTTAACAAGATCTGTAGTTTTCCTTTTTTTTGTAATACAATTGTCTGGTTTGAATATCACAGCAATACTAGCCTGGAAAGTGTTACCTCCCGCAATGTTTTCAGAAAGAATTTGGGGTAGAAATGGTACTATTTCTTCCATAAATGTTTGAAAAAAAATTCACTAGAGAAGCCATCTGAACTTCTAGTTTTCTCTATGGGAAAGTTTTTAATTATAAATTTAATTTTCATAACTGATAGGGGGCTACCCAAATTCTCCACTTTTTCTTGGGTCAGTTTTGGTCATTTGTGTCTCTTGGTGAGCATGTCAATTTCATCTAAGTTGCTGCATTTAGTGGCATAAAGCTGTCTCTTATTAACGTTTTTAAATGTCTGAAGGACAATGAAAAACCCTCCTCTAATCTAGATGTTGGTAATTTGTGTTGATTGTCTGAGCTACAAGTTTATCAGTTTTATTTGAAAAGACTAGTATTTTGCGTTCAGGGATTTTCTCTGTCCATTTTCTAGTTCACTGAGTGCTGCTCTTCACAATTTTTCTCCTTCTCTATATATTGGGTTTATGTTGCTCTTCTTTTCCTAGCTTCCTAAAATGAGAATTTAGATCATTAATTTTAGGTCTTTTTACTTTTCCAATGTGAACATTTAGAGTTGTAAACTGGCCTCCAAGCACTACTTTCCCTGAATCCCACAACGTTTGACGTGTTGCATTTTCATCAACGTTCAGGGCAAAATGCTTTCTCACTCCCCTCGTGATTTCTTCTTTGAGTCATGAATCGTTTTAGAAGTATGTTGCTTCGTTTCAAATATTTGAGGACTTCCTAGTTATCTTATTCTCAATTGATCTCTGGCTTCATTCCATTTTTTAAATCAGAGAACATATCCTGTATGATTTCGATTTTTTAAAATGTACTGAGATTTGTTTTATGGTCCAGCACTTAATATATCCTATTGAACATTTCATGGACACTTGGAAAGAACATGTATTGTAGGTGTAGTGTCCTATAAATATCAGTTAGGCCAGAGTGGTTAATGGTGGTGTTGAGATTATCTCCATCTTTGCTGATATTTTATGTAGTTGCTCTATCAATTACTTGAGAAGCTTGTTAAAATCTCCATCTATGGAACACAGACATTTATGATTTTTAATACCTTCCTGACGAATTGACCTTTTGAAAAAAAATCACTGTACAGTGTAATAATCTTATCAACATAGGTGTTATTTTCCAAACATCTCATAGTTCTCCCTTCTAATTACTTTAAATTCTCCACAATTCCACTTGAGTTTGAACTTTGAAGGCTGTAGACCTCTCCACGCCCTTCCCACTGGTATTGAGAGGCCACCATGCCCCCCGCACCCCCACCCCTGGCCCCAGCTCTCACACGGAAGAGCCTGGAAGGCTCTAACTCCATAGCAAAGGAAGAATGGTTTAATAACCTGTATGTCAATAAAATTTATATTAACCCTTCTTACGGCTGTTGGGTTTTGTGATATTCCAAGCGGGTAGAGATTATTTGGGGCAAGTTGCTAATTGTAGAATATGAAGTAGAGGGATCAATGCTGAGTGATTTTTAAATGATCTATTTCAAGAGAGACATCAGCTCTCCTGTTGCTTCTCAGGAAGTGAGGGGCTGAGAGTATGTATCTACACTGAAATTTAAGTAGATGGCAACTAGAGAACTGAACATAGATTTTGATGTGGGTTTTTGTTTTTGAGAGAGAGAGAGACGAAGGGAGGGAGGGAGGGACAAGCAGGGGGGAGGGGAAGAGTGAGAGGGAGAACCCCACGCAGGCTCCACGCCTAGCATGCAGCCTAATGCAGGGCTCGATCTGAAGACCATGAGATCATGACCTGAGCCAAAGTCAAGAGGCAGATGCTTAACCAACTGAGCCACCCAGGTGCCCTTCGATGTGTAGAATTTTAGAGCATTGTCACATGATTGTATTTTTTTACATTATTGCATTTTAAAGCAAATGAAGCAGATATAGTTTCATTTCTGAAACCATTACAGAGCATTTATCAATACAACATTCATCCTTATTCACCCACTATTTGGAGCTTTTTTTTTTTTAATGTATTTGATACCTACAAATATCTATGTGCTTTTTTTCCCCCTCAGTTATTTGGGAAACTTCAAAAAGGGTAGTCACACCCAAAGCTTCTTAAGCATCTTGCTATAATTTAATCTGAACAAACTGTTGTGCACAAATACAGAAAAACATATGCAGGGCTTAGATAGCATATTGCTATAATTCTTAAGCTTCTTAAGCATCTTGCTGTAATTTAATCTGAACAAACTGTTGCGCACAAATACAGAAAAACACATGTAGGGCTTAGATCGCACAGTGATCCCTCTTGGTCCAACTGTTCGAAACGTGTAATTTTCAAAGGCTGTGTCAATGTACCTAAGCAAAGGACAAATACAAAAGAAAATGCTGGGGCCTGAGCATCTACTGTGATTAACTGTGAAACCCGCGGGGTCATTTCGGTAGAGAGCCACCTACAGAGCAAGCCAACCCAAATATACACTGAGTGCCCACCAGGGAACAGCTGATTCCTTGCAGCGATCAGAATGAATCCTCATAAAGACACTTGGCTATTGTTGCGTTCTTTTCACAGATGCGGGACCAGGCTTTGAAAGAGGACGCTGCTCAGCCAAGGCCACACAGCTGTAAGTGGTAGCTCTGGGGTTTGCAAGTAGACTTCCTGACACTATTCGTGGTGTCTGTTCCACTTTGCCGGAAAAACTTACAGATCAAGAGTTGGCAAACTTTCCCTGGAAAGGGCCCGACAGTAAATATTTTAAGCTTTGCAAACCATATGGTCTCTGTCGCGAGGACTGAACCTCCACTCTTGCAGTGAGAAAACAGCCATAGACAATATGTAAATAAACGAGCTTAGCTGTGCCCCGATAAAATTTTATTTACAATAAGAAGAGGTGGGCTGGATTTGGCCCAGGGGTTGGGACTGGCGGACCCCCGCTACAGATTGAAACGTACAAACCAACCGTCAAGGAATCAGGCTCTAAAGGTTCCGCTTTTCTATCTTTCCAGGGCCATTTTTCATTACCGCTGCGCTTACTCTACTGAATTGTACGCAATCATGACGATTTCACTGTAAATTCATCCTCCAGTCCCTCTCTGCTCCACAATGCCAACGTTCCTCTCCCTAGCACAGATTCTCGCTTTGTCGATCAACACTGTCAAGCAGCGATCAACACCTTATTTTTAAAAATGAGGACTGGGGCGCCTGGGTGGTGCAGTCGGTTAAGCGTCCGACTTCAGCTCAGGTCACGATCTCGCGGTCAGTGAGTTCGAGCCCCGCGTCGGGCTCTGGGCTGACGACTCAGAGCCTGGAGCCTGCTTCCGATTCTGTGTCTCCCTCTCTCTCTGCCCCTCCCCCGTTCATGCTCTGCCTCTCTGTCTCAAAAATAAATAAGCGTTAAAAAAAAATTAAAAAAAATAAAATAAAATAAAAATGAGGACCAACTTGGGAAAAATAAGTTTTTTTTTTTTTCCTCTGAGTAAAAATAGTTTCACCGGGTCCCCAAATGGAAAACCAGCGTAAAGATTTTGTGCTTTACTGAATATTTTTAAATGCTAATGAAAAACTGGTACTGCCTTTTAGTTACCAAGATGCTAAGAGGTGGGTACCAGAGTTACCTTCCTGATCTTCCATTCCTTAACTTTATATAGTGTGTTAGGATTCAAATACGTTATTTCATTTGTCTTTGAAGTACCGATTATCATGGAGAAACTGAAACGGATGCGCCCGGGGCCGGTGCTGTGCTGGGCACATGGAATAAGGAAATCAACAAAATCGCGCTTCCTTGCCTGTCCTCTGTTTCCTCCCACTTGGAGACCCACACACCCACAAAAGCAGTTCTGGAAAGGTTCTTCTCGTGGTGGGGGCCCAGGGAGCTTGGTTCCCCGCAGGACCCCGCTTTGTTGGACTGAAAGCTGCATGCGGAAGTTAGAGCAGATCCTTTGCTGGAAAACCAAACAGGGCAGGAAGCTCTCTGGTCTTGGGCCACTCACCACTGCTTTACGGGATAACTCTCTCCAAGGACTCATCTACACTGTTACAAATAACCATTTTTCAAATTCTTAGACTCTTTGGTCAGTGTCAAGTTAGTTCTTATTATTGTGTTTACTACTTGCTCGGAAAGTTGGTTTTATTTCCCCCAAATAAATACAAATTTCTTCCAGTCTCTGTTTCCGTTTCTATCCCCTCTGAAGTGATGTTATTCAGTATATTCCTTTCCAGTGCCAATATCCTCTCTGCACATAGTCAGTCCCCTGTGTCTGTCTGCTGGCCTTTCTTCAACTAAGTTTAAAGAGTATAAATAAGGGTTGCCTGGGGGGCTCAGTTGGTTAAGCATCTGACTTCGGCTCAGGTCATGATCTCCCAGTTTGTGGGTTTGAGCCTCGAGTCAGGCTCTGTGCTGACGGCTCGGAGCCTGGAGCCTGCTTCAGATTCTGCGTGTGTCTCTCTCTCTGCCCCTCCCCGCTTGTGCATGCGCACTCTCTCTCACCCCGTCTCAAAAAGAAATAAATAAACATTAAAAAAAAATGTATAAACAATATAAAGTGGGCTCCTCACTTGAGCCATCATGTTACTCAGTCAAAGCCATTTGTTCCAGATCTGCTATTAATTTGTTCAGACCCTGTTGGCTGGCTGATCCGTAAAGCTGCCCGAATGTTTCCACCAAGCACCCTCATTACTTTAGGACACGCTTAGCTGCAGGGAAGGGTTTTTAGGCACCAGGAATGGACGAAGCAGGGAACCCGCGGCACGCAGCCTTGCCCCAGGTCTGCTTACCTCCGCGATCAGGTCATGGAGCTCTCCTTCGCTCGGGCAGCACCCTAGCGACCTGATAATTGTTCCGATCTCTCTGCGGAAAAAATGGTCAACAGTTTTAGAACATAAACTTTGGAAAGCAAGCGCTGTGTTTCTCTAAACAAGGTCAGGGCAGATGTAGCACCGAGGTCACTCAATTAAGTCCTACCTCGTGAGGACAGCAGATACTTTTCCGGGGGAAGGAAAAGGCAGACAGGTGAACCAAAGGGAGAAGAAAGAAGTGTTTGTGGGGATTAGCCCGAGCCCAAATCAGAAAGTTCTAGAAAATGAAAACAGGGGAGGGGGGTAAGGAAAAGAAGTGTCAGGCACTCACTAGCTGATTTTAAGTTAATTAGCTGTTTCAAACCTCAGTTTCTGCATCTGTAAAATGGTGACAACAATATCTCCCTCAGAGGTTTGTGTTAAAGTCCACATTAGCGGCAAAATACTGAAAAGCGTGGCCCCTAGTGTCAGATTGTCAGGGTTCAGATCTGAGCTCCATCACGTGCTAGGCTGCACAGGTTAATCTCTGGGTGCAGAAGCCTACCCGGTGGTTAAAACCTAGTGACTTCGTGCAAAATACTTAGAAAGGGGCGGGGAACACCCTAAGAGTAAAATAATACGAACTATCATAATATAAAGCATAGTTCTTGCTTTATATTATGCAAGATTTATTGAATGGCATACGCTCAATAAATATTAGTTACGCCCCTGCCCTCCCCAGAATGATGTAATTCAATTCAGCAAATAACCTAAGAAAAGTATAAATTCTATTCGGTACTCCCTAGATGTGAAGAGAGGGGATTTAGAACAGATTATTAA
Organism: Prionailurus viverrinus; assembly: GCF_022837055.1. Lineage (NCBI taxonomy): Eukaryota > Metazoa > Chordata > Mammalia > Carnivora > Felidae > Prionailurus > Prionailurus viverrinus. Next base: position 2,521,385 of record NC_062577.1, read on the forward strand.
AGATTTCCACTTAGGGGCGCCTGGGTGGCGCAGTCGGTTAAGCGTCCGACATCAGCCAGGTCACGATCTTGCGGTCCGCGAGTTCGAGCCCCGCGTCGGGCTCTGGGCTGATGGCTCAGAGCCTGGAGCCTGTTTCCGATTCTGTGTCTCCCTCTCTCTGCCCCTCGCCCGTTCATGCTCTGTCTCTCTCTGTCCCAAAAATAAATAAACGTTGAAAAAAATAAATAAATAAATAAAGATTTCCACTTAAACTTATTAAAATTAAAGATGTGATATTTGAATGTTAACTTAATTTCACAAATATGCACTTGAATAGAATTTTTAAATATTTATTTATTTATTTTGAGAAAGAGAGGGAGAGAGGGAGAGCGTGAGCAAGGACAGGGAAAGAGGCGGGGAGAGAGAATCCCAAGCAGGTTCCGAGCTGTCAGCACAGAGCCTGATGTGGGGCTCAATCCCAGGACACTGGGATCATGACCTGAGCCCAAATCAAGAGTCAGACGCTTAACCAACTGAGCCACCGAGGCACCCCACTTGACTAGAATATTTTTTTTACCACTCTGGGTAATAATGATGGTGTTATACTTACTCCCTATTTTACTGAGAAAACATTTTTTTTTTTAAGTTTATTTATTTATTTTGAGAGAGAGGGAGGGAGGGAGAGAGGGAGGGGCAGAGAATCCCAAGCAGGCTCCACTGTCAGTGCAGAGCCCCATGCGGTCATTAGATCATGACCTGAGCCAAAACCAAGAGTTGGATGTTTAACTGAGTCCCCCAGGCGCCCTGTGAAAACATTTAAAAATGTTTTTTAAATGTTTTTATTTATTTTTGAGATGGAGAGAGACAGAGCATGAGCAGGGGAGGGGCAGAGAGAGAAGGAAACCCAGAATCTGAAGCAGGCTTCAGGCTCTGAGCTGTCAGCACAGAGCCCGACGCGGGGCTCGAACTCACGAACCGTGAGATGGTGACCTGAGCTGAAGTCGGACGCTCAACTGACTGAGCCACCCTGGCACCCCTGAGAAAACAGTTTAAATTAGAATGTTAGGCTTCTTCACTTACAGAGGCTGCGGGATGAGCAGCGAGGGGAAAATCAAAAGTCTTTAACTGCGGAAGACGGGATTCTTAATTTTCATTTACTGATTTTCCTTTGTAACAAACACGGCCCACTATACACGCCACGTCTTCCTGCGGACTACGTTTCACACCCACCGGAGGACCTCAGTCTGTACACTTCTGCATTGTTTCTCCCGCCCAGGTCCCACGTGAAGGCAGGATCTGAACATGATGGTGTGCATAGAAACTGAAGCATTTTACAAGACTATACTTTCGAGAAGTCCCTAAAGATGTGCCGTGAATCTGGCTAACACCGAACTAGTAAACATATCGTTGTAACATCAGACTGGCTGCTGTATACATTAGACCAAAGAGAGGCAGGGACAAAAACATGATTTGGTAAGTATTCACAGATTTAGCCCTTCCATAACCTTCCGGGCCTTTTGCTATGTGCATCAGGAAACTGAAACTCCAGGGGCGCCTGGGTGGCTCAGTTGGTTGAGCATCTGACTTCAGCTCAGGTCATGATCTCGTGGTTTGTGAGTTCGAGCCCCGCGTCGGGCTCTGTGCTGACAGCTCAGAGCCTGAAGCCTGCTTCAGATTCTGTCTCCCTCTCTCTCTGCCCTTCCCCCACTTATGCTCTGTCTCTGAAATAAACATTAAAAAAAAATTAAAAATACATAAATAAATAAAACATTAAAAAGAAAGAAAAGAAAAGAAAACTGAAGAAACTCCAGAATCAGAGGGACCCGAAGAAAAGCTGGTTACCCTACACCAGAGGCAGGGGTGGGGGTAGGGGGTGGAGAGGGGACCTGGAACCGCCTGCGGGCAGGCGTGTAGGACAGCGGCCCTTTCGTCCGTCTGGCTACTGAGCACTGCGCAGGTGGCTAGCCCAAACAAAAACAGGCTGTAAGTGTAAAACACAGATTTCAAAAACTGAGCACACACACACACACACAAATGTAAAATATTTCATCGATCATTTTTAAATTGACACATGTTGAAATGACAATATTTTAGACATATCGGGTTGACTAACACTTATTACTAAAATTAATTTCACCTGTTTCTCTTTTGCCTTTTGTTTCCTTGTGGCTACTAGAACATTTTAAATTATCAGTCCAGGGGCGCCTGGGTGGCGCAGTCGGGTAAGCGTCCGACTTCAGCCAGGTCACGATCTCGCGGTCCGTGAGTTCGAGCCCCACGTCGGGCTCTGGGCTGATGGCTCGGAGCCTGGAGCCTGCTTCCGATTCTGTGTCTCCCTCTCTCTCTGCCCCTCCCCCGTTCATGCTCTGTCTCTCTCTGTCCCAAAAATAAATAAACGTTAAATTATCAGTCCAATACTCCCTATTTCTGGAAATGGCTAGGAAGAGCTGCCATCACGAGTCAGACGTTGAGAGGTACACAGAAAGAGAGAGAGAATCACCTTGCACCGTGTCAGCAAGGTAATCATTCTCCCTCGTGCCTCTCTGAGAAGCGTTAACCAGGTGTTTGTTTGTTTTTTAATCTTTTCATTTATTTTTTGAGTCTGTCCGCAGAGAGCCCGAGCAGGGCTCGAACTCACGAACCGTGTGATCATGACCTGAGCCAAAATCAAGAGTCAGATGCTTAGCCGACTGAGCCCCCCCAGGTGCCCCTGAACCAGGCTGCAACGAGCCCTCGGTCGCTGCCAGCCCCCACGACACAGGAAGGGCTGACTATTAGGTGGCGGGCCGGGCGGCGTCCACCCCCAGACCCGACGCACAGGAGGGCCTGAGCGGGAGGAAGGTGCGGGCCGGAGACACAGCTCTGGCAGCGAAGCCGTGGGCTCTGACGGGAATGTGCTGGCAGGAAGACACCAGCCAGGGGTCCAGGAGGAACTCTCTAGAGGGCCCGCGCTGACCCAGCGGTACGAGGAAGTGGCCCGCGTTAGCCACGGAGGAGAGGAGCCAGAGGGGAGGCGCGGACTCCGCAGAGGGCCGCGTCCAGGGAGCTGAGGAAAGACGTGGGGAAAGCGAGCCTCATCTCAGTGTCCCATGCTGCGGAGAGCATGGGTTTAGGGAAGGAAGATCAGTTGTGATATTTGAGGAGGGAGGGCGGCGTCGAAATCAGACTGCACGGGGTCCGGGAGGATGGGTCCGGGGAGCGAAGGGGAGGAAGTGATGTCTAGGGAGGGGGGCAGAGGCGTGGGGCCAGGGAAGATTCTGTAAGAAACGTAAGACCGGAGGGAGGTGGGCACTCACGAACGCGGATGGGCAGGGGCCGGCGCGGAGAGGGCTGGAGAGACCAGGGCTCGCGAGGGGGTGCTCCTGGGGAGGTGGGAGCACTCAGGGGGCACACGGCTGGCCCGGGGCCTGCCACCCGCAGGCTCCGTGTCAGAAGGGCAGGTCCTTCCTTCCCGCCTGGAAAGGTCTTCTCTACCCCTCTGGCTCCCCTTTGAAGAACCGATCACCATGTCTCCTCCCCTGAGTGAATCCAGCCAGGAAGACCCACTTTGCCCACGGAAAACAGCTCGTCTGATGCCCTCCAGCCACACAGGCGCTACTTTTCTCTGGCCCTCAAGCACAGAGCCTGACTCCGCTAAGGGGAAAGGGCAAAGCTTCTGGGGCCGATGAGTCCACAGCGGCCTGAAGAACAATACAACTCAAGAACTCACCCCGAAGCCCTACAAACTGGCCCTCGAGCTGTGGGCGGCGGCGAATTCACTGAGCATTCGTGCTCCTTTGCTGCCGTCAACCAGTCAGACCTGCCGTTTCCTGTCCTGGATTCTGGGCCCCTGAACCTTCCATCCTGCCTGCTCTATTAATCCCTAACCCTGAGCAACTCCCCGGTTTCCTTCCTCTGCTCCGGCAAAGCACTGCGGGAAGAAAAGACCTAACAAAAGGATCACGGGCCGCTGCAGATTCACGCCGTCCAACATCCAGCGTCCCGCATGCTGCCTAACCCCCTTGCTTTCGCTTCCTGCTGCTTCCCTAGCAAACTGCCCCCCAAACAGCCATTCTGAATCATCTCCGGCCTCACGCTCAAAACCACAGGTACGTCCAATCTCAGCGGAAGACCCCACCGGCCTGTCACCTGCGTCCCCCCCCATGCGAACCGGGCACGGCTGACCCGCCGACCACCCGCTCGGCCGGCCCAGGCCGCACAGCTACGCACCGCAGCCTGGGTACAGGCAGCTCACGGCTCTGAAGGAGGCAGAGTCCAAGACCTGGTGAGAACCCTGCTCCCAGCTTGTGGATGACCGCCTTTCTCCGTATCCTCCCATGACCGACAGCGAGCGGGCTCTGGGTCTCCCTCTTCTTTCAAGGGCCCCAATCCATCGCGGGGACCCCACCCCCGTGACCTCATCTAGACTTAATCACTTCCCAAAGGCCCACCACCTCCAAACACCATCACGTGGGGGGGCAAGGCTCCATCATATGAATTCGGGAGGGACACACATCCGATGGCGGGCGCCCCCACGACAGGCCCGGCCCCTGTACCGCCTTCCAAGTGTGTACAAGCCTCCCCTCCTCTCCCTCTCAGCCTCCGAGGAACTAAAAGTGCCCTTCCCTAATAAAGCTCACCCCTCTCCATTTTCCTGAGTTCCAGGCTGGGCTCCATTTCTCCCCCCCAGCATGTATATACATTATTCAGTGCCCCTCTCAGTGTGCATAGTCTTAACCCCCTCAGTCTCGGCTCTTTTTCTGGACACACTTGCCTCCCGCTCAACATCTTCATTCAGCCCTTTACTAGTGGCTTCCTCTTTTGCCCTGAGATATTCACGTAACTTCCCTCTCTTAAGACATTTCTAACAGGTGCCTTACCGCCTCCAACTACTCTCCCTCCGCTTCCTTTGCTAGCACAGCCCTTGTTCTAAGTCGCTCATCTTGGGGGCGCCCGGGTGGCTTCAGTGGGTGAAGCATCTGACTCTGTTTTCGGCTCAGGTCGCGATCTCACGGTTTGTGAGTTGGAGCCCCACGTCGGGCTCTGCACTGACAGCGTGGAGCCTGCTTGGGATTCTCTCTCCCTCCCTCCCTCCCTCCCTCTGCTTCTCCCTTGCTCTCCTGCACACTCTCTCTCTCTTTTAAAATATATAAATAAACCTTACAATGAATAAATCACTCATCTTGTAACTGTCAGGACACCTCCCGCCATCCACTGTAGACCTGCCGGCCTAGCTCTTGGCCACATGCTCCGTCTGTCCTGTCTTAGCCTCTCCACCCCTCTCTTCCTCCCACGGTCCCTCAACTGCCCCCTGCCTGGACCCCTGGTTGCAGGATGACCTCACTGTTCAAAGTGTTACAGGGGCCTAAGAGAAGAAACCCACCACTCGGATCTGGGCAGAGAGAAGCCTGCCACTTGGATGTGGACAGAGAAAGGCCCACGGCTCAATCCTGGACAGGAGAGGCCCGCCGCTCGGATCTGGACAGGAGAGAGGCCCACCGGTCATCACAGCACCGGCACCTGCAGGGAGAGAGGGACAGAAAGCCTGTGCAGGGCGGCAGCAGTGGGGGACTCGAGTGGCAGGCAAGGGGAACACAGGGTTAAGGCGGCCGCTCTGGAGAGGCACGCGCAGCCTCTGGCCAGAAGCTCGAATTCAGTGCAGCCGCCGGTCCCGCGGTCCCCACGGAGGCCTTGACCCCTCGCGACAGTCCCATGGGGTGTGCGCCTTGCCCTCTCCATTTCACAGACCAGGAGACGATCCCGAGATGTTCAATAACTTACCAGGGCCACAAATAGCTGCGCATTCTAGCGCCCCCAGAGCAGGGGGCCGGGGCTGCGGGCCCAACCAGGGGGCAGGACAGCGACACAGGAGACTGACCGGCCTTCCGGCTGGGAGCCGTCACCTCCTCTGGGACTTGGAGAAGGAGACCCTGCAGCCCACTCCCTCCCCTCCACCACCTGCGGGCTGCAAGGGGAGTGGTAACCGCGCACAGGGTTTCACCAGCGGGCCGGGCTCTGTTGTCAACTGCTCTAAATCCTCTTACCCGCTTCCTCCCCAAGGCAGCCCTGCGAGGACGACCCACCAAAACCAGGCCACAGAAAGATTGGGTAACTTCCCCAGCACCCTGGGAAGTAGTGGCTGGGATCCCGACACACACAGGCTGGAATCCACACGCCTCAGCCCTGCACGCCGCCACCTCTCATAAACCTGATCCAGTATGTCACGAGACGGAGGGAACTCGGGGACTGTGACAAGGCGCCTCCAAAGAAGAGTGGAGGTTCCATCCCACGGGAACCTTGAAGGCAGATCCAGGGCGCCAAACAGACGACCCAAGGGACAGAGTTGGCCCTCAGATAAGGTTTTGCTCAGCGCAGTGTTGGTTCATAACATCCGTGTCTTCAGGAGTGCCCCAGGCTGTGTCCCTCGCACATGCACATCACAGGCCTGGTCCCTTGGGAACCTGGGTCTATCACTCCTGGAAAATAGCAATTTTGTACGGTAGGGATTTACCTGCAAGAAGCGGGGGAATGAGCCAGTGACCTCTTAAAGTTTTCTCCCCAGGGGCTCTGATTCTAAGATTATACTTACACACACACACACACACACACACACACACACACACACACGGGTGGCTTATGTAAGTGAATATTCTTGCTCTTAGAAGGTACACACTGGAGGACTTCAGGGGAAAGGTCACAGCGTCTACAGCTCACTCTCAAATAGTCCAGCAAAATAAAATAATAAAACGTATAAATACGTAGATCGTGTAGATGTGGTGTGTGTGTACGTCATAAGAGAGAGGGAACACAGGCAAAAGCAAATGCGCCAGAATGTTAATAACTGGCGCATCTAGGGGACCGTACACAAGAATTCCTTCCACGCGCCACTCTTGCTGTTTGTCTAGACGTGTGAAATTTTTTAAATAAAAAGTGTTCGTGAAAGAAAATAATAACAAGAAGTGGGTGCCTGGCTGGCTCAGTCGGAGCATTCCACTCTTGATCTTGGGTCATGAGTTCGAGCCCCACGTCGGGCATGGAGATTAGTAAAAAGTAAACTTAAAAAGGAAACACAAGATAAGGACATTTCATTCTCAGGCAGGAAAACCAAAGTAGAAAGAAATAACAACAGAAATCCTGCCTCATATAAACTGTCTGCAAAACAATTTACTTTTTTGTGTTATACTATATTTATCATGTTTGGCTTAAAAAGTTGATTATTGGGACGCCTGGGCGACTCAGTCGGTTAAGCGTCCAACTCTTGATCTTGGCTCAGGTCACGATCTCACGTTCATGAGATCAAGCCCCATGTCAGGTTCTGTGCTGACAGCGCAGGGCCTGCTTGGGATTGTCTCTCTTTCTGCTCCTCCCCTGCTTGTGTTCTTTCCTCTCTCTCTCTCTCAAAATAAATAAATAATTTTTTAAAAAGTTGATCATTAACGGTATCTTAGTTTACAAGAAAATACGTTAGTGACAACATTCTTCAATTTCACAACAAAATCAGTTACAATATTCTTAACTCAGTACTTTAGCATTTAAAATAAAAACCTGGGGGCGCCTCCCTGGCTCACTTCATAGAGCATGTGACTCATGATCTCAGGGTTGAATTCAAGCCCCATGCTGGGTGTACAGATTACTTTAAAATGGAAAACCCAACAGACTCCACCAAAAGTCTACTAGAACTGATACATGAATTCAGCAAGGTCTCAGGATACAAAATCAATGTACAGAAATCAGTTGCATTCTTATACACTCATAATGAAGCAACAGAAAGACAAATAAAGAAACTGATCCCATTCACAATTGCACCAAGAAGCATAAAATACCTAGGAATAAATCTAACCAAAGATGTAACAGATCTGTATGCTGAAAACCATAGAAAGCTTATGAAGGAAATTGAAGAAGATACAAAGAAATGGCAAAACATTCCATGCTCGTGGATTGGAAGAATAGATCTTGTTAAAATGTCAATACTACCCAGAGCTATCTACACATTCAATGCAATCCCAATCAATTGCACCAGCATTCTTCTTGAAGCTAGAACAAGCAATCCTAAAATTCCTATGGAACCACAAAAGACCCCGAATAGCCAAAGTAATAATATTGAAGAAGAAAACCAAAGTGGGAGGTATCACAATCCCAGACTTTAGCCTCTACTACAAAGCTGTAATCATCAAGACAGCATGGTATTGGCACAAAAACAGACACACAGACCAATGGAATAGAATAGAGACTCCAGAATTGGACCCACAAAAGTATGGCCAACTAATCTCTGACAAAGCAGGAAAGAATATCCAATGGAAAAAAGATAGTCTCGTTAACAAATGGTGCTGGGAGAACTGGACAGCAACATGCAGAAGGATGAAACTAGACCACTTTCTTATGCCGTTCACAAAAATAAACTCAAAATGGATAAAAGACCTCAATGTGAGACAGGAAACCATCAAAACCCTAGAGGAGAAAGCAGGGAAAAACCTCTCTGACCTCAGCCGCAGCAATTTCTTACATGACACATCTCCAAAGGCAAGGGAATTAAAAGCAAAAATGAACTATTGGGACCTCATGAAGATAAAAAGCTTCTGCACTGCAAAGGAAACAAGCAACAAAACTAAAAGGCAACCAATGGAATGGGAAAAGATATTTGCAAATGACATATCGGACAAAGGGCTAGTATCCAAAATCTATAAAGAACTCACCAAACTCCACACCCGAAAAACAAATAATCCAGTGAAGAAATGGGCAGAAAACATGAACAGACACTTCTCTAAAGAAGACATCCAGATGGCCAACAGGCACATGAAAAGATGCTCAACATCGCTCCTCATCAGGGAAATACAAATCAAAACCACACTCAGATACCACCTCACACCAGTCAGGGTGGCTAAAATGAACAAATCAGGAGACTACAGATGCTGGCGAGGACACGGAGAAACAGGAACCCTCTTGCACTGTTGGTGGGAATGCAAATTGGGCAGCCGCTCTGGAAAACAGTGTGGAGGGTCCTCAAAAAATTAAAAATAGATCTACCCTATGACCCAGCAATAGTGCTGCTAGGAATTTACCCAAGGGATACAGGAGGGCTGATGCATAGGGGCACTTGTACCCCAATGTTTACAGCAGCACTTTCAACAACAGCCAAAGTATGGAAAGAGCCTAAATGTCCATCAACTGGTGAACGGGTAAAGAAATTATGGTTTATATACACAATGGAATACTATGTGGCAATGAGAAAGAATGAAATATGGCCTTTTGTAGCAACGTGGATGGAACTGGAGAGTGTGATGCTAAGTGAAATAAGCCATACAGAGAAAGACAGATACCGTATGTTTTCACTCTTATGTGGATCCTGAGAAACTTAACAGAAACCCATAGGGGAGGGGAAGGAAAAAAAAGAGGTTAGAGAGGGAGGGAACCAAACCATAGGAGACTCTTAAAAACTGAGAACAAATTGAGGGTTGATGGGGGGTGGGAGGGAGGGGAGGGTGGGTGATGGGTAGTGAGGAGGGCACCTTTTGGGATGAGCACTGGGTGTTGTATGGAAACCAATTTGACAATAAACTTCATATATTGGAAAAAAAACCAACTGAGAACAAACTGAGGGTTGATGGGGGATGGGAGGGAGGGGAGGGTGGGTGGTGGGTATTGAGGAGGGCACCTGTTGGGATGAGCACTGGGTGTTGTATGGAAACAAATTTGACAATAAATTTCATATTAAAAAAAAATAAAATCAAAATCAAATCAAAAACTTGGCAGCACTGGATAGATCTAAGACATTGTGTTTCATGAAGTACAAGTTGCCAGGAAGCTGGCTATCAGTCTACTATTCCTTGCAGGTAAAAGTACCTGGAGAAGACGGAGCCCCCCAGTGAGGAAGGCAGCACCGTGAACTGCTCCTTGTGGGCACAGGACCAGAGCAGTTTCTCTGCCGGACTCTTCACCGAGCACAGGGCTCAGGCTCGCTACCGATGGGACAGCACCTGCCAGCCACAGTCAGATCCACTCTGGCCCAAGAAGGCAGCTCACTGCACAGGCGCCCCTCCAGCCTGGATCAGCAGGGGGAAGGCAGAGGGTGTTTAAGTACTACTAACCCTTTCTCCTCCGGTGTGTTCTTTCTTCAAATGACAATGCATTAGGTGAATTTATTTCAAGAGGCTTCCCGCGTTCCCTGAGAGGAGAGGGGAGGGGAGAGGTGGGGAGGACAGGAGCAGGAAATAGAGAGGCAAAGATGCCTCTTGTTGTAACTCGTCCCGGAATACAAGGCCAGAGGCACAGAAGACCGGACGATCCCGAGAGCTCCTCTTACTTAACGATTCTGCTGCCAATAACACGGGACTGCAGCCGAAGCAGTCAGGTGGGCTTCCAGAACCCCAGATGCCCGGGAGGGGGCTGGGGTCCTGGCCATCAAGGAGGAAACCATGTAACTCACAGTTCAGCCTCAGGAGCAGAGAGGCTCCTAAAGGTGAGTGAAGAAAAACGGGGGAGGGGCGCCTGGGTGGCGCAGTCGGTTAAGCGTCCGACTTCAGCCAGGTCACGATCTCTCGGTCCGTGAGTTCGAGCCCCGCGTCGGGCTCTGGGCTGATGGCTCAGAGCCTGGAGCCTGGTTCCGATTCTGTGTCTCCCTCTCTCTCTGCCCCTCCCCCGTTCATGCTCTGTCTCTCTCTGTCCCAAAAATAAATCAACGTTGAAAAAAAAATTTTAAATAAAGAAAAACGGGGGAAAAAAAGAGAGAAGGGCAAAAAAGAGCAGAGGCCAGAAAAACATCAGGCCATGAATTTCTGAGAAAGAGACAGAGGTCTAGAAAGGAGGAGAACCGAAAAAGAAAGAGCAAGAAAACACTGAAGGAGATGAGATTATAGCTTTCGGAGACAAGGAACAGAAATTCCCAAGCTTAATGATGAAAATAAAAGACAGAAGTTCAGAAAGAAGAAATGACAAAGATACCAGACAACTGGAAAGTTGAGCAAAACTGTGAAATAAAGTGGTACAGTTACATACAACATTAGGCTGATCAACCCACTTTACTTGCACAAACCGGGACTGTGAATCAAGCGAAACGATTGAAAATTATTGTAAAGTATCTTTTAAGACTACTCGTAACATTAGTCAATCATTAAAGTCTTTTACGGTTATTAAAATACCTTTTAAAGCAACTATTTAGGAACTTACTGAAGTCAATGTAGTAAAATAAAACTAAAATCGTTTTTGTTTTTGTTTTTTAAATTTTTTTTAAACCTTTATTTATTTTTGAGACAGAGAGAGACAGAGCATGAATGGGGAGGGGCAGAGAGAGAAGGAGACACAGGATTGGAAGCAGACTCCAGGCACTGAGCCATCAGCCCAGAGCCCGACGCGGGGCTCGAACTCACGGACCGCGAGATCGTGACCTGAGCTGAAGTCGGACGCTTAACCGACTGAGCCACCCAGGTGCCCCTAAAATCGTTTTTGAATTTTAATAATTTCTTCCAAAGTCTTTTTGTCAGGCGTTTAGAAGAGAGTCCAGAGAAACGGCGCAAACGCAGGTGCGTACAATGGGGAGTGTGCTGTTTTCAACTGGTTCCTCAAGAGGGAAAAGCCCTGATTGGAAGCATCTGCATTTCCACGGTGTCAACACAGCCATCTGGGCCAATTTTGAGCTGCCAGAGTGAAGTCACCGGGGGAGGAGGTGGGAAGAGATGTTCCCGGTGTCCCCAGCACATCACCGCACGGCACCCCAGCACACGTACACGAGACAGATTTGCAACAACGTGGATGGAACTAGAGTGTATTATGCTGGGCGAAATAAGTCAATCAGAGAAAGAAAGATATCATAGGATTTCACTCATATGTGGAATTTAAGAAACACAACAGATGAACATAGGGGAAGGGCAGGAAAAAATAAGATAAAAACAGAGAGGGAGGCAAACCATCCGAGACTCCTAAATACAGAGAACTAACTGGGAGACGCTGGAGGGGAGGTGGGTGGGGGGATGGGCCTTGAGGAGGGCACTTGTTGGGATGAGCACTGGGTGTTGTATGTGAGCGATGAATCACTGGGTTCTACTCCTGAAACCAATACTACACCGTATGCTAACTAACTTGAATTGAAATCGAAAAAAAAAGCGTAAGAGTCAAACGTGGTACTGCAATTAGGAAGTAGCCACTTTTGAGTATTACCTTTTCGTTGTTAATAAGCACCTTCATTTTCGCATTTTATAAGAACAGCCTGGAAAAGTACAGAGGGCTTGATGAGTCTGGGTGACGCCCTCACGCAGGGGCCGTGCTAATCTCTGCCCCGTTCCAAACTGGGTGTCAGTGCCGCCCCAGGGAGCACCTTTGTTTTTTTCAATATAATTTCCTTGTAAGTTTGTGTAATTGACTTGTTCCATAAATGAGTGTGGCGGCGCCTTGCAGGATCCCTGCAAACCTAACCATCATCTCTGTGAGTCAGCGCTGGACCTGATGTTTCTAGACAGGTTCATCCTCTGAACGAACGAGGGCCCACTCACTGAGTGTTGGACCGTGTTTCTGAAACAGAAATTCGGTATGTTTATTGTAAAAAAAAAAAAAAGAAAAGAAAAAGAAAAAATCTGTTTTTCCTTTGGAAAATGTTTTTCTTTCTTTTAAATCAATTTCGTGGGGTTTTCCTTTTCTTAATCGAGGACCCCTGACTTTTGGTAGCATTTTCCAAGAAAATGAAAATCAACATTCACATAAAGTCTTTAAAAATCTGCAGGGCCATTTCATCCGCTTTGGCAGAGGAGACGTTGCCTCGTGTCGATAAGAAGTACGAACCAATTCCAGAAGCCTTTATGGTTAAATACTACGAATTTGTTTCTGTACTTGCACTATATATAATGCGTAGACGTGGGGACAAAATCGTTTCAGAACATATGAGTCACAGGAACGTTGCCCCAAAGTGCTACCGTTTAGGTTATACACAGCCTGTGTGACCAGGGCCTGGCTGGTCCTGGCAGGCGTCCAGTGGGTGCAGTACCACGTTCCTGACACAAGGTGGAGCCAGTGCCACGGAGCTAGGCCCTTGGCGAGTCTTCCGCGTAAGGGCAGGCTAAGGTCAAAATCGTTCCAAGTGAAGACCCCGTTCAGGACAATTGACGCAATGCTAAGGGACAAAAGATAGGCAAAATATTTTACCTCCTGTACGGAATAGCGGATATTCGGCGACGTATAAGAGAATGCGGAAAGCGATTCAAAAATTTCTAAGAAGGAACAGAGCGGGACTCGAAAATGATTTCCATTTACTTCGTAAATATTTGCCAAACACGACTGTGTGCCAGGGACTGTTCTCGGTAGAACAGCCGGCAGAAGGAAGACCCTGCCCTCGCACTGGGCGTCTTTCACAGATTGATCTTCTTTTGCAAAGCCGTGAAATGAAACCGAAATAATGGCTAAACCTCCTTACTCAGCACAACTGCTCTATTAAAAAAAAAAGGCTTATTTTTCCAGAGGCCCCTCTAGTCAAGTGAGGATCGTTTTCCCACTGCTAAAATGTGCTTTCCAAAAACCTCTGGGCTCTAACCGGTTACAGTATTATTTCTCGTACAGTCCTATGTGCTAGAGGTTCCAGCCCCCAAGTGAAGGACTCGGGGTCCCCTGTGTATCACAGAAAAAAACCTCTAGCAAATATTGGATGCTCTAGATAATAAATGACTCAACGGCACCTCTATTTTTACCGTGGGTGCTGTGGTTACTGTCATGAACCAGATAGACAAGGATCACCACCTCTGTCATTATTATCCTCAGTGCATTAGCCGGCTAGGGCGGCCATACCAGAACACCACGTCTGGGGGGCTTAAGCACCCCCCAGGTGTTTTATTTGCTCACAGCTCTAGAGGCAGGAAGCCCAGGATCAAGATGGTGGCACGGCGGGTTTCTTCTGAGGCCTCTCTCCCCGGCTTGTGGACGGCCACCTTCTCCCCGTGTCCTCACACTGTCTTCCTTGCGTCCGTGCATCCCTCGTGTCTCGGTGGGCCCAAATTTCTTCTTCTGACTCGGTCAGATTTGGGCCTGCCCTCATGCACTCATTTTATCTCCGTCACCTCTTTAGAGAGGTGATTATCTCCAAATAAGGTTACATTCTGAGATGCTGGGCATCGAGGATGTGACTTCTGGCTGGGGGAGCTCATCTTGGCCCCTGACAATAACAATAACGACTATTACGCTCCAACCACCCTTTTCTGGCCGCCATTTCTTGCCGGGACCACGGCAGTTGCCCACATCTAGCCACCGCCTCTGCTCTCACCAGCCACCTCCATCCACTCTCTCAGCAACCAGAACAATCTTTTAAAAATGAAAATTAGGGGCACCTGGGTGGCTGAGTCGGTTAAGCGTCCGGCTCTGGCTCAGGTCACGATCTCACCGTTCATGAGTTCGAGCCCCTCATCGGGCTCTGTGCCGACAGTTCAGAGCCCGGAGCCTGCTTTGGATTCTGTGTCTCCTCTCTTTCTGCCCCTCCTCCACTCATGCTCTGCCTCTCTCTCTCTCTCAAAAATAAACATTAAAATTTTTTAATAAATAAATAAAGATGAAAATTATACCACGCAGTTCTCCTGCTTAAAACCCCCAGGAGCTTCCCACTGCACTGATAACGCCGGTGAGGGCTCAACATAATTGGGGCCTGGCCACCCCCTGACAAGGTCTCACACCCTGGTCTCCAGCTGCCTGCCTCACAGCCACACCGTCCTCTGTTTTTCTCTAACACACTAGACCCCTGCCCCTTCGGAGGACCTTTTAATTTGCCCTCCCCCAGTTTTTCACATGGCTGGCTCCTTCGAACCTTAAATATCCTTTTTTTAATGTTTATTTTTATTTTTGAGAGAGACAGAGGAAGAGAGTAGGGGAGGAGCAGAGAGAGAGGGGGACAGAGGATCAGAAGCGGGCTCTGCACTGACAGCAGCAAGCCCGATGTGGGGCTCGAACTCATGAACGGTGAGATCATGACATGAGACAAAGTCGGATGCTCAACCGAGAGCCACCCAGGAGCCCCTCGAATCTTAAAGATCTTAACTCGAAAATGACCTCCAGAGAAATTTTCCCTGGCAGAGATCTACCCTGTTTCCGTTTCACCCCACCTCACTAACCCCTCATTTGCTAACACATCACCCTCTTTTACCTTCCCTAGAGCATTTCGTAACATCACCCTGTTTTATGTACTATATTTATAGCACTTTTTACTGAAATCTTGTTACTTGTATATTCTCTGTCTCTTCCTCTAAAATGTAAGCTCCGTGTGGGCAGAGGCCCCTCCCTGCTACATCCCAATACCTCAAAGGATCTCACACATAACAAGGACTCAGTATATATCTGTTAAATAGTACATGAATTTGTAGAACACTTTACAGTTTGAAAAATACCTTTCAATCAAAGAGAACTTTCATATTTATTCATTCATCTAATTCTCACACCAATCTATATTACGGGAATTTTTTTTTTCTTAAGTTTACTTATTTGAGAGAGCATGCTCATGTCGGTGGGGGGAAGAACAGAGAGAGATGGGAGAATCGCAAGCAGGCTCTGTGCTATCAGTGCAGAGCCCAACACGGGGCTCAAATCCATGAACCATGAGATCGGGACCTGAGCAGATCAAGAGCTGGACGCCCAACCGACTGAGCCATCCGGGCACCCCTCAATCCATATTATAATCCCCATTTTAAAAATAAGGACTCACCCTCCAGGAACATAACTAGTATGGAGCAAAATTGGAAGCTGGTTCCATTCTCTGATTCCTGAGATTCTGTCTCTCAGGAGTCTCCGCAATAACATTTTCTTAGAACCAATCACGGTGGCTAATGTGATTTGAGGTGAAAAGTAGTGGTAGAGAAAAAGTGGAACAGAACCACAGCGCCTTTTGCATATCTCTCCTAGATGTTTTGGTTGTAACAAGGGCTTAATAAACCTTTACTAGATTAATTAACTAAAACATCTTCCACTGCTGTGAAAGATCTAAATAATCCCAAGATCAACACCGACCAAATGGTTGCTCGCCGTCCAAACAAAACAGACAAAAAGCTCACTGTCCTGGAGTTTCTTTTTTAAAAAATAACACTGAGACACCATTCGGCAAATGTGATGGTAATCATTTGTTACACGTCAGATCAATCAATGAATGTGAAAATTAGTGGGCAAAGTTTGAAGAGAAAGGATATTTTGAAGTCTCTCCCCCAAGATATTTATGAGTTCCAAAGGGAAAAATAATAACTTCGTGGAGTGGTAAACCTAGCAGACACTTCCTCAAGCAAGCGAACAAGGTGAGCATCACCAGCAAGGACACGGCCACATCAAGTACCCGCTGCCGTGATGCTCTGAGAAGAATACAAAATCACTCCCTGGTATTCCTGCCGAAAAACGCATTACCTCGATCTGTGCGGGGGGGAGAAAGCGTCTGACAAGCCCAAACTGAGGGGCATTCTACAAAATCACTGAGCAGGACTTTTCAAAGTAACAAGGTCATGAGAGAGAAAGATGGGGGAACTGTCACAGGTTGGAGGACTGAAGACACTAGACAACTAAGTGCAAGGATTGTGTGTCGGATCCTGGAAAAGTTATTTTAAAATAATAACATGCCTTTTTCTCTATGGTTAAAAACTGGAGATTTCTTTTAAAAATCAGATGTTTTTAAAGAGGTACCACTTTTATACCTCGGAGATATTAGCCATTTGCAACGTAACATTTTCTCAGTCGTTTATCTCTTGATTTTTTAAATTTTTTCTTGAAATTTTTTTCTGATGTGGCTGAGCATGTCAATCTTTTCACTTTAGAATTTTGTTTTAGAATTCCAAGTCCATAAAGGAATTCATCTATATATTTTTTAACACTTAAAAAGTGTTCCATTTTATGCTTCGATTTTTGTTGCATATAGACTTTATCTTGGTATACAACTTGAAGTACAGATCTAATTTCATACTGTTTCGAATGGCTATTATATAGTTGTTGAGTCTACCTTTTCCCCACCTATTGGAGAAGTCACCCGTATCATAAATGAACTCTCTGTATGAATATTTCCGGATTTCCTGTTCTATTTCATTGTCTGTTATGCCACACTCCACTCGTTGTAAAAGACTTGTAATGTTTTACTATCAAATAAAGCTAAACTCACCTCCATTCTCTTCTTTATCAGCAATTTCTTGGCTACTCTTGCTTATTTGTTTTCCATGTGAACATGAAATTCACTTGCATAGCTCCAGAAAAGTTCTATTGGTATTTCAACCGTGGCCGTGTTGAATTTGAAAGTTGAACTCACCTTTATGAGTGCAAGTCTTCCTATCCAAAACACGTGGCACGTCTTTCCATTTGTTCAAGTCTATTTTTAGATCTTTCAGGTTTTCCAAAGGTAGCATTTGTAATTTTTTTTGTTATGTCTCTAAATTTTAGCTTTTTTGTTGCTCTTGTAGATGGGTCTTATCTTCCATGGTATCACCTAACTGGTCATTGTGTAGTTGAAGGCTCTGGAGTTTTGTGTATTGGTTTGATTTCCTACTGCTTTATTGGAGGGTTTTTTTTTTTCCCCATAGTAATTTTTCCACTGGTTCTCTCGGGTTTTCTAGATAGTTCATAATTTCTAGATATTTCATAATAAAGTTTAGCTTTATTTGATAGTAAAACATTACAAGTCCTTTACAATGAATGGAGTGTGGCATAACAGGCAATGAAATAGAACAGAAAATCCAGAAATATTCACAGAGAGTTCATTTATGATACGGGTGACTTCCCCAATAGGTGAGGAAAAGGTAGACTCAAATAGAGACCGTTCTTCTCTCTTCTGTCCTTCCCACCTTCTACCATTTCATGTCCAATATTCATGTTTCCATTACAACTTGCCTAATTGCGCTGGCTAAAGCCTCTAATGTTAAATAATAATGGCAGATATGGATATTCTTGTTTTTGTTCCTGACTTAACAGAAATGTCGATTGTGCTCTCTCGTTAAGAAAGAAACTGGATTTTAGGCTGAGATACACAGATTTCATGTTACGATACACGGATTTCCGGATCGACTTTACTGAGTGTGATTTTAGGTGTCAACCTGATTGGGCTTAAGGGATGCCCGTATAGCCGGCAAAATATTATTTCTGGGTTGTGTCTGTAAGGTTGTGTCCAAGAGATTAGCATTTGAATGGTAGACTGAGTACAGAAGATTGCCCTCACCAATGTAGGCGGACATCATCTAATCTGTCGGGGGCCTGAGTAGGAAGAGAAGACAGAAAGGCAGAAAAAGGGCCTATTTGCTGTATTTCCTTGAACTGAGATACCCATCTCTCCTGCCCTTGGACACTGGTGCTCTTGCTGCTTGGCCTTTGGACTCAGACTGAACCACATCACTGGCCCTCCTGACTCTCCAACTTACATACAGTAGTCACAGGACTTCCTGGTCTCCGTAATTACGTGAGCCAATACCTGTAATGAATCTCCTCCCCGCCCCCACCCCGCTCTACATACAAATATAGATATACAGATATAGACGTAGGTATAGATGATACAGACATGTCCTATTCTGTTTCTCTGCGGAACTCCGACATATTGAATCTTTAAAATTATGAGCATGCAGAATTCTGCCCGATGCCTCTTATGTGTCTGTAGACATGATCCTGTGATATTTCCTCTCAGACCTATTAATATCATTAAATGTAGGGGTGCCTGGGTGGCTCAGTCGGTTAAGCGTCTGTCTCTTGGTTTCAGCTCAGGTCACGATCTCATGGTTCATGAGTTCAAGCCCCGCATCAGGCTCTGCGCTGACGGTGCAGAACCTATTTGGGATTCTCTCTCTCTCCCTTTCTCTCTGCCCCTCCCGTGCCTGCCTCTCTCTCTCTCTCTCTCTCTCTCTCTCGCTCTCAAAATAAATAAACTTGAAAAAATAATGAAATCTATGAATACACTCCCAAACATAATACTATTCTTTCACTCCTGGAATCAATCCCATTTTGCCTTAATGTGCATTTCATTGCTTAGCATTTCCCTTATAATCTTTGTATAGATATTCATAAGTAAGATTGTTCTCTAGGAATTTTTCATTAAGTTTTTGCTATCAGTATTATACTTACTTCAGAAGAAGAATTTGGAAGTTTTCCTTCTTTTCTTATTTTCTGGAAGAAATTAAGTACCATTGGTACAAAAGTGTTTTTCAGGTTGGATGGAATTCTCCCGTGAAAGCACGTGGATTGAAGCCTTTTGGTGAGAGAGCGCTTTGAAAACTTGCCTGTTGATTCTACAGAAATTGGTATGTTTAGATTTTTTTACCTTTACTGGGTGCCATTTTTTGTTAATTTGTTTTGCTTCGCTTTTTTTGGTCCATTAACTTTTTGGAAAGTGGCTTTTAGTAAATTCACAATGGTGAGCAGCCATGACCACTATCTAATCCTAGACCATTTCCCAGAGAGGACCCCATACCTGCCAGCGGTCCCTTCTCATTCCCTCTCCCCTCACCTCCTCGTGATCACTATCTGCTACCCAAGTTGTCTTTCACTTGGCGTAATGTCTCCCGGGGAAACCCACATTGTCACGTGTATCGGTACTTCATTCCTTTTTGTGGGTGAAGAATATTCCATTGTGTGGACCCACCACGTTTTGTTTATCCATTCATCGGTTGATGGACAGCTGAGTTTTCTCCTTTTCGGCTGTTAGGAATAATGCTGCTGTTAACATTCATGTGCAAGCTTTTCTGTGAACGTGTTTTTTCATTTCTCTTGGGTATATGCCTAGGGATGAAATGCCTGGGTCCTACGGTAACTGTGTTTACCTTCTTGGGGAACGACAAAAGTTCCCTGACGTGGCTGCACCATTTCACATTCCCACCAGCAGAGTATGGGGGTTCTAATTTCTCCACATCCTCACTGACATTCATTATTTTACATGAAGAGGAATTATAGCCATCCTAGTGAATCTGAAGTAGTATTTCTTTACGGTTTTGATGTGTATTCCCCCTTAACAACGAATGATGTGTGGCATATTTTCACGTGAGTATTGGCCATTAAATATGTTCTTTGGAGAAATGTGTATTCGAATCCTTTACCCACTTTCTCATTGGGTTATTTGTATTTTTATTATTGAGTTGTAAGAGTTCTGTGCACATTCTGGATACCGATACATGATTTGCACATATTTTCTCCCCTTCCGTGGCAGACTTTTTATTTTCATTATGGTGTCCACTGAAGCGCTAAAGTTTCTAATTTTGATTTAGTCCAATGTACCTATCTTCCTCCTTCTGTTGCTTTGCTTTGTGTGTCATATCTAAGAAGCCACCGCCCCATCCTGGGTCACAAAGACTTAACATCTATGTTTTCTTCTAGAGTTTTACAGTTTCAGGTCCTCAGTGTAGGTCTCTTATCTAGTTTGAGTTATTTCTTATATATGGTACGTGGCAAGGGTCCAAACTTCACTTATTTGCATGGAAATACCCAGTTGTCCCAGCACCATTTGTTGCAAAGACTATTCTTTCTCCATTGGATTGACTTGCCAACTTTGCAGAAGATCAATTGACCATAAATGTAAAGATTCATTCCCCAACCCTCAACTCCATTCCACTGATGTACATGTGTAGCCTCACGCCATCATGTCAGTATCACAGGTCTTGATTACTGTAGCTTTGTGTAAATTTTGAAATTGGGAAGGGTGAGTTCAACTTTGTTCTTCTTTTTTGAGATTATCTGTGGCTATTCTAAGTCCCTTGCAATTCCATGTAAACTTAAAAAAATTTTTTTAATGTTTATTTATTTTTGAGAGAGACTGAGACAGAATGTTAGTGGGTTAGGGAGAGAGAGAGAAAGAGAGAGAGAGAGAGAGAGAGAGAGAGAGAGAGAGACAGAATCTGAAGCAGGCTCCAGGCTCTGAGCTGTCAGCACAGAGCCTGACGTGGGGCTCGAACTCAACGAACCACGAGATCATGACTTGAGCTGAAGTCATACGCTCAACAGATTGAGCCACCCAGGTGCCCCTATTTATTTTATTTTATTTTTTAATGTGTATTTATTTTTGGGAGGCAATTCCATATAAACTTTAGGACCAGCTTGTTGATTACTGAAAAAAAAAAAAAAAACGTGAAAGGCAGCTGGGATTTTGATAGGGATTATATTGAATCAGTTGATCGATTTGGGGAGTATTGCCAGCTTAACAATAGTTAAGTGTGTCCAAACCAGGTATACAAGTTCCAACAAATGATATTCTACTAGAAAGTTGCCCTTTACAGCTAGATTTTCAGATTTGCTTGCATAGAGTTGTACAAACGACTCTCGTGATATCTTTAAAGTTCCCATTTCGATTGTTATTTCAGCCCAGACATTTGTGCCTTTTTGTGCTTTCTCAAAACAAACACACAAACAAAAAACCGCCAAGGACTTTTCTTATTTCGACCTTTTACAAAGGACCAGCCCTTCATTTTATTCATTAGTTCCTACCATTTCCCTTTTCCAGCCCCATCATGCTTTATCTTCACCAAGCCCTCCCTTCTGCTTTCTCTCCTTTTGCACTTTTCCCCCAGCTTTTTCAGTCATATATTCTATCCATTTTCTTATGCTTTTATTTTCCTTGATCTAGGCATTCATGGGCTCTTATTTGGTTGTACCTCATGGATTCTAATGTCATTTCCATTTTCATATCTCATTTCCATTATAGTTACTTTCCAGAAGTTTTTGATGTCATTTCCCCTTTGACCTAAGAGTTGTTACAGGCTCTTAACATGTTTTCCAGGTCGAGCCCCAGACTTGGATAGGGATGAGATCTTCCAGAAAAGGACCTAAAGGGAAAAGAGGGATGGGGATGGACCTAAAAGGAGCTCCGAAGGAAGAAATCGGAGGTGTTGGATAAAAACAATAGGTGAACTTGGGGAAAACAAGGGAAGAGACAACCAGTGACCTCAGGAGACACCGTTTGAATGGGAATGGGTTTGGGGATAGAAGTCAAATTACAAAGTGTACATGAAGAATGAACAGGATGAAGGTTATCAATGAGAGCAAACCCTTTTTCTCATTAAGATTCTTAGCTGTGAAGAGAAAGACAAGGATAGGGCATTAGCTGGGGGTTTATTGGGTAGAAATGTTTTTTGTTGTTCGCTGTTTGTGTTTTGGTTTATAGGAAAGGCATCTTTAGAGTGGGATATTTTGGAATGACACTGAAGCCTTTCCATCCAACTCAAGGCACCCTTCCCCCAACCAAGGCGGCTAGCACATTCCACATTCACTGCCTCAGGGAAAAGATTACTCAGCACAACACAGAGATCTGGGTGAATCCAAGGAAAGCTTACTTATCCAAAGGGCTCATTACTTGAGACTGTGTGGCTAGGCCCTCGTTCTCTCCATGTCTGCTCCTGTGCTGGCCTCCATGTTTCTGCCTGGCATTAGGCTACGGGTTCCGGAGAGCCAAGGGTCTTGTGAGGTAGGAGAGCCCTCGAGGTCAGCTCTACGCTGCTCTTCTGTATGCAGTCCTGGGCTATCTGGGTTATGGGGCGGCTCTGTAAAGGCCACCACCACACACACACACACACACACACACACACACACACTGGTAGCCATTTTTTCCCCCAAGCTCTAGTTAAGATTCCTGGGAGCCGGGTTTGGGAATTCCTTTTGCCCCATATCCTTGTTTGTACCTATTACTGAAAGAACGTATGCCACGTTCTTCAAGTTCCTATTCAAGTCTTTGCTCATTTCACTGTGTGGGCTTTTTTTTTTTTTTAAGAAGCTCCCAGGTAATTCTAGGCCTAGCGCACCCAGAGCTAGAAACCACTGATCTAGTCCACATGTCAACCTACCTACCATCCTAGAGTTCTTTTTCTAAAAGCCCAAATCTGTTACCTCTCTGCATTTATGGATTTCT
Source organism: Prionailurus viverrinus (assembly GCF_022837055.1). Taxonomy (NCBI): domain Eukaryota; kingdom Metazoa; phylum Chordata; class Mammalia; order Carnivora; family Felidae; genus Prionailurus; species Prionailurus viverrinus. The sequence goes on from NC_062577.1 coordinate 2,544,138, forward strand.
GCTGCCTACATAACAAAATCCAGGCTCCGTAGGGCACAATTAAGACCATTCACTGAATGGCCTCAATCCACCTTTGTAATATTTATTTCCTAACAACGCCACAAACCAGTACCTCTGGTCATAGGACTTTAATAGGACTGACACTGTAGGGGCACCTGGGTGGCTCAGTTGGTTGACTGTCCAACTTCAGCTCAGGTATGAGCTCACAATTTGCGAGTTCAAGCCCCACATAGGGCCCGCTGCTGTCAGAGCAGAGCCCACTTTGGACCCTCTGTCTCCCTCTCTCTCTGCCCCTCCTCTGCTTGTGCTCTCTCCAAAAGAAACTAAAACATTTAAAAAGAAGAAAAATATTAGTGACACTGTATATGGACCAAAGACAATGCTGTACACATTGCAGAACCCAAATGTTAAATACATTTTGTCTTCAGTAAATTTTTATTTATTTAAAAAAAAATTTTTAATGTTTTATTTATTTTTGAGACAGAGAGAGACAGAGCATGAGCAGGGGAGGGGCAGAGAGAGAGGGAGACACAGAATCTGAAGCAGGCTCCGGGCTCCAAGCTGTCAGCACAGAGCCCGACACAGGGCTCGAACTCATGGACAGTGAGATCATGACCCGAGCCGAAGTTGGACGCTCAACCGACTGAGCCACCCAGGCGCCCCTTCAGTAAGTTCTTAAACATAGGAGAGACGAGAAATAGAAGCTCTTAGTGAGAATGAAAAATACTTTTAGAGTTGGGAGAGCAAAGGAAAGATGGCCAAAATGAGCTCTCAGGGAAAGGCTGGAAACTATCACAAAACGCACTGGTACTTTTCAGGGGGAAAAAAAAATAGACATTTGGGTATCACTTCTCAGTAATTCAGAAAATGAAACCGAAGAAGGCTACAGGTCAGGAGCTGGGGTAGCCACCGTGCCTTTAAATTAACCAGAAGCTGACTTGAATTACAGCACTTGCAGCCTGGCTCCTGGCCTGGTTTCATCACTGCATTATGCAGTGACACTTCCAAACGCTCGTTTCTGAGTCCTTCAAAGACACAAACAATTAATTCCCATGCTCCTTGGGACCCTGCTAATGTAACCCAATCTCCTTTCACAGCCACTTGAATAGCACCCAGCACAGTCCTGTCTCTCTCACCTCCCCCAGGGAAAGGACAGATTTAGACACCTCTTACTATCTCTACAGATGAAACGGATGAAGTTTCCACCACTCCCTCCATCCAGAATTTGTCGAACACGGAATCCCACCGCCACAATTGACCATGGTGGACACCGAGTCACTGGCCCTGTGTACAATACGGAACCACTGGCTACTGATCGCCTCCCGCCCTTCTCTCTCCTCTCCCCTCCCCAGTCAATCTGGGGCCATTTCAAACAACTCCCAGACTTTCTTACGCAACCACAGATGTATCTGATCGCCACAGCCTGCGATTTGCAGGGTAAGTCGCGCAGGAGGACGTTTTTCACGTCACGCCTGACGGCAGTAGCAAAACAATGAAGGCTCTTCCTCTATTTCCCATCAGCCTCTTCAACCAACTTCAGCCTCGGACACAGCTCCCTAAGATACCTCGGCGCCCCAAATCCTTCCTTGGGTTCCTGTGGAGAAAGTTCCATAAGGCAACTCTGTGAGGATAACAGTCACCCCTACAACAAACTCCACCATCCAGGGGCTTAACACAACGCTTATGGAGGTGGCTTATACTAAAGCCAAAATGAGTTTTCTTGATCGAAGAACGGCTTTACCCCAAAGAATCATTCTGCTTCCACCTTGTGGCTCCATCACCTTCGACGCATGGCTTCCAACGTCACTCTATTTGCACGCATCAAGCCAGAAGGAGACAAAACACGAAGGGCCACGCACGGGAGGTTTTTAAAGATCAGGCAGAACTCCCGGGACATTCCACTGGCCGCAACCCAGCCAGGCGGTCTACCTAGACTGCACTTCTGAGCCTCCCGCCACCTTCCCAGTAGGGTGGGAAGTCTAGCTTAGCTGTGTGCTCAGGAAGGCAGGAATACAATTAGCCTGCCCAGTCTCTACCAGTCAAGCACCGTGGCAGGAAATCACTAGCATTACCAGGGAGGACTCCTGTCCCGGAATTGGGTTGAAATGGCCTAATGTTAGGTTTCTACCACCTCATCAGGGTTGGGGGGGGGGGGGTGGAACTGTACCGGATAGGGAGTAATCCACAGTCCCGGTGAGAGGTCCCTCATGCGTAGGGTGTGGCGCTTTGCGCCCCTAGACCTGCCTTGCGAGGAGGCGCGGCTGCCTTCACCAGAGATGGCCACACAACCAAATATGGCATCTCTCCACAGGCCCAACAGAAACGCTAGGACACTGTCATCGGAGCCCCGCTCCATCATTATTTTATTTTCTTTTTCTCTTATCGTATTTTAGTTCCTGTGTGAAGGAGAACAGGTTGAGGCTGCAGGACTATGAAGCTGGAAGCCACAGAGGGTACACACCCCAGGAATTATATGCCCTGAGGCCCCAGGAACTACACTCCCCGAGACCACCAATCCTCAGCCCCCAGCTCCTGATTTTTCAACGTTTTTTATTTTTTTATTTTTTATTTTTGGGACAGAGAGAGACAGACCATGAACGGGGGAGGGGCAGAGAGAGAGGGAGACACAGAATCGGAAACGGGCTCCAGGCTCTGAGCCATCAGCCCAGAGCCTGACGCGGGGCTCGAACTCCCGGACCGCGAGATCGTGACCTGGCTGAAGTCGGACGCTTAACCGACAGCGCCACCCAGGCGCCCCCCCAGCTCCTGATTTTTAAGGTGAACAAAATTCACACCTGATCTGGGGCTCCTGGGTGGCTCAGTCGGTTGAGCCTCCGACTTCGGCTCGGGTCATGATTTCCCAGTTCGTGAGTTCGAGTCCCGCGTCGGGCTCTGTGCTGTCAGCGCGGAGCCTGGAGCCTGCTTTGGGTCCTCTGTTCCCCACTCTCACTGCCCCTTCCCTGCTCACTCGTTCTCAAAAATAAACATTAAAAAAAAATTGTAAGAAAAAAAATCGCATCTGATCTAGACAATACAATAAATACGACAGACAGATATCTATAATCCAGAGTCAACCAAAGTCAGCCTCCAAAGTTACCAAAGACAGGAAAAGGGTGTTCTTTATCACAACAGCAAATTAAGTGCCCTGGACAGGATAGTCCCAATCTAAGAGCTATACGTCTGTCACGTGGTATTCTATTAGTCAACTCCCATCTCTGAAGCCTGGGGTATGGTATACTAGGACATCTAGGACTGCCCCCCCCCACCTTTCTGATGTCATCCAATACACTAAAACTTAGCACATGTGTGTACTTAGACTAAGAGTAAACTGGAAAGCTATGTCCATTCTGGACTCCTGAATGCTACTGACAGGCCATAAAAATCAACTTCATCACAGGCTTGGTCCCATCCCAAGGGAACTGTACCGTCCTATGAAAGTGCACAACCATTTGAGTGAAAAAGGGGGGTAATAAAATAACATACATGCATAGCCTTGTACATGTACGCATAGGTATTTCCGGAGTGATCGCTAGAAATTAGCACTAATTGTCACTAATACTTTGGAGCGGTCCTGGACGGCTGGTGGAAGGGAGTTAGCCGGACTTTTCTCTGGACTGTTGTTCTCTTTGAATTTTGAGCCATGGAAATATATTATTTTAAAAATGTATCTTTAATTTCAATCCCCCTTCCTGATTACTCCCTTCACACCCTGTCACCAAGATCCACTATTCTCTCTCAAATCTTTCTTCCCCCTTAACATCTTTGAATCTTTGGCAAACTCCTCTTCAGTCACAGTGAGGGTGGCCTTCTTAGTCTGTTCTGGCTGCCAAAACAAAATGCCATGAACTGAGTACTTATAAACGACAAACATTTATTTCTCATAGTTCTGGAGGCTGGCAAGTCCAAGGTCCTGGGGCAGGCAGACTTGGTGTGGTGAGAACCTGCTCCCTAGATAGCGTCTTTTTGCTGTAAACTTACTTGGGAGAAGGGATGGGCTAGCTCCCTGGTCTCTCTCGTGAGTGTGCTAATCTCACCCACAAGGGCTCCACCCTGATGACCTAATATCTCTCAAAGGCCCAACTCCCAATACTATCACACTGGGGATTAGGATTTCAACATATGAAATAGGGGAATTCAGACCATAGCCGTTTTTTTTTTCTATTTTTTTTTTAACATTTATTTATTTTTGAAAGACAGAGAAAGAGAGAGAGCACCAGCTGTGGAGGGGCAGAGAGAGAGGGAGACACAGAATCTGAAGCAGGCTCCAGGCTCCAGGCTCCGAGCTGTCAGCGCAGAGCCCGACGCGGGGCTCAAACCCACAAACCATGAGATCATGACCTGAGCTGAAGTCAGATGCTTAACCAACGGAGCCAACCAGGCGCCCCAGACCATAGCAACTTTTTATTCATCCCCCCCCCCCCCGCCACTGCCATTCTAATATCAGAATTTAATTATGCAGATTGAGACACCTTATCTCCCAACAAGAAAAAAATCAAAGTCTTCCTCTTCAGAAAAGGGAAGAAAAAAGATCTCGGGCTTCCAGGATTTACTTTTTGGCATTCCAGGAAAGGGCTACAGTCTTTGAACAATTCCACGTCAATAATTTTAGCCCTGACACAACAATAGCATCATATTATGAGCAACCCAAGTTTCCAAAATTAGGAGATACATTAAATTATGATACAGCTATACATCCCAAGGTGTTTGTCTTACAGCCATTTTTAACAATGATGGTATAAACTTTTAAGATGTCATTCAAGTACAAAGTATTTGACTATAAGGCAAACATTTGAAACATGAAAGAAATGGGGCTCCTGGGTCGCTCAGGTGGTTAAGCGTCCAACTTCAGCTCAGGTCATGATCTTGTGACTCAAGAGTTCGAGCCCTGCATGGAGCTCTCTGCTGTCACCGCAGAGTCTGCTTCAGATCTTCTGTCTCCCCCCTGCCCCCCTCCCCGTGTCTGTCCCTCCCCACCTCATGCTCTCTCTCTCTCTCTAAACATTTTAAAAAATAAACATTAAAGAACTTGCAAAAATACCCAAGAGCCCTTTTCGCAAAAGAAACTGACAAGAGAACCCAGACCACAGAAATAAATCAAAGAATATGAGAAGGGAAGAGAAATGGGGGTCAGCAGTAATTCCATTCAAATAGAGAAAAAATATACTTAAAAAATTAACACAAAACCAAGTATGAATATTGTACCTTGTCAGCGTAAACATAATAATATGCCGCAGATAAATCGGGGAACTGAGGGTGAAAAAAATGGAAGAAATTTTAAAAGTGCTAACGTCCGCATTCTCCACAGGAGGGAGTCAACTGACACTCTGTATTTGAAATAAGTAGTTTTTTAATTTTTTTTTTCAACGTTTATTTAGTTTTGGGACAGAGAGACAGAGCATGAACGGGAGAGGGGCAGAGAGAGAGGGAGACACAGAATCGGAAACAGGCTCCAGGCTCTGAGCCATCAGCCCAGAGCCTGACGCGGGGCTCGAACTCACGGACCGCGAGATAGTGACCTGGCTGAAGTCGGACGCCTAACCGACTGCGCCACCCAGGCGCCCCAATAAATAGTCTTTTAAAAACATACATACCCTCGTAAGGTTTTTCCTCATTATCTTCTCTGAAGTGAAAATAAATAATGTCTCTCCTGGCCAGCAAACATTTGAGAGTCCACAACTTTTTCAATTTAAGTTTATTTTTTTTCCTTTCTTAGTTCAAGTAAAATTAAATTAATACTTTTTGTTTTTTTTAAAAGCATGGTTATTGTGATCTTATTTTTAGAGGCTAGTCTCTTCCCTCATGTATTTAATAAATGTATGTATATTGGGCAACTGCTATGTGCCAAGCAAGTCCGAGGTGCTGAAATACAGCAGTGAACAGAACAGACAGAAGGTCCTGCCCTCATGGGGATTATATTCTAGATTATTTTCTTCCATACGTTTTCTTTTTCCTTTCTTCCCATTCCTCCTACTTCCTTTCTTATTAACTCCCCATTTATCCTATTATATGAAAAAAAGAGGTCTAGAACTACATTTGTCTAACATTAACAACTGTTATTTTGGGAGGTAAGATTTGGGATGATTTTTAAATTTTTTTTAATTAAAAAATTTTTTTTCATGTTTACTTAATTTTTGTGAGAGAGAGAGAGAGAGAGAGAGAGAGTGAGCGAGCATGAGCGGGGGAAGGGCAGAGAGACAGACAGACACAGAATCCGAAGCAGGATCCAGGCTCTGAGCTGTCAGCTACAGAGCCCGAGGCAGGGCTCAAACCCACAAACCGTGAGATCATGACCTGAGCCGAAGTCAGGCACTTAACCAATTGAGCCACCCAGATGCCCCAATTTTTTATTTTTTGAATTTTTTTTATGTTTACTTTTGACAGAGAGAGAGAGAGAGAGAAAGAGCACAAGTGCGAGAGGGCAGACAGAGAGGAAGACACAAAATCTAAAGCAGGCTCCAGGCTCCGAGCTGTCAGCACAGAGTCCAACGTGGGGCTCAAACCCACAAACTGAGAGATCGTGATCTGAGACAAAGCCAGACGTTTAACCGACTGAGCCACTCAGGCGCCCCTGGGATGAGATTTTAAAACTTCAAGCGATTATTTAATTGCAGTTCATCAAAAGGACAATTAGAAGCAAACCGAAATTTCACAAAGCAACCGGAAAGTGAGATGGTGAAAAGCCAAGGTATACACCACTCTTGAAACAAATATGCATTTTTATTGTGAAATACATTGTGAAATATTACAGAAAAAAGGACACACAAAAATATAACAGCCATACATCCAATACCAAGATTTAACCTTTTGCCACATCTGCTTCCGATTTTTTCGCTAATAATAAAACACGGCAGAAACAGCTGAAGTCCCACTCTCCATCCCTTCCGTCTCTGTCTTCAGATGCGACCACCATTCTGAGGATAATATTTCTCGTTCCCACGCACAGCATTGTATTCACACACCACAGATGCTGCTGTTCTTTTGTATATTTAACATTTACGTATGTTATCAGGTTTGCTTCTTTTTGTAATTTTTGTGACGCAACATGCGTTGTTGAAATTGATCCAAGCTGTCCACGTGGTCTAGGTCATCACTCATTTCATTCACGTGTGTGAACTATGCAAGAACAGACCCGGTTTTTACAATTATGGATCCAACAATCCCATTCCTCTTTAATACTGTGTTTTCCCACCGCACAAACACAGGCCCACTGACCTGCGCAGTTTCTCCAAAGCTCTTTGAGTCGTTTCAAGCTTTCTCAGATAATAATTGTTTAGGGAAACTGTCCCTGCAATCTCTCCGTATTGCTCACCCTTTTTACTACCCTTTTTACTACCTGATTAAATGTATTGTGAAATCTTGTATCAACTTATCTTCAAAAATAGTATTAAATACAAAGAAGTAGAAATAATATTCACGGTACCTCCAATCTTCTTAGGAAAAGTTATCCCTAATCCATCACAAAAAGGTTCTTCTTACCTACTTCTTATTGAAGTTTAGACAAGCTCTAATACACTCAAAGTTCCTGCCAACTGCTTAAGAAACTCAAGTCTCCTTATCAGTGAAACAGATGAACACTGGGTGTTGTGTGCCTCAGAGACTCATGCTGAGTTGGGATGGAAACACCAAAAAGGAGACTCGGTGCATTGGCAAGAGGACACCCAGGGGGCCGCTGGACTACAAAAAGTTTGCCCAAAGACTATGAAAGCAAGAAAATATTAGGAAAAATCTCCTATAGAAGAAGCAGGAATAAAGTAAACACAGAATAGTCTCAAATACCAATAATGTCACTCTGCAAAGGCACAGAAACATAGGAATGGCACAGATGGGTGTGGTTGGGAAACAGGACGACCAGCACTTTTATTCCAGGACTGGACCCTTGTCATCTTGGCGCACCAAATTCTCCAGGATCAGACCATTCTGGAGTTGGTTAGAATGGAGTGTTAAAAACATATATAACTTGATCCGATCTTAAACACCTTTCAAAATTCATTCATGATTTTTCATTTGCTACTCTTAACACTCTCGGGGCTTAAGTGAAGCAGGCATGAGGAAAATAAAAAGAGGGTGGCACATAAAAAACCAATGATAGTAATCAAAACCATGATACTGGCACAAAAACAAACACAGAGATCAATAGGACAGGATAGAGAGACAGGAATATACAATGGAGAAAAGACAGCCTTTTCAATAAATTACATTCGGAAAACTAGACAGCTACATGCAAAAAAGATGAAACTGGGCCACTTTCTTACCCTCTACACTAAAACAAACAAACAAACAAAACAACAACAACAAAAAAAAAACCTCAAAATGGATTAAAGACCTAAATGTAAGATCTGAAACCATAAAACTCCCAGAGGAAAACATGCAGTAATCTCTTGGACATTGCCCTTAACATTCCTCTAGATATGTCTCCTCTGGCAAGGAAAACAAAAGTTTATTCTTATTAACTACTGGGACTACACCAAAATAAAAAGCTTTTGCATGGTGAAGGAAACCATCAACAAAACAGAAAGGCAACATACCAAATGGGAGAAGATATTTGCAAATGATAGATCCTATGAGGGATTAGTATCCAAAATACATAAAGAACTTATATAGCTCAACACCACACACACACAAAAAAAAGATAATCCACTTAAAACAGGCAGAGGACCTGAACAGACACTTTTCCCAAAGACATCCAGATGGCCAACAGACACATGAAAAGGTGCTCAACATCACTTATCATCAGGGAAATGCAAATCAAAACCACGATGAGATATCACCTCGCACCTGTCATAATAGTCTCAAAATGACAAAACAATGACAAGTGTTGGCAAAGAAGTGGATAAAAGAGAACCCTCATGCACTGTTGGTAGGAATGTAAATTGGTGCAACCTCTGTGGAAAACAGTAATGGAGGTTCCTCAAAAAATTAAAAACAGAAATACCATACGATCCAGTAATTTCACTACTGGGTATTTATCCAAATAAAACAAAGATACTAATTCAAAAAGATATATGCATCTCCGTATTTATTGCAGCATTACTTATAACAGCCAAGATACAGACGCATCCCAAGTGTCCATCAATGGATGAATGGATAGAGAAGATGTCTCACACACACACACACACACACACACACACACACACACACAGGAACATTTCTTAGCCATAAAACAGAATGAAATCTTGCCATTTGCAACAACATGGATGGACCTGGAGGGTATTATGCTAAGTGAGGTGAGTCAGACAGAGAAAGATAAACACCATACGATTTCACTTGTATGTGGAATCTAAAAAGCAAAACAAATGAACAACCAACAAAAAACAAACAGATTCTTAAATGCAGAGAACAAACTGCTGGTTGCCAGAAGGGAGGTGGGGAGGGAGGGTGGATAAAATAGGAAGGAGATTAAGACGTACAAAGAGATGAAAGGTATAGCACTGGGAATATCATCAGTAATATTACAATAACGTAAAAAAAAAAAAAAATTCAACGATACAGCCAGCAACTGACTCTACTGACTTGTAGTATACCTTTATTCTGTTAGACTCAAAAATGAAAGAAAACTGACTACAAAAGAACTAGATTTGTTTGTGATTCAGATTTGAATGACATTCAAATTAAATTCATCAGCTACATGGAAAAATGAATTAGCTTCTTTACTTTAAAGGCATTCCTTGTGGAATGTTATTTTTTACTATACTAGCTTCATTCAGGCCAACTTAAATGTATTCTATTAAGACTACTCTGATGACTTTTGTTTGTTTCCAAAAACCAAATCCATACTGGTGTGTAATTTACCTTTTTTTTTTTTTTTTAATTTCTGAACACCAGAAAGTAAAAATAGTCAGAAGACAGATGGCATACAGTTCACACTTTATGGCTAGGATCTTTAATATATATATAAAAAAAAATTCAATAAAAAAATGGGAAAGGACATGAACTGCCAGTTCAAACAAAAGGAAATACAAACCACTTTTAGACATACAGAGAGAGGTCCATAATTAGAGAAATGAAAATTAACACTGAGTTTCTATCCGCTACGTATCACATTAGCAAAAATCTTAAAGTCTGATGATTAAACTTTGTCTAAGAGAGAGTAAGGAAACAGGCATACTCATGAAATAAAGTGAAAAAGGGGCACCTGAGTGGCTCAGTCAGTTAAGTGTCCGACCGGCTCAGGTCATGATCTCGCAGTTCATGAGTTTGAGCCCTGCGTCAGGCCCTGTGCCGACAGCTAGGAACCTGGAGCCTGCTTAGGATTCTGTCTCTCTCTCTCTGCCTCTCCCCTGCTATTACTCTGTCTCTCTCTCTCTCTCTCTGTCTCTCTCTCTCAAGAATAAATAAACATTAAAAAAAGTTTTAAATAAAGTGAGAGAATACATTGTCAATATAGCAACAGCTAGCAAAAATATTCATGCACTTTAATATATTTTCAAGAATTTAACTAAAGAAAAATTCTCACTTTTGCAAAATAACATGCAAAGTAAGCTATTCTCCACAACATGGACTGTCATAACAAGAGTCTGAGGATGCCTGGCTGGCTCAGTCGGTGAAGTGTCCAACTCTTGATTTTGGCTCAGATCATGATTTCACAATTCATGAGTTTGAGCCCTGCATCAGACTCCATGCTGACAGTGAGAAGCCTGCTTGGGATTCTCTCTCTCTCTCTGCTCCTCCCCTGATCATGTGCATACACATATGCTGTTTCTCTCTCTCTCTCTCTCTCTCTCTCTCTGCATCTCTCTCTCTCTCTCTCTCATTAAAAATAAACACACTTAAAAAAAAATAACAAGAGCCTGGAAACAACCTAAATAACCACTGATAGGAAATTAATTCAGTATATTATGGTTCATCCATACAACGAAATGAGGAAGCTCTTACGTACTAATAAGAATAATCACAAAGATATTAGAAGTGAAAAAAGCAAAGTACAGAACAGTTTAGTCTCTCACCACTTACATTAAAAATACACATCCTGCGACGCCGGGGGCTCAGTCGGTTAAGCTTCCGACTCTTGTTTGGCTCAGGTCATGATCTCATGGTTCATGGGTTCAAGCCCCACATTGAGCTCTGGGCTCTGTGCTGACAGCATGGAGCCTGTTTGGGATTCTCTCTCTCCCTCTCTCTTTGCCCCTCCCCCATTGGCTTGCTCTCTCTCTCTCTCTCTCTCTCAAAATAAGCAAACATTTTAAAAAAAAATACACATCCTATAACTCAACATCAAAAAAAACACAAACAAAAACAGTACAATTTAAAAATGGGCAAAGGGCTTAAATGGACATTTCTCCAGAGAAGGGGTACAAATAACCAATGAGCACAAGCAGATATGCTCAACATCATTAATCATTAGGAAAATGCAAATCCAAATCACAAGATACCACTTTAGACCCATTATGATAAAAAGGAAAAACAGAATAACAAATGTTGGCAAGGACATAGAGAACTTGGAACCCTTGTGCTTTGCTGGTAGAAATGTAAAATGATGCAGCTGTTGTGGAAATCAGTGTGGTGGTTTCCTAAAATATAGAATTACATAGAATTACTACATCATCTAGCAACTCTCCTGCTGGGTGTTCATCCAAAAGAACTGAAAGCAGGGACTTGAACAAATATTTGTTCAGCGATGTTCATAGCAACATTGAGCAAAAAAGCCAAAAGGTGGAAACAACCCAAATGTCTATGAACAGAGGAATGGATAACTAAAACGTGGTGTATACGCACAGGAGAGTATTATTCAGCCTTAAAAAGGTTATGAAATTTGGGGCGCCTGGGTGGCTCAGTCGGTTGAGCATCCGACTTCAGCTCAGGTCATGATCTCGCGGTCTGTGGGTTCGAGCCTCACGTCGGGCTCTGTGCTGACAGCTCAGAGCCTGGAGCCTGCTTCTGATTCTGTGTCTCCCTCTCTCTCTGCTCCTCCCCCTCTCATGCTCTGTCTATCTCACTCTCAAAAAATGAATAAATGTTAAAAAAAATGTTTAAATACAAAAAAAACGCTATGAAATTCTGACGCATGTCACAAGGATAAACCTCAAAGATGTTATGCTAGAAGAAATAAACCAGACACAAAAGGGCAAATGTTGTATGACTTTGCTTATATGGCATCTCAAGAACAGTCAAACTCAGAGACAGAAAGTAGATGAGTGGCCGCCGGGAGCTAGCAAGAGGGGGAGTGCGGAGTTATTGTTTCAAGGGGTACAGAGTTCCAGTTTGAGAAGATAAGGTTCTGATTTCAGCTCAGGTCACGATCTCACGGTTCTTGACTTCCAGCCCTTCCTCAGGCTCTGCACTGATGGTGCAGAGCCTGCTTGGGATTCTCTCTCTCTCTTCCTGTCTCTCTGTCCCCCGCTCCCCCTGCTCACTCTCTTTCTCAAAATAGTTAAATAAACTTTAAAAATAAACTAAAACATGGGGCACCTGGGTGGCTCAGTCGGCTGAGCGTCTGACTTCGGCTCAGATCACAATCTCACCGTTTGTGGTTTGGGCCCCGCGTTGGGCTCTGTGCTGATGGCTCGGAGCCTGGAGCCTGCTTCCGATTCTGTGTCTCCCTCTCTCTCTGCCCCTCCCCTGCTTACACTCTGTCTCACTCTCTCTCTCTCTCAAAAATAAATAATCATTAAAAAAACCTTTTTTAATAAAATAAAACAAAATAAATAAAAAGAGGAACTGGTTAGCCGGAGTTAGAGGTAGAAAGATGTGCCTGTACTATTCTTTGTACCTTTTGAATTTTATCCCTCGTCTGTATCTCATCTATACAAAAATTTGGTTCTCAATCAGTCTTACTGATTGAAATCTGAACACAGAACAGGAAAATGTACTTAAGTCACAATGTATCATGCTCTACGTTTTATATGAGGCAAAATTAAAATGGTCCCAATTAATGACATTAAAAATCTGCCTCAATGGTTTTCAAGGTGCCAACTTTCAAAAGCTAGTTAATAAGGAAAATGAACTTCAGAACTTAAAAACTCAACACGCAATGCACAGAAATAAGTAAAACAATTCTTATGAGAGGTTTGTTATGTATAATTGCTAATCCAGAGCAAACAGAGGAAAAACTAAATTATTTACTTCAATAATACAAAGTATAATACTACTAATTATATTGTCCTAAAGTATAATACTACTACTAAAGTTACTACTAATAATGTAATACTATTAATAATAGCTAGTTTGTTCTGAGCTAATATTGTTCTAAAAGCTTTAAAAAAATGACCACTGACAACACTGGTTCTCAAATTTTCTGGTTTCAAAATGTGTTTTGCATTCTTAAAAATTATAGAGATCCCCAGAGAGCTTTTCCTTATGTGAGTTACATTTATCTCTATTACCATATTAGAAATTAAACCTCAAAAAATTTAGGGGTGCCTGGGGAGCTCAGTCAGTTAGGCATCCAGCTCTTGATTTCAGCTCAGGTCATGATCTCACGGTTCGCGAGATCAAGCCCCGCAACGGGCTCTGCCCTGACAGCATGGAGCCTGCTTAGGATTCTCTCTCTCCCTCTCTCTCTGCCCCTCCCCTGCACATGCTCTCTCTCAAAATAAATAAAGAACTTAAAAAATATTTTAAATATTCACTTAAAAATCTTTTTTACTTTTTTGTTTTATTTCAATAATTTTAAAAAAATTTAATGTTTTATTTATTTTTGAAAGAGAGGGGGAGACAGAGCGTGAGCAGGGGAGAGGCACAGAGAGGGGGAGACACAGCATCCGAAGCAGGCTCCAGACTCCGAGCTGTCAGCACAGAGCCCGACGCGGGGCTCGAACTCACGAACCGTGAGATCATGACCTGAGCTGAAGCCAGATGCTTAACCGACTGAGCCACCCAGGCGCCCTTAGAAATCTTTTTTAAATATTTTAAAATATTCATTTAGGAATAACGATAAATAAATCCAGTGCAAGTGTATGTAATTTTATGAAAAGTAAGTGCATTTTCCAAACAAGAACAAACTGCGTTAGAAGAACGGCACCGTTTTCCATGTTTGCAAATCTCCCTGCTGTCGGGCTTCACAGAAGACAGCTGGATTCTCATATCTGGTTCTGCATTCAATCTGTTGCAATATCACACATCATGTAGCTTTTCAAAACCTCCAACACATACTTGTGAGAAATTGAGAATGAAAATAGCAAATACTGTCTTAAAGTTACTATAAAAATAGTTAAGACCTCCCAGACCCCTGAAAGGATCCTTCCTCTGAGGCCAAAGTAAATAGAGAGAATAAGTAAGTTCCTCAGTCACAGGGCTGGGAGTGGAGCCCCGGCAGTCTGATTCCGGACCTGGGGTTGCCCCTCCGACCGGGAGGAAAGCAGCAGAGGCCCATTTCATGATGTTTTACACGGCGGTACAATTTCAAATTCAATCTCTCAATTCGTGCAAAGCAGAGGTGAGGAGAAAGGAGAGTAACTGCCCCAAAACTCATCCTAAGGGAGCCCAGGGCTGCCTTACCAAGAAAATGGCACCATACTTACACTGTAGGAGAGACACAGCTAAGTGTCCTGGGAGCCTCTCCAGCAACAGCTCTCTCCTGCCCAAACCGAGCCCTTAGCTACATCTCTGGACTCTCTGTCAGATGCTTCCCTACGCTATTCTTTACATAGACTTCTGCCTTCAATTCTTTTCTCCCCCAGTTTTATTGAGGAACAACGGACAGATGTCACTGTGTAAGTGTAAGGCCTGCAGCATGACGGCGCGAGTTACGCACGTTGGGACACAGTGACCACAACAGGTCCAACCTACATCCGGCCTCTTTTGCAGACACAATAGAAAGAACAGAACAGAAAAGGAAAGAAAAGGCCTCCTTGTGATGGGAACTCAGGATTGACGTTCCTCACCTCTTCCCTACAAACCGCCCAGCAGCGTTAGCTGTACCCGTCCTGCGGGACATCACATCCCGGTGCTTACCGCGTAACTAGAGGTTTGCACCTCGCAACCAGCTTCCTCCGGCTCCCCTCCCCCATCCCCATGTCCAGTATCCACTGGTCCAGTAACCAGTGTCCTGGTCTCCTTTCCTGAGTTTGTTTTTTTATTTGTTCGCATTTTAGATCCCACCTATACGTGAAATCACACGGTCTTTGTGTTTCCCTGACTTATCTCATGAGCATAATTCCCTCAGGATTCAATGATGCTGTCACCAACAGCAGGATTTCCTCATTTTTATGGCCGAATAATATTCTATTGTATATCTATACCGCAACTTCTTTATCCCTCCATCCATCGATGAACACTTAGGTTGTTTCCATGTCTTGTTGTGGTTTTTTTTAATTCTTTTTTTGTAATTGTTTAATGTTTTTTTTTTTTAATTTCTTTACATTTGTTTACTTTTGAGAGACAGAGAAACAGAGCACACGTGGGGAGGGGCAGAGAGGGAAGGAGACAGAATCCAAAGCACACCCGAGGCTCTGAGCTGTCAGCACAGAGCCCGACGTGGGGCTCGAACTCACGGACCGCGAGATCATGACCTGAGCCGAAGTCGGACGCTCAACCGACTGAGCCACCCAGGCGCCCCTACAGATGCCAACTCTTGCCACACAAGTAAAAAGACTGAGATGAGGGAAGGTCCCCGAAGCCCCCCACACCCAACGACAGGTCACCTGTCAGACACAAGCCTCAAGCAAATACTGGTTTCTCTTCTCTGCTCCCCTGGTCTTCCTCTGGCTCTCCCTGACCTCTCTAACACTACCTCTGTCCTCTGCCCCCTGGGGAACCTTCCAGCCTCAGCAAGAGGTCTGAGGCGAAGGCAAGAGCCATCCTTGGATTGAGTCGTTCATGCCACATGCTCCCCACCTCATCCCAAACCCTGTCACCGGCACGACCGCCCCACCGGATGTCTTCCTCCTATGATATACCCACCCTGAGGATAAAGTGCCCCCCAAATGGCACCCGTGTGGCCCGTGCATCTGAAGCCACGTGAAGCCACACACATCCTCGGCAACAGCTGAGCCAAGGCTCACACAAGGCCGACCGCGCTGGTGGTTCTGGAACGGAATTCCCAACTTTATCTATCGCCTGCTTCAAGGCCCAGAAACACGGTGGAGGGAGAAAACTCAACTTTATAAAGTAATGAACGGCACCGCCCCTTCTCAGTCTCCTCTCCTACAGTCACACCTGTGCCTTCAGGGATGAAGACACTACACAATACACACAGTTACAATGTGTGGCCAACAAAATAAAATCGCATGCGGTGGTTCCGCCGGTGTGGCTCCTTTAAAGCACTGAGTCCCCCGACTAGCCCTTCTGTCACTTCCCACTGCTTCGCTGGCCTCTGTGTCCTCGCTTCTGAGTTTCGAGACTGTGATCCCCCCACATGTTCCTCGTTCGGCTCGGTCTCCTGGAAGGAAGGTCCGTGGCCTCTCTGGGATGTCCGTGGCCTGGATCCCACAGCCTCTGCTGTTCTCGTGGACAGTCTCTTCTGCCTTTTTGTTTTGCTTTGTTTCCTTTCTGGTCTCAAACTATTGTCTCCTGTCCTCCATTCCCGATCTAGCAGTATTCATGTCTCTCTCTCCTCTTTGTATGTTCTTCTGTTTGGGTTCTTTTTGTTACTTGACTTGGGGAGCGTATCACTGTTCAAGTATTATTAATCTTTCTTTGTAATTTCTGGCTCGATCACACAAAACCTATTTATTTTTTTATTTAAAATTTTTTAATGTTTATTCATTTTTGAGAGACAGAGAGAGACAGAGCATGAGCGGAAAAGGGGCAGAGAGAGAGGGAGACACAGAATCCGAAGCAGGTGCCAGGCTCCGAGCTGTCAGCACAGAGCCTGACGGGGGGCTCGAACCCACGAACTGTGAGCTCATGACCTGAGCCGAAGTCGGACGCTCAACCGACTGAGCCACCCAGGCGCCCCACAAAACCTACTTATTTTAAAAGCAAATTCCGTTCACTCGACTCAACCAATAGTTACCAAGCGCCAACTATGTGCCCAGCAATCATGCTACAGCAGGGGTCACCTCACTCACAGAATTTACAGTCCGGAGGTTGCAGCGGGCAATGTGGATGTTCTTTTCACCAGGTTATAAAGAACAGGAAACAGTATTGATCCAAAGCACTAGCTAGTAGAGGGCTTCCACAGAGCACAGGGAAATAAACACTTTTAAACAGCATAAGAAATCCAAGGCCTGGAAAAAGACAAGACCCCTCCTCTATTTTAGGAGTTGTGTCCGTCATTTAGAATCAGAACAAAGAAGACACGTCCAAACCTCACATCCACCGTATTATTCGCCTCGTGGTCAAACACTTCAAAGGCGTCTTTGATTTTTTTGTGGAACTCTGCTACGGTTATGTCTGCAAAAGACAAAGTAAATAAAAATTGTTTTAATTACTCTCCCTTGGGATTCCGAACAGAAATTTCAGCCGCTCAGCTAGAACTTCTCAATAAGGAAGAGCACGCGGAACTCTCCTCATCCGAACGCACCAGTTAGCATGCTTCCCTCCCTCTCGAGGAGTCAGGGAACGGACGGACTCTTGTTTCCCGAGGCACGAGACACACACGGTGCATTATCGGAGTACCTACGCCTCTCGAGTACACAGCCTCACGGGGTTTACACGTGTACAGGGTCATGGGGCCACCGCGATCGAGACACAGGAAGCTTCCAACACGGCGTGTCTTCTGTCCCGAGTCGTCTGGGCAGAGAGTCCCAGCCGAAGAGGCAGAAGGAACCCAGCACTAGATACTGATTGTAGGTCACCGGCATGCCCACCTGCCCTGCTGTGCCCGAGGAGGGCGGAAGCCGGGGGCTGGGAAGGCATGCAAAGGCCACATGTGACACTCTCTCAAAGAGCTTTCAAACGAGTTTTGAGACTAAGAATTACTTCTCTGAAACAATTAGGAAGTCATTTATTCGGTAAGTATTTATTGAGGCTCTACTATGTGCTGGACACGACTGTCGGTGCTAAGGTTACAGCCAGGAGCAGAATGGACAGAAGTCCCTACCTCATGGAGCTATGCGTACTGGAGGAGATACAGAAGCTCACACATACACTGTAGGTCAAATGGGCCTGGAAAACATAAAGCAGGGAAGGCCTATGAAGAGTGCTGGCTGTGTGGGAGGGGGAGGATGGGGGGTGTGGGGGGAAGGCCTCCCTAGTGATGAGGGGGAAGAGGCAGCCTTGTGAATATCCACAGAAGGAGTTTTTAGGCAAAGAGAACAGCAGAGGCAGAAGGGTAGGAAATAAGGTCAGAAGGTGTGCATTTGGGGATTTGGGGGCAGAAGACGGGTTCTATACCTGCATGCTGCTTTAAGGATTTTGTTTTTTACTTTAAATGAGATGATGGATCACTGGAGGGTTCTAAAGCAGTGCTGTGACATAGCCTGGCTTATATCCACTTCAGCTACGATGTTAAGAATATACTGGAAAGGGGGGCCTGGGTGGCCCAGTTGGTTAAGCATCTGACTTCAGCTCAGGTCATGATCTCACAATTCGTAGGTTCAAGCCCCACATCAGGCTCTGTGCTGACAGCTCAGAGCCTGGAGCCTGCTTCGGATTCTGTGTCTCCCTCTCTCTCTCTGTCCCTCCCCTGCTCACGCTCTGTCTCTCAAAAATAAATAAATGTTAAAAAATAATAATAATAATAATAAAAGAATATACTGGAAAAGGACACCTGGGTGGCTCAGTTAGTCAAGTGTCTGATTCTTGGTTTCAGCTCAGGTCATGATCTCACTGTTTGTAGGTTTCAGTCCTGCATTGGGCTATGTGCTGACAGTGCAGAACCTGCCTGGGATTCTCTCTGTCCCTCTCTCTCTGCCCTTCCCTGATCACTCTCTCTCTCAAAATAAATAAATTAATTAAAAAATATTTTTTTAATGTTTATTCATTTTTGAGAGACAGAGACAGAGCATGAGCGGGGGAGGGGCAGAAAGAGAAGGAGACACAGAATCCCAAGCAGGCTCCAGGCTCCGAGCCGTCAGCACAGAGCCCGACGTGGGGTTCGAAGTCACGAACCATGAGATCTTGACCTGAGCTGAAGTCGGACGCTTAACCAACTGAGCCACCCAGACTCCCCTTAAAGGATGTCCTGGAAAGGGACAAGGGTGGAAAGAGAGACTACTTAGGAGGTTATTGCAATATTCTAGAGGGAGACTGATGATGGCAGGGATAAAAATGGAAGCAGTCGGAGACGGTGAGAAATGACAGGATTCTGGATATATTCTAAAGGGCACAGCAAACAGGACTCGCTGATAAGGTTTGGTGTTAGGTGCAGAGAAAAAGATAAGAATTGAGGTTGACTCCAACGTGTCTGGCTGAGTGGAAGCCTAAAGGGGGAAAATGCAGTGAAGTCTCAAATTTTATTTTTTAGATACTAAGTAAAACTAGGACACCTAGAAAGGGAGAGATTGAGTTCATATAATTATTTTAATTATAAATAGAATACCATCAAATTACAGAAAATGGGGGGAGGGGGAATTTACTCATATTCCCTTTACCCTAACATAACCACGAATCATTTTGCTAGATTTTCATCCAATCTTTCTTCGCACACAACCTTTAGTATATTGTATTTCATATACCATCCTTTCGCTCAACGAAAACTTACTGAATACAACACTACGTACTAGGTTTGCGTCAGATGCTGTATCCACATTTATAGCCAGCAAGGTATCAACCAAAGTTCAGAGGGGTTGCTCTCTCCCACACTCTAATTGCTAGTACTCCTTAGTTAAGAACCGTAACTCTTAATTCCTTCACTCAAATGTTATACCTTTCCAGGCTACAACATAACCTATCTAACCTTCCATTTTTCACAGTACCAAAGGAATATGCCACAACTTACTGATATTAATTTTTCTTTATTATAAAAAACATTGCTAACTTCACAAGCAAAAAACAAAAAAATGTCATCTGATTATTTAAATTTACTCTCCTTTGATCACAAGCGGACCTGCTGTGAACGATCGGTTCTTGTTGTCTGCTCACTCCTCTAGGATCTCCCGTTTTTTCTTGGCAAGTTTTGTAGGTGCTCTTTAAATAATGAAGACTTGGGGCGCCTGGGTGGCGCAGTCGGTTAAGCGTCCGACTTCAGCCAGGTCACGATCTCGCGGTCCGTGAGTTCGAGCCCCGCGTCGGGCTCTGGGCTGATGGCTCAGAGCCTGGAGCTTGTTTCCGATTCTGTGTCTCCCTCTCTCTCTGCCCCTCCCCCATTCATGCTCTGTCTCTCTCTGTCCCAAAAATAAATAAACGTTCAAAAAAAAAAAAAAAAAGAAAAGAAAATTTTAAATAATGAAGACTTAACCTTGTGTCATAATTACTGCAAAAAAAATTCCAGGTCAGTTGTTTGCATTTGTTTTTCTAAAATAGAACGAGCTTCACATCCTTGCTGACCATCCATAGCATACCAGATTATTGGAAGAAAAAAAGGATACAGAAGAAAGTTTAGATTAGGTAAAAATCACTTTGAATCCTACCATGTGGGGTTAGCTACTCTCTTGTTGTCCTCTAATCTAACTTGCACTCAACAATAAATTGTGAGCATCCTGCATTTCAAAAATATGTTTATTACATTATCATTTCTAGGGACTGCTTGGTATACCATTATAGAGATTTATCATAATTTATTTAACCAACCCTCGAAGTGTAGGCATTTCGGCTGTTTCCAATTTTCCACTGTTATAGTTATTCTTTGGTGAACAGTCTTGTCCATTTCATCTTTGTGAGTTTGTCTTATTATCTCACTGAAATACAGTGAGTTGCGACAGTTGAATTTGTGTGGGACATTGGGAAGGGTCTAATTAGTCATAATAATGTCTTGGGAAAGTCTCACTGGTTGTAACACTGCCAGTGCAGAAAACTGATGTCCGCTTTCTAAGTTTAAGGTCATGTTATTAATTTTTTTAAGTTCTTATTCAAATTCCAGTTAGTTAACGTACAGTGTAATATAGTTTCAGGCGTACAATTTAGTGATTCGGCACTTCCATACATCACCCCATGGTCATCACAACAGGTGATGACTTAATCCCCATCACTTATTTCACCCATCCCCCGCCCACTTCCTTCTGGGGACCATCAATTTGTTTTCTATAGCTAAGAGTCTGTTTCTTGGTTTGCCTCTCTTTTTTCTCCCTTTGCTCCTTTGTTCTGTTTCTTGAATTCCACATATGAATGAAATCATAGGGTATTTGTCTTTCTCTGACTTATTTCACTTAGCATAGAACTCTCTAGCTCCATCCATGTCATTGCAAATGGCAAGATTTCATTCTTTTTATGTCTGAGTAAATTCCATTGTATAGATATACCACATCTTCCTTATCCATTCCCCAGTCAATGAACACTTGGGCTGTTTCCATAATTTGGCTGTTATAGGTAATACTGCTATTAATCAGAGTACACGTATCCCTTTGAATGAGTATTTTTGTATTCTTCGGGTAAATATCTATCAGTGCGATTGCTGGATCGTAGTGCAGTTCTGGTTTTAACTTTCTGAGAAACCTCCATGTTTCCCACAGTGGTTGCACCAGTTTGCATTCCCATCAACAGTCCAGAGGGTTCCCCTTTCTCCACATCCTCTCCAACACCTGCTGTTTCTTGTGTTGTTGATTTTAGCCATTATGACAGGTGTAAGGTGATACCTCATTGAACTTCTGGCTTGTATTTCCCTGGTGATGAGTGATGTGCAGCATCATTTCAAGTGCCTGTTGGCCATCTGCGTGTCTTCTTCAGAGAAATGTCTGTTCGTGTTTTTTGTCCATTTTTAATTGGATGATTCATTTTTTGAGTGTTGAATTTTATAAGCTCTTTACATTTTTGAGGTACTAACCCTTTATCAGCTACGTCATTTGCAAATACCTTCTCCCATTCCACAGGTTGCTTTTAGTTTTGTTGATTGTTTCTTTTGCTGTGCAGAAGCTTCTTCTCTTGACAATAGTTCATTTTTGCTTTTGTTTCCCTTGCCTTAAGAGGAGTATTTAGAAGAAGTTGCTATGGCCAATGTTAAAGAGGCTACTAAGTGTGTTCTCCTCTAAAATGTTTATGATTTCAGGTCTCCCATTTAGGTCTTTCATGCATTTTGAATTTATTTGTGTGTATGGTGTAAGAAGGTGGTCCAGTTTCATTCTTTTGCATGCTCCTTTCCAGTTTTCCCAACATTTGTTGAAGGAGACTGTCTTTTTCCCATTGGATATTCTCTTGCTTTATCGAAGACTAACTGACCATAAAGTTGCGGGGTTGTTTCTGGGTTTTCTACTGTGTCATGTGTCTGTTTCTGTCCCAGTACCATACTGTTTTGATGACTACAGCTTTGTAATACAGCTTGAAGTTTGGATTTGTGATGCCTCCAGCTTTGCTTTGCCTTTTCAAGGTTGGTCTGGCTATTTGGGGGCTTTTGTGGTTCCATAAAAAACCACATTGTAGCCGTATTTGTTCTTCCATGAGCATGGAATGTCTCTCCATTCCTTTGCGTCCTCTTCAATTTCTTTCATCAATGTTTTGTAGTTTTTGGAGTCCGGGTCTCACCTCTTTGGTTAGGATTTATTCCTAGGCATCTTATTGGTTTTGGTGCAATTGTAAATGGGCCTCTTTTCTTAATTTCTCTTTCTGCTATTTCATTATTGGTTTATAGAAATGCCACTGATTTCTGTACATTGATTTTGTAGCCTGCAAATTTGCTGAATTCAACTACCAGTTCCAGGAGTTTTTTCATGCAGTCTGTAGGGTTTTCTATATAGCGTATCATGTCATCTGCAAATAGTGAAAGTTTGACTTCTTTCTTGCTGATTTAGATGCCTTTTATTTCTTTTGTTGTCTGATCACAGTGGCTAGGTCTTCCAGCACTATGTTAAATAACAGTAGTGAAAGTGGACACCCCTGTCTTGTCCCTGACCGTAGAGGAAAAGTGCTCACTTTTTCCCCATGGGGGATGATATTAGCTTTGAGTTTTTCATAGACAGCCTTTATTATGTTGAGTCATGTTCCTTCTTTTTTTTTTTTTTAAATTTTTTTTTTCAACGTTTATTTATTTTTGGGACAGAGAGAGACAGAGCATGAACAGGGGAGGGGCAGAGAGAGAGAGGGAGACACAGAATCGGAAACAGGCTCCAGGCTCCGAGCCATCAGCCCAGAGCCCGACGCGGGGCTCGAACTCACGGACCGCGAGATCGTGACCTGGCTGAAGTCGGACGCTTAACCGACTGCGCCACCCAGGCGCCCCGAGTCATGTTCCTTCTAAACCTACTATTGAGTGTTTTTACCATGACATTAACTTTAAGGTCACTGAAAAATTATATTATCTTTTATTTTTAGGTAGTCACAGCAGATGAGTTTTCTTTTCCTACTTTAAATGTTTGAAACTTGTCCTCTGAGGAGCTTCCTGGTTGGTGCATATATGGAGGTCCTGGCAGAGAGGCCGATCCGGGGAGGGCACGGAAGCACCACACACTTGCCCGCATACCTCACCCTATGCCCCTCATATCTGGCTGGTCCTGGGTTGGACACTCGGGAGGAATATTGGAGGTTCAGTCCAACTCTTGACTGGAGTTGCGAGTACTTCCTACAACGCGGACAATGTGCCCTTCTCCAGACTTTGCCCGATGAGCTCTGCAAGACAGAGAACCGCCCACAGGCAGCCTATCTCAACGCCAGACAGACACTTCTATGGTGATACCTGGTCTTATAGTGTACTGCTGTCACATCCCTAAGCCAAGTATAAATGATTTTCGTACTATCCAAACATTCTTTGTTGGGGAATTATTCTAACTTTTAATCGATGTCTAAATAAAGGATATATGCACCCCAGTGTGTACGCAAGACAATACAATGGGTGTGAAGAAAACTTATAATTACAATGGGAAGGGGAGGGGAGGGGAGGGAGGGGAGGGGAGGGGAGGGGAGGGGAGGGGAGGGCAGGGGAGGGAGGAACTTATCCTTTGAAAGGACCAAGAAGGAGAGAGAAAATCACCTTGTGCTGGAGATTTGGTGAATACTCAATTCAATTTTTTTCTACAATTTAAAAATACATTTTACGCTTTCATACATATGACATTTATTTTGACTTGATTCAAAGTGACAGACTAGCTTCTAATCTTAGTTTAGTAATTTCTAATTTTCTAAGCATTTGATTTATTTCCTCCTACTTCACAATGTGATCTAGTGTCCTACGTGATAGAGACTACTTCTATTGACTGTGTATTCTACTGATTCTATTCTGATTTGTATGTCTAGTCTTATGCAATTAGCATACTAATTTATTTATTGCCACTGTATTGGTCTTCTTTTTAGGAATGTTCATTGATATGTTCACCAGTGTATTCTTCCAAAAGAAATTTAGAAATTCAAATAAAGTTTAGAAAGGCCAAATAAACACCACTGGGAGTTGTACTGCTATTGCAATGAAGCTACACAGTGAGAAAGAATGAAGATTTTTAAATATGTAGTTTTCACATCTAAGCGATATATATTAGTTATACATCCCTTTTCTATCTCTAAATTAAATATTGCACATTATAGTTTTCCTCCTATAAGTCATATACAATTCTCCAAGAAGACTATGCCCGAGTATTTTTATGGGTTTTGAAGATTTCAAGTGAGAATTTTTTTTTTTATTAACTTATTTATTTGGAGAGGGAGAGTGTGAGCAGGGGAGGGGAAGAGAGAGAGGGAGAGAGAGAATCCTAAGCAGACTCTGCACTGTCAGGCAGAGTCCCATGCAGGGGTTGATCCCAGGAACTGGAAGAAAATGACCTGAGCCGAAATCAAGAGTCGGATGCTTAACAGACGGAGCCACCCAGGCGCCCCACGCGGGAATCATTTTTTAAAACCCTGTAATTTTGGGGAGTTGAGGTAAATGTTGAGTGTCTTATTGCTGCTACTTATGTTATGTGCATCTATTTCCTGAAACTTTTATTAATCATAACCGCTTTCCAGTTGGTTATATTTTCTGATCTTACATTTTGTCTCTTCTTTCTAAAATTTATACTTTTTAGTTCCTCTTCATGACTTATTGCACTAAGCACCTACCAAAACAACTTCAATGCATCAAGTGCTGGTGATGATTTTTGGTTTTTAAAAAATTATGTTTTTAAGTTTACTTACTTTTGAGAGAGAGACAGAGAGAGAGGGCACACGCGGGCACGTGCAAGTGGGGGAGAGGCAGAGAGGGAGGGAGACAGAGAATCCCAAGCAGGCTCTGTGCTGACAACAGACAGCCCCATGTGGGGCTCGAACCCACAAACGGTGAGATCATGACCTGAGCCGAAGTCAGATGTTTAACCGACTGAGCCACCCAGCCGCCCCAAAGCAATATTATTATTTAATAGATTCGAGCACTAGTCTTTGACCAGCAAAGTTCATGCTGGCTTGTGTCCTGAAACAGGAGTTACCTACAGCTGAAGGCAGCATTCCTCGATTTCTCTAAGTTTACATATAAACAACAGGCACTGGGGCACCTGGGGGCTCAGTCAGTTAAGCGCCTGACTCTTGATTTCCACCCAGGTCACGATCTCATGGTTCGGAAGATCGAGCCCCGTGTTGGGGTCGGCACTGAGAGCGTGGAGCCTGCTTAGGATTCTGTCTCTCTCCCTCTCTCTCTGCCCTGGCCTGACTCACTCTCTCTCTCAAAATAAATAAACTGAAAAAAAAAAAGAAAAGGGGGTACTAACTTTTAACACCTTCTTTTCAATACTTTCTAAATTTTCTGCAGCGCACTTTTTCACACCCATTCCTCAAGATGCTTCTCAATAAATGACTTCAGTGATCAATATTTCCGGGAAACTTTGAATACTACAGTCTCCTCTTGGAAATACGTGATGTGTGTTACTATATTAAAGTCTTTAGGATGTTCTACAGCAAAGAAACCTGTTCACCTTAATGCAGCGTTTTCCAAAAGTACCCGATCACGTATCTCCTTTCTCCAATCATCACCTGTCGGGAATAATTAATGCCTGAATTGAACTCTGGGACTTCCCTAACTCAGGAATCCTCACCTACTGGCCACTGGCAACATGTGAACGGATAACGGTCACCAAAAATACTGATCCTCTCGTCCTTCGCTGTGGCCAGATGAGGCCGGCAGCTGAGCACATCTTTCTATTCCAGGGCTTCCCAAAGGAGGTTCAGGGGAGCACAGGAGCTGATGGCATGTCCCTTCCCACGGGTGGCAAGCACAACAAATGCCAGCAGATACCCACTGCCCCACATCACCAAGGAGGTGATCTACCACATGGGCTCTCATTTCAGAAACCATATACCAGGGGTGCCTGAGTGGCTCAGTCAGTTAAGCGTCCGACTTCAGCTCAGGTCGTGATCTCACCGTTTGTGGATTCCAGCCCGGCGTCGGGCTCTGTGCTGGCAGCTCGGAGCCTGGAGCCTGCTTCAGATTCTGGGTCTCCCTCTCTCTCTCTGCCCCTCCCCCGCTTGCACTCTCTCTCTCTCTCTCAAAAATAAACAAACATTTAAAAAAAATTAAAAAAAAACCCTATATACCAAATACATCCCTGCCTACCATGGACGAAGCACAAGGAGTTGCTGGAGAAGTCCATGTTCCCGATGTCCAAGGAGCATCGTGTGCAACCCAATCTGTGGTCCACTGGGACTGAGGGGATTCATGGGTCTAGGTAACAGCCCCAGATCCCTACCTTCCCATAAATCATCTACTTCTGCCCCTCTGCAGCCGATGTGTCCTTTTAGCAGTCTGCTACATGGTTCTAACAACACATGCATGTTACAAAAATTATGTCTTCACCATTATTTTGAAATAATCGATACAAGTATGCTCAAATGGATTAAAAGCAATTTGCATTATTAAAAACTTGTCTAGGGGCGCCTGGGTGGCGCAGTCGGTTAGGCGTCCGACTTCAGCCAGGTCACGATCTCGCGGTCCGTGAGTTCGAGGCCCGCATCGGGCTCTGGGCTGATGGCTCGGAGCCTGGAGCCTGTTTCCGATTCTGTGTCTCCCTCTCTCTCTGCCCCTCCCCCGTTCATGCTCTGTCTCTCTCTGTCCCAAAAATAAATAAACGTTGAAAAAAAAAAAAAACTTGTCTAAATTATATTTGCCAATTAAAGGATACATTTTTAGATTATATAAATATAATTTCAACTGTTAGAATATTTTTTAATTTTTTTAACATTAATTTATCATTGAGAGACAGAGAAAGACAGAGCCTGAGCAGGGGAGGGGCAAAGAGAGGGGGAGACACAGAATCGGAAGCAGGCTCCAGGCTCTGAGCTGTCAGTACAGAGCCCGACGCGGGGCTCGAACCCACAATCCACGAGGTCACAACCTGAGCCAAAGTTGGATGCTTAACCGACTGAGCCACCCAGGTGTCCCCAACTGTTAGAATTTTTTAATGGTTGAGAAAGATGCTTTTACATTTTTTCTCATTGGTGGTAAACTATCACAAATTGAAGCATAAAATCTGATATTCTGGAGGGCAGGTGTCTGGCTGACTCAGTTGGCATGGAGCTCTCAATCTCAGGGTCCTGAATTCAAGCCCCACTTTGGGTGTAGAGCTTACTTTAAAAAAAAAAAAAAGAAATAAAGAAATAAAAAGTATTCTGGGAAGCAAGCTGAAGTTCTTCATTAAAATTTTTAAATATATAGGGCGTCTGGGTGGCTCAGTTGGTTGAGCATCCGACTTCGGCTCAGGTCATGATCTCCCGGTCTGTGAGTTCGAGCCCTGCGTCGGGCTCTGTACTAACAGCTCAGAGCCTGGAGCCTGCTTCCGATTCTGTGTCTCCCCCTCTCTCTGCCCCTCCGCCACTCGTGCTCTGTCTCTCTCAAAAAGTAAATAAACATTTAAAAAAATTTTTAATAAAATTTTTAAATATATTTGGAACACTTATATATATAAATTCATCATTTACAAATTTCCTAATACTCTGTGTTTTATTTTCTTATAAAAATAATACAGGAAAGGCAATGATTTTTTTTTTCATTAGGCCCCATGTTCATCAGGCCTCAAATTTCCCCTAGCTGTTTACCCCAGTAGCCTATACAAATATTATATTCCATGCTCATGTTTGTAAGTGTTAAAGGCTGGGAATCACTCCCCGAAGGTAAATCACCTAAGTCCTTTGAGAGTGTGTCGCTCATTCTCCTGGTCAACTATCTCAGGGATTTAAGGAATATTAGCAATATTTTGCTCCCCTTGCTGCTTATAGCCCCTTGCTCCCAGCCCGTCATGTTTTTTCCAACTCCTTTGATTAAGAAAAATGTCAAACATACAGAAAAGGTGCGAGCTTGGGGTGGGGGTGGGGGATGGGTGAAACAGGTGATGGGGATTCAGGAGGGGCACTTGTGATGAGCATCAGGTGATAGATCACTATGCTGTACACCTGAAACTAATATTACACTGTATTTTAACTAACTGGAATTAAAATAAAAACTTTAAAGAAAAGCAAAGCTGAGAGCTCAGCACCGTAAGCAACTCTATACCCGCCACGTGCATTGAACGATGGCTAATATTTTTCCATGTGTGGCTTCCTCCTTCTGTCTCTGTCCCTAAATACATTGAGACATGACAGTACCTCATCCCCAAATGCTTCAGCATGCATTTCCTAAAAATAAGGACAATTCTCCCACATAACCCCCATGTAATTGTGACGTTCTTAAAAAGGAGCAAGAATTCACTAAAATCGTCTAACAGCTATTTCAATTTTCAGATCTCTCCAGCTGTATCATTGCCACTTAGTTTTCCCAACCCAAACTCTAGTCAAAGTTTGTGTGCTCCATTTGTTCTTATTTATTTATTTTGGCCTCTTCTAAACTGAAACAGTCCCCCCCCACCAATCCTTCCTCAGCCTCCTCTCCCTCCAGCCATGAAACCAGCTTGGTGAAGAGACCAAGCATCGCAGTGTCTTACAAAGCGCCCTACATCCCGGCGTGGCCTGGGAGCGTCCTTGCTTCATCCTGTTAAAAACTCCTACTCCATTAAGTTTTTTGTTCCTTCAGGACATGTCACCTACTCCTCCTCCTTCTCGTTGCTGCCTTCTATTGATTCTCTGATCACTGTCCTTCACTTTTTTTTTTTTTAGTTTTATTTATTTAAGTAATCTCTACACCCCATGTGGGCTTGAACCCACGACCCCAAGATCAAGAGTGGCATGCTTCCTCCGACTGAGCCAGCCAGGCGCCCCTGATCACTGTCTTTCCAATTTCACCCCCGAGCCAGTTCAGAGGGCCCATATTCACAGTCCTATCTGATAGTCAACACACTTTGATTGTACATAGGAAACACTTCTGAAATCTGTCTCTCCTCTTCCATTCCCACTGCCACTGCTTAAGTGCAGACCCTCATCATTTCTGGCCTCGATTAATACAGGATTAATATTTGCTGTCTTTTTGCCTGCAGTCTCCTTTCCCCCTCTTCCCATTCCAACCTTCAAGCCACAGTCCTTGCTAGGATGATCTTTCTAAAATAAAAATTTGCTCACATGACTCTAAAATCTTTCAATGATTCCTGGGGTCTTAAAAAAAACAAACCATTCAGACTCCCTTAATCAAGCCCACGAAATCCTTTATGAACTGGGCCCCACCTATCTCAAAAAGGTCATTTTGTAACACTTTCCTGTACAGATCTCCCATCTCAGAAATCTTTGTGGTTTCCCAATCATTATGCTTTTCCATAGCACCATTGTGCTTGATAGTCCTTCTGTGTGGAACAGTCCTCTCCTTTTTCCTGGCTGACTCTACTCATCATTCAAGGCAGTTTAAGAGTAACACACTTTTTGAAGGCTAACCTCATCCTCTTTTTCAGTTAGATGTAATTAGGTAGCATCAATGGGTATATCTATCATATTATTACATCGAACTCTATGGTAGTTATTTATTTATTTAGCTTATTTATTTGTTTTTTTTCCATACTTGTAAACACCTTCAGAATAACTTTGACAGTCAAACATCTTAAACATACTAAAAGCTCAATAAATGCTTCCTAAACAGTTAATAATTAGATAGGAGTGGGGCGCCTGGGTGGCGCAGTCAGTTAAGCGTCCGACTTCAGCCAGGTCACCATCTCGCGGTCCGTGAGTTCGAGCCCCGCATCAGGCTCTGGGCTGATGGCTCAGAGCCTGGAGCCTGTTTCCGATTCTGTGTCTCCCTCTCTCTCTCTGCCCCTCCCCTGTTCATGCTCTGTCTCTCTCTGTCCCAAAAATAAATAAACGTAGAAAAAAAAATTAAAAAAAAATAATTAGATAGGAGATAATTCATATCTCATATGGATATGGACATTCCAGAGTTTCCCTTTTTGGTGTTTTGTTGGGTATTATTAATAGAGTTATATTTATTTCCTTCCTATAATGAAACTGGGTGATGCTTAGTGGTTTTCTACATTATAGAACAATTTATGTAACAAGAGAATTGTCTGTTTGCTAAGAAATTGGCAAGGAAAGGATTAAGGTACTTAGGAAAATGAGAGACAGTAAAATGCAGTGGTTAACAAATTAACCATTAACCGTTAACCATTAACATATTAAAAGGATTACACATCATGACCAAATGGGATTTATTCCAGGAGTGCCAGACTGGTTCAACATATAAAAATCAATCAAAGTTATACACCACATCATTGCAGTAATTCCACTATTGGGTATTACCCAAAGAAAACAAAGACATTAATTCAACACAAGTTCCGTCAATAGATGGATGGATAAAGATTATATACACACACACATACACACACATATATATGTATATATTTAATATATATACACGTGATAGATATATATAATATATGTATACACACACATAGTGGAATATTACTCAGCCATAAAAAAGGATAAGATCTTGCCATTTGCAACAACATGGACGGACCTAGAAGGTATCGTGCTAAGTCAAGTAAGTCAGACAGAGAAAGGCAAATACCATGCGATTTCACTTATATGTGGACTCTAAAAAACAAAACAAAACAAACAAACAAAAAGTAGAATTAGACCTATAAATATAGAGAGCAAACTGATCATTGCCGGGGGAGGAGAGGGATGGGTAAAATGGGTGAAGGGAAGTGGGAGACACAGGCTTCCAGGTATGGAATAAATAAGTCACAGGAACAAAACGTACAGGACAGGACATATACTCAATGGGAGTGTAATAGCATGGTGACAGATGGTAGCTACACTTGGACTGAGCACAGTATGATATGTGGACTTGCTGAATCACTATGTTGTACACCTGAAACTAATGTAATATTTTGCGTCAACTATACTCAAAAAAACTCCGAAAAACAAAAAAACAAAGTTATACATCACATTAATAGAATAAAGGATAAAGGGCTACGTAATTATTACAACCGAAACAGAAAACGCATTGGGCAAAATTCAACATCCTATAACAATATCAATAATCAGAAAGCTAAGAATAGAAGAAAAATTCCTCAACGTGATGAAGGTCATGTATGAAAACCCAGAGCTAATGTCGTATTCAATGGTGAAAGACAAAGATTTTCCCCTAAGATCAGGAACAAAACAAGGATGCCCTCTTTTACCACCTGTATTCAACATAGGATCGGCTGTTACAGCCAGAGATCTAGGCAAGAAAAATAAAAGAGATGCAAATTAGAAAGGAAGAAGTAAAATTATCTGTTTGCTATGACGTGATGACATGTAGAAAACCCTAAAATACCACAAATAAAACTGTCAGAAGCTAATAAAGGAAATCAACGATGGTGCAGGATACGAAATCAACACACAAAAATCAGTTGCATTTCTATCAATAACAATGAACAATCTGAAAAGAAAATTTTAAGAATAATCCCATTTACAGTAACATCAAAAAGAATAAAATACTTAGGAATATATTTAAGCAAAAACCTGTGTGCTAAAAACTACAAAACACTCATGAAAGAAATTAAAGACTAAATAAGTGGAAAGACATCCCATGTTCATGGACTGGAAGACTTACTATTGTTAAGGTGATAATTCTACCTATTATAGCTTGGACTGTACCCTCCCCCCACCATTCGTATATTGAAGTCCTAACCCCCTAAACTCAGAATGTGATCTTGTTTGAAATACAGTTGTTGCAACTGTAATGACTAACCTGATAAAGTCATATGGGAGTAGGGTGAGCCACTAATCCAGTATGACTAATGTCCTTATAAAAAGTGGAAATGTGGACAGAGAGACAGATACACACAGAGCATAAACACCATTTGGAGATAAATACAGATATCAGAGTGATGCAGCAGGAGCCAAGGAATACCAAAACTGGCCAACAACCCACCATAAGATAAGAGAAAAGCATGATTCTCTTTCACAACCCTCAGAAGGAGTCAATCCTGCCAACATCTTGATGTCACACTTCTAGCCTCCAGAAACCATTAGACAATACATTTCTGTTGTTGAAGTCATCCAGTTTACGGTATTTTGCTACAACAGCCCTAGCAAATTAGTATCAAAGCAATGTACACTTTCAATCTAATCCTTACCAAGATTCCACTGGTGTTTTTTTTTGCAGAAACAAAAAACCCATCCTAAAATTCATGTGGAATCTCAAAGGGCCCAGAATAGCCAAAACAATCTTGAAAAAGAACAAACCTACAGGACTCATACTTCCCGAATTCAAAACTTATCACAAAGTTATCATAATCAAAACACTGTGGTACCGACATAGGGACAGACAGACCGATGGAATAAAATGGAAAGCACAGAAATAAACCCTCACACATGGTCAGCTGATTTTTGACAAGGGTGCCAAGGGCACTGAATGCAGAAAGGACAATCTTCTCAACAAATAGTACTGGGAAACCTAGCTATCCATGTACAAGAGTGAAGTTGGATCCTTATCTTGTACCACACACAAAAATTAAATCAAAAGGAATCAAAGACCTAAATACAAGAGCTCAGACTATAAAAACCTTTAGATGAAAACAGGGAAAAATCTTCATCCGTATTGGAGTTGGCAATGATTACACGGATATGACCCCAAAGGCAGAGGAAACAACCAAAAAAATTCATAAACTGGACATCATTGAAGTTAAAACTTTTGTGAATCAAAGATGCTATCAAGAAAGTAAAAGACAACCCACAGAATGGGAGAAAATGTTCGCCAACCATATATCTGATAAGAGATTAACATCCAGACTGTATAAAGTACAACTAAAAAACTAAAACAACCCAAGTTAAAAACATGCAAAAACGTTGAATAGACATTTCTCAAAAGAAGTTATATAAATGGCTCATAAGTGCATGAAAAGATGCTCACTGGGTGACCAAATCAAAACCACAATGAGATACCACTTCACACCCATTAGGATGACTATTTTCATAAAAATGAAAAATAACAAGTATTGGTGAGGATGCGGAGCCCTTGTGTATAATTGGTGGAAATGTATACTGGCACAGCCAGTGTGGAAAATAGTACAGAAATTCCACGCAAAATTAAAATTCAAATTACCATATGACCGAGCAATTATACTTCTGGGTACACATCCAAAATAACTGAAAGCAGAACTCAAGCAGATATTTCTATACCAATATTCATAGCAGTATTATTCACAATGGTTCTAAGGTAGAAACAAACTGAATGTCTGTTGACAGATGGATACATAAACAAAATGTGGGACACACACACACACACACACACACACACACACACTGGAATATTACTGAGCCTTGAAAAGGAAGAAAACACTGACATGCTACAAAATAGATGAATCTTAAAGGCATTAAGCTAAATGAAAATAAGCCAGATAGAAGGACAAATAATGAATGATTCTACTTCCATCAAGTACTCGGAATGGTCAGATTCAAAGAGACAGAAAGCAGAATGGTGGTTGCCAGGAGCTGGGAAGAATGGGAAGTTATTGTCTAATGGGTAGTTTCTGTTTGGGATGATGAAAAGTTCAGAGAATAGACAGTGGTGATGGTTGCACAGCACCGTGAATGTAATTAATGCCATTGAACTGTACACTTGAAAATGGTTAAGGAGCATCTGGGTGGCTCAGTGGGTTAAGCATCGGACTCTTGATTTCGGCTCAGGTCATGATCTCATGGTTCGTGAGATCAAGCCCTGCTCGATCCCTGCTTGGGATTCTCTCTCTCCCTCTCTATGCCTTTCCCTCCCTCCCTCTCTCTCTCTCTCAAAATAAATAAAAATTTAAAAATAGTTAAAATGGTTTAAAAGAAGTTATAAGAATGAAAGTTTAATTAACCATTCTAGTAAAATTGTTCTAAAATTGACAGTGGTGATAGCTTGCCCATACCCATGAATATACTAAAAACCACTGAATGTACACTTCAAAAAATGAACTGTATATGAATTATACACCAATAAAGCTGTTATAAGAAAAGGGGAGGGATGTTAAAATTCTTATACTCACAGAGAACATGATTATGTAAGTAAACATTTCCCTTATTCTAATGAGAAGTGTGCAAAAAAAAGTTATTGAAAAATTAAAAATAAAAATATGCCAATTGCTTAATGCAAATTTTCTTTCAGAAGAATCCAAAAAATACATTTTATGTGTAAAGCCAATCCATTTCATCTCTTCCTTTCCAATCTGTATACCTTTGATTTTTCTTTTCTTGTTGGGCTGTGAACAAAATGACACAGACTGGGTAGCTTATAAACAACAGAAATGTATTTCTCACAGTTCCAGAGCAGGAAGTCTGAGATCACGTGACCAGCATGGTCTGGTGACCAGGCACTCCTCCAGATTATGGACTTCTCATTATAGCCTCACATGGTGGAAGGGGTTAGAGAGCAATAATCCCATGCATTAGGCCTCCACCCTCATGACCCAGTCACTTACTAAAGGCCCACCATCTATGAATACCATCAGCTTTGGGGGTTGGGATATCAAATATGAGTTTTGGGGAGACCCAAACATTTAAACGGTACACTAGTACATACAGTACCACATTGAAGAGGAGTGGTGAGAGGGGACACTCTTCCCTTGTTCTTGATCTTAGTGGGAAAACCCCAAGTTTCTCACCATTAACTATGATGTTAGCTGTAGATTTTGGCAAATATTCTTTATCAAGTGGAAGAAATTTCCCTCTATTCCTAGTTTACTGAGGGAATAGGTGTTGTATTTTCTCAAACACTCTTTCTGCATCTATTGACATGATCATGTGAATTTTCTTTTTTATAGCCTATTGATGTGATGAATTACCTTACTTGCTTTTTGAATACTGAACTGGCTTTGCATACCTGGGTCATGGTGTATAATTCTCTTTGCACATCACTGAATTTAATTTGCTAATACTTTGTTGAGGTTTTTGCATCTATGTTTACCAGAGGTGTTGGTCTATAATTTTTTCTCTTACAAGGTCTTTGTCTGGTTTGGTCTTAGGATAATGCTGGCCTCATAGAATGACTTAGGAAGTATTCCCTCTGTTTCCATTCTCTGAAAGAGATTGGAGAGCATTGGTATAAATTCTTCCTTAAATGTTTGATAGAATTCACCTGGGTACTTTCTGTTTTGGAAAGTTGTTGTTGATTCAGTTTCTTTAATAGATACAGACCCACTCAGATTGTCTGTTTTGTTTTTTTTTTCTTGGCTGAGTTTTGGCAGCTTAGGTCTTTCAGAGAATTAATCCATTTCATCTAAGTTATTAAATTTGTGGGCATTGAACTGTTTACATTATTCTTTTACTATCTTTTTAACTTCCATGGGATCTGTTGTGATGCCCCCTCTTTCATTTCTGATCTTTGTAATTTGTATTTTTTCTTTTGTAATTAGCCTGGCTAAAGACTTACTGATTTTATTAATCTTTCCAAAGAACAAGCTTTTGGTTTCACTGATTTGCTCTATTGATTTCCAATTTTTTTATTTCATTGATTTCTGCTTTAATTCTTATTATTTCTTTTCTTCTTCTTACTTTGGATTTAACATGCTATTCTTTTTCTAGTTTCCTAAGATAGAAACTTAAATGACTGACTTTAGATCTTTCTTCTTTTCTAATATATGCATTCAATGCATTTCTAAGCGCTTTCACTGCATCTCTAACAAGTGTGCATTCTGATACACTGTATATTTAGTTTCACTTATTGTGAACTATTTTAAAATTTCACTTTATATTGCTTCTTTGACCCATATGTTATTTAGAAGTATGGAGGGTTGTTTTGTTTTGTTTAATTTGAGAGAGAGAGAGAGACAGAGACAGAGAGACAGAGAGATGCATGTGTGCAGGGAAGGAGCAGACGGGGAGAAAATCTTAAGCAGGCTCCATACTCAGCATGGAGCTAGCTTGGGGCTCGATCCCACAACCCTGAGATCATGACCAATATCAAGAGCTGAACGCTCAACTGACTGAGCCACCCAGGATGAGAGTGGACACTTCTAGTCTTAAATTTGCTAAGGTTTGTTTTATGGCCCAGAATATGGTCTATCTTGATTCATGTTCCATGTGAGCTTCAGAAGAATGTGTATTCTGCTATTGTTAGATGAAATAGTATATAGTTATCAATTATATCCAGTTGACGGATGATGTTTTTGAGTTCAATGAACCTCCTTACTTACTGACTTTCTGTCTGCTGGATCTGTCCATTTCAGATAGAGGGGTGCTGAGGGGTGATGACTAGTAGATTCATCTATTTCTCCTCACAGTTGTTGCCTCATGCATTTTGACACTCTGTTTTTTAGGCACATACATGTTAAGGATTATTATGTCTTCTTGGGAGAATTGACCCCTTTATCCTTAATGTGATATGCCTCTTTATCCCTGAGTATTTGCTTTCAAGTGTCCTCTGTCTGAAATTAACATAGCCACTCCCAATTTCTTTTGATTACTGATAGCATGATGTATTTTTTTCCATCTATTTACTTCTAATCTACATGTGTCTTTATATTTAAAGTGGGTTTCTTGCAGACAACATATAGTTGAGTCTTGTTTTTTGATCCACTCTGACAATCTCTGTCTTTTAATTGGTACATTTAGACCACTTATGTTCAAAGTGATTACTGACACAGGAGTGCCTGGGAGGCTCAGTCAGTTAAGCAACCAACAGTTTCGGCTCAGACCATGATCTTGCAGTTTGCAGAATTGAGCCCTATGTAGGGCTTCCACTGAGAGTGCAGAGCCTACTTGGGATTCTCTTTCCCTCTCTCTCTGCCCTTCCCCCCGTTTGTGTATGCTCTCTTTCTCAAAATAAATAAACTTAAAAAAAAATCCTTAAAAAAAGTGATTATTGATATAGTTGTGTTGATAAATACCTTATCTGCTGTTTTCTATTTGTTGCCCTTATTCCTTGTTCCTATTTTTGTCTTCCACTCTTTCTCTGCTTTTTCTGGTTTTAACTGAGCATTTTATATGATTCCACGTTCTGCCCTTTCATAACATATACATTATACTTCTTTTTTAAAATTCTTTTTTTAAGTTTATTTATTTTGCAAGAGAGACAGAGAGAGACAGAGAGAATGAGTGGGGGAGGGGCAGAGCCCAACGCAGGGCTGGAACTCACGAACCATGAGCTCATGACCTGAGCCAAAGTCAGATGCTTAACTAACGGAGCCAGCCAGGCACCCCTAAATCCTTTTTAGTAGCCCTAGAGTATGCAATACACGTTTACAACTAATCCAAGTCCACTTTCAAATACTATACCACTTCACATGTAATGTGAGTACCTTACAATAACAAAATAATCCTAATGCCTCCCTCCTACCCCTTACATCATTGCTGTCATTCATTTATATAAGCAAACATAAGCATACGTGTGTATATGTACATAAGACATATACATAAGCATACATAATCAAAAACATTGTTGTTAGTGTAATTTTGAACAAATTATGTCTATTAAAATCAATTAAGAATAAGAAAAATAGAAGTTTTATTTTACCTACCCTTATTTTTTCTTCAGTGCTCTTCCTTTCATAGAGATCCCAGTTCCTGACCTATATCATTTTCCTCCTCTTTAAAGAACTTTTTTTTTTAATATTTATTTATTTTCGGGAAAGCGAGGGGGACAGAGAATCTGAAGCAGGCTCCGTGCTGACAGACTGACAGCAGGGAGCCTGATGTGGGGCTCCAACCCATGCACTGTAAGATCATGACCTGAGCCGAAGTCGGACCCTCAACTGACTGAGCTACTCAAGAACTTGGAACATTTCTTGCAAGGCAGATCAACCGAAAATAAATTCCTTCAATGTTTGTTTGTCTGAGAAAGTCTTTATTTCTCTTGCATTTATCTGGAGCATAATTTCTTAGGATAGAGAGTTCTAGGCTGATGGGGGTTTTCTCTGAACACTTTAAATATTTCACTCAACTCTCATCTTGCCTGCATGGTTTCTGAGGAGAAGTTGTATGTAATTCTTATCTGTATTCCTCTATAGTGAAGTGTTTGTTTGTTTGTTTTTTTGTTGACCTCCGGTTTCTTTCAGGATTTTCTTTTTTTTTTTTTTTTTTCTGTAGTTGGAAAATTATATGCCTAGGTGTAGTTTCTTGGCATTTGTCCCTGTCGGTGTTCCCCCATTCCCTGGATCTGCGGTTTGGTGCCTGACATTATTTAGGGGAAATAGTCATGATTGTTTCCTTTTTTTTTTTTCTGTTCCTTTCTCTCTTTCTTCTTCTGAAATTCCCATTTTGTATATGTTACACCTTTTGTACTTGCCCCACTGTCCTTAGATATTCTGTTCTGGTTTTTTTCAGTCGTTTTTTTTTTTTTTAGTTTTTTAAGTTTTTATTGATATATCCTCAAGCTCAGAGATTCTTCCTTCAGTTGTGTCTACTGATAAGCCCACTGAGGTCATTCTTCATTTCTACGACAGTTTTTGATCTCTAGCATTTCTTTGTGATTCTTTCTTAGGATTTCCATCTGTCTGCTTATATTGCCTATCCTTGCGTGCCGTCTAGTTCATCCATGAGAGCCCTTAGGATATTAATCACAATTTCTTTCTTAATTCTCTATGATAATTCCAACATCCTGCCGCGTCTGGTTCTGATGTTTGCTCTGCCTCTTCTAGTTGTGTTCTTTTGCCTTTTGGTATGCATTGTAATTTTTTCCTTATAGCTGGGCATGATGTGCCAGGGAAAGGAATAGGAAGGCCTTTATAATGTAATGGTGAGGTGTGGGAGCTGGGGATAGTGTTCTAGAAGTCCCGCGATTAGGTCTCAGTGAGCCCATGCCTTTGGACTATGAGTGTCCCAAGTGTTTCTCTGTTGTTTCCTCTCCCGTTAGGTGGGATGGTAGGATGAGATGGCCGGAGTGAGCTGGAGTTGGTTATTTCCCTCCCCCCAGGTCAGTTTAGGCTCTGATAACATCCCAGCAGGTTAGGTTCTCATTAACTCGTTTCTTCTTGTTAAAAACAGAGTGCTCTGGAGTATTTCAAAGATTTTTTTTTTTAATATT
The DNA here is from genome assembly GCF_022837055.1 of Prionailurus viverrinus. Lineage (NCBI taxonomy): Eukaryota > Metazoa > Chordata > Mammalia > Carnivora > Felidae > Prionailurus > Prionailurus viverrinus. The sequence continues at coordinate 2,583,340 of NC_062577.1, forward strand.
TGTTTGAGACAGAGAGAGCACATGAGCAGGGGAGGGGCAGAGAGAGGGGGACAGAGGATCTGAAGTGGGCTCTATCCCTACAGCAGAGAGCTCAACGCGAGGCTCAAACTCAGGAACCGTGAGATCATGACCTGAGCTAAAGTTGGACACTTAACCGACTGAGCCACCCACGCGCCCCTCTCTGGAGTATTTCAAAATGGTTCCTTTTTTCCCTCCTCTTACTGAAAGCACAAGGGGATATTTCTCTGACATTTACTACTGGAATCTGGCCAAGTTCCTGGAGGTAAAACCCATAAACGTGTGGGGTCCCCCGATGACTGGGTCCCCCTGGAGTTTTTAACTGTCACCCTTGTCCACACCCTGTACTTCCTAGATGACAGTCCAGGTTTTCCTCTCCTGGCACCGGTTCCCACAGCTGTTTCCGTCTGTGAGTCTCTGCTCTGGAGTCTTGTGCTGTGACTCCCTGTATTCACCTGTCTTTACAATATTGGGGGCAGCAGTCTGTCCTGTGTCTTCTCCTCTCTTACAGATCCAAGAAGAGTTGGTAATCGTTCAAAGTGTTCAGCTTTTTGCCTGTTGTTAGGGCAGAATGGCCAAGCGGTCCATTCTATTATGGCAATATAGATACTGACGTTAAATCGAACACATCCCTGTAAAATAAACATTTTATTTGGCACATCTTAGCAGCTCAGCGGTAGATTTCCAGACACTTCCTACCCTGGCACGGGATTCCAATATGAAAATGTTTGCTTGAAATTTTGTAGCAATATAATGTTTGTTTTAAAGCATTCATAATAGCCAAAGGTTTCTCAACCCTGTCTATGATAATTCCCTTTCCCAATCTTAACTTTCTAAAACCAGATTACTTGACTAGTGACCAAAAACCTGTGTGGATTTCATGGTAATTTCATGGTAGAAATATTCTCAAAAGCCTTAGTACAGAAGAGATAGAGAAAAGTTTTCCAATACGCCACATGAGAAATATGTTGCCATTATTTCACACTCTTCTACCATCTGTTAATATACCTGTAGCCAAAAGATAGAAGCTCTGAAATAAAAACTGCTATATGATGGCTGAACAAGAGGTTCTTGGCTATCCTGCGCTTAACCAGTAAAGTGACAGAAACAATCTCCTCGGAATTCTTTACATGGATTTCTACTCCGCCTCTCCAATACTCAAAGAGAAAGTTACATACCATACTGGAGACCATGTCCCCATCGTGCTCCTTACCACGTAGAATAGATTTTTGTGCCATAAGCTTCCACATCATAAGTTTAAGATGCAAACATATATACGGGGCCACATCTAATGTGCACAGATTAACGAATTAACCTGAATCCTTTGCAAACTCTTCCAAAAATGAAGAGGAGGAAAACACACTTCCAACTTACTATGAGGTCAATATTGCCCTAACCGCCCCCCCCCCCAAAAAAAACAAAGACATCAGAAGAAAAGAAAACTACAGACCAAGATTCCTTATGAATGTAAACACAAAAAGCTTCAACACAATACTCGCACATACCAAACCCAGCCACATAGTAAAGGGATTATACACTATGACTAAATGGGATTAACCCAGGAAGGCAAGATTGGTTCAGTACAGGAAAAAGGTTCCAGGCCAGGTAGTTAAGCCAACCAGCAAGTCAAAAGCAAACTAAAGCACTACCTTCCCCTTTTTGCCCTTTCCCCGTTAGCGTTTCTGTTTTTGTTTTTTAAGTATTCCTGGTTTCTTTAATTTAACTACATTTTTTTCATCATAAAAAGAAAAAGGCCTGATTGTGTATATTCTTGCCAAAATAGAAGACCAGGTCTCCTCATATTTGTCTGAAATACCATGACAACATGTCAGAAAGTTATATTAACCTATTAATATTTGCATGTTAACAACGTAATGAAAGCTTTAGAAAGTTCTATTGTTGTCAGAAAACGATATAAACTATTCAAATTAAAGTATAACAATATGTCTTTGCAATAATGGAGGTGAATGCTGGCAAATATATTTGAAAATTTACACTGCTCACAGCAACATTTCAAAATAACAATTAAAATGCATCTGATTTTTAAATATTTTGTGAAAAAAGTAATTTTTGTCTAGGAAAAAATCTCGAGGATTATTAGAATATAACAAATGAGGTACTTGAGGCAATGATTCTATTTAAAGAAATACATTTTTTACCTAGAAGTAGAATGAAACACAATGTGATCAAATGTGTTATCACTAATTTTTACAGTATTTTGGTAATCAAAGTGCTTTTCTCTATATGTTTGTGTAAACGTAATTTATTATACGTTGGTAATAACTGAGACCCATTATGTCTTCATTAGTTATTAACCCATAACAGATTAAGATTTTATACAAATTTTGAGAAACTTCATGAAGTGTTTGGCTGATGACAGAGTTGGGCCAGTAGAGAAAAAGATCAATTGAAAACCACAGAATCTAAACTGAAAGAGATTTTAATAGTCACTTAGCCCTTTCAACCAATGAAAGGGTCCCTCCTGAAAGAGTCTTATGTGGTCATGGACTGGGGTTTGGTCTATTGTTCTCTACTCTAAAGACTAATCACTTGTTTTTGTTTTTGTTAAGAAGCACTGCATTGACTATAACCACCATTAATGAAAATGTGTTTACTGAAGTCTTAACCAATTTTTCAAAATCCACACTCAGCCCCTCTTCACTAGGCACAGTCTTACTCAAACTGAACTCTTTGCCATGTTAATAGAAATAAAGCTGTAATTAACAAGTGTGCTCTGGAAAGGACCAGTTTCTTGCCACAGAACATGTTTAAAGTACACAACCTTAACACATGAGAAAATGATGGGTTGATAGCCCAAGTAATTCTATTTAATTCACGGTTACATCTAATTCAATATCAGAAGTGTTATCTCAAAAATTAAATAGAGCTAAAATGAATACATAAGTTTTCAGCAAGGTATATGCAATTTTGCCAAGCTTGGGGGAAAATATTAGCAATAACATATTAAATTTCACAGAAATGTCATGTTCAGCAGGTGTTCCAGAAAATGTTACTTTTTATAGAGTGCCCATTTAGCAAAAAATGGAATGACCATATGTGGAAATAAGCACTTTTATAAGATGGTCAGATGGTAAAATTATACCAGAAATAACAGTTAACAAGCACATGTTTATAAAAGAGCTATGCAATATATGCCTCATTTCAGATGATCTTATAAGTTTTAAAACATACTGTACACTGACTGAAAGCTTATTTTGATAAAATCAGAATTTCTTAAGACTATTTTTTGAGAGTGCTAAAAAACAGGAACACTTTTTGATTACTGTGTGCCCCCCATTCCCTGAGCATTCTTGGGGGGAGGTACTTACAAATTCTTATGTGTTCTTTTAAAAATTATATCCTTATATCGGATATATCCTTATGTCCGATTTTTTTGTCTTCCTTTTTTTTAAATATGAAATCTATTGTCAAATTGGTTTCCATATAACACCCAGTGCTCATCTCAACAGGTGCCCTCCTCAATGCCCACCACCCACTCTCCCCTCCCTCCCATCCCCCATCAACCCTTAGTTTGTTCTCAGTTTTTAAGAGTCTCTTATGTTTTGGCTCCCTCCCTCTCCAACCTTTTTTTTTTTTTCCCTTCCCCTCCCCCATGGTCTTCGGTTAAGTTTCTCAGGATCCACATAAGAGTGAAAACATATGGTATCTGCCTTTCTCTGTATGACTTATTTCACTTAGCATAACACTCTCCAGTTCCATCCACGTTGCTACAAAGGGCCATATTTCATTCTTTCTCATTGCCACGTAGTATTCCATGTGTATATAAACCATCTTTATCCATTCATCAGCTGATGGGACATTTAGGCTCTTTCCGTAATTTGGCTATTGTTGAAAGCACTGCTATAAACATTGGGGTACAAGTTGCCCCTATGCATTAGCACTCCACTCCACCAAAAGTCTGCTAGAACTGATACATGAATTCAGCAAAGTCGCAGGATACAAAATCAATGTACAGAAATCAGTTGCACTCTTATACACTAATAATGAAGCAACAGAAAGACAAATAAAGAAACCGATCCCATTCACAATTGCACCAAGAAGCATAAAATACCTAGGAATAAACCTAACCAAAGATGTGAAACATCTGTATGCTGAAAACTATAGAAAGCTTATGAAGAAAATTGAAGAAGATATAAAGAAATGGAAAAACATTCCGTGCTTATGGATTGGAAGAATAGATCTTGTTAAAATGTCAATACTACCCAAAGCTATCTACACATTCAATGCAATCCCAATCAAAATTGCACCAGCATTCTTCTCGAAGCTAGAACAAGTAATCCTAAAATTTGTATGGAACCACAAAAGACCCCGAATAGCCAAAGTAATTTTGAAGAAGACCAAAGTGGGAGGCATCACAATCCCAGACTTTGTCTTCCTTTAAAAAATAATTAAAATAATGAACAGCAAAATTGTACTACAATGCTCTCTCAAAAAAGAAACCAAAAAACATGAGGAAAAGTTCAAGTTTTAGATCCTAAACATCCCTCTATTGAGAAGTAGCTATGAGACAGAATGCAAGGTAGGGACATGGTCTTTTACACATTAAAGGACACATTAAAGGAATCTGGATTTTATCCTAAGGGCAAGAGATATCAACCGAAGATTTATAAAGCAGAGAGCATCTAGCTAGATTTATAATCAAGGAGGATCACTCTTGCAGCCCTGAGGGTAACTCAGCTGGAGGCAGAGATGGTAAGGAGACTCAGTTCTCAACACTCTTGTATTCCCAAGCCTTTAGCATCAGAGCAGACACACAGTGCGTACTTAGTGCCCAATAAAATCTGTTCTATGAATGATCAAATGATAGGAAAATAAACGAATAAACCACACAACACTCAGCAGTGTGAACACCCACGAAGCATGGCCCACAATGGCTCGGGGCGGGTTTCCAGCCTCATTCTCCCACGGCCCGGAACAGCAGACCCACACCACTGTATTTAGCCAGATTTGAGAACTTACACATAGCAATTACACAATTCTTGGGGGGAAAGAAGGAAGACGATCATGGGGAAGGAACAGTAGTTCAGATCATGTCAGAGCAAGTTGGTTACTAACCGAAGGCCTGGGGTGAGAAGAGGTAAGGAGAAGTCATGTTTGTTTCACTCATCGGTTCATTCATTCATTTACCCAGTGAGCAAATCTTTGTTGAGTGGCTACTATATGCTGGGCACTGTGCTCTACGAGACATATGTAAATGATGTGGCCCACGTCCTCTGGACTCACTGCTCAGATCCAAGCTTTGCCAGGCGGTGTGACTTAATCTCTCGTGCAAGTGACTTAACTTCTCGGTGCCTGAGTCTCCAATCTATCAAATGAAGCTAATGACATTTTACCTATCCCATAGGGCCACTGTGCGCACTGAATATTATATGTAAAGTGCTTGGCGCATAGCGTTTGGCAATAACTTAAAAACATAAGCTATTTTCATTATGTCACATTGGGAACTTGTAACTTGGAGATTGCCTTTACTTTGTATCCTAAAACATTAAAGATGGGCATATCCGCTTCATCTCCAGGATGGGGGTGCGGAACAGGTCTGAACAAACGAATGTAATACTTGTACTGTGTGCCAGACACAAGGTTAAGTGGGACGTCTGAGATGATTTCATTTAAAAGCTAACGGTCTGGGGGAGGAGCCAAGATGGCGGAAGAGCATGGAAGCTTTTTGTGTGTCTCACATCCATGAAATACAGCCAGACCAATACTAAACCATCCTACGCACCTAGAAAACCGACTGGAAGATTAACACAACAATCTGCACAACCTGAACCACAGAATTCAGCAGGTACGCGACACGAAGAGCTGAACTTGGGGAGCAAGAAGCCCTGAAAGGTAGGGAACCATTTTGCGGGCGGAGAGAGCATGGAGACTGGGGAGTAGGGGAGCATACGGGAAAAGCACCCCTCCCCAAAAGCAGCTGGAGAGAAAGTGGAAAATTTCAAACAGCCTCAGGGACTAAACTAAAAGGGGAGAAAGGAGAAAGGAGAGGGTTTAAATTCCATTAAGACTGTAAACTAGGGGAGTGCAAAGGCTGCAACTCCGCAGCTCGATACCTGGTGGTGCTCTGGTGGGAAAGGTGAATGCCCAGGAACAGAGTGGGGTCCGGGAGGTTCTCGGGCCACATGGGGAAAAGCAGTTCCACTGCTGGAAGGACATTTGGTAGAGACTGTTGAAGCCACTTGGTCCCAGCAGACCCCGGAAGGCAGCCACATTCGCTGGTGCTGGGGCAAGGTTGTTGAGGGTGAAGCCTGGTGTCAGATGTGTGTTGCGATTTTCCATGGTCCCTGAAATGCTGAGGGTACAGTCTCGCAAATTTTGGGGGGAGCAGGCTGGCACCCGGCTGCAGTCTCGGGGCACCGGCAACAGCAGAGTCCAGTGGGTGTTCCTGGGTGCAGCCGACACTCGGCCATTGCTCATTCGGCCACTGCTCGGTGAGACCCTCCTGCAGAGGGGTGGAGCAGGTCAAAGCCACAGTCCTTTGGAAGTAAGGGGCCGGGGAAAACAGCCGCATCTGAGACAAAACTTGGGAGAGAGGTACTGCCTGGGGCCTGGTCGCGGAGAGTGAAAAGGTGGGGAGTGGAGGACAGCTGAAGACCAAGGACAGGTGGGCAACTGCTGATCTGGGAGAACAGACTGGGTGGCTGGGCGGCGCCATTTTTCACCCCTCCCGCGCATGTGCAGGCGCACGCGCACCTATGAGCACCACAACAATCCACCCCAGTGGGCTAGCAGCGCAATCTAGGGGAGAGCAGAGCTGTTACACCGAGCCCTACCCAACTGGGCCAACTTTGCTCTTCAAGAACACAACCCTCACCGCCGGCTTAAGCTATGGACTATAAAGAGCTACATGGACTGACCTCTAGGGGAAAAGGAAGTAGTTTCAGTCCTACTTCAATCTGTTAGCAGGTTCATCTATTCAATTTTTTTCTCTCTTTTTCCTTTTTCACTTTTACAATTCTTTTCTTTTTCTTGAATACAGAAAGAGAAAAGACTCATTTTTATTTTCAATTTTTATTAAAAATATCTGTCTTTAATTTTTATTACTATATTTTTTACTTTTGTGTCAATTTTTTCAAATTCTACTTTACTTCCATCATTTGATTTTAGTCTACTTCAGTGTACTCACCTTTTCAAATTTTCAAACCATTTCCTTTTTTTTCTTTTTTCTCTTTTTCATTTCTTCTCTTTTTTTTGAATGCAGAAAGAGAAAAACTTCATTTTTACTTTCAATTTCTTTTAAAAATATTTTTATTTAATTTTTATTGCTATATTTTTTACTTTTATGTAAATTTTTCAAATTCTATCTTACTCCCATCATTTTATTTCAGTCTACTACAGTGTATTCACTTTTTCAAATTTCCAAACAATTTCTTTTTTTGCCCTTTCCTTTTTTCTTTTTTATCTTTTTTCTCTTCTTCATTTCTTTTTTCGTAAAATGAAAAAATTCATATTTCTTTTTAATTTTTATTAAAAATATTTTTCTATAATTTTTTCCTACTATATTCTCTATTATTGTGGTTTTAGTTTACTTTAGTGTATTCATTTTTTCAAATTCTCAAACGATTTCCTTTTTTTTTTTCTCTTCCCCACCTTATTTGTTTGTTTGTTTCTCTAATCTGCCAAACTACTTTCTACACCCATACCAAAACACACCTAGGATCTAGCATCATCTATTCGAATTTTGTGTGGGTGTGTTTTTAATTTTAATATATTTTTTAAAGTTTTTTAATTTCAATTTTTCTACCTCATTAATTCCATTTCTCCCCTCAAAATGACAAAACGAAGGAATTCACCCCAAAAGAAAGAGCACAAAGAAACGACAGCCAGGGATTTAACCAACACAGACACAACCAAGATGTCTGAACCAGAATTTAGAATCATGATAATAAGAATAATAGCTGGAGTCAAAAATAGATTATAATCCATTTCTGCACAGATAAAAGAAATAAAAAGCAGCCAGAATGAAATTAAAAATGCTATAACCGAGCTGCAATCATGGATGGATGCAGCGGCGGCAAGGATGGACAAGACAGAACAGAGAATCAGCGATATAGAGGACAAACTTATAGAGAATAATGAAGCAGAGAAAAAGAGGGAGATTAAGGCAAAAGAGCACGATTTAAGAATTAGAGAAATCAGTGACTCATTAAAAAGGAACAACATCAGAATCATATCTTTCAGTACTCACTCTAAATGTCAATGGACTCAATGCTCCAATCAAAAGACATAGGGTAACAGAATGGATAAGAAAACAAGACCCATCTATATGCTGTTTACAAGAGACCCACTTTAGACCTAAAGACACCTACAGATTGAAAATAAGAGGATGGAGAACCATCTATCATGCTAATGGTCAACAAAAGAAAGCCAGAGTAGCCATACTTATATCAGACAATCTAGACTTTAAAATAAAGACTGTATCAAGAGATGCAGAAGGGCATTATATCATCATCAAGGGGTCTATAGACCAAGAAGACCTAACAATTGTAAACATTTATGGGCCAAATGTGGCAGCACCCAAATATATAAATTGATTAATCACAAACATCAAGAAACTCATCAATAGTAATACCGTAATAGTAGGAGACTTCAACACCCCACTCACAGCAATGGACAGATCATCTAATCAAAAAATCAACAAGGAAACAATGGCTTTGAATGACACATTGGACCAGATGGACTTAACAGATATATTCAGAACATCTCATCCTAAAGCAGCAGGATATACATTCTTCTCCAGTGCACATGGAACGTTCTCCAGAATAGACCATATACTGGGACACAAATCAGCCCTAAGTAAGTACAAAAAGATCGAGATCACACCGTGCATATTTTCAGACCACAATGCTATGAAACTCGAAATCAACCACAAGAAAAAAATTTGGAAAGGTAACAAATACTTGGGAGACTGAAGAACATTCTACTGAAGAATGAATGGGCTAACCAAGCAGTTAAACAAGAAATTAAAAAGTATATTGGGGCGCCTGGGTGGCGCAGTCGGTTAAGCGTCCGACTTCAGCCAGGTCACGATCTCGCGGTCCGTGAGTTCGAGCCCCGCGTCGGGCTCTGGGCTGATGGCTCAGAGCCTGGAGCCTGTTTCCGATTCTGTGTCTCCCTCTCTCTCTGCCCCTCGCCCGTTCATGCTCTGTCTCTCTCTGTCCCAAAAATAAATAAACGTTGAAAAAAAAAATTTAAAAAAAAAAAAAGTATATGGAATTCAATGAAAATGATAACACCACAACCCAAAACCTCTGGGACGCAGCAAAGGCGGTCATAAGAGGAAAGTATATAGCAACCCAGGCCTTCCTAAAGAAAGAAGAAAGATCTCAGATACACAACCTAACTTTACACCTTAAGGAGCTGGAAAAAGGACAGCAAATAAAACCCCAAACCCGCAGAAGACACGAAACAATAAAGATTAGAGCAGAAATTAATGCTATCGAAACCAAAAAAAACACTAGAACAAATCAATGAAACCAGAAGCTGGTTCTTTGAAAGAATTAACAAAATTGATAAACCACTAGCCAGTTTGATCAAGAAGAAAAAGGAAAGGACCCAAATAAGTAAAATCAAAAATGAGGAGAAATCACAACCAACACAACAGAAATAAAAACAATAAGAAGAGAATATTATGAGCAATTATATGCCAACAAAATGGGCAATCTGGAAGAAATGGACAAATTTCTAGAAACATCTACACTACCAAAACTGAAACAGGAAGAAATAGAAAATTTGAACAGAACCATAACCAGTAAAGAAAACTGATCAGTAATCAAAAATCTCCCAAAAAACAAGCCCAGGGTCAGATGGCTTTCCAGGGGGAATTCTACCAAACATTTAAGAAAGAGTTAACACCTATTCTCATGAAGCTGTTCCAAAAAAATAGAAATGGAAGGAAAACTTCCAAACTCTTTCTATAAAGCCAGCACTACCTTGATTCCAAAACCAAAGACCCTACTAAAACAGGAAAACTATAGACCAACTTCCCTGATGAACATGGATGCAAAAATCCTCAACAAGATACTGGCCAACTGGATCCAACGATACATTAAAAAACATTATTCACTATGACCAAGTGGGATTTATACTGGGATGCAGGGCTAGTTCAATATCCAAAAAATAATCAATGTGATACATCAAATCAATAAAAGAAAGGACAAGAACCATATGATCCTCTCAATAGATGCAGAGAAAGCATTTGACAAAATAAAGCATCCTTTCTTGATAAAAAACCCTCAAGAAAGTAGGGCTAGAAGGATCATACCTCGAGATCATAAAAGCCATATTATGAAAGACCCAACGCTAATTATCATCCTCAATGACGAAAAACTGAGAGCTTTCCCCCCTAAGGTCAGGAACAAGATAGGGATGTCCACTCTTGCCACTGTTATTCAACATAACATTGGAAGTCTTAGCCTTAGCAATCAGACAACACAAATAAAATGGCCAAATTGGCCAGGAGGAGATCAAATTTTCACTCTTCGCAGATGGCATGATACTCTATATGGAAAACCCAAAAGATTCTACCAAAAAACTGCTAGAACTGATTCATGAATTCAGCAAAGTTGCAGGATATAAAATCAATGCACAGAAATTGGTTGCATTCCTATACACCAAAAATGAAGCAACATAAAGAGAAATCAAGGAATTGATCCCATTTACAGTTGCACCAAAAACCATGAAATGCCTAGTAATAAATCTAATCAAAGAGGTGAAAAATCTATACACTGAAAACTATAGAAAGCTGATGAAAGAAACTGAAGAAGACACAAAGAAATGGACAAAGATTCCATGCTCCTGGATAGGAAGAACAAATATTGTTAAAATGTCGATACTACCCAAAGCAATCTACATATTCAATGTGATCCCTATCAAAGTAACACCAGCATTCTTCACAGAGCTAGAACAAATAATCCTAAAATGTGAATGGAACCAAAAAAGACCCCGAATAGCCAAAGCAATCTTGAAAAAGAAAACCAAAGCAGGAGGCATCACAATCCCAGACTTCAAGCTATACTACAAAGTTGTAACCATCAAGACAGTATGGTACTGGCACAAAAACAGACACTCAGATCAAGGGAACAGAATAGAGAACCCAGAAATGGACCCACAAACGTATGGGCAACTAACCTTTGACAAAGCAGGAAAGAATATCCAATGGAATAAAGACAGTCTCTTCAGCAAGTGGTGCTGGGAAAACTGGACAGCGACATGCAGAAGAATGAACCTGGACCACTTTCTTACACCAGACACAAAAATAAACTCAAAGTGGATGAACGACCTCAATGTAAGACAGGAAGCCATCAAAATCCTTGAGAAGAAAGCAGGCAAAAACCTCTTTGATCTTGCCTGCAGCAATTTCTTACTCAACACATCTCTGGAGGCAAGGGAAACAAAAGCAAAAATGAACTACTGGGACCTCATTAAAATAAAAAGCTTCTGCACAGCGAAGGAAACAATCAGCAAAACTAAAAGGCAACCGACAGAATGGGAGAAGATATTTGCAAATGACATTTCAGATAAAGGGTGATTAGTATCCAAAATCTACAAAGAATTTATCAAACTCAACACCCAAAAAACAAATAATCCAGTGATGAAATGGGCAAAAGACATGAATAGACACTTCTCCAAAGACATCCAAATGGCCAACCGACTCATGAAAAAATGCTCAACATCACTCATCATCAGGGAAATACAAATCAAAGCCACAACGAGATACCACCTCACACCTGTCAGAATGGCTAACATTAACAACTCGGGCAACAACAGATGTTGGCGAGGATGTGGAGAAAGATCTCTTTTGCATTGTTGGTGGGAATGCAAGCTGCTGCAGCCACTCTGGAAAACAGTATGGAGGTTCCTCAAAAAACTAAAAATAGAACTACCCTATGACCCAGCAACTGCACTACTAGGCATTTATCCAAGGGATACAGGTGTGCTGTTTCGAAGGGACACGTGCACCCCCATGTTTATAGCAGCACTATCCACAATAGCCAAGGTATGGAAAGAGCCCAAATGTCCACCGATGGATGAATGGATAAAGAAAATGTGGTATATATGTACAATGGAGTATTATTCGGCAATCAAAAAGAATGAAATCTTGCCATTTGCAACCACGTGGATGGAACTGGAGGGTATTATGCTAAGTGAAATTAGTCAGAGAAAGACAAAAATCATATGTCTTCACTCATATGAGGCCTTTAAGAGACAAAACAGATAAACATAAGGGAAGGGAAACAAAAGTAATATAAAAACAGGGAGGGGGACAAAACAAAAGAGACTCATAAATATGAAGAACAAACTGAGGGTTGCTGGAGGGGTTGTGGGAGGGGGGATGGGCTAAATGGGTAAGGGGCACTAAGGAATCTACTGAAATCATTGCTTCACTATATACTAACTAATTTGGATGTAAATTTTAAAAAATAAAAAATAAAGTTAAATCCAAAAAAAAAAAAAGCTAACGGTCTGAAGTCAGACAAAACTGATGGCATCCCCAAAGTCTTCCTAGCTTTGGCAAATTACCAAATCTCCTTAAGTCTCAGTAGTCTCATCTGTAATGCTGGGATAATATGAACAATAACAACAATAATAATAGCAGCTACCTTACAAGGCTGCTGTGAGGATTAAAAGACACGATGTATGCCGTGACCCAGGCACATACACAGGTTCATTAGACGTGAGTTACTATTACTATTTCTTGGAAAAAATCGGCAGGATTGGCTGTGAATATCCTCACCTAATAGATGACGTTGTTGAGGCTTAGAAAACTAAGTAAGTGACTTGCCAAATACCTAGGAAATAGGATATTGAAGATTCAAGCACAAGTCTGGATGGCTTCAAAGATTCTGTTCTTTTCACTACATCACACTGCTTTTCATTGCTTTGAAGAAATTGCCTAGATTATAGGGGCACCTGGGTGGCTCAGTTGGTTAAGCAACTGACTTCAGCTCAGGTCATTATCTCACGGTTCATGAGTTTGAGCCCCACATGGGGCTCTGTGCTGACAGCTTCAGATTCTGTGTCTTCCTCTCTCTCTGCCCCTCCTGCTCATGCTCTGTCTCTTTCCCTCTCTCCTTCAAAAATAAATACACATTTAAAAAAAAGAAATTGCTTAGATTATAAATATTATCATATACTAGACTTAACATTTAAGATTGGTATATATATAATTCTTTATAAAAAGCTTTGAATCTTTGAAATGTTTATATATATAAGTTTCATAATACTTGCATATAGTTGTAAAAAAGGCACAAAGAATTGTTTAATTTACGTTAAAAATATGGCACATAATAAAACAGGACTGGGGCATCCTAAGTTTTTGTTTCCTACTGAAGATAACTGCTCCAACTATGGCCAGTTTTATAGCCTATTTTCAATATGTTCCCATCACCGGGTCTTAAAAATTATAGGTCATGCAATGATACTTAAGAGTTCTACCCAGACATGAAGGTTTGCAAATGAATCTTACTACATTTCCGCTCACCCAGCTTCCAGAAACATTTTATAACGCAAATAAAAGATGCAAATAGACAAAATGCAATAAAAGTTTGATCCAAAACTTTAACAAACAGAATAAGTTGGTTTTCATTCTTTACAGACACAACTTAGTGGGGAACAAAACAATAAAAAGAAAAATAGCGTGAACAGAAAAAATAAAATGAAGGACATACAGCTTGAGTAGAAAGCATATAGAAAATGAGGGGAAGGACTACATAAAATATATCAGAGACAGCACTCTTTTCTCCTAGGAAAATGCAGCCTTTTGGGAGGTTCTCAAATGATTATGATCCAAATCCAAAAGTCAAATTGAATCCTCGTGTCATTTTAAATTCTAGTATATCAAGATAAATTATATATTTGCCATTCCTTAAGCAAAAGAATTTGTTTCAAGAAATGCAAAGATACAAATTATTATAAAAACATTTCACGAATTGGGGCGCCTGGGTGGCTCAGTTAAGCACAGAACTCTTCAGGCCGTGATCTTGTGGTTCATGAGATCGAGCTCTGCATCGGGCTCTGTGCTGACAGTGCGGAGCCTGCGTGGGGTTCTCTTTCTCTCTCCCTCCCTCTATGCTCCTCCCCCGTGCTCTCTCTCTAATAAATAAACATTAAAAAAATTCATGAATGTAATGCATTATGCACTGTCCATGTCTTACCACTTCAACCTGCGAACTACCAAATCTATTTGTCTAGCTTTAAGCCTTTTCTCACCCAAGTGACGGGCCTATATTTCTACTACAAATCTCACTTCCTCAAACTCAAGCCTATCCAAAACCAAAGTCATTTTCCATCAGACCCTTCATCCATCTTCAGATGGAGGTTCCTCTGACTTCTAATTGCCTGTAGGCCACCTGCTCCCACCCCTGGTTCTGAAGCAGGCTGGTACGTTAGGAGTTTGTGGACTGATCACTCTGCCACTGGCCCATTATCTCTATTCCTTTAGATCCCTTTCTTCGATCCCAGGTCTTTGTCATGGCAACTCAAAATCTGAGAAAGGACCATGTTTGCAAATAACATTCAGTAAGAATCTACTGAACGAACGATGACGCTGGAGCAGACATAGGACAACGGGGTGGAAGCTGGACTCTTAAGGGTGAGGCAGTCATGAAGAAAATGAGAAGCAGGATTTCCTGACCTGACTGAAACCTGGCATTGAGTATAGCTGTTTAAGAATTTTAGCAAGGAGAGAGAGGAAACTCACACAACTAAAAGACAAGCAGGACTATGAGAAAAAATGTATGGAAATTTGAGAATGCTTGTGGGCAAAAAGGAAGGAACCCGTCAAGACAGAAATCTAAAGATGAACGTTCTTGTTGTTTGTACCTCCAACTTCATCCTTCCCATTGTTGCCAAAGTGGTGGGCAAAAATGCATGTCTGATGACATCACTTTCCAGCTAAAATCCTCCAGGAATCCCCCCATTACCTACAGGATAAAGTCACAGATCCTTAGGAATATTAGATCTCTAGGGTCTAATCAATGACTCCTGCCTTGTTCTTGACACTGGCGGTGGTGATTCTCAAGGATGAGAGAACCACACGGGGTCAGTTGTAGGAGAAGTGGCCAAGAGCTTGTTAAGAAATATGCATCCAGGGGGGCGCCTGGGTGGCGCAGTCGGTAGAGCGTCCGACTTTGGCTGGGGTCATGATCTCACAGTTCGTGGGTTCGAGCCCCGTGTCGGGCTCTGTGCTGACAGCTTGGAGCCTGGAGCCCGCTTCGGATTCTGTGTCTCTGTGTCTCCCTCTCTCTCTGCCCCTCCCCCGCTCATGCTCTGTCTCTGTCTCAAAAATAAACATTAAAAAATTAAAAAAAAAAAAAAAAGAAATATGCACCCATAAACTCTGCCCCTGTAAGTTTAGATTCAGGATCCTGGATCAAGCCAGGAATCTGTATTTTTACAAAGTTCCACGGGGGATTTGATGCGCAGCCAAGTTTGGGAACCACTTCGTTAGTATAACAAGATCGCTTTAAGGAACACCAGGCTTTGCAGCCAGAAAAAAGCCAAAATAAATCCCTGCTCTCTAAGATTTAGAGGCCAAGTGGACTTGTGCAAGTTAGTTAGCTTCCCTAGGGATCGAAGATATTTTTCTTTTCTATAACGGGAATAACACCTTACTCGCAGAACACCTTAAGTATTAAGTGAGAAAATACATATATAAGACTTAGACTGTGTACATAAACACTCATAAATGTTAACTGTTATTAACTATTTAACACCTACCTGCTCAAGCCACCTGCCTCCTCGTCATTCCCCACCTTTGTTCATGCTTCCCTCTCTACCTGGGACTCTCGCCTCATTTTTTCCCTGCTGACTTTAAACCTTGAAAATGCTGTTCTTGATATTTCCTCCACCAAGCCTCTGTAGCTCCCCCACCTCCATCTTCCTTTTTCCATTCTCTAGGCTGGGCCAACCACCATCTTACATGATTCCTAGCCCCCTGTGCTTACTTCTCAGCATTCATGCAAGAGTATTTATTGAACACCAACTGTGTACCAGACACTGAAGACACAGCAGAGAACAAAAAGATATGCTGACATTCTAATGGATAAGATAGTGATAAATAATCCTGATTGTAAGTAATTACACTACAACCAACTATTGGTGTCTGTTTTTCCCTGCCAAATACTAAATCCTTCAAAACTATATCAAATTCATCTGTACACCTCTGGCATTCAACAATGTCTGGCATAAAAGAGATATTAGTAAATAATCTTAACAAGGAGAAGGGGGGCACCTGGCTGGCTCAGTCAGTAGATCGCACGACACTTGATCATAGGGTCATAGGTTCAAGCCCCATGTTTGGCATGGAGATTCCTTTTAAAAACTAAGTAAATAAAATAAGATAAAAACAAAAACAAAGAGAAGGAAGTCTTAGTTAATGAAGAAAAGTCCTGGAGAAGACCAGAGTGGATGAGATTATGAATGCAAATGAGAAATCAAGCCTCAAACAAGAGAAGGAACAGCTCTTTTACTAAAATAACTAAAGGAAAGTAGGAAAGGAGAGTGTTGATGAAGATATGTTTAAAGGTAGAAGCAATAAGTTGAGGGGGTTCAAGACTGATGGCTACCATTTTTGAAATACAAAGCAGGATCATCTACTGAGAGTACGGAGGCTGATGTTGGACCAGACAGCTTTATGGCAGACAGCCCTCCATCCCCAAGCCAGCAGGGGGCTAAAGGAGACTTTCATGGATGCCTCTCCTTCCTCTTCTTCCTCCTCTTCACTTTCTGCCTTTTTTCCCCCCTCTTCCTCTTCTCCTTCCTCTCCTTTTCCTTCTTCATTTTTTTGGCACTTAGGATCCAAATACTCTTCCCATTTGGATAGAACCCCCATTGGGTATGTTGGCAGAATACAATGTCTGCTCTCTCACTAAGTAAGCCAAAAAGGATAGATCTTTCCCCTCCCAGTCTTCTGATGTAACAGACAAATGAACTAGGCTTAGCCAATCAAATGTTCTTGTACAGGATTTTTAATCTTAAGGAGGTAATACAAAAATGAGAGACAATTTTTAAATGATCTATAGGGCTGGTGGAAGCAGTAACAGCAAGAATTTGGTAGCAGTGGTCCAGGGGCAGTGGTCCTAGCAGGGGCATATTAACCAGACTGTCCTTATATCATCATAGCTGTGATAGGATGCTGACCCTCCTGGTTCTTGACTATTTGGTGAGCTCCCTGCTATCATCTAATAAATTCATTTTCTACTTACATTAGCTAGAATCAGTTTTGTTTGATAAACTGGGAGTGGGGAAGAGGCGAGAAGGATCAAGGAGTCTAGAGGTCTTGGTAAGATCTACCAGCAAGTGTTTTATAAGTAAGAAAGCAGAGTACCACTGAAATCTAGGAGATTGTGGTCAGTCAATGGGAAAAAGAGAGAGAGAGAGAGAGATGAGTGGTCTCCCTGGTCAGTTTTCTGTTCATCTCAAATTCCACCATCATCCTGGGTGAGTTCAGTGACCAGGCAGACCACTCACCCAACACACAAGTTTCATAATTCCTTGTTCTTTGCAACCTCAATGACCTTAACTTCCTTCCAGTCATTTTCAACATCATGTTCTCCTGGCTAAATCTTACGAGCCACTATGAAATCTGTACTTCAAATGACATTGACGAACAGAGGGTGAGTAAGATGGGATAAATTTCAAAGGAAAAAGAACTTTTCTATAAGAATGAAAGAGCAGTCATTTGGAAGTAGAAGTGGGCCGATGTAACTTATTACAAGATAAAAGACATGGGAGAACGAATAACCATCAAGATGGTTAGCCATCAAGATGGCACCAAGAGGCATGATGTTCGAAAAGGAAAGCCAGGGTTAATTAAGAAAAAGAGATGAGGGGAATGTTCTAGAAAAAGAGTATTTGGATAGAAGTTTATTTACATTAGAATAAGTCTGAAGTCCCAAAGCACTCCATGGAAAGTGACCAGAGGAAAATCCGTAGAAGGATGAGAAAAGACAGGTGAAGGTCAGAGCTATACGGAGAAAGGACTATAAGAAAAGATCATTGGGGCGCCTGGGTGGCGCAGTCGGTTAAGCGTCCGACTTCAGCCAGGTCACGATCTCGAGGTCTGTGAGTTCGAGCCCCGCGTCAGGCTCTGGGCTGATGGCTCGGAGCCTGGAGCCTGTTTCCGATTCTGTGTCTCCCTCTCTCTCTGCCCCTCCCCCGTTCATGCTCTGTCTCTCTCTGTCCCAAAAATAAATAAAACCGTTGAAAAAAAAATTTTTTTTTTAAAAAAGAAGAGATCATTGACCAAAGCTTTCCACATATGTAACAGAAGCTGAAGAAAATTCAGGTTTAAAAACAAAGGCAACAATCCCATGGAATATCTATCCACTCTTTTACCTCAGGCCTGGGCTCCCAAGTCTTCTTTCCTGAACATAGGTTCAAATCTATGTTCTCTGGTGAGCTCTTGAACGAGTTAACTCTTTAAGCTGCAGTTGGAGGTAACAACTCCTTTCAGGGTTGGATATAAACAAACAACGTGTGAGTCTAACACAATGCTCAGGCACTAATAAATATGCACTCAACTATGGAATTCCTACAGGCAGGGATGTGGCAAACCTTTCCCGTTCTACTGGGACCAATCATGTGACCAACAGAATAAGGCAGAAGTAATGGCATGCCACTTTTAATGGTAGGCTTTTGTCTTACTGTCTCTCTCTGTTCTTCTCGATCTCCAACTTGAATAATTAATAGATAACGGTAACAGATAACACAGAATTTTGGTACCTGAAAGTGAGATGCTACTGAAAAAAAAAACCTAAATATTCGGGAGGGGCTTTGGAGTCAGGTAGTGCTGGCCTTTGAGTAGGCTGTTAGAGCTTAAAAGAAAGTGCAGAAATCACACTGGAAACCACAAAGGGGCCCCCTTTTATGAACCACAGAAAAATTCATATTAACGTGGAAAGTAGAACACATGCCGAATGAACCTGGTGGTCTAGATAGAAGTACCTCTAGGAAAAGCATTGACAGTGCTCCCTGGTTCTTTCTGGCTGCACGTAGTAAAATGCAAGAGGAAAAAGAGAACCCAAAGGAAAGCCTGTTAAGTAAAAAGCAGCCAGGAATTGCTAGTTGTGAAAATTCCCTGCCTCTCCAGATGGCAATAGATGCTAAGATAAGAAATGGCTTCTGGGCAAAGATCAAATTTGGGGCACTGCCAGGAAAACACAGTCTAAACATGAAACAGAATATGTGGCTATAAAATCCTTTGTTAGGACCTCCGAAAGATCAAACACAGTGTCTCAGGGCACCATTCAAACTAGCAAAAAAGCATTTCCAGCGTTCGAGGGTGTGTCCCACAGATCATTGCGATCAACCAGTGGGGCTTCAAATGCAGCTTAATGTCTCTCAGCTCAGGAAGCTCAAGGTAGACAATGGCTTGTCTCAAGTAAAGCTGGGTATGGCTTTTGTCTAAAGGACAAGATTCACAGGAGACCCATGAAGATTCTAAGACTGTTATGCTTGCAATGCAATCAGTACAGTCCTATACAGTACAAAATGAAAGAGTCTTTGGACTCCCCGAAATTCTGTTGGCCGGAAGCAGGCTTAGAAAAACACTTAGCTGAAAACATGTACTATTTCTCATAAAAGAGAGAGAAGGGCAAAGAGGGTAGAACCAAGAGCCCACACGGTAGAGCTTAAAGCCCATCTAGAATCATCTGCAGACAGTAGAACCGAGTCCTAATCAAGGACCTTCCAACATTTGCCCAGCTGGATTTTATGCACCAGCGACTCCTGTGTGCCTCCTATTTTCCCTTCTAGTCCAAGGAGGCTATCCTTTACCTATTCCACCATTACATGTTGGGTGGTTAAGTGGAAAACAGCTTGTCTCTTTAGTTCACAGTCTACAGATGGAGAGAAACTACTCAAGAGGCTATACTTAAGTAGCCATAGCCAAGGAACCTCATCCACACCTAGGCTTGATTTAGATATGGCACTCTGGACTTTAATCTGATGCTGGAATGGGCTGAGACTTCGGTGGGCCTTGGAAGAGAGTGAATGTACATGTGGGAAGGATCTGGATCATTGGGAGCCAAATGGAAGACTGTGCTAGCTAGTCTCCAAGATGGCTCCCAATGGCTCCAACCTCTTGGTATTCACACTGTTGCGTAGTCACCTTTAATGTTTTGTGTTAGTTTAGGCCACCAATAAAATACGGCACAAATAATGGTGTCACTTCTGAGATTAGGTTATACAAGATATTGCGCCTTCTGTCTTGATCTCTATCTGTCTCTGTCTCTTGGATGATTCTGTCTGGCAGATGCCAGATGCCAGATTGTAAGGACACTCAGATGGCCTATGGAAAGTTCCACGTATCAAGAAATTGAGGCCTCTGGCCAACAACCATTAAGGAGCCGAGGCCTCCTGCCAACAGTCATGTCAGTGAGCTCCAGACTTGTAAGAAAATCTGAGCCAGAACCGCCCACTAAACCTACATCTGGAAATTGTATCAAATGATAACTGTTCGGTCATTTAAGCTTCTAGGTTTGGGGGAAATCGGTTGCACAGTAACAGTTAACTCATACAAGGACTGTGTCAAGCTCATTCCTTTTTTTCTGTAACTCTAGCTGTCTAACAAATTTCGCTAAATCAAATTCGTTTTCCTTTTTCCTCCTCTCTCGTCTGGATTTGTCACTCTCTCAATTTTACAAAGAACTCAAGGCTTGAAAAATTATTTTGGAAGTGGTATAAAACAACTTCTCCTCATTAAACAAAGACTGAATTGTGTTCCACTGTGGTTGTTGTCTATACTTTTAGGGAAACACGGTCCAACAGTGCTTCAAAGGGAGCCGGGTAGGTTTCTGACTTGTTATGGTTTGCTATTTTACTGTAAACAGCTTTTATAAACTTTACAGAAAGGTTTTCCTCCCTGAAAAAATTGTCAAGCCTAAAAAAACTGTGCAAGCACAGACATGTCTATAAAAAGATGTCTGTCAACTACATGTTATGGCTTAGAAGAAAGCTTCTTAGGGTTTTCAGCTTCCCATCAGCTTTTCTTATCTCTGTTTTTGGTGTGGTTTGAAACACGCAGTCACAAAACGTAAGAGGCCTTCTATGAAAACCAACTGATTTTCTTCTGGAATTAATCAGTCCAGAAAGTCAAGTTTAATAACTTTCTTTACTTTCTGTACCATGAAAACCAGGAAAAAAAAAAAAAAATCTCCCTTTTTTTTCTACCAACTACATGAAAATGACTTGAAAGGTACTGAATGTGAAGGAGAAACATAGCTTCCTTATGAATATTTATTGATTTTAAATAAAACGTTTACATAATTTTCCAGAAATGTGGAACATTAAAAGTTTAAAGGCTGATCAAACAGGACCTACCTCCTACTAGCCTATTTCTTTATCTGTAAAGTGAGAAAAATACCTCCTAGAGCTGTTATGAAGATAAAAGGACGTAAAAGGATTACCATAGGGGCACCTGGGTGGCTCCGTGCTGACAGCTCAGAGCCTGGAGCTTTCTTTGGATTCTGTGTCTCCCTCTCTCTCTCTGCCCCTCCCCCACTCGTGCTCTGTGTCTCTCGAAAATAAATAAATGTTTTTTAAAAAATCACAAATAGGCATTCTTGGGGGACCTGGGCGACCCGGTTGAGCTTCCGACTCTTGATTTTAGCTCAGGACACGATCTCATGGTTCGTGGGATCAAGCCCCGTGTCGGGCTCTGTGCTGACAGCATGGAGCTTCCTTGGGATTCTCTCCCTCTCTCTCTCTCTGCTCCTCCCCTGCTCATGCTCTCTCACCCTCTCTCTGTCTCTCAAAATAAATAAGTAAACTTAAAAAAAAATAAGCATTCTCACCACATGTCCACACAGACACACACACATAAGGGGATGACTGTGTTCACTGACTAGAGAAAAATATGTATTTTTCTGTGTCTAAATATATATATATATATACACATACACATACACGCAAATCATCGTATCATTTTATTTGTCAATTATACCTCAATAAAGGTGGGCAGGGGTGAGGGGGAGTGGGCAAAGCTTGTGAACAGATACCTCACCAAAGAAGATGGCTGATAAACATATGAAAAGATGTTCAACGTCCTATGTCATAAGGAACTGAAAACGAAAACAACAATGGGATGCCATCGCTCACCCATTACAACAGCATACTCCACAAAAGTGGCAAAACCAAATGCTGGCAAAGAAGTGGAGCGACAGGAAATGCCATCATTGCTAGTGACAGTGCAAAACGGTAGAACAGCCACTTTGGGAAAGAGTTCGGCAGTTTCTTACAAAGGTAAACATAGTCTTACCGTACGTGACCCATCACTCACACTCCTTGATGCTTACCCAGACGAGTTGAAAACCTATATCCTCACAAAAACCTGCACCTGAATGTTTATAGAAGTTTTACTCATAATTATCAAAAAGTGGACGGAATCAAGAGGTCCTTCAGTGGGTAAATGGACAAACTGTGACCCGTCCATACATTCTATTATTCAGTGATTTAAAAAAAAAAAAAAAAAAAAAAAAGGAAGAGCCTTCAAGTCATGAAAAGATGTGTAGAAACACTGCATGTTGCTAACAGCCAGTCTGAAATGGCTACATACTGTAGGATTCCAATACTATGACATTCTAGAAAGTCAACACAATAGAGGCAGGCAAAGGATGTCAAAAGTTCAACTTGTCAGAGCCTAGAGCTGCTTCAGACCCTATGTCTCCCTCTCTCTCTGTCCCTCCCCTGCTCGTGGTCTCTCTCTCAAAAATAAATAAACATTGAAAAAATTTTTAAATAAAAAACTTAAAAAAATTTTAAATTTAAAACAAAAAATAAATAAAAGAAATATAATTAAGTTGATATATCAATATAATATAAAATGCATTTTAGTCGGTGAAATTCAAGTTAGAGGTGAAATTCCAGTTACATCATTATATAATAATTCCTTTTTCTCTTTAATTCCATACTAGGCACTACTAACAAAAAGAAATAAAAGTCAACCAAATTAGTAACAAAGAAATAAAAGTTTCACTATTACAGATGACATGATACTATATATAGGAAACCCTAAAGACTCCACCAAAAAACTACTAGAACTAATAAATGAATTCAGTAAAGTCACAGGATAGGAAATCAATATGCGGAAAGCCATTGCATTTTATACTAATAATGAAGAAGCAGAAAAAGAAATTAAGAAAACAATCCCATTTACAATTGTACCAAAACCTATAAGATACCTAGGAATAAACCAAGACCCGTTCTCTGAAAACTATAAAACACTGATGGAAGAAACTTAAGAGGACACAAATAAATGGAGAGACATTCCATGCTCATGGATTAAAACAAATACTGTTAAAATGACTATACTACCCAAAGCAATCTACACATTTAATGCAATCCCTATCAAAATACCAACAGCATTTTTCACAGAACTAGAACAAACAATCCTAAAATGTGTATGGAACCACAAAAGACCCGAAATAGCCGAAGCAGTCTTGAAAAAGACAAACAAAGCTGGAGGTCTCACAATCCCAGTGATCCCAGAAGTTATACTACAAAGCTGTAGTAACCAAAACAGTACGGTACTGGCACAAAAACAGACACATAGATGGAAGGAATAAAATAGAGAGCTCAAAAATAAGCCCACAATTATATGGTCAATTAATCTTTGATGAGGCAGGAGAGAATACACAATGGGGAAAGACAGTCTCTTCAACAAATGGTGTTGGGAAAACTGGACAGCTACATGCAAAAGAATGAAATTGGACCACCTTCTTATACCATACACAATAATAAATTCAAAATACATTAAGGACCTAACGTGAGACCTGAAACCATAAAAATCCTAGAAGAGAGCATAGGCAGTGATCTCTCTGACATTAGCTGTGGCAACATTTTTCTCGATAGGTCTCCCGAGGCAAGGGAAATAAAAGCAAAAATAAACTATTAGGACTATGTTAAAATAAAACAGCTTCTGCACAGCGAAGGAAACAATCAACAAAACCAAAACACAACCTACTGAACAGAAGAAGATATTTGCAAATGGCATACGTGAGAAAGGGTTAGCATCCAAAATATATATAGAACTGATACCACTCACCACCCAAAAACCAAATAATCCAATTGACTATGGGCAGAAGACATGAACAAACACATCTCTCTAAAGACAGGCAGATGGCTAACGACACAAGAAAAGATGCTCAACATCACTCATCATTAGGGAAATGCAAATCAAAACTACAATGAGATATCACAGCTGTCAGAATGGCTAAAATCAACTACACAAGAAACAACAGGTGTTGGTGAGGATGCGAAGAAAAAGGAACCTTCTTGCACTGTGGGTGGGAGTGCGAACTGCTTCAGCCGCTCTGGAAAACAGTATGGTGTGTCTTCAAAAAGGTAAAAATAGAAACGCCCTACGACCCGGTCATCACACTACTGGGTATTTACCCAAAAAATACAGAAACACTAATTCAGAGGGATACACGCACCCTTATGCTTACCGCACGCGGCACTATTTCCAATAGCCAAACTATGGAAGCAGCCCAAGTGTCCATCGACTGATGAATGGATGAGGAAGTGGTGTATATATATACAATGGAATATTATTCAGCCACAAATAAGGAATGAAATCTTGCCATTTGCAACTCAGGGGGAGCTAGAGACTATGATGCTAAGCAGAATAAGTCAGAGAAAAACAAATACCCTCTGATCTCACTCGTATGTGGAATGTAAGAAACACATGAGCAAAGGAAAAAACAAAAGAGAGACACAAACCAAGAAAGAGACTCTTTTTTTTCTAATATTTTTTAAACGCTTATTTATTTTTGAGATAGAGAGAGACAGAGCACGAACGGGGGAGGGTCAGAGAGAGAGGAAGACACAGAATCCGAAACAGGCTCCAGAGTCCGAGCTGTCAGCACAGAGCCCGACGTGGGGCTCGAACTCACAGACCGCGAGATCATGACCTGAGCCGAAGTCGGACGCTCAACCGACTGAGCCACCCAGGCGCCCCGAAACAGACTCTTAACTACGCAGAACACACTGATGGTTACCAGAGGGGTGGTGGGCAGGGAATGGGCTAAACAGAAGATGAGGATTAAGGAGTGC
The DNA here is from genome assembly GCF_022837055.1 of Prionailurus viverrinus. Lineage (NCBI taxonomy): Eukaryota > Metazoa > Chordata > Mammalia > Carnivora > Felidae > Prionailurus > Prionailurus viverrinus. Next base: position 2,608,435 of record NC_062577.1, read on the forward strand.
ACTTACCACGAGGGGCACGAAGTAACGTATAGAACTGTTGAATCACCAGATTGTACACCTGACACTATCACACTGTGTGTTAACTATACCAGAATTAAAATTTAAAAATTAATTTTAAAAATTCCATGTTGGGGCGCCTGGGTGGCTCAGTCGGTTGAGCGTCCGACTTTGGCTCAGGTCATGATCTCGCGGTCTGTGAGTTTGAGCCCCGCGTCGGGCTCTGGGCCGACAGCTCAGAGCCTGGGGCCTGCTTCGGATTCTGTGTCTCCCTCTCTCTCTGCCCCTTCCCCACTCATGCTCTGTCTCTCTGTCAAAAATAAATAAACATTAAAAAAACCAAAAAACAAAAAATTCCATGTTAGGCACCACCAAAGCCAACATATCTGACATTATAGTTGTTTTGCAGCAATGGGAATGCTAAGGCTAAAAATTAGCTACCATACCAAGTTAAAGTCATACCATAGAATGAAAAAGACAAAAAACAAAAAAGTCACATTTAATTTCAAAAGAAGAAACTAATGATAATAAATATAGGGGCTGTCATGACCAAAATAAAAATCACATCATGTAAGGCTGTAGAGTGGAGAACTTTGTTTTGTTTCTAAGTGAGCTCTATGCTCAATGTGGGGCTTGAACTCCAGACCCCAAGATCAAGAGTCTCACTCTAATGACTGAGCCACCCAGGGACCTCTATGGAGGAGAATTTTAAACAAGTAGTACACCTGAGTTCTTTCCCAGACCTAAGATGTCTTTAAAAAATTTTTCTTAATGTTTATTTATTTTTGAGAGAGCGCACACGCAAGCGGGGGAAGGGCAGAGAGAGAGGGAGACACAGAATCCAAAGCAGGCTCCAGGCTCTGATCTGTCAGCACAGAGCCCGACGCGGGGCTTGAACCCACGAACCATGAGATTGTGACCTGATCCCAAGTCAGACGCTTAACCGACTGAGCCACCCAGGTGCCCCAGACCTAAGATGTCTTATACATATTCAAATATTTAACTAGCTGCTCCAAACCCCACCTACAGAAATTAAAATGAAATAATGAGTCCCAAGAGGAATCTTTACCATGAGAACTGTTTAAAACACACAGCAAAGAAGGTAAAGAAATGCCCTTAAGGTTAATTAACGAGAAGGTACAAATAACATTATCGTTCTCTTTGTCTCAAGACTGCCAGTACCTATTCCAGAGATAAGCTTTTTAAACAAAACCAAAAACAAAAACAAACCAAGAACCCAATTCGTCTTTTTCGTTTTTTTGTTTTTGAGGTGGGGAGGGTTAGTTCTCCATGAATTCCTATTCTACAATCAACTTGATCCAAAGATTGCTGTAGCACTAAAATGCCTGGCTTAAAAATGGAACCCTGCATTCACTCATCATCTAGCTTTCATCTGTGCTTTCTGCGTCAGGTGCTTATTGACCTACAAATACATTCCAGTTTAAAGGAAAAACAAACCAGCCACAGCAAACTGTAACAGCGGATGTGCTCAAACTCAGCAGAAGTGTATGGGCGGGACTGTGGGACCACAAGGGTGGCATCCAGTCTAAGGCGGGGATTTAGGCAGAGACCAGGAGGAGTCAGAAGTCGAAATGGTGTTAATCCATCTGTAGGTAACCCTGTCCTCCAAGTCCCGACATCCAGTACAAAGCAATTAAAAATCTCTAGACTCTGGAACCACCATCGGTTGAGCGTCCGACTTCAGTTCAGGTCATGATCTCGCGGTTTGTGGGTTCGAGCCCCGCGTGGGGCTCTGTGCTGACAGCTCGGAGCCTGGAGCCTACTTCGGAGTCTGTCTCCCTCTCCCTCTGCCCCTTCCCCCGCTCATGCTCTCTTTCTCTCTCTGAGATAAACATTAAAAAAAAAAAATTTTTTTTTTTTAAATCTCTAGACTCTGAGACCTTCTCAGTCATTCGTTCTGTTGCCATGTAGTCTGAGACACCACCAACATCCTCTGCTCCCACCCTGCTCCAATCTGCCACAGTACAGCCAAGTGACCTTTTATTTCTTAATAATTTTTTTAATGTTTATTTTTGAGAGCGAGCGAGAGAGAGAGAGAGAGAGACAGAATGCAAGCAGGTGGTGAGGCAGAGAGAGAGGGAGACACAATCTGAAGCAGGCTCCAGGTCCTGAGCTGTTAGCCCAGAGCCCAACGTGGGGCTCAAACTCATGAACCGCAAGATCATGATCTGAGTTGAAGGCAGACACTTAACCCACTAAGCCACCGAGGCACCCCAGCAAGTGACCTTTTTAAGAACATAAACTAAGGGGTGCCTGGGTGGCTGGGTCGGTTAAGTGTCCGACTCTTGGTGTGGGCTCCAGTCATGATCTCACAGTTAATGAGTTCAAGCCTGTGTCGGGCTCTGTGCCGACAGCTGGGAGCCTGCTTGGGATTCTCTCTCTCCCTCTGTCTCTGCCCCTCCCTTGCTCACTCTCTCTGTCTCTCAAAATAAATAAACTTAAAAAATGAAATGAAATGAAATAAAAACATGAACGGTGTTCTCTCCCTGATTAAAAAGCTAAGATGGCTTCCTTTTCCTCTTGAGAAGAGGTCAGCACCCACCCCCCTCCAGCCTGGTCATCAAATAGGCCCGGCCTCTGTCTACTCCACAAGCCTCAGCTCCTACCGCTCTTCAACACTTGCTACACGGGCACTCATTCAATGCTCTAATAAGCCACTCGCTCTTCTTTATTGCCTCGGCCTTTCAAACTTACACTTCCTTCTGCTGAAAACTAGCGAGAGGGAATGCCACACTCAAAGCCCCCGAAGCAAGAAAAAGTTAAGTGTCCCTCTTCTGAAACCCCGATCTTTGAACTACTTATCCCAAATGTAGCTAAATAATTCTGTAACTATGGTTCTCTCCTCCGCAGTAGTATCATCTCTAAGAGAGCAAGGCCCACATCTAACTGCTCCCCCAGGGGCGCCTGGGGGGGGCGGGAGGGAGGCTCAGTGAGTTGAGCAAATCAGACTCTTGATTTCAGCCAGGTCATGATCTCGTGGTTCATGTGATCAAGCCCTACGTCAGCCTCTGAGCTGACAGTGTGGAGCCTGCTTGAGATTCTCTCTCTCTCTCTCTCTCTCTCTCTCTCTCTCTCTCTGTCCCTCCCCTGAACTCTCTCTAAGTAAATATACGTCAAAAGAAATTTTAAGCGCTCCCGCAGTGTCGAGCACAGCGTGACGACTGAGAACACGTACAGAGCTCTTACTACGTGTGAAGCTCTCTGTTACATGTTTTGCTACCATATGAGGTCGGCTCTGCTATACCCGTTTGACATGTGAAGAAAATAGAACGGTGTGGTGCCTACCCCGAAGCCACCCGGCTCTGAAGTGACAAAGCTGAAATACGAATCCATAAGGATTTACTATAGACTTCCCGTTCTTACCACCAAGCAACACAATTTCTTAAATGAAGCCCATCATGCGGTAACGATGTGTGCACGAGCCTACCGCTGTCATCTCGGGAACAACGGATACACCGTTCGTCGGGATGAAATGTCCAGGGCACGGAGGTGGTGCCAGACCCGTGATCTGAAAAAGACCTGGCGAAACGAAACATCCTAGTCTGTCCTGTTAGAGAGTTTAGCCTGTACTGATGCAAGGGGAAAGCGCTGAAGGGCTTTAGGTAGAGAATTCGTAACCAGATAACCAGATTCTCAGTCGGTAAATGAAAACGAATAAACCACATAAGGGGCTTCTGCAATAATCCGGTAGGTAGCTACAGATAAATACGTACGTGTCAAGAAACTGGGAGAATTTCTATCTTATGGCTTGTATTTGCCCTGCCACGTAAGAAGTGAAAAAGTTGGAGCGCCTGGGTGACTCAATCCATTAAGCGTCCAACTTCGGCTCAGGTCATGATCTCACGTTGGTGAGTTGGAGCCCCGTGTCGGGCTGTGCACTGACAGCTCGGAGCTGCTTGGGATACTCTCTCTCTCTCAAAATAAAAAAATAAACAGGAAAGGTGAGGAGAGGAAAGGGAAGGAAAGGAAAGGAATACAGAGTGAATAGGAGGGGAGGGGAGTAGAGAGATGAGATCATGTAGTCGTGCAGATGACCCAAGCCCTTTCTGAAGCAATCACGGCCATGATGGACAAAGAAAGACAGAGGTGCTGCTCCAGAGGACAGACGAGTGGCCAGAGACTCAACGAAGTCCGTGATCTGGACCAGAACCTGCCCTAGAGGGGCAATGCTAGAGCAGGCATTTTTGACAGCTGGGACAACTGACAAAATCGAGATGTGGACTGTAGAATTAGATGAACTCAAACTTCATAGATTGTACATAAAAGACGACTACCTTTGTTCCTAGAAAATGTGACAAAATGTTGACATTAGTGAATTGGGGTAAAGGGAATGTGGGAAATCTCTGTACCATTCTTGTAGTTTTTCCTGTGAATTTGAAATTATTCCACAAAGTGTGAATTATTTCAGGAAATTGTTTTACAAAGTTATTTTTCCCATAAAATATTGAAGAAAATATTGCCCAAGAATGAAATATCTCAATGTGAGATTATCAGAGGTGCCCCAGTTCTAGAGTATGGCAGTCTCCAGTTTGGCCATGGAAGTGTAGCTGCGATCAAGGTCATCGAAATTGAGGCCATATTTGAGACAGCTTCCCTCTCATTTTTATATTGCGGCTTCACATGAAATTTCATTGTATTTACGGATTTCACCTCAAGTCTTTGAATCTCTGGATTCCCTTTCACTTTTCTTTTGAAGTTTTTAGTATGCATACTACTTTATATACCAGTGCGAATCCAGTAATCGGTTAGAGAGGCACACGGCGCCTCTTCCTCGTCCCTAACGAAAAGAATTTCAAATCCCCATCTCTTTGACATCCTGTTAGACACACTACCTCTTTCCAGGTTTATTATCTTGAGTCCTACTCAGAATGTTTAATCTATGTGGCAATAATTACATTTCATACAAATTGCAATAATATTTCAGCTACTATGTCAAAGATGGTAACAATAATAAATGGCGGCACAAGTCCTCCTACCATCAACTGTGCTGGTATCCCTAAATCCCGTCTCTCTGATTTAAAGTCATCAGAGAGTACGACTCCAGTCTCCCGCGTGGACGGAAGGGAAGTGATCACCTGGTCATTCCAGGGGACGGGAGATCCAACCACGTGCCGTGACTTCAATCCACACCTCCCACATTTAGCCTCACTGCACACACACGCCTTCAGCAATGGCTGCTGCTGTCAATCCCGAGCGTCCCCAGGGTAGTACAGCTCCCCTTGGTTTGTTTCCTCGGGGCTCCTTCCTCTACAGACTCGGGTTTCTTTCCTTTGGTTCTGCTAGGCTAGTTGCCACTCATCCATCCATTTAATAATTTCTTACATCCTCTCCTAGCATCTTTTTATTCTTTTCTCCTAACGCCTTTTTAGAAACCGCTATTATCTCCTCTCCCACTTTCTTTACCCTTGTAGGTCTGTGCCTTTTTTGTAATTCCCTTCCTGTCGTGCTAGTGGGGTTTCAAGAATGGTAAAAATAAACATGTGTGCTCAATCACCATGGTGAAGTGGACGTAGCATTCTAGCTTGCTGTGAAGTTAGATTAAATATGTGTTTCCAGTCGCAGTGCTTCTGCAAATGTAATGGGGGTAGCTCTGGGCTATTTTCAGCATTTATTTTTAAAGGTTAGCAGAAAAATTCATTTACCCATAATGAGATCATGAAGGGTGACATTACATTTCTTTACTCAATGTGTTACTCCTGGTTCATCCATTCATTAAACAAATATTTACAGTGACTGCTACTTCCTCCACCCTGTCCTAAATTCCAGGGATTCAGCAGTAAATGAAACAAGTCGCTTGACTTCATGGAGTTTCTGCTGTAATACAACAGACAAACAAAAAGCAAATATGTATCTTACACTGATCATAAACTCTGGCCACTAAGTGGTTAATAAAAAGGTTTTTTTTTTTTTTTTTTTATTAGAAGTTGAAAAAAGAATTAATGTAATTAGTATAAAAGGATCACGAGGTACTCCTAGAATTTAGAAATTAGATTACCCTCTGTTATTAACTAGTAAGATCCAACAGAGGTGAGATTCAAAGGGGGTAGAGGGTGGGGATCAAAGCTGGGTCAAAAGGTCCTTTTGGAAGAACACTGATTGCAGCATTATTTACAGCACAGAAAATTTGGAAACAATCTAAATATCCAACAGCCAGGGAAGGCTTAAGTAAATATGTGCCATAAATAACGATGAATACAGCTATTTTAAATGATGTGTTTGAGAAACACTTAGGACATGGGAAAGTGCTTTTTTTTTTTTTTCCAACGTTTATTTATTTTTGGGACAGAGAGAGACAGAGCATGAACGGGGGAGGGGCAGAGAGAGAGGGAGACACAGAATCGGAAACAGGCTCCAGGGTCTGAGCCATCAGCCCAGAGCCTGACGCGGGGCTCAAACTCACGGACCGCGAGATCGTGACCTGGCTGAAGTCGGACGCTTAACCGACTGCGCCACCCAGGCGCCCCAAGGGAAAGTGCTTATTAAGAGTAAGTGAAGGAGCGCCTGGGTGGCTCAGTCAGTTAAGCATCTGACTTCAGCTCAGGTCATGATCTCACGGTTCATGAGTTCAAGCCCCGCGTCAGGCTCTGTGCTGACAGCTCGGAGCCTGGAGCCTGCTTCCGATTCTGTTTCCCTCCATCTCTGTCTCTGTCTCTGTCTCTGTCTCTGTCTCTCTCTCTCTCTCTCTGCCCCTCCCCCGCTCATGCTCTGTCTCTGTCTCTCAAAAATAAATCAAAAAACAAACAAAAAAGAGTAAGTGAAAAAGCCGGGGATAAAACTATCTACAATATCAACTATATGAAACCAACAAAACACAAATCTGCCAAGAAAAAAAAAAAACCTGGAAAGAAACACATCAGAATGACAAACTTGATTCTAGATCAGTGGTTTTTAACAGCATCCTCATCCCACGATAACTTGATAGAAATGCAAATTCTCACACCCCTGGTGTGACCCACTGGTTCAGAAATCCTGGGCTGGGGGCTCAGCAATCCATGTTTTTACAAGGCTTCCAGGTGATTCTGATGTTCACTGAAGTTTGAGCACTACTCTAGATAATGAGATGGTGGGTGACTTTTATTTTCTTCCTTATTTAAATGTCCACTTGACTTCTCTATGTGAGGCATAGAGGCAGAAGACATTGGCCTTGGAGTCAGACTTGAATGGAGTCCTTGCTTCACCTCGTTTACATCACTAGTGACCTTAGTTACATTGCTTTTCCGACTTTTCACCACTTCAGATATTTCACTCCACTCTCCCCTGGCTTACATGGTTTCCGACAAAGTCCAGGGAAGGTGTTTGTTTTCCTCTAGCTTCTTTCAAGATTCTCTTGTCATCTTTGGTTTTCTGCAGTTTTAAACAGGGTATGCTTGGTGTTCTCTTAACTTCCTGGATCTGTTTTGGTATCTGTCATTCATTTGGGGAAAAGCTTCATTACTACTTCAAATATTTCTTCTGCTCCATCTTTTCATTCTTTTCCTTCTGGTATTCCAATTATGTGTGTTTCACACCTTTTAAAATTGTCCCACAGTGCTTGGATGCTGGGTTGTTTGTTTTTTCATTCTTTTTTCTCTTTACAGTTCAGTTTGCGAAGTTTCTATTGACCTCATCTTCAAGTTCCATCGTTCTTTCCTCAGTCATGTCGAGTCTACTGATGAACCCATAAAAGATATTCTTCTGTTCTACTGCATTGGATTTCTAACATTTCCTTTTGACTTTTTCTTAGCATTTCCATGTCTCTGCTTACACTGCCCGTGTTGTTCTTGCATGTTGCTACTTTTTCCATTCGAGCCCTCAACATATTAATCACAGCTCTTTTTTAAATTCTCCATCTGATCATTCCAAAATATGCATCACAGATCTGAGTTTAGTTCTGACTCTTGCTTTATCTTCAGACTGTGTTTTTGCTTTTAGCATGCCTTGTAATTTTTTGTTGAAAGCCAGACATGATCCATCAAGTAACAGGAATTAAGACGGACAAACAAGAGGCTTTATGTCAATCTACCTAGGAATCGGGCTGTGTTTACTATTTGCTGTTGCTCCAGGTGCCAGATTCCTCTAAGGACTCCTCCTTCACCAGAGTGTTCACCACACACATCTTTCATCTGTGATCCACTGTTATTGTGCTACAACTGTGTGATGTGGTGGGAAGGTGGAAGTGAAGAGCAGCATCTACCTCATAACTAAACTTCATTCTTTTAGTGGACCCGTCTATGGCTGTGACCTTCATGACTGTTTTTTGGCTTTTCCTGGCCCCCTCAGATCCACTGGTAAAGTCTCTTTCCCCTGGAGAGCAGGTCTTTGTTATGTGGAATGCACTGAGATTTCAAAATGTTTACTCTCCCCCCTCCCCTGCTGGAGCAACATGGGGTCTTTCTGGGCTCTTTACCCGATGACCCAGTAGGGTTCCTGGAAGCAAAACCCAAGGGAGAGGGATTGCCTAGGACTACAGGATCTCAGGGAGTTTCCCACAGTTATGGTGGTTCACGCAGCTTCCAGCAATTTGCCAAAATTACCAAGTGCTTCTTCCCATTTATAGTGACAGGACTGATCACTTTCAAGCTCTCATCTGTCGGAGCTGAAACTGGAAGTGTGTTTTACCGATCTAAGCCTCTGTTTCTTCATTTGTAGAAAGGATGTTAACAGAGGCATCTATCACATAGGTTTGTTGGAAGGATTAAATGACCGACCTGATGTAAAAACATTTAGCCCAGGGCCCACTTCAGAGTAAGTGCTCATTAGACTGGGAACTCTTTGAGCTGAAGTTCAGAGAAATTAAGTGACACGCCCAAGTAAAATCTGGAAAAAAAAAAAAAAAAAGCAGTATCCAAACTCAAGCCAGGTCTTTAGACTCCAAATTTATTGCTGCATTTAAAGAATAAATTACTTTATTACACTCTTCATATCTATAAGATCCATACTAGAGGTTTACAAAAGCATTGTCAAGTACAGGGTGTGGTAAACACATTTTCACAAATGGATAAGAATAATTTACAATTGGCATACAGGTTTTAAATTATAAAAACAGTTCGGTGCATTTTAAAGCTTCTGTATAAATGACATTAAAATAATGAGACTTTTGGGGCTCCTGGGTGGCTCAGTCGGTTAAGTGTCCGACTTCGGCTCAGGTCATGATCTCACGGTTTGTGAGTTCAAGCCCCGCATCGGGCTCTGTGCTGACAGCTTGGAGCCTGGAGCCTGCTTCGGATTCTGTGCCTCCTTTTCTCTCTGCCCCTCTGATGCTCATGCTCTCTCAGTCTCTCAAAAATAAACATTAAAAATTAAAAAAATAATAAAAAATAAAAAATAATGAGACTTTTAGGGCGCCTGGGTGGCTTAGTTGGCTGAGCGTCCGACTTCGTTTCAGGTCACGATCTCGCGGTTTGTGAGTTCGAGCCCCACATCGGGCTCTGGGCTGACAGCTCGGAGCCTGGAGCCTGCTTCGGATTCTGTGTCTCCCTCTCTCTCTGCCCCTCACCTGCTTATGCTCTGTCTCTCCCTCTCTCTCAAAAATAAATAAACATTTAAAAAAATTAAATTAAATTAAAATTAAAAAATAAAATAAAAAATGAGACTTTTAAAAATGAATGCCCCTAAAAATCTGTCCAACCTGATCTCATCCTATGTTCCCCTGTAATCTTTACCCATTCATGCATATAATTTTTATATGTTGTTTTAAATGGCTAAAGCTCAATAAGTCAATACATAACAACTTACTTTACACCCCCCCATTTGTTGGACAAGTAGATCTTATGTGTATCTTCAAATTTATAAGTAACTTTAAAATCATCATTTGTTTACTTCTCACTTTTTTCCAGAATATATTTCTAAGAACAAATACCCAGGAGTATATTAATGAATCAAAGCATGTGGACATCATTTTTTTCTTTAACACAAACTTCCAAATTGCCTTCCCCCCAAAAAAGTACCATTTTTTTTTTTTTTCATTTTGGATGTACTCAACATTTCCACTTAATCTATTTTAAATTGTGGTGAAACAAACATAAAAAATGAACCGTCTTAACCACTCGTATGTGTACAGTTCATAGTGCCAGGTACATTCATGTGGTTGTGCAACCAATCTCCAGAACACGCTTCATCTAGCAAAACCTGAACCTCTCTTCCCATTGAATAACGACTTCCCTTTTCTCTAACCTCTGGCAACCACTGTTCAACTTGCTGTTCCTATGAATCGGACGACTCTAGGTACCTCATATAAGGAGAATACTACAGTACTTCTCTTTTCGTGACTGGCTAAATCCACTTAGCAGAGTATCTTCAAGGTTCATCCCTGTGGTACCATGAAGTCACAACGTCTCTTCTGTTTTAAGGACGAACAATATTTCATCATATGCATATACAGCATTCTGTGTATCCATTCACCCACCCACTGATGGACGCCTGAGTCGCTTCCACCTTTCGGCTATTGTGAATAATGCTGCTATGAACACGGGCATACAAATACCTGTTCGAGGTCCTGCTTTCAATTATCTTGGGTAGAAACCCAGATGCAGAGGGGCGCCCGGGGGGCTCAGTAGGTGGAGTGTCTGACTTCGGCTCGGGTCGTGATCTCGTGGTTCAGGAGTTCGAGCCCCACGTCGGGCTCTGCGATAACAGCACAGAACCTGCCTAGGATTCTCTCTCTCCCTCGCTCTCTGCCCCTCCCGCGCACACACGTGCGCGCGCGCTCTCTCTCTCTCTCTCTCTCAGAAATAAACATTAAAAAAAAATTTAAACCCAGAGGCAGAGTTGTTGGATCATATAATAATTCATATCTGAATTTTTGAGGAACTGCCAGACTATTTCCCACAGCAACGGTACCATTTTACATGCCCAACCATAGCCCGTAAGGGGTGCAATTTCCGCCCCCCGCGTCACCAACAGCTATCGTTTATCATAGGCGTCCGAATGGGTGTGAAGTGGTGTCTCATCGCCCACTTGCTTTTTACAGCATGCGTTTTCTTGACAAGTTTTTACCGGTCGCTACAAACATCAATTTCAGCCCAGTTTTTCCTCCAAACTTTATTATGAACTAGAGGAAGTATATCAAGTTTCAGTAAGTTCATTTTCTCCTTCCATTCATCTCTACCTAGATTGTTATCTGTCTAAAACGGGGAGAAAACTTATTAAATGGTCCCCCAAAATATGCATGAATGCATCATGTGTGATTGACAACTGGAAAGACTTAGATTTAAGTTTTTCTTCCTCTTGGATTCCATGCCGCACATATACTAAGAGCTACATATTTCCTAGAGGGTGTCCAGCACTTTCCTTCCTATTTATTCAGCATTTCTCTACTGTCAGGCATCATGGTGGGCGCTGGGGATACGAAGATGAGTAAGAAGACACTGTCCCCAACCTAATAACGTTATGAAATTGGTATAATTATTCCCACTTTACATTTGAGGAACCAGAAGCTCCTTAGCTCTAGCATCTTGGCTAAGATCAGACAGAGCTTGGGGAAGCTGGAATCCAAAATTCAGGTCTTACTCCAAAGCTCACTTTTTCTACTACTCCATAGTATACCCTGTACTATCAACAATTCCTTTTTTTTTTCTTAATGTTTGTTTATTTTTGAGACAATGCGACAGACAAAGTGCAAGCAGCGGAGGGGCAGACAGAGGGAGACACAGAATCCGAAGCAGGTTCCAGACTCTGAGCTGTCAGCCAGAGCCCAATGCCGGGCTCGAACTCACAAACCGCGATATCGTGACCTGAGCCGAAGTTGGACACTTAACCGGCAGAGCCACTCAGGCGGCGCCCCTCAACAGTTCCTTTTTTAAAAAGTAATGTCCGATTGTAGTTTGTTTTTTACGTTAGATTTCCAAATGTTGGGTTTTGAAAGGAACAGCACAATACAAGGAAAGAAACAAACAAAAACCTGTAAAACCTCTTCCATTTAGGACTTGATAGTTGAAGTGAACTTTACCAAGCAATGCAAAGTAATGAGCAAGATTTTAGTACAAAAAATAGTATATCCTAAATTAAAAAACCCCAAAAAACATTTACTTATTTTTGAGAGAGAAAGAGACAGAGCACGAGCAGGGGAGGGGCAGAGACAGAGGGAGACACAGAATCTGAAGCAGGCTCCAGGCTCCGAGCAGTGAGCACAGAGCCCGACGTGGGGCTTGAACTCACCAGCTGTGAGATCATGACCTGAGACGAAGTCGGACGCTTAACCGACTGAGCCACCCGTGAGCCCCACAAAAATAGTATATCCTAAAGCAAGCTTTTGAGTATCTGAGGCTTACTAAAAAAAACTGACATACCTTCCAAAGCTCCCTAGAGCCTGCCAAAAGTTAGAGAATTTTACTCCTAAGCACTTTGTTTCCTAGATACAATTCTAATTACAAACAGAAGTTCCTTGCAGTCCTATATAAAATTCTCTAGGAGACAGAAACAGTAAGATTTAAAGATTCAAAGAATCAACAATTGCATTGATTCTCTATTTAAACAAACAAAATAGAAAGAAAAGGAAAAAAATATTCTAGCTGAGAAAACTTGAGTGAAATAGCAGAACTTCAAAAACCGTTTTTGAGGGCACCTAGGTGGCTCAGTCAGTTGAGCATTCAACTTTCGATTTCAGCTCAGGTTATGATCCCAGGGTCCTGGGATCAAGCCCCACGTTGGGCTCTGTGCTGAGCTTGCTTAAGACTCATCCTCTCTCTCCCTCCCTCCCTCGGTCTCTCTCTCTCTCCTCTCCCCCACCCTTCTGACTGCCCCTCTCCCTCACTCTCTCTGCAAAAAAATTAATTAACAAATAATAAAATTTTGCTATCCCATTTCAAACACTCTTTCAGTAAAACAAAATTAAGAAATTTCTAGAATTAACTTGATTCTAAGATTTAAATTCCTTTCTTTTTTAGCTAACATAACTATATACATATTTTGATCTAGGACGAAATATATTATGTTAAACCACAAAAATGCTACAACTGAATAGAACGTCAATGTCTATAGTCTTATAGAAAATGCTATAAATAAAACATAATTACCCATCATAGGCAATTTTTGTTACTAGTGCTGTCACTACTTTTATCAAGATTAATCCCTACATGTTGAAGAGCTGGATACAACATAAATCCAGAAAATTAATCTTCCTTTATAATTAAAAAAAAAAAAAACACCTCAATTTTTTTTATGTTTATTTTTGAAAGACAGAGAGAGGGAGGGGGCACACCCACAGGCAGTGGCAGGGCAGAGAGAGAGGGAGACACAGAATCTGAAGCAGGCTCCAGGCTCTGAGCCATCAGAGGCTTAACTGACTGAGTCACCCAGGTGCCCCTAAAAAAACTCAAGATTAAAGATGAACTCTTTAAAATATATGTATGTTTCTACAAAGAGGATTTTTGAGATTGTTGTCTTTGAAAGACAAGCCAGTGAATACTGTGGCTCTCAAAAAGTTTGTTGAGCCAGATGTAATAGAAAGATACTGCTTACCTGTAAGAACGAGGGGGGAAAAAAACTAAAAATAGCGTAGGCACATTGGGTATAGATTTTTAGGAAATAGCAAGTAGTGTTTTAGCTGAAACATAAATATCTTTAATTCAAATAATCTGAATTCAACAAGTACTGAGTTCCTACCATATGCTGAGCACTCTGCATGACACTGAGTTTAACAGAGCAGAAAACAGTCCCCTTCCTCTCGAAGCGTACAGAGTAATGGATATATCCTCCAAAACTATCCTTTCTTTTGTGTGATTCCATGTTCATCAAGGAACTTCTGAAATATAAATTCACCCTCCCCAAAAGTTTAAGAGATCAGCTTTCTGGTTAAAGTATCAACCTACCCCTAATGAATTAATAATTCATGGAGCTGGAGGTGGGGGGAGGAGAAGAAAAATTAATTCGTCAGGGGCATCTCGTTGGCTCAGTTGGAAGAGCAGGAGACCCTTGATCTTGGGGTCATGAGTTCGAGCCCCACATTGGGTTGCAGAGATTACTTAAATTAACTTAAAAAAAATTTATTTTAAATAATTCATTAGTTGTTGGTGTGAGTGAATCCCCAAAGGCTGATCAATTCTGACTAATTGGGGAGATGTAATTTCTCAACCTTCAGAGCTCAGAATCAAATACGGGACAGGAATCATGTCCCTACAAAGAAGATACGTATATACGGGGCACCTGGGTGGCTCAGTCAGTTAAGTGGCCAACTTCAGCTCAGATCGTGATCTCACGGTTTGTGACTTTGAGCCCACGTTGGGCTCTGTGCTAACAGCATGGAGCCTGGAGCCTGCCTAGGATTCTGTGTCTCCCCCTCTCTCTGCCCCTCCCATGCTCATGCTCTGTCTCTCTCTGTCTCCCAATAATAAATAAACGTTAAAAAAAATTAAAAAAAAAAAAAAGATACTGCCAAATGAGTTGCTAGGTTACCCTCAGGCAATGGACCTTTATTTCATCAGGTCCTCTAAACTGCTATTATAGTTAACTCATAAAATTGTTAAGAATAAAAAATACTATGTAACCCTGCTTCTCAAAGTTTACCATGCCTATGGGTCACCTACAGATCTGTTAAAATACAGACTGATTGAGCAGGTCAAGGGCAGAGACGAGAAACACACCTGGCATACAGGCCACTGAGCCCAGCTAACTGTTCTCTCCCCTTTGTGGATGTCGTATCTCCTTTCTCATCTCACTTTTCTTGGGACAAAAGATGCTTTTCCTCATATTTGCACCTTCCAAAATCCGAGCCGAATCAGAACACCTTCCAGAGGCATTAAATACATGCCAGTTCAATGAATGACATCCAGCTTTTGTCATTACTTCTATAGCGATGAACAGAATTGTTTCTTCCTCTGAATTTATTCTACAGAGAAAAGTATTTCTGAAAACTGAAATATCAGAAAAATCTATTTTTTTAAACAAGTATTGTATTTGCAACACGATCCACTGCATTTTCTCATGCTCATTAATCTTAAATATATATATGTGTATATACATATGTGTGTGTGTATATATATGTGTATATATATATATATATACACACACACACATATCCATAGCTAACTTGCTCATTTATCCCCTAATGATTTTTCCATTTTTTTGTAAATAATTTACTAAACAAAAACAACTAATTCATTTGGTTTCCTGGGGAAGGCTTAAAATTAAAGGGGCCCCTGGCTGGCTCAGTCCAAGGAGCATGGGACTCTTGATCTTGAGGTTGTGAGTTCCCAGCCCCACATCGGGTGCAGAGATTACTAAAATAAATAAATAAACAAACTTAAAAAAATAAAACATCTTAACATGAGTGTTAAAGTAATCATTGCCTTCGGATGGATCTTCCACTTTTAAAGGGGCACAGTAATATTAGAAGGCCGTCTTAGGAGCGGTAACATCTGTAATACCATCATTCCGACTCTTCAGGCTAGCCGTGCTATAAATAAATCAAATCCTATTCCTGTTATCACTAGGTCTTTCTCTGGCACGGTTTCCCGTGTCTCTCCGCTGATTTTCTGTGATCACCCAAACGAGACTGGTTTCTTCACTTGTAAACGCACACGGTCGCCGGCGGAGCCAGGGGACACGTGACGGGGTGTGTCAAGCACTCCAGAGGGGGAACAGGGCTGGAATACTTTTCATCTCTTAAGAGGTTCGCCTCTCCGGTCTCCCGGCTCTTGGCCGCGGCTGTGGCCCCGAGTGCGCCCGCTGGCGCGCGCACGGGCTGTTATTTCTGAGCAACCGCGGAGGGTGCCCGAGGATCGGGGCGGCGCTGTTGCAGCTCAGCGCGGACAGTCGGGGCTCCGCCGGGGCGCCCGCCCCTCAAAGACCCGGGAGGGTTCCCCCCCCCCCCCCCCGCCCACCCCGCGCCGCGCAGTCGGGCTCTTCCGCCTTCTCTCCTCGAGGCTCTCCCTCCCAGGACCCTCCCAGGGCCGCGGGGCGCGTGTGCCCGGACTGGCCCCGACGGGCGGGGCGGGCGTTCCGGGGACTGGAGGCGCGGAGGGGGGCCGCCCGTGAGCCCGAGGCCGGTCCCCCCGCGTCCCCACTGAGGCTGCAAAATGGAGGCGGCGGGCGCGTTCCCGCCGGGCGGGGCTTCGGCGCGGCCCGAAAAGGCCGCCGGATCCGGGCGGCCGGAGCCCGTCGTCGCCCGGGCCGCCCCAGACGCCCGCAGCCCGGCAGCTGCCGGCGTGGCGCCCGCGGCAGCGAGGCCGGGGCGAGGCTGTGGAGGCGGGATGCCGGCGGCCGCGAACAAGGACGCCATTATCGCCCCGGCCTGGCGGAGCCGCGGCCGGGAGCTCGGCGGGGGGGGGGGGGGGGAAAGGGAGACGGGAGGGGGAGGGGGAGGGGAGCGGGAGGCGAAGGGAGGGGAGCGGGAGGAGGGGACTGGGCGGGGCCGAGGCGCCGGCGGGGAGGCTGCGGGTGTCGCGGGAGGCGGCCTCCCCCGCGGGCGGGCCGGCGGCCCCCTCCCCTGTCGGCTCTCTCCTGGCGGAGGAGGCTCCGGTGGAAGGCGGCCCACCCCGCCGGGAGCGTCCCAGTGCGGGCCGGGGTCGCGGCGGGCGGCTCTTACCTGGGCCTTCCCTTTCTTTATCGTCCGCCATCTTGTTGCGGAGCCGTCGCCCGGGAGATGCCTGGCGTCACCCTAGGTCGAGGCGTCCTTGCCCCCACCAGCCCCCGCGCGAGTCCAGACCCTGGGGGTGGGGGTGGGGGGAGGCTCCGAGCGCGCGCCCCTCCCCCTCCCCCGCGCGCCCCTCTCCCCGCCCCCTGGGGACGAGGGAGGGAGGGAGGGAGCCCCGAGCCCTTCGCTCCCTGCTGACCCGTGTGGGGACCTCGCAGACGCGGCTCCCTCCCTCCCGTGTTTGTGCGACGTGGCGCCGCTCGGCCTTTTCCCTGCGGATGTTAACAGGCAGCCGGAGAGCCGGGGGCCGAGCCGGGGGCCGAGCCGTGGCCTCCCGGCTGCGGAGAGGCCCGGGCGCGGGGGGCAGCGGGCGCAAACTCGGCGCCGTCGGGGCTGCAGCTTCCGACCCCAAACGGGAGGGTGTCCCGGCCCCCGAGTCGTGTCCGCCTTCCTCCTCGACGTGCACGTGAAAATGTCCTCGCTGGTGAAATGTGACGTGACCTCCAGTTAAGATCGCCACGGGAAAGTTTTCAATGCCGCTGCTCTCAAACTTTGATGCCGTAGCCTGATGTTACATTTCTGTCTCCTTTTAAGGATAAGCTCGTTATACGAGGACGTTTTCTTTTTAAAATGATTTTTGCATTATCTGGTTCAAATAGGAGATTTTTAAGCTAATCTTGGATGATTTTTAAGTGCATGCTAATTGGAGTGACGTTATGTAAACCTGTATGAACTGTTCACAGTAAATGTTGAGGCCTTCAAAATACAAGGTGCTAGTATCTAATGATTTTCTTAACGTAGTTTTTATGCCCCTTTTATTCTGGTCCTATACTCTCTCAGTGAACCCTAAAGCAAACTAGGCGTAATTAAAATAAGTATTTGTTATAGAAGACCTTCATTTGGTGCCACGACCGGCATTCTCTTTGAAATTGATTAGAAACTATCGAATCATCACAAAATGGCTTCTATTAGAAGATAGGGACTTACATAAAATGGATACAGTTGTTTACAGTAAATTCTGAACACCCCAAAACATGGGGAAGTAACCATTAGCATTCACATATATGTAAAAAAAATGTGATCAAATGCAATGGTCGTTAGAGTCTAGTAGTTTGTTTTTAAAGACTCCCTCTATACAGATAGTGAAGGGCTTTGAAATAAACGTAGGAAAGAAAACCTCAGCTTTGGTCTCAGGTTTCCTTTTCACAGGCCGTTTGCAGTTTCTTTTTTCTGGAATGCCTTTCTCTCAAAATTCACCCTCCTGCAAATGCACATCCCCCCCCCCCCCCCAAGTTGTCAGGACGTTGAAGGTCACAAACTCCTTGAAGCTTCCTCTGTGGTCCAGGACTCATAGAGCCTCGTCCATTGATCTGCAATGACTTTGTATATTTACTTGTACTGCGCGCTCTCGAGGACAGGAAACACTTTATTGGTCCACATGTTGGTCCCCGGTGCCTAGAACAATTTGCCAATTTTTGTGACTGAAATAACATATATATTCAAACTTAAGACTGGGATTAGTCCTTTCAGTGACTCACTAAGAAGCAAAGCTTTTGATTATTTAGAATAGTCCAAACCACATTAATCTCTACTTCCCCGAATTCCTACAGCATATTTAAGACAATACGGTTTCTCTAAATTTGGATGAGTAAAGAAGTAACATATTAATTAATGTCTCTCTTCCAATTAATTAGGTTTGAAGACAGAGCCTGACCATATACATCTTTTATATACCCATAGTTTCTCTACCTCACCTAATTTGGGACACATACTAGAAGATTAAAACATACTTTTCAATTGACTAGCTGATTACACGTAAAAGTATCATTATTTTGGAAAGCTCCACAAAGTGGAAAAAAAAAATGGTAATCCAAATGACAAAATAGAGGTCTACAATGCCAGTGAGTAATTATCTACACAAAGCTACTTGACTGTCCACTTTTCTTTGGTTGTGGAAAACTGACTTCTGATTTTATTACACTTTAAATTCTTTTAAAATGTTATTAACTTGCTTTGGACAATGGCAAACTACAACTGGTCCCCCCACCCCCCGCCCCCAGAATATATTTTGTTTTTGAACTATGACTTTGAGTAACTTTGTGGTAATACTGTATGTCGCTAGAGCATTCTTTCACTTAAGATTCTCATCGTGATTTTT
Organism: Prionailurus viverrinus; assembly: GCF_022837055.1. Taxonomy (NCBI): domain Eukaryota; kingdom Metazoa; phylum Chordata; class Mammalia; order Carnivora; family Felidae; genus Prionailurus; species Prionailurus viverrinus. The sequence continues at coordinate 2,627,160 of NC_062577.1, forward strand.
CATGAGTTTTTCTGAAATTCCTGATTGGAAAATTATTTCTGGCCCCACTCAGATATTATACAATCTTAGGGCTAAATCAGACTATCAGACTGTTAAAAAGCAAGGGCACAGTTCTAGACAATGACAGTCGATTAATTATTCAGTGGGGCCAGATGGATATGTACAGGTTATGTCCTTTTGCATGTTTGAATTTATAGTGAGTTAAATCTGTTTACACAGGCGTTGATTCCATGCCAGTGAGGGACACGGAAGATGTCTGTTCGGTGCCTGTGAGGGACAAAGAAGATGTTTCTTCTGAATACAATTGACTCAGTTACCTGAGTTGTGTCTGAAATGGAAAGCGTAAGTGGTGTGAGTGATGCAAAATCATAGTCAAAACATCTTCACACTATGTCTCCTTTCCTATTCTGGGGATAATTGAAATCTTCTTGGACTAGGAATCATTAAAAAAGCAAAAACTGGATTTTCCTTGGGCACTGCCGTGGACTGACGCGATCCTAGGCAAGTCATTTATTTCATCTCTTTAAGTATTCTTTTTATTATTTCAGAGAAAGAGGGGAACAGGATTTAAAGCGAGCTATATGCTGACTGCAGAGAGCTCGATGCGTGGCTCACACTCACAAACCATGAGATCATGACCTGAGCTGATGTCGGATGCTCAACCGACGGAGCCACCCAGGCGCCCCTCTTTTATCTCTTCAAAACTCCGTTAACTCAGAAAAGTAGAAATGGCAACGTCCAAACTCCCTATCTTGGAGTTTTCATGAGACCCAACAGATGTAACCAAAAGCTTTCCAAAGCTTAAGAACTTTCGAGGAAATCCACTTTCTTCGAGATAAACCCCCACTTCCGTGGAGGAAGGAACGCTTTGAGGTCAAACTCCCAACTTCTTTCCTGAGATTCAGCTTCCACCGGGAGAGTTTGCTTTTCCAGTGGGAACTACACAACAGGAGGGGGTCTGATCCAGGCCTCACACTCTTCACTAGAGTATGTGGTGACTGCTCCCCGCATGCCGTCTGCAGTCTCCATGATAGAGCTTAGCATCTTCCGTTTGTGGCCCCTTCCTGATTTCCACCCTGCCATTTTTAAACCTTCCCAAGCAGAAGTGGCTTTAAGCATATCCAGATGCCTTGAACGCTAGACCCAGGAAATGACCGGGAGGCAGTGACTTCTCTGGTTTGTCTAATTCCCATTTCCTAAAGAAAGTTATTACCCTTCCGTGGATGGTTAACATCAAGAATGTTCTCCCTGGGCCACCTGGCTGGCTCAGTTGGTAGAGCGTGTGACTCATGATCTTGGGATCATGAGTTCGAGCCCCACATTGGGGTGTAGAGATTAGTGGAAGGAAAGAAGGAAGGAAGGAAGGAAAGGAGGCAGGGAGGAAGGAAAGAAAGAAAGGACAGAAGAAAGCTCAGCCCCTTCAAGATACCTTCCCTACCTACCCCTGGTATATCTCCAAATGAAAACCTTATCAGAATACAACAGAATAACGGTTTGGTTTCATTTCAGTTACGGCAATAAAAATAACCCTTCTGGATACTGTGTACACATTATCTCTTTTAATCCTTATGAGGCTGATACTGACATCCCTGTTGTACAGATGAGAAAGCCACAGCTTCACATTAATGGCCTGCTTCAGTCGGTAAGAGGAATCTAGTTGTGATCCCAGAGCCCCTGTGCTATTCTGCTTCTTCATTAAATACGTATTATTGTTACATCCTGTTTAGTAACCTGAGTATTTGGAGAAGAATGTTAAGGGCAAATATTCTGGGCAGAATTAGTCACCTTCCTCCCCCACTTTTTTTTTTTTTTTTTTTAAGACTGCTTCAAAACATCAACCAAAGCAACTGACAAGAGACTCTTGGGGACTCTAAGGGAACCAAATAATGGCATGCTTGCCTGGACAGACTTAAAAGTCTTAGTTTAGCTTTCAGAGGGCAGGAGATGAGGCAAAATTCGCTCTTCCCCACCCATGACTCCTCTTTTCTGCCCACCTTCCTGCAGATTGAGATTCAGGCCCCTGGAAAATGGAGGATTGCATTAAATTCTTGGCCCCGGACAAGACCGTTTTCAGTGCCAGAACCCCTTCGGGCTTTTCAGGGAGACCCAGGGCAGGAAGCCGGGACTATAGCACTTGTGGGCAGCTTGAAAGTAAATGTTACGTGAAACTGCAGTTCTTGAAGCATCTAGAAAAATCACACTCCTGGCCGTATTTTTCTCAAAAGCACATGTTTCTTTCTGTTTCACTTGAAAACACACACTGACACAGCAAGTCACTGTTTAATTCATTTCCTGCCCTAAGTAGCACTTTCCAGGGACTCTCAGCATGAAGTAACTTTTGGTGAGTCTCTGTTCTTTCTTCATCGAAAATCAGACCTGAGAGGTGAAGGGGGAAGCTGACCCAGAGATTCGATAAATGTTTGATGATCGCCCATATAACCTCTCCCCAACCCCCACCCCCACAAAGTGTAAAAATAGAGAAAAAGTGGAGAATTGTGCCGGTGATTGACTTCGGGATGATTTTTTTAGTTCCAGCTCCAAAAATAAATCTTTGAAAATTAAGTTTCGTTTATGTTAGCATTCGCATAAGGAGATAGTGCTGAATAGAAGATTCAAGCAAATAGGAGATAAACGGGCCCACTGCCCTTTAGCTACATGACTTTGGCCATGTTATTTCTTCTCTGGAACCTCAGTTTCCCCCACCTGAGGTTACGTGGAGGTTAGATGCACATAAGGAGATGGGTTGACCAGTTGGGACATGAAGCCACATATACCGCTCCCTTACTTCTGGCCTGATTTAATGTCTTTAGACTGTGGCCATGTGACTCCTCAATGGCTCCAGGACCAGTTGAGAGATTATTTGGTTCACTTACTGTGTTCTAGGACCTATGCCGAGCAGTTCACATGGACTATCTTGCTTCGCATCACAATATCCCTGAAAGATGGCTACTGTATTAAAGATGACGAGACCAAGGGTGAAGATCCCCAAATGGTTTTTCTAAGAGGAAAAGTAGCTTTTCTACAGTTGAGCCTTAAAGGCTGTCCTGAGGTTCTGCCTCAGAATCTCACTCTGGATTTTTCATTTCTTCCCTCTGCTGTGTCCCAAGGACTGGCCTGCTCTCCTCCCTCTTGAAGGAGGCATCGTCCACCCATGGGGTGAGGAGAGGTGTTGTGAAGGCGGCTGGAGCATCCCCATCTCTTGTGATGCCACCTTCCTTGTTAACCTTCAATACAATCATGTAAACTGGGTTTGTTTTTAGTTTCAAGAATTTCACTGCTGACGTATGAGGAAAGAGATGGGATAATAAAATTAACAAATGGGGTTATTATACACATCCTGGAATCCTAGAAATTTTTTAGAGGCATGATTCCTGGTTCGTAAAGTTCTTGACTCTCTCTGAGACGGCAAGAGGGTGGTTCCTGGCCCATGTAGCGCTTCCTTCACTGTACCATTTCAAAACCACCACGACTATAATGAAATTTCCTTCCCAGAGTTTGCACAGATTAATGACAGTCCACATGGCTCTTACAGGACAAAAGAAAACTAGCCTAAGGGATAAATGCATAGTTCTAGATCTATGTATATGTGGATTTTTTTTTAATTGCTGTATATAGTACTGATGAGGGACCATAAGGGAAGCTGAAGGCCAAGGACAAGCTAACACACACCGCCCACCCCCCACCCCCATCCCACATGGGATATATGTGAGATTCCTCAGGCACTCCTGGCTGCCCAAGAACAAAGGAAAGGGCAGAAAACAAATAGTTAAACCGAGTCTCCATCAGTTTACAAGTATCTCATCCATAGCCTAATCTCCGGGAACTGCTTACTGTCTTACTGTTACTGCTTTGCCAGAGGGAAAAACAACCTTAGCTTGACAATAGCTAGGCCTCCAGTAATCTGTAAATCCTCTTTAGCATGTGGCAATCCCTTTAAGAAACTTCCTCTTGACTTTACCTCCCCCACCTCCAGCAGTCACTGTGCACAACCCCAGGGCAGCTCTTCCCGCCCACGCTTTTTTTTTGCACCAAAGACGTCTTGAAGAATTCTTTCTTGGCTGTTGGCCCTGAACCCCCACCAACACCCCAAAGCCCCATCAGTATTATTATCTTGTATTAAAGACAATTCCAATACCATTTGTAGCCTTAGAATTGGAAAACATGGCTCCATGCTGTGCCTCCTGGTTGACTCTATAGGCCTGGCCTATGACGATGGCCACTTAGTAAAATGCCTGCAAATAACAATCAGTTGAGACTCAATATTCTTGTGAATTGGAAGCTACCTCCTTGATACAATCCTACATTACCTAGTAACTCCCCCAGGACAGGGATTTGCAACCCCATCCCCACCAGAGAATATCGCTAAGCAAAATGGTACAAACCTAAGAATCTCCAGTTTTGCTGGGGTTTTCTTTATACTCTCCTTTTTTCCTCCTTTCTATTTTTAAGAAAGTAAGGGAAGGGGCACCTGGGTGGCTCAGTCGGTTAAGCGTCCGACTGCAGCTCAGGTCATGATCTCGCGGTTCATGAGTTCGAGCCCCGCATCGGGCTCTGTGCTGACAGCTCGGAGCCTGGAGCCCGCTTTGGAATCTGTGACTCCCTCTCTCTCTGCCCCTCCCCTGCTAATGCTCTGTCTCTGTCGCTCAAAACATAAGTAAACGTTAAAAAAATTCAAAAGAAAGTAAGGGAAGGTGTGAGACTGAGAGTGAGTGGTGGCGGCTGGAGAGAGGTTAGGAAGGAAGTTATTTTTAGGAAGGCTTGGGTGGGAACGAAAACTGGGCGAGTGGAGGCAGGGGCAGTGCAGCCAGGGCACGGCTTGCGCGCCTGGAAAGGGTCGACCAGTTCCCTAGAACCTCCCATTTCTTCTCACATTCTCATAATCCTTCCTCACCAAGTCAGAAGAGGAAGTCAGCCCCAATGCCTGGAGGGGAGGTGGGGTAGCAGGAAGGCACTGTCTTGTGCATGTTACCCGCCCCCTGCGTTCTTACAGGAGGAAGATTCGCTCACTATAGAAAATATAGGTGTGCAGGACAATCTGTTAGGCACCATAGGGATTTCACAAACATGACCGCTGATAGCTGCTCTCTATTTGCTGAGATAGCTTTTGAGCTGGTCTTTTTTTTTTTTTTGGTTTGCGTTTTTTTGTTTGTCTTCTGTTTTTGTTTTTGTTTTGGTCCCACGTTTCCTAAGTTAGTGACCCACAAAACAGCTTTCCCCTTCAAAACAAACCTTACCATGTCTGTAGTGGTTTTTTATTTGTAACGTGTGACCAGTTCTCAGTTATCCAGAATACCATAGAAGTATGTCATTGAGGAGAGAGAGGAAAAAAAAAGATGTCATTGGGTTTGACCAACGGTGTCCTTTTCTAGGAGGTAAGAGGTAGGTTATATCTCCATGTGAAGATCAAGAGATTGTGAATTTAATTTGACTAAATCTATTTACTAGATTGTTTTATTTCAGTGCCTTGAATGGGTCTTTAAGGCCTTTGAATCCATTGACCTTTAACCGAATATTAACTAGAAACTTAATACTAATCATAAATAGCTCTCTCACAGGGGGGAGAGCTTTGTGTTATATTTGTTCTATCTAATCATAAAACAATGCAAAAAAAAAAAAAGGCAAAACCAAGAATGTAATAAATACTTTTAAAATTAATGTCCACAAACATAGAACCCTCCCTGAATCCTAAGCAACTCTGTACAGAATGAAGGCTTATGTGTATCTCTTTTTAATGCCCTTCTCTTTTAAATGTGAGCGCCCAAAGACTGGGACCCGGTCTTTCGTTATGTTAATTATTTTTTTTAAATGATCACTTGAACAATGAGCAGCACAGTGAGAGAACCAAAGGTCTAGAATCCTGAATCTTCTTTCTCCTTTTCTCTGATGTTATTTAGAAATCTCTACCGCTGGCGTTGCTGTGGCATATTTATTAGACCTCTGTGCCTCCACATCTTTAACATGGGTATACCATCTTTACCACTTGACTATACTTAGGCTTTGAAATCTTAGGCTGATAACCATGATCTTTTCCGTTAAGAATCACTTATCTAGGGACACTTGGGTGGCTCAGATGGTTAAGCATCCGACTCTTGGTTTCAGCTCAGGTCACGATCTCATGGTTGGCAAGTTCCAATCTCACGGTCCCATCTCATGGTCAGCGCCGTCGGGCTCTGAGCTGACAGCGTAGAGCCTGCTTGGAATTCTGTCTCCCTCTCTCCCCGCCCCTCCCCCACTCTCACTGGTTCCCGATCTCTTTCTCTTTCCCTTTCTCTCTCAAAAACACTAAAAATTTTTTTATTAAAAGCAATCACTTATCTAGTAACAACACAGATAGAATTTAGGATCAGACGTTGATAATGTTAAAGGCAAATTTCATATCCAGTCCAGGGTCTACACATCTATATGCCATAGAAGTCTGTTTGTACTCTTGTCCGTCCAGCCTTGGGCTATCCTAGCAATGAAAGCTTCTTCAACGTCCATAGCAAAACCCTACTACTAAAATATAGTGGACAAAAATAGTATCAGCCACATATAATCCCAGTTTTAAATAGGACTAAGTAAACCTTAGTAGCATTCTTCATTTGTTTTCATTAATAGACTTTATTTTTTAGAGCAAAAAAAAAATAATAATAATAAGCAAAAAGTAGAGTTCCCATGTACTGTACCTCTTTTTGGCTCCTCCGCCATTTCCCCCATTATTTTTGTTCATATGTATTTATTTTGACAGAGAGAGAGTGCACGAGAGCACAAGGGCAAGCAGGGGAGGGGCAGTGGGGAGAGAGAATCCCAAGCAGGCTCCGCACTCATCACGGAGTCCGGTTGGAGGTTCGAGCTCACGAACCACGAGATCATAACCTTAGCCAAGATCAAGAGTCAGTCACTTAACCAGCTGAGCCAGCCAGGTGCTCCCATTTCCCTCATTATTAACATTTTCTATTCGTGTAATCCTATTCTTTTTATTTTATTATATTTTAAAAATTAGAGACGATGATTGCTTTGGCAACTAAGAACGTAAGGATTCTAACGATCTAAAGCAATTGGCTTATTAACTGCTTGTTAGCTACCGACAGAGGAAGTACTTTCATACCATTTACACCCAGAAGAAAATCCTTTTATTTGGTAGAAATTCCCATATTTAAATAGCTAATCAGCTAGTTGGGGTACACTTTGCAAACAAACATGATGAGGAAAGCACTAAACTTGTAACATTAAGGTATAGACCAAGGTTCTACTCTTAACCCTCCCCTGGGCCAGTGGGCTTGGCCAAATCTCTGAACCTCTGTGGAACTGTGTTGGATTAGAGAAGCCAAAAGAGGCCTTTCAAATCCAATTTTTCATTAATTTATTAACCCCCTGTTCCCCAAATGAGTGGTAGACTATTTCAGGTGGCTCAAAATTTTTTTTTTTTAATTTATATAGATGGGTTTTTAAAACGTGTACTTAAAATCTAGTGCCTCGTTGATTAAGCCTCTGACTCTTGATTTCAGCTCAGGTCATGATCCCCATGTCGTGAAATCGAGCCCTTCATTGGGCTCTGTGTTGACAATGCGGAGCCTGACTTTAGATTCTGTCTCTCCCTCCGCCCACCCCGCCATGTTTACACTCCTTCTTTCTCAAAAATAAATATATAAACATTGGGGTGCCTGGGTGGCTCAGTCGGTTGAGCATCCGACTTCGGCTCAGGTCATGATCTCGTGGTCTGTGAGTTCGAGCCCCACGTCGGGCTCTGTGCTGACAGCTCAGAGCCTGGAGCCTGCTTCCGATTCTGTGTCTCCCTCTCTCTCTGCACCCCCCCCCCACTCATTCTCTGTCTCTCTCTTTCTGTCAAAAATAAATAAACATTTTAAAATATATACATATATATAAACATTAAAAAATAAAAGTAAGGGGCCCCTGGGTGGCTCAGTCAGTTGGGCGTCCGACTTCGGCTCGGGTCACGATCTCATAGTCCGTGAGTTCGAGCCCTGCGTCGGGCCCTGGGCTGACAGCTCGGAGCCTGGAGCCTGCTTCGGATTCTGTGTCTCCCTCTCTCTCTGCCCCTCCCCCCACTCATTCTCTGTCTCTCTCTTTCTGTCAAGAATAAATAAACATTTTAAAATATATAAAATATAAAATAAAAAAATTTTTTATAAAAAAATATAAAAAATAAAAGTAAGGGGCCCCTGGGTGGCTCAGTCGGTTGGGCGTCTGACTTCGGCTCGGGTCACGATCTCATGGTCTGTGAGTTCCAGCCCCACGTCGGGCTCTGTGCTGACAGCTCGGAGCCTAGAGCCTGCTTCGGATTCTGTGTCTCCCTCTCTCTCTCTGTTCCTCCCCCGTTCATGCTCTGTCTCTCTCTGTCTCAAAAATAAATAAACATTTAAAAAATAAAAGTAAAAAAATAAAATCTAGTACCTCAAACCCATGATTTCAGAAATACTGCTTAAGATGAAACTACATTTTGAAAATTATTCAATGTGTGTCAAGTTAAAGAAAATATGATCTACTTGTACAAGTAACAAGGATATGACAAAAACCAGACGTGAAAAGTAACTGAATAAAGTTTGGGAACGCTGGATTAATCAATGAACTAATCCATTCAAAAAACTGTGTCAAACACAGCCTTGTCCCTGAACTCTTCTTTGTAATTTGTATCCTCTAGATAATTTGGCTCAATTAATGAACAGGTAGCTCAGAACTAACAGGGGCAAAACAGTGCAATAAGAAAGGTACTATATCAGAGAAATGCCCCGGGGCTGAGGGAGCACTGAACAGAGCAATTAAATGTAATTCCAAAACACCTCCAACATTCTGGAAATTAGACAAAGTCTACAGGGCGAGTCTGTGAATAGAGAGAAGGACTGATTAAACCTATCTTCAAGTTTTTCAGGCCATAACCATTTCCTCGTATTATACGGCAAGTAATTCGGTGTGTTAGCTGCAAAGCCATCCCGGTGTTTGAGTTAAGGCATGGCTTTCTCAAGGAAAATGCTGTCATGGTCTAATGGCAGACAGCGCCGTCTCCCATGGCACCAACTGAACGGGTCTTCCCTTTGGAAGGAGAGGGGACATTTGACTCTCATTTTTACATGGAGTTTTCTTTCCTCACATCAAGCATCCAAATCATGTGGCTCTTTCTTCAATCTACATGGGGAACATAGAAGTCCAAAAAGACTAATGCATGTTATTAATCTTTGTAACCCGCATACCTTTGCCCAATGTCTGAAACAAATACTTGCTGGTTAGTTACGAATCTAGGTAAGTTATGAATAAACCAAGATCTGCTTCTGCTAAGGGCACACTGAAGACACCAATCATTTCAGGGCCCCTGGGTGGCTCAGTCAGTTAAGCGTCTGACTCTTGATTTTGGCTCAGGTCATGATCTCATGGTCTTGAGATCGAGCCCCATGTCGGGCTCCATGCTAAGCTCGAGCCTGCTTGGGATCCTCTCTTTTCCTCTCTCTCTCTGCCCCTCCCCAGCTCGTGCACCCACGTACACTCTGTCTCAGAAATAAACAAGTTTATTTATTTTTGAGAGAGAGCACAAGAAGGGAAGGGGCAATGGGAGAAGGAGAGACAGAATCGGAAGCAGGCTTCAGGCTCTGAGCTGTCAGCACAGAGGCCGACGCGGGGCTCGAACTCATGAACTGTGAGATCGTGACCTGATCCGAAGTCAGATGCTTAACGGACTGAGCCACCCAGGAGCCCCAATAAATATTTTTTAAAGAAGATAGCATCATTTCAGGGTGCCTGGGCAGCTCAGTCAGTTGAGCATCCAACCTCAGCTCAGGTCACGATCTCACAGTTCATGCGTTGGAGCCCCACGTCGGGCTCTGTGCTGACAGCTCGGAGCCTGGAACCTGCTTCAGATTCTGTCTCTGTCTCTCTGCCCTTTCCCTGCTCACGCTGTCTCTCCCTCTCTCTCTCTCTCTCTCTCTCTCTCTCTTAAATATAAATAAACATTACAAAAAATTAAAGAAGATAACAATCATTTCAAATTTTTTCATGTTTCTTTTTTTTTTTTTTTTTTAGATTTTCCATGTCCTACGCATATATATCAGAACGCAGAGAATTTTTTTCTCCACCAGGAGTTACATGACAGTGCGGTAGCCCGTAGCCCCTTCAGAGAGCTGGCAGGAGGCATCTCATTTGAATAACTGTTTCTGTGGTGTGAAAATCTTGCCACTGAAGATATCTGCTATTTCAGGCAATGTCCTGTATTTCCAGTTTCATTCAATAGTCTGCTATTTAAGTTTGGATAGTCTTTATTGATGAATGTTTATCGCTTCTTAGGCCAAAAAGTGAAATCTTCTTTTTTTTTTCCTTTAGCTCTTGGGGAAAAAAAAATCCGTCCTTGATTGTAGTAATCGGCTTATCTTCGGTACTTAGTAATATCTATCTGCTCTGTTACTTTTTGTAAAATAATAACTAATATTGCAAGTCCTATGTGCTCAGCCTGAAATTACATATAGGATTTTAACCCTCACAATGACCCTATGAGGTATACACCTACGATTATTCCCTCTTGACACTCTAAGGAACCGTGACCTGGAGAAGTGAGATTCCTTACCCAAAGACCTAAAGTTGACCAAAGTGAGTTACGAACTCAGGTAGTCTGACTCCGAAACCTATAGTATTAGCCACTCTCCTATGTTTTTGTCCCCAGTTCTCCTTTTTTGCATCATGTTTTACAAATAAACCTCTTTCAGACTTCTTTTAAGGAAAAACGGTTATTGTTCCTTAACTCACAAATCAATAGTATGATATGTCCTTCTGTAAATTTTTTTACATTCTTTATATGGTACCCCCCCAAAAAGACATCTCTCAAATGTATCTTTACGTTTGATTTTTTATGGTGCAGGTTGCTCAATGTGACGTTCTGTTTCAAGTTATAATACACACCCAGCTGTCATTCTCTTTTTGCTGTTCGTGAAATAAGATTATGTGACTTAGGGACACATGGTTTGTGGCTTCTTCCCTAAATAATCAGGCACACAGCTGGGACACTCTAGCAACTAAAAGAAAATGAATTGTGTGCTCTAAACACTTCTCAAGTAGGGACTAAAGGAGAATTGAAGCAGGACGCCTGGGTGACTCAGTTGGTTGAGCCTCTGACTTGGCTCAGGTCATGATCTCGCGACGCGTGAATTCCAGCCCCGCATCGGGCTCTGTGATGATAGCTCAGAGCCCGGAGTCTGCTTCAGATCCTCGGTCTCCCTCTCTCTCCCCTCCCCTGCTCATGTTCTCGCTCTGTCTCAACAATAAATATTTTTTAAAAATAAATTTTAAAATAAAAGGAAATAATAATAATAGTAAAGGAGAACCAAAACTCCAGCCTTTTCCTGAAAGCCATTTGTGGTTCTGGGGAAGGAGTCCTTGGCACATCAATTGGAATTTTTATCTGGCATGCCACCTCCCGGGGTTTCAAATGACGGTGACAGAGTAGTAACCCAACTTTCTATGTCTGCCACTGTAAATTTGCTGGACACAGAGGGGATCGTTTTGACCGTGGCTTCTGTGTCCCATCCTTTCCAGATATTGACCAGTCTGGCCACGTGTGCCCCTACCCTCTCTCCCTCTCTCTGTCTCCCTCTGTCTCTCCCTCTCTCTGTCTCCCTCTCTCTCTCTCTTCCCCTCCCCCACTCTCTCTCTCAAATTAAACTTAAAAAAAAGATCTTATAGAAATGCATACTGTTGTAGCTCATCTAGTATGTGTTGTTAAGTACCAAAGCCTCAACGTGAACAGGTTTGTAAATGACACAACTATAGAGAAATAAATGGGAACGTGTCATCTTCGTTTCCTTGCATAGGTGTATGTACGTGCACCTGTGCCCGTGTGTGTATTTTCTGCTGTAGAGGAGGGATAGACCGAATCTGAAACGGAGGTGGACGATTTCAGACAAACACATAATCAACTGATGCAAGGTCTCCTTTCCTGTTGAACCGCCGTCACTGTTTTCGGTGACTTGGTGGCATTGGGTTGGATTTCTGCTCCTGCTATGTTTAGAATCTATTTTTAACGCGGCCAACTGATTTACTATGGAAGCATGTGAGTGCTGCTATTTTTAAATATATAATAGTTGTCCCTAGAACCCATCAAGCCCTGTAGAAGACCATTGTGTGCCTACCCACCGCACTGCACGTGTTCCGGGATGCCAGACCACGATTAAAAGAAAAAAATTAACTGAGTTCCTGCCGCGTGACGGGCAACAGGTTGTGCGCTTTCAAATGTTTTCGCCTTTAATACTCAAAAACAAAAAAACAAAAAACAGATCCTTGTGTTGCTAGAGACTCCTCGCCTTACCAAGCACATGGCGAAACACTACGTGTCATTATAAAGCTGCGTACCGAGTAGGGTAAGCACGGGTATTCATGCCGATCAGTCCTGAGCTCCGGTCCTATCTTTGCCACTTGCTGGCTGTGGGAACCGGGGCAAATTCTCTAGCCTGAGTCTCAGCTTTTTCATTTGCAACATGAGAAAACACCACTTCCCTGCAGGCTGTTCTGAAGAAAAACCGGGTCGGTGGTGGCGTCTCAGGCCCTTCCATAGCTTCTGGTACAAAACGGTGGCAGCGCAGTAAAAGGTGGTTATCGTTCTTCTTTATTATTCTGAGTTTCTTCTTGTCCTAGAAGGGAAAAGGTCAGAGGGCTTGGTAGACACCTCAGGTAAGTGATCTCCGGGCGGCTCAGTTGCAATCTGAGTGGCTGGGAGGTGCTACAGCAACCCCACTTGGCATTTTAACAACCCCCAGACCTTTCGGTTGGGGCCTTTGGCCCCTGGGAGTCCTCGGACGTCTGCTGGGAACCTCAGGAGTCCTGGGAACTGTTTAACAGAGTATTAGCTTTGAGCGGATGTGTCCCAGCCTGCGTGGTCTCAGGACAGCTTATAAGGAAGCAGCGACATATACCTACACCTACAGGGGCAATCCTGGCCTCCTGCGTCTACACCCCGCTGGCGCTGGGTTGAAACCGCTTGGCAAAGATTTCAGAATCCCTGTCATGTCCTCTGGGAGACGGGGTGCTCTCTGGCTCGAGCGCCCGTGGAGCTTTTCTGGGCGGTCTGAGGTCACACCCTGCGACCCTGAGTTCCCCCTGGACGACAGCAGAGATAACAGCCTTGGTCTGCCTGCCTACTGCTGTTCAAGGGACTCCTTACGGGTGGCCTCCTGTGCGGTCTGCTAGTGGACTGGGGACACTGACGTAGTCGCTCTAGTTTGAGGGAGGAATTAGGAGACCCCGGCTGCTGAGGTTAACCAGGAGGGAGGGAAGAGGTCTCACATGTACCGAGAACCTACCACGGTGCCAGGAACTTCACAAGGGAGATAATACCATTACACCAGGTAAACGAGGAGGAAGATTTTCCTTCTGCTCTGTTTGCTCAGCATTAAATCTGTTAGTTTAAAAGCAAACTCTTTGGGGGCGCCTGGCTGGCTGAGTCGGTGGAACATGCGACTCTTGAGCTCGGGGTTGTGAGTTTGAGCCCCACGTTGGGTGTAGGGATTACTTAAAAATAAAATATTTGGGGTGCCAGGGTGGCCCGGTTGGTTAAGCATCTGACTCCGGCTCAGAGCGTGATTTCAAGGTTGGCCGGTTCGAGCCCCGCGTCAGGCTCTGGGCCGACAGCTTGGAGCCCGGGGCCTGCTTCGGATTCTGCGTCTCCCTCGCTCTCTGCCCCTCCCCCGCTCATGCTGTGTCTCTTTCTCTCTCTCTCTCACAAGTAAACAAATGTTAAAAATGTTTAATAGAATAATAAAATCTTTTAAAAAATAAAATAAAAATGAAAGCAGACTCTCTTATATGACGATTTCAAGAAACAAAGCATTTTCTTCTGGTCATCTGAACAAACCGAAAAAATGATGAGTCCTCTCACACTAAATATCCACTGTACTTATAAGAAATACTTGCAGGATGTAATTTTGATTGTTTGGTCCTAGTGCTTTGCAGGTCTTTACGGACTTTCTCAAGCAGTTATTATATCCTTGGGTATTTATTCACTCCTTAAGCACAAGGATTTGGGTTTTCATTTTCCTGGCATTTGCCAAATCAGCTAATACGGGGCTCTGTCAGAGCGTCTGTATCACAGCAGTAGCTGAGGCAAAGAATATTTCCATGATGCTGGCTCATACCTAAAGACGGAAACATTTTCTAAACGAGTATTTTTGCATGAAATTTCACAAACCGAAGGGCTCTCATTTTGTGTTAGAAAGCTCTATGATCTAAGTCATCCTTGGAGATAGTTGATTTTTTTAGGATTTAATTTTTTTTTTAATTTTTAACATTTACTCATTTTTGAGAGACAGAGCATGAGCAGGCAGGGGGCAGAGAGAGAGGAGACACAGAATCCGAAGCAGGCTCCGGGCTCCGAGCTGTCAGCACAGAGCCCGACGCGGGGCTCGAACCCACAAGCCGCAAGATCGTGGCCTGAGCCGAAGCCTGATGCTTAGCTGACTGAGCCACCCAGGCGCCCCAAGATGTTATTTTTAAGTAACCTCTACACCCAATGTGGGGCTTAAACTCACAACCACAAGACCAAGAATTGTATGCCCCACTGACTGAGCTAGCCAGACGCCCGGGGATGGTTTTAATCTCTCCCTCTTGTGCACAATTTTCTTTGTAAAACTCTTATTTTATTTGCCTCAGACAGGCAGTCAGGATTTATGCAAATTGTTGACTGTTCAGAGAATACAATCTTGTTAGCAAAAATCAAATATATAACCATAAACATGTCTTCTATATAAAAGTTATACAGTTGTCCAAAATATTTTGAAAACATAGATCTCGATACTTCAACATCTAAATTGAGCATACTATCTTGTTCCTTATACTTTAAAAGTGTCCGTGTTTAGGGGCACCTGGGTGGCTCAGTCGGTTGAGCTTCAGACGTCAGCCCAGGTCATGATCGATCTTGAGGTCTGTGAGTTCAAGCCCCGTGTCAGGCTCTGTGCTGACAGCTTAGAGCCCAGAACCTGCTTTGGATTCTGTGTCTCCCTCTCTGCTCCTCCCTTGCTCACACTCTGTCTGTCTGTCTTTCTCTCTCAAAAATAAACATTAAAAAAATTTTTTAAACTGTCCGCACTTAAAAATTCGATGTTTTCAGTAAAGTTTTTGAAAATGGGTCAGGCATCTTTTTAGAGACGATTTATTGTTAATTGGAATGGCTGGGAGGCAGTGTTTAGAAGTTATAAAGTAAATCTATTTTAATGTGGTTCATTTAACTGGTTTAACTCATATACATTATCAGACTTTAATGGGACTTTTCAGGGAATTTAGTTTGGTTTCTTTGTTATCAAGCTTTGAGATTTTACAAAAAGAAGCTTTCAGTGAAAAGGATAAGGTTATTTAAAATTCTTTTTCCACTACTTACAAAGGATTAACTATTTTTTTTGAATCCGTAATATATGCCTGCAGTACAAAATTCAAAAGGTACACAAAGACTGCATAATGAAAAGAAAGTCTCCCTCCTCCCTGCCTTCCACCAGCCTAAAATCCCTCTCTAGATATAGTTACCAGGTTTTTTTGTTTGTGTTCTTTTTCAAAGCCTCATGCAAATATTTGTATTATTTAATTAATGTCTTGTTACCTTCCTTTTGGAATAACCAGGGAAATGTCATGGCATATAATCCTTCCAAAACCCTATACAAAGTCCTTATGTTACATGCGAAACCCAGAGAAAATAAAATTTGCTTCTTCTCTCTGAGCCTTGGGAAGGTCTTCTACTGCATAGTAATACAGAAATGATAGTGGTTCAAACCTTGCCACAGATTATGAGAGAAATAGCCACATGACCGTATTGTATATTTTAACTAAGTAGGAAACCAGTTCACTGAAGTTAAAGATCAAAGTAAAATTTTAAAAATTATTTGATAATCATTTTTGTCTATGCTGCTTAATTCTCTGATTTACAAATCCCTGAATCAAAGCTTTCCTGATAAAAAAAAATTTTTTAATATGTATTTATTTGTGTGAGAGAGAGACAGACAGACAGACAGACGGAGCACGAACAGGGGAGGGGCGGAGAGAAAGGGAGACACAGATTCCAAAGCAGGCTTCAGACTCTGAGCTGTCATCACAGAGCCCGACGCAGCGCTCGAACTCACAAACCATGAGATCATGACCTGAGCCGAAGTAGGATGCTTAACCAACTGAGCCACCCAGGCGTCCCCTTTTCCTGAATTTAGATAGGATTTGAAAAAAATCTGATTTCCCCTCCCTGGAAATCCTTCTCTTCCTATGATTTTTTTCACACACCACATTCAAAAGAGTAGTGCGTACTAGATGCTTTCAATATATGATATCTCATCCTCATAACAACCTTGCAAGTTTGGCTTTGTTTCCCTTTTTTGAGATGAGGAAACCGAGGCTCTGAGAACCGAGCACCCTGCCAACGATTCATCGTAGTAAGCGCAAACCTGGGACGCACACTTCGCTCTAACGACCCAAGTCATGGACCACAACATCGTTCGAAACACAGAATCTCCTGGTCTCCAAGTCTCCTTGCTTGACAGCATGGATCTCATTTCATCAAGGTATGTGCCAGAAACCTGAAGACACATTCGTAAACAAATTATCGTCGGGGAAACTAGGTGGAAATAGATTTAGGTAAAGTGATAATGGATACAATCACAGTAACCTTCAAAGGGTGGATTAGCGGCCAATGTATCCCTGGGAGTATGTGCAATAGAGCTCTATCCTTGGCCCTGTTCTGATCAACATCTTATTAATGCTTGGGACGAGAGCGGCGACGGTAATACAATAGAACGTGTAAACACCCACTGAATAAATGAATGAATGAATATTTGTACTATGCTGATCATATCTTCAGCTGTCACAAAGTTTCAAGTCACAATAATTATATCAAACAGGTAATTTCAGATTAAATTTTTTTAATGTTTATTTTTGAGAGAGATAGAGATGAGCGGGGGAGGGGCAGAGAGAGGGAGACACAGAATCAGAAGCGGGCTCCAGGCTCCGAGCTGTCAGCACAGAGACGGACACCGGGCTCGAACCCATGAACTTCAAGATCATGACCTGAGCTGAAATCGGACGCTTCACCGACTAAACCACCCAGGCGCCCTGGTAATTTAAGATTAAAGTATCATAACAGGGAAATATGATAGGTCAAGGCTCAAACAATAAAATTTGATATGGATGAATGTTAAATCCTAGACTTAGACTTCCATGATCAATTTTACAATGAGAGGATATGGGCATTAAGAAGTGTGGAAGGAAGGAAGAGAAGAGGAGAAGAGAGGAGAGGAGAGGAGGGAAGGGGAGGGGAGGGGAGGGGAGGGGAGGGGAGAGGAGAGGAGGGGAGGGGAGAAGAGAAGGGAGGAAGGAAGGAAGGAAGGAAGGAAGGAAGGAAAAGGAAGGAAGGAAGGAAGTTTGGCTTGTACTTTCATGGCTAAAACTATCAAAATGAGGCTAATCATATGATTCAGCTTGTGAAGGAAATTAATAGACAATTAGGGAACAATGTAAGGGAGGGTACTTCTTGTGTTTGCCCTACAGTAGTCAAACTCCATCTGGAATAGGTTTCAAACTCTGGGTCCCTCATGTTAACAGGAACAGTAGGGATCTGAAAAGAATCCATAGGAAGGTGACCAGGGTGCTGAGAAGAATTAAGCCCGTGACACATGAAGAATAGTGATGGAACCAGGGATTTTAGGCCAGAGACAAATAATGCGGGGAAGTCAAGTTCGAGAACCTGAACAGTGTATGGGAAAGAAATCAGATTTACAGGCTAATGCTGGACCACAGAGTCACAATGCAAAGAATCCTTCTGAAGCTTGAATCACAGATTATCACTTACACACATTATCTGAGTGAGAACGTAACATAGAGTTATTGATCTGGAACCTAACCTAGTGGTTTTCAGGGTATAGACTCAAGCCCAGCAGCACCAGCATTGTCCACAATCCTGCCAGAAATAGAAAGCTTTTGGACCCCTTCCCAGATCTACGGAATCAGAAACTGCGGAGGTGGGGCCCCACGTTCCGTGGTTCAACAAGCCCTCCAGGTGATTCTGACCGCATGCCACAAGGTGACAACCACCACAGGTCACCAGATGTGGCTGTTTGGCCGAAACCCTTGACTGTGGTTATGTTTGAAAACCTTCCTTCTCCTCTGTGTGATTCCTATTCACCTGTCCTTTGAACAGATCTCATCAGTAATCCAATTCATTCTGGGCAATGGATATTTGTTAGGGTTTTTGGCTACACGGTTTCCAATTAGGATTGATCTCCCATTTTGTAAGTGGTAAGGGAAGACCAGGGATTCCACTACAGATGCCGAAGCGTCCAGATACCCCCTCTTCCAAACCTCTGAGAGCAGGAAGTGGATGTGTGAGCCAAGATGGCAAATTAGTTGCCCCCGCCGGGAACTCTGAATCTTGAGCAAGTGACGCGAAGGTAGAGAGATGGTGGAGAACCATCCATTGAGCGAGGTCTAGGGACAGAAGGTGGCAGGAACGTCTGATGCTGGTGGTAGGCCTCCCATCCAACAGGATCCTATGGGGTGACCTTGGTTATGGGTGCTTCTGCCTAGCTTCCTGATACTTCTACCCTTTTTCTGAGCCCAGTTCTCGGCTTACCTACAGATTCTATAATCCATCCTATACCCTTTTAATGCAGTACTTTTTAAAAAAATTTTTAATGTTTATTTATTTTTGAGAGAGAGACACAGCGTGAGCAGGAGAGGGGTAGAGAGAGAGAGAGAGAGAGGGAGACCCAGAATCCTAAGGAGGCTCCAGGATCCGAGCTGTCAGCACAGAGCCCAACACGGGGCTCGAACCCAGGAACCGCGAGATCATGACCTGAGCCGAAGTTGGACGCTTAACCAACTGAGCCACCCAGGTGCCCCTAACGCAATACTTTTTTTCATAAGGTGGGCAGAGTTCATTTCTGTGGCTTGCAACCAAGAACCCAAAGGGTATGTACCTACTCATTCCCAACACGTTCCATAGTCAGGGAGGCCCTTGGGTTGTTTTCTCTGCTTCAGACAATGACAAAAATAGGCAATCAATGCTGGCCAACACAAGCAAGAGCAGAAAAAATGGTTGAAGCTAGTGGCTGGACTTTGGAGTTTTTATGCCCCATGACAGGGCGTCTTTAGGAGAGATGCCAACATTGCTTGATTTTGTAGGAACTTTTATTAAATTACCAATGGCTATACCACCCTAATATGAAATCTCGCCAAAGAAACTGAACCTGAATCTAATGAAGCTTCTAGAGCTAGCTTTCATTGACAGGAAATGGGGGGGGGGGGAGGAGGGAGAGAGCAGGAG
The DNA here is from genome assembly GCF_022837055.1 of Prionailurus viverrinus. Lineage (NCBI taxonomy): Eukaryota > Metazoa > Chordata > Mammalia > Carnivora > Felidae > Prionailurus > Prionailurus viverrinus. The sequence continues at coordinate 2,646,421 of NC_062577.1, forward strand.
AGGCAATGGGACAAGGAGTTAAATGCCAGGAGAAGGAAGCAACAGGCAAATCCCAAATGTGGGACGTTGTACCGGACAGACCAGACCAGCGTCTTCCATCTGTCAATAGCACTGAAAAAAGAGTCACGGAGGAAGGAAGGAGATCACTCTTAACGGAAAGAAACTGAAGAGCTATAACCACCAGATGTAATGTGTGCATCTTGCTTGGAGTTTGGTTCAAGCAAACCAATTGGGACATAGGAAGTCTTCTTATAAGTACCTCTAAGTACACTTACGATAAAAATATAAAAAAGTTTCCAGTCAGGTCATGATCTCATGGTTGGTGAGTTTGAGGCCCGCATCAGGCTCTGAGCTGATAGCACGGAGCCTGCTTGGGATTCTCTCTCTCTCTCTCTCTCTCTCTCTCTCTCCCTCTCTCTCTGTCCCTCCCCCACTCATGCTCGCTCGCTCTCTCCCTCTCAGAATAAATAAATAAACTAAAAAAATTGAAAAAAAAAGGATATGTGTATTAATGAACCAACCATAGGTGCATTAAGATAGGAAGAGAGCCAGACTACATCTCTTTTTTAAAAAATTTACCATCTTAACCATTTTTAAGTGTGCAGTTCAGTAGTGTTATGTTTGCATTATTGTGCAACAGATCTCCCAAACTTCTGCACCTTGTAGAAATGAAACTCTATAATCGTGAAACAACTGCTCTTCTCCACCCCCTGACCCCCACCCCCCACCGTCTCTCCCTCCAGCCCCTGGAAACCACCATTCCACTTTCTGTTCCCATGGGTGTGACTACTTTTGACACCTCATACAAGTGGAGTCATAGAGTACTTGTCATTGTGTGACTGGCTTATTTCACTTAGCATGATGTCTCAAGGTTTATCCATGTTATAGCATGTGACGGGATTTCCCTCCTTTTTAAGGCTAAGTAATATCCCCTACGTTGAGGCTAAATCCCCTACATTACAGGCTAAATAATATGCTAATTTCGTGTGTTCGTCCGTTAGTGGACATTTGGGTGCCTTCTGCCTCTTGGCCGTTGTGAGTAATGCTGCTATGAACATGGGGTGGAAATACTTCTTTGAGACCCTGCTTTTGAGGCTTGTGGAAGTGGGATTCCTGGATATGGTCATTTTATTTGTAATTTTTCAAAGAACCGTTCTATTGTCTTTCATGCTGGTTGCATCAGTTCACAACCCCACCAACACTGCACAGGGATCCAATTTTCCGTATCCCCCAACGCTTACAATTTTCTAATTTTTTGATGGTAGCCATTACAGTGAGTAGAGTTGGTATCTCATTGTGGTTTTGACTTACAACTCTCTGACGATTAGCGGTGTTGACCACCTTCTCATGTACTTGTTGGCTAGTTGTATATCATCTTTGCAGAAATGTCTATTCAAGCCTATTGCCCATTTTTTATTTATTTTGACAGAGAGCGCAAGCACACAAGCAGGGAAGGGGGCAGAGAGAGGGAGAGAGAGAATCGCAAGTAGGTTACTCGCTGTCAGCGCAGAGCCCGACACGGGGCTCAATCTCACAAACTGTGAGATCGTGACCTGAATGAGACAAAATCAAGAGTGGGACGCTTAACTGACTGAGCCACCCAGGCACCCTGCCATTGCCCATTTTTAAATCCAATTACTCCATTTTTTTGTGGTTGAGTTGTAGGAGTCCTTCATCTAGTCTGAATATTAACCCCTTATCTGATATATGACTTGCAAGTATTTTCTCCCATTCGGTAGGTTGCCTCTTTCACTCCATTGATTTTGTCCTCCGAGGCACAGAAATTTTTAAGTCCGATGTCATCTAATTTGTTAACTTGTGCTATTGTTGGCCTATGCTTGTGTCATCCAAGAAATCATTGCCAAACCTAGTGTCTTCAAGTTTTTCCAAATGCCTTCTTCGAGTTTAGTTTGGGGGTCTTTATTCCATTTTGATTTAATTACTGTATGGAGAATGAGATAAGATTCCAAGTTCATTCTTTCCTCGATGGACACCCAAAGTTTCCCAACACCAGTTGTTGAAGAGAATGTCCTTTCCCCATTTGACCATATATGTAAGCGTTTATTTCTGGGCTCTATGTTCTATTCCGTTGGCCTCTATGTTTGTCCTTAGGCCAGTACCGCACTGTTTTGAAGTGTACTATGTAGTTTTGTAATATGTTTTGAAATAAGGAAGTTGAGTCCTCCAAAATTTTGTTCTTCTCTTTCAAAATTGTCTGGACTATTCAGAGTCCCTTGGGATTCCATACAAATTTTAGGATTTTCTCTATTTCTGGGAAAAAAAGTCATTAGGATTTTGAGTGGGATTTGCGTTTGAATCTCTAGGTTGCTTTGGGTAATACTGACATCTTAACATTGTGATACTCCTAAATATTTTAATCTTTTTGAGGCTACTGTAAATAGATTGTTTTCCATTTCCTTTTTTGATTGTTCATTGTTAGTGTATAGAAACATCCCATTAAAAAAAAAATACGAATGTACTGGGGCACCTGAGTGTATCAGTCGGTGAAGGGTCCAACTCTTGATCCTGGCTCAGGTCATGATCTCACAGTTCATGGGACCGAACCCCAAGTTGGGCTCCGTGTGCTGTGTGCTGACAGCATGGAGCCTGCTTGCGATTCTCTCTCTCTCTCTGTCTCTGTCTCTCTCTCTCTCTGTCTCTCTCTCTCTGCCCCCCCCCCGACACTTGCTCTCTTTTCTTTCTCTATCTCAAAATAAATAAACTTTAAAAAAATAGTAATATGCCCTTCTGTTCAGGAATTCTCATATTCCTAAGATTTTGGGTTTTTTGCCAATGCTTCTGAGGAATTATTTTATGGGCTTCCCATTCATCTGAAAAAAGCGAAGGATGTTGTGAAAATCAGAATGTCAGTAACATATGTGTTTGCCTGAAAGGCTGAGCAAGCTTGGGAGCACCTGTCTGATGTGGCCCAACTTGTCTCTCTACCTACAATTAGAGAAACCCGTAAGACAGTTGACATTTTGGAAAGTAACTTGTTTGCACAGCCCCAAGAACAGAGAGGCATTGACGGGTCCCTTGAGGATTATTCAGCTCCAGATATTTGAAAGGAAGTGTTAACCTTATATCAGCTAGGAATCATTCAGTTGTGCTTGACAGAGAACCCTTCATAAACAGCCTCAAGCAGAAGAGAGGACACACGTCACTCAAATGTCTATAGGTAGAGCTGGATTTTGGCTTTGCTTGATCCAGGAGTTGAAATAATGTTACCGCACTCCAGAACCAGCCTCAGACCAGAGCAAGAGGGCCCCTACTTCGCCCTCCGTGCCGAAGGGCCTGGATGTCCTAAATCTGGAAAAGGAAAAAAAAAGTCGCACTCAGTCTTTCAAGGAAGTTTTCGGACTTTGGTAAATGCTGAGTGGAAGGGAACCACCGGACAGTCCCGTCCTCAGTACAGAAACCCCCTAAGCTGAGTGAGACATGGGGAAGAGAAGAGACCGGCCCCTGGCCCTGGGAAACCAGACAAAACGCTTCTGGTGCTTTACTCTGGCTGCCCCAAGTGTAGGTGTCTAGACCTGTGCATGTCCACACGTGGCTATTGAACATTTCAAATGCAGCCGTTCCAAACTGAGGTGTGAGCAGAAAATACACCCTGGAATCTGAATACAGATACAAAGGATACAGATACAGAATCTGAATACAGATACAAAGGAACCGTGTAAAATCCCACGTTAATACACGTTTACATTGATCACATGCCAAGATGTGACATTTCACGTAATATTTTCACCTGTTTCTTTTCACTTTTTATAATGGGGCTGCTAAATTTTTGGTTGATCACCTGCGTGGTTTGTGCTATATTCCCATTGGATGGCTCTGACTCAAAGCAAACCAACCTCCCCCAAAAACGCCAGGCCCTCCCTCCACTCTGCTCCGGCAGCTTCTGGAAGCCCTTAGAACTACTTGGAATACTACGGTGTGGGGTGGAGGGAGGGAACCCGCCTGCCCCAGCTTCCTGGGGCGTTGATGGGTCAGTTCCCTTCCTGGGAGTCTGCCCAGTGCTACCTGCAGTCCTGGTCTTGCCTGGCCTGGCCGGCACCCTTGCCCTGGTGGCAAATGCCACATCACTGATGGGGCATCTCTGGAACTTCCGTTAGGTTTATGGGGGCAATCCCAGGGATGAGCGCGCTCAGAATGACACCATCCCATTGCCCATGGGGTCATACGGTGGAGGAAGAGCTTTCTGTGAGGGAACAGCCATGGCGCCTGGAGAGGCAGAATGGAATCACAGGGCTGTAGAGAGACCTTCGCAAATTCAGAGCTTCTTTTTTTTTTAATACATTTTTTTTTAATGTTTATTTACTTTTGAGACAGAGAGAGAGCATGAACGGGGGAGGGTCAGAGAGAGAGAGGGAGACACAGAATCCGAAGCCGGCTCCAGGCTCCGAGCGGTCGGCACAGAGCCCGACGCGGGGCTCGAACCCGCGATCCGTGAGATCATAACCTGAGCCGAAGTTGAACACTTGACCGAGCCACCCAGGTGCCCCCCAAATTCCGAGCTTCTGAGTGACACTGTCTCTTTCTTTCTCTTCGGCCACCGTGTTTTCGGAATATGAGAACTAGGCCAAACACACCTGGGATATCCGGCGCTTCTGTCAAGGCCGCTCAAGCTCCGTGCAGCATAGGCCAGTGCGCACATACGGGGGCCACACGCGGCAGACGCGGCTGCTTCCCTACGTCCAGTCTGCACCGCAGTGTTCGTTTTTTCATCCCATTGGTTGATGTGCTACTTACACTAGTTTTCCCGGTGGTCCCTTTCCGACCCGTCGGCCGACGAAGAAGCTGACCTTGTTCCTCAGTGCATAGGTCCCTTCTCTAGCATTCTGGGCACAGCGGACACGCGATTACTCTTGACCATCAGTGGACTCCCTTGCCACCAAATTGAGGTCTCTGTGCCTGACTCGGGCCAATCCTCTCCTCACTTCCAGGCCGCCTCTAGCCACGAGCTCACGGTGAGCACTGTCACCGGCTTGTGAAAGGCGCGAGGCAACATACGGTCATGAATAAAGCAGCGTTCTGTGTGTCGGATTAAGAACCAAAGGAAACCAAAACCAAACTTCCAACAGTCTCTGTAGAGTGGTGCCTGGGTGGCTCCGTTGGTTGGACATCCGACTTTGGCTCAGGTCAGGATCTCACTGTCCGTGAGTTTGAGCCCCGCGTCGGGCTCTGTGCTGGCAGCTCGGAGCCTGGAGCCTGCTTCGGAGTCTGCATTTCCCTCTCTCTCTGCCCCTTCCCCACTCACTCTGTCTCTCAAACATGAATAAACATTAAAAAACAATTAAAAGAAAATTTATTTTTCGTTAACATTTATTCACGTTTGAGAGACAAAGCGAGAGCAGGGGAAGGCAGAGAAAGAGAGGGAGACACAGAGTCTTTTTTATTAAATTAAAAAAAAAAATTTTAATAAATAGATAAATAAACAAATAAAGATTAAAGCAAAAAAAAAAATTTTTAAGTTAAAAAAACCCAAAACATCCTGGTAAACAAGCCAGGTTTACCCGGAAGTACATGGATTCCAAACCCCTGTCCTGCAGCCCCGAGGTGGCTGGTTGACCCGCCCTCCGTGACTGTCTGAGGAGAGCTACCCTTGCCTTTGTGGGACGGGGCTCCGATCTCCTTCTGAAATGCGTCTCTGGCCACCCGTGCTGGGCCCGCCCATGACCACCGCCCACAGGCCTCTGCTGTGTCCCTGCACCAAGCGGTCAGCCTCCCGATGGGCCCCTGCCCTTCGTCATGCTCCACCCGAATGCGCCTTCCCACTCCTGGCTGTCATCTTCCTAAGTCACAGCCATGATTGAGTCACCCCCCCCCCCCCCCCCGCTCCAAAGTATTTACCAGTGCTGTGTGGTCTAGAGATGAAGTCCAAGAGACGAGAGCTCAATGAAGCACTTTGTACTCTGACATCAGTATAACCTTCTAGCTTCCTGTCTGGTGATATTGCAGCCCCCAGCCTGCCTGCCTCCGCCCTCTTCCCGCCCCCCCCAGATCTGCAGCCGAAAGGAATTCCTAAACGCTTTAACATCTTGTGGCTTCTGCTCCTAGTGTCCCCTTCACCTGAAAAGCCCTCTTCCTCGCATTAGATAATAAGGAACCTTTGTGCAACATGCCGGCAAAAACTCATTTGAGACCTTTGTGTCAGTGATGGACAGCTGTAGCCAGTCCCCTGGGTTTTAATTCGCCGCTTATTTTGCTGTGTAATTATGAGCAATTTATTTAACTTCTACAGGTTCCTCATTTTTTAAAAGGAGGTAATAATAGCGTCTTATCTGCCAGGCTTGTTTTGGGAACTAAAGAAGTCCACTTATTTAAAACCCTTGGAACATTGCCAGACACACAGCGCTCGCTAAATGAGGGTCAGCTGTCACTTATGAAATGGCCCAGGGTCTCTGAAGTTAGGACTCAGGTCTCCTGACTCAAAAGCTTACAGTCAGTGCATTTTGCCGTCACGCGTTGCTTTTCCACTGTCGTGCATTGCTTTTCCACCTAGCAAAAAATCCTACCCATTCTTCAGAGACCCAGCTTAAGCGTCTCTCTCATTTCTATGTGACCCTAACACACAACCAATGTAGGGGCACCTGGGTGGTCTGACTCTTGATTTCGACTCAGGTCATGATCTCGAGGTTCATGAGTTCAACCCCTGCATCAGGCTCCGTGCTGGCAGTGCAGAGCCTGCTTGGGGTTCTCTCTTTCCCTTCCTCTCTGCCCCTCCCCTGCGCTCTCTCTCTCTCTCTCTCAAAATAAGTAAACAAAAACTTAAGACACCACCAGTTGAGGGTGCCATTGATTGTAAGATGTTCCGTTGTTTCGCTGTCATTGAAGAAAAGCAAACAAACAAAGCCGCCGATGATAATTGCAAGACGCCACGAATTGTAAGATGCCTCCCGACGGCAGAGATGTAAAGTGCGCCTTAGAACTGGTGAAATGAGGTAACCTTAACTGGGATTAAGTACCAGGCTGTGCACCTCTGCATCGAGCACGCGTTCTATTGCATTATAGTTGGCTATGCGCTTCCCTGCTAGATAGGAGTAACGTCAGGCCAGCAAACGGATCTTTCTTACTCTGGCATCCCCGCACCTTCCACTGTGTTTGGCACAAGACAGACATTCCATACTCGGTTGTTTAATACAAATTGAAATCGTCATTAGACACTGTGAGGGCTACACGAGGGATGAAAAATATGCGACAGACGTTGTATGATAATAAAACTTCACTGACCCAACAGTTGGACCAGATAACGCCTTGGTGAGTTGGTCTTCCTGCTTCGAGGCTAGAAACCTGATGTCGCAGGTCGCCTTTCGTATGGCTTTTACCCCGCTCACGAGTACCATACATACAAATAGACCTTATATCGGTTTTCAAAGACAGATGGCCCTTTCGCCGGCAAGAAAAGACTAACAATATACTAGTGGCCTGAAGATGTCTACTTTTAGATTAAATATAATGAAGAAAGTGTTCGTCCCTACAGCCTTTTGGGACACATCTATTCTTTTGCCTTCTTTCCCTTATCCTGGAGGGTTTGAATGACCTGCCTTTTAAGGTTTAAATATAGATGCTCAGACTGGGCTTTGAAATATTTCAAGAATACAGCATTACAGGAATCCCAGATTCTATAAAATTCTGCATTTTCATCCCTGCAAAACAGCATGACTTTTGTCATTCCTTCAGAAGCAGTAACACTGATTTTTGGGTTTCCTTTTCTTTTTTCTTTTCCTTTCCTTTTCTTTCTTTGCTTACCTTTCATCAACCAATTAACCTTTGAATGAAAAGGAAACTTCAGGGGCCTCTGGGTGGCTCAGTCGGTTGAGCGTCCGACTTCGGCTCAGGTCATGATCTCGCGGTCTGTGAGTTCATGCCCCGCGTAGGGCTCTGTGCCGACAGCTCAGAGCCTGGAGCCTGCTTCGGATTCTGGGCCTCTCTCTCTCTCTCTGCCCTTCCCCCACTCACGTGCATGTGCTCTCTCTCTCAAAAACGAATAACCATTGGGGCGCCTGGGTGGCGCAGTCGGTTAAGCGTCCAACTTCAGCCAGGTCACGATCTCACGGTCCAGGAGTTCTAGCCCCTCGTCAGGCTCTGGGCTGATGGCTTGGAGCCTGGAGCCTGTTTCCGATTCTGTGTCTCCCTCTCTCTCTGCCCCTCCCCCGTTCATGCTCTGTCTCTCTCTGTCCCAAAAATAAATAAAAATGTTGAAAAAAAAATTAAAAAAAAAAAACAAAAACGAATAACCATTAAAAAAATTTAAAAAAAAAGAAAACTTCAAGTAGTGCAGAAAGGTTGCTTCTAGAATCTGTTGATCGTAAGCATGTGCAGTGCAAACTCATGGTCCAGGGAACACAAACTGACCCACCAGGAATATCCAACGAAGACGAGCTTCCTCCTCACTGACGAGGACGTCTTCAAAACGGGTTGTTGGCTGGTTTTCTCGACGTGACACGCTGTCGGATGACTATTGATTCTGTTTAACCTCTCTGTCTTCGGTTGCATCAGACCAAAGGGAGAGGACAGTGGGTGGTCCGTGTGATGCTGCTTCTGTCTTACCCATACTCTTCTTCTAAAATGTGGGCGATCTTTACGTACGTTGCCTTGCTTTGTGTCACATAGCTCTGCAAGCTTGGCCATGACTGATTGTCCGGCGGCTCTCGCCAAAGCCAGTGAGCGATAAAGGGAGAATACAGGACAAGGAGGTGGCCTGGCAAAAGAATCTCACCCAACAGGAGTCACCCGGGTGAACATGATCAGCCAACCTAATCAGATCCTTTCTCTTGGGGAATTTGTTATGTAAACTGGAGAGAAGGCATTAGAAAGTGAGTCCAAGGGGGGCACCTGGGTGACTCAGTTGGTTGAGCGTCTGACTCTTGATTTTGGCTCAGGTCACGATCCCAGGGTCACGGGCTACGACCTGAGTGTGCAGCCTGCTTAAGAGCCTCTCCCTCTGCCCCTCTCCTCCCCTCATGCAAGCTCCCTCTCTAAAAGAAAAAAAAAGAATCTAAGAAAATGGTTTGGTAGTTATGGACATGTCGCCAAAGCAAGGTGCAAAAGGCCTTCGTTCCTGAGGAGAGAATGAGGTGACCAGGCCATCAGAGCTGTCACTGTTTTCTGGCAGGCCTGGCTTGGGGTTACTGCTTCCTACGAAGCCTGGATTTTCTGCTGTTGACACATTTTCTTGTTTCTCTACTTTCCCGGTATCCTTATATATTTAAAAATATCTTTTAATATTATAAGTATGATATGTGAGCATTGAATGAACCTCAAGCGATAACGAAACGTGTGTTGGTGTAAGTGAAAACCCATGCGTCCCCCAGTTCTAATACCCCAAATATAATCACAGTTAAGTGTCAGTGTAATATTCTTGCATATTTATTTTAATATAGTATTATCTCTAACTTGGTTTCTTTATTCAGCGATAAAGCATGGATATTTCTCCACATTAAAAAAAAAAAACAAAAAAACAAAAAACAGGGGCACCTGGGTGGCTCAGTTGATTAAGCATCCGACTTCAGCTCAGGTCATGATCTCGCGGTCCGTGAGTTCGAACCCCGCGTCGGGCTCTCTGCTGACAGCTCAGAACTCGGAGCCTGCTTCGGATTCTGTGTCTCCCTCTCTCTCTGCCCCTTCCCCTCTTGTGCTCTGTCTCTCAAAAGTGAATAAATGTTAAAGAAAAAAAAAAAAAAAAAAAACAGAGTGGGGGGTACCTGGCTGGCTCAGTCATAGAGCATACGACTCTTGATCTGGAAGTTGTGAGTTCAGGTCCCACGTGTAGTTTGGAGTTTACATTAAATTTTTTTTTTAATATATAGAAAGATATATCTATATATTTATATTTACAGAGAGAAATTTTATTCTTTGCAACAACTGCATAGTACTCCACAGTACGGACATATTACATTTCATTTAATCACCTGATACCAGTGGATGTGGGGGCTGTTCCAAATTTTCAAGATAACCATGAACAATACAAAGGTCACCCTCGTTCCGCACATGATTATGTATGTATGCAAATATTCTTATACAATAAATTCCTAAAAGTAGAATTGGGAGGATCCAAGGGAATATGCACTTAAAATTTTAAGTAGGTGGCTCAGTCGGTTAAGGGTCCGACTTCAGCTCTGGTCATGATCTCATGGTTGGTGAGTTCGAGCCCCGCAGCAGGCTCTGTTTGGACAGTTCAGAGCCTGGAGCCTGCTTCGGATTCTCTGTCTCCCTGTCTCTCTGCCCTTCCCCCGCTCACACACACTCTCTCTCTCCCTCTCTAAAATAATGAGATAATTTTTTAATAATTTAATAATTAATAACTTAAATAATTATTTAATATATAAATAATAATATATAATTGTTTAAAATAATTAAATAATTTAAAATTTAATAATTTTTTAATACTAATTTAAAAATATGTGTCAGATGGAAGTGCCCATAGAGAAACAAGGTGCAGGCTCAACGGAAGGCTTTCTTCACTCAGTAACCTTTCTTGAGAATCTATAAGGCACCTGCCATGTGGTAGGGATTCAAAGACCATTAAGACACGGTTCCCTGCCGCAGAAACATTACAGATCCACAAAAGTGTGAAAATAGGATAGAGCAACTTACCAAGCCTGAGGGGCCTGGGGTAGATTTCACAGGGACGACCTCTGAATGGAGGCTTAAAAGATACGGAGACATTTTCCGGGTGAAAAAAGAAAGGGAGAGCAATAAAGGTGAAGGGGCAGGAGAGGTCAAAGAAGCCGGCGAGTCTAGGGAATGTGCCAAACGGCGATGCTTGGCCTAATGCTTTGTGAGGTGATGACGATGGGGGTCTGCAGCGTTCCTCTTGATGACCACCTTTTACGAGCCATGCGTCTCAAACTGGGTCCTTTCCTTCTGTCCCAACAGGGCAGGGAGCCCCGGGCTGCGTGTGGCTGTTGGGACTTGGAATGAGGTAAGTGTGATCAAGAAGTGAATTTTTAACTTGATTTCATTTCAGGTAACATAAATTTAAAAACACTCAATTCAGTTGTTGGAAAAATAATAACTTTTTTAATGTTTATTTTTTTATTTTTGAGGGAGAGAGGGTGCATGTGAGCAGGGGAGGGGCAGGGAGAGAGGGAGACACAGAATCCGAAGCAGGCTCCGGGCTCCGGGCTGTCAGCGCAGAGCCCGACGCGAGGCTCGAACCCACGCACCGTGAGATCATGACCTGAGCGGAGTCGGACGCCTAACCTTGACTGAGCCACCCAGGTGCCCCTGCACCAAGTATTTCTGGTGAAAATTTGGCATTTGAACTGAGATGTGCTGGAAGGGCAAAATATACGCTGGATTTCAAAGACTTAGGACAAGAAGAATGTGAACTATCTTACGGATAATTTTGATATGAATTACATATTCAGATAATAATATTTTAAACATGTCAGAGAAGTGAAATCCAGGGGCACCTGGCTGGCTCAGTGGGTGGAGAATGTGACTTGGTTTTTTTGTTTTGTTTTTTTTTTTCAAATGTCTTAAATGTTTTTTTATTTTTGAGACGGAGGCAGAGTGCGAGTGGGGGAGGGGCAGAGAGAGAGGGAGACACAGAATCTGAAGCAGGCCCCAGGCTCTGGGCTGTCAGTACAGAGCCCGACGCGGGGCTCGAACCCACAAATCGTGAGATCATGACCTGAGCCGAAGTCGGACGCTTAACCGACGGAGCCACCCAGGCGCCCCAATGTGAGTTGGTTTTTTAATTTTTAGTTTTTTAGAAAAAGAGAGAACAAGTGGGCAGGGGAGAGGGGTAAAGGGAGAGAGAGAGAAAGAGAGAGAGAGAGAGAGAGAGAGAGGGTGAGGGGGGAGAATCCCAAGCAGGATCCACACTTACCTTGGAAGCCAAGCTGGGTCTCAATCCCAAGAACCATGGGATCCTGACCTGAAACTGAAATCAAGAGCCAGACGCTCAACCGACTGAGCCACCCACGCGCCCCGAGAATGTGACTCTTGATCTCGGGGTTGTAAGTTTGAACCCCACATTGGGGGTAGAGATTACTTTAAAAATTAAAATTGTTTTTAATTAAAAAAAAAATGAAGGAAAAGTGAAATCTACTATGAAAGTGAATTTCACCTGATTCTCTTTCCCTTTTTACATGCAGCTACTAAGAAATTAAACGTCACGTGTAGAGCTTACAGTACATTTCTATTGCCGTTGCTGGTCTAGAACCCCATCACCTCATGCCTGGATCTCTGCAGTAGCTTCCTTCCTGTTCGTTCTGCTTTCCTTCCGTTTAACGCATCCTCCCCACTGTCACTAGATTGCAAAACACAAATGTTATCAGAACAGGATGCCACATCACTCCTCGTGTCTCGGGACGTCCACTCCCTCCTTTCTCCTCAGCCAGCCTTCCCGCGTCTCCCCCACTCTCTCTGGCTCTCCCTTCCAATCCAGCTGGGATTTTTCTTCTCCCTGGCCCCAAACGCAGCTCTATCTTCCAATTTTTATAAGAGAAATCCAAAATCTGCATAACATATTCTGATCTGGAAAATGTTGACAACTGGGACAGAAACTGCCTACCCAGTGCGTTCCCCCTTTTTCTTTATAACAGAACCCTGCTTTAACCCAGGCGGCAAGCTTCCCAGATAAAAGAACGCATTTCGCAATCTCCTCTGCACGTCGGGTGGATAATGAGGTAAAAGGGGAATTCGTATGGGGATGTCCAGGTGATCCCCTGGGACAGCTGAGCTGGGAAGTGCCCCTCTTCCCTCCCGGTCTTCCTCCTTCCTGACAGAATGCAAATGGCTGGAGCCCCAGCAGCCACTTTGTGTCCTAACACAGTAATGAGGATGGAAGCCGTGTGTTAGGAAGATTAGAGCAGAACGATAGGTACCTAGCTTCCTGCTTCCTCTGGAGTTACCACTTAGAATTTGCTATCTTTAGTTTTTCTTTTCCCTTTCTTTTTTTTAAGTTTATTTATTTATTTTGAGAGAGAGGGAGAGCTGGGGAAGGGCAGAGACAGAATGAGGGAGAGAGAGAATCCCAAGCAGGCTCTGCACCCTCAGAGCAGAGTCCGATGCAGGGCTCGAACTCATGAGATCATGACCTGAGCTGAAATCAAGGGTCAGACGCTTAACCGACTGAGCCACCTAGGGGCCACAGTTTTTCTTTTTCATGGAAGAGAAACCTTTATTCTATTTAAACCACTAATTTGGGTTTTCTGTTCATACATGGCCAAACCTGTTTTGGCAACTACTCCTTTTTTGCTTAAGAGCATTGTCCAGACCCAAAGAAACCAAACAAAACCGCAGAACATGCCCGTGGCTCACTTAAAAGTGCCTGGGCCTCAATTCCCCTACTGGAAAAATCAGTTCACTTAAATAAATGATCTCTGAGGCCATTTCCAGGCCTAAATGAGATTATCTCATTTAACTCTTACAACTGTCCCATGAGATGATCCCCAGTTTCTTTGAGAAAAATGAGAAAGTAGGTACCTTACACACCACTTAGCAAGCACCACAGCAGGCTTCAAAATCAGTCGAATTCTTTGGACGCTCTGAGGATCGAATGAAGATAATGAACGTGAAAATATTTGGAAAAGTTAGCCATTGCATACAAAGGCTTTCCATAACAAAGGTCACTAGAAGCTAAAATGAAAACAAAGTTTCTGAGTAGATGATGTGTGTTACACAAATACAGAAGTGATATTGACGAGTTGCTTTGTGTCAGGGACATTGCCAAGGGCTGTTTATCCATGGTCAATTAAGAATCAAACAATGGCCTATGTGCTGGGACGCAGGAGATGAATAAGAACAGGTATGTTGTAGAAATGAATCCACCCTATTTGGGGAACATAAATTAATGTTAGCCTCAGCAGCCAACAACATCCTGATGTCTTTCTGTATGCTCCTACATTCACCATCCTACCTTCTTTATTCACGGGCAAAGTATTTGCCCTAATCAATATCCCTTCGTGACTGGTTCATTAAATCATTGCCCCTGTCTGTTTGGTTGGTTGGTTTTTTTCAGTACTGGAAGAAGATAACCTTGGCAGAATACTAGGAGAAAAATGACAAAACATGAACTTCCGTGATCTTAGTTCCACATGGCGGGTTGAGAAAAAGTTCAGTAGATTATTGAATGTATTTCATCAATTTGTATCTTGATTGGGGCATTTGGGGTTGACTTAGTGGTAAGTACGCAGAAAACTAAGGAAATGAAACAGTGAGGCAATCGTTAACACTAGGAAAAACAAAAAACCGTACAGGAAATAAAATTTAATTGGCTGCAAACTGTATACAGTCAGAATGATGTAAAGGGAAAAATTGATTTAGCATAAATTATGACGTGAATATATTGGGAAGACTGAGGGAAGGGGATGGAGCAAGGGCTGGGAATCATCTCTCATACAAAAAAAAAACCAAATAAATTCAAATAACCAAAAGAAACAGGTGTAGGACTCAAACATGGTTACCTCTGGGGGGAGGAACGGGGGGTTGCAAGAGGTAGGGCATGAGATTACTATTTCCATGATAAGCCTAACAGCACTTTTGACTCCTTAAAGTAATGTAGAAAATCAAATTTAAAAATCATTGTAACTTATGTAGACAATCCCCTGGCTTTTCCAATCGCCTAAAATGTCAAGTCACCTTCTTCAGCCTGACCATAAAGTCTCTCCACAATCTGTCTCCACCCTCCCTTATCTTACCTTATCTCTAAATTTCTTTCCATCTGGCACTCTTGATTCCAGTCAAGCACTATTCACTTGGTCTTCCTCGACGCCCTGGCCCCCTCGAAAACATCATTCACCCAGCCTGGGATGCTCTCTCTCCTATCTGATCTAAAATCTTACCAATGGGTGGAACAAAGGAGTACAGATATGAAGGTTATCCCCTGAGAACAACATTAAGAAGCACAAAAATGTAATGGATGAGTGCAGTCATCGGTAGATTAAGGGTTGATGAGCTGAGGATAAATGTGTTAACAGAAGGGGGATGATCTTTGTGGGTCTATAAAAAGTAAAATACCGAGCCATTCAATGTAAAGTCATTAAGCGCCTATCATGTACCAAGTGTCCTGGGAGTATGTAACAGTAAGTGGTGTTGTTAAATACCAAGAATTCAGAGGGACAGAGGTATTACCATTAGTCTAGAGGACTAAAACTTTCTAGAAAAGCGAGGTCAATGTACAACCACAAATGTCTCTTCTACTTAACAGACATAGTCTCCGTAGAGAGGGGACGCTACAGGCCTGATGATATTAACACAATGGTTTACCTAAGATCCATCTGGTGTTAAACTCTGGACTAGGTGCTTTGTATTTGTTTTCTAAACCATACAACAACCTGACGGGATTCCTTTTATTATTTCCAACTTTCAAAGGAACGAACGGAAGCTTATAAATATTAGGGTCTCGCAGCCAGTGTTAAAGGTGAGATGTGAATTCTGGCCCAGCTTTCGTGCCCATTCCTTTTAAACATATTTTTTTAAGTTTATTTACTTAATTTGAGAGAGAGAGAGAAAGAGAGAGAGAGAGCGAGCGAGCCAGTGGGGAAGGGCAGACAGAGAGGGAGAGAGAGAGAATCCCAAGCAGGTTCCTCGATGTCAGCACAGGGCCGGATGCAGGGCTTGGACTCATGAACTCCGAGATCATGACCTGAGCCGGAATCAAGAGTCGGATGCTCAACCGACTAAACCCCTGCCCCAGCACCCCTTTGGTGCCCGTTCTTGTTCCACTATACCCCCCAACCTCCCCAGCCAACTAAACCATGCATACCAAGCAACTTTCTGATTTGACTTCACACGTAGGAAAAAAATGCTATAGTTAGTTAATAAAACCTTACTTTGCTAGGCAATTATAATAATAACAAAAGGGGCACCTGGGTGGCTCAGATGGTTAAGCGACAGACTTTGGCTCAAGTCACGATCTCACGGTTCGTGGGTTCAAGCCCCGCATCGGGCTCTGTGCTGACAGCTCGGATTCTGTGTCTCCCCCCCCCCCCCCCGCCCAGAAATAAACATTAAAAATTTTTTAAATAATAATAAAAATATTAGGTCTGACAAATATTGAATCTTTTGTGCCAGGCACTGTGCTGAGCATCTACAGGCACAAAGAAGGAATCATCATCTCCATTCTAGAGAAAAACACGAAGACATTCAGAATGTAAATCATTTGGTTCGAGGCACATCACTCGGAAGCGAGCTTGTGATCTTAGTCATTTTATGCACTGCCATCTAACAAACACTGCCGTGCACGGACTCTTTTCATGGAAACAATATTTAGTGAGCACCCCCTCCACGGTCTGGGGCTTGGTGGCGGAATATCCATGAAAGTATAAGACCTCGTCTCTGTCTTGAAAATATTTACAATTTCAACGTAGAGGCAAGACACCACGCAGTGAAACGGTAAGTAGCAATTGAGGTTCGTACAGAATTAAGTCGTAAATGGATCAGCGTGACCAATAAACGATTTCAGAGAAGGGGAGCCCCCCCCTGAGAGCCAAGGCAGAGAGGAGGTGAAGGACGCACAGAACCCAGCCGGGGAGAGAGAACATTCTGGTGCAGGAATGGGCATGGTGTCCTGGGGGACAGGAACCAGCTGGCCCCGTGGACGATCATCGTGCGACGCACGATCACGGGCCCCTTCCTCCAGAGGCTCCCCTCCAGGGTCCGGGAGAGCCCTTCTCGGGGCGGCTGCTTCCGTTCTCCTTCCAATTCGGCGTCAACCAAGGAAGTGCCAACAAGGTAGCGCGAGCTCCTGAGTCTTCGCCTCATGAGCTCCTCGGTAGCTCCCGGGGAGGCAGGCACCTGGGGCCTGTTAGCCACCGGACGGTGGGAAAACGACTCCGTCACCACGGCCCGGCGCCCGGGAGACAGACTGCCTGTTGCGCATGCTCAGTAGATGTTCGCCAAACCAGGAAGGAAGGACCCGGGGCGGACAGCCGTCGGTGCAGCGGAGGGGCCGTCGGTGCAGCGGAGGGGCCGTCGGTGCAGCGGAGGGGCCGTCGGTGCAGCGGAGGGGCCACCGGTGCGAGAAGGGCAGACAGGTCTGGCCCCTGCCCCTTGCTAGGCGTGTGGTCTGGCGCACTTGCGTTGCAACTTCCTCTCCGCGAAATCTCGGCAGCATCACCCTCCAAGGGTTATTGCCGTAAAGATTAAATGCATTAATGGACGTGAAGCGCTTCGAACGGGACTGGCGTCTGTCGAGAGCTGTTCAGGCTGCTGTATTAATAGCATGGGCTCCACAGCCAGACCGAGCCGTCTGAGGCGTGTCGGTGCTGCTCAGCACGTGAGTGGGCCCTCTGGACCTCAGTCTTCCCATTCGCAAAATGGGTATCACAGTCCCCCGCTGGCCCAGTTCGCGTGAGGATTGCGTGAGGGAAATGCAGGCAAAGCACCCAGCAGAAGCCCGCGGCCCACCTCAGGAATCATGCAACACAGTGCTAATAGGAAGGCAGTACCGTTCTCCTGGCTTAGTCACCGGATCTTTCCTCTGGCCCTGCCACTGCGGCTGGCAGGTGGCTAGCACATTTCTGGATTAGGCAAGACTTTATTTCTGGAGCTGGTGTAGTTCTGCCACGATCGGTTCCTCCTCGGCTTCCTTCTAGGGTGATTTCTATTTTAACATAAATCGCAAACCCCTTATTATGCAATTTTCAGACAGATATAAAACCAGAGAGAGTAACACAGGCAACCCCCACGTACCCATCACCCAACCTCAATCATCATCAACGCAAGGCCCGTCTCACCCCGTCTGTATCTCACCGACTTTCTCCGCCTCAACGAGATTATTTTGACACAAATTTCAGGTATCGTATACTTTCATCCAGAAACACTTTAGTAACGGATCTCTAAAATACAGAATTCTTTTTAGTCTTTTAGTCTCTTAACATAACTTCAGTCATAGGACCATACCTCAGATTTTTAGCGATGAGTCCTTAGTATCATCCAAAAGCCAGCCTGCCTAAGAACGTCTTTGGTTATCTCACGTGTTACTTTTGTACAGCTTTTTTTTTTCTTCTTAAGTCAAGATCCAACAAGGTCCAGATATTGCATGTAGCTGATGACTTTCCAATCTAGAGGTCTCTCGCTTCCTTCGTTCCCCCTCAAGTCAATTTATTATTGCAGAAACAGAATAATTTGTCCTGCACGGTGTCTCATATTCTACATTTTGCTGATCGCTTTCCCCCAGTGGCATTTAATATGTTCCTTTGACCTCTGGAACATCTTGTTGTGGCGGAAGCAAGGAAGCTGTCAAAGATTTCTGGGGTTGTGTCAGAAGGACACGGGGGCACTGGCCAAAGGTGGGATATTTTGAGAATCCAAGAAATAAGTAAATAAATACTGCAACAGAGTGACATCCATCAAGTGTGATAATATCCACAGGTTCCTAGTAATGCTCCAAAAACGGACTCGCTGGTCGCCTTCCAAGGATGTTGAGGAAACAATCGTTCGTTCTGAAAATAAATGAGTAAAAATAAAGCAGCAAGCATCTATTCTGCCTTTCTTGCAAGGATTGCATCTCAGGGTCATCAAATAATCAAGGAGAAGAGATCCTGCTAATAAATGAAGAAGGGATGATACAAGGAAAATGTCGTCAACCGCAAATGAATAGAGCATTTAGAAAACGATCATCACGGGCCTGCTGAAACCATAGGTGAACCGCTGGGGTGGGGGTGGGGTGTGGTGGGGACTTTACAATGGAGCATCAAGTCGATAGTATCTGTCAACAGATACTGTCATCACCAAAAGAGAAGCCACCGGGTGTCATGTGCCCTCGATGTGACACAGTAGGAAATGATCAGCCTGTGACGTATTTACGTCAAAAAATCGAAACTGAATCTGATCAAGCCTTTGTATGTAATCACGAGTTTGAAGGTAGTTTGTCCTTTTCGTATTTAGTCTTTTTTTTTTTTTTTTTTTTTCCAAATTAACATTGCGTCTTTTTTCTCTAAAATGAGTAACAAAAAATCATCGGGCGTGTGTCAAACTTCCTGAAGGCGGGTGCGGTAAAACGGAAGTGAATGCAGGGTGAATGCAGGCCCCACAATTGTAAAACCATTACATTCCCAAGCTTAGAACCGCCCTGCGCATGACCAGTGAAAATTGCTGAGCCCACGGGGCTCTAGCCTTCTGGACGCGCACGGACTGTCTTCTTTTGCTCGAATCTCTGACGTGAACTTCATTCACACAGGCTACGCCTTCACAATACACTCTCACTGTGTTCAAGAAAATGGTGTTAGGCAGGCGGCCGGGCACCTGACATCAGGATCGCCGGGCAAGAATCCCTGCGGCGGGGAGAGAAGGGGGGTCCGGGCCCCGCACGCACCTGGGGCGGGTTTCCGCGGTTGCAGGCGGTGTGGGCCGGTGTCGGATGCGGGCGTGGACGTGGGTGGGTGGGGTGGGTGCAGATGTGGATGTGCGTGTGGGTGGGTGGGGCGCGGGGGGGAGCAGGTGTGGGTGTGGGTGGGTGGGACGCGGGGGGGGGGGGGAGCAGGTGTGGACATGGGCGTGGACGCGGGTGTCCGTGGCGTGTGCAGGTGTGGGCACAGGCGTGCAGCGGGAGCTGCCCGCGGAGCGGTAGGTGGTGGGCTGGTGCCCCTCCCCCCGCGTGCTGCTGTTGCGTTTCCTTGGCCTTGTTCATTCATATTTATAAGCCTAGATCCAGAAGTCCGGACACTAGAGGCTTCCTCCCATGGTCCAGTATCGACATCTGTATTCCTAAGAGCGTGCAGGTTCGCGTATCCTTTTAACAGACGACTTAACTACATATATTTGGAAAACCGCAATTCTCGAATGTTAGCAGCCGGCTGGCAGTTCCTGACATGTTGCACATTTAATTGGAGGTATTTGGTACTCCATTTCCCACTTAAGAACACTGATACTTCTCTTTGTTATTTATTTCAAAGATCACACGAAAACACTCGAATTAGAAGGAATTAAATTACAATGCACAAATGATCCCGACGTTCTTACACTAGAGACACTATAAAAAAGTATAGACGGGTTGGGGTGGGGGCGCTGATTGGCGCAGTGGGTTAGGCATCCGACTCTTGATCGTGATCTTGGCTCAGGTTGGTGAGTTCAAGCCCGGAAACCAGCTCTGCGCTGACGGCCCAGAGCCTGCTTGATATTCTCCTTTCTGGCTGCGGCTGTCCCACTCGTGCATGTGCATGCGCACGCGTGCTGTCTCTCTCTCTCTCTCTCTCTCAAAATAAACTTAAAAATATTTGTTTAAGTATAAAAAGATGTAAAGTCCACGGATTCTTTAATTTACTTTCATTTTCAAATGCACACAATAAATAGCCAAATAATATTTTACAAATAATTTTGGAAAAAATTTACTTGATCCCAAAAGGTACACGTCACGTCTTTTCCTGCTCTCCTAAATTCTGCCACAAGCTAATAAATCGGTGAGATCCAAGATGCATCCTGGCATTTATCTTGGTTCTCTTTGCCATTTCATGGAAATATGGTGAATGTAATTTCCTCTTAATGGTAGTAGTCAGTCTAGGTTCTGTGAATTCATCTTTCTTCCTTCTTTTTCTTCTTCCTCTCTTCCTCCTCCTCCTCCTTCTCTTCCTTTTTTCTTTTCTTTTTCTTGGAGGTAGCATGAGATACACAACGGGGCTGAGTCTGAGCATGTTTGACCAGTATGGGTTGAATCCTAAGGGCAGTTCTCTTGCCCGGGATGAGAAGTAAAGAATTAGTTCCCTGTTTTACCATCAGCTCAGGGCAGAGTAATTATTCGAGGCCTGACATTTAATACACCAGCGATCACAGCTATTGCCACTGTGAAAGCTTTTCCAACAAAGCAGGAAACAAAAAAACCTTACAGCAGTGTCTAATTTGCATTCGCAAAAGTGGGGGAGCTGTGAGGTGAAAATAAACACAGCCCTGTGGGACGCTATCGAGTGTCTCTTTAACACAAGGGGGGGGGGGGGAAACCCAGCAAAGCAAAGAGAACCATACATATTATAAGGGGCTTAGGCAGTGCAAGGTACATGCAAACGCAAAGGAGAAGTCAGCTGTGACGAGTTGTTTAAGATACGTTACTTTACCCAACCCTGGGGAACCCAACCTCCTGGGAATACCATCTATGCTACGATCTCTAGGCAAAGAAGAAACTGGGATGGAAGCAAAGGGAAGATAAATTCTTCTGTAGGTTGTATCTGCCTACTTTTTTCTTCTGCTAAGATGCCTTATACCTTATCTCTCTTTTATAAAACAGTAGAATAGCATTTGGGGCAGGGGAAGGGGAAATATGATCATTAGGTAAAGCGGCTGTCGTTTTCAGCCCTTGTCTTTTACCACTTTGTTAGTGATGCTTACACCAAAATAGTATTAATTACTTCAACCCACTCCTTATTTTGTCATTGAATTTGTTTTGACAACCGCAAAGAGATATTCCCGGGGCTCTGCGTCCGACGAACACCATATTGTTAAAATGTCAAATGTATATTTCACAAGAGACTGTTGCTAAGGAATTTTGTTTCAAAGGGAAAAATGGGCATTGGTCAAAGGATCAGCCTTGTCGCGACATCAGGATGCTGGATATGGTTTCCCCTTCCTCCAGTACATCAGGAAGGCTGGCAACTGCTCAGGACCGCGGCCATCCCCTCTCCTTCTTTGCTTCCCATGCTCTAGAGCACCTGCTAGGGCTGCAGGGTGTGCTCTGATGGTGTTTGCTAAAGACGTGAAAGGTTCATAACTCACCTCATTTTTTGTTACAAGCAGTGGGCACCGGTGAGAAATTATGGAGTACAAAAGAACACATCTAAAATGTCAGCTCTGCTAAGGTCGTGGGAGGAGAGGAAGGACCTACCTGAAAAAAATAAAACTTGCCCTGAAAAATAAATAGAAAGGGAGCCCAAACCTGAAGTGGAGAAATGACATCCCGCGCCTGATTGAACGTGGCATCCTTGTCCACAATGAGCTGGTGATCTTAATGGAACACAGGAAGTTAATGTATCATGCGTTAGTTTAAAAAATATAATGATGATGATGAGCTTAGAGTCCCTTAAAATAATTTGCTTTTCCGTCCGACTTCGGCTCAGGTCATGATCTCATGGTTCGTGAGTTCGAGCCCCGTGCCGGGCTCTGTGCTGACAGCTCAGAGCCTGGAGCCTGCTTCAGAGTCTGTGTCTCCCTCGCTCTGCCCCTCTCCCGCTCGTGCTCTCTCTCTCTCTCTCAAAAATAAATAAACATTAAAAAAGTAATAATTTGCTTTTAATTACACATAAGTAAACACTAATTGTGCTGAGTTAATTTTGTAATAAGTCTTCATCTCTAGCGGTACAGGACATTATTCTGCACCTGATGATTAACGAGAAAATTCTTCTTATTTGTGACTAGAGCCTGACGTACTGCGATATGCAGGCTATGTTGAATTCTTTGACATGCAAATAAGTCATCAACTTTTAGAGCCGGAAGGAATCTTGTAAATCTCACGCTCCAGCATCTTCAATTTAACAGAGAGGGAATTGAGACCCAGAGGGGAATAAGGATATTCACCAAAAAAACAGAAGGTGATCAGAAGGCTCTAGCCAGAGATCCGGCTCCTGTCCTAGTCCTGGGCCCAGAGCCTACATTCATTACCTTTTTCTTTCTTTCTTTTTTCTTTTTTTTTCTTTTTTTTGAGTGATCTGTACACCCAGCATGGGGCTTGAACTTACAACCGCGAGATCAAGAGTCACATGCTCTACCGACCCAGCCAGCCAGGTGCCCCTAATTATCCCATATTTATCTCACTGGGGTTCCCCCCCCCCTTTTCAAAACCTTTAAAATAAAAATTTTAGAGAATTTCTGAATAATAACAATAATGAACAGCTATAGAATGTCCTGGGATTCATAGAAGCATTTTAGACATGACATGCGCAGTCGTGGTTCCTGATATAGAAGAGATTTCACTTTTTGAGACCAGTATCTAAAGGAAGAAACACACAAAAGGGACTATGTCCACCTTGTTCAAATCAAGACTGTTGTAATCACGTGCACCGACATAAAAAGATCAAAATCTTCAGTAAAATCAAGATGTCGCTAACGGGTGTAGATCAGTCATTTTCAAACGTTTATTCTTAGAATATTCCCCGGGGCGCTAAAACAGATAGAAGTGGACCGCCAGGCTTGACGTTGTAAAAAGAGAGTTCCCGCAACTCCGCCTCCTCTGGAGGCACACTGGAGCCTCTGTGGCACTGTTGGAAAAATCGGCCATGTAAAGAACTTTCTAGAAATGGTCAGGATTCCACCCAGACCGCGGTGACGGGGTGAGTTGTAGGCAGGCTGTTTCGTCGACTGGTTGACTCACTGCGGCGTGACGGGTAAGCTAACGCCACTCTGTGATGACAAGTTTAAATACACTCAGCTTCCCTTTTGTTCAAGTTCTGCTGATCTTTGCGGCAGGGTTTTAAACCGCAAGGTGCACGAGCATCACTGGGGGAGCGCGCTGCGATGGTGGCTCGCCAGCTTCCGTCCCCAGCGTCCCCTTCGGTGGTTCTGGGATGCAGTCGTCAATCTACACCTTCCAGCAAGCACTTCAGGTGAACCGTGGACCCCTCTTTGAGAAACACTGCTTGGGAGCGTCTGTCAAAATGCCTCACATGTGGCACTTGCGCGGGATCCCTGTTCTCCCGAATTTACTTTAATTTTTGCCGTGTTTATTTAAAAGGGGCTTTCTGTATTCAGGTCCTAATGATTACGCAAACTATTACTGATTCACAAATCCGACGATGTGTGCTAAGTTGGGGTGGATCTAAGGGCTTTTGACCGAAATGAGATATGCGGGGCCTTGTGGGAAATACTCTTTGCAAGCAGGAACTCTAATAACTAACACGTGTTTTCTTTTTCCCACTAGTAAAGAAAAAATAGAAGGAATCTTCCTTCATGTATTAGAAGTTTTCTCTCTGAAACCAACAGTAAACATCATACCCATAACCTCTACAGACATTCATTCAAAAATCTGAAACAGGGGCACCTGTGTGGCTCAGTCGGTTGAGTGTCCAACGCTTGGTTTGGGCTCAGGTCAGGATCCCAGGATCATGGGATCGAGCCCTGGGCTGGCTCCTCACTGAGGGTGGAGCCTGCTTAAGATTCACTCTCTCTCTCTCTTTCTCTCTCTCTGCCTCTCTCCCCCACTTGCTTCCTTTCTGTCTCTAAAATTAAAAAATAAATAAATAAAATAAGAGAGCCTGGGTGGCTCAGTCAGTTAAGCATCTGACTCTTGATTTGGGGTCAGGTCACAATCTCATGGGTTCAAGTCTCGCGTCTGGCTCTGTGCGGACAATGTGGAGCCTGCTTGGGATTCTCGCTCTGTTCCCCTCTCTCTGCCCCTCCCCCTCCCTCCCTCTCTCTCCCTCTGTCTCTCTCACGCACGTGCTCTCTCGAAATAAATAAATAAACTTGAAAAAATAAAATCAGAACATTTAAAAAATCTGACACAACCGTGTAAAATGTGTACCCTCTCACCATATTATTCAATGTTGTTCTGGTAGTTTTTAACCAAAGAGACAATGAAAAAATGAGTTTAATTATTGGAAACCAAGAGATGAAATTATCCTTTTCTCTCTCTCTTTTTCAGGTCCTCTATCTGTGTAGTCAGAAACTCTATGGCAATCAACCGAAATGCTGTTGGAAAGAATAAGAGAAGTTCATTAAGCGACTGGCTCTAAAATCAATATTAAAAAATAGCTTTTCTATAACCCAGATTCAAAATATAATGAGAAAACATCCAATTTCAAATAGCAACCAAAGAGTGTAAAGGGTCTAGTCATAAACAAAATTAGAACTGTAAGGAACCTTCACACAAAAACCTGAGAGTCTTTCCTGGAGCACACAAAGGGAGACTGGAATAAATGCAGAGGCATGTCCTGTCCCCAGAAGAAGAGATGTAATATTCAAACTCTGTCAATCCTTCCCAAATTGATGTATACATTAACTCAGTTTCAACAAAAAAAATCCAAAAGAATTTCACGAGAAATCAACCAAGTGATTCCAAAATTAATCCGGAAGAGCAAATACATGACAATATCCGCACGCGATAATTACATTTAGCGAATGTCTCTTTTAAGGAACTTCGACATTTACTCCTTTTCTAACTTTGTGGAGGAAGACGGTCTCCATCAAATTTTCATTCCCTGGCTGGGAAACTGAGACCCAGAAAGGCCAACGGGTAAAAGGCCATCTCCCCCGAGCCCTCCTCCTGTGAGTGCCATGCTTGTATCAACGTGACCCGTGCTGTCTCTAGTACTAGAACTCTCCGTCCAGTCCGCTTCACGTTTTCTTTTCATTTCACCAAATGAACCTGAATCTCCCCTGGAAAGAATAAAGCCCCACCCAAGCACCATTACCTATTTCCTTCTGATGACGCACAGCTCTGATCCCCGTTTCTTTGGTGGTGGTTACTTAGGTCCCAGTCTCTGCTGTTTTTGGGTCCCTCAGGTTGCAGCCTTCTCTTATTTTTTAAGTCTATATATTTATTTTGAGAGAGAGCGAGCTCGCACGCATAGGAGGGGCAGAGAGAGAGAGGGAGAGAGACAGAATCCCAAGCAGGCTCTGTGCTCTCAGTGCAGAGCCCGATGCAGGGCTTGAACCCACAAACCGTGAGATCATGACCTGAGCCCAAACCAAGAGTTGGACGCTCAACCGACTGGGCCACCAGGCACCCCTGCAGCCTGCTCTTATAATCCTCGGCAAACCCACCACTGTTCTTAGAACCTGTCGTGTTGTCCTTAATCCAGAGGAAAAGTCAACTTTCCCATTAGCAATGATTCGCGTGAGAATTCTGTGCGCTTCACTCGTATGTGGTCACTGGAACTCCCCCCCCTGTTTCAGTCACCGTGAAAACCTAGCTCACTGAAATATCCAAGTTTCTCTTTATCCCCAAAGAACTTGGTAATCGCCAAGAAAAGTGGCATAGCTTCACACAATAAAGTTTTAAATAACGCTGCATTGCCGAAAGCACTAAATATTCCTGGTGGATTTAAACTGTGTCAATTTGTATATATTTTAACAATAATAACAATAATAGGGGTGCCTGGGTGGCACAATCAGTTAAGGGTCCGACTCTTGATTTCGACTCGGGTCGTGACCTCACGGTCCTTGGGTTCGAGCCCTGCATGGGGCCCTGTGCTGACAGTGCGGAGCCTGCTTGGGATTCTCTCTCACCCTCTCTCTCTGCCCCTCCCCCCACTCATGCTCGTGCTCTCTCTCTCTCTCAAAATAAATAAACATTAAAGAATTACAAAATAAGGGGCACCTGGGTGGCTTAGCACGTTGAGCGAACGACTCTTGGTTTCGGCTCAGGTCATGATCTCAGTTTGTGGGTTCAAGCCCTGCATCCCAGCTTGGGATTCTTTTTCTCTCCCTCTCTCTCTCTCTGCCCCTCCCCTGCTTGTGCTCTCTCTCAAAGTAAATAAATAAAATTTTTTTTTAATTACAAAATAATAATGTTTAAGGACTCACTGTGTCCCAGCCCTTGCTGTGGAAGCTTTTTACCTGCATTAACTCCTGTTCTCAGCAACCCCATCAGTCCCAAGCCGAAGTCGGATGCTCAACCACCCAGGCGCCCCACCTTAGAGGTATTAAAGGACAAATATAAAAACTTGCCAGGCTTCTTTTTCCGTCCTAGAGAATGATCATTGCAAATAATTCACAGGGGAGGCCTCTGAGCCCCCTGCATGCAACTGGTTGCTTTTTGAAGTCTTTCTGCCTAGCCATCGATGGAAATGCACACAGAAAAGGCTGCTGTGACCCTTTGCCCTAGCAATCAACCTAGCCATTTTTCCATTTTCCGTGTATTAAGTGACATGTGCCTTGTATATGATTGTTGCTCAATAATACCTTCCTGCATGGACGGAAGGATGAACGGACAAACCTCATTCTTCATGGAGCTTTCTTGATCTGGGCAAAAGGTCAGTCATCAGAATATACAAGAGGGGTGGTCTCTGAGTGCAAAGGAGCTGACGCAACTTGGTGACAGCAACGGGAAGTGTGGCCTCAGAAATGCCGATCATATTAAGAAAGAGTAAGGACAGCGCCTGGGTGGTTCAGTCGGTTGGGTGTCTGCCTTAGGCTCAGGTTACGATCTCTCAGTTTGTGGGTTCGGGCCCCGGGTCGGGCTCTGTGCTGACAGCTTTGTGTCTCCCTCTCTCTCTCTGCCCCTCCCCTGCTCTGTCTCTGTCTCTGTCTCTCCTTCTGGTCTTTGGTTGACCCTGTTCCTTCCATTTGCCTCTCTCTCCTGCTTCACCCCTGCTCAGCTCAGCCGTGGTAATAAAGCTCTTGTCCTTCTGGATTTGCTGTGCTATTTCTGACTGATTGTTTCTGATTGCTCCCTGCACTTTTGGTATCTCAAAGTTTATTTCATTCATAGCAGCATAAAGTAATTCCTAAGGGACTGATATTATAACTTTACGACTTGTGCCACGTGTCAGCAAAATGAAGCCCCTCACGGTAATCTTTCATAATATCTTTCCTTGGAAGATTTTGTTTAAAAAGTGCGTCGTAGGGGCGCCTGGGTGGCTCAGTCAGGTGAGTGTCCGACTCTTGATTTCAGCTCAGGTCATGATCTCAGGGTTCCTGAGTTCGAGCTCCGCATCGGGCTCTGCGCTGACAGCACGATGCCTGCTTGGGATTCTGTCTCTCCCTCTGCCCCTCCTGTGTGTGCGTGCCCCCTCTCTCTTAAAATAAATAAATCAACTAAAAAAATTACAAGCACATCGCAAAATGGCAATGGGAAGACAGTCATCCTTTGCTGACATGACACGTGGGTGTTGTTTCCTTCACTTGCCTTGGGAATGTGTTAAATGCCACTGAATTGTACACTTTAAAATAGTGGATTTTATGTTAGATGAATTTCACCTCAAAAGCAAGTAATTCCATTAACGTAAAATCCCCTGTTTTAATCGTCTTAAAGTGTGTAATGCAGTGTTTTTTCATTTAAATAATTTTTTCATAGTTCTTTTTTAAGAGACAGAGCAAGCTGGGGAGGGGCAAAGAGAGAGGGAGAGAGAGAGAATCCCAAGCAGGCTCTGTGCCGTCATCACAAAGCCCAACGCGGGGCTTGAAATCACAAACCCTGAGATCGTGACCTGAGCCCAAACCAAGAGTCGGACACTCAACCGACTGAGCCCCCCCAGGCGCCCTGCAATTTGGTGTTTTTTAAAGCGTATTCACAATGTTGTGCAATCATCACCACGATCTAATTTCAGAACAACCTCCTCACCTCCCCCCAAACCCTCATACCCGTCAAAGGTTGTTATTCCCTGGGTTCCTGGGTGGCTCCGTAGTTGAGCGTAGGACTTTGGCTCAGGTCATCGTCCCACAGTTCGTGAGTCCAAGCCCCGCGTTGGGCTCCTTGCTGGCGGTGTGGAGCCTGCTAGGGATTCCCTGTCTCCCTCCCTCTGCCCCTCCTCCGCCTCAAAATAAGTAAATCAACTTTAAAAAAGTGGTTATTCCCCATCCCCCCACCCCTAGCCCTTGGCAACCACCAATCTATGCTTCATCTATGGATTTGCCTCTTCTGAACATTTCATATAAATGGCATCACAATAGGCCACAGCCTTTTCTATCTGGCTTTTTTCACTTTGCATCATGTTTGCAAGCTTCATCCATGTTGTGGCCTGTGTCAGCACTTCCTTTTTTTCCTTTTCATGGAAAGGCTTTTATTCATTCATTCAAGCACTGTTCTTTATTTTTAAAGATTTTGGGGGGCGGCTGGGGGGCTCAGTTGGTTGAGTGTCCAACTTCAGCTTGGGTCATGATCTGGTGGTCTGTGGATTCGAGCCCTGAATCAGGCTCTGTGCTGAGAGCTCAGAGCCTGGAGCCTGCTTTGGATTCTGCGTCTCCCTCTCTCTCTCCCTCTCTGCCCCTCCCCTGCTCGCACTCTGTCTCTCTCTAAAATAAATAAACACTAAAAAAAAAATCGTTTTAAGTTTACCCACTTTTTTGTTGGGGGGAGAGAGGGAAGGAGCAGAGAGAGAAGGAGAGACAGAATCCAAGCAGGCCCTGTGCAGACCCAAGTGCCTGACACGGGGCTTGAACCCACGAACCGTGTGATGGTGATTTGTGCCAAAACCAAGAGTCAGTCGCTTAACCGACTGAGCCACCTATGTGCCCTCCGTTCAAGCACTGTTCTAAGTGATGAGGTCCCTACATTTCATTGAGCTTAGATTTTGTGGGAAAGAGAGACAAGAAACAAAGAAGAAACAACATCAGGTGGCACTGAGGGCATGCAGAGAGCTGACACTGAATGTCCGGAGAGAAGGGACTACACGACTTGTTACACTGAGCGGCCGAGAAAGCCAACTCTGAGGAGAGAGCATTTAAGATGAGATCCACATGATAAAACGGAGCCAGTCAAAGACCAGAAGAGAAAGTATTTCGAGCAGAAGAAACACTACAGTCTAGATGAACTTGGAATGTTTTAAGTACAGAAAAAAAAGAAGTGGGCAGGGGAATGAATGCATATCGGAGAATAGGTCTGAGAGGCGGGCAGGAGCCAGATCATCTAGTGCTCGGTAAACTCGGATGAGGAGTTTGAATTTCATTCTAAGTGTGATGAGAAAGCACCAGAAGAGTCAGAATAACATGATTTGCCTTTGGGGAGCGGATTGTAGAAGAGCAAGGTGCTTCATTCTTTTTTATGACTGAATAACATTCCTCTGAATGGATATACCACATTTGGTTTCCCCATTCACCTCTTCGTGGACGCTTGAGTTGTTTCGAATCTCTGGCTGTTAGGAATAATGCTGCTACGAACATTCGTGAGCGGGCTCTGTGTGAATACACATCATCAGCTCTCTTTAATAACATACCTAGGAGTTGAATTACCGGGTCACGTGGCGACTCTAGGTTCAGACATTTGAGGAAATGCCGGACCATCTCCGCAGCAGCTGTACCATTCTGCATTCCCACAAGGAGTGTTTGAAGCTTCTGATTTCTCCCTGTCATCCACCTGTTCCCATGTTTATTTTCATTACAACCATCTTAGCGGCTGCAAAGTGGTGCCTCACTGTGGTTTTGATTGGCACTGCCCTAATGACTAATGGTGTCAAGCATCTTTTCGTGTACTTATCAGTTAGTTCCTACTTATCCTTCGGGCTCACCTTCTCAGAAAGGACTTTCCTCAAAACCTATCGAAAGAGAGAAGATTTATTCTCTTACTACATTCTAGCATTCCGTCCGGCGCCCTTCAGAACACTTACCGCCTTCAGTTATCATTTGGACAGCTGTTTACTTCGCTTTGCCGAGCACCATTACGGCAAGCACACGGTAGGAGCTCCGTAAATATTTAACTCAACGAGCAAATCAGTCAGGAGAGTCATGAGACACGGAAATCAAGCAATGTGGTTGCCAGTCGGGAAGCAGGATGAAATACAGGAGATAGAGCGGATGTAGGCGCTGACACCGAAAAAGCAAGGGGTGGGTATAGAGTCAGCAGGCAACTCACATGAATACTGAGTTAAGTCTGAGACGCCAGCTCAACCCTAGTGGAACAAAACCAGGCAAAATATGTCTTTAGTCTTAGAAAATGCTCAGACCCTTTAACTTACTAGTTCTATTTTTAGAAATTTATCCTGAGAAAATAATTGGGGATGTAGCAACATTTATGTATGAGGGTCTTTATTATGGCATTTTTTAAAAAGATTCTCTTTTTATTTTTTAAATGTTTATCTATCTTGGAGAGAGAGAGAGAGAGAGAGAGAGAGAGAGGGAGCACAAGCGGGAAAGGGGCAGAGAGAGAGGGAGACAGAGGATCCAAAGCAGGCTCCTTGCTGTCAGCACAGAGCCCCATGTGGGGCTCGAACCCACAAATTGTGAGATCCTGACCTGAACTGAAGTTGGATGCTTAATTGACTGAGCCACCCAACCCCCCCAGAAAAGATTTTATTTTTTTTATTTTTATTAAAAAAAATTTTTTTTAATGTTTATTTATTTTTGAGACAGAGAGAGACAGAGCATGAATGGGGAGGGGCAGAGAGAGACGGAGACACAGAATCGGAAGCAGGCTCCAGGCTCTGAGCTGTCAGCACAGAGCCCGACGCGGGGCTCCAACTCACGGACCGTGAGATCACGACCTGAGCCAAAGTCGGACGCTCAACCGACTGAGCCACCCAGGCGCCCCAAAAGATTTTATTTTTAAGTAATCTCTACACCTATGGGAATGCAAGCTGGTGCAGCCACTCTGGAAAACAGTATGGAGGTTCCTCAAAAAACTAAAAACAGAACTACCCTACAACCCAGCAATTG
This sequence comes from Prionailurus viverrinus, assembly GCF_022837055.1. Lineage (NCBI taxonomy): Eukaryota > Metazoa > Chordata > Mammalia > Carnivora > Felidae > Prionailurus > Prionailurus viverrinus. The sequence goes on from NC_062577.1 coordinate 2,677,609, forward strand.
CACTACTCGGCATCTATCCACGGGATACAGGGGTGTTGTTTCGAAGGGACACATGCACCCCCATGTTTATAGCAGCACTATCCGCAATAGCCAAAGTATGGAAAGAGCCCGAATGTCCATCGATGGATGAATGGATAAAGATGTGGTGTATATATATACAATGGAGTATTACTCGGCAATCAAAAAGAATGAAATTTTGCCATTTGCAACAATGTGGATGGAACTGGAGGGTATTATGCTAAGTGAAATTAATCAGTCAGAGAAAGACAAAAATCATGACTTCACTCATATGAGGACTTTAAGAGACAAAACAGATGAACACAAGGGAAGGGAAGCAAAAATAATATAAAAACAGGGAGGGAGACAAAACAGAAGCGACTCATAAATATGGAGAACAAACAGAGGGTTACTGGAGGGGTTGTGGGAGGGGGATGGGCTAAATGGGTCAGGGGCACTAAGGAATCTGCTGCTGAAATCATTGCTGCACTATATGCTAATTTGGATGTAAATTTAAAAAGATAAAAAATTAAATTAAAAAAAAAGTAATCTCTACACCTAATGTGGGGCTCGAACTTACAACCCTGAGATCAAGAGTCTTGTGCTCTACCAACTGAGCCAGCCACGCCCCCCTATTGTGGCTTTTTTTTTTTCCTTTTTTAACGATTATCAGAAAGTTGAATGGGGCACCTGGGTGACTCAGTTGGTTGAGATCCAACTCTTAATTTCAGCTCAGGTCACAATCTCACCAGTCTTGAGATCAAGTCCTCCATCGGGCTCGGTGCTGACAGTGCAGAGCCTGCTTGGGATTCTCTCTCTCCCTCTCTCTGCCCCTGTCCCATTCTCTCTCACTCTCTCTCTCAAAATAAATAAATACACATTAAAAAGAAACAAGAGGGGCATTTGGGTGGCTCAGTCGGTTAAGCATCTGACTTCAGCTCAGGTCATGATCTCACGGTTTGTGAGTTTGAGCCCCACATTGGGCTCCACGCTGACAATGGGGAGCCTGCTTGGGATTCTCTCCCTGTCTCTCTGCCCCTCCCCCACTCGTGCTTTCTCTCTTTCTCTCAAAATAATTAAATAAACTTAAAAAATGTATAGCTAAAAACACCATAAATGCCCCCTCGATAGGAAATGGTTACATAAACCCTCCACATGGTAAAATACTATGCTACCATTGCCAATGAGAATACAAAAGCGAGGATATGAATTTTTCAGAAGCACCGAGAGAAAACATATTTTAAGTGGCGCCTGGGTGGCTCAGTCAAGCGTCTGACTTCGGCTCAGGTCGTGATCTCACAGTTTGTGAGTTCGAGCCCCCTGTCAGGCTCTGTGCTGACAGCTTGGAGCCTGGAGCCTGCTTCGGATTCTGTGTCTCCTTTTCTTTCTGCCCCCCCCCCCCCAGTTGTGCTCTGTCTCTCAAAGAATAAATAAATGTAAAAAAAAAAATTAAAAAGAAAAATATTTTAAAAGACTGGGTCAGGGTCACAGCCCTTGATCTGAAGGAATGTTCTTAGGAAACGTTGAAAGGAAATTAAGACAAATTATGATTCTCAGGTCAGAAGCTAAACAGACATAAGTTAATAGGAAATAACCTTTTTTTTAAAGTTTATTTATTTATTTTGAGAGAGAGAGAGCAGGGGAGGGGCAGAGAGGGAGGGAGAGAGAGAGAGAATCCAAACCAGGCTTCCCACCGTCAGCACAGAGCCTGATGCGGGGTTCCAACTCACAAACCGTAAGATCATGACCTGAGCCCAAATCAAGAGTCGGATGCTTAACTGACCGAGTCGCCCAGGCACCCCAAAAATAATGTATTTTTTTGACATTTTTAGCCAACATTGAAACTGGAAGTCCAAACGGGCATGACCTCACTCATCATTCGACGGATGCCTCCGGAGCAGCCACCATGTATCAGGTGCCAGTAGGTGCTGGGAACACACAACCGTACGTGTGCGAAGACACAGGTGCTAAAGTCGAGCGAGGGAGACAAAAACGAAGTTATTGCTAGTGACTGGTTAATTACCAGTACACAAAGTACTGCAACCAGGGATATAACAGACTTGCCTAGACATTGGGGACAGGGAAGCAACATTTAAACTGAAATCTAGAGAGGCACCTGGGTGGCTCAGTCGGTTCAGCGTCCAACTCCGGCTCAGGTCCTGATCTCACAGCTCGTGGGTTTGAGCCCCGCATCGGGCCCTGTGTTGCCAGCTGGGAGCCTGGAGCCTGCTTCAAATTCTGTGTCTTCCTCTCTCTCTGCCCCTCCCCTGATCACGCTCTGTCTCTCTCTCCTTCAAAAATGAACAGGGGCGGCTGGGTGGCACAGTCGGTTAAGCGTCCGACTTCAGCCAGGTCATGATCTCGCAGTCTGTGAGTTCGAGCCCCACGTCAGGCTCTGGGCTGATGGCTCGGAGCCTGGAGCCTGTTTCCGATTCTGTGTCTCCCTCTCTCTCTGCCCCTCCCTCGTTCATGCTCTGTCTCTCTCTGTCCCAAAGATAAATAAACGTTGAAAAAAAAAGGAAAAAAAAAAAAGAAAAAAAAAAAGAAAAAAAAATGAACAAACATTTAAAGGAATAAAAAAAAATAAGATGGTTACAACAAGTATTAGCTATTAGTTCTTTTTTTTTTCAAGTTTATTTATTTATTTTGAGAGAGAGAGAGAGCACGCAAGCGGGGAGGGGGCAGAGAGAGAGCGAGAGAGAGAATCCCAAGCAGCCTCCGCGCTGTCAGTGTAGATCCCAATGTGGGGCTCGAACCCATGAACCTGGAGATCATAACCTGAGCCAAAATCAAGAGTCGATGCTCATCCGACCAAACCGTCCAGGCGCCCCTCCTAGCTTTTGATTCTGAAAAAGACCAAGTATTTCCCCTCGAGGAACATTCAAAAGGGCAGTTGCACAGAACCAAACGGCTTTTCAGATCAAGAAAAGACTTGCAGATAACCCTGCAAATGAAGGTTCCAACGGTCTCCTTCCACAGGCTTCGGGAGCAAACGACCTCTTCTCTCTCCTTTGGCCTCGCGACCTGACCGACGCATGTCCTGTCCCAGCCAAAGCCTGATGCGGTTTGTCTTGTGAGATGAAAAGTCATGTCCTTGGCCCATTTCTTTCGTATCTCCTGGGTCTTCATATCTGTCTTCTCACTAACCTTTTAGGTCACCAAATGCTTACCAGTGGTAAATGGCCGAATAGAAAAAGCTTTTTGAGATTTTCTGATGGAGTCTGGGTTTCCCCATAGGCCAGTGGTTTTCTTTTCTTTTCTTTTTTAATTTTTTAATGTTTATTTATTTTTGAGAGGGAGAGAGAGAGAGACAGAGTGCCAGCAGGGGAGGCAGAGAGAGAGAGGGAGACACAGAACGGAAGCAGGCTCCAGGCTCCGAGCTGTCAGCACAGAGCCGGATGCGGGGCTCGAACCCGCGAACCGTGAGATCGTGACCTGAGCCAAAGTCGGACGCTTCACCGACTGGGCCACCCAGGCACCCCATGTCTCCCTCCCCTCTTAAAAATATCCTCTTCAGGGGCGCCTGGGTGGCTCAGTCGGTGAAGCGTCCGACTTCAGCTCAGGTCATGATCTTGCGGTTCGTGGGTTCCTGGAGCCTGTTTCAGATTCTGTGTCTCCCTCTCTCTAACCCTCCCCCGTTCATTCTCTGTCTCTCTCTGTCTCAAAAATAAATAAACGCTAAAAAAAAATTAAAAAAAAAATATCCTCTTCATGGACCTAGAGGGCATTATGGTAAGTGAAACAAGTTAGACAGAGGAGGCCATATACCATACGATCTCATGTGTTTGTGGAATCTAAAAACAAATCACAAACAGACTCATAAATACAGAGAGAAACTAGTGGTTTCCAGAAAGGGGGGGGGGGGTGCTGGGTGAAACAGGTGAAGTGGGTTAAGAGGTGCAAACTTTCAGTTATAAAACAAACAGGTCAAGGGATACGAAGTACAGCACAGGGAAGATAGCCGATAATATTGGAATAACTTTGTGTGGTGACAGTAACTATAATAAAATCAGTGGTGGCCATGGGTAGGGGGGAGGGAGGAGCAAATACGCAGGGCACAGAGGACGCTTTCGGCGTTGAGGACACTGAAAACACTGTATGACACTCTGACAGTGCAGACATGTCGTGATACATTTGTTCAAACTCACTGTACAACACCAAGCGTGAACCCTGATGTTCGCTAGGGGCTGTAGGTGATACTGACGTGATATTGATGTGTCCCTGTAGGTTCATCAGTGGTAACAAATGCCCCATCCTGTGGGGGACGTTGATAGTGAGTGACGCTGTGCCTGTGTGGAGGCAGGGAACATACAGGAACTCTCTACCTGCGGCTGAAGTTTTTGTGAACCCCAAACTGCTCTAAAAACTAAAGTTGAGGGCACCTGGGAGGCTCGGTCGGTAAGCGTCGGACTCTTGATTTCGGCTCAGGTCATGCTCCCAGGGTCCCGCATTGGGCTCCGCACTGAGTGTGGAGCCTGCTTGAGATTCTCTCTCTCCCTCTCTCTGCCTCCCCCACCCTACTTGTGCATACTTCTCTCTCTCTCTAAAAATAAAATAAAATAATTTTTTTTGATTTTAATTAAAAAAAAAAGTTCATCTTTAAAAAACTATTGGAAATGGGGCACCTGGGTGGCTCAGTTCGTTGAGCGTCCACCTCTGGCTCAGGTCATGATCTCGGGGTTCGTGGGTTCGAGCCCCAGTGGGGCTCACTGCTGTCAGTGCAGAACGCGCTTCGGATCCTCTGTCCCCCTCTCTCTGCCCCTCCCCCGCTTGTGAAAAATAAATAAAATATTTTTTGAAAAAGCTAATTGGAAAAACAAAAAAGACATGTGAATTTTCCATAACTCTGACATGTTATTTGAGACAAGAAGACATTAAAACTCACAGCTAAGATTTATAATTAAATCTATCTTTCACTATAGATTGTTAGAAAGGCAATATTCCAGGGTCAAGGCCTCCGGGGAACAGCAGTCCCCATGTTACGGCTGATGGAACTCTTTCTGCAGGACGCCGACAGGCCTTAACCCGAAGAAAAGCGTTTGAGGAAAGCCTGGGTTAAAGAAAGTAAAGCGTTTTTTGGTTTTGGTTTTTGCTATTTTTCTTTTCATGAAGAGCCCCTTGGGGCTACTGTTCGTTGTGAATCCCTAAGAGGGTTTACTGTAGCTGTGTTTCCCAAACTTCTGTGACCCCAGGACCTTTTCCTTTTTTTTTTTTTTTTTTATGTTTATCTATTCTTGAGAGAGAGAGAGAGCACCAGCAGGGGAGACACAGAGAGAGAAGGAGACAGAATCCGAGGCAGGCTCCAGGCTCCAAGCTGTCAGCACAGAGCCTGACACGGGGCTTGAACCCACCAACTGTAAGATCATGACCTGAGCCGAAGCCAGGCACTTAACCCACTGAACCACCTAGGCGTCCCCCCGCACCCAAGACCCTTTCCTTAAGGAGCTTCTTAAGGGACTATTTTGGACACTAACGCAGAAGGCCCGGGAGAGGCACTCAGGCTGGTTAACAGCGTGGTCTCCCAGGCTGGGGCTTTGCCTCTGGCCCCCCGCCCCTGATTCGCGTCCCCCACCGCCTGCTCTCTTGTTTGGGCTGCGGTTCTCACTGCCTCCAGGACTACCGTCCCCACTCCCCCGGAACTCAGAGTGCAGGGGAGCTCACCGCGTCCCCAACAGAGGTACAGCCCAGTTCTCAGCAGTGGGGCCCAGAGACCCTCCCCCCATGGCCTCCTGGCCCCCCGGCCGCAGCCTGCCATTACCTACCTTGCGAGCCCTGAGCCAGGCTCTCGCCGCCTCTGAACTCGACGGGCGTTGGATTCCATTCCCGGCCCATCACGGGGGAAATTCAAGTCCCTTTGACGGCGCTGGGACATGCTCCAAGTCAGCCCCGCCCAGGCCTCCTCCTGGCCTTCCCCCGACCCCGACCCCTTGCCTACAGTCCAGGGGAGCTTCTGTGTTTTTGTGAGTGGGTTCGCCTGTGCTATTCTGAGCCTTTCTCTCCCGGCTGCCAGCAAAGCAGGTGTCTCTCATGGAACACGCGAGCTTCCAGGATCCACGCCGCCTCCCGCGTTGGGCTCGGCGGCTGCCAGAACCGAGGTTTTGCTTCTCTGCCCCTCGTTCCCCGTCGCGTGAAAAGACGAAGCAATCTGCCAGCTCCACAACTTGGTCTCCACGGGGGAGGAAGGCGTCCTCATCTTTGTCTCCTTAAAATCTCAAGCGGAGTCTCCACCCAACTCCCTTGGCTGTATCCCCCCAAAAGGCGCAGTGGTAGTTGCACGCGGCCGCCGGCAGTGTTTTCGCTTCAACCGACACGTGGGCACCGCGCAGGCCCGGCCCGGTGCTGGGTGCTTCGGCTGGAGGATGAATGAGGCAGTTGGCACCCCAGGCTGAAATCAAGGGGAAAAGCAACTTCAGGGGAGTGAGGAGGGGCCCGGAGCTCCAGGGAGGGAGAGTTTCCCCCCCCCACCCCCATCCCCGGGTCAGCTCAGAGCCCGACGCGGGGCTCGAACCCACGAACTGGGGGACCATGACCTGAGCTGAAGTCCGACGCTTAACCAACTGAGCCCCCCAGGCGCCCCTGCAACTTGCTTTGAACAGCACACGTAATCATCTTGAGACGTTAACCAATTTATGAAGGTCACGTCGGATACTTTAAACTTATTTTTTGAGCTTTTATTTTTTTTCATGTTTGTTTATTTTGAGAGAGAGAGAGAGAGAGAGAGAGCACGAGCAGGGGAGGGGCGGGGGGGGGGGGGCGGTGGAGAAGATCCAAGGCGGGCTTTGCGCTGACAGCAGTGAGACTGATGTGGGGCTTGAACTCACCAACTGTGAGATCATAACCTGAGCCCAAGTTGGACACTCAGGCAACTGAGCCACTCTGGGGTCCCTTCTTTTTTTAAGCTTTTAAATTGGCATCTAAAAGGCTGGTTGTGGGGGGCACCTGGGTGGTTAAATCATCCGACTCTTGATTTTGGCTCCGGTCATGATCTCCCAGTTCATGAGTTCAGGCCCCATGTCTGACTCTGGGCTGACTACGGAGCTTGCTTGGGATTCTCTCTCTCTCCCTCTCTCTCTGCCCCCACCCCTGCTCACGATCCAAATAAATAAACAAACTTAAAAAATAAAAGGCTGGTTGGTTATTTGATTACACTCTAAGTTCATGCACTTAAACTTACTAAGAATTAAATTTTTGCAACTTTATAGCTATGATGGTTTCATCATTTTGAGGAATGCTTTTTAAAGATTTTATTATTTTTAAGTAAACTCTGCACCCAGCGTGGGGCTTAAACTCACCATCTCGAAATCGAGTCACATGCTCTTCCAACTGAGCCAGCCAGGCACCCCTGAAGGGCTTTTAACTATTTTAAAATTATATTTGGGGGTATCTGATCTCAAAACAATGTGCCAATTTAGCAAATCTTCTTAGATAAATCACAGATGAAGGAAGATTTTTTTTTTTTAATGTTTATTTTTGAGAGAGACAGAGACAGAATGCGAGGGGATCAGGGGCAGAAAGAGAGAGGGAGACACAGAATCCGAAGCAGGCTCCAGGCTCCGAGCTGTCGACACAGAGCCTGATGCGGGGCTTGAACTCACGAGCTGTGAGATCAGGACCTGAGCCGCAGTTGGACGCTCAACCGAGTGAGCCGCTCAGGCGCCCCATAGATGAATGAAGATTTTTAAGGATTATGGTTAGAAGGATGACTGCCTTTGCTGAAGTGTCCATTTTGGCAAAAGTAGCGAGACAGGAAATTCCACCAAGGGACCAAATGATAGTAAATCACATTTGCTTGGCACCTGAGAGTCTGCAAGGCACTTTTGCATGTATTGTTCTGTTTGGTTCTGAGAGTGATCTTACAAAGTGTAGGTGGGGAGATTGCTGTTCAAACACGGCGCAGACAGCACAAGTACTCATCATCCCTGTTGCCTGCCGACACTCTCCTAAATGACGTAAAAATAAACCTGTGGGGCCAGGGAGAAGAAAAGAGAACGTAACGGTGGATGAGAGGTAATAATACATTTTGTGAATAGGGAAATCAGATGAAGCGTGGTGACTCACATAAAAAAGGGAGAAGCAATAGAAACCCCAGAAATAAACCCACAATTATATGGTCAATTAATCTTCGACAAAGGAGGATGAATATCCAATGGGAAAAAGACAATCTCTTCAACAAATGGTGTCAGGAAAACTGGACAGCCACCCGCAAAAGAAGGAAACTGGACCACTTTCTTACCCATACACAAAATTAAACGCAAAATGGATTAAAGACCTAAATGTAGGACCCTGAACTATAAAAATCGCTCAAGAGAGCACAGACAGTAATGTCTGTGACGTCGGCTGTAATAACGTTTTTCTAGATAGGTATCCTGAGGCAAGGGAAATAAAAGCAAAATAAACTACTGGGACTATATCAAAATAAAAAGTTTATACACACTGAAGGAAATAATCAACAAAACTAAAAGGCAATCTACTAAATGGAGAAGATATTGGCAAATGCCCTATCAGATAAAGGGTTAGTATCCAAAATATATAAAGAACTGATACAACTCAATATCCCCAACACAAATAATTCAATTAAAAATGGACAGAAGAGGGGCGCCTGGGTGGTTCATTCTGCTTAGCATCGGACTTCATCTCAGGTCATGATCTCACGGTTCATGAGTTCAAGCCCCACGGCAGGCTCTGCGTTGACAGATCAGAGCCTGGAGCCTGCTTCGGATTCTGTGTGTGTCTCTCTCTGCCCCTCCCCTGCTCATGCTCTGTCTCTCTCTCTCTCTCTCTCTCTCTCTCTCTCAAAAATAAATAAAGATTTTTTTTAATTGTTTTTTAAATGGACAGAAGATGGGGCACCTGGCTGGGCTCAGCTGCTAGAGCGTATGACTCTTGATCTCGGGGTTGTGGGTTCAAGCCCCATATTGGGTATAGAGGTTACTTAAAAATAAAATCTTTAGGGGCCCTTAAGTGGCTCAGTCGGTTAAGTGTCCAACTCTTTTTTTTTGACTCAGCTTGCAATCTCACCGTTTGGGAAACCGAGCCGCACATAAGGCTCTGGGCTGACATCTTGAGGCCTGCTTGGGATTCTTTCTCTCCTTCTCTTTACCCCTCCCCCACTCATGCTTACCCTGTCTCTGTCTCTGTCTCTCTCTCGCAAAATAAATTTTTAAAAAACCTTAAAAACAGTAAAATCTTTAAAAAAAAAATGGGCAGAAGACACGAACAGACATCTCTCCAAAGAAGACATCCAGATGGCCAACCGACACGTGAAAAGATGCTCAACATCACTCATCATCAGGGCAATGTAAATCAAAACCACAATGAGATACCACCTCGCACCTGTCAGAATGGCTAAAATCAAAAACACAGCAACAACAAGTGTTGGCGAGGATATGGAGAAAGGGGAGCCTTCCTGCACTGCCAGCGGGAATGCAAACTGGTGCCCCCACTCTGGAAAACAGTATGGAGTTTCCCCCCCAAATTAATGTGGAGATACTATATAATCCAAGAATCCCACCTCTGGTATGTACCCCCCCAAAATCCCAAACACGAAATCAAAAGGATACAGGCACCCTGAAATTTAGAGCAGGTTTGTTTACACTAGCCAAACTATGGTAGCAGCCCCAGTGTCCAGCAAGTGATGAATGGATAAAGGTGCGGTACAGATCGACAAGGGAGTATCATTTGGCCATAAAAAATGAAATCTTGCCATGTACAATGGCATGGATGGAGGTGGAGCGTGGTGTGCTAAGCGAAATAAGGCAAAGACAAATACCCTATGATCTCACTCATATGTTAAATTTAAGAAACAAAATAAACAAGCAAAGGAAAGAGAGAGAGAGAGAGAGAGAGACCCAAATCAGACTCTTAACGGCAGAGAACAAGCTACTGGTTACCAGAGGGGAGGTGGGTCGTGGGATGGGGGGCTGAGGGGATGGGGATTAAAGAGTATACTTAACTGTGATGAGGATTAAAAACAAATAAAATGATTTTTTTTTTAATTTTTTAAAGGGAAAAGCACCAGATCAGAGGAGGGTCTGACGGGCTCTGCAGACCCAGGGAAGCCTCGCAGCTGGGATAAATCGGCACCTGCTGCCTGGGCCTGGCAATGGAAGAATTGGTTCAAAGTCTGTATAAGATTTCCCATCATGCCCCCTCCCCTTCTCCACACAGCCAGGCGAAGGCCCCGCCTCCCCACTTTACCCAGCCCCCGCTCCCCAGGGGTCCAGAGGTTAATTTTGGAGAAATAGAAACCTAGAGGTCCAGATCCAGGAAGAGCTGGCAACCAGGGAGGCAGGGGAGAGGCCCTGGGCCGAAAGCTGAGGGTTTGTGTGAAAGTGCAGCCAGGCCTGTCCCCTTGCTCCCCCAGGGCGTCACCCGGGTATGTTACCAGACTCAGCCCATCCTCAGGCGGAAGGATGACTCTCTTCCGAGAAACCGTTGGGCTAAAACACTGAATTGCTGACCAGAAGAGGTGGCCTTGTCGCCCTGGCCCTGTGTGATGGGTTTAACCACGCAGAAAGATCTTTTTGGGGGCCTTCGCAATCCCGTTGGGGAGTGTGGCGGTAAGAAGCAGTCCTGACATGAGACGCCGAAGGAGTGAGCAAGGGAGAGATTAGAAAGGGGACGTAATGGTCGCGGGTCAATTGCTCAACAGTGGACAGTACTCGGTGGGTAGTAACAATAAGGCAAAAAAAGTCAATGTTGGCTTAACCAAGATTTCGATATGACAATGCTTGGCTGATGGACAAGGTAGAAATGGGAAGGAGGGCTGAGAGAAGAATACGATGCCTCCCATCTTCCAAAAGAGCGAGTCAGATTGTGACACGTCTGAGACGGATAGCCGTATCAGCCAAGTAATCCTCCCGGAGTTATGAGCAGGGAGGAGACGTTGCTAAAAGAAAGGAGGCAGGCAGCTCTCGGCAGAGAGATGCTGAACGAGGAGGTGGGTTGGGAAGTGTTCTGGTTCCCATTGTCGGGTGACAAATTGCCCGGAACTTGGCGGCTTCCAACAGTAACCGCCCCTGTGTGCATTGGCTCTCCCTGGCTCCGGGCTCAGGATTTCAGGAGGGGCTCTGCTGGGCAGTTTGGGACGCAGGGCTCTCCGGCTGGTGCTCAGATTCAAGGATGTGGAGTGGGGCGGGAGCAACAGGGGCCCAGCCTGGCCTCTCTCCCTGTCTCCCTCTCTCTTTCTCTTCCTCTCCCTCTTTCTCTCTCTCTCTCTCTCTCTCTCTCCCCATGCAGTCTCAGGGCTTCTCTAGGGGATCCCTCCAGGTAGCCTAATGGGAGCTCTTTCCATATGGCAGCTCAGGGTTCCAGAGGTGAGTATCCCACGGGAACAAGATGTCACGGGGCATCTGTGAGAGCTAATTTTCCGTGTCAGTTTCGTTGGCTCGCGGAATGTCCGGGGATATGTGGTTAAATGTCGTCTGTGTGCGCGTCTGTTAGGGGGTTTCTGGAAGAGATCAGCATTTGATTCAGTAGACTGAGCCAAGTAGAGCAGTCTTCCCTACGCAGGTGGGTATCACCCAGTCCTTTGGATGTCTGAATAGAACGAAAAGACTGAGGAAGGGCGGACTTGCTCTCTGTCTGACCACGTGAGCTGAGACATCCGTCTTCCGCACTTGGAGCTCCTGGCTCTCAGGTCTTTGAACTGCAACTACATCCCACAGGCCTTCTTCGGTCTCCAGTTTGCAGAGGACAGATGTGGGACTTCTCGGCCTCCATCACTGGGGGAGCCAATACCTTATAATAAATCAATGTCTCTGTCTGTCTGTGTGCCTGTCTGTCTTTCTGTTTCTCTCCTACTGATCTATCTCTCTGGAGAACCCTGATCAATACATACTCCTAAGTCACTCTGGTTGGGGGGGGGGGAACATAGACCCTCCCCAATCCCCCCCACCCACCCATTCCCAAGGTGTCAAGGTCTCAGAAGAACACTGCGGGATGGGAGATACTGTTGTGACCATCTGTATAAAAAACAATCTGCTCTTTTTTTGCGATGAGCCTTGTAGCATTATTTGACCATTGAACAATGTGTGCGTGTTATTTTCACAAAGGCAAGTTACGCATTCAGGATATTCATCTCATTCTTTAAGCAGGTGAGGGAAATGTCTCAGAGAGGTGCAAATAATGCTTGAGAGAGGGCTTAGGATTGGAAACAGATCCTTTGCTCTTAGCTCGGTGCTCTTTACTGCTGACCAGATGACCAAGGAGAGTCACTGTCATTTATATTAATGACCACAGTCTAGTTCAATTATAGTAGTTAACAAGTGGGCTGGCCAGCAACCTCAGCGTTTTCAGCCTTGCCTGTTAGTTAGCCTGAATATTAATGCAAACTTTGAACGCAGATAATCAGATCTCAGCTAAGCGAGATCAAAGCAAAGACATTGACACTCACATGATGCTTCAGGCGCCTGAGAATTAAATTTGGTTTTCCAGATAGTAGACCCTGGAACTGAAGTTTCTCTTAGGGTCCCCCAGGGTGACTCTGCGTTAGGCTGGGAGTCTTCAGTACCCACGTAACCCTCACACACACAATTGCCAGACGAAAACAAAAAACAAAAGCCTTTTATTTAATTTTTTTAATGTTTGTTTGGTTTTTTGAGGTGGGGGAGGGGCCAAGAAAGAGGCAGACAGAGGATCCGAAGCAGGCTCTGTGCTGACAGCAGCGGGCCGGATGTGGGGCTCGAACCCTTGAACCATGAGATCACGCCCTGAGCCGAAGTTGGATGCTTAACCCACCGAGCCCCCAGGCACCCCCCCAAAGTCTTTTCAATAAGCCTCTGCCTAGATTAGTCATGCTATCCTTGTCCATTCTCCAAATATCTACCTGCACATACCACCAAATTTCCCAGGAGAGGACATCGACCTTGGACCTGTGACTGCTCCGGGCATGAGCTATCCATCCCCAAATCCACTGCCACTGCTGGGCATCGCACTCTGCTCCTGACTCACTCCTGAGGAGCAGCGCTGCTCCCAGACCACAGCCAAGGACTGGGGCATCACTCCCGGGTGGCCAAGTCTGCTGGTCAGGTCTGAGCCTGATCCATGAAGCAAGAATGTCATTAAAAAAGAGAGAGAGAGAGAGAGAGCGAGAGAGCTGTGAACGGAAGCTGGGAGGAGTGGGAGGGCCCCCAAAATTACATAGTGGAAATGTTAGAAGGATCACTGAAAATGATCTTTATGAGTTTCTGATTGGAAAGATAATGCATCTGGGATTCAAGCTGTGTGGGGTGAGTGGGATTTAAGTGACTACATATAGCGAAGAGTAGAGTAATACTCAAAACTGCTTTTAAAGAAAACAGGGCACAGGGGAGGGGGAAGCAAGCCAGAGAGAAACACAGTATCTCAGAAATTCCACTGCAAATATAAGGGCTGGGGATAGGCTGCAAAAGAGTCTCAGCCAAAAGCATCAGGAAGAAGGGAAAGAAAGCAGGGTTGTTACGGCAGTGTAGGCAAGCTGAGTCAGTGATGAGGTCGCTGTGACAGGCGAAAATGATAACCAAAGAACGTGGGGTAGGTGTGTGAGGCTCCGACAAAAAGACATGATTCCTCCTCCAGAGACCACATTGGGGCTGTGGGGTAGAGACCAGCCTGGAGGCTGGAAAATAGAAATATAATCCTCAGACAGAAGGACCTTAATGGGGGCTTTGACCAGCACATAAGGGGGAGTTTGTTAGAAGCCCAAGTGTGTGGGGCGCCTGGGTGGCTCAGTTGGTTGAGCGTCTGACTTCGGCTCAGTTCATGATCTCATGGTTTGTGGGTTTGAGCCCTGTGGGGCTCAGCTGACAGCTCAGAGCCTGGAACCTGCTTCAGATTCTGTGTCTCCCTCTCTCTCTGCCCCTTCCCTGCTCACTCTCCGTCTCTCTCTGTCTCTCAAAAAATAAAATAAAACGTTAAAAAAATGTAAAAGAAGAAGTCCGAGAGTGTCAAGGCTGAGCATCAGGGGGTAACGTCTTTACTGTTTTCTAAGGGCTGAATTGTGTCCCACCCCAACCCCCAAATTCATGTTGAAATCCAAAGCCCCAGGAACTCAAAATTTGACTGTATTTGGATATAGGGACTTTAAGGCGGTGATTCCATTAAAATAAGTCCATTAGGGTGTGCCTTATCCAATCCAAACGGTGTCCTTATAAGAAGAGAAAGTTTGGCCACACGGACAGACACCGAAAAGATGCGTGTACAGATAAAAGCCATGTGAGGACACAAGGAGAAGGTGGCTGTCTGCAAGCCAAGGAGAGAGGCCTCAGAAGAAACCAATCCTACAGGCACCTTGAATTTGGACTCCCAGCCTCCAGAAGTGTGAGAAAATACATTTCCGTTGTTTAGGCCACTGTAGTCTGTGCTCTTTTGTTACGGCAGCTGGTGCGAACGAATACAAAGTTTTATAAACGTTTGCATTTTGGGATCTGAAATTTCCTCTGGCTGTGGCGAAATTTAATTGTGCGTTTATCTGAGTTGGTTGGCTGAACCACAGGGGATATGTAGGACAAAACCACAATGCTGGGGAAACCTTGGGGGGCAGGTTGAGACTGAGGACTTGGTTGTTCTGGGTGACCTTCCTTCTCACATGTGGACCGTGAGGAAGTACCTCGGACTCCTGCCCGCAGAGGTGTGAGAGGGCACCATCACACATTTCTTTCTCATCCGCATTTTGAGGTTGGGTCCCCCGGGAGCTTTCAAATGCCTAGGTTGGTCCACGTGTTTAACGAGGCTTATTAAAATAAAAGATGAAAATAATATACTGCCTGGAAAATTTGTTTACTTTTCCCAAGCATGTAAAGAGAGTTCTCCATGCCACTAAAGCGCTAATTAAAAAATAAAACCCACCGTGCTTGGAGAGCCATAATATAAACTACACATTCAGAGGTCTTGGTTGGGATACAGAATTTGTGGGCCTTTGTGCCTTCTTTCTTTCTTTTTTTTTTTTTTCTCTCTTCCTAAGTTTTTTTTTTAAACATTTATTTATTTTTGAGAGAGAGACAGAGACAGAGTGCAAGCGGGGGAGGGGCAGAGAGTGAGGGAGACACAGGATCTGAAGCAGGCTCCAGGTCCGAGCTGTCCGCACAAAGTCCAACGCGGGGCTCGAACTCACAAAATGTGAGATCATGACCTGAGCCGAAGTTGGACGCTTAACCGACTGAGCCACCCAGGTGCCCCATGTGCCTTCTTTCATTCCCAGGAAGCAGTTTTTTTAAGTCTGAAAACAACAAGAAAAAAAAAATTAAACCACCAAGTATATAATAAAGCGAGATGGTAAAATGACTATAAATACAATATCCCAAGGAGCCAGAACAGTGAAAATTTCAGTAGGGAAACATGTCCTTAGGGATTTGAAAAGGGTCATCCAAAGCACTTGGAATATCTCTCCAAAGACGTCAGATTTTATCGGACAGGCATGATGAGGCCTCAAAAGCACCAAAAGGTAATTGCATTGGTGGTTGAGAAAGTTAACTCTGAAAGCCAGAAATCGGGGGGGGGGGGCGCAGATTGGGGACTAGGAGTAGAGAAGGTGGTTAGGAGTTTCTATCATTCAAGAGAGAGATCAATGGGCCCAAGAATGAGGGCAATGAATCGGGGAAGCATATGGGTTATTCCAGAGGTACTCAAAGGTTAGGCAGAAGGAATAGAGGAGTTGCTGAAATGTATGAGGCTAGGAAGAGAGAGCTAAGACGAAGTCAAGTTTTCCAGCTTACGTGGTGTATTAGTTTCCTATTGCTGCTGTAACAAAGATCACAAATCTGGTATCTCAAACGGCACACACGTATTCGTTTACAGTCCTGGAGGTCAGAAGCCTGTCCTGGGTCCCACTGGACCGAAATCAAGGTGTTGTGGGCCTGCTTTTCTTTCCGGAGGCTCTGAGGAAGAATCTATTTCCTTGCCTTGTCCAGCTTCTGGAGGATGCCAAGTTCCCTTGACTCATGGCCACCTTGCCCCGTGTCCACATCCAGTAACGGCAGAGTCTTTCTCCCTTCCCATCTCCTACCCTTCCGTTGTCACATCTCTCTCTGACCACAGCCGGGAAAAGTTCTCTGCTTTTTAAAGGCTCATGTGATTAGAGTGAGCCCACCTGGACCATCGGTTTAACATTCTCATCTCAGAGTCTGTAACCTTAGTCACATTTGCAAAGTTCCTTTTGCCAATTAAAGCAACATGTTGGCGGGCTCTAGGAATTAGGGCGTGGATGTGTTAGACGTTATTCTGCTTATCACAGGTATCAAAGAACAGAGTTTTTCAAATCCATTAGGGGATTGTGAAATCTACTTAATAGGGAAGTGCCGGTATTTTCCTTTCAAGGGGAACAGAAACTAATAGAGGATAATGCAGGTGCTCAGAGTAGTGAATTTGCAACATTTCGATTTAGTTTTTTTATGTGTGAGCATACTCGATGGTGCTGTAAGATGTATTTCTCACTGAAGGCCATGGGCAAAAGTGTTTGAAAGGCATTGACTTAGAGAAGAGGCTGATGACAATGTGGAGCAAAACAGAACATAGCGCTAACAGCTAACATTTGCGGAATGTGCCTGTTTTAAAAGCTTAACACTCATGAACTCACATAATTTTTCCAACTGCCCAGTACCATTGCCGCCATGTTGTGAATGACGAAATGGACAGAAATTGAGTGTCTTGGCTGAAGTCACACAGGTAGACAACGGGAGAGCTGGGATTTAATGCCAGACATACTAATATAGTATATATTATATATAGCATATACCATTATTACTACTGGCTCCCAGCTCCCAAGACTGTATACTTAATACCACTCTGCAGGGCCCAAAAGCACATAGGGCCTGAGGAGGAAGGCAGTCTTGCTTCTCTGGTTCCTTCTGCTACTCTGAGAACCTTTGACCCATGCATACTATCCTATTTAAAATAGGGAAGGCCATGACGCCTGGGTGGCTCAGTCCATTAAGCGGCCGACTTTGGCTCAGGTCATGATCTCGTGGTTCGTGAGCTCGAGCCCTGCATCGGGCTCGCTCCTGTCAGCACAGAACCTGTCTCCGATCTTCTGTCTTCCTCCCCCTGGCCCTCCCCCATTTGCATGCTGTCTGTCTCAAAATAAGTAAATAAACTTTTAAAAAAGTAAATAAAAGGAAAGGCCAATAACTGCAGAGCAGAAAATAAAACTTCTCATGTAGCCCTAGGTATGAGTGTGTGGTGGGAGAAGAAAGAGAAGTTTCTCTCAATCCAAAGTCTACACTGAGCTTCCCTCGACAGGCTGAGAGCCTAAATTTCAAGCTAGGCTTTGGAGTGTAACTATAACATACACCATCGAGACTAATATGTTTGAAATTAACATTAATATTGGTTCTTGAACAATGAGGATAAATAGACCACTACTACTAATAAAGATCAATAGATAAATAGTCTTAGAATAGACACATGCAATGTGTCAGACATTGTAAATACACAGATACAAACTATACTTATTTTTTTAATATTTATTTATTTATTTATTTATTTATTTATTTATTTTGAGACAGCGAGAGAGAGCGCATGCTTGTGGGCGAGTGAGGAACAGAGAGAGAGGAAGAGAGAGAATCCTAAGCATCCTGACCTGGGGCTCAAACCTGTGAACCGTGAGATCATGACCTGAGCTGAAATCAAGAGTCGGACACTCTACCGACGGAGCCACCCAGGTACCCCAAACTATATGTTATTTCATCAGTAACTAGTTTACTTATTACCATGCAATCAAATAAAAATTAAGCGATTACCCACCATTCTCTTTGCTGTGCGAATAGGAAAAAAGAGAGCTGATCCTTTTCCTTGGATAAAGGATAAGAAATAAAAGATATTAAATGCTTGTGTTTTTGTTTTTTTGATCAACTTTCCTCAAAGCCAGTAACTTAGCAAAACGCTTAGGAAACCTTATTTCTCCATCCGTGAAATGGAGGCAATCCTACCTACCCCAGAGTTGGGAAGATTTGGTAAGGTGACGCACATGAAATTGTTCTGGAAACCAGGGGGTAATAAGATGTGCATTGACTATACTTGGGATTTTATTCACTTGTCAAATGTTGATATAATACTTAGTACAAGCCTCGCATTGTTTGAAGTGCTTTGCGAGTATTCGTGGGTCAAACGCTCATAACAACTTGATGACTAAGTACCTCGGTATTCTCATTTTACAGATGAGGGAAACCGAGGCACAGAAAGGTCAGACTTGCCTCACTTCACAAAGGTAGTAAGTACAGGGGACGGACTCTACCGCTCGCAGCCTGGCTCGTGTCGGGGCTCGTAAAAGCTCTTCTGTGTGGCACCCACTGGGAAGACGGTGTTTAGATGGGAACTCACCCCCTGTGTCCGAGACATCAGATGTATGGAAGTCAAGTGAGATCTCAAAACCATGATCTAAAGGTCGTCGCCTCTCTACTTCTTTCCACGGTGTCTACTTTGGAAAGCCAAGCTCCTCGGGAGACTGCTCCCGCTGGTGACAAACGCCGCTTGACACGGGCCTTGAAAACGGAATGTTCGTTATCACCCTGATTAGCCTCATACTTTGATGTTTCCTTCTCTACAATGCTGCCTAATGTTTTATTATACCATCTCTTCTTATCGAGCTCCTCACATTCTAAAAAGACTGAAGTTTATTCAGTGGAAAGTAAAGAAAAGCTACTGGGAAACCCGACCATCATTCAGACCACAGACAGTGGACAAATGGTGTGTGGTTCCTTTTTGAGGTGCGATGTGTTCTCCCAGCTCCCAAGGGTGCCCAGAAGGTTTTGTGACAGGTGGTGGGGGTGGGGGTGGGGGAGGTCTTGGGGTCGTAGGGAGGATAGCTCAACCTATCTGCTAAGGTGGCCTTATCAGAGTCAAGTGCAACCCTTTTCCAGGACTTGGACTTTGTCGAAGGCCTCGAAAATTTGCTTAGACACGTGGGGATGACTAGCTGGTCAAGCAAGGATAAGAAAATTAAGGAAATTGTGTTGGGCCTGACAACGGAAAGTCTGGAAGGGATGACTGTTAACATGAAGGAAAGAGAAAGGAAGAGAAAGAACAAGATGGGAGATATTGTTTGGGAAGCATTTTGTGATGGGGAAAGCCCTACTTAAACACTAGGTTATTGCCAACGTCCTATTTTTGATTTAGCAAATGAAGGTTGGACACATATTATGTGCTGTTGGCTTGGGATATAAAGATGAAGAAGAGCTAGATAAAACATATTTACATACGAAGGGTAACTGGGTGTGAAAGTTGAGTGTATTTTTTAGACTAGTCCATAAGTCCAAGAGAGCACCTTTGTATGTTACCCATAGTAAGCACTCTACGAATATTTACTGAATTAAAGTATTAGAGTTGAATAAAGACCAGGTTCAAAATAGTTAACTACAGGGGCGCCTGGCTGGCTCTGTCAGCAGAGCATGTGGCTCTTGATCTCAGAGTTGTGAGTTCCAGCCCCACGTTGGGTGTGGAGCCTACTAAAAAACAAAAAAGAAACAAAAAGTTACGCATTCCTTCAACAAAATTTCTTATTGTAGTAGAATATACATAACGTAAAATTGACCATTTAACCATTTTCTGTACATTTCAGTGACATTCACGTCGTTGTACGCCTATCCCCCACCCATCTCCAAAAGGTTTTCATTATCCCAAACAGAAACCCTGTACCCATTAAAAAATACCCCCCCACACACATCCCCTCGTCAACACATTTGTATCTATTCCTTCATTCCACCAATCATTCAGATTCAGCCCAGTTCTCATTGTGGGAGGTCTGGGTTACAGAAGGGACAAGACAGACAAGATATAGTGCAAGAAGGGAGACTAGCGAGCCAATGGGTAGAAAGCTAACATTGGCTGGATGCTCCCGACACAGTGGGCACTTTGCATGGACAACATTCCTTCGAGGTGGGTTTACCGTAGTGACAGTTCGTGTTTGGAAAGGGAAGTGTGGGCTGATGGGTGGGGGGGGGACAGTAAATTCCATCGGGAGGACAGAACTTGGTCAGGGCATCAGGATTACGTTGAGATCTGAAGCAGAGAGGGGGTTAGCCAGGCCAAGAGTGGGAAGGACACAGAGGCAGGCCCTGGGATCACAAGGGTCCTCAGAGCCAAAGACACTCAGGGAAACCAGGGAAAAGACTGGGGAGGCTGCTGGAGCCACCCCCCTCCCCTCCGGGGGGCCCCGGGCAGAATTTCGTGCTCTATCTCCAAGGCGGTGGGAAGCCGCCAAGAGCTTTCAGCAGGGCCTTAAAAAGATCAATCGCTCCCGCGAATTGTTAATGAGTGATTCACTTCTCTGCAAGCTCTTTATTATCATGCTGATGGTAAGTGCAGCTGACTTCGAACCACCCCTGGTAGAAAAATCGCCAGTATTTACAATGTAAAATCTTCGTTTGAAGTTCTGTCCTGGGAGTTCGTTCACATTTAAGTAAACGGTGTGGCCTGACCCAAGGGCTGATGGAGGAAGAAACTGGAAATTTGTCCCAGCGTGCAGCCCATCAGACCTCTCCCAGAGCGCGAAGAAATCCTACCCCTGTGCAGAAAGATAGGAGGCGTGAGTGAAACCTCACTGGCCGCCCCCTCTCTGAATGTGTTTGTTCCTGTCTTCCCTGGGGGGGGTTGGGGGGGCGGACAGTGGAGGAAGGTGGGAGGGCCAGGGAGGTAAATTTCCTCAGTTCCCTCTGGACAAACGCAAATGAAGATTCTGTTGACAAAGTGCTCCATCAACGTGCCTAGGCAATATTATCAATCATAATTGTGGGTCAGGTTCATCTGTCATTGGACTGCTGGGCTGCTGGAGTATTTCTGTGATAAAGGTCTTTTTCAGAAGTTCCCTTTCTGGAGGGGAAGACAGGGATACAGTGAGCACTGGAGAGCGGAACCTCCTTCTGCATCTCACTTGTGCTGCTTTTGTGACCGAGTGCCTCACCATGGATCACTGAGCCATCCCAGGCGAGGGTGTGAGAGTGGCCGTCCCCGTTACCAAGAGAAACCTGTCCCATGTGATGAGCTGTCAATAACTTTATCTACACAGTTGAAAGCACTGAGCTTAAAAAAAAATGTTTTTAATGCTTATTTATTCTTGAGAGACAGAGAGAGACAGAGCTCAAGCCCGGGAAGGGCAGAGAGAGAGGGAGACACAGAATCCCATGCAGGCTCCAGGCTCTGAGCTGTCAGCACAGAGCCCAGGGCGGGCCTGGAACTCACAAGCCCAGCTGTGAGATCATGACCTGAGTTGAAGTCTGACGCTCAACCAACTGGGCCACCCAGGTGCCCCATTGCACTATTTTTTAAGGTCTCATCAGTTTTAAGGTTTTTTTTATTATTATTATTATTATTATGCACAATGACAATGCTTCTGCGGAAGCAATGTAAGGCACCCACTTATGTTTTTTCTTTAGCAAGAGTTGGTTGTGAACCTTGTGCACAGGTAAGCATTCAAGAGTCAAGACCTTTTGTTTAAATGTGACTTCGTTTAGGGGTGCTTGGGTGGCTCAGTCTGTCAAGCGTCCGACTTTGGCTCAGGTCATGATCTTGCGGGTCATGGGTTCCAGCCCCATGTCAAGCTCTGTGATGACAGCTCAGAGCCTGGAGCCTGCTTCAGATTCTGTGTCTTGCTCTCTCTCTGACACCTCCCCGCCCCCCCCCCCCACTAGCACTCTGTCTATGTCTCAAAAATAAATGAACATTAAAAAAATGTTCTTTAATGTGACTGCTGCCCCAGGAGGAAGATAAACTGCTCGAAGTCTTGACTCCCAATCAAAAGAGGTGTAGCAGCACCTGGGTGGCTCAGTTGGTTAGGCGTCTGACTTTTGATTTTGGCTCAGAGCATGATCTCACAGTTTGTGAGATCGAGCCCTACATTGGGCTCTGTGCTTACAGCTGGGAGCCTGCTTAGGATTCTCTCTCTCCCTCTCTGCTGCTCATGTGCTCTCTCTCTCAAATGTATAAAAATAAAAACATAATTTTAAAAAAAGAGAGACATAGCGTATCAACCCAGACAATCATAGCTCTCTCTTTTCCCCAAAGCTATCAAACTAAATTATAAATTCTTTCAATAAACACTATGTTGCCACTCAATTTCAGATTGAGATAGGTAAACAAAAACTTTCCCCCTCTTTTTCCCCCAAAAGCCTGTTTGATAAATAATAACTATACAAATACTATATACATTTGTATAGCATTTAAGTTTTTTTTTTAAATGTCTATTTATTTTTGAGAGAGAGACAGAGTGTGAGCAGGGGAGAGGCAGAGAGAGAGAGAGAGACACAGAATCGGATGCAGGCTCCAGGCTCCAAGCTGTCAGCAGTGAGCCCGACGTGGGGCTTGAACCCACAAACCACGAGATCATGACCCAAGCCGAAGTCAGACGCCTAACCGACTGAGCCACCCAGGTGCCCCTGTATAGCATGTTATAGTGTAGCATTTTTGCATATGTAATTCCTACCCCTCAGGGGGAAACAGCACGTGATCATTTTACAGGTTCAGACACTAAAGAGAGAAGGAGAAACTTTGCCTGAGGTCACCTGCCTGGTAAGGGACAGAGCCATTTGTGGAGCTCTGTGGATCTACAAAGGCTCACTTATTCCACACATCACCTGTCCTGAATGCTTACCTCTCAGGCTAGACTAAGAATGTAAATGAACTTAGACATACAGCAGTGCCCCCTTGAGAAGGTCAGTCAGTGGGTGACAGGCATAGAAACAGAATATAAAACCAGGAGGCAGGAATGGCATTGGAGACTTTGGAAGCTCGGAGGAGGCATATCCAACATAGTCAAGGGCAAGGGAGGCTGGGGTGGGGGGTAATCTGGAAGGTCTTCTTGGAGGAGGTGACACCCAAACTGAATCTTAAAACAGAGGAGAAAAAGCAAGGCACAGCCTCAGACAAGCTTAGACTCACTAGGAGGATGACAGGTGATACACGAGAAGTCATTCAGACATGGCACAGCTGGGCAATGACTCAGGGAGACGACTGGTAAGTTGGCAGATTCTCATACGTATGTCCTGTCCGTCTGTCTGTCCCTCTCCCCATGTGGTCCTATAACAAAGGCCACTCTGGTTTTTGTTTTTTGGTTTTTTTTTTAACGTTTGTTTATTTATTTGCGGAGAGAGAGAGACAAAGAGCAAGCAGGGTGTGGGCAGAGTAAGAGGGAGAGAGAGAATCCCAAGCAGGAGCCACCCCGTCAGCACGGAGCCGGACGCGGGGCTCAAACCCATGAACTGCGAGATGGTGACCAGAGCCGAAACCAAGAGTCAGATGCTTAACCGACTGAGCCCCCCGGGCGCCCCTACAGGGCCCACCCTGGACCGCTGAGGTCCACCAGTCGAGACTGCCGTGTTTCTTTCCATAGATCACCCCCCTTGGGTTACAGATTTCCCTTTGTGCTCCTATCCAAACACTCCTTGCAGTCAGCCTCCCCCTATCCCGATGGTATAAACACGTAGAGAGAGGGAAAGGGAGCGAGTTCCCAGGCCTTACGTGTTGCTAAGGTTTGCTTTGATTCTGTGACTTGATTCATACATCTTGTGGTCTGTATGCGGCCACTTTGCTGGAGGGGGGGTGGGTAAGGAGCTAGCTGAGGGCTGACCGCCTTCATACATGCTTGTCGGAAACGTCCAAAAAAACTGGGCGCTGCGCAGCCACTTTCCTTTAGGAAAGACGGTGCCCACTCCCACGAAATCTTTCATCTCTATTCTGGTTAGAAAATTAACCCAAATGATTAATTTGCCAAGCCTGGGTGGTCATGTCAGAGTCCAAAGGAACATCACTGGGGTGCCTCTAAAGTGACGCATCTGGGGGCGCCTGGGCGGCTCAGTCGGTTGAGCGTCTAACTCTTGATTTGAGCTCAGGTTATGATCTCATGGTTCGTGGGATCAAGCCCCGGGTCGGGCTCTGCGCTGGCAGCACGGAGCCTGCTTGGGATTCTCTCTCTCCTTCTCTTTCTGCCCCTCCCCCGCCCCCTGCCCCAATAAATGAATAAACTTAAAGTGACACATCTGACCTGGGTCAGGTGGCCTTCATGCCTTCTCACCTGGTTAACTCCAAATAGCCTCCTAACTGGTCTTCTGGCCTTTGACACTTCCGTGACCCTCTAGCCCGGGGCTTACAAACAGGTGGCCAAAGACAGGAATTGTTCTTGTTTTCTGGCCTGCATGGCCTTGGCCACCTGTAAAATTCAGGAGATGTCACATACAAGTGACGATTCCCTGCAGGCCATAGGTGGCTGCCCTATTCAGCTGGGGCCTTTGCTCCAGGTCTCTGAAACCGGCATCCCTCCCAGGGTGGCCCTGACAAGAGACTGTCACTTGCCCCATACAGTCATGACTGCGGTGTTTCTCACACCTGGACCTCTTCATTTACTGACGTTTCCTGCCTAGAACCTACTGGCGTGGGAGTTTTCAACACTCCTCTGCTTACGTATCTTTCTAAAATTTGGACCTGTGGTGCCACTTCTCAGCTTAAAATTCTTTAGTGCCCGCCCTCCCCACGTCTTGGTCAGTGGATGAAGCCCCAGTATCTTAGCTCAGCTGGATTCTTTTTAATCTGCCTCTTTGTCCCCTCTCAGTATTCTCCACCCTTCCATCTACCCTTGCTTCCCAAGCCTTATTCCTACCCCAGCCGTACTGAATTCCAGCCATGGGAATGATTCACATGCATTCTGTGCATTCAAAGAGGCTGTTCCTGCTGCCCAAATGCCCTTCCCTCTCAGCTCTACATGCTTTTGAAGACTCGGCTCCCGCGTCTTTCCCTTAAGCAACTCCTCGCTCCACATCCCAAACCGAAGACACCCCTCCATCATCGCATACGTTACCCTTGCAATGGAATCATTGGCGTGTCTCTTTCTCCTGTGACGATACACCATCAAATCTTGCTGCCACCCAGCATGTGAGTTTTGACTTTGGAACTCTAATGCATCCTCTTGGTGCAGCAGAGGGAGCTTGGCCATGGGAGGCAGGCTGGTTGCTCCCTCAGCTTTGCCATTTATCAACTTTGGCCAACTTCCTCAACCCCTCTGATTCTCAGTTATCGCCATCTATACGTGGAGATAATAATTCCTACCTTGTGACATTGCTATGAGGATTAGAAATATGTTGTATAAAATGCCTAGCACAGAGGCTGATCCCTAGCAGGCACTCAATCCCTGCCAATTCATGCCCCCAGTAAATGAATCGGGACAAACACAGCAGACTTAAGAAACAGCCCATCTAAAGTGCGCCTGGGTAGGGGTGCCTGGGTGGCTCAATGGGTTAAGCATCCGGCTTCCGCTCAGGTCATGATCTTGCGGTTCACGAATTCCAGCCCTACGTTGGGCTCTGTGCTGACAGCTCAGAGCCTGGAGCTGCTTCAGATTCTGTCTCTCTCTCTCTCTCTCTCTCTCTCTCAAAACTAAATAATCATGAAGAAAAAAATGTAAAGTGTACCTGGGTGGGATAAAGTAAAAGCAGAAGGGGCGAAGGAAAGAGTATATATACACGGTGTGCAGGCAATTAGAACAGTGCTGGGGGCACTCTCAGTTTGACTTTTGCCCTCCTAAAGCCCCGGACAGCGTTCAGTGAAGGACTTAATTATCAGCTGGCAGAAGTCTGCAAATGTTAGCTCTGTATCTAGAATAATGGGGATGCCAGAAGAGTATCCTAGCTAATTACTGTTTACCGTCAAATGTCATACAACTGGCTTCTTAAGTCTGTATGTGAGGTTTGCTCTGGTTTTGTTTTCCCATGTGTGAACGTCGGTGGGTGCACAAGCATGTCTCCAGACCTACCCCGTGGGAACCCTGCCGAAGGGAGCTCAGCAGAGGGTCAAGGTGGTCGGCTCCACGCGGGTTAGGGCACCGTAGCATCCTGCTCATAGCCGGTCCTTTCTCTCCAAACTGCGAGCTCCTGGAGGCCTGAGCCTGTGTCCTTCATGTCTGTTTTCCCTGCACATAGCATAATACTGCTCCACAGCAGGCGATCGATAAATATTTGTTAAGTAGATAAATGGGTCCGTTGGGCGTTGACTCTCTCTCAGTTTTCTATATTTGCCGTTCTTTGCCTCCGCCTCTTCTAGATATTTGCTCTGGTGTTACCTTCTTTCTTAGGCTTTCCTGACCCCACCTCCATTTATAGCTGAAAAACTCACCCCCACATCAGCATACCCTCTGGCTCTCCTGATTTGCATTTCCCCATAGTTCTTGTTCCCACCTCTATTTGATATATTGCCTGACTCTGAGAGAGGGACGGCATAGTATCTCACAGTAGCTCCCCACTGTATCCCCAGTACGGCACGCACGGCCTGCCTTAGACGAGGTGCTCCAAAATATTTGCTGAGTGAACTCTGTGACAAGCTACGGTGCTTAGGTATGTGCCTTTGCATCAACCTACAAATGTAAGCGACATATTCTGGGCCCCCTAACGTGGTAATAGATCGGCTACCCACACACAATAGGCTAATCGCTTTTTGCTGCTGAGAATTCATTTGTCCCGACTTCCACTCCGTATCCTAACTAGTCTCTAGGATTTCAGAAAGGGGGAGTTTCAAGAGTCTTAGAGGCCCCCCAGTGATTTAGGGAAAGTGACTTGTACTTTTCCTGGTCTCTGCAGAACAGGACAATCATGGTGGCATTAGAAGGGTAGAAAACAAAAACGATCACGCTAAGTCACTATTTGCACTTGCAAGTAGTAAAATATGGAATTGCAGATTTCACCTGTTTGTAGACAGGACAAACAGTAACGGATGGCTCTGACCATCCGCAAAAACTGTTTTTCTTTCAAATGTTATCTAAGAAGTCCCAGTGTAAGGAAGGAGCATGGGGGAGGGGGAGGGCTGGCGGGGAAGGGGGCCCTCAGCCTCCCGGGCTGTTAAAATGGGTGGACTGAAGACAATCTCCTGGCGCCATCAAGCTCTAAAAGTCAGTGGAGGTAAAGCTATGGAACTTCTCGTGCCCATCTACTCTTATATTTCATGTTTATTATTACAACTGACTTAACGTACCAAGAACAATTGTTATAAATCGACATTTAGACCTGCGAACTTTACTTTCAGAGTTTAGTTTTTTTTTCTAATTAAGTGGAAATTGTTTTCCTATGACGAATATTTAAAAATGTAAGAGTATCTAAGGACACTTATAAACTTAAAGGACCATTGTAATGACTACATTTAACTTTGATTCCTGAAGAGACTAATTATCCAGTTGGTGGACACGGAAGCCCCCTGGAGCTCTCTTCCCGTTTTTGAACACAGGCAAAGGACTTGAAAAGCTCAAATTCCAGTCTGTGAGTTGTTTATAAGCTCCAAGGACATTATAAGCAGAGGCTAAATGAGTTTTTGGCACGGTTTGGAAGTTCCTATTTTGGGTACCTTCCACCTCCACCAGCTTTAAGCTGAGAATTACCAGCACTGTGCATAGTCCGTTAATTGCAATTCAGATCATTTCACAAGTGTTAATATTTCATCTTGATAACGACTGCGTGGTAAAACACATGCTCCTTAAAAGCTATGGAGAAGAAACTTTAAAAATGAAATTTATTAATCAGTTAAATCACATTAGCCTATGGGGGAGTGTTCGCAGTGTCCCAATTTTAAATGAACATTGGGGCAGCGTTACTGTGCCAGCCAAACACCAAACAGTGGGGGTAACTGACCTCCTCCGAGATCGTGGACCACTGGCCAGTCACTGTGCAGATCTTCTGGGGTTTAAGATGTTCCTTCCATCACAAATCCAAATTCTGGCACCCCTATCCAAAACCGCAAGAACATAGCACACCTTTTATTTCGCAAAGAGGAAAATGAAGCTTCTAAAATACACCAGAATAACAGAATTGTCTTCGGGAGGGATAGTCTCGTTTTCTTTTTCTCGTTTTTTATTTTTCATGAGCCTTGATAATTAACCTGTGAGTTTCAGCACGATCAGGAGTATTTGTACGGGATGAGGAGTAGAATCGTGCATGATCTAGCTGGGTCTCATCCTCATTGTTGGCTGCTGGGACGTCATAACTGGATGACCAGGTCCTGAGTTGGACGGAATTAATTTTGCAGAGGTCTGTGTGTTTGGGTAGGTAGAGCCGACTCAGAAACGCCATTCTGAGGCTTATTTAACTTCTCAGGCTCTGAGCACCGGGCGAACAGCTGCCCCGGGGAGGCTGGCAGCATGGAGTGGAGGCTCCCGCTCCCGAAGCCAGCCCTGCACCCGGGCTTGGGGAAGAGACAATAGAGATGCTCTGTCCTCGCCCTTCCTCAATTTAAAACCCAGGGCGCCAGGCAGGGCTTGGAAAAATTAAACCAAACACTAAGCGGAAGAAAGCCCCCCGCGTCCGATAACTGCCGATTCGTGTGGTACAAACCGACACGGAAATGAGATTGAAGGAGTTTCGAGCAAATAGCTGGGGAGACAGATACGAAGGCAGATCTAAGATGGAAGAAAAGGTGGAGGGCTCGACTGAACAGGCCAGGTCGAGGCCTGCGAGCCTGTGCGCGCACACGGCCTCCGGGCTGGGAAGGCCAAGAGCGGGACGAGTACCGCCGGCAGAGGACTAGAAAAGCCAGCGGAGGCTGCAGAGGATCGGTTTAACCGAAAGGCGGTTTCCTCTTCCTCCATTTGCTCGGCCCCAATTGGAAGCGCACTGCGCGGCCTGCGCCGCGCTCTCGGCGGGTTCGGCGTGGGGGCGGGGAGGCAGGCACGGGCGGGGCGGGGCGGGGCGCGGGCACGCTCCGGCTCTCCTCCTGCGCGGCGCTCCCGGCGGCGCAGGGGGCGGGGCGCCTATATTACGTGCGCGGCGCCGCCCCTGCGAGAGGACGTTGCGTGCTCGCTCGCGCCAGGCGAGTCTCCGCGTCTCCCTCGCGAACTCGGTGAAAGGAATTGGCGCCGTTCGACACCAGGCGGGTCCGCTCTGCAGCACGAACCCACCTCCAGCCGCAGCCGCAGCCGCCGCCCGGGCCGAGGAGCAGCCGCAGCAGCCGCCACCAGTGGCCGAGTGAGCGGAGCCGAGTTTGAGCCAGCGCCTAGCGGTGAATCGGGGCCCTCACCATGAGTTCCTCGCCTGTTAATGTAAAAAAGCTGAAGGTCTCGGAGCTGAAAGAGGAGCTCAAGAAGCGGCGCCTTTCCGACAAGGGTCTCAAGGCCGAGCTCATGGAGCGACTCCAGGCCGCGCTGGACGACGAGGAGGCCGGCGGCCGCCCCGCCATGGAGCCCGGGAACGGCAGCCTAGACCTGGGCGGGGATTCCGCCGGGCGCTCGGGAGCAGGCCTCGAGCAGGAGGCCGCGGCCGGCGGCGACGAGGAGGAGGAGGAGGAGGAAGAGGAGGAGGAAGGGATCGCCGCGCTGGATGGCGACCAGATGGAGCTAGGGGAGGAGAACGGGGCCGCGGGGGCGGCCGACTCGGGCCCGATGGAGGAGGAGGAGGCCGCCTCGGAAGACGAGAACGGCGACGATCAGGGCTTCCAGGAAGGGGAAGATGAGCTCGGCGACGAGGAGGAAGGCGCGGGCGACGAGAACGGGCACGGGGAGCAGCAGCCTCAACCGCCGGCGACGCCGCAGCAACAGCCCCCACAGCAGCGCGGGGCCGCCAAGGAGGCCGCGGGGAAGAGCAGCGGCCCCACCTCGCTGTTCGCGGTGACGGTGGCGCCGCCCGGGGCGAGGCAGGGCCAGCAGCAGGCGGGAGGTAAGAAGAAGGCGGAAGGCGGCGGAGGCGGCGGTCGCCCCGGGGCTCCGGCGGCGGGTGAGTGCTGCGTTGTACGTTGCGCGCGGCGGGAGGCCCGCGCGGGGTGGGGACCGTGCCCCAGGCCTGCCGGAGCCCCGCCGGGGGGAGGGAGCCCCGGGCGGGGGCCGCCGCGGGGGTAGCGGGGAGGGGGGGAGGGGGCGCGGGGAATCCCGCCCGGCCGCGAGGCCTCGGGCTCGGGGCGTGCGACGGTGGCGGCGGCGCCTCCATTATGTGGCTGGCGAGCCGGGGGTGGGGGGTGGGGGGGGAGGAAGCTGCAGCTGCCGCTGGCGGGGGGAGGAGCGGCGGGCGGGAGCCCCGTCGGCCCGCGGTGGCGCCGCCGCGCTGCGTGCGCGCGGTGCGGGCACATGTCTCGGGGGGAGGGGAGAGGCCCGAGGGCCCGGGGCGGGCGCGCTTTGGCGGCGCTGGGCCGCGGTATTGTGCAAGGAGCGCAGGGTCTCGGCGTGACGTCACTTCCGGCGGGAGGGGCCGGGCGGGGAGAGCGGGGCGGAAGATCAGTACAATGCGGCCGCGGGGAACGCGGGCCCGGGTGGGGGAGGGGAGGGGAGGGGAGGGGAGGGCGCGCGGGCCGGGCCGGCCCCTCCCCCCTTCCTGAACTCTCTTTGGGATACACGTGGGCTCGGGGCCTGTGCCGCGCTAGCCTGCAGGAGCTTTCTCGAATCTTCGCATAGAGTGGCAAAATTAGCGATGGTTTTGGACTGCGTCACTAACTGCAGCCCGGTTCCGAGCTGATTGTTCTTTGGGTTCGCGTTGGGTTCGTCGATTGAAATCCCTCCCGGAAAAGAACGGGAAAGTCGAGTTTTTTGCGTCTTTGAACAGGAAGGGGGTTTTTCTTTTCCGCCGTGTCGCGGCTTGGCCCCTTACGCGGGGGTGTTGTGTGTTATAGGAGACGGCAAAACAGAGCAGAAAGGCGGAGATAAAAAGAGAGGTGTGAAAAGACCTCGAGAAGATCATGGCCGTGGATATTTTGAGTACATTGAAGAGAACAAGTATAGCAGGTAGAGGATGCCCATCTAGTTCTACTCGTCACCCGTTCGGTCTTGGGTAGGACAAGCTGAATCAGGAGACGATTCTGTCTTTCAGAGCCAAATCTCCCCAGCCACCTGTTGAAGAGGAAGATGAGCACTTCGATGACACAGTGGTTTGTCTTGATACTTGTAAGTGAAGCGGTTTCTCCCGTCTACTCCCCTAGTTTCTCAGTGTGGCGGTTTGGGTCCGAGAGTGTTAGAAAACAACGCAGTGCACTGAACGTAAACGCGTAAAACTTAGCCTAAACCGTTTCTGTTAAAAGGAAGGTGGTGATGGCTTGTATTCAGATTTCGGTAGCTAAATGTTTAGTACAGCATCGGTTGTGTCGTATTGATAATTTTCCAGGCTTCGGCAATTTGGTTATATTTTTTTATATGACTCGAAAGTTTTCATTTGTAGGAATGTAAAATTAATGCCAGTTTTTTTTAATTTTAGTTAGCTAATGGAAACTTGTAAGACTATCTGTAACTTATCCTTGCAGGCTCCTACAATAATTTCCCTTTTTGGGGTAGAATTCTAGCAAGGGAGCTCTTTGGGCTAGTGAAATATGTAATGAATGGCTTTTCCCATTAGCACGCAAGTGTATTCCCTATTCTAAAAGATTGTAATATTACTTTTTCAATAACTGCTCTTTTGTTCTCAATTCCAGTTCAGTAGCTGCTGCTTTAACATAAGTTGATTTCTTCCAAAGACCTGGGGCAGCAGCAGTGGGCTATCACGGGGCTACTAGCTTTCTTCAGCAGCGAATGGTGTCAATGGCAGCGCTGTAAACACTGCTCCTTTACCCAAGTTGGGTTGCAATTGAGTGTGAGGAGGATTGCAGACCTCTAGATGGGCCTTGGCTGTCACGTGTGTGACTTTATTTTTTAACAACAACGTTGTGTTGGTTTAACATTCGATCAGAATGCACAATTCTTTCACTTGGATAGAAAGAACAAAAGGTAGAAACAATTGCTTGAAAAGCGGTAAGGTGTGAACCTGCCCTGTAGATCCAGGCAGTTAAAGTGTAGATTCCCGTGTTTTCCAATACGAATTTAATTTTAATCAGGTTTGTGAGGATGTAAACATTGACCCTGGATTTCTTACTAAATGTCCTTTACAGGTAGTTGAGCTAAGGGAGTCTTTTAAAAGAGAAAACACACACGGAAAAGTAGTTTCTTTGAAAGTTTTAAATACAGTTCGGTTGCTTAAATACAAACTGGGCGGGCATGGGTAGGACAGTGAAGCAGTGATTCAAGAAGTAACGCTACTATCAGAGTAGGCTTTTAATTCATTACTGAGGAATATCAGCTCCTTCATTTGCTACTTACATTGGGTACAAGCA
The DNA here is from genome assembly GCF_022837055.1 of Prionailurus viverrinus. NCBI lineage: Eukaryota > Metazoa > Chordata > Mammalia > Carnivora > Felidae > Prionailurus > Prionailurus viverrinus. Next base: position 2,709,601 of record NC_062577.1, read on the forward strand.
CAGTTTGAGCCAAAAATACTATCAGCGATCAGGAATCTTTTGAGAGCAAAGCTTATTTAAGGAGAATTCCAAACTAGGTTTAATTTCCTTTCATCAATAAAAACTGTTGAAGAAAACAGTTTTTAACTTTAGCTCTCATGGGGGGAACTCCAAGAAGGTGCATACGAAATGAGCCAGTGACCCAAAGGTAGCTAAGTTAAAGACCTTTTGGATTTGAGTAATCCGGGAAGTGGATAATCCCCCATTGTTATTGACGAACCGGCAAGCCTGGGGAAAAGGGACCTTAAAATGCTGTAATATGAACAGTGTTAGACAACCAGGCTTGCACTTTGTAGGGTTGAGGCTGCCTTCACAAGTTCTGGAAAGAATTTAGGATCTAGAGCCCCTGGTGTTTTAAAATGACAAAGTGCAGGATCAACGGCTCATATTCCTGTATTTTAAAATATCATGGCCTACCTTCAGTTTTATTGTGGCACGGGTAAATTCTCCCTGGTTCTGGCATACTTCACTTTGATTTCCTGCTATCCTCTACTGCTTGCCTCTAAATCAAGGTAAAGAGCAGAGCAGGTATGTATCCATGTCCCATTGTCTTGATTATTTTATATACTTAAAATACACGTTAAACCTGGCTGTTTTAGTTTTGGAGGCTGTTTACGCTTTAGTTGGTAATTTGGTGAGAGTGACTTGGTGTGGGGGTGGGGCTTAAACGGAAGGTCAGAACAGCAGCATGGTTTGTAGAAGCAGTGTCCGTGAAGCATTAGGAAATACGCAAGAATGTAATCACCAGGTTTGCCTACGTAGCAGCTGTATTCATGTTGGATGTCAAAAGAAATAATATGGTATTTGATATAATTACAGATAATTGTGATCTACATTTTAAAATATCAAGAGACCGCCTCAGTGCTTCTTCCCTTACTATGGAGAGTTTTGCTTTTCTTTGGGCTGGAGGAAGGGCATCTTATGGTGTGTCCAAAGGCAAAGTCTGTTTTGAGATGAAGGTAAATGTAGTTTTGTGACTTTGGTTTTTTGTTTTTTTTTTTAAACAAGTGAATTTCCAGTTGCCGGACCCTATTCAGTGTCAGTGGGGCTTCTTTCTTTGGAAGTTTCTGTGGACTGGAAGAGGGGCTTGGAAGACCTTTGTTTTATAACCGTTAACCATATTTGTTACAATCAGAATTTGTTATTGAGCCAGTCTGTTTTTCTTTAGGGTGCTCCTTTTTTATCAGGCACTTGAAAGGCCCACCAAGGGTTTAAAAATAACTGTTGGGTTTCTCGTTTTGTCCCAGAGCAAAGCATGTTGAGCGTATACTTTCATCGGGTTTCGAGTCAGGGATATGTAATTTTTAAACATTATCTGTTCTTTTAAATGTGATCCAACCAAGTACTTAACTTCAACCTTTTCAATTCCAACTTATAAGTTCTGTCAATTTGTAAAGTTCTTACGGGGGAGGGGGGAGATGACAGGGTAGAATGAGTGTCTTTGTATTAGTAGCCAGAGAAGAATTAGCCCATGGCCCAGATGAAATGAAGCTAGAGTTCAAGGGTTTATCTTCGTAGTAATCACTTATGATTTGACTTTCAGGTTACAGAGAAGATCCCAGTAAGGCATTTATATACAAAAGATATTGACATACATGAAGTTCGGATTGGCTGGTCACTAACCACAAGTGGAATGTTGCTTGGTAAAGTTTCCATTAAGAGTACTGTCCTCATGAGTGTTCAGGGTCTGATTTCAGTAGTGAGACTAGAAGTATTCTAATTCTGTCTTGTTTGTTTTTAATCGATTTTATTAGTATTTTAGAGACGAATGCTATTAGCATGTATAGTAGGATGGTTACTTGTTTTATGACTGGTGGTTAGGAAAAGCATTATCCTGTGGTCTGCAGTTTTTCAAATAGTTATATAAGCCTTGTAGCTCTCATTACTTGTCTATGTTTTAGATACAGCATGAGTGGAAGAATGTTAGGTTAGGTACTCATTTATATTGTTGTCCTCTATCCTGAATGTTAAAATATGTGGGTCATGGGACTGTTTTGAACAATCGATTTCACGAAAGTTCATTATTTTCTTAGGTGAAGAAGAATTCTCTTATGGGTATTCTCTTAAAGGAATAAAAACCTGCAACTGTGAGACTGAAGATTATGGAGAGAAATTTGATGAAAATGATGTGATAACATGTTTTGCTGTAAGTCAACTAAGTTTCTATATATAAGTGAGCAATTACTAGCTGGGGATTTTTTTTAAAAAAGGTTTATCAACATTGGCCTTCATTACTAACCCATTTTGACTAAAAACTACTTAACATGAACTGGACCTGAAAAATCTAGTGTACTTTACTGAAGGCAGTATTGTTTCTGCTTCTAGATGTGTGTGTCTCATTGTTTATAACTATTCTAAAGCTCCTAACGTTTAACCTAAATCTGTTTTCCAGAGGGTAAGCTTCACTCAACTTGAATTTTGAGGGTTTTTTAAAGCAAGTTTAAAGGAAGCAGGTTAAAATCTTAATTTTTTTCCCGATTTAACAGAACTTTGAAAGCGATGAAGTAGAACTCTCCTATGCAAAGAACGGGCAAGATCTTGGCATTGCCTTCAAAATCAGTAAGGAAATTCTTGCTGGAAGGCCACTCTTCCCGCATGTTCTCTGCCACAACTGTGCAGTTGAATTTAATTTTGGTCAGAAGGAAAAGCCATATTTTCCAATACCAGAAGATTATACTTTTATCCAGAATGTCCCCTTAGAGGATCGAGTTAGAGGACCAAAGGGGCCTGAAGAGAAGAAAGATTGTGAAGTAAGTGGATTTTTTTAAAAGCATTTGAAGGTTACTTTTGTTTGGCAAGAATGACATTCAGAAGATCTGGATGATTGTTCTGTTTCACGTGCTTTGTGGCACGGCTGTTGGCATCAGCTGTAGCTGTGTTTTTTGATGTAGAATATTAAGTTTTCCAGAAATTCCCTTGTTTTAGGGCAATGAAAATTTACAAATTGAAACTGGGTTTTTGTGCACTTCACAAAATAACTTCAGGAATTTTTAGATGGCTCTACTAAGTGAAACATTTTTTTTCCATGGTAGGTTGTTATGATGATTGGCTTGCCTGGAGCTGGGAAAACCACCTGGGTTACTAAACATGCGGCAGAAAATCCTGGTAAATACAACATTCTCGGAACAAACACCATAATGGATAAAATGATGGTAAGAAAAATACTGAGGGTGTGATCTCAGCACTTTAAAAAAACCAGAAGGCGTTAAAACTTTTTTGCCTGTTGTCTTTATCCATTTTGCGTTGGTGTTTTAGAGATAGGAGCTTGGGCAAAGTTCCATTGGTTACTTAAACTATAGAAGGATGTAAACTACTTCTGTCTGGAAGGTAAAGTGCCTTCCAGGGGCGACGCTTTATTTTTTCTAGGAAATTTTGAACTATCGACATTTAGTAGCTGAACTTAGGAGAGCAGAGGATCTTGCTTATGTGATAAAATGACCTTTTTTGTAGTGATGATAAGGAAAGGCGGTATTTAAACTTTGCAATGTCTGGTTTCCATGTAGATTTAAGCTGATATTAAAAAAATTGAGCTTTATTCACAAGTTCAAAGGAACTGTTGAACTTTTAAAACAGGTGGCAGGTTTTAAGAAACAGATGGCTGATACTGGAAAACTGAACACGCTGTTGCAGAGGGCTCCACAGTGTCTCGGAAAGTTTATTGAGATCGCTGCCCGTAAGAAGCGAAATTTCATTCTGGATCAGGTGAGCTGCAGCCTTGAGGTTATTAACAAAAGGAACTGATGATTGGGTTTGGCGTGGAGCTAACATTTGGGTTTATGAACTTTGTTTTAAAGACCAACGTGTCTGCTGCTGCCCAGAGGAGAAAAATGTGCCTGTTTGCAGGCTTCCAGCGAAAAGCTGTCGTAGTTTGCCCAAAAGATGAAGACTATAAGCAAAGAACACAGAAGAAAGCTGAAGTAGAGGGAAAAGACCTACCAGAACACGCTGTCCTCAAAATGAAAGGTATGAATTTAATTCTATTAACGTTAAAGCTGCCGAGATCTGTACCTGCAAACTCGCGTGAACGTTTGCCGGTGATGCCGGTTCCTGAGTTACCTTCGCTCTTTGTTAAGGGAGTGTGTGTGTGGGGTTTATTTCTCTCTTTAGGGAAACGCTCATACACCGAGCAGATGGCATATAGCGTGGTTTGAAAGGATGAAAGCAGGCTTTAGGACTGTGGTCTGGGGCTAATCTGACCCTATTCCTTGTAGGAAACTTCACGCTGCCGGAGGTGGCCGAGTGCTTTGATGAAATCACCTATGTTGAGCTGCAGAAGGAGGAAGCCCAAAAACTTCTGGAGCAGTATAAGGAAGAGAGCAAAAAGGCGCTGCCGCCGGAAAAGAAACAGAACACCGGCTCCAAGAAGAGCAATAAAAATAAGAGTGGCAAGAACCAGTTCAACAGAGGCGGCGGCCACAGAGGACGTGGCGGGTTCAACATGCGCGGCGGGAGTTTCAGAGGAGGAGGCGAGTTTGCTTTTGAGTTTCACCTGGTTGGAGGTTGGAACGAGCGATGACCATCTTCTAAGTTTGGGGGCCGGGTGGTGGTCAACTGAATTTAACGCAGGACAGTTGACCTCCCTGGACTCTTCCGCCCTAGTAACTAGCTTCAAATGCCGTGATGTGATCCTAAGCACGCCTTGTTAGGTGTTAAACGTTGTGTCTTTTTCTTTAAACGTTATTTTGAGAGAGTGTGTGTGATGGAGGCAGGGGCAGGGGGGGAAAGAGAATCCTAAGGAGGCTCCGCGCTGTCGGCACAGAGCCTGACCCAGGGCTCGATCCCACAGACCTTGCGGTCAGGGCCTGAGCCAAAATCAAGAGTCGGATGCCTACCCAACCGAGCCAGACAGGCGCCCCTGTTGGTTTTAGAAGTTACTTTTCTCTACAGTAGAGGACCAGTCCGCAAGAGTAGGGTCCTGTGGAAAGGAAGTGCAAGGTTGCTAAAGCCAACGTGTCTTGTCTGCAGCTCCTGGGAATCGCGGTGGTTACAACAGGAGGGGCAACATGCCGCAGCGAGGCGGTGGCGGTGGCGGCAGTGGCGGCATCGGCTACCCGTACCCTCGCGGCCCCGTGTTCCCCAGCCGAGGCGGTTACTCGAACAGAGGGAACTACAGCAGAGGCGGGATGCCCAACAGAGGGAACTACAACCAGGTAATGGCCCCCCCCCCCCCATGATTCGGATAATGGAGTCGGGAAAGTTGTAAAGTCATGTCACAGCCTCAGTGAGGCCATTAGGTCTGAGTGCGGTGGCGCAGGAACACCAGGGATGGTAGAACGAGGGCCGCCTAAGTTTGGTGTTCAGGTGCATGAACCCGCAGCACGTCCAAGGATGTCTTAAATGAATAAAACACCGAGAGCAAAACAGCACAGGGCGCCCAGGGTTGAGTTGCTAGAGGCGAGGCCTGTCCTGTGCTGCTGGCTCCTGTGTACGGCACAGACCTGTGCTCTGGAGTTTGAGTTTTCAAGGATTTTTTTTTTTCTCCCTGCCTCCCCCCCCCCCCCCCAGAACTTCAGAGGACGAGGAAACAATCGTGGCTACAAAAACCAATCTCAGGGCTACAACCAGTGGCAGCAGGGTGTAAGTAACTTCTTATGTGCTACGTACATTCATTGTGCCTTAAGTTCATCGTAAGAGTCAGTCTTGAAACCCTTGCGCAGGGATTGGAGCATTTTTATAATCGTTACAGGGCGAGGTTTGAATATAGGTGGAGATGGCTGTAACTTACTGTTTTAATAAAGTAATATTCTTTAATACGTACGGTTCTTTTTATTGTTAGCTTTAATTGTATAAACTAACCAAGTCATGATGTGTTTTCTTTTGTAATGTGTTTATTGGTAATAATGGGATATTAATACTAACTAAATCTGGTTTGATAGAAATCAGAGGTATGACAGGTGTAAATTTGTTTCCAGCAATTACTCTGAATTAGATTGTCATTTCCTAAAAGCAGTTTGAGTGGCTTATTGATGTTTTTTCTTTAAAAAAAAAATTTTCTCTTACAGCAATTCTGGGGTCAGAAGCCATGGAGTCAGCATTATCACCAAGGATATTATTGAATACCCAAATAAAACGAACTGATACATATTTCTCCAAAACCTTCACAAGAAGTCGACTGTTTTCTTTAGTAGGCTAACTTTTTAAACATTCCACAAGAGGAAGTGCCTGCGGGTTCCTTTTTTAGAAGCTTTGTGGGTTGATTTTTTTTCTTTTCTTTTTTGTACATTTTTAATTGCAGTTTTAAAGTGAATCGTAAGAGAACCTCAGCATTGTGCACGATAAGAGAATGTGTCAGTATTTCAGGGTTCTACATTTTATCTGTAAAATGTGACTTTTTTTTTTTTTTATCACAACAAAAGTAAAATGTTGCTTTGTACCTGGTGTCTTTTATTAAGAATTTACTCCCCCCATTTCTCACAGAGATAACAGTCGGGAGTCATTGTCACAATATAATAGAAATGTTAGCAACCAGATTCATGGGAGGACCGCGCAGTCCTCATGAATCACCTGAGACTCTGTACTGCTCCTAGAACACTCCATCCTCTCTGTAGTTTGCCGAGCGGCGGAGGGGGAAGCTTCCATCGTAGTTCCTGACCATAACTGGGAAGTCTTTTTCTTTCTTTTTTTTTTTAAATAACAACGGAATTGGCCTAATGGGGAACGAAGAGAAAACTTGGAACCAAGAGAGAGAAGATGGAGTGTACGTAGAAGGGCTGTTCAAAATGTAAAACTTTGGTTGCATTATTTGTGGAGGCTCAAACTTGTGAAGGTTCAATACCATAATTTTTCCATTTGTTCTGCATTTTGATTCTGAAAAGAAAGCTGGCTTTGCCCATTTCTTATTAAAAAAACTTGTTGTAAATCCAGTTGTCTAATGGGATCTATATGAAGTTAGCTATGTCTGTATGCCCTTCTCCCACAAAATACTGTATCACTAGTGTGCTTGTAGTACTTTACTCCACCATCTTTGTAAGCTAATGAAATTGTGAGTCACCCATTTATATCTTAATTTTTAATCATGTCAGTTCTTGAATGGGTATCTCCTTAGCCTGCTGATTTCTTTTTCTCTCTAAAGAAAGTGGGTGGAGAAATTAATTTAGACGTTTGTTTGCAATAAAAAGAATTCATTTTACTCTCGTTTTGGGATTCTCGCCATCAAGGTTCAAAATCCCTTTATAAAACTCCCAAGAGGAGGAAATTTAAGTGTGTGCTTTCTGGACAGCTTATTCTGTACTCCGTACTTCGAACATTTAGGTTTTAAAAACTTAAATGTATACTGACAATTGAGTTTTAATTACGAAGTAAAGTCGAATCCTTCCTTCCCCTCCCCCCCCAGACGACTTAACATTTAACGAGGGGAAAAGGTGTACTGGCTGGGAGAAGTTAACACTCAGTTTACCATCTTTACGAAATGCTAACGGCTGTCCTCAAGAGAATATCTTAATACGCATATATCTGATACGTGAGACTCTGGGAACAGATGCTTTTAGAAGCCATCGTACAAGCCAGTCCTTGATTTCACGACTACACAACACTGCTAACTTAACTGTAGCTATGTGACCGCATTAGATCCCCTAATTGTAATTCTATTGGGTTTGCACAGAACACTTAATCTTCTAAAGGACCCTCACTGATGTGAAGTGAGGAATCAGGAGTCAAACTGTAGAACTAAAACTTGACTTCAGTCTAGCGTTTTGTTGGTGTTTTAGGTTGCTTCTGGTAAGTTGAGGTTTGTCTGTATTTTCTTCTGTCTGCTTAGATTTTTGTTTTAGCCATCTTCAATCAGATTTTTCACTTCTTCATACTCCTAGGAATTCTGCCACAAGCAGAGCGGGAGTGGAGTTTTAGCTGGTGGTGTAGGTTTAAGTTGATACATTTTGGGAGCGGAGGCTAATCCTGGAATTCTGGTGAGAATACTTACCGGGACAAGGTAGCGTCTCAAGGGTTTTTGTTTTTTTTAGCAGTTAGCTTTAGTGCTGGCAACCACTGGCATTAACTGTTATATCAGTACACATTGTAATTACGAGGATTGCATAGTAGACCTACCCAGGGGAAAAATTTGTTTTCAGCTTTGTTGCTAATCAGTGTTCTGGGTACGTTTGAAATATCTTGGATCTACCTTCTAGTTGAAAACTGCTTCCCGAGGAGTTCATACTCTAACGTGAATCGTGGTGGGGGAGTAATGGCCAAATAATACTGTTGGGTAGACTGTTCTCCCTTGGGTAGTCCAGAGAAGTTTGGGAAGACCAGTGGAATAGATAAAAACACTGTCCAGGAATATGTTAAAATTTCCAGCAGCGGTCTCCTCGAGATTAGAACTAAATATGCCTGGAAAGGAATAATCTTCGTGTTTAAGGAACTGGGAAGGGGGAGCGGATCAGATAGCAAGCAAAAGGGCGGAAAAGAAGAAAGGCCATTTGGCAGAGTAGGGTCTGTAAACGAGAAACTTGGCCTCCTGCTTGCCCCTCCTCTAGCCCGTCCCTCTGTGGCGAGCAAAACCGAAGAAACACAAGACCTAGTTGGGAACAAATGTCTCCGCTCCACCGGTGAGATTGCTGTTGGTTCAGTGGTACTTCCCCTAGAAAGTTTTGCAGGTGGTCCTGTCCTCCTGAGTGAGGTGTTGGATCAGATTGGTGAGCTCCAGCGGTGTGAGAAGCGCAGGGATAGGTTAATCAGGAAAGACGGCAGATCACTGTAAGAAATGAAGTAACAGCTCCTGTCCTGTAGAGCATTTGCTTTGCTGCTGGTAGGTTCTGTCTTGTGGCTCCTGTTTGGCCTTTGACGTGGAGGTCTCTGGCTCGGACCTAGGAGGTCAGGACTAACTTTTGGCCCCTTCCTGGCCAGGCAGTAAGACGAAATCTTAGAATGCAGCACGAGTGAAGTCAATCTGACCAAAGGAAGCCTCCTTAAATCCACAAAACCCGAAGCTCACACTTGCCCAGGGTAGATTCTGCCTGAAAATGAGGACCATGTCCTGAGCACTGACAAGGTATTAAAGCTTCCTAAAGACTACTTGCCTTGACAAAGTACTTAAAATTTTTCTGGGAGAAGTAATACTTAAGTATGTTTTCCACCTTCGGGAGAACTTACATTCATGGAGATAATGTGTTCTGTATCCAATGCTTGCATCAGTTGTGGGAATGAATGTGTTTTTCTGTGCGCTTAATATAAATTGGCTGTTTGTCCTTAGGACCGTTTTCATAATAGGTCCCGTCGCACAAATAAAAACGAAGTATTCCCATACCTTTTTAAGCTTGGGGTAGACTTCAGTCACCTACAAAAAACTGATTATAGGTCTGTGGGAATATATCTGGTACTTAAAAAGCCAAAACCAGAATAAGCTACTAAGGAAGGCATAAACCTGTCTTTCATAGCCCAAGTCTTAGTGTCTGGTAATGTAACCTTAAAAACCATTTCCACGACTCCCTTTGTATGCGTAAGTATAAAATGTCTTTTTTAAAAGTGGGTGGATGTAGCAGAGAATAATTGGCCACTCCCACCCCCCAGAATATTCCTTGAACTACTCCGGAAAGAGGAGTACAGCATTCTTTTCTAAAGCCATGCGTACCTAAGTATTTAAAATGGTTTGAGTCTAAACTTTGTCGTCGGTGTTTCTGGGGCTCTGAGAGATGGTGTAACGTTTCAGTAATGGTAAAGAGCAAAGATACGTAGCGTTAAGGGCCTCGGCAATAGGTCACGATGGTTACGCCCGGGGCGTTAAAGGGGACGGTAAATTGGTATTTAGACTAACTGCGTTAGCTGTCTAAATAGTTTTGGTCCCGTTCAACCGGCCTCTTCGAACTCGAATGGTTAATTTCATAAACTTACCTAAAACTATAATGCCCTTCTGCTACGCGGAGCCTTCTGTTTGGATTTAGGTTTGAATTTTCGGCCCTTTTCTTCAAGTCTGCAGTAAAACACTCGGGGGTCGTATGTGTAGCCAGGTTAGTGGTTGAGTTTTTCTTGAGGTTCCTCTGAGGCCCAGTGTATTTTATACCCTGGTGCCAGCACTGCAGGTACGTGATAGACAAATACTAAAAATACTTTATGGTGGCTAGCTCGTGTTGAAGCGAGTGACCTTAGCCTTCCTCCTCTTTTTTACTCACCTTGCTATCTAAGGTAAACCCTTCAGAATTGTGATGGAAGTGATCTAAAGGCGTGCTGATTGACACAGTGTGTATCTCTTGAGTGCGTTGGGGTGGACAAAAAGAAAAACCAGGATCCCCAAGTCCCTTAATACCCCGAAGTTTAAATCCTGTATATGTGACATTGAATAGTTGAAATCACCTACTTAATAGCCAATTGTTTTTGCTTAAAACGTACGCTACTTTATTTGGTGGTTATACTTAGTCGATTTCAACACGCATACGGCTGGAGACCCCATACGAGCACTTAAGATCCGTAGGAGAAGGCCAACAGCACAGACGTCACATCCTAACCAGTTGACTAAAATTACAGGCGATTGAGTACGTCTGATGAGTTGGTCCAAGGAACTTAATTTAGTCTGTAAGGCTCAGTAGATTGTAAAAACTATAGTCCTAATGTTAACCGGAGTTATTTTAAAAATGTTAACACCTGTGTATTTTGTGAAGTTAGGTTGTGCCGTCCACATGGAAACCGGAATAACTACAATTTCTTGGCATTGTGTAGCTCCTGGGGCATTCAGTTGTGATTGTAGAGCAGTTACTTGTAGGGGAACAGATCATCGATAGGCGCTACTTGGTTAGGGAGGTTATTGGGACAAGGACCTTAACTGTGTTTCAGTTTGTACTTAACTTTAATTATTGCCTAGGAATATTACAATTTTTTCTCCCTTTTCGTGCCAGGATTCAACGTATACTTGCATCTTGACAAGGAATGGCGGGGGGGGGGGGGTTTGGTTTTAAAGCTGGATGGGTGGGTATGAGAAACTACATTCTATAGTTGAAAGCGAGGCGGTAACGACAGTCTAGGTAAATAGAGAAATGTCTTTGGGGAAGATTCGCTTCGTTTTGGCTGCACCGCCAGTGGCGTTGCCGTCCCAGTGGCGGAGCACGTTCTCTGGAGCATGCGCAGGTCTGACTGCATAGGCCAGAGAGCCAACCTGTCTAAACAAACACTGAACTGTTGTTTATGGCATGCTCTTCCCTGCCAGTCCTTTAACAGTCCAGGCGCTCACCGGAAGTAAAATCCACTTTGTGCGGTGAAATTTTCTGCACTTGCCAAGCACCTGAGAAGCATACTCAACACGTTAGGGTCAACGAAAAAAAAATTAAAAGGCCAAGAACAGCGAGATGGCCAGTATGGTCGGCCAACCTGTGACGGAAACGTTTTGAAGTGTTAAGGCTTACAGAGAGGTGAAGGAAAATCGGTACTTCAGAAGAAGGAGCGGGGCTTTTACTAGAATGGCAACTAGCAGTTTTTTTAGGTAGCTAGTAATAGAAGGTGTCCTTACATTTCAGTGGTCTAGTTGAAGGGAGTGGGAGCGTCATGGTCAAGTACAACGAAAGGGTCCAGCTTTATCTTTTTTTTTTTTAAGTAATAAAGCAAAAAAAAAAAAAAAATATATGCTGATTGAAATTTCATCTCCTTTTCCTTAGTCTGTCCATGTGAATGTCCTGTGTGGAAGAGTAAAGGGCCCAACTAAATGTGTTCCAGTGATTCCAATAGGTATTCCAAATTCATTGCTGCTTGTACATTTCATACTTGTTCTTTGGGCTTCCAGGATCACCTTAATTAGAACTCTCTTATTTAAAAGTAGGGGATTGGGAGACATTGGTAACCCTGATTGGCTAGATTCTATAAACTGGAAAACCAGGTTTTCTCCTGTCCTTCGCACCCCCAAGTATGAAGTATTGGTGTGCCCTCGAGTGGTGGTCCTTGCATGGGATTAAGACTGGGTATGCAAATAGAACCGAGCCCTTAAAAGGTTAGATCCTTAGTCTAATGGTTCAAATTCCTTCTGTTGTAACTTTTTGGAAGACCCTCTTTTTAATTCTCCTCACTTGTAGAGATTACGGAAAATGCTTTAATGCAGAAAACTGTCCAGGATACCTGTGTCCATGTTTTCCCCAGATCTTTCTGCATCTGTGCTAAATGCGTACATGCTTACTCTTTATTAGTTTATAAACATTTGGAAAATAGATTGAGATCCTTTTGGATAATGAGATGGGACTCCATATCAAAATGGAAAAATCAACTAGGAAGTAAATTTAAATTGTGAAGACAGAAGGAATAAAAAGGCTCAGTGTGAGCTCTGCTTGTGCCAGTCCAGAGCATGTAATTTCTCACCGCCCTGAAGTCCTTTAAAGGCTTGATAAGAAGCTTAGAGGGAAATGTATTGGGTAATACAGTATAGCGTTGAGACGTAGCTATCAGGATTTGCTCAATGAACTAGAGCTCTACGGTGTCACCTAAAATCTGATGGCTTCTGAAAGAGCAGACTGCTTGCTCTGTTTCAGACTAAAGAGTAAAAATCCGATTTTGTTCACTTGAGGAAGAAAACCATTACAAGAAAAAGGTTTGTTTCAGAAATAAGCTTTGAATTCAGATAGCAAAGCATAGCTTTCATTTCATAGGACTTGTCCTCACAGTCCAAAGGGAAGAAACATTTCCGTGGAAACTGCTCCATTAAGAAACCCCGTGTATACAGGTTGTTGACTTTGGTTTCCTAAGGGGAGGTCCTACCATAAGTTTATGGCATATGGAACTTAACGGATGTTATTCCTAGGAAAGTGGAACAGATACCATTTGTTCACAAAAATGAACAACCGAAGGCTTTTTACATTAGTGCCTGCTCGTGTTAATGTAGTCACTGCTGGTTTTGTCAAGATAGAAATACTTGGAAAAAGACCTTTACTCTAGAAAATGAAGAGTAAGGCAAGCATAGCTGTTGAAGACTCCTACTTGAAGTAGGAGTTACAAGCTTCAACGTTACAAGCTTCAACATGTAATACCTTGAGGAAGACCTTTGTAATAAGCTTTGTCCCTAAAGCTTCGTATTTTAAGAGAAAAAAGGTGGAGCTTCCTGCATAAAATCGGCCGCGTGAGACGCCAGCATTGGGGTATTGGTATATTCTGTTGTCCTCATTGGATGACCACTGGACCATATTTTAAGATGCTTCCAAAAACTATTATTATAGAGGACCATTAAAAATCAGAAGTTTAGCACTCGCTTTATTTTTTTCTACTCATTAAGACTTTCTGTTTACCCAAACTGTAGTACGTATATTAACATGACTTTCAAAGGGGTGCCTTGACCCCCATCCGCTACAGATTTTTATCTAGGAATAGAAGGATTCCAACCCCATTTGATCCCTAGCTCTTTGCTGAAAAGTGCATAAACAGGAGTCCTGAATTTATTATATAGACCTCCTCGCATTATATAATCGAAGCAAAGGGAAACCAGCGATGGAGTAGAGGTACGTAGACTAAAAAGATGCTTGCAAATCAAATAATGGTACTAGGAATAGTTAAAATTTTTTGTTGCCAAACTTGGTCATTATAAATCACAAGTCCAAAGAAAAGCTTCTAGTTAATGTTAAATTCCCTGAGGTCCTTTTACTGTGATGGAAAAGCCAAGTAGTCGAGGGAGGGGTGAGGGAAGGGGGAAATGCATAGAGCACCAGACAGATTTAACGAAGCATTTATAGATAAGCCACAAAGCGTTTTTAAAACTACTAATGGCCGCAATTCTATTTTAATCAGCTATTTAGCTGGTATCTACTGCTAGATCACCTAGTGTGAAGTTTTGGAATTAATGGAACAGTGAAAGCCGAGATTCACCTGGAGGTTCCCGCTGTCACGGAAGGTAGGTTGCTCTTCCAGTCCCGTGGCGAGTGGGTGGGGGGGAGCAGGGACCTGGAGCACTGTTTAACGGACACGGGACTGCCCTTGCCAGGCACGCGGGTTGGGAACGTAAAGAGAAGAGCTGACCGGAGTTGCCGACAAGGGACTTGGGCTCTGCCTGTGGCCAGAGTGGGAGAGCTCAAGCAGAGGCCCGAGTTCAGGTCTCCGTGGCCGGAGGTGCGCTGGAGACAGGCTTGGCACAGCGCTCACCCGGTGGGAGCCTGAGGTTGGAATGCGGAGCGTGAGTGGACGGGGTTGGAGACTAGCGGTGGGACCTAGAGGTCTGTCGGGAGGCCTCAGGGAAGGTGTCCGGGAGCCACAGGGGAGGGGCCTGGAGTGTGTTCTGGTCCAGCAAGGAGTGTGATCCCTAACATCCGTAACTGAGGAAGGAAATAAAAGGCATTATCATGTAAACTTACTAAACGATATTTTCAGAGTCAATCCAAGTAAGTATGTCACAACTTTGTTTTTACCCAGGTCTTCAATTTATGCAGTTACTCTGCTGTGAAAGTGAACTAACCTTGTAACTGGTGAAGGCCTTGGAAATTTTTGCCAGCCGAGAGGTTTCTCTCACTCAGGGTAAGATGCGATCATAGAATGGGAGGGCAAGGTGGGAACTGAGTTAACTTAATCCGATTGCCCGATTTTATACATTGCCTCCGTTTGTAAACCGAAGCTGAGAACAGGAGTGGCCTGTGCACACAGCTTATTAAAGGTCCGGTTGGATCAGTACTCCTCAGTCCCCCCCCACACCCCCCCATGCAGATACAGTGCTGCCTCTTAAAACGTGAGTGACTGGTCACTTTGAATAACAGACTGGATTCAGCTTTTGAGTTGTGTCTGTAGTGGACAGATGTTCGTAAACTGCATTTTCCTTTCCAACAACCTTTCCGCATTAGTGTTCAAATCCTGCCTTGGGCGGCCTCTAGATGATGAGAATATTCTTAGGAGGTGTGGCATTTGGGAGACCACATAGCCCGTGCGCCCTGCCCCTGGTGAGGACGGCCACGGGAAAGGTGGGCATAGGAGGGAAGGGTGCTCCCTTGTGTGACCTGAACGGAGCATGCGCTCCCCACTTACCTTTGAAAAGTGGGACACCCCAGAATAAAGTTTCAGGATATCTTGACCTTGTTCTGTTTCTCTGGCTCACCACCATAATCCAGTTCTAGGACCATTAACCAGAATCCTGTCTGCTGGTCTGTGTTCAGACTTACCGTCTCTTAACCAGGAAGGGACCCCCTAGCTTGTGTTTTGTCAAATTATTTAAGAGATTTTCCTGAAAAGTCCTGTTGGCTATTTATTGAGCCAAAAAATAAATAATTCCATTGCTTCCATTCCAAAAGGGAGTTTTTTTCCCCTGAATGAATAAATGCTGTAGACTTGGTTGGGTGCCTTGTTTTTGTTTCTGTTTTGCCTTTTTACATGACAGCTGGTTGAATTGTAAATTACTTATCCATATTAATGTAATAATATGTGTGTGATCCTGTAGTTTTTTGTTTGTACCAAACAAGTTCTGAAAATGTTTGTGCATGCCCTGTGTATATTTAAATTCCATTTAAAAGAAACTGCATACTTCCAGAAAAATTAGAGCACTTAAAAACAATCTTCACTTTTGGAGAGATCCTACCTGTTCTAAGAAATCAAAGAATATGGTCAGGTGGCGAGTGCGTTTTTAAAATAGCAATCCGCAAAGTCCTACGGTCCATTAGTGTTTTAAGGCTTACGGTAGCACCTAACTTTAGAAACCAGGAAGTATTTCCTCACTTTTAACAGGATACAGTGATGCAGTTGTTCCTTGTTTTTAAGGCAAGTTTTCTGACCCAACTGGGAGAGATTCTGTTTCTCGAGATGCCATTACTTACACTCTTACTACAAGGAAACTTTTCTGAGCATGTGAGGCCGCTAAATTTGACGAGCCCACTATCTGCTACGCTGGCCGCAGTCCAAGAGTGAGAGTAAGTGTGTGTTCACACAAGTGTAGGAAAAAGAGACTACAACTAACACACGCTTTATTTACTTGATTGAAAGTCACGGCACGTACAAGGTATACTACGTGGGCCTCAGTGAGTTGTAGCTGGGTTTTCTGTGCTCGAGGTCACCCCACTGCCGCCGTTGCCGTTGGCTGGTTTTCTTTGAGGATCAAGGTGGGTACTTTCATATAAAATCTTATTTTTAATTCCTTCTCTGGCCATTCTTTCCTGGATTCTTAGCTTTGCATAATTATACCTACAGTGGAACCTTGTAAGAAAAGAACAGGAGTTAAGTCTTTCTTCATAGAAAGTTCTTCTAGAGACAAGTGTGATTGATGGCTGTAGTAACAAAATTCAAGAGGCCTTACAGACGACTATTCCAAGACTGAAAATGCCACCATTCTAATTCGGAGTACTGTTTGTGGGGGGTAGTTTGATGTCAAGAATACCTAAGAGCACATTATTATTATTAAGGTATGCTTTACATAAAATGAGGACTTTCATGACCTTTAGCTTAGTTTTACTTGTAGAACCTCATATGTATGATGTACTCTGGGTCTGGCTCCCCCCGCCCCCCTTAAGAAAACCCATCATCAGATTCATGCATGTGTTGTGCCAGTAGTTGTGAACACACTCTTAAAGTAGCATTTTCAGCTGTGCTGCCCTAGGCCGGAAGTGAGCGTGTGGAAGGTTGAGGCCTTCCCTAAAGTACAAGTCATAACTTGGTGTTGACGGAATGTCCTGCATCCGTCTGTTCATCTGACGAATGGTATAAAATGTGTCTACATACGCACATTTAAAAGATACAAAGGCACAGGGGTTGGGGGAGTCTTCTAGTGGGAGGTGGCTCAGAAAAGAGCATGTGCTTGAACTGGAGAAAACTATCACCATCCTGGATATTCTGGAATTACTTAGTACACATACCAGCATCCTAATGTCACCAAGATAAATCCTCCTACTCCAACATCACATGATCTTCTAATCCTACCTGTCAAAAAGCATAAGATGACCATTGTAATTAAACATTACACACTAGTCCACCTGGGAAATGTTCACCACACGTAGAGAAAAACAGATACTCACTAGTTAACAAAAAATGTCCAAGGCCAGCCACAACAGATCCTAATGAACCATATAATACTGAATCTCGTGCACAGGGGATGTTCTCGACATCCAAAATTCCTAGGAGCTTAAAGGTCTAGGATACAATAGAAAAGAACCTGGATTGAACAAAATATTTTATTTCTGGGTGGTTTGGCAAAGATTAAAAACTCTAGGCTATGTGCTTGTGTGACAACCGTGAACCCGCTTACCATCTTTGGTCATCGGGCTTTGGCCTACAGTCTGCATCTCTAAATGTGGGAAACCTGGAGAATCTGATCAGAAAACCCCATTACAACAGGACAACTTAAACATCTAAATGAATTAAAGTACGGTGTTAATACCAGAATTTGCCGGTTGACTGATTTGGAAATAAGAGCATCCATCACTGATCATTGATCATTTAAACATCAATGAAATCTGGTGGGAATCTGGTGATCACTGAAATTAAGCAACACTTTGCTTCCCATACCTCGGGAAGCACAGAATGGTAAAAGTAAATACTCAGCCGCGCTTGCTTATGAGACTGTAGTGCCGTTTGTTTTAAAGTCAACAAGGACTTCGGATTTTATTGGTATCAGGTGAACATCAGTTTTGTTCATGGAAGTATTTCACGTGAAGATAAACGTGCACTGTTTCTTGGTCTGTTTCCTTGCCTGTGATAAGAAATTGTGCTGGCCTGTATTTGAGTCTTTGTTGCTAGCACACGGCACCGAGGGGTGGGGGAGGCGTCACGGGGAAAGCCGTGGAAACGTGCAGGTGGGTTTCTCTGTCAGCTCTGCCACCGACTTCTACAGCCTGTGGGATATATGTGTATTCTTTAACGTCTGTGGCCCTCGATCTATAATGAAAGGCATCAGGCTAGGAGATGATTTAAGTTCCTTCGGGTGCTAAGATGAACCTTGCCTTCTTTTTCTACAGTCTGCATGGATGTATGGACTTGCTCTTCCTGATTAAAAAACATACTGCTCAGCTTAGCCTCACATGCTTAGTGTGAATATCCAATGGAACTCGATTTTCGGGGTTCGGGGAAGGCAGGACGCAATTTTTTTTTTTAAAGTCACACTTGCTTCACTCTGGCATGCCTACGTAAGAAGGACTTAGAAAACAATGAGACGGTTTCCTAAAACTTGAGTAAATGCAAGTTTTCGGTAAC
The DNA here is from genome assembly GCF_022837055.1 of Prionailurus viverrinus. Lineage (NCBI taxonomy): Eukaryota > Metazoa > Chordata > Mammalia > Carnivora > Felidae > Prionailurus > Prionailurus viverrinus. The sequence continues at coordinate 2,727,691 of NC_062577.1, forward strand.
AGACTTTGAAAAAAGGAAGCAGACTTGTCCATATAAAGGTTTCAGTCATGGGGGTGCCTGGGTGGCTCAGTCGGTTAAGTGTCCCGACCTTGGCTCAGGTCTGGTTGAGTCTGAGCCCCACATCAGGCTGTCTGCTGTCAGCCCTGCAGCCGTCACTGCCGAGCCCACTTCAGATCCTTTGTCCCCGGCTCTCTGCCCCTCCCCCACTCGCGTTCTCTCTCAAAAATAAACATTTAAAAAAATAAAGGTTTCAGTTATGGGGCACCTGGGGTGGCTCAGCTAAGTGTCTGACCCTTGATTTCGGCGCAGGTCGTGATCCCAGGGTCACGGATGGAGCCCCGCATCCAGCCCTGCACGGACAGCACAGCCTGCTTGCGATTCTCTCCTCCCCCAATGTGTGTGTGCACGCACGCTCTCTTAGTAAATATTTTTAAAAGTTTCAATGAATAATTTGTGAACAGCATGGTGTGAGGCAGGATTCTGTAGGAGGAGGGAAAAGATGATGAAGGAATGGGAAGGGGGCAGTAAATGGCAAATCAGATTAAAGGTTGAATTATGAAGATACTCGTTTGTATTTCCTCCTGTGTTTGCTGCTTTGGCTCAAGCTGCTGCCAGGCAAGAAGTGTGATTTGGTTCGCAATAAAGCTGAAATTATGTATCTTCTTGATTATCCCATTTTCTTCTCTCTCCCTGTTCCCCCATCCCAGACACACACCCCTAATGCTGTTTGGTGGGTACATGTTGCCGACTTAATTGTAAAAGCTCTTCAGTACAAACCTAATACGTCCCTGTGTTTTCAAAGAGGTTGATTCTGTTTCTAGCAGTTCATTTGATTTAGGAAAACTCCGCTTGTCCCCCATCAGCTCAAAAAGCCAAGGGGGACAGAACAGTCATGGCAGGTGGGGAGGCTAGGAGCTGCTCTGCAGACAGGGCTCCCCACTGCAGTCCAGCGCTAATGCCCTCGTCTTCAGACCAGCCCATTTACCTAGGGGAAGACCAGAAGGGGTGGTTTGTGCCCATTTTCTCAGGTCCGCCACAGGGTAGGAAGTCACTATGGCTTGCACGTTTGGGCAGAGACGTCCTAAGAATAAAAGGAACGATCGATCGGGTTGGCCACTGCACACATCACTCTATGAATGGCTTTTTGCATGTGGATTCCCTTCCATGCCCGAGTCCTACCGGGCAGCATCTGCAGACGAAACGTTTCTGGGGGTACTTAGGCAAATTGCTACCAACCCCAGTTCTTTTTTTTTTTTTTTAATTTTTTTTTTCAACGTTTATTTATTTTTGGGACAGAGAGAGACAGAGCATGAACGGGGGAGGGGCAGAGAGAGAGGGAGACACAGAATCCGAAACAGGCTCCAGGCTCTGAGCCATCAGTCCTGAGCCTGACGCGGGGCTCGAACTCACGGACCGCAAGATCGTGACCTGGCTGAAGTCGGACACTTAACCGACTGCGCCACCCAGGCGCCCCCCCAGTTCTTTATAAAGTAAAATACCTTGCCAAATATCTGAAATAGCACTAAGTCAGCTAGGAAACTTACCTTTTTTCAGTTTAGAGGTTTTCAAATCTGCCCTCAGATTCTGGGATGGGCCGTGGAGATCTAGGTTTAGAAAGTTTCAGGGTCTCCCCCCCCCCCCCCCCTTCTATGAATGTTACCAGATCAGGGACAGCTTTTAGATACTGTTAAGAAAAGTAAATGTTAAAAAGGGAGGTGATTCAAAATAGTCTTATTTTAAATAAGACCCCTTAAAAGAAGTTACATCTACTTTATAAAATGGAATCTTCTAGAAAACCAACATGTGGCTACAGGCCAAGGATGCTGCTGCCAAACATTCCACACTACATTTATCAGCACCACATCCAACAAAACTGGTTTGTGCTAAAGTTAAGAAACCAACACTGGTCTAATTAAACAACAGTAACTTAGAGCTGGGGCAGGAGTTGTCCTTCCAGGCCCTTTACATCCCTTGTCACAACCTCTCAATGTGAGGAGACCTCCGAGCCTGGCTGTGACCTGCTGCAGAGAGGTCAGAGGGGACGTGGAAGTAAGTCCGCCTGACCCCCGAAGCTTGTCCTTCCCACTATCCTTTAACCCTTTCTTTTGTTTTCATAAATGAAATGGGACGTTTTCCAAAGGTCACACATCTAGGGAGTAAGTACTAAGTACAGATCGGCAGTTTGTATCAAAACTGCGTAAGAGTGCACAGACTTCTTTTAAGAGCCCAATCTTCCCTTCACTGGTAGAGAATTCTCAGCTTCCCAGTAAAGCTGGAGTTTAGACTGATTACTTAAAAGCAAGTATAGGAAAATTAATGAAAAGCCAGTCTTAAGCACATAGAACGCTTTTAGAAAGTACACTGAATTGTAAGGCTCAGAAATGTAAATGAAAAGGCTCAAGCCATAAGTCCCTTTGGAGTACTATTTAAGATTTTTTTTAAAAAACGGACACTCTTCTGCCCAACGTGGGGCTCGAACTCACGACCCCAAGATCAAGTGTTTACATGCTCTACTGACTGAATCAGCCAGGTGCCCCATAAAAATTTTAAGCTTAGATTTGGAAAAGCAGCTTTTCCAGCTCACCTTGATGGAATCAGGGATGCTCAAAAGATTTCTAAGCCGGCATGCCAGTTTAATAATTTATAGGAAATAGACTGAACTATAGAGGCACCCCATTTCCCACTGCATCAAGGGCCGGTACATACTTTCCTCCCGATGCACCAGATGAACTGGGTGTCTTCCTATTTCAAACCAGTCCCTAACTGCAGTGGGTTCCTCCTGACCACTCAAAAATGGTGCAAATGTGGTTACCCCTTCATTTGCACCATTATTTTTCCTCTCCGGGCTAAAAACAAAACCCCTCCTCTCTTGACACCCCTCTCCCCAACAAGCCGCCTAAGGTACAATCCCATTTTTCTGCGCCCTCTCACCGCAAAGCTAAAGTTAACCCCCCCCTCCCTTTAACTCACTTCAAAGAGCATTTATCCCTACGCTGCACTGCAGAAGCCCGCGTGAGACACCATAAAACCCGCCGCACTCCCATCGGTGCACCTGGCACGGGCCACCGTTTGTTTTCAAAACGCTTTCCTTGGCTTCAGACGGGAGGGACAGTGCCTCCTGGTTTTCTCTACCTTGCTGGCCGTTCCTGGCAGTTCTGCTGTTCCCTCCTCCGATGACCTCTCGCACCGCCCTTCGCCGCTCCCAAATGTAGGCTTTCAATTAAATGCCATTTGCATGATGGCGACTCCCATATTTGTAAATCACGCTTAACCTCTCCCAAGCTTTCACTTCCCCATTCATCTGTCTAGCGATGCCTTGTGTGTGTCAGAGGAGCACCTTGAAATTAATACTTCCAGATTAGAATTACTTCTCAGGCATCACTCCTCCACCAGTCTGCGGACCAAAAAACCTAGGCGCCATCATCCTTGAATCCTTCATCAAACCCGTGTCCAATGTGTTGGCAAGTCTGGGACATACCTGAACCAAACACATCCCGAACTAAATTCACCTCCGCTGCTGCTACCAGGCTACCATCATCCCTCGTAGTATCTTCACAGACCATCGTCCTTTTAAATCCCCCCATGCCTTCCTTACTACTGTCGTGAAGGCCCCCACTCTCTCTCATCCTCTGGTCTAGGTACACCGACCCAGATGGTTCTTCGTTAGCACTACACTGCCTTTCTTCTCCTGGATCTTTGCATGGTTGAGTCAGTAGCTGAAATTCTGGTTTCCCTTGTCTGAGTCCTGCAGCACCACGGAAGTTCCACAAGGAACATTTTGCCTGTTTTGATCAAGGCTGTGTCTTTAGCACCAAGTGCCTAACACTCAGTAGGTACTCTGTAAATACTTTTTGAATGGGTTGATAAATTCAGAATTTACCTACAGTGCTTTCCTGGTAGGCCAGTACCAAATTTTGTATTTTAAGGTTTCCTGGAGAGCAAAGAATGGGGGCAGAGAGTTTTTAAGGGTTAGTTCTACCAGCTTGATTAACTCCCATTTCTATCTTAGGTTTGCTGATGCTAATAATCCCTAGATTACACTGGAATGATCACTGAATAATTCTTTAAAAAGAACTGCAGGCTTCCTTTTCTGACATCACCCTGGGCTACTAATTCAGTCACAGCTTATGCTACATAAATTTTGTAATCTCTTTGTATGAGCTTTGATAGGTACTAGTGTTTTATGAGTAAGCTTTCCCCCCCTCCCAACCTTGCCACATAAATCTGGTAGTGTTCAGTTTTGCGGCTTGTACCTAAGCCTTCTTTTCACCAACTACAGTATTTTGTTTTACTAATGATGGACCAATTAAATAGGTTAGTAGTATTTTTTTCCATTAAATTTTTAAATTTTCAATGGCTAAACCATACTTTGCACCCTTAAATGATAGCAGTCATCTGTCAAAGGTAACAAACAGAGGGATAAAAGCCCTATTTAAGATGCCAGTGTTTACAGTTATGGTGCCTCTTGAAATAAACAACTTTTAAATTGGGGTACATTTGGTTACATGACGTATACTCCAAATAGTATATGAGGCATTAAAAAAAAAAGGCACTAATAGTGTAGAAACTGACAAATATGTTTTGATATTCAATATGGAAATATCCAACATTTGTTCATATTAACCATCTGATGACCTGAGCCAAATTTAACGGAAAAATCCCCAGAGAAGCAGTAACTGAAGTAGCATAATTTCCAAGCTGAGCAGAGACTATCCTAAAACTGTAGATTAGGACCGTTCTGGCACACAGTAGGTCTTGCGTATTTGTTCATTACTGGCCCAAAGTGAGCATCTCTACAAGCTCTCTATTGAAAAAAAAAAATGTTTTCTTCCATTTTCTGAACATCCGTTATTCGCTCAGCACTGAGGATATATAAATTGGGTTCCCTGAAGGAGCCCAAGAGGAAGACGACATAAATGATGAACATCCAGTATCATGAGTGCGGGAGTGATGTAGCTAAGGGGAAGGTGCCGGGGAGATGGGGACAGAGGCATTTCCGTCTGCTTTGGGGAGTCAGGAGGCCCTTTAGGAGAAACCGCCCTCCTTTTCCAAGCCCCCTGTGTCTAGAGCCTCGGGTAGCTTTGGTGCAATTGGAAGGGAGAGGAATCACACACGCTGCACGGTTAGGGGCTACGTGAGGGCTTTGTACTACAGGCCACGGATTTCGGCTTTTATCCTGAGAGCAACGCGCCGCAGCTACCGCATCTTCCGCAGACGGGAAATGGTGCAGTTCGCAGGTGAGCGCACGCAAACGGGGAAAACCTCAGTCTTCACCCGCCCTCCGCCTGCTGTGCGCAGCGGTTCCCCGGAATCTAACCAAGTTTCCCTTCCTCGGCACTCCGGGGTCCCCGTGTGTCGTGCTCAGGACACAATCTCCAAGACCAGGCACCGGTGCTCGGGGAGCGCGCAAACGCTCTTCACCGCGACCAGCACATGGCGGTGCAGGGCCCCCGGCCGGCTACGCTCTCCTTCAGTGCCGCCAGCCCGTGTCACGGCCACTGCCGGTGCCGCTCGGTCCCCTCCGCCCCCGAGTCCCGGACACTTTCGTCAGGACGCTGCGGCTAGAAATGTCGGGGCGGGGACGGTAGCTCTCCGGAACCCGCGTCCCGGCGGGTGGCCTCCCCCCACCGCCGGCCCCCGGCCCGCGCGCCCCTTTACCTTCCCCTTGGCGGGCTCGCCGGGCTCCGGCGCGGCGGCCATGGCCTCCGGAGGGCGCCTGCGCCCCGCCCCGCCCGCGCCGCGAGCGGAAGCCCCCTCCCCCGCCAGCCCCGCCCCCGCGCGCCGGCCGCCATCTTAGGGCAGGTTTCTGCCGTCTCCGCAGTGGCCGCGCAGGGCCGCCGCCTGGGTTGGGGGGCCGTCTCCTTTGTTCAAACGGGCGGGTGACGCCTTCTCCACACGGGGGTCTCCGCAGTCCGGGGGGGCCGGGGCCGTGAGAGAAGGAGGGCTCGTGAAACAGCCCTGCACTGGGATCCTCGGCGGGGCGGGGGCAAAACAAAACCCTGGCGCCTCGAGGCTGCGCCGCTTCCCGCCCCAGCCCCCTCCTTCCGCCCCGACCGCCATTTCTAACCGTCGGCCGCCGGGCGCGCGCGCGCGTGCCTGGGCGCCGGGCGCGCGCGCGCGAAGCGGGTCCGCGGCGCGGAGAGCGGGCGCGCCGCCGCCGCTTTGTCCTGCGCGCGGGCCCCGCGGCCGGGTCGGCGGCCCAGCCCGCCCCCAGCCCTGGCCCACCGGCCCGGAAGTCGGCCCGCGCTCGCGGCCCCTGAGTGTCCTTTGTCCTTCCGGCCCTAGGACGAGCCCTGGCTGCCGCGGGCAGCTCCACCCAGCGCCGGCGGCCGTGTAGCCCCCAGCGCCGGCCCCCTGCACTCCGCCGTCCCACGCCCGCCCCGCCGCCTCCCCTATTAGTTCCACGACTTAATGGCTTTAAAAGAGCGCCGCCCGCCTCGCCCGAAGGAGACTGGGGACAAAATGGAGGGAGCGGTCGTGGGCGGACGTGCGTCAGGGCGCCCGGGCCGAGCGCGGCGGAAGAAGCCGGGCGGTGCCCCCTTCCCGGGCCTCCCGTCCGCCCGCTGGCGACTGCCCCGCCGGGGCCGCGCGCCTCCCGCCCGGTGCCCTTGCAAGTGCGCTGCTGGGCACGCGTGTACGCGGCGGGCAGGCGGCGGTCCCTGTCGCCCCGTTCCGGCTCCTGACCTCGTCCCCACCGTCGCCCGACCCCTTTCTGCAGTCCCCGTGCCACGCGCGGTGGATGGGGACAGCTCTGCGTGCCACCCGAGCTCTGGGTGGACTCGGACAGTTACACCGCCTACTGCTGTAGTAGGTGTTGGGCAGTGGGAGAACAGCCCCGCACCCCTGCATCCCGCCACGTGGGGGGTTCTCTCCTGCAACCGTCGAGCTAATTGTGCTTTGAACTCTTGGTCTGGAAGGTCCTGTTTCGGGGTAGTAATATTCCATAAACGAGGGAGGAATTCTTTTGAAGTAATTCCTAGTGTTGTTGAAAACGAAGGAGAACTGGAAAAGTACCAGGTGAAACACATAAGCGCTGCTATTTTATTTTTACTGTGACTTGGAAAATTGTACACTTATTATGTAAAAACTGTAAACTCATGGTCTTTGGAAAGCATTATTGTTTCTTTATACTAAAAATGGCATTTTCACAAAAATTGCGTAATACTTGCATGTTGTATTATCCGCTCCAATACAATATGCCCCCCGCCCCCAAGTTTACAGGGTAAGACTGAAAAGTAAACATTTTTTCCACTCTCCCCCCTCCTTTCTCCCCTAAGGTGAACTCACCTGTTTGATGTGTCAGTTTCCAAACTGTCCTTTTTTCTCCTTTTTTCCTTTACTAAAACAACATGGGAATTTAGCATAAAAAGCGGAAGTCTCTCCGTGCCCTACCTGCCCACCCTACACGCCTACTTGTATGTACGTATATGATACACAGATCTAATTACTCACTATGTAATTTGCATTCAATAGTTTACTTTCTACCATTTAACACTAAGTTGGAAACTTTTTCATGTAAGTACCTATAGATTTTTCTCATTCGTTTTAAAGGCTGCTCATCAATCCTTTCATCAAACCTCATTTTCCTTCCGAGTGACAGAAAATTTGTTCCTGTTTTTGTTTATTCACTAATCCAAAAAAAAGTGCTTCAGTGCATCTTTATACTTATATTTTTGTGCACGTGTTCAAGTATTTTAGTCGGATGGATTTCTGGAAGTGGCTTGATTGGAAGGGGTGTGACATTAAAAAATTGAGGGGCGCGCCTGGGTGCCTCAGTCTGTTAAGTGTCCGACTTTGGCTCAGGTCATGATCTTGAGGTTCTGGGTTTGAGGGGTGGCGGGTGGAGCTCTGTGCTGACAGCTCAGAGCCTGGAGCCTGCTTCAGATTCTGGGTCTCCCTCTCGCTCTGCCCCTCCCCTACTTGCGCTCTGTCTCTGTCTCTCAAAAATGATAAAGGTTAAAAAAAACAAACAAACCAAACTGACCACCTGGGGTGCCTGGATGGGGCGGTCGGTTAAACGTCTGACTCTTGGTTTTGGTTGAGGTCACGATCACATGGTTCCTAAGTTCGAGGCCAGCCTCTGGCTCTGCACTGACCCTGTGGAGCCTGCTTGTGATTCTCTCTTTTTGTCCCTCCCCCACTCGCACCGTCTGTCTCTCTCAAAGTAAATAAAGAAACTTAAAAAAATTGAATACCTACTGCTAAAGTGTCCTCCAGAAATACTAGCAGTCTCCATTCCCAGTAACAATGTGTTGGAGAGCCTGTTTCCTCACAACCTTTTTAACACTACATGTTATGTATTAAAATTTCTGCTGATGTGATGGGTGAAAAGTGGGGTCTTCCTGCTTAAACTATCTTAAACTTACCGCTTAAACTTTGAGCATTCTTTCAAATGTTTGTTGGTTATTCTTTTTCCAAGAACTAACTTTGTATATAGGTTTTGCACATTAAAAATTGTGTTTGTATATGTGATTTTCTTACTAGTTTATAGCAGTTCCTTAAAATGTTGGCTTTTAATTCATAGTAAAGTTATTTCCACTTCACTTCTTAATTTTGTTTCTGGACACTTCATTTCTTTTAACTTTTTAAAAAAAATGGAGTGTAATCTGTCAATATTTTCTTTTATGGCTTTTGATCTTGCGTCTTGCTTACATAAGCCTTGACTCCCATAATTAAAAAATACTCCCATAATTTTGAAAATAATCTTCATGTGCTCCCTTCTCATTAATAATTTTGATCATTTATATATTCTTAAAAGACAAGCTTTTGGCATTAGTAACCACTTTTTTTTAAATCTATCTTATTTTTTATTTTGCATTTTTTCTGTTTACCTGGTATCTATTTTTTAAATTTTATTTTGGAGAGAGAGAGAGAGAGAGAGAGAGAGAGAGAGAGAGAATATGAGTGGGGGAGGGGTAGAGGGAGAGAGAAAGGGGGAGAGAGAGAGAGAGAGACTTTATTTAGGCTCCAAGCTGACCGTGCTCAATGAAGACTGAGCGTGTCTGTGAAGGGCTCGATCCCACGACCCTGGGATCATGAACTGAGCTGAAATCAAGAGTCAGACGCTCAATCGACAGCCACCCATGTGCCCCTGTTGTTTTTAACACAAAATTTTTTTTCCCCAGCTTTTTGAATTGACTCCCTTAGTTCACTTTTGGTTTCTAATGAATATATTTAAGGCTATAAAATTTGCTCTGAGAATCATTTTATCCCATGGTATGTCATAGATTTTGAGAGGTAATGTTCTTATGACATTTTTTTTTTCTTAAATTTTTAATAGTTTCAGCTTTTATTTCTTTACAAGTAAATAAGTGTGGATATAGTTTTGGAATTCGCTTTTAGTTTTTTGGTTTTGTTTTGTTTTACACTGTGTCACGTGTATTTCTATTTTTTGTGATTTATCCATTTGTGTGTGTGTGTTACCTAAGAGATTATTTTGTGCATGTTCCATAGGCATTTGAAAACAGTGTGTGTTCCTATATTAGTACCATGTTAAGGTTATTAGTTATAATAGTATAATATATATATTATAAATATATGGATATATAAATATAAACTCCGTAACATAAAATTAAGCTTATTATTCAACCATATTTTTGTATGGCAAGGGTTTTTTCATTCCAAGTAACAGACTCTGACTCTAGTTAGCTTAAACAAGAAAGAAATGTACTGGAGGGGCCCCTGGATGGCTCAGTGGGTTAAGTGTCCAACTTTGGCTCAGGTCATGATCCCATGGGCGGTGAGTTCGAGCCCCGCGTCGGGCTCTGTGCTGATGGCTCAGAGCCTGGAGCCTGCTTCACATTCTGTGTCTCCCTCCCTCTCTGCTCCTCCCCCCCCCCCCAAAATAAATAAACATTAAGAAAAAAGTGTACTGGGAAGGTGTGGAGAAAGTCACTGAATGGATAAAAAGTTGAGCCAGGTGTTGAAAACAATGGCATCCAGTCCAGGTCTCAGTGACAAGAAATAAAGGAGCGACTCTCAGGGTAACACGATGCCAGATCTGTTCAGTGTCCTCCCCACCGTGGTGCTTTGCTTTGCCAACCATGCTGGCTGTTGCAAGTCTCCGTGTTTGTCTGGCAGTGGATGCAGGGGTCCTAAGTGAGGTGGTAGGTGAGCACAGTGGGCAGAGCGGGACCAGAAAAACTCTTCTCTACCTCTTCCTTTGCTCCTGGTGGTTGTAAGCCCTCTGGCACGCTGCCCAGAGTGTCTGCTTTCGTTTTCTCATCTGGGAGAGAGCATCCAGGATCAGGAACCCCATCCTAGACAGCTGCGGTTATCTGCAGGCTGGTGGGAAGGAAATGGGAATATCGTGGTAGGGGGTTAGCAGGGCTGTGCTAGCGAAGGTTTGAGGTTTCCTCTTAGGCTTCTGTGGGGTTTATTTTATTTTGTTTTGTTTTGTTTTATTTTATATTTTATTATTTTATTTTTTTGAGTGTGGGGTTGTTTTTAAATCAGGTATACTGGGTTTAGTAATCAGTCTGATCCCAGCGCCTCTGTATCATCTGGAAATGCCTACTGTCCTGGTCCTCTACTGGTGCATTCTCCTGTCTTTCCAGCAGAAATGCCGATTTATTTTTATATTCTTTTCATCATTTCAATAGGCCTTAAGGAAGGGAGCGGTGAAAAGTTGTGTTGTCAGACCTTTATAACCAGAAGTCTGAATTTTCCTCCTCTTCTTTCCTATTTGTGTGTCTGTGCATGTGAGTGTGTGTGCATATGTGCACACGAGTGTGTGCAAGCCTTAATGGAGTCAGAAAGAAAAGCAGCTTTTCTGTTTTCCGCCCTAATTTACTCGGGGTGTCTGTTCTGCACCCCACAGACAGTGGCCTTTATCTCTTTTGGCTCGTTATTCTGATAGTTTACCTTCATATTTCTTTTTGAATTAAAAAAAATTTTTTAATGTTTATTTTTGAGAGAGAGACAGAGAGAGCATGAGCAGGGGAGGGGCAGAGAGAGAGGGAGACACAGAATCCGAAGCGGGCTCCAGGCTCCGAGCTGTCAGCACAGAGCCCGACACAGGGTTTGAACTCATGGACCGCGAGATCATGACCTGAGCTGAAGTCGGACACTCAACTGACTGAGCCACCCAGGTGCCCCTTCCCTTCATATTTCTAAATAAAAGACTTATTCTTTTATTTCTTGATTTTTCACTTTTAGGCATTGTCTACTGATAGTGACAATTTAGCTCTGTTTTCTACCCCTTCCCCCCCTCCTCTCAACATGGGGCATCACATTTTGCAGTGTTAAACCCGCACTCCGTGTGGACATTGCCACGACAATGTAAATGTTTGTAGCTAAGCCACGCGGAGTCATAGGATTCCATTTCTTTTCTTGTAGAACTTTTTTTTGGGCAGGGGGAGGGATTTAGTAATTGCTGTATTTGTGCGTTTGCTTAATTTTGTTGGAGCTAGGTCTTACTGGCTCTTTTTTTTTTTTTTTTTTTTTTTGCATAAGAAATTATCTGAATTATACCATATAATTCCCATTTGGTTCTTGGGACCAATTGATAGTATATGTGCATTTGTTAATGACTCTTGAGACCCAATCATGGGCACCTCTTGCCAAATCTGTTCAGTGACTTCATGCTGGTAGCTTCATTTGGCTATTTTGAGAGCATCTGGGTGCCTCAGTCAATTGAGTCCCCTCTTGATTTCGGCTCAGGTCCTGATTCCAGGGTTGTGAGATCGAGCCCCCAGTCAGGCTCTGTGCTCACAGCAGAGCCTGCTTGGGATTCTCTCTCTCCCTCTCTCTCTCTGCCCCTCCACTGCTCTCTCTCTCTCTCTCTCTTAAAAAAAAAAAGGCAATAGTGGGAGTATTCTGCCATTGAAATCAACAAATGTTACAAATCAGGGCTTTTTCTTTCTTTTTTCTCTTCAGAGAGGTGGTTTGCCAATATACTACTGAATGCACCTATCACTAACATTTCTCTCAAAATTCTCCAGTAGAGTTATCAAATTCCCACAGTAGAGTCAAACACATTGTATTACCTGCCTGCCAGGTTTTTCTTTGAAGACCTCTCTCCTGGAGATTTTCTCTCTGTGGTCCAGTCCAGAATGGCTGCTTTCTAGGTCGGATTCCCAGCCATCCTCCTGGAGACTCTCATCACGTCTCGCCTGTGCTGGGTCACCTGCTTCGTCATTCCTCATCTTCCTCTTTCTTGGCTTCCTCGCTCATTTTGGAGGATGGCATCCTCTAGGCGCTTCCTGGGAAAAGGCTGCGTAGAAGATAAACATTTTGGGGTCACCATGCCCCCGGATATGTGTTTCTCCTGTCAACTTTTTTTATTAAAAAAAAAATTTTTTTTAACGTTTTATTTATTTTTGAGACAGGGAGAGACAGAGCATGAATAGGGGAGGGTCAGAGAGAGGGAGACACAGAATCCGAAACAGGCTCCAGGCTCTGAGCCGTCAGCACAGAGCCCGACGCGGGGCTCGAACTCACGGACCGCGAGATCATGACCTGAGCCGAAGTCGGCCGCTTAACCGACTGAGCCACCCAGGCGCCCCTCTCCTGTCAACTTTGATTGATATTTTGATCCAGTTGCATTTCTAGAATGATTCTCCCACTAGAATTATTATCCTTCCTCGAGATAAATCAGTCTCCTACGTCATCGTAATGCCGTTGTCGCACCTAAGGAAAATGAGCAGTAATTCCGTGATTCATCCAGCATGTAGTGCATATTCCAAGTTCCCTGGTTGTTCAGAGAAGTTTTTCCAATTGCCCACGCTTTTGGTTTTTGTTTTCAAACAAGGATCCGGTATTGCATTTGACTGTTACATCTCATTAGTCTTTGTCAAGGACGGTCTCCCCATCTTATTTTTTCTTTGGCAACTAAGCCAGTTGTTTTGCAGAGCGTCCCACATTCTGGATTGTTCTCGTGGTATCATTAACTTGTCTACTTACTATCACCTTTATTTTCTGTAGACTGGAAGTTAAGTCCAGGACTGAGCTCTCCAGTATGGTAGGCATTGCGCAACTAATGCTAATGCAAGTGAGAAACTGAATTTTAATTTAAGTTGAAATAATTTGAATCTAAAACTCATGCTCCGTTTCATTGTTGGAAAAATGTTAAGTGTGCTTGGAAAAACTTAGGTATGCAACTCTCCTTTTTCAGTGGTAAATTTTATGAAATCTAAATACAGATCAAGCATTTCCAATGAGAACTCATCATCTGAATTGAAATGTGCTTTAAAATTTTTTTAATGTTTTTTTATTTATTTTTGAGACAGAGAGAGACAGAGCATGAACAGGGGAGGGGCAGGGAGAGAGGGAGACACAGAATCTGAAGCAGGCTCCAGGCTCTGAGCTGTCTGCACAGAGCCCGACGCGGGGCTTGAACTCACAAACCGCGAGATCGTGACCTGAGCTGAAGTCGGATGCTTAACCCACTGAGCCACCCAGGTGCCCTGAAATGTGCTTTAAGTGTAAAAATGCACACTGGATTTTGAAGACTCACTACAAAAAAAGAAGGTAAAATAGGAACACTAACTTTTTATATTGATTACATGTTGAAATACTAATATTTCCTATATAGATATGGGCTAAATTAAGTATTTAAATAAATTTCATCTGTGGGCTTTTTGGTTTCGTTTTTGCTTTAGATAGAACATTTATACAGAAAATTTATATTCCCATTGACACGCATGGTCTAATAGCTTGATTAAATCCAAGTTAAACATTTTTAGTAAGAATATTTCTAGATGATGTGTATTTCAGATTGTAACCCATCCGGGGGCTCCTATGTCAGTGGTCCCACTACAGCGATGCTAACTTTGGTCCCTCGGTTAACGTGGAGACCAGGAACTCTCCATCGTAAAGATAGGCTTCCCTTTTTGCGTTTTAAAAGTCTACGCAAATCTCCCCCAAATCCGTTCACCTAACGGTGTTGCCTTTTTTTTTTTTTTTTTTTGGATGATTTTGCCTTGAACTGATGATTACATCGGGGTTGTCAACTGGTGGTTTCCCTATTTTGCCAATCCATCTAGGTTTGTTTGCTGAAGCTCCTCCTCCCCTTTTCATAGATCTATTTGGATATGATTTTCCGTATGTATGTGTTTAATGCGTTACAATTAGATATAGACATTCTTTGTATGCTCAGTACGCTTCTGTGCACATTTCCTGCCCCAGACCTGTAATCAACCATTTCTTCAAAGAAGTCTTGTACTTTTAGTGGGGATTCAATTGCTTCTTAAAGCCACTAGGGAGGACGATTATTTAAGTATAGGGAAAACACTGATGCCGTCTTCTTTAAGATCCTTAACTAACGCTTTGTACAAGAAACCATTAGTTTCTTCACTGCACGTTTAAAACTGCATCTTGGATAGCCTTAGGTTTCATCTTTGCGAAGTGAGGCCAAAATTCCTTCCTGTGCTCCCTCTCGTCAGCGCATGCCAGGAAGTCCAACTGTCCCAGGCCCGAGACGTCAGCCTCTGCTCCTTCTGGCATTCTCTTTCCCTCCAGCGTCCTCCCCACCCCGTTTTTTTTTTTTTTTTAATTTCAGTTGTGTTATTATAGCTCCCCACTTTATTTTGCAAACAGTCTTTCCTGCTATATCTCCATATGAATTGGGAGATTAGTCACTTTAAAGCACACAGAAATCACCCATATTTTCCTATACATTTATTAAACACTGATGAAAGGTTATTAACCTAACATGTTAATATTCAAGCACTTCAACCTAATATAATTCCTTTCTCAACCTTTACAATGGTTTTTGTCCCACCTAAGCCAATATACATTTACATTTGGTGTGTGTGTGCCTATGAAAACAGACACATTCCTCAAACTGACTATAAGATAAGCCAGCATGTGGTGTCCTTCTTTCTGGGTATATTAAAATTTCACAGGTACAGTGGTTTAAGTGGGAACAAATAAGTCGATTTCCTTATGAGATAAACTCAGCATACAAAATCTAAGAAGTATTAAAGGTGCTAACGATTAACCCCATAAATCTTTCTCTCTTTCCTGTCCTTTTATTTTTATTTATTTATTTTTTAACGATGATTTACTTTTGAGAAAGAGAGAGACAGAGCGTGAGCAGGGGAGGGACAGAGAGAGAGAGGGAGACACAGAATCCGAAGCAGGCTCCAGGCTCTGAGCTGTCAGTACAGAGCCCGACGTGGGGCTCGAACCCACGAACTGTGAGATCATGACCTGAGCTGAAGCTGGAGGCTCCCGTGCATGGGGCCATTCTTATTCAATAAAAGGCCCTGAGATAGAAAGATGAAAAGTGAAAAGAACGCATTTTTTTCTTTATCAAATTATCTACATAAACTTCCTGAAGAAGTAGAGGAGATCATTTGTGACCGTGAGTTCCGAGGTTGATCTGGCCTTGACAATAAGCTGTTTATTTCATTTATGTTCCACTTTGCGGGTCTACGATTTTGTTTGGCCCCCTATCTTTGTAACTGGGGCGAAGTGGGAGGTTTAACTGGTCTGAGAACACTTAATGTGCTCCATAAACTGTCTGAATCGAAGATTTTAATTTATTTTTCTGCCGAACACAACTGATTTCCATCTACAACTTTTTTTTTTTTTTTTTTTTTTTAAGGTAAGAAACACTAAGTCAACTGGAGAAGCATATGTGGCCTTGAGCTATGGGACATTATTACTTCCCTTTAACACCGCTACTGAGAAATGTTGAACCTCACTTTGGTGTAGTCAGTGTTGGTCTTCGACAGTGAATGGATACACTGCCAGGTACACATCCTCGAGTTGGAGTCATTCCTGTAACAGGGATCTTCAATAATATATTGTTTTTGTGGATCAGGGCTCCCAAGTAGTTCAGTTTTAGCTTGGCAGTCTTTAAGTTGATTACTTTTTTCTTTTTTGTGTGTGTTATTTCTTTAAAGATTTTTAAAATGTTTATTTATTTTTGACAGAAAGAGACACAGAGCATGAGCGAGTGGGGGAGAGGCAGAGAGAGAGGGACACACAGAATCCGAAGCAGGCTCCAGGCTCCGAGCTGTCAGCACAGAGCCTTATGTGGGGTTCGAACTTGGGAACCGTGAGATCATGACCTGAGCTGAAGTGGGACGCTTAACCGACTGAGCCACCCAGGCGCCCCATAAGTTGATTCCTTTTTCTATTCAAATCTTTCAGATTGCTCCTTACATCCATCGTTGGTATATAATCAAATGAGGCAAAGTCTTCTTTGGCAACTTCCCTATTTCATGTGGACTTTGTCGCACATATCCTCCAATTACCTGAAATGTTTTCGTCAGTCATGGGTTCTCTGAAAACTACTTTTGCAGTGAATGGCTGGCAAGGGTTCCCCGCTCCGCTGTCTTCCCACAGGCAGACTCCCCGACGTGGTGCTCCATTTTGGTCATGTCCCAGTCTCCATGGCAAGCTCAACACCACGTTCCAGGGAACTTCCCAGATCACCTGAACTTGGATAAGCCCTTCCCTTCCTGAGCAGTGATATCAAATTTTGATTAAAAAAAAGTTTTTTTATGTTTATTTTTGAGAGAAAGAGAGAGAGAGCACAAGCAGGGGAGGAGCAGAGAGAGGGAGAGACAGAATCCGAAGCAGGCTCCAGGCTCCGAGCTGTCAGCACAGAGCCTGACGCAGGGCTCGAACCCACGAACCGGAAGATCATGACCTGAGCCGCTTAAGCGATTGAGCCACCAGGCGCCCCTGAAATGTTGATATTTTACAAAATATCCGTGTCTAACAGATTGAAAATGTAAAAACCAAAACAGAACTGGTTCATCATCAATAATTTGAGAAGGACTGCTTCTGCTAGACTGGTACTTTGTGCACATAAATTTCCTGGGAGTATTGTTAAAATGCAGATTTAATTCAATAGGTCTGTTGTGGGGCTCAAGATTCTGCATTTCTAGCAAGCTCCAGCCAATGCTGATACTGCTAATGTTGGGACCATGCTTTGAATAGTAAGTAAAATAGATTTAACTTTGACTCGCATATAAAAGGGGGCATGTAAAAGTGCGAATTCTCACATATAAAAGCGAGAATAATCATAGCAGTATGCCAAGAACAATGTAAATGTAAACAACGGAAGTGTCTTGAATGGAAGAATGGGTAAATTAATTGTGGCAAAGTCAGCAATAACATATATATCATCAGTGCAAATGAACTAGATTAACATCAATGTGGATGACTTTTACAATAATTTTAATATTTTTTACATAATTTGAAACAAAATGTAAACCACGCAAAGATATGTAAAGTGTTTATATAAAGCTTAAAATTATACAAAACAACACTATGCAGGTAGCAATGCATACAAAGTAGTAAAAACATAAAGGTCCACCTAGAAATAATAATACCAAATTCAGGAAAATATTTCCTCTTGTGGGGAGGGAGAGGTATGTGACTGAGGACAGGCAACCAGGAAGATTCTATTCTACTTTAATTAAAAAAAATTTTTTTTTAAACGTTTATTTATTTTTGAGACAGAGAGAGCATGAACGGGGGAGCTGTCAGCACAGAGCCCGACACGGGGCTCGAACTCACGGACTGTGAGATCATGACCTGAGCCGAAGTCAGCCACTTAACCTACTGAGCCACCCAGGCGCCCCCTACTTTATTTATTTTTTTTTTTTAGCATTTACTCATTTTTGAGAGACCAAGAGAGACAGAGCATGGGGAGGGGGAGGGGTGGAGGGAGGGGGAAACACAGCATATGAAGCAGGCTCCAGGCTCTGAGCTGTCAGCTCTGTCTCACAAACCACGAGATCATGACCTGAACCGAAGTCGGACGCTTAACTGACTGAGCCAGCCAGGCTTGTTGTATTTTATGCTTTTCAATGGCTTTAAATATTTCATAATTGGATTTAAAAAGCAATTCAAATTCACTCAATATATGTTTACCCGACTTAAAAAAATTCCACGAAGGAAATCTCCAGTATATTCTTTCCTTTTCAAAGGTCTTGCAGGGTAAGGTCACAGAGATCTGAAAGAGGAAAAAGGGGTGGTTTTGAGAACTTTTGCTTTTTTTCTCCCCTCAGATTTGTTTAAGGCCAGTTAGAGTCCAACTGGGGTACAGAGCGCCTAATCGTCCCGCCAGCTGTTAGTAAAGCATTCCCGCACCATGACTTCCATGAACATAGTTCATCCGGCACCAGTTACATCCTGTTACTCAGGAGCCGACCACCCTCCTTCAGGCCACCACCACCTCCTGCCTAGGTGACGGGGCAGCCCCTGCTTGGTCTTTCTGCTTCCGCTCTTGACCCTCACATGGTCTTTGCCTCATGACACCCAGAGTTACTCTTTCCAAACACATCAGAAAAGTCATTTCCCTGCTCCCAACCATGACTGGCTGGCTCACCGCAGTATCTAGAAAGGAGTCCACAGTCCTTAGCGTGACCTCCTTGGCCTCCATGAGCTGGTCTGTCCTACCACTCTGACCTCACGTACTGCTCTCCCCTCTTGACCCTACACTCTGGGGCCCCGGCCTCCATGTTGTTTATCCGATGTACAGACTCACTCTTTGTTTTTTTTATTATTTATTTATTTTGTGTGAGAGAAAGAGCGGGGGAAGGGCAGAGAGAGAGGAGAGAGAGAATCCCAAGCAGGCTCAGATGTGTCGGCACAGATCCAAAAGCGGGGCTCGAACCCATGACACCATGACCTGAGCCAAAATCAAGAGTCCGATGCTCAACTGACTAAGCCACCCAGGTGCCCCAGGCTCATTCGTATTTCAAGGCTTGGAGTGCCCTTGCCCTGCCTGGATTTTCTCTCGGGTGTCTCCTTCCCACCATCCTGGTTGCTGCTCAAACGCACCTCCTTAAAGAGGCTTCCTCTGACCCTGCCATCTAAGGGGGTCCTCCTCACGTTGCTCTTGTCCCCTTGAGCCACTTTATTGTTCTTCTTAGCCCTGATTGTCACCAGACACTGCATTAGATCTCGGTTTATTGTCTGCCCCTCGTTAGGCTTGACCATAAGCTCTTGGAGAGCAGGGACTTAACTATTTCGTTCTCCGCTTTATCTCCAGGGCCTAGAGCAGTGCCTGGCACATAGTAAGTAGTCTGTAAATCTTTGTGGAATAAACAGATGAATGAATCAGTGCATGAGAAAGCCAGGGACTTTTGATAACCTGATGGGGCTGAGCTGGCCACATTTAATCTACTAATTGGCAATAACTCAGCAACAATCTTGACATATTTTATTACCAGTTTAGAAACCACTAGGTACTTGATCAAACATATTTGTCATTGATTATTCTTGGATCTTATGAAGTTATTAAGTAGCCCCTTTTCCCAGCATGCAGTTCAACAAGTTTGTATTATTCATTAAACAAATTTTTTAAATGTTTATTTATTTTTGAGAGAGAGAGACAGAGACAGAGCGCGAGTCGGCGAGGGGCAGAGAGAGAGGGAGACACAGAATCCGAAGCAGGCTCCAGGCTCTGAGCTGTCGGCACAGAGCCCGATGCAGGGCTCGAACCCGCAAACAGTGAGATCACGACCTGAGCCGAAGTCAGGTGCCCAACCGATCTGGGGCCTCCCAGGTGCCCCGAACAAGTTTGTATTAATAAGCAGGCTTTCTACATTCTCAGGAAAGAATGACCGTTTTAGTCCTCACCATGTTCTAGGCACTTCGCATATATTATGATTTCATTTATTATCCCATGTCATTGTCCACCCCAGCAACTCTTTGAGCCAAATGTTATCGTTTTGTAAAGAAGGAATCTATGTTCAGAGAGGTTAGCTGTTTGCCCAGAGTCGCAAAGGTCCCATGATCCATATAGTCTCATGATCTACATCAAGTCGTCTATTGCATGCTTATGTGACAGTCATTTAAATGTATCAATGAATGTTAGTGCCGCGAGGACTTCTGGATCAAGTTGGAGATTGACTTGGGGACTTGTCCACGCACCTCCGTAACAGGCGAGCCAGTCTAGAAGCTCACGGCCCCCTTCCACATGGCCTCTCTCTGTTCCGAGTATGTACGGCTCTTCCTGACAGTTATTTGCAGACTCCATTTGTGAACTCATCTCCTTGCTAAAATTGATTTGTTATCCTCAAATAAGTCCCTGGGTCATTCACAGCCAGACACACAGCGTGGTGAAAATTTTGAGTCGCCCAATGTGCACGTTCCCAACCGAGGTAGAACACGGTGGCATTCTGCCTGCTTTCATTAGCTTGAATATTGTAAATGTCCCTCTCGTGGTCACTTTAATGCCATGCTTTTTGACGTTGCTCTGTTTTTCGTGGGTGATTTGCTCTTTAAAGTGGCCCCCGAGTGTAGTGCTGGGGTCCTGGCAACGCTCCTGAGCACAAGAAGGCCGTGAAGTACTTTACGAGAGAAACACGTGTTAGATACGCTTTGCTCAGGCATGAGTTACAGTGATGTCGCCCCTAAGTTCAATGTTAACGAATCAACAATGTATATTAAATAAGGTGTCTTTAAACAGAAACACACATAAAACAAGGTTATGATTTGACTGCTTGACAAAAATGTTGTCGCTGGAGGCTCACAGGAACCTAACCCTGTTTTTCCCCCTGTGAATTCAGTAACTCTGTTCGCAGTGACTTTACAGGACATTCACTTTATGGTGAATAACAAGATCGGCTGTATTTTTGTAACACGCCATACGGTTGCATCCGGTCACAGAGGCCAGTAAGAAGGAGTGATGAGAAAAAACAAAAACAAAAACAAAAAACAATCCCGAAGGGAATTACTTAGCTATAACTTAAAGGATCACAGTACTTTGTTGCTGGTAAAACAGTAGTTAAATCTCTGTGCTTTGGTGATTGATCTGTCTAGAATGGGGACGTCGTGAGAACGTGAAAACGGTATTCTTGCTGTCGGTTCCCGATTGCATGCTATAATTTGAGGATTCTTATTTCTGACCTTGTCTAAGCGCAGCCGAACGTTCTCGTTGTTAAAATGGGAGATAATTGTAGTTCGATGGAGGGAGCACTCAGTTTGGAGTGAGAAATTCTGGGGATGAGTCAAAACTCAGATGCCTACTGGCTGTGCAACCTTAAGCACATTTGTGAACTTCTCTGGGTCTTAGTTTCCTAATCTGTAAAAAGAAAGACAATACATAGGCAATATCAGCTAACTCACACATTTCGGGTGTTCCAAGGGCTTTTCATTAACCCTCACAACCCTGTGAGGGAGGCGTTAATACCTCCTTCTACAGGGGAGGAAATTGAAGCCCAGAAGTGACTGGCTCAGGATCACACACCTAGAGAGAGTGGAGCTTAGTCTAATGAGCCCAAGATACTGGCCTTAACCACGGTTCCTGCCTCGGTGGCCCTCACCGCCTGCCATCTCAAACAATGCTGAGGCCGGGTGGCATACGCTTATGCATATAATACGCAATCAAATGTAAGATATTACTATTTTTCGCTAGGGTTAGCATTTCGAACGTTAGTATTTCAAAAGGGAAATTACCTTAAATAATTAAATTAAATTAAATTACCTTAAGGTAATGTGGTTTTCAAAAAGTTTGTTGGAATCATTCGGTATGCTTTTATTCTTCCAGGGACCAGCTTTGATGGGGGAGGTGGGGGTCAAGACTCATTTCTAATTTTATTTTTTTTATAAACTTTTTTAATGTTTATTTATTTTTGAGAGAGAGAGAGAGAGAGAGAGAGAGAGAGCGCACAAGCAGGGCAGGGGCAGAGAGAGACAGAGACACAGAATCCGAAGCAGGCTCCAGGCTCTGAGCTGTCTGCAAAGAGCCCGACGTGGGGCCCGAACTGTGAAATCATGACCTGAGCGGAAGTCAGACACTTAACCGACTGAGCCACCCAGGCGCCCCAAGACTCGTTTCTAATTTTAAATTGCAAGTGAAGTGAGAAAAAGAGGATTTGAAGTGGACGTTTTCTTTAGAGCAACGCTTTGGTGAACTTATCTTTTGCATTTAGAGTAGGATTTTTATGTTCGTATTTGAGGGGGATTTTTCAAAGGCACAAGATGTGAAGTGCTAAGTCTGGGAACTGTTCTTGGTGGCGGCAATAAAAACTAACTGCATTGGGAAAAGGAAGATGGAAGGAGAGGACAGCAATGCGGCACACGATTCAGGAGACACTGACCTTCTGGGCAAAGTAACAGATCAGCCCTCAGAAGCGCCATCCCTCCCTCCAAAAAAAAAAAGGAAAAAAGAAAAGCTTGTCACTAAAGCTGAAACTAAAATGTTCTCCGGTGGGTTTCACTCATTCATTGGCTTAAGGATGTTTTTTGATCACCTGCTAGGTGCCCGGCTCTCCTCTGGGTCAAGAGGATGCTACCAGCTACGGAGCACGACTCAGGGCTTGAACTCACAAACCGTGAGATCATGACCTGAGCTGCAATCAAGAGTCGGAGGCAACTGACTGAGCCACCCAGGTGCCCCCAAAGGCTACTTTTTATTATGGAAAAAATACAACCTTTTTCTTCCCCAAGTTTTCATTTAAATTCTGGTTAGCTAAGGGGCAGTGCAGAGCCTGCTTGGGATTCTCTCTCTCCCTGTCTCTCTGCCCTTCCCCCACTTGAGCGCGCACACGCTCTCTCTTTCAAAATAAATAAAATAAAATAAAATTCTAGTTAGTTAACATGTATGGCAGAACTAGTGATTCATCACTTGCATATAACACCCAGTGCTCATCCCAACAAGTGTCCTCCTTAATGCCCATCCCCCATCTAGCCCATCCCCCACCCACCTCCCTCCATCAACCCTCAGTTTGTTCTGTCTTTAAGAGTCTCTTATGATTTGCTTCCTTCTCTCTTTTTCCTTCCCCATGTCCATCTGTTTTGTTTCTCAATTTCCACAGATGAGTGAAATCATAGGGTATTTGCCTTTCTGCGATTATTTCGCTAGCTCCATCCATGTCATTGCACATGGCAAGATTTCGTTCTTTTTTATGGTTGGGTAATATTCCAGTGTGTGTGTGTGTGTGTGTGTGTGTGTGTACCCCACGTCTTCTTTATCTATTCACCAGTCAATGGACATTTGGGCTCTCTCCATAGTTTGGCTGTTGGTGATAATGCTGCTATAGAAACATCGGAATGCATGTGCCCCTTCGAATCTGTATTTTTGTATCCTTCGGGGAAACACCTAGTAGTGCAACTGGTGGGTCATAGGGTGGTTCTATTTTTTTAACTCTTTGAGGAACCTCCATACGGGGCAAATAAAAACTTTGTGGTGGGAAGTTTCAAACACACACCTAGGTAGAGAGAAGGGCGACGTGAACCTCCCCGCGCTCAGCGCCCAGCTCCCGCAATTAACAGCTCGCGCCCAGGTAGCCCCACCCGCTGCCTCCCACCCCAGCCCAGGATTACGTTGAAGGACACACCAGATGTTGTGTCATTTTTCCCCGAATACTCAGTCCATCTGTCAAAACTATAAGAACTCTCAACGACCATTTTCACACCTTTGCCTTGGCCATCCAACAACATTGAACTTGTGGTTTATTCCTCCCTCAACTTTTTTTTTTTGAATTGGGGTAGAGAGGACACACAATTACATTAGTCTCAGGTGTACCTCAGTGATTCAGCAAGTCTGTGTGGTGTGGTGTGCGTGTCGCGGGTGTGGCTACCATCTGCCCCCCCCCCCCCATTATAATTCCATTGACCTTAAACTTTGATGGCACTGTTCTCTCTCCCTCTTCTTGGTTGTTCTCTGGCCTCCTCTTCTGAGATATTCTGGGCTGACCTTTCTCCCCTCCCACCCCTCACTTTCCCTGGGGCTTTTCCCTTGGCCGCTGATGTCACTTCCCACACGGCCCAGCCAGCCAGGCCCTCCGAAGGCTGCACTCGCTCTCGGTGGCCCCTTTTCTTCTGAGCCCCAGGCCCTGTCTCCAGCTCCCTGTCTGCTCCCTTCCCAGGGACTTCACTTCAACTTGACCGCTTTGGAACGAAGCTCATCATTCTTCCCTCCAGACCTCCTCCCCTGTGGCCTTCTCCCTCCCGAAAAGGCACCACACCCATGCAGATGCTCAGTCCATAATCCCAGGGACCCTCTCTTGCCCGCCCCCCTTCTTCCCCCCCCATAGCCAATCATCAAAAAGCCCTGTAGATTTTCTCATCCAATAAATCTAATATCTCCTCGCCTTCCTGATTTCCAGCAGGGTTACTGCCACCATCTGGCTGGATTCCGGATGCCTGTAGTTTCCGAACTGGTTTCCCGCTTCCACTCCAGCTTCCACCGAATTTGCCCCGGTGCAACTGAATATCCTACCTGGTAATCCACAATGAAGGGGCTCTACATTGTTTTTAGGACAAACACCAAGATCCTTGACAGGGCTCAGCTGTCGTCACCATCTGGCCCCTGGCCCTCTGGTCTCAACCTGTGTGGATCCCCAGCTCTCTAGTTACTGCCAAGGTTTTACAAGTATTTTCAGTGGTTTAGTGAAAAAAATCTCGATTGAGTAGGTAAGTATAAAAGAAATTTTAATTGTTAAGCTTACTCTGTAGACTCATTCTGCCTCTCTCTTGGATAAAATTATGACTATGTCCCAAAGCTTTTTTGGTTTCTGTGTCTGTCGCCTGAATAAGTCCTTTCAGAAAATTTAAAGTCTCATTAAGAGTTCTGTTGAAACTCCAAATCTGGGGCTCCTGGGTGGCTCAGTCGGTTGGGCGTCTGACTTCCTTCGGCTCAGGTCACGATCTCACCGTCTGTGAGTTCGAGCCCCGCGTCGGGCTCTGTGCTGAGAGCTCAGAGCCTGGAGCCTGCTTCGGATTCTGTGTCTCCCTCTCTGTCCCTCTCCTCTGCTAGTGCTCTCACTCTCTTAAAAAAAAAAAAAAAAAAAAAAGAAAGAAAAAGAAAAAGAAACTCAAAATGTATTTAATTTCAAAATGTCCCCGCTTCCCAAGCTTGGGCCTAATTCTGGCTTGGAAATTAGTAGCAGTTTCTGACGCCTGCGGGGCAGGGGGAAGGGGACAGAGCAGCGTTTCCCATGGTGGACAGGGGTGTAGTCTGCAGTGTGGACCCCCTGACCCCACCTCTGGGTGGTCCGGATTCTAAGTGGTGCTCTTAGAGGAATTCCTTCCATGACGCCCACCATGAGGTCCACATATGGTCCCTGGAAACATCTCCCTTTGCTCGGCCATCAGCGGAAATATAGCTCATTTCCAGGTGATTCTCTTTGCTCTGCCTGCAGACAGGCTGTTCTGCCATGGCTTCTCCCCTTTCACATGCCTGCCGTCAGTCATGACCCCCAACTCCCGAGTGCCCTTGGGGCTTTCGGAGCCCCTCTGGGGACCCTCATCCCTTCCCTGGGATTGAGTGGGCAGAGGACACAGCCCAGCTCCTGACCTCTCGTAAGTTAGAAGACGGTGGTCACCTGGTGCCCGAGGACCTGGCCTGGATCTCCCCCTTTACCAGTCCAGTGTAGACGGTCTGGTCCAGTCGCTATCTCAATCGAGACAGCAGGTAACTTGGAACCTGTTGTTCACCATTTGGCCTTTGGGGCCCTTGCTGAAACGGACATTGAAGAGTTACCTGCCTTTACCATCCAGACACAACGACGGATGTTTTATCTAGGAACCCTTTAAAGAACTCTTTAAAACATTCCCGGTCCAAGTGACTGCATCAACTTACGAGTAATATACAGTCTGTTGAAATGAAATACACTTTTCTACAATTGGAATTATACTCTAAAAAACAGTTTAGTTTGGCATTGATTTCCATTAGTCCAAATTAATGAGATTCAATGTACTTTATGTCTGTGGCATAGATTTAAATTCTAGATAAAATTGAAAATGTTTTACCTTGGAAGATTTCAAATATACCCCCCAGTAGAGCGAATAACATAATGGGCTCTAAACTAGCCTTTATCTGCTTGAACCATCAACCTCTGGTCCATTTGACTTCATATGTATCATCCTACCCTGCTTTTTTTGCTAGAACATTTAAAAAAAATTTAACATTTATTTATTGTCGAGAGAGAGAGACAGAGCATGAGTGGGGGAAGGGGCAGAGAGAGAGGGAGACACAGAATCCGAAGCAGGCTCCAGGCTCCAAGCCGTCAGCACAGAGCCCTATGCGGGGCTCGAACTCATGAGCTGTGAGATCATGACCTGAGCTGAAGTCAGACGCCCAACTGACTGAGCCACCCAGGCGCCCCTATTTGTTTATTTTTTAATGTTTGTTTATTTTGGGGGGACACAGAGAGAGAGCAAGCGGGAGAGGGGCAGAGGGAGAGGGGGACAGAGGATCTGAAATGTGCTTTGGGCCGACAGCAAAGATCCTGATGCGGGGCTGGAACCACGAGATCATAACCTGAGCCCAAGTCGGACACTCAACCGACTGAGCCACCCAGGCGCCCCTCTGTTGCATCATTTTTTTTTTAGATGTTTATTTTTTGAGAGAGAGAGAGACAGAGTGTTAAGTGGGAAGAGACAGACAGAGAGAGGGAGACAGAATCTGAGAAGCAGGCTCCAGGCTCTGAGCTGTCAGCACAGAGCCTGACGTGGGGGTCGAACTCATGAGCTATGAGATCATGACCTGAGCCCAAGTCAGATGCTTAACCGACTGAGCCACCCAGGCGCCCCTGTTGTGTCATTTAGCCCGCTCTGCTGTCCTTCTGTTTCCTGTAAACTGGCAGGCAGCTCCAGAGGCTTGGTTAGATCCAAGTTTGCAGGTGAGATACTTGACCGTCCATCCTGCCACATGCTCCCTATTTCTCACGTTCAAAGATTTGAGTCAAGCAGTTGATGCGTCGGCCTGATCCCTCCATTGAGAGTTCCCCTGAGCTGATGGTTTTGGTCCCTACTGATGACCATGGCCAAGATGCATTACTTCATTAGTGGCTACCATTTGCTTCTGGATTTATGAACTGGGCTTCTCAAAGAAGAACTTTCCTTCATCAACTGTGTGCTTAGCTTGACATCAGAGCTGACTAGAAAGGCAGGACAAATACTTAGACTCTTCCTTCATTTGCCAACTTTCAGAAAAATGTGTTGGTACCTTGATAATCTCCAAAAACAAGCAATACGGGCTTTTTTTTTTTTTTTTTTTTTTTTTGGTGGTGGTGGTGGTTGGGGGGAGGGGCAGGGCGATTAGTGTCATGGATGTTTGGATTTTTGTAATTTTTTTTTTTTTGAGAGAAAGAGAGAGAGTGTGAGTGGGGGAAGGGCAGAGAGAGGCAGAATCTCAAGCAAACTCCACGCTATGAGCACAGAGCCCATGCGGGAATCGAACTCACAAAATAGCGAGATCACGACCTGAGCCGAAATCAAGACTCAGACGCTTAACCAACTGAGCCGCCCCTATAATTTTATTGTTTTTAATCCACTGCGGTCATTATTCTTTCTGACATTCAAATTTTCCCAATTTTGGCCTTATCAAGTCGAGTCCTGTATCTTTGAAAAGATCCCGGAGGTCCTCAATAGTTTCCTTTCTTTCTGACACAAAAGATATCCCTGGAACGTCTTGTGTATTTTCTGCCTTGGACCCAGACTCGCCATTTCTCCAAAGAGCCATTTCATTAAAAAAAAAAAAATTTTTTTAAGTGGGTAAAGTATTTGGAAACCAGGACTTGATTGCTAGGTGACCTCACTGTTCCCAGGATGCCATTGCTTTCAGGCTCTTTCCATGAGCAGAGGTAGAAAGAAAAGTTTCATTAAGTCATGAACTTATGCTGATATTTAAATTAGGATATTTACAATCTGGGCCTCAGGCATGCTCCTTGCCATTAGGTGTCTTTGCTTCTTGGCCTTTCCGTAGACAGTTACTGTCTACTAAATAATAGTACATATTAATCAGTTACAGATTTTTTTACTCAACTTTTCTGGATTTTATATTCTTTTTTAAAAAAATTTTTTTAACGTTTATTCATTTTTTGAGAGACAGAGAGAGACAGAGCGTGAGTGGGGAAGGGGCGTAGAGAGAGGAAGACACAGAATACACAGCAGCTCCAGGCTCCGAGCGGTCAGCACAGAGCCCGACGCGGGGCTTGAGCTCACAAGCCCTGAGGTCATGACCTGAGCCGAAGTCGGACGCTTAACGGACTGAGTCACCCAGGTGACTCCAAAGGGAGATATTTTTTTATTACTACTTTTCAGGTGATGAAACTGATTCTCAAAGAGGGCAAGTAACTGTCCAAGTCTGACTACTAGTAAGTGGAAAATCCAGAATTCAATCATGAGTGTGTCTTATCTAAAACCCTGTATCTTTTTCCATTGTGCCATGTTACCTCTCAGAAACAACTCTGTAATATGTGTGTTATTTCTTTTTTTCCAAATGTTCTTTATTTATTTTGAGAGCCATAGAGCACAAGCCAGGGCAGGGGCAGAGAGAGAGGGAGAGAGAGAATCCCAAGCAGGCTCTGCTCTGTCAGTGTGGGGCCCGACGCAGGGCTTGATCCCACAACCATGAGATCATGACCTGAGTCGAAGTTGTGTGCTAAACTGATTGGGTGACCCCGGCGCCCCAAGTTTATTTTATTTATTTTGAGACAGAGAGAGAGAGAGAGAGAGAGAGAGAGAGGGAGAGAGAATGCAGGGGAGGAGCAGAGAAAGAAGGAGAATCCCAAGCAGGCTCTGACTCAGGGCTCAAACTCCCAAACCAGGAGATCATGACCTGAGCCGAAACCAAGAGTCAGACACTGAGCTGACTGAGCCCCGCAGGTGCCCCATGTGTGTGATATTTCCGTCTAGAATTTGTTCTGCCCCAGTGCAGGAGAGAGTGAGCGTGTTTATTTTCTACTGCTTAAGACAACATCTGGCATGTTCCTAGCAGCTTTCTTGGTAATGGCCCAAACTGGAAAGGACCCAAGTGCTCATCGGTGGCAGAACGAGAAGGAGTCACTGCTAACATGACAACGTGGGTGAATCCCAGAAATAGAAAGAAGGTTGAGCAGAAAAAGCCAGACCTGAAAATGTATACACTGTAGGTTACCATCTGCGTAAAGTTCAAAACCAGACAAATCTAAGGTCTCCTCGTCGGGGGGCGGGGGCCGCGTCAGCGAATGGGAGGGGGCAGCAGCGCGGGGTGCCTCCTGCTCTATTTTTTGATCTGGTGTTGGTTACAGGGGAATGTTTGCTTTGTGAAAAGATAAATATTACATCAATATTATTATCCTTACCATCCTTATGTAATGGAAAAAGAAACCGAGGCTTGGGGAGGTTAGATGTTTTGCCCAAGGTCACGTAAAAGTGGCTCAGCCGGTTGGGGCGCGCCTGGGTGGCTCAGTCGGTGAAGCGTCTGACTTCAGCTCAGGTCACGATCTCACACTCCGTGAGTTCGAGCCCCGCGTCGGGCTCTGGGCTGACAGCTCAGAGCCCGGAGCCTGCTTCGGATTCTGTGTCTCCCTCTCTCTCTGCCCCTCCTCTGCTCGTGCTCTGTCTCTCTCTGTCTCACAAATAAATAAAAACATTAAAAAAATTTTTTTTAAAAAGTGGCTCAGCTGGGACTCTAACTTGGTTCTCTGTGAGCTCAGAGTCCATTTCTTAACCATGGCATGTGCCTCAGAAGAGGGGGCACCGGAGGAAGCGTCAGGGCATAGGAGGGGACACCGGGGGAGTGAGGCTGGCAGGGTCGGAAGGAAGCCTAGAGGTTGGGACACTGTGGGGTACCCAGAGCAGGGGCGAGCCCAGAACAAAGTGTATGCCTGAGGCTCCTGGGAATGTCCTACAGCGACAGAGGCTGGATCTGGGCTCTGGGTTGAGGCAGGGGGTCCCTAAATGGCACCAGGGAGCAGGGACAAGCCTCGGCAGGTGTCTGCCGAGCGGGAATCCTCCCCACCTGCCTTTCCCTGCCCTCAGCCAGCATCCCACCTCTCCCCGCTAAGACACAGCGGGAAGGGGAAGGGTGTGTGCCCCCAGGTGTCTCGGATGAACGAAGCCACCCGATCTCACATCTCAAAAACTAACCAGAATGCCTGACTCCAGTGCATTGTGACAAACGTACATGCACGCCGACCCACGTGCACTTGCATGACACCCTCGGGGTGGCTGGAGACGTCCGGCCAAATGACAGAGTAAAAATTAGGCTGCTACAGGTTAAGGTTTGCTGTTGTATTGTCTATTGCAGCCTTGTAGAGAAATTACAAGACGTGGGGCGCCTGGGTGGCTCAGCTGGTTGAGCGTCTGGCTCGCTCTCTCCTCTCTCTGCTCCTCCCTCGCTCACAGGTGCGTGCTCACGCTCTCTCCCTCTCTCTCAAATAAATAAATGAATAGTTTTAAAAGATTTACAAAACTCAAAGCATCCTTTTTCTTGGCCTATGAACAATTCAGAAGCTTTCTATTTCCTTAGCAACACAAAGCACCCGAGACCCAGGATTTATTAAGAGATCACCTGTTCACCCCGTAGAGGAGCTGTTTATAGGAGCCACCGTTCCCCGCCGACGATGTAGGCCCGCCAAGCTTACGAATAAAATTCTGTGACCAGCAGCCCTTTCCACACTGCGCATCAGGCAGGACGGTTCTTGGGTTCACAGTCCCACTTTTGCTCCCCATCTCCGCTCTAAAGCCTTGACCCTGCCAACACCGTCTCTCACTCTTCAGGGGCCCTCAAAGGCCGGCCGGCGGCTCGTGGCAGTCCCCCCAGGGCAGCGTGCCTGACATGTTTGATGGCGCGTCTGAAGAGCCCTGGAGAGTTTCTGTCCTCGCCACGGGTGTGCTCTCATCTGTATAAAAGACGGATCTGACAACGTCACCCTTCATCTTCCACGTGTTAGGTCCTAATGTTTTGTTATGATGGCTCATGAGGTTTCGTTATAATAACTTATTAAATAAATTAAAACTTACTTTAAAGGGGGAGAAAGCTACAGCATTTTCAGTATCTACACTGTATTTACACATTGGATCTAACTTTCCAAATAAAATTTGCCGGTTCTGGCACTTAACGTAGATCGTGATCAAAGGACAATGGGATAATGGCTTGCTTTGTCCTAATGTTCACGGGGCATGACAGAAACGTGGGAAGTCCCTCTTTACCGGATCAAGCGCAGAGGCTGTGGGCAGCGGACAGCACACCCTAGTGGCCAACCCAAGTAATTACCATTACCTTATCAACTGGAAAGGTTAAGTGTAAAAACAAAGCTGTAAAAACCCTCCGTGTGCTTCTACTGCTGTGAGAAGATTCCGCAAATTTCTGCCAGCCAATTTCTTTTTTTTATTTTAGCTTTTTTTTTGTTGCAAAAATGAACACAGATACAGAAAAATCACACACGACAAACGGAGAGCTTAATAAATCATAAGGTATATGTTAGTATTTAATACTCAGATTAATACACAAAATTGAGGTGTGAAATCAGTATTGAATTTTATATTGACATACTATTATATTTATATTTAATGTATTAATATTTAATTATAATGCATATATTAATGAATCATCATAGCACCCTTGTAACTACTGCCCAGATCGAGAAATAAATTTTGCCAGCCACTGAGTAGAGCTCCGCCCCCACCACCACCATGTGCCCCATACTGACCATATTCTTCCTCCCAAGTAACCAGTAAGCTGATCACTTGCCTGTGTTTCCTATAGTCCTTTCACCCAGGTAGATACCCTGGGATTCTATAGTTGTCCTTTTAAGGCTTTTTCTTCTTCTTACATAGAGACAGCGCATGAGAAGGGGAGAGGGGCAGAGGGAGAGAGAGAATCTCTCCACACTCAATGCAGAGCCCAAGACAGGGCTCGGTCCCACGACCCTGGGATCATGACCTGAGCCAAAATCAGAGTTGGATGCTGAACCGACTGATGCTGAACCTAGGAGCCCCCATTTAAAATTTTTGATATTATTTTAAGTTTCCCCTTGATCCCTTTCTCAGCCTTATACTTTATCCATTGAACAACCTGAATCCTTTGGCTTGCGAAATTCTCTGTAGTCTGGATGTTGCCCAATGACGTACTCTTGGTACAGGTCAGCAGGTTCTGGATTTCCTACCACTTGGCGGTTGGATGAAGCTGAGGCGTGGTGAGACCCAGGTCAGTCCCGTTGGCGAAATCATAAGTGGTGATGTGATCTTGAATCAGGAGGCATAAAACCGTCCGATTCCCTTTTGTTATGTTAGCAGCCATTGCTGCTTAATGCCGAAATCCATTAATTCATTGGGAGTGCAGAGTGGTAACACTCTAATTCCATCACTTCTCTTTCATTTATTAATTGTTACACTTTCATATGCAAATGCTGCCCTTCATCTACTATTTGCTTTCCCAGCGGTACAATTCGTGTGGAAAGTTAGGAAAAGTGCTGCATTCTTTCCAGTTATGTACCGGTTTTTCAAGCATCCCCCAAATGTGATATTTATTTATTTATTTATTTTAAAGTAAGCTCTATGCCCGTCATGGATCTCATGACCCCAAGATCAAGAGTCACATGCATTACTGATGGAGCCAGCCAGGCACCCAGGTTTAAAACATATATATATATATACATGTATATATATATATTTAAAAAATACATATATATATTAAAAAATATATATATATATATAATTAAAGGGGCACCTGGGTGGCTCAGTTGGTTAAGCTTCCAACCTCGGTTCAGGTCACTGTCTTGTGGCTTGTGAGTTCAAGCCCTGCATGGGGCTCCGTGCTGACAGCTCAGAGCCTGGAGCCTGCTTTGGATTCTGTGTCTCCCTCTCTCTCTGCCCCTACCTGGCGCTTGTGCTCTGTGTCTCTCTCTCTCTTTCTCAAAAATAAATAAACATTAAAATTTTTTTAAAAATAAAAAGTATATAATTATGAACCTGTGGATTTAAATTTCAATCCCTTGGAATTACTGAAGCAGAAATGACTCCACCTTTGGCAAGTGGATGCCTCTTACCATTGGCTCCTGAATCCTTTTTACAGTATCTAGTCGTCTAAGACAGCTTTGCTGCCATCTGATATGATTAAGTGATGTGACAGGGTCAATGTATACATTTCCTGCCTCAAACCAGGAATCAGTCATTTCTTCAAGAAGCCTGGGTTTCTGTTAGTGGGAAATGGTATTTCAGAATAATAATCAGCACCAAAGATGCTCATTGCTACTGTTGTTGGTTGCTGTTTTCTTTCTGAGCCTTTTCAGTGGAGGTTGTATATAATAATATAATATAATATAATATAATATAATATAATATAATATATAACATATAAATATAAATATAAATATAGTATAATATGGTATAGTATAATATAATAATACAGTATAATATAATATAGTATAGTATAATTTGGTATAGTATAATATGGTATAGTGTAATATAATATAATATATAAAATATAAATATAAATATAGTATAATATGGTATAGTATAATATAATAATACAGTATAATATAATATAGTATAGTATAATTTGGTATAGTATAATATGGTATAGTGTAATATAATATAATATAATATATAGTATAATATGGTACAGTATAATATAATATAGCATAATATAATATAGTATAATATAATATGATATGATATGATATAATATACACAAATACTCCATCTATTCATACGGATACTTCAAATTCAGGACCACAAGATTTTTGCTTAACCGCTTCTGTCTTACAGCTGTGTACCCCTTCTTCCAAAATTGAGTAGAGGGTTCTCAAAAACAAAATGGATAAGAGACTATCCCATACTTACTCATTTGCTTTTTCCTCAATACTCCTACAACAGTCTCACAAACACTGCCAATATGACTACTAAAAAGGTTTTTTTAAAAAGTCCTTTTCTGCATGCTCCATCACCTTGTTCTTGCCCTATTAAAAACAAAAAAACAAAAAAATGTTGTCAGAGCGTGTGGCCATATTGCAAATTATACTCACTCTCTTTTAACTCTCATTTAGTCTTAATTCCATATGTATATATAGACATGTGTAGATAGTGTTCATACAGTTCACAAAACGCCTTTTCATTTAGGCTGTTCAGAGAATTCAGTAGGCATTATGAGTTTTTTCTATTTTACAGATGAGAAAGTGGGGCCCAGAGTGGCTGGGTATCTTGTAGGAGGTCAGAAGACCTAAGGAACAGGCTAAATGGCACACATTCTGGATCATACTCTCATTTTTGTTGCCTGTGTCGTGGGTCATTTCTATCTTCCATGCACAAGAAGATGTACACATGTGTGCATGTGCACACACCCCCTCTCCTTGTCGCTAACTCTGTGAAATGGTTCTTAAGATTTTATTCCGTTTTCTTCAGGGGTAAGCTGAGAATCCGCCATTATAGGAGGTTCATGATGTTATTGCAAATCTTACCACCAGGTGTCGCCCTAGTATACCTGCGCAGGTTTCCTATATTGGTGAATTCCAAGGATTGATACTTCAGCTACTTTTACTTTTATTTTTTATTTATTTTATTTTTTAAAATTTACATCTAAGTTAGAATATAGTGCAGTAATGATTTCAGGAATAGAATCCAGCGATTCATCACTTACATATGACACTGAGTGCTCATCCCAAGTGTCCTCCTTAATGGCCCTTGCCCATTTAGCCCATCCCCTCCCCCCAACCCCTCCAGCAACCCTCTGTTTGTCCTCTCAGTTTAAGAGTCTCTTATGTTTTGTCCCCCTCCCTGTTTCTATACTATTTTTGCTTCCCTTCCCTTATGTTCATCTGTTTTGTGTCTTAAATTCCACATGTGAGTTGAACTCATATGATATATGTCTTTCCCTGATGATAATTCAGCTAACTTTAAGTAAATCCATCATGCAACTTGAAACAGCCAAAGAGAGTAATGAGGATTCAAGAGGTGAAGAGGGTGATGTTGTACAAGAAGACCAATGGAGGGGCGTCCAACTTCAGCTCAGGTCATGATCTCACGGTTCATGAGTTCGAGCCCCGCGTCGGGCTCTGTGCTGACAGCACGGAGCCTGGAGCCTGCTTTGGATTCTGTATCTCTGTCTCTCTCTGCCCCTCCCCTGCTCACGCTCTGTCTGTCTTTCTCTCAAAAATAAGATAAACATTAAAAAAAAAAAAAAAAGAATGGGTATGGGAAACGTGGGAAGAGGGGATTTTTTTCCACTTTGCAATTGGCTTTACAAGGCAGAATACTTAACCTTCGTTGCTATATGTAATTCTTAAAAATTTTTTTTAATGTTTATTTATTTTTGAAAGACAGAGACACAGACAGAGTGTGAGTGGGGGAGGAATCCAGAAACCATGGGACCTTTTTAGAAAAAGAATTGGGGCACCTGGGTGGCTCATTTGGTTGAGCGTCTGACTTCGGCTCAGGTCATGATCTCACCGCTCGTGAGTCCGAGCCCCACGTCGGGCTCTGTGCTGACAGCTCAGAGCCTGGAGCCTGCTTCTGATTCCGTGTCTCCCTCTCTCTCTGCCCCTAACCCACTCGCATTCTGTCTCCGTCTCTCTCAAAAATAAATAAACATTTAAAAATATTAAAGAAAAATAAAGAAAAAGAATGGTTATGAACTGAATGTTTGTGACTCCCCCCAGAATTCATATGTGGAAGCCCTAATCCCTAGTGATGGCGCCTCTGGGAGGTAAGTTTTAGATCAGGTGACGAGAGTGAGGCCCTTAGGATGAAGCTAATGTCGTTATAAAAAAAGGGAGCGACACAAGGTATCTTCTCTGTCTCTTTCTCATTCTCCCTCTCTCCCACCAGGAACTGGATCAGTTAGCACCTCGATCTTGGGCTTCTCCACCTGTAAGAAACAAATTTCTATTGTGTAAACCACCCAGTCTGTGTGGTATTTTGTTATATCAGCCTGAGCCCTTGAGACAAGAGTCCATATTTTCCCCATTGTGATTTGCAAATAATGTAGATATAAAATTTCTAAGGCCCTTTACGTGCTTGCTCTTGTCGCACTAAATCCTTGAGTTTAATTCAGAGCAAAGAGTGCTGGGATGGAGGGTGGGGGAAGGGTGGCATGGGTGTTAACGAAACGTACAGCAGCGTCTGCTCTCGAGAAGCTCACAGTCTTCTTGTAAGCATACCCCATGAGAGGTAGGCATACCCTTGCGAAACCAAAGCATACAAGGCAATTTGGGATCCAAGACCAAAATGACTTCAGATCATAAAGGCTATGCCGTGGGTTGTGTTCCACAGAAAGCCGACTCTGAGACAGTGTTTGATGTGTGGAGTATTTATTAAGGATTGCCCTTGGGATCAGCATCTATGGAAGGGAGGGCTCAGAAGCAGGACTGGGCAGAAGAAGAAGCCAAGCTGAGATCCAGACCCAGTGACAGCTTTGGCCAACCCCATGGGGATCCAGGACTAGAAAGGCCACCACCTTCAGAGATGTCTCGATCTCTGTCTCAATACTCCTGCCATATGTCAGCAGTCAATGTGGGTGACCCCAGAAGAGGAGTAAATATTTGAAAGCGAATGTAAAAATGTTAAAACTAAATCTGAATGACATGCTTGAGTATCACAGACATTTCTAGGCTGCCAAGACAGATGAGTGATCACACTGACCAGTGTCCGCTCTGTGGGTGCCATCAACATAAATGACAAGGAAGTAGGCTATTTGGCTTTCCAAAGGTCAAGACGACACAAAGCCAGTTAGCAGATTTGGGCCAGATTCCGGAACCAAAGCCCAACTTGTGTGCATCTCTGACCTTTTGACGTAGAAATCCCATTTGGAGGCATCTACTCTAACCGTAGTGACAGATGTCGTCTCTGTCCAGCATCCATCCTTGTGGGCAACAACATTCCTTCCTTCTCCTTTTCAACCATGTGGTTCTGGTGAAAGCTGACAGCCAGAGTGCCCACCCCCTGGACACAGTGGTTGGTTCAAAGTGGATGTGACCATACATACCCCTGCCAGGGAATCCGAGATCTTTCCAGGGATTTTTATGGACTGGGGTAAAGATCAAGTATTTTCTTTCCTCTGGGGTTCATGATTTAGGATGACTTATATCCAGAGCTACCCCACAGCACATCTCTGACTCATGTAGGATAATTCTAGAGCATAGGAGAGAATGAGAGCAAGGCCAGAGAGAAACAGACAGGATAGAGTGCCTTGTTAGAGCCCTTGGGACCATCTGTCATCCCTGGGGCAGCTCGACTTCTGTCCATTATGTAAGCAAATGCATTCTACTTTTTTTGCTTCAGCTACTTTGAGTTGGGCTCCTGTGACTTGCCACAGAGATACTCGTTAAGATACTAAGGGAATAATCAGGGACGCACACAAAGGATGTTCACGACAGCGGTATATATAATCTTGCAAAAGAAAAAGAAGACCTGATAAGAGAAATGGTTAAAGTATGGTTTATCCATTGATAGAATGTTATGTAATCTTTAAATTTTTTTTTTTTTAGGGGAGCCTGGGTGGCTCAGTCGGTTAAGCGTCTGACTCTTGGTTTCAGCTCAAGTCGTGATCTCGCGGTTTCATGAGTACAAGTCCCGCATTAGGTTCTATGCTGACAGTGCAGAACCTGCTTGAGATTCTCTCTCCTTCTCTCTCTGCCCCTCCCACAGTCATGCTGTCTCTGTCTCTCTCAAAATAAATAAATAAACTTAAAAATTTTTTAAATTGTTTTTTTAAATATTCGATGACATGGAAATGCTTATGATGTGAAGTTAAAGGAAGGTATAAAACCAAAACAATAAATGCTTCATGATTCTAATTTATGTGTATGGATACACACATGTATGAAAGTGGAATATTCCTGGTGACTGGCATTATATTTTTACACTTTTGTGTCTTCTCATAATTTTTAATTTTTTTTTCCAGGTTTATTGAGAAATAATTGACCTACGTCACTCTATAAATTCAAGGCAAGGGGCACGATGGTTTGATTTACATGTATTGTGGACTGATCACAACAGGTTTCGTTAACATCCATCATCTCAAGGAGATCTCATGGGTCTGCTGCTTCTGGCTCCTCCCCCTGGGAGGTCTTGTCTTTCTCTTCATCCCTACATCCCGCTCTCACAGCTCCCACCCCCACGACCGCAGCCTCTGGTAGTCTCTGGGGGGGAACTGTGATGTCCTCCTTCAAGTTCAACTCATTGTCCCAGCTACTCGAGTGCTGTGGGGCTCTGCCACAGAGAGCCTCTTAGTCCAAGATGAAATCTCCCCAGGGAAGGGGGTGCTGTTCCCCACAAGGATGGATGCTGGACAGAGACGACATCTGTCACTACGGTTAGAGTAGACGCCTCCAAATGGGATTTCTATGTCAAAAGGTCAGAGATGCACACAAGTTGGGCTTTGGTTCTAGAATCTGGCCCAAATCTGCTAACTGGCTTTGTGTCGTCTTGACCTTTGGAAAGCCAAATAGCCTACTTCCTTGCCATTTATGTTGATGGCACCTACAGAGCGGACACTGGTCAGTGTGATCACTCATCTGTCTTGGCAGCCTAGAAATGTCCGTGATACTCAACCATGTCATTCGGATTTAGTATTAACATCTCCACATTTCCTTTCAAATATAGACCACATTCTTTTTTTTCCATTTCAACGTTTTATTTAAATTCCAGGGCAGTACTGGTCTCAGGAGTAGAATTCAGTGTTTCATCACTTACATGCAACACCCAGTGCTCATCCCAACAAGTGCCCTCCTCTGTGCCCATCCCCCACCTAGCCCATCCCCCACCCACCTCCCTCCAGCAACCCTCAGTTTGTTCTTTACCTTTAAGTGTCTCTTGTGGTTTGTTTCCCTCTCTCTTTTTTCTGCCCCCCATATGTTCATCTGTTTTGTTTTTTAAATTCCACATATGAGTAAAGTCATAAAGTATTTGTCTTTCTCTGACTGACTTATTCCACTCAGCATAATACATTCTAGTTCCATTTACATAGTTGCAAATGGCAAGATTTCATTCTTTTTGATGGCTAAGTAATATTCCACTAACTAACTAACTATGTGTATATATATATATATATATATATATATATATGCCACATCTTCTTTATCCATTCATCAGTTGGTGGACATTTGGGCTCTTTCCATAGTTTGGCTATTGGTGAAATACTATAAACATTGGGGTGCATGTACCACTTCAAATCTATATTTTTATATTCTTTGGGTAAATACCTAGTAGTGAAATCGCTGGATTGTAGGATAGTTCTATTTTTAGCTTTTTGAGGAACCTCCATACTGTTTTCCAGAGCAGCTGCACCAGTTTGCATTCCCACCAGCAATGCAAGAGGGGTCCCATTTCTCCATATCCTCACCAACACCTGTTGTTTCTTGGGTTGTTCATTTTAGCCATTCTGACAGGTGTGAGGAGATATCTCGTCTTGGTTTTGATTTGTATTTCCCGGATGATGAATGATGTTGAGCATCTTTTCATGTGTCTGTTGGCCATCTGGATGTCTTCTTTGGAGAAATTCCTATTCATGTCTTCTGCCCATTTGTTAACTAGATCATTTGTTTTTTGGGTGTTCAGTTTGATAAGTTCTTTACAGATTTTGGATACTAAGCCTTTATCCGATATGTAATTTGCAAGTATCTCCTCCCATTCTTCAGGCAGCCCTTTAGATTTGTTGATTGTTTCCTTCACTGTGCAGACGCTGTTATCTTGATGAGGTCCCAATACTTTATTTTTGTTTTTGTTTCCCTTGGACATCAAATATTGGTCACATTCTTGATGTCACTTGCACTGAGGATCTCCTTATACCCTTTGTGTTGGGATTCTATCAGTAGGTGGAGTATACACGTAACACAGAGGCTGCTCCCCAGCTAAGGTCAGGAGCCTGGGAGGGACAAGAGCCCAAAGGGCCTCAGCTGACCGTGGGTGTTGGGCTCAACCCATCTCTGTTCAAGAGATCAAGAGCCAATGACTTGAGAGGTGGAGGAAGGCTCTTGCTGAGTGGGGAGAATATCAAGTTTTACCCGATCTTTTATGTATGTATGTATGTATGTAAGCAATCTCTACACCCAACGTGGGGCTCAAACTCAGAACCCCGAGATCAAGAGCCGCATCCTCTACTGACTGAGCCAGCCAGGCGTCCCAAGTTTTACCCATTCTTCTAAGATGATGGCTTAACATGTTTGCACCAGTTGAATTTGTGTGCCCTGAGGCAAGTCCCCAGTGTCCCTCCCCAGCTATGACACTGAACAGGGCCAGGTACACACAGAACTGGTGGCACCAGACCCTACACCCTGTCCTTTAACATGTCTCCCACTGAGAAGCCAGGGAGAAAGAGGGAGTCACAGTATTAAATCTTCTCATCCAGGAGCATGATCTCTGCTTCCATGTCCTCAGGTAATTTTTATGGGCCTCTGGTTTTTCACCTGTAAATGAAACATTTGAGAGTCGTTCCCAATTATCAGTTTTGCTTCATTCTACATATTCCATGATCTGAACTGCAGATGAACGTATACCATTGCTCCTGCTCCCATCCGGTTCTGTCACCCTCCCTGTAGGACCCATTTCAGAGTCTCACTGGGCACATTCTGTGGTGTCTTGCCTTCACGTTTATTTCAGAAATTATGACACCACCAACACAATTTTGCAGTGATAAAATCCTGGGCCCTACAGACAGCTAAGATGAGCTTAAAGAGATTGCCAACTGTCAGCAGCAATTGGGCGCGTGCTTGTTGTTATGTATGACATGGTGGCCTTAAATTGGCAGCGTGTTGTTCAAGGGAGTTTCTTTTCTTTTTTTTTTTTTTTTTTTGTATTTTTACTTGTGGTCAAATACACGTAATGCAAAATTTGCCACCTTACGCATTCTAAGTGTAGAGTTGAGTGGTGCTGAGTATGTTTACATTGTCGTATAATCAATCTCCTGAGCGTTTTCATCTTGCAAAACTGAAACTCTATACCCGCTAAATAATGACTCCCATTTTCCTCTCTCCCCAACTAGGTCTATGGCTCCTTCTCTTGAATCCGGGCAGCTTCTGGCCTGTTTTTCTTTTTTCTTTTTTTTTTTTTTTAATGTTTATTTATTCTTGAGAGAGAGAGAGAGAGAGAGAGAGGATGTGAAGCAGGCTCCAGCTTCTGAGCGGTCAGCACAGAGCTCAACGCGGGGCTCACTCTCACAAGCCATGAGATCATGACCTGAGCCGAAGTCAGATACTTAACTGACTAAGCCACCCAGGCGCCCCATCTGTGCCTGTTTTGACCAATAAAATAGGATGGAAGTGATGCGGTGCCAATTTGGGGTCCATGCCTTTGGAGACTGGCAACTTTCACTTCCTGCCCACTCAAACACTCTGGGGCCCCAGACCACCATATACAAAGACATCCCACTACTCCAAGACCACCATGCTGAAGAGGCCCATGTAGGCTCCTTCGTAGACATTCGCAGCCCAGTAGACATCCCTGCTGTCTCACCAGGCAGGTGAATAGAGTGACTTGGAGCCTCTGGACCAGCCCATCCACCTGCTGAATGTGATGGTGTTCGGAAGAGCAAGCTTGCAAGAGAGGGGTTCACTGTGCACCCAACCCAGCCAGCGCCCACTGCAGTGGGAATGGAGAACAGGGGCCATGGGATGAACTTGGGAAGGGGGGATCAGTTAGGAGCATGCCTATCATGTTTGGATAAAAGCGTAAACATTTATCTCACAGCACTACCCTCGATTCAGAAAATAAAGAAGACAAAGTAATACTTAAATAAATATTTCAAGTACACATTACGTACATCCTCTCAATGTCTATCAATCACTACGTCGCTCTAGAGTTTGTTTCCTGAGTCCGAAGCCTTTCAGTGCTTCTCGAGCTTAAGCGTGCCTATGGGATGTTGGAAGATGCAGATTTAATAAGTTGGTTGAAAGCCTGAGCTGCTTCAGGTCCACCGTCCACACTTCGAAGAAGAGCCTAGGCTCTAGATGGTGCTGGCTGGCATCCAGCACTCACAGGTTCACCAGATTTGTTTGTTTGTTTGTTTGTTTTTAAACAGCTTTATTGAGATTTAAGTTGCAGACTAGACAATTCCCCCTCCCCCCCGCCCCCCGCCCCTGCAGGGTACAGCTCACCCGCATCTGCGTGATCACAGAGTTGTGCAACCAGCGGCATAATCAACCTTGGAGCGTCTCATCACGCCAGCGAACTTCCCACATAAATTACTTTTCCCCTCCGCCCTCCAGACCACCAATCTACTTTGTCTGAATAGACTTGCCTCTTCTGGACATTTCAGACAAATAGAACCATGCAGCAGGCAGTCTTTGGTGTCCGGCTTCTTCCACTTAGCACGTTGCAAGGTTCATCTGTGCTGTGACACAGTCGGTCGTTACTTTTTATTGCCCAATAATATTTCATTGTGTGGCTACGTTCACATTTGGTTTATCCGTTCATCGGTTGATAGATACTTGGGGTTGTTTACAACCTTTGGCTACTATGAGTCATCCTGCTGTCAACATTGATCATGTACAAGTGTTTGTGTGGAGGGTTTCTGTGGGTACATATAGATCTTTAAGAGGAATCACTGGGTCACGTGGTAACTTTGACGACGTGCTGAGCTGTTGTCCCAAGGGGTTGCATCATTTTTACATTTTCACCGGTAGTGAGGTTTCCATTTCTCCACACCCTCATCAACACTTGTTATCTTTTTGATTACTTAAACACATGAAGTTAAATTAATTTAATTAAAAACTAATTAAAAATAGATAATACCTTTATTATTTTTTAAAAGTAATCTCTGTGCCCAATGTGGGGCTCAAACTCAAGACCCCCCAAATCAAGAGTTGTGTGCTCCACTGACTGAGCCAGCCAGGTGCCCCTGGTGTCTTTTTAAAAAAAAAAATTATATTTCTTGAATGGATGCAAAGTGATATCTTGTGTTGGTTTTTTTTTTTTTTTTAAATTTTTTTTTTTTCAACGTTTATTTATTTTTGGGACAGAGAGAGACAGAGCATGAATGGGGGAGGGGCAGAGAGAGAGGGAGACACAGAATCGGAAACAGGCTCCAGGCTCTGAGCCATCAGAGCCTGATGCGGGGCTCGAACTCCCGGACCACGAGATCGTGACCTGGCTGAAGTCGGATGCTTAACCGACTGCGCCACCCAGGCGCCCCTCTTGTGTTGGTTTTAATTTACATTTCCCCAAGGGCTAATGAGCCATTTTTGGGCATCTTTTCATGCGCTTGTTGGCCATTTCTGTGTCTTCTTTGAAGAAGTGTCTGTTCTTACCTTTTGCTTATTTTTTTTTAAATTTTTTTTAATGTTTATTTATTTTTGAGACAGAGAGAGACAGAGCATGAACGGGGGAGGGGCAGAGAGAGAGGGAGACACAGAATCGGAAGCAGGCTCCAGGCTCTGAGCCATCAGCCCAGAGCCCGACGCGGGGCTCGAACTCATGGACCGCGAGATCGTGACCTGAGCTGAAGTCGGACGCTTAACCGACTGAGCCACCCAGGCGCCCCTGCTTATTTTTAAATTCTGTTATTTGTCTTTTTATTATTGAGTGGTAAGTGTTCTTTGTTCTGGATGCAATTCCTTATCAGAGATATGAGTCGCCAATATTTCCCCCTGGTCTGCGGGTTGGATTTTCACTTTCTTGGTGATATCCTAGGAAGCAGAAAAGGTTTTAATTTTGATGAAATCCAGTTTATTTTTTCTTTAGTCACTTATGCTATTTGTGTCATGTGTAAGGGGGCTTTACTTAAGCCAAGTGCATGAATACTTACTCCTATGTTTTCTCCTAAGAGTCTTGTAGTTTTAGCTTTGACATTTAGGTCTATGATCCATTCGGGGTTCATTTTTTGTGTGTGGTATAAGGAAGGGAACATGGAGTTGCCCCATTCAGTTTATTGAAAAGATTATTCTTTCCCTATTGAGCTGTCAGTAAGGGTTTGTTCTTAGACTCTCAAACCTATTCCATTGATCTCTACATCTGCCCTTATACCCACACTGTGCTGTCTTGATCACTGTAGCCCTGTACTAAGTTTTGAAATTGGGAAGTGTGAGCCTTCCAACTTTGTTCTTCTTTCTCAAGATTGTTTGGCTAGTCTGGATCCCTTGCGATTCCATATGAATTTTAGGATCAACTTGTTGATTTCTGCATAAAAATGTAGCTGGGATTCTGACAAGGATTGCATTGAATCTGTAAATGAATTTGGGGAGCGTTGGTCACCTTAACGATATCAAGTCTTCCAATCCATGAACATGGAATGTCTTCGTATTCACAATATTTAGGCCTCCTTTAATTTCTTTCAACAATAGTTTGTAATTTTTAGAGTACAAGTTTTATGCTTATTTCGTTACATGTATCCCTACTTTATTCCCTTTGATGACACTGTAGATTGAATTTTCTTTTTTTTTAATCTGTCAGCATACAAAATGAGATTTTTTTTTTCAGTTTATTTATTTATTTTGAGAGGAGGGGCAGAGAGAGAGGGAGAGAGAGAGAATCCCAAGCTTGGGGCTTGATCTCACAAACCATGATCATGAACTGAGCTGAAATCAAGAGTCAGAGGCTTAACTGAGTTACCCAGCACCCCAATGGAATTGTTTTCTTAATTTCATTGTTGCATTATTTACTGTTGTGTTATAGAAATACAACTGATTTTTGTATATTAACCTTGTACCCTGCAAA
Organism: Prionailurus viverrinus; assembly: GCF_022837055.1. Lineage (NCBI taxonomy): Eukaryota > Metazoa > Chordata > Mammalia > Carnivora > Felidae > Prionailurus > Prionailurus viverrinus. The sequence goes on from NC_062577.1 coordinate 2,771,962, forward strand.
TCTGGCTAAACATATTAATTCCAATAGTTTTTTAGTGGATTTCTTAGAATTTTCAATATGCAAGATTATGTCACCTTCAAATAGTGATAGTTGTATTTCTTTCTTCTTTTTTTTCTTTTTTGCCTAATTGCCCTCATCAGATTTTTAGGGCTGTCACGATCCCCTTGATTGGTTAAGTCCTTGCCATTGCAGTGGCCACACGTTTGGAATCATGAGCCCAGCTTTGGGCTTCTAGGCTGAGAAGGGTCTTTCTTTTGATAAGCTGACGGTCCCTATCAGTGCCTGTGTCACCTGTCTCCCCGGTTCTGCTGATTATGTTAACACTATTAAAAAGAGGGGCACCTGGGTGGCTCAGTCGGTCAAGCATCTGACTTAGGCTCAGGTCATGATATTGCGGTTGGTGAGTTCAAGCCCCGCGTCAGGCTCTGTGCTGACAGCTCAGAGCCTGGAGCCTGCTTCGGGTTCTGTGTCTCCCTCTCTCTCTGCCCCTCTCCTTCTCACGCTCTGTCTCTCTCTCTCTTTCTCAAAACTAAATAAACATTGAAAAAAAAGACAGAGAGAGAAAGAAAACCACAAGGCCAAAATGGCATCACTTAGGCCAAGTCAGCAAACCAAGACTGAATACCTAACCCAACTGCCTATTCAATCCCCCAAATCCCCATGTGACCTTTAACCAGTCAACATGGAATTTCCTGGTCAGTAGTAGGAAAGTTATTGACAGACCCCTTCCACTACCCTTAAGAAGGCAATCTTGGGACACCTGGGTGGCTCAGTCAGTTGAGCATCCGACTTCAGCTCAGGTCACGATCTCGCGGTCCGTGAGTTCAAGCCCCACGTCGGGCTCTGTGCTGACAGCTCAGGACCTGGAGCCTGTTTCAGATTCTGTGTCTCTCTCTCTCTTCCCCTCCCCCACTCATGCTCTGTCTCTCTCTGTCTCTCTCTCTCTGTCAAAAATAAATATTTTAAAAAATTTTAAAAAAAGAAGGCAATCTTGCCTAAACAATGCAAACCTTGCTAACAAGTTCCCTTCTTCTTTTTTAAATGCCCCCTTTCTGCTTTTAAAAACTCTGCTTTTGTTAGAGCTCTCCTCTCGCCAGATGGGATGCTACCCCATTCACGAATTATTTAACAAAGCCAATTAGATCTTCAAATTTACTTTGTTACATTAAAAAAAAATGTTTATTTACTTTTGAGAGGGGGTGAGGAGCAGAGAGAGGGAATCAGGGGATCCAAAGTGGGCCCTGCACTGACAGCAGAGAGCCCGACGTGGGGCTTGAACCCACGAACCGTGAGATCACAGCCTGAGCCGACATCAGACGCTTAACCGACTGAGCCACCCAGGTGCCCCCAATTTTGTTTTTTAACAATACTTCGCGTTAATACTTACTGGAGGAGCCACCTGAAATGAGCTACTTTCACAGTCAAAGCCGAAGGGCTTACACCTCAGACACCCCAGAAACAGCTCCCCCTAACCTGCAGGGCTGTGCTCTTTAAGGCACACTTCCTTACCTCTCAGCTTAGGATCTTCCCCAGGTGGAGGGGGAGGGCCCCTGGGTTCCATTAACGTCTAGGAGCAAGACCGTATGTGTTGTACAAATTAAGTCACACATTCAGTGCTGCCCCGTTCGGCTTTCTGCAGTGGTGGACATATTCTACAGTCTATCATCGTTGCCTCTCACTGCACTTGGAATGTGACCAGTCCAACTGAGGAGCTGAATTTCTAAATTGAATTGCTATAAATGAATTTAAAGAGCCCCATGTGGTTTTTAGCTACAGCACGAGACAGCGCAGCTCTCTATAGAAAATATAGAAACGCGGGCACAAAGGCCTTCCCTGTCACGGACGTTTCTGCTTCTGGGATAGCGTTTCAATAATAATAATAATAATAAAGTATCATTTTGAAAAGTTTGACAAATATAAATAAATCAACGTAAGGCTTTTTGTTTATGAGGAAAAGAGAGGGTCGATACCTTTAAAGTTTTAAACCACCACGCAAAGGTCTGATTGAAAAGAAAACAATTGGAGGGTTTAAAAGAGAAATCTGAGGGGTTTTTTCCCCCTAAAAGGAGGATCTTATTAACCACAAATTTTAACACCAAAATAAAAGCGCTTTGGGGATTGTGAAAATTACATATGAAGAGGAATTATAGCAGTAAATGACGTGAGTCTGGATTAATATTATAGTTTCTGTCTTGCTCACTGAGCCTTACTTCACTTATCAGGAAAGCCCTGCAAAACCAAGTGGCAAACTCTGTCCCAGGAAGTAGGATATATGTTGGTGGGTCTCAGCCCTGGCGGCCCACTGGAGCCATCTGGGCACCGTTTAATGCGACACTGGTGCCTCTACCCCATCTCCGGAAATGCTGGTTTGATTTTACCACGAGGGGGCCAGACCAAACTTCCCGGGTGATTGTACTCAGAAATCACTAACCTAGGTACTCACCAGCAGGGGATGCTAAGGTTCAGCTGGAGCTGAGAACCAGACCTGTAAGGCGGAGCTAAGGCGCTGGTCACCCTGATCTGTTAGTGCTGTTAATTCAAGCAAGACACAGACTTGTTCAAATACAAATTCAAGAAAGTCCTGAGGTTTTTGCTTGTTTGTTTTTGTTTTTTACCACCTTGCATGTGGGAAGGGAGGGGCAATGATCCCTTTCCGGCTTAACACATGAAAATCACAGGCGTTTAGAAAATGGAGATGTCCATTTCAATGGAATTACTACCAAGGAACAAACTATTAAGTGAGATGATCAGTACTATAGACATCTTAAGGGTTCTTTTTTTAAAAGATTTTTTTTAAAAAGTTTATTTTGAGAGAGACAGCATCAGTGGGGGATAGGCAGAGAGAGAAGGAGAGAGAATCCCAAGCAAGCTCTGTGCTGTCAGCGGGGACCCAGACACGGGGCTTAAACCCATGAACCGGGCGTGAGATCATGACCTGAGCTGAAATCAAGAGTCCGATGCTTAACCGACCGAGCCTCCCAAGCACCCCTTAAAGGTTATTTTCAATTAGCAATAATCGCACCTCGGATAAACCTCATTGGCTACGAGACTGCCACTGTGCCAAGCTTAAAGGTTATTTTCAGAATGCTCTCTGAAATCCCAAGATCTTACCAGATCTTTGACCGGAAGTAATGTTCGCAAGGATGGTTTATGCTGTAGAAGAGAGTATCCACTTGCCTTCAGTGTGAGGGGGCATACACGCGTTTCTCTACTCATTCTGATGAGCTGTCTCTCGCCTGCCATTAGAAAAGCCTGCAGTTTTCAAGGCTAAGTGCTTGCACTCCGTCAGTGAACACCGAGCAGGGGGCGGAATGCAAACCAAGAAGATGAAAACTTAAAATATGATTGAAAAAAAGGGGAGAGGCGAATTAACAAAGGAGGGTGAGGATTGCAGTGTCTGCCTTTGGAACGTGCACCTGTTAGCTTCCGGAGGTCAGGTTTTGCTGTGGGGCTCGCAGCATCTCCGGGGAAGCACCATGGTTGTGACTCTTTTCCGATCCCAGCCTTGTAAACCAGAAAGGTTCACAGAGCCTGTGACAAACCAGAATATACGAGTCTTTAAAGATTTGTACTGGTGAGACGTCACAGCTTCTCTGTAGAAGCTGCTCCCCTGGTTACTCCCCTTTACAACAGGACACGCCTTCCATGGTTTGACCTTAACCCTTCCCCGCTGTGGCCAAAGCATATTCATCCTGTAGAGACACAGCAAGCGACCCCTCAGCATCCTTTTTTCAAAAAAAATTTGTAAAGTGATCCCTACACCCAACGTGGGGCTCGAACTCACAACCTCGAGATCAAGAGTCACACGCTCCGCCGACCGAGCCAGCCAGGCGCCCCCCACCCCCCACATCCTTTTGATAATAGACAAGCTTCTTCTCTCTGCTAATAAATTCCATTTCTATTCTCCAAGTGCTGTTCTGGGTCAGGCGTTGTAGGAAGTATTTTATCCGGTTTCACTTAACCCTTCGATAGACCTTTGGAGTGGTAGCATTATTCCCATTTTCCTGATCAGGAGACTGAGGTTTGGAGAGATCAAGTGTTCTCCCCGAGGTCAAACTCCTGGTAAGAGCGGGAGGCCGAAATCAGCCCGTTTCCTCTGGACTTCTGGCACCAGGCTATGGCCTCACCGCCTGGGCCTCAGTGGTCTGACAGGCGGGGAGGTCGGAGAGGGGCCCCCGCTGCAGTCATTTCTCTGTAGTACTCGGGGTGTAAGCAACCATACCTCCCATGTGACCGCTAGGGAATCATCTTCTTCGCGTGGGCTCTGGCCTTCCTGCCCACGAAGCCACCCGCAGTGGGGAGCACGCAGTGTGGCTACCGTGAACCTTCCTGGTCACCGGGATATGGAAGTGACCCAAACAGACAAAACTCCCGGCCCGCAAAGGTGTCTGAGAAGGGGGGAGGAACGACGAACACAAGTAAGTAAAGCGCATAAAGGGTACGTTAGGGTGCAATGAATCCTAAGGAGAAAAGCTTGGCTTGTGGTCAGCGGGGTGGTGGGGTCAGCGTGGCTGGAGCCATGAGGGGGGCGGGGGCAGTGTGTCTGGATCCGGTGAGTAGGGGAGCAGTGTGGCTGTTGGCAGTTGGGGGGGGGTGGTGAGTGGGGGCAGCAGGGACGATGGCGGAAAGACAAGGGGTGCGGCCAGGAAGGGCGCTGGTCCCCCCTAAGGTCTCCAGCTTCCCTCTGCATGAAACGGAGATGCGCTGGGTGATGGAATTTAACCAGATGGTTCGGGAAGATTTGTTGAGGGTAGAACAGAGGGGACAAGCACAGAAGCAGCCGGGCCTGCCAAGAGGCTGTCGCGGTAACCCAAGTGAGGGGTGACAGTGGTTTGCACGAGGGTGGAGGCAGTGGAGGGGGGGTGAACAGTGGTTAGATCTTGGATGTTCTGACGGTGTGGCCCGAGACATTTGCTAACAAACGGGTGTGCTGGGGGAGAAAAGAGAACAATCGAGGATCACATCAACGTCTCTGGCCTGAGCAATGAGGACACTGTTGTCTCGAGCGAGCTGGGGAAGACGGCCGGAAGGGCCGTGAGCTCCGTGTGGGGCCTCGTTAACCTGCCGGTTACGCAGCCAGGTGAGGACCCGGGAGCCGCTGGGTTGTGGGTATGCAGCTCAAGGGAAGGGTTCTTGCTGAAGGTAGCACATTTGTGGATCATCACACGCGGCTGACCTTGAACGACAACGGGGTTGGACTGTGCGGGTCTACTTACACGCGGATTTGTTTTCTGATACATACAGCACAGTGAACGTGTTTTCTCTTCCTTAGGAGGTTTTGGTTTTTTATTTTTTACTTTCTTAAATTATTTATTTAGTTGGAGAGAGACAGAGACAGCGCAAGGTGGGGAGGAACAGAGAGAGAGGGAGAGGGAGAATCCCAAGCAGGCTCTGCACTAATAGAGCAGAGCCCGACTTGGGGCTCAGTCTCACGAACGGTGAGATCATGACCTGGGCGGAAGTTGGACACTTAACCGACTGAGCCACCCAGGCGCCCCTCCTTATGAGTTTTTATCTTTATGAGACACAGAATCTGAAGCAGGATCCAGGCTCTGAGCTGTCAGCACAGAGCCCGACGCGGGGCTCGAACTCACGGACTGTGAGATCATGACCTGAGCTGAAGTCGGATGCTTAACCCACTGAGCCACCCAGGCACCTCTCCTTATGAGTTTTTAAATAACATTTTATTTTCTCTAGCTTCCTTTGTTAGACGAATACAGTGCATAATACATATAACATACAAAATACGTGTTAATTGACTGTGTTATCAGTAGGGCTTCTGGTCATCAGTAAGCTGTTAGTAGTTATGTTTTCTGGGACTCATGAGTTATACCGGACTTTTGACTGTGTGGGCCTTGGTGCCCCTACACCCGTGTTGTTCAAGGGTCAATTGTAGTATTTAAAGTTTACTTATTTATTTTGCGAGAGCGAGTGGGGGGGGGGGGCAGAGAGAGAGAGAGAGAGAGAGAGAGAATCCCAAGCAGGCTCCACACTGTCAGCTCAGAGCCTGACATGGGGCTTGAACTCACGAACCACAAGATCGTGACCTGAGTGTCAATCAAGCACCGGGTGCTTAACTGACGGAGCCACCCAAGCGCCCCAACTGTACATAAGCCACTAGAGTGGATGAAACTCCCCCATGGGAACAAGAGAGAAAAGGTCCAGAGATCGAGGCCTGCAGCACGCTGACACGTAAGGTCACAGAAGTGAAGAGGGACCCACAAGGGCATTGGGACACATGGCTGAGAAGTAGGGGTGAGCCAGGACAAGAAAAGGAGCTTTAAGAAGCAGAGAACATGAGCTGTGTCACATGTGGTGGAGGGGGTGACAAGACGGTTGGTGACCGCACCACCGGTGGCCTCCGGGACTGCTCGGTGCAGGGAGGGGGCCCGGTTGCAGTCGATTCAAGAGAGAAGAGGAGAGAAACTTGGGTGGCAGAAGCGATGTGTACTCCATTCCTTCAGAAAGTTTGGTGGTAAAGGAAGATAAATCCGCTGGGAGCTGGAGGGGAGAGGAGGTGAAGAGATTTCTTTCCGTTTAAGACGGAAAAATAGACGGGCGCCTGGGTGGCTCCGTCGGTTAAGCATCCGACTTCGGCTCAGGTCATGGTCTCGCGGTTCGTGAATTCGAGCCCCGCGTCGGGCTCTCTCCAAGAACCCTGCTTCAGATCTTCTGTCTCCCTCTCTCTCTGCCCCTCCCCTGCTCACATTCTCTCTTTCTCTTTCAAAAATAAATAAACATTAAAAAAAAAAGATGAAGAAGTATAGCGCGCTGTCCGTGGACAGGGATAACTGAGCAGAGAGAATGCGGTGGTGCGGCCGCTCAGCCCTTGCGCCAGGGCCGCGGGCCCAGCAGCGAGCCCTTCCCGCAGGCTGGCGGGAATGTTGGGCCTGTGGGAGTTCTGGTCTCCCTGCTTCCATTTTCCCGCTGAAGGGGGAGCAAAGTTGCCAAGATGGGGAGGAGGCCTGAGGGGCTGGAGAGAGAAAGTTGGAGAGGTATGAGCTGGGGAGGGGGAGAGGGAGAGGGGAGACTAGACAAGTACGGGAGGCTTGGGGGGCGTCACTCGGGCCCCGCTCGCTTGCATCATGGCCAATTTCCAGGGCGCCGAGGACGTGACTCTGTGCTTTTCTCCAGCCGGGGCTGTGCGGGCCCAAGACTGGCGGAGTCCGTTTAACCAGGGCTGTGGTTTCATCCGAAGACCTCGGGTCGAGAGGGGCAGGGAGCAGAGGGTGTCAGCAGGCCAGTGAGCACAGGGCTTAGTTACGGGACAAGGTGGGTAAGGAACCAGGAGAGGACAAGCAGAAACTGGGGGTGGACGGGAGGGGTGGGTTCCCGGTGGGGTCAGAGGGTCATCGGAACGTGTCACTGTGGAGTTAGCCGGACAGATGGAGTAGCCGGTCGGCGGTCTGAGAATGAGCTTCGGAGGCACTGCGGGTGTTGGTCACGACAGGGGTCGGCACGTGACAGGCTGCGGGCGGCTGAGACGGGAGGAGGGGAGGTTGAGGGCCGGGAGGCCGGGGTTGCCCGGGGCCCCGCTGGCCAGTGCTCCTCCGGCCACCGTGAACCCTCTGTGCTCGCGGTCCGTCGTAGGCACTGTGCTCTTGGCGCAAGGCCTGGGGAAGGGGCCTCGAGGGTGACCACAGGGAAGGAAGGGACAAGAGAGGGCAGAACACAGAGTCCGCTTTTGCCCTGAGCACCACATTTATGATTTTGTCCGCGTGACTGCATCTCCCACTGTGCACCCACAGGCAAGAGGTGAATGATTCTGGAGGCAGGGGCCCATCAAGTCCAGGAGATGATGCCTTGGGGCGTGCGGCCTCGAGGCTTGAGGCCGTCCCCATGGAGGGTCGCCGTGCGTAGTCTCTTCGCCCTCCCAGGCGGTGGCTGGGTTTGATTTTGCACCACCCCCTGCAGCTGTGAGCAGACAGGAGCGCATCCTGCTCCAGGAAGGCCGGTGTGGGGGGCAGGCCGTGTGCGTATCTTGGGGGACGGGGTCAGCGGGTGAGAATAGCAGAGGTGAGCTTCCCGTGTGCACCGGCCCCCTCCCTTCACGGGGGTGTCCTCGGTGCCTGGCCCTCTGCGGGGGGGGGGGGGGGGGGGCTGCGGACCCAGGCAAGGCCGCACCCTGCCTGACAGTGAGCTTGGTGGCCCTGGGCCACGCGGCCGGCTCTGCGAGTCTCCGTGCTCCCTGCTCTCTCCCTGGAGAGAACCCCTCTGTGCTCTCTGGGTCTCTCAGCATCTCAGCTCCCAGGCAGGTGGGGGCCGGCGAGCTGCTGAGGGGTTAGATCTTCTCGGCTTGGTTCGAGGAGGTGTGGGGCCTTGGGAGGTCACGTCCACGCTCTGATGCCTCCGTTTCCCAACCTGTAGAATGGGCACTAATTTATATTCCATAAAGTTGCTAAGATGCTGCAATGAGGTAATTACGAAACTGCGCTGTAAACTGTAAGCCTCTAAAAACAGTGACTTTTGAATGTTATCCTTGCAGAAATAACAGCCAATGGAGGGAGAGACAACAGTGAGCAAGAATTATATCCTGCGTGGAAGGAAGCCCTAAATAATGTCAGTCGCAGAGGAGCCGGCCAGCCTAGACCAGATCCCCATAAAAATCAAACTGCAAAGAAATACAGAAAAGAAGTTAAAGTTCAAGGCTGAAGAGCCATGTTTTTCTGTTGGCCCCTGTGGGAGGGGAGTGATTCTTTTAGTGTGGGAATAGGGCATATAACTCCCAATCAAAGCCTTTTGATGATTCATGGGCAATGACTCACATATGAAAATTCTCACTAGGGTATTACTAATAGTTTGTGTTCCTTAAAAAGGAGATAACGTGAAGCAGAGGAATTACATAATTATTTTCTTTTCAGCCTTGGGTTTATCCGACGTGAAAATTTCAGGGAGAGGAACTTTCCTTCCTGCAACGAAAAGAAAAATCTCATTACCTTCTTCAGTAATCGCGTTTTCAACGTACTTGTTAAAGTCAACCTCAGTGCTGTTCTTGTCAACTTTGCAAACCACCGTGTAAGAAATGAATTTTTCCCAGGCTAGGAAGAAGGTTACATGGATGTGGACCCTCTCCTCAAGATTTCTTCACTGTCAATAGCTATTGCAAAGTTCACTTATTATGTCTCTCTGAATTGCGTTTGTCATTTTGTTTTTTTTTTTAATTTTTTTTTAACGTTTATTTATTTTTGGGACAGAGAGAGACAGAGCATGAATGGGGGAGGGGCAGAGAGAGAGGGAGACACAGAATCGGAAACAGGCTCCAGGCTCTGAGCCATCAGCCCAGAGCCTGACGCGGGGCTCGAATTCACGGGCCTCGATATCGTGACCTGAGCTGAAGTCGGACGCTTAACCGACTGAGCCACCCAGGCGCCCTGCGTTTGTCATTTTGAATCATGTTTATCAAGATTTCAAAACCCATCACTTCATCAAAATGCAATTAAGTAGACTACCTCCTACCACTCATTCCTGTCATTAAAAGGATCGATCAAATGTAATAAAAACCTCAAGCCAGCCATGCTAGAGTGATTTTAAAATAAATTGCATTTGTTCCGTTTTATTAAAGACTTAGGCATACCTAATCACAAACACTCTAATTCTGGTAGATTCCAGACCTATTGATGATTCGAACCCTGTCTCGATTCTACTGAAGTGTGTCCTATTGAACGTAGAGCTTCAAACGTCCTGAAGTATAAAGGAGTTTGTGGACTATTTTATTTTATTTTTAAAAATGTTGATTTATTTATTCTGAGAGAGAGATAGAGAGCGAGCAGGGGAGGGGCAGAGAGAGAGGGAGACAGAGAATCCCAAGCAGGCACCGTGCTGTCAGTGCAGAGCCTAACGTGGGACTTGAACTCACCAACTGTAAGATCGTGACCTGAACTGAAACCAAGAGTCGGAGGCTTAACCCACGAGCCACCCGGGCGCCCTAATTCGTGCACTATTTTAGTTCAACTGTCCTGATTTCCTTGGACCAGGTCTACGCTGACTTCACGGGATATTGAAATTAATGGCAACAATGGTGACGAATAGATGCTATTCATCTGAATGGCTGCGGTGGCTTAGGAACTTTGCATATATGCATTTAAATCCATCCCACACACTGCAGGTTTGAGGAAATGGCCTCGAAGAGGTTAAATGATGTGCCGAAGGTCACTTAGTGGGTGGCTGAGCTGCAGTCCCAAATCAGGTCACCCGCTTTCCAGCATTGATGGGATGCCTACTTAATAGTCTACCAAATGAAAGGATAAACTTAATTGGAAGGATTTTAACAAGGCACTTGATTCAGGCCAAAATGTTAATGTGGAGGCCAAAGACTTTAGGTCAGCCCTAGAGAGAACAAGAATGAGCAGGGGAGGGGCAGAGAGAGAGGGAGACACAGAACCCGAAGCAGGCTCCGGGCTCCGAGCTGTCAGCACAGAGCCCGAAGCGGGGATCGAACACGGGGACCCCGAGATCATGACCTGAGCTGCAGTTGGACACTCAATCGACTGAGCCACCCAGGCGCCCCTAACCCGTCAATTTCTACTTTACAGGGTGTCTGGGAATTCAACTCTCAAAGAATATGCACTTGGAAGAATTAAGAGGGAAAAGAAATGTCTTTGGACAGTACACCTTCAAAAAATTATCCAAAGCTCTCTTTGCATGATGAGATCTCCCCCACTCCCCTGTCCCCCCCGCCAAGAGCCAGATATGAATCGGGTTTGAGATCAATTTCTTTCTGCCCAGAAATTTCAAAGCAACAATGATCTCTCAGAAGGAGACTCAGGGAGAGCAGGGCAGCAGCAAAAATGGAAGAAAACTCGGCGACGAGGTTCCCGCATGGTGTCACTTCAACCCGGTCAGCTTTGTTGAGGTTTTCCAGCTGTGGCCCCCGCTGGGATCAGCCTGGACTCCTGTGCTTCCGGACGTGGTGGGAGCGTCCCCTGGTTGGGGCCAGATGTTGGGGCCCCATGTAAGGCACAAAAGATGCAACTCGATGTAAGTGGGCTTTCGTGTAAGGGAATCAAAACAGGGGCTGTATCATTCTGCTCCCAAGCCAGGCATCTTGAGAGACTGAAAGATAGGAGCCAAGGAAACACAGTTTTTTGGAAGGAATTTATAGCAGGATTATCTTCTAAGACATTTCAGTAGATGTTTCCAGTAGGCCAGATACTCACAACCCCCTCCCGCCCTTGCCTCCTGCCCACCTTTTAAACTATGTGGAATTGAGGGGTGCCTGAGTGGCTCAGTCAGTTGGGCGTCCGACTTCGACTCAGGTCATGAACTCGTGGTTCGTGGGTTCGAGCCCTGTGTTGGGCTCTGTGCTGACAGCTCGGAGATTGGAGCCTGCTTCGGAGTCTGTGTCTCCCTCTCTCTCTGCCCCTCCCCAACTTGTGCTCTCTCTCTCTCAAAAATAAACATTTTTTTTAAAGTTAAAAAGATAAAATAAGTTAAATACGTTGAATCGAGGGACACCTCGGTGCCTCAGTTGGTTAAGCAACCGACTCATTGGTTTCGGCTCAGGTCATGATCTCAGTTTTCTGAGTTTGAGCCCGGTGCCAGGCTCTAAGCTGACCATACAGAGCCTGCTTGGGATTCTCTGTCTCCTTCTCTCCCTGCAGCCACCCCCCCGCCCCCCGACTTGTGCTGTCTCTGTCTCCCTCAAAATAAATAAAATAGACTTTAAACAAATGCTAAAGTGTGTTGAATTGAAACATAATGCACATTCAGAAAAGGGTATAGATCCCAAGTGCATAGCCCAGTAAATTTTCACAACAGGAGATACCTATGTAACCAAGTTTGATTCAGGAAAGACGGGGAACCAGCCACTCCTCTTCTGACTTTGTTACACAATTGATTCACTTTGCCTGTGTTTTTACCAGATATAATTAGATACCTTGTTGTACTCTGTGATGGTTACTTTTACGTGTCACCTTGACTGGGCCACGGAATTTTCTGGACATCTGGTGAACCACTCTTCTGGGTACGTCGGAGAGGATGTTTCCAGATGAGATCAACATTGGAATTGGGGGACTGAGCGAAGCAGATAATCTTCCCCCAGTATGGGTGGGGCCCGCCCCATCAGTTGAAGGCCTGAATACATCGAAAAAGGCTAAGAGGAAACTCTTCCTGCCTTTGAGCTGAGACTCAGCTTTTTCTCCATTTGGACTCCCACTCTTCCTGGTGTCCAGCCTGCCAGTCTTGGGCTGGAACTTACATCATCAACTCTCCTGTGTCTCCAGCCTGCTGACTGCAATCCTGTGACTTGACCGTCTCCGTAATCACATGCGTCAATCCCTTATAATAAATAATAAATCTCTTTCTTCCCGACTCTCTCCCGCCCCCATATATATGTATATACAATTGGTTCTATTTCTCTAGAGAACTCTAATACATACTCTACTCGATTTTGCAACATTTTTATGTAACGTGATGAACAAAGTCTGTGTAACGAACTTGAATTGAGTCTGTGGAGTATTTATCTAGTTTCTGTCACGTCTTATAAATGAAACGCCTGTTTCTCCCATTGTATTTTTTCTCGGATTACAGTGTTGGTGACATGGACTGTACGTGCCTTTCCTGGAGGAGCTGAGGTGGCAGAATTCATGCCTCCCTGAATGAGGACACTTACAGGTGATGAAACCAGTAAGTGCAAAATCCCACCTACACCCTGAATACACAGGGCCGAAAGCCTGGCGTGGCCCCCTGAATCCAAGCTAAGGAAGTGTGCTCATGGAATGGATGGTTGACCCGATCTTGAGGTGATCTCAACATCAAACCCAAGTCAAGGCAACACATTCCACGTGGGTCTTATCAAAGACAGACTCGTGACTGTCCTATATTGAGGGCCTTGCTTGGCCTTCACTTTGGTACTTCTTTAAATAGACAGTAGCCGAGTGGAGGAGGGAGACTACATCTGGGGCTGTTGTGCCATCACGAGCGTGTCCATGATAATTGTCTGCACTGGCCTGTCATTTATGGGAACATGAGCCAAATGCCGGTCAAGGCCCCCCTGTCCACCTGGCTCTGGCACCCATATAAAGTCTTAAAGCCCCACATCACCCCTGGCATAAAACTTGGCCCCCTCACTGGTTTCCATCCATCAGAAATCTATGTGTCCCAGCTATTTGGTGAGTTTTAACAGAATTTTGCTGAAGGCTTTGGAGTAGCAGTGGTTCATCATAATGCAGCACAGAATCTGTCTTATTCCCCATGTCCCTTCTGCCTCCCCTCTTAGAAGCTCCACGAATGACTCTCCTGATCTTACAGGAGTAATTGAAACAACATCTTCTGTTGATTGAGAATTCCTCCAGGGGCCTCACTCTTGGCCTCGAGGAGCCCGTCAAAGCCGTTCTTCCAAACACGTACAGAGCTTCCCCAAAGAGACCTAATAAAATAAACATTTTCCCATGTTGTGATAATTCGACCAAATGTCATGAATTCTCTGTATGCTCTGCATTAGTCTGGGCCCAGGGAGCCCACGGGAGTGTAGAAGATAGGATTCCCTATCCTCAAGGCATGGAGAGGCCAGTTGGAGAGACAACGTGCATGACATAGGAGATACTTAATGCCAAATCATGAGTGGGGACTGAGAGACGGGCTAGGTCGGTGGCACTCAGCTGGGGGAAGGGACGGGGGGTGGTTCTTGTAGGACAGGAAGGATTTGGTGTGAGTGAATGGTTCAGGGGGCGGACACAGGCCTCAACTGAGTGGTGAGTCTGGCAAGGAGCGTGAGCCTGAGTGTGTGTGTGTGTGTGTGTGTGTGCTTGAGCCAGAAGGAGACTTGTTGAGAACTGATGAGAAACAACCTCGAGGGGCACCTGGTGGCTCAGTCTGTTAAGTGTCTGACTCTTGACCTCGGCTCCGGTCAGGATCTCACGGTTTGAGAGTTCGAGCCCCGTGTCAGGCTCTGTGCTGAGAGCGTGGATGCTGCTTGGGATTCTCTCTCTCTCCCTCTTTCTCTGCCCCCTCCTCAGCTCTTGCTCTCTCTCTCTCAGAATAAATAAATAAACACTAAAAAAGAGAGAGAGAAATAACTTTGAAGTTGTGAAGGGCCCTGAAAGCCAAAATGAGATGTGGCTTTGGGACCAGTGACAGGGGACAGTCAAAGCAGGTGTCTCTGGGCAGAAAGGGAGATGCAGGGAAGCCCCATGAAGAAGTCTCGCCTGATAGCAGTGAACAGGTCACACTGGAAGGGTGAGGGGGACCAGCTGTCCCTCGGGACCAGCTGTCCCTCGGGCCCAGGAGGTCAGTTCAGACAGATGGGCAGTGGGAGGGGAGGTGAAAAGACAAATGTGAGAGGAAAGACAGAGTTGATGTCCAGGTGGCGTGGGGGTGAAGGACAGGGGCACAGGTGAGGGACAGCCCCTCTCTGAGTAGGTGGGCCCTATGTGGGTCACAGGTGCCTTTTAACCTCTGCCACCAGCATGGCTCCCTGTGGCTCCGCCTGGACAAGGCTTCTAATGACCCAGTGAGTAAATAATAACTGAGTTGGTCCTGTGTCGTCCTGTTACTCAGACCCTGTCACTATTTGCGCCAAAGAAAGAATTCTTAACTTAAGGACTAGGTGTCAGGAGGTCTGCAGGCTCAGAAAGTTTACTAACCTCCAACCGAAAGGCAGGCGCAAATCATTAGCAGTCCCTGTGACTCTGTCACCAGTACAACACTCATAAGACATTTTCAGTGGCGTTACGGCCGTTTGGAACGTCACGATTGTCACCACTTTCTCAGTGTTGATAGTTAGATTAGACCCGCTGCCCAATATTGCTATTAAAGTATGTTCATAATGAGGCAAACATGTTACTTTGCATACACTGTAAAACTATCGGATTTGGTTTGTGTCCTTTATGATCCTGTGTGATCTCCCTTTCCATGTACGTAGAAACATTCTTCTTAGAAGAGGCCCGGGGCAGAAGCGGGTGAAGAAGCCCGCACTGAAGTGCCATCAGCTGGGGTCTGAGCTGCGCTGTTCTGTGCAGAGTAAATACGACTCACGCATCCAGGAAGTGCCCAAACACGGGCTCAGTGGAAGCTGATTGCCTGGAAACTAAAGCCTGGGTTAGATTGTTACCTTTTTTTTTTTAGGAAAGAAACCTTCAGATGCCTGGAAAAGGCTGACAGGTGGTCTCCTGGCTCCCACACACCTCAGAGGAGCACCCCCAGGAACCTCCAGCCCCCAGCAGAGGGTAGAGGGCACTCTCTCTCCCCTAAGCTTCATGGCCTGCCTTCTCTTTCATTGCCGGGTCCGCGGCTGGCGGTGGGGGAGGGGGATCAGCATACTTTAATCCTAATAATCCCCCTTGTCCTCGGATATTTATGAAGTACATAAAAGACCATGTGCTGGGGATGAATGCATTACAAGGAACCTCGGTTTCCTCATGAATTCATAACGTCCCACGTGTTATTGTGCTTAACAAAGTACTTTCACGTTCCGCGTTGAATTCGTTCACGTTGGAAGATGATGTTATTATGATCCCTGGGGTTGCAGAGGAGGAAACCGGGACTCAGAAAAGTGCAGACACTTGTCCCTGGCCGGGGGCAGAGCCAGGACTCGCTTTTGCAGGTGCAGACGACCCCTCCTACCTGCTGCCCAGGATCAGTTTCTCTGTTGACCCTGGGGACTGGTGCCTGGGGCACGGGCTTTGGCCTCATCAGGGTCCCGGCTTTCCTAATTAGACCCATGGGAGCGGCCCTGGGGTTACAAATAATGGTGTCGACCACCGAGTGGCATCTTGGAGAAGCTCACAGGGGGTTCTGCCTGTGGCTGAGTGTGCTGGAGTGTGGCTCTCATAACCTTCAAGGAAATAAGTCCTCCGTATGAGATACACAGCCGTTATCCCAGACCAGTGCCGCTAGGACCTTAGGGTCTGGCGAAGCGGGGCTGGGCCCCAGAACGGCGCACTCTGGGGGCCTCTCCAGCCCTCCTCCCGATAGCCATGTGTCCCCTCCGTTCCTTCGGCCCCTCGGTTAACCTCGTTGGCCGCTTTCATCGTGTCCCCCGGGTCTGTGTTGATGGCTCCAGACTAGCCTGGTCGTGCGGAGTTTGAGGCCACCCCAGATGACTCATCTGCTTGAGCCTGTCACACTGCCTGGAGACAGGAATTGGGAACCAAAGCCACCAACGCGACATCGTGTCGCGAACACCATTCTGGCCACGGTTTTTCCATTTGGGTGTCAAGGAAAGCCAGCCATGTATTCTGTCAGACTTCCCAGCAACTTTATGTCTGAAAAGACCCGAGGGTTCGTGATTTCGTTTACAGACCTTGAGGAACGTTCCGGTTACCAAGGGGTAAGTATTCCACTATGAAGAATTTAGAAATCTCTTTGTGTCACCTTCCAAAAGGAAAAAAAACAAAAAAAACAAAGCGTAACCTGAGAAACTGTAGTGTTTCTGCCTCCGAGACACGGGGTGAGCAGTTCACACGTAATAGATTCTGTCACCGAGGTTTTATCTGTTCTCACAATTGCTTCTGGAGGATTGGAAAGCTAAAAATAGAGCTGAAGATTACATTCATCGCCTAAAATATACATAATTCGGAAGGTGTGCCAGGTTCAGTGATTTCGGGGGCTGGCCGTTTTCTGCTGGATGCTGGCTGTTTTGATGTCCTGTTCCCTCACCCCCTCTTGATTTTTGAGTTACAATGCTGCCGAGCCTATCGCCCCACCGGACCTCTTAATTCACGTTACGTGGGTACAATTAAAGCCGCGTCTTCCCAAGGAGGTAGCAGTTCTCATTCATAGGGTATGAGCTGCCTTTGGATTCGAGAAATCCAGTGGCCAGTTAGATGTCCTTGGGCATTACTGTATGACCTTGAGCAATTGCTCCACGTGTCTGTTGAAAACTCTTAGGCTATACTGTCCAACAGAATGAGTATATCTTGCTGGAAAGGGTATACACCGAAGGGATACATACCTCCGCCTTTGCCTATACTTAAAACTTGGCGTGAGTCGACATGACTTTCTGGGTCCGGCACCCACACATATCTAACCAGAAACTATACTGATTCCAGTTCTTGGAGGGGGGAGACCATTTCTTTTTTCTTTTTTTTCTTTTATTTTAATGCTTATTTATTTTTGAGAGAGAGAGAGAGAGAGAGAGAGAGAGAGACAGAGCCTGAGTGGGGGAGGGGCAGAGAGAGAGGGAGACACAGAATCCGAAGCAGGTTCCAGGCTCCGAGCTGTCAGCACAGAGCCCGACGCAGGGCCCGAATCCATGAACCATGAGATTGTGACCTGAGCCGAAGTCGGACGCTCAACCCACTCAGCCACCCAGGCACCCCATGCGGGGAGACCAGTTCTATGATGCAGTTTGGGTTCGAGCCTCTGTGGCCTGAGAGGAGCAGGGTCATTGACTATGAGGGCTGGGGGCGGGGCAGATGTCAGACGAGGAAGAGTGGACAGGGCAAGCGCCCCTCTCCATCTTCCTGGGTGCTGTCTGGTCTGAAGCGGACAGACATGCGGGCGTCCGAGAACGCAGAGCCACTCCCCTCCAAGCTGGGAGAACAGGGCCAACCCGAGATGGTCTCTCCCAATATCCTGCCACATGTCCACACCTCCACAGGGTGGGCGAGTCCCAAAACTGCATCCGGCCCTGACATCTTTGGGGCCTTTGTCTGAACCACAGAGGTTTCAGCCTGGAAACAGAAACAGCATGAGCTACCCACCCAAACTATCTCTGGAGGCCGCGCTGGCTATTGAGTGTGAAGTAAGGAATTTGTTGACCAAAACACGTATTTTGGGCTTCCTTAAATAAAACATGTGCCCAAATAAATGCAGCCTTTGGCCCAAGCCGACATTGGAATGCACTGCCTATCCTGGCCACTGGACTGGAATATCCTGGGCCAGGAATCCCCTGGAATGTCTGCCCAGTCCTCAGGGCTTTCTGACTGCATCATGCAGCGAACTCACACTCCTCCACCAGCCATCGGCCACGAAGCTTTGGAGCCAAGGATGGGGGACCACCTTGGGGCTTGTGTGGCTTGTAATTAGTGTCTGTTTGGTTGCCTTGTAATCGTGGCTCTCTCTTGGAGCCTCACAGCTGTCCCTGGCAGGGAGCAGGTTTGGTTTGTCCCCATCTTGTTATTTCAGGTTTTTCTCCAGATGTGGAAACTGAGACACTAAGAGAAAGCAACTTGACTTCATGGTCATCGTTTGGATGCTGTGATTTAGAAATTCCAGAGTGAGAACATCATCCCTTGGGTTCCGGGAAGTATTTACCAATAGGCTGGCATGGTCTCCGTGGCCCGTGGCCCTTCTGTGGTAAAAATGTGGGGAGACTCCCCTCCTCTGAGATCTTGCCTCTTGGGATTTCCTCTGGGCTGTGGGCTAGGCCAAATGAGGTGGAGATCTGGGTCAGTGTCCCAGGCACATCCCCCTTGCCCCAGGAAGGGCTCATAATTGAGGTCAGTGGTTTCAAACATCTGTTCAAATCACCTGAAAAGTTATCTCTGTTTCCCATCACACTAAGTAGGGCCCACAGTGACAAACTCTTTATGCCAGCCTCTCCAAAGTTTTTTCTTGGAAAAATATGCAAAACCATAGGGGATATAACAATCCCCATGGACCCATCCCTTCGGCTTTACAAATCACCAACATTTTGCCAGATGTGTTTCATCTACACATTCTCTCTCTCCTTTTCCTGGATATTTTAATGTAAGCTCCAGTTTTACACTTAAATCCTTCAGTATTTACCTTAAAACTTTTTTTGCAATATTTTTTATTAAAAAAAAAGTAAGTTTATTTATTTTGAGGGACACAGAGACAACACCAGTGGGGAAGGGGCAGAGAAGGAGAGAGAGAATCCCAAGCAGGCTCAGAGCCTGATGCGGGACTTGAACTCACGAAACCACGAGATCACGACTTGAGCCAAAACCAAAGTCAGACGCTTAACCAACTGAGCCACCCAGGTGCCCTGTAATGTTTTTTAAAAATTTTATTCCGAGAGAGAGAGCGAGAGAGCACATGTGCTCAAGGGAGTCGGGGAGAAGCAGAGAGAGAGAGAGAGAGAGAGAGAGAGAGAGAGAGGATCCCAAGCAGCCTCCCCACTAAGCACAGAGCCTAACTTAGGGCTCGATCCCATGAACTGTGATATCATGACCCGAGTCGAAATCAAGAGCTGGACGCTTAAACCGACTGAGCCACCCAGGCTCCCCTCACCTTGGAAAATTGTAATGCCACTCTAACACCTAATCAAATAAACAAAAATTCCTTAATGCCATCTAAAGCCCATGTTCAAATTTCCCCTCTTACAGTTGATTTATTTAAATCATAGCCTTACAAGATTTACTCATTGTGTTTGGTTGCTTCAACGTCAAAGTTTTGAGTGGAGAACTCAGGGCAGAGGGTGGCAGAGTGTGGCTGTGTCAGTGTCCCAGACCCCTTCTCTCTGAATTCCACCTTTCCTTTGGAAACTCTTTCTGGATTCCCTTAGTCATTCTCTTGCTCAGATATATGTTGTACATAATTCGCATTTAAAACTTGGTCCCAGTAACTATTTAAAAAAATCTCCTCTTTATCTTCCTTATTAAAAATAAAGTAGGGGGCGCCTGGGTGGCGCAGTCGGTTAAGCGTCCGACTTCAGCCAGGTCACGATCTCGCGGTCCGGGAGTTCGAGCCCCGCATCAGGCTCTGGGCTGATGGCTCAGAGCCTGGAGCCTGTTTCCAATTCTGTGTCTCCCTCTCTCTCTGCCCCTCCCCCGTTCATGCTCTGTCTCTCTCTGTCCCAAAAATAAATAAACGTTGAAAAAAAATTAAAAAAAAAAATAAAGTAGGCTGGCATTGTCTAGGAGAACTTTATATAAAGACAGCAAAAAAACTGAAATTAATAAGCCACAGACAGAACTCAAGAGTCTACAAAATTATGTTTACAAACTTTAGGTCACTGACCCTACAATAGCTAATGTGAGTAAAGAACAAATAGAGCTGGTCCCTTTTCACAATCTGGTTTAAGACAACTCTATTCTATCCCCAGAAGCCCCTTGAAGCTTTGCCTTGGGCTCTTTTCTTCCAGCTCCCTTTCTCCAAGAGGCCAAGGGCCTTGCTACTTCCCAACACAAGGCAACATCTAACTGCATCTTGACCTTCTCCAAGAACAACACAAAAGCTTCTTCTCTCATAAATATCGTATATTGTTGCCTGGTTCAAATCTTCCAGCACCCCTCTGCCCCTTCCTGGTAGTTCCTGGTTTTCCACCCAGGAGGGCGGTCAAATTCCTAGTCAGTTCCTCAGGCAGGGATCATATCTGCAAGATTTCCCTGCCTTGGCCTCTTGTCTCTGCTTACCTGTAGTGCCGTAGTGCCTTCAACAGCAATTTACACTTCAGTGTCCTTACCTGTGAAATGTGATGCTCTTTCTATCTGCCTCATACACTGTCGTGAGGCTGAAGTGCTATCATGCATGCTATGCCCTTATATTACAGCCAGAGCCAATGCATGATAATGATGATGATGATGATGGTGATGGTGTGATGGTGGTGATGGTGGTGGTGATGATGATGATGGTGATGATGGTGATGGTGGTGGTGATGGTGATGGTGGTGATGGCGGTGATGATGGTGATGATGATGGTGATGGTGATGGTGATGGTGGTGGTGATGATGGTGATGGTGGTGATGGTGATGATGGTGATGATGGTGATGATGATGGTGATGGCGGTGATGATGGTGATGATGATGGTGATGGTGATGGTGGTGGTGGTGATGATGGTGGTGGTGATGATGATGATGGTAATGATGATGATGATGATGACGGTGGTGGTGATGATGATGGTGGTGGTGATGATGGTGGTGGTGGTGATGATGGTGATGGTGATGGTGGTGGTGGTGATGATGATGGTGGTAATGATGATGATGATGATGATGGTGGTGGTGATGATGGTGATGGTGACGGTGGTGGTGATGATGATGGTGGTGGTGATGATGATGATGGTGATAATGGTGGTGGTGATGATGGTGATGGTGGTGGTGGTGATGATGATGGTGGTAATGATGATGATGATGATGATGATGATGGTGGTGATGATGGTGATGTGGTGATTTTGATAGTGAAGTTGATAATGGTGGTGATGGTGGTGATGATGATGATGGTAATGATGACAGTGATGGTGATGATTGGTGATAGAGATGATACTGACTCAGTAGTATTCATCCTCCTTCTTCACTTATCCACTCACCACCTCTGACCCCACAGGGAAGTTACAAAGTTTTACATTATAACAATAGAAATGTACTTCATGTAAGGAGGTGAAAAGTTATTCTCTTTGGTGGAAATATCTGTCCTTAAGGACAATATCAAGCTGATTGAGGTAGGTAAGATTTTGAAGTCATTTGTCTCCAGGCATCAATATATCAGTAGAAAAAGGAAAACTTCTTTGCCATGAACAAGGCAGAGGATTGCTTTTCTCTCTTCTTTGAAGGAGGGGAAAGAGACGTGGAGAGGAGAGAGTGGCAAGGTTGAACAAAGCCAGGAGGAGGGAGAAGGCTGGGCTTGGGCAGGGAGGCCCCATAGAGGTGGACACCCGGAGAACCATGATACTGTTCTTTGGGAAGTCCTTTGTATTTTTACCATGTAAGCCCCTTCATTTCCCTCTCCAAGATTTCCATGAAAGTCTACGAATTTCAGATGTCCCATGTTTCAAGTGGTTTTGTGAAAGTTTTGTGAAAGGGGTTTTGTGAAAGTCAGAGAGAAAGGTGTACATGTACAGAGAGAGGAATTTGGAGACAAAGAATTTGCAGAAATCTTGGGCGGGGGGAGAATGCTTTGGATTTCCATAGGCCGTGGTTTGGGGGTCTTCTAAGGGGAAGCCTTGTCTGACGCTGAGGTAGCACTAACATTTCAGTAGCCTTGACATGCTAGGGTAAGATCCACTTACACACAGTAAAGGGGAGAGAACCTAGTTCCCTCGTAGTCACTGTAATAGCACACAAACATTCAGGGGTGTAATTATCCAGTGTCCTTGGATACAGAGTTTGCTTTCCCAAAATGGGAACCAGCTTTCCCTAGGATGCATTTACTTTATCCAAATTTTATCTCAAAATATCTAGGGGAAACATTTGGTTCTTACAATAAAGAACAATTTTGCAGTGGTCACCTTGCGAATTTCTATATTAGAATGAGGGCAATATCCAAAACGAGAAGTGGCAAAATCTGCTCTGTTTTGTTCAAATTCCACACTTCACTTCTGGCCCAGTTATTTGGGCAACGGCAGGTGTTGGCCTGGGTGATCTCATGGCCCCGCTTCATGTCTCCGCTTACAAATATGTCACCTTTCATATATAGGGATGATGTCACTGGCTCAGCCTTGATGGAACCGAGTGCTGGCTTCATCCCGTAGCCCTAGGGCTCAGCCGGCGCTGTCCACCTGTTCCTGGCTGCGTAGCCGGCGGGCGTGCGACGCGGGGGAGCTGGCTGGAGATGGGAGGAAGAGGCCTCCTGGGCTGGGGCCTCTTGGCGCGGTGCGTGCTCTCCCCTACCTGACCTTTCACTGTCCATACCTCAGGAGAACCAAGTCCATCTGTTTTCTTCCACGTCACATCTCTGCATCCCAAATCTTCCTGGGAAAGTTTCCAGGAATTTGAGCGCACAGAGCTTGTCATTGGCCCTAGAGCTTCAGAAACGAAGGCACCGTCGGGACACCCGTGAGGAGACCTGTACGTGCCGGGGAGCGTTGGGAGCAGGAGATGTAAACTGGCCAAAGTGGGGAAAATTTCAGGACACCGGGCTCCATTTACCGAGCACGGGCTTTGGGGTCAGGCACTGACTAAGGCCCTACGTGCCTGTCTCATCGCTTGTCACCATGACGACAGGTAGGAAGGGTACTCTCATGCTCTGCTGAGACATGATGTAGAGACTGGTCCCTACGTGCTCAACACCGTTTTGCCAATTCTCTCAAGTCACTACGACCCCAAAGCCTATGCTCTTAATTGCACTATCCTTTTTCCCCCTGGATTTGGGGGGGGGGTACCGAATCTTCGGTCCTAATCTTCTGTCACTCCCTCAAAATCCTGGAGCGAAGAAGGGGGGTTCTCGCACCCCATTATTTTTATAACGTGAGCTCTTCTTAACTCTGGAGGCTCCAGGTCTCTGGGGCTATTCTGGGTACCTGGGTTAGGACACGGCGGCATGAGAAGCTTATGCTTGAGGGCGCGGAACGTGGACACTGCTCCAGCCTCTGGCCAGTTTTGAAGATCTCCTGAGGGATCTGGAGGGACACTGCCCCAGGGTGCCTTTATGAAGGGTGCCTTTGACTCTCCCCAAGACCCTGGTAGGGTAGCAAATAAAAATACAAAAGACCAGTTAAGGGGCACCTGGGTGGCTCAGTCAGTTGAGTGTCTGACTCTTGATCTGGGCTCAGGTCGCGATCTCACGGTTTGTGAGTTCGAGCCCTGTGTCGAACTCAAGCCAAGTTCAAGCTTGGGATTCTCTGTCTCCTTCTCTCCCTCCCCCTCCCCCACTCACTCTCTCCCTCAAAATAAATAAACTTAAAAAAAACCACAAATGGCCCTTTGATTTATAGTATAAGCATGCCTATGCAATAAATAGGATATACTTATAATAAAAGATTATTTGTTGTTGATATGAAATTCAGGGTCAACTGGGTGATCTGGATTTTATCTGGCAACCCTGGACCCAGGGTTAGCCCAAGAAGATATCTGAAAACCCCAATCTCCAAGCCAGGCCTGAGGCTCTGTCTGAGACCGCCCAGCCCTTCCCGGTGGCCTGACCATGCACAGGCCTGGTCGGAGCCTCACAGAGAGCGTCCACGTGGGAGTGGCAGAGCCTTAAAGTTAGGAAGTGCTTCCTGGTGCTTTGAGAGCAGAATGACCTAGGAAGAAGAGGGGTTTAAGGCAAAATGAAATGGGAGGCAAAGCCAGCGAGCCCGTGTTTTCGTTAGCCAAGGCCGCCATGATTAAATGCCACACTGCATGGCTTCAACATCAGACATGTTATCTTCTCACAATACTGCAGCCTGAGAGGCCAAAATCAAGGTGTTGGCACGTTTAGTTTCTTCTGAGACCTCTCTCCTTGGCTTGTACGATGGCTACCTTGCCCTGTGTCTTCCCTGCGTGTCCGTCGGTGTCCCATTCTTCTTAGGAGGACACCAGCCATATTGGATTAGGACCCGCCCTCACTACCTCATCTAAATGACCTCTTTGGGCCCCATCTCCACGTTCTGAGGCTTTAGGGCTTAGGACTTCAACACAGGGATTTTCAGGGGACGCAGCTTAGTCCATAACAGCCAGAAGAAGATTCAGGAAGCTTGTGAACTGGTTTGTGCAGTGCCCTGACCACCTTGTGTGTATCCACAGAGGCCACAGAAGCCAGCCAAGAATTGCAGCCAAATCTAAGTCTTGACGGAACATTCCAGCAATCCTTCCAGAACAGGAGGGCATGGGGGCTTGGTCGGAGCTGCCAGAGCATTTCCCACTTGCCTCCAGCTGGCTGGGGGCTGATTGTGAGACAGTTCCTCATCACCTCTCAGGTTGTTGTTGCTGTTTTTTAAAGTTTAATTAAGCAAGTGGGGAGGGGCAGAGAGAGCGGGAAAGAGAGAATCCCAAGCAGGCTCCGCACTGCCAACACAGAGCCCGATGTGGGGCTGGAACTCACAAACCACGAGATCAGGACCTGAGTCTAAGTCAGACGCCTAACTGACGGAGTCACCCAGGCGCCCCACGATGCACTGGTTTCTTTACAAGCCAAATCTGTCAGCCAGGATTTACCTTGTGCTTGACTTGCTACGGGTCAAGGCAGGCATGAAGCACAGACAGCCTGAACACAAGGAGGAGGCAGCCTTGGAACACTGGAGAAGGAGCAAATTAAACAAAGTGGTTCTTACAGGGGAACGGCTCTTGCAGGGGGGCTCTGTGCGGGAAGGGAGGGAGTGAACGAAGGCCACTGTTAGCGTCTGCTCAGGGGCGACAGGAACCAAAAAGGCTTCTGCCCAGATGACTGTGAATTTATAAAGTCGCTAGAAATAAGGACTGGACAGCTGGTGGGTTTTTTTTTTTTCCTCCTGTTTTCTGCACCCAGAGTCTATGCAAACATTAAATGCCAGCCCTTACCTATTGGCTGTGGTCGTTGGAGGGTGGGTACACTAAAAGGAGGGACACTGTACCACTAAGGTGACTGGTTGAATACTCAACAGTATGGTCATTTGATATCTTGGGGCTCAAAGAATCTGGGGTGCAAATCATTTGCCTTAACTTACAAGCTATTTTACCCCAGATAAATTATTTTACCTCTTTAGGCTTTATTTTCTCAATCAGCACAGCGGGGAATATTCACTTGGGGACCGCTTCACTTGAGTTGCTGTTAGGATTGCATAGTCCTAATTTACTCATGTGCCATGTGCCCAGTATATACTAAGTGCTCATTTAATTCACCCCCCCCACACACACACACAGAGGTAGGATTGCTATTTCCTCAGCTTCACAGATGGGTAAGGGGAGGCACTGAGAGGTTAAGTAACTTGCCGAAAGTTCAAGCTGGAAAATGTTGGAGCCAGAATTCAAACTCAGGCAGATATATCTGAGCTTGCGCACTTGTCAGTGGGCTACAAATAGAGAGAGAGAATGGGGGGGGGGAGAGAGAGAGAGAGAGAGAGATGTACAGAATGTTGGGTGAAGTGCTTAGAAATAATAAGCACAACAGGGGGGAGTTATTTTAACTTTTCCTTGCTTGAATTGGAGAAACTGACAAGTGCAAAAATGATATTACAGAAGCAGGAGAAAAGATGTTTTCTTTGCTGCATTTGTGTTTTCAATTTTTCCACAAAAATTCGTATGGCTGCAATCAGAAAAAAAAAACATTGCAAAAAATCAATCATAATTCCGAGAGGAAGAGGTCGGATGAAGAAAATCAGGTTTTGAGATCTCTCCTGCAACTCTGGTTCCCTACTGGCGGAAAAGTACAGAACACCTGAAACCAGGCCCCACACCCCCCAGATGACAAGCCCCTAGGGACTGACATCGAGCCCGGATCCAGTGGGGGTCGTGCAGATGCTTAAGGTGGGAGTCAGCGGGGGGCCAGATGGACCCCGGGCACGTCCTAGATCCCTTCCCGCCAGACTAAGGCCAGTCCGGGAATCAGTACACAGCCTGGCCCGCCGACCTATTCGAGGACCGGGGGCTTAGCTGGGTCTCCGGGGTCTCGTCAGGTGCTGAGGGTGGGCCGCGCGCTCGGCCCCGGGACGAGGACCGCCGGGCCGGGCATTGTGGGGTCAGCGTTCGGGTTCCCCTGGCAACCGGAGCCCGATGGCAGGCCGCGGCGACGCCCGGGAGGCGGCGGAAAGGGCCCATTCGCCGAGAGGGGCCCGTGGGAGCGCGGAGGCCGGGCGGCATGGAGGACGCGCGGCCCGGGTGGCCCCGGCGCGGTGGCGGGGGCGCGCAGCACGGGCAGGCGGAGGGGTCGGCGCGCCTGAAGCGCGGGGACGCGGACGACGGCGGCGCGGGCTGCTGGTGCTGGAGGCGGCTGTTCCGGCGGGGCGCGGCCCGCTGCTGGCGCAGGAAGGCCAAGCGCGCGCGCGGCCGGGCGGTCTCGGAGCGCGGCCTGTGGGCCCATCCGCGCGTGCAGAGGCTGCTGCAGCGGCTGGCGGCCTGGAGGCGGCGCTACCTGCGGTGCGGGGAGCGGCCCGAGCGGCTGGAGGAGATCCCGCTGCTGGCGCTGGAGCGCGCGACCGGCCGAGACTAGGCCGCGGGCGGCCGCCAGGATCCCCACCCCCACCCCGGACCGCCCCGTGCGCCCACAGCTTTGGTTCGGTTGTGATGGACAAAAGGCGAGGAATGACAATAAACCCGACGCCACGGGAATGAGAGAATGCGAGGTCTTTGGGGCCGGGCGCCTGCCACCTGGCGTCCTCGCACGCGTTTTCGGGGACGAAAAGGGCTCGGGTCAGCGCGCCGTTCCTAGGCCGCAGGGCCTCGGGCCTCGAGGCGAAGGGAAGCCAGGAGACGCCGCAGGGGCCACGCACCCTCGGGGGGGGGGGGGCCTCGCCACCCCGCCCCCGCCCCGGGGGCCCCGCACCCTCCAGGGACAGCGTATCCCTCTGGGGTCCCACACCTTCTTGGAGCCTTGCACCCTCCAGGGGCCTAGCAGTATGTCCCCCACCCCCACCCCCTTCACCCTGGGGACCTCGCACCCTCCAGGGACCTCCTATCCCCCTGGGGCCCTGCACCTTCCCGGAGCTCTGCACCCACCAGGGGAGTTACACCACCCCCTGCACCCTCCAGGGACCCCACAACCTCCTGGGGTCCCGCACCCCGTGTTGCGCCTTCTGGGCCTGGACAACCCCTGGGAAGGGGTGAGAGCCGCAGAAGTCACAGCCCTTGGGGGATTAAAAAAAAAAAAAAAAAGGTTTCGTTTGTTTTTTAAGTAGGCTTCACGACTAGCATGGAGTCCAAGGCAGGGCTTGAACTCAGAACGTTGAACTCAAGACCTGATCAAGAGTCTGTAGACTGAGCCACCCAGGCGCCCCATTTTTGTTTTAAACGGATTGCTGAGCTCTTCACCCCGCATGGACGTGCTCAAACTCTTTTATTTTTTTTTTTTTGTTTACAGGCATTTGTGAGCTTCTGTAAACCAACACGAGAACCAAGGTTTGGGGTTTGCATGCAGGGAGTTTGAAAACTAGTGATGGGAGATGAAAGAGGAAAGGGAGAGGAATCCGGGAGACTCCTGGGTGGGTCTATAATTTCTTCCTTTTTCCTCATCAATAAAAACCTGCTAATGATACGCGGCCTCCACAAGCATGGGAGGATGAAAGTAAGATACTAGAAGGGAAAGTGCTGGAAGGCCTCTGAAAGGGCATCCACAGTCAGGGTACTTATTAAGCTTGCCTCTCCTGGGGCTGTTCCCAGAGACCACTGCCCACACCTACGGTCCTCCCTGCTGCCCCCACCTGCCCAAACTGCCCTTTCAACAGCAAGCCAGAAACCCAGAGCGAGGGGCCTAGAAGCTTCTCTGCTTTGATGTGGGTGCTGCTGAAGTGGGTGGGGGGGGCTACTGTCTGTAATTGAGGTTAGGTGCATTTTGCCCCTTTGCTAACCTCCCCATTCCTGCCCTTGCCCCGGACCCCCTAAGTTATTCCTCAGGGGTGTGGTAGGGGGTGCGCTTCCACGAGAAAAGCCAGTAAGCTGTGTAGCCAGCCTTCATCCTTATAAGGAAATCAGTGCTGTTGTCTTGTCTGTAGCTGATGAGACCCGGATCCCAGGATGCCTGATTTAAAAGCGGTTCTGTAGGGAGCAGCCCAGTGAGATCTTCCTTGCTTGGAGAGGTTGAAGGTGAGAGACTTTTAGAAGTCCCTGGAAGAGGACCAAATTCCTGAATCCTCAAAGCCCAGAACAGAGGTGCTGTTGAATAATACGTTAAGAGATTCCAACTATGCAAAGTTCCCCGCGTTTCTTTCTTTCAGAAAACTGGCCAGAATTAGCCAAACTAAAGCGAAGGTAATTCTCTCGGACCCATAATTTGGGTGTAGCTGTGCCTTTTTGTTTTGACAGTCTGTGGCCTCCACAATCCTTCCTCTTCGTGAGGCTAAGGAAATCCATCTAGATCGTGCTGGGGTCTGTGTGCACTCATTTACACACACACACACACACACACACGCACACACGCGTCAGCTCCGGGTATAGGCACGGTGTAATGTAAATATTTCAGTTAGAGAATTATTATAGCGGTTTAATGGGTGTCCTCTGTCTTCCTAGTTTCACTCATAGGTATTCCCACAAAGCCTTATGGTTTTGGTAAGGCGGCCTCCCTGCGATCGGTGTCTCCCAGCCATTGGCTATCATGGCTCCCTCCCAGGCCAAAAGAGTGGTAGCTTTTACTAGATTTTCTGGGCTCATATGCCAGCGGGAATCTCCTGTCAAAGACCAGGTTCGGCAGAAACACGGCCTTCGGGTGCACGTGCTGTATCAGGGAGTTGGGCTGGTGGACCCTTCCCCCATTAGACACCCCACCCCCACTGCTCAGGAATTTGACCGTATTTCACGGTGACAGTCTTTACTTCTGATCCTCCGGGGCTGGAGTGGTACCGGCATGAGACTTGTTCCTCCTCTCGCGTCTCTCCTCCTTCAAGCAGAAAGCCAATAAAAAGAAATGCAGTTCTCTGTTAGCCATTTTGGGTTGTTTTCTGGTGCAACCCCCAACCCCTCCGTGTGTCCATGGAGGAGGACACCGGCCTCTTGAGCAGCCTCACCCTCTGAGCTCTGGGCGGTGGCTGCCAGTGAAGAGGGCAGCTCATTGTCACCCTGGGGACGACGGGGGACGGGCTGTGGTGCTTGGGGTCCGTGGAAAAGGGTTCGAGATGGTGAATTGCTTTACCCTCTGAAAGAGAAGGGGAGGGGCGCTGTACATTTCACACCACTGATGAGCCCAAGAGGAGGGGTCTGTGCTCTGTGAATAGGTCAATGTGCCCAGAGTTCCAGAAGCTTCTACCTGACTCGGTGCTCCAAGGAATGTACATATATGTATGTATATGGCTGGGCATGGAAGGCAGCCTTCTCCCGCCAAATGAGAGAGGTAAGATTTACGATGCCCCACCCCCCAACCACCCCAGTCTGACTCACATGGGTACAGGTAGCTCTTAACTTTGTATTTATACAACATTATATTTCTGACAGCCACCACATGACTGGAACCGTTTTTAAAAAATATTTTTAATTGTGGTAAAATAAACATGACATTGACCGTCGTAACTATTTTGAAGTGTAGAGCTCAGTGGTACTAAGCACGTTCATATGATCATGCAACCACCACCAGCCGTTTCCAGAACTCTTGTCTTTTTGCAAAATGAAATTCTGTGCCCATTAAATAGTAACTTTCCATGCCCCCTCTCCCTCGAACCCTGGCAAGAGTGTTTCACTTTTTGTCCGTATGAATTTCATATAAATGGAATCATACACTATTTGTCCTTTCATGACTGGTTTCTCTCTCTCTTTTTTTTTTTTATTAAGTTTTTATTTTAAGTCCAGTTAGTTAACATAACAGTATTAGTTTTAGGTCGACAATATAGTGATTCAACACTTGGGTACATCACCCTGTGCTCATCATGACGAATGCGCTCCTTAATCCCCATCACTTATCTCCCTTACCTCCCACCCACCTCCCCTCCGGTGACCATCTGTTCTTTATGGTTAAAAGTGTTTCTTGGTTTGTCTCTCTTTTTTTCCCCTTAGCTCATTAGTTTTGTTTCTTAAATTCCACGTATGCGTGAAATCATATGGTATTTGTCTTTCTCTGACTTATTTTGCTTAGTGTTATACTCCCTAGCTCCATCCACGTTGTGCCAATGGCAAGATTTCATTATTTTTTATGGCTGAGTAATATTCTTTTTTTTTTTTTTTTTTTTGAGAGAGAGAATGAGCAGGGAGGGGCAGAGAGAGAGAGAGAGAGAGAGGAACAGAGGATCTGAAGCGAGCTCTGTACTGACAGCAGAGAGCCCGACATGGGGCTCAAACTCATGAACTGTGGGATCATGACCTGAGCTGAAGTCGGATGCTTAACCAACAGAGCCAACAGGGTGTATCTATCATCTGTCCATTCATCAACTGATGGACACGTGGGCTGCTCCCATATCTTGGCTATTGTAAATAATGCTGCAGTAAACACAGGGGTGCATGTATCCCTTTGAATTCGTGTTTTCATATTCTTTGGGTAAATACCCAAAAGTGAAATTGTTGGATCATAATGGCATTTCTACTTTTAACTTTTTGAGGAAACGCCATACCATTTTCCACAGTGGCTGCACCAGTTTGCATTCCCACCAACAGTGCACGAGGGTTCCTATTTCTCCACGTTCTCATCAATACCTGTTGTTTCTTTTGTTGATTTCAGCCGTTCTGACAGGTGTGAGGTGATATCTCATTGTTGTCCTGATTTTCATTTTCCTGGTGATGAGTGATTTAGAGTGTCTTTTCATGTGTCTCTTGGCCATCTGGATGTCTTCTTTGGAGAAATGTTGGTTCGTGTCTTCTGCCCATTTTTAATTGGATTATTTGTTTCTTGGGTGTTGGGATTTTAAGTTCTTCACATATTTTGGATACTAACCCTCTACCAGATATGCCATTTACAATTCTCTTCTATTCCATCACTTGCCTTTTAGTTTTTGATTATTGCCTTTGCTGTGTAAAAGCTTTTTATTTTGATGTGGTCCCAGTAGTTTACTTTTGCTTTTGTTTTCCTTGCCTCAGCAGACATATCTAGAAGTTGCTAGAGCCTGTGTTCTCTTCTAAGATTTTATGGTTTTAGGTCTCACATTTAGGTCTTTAACCCATTTTGAGTTTATTTTTGTGCATGGTATAAGAAAGTGGTCCAGTTTCATTCTTTTGCATGTAGCAGTTCAAAGACAGTTGAAGAAACTATCTTTTTCCCATTGGACAGTCTTTCCTGCTTTGTTGAAGATTAGTTGACCAAAAACTCGTGGGTTCTTTTATTCCCTCCCATTGATCCATGTGTCCATTTTTGTGTCAGTACCCTACTGTTTTGATTACGACAGCTTTGTAATACAACTTGTAGTCCAGAATTTGTGATGCCTCCAGCTTCACTTTTCTTTTTCAAGATTTCTTTGGCTATATGGGGTCTTTTGTGGTTCCATACACATTTTAGGATTGATTGTTCTAGCTCTGTGAAAAATGCTGGTGGTATTTGATAGGGATTGCATTAAATGTGTAGATTGCTTTGGGGAGTACAGACATTTTAACAGTATTTGTTCTTCCACTCCATGAGCATGGAAAGTCTTTCTGTTTCTTTGTGTCTTCTTTAATTTCCTTCATCAGTGTTTATAGTTTTCAGAGTCCAGGTCTTCTACCTCTTTGGTTAGGTTTATTCCTAGGTATCTTATTGGTTTTGGTGCAATTGTAAATGGGATCTTTTCTTAATTTCTCTTTCTGCTGCTTCATTCTTGGTGTATAAGAATGCAACAGATTTCTGTACATTGATTGTTTATTCTGCATTTTTATTGAATTCATTTATCAATGTAGCAGTTTTTTTGTGTCTTTTGGGTTTTCTATATAGAGTATCGTGTCATCTGCGAATAGTGAAAGTTTGACTTCTTGCTGATTTGGATGCCTTTTATTTCTTTATGATGTCTTATTTCTGTGGCTAAGACTTCCAGTACTATGTTGAATAAAAGTGGCGAGAGTGGACATCCTTGTCTTGTGCCTGAATGTAGGGGAAAAGCTCTCAGTTTTTACCCACTAAGGATGAGGTCAGCTGTGGGTTTTTCATATAAGGCCCTTGTGTTGAGGTATGTTCCCTCTAAACCTACCTTGTTGAGGGTTTTTTTAAAAATCATGAATAGATGTTGCACTTTATCAAGTGCTTTTACTGTCTCTGAGATGATCATATGGTTCTTATCCTTTCCCTTGATGTGATGTATCATGTTGATTGATTTGTGGATATTGAACCAACCTTGCAACCCAGGAACGAATCCTACTTTATCATGGTGAATAATATTTTTAATGTATTGTTGGATTTGGTTTGCTAGTATTTTGTTGAGAATTTTTGCATCTCTCTTTATTAGGGATACCTCACCTGTAGTTCTCTTTTTTAGTGGTCTCTTTATCTGGTTTTGGTATCAGGGTAATGCTGGCTTTATAGAAGGAATTTGGAAGTTTTTCTATTTTTGGAATAGTTTGAGAAGGATAGGTATTAATTCTTCTTTAAATGCTTGGTAGAATTTGCCTGTGAAGCCATCTGGTCCTTTTGTTTGTTGTGAACTTTTTTGATTACTGATTCAATTTCTTTGCAGTTTATCAGTCTGTTCAAATTTTCTACTTCTTCCCCCTTCAGTTTTGGCAGTTTATATGTTTCTAGACATTTGTCCATTTTTTCTAGGTTGTCCAATTTCTTGCCATATAGTTTTTCATAATATTCTCTTATAAGTGTTTGTATTTCTGTGGTGTTGTTATGTCTTCTCTCCCGTTTGTAATTTTATTTATTTGAATTCCTTCTTTCTTTTTCTTTTGATAAGTCTGGCTAGAGGTTTATCAATTTTATTGATTTTTTTTTCAAAGAACCAGTTTCTGGTTTCATTGATTTGTACTGTTGGTTTTTATTTTTACATCATTTATTTCTGCTGTAACCTTTATTATTTCCTTCCTTCTGCTGGTTTGGGGTTTGTTTGTTGTTCCTTTTTTCTTAGGTGTAAGGTTAGGTTGTTTATTTGAGATTTTTCTTGCTTCTTGATGTAGGCATGTATTGCTATATACTTCTCTCTTAGGACCACTTTTGCTGCATCCCAGACATTTTGGACCTTTGTGTTTTCATTTTCACTTGTTTCCATGTCCTTTTGTATTTCTTCTTTTATGTCCTAGTTGACCTATTCATTGTTTAACAGCATGTTATTTAACCTCTGTGTATTTGTGCTCTTTCCAATTTTTTTCTTGTGGTTGATTTCTAGTTTCATAAGTGTTGTGGTCAGAAAAGGTGCATGGTCTCAATTTGATCTTATTGAATTTGTTGAGGCTTGTTTTGTGGCCTAATACATGATCTATTCTGGAGAATGTTCTGAGTGCCCTTGAAAAGAATGTGTATTCTGCTGTTTTAGGCTGGAAGGTTCTGAATGTATCTGTTAAATACATCTGGTCCAGTGTGTCATTCAAAGCCCTTCTTTCTTGTTGATTTTCTGTTTAGATGATCTGTCCATTGAATTAAGTGGAGCATTAAAGTCTCCTACTGTTATTGTATTATTACCGATTAGTTCCTTTATGTTTGTTATTAATGGTTTTATCCATTTGGGTGCTTTATGTTGGGTGCATAAATATTTACAATTGTTGTATCTTCTTGTTGGACTGTCCCCTTTATTATTATATAGTGCCCTTTGTCTCTTGTTAGTGTCTTTGTTTTAAAGTCTAGTTTGCCTAATATAAGTATTGCTAGTCCGGCTTTCTTTTGCCATCTATTTGTGTGATAGATATTTCTCCATCCCCTCCCTTTCAATCTGCCGATGTCTTTGGGTCTAAAATGGGTCTCTTGTGGGCAGCATATAGATGGGTCTTGTTTTTAAATCCATTCTGTCACTCTATGTCTTTTGATTGTTAGTGGATTTATATTCAAAGTAATTATTGATAGATATGTATTTATTGCCATTTGCATTACTTTTTTTTGCAGTTACTTCTGAAGATTTTCTGAACCTTTCTTGTCTTTCTCTCTTTCATAGTTCGATTTTTTTAAAGAGATATTTTGGATTTCTTTCTCTTTATTCTTTGCATATTTGTCAGTGGCTTTGATATATGGTTACCATTAGGTATGTGTATAACATCATCTGCATATAGCAGTCTATATTAGTTGATGGCTGTTTACGTTCGAACCCATTCATTACTCCTCTCCTTTCCATGTTTCAGGTATATGTTCGTATTTTATATCCTTTTATTTGTGAGTTCCTTGACTGAGTTTATGCAGAAATAGTCATCGTTCCTGCTTTTGTGTTTCCTACCTTTGTACTGTTAACTTGCGGTCTCTCCTTTCCACTCAGGGTCCCCTCTAATATTTCTTGTAGGACTGGTAGTGTGGTCATGAACTCCTTTAGTTTTTGTCTGGGAAACTCTAATCTCTTTTTCTATTCTGAATGATACCCTTGCTGGTCGAGTATTGTTGGCTGCAGATTTTTCCCATTCAGCACTTTGACTAGCACGTGCCACTCCCTTCTGACATGGAAAGTTTCTGCTTAAAAATCCTCTGATAGCCTTGTGGAGTTTCCCTTGTGTGTTACTATCTTCTTTTCTCTTGCTGTTTTTAATTTTTTTTTTTTTATGTTTTGCCAATTTAATTACAATATATCTTTGTGTGGATTTGCTTTTGTTGATTTTGTTGGGGGTTCTCTGTGCCTCCTGGATCTGGATATCTGTTTCCTTCCCCAGACAGTGAGGTTTTCAGCTATTATCTCCAAGTAAAATTTCTGCCCCCTTTTCTCTCTCTTCTTCTGGGACTCCTATAATCTGAATGTTATTATGTTTAATGGAATCACTCAGTTCCCTGAGTCTATTGTGGTTTTGCATAATTCTTTTTTCTGTCTTTTGTTCACCTTGATTCCTTCCCATTACACTATCTTTTAGGTCGTTAATTCTTTTGCTTCTTCCAGACTGCTGTTCATTCCATCAAATGTGTTTCTTATCTCATTTATTCCACTCTTCCTCTCTGATTGGTTTTTCTTTATCTCTGTGGTAAGAGTCTCCCTGATGTCTTCCACTCTTTTCTCAAATCCAGTGAGTATCCTTACGATCACTGCTTTAAATTCTCCATCGGGCATGTTTCTTATATCTGTTTCACTTAGATCTCTGGCTGTGTCTTGTTCTGTTCTTTCATCTGGGGCAAATTTCTCTGTCTTATTTTATCTAGGTCTCTGTGCCTGTTTCTTTTCTTTTCTTTTCTTTTCTTTTCTTTTCTTTTCTTTTTTTTAACATTTATTTATTTTTGAGAGACAGAGACAGAGTGTGAGCAGGGGAGGGGCAGAGAGAGGGAGACACAGAATCAGAAACAGGCTCCAGGCTCTGAGCTGTCAGCACAGAGCCCCAACTCAGGGCTCGAACCCAGGAACTGTGAGATCATGACCTGAGCTGAAGTCGGATGTTTAACTGACTGAGCCACCTCTTTGCCTGTTTCTGTGTGTTAGGAAAGTCAGCTACATCTCCTGTTCTTGAGGGTAATGGCCTTATGAAGAAGAGGTCCTGTAGTGCCCTGCAGTGTAGTGTCCCCTGCTCCCCAGGGCCTGGCACTTCCAAGAGTGTGTCCAATATGGGCTCTGTGTGCTCTGCTGTTTTGTCTGGCTGCTTTATCCTTCGGGCCCGTCATCTGTAGAGTCTCTCTTTGCCTGGTGTGGTGTTTGGTCCCTGGCCTTAATGTGGCACATTTTAACTAAGTGTGCTTTGGTCTCCTTTTGAAATGAGACCTGTCACCACTGCTGTTGGAACCGAGGCCTCACAAAACTCCGCTGCGATCTTCCCTTCTTCCCGACTGGCTTATTTCACTTAGAATAATGTCCTCAAGGTTCATTTATACTGTAGCATATGTCAGAATTTCCTTCCTTTTAAAGGATGAATAATATTCATATATATCTAATTCGTATATATCTAATCTATCTCCATTATATATATATCCTATATATATATATATGATCCATTCATTTGACACACTTGGGTTGTTTTCACCTTTGGCTATTCTGAATGATGCTGCTGTGAACATGGGTGTGCAAATACCTCTTTCAGACCCTGCTTTCAAATTTTTTTTGGTATGTACTCAGAAGTGGAATTGCTAGATTTTATAGTAATTCTATTTAAAATTTTTTGAGGAATCACTATACTATTTTCTCTTTCTTTCTTTCTTTCTTTCTGAGTATAATTTATTGTCAAATTCGCTTACATACAACACCCAGTGCTCATCCCAACAAGTGGAATCACCATACTCTTTTCCACAGTGGCTGCACCATTTTACATTCCCACCAATAGTGCAAGGGTTTTAATTTTTCCATATCCCCACCATTTGTTATTTTCTGTTTTTTCCCCTTCTTTCTGCACCTCCCTCATCCTTCACTCCCTCATCCCTCCCTCCCTTCCTTCTTCTTTCTTTTTCTTTCTTTCTTTCTCTTTCTTTCTTTTCCTTCCTTTCTTTTCCTTCCTTCCTTCCTTCCTTCCTTCCTACCTTCCTCTTTCTCTGTCTTTCTTCCTTCCTTCTTTCTGCCTTGCCTTGCCTTGCCTTTCCTTGCCTTTCCTTTCCTTTCCTTTCCTTTCCTTTCCTCTCCTCTCCTCTCCTCTCCTCTCCCTCCCCTCTCCTCCCTTCTCCTCCCGTCCCCTCTCATCTCCTCTCCTCTCCTTCCACGGTTGCCATCCTGATGAGTGTGAAGTGAAATCCTATTGTGGTTTTGTATTGCATCTCCCTGATGGTTAGTGATATGGAGCATCTTTCATGTGCGTATCAGCCATTTGTATATCTTTTTTGGAGAAATGTCTCTTTGAGTCCTTTGCCCATTTTTAAAATTGGCCTTGTTTTTTCTTTTTGAGTTGTAGGAGTTCTTCTATCAGATACACAACCTGCAAATATTTTCTCTCCTTCTGTAGGTTACCTTTTCACTCTGTTGTTTGTGTCCTTTGAAGCACAGACATTTTAAATTTTGCTGTTTTCCACCTTATCAATTTTTTTTTTGTTTGGTTGCCTGTGCTTCTGGTGTCATATCCAAGAAATCATTGCCAAGTCCAGTGTTTTCTTCTAAGCGTGTTACAGTTTTAGTTCTTATGTTTGGGTCTTTTACCCATTTTAAGTTAAGTTTTGCTTATGGTGAGGACAGCATGAACTCTGAGCACAAACACTCCATTTAAACCCTTGTACTAGGAGATCTGGTGAGACCTTGAACTTGGCTCTTGGCAGTCTAAGGCCGGTGGCCCTCAGGCAACCCAGCCCCACTGTAGAGCTCCTGTCTGGAAAAGCTCAGCGTTGTCAAAAGAATTTATTGTTTGTTGTAGCCAACACCTGAAGGTAGGGCCTTGACCTCCCTTTCTTAGAACACATACTAAAATGGGAGTACAAGTGTGAATTGTTCTTCTGTCTCTTTGAGATGTTTATAAGTCTCCTAAAACTGATGTGTATCTCTCTCAAGAACCTGAGAGCCATTCCTTTGAAATGTAATCATCAGGAGAAGTAGGAATCCTCCCAGACTGTGTGGGAGGATAGACTCCTAACTTCCATAACTGCCAGCTAGAGACCCCACTGGCCCAGTCACATTCACACTGACCAGCCCTTTGTCATTTTTCGCTTGAGGCACACCCCCCCCACCTTCTCCCTTAAAAAGACCTGTCACTTCTGCACAAATGGGAATGGAGCTCAGCTCTTTTCCTACTGTCAGTAGTTTCTAAATAAAACATTTTAATCTAAATGTTTAAATGCTTTCACTAATGTCCGGCTTCATTTCTTTGACGATGGCATCAAGTAAGGGCCCAACTTCATTCTTTTGTGCGTGGGATATCCAGTTTTCCCAACACGCTCTGTTGACAGAATCATCTAGAAGGAACAGGGAGCTTGACATTCAAAGGACTCCTGGGTAAACACGATGTAAAGTGAAGAATCCTTTCTGACGCCAATACTTTCTTAATTTTTAAAAAATGCACATCTTCATATATGGATTTTAAAGTAATGCTCTGTTTTTGCACAGGGGCTCACAATTTGCAAATGCTTTCCTGCGTGATGGCTCATGTGGTCCCTGTGAGAACCCTACAGGTCACTGAGTAGCAGAGGCCTGGAACCTTCATGACCTTCTGTCCTGCTGCTCCCAGTGTCCCGGGGCCCTTGATGCTGGCCAGCAGAGGCTGGGTGGGGTTGCTTAATGGTCTCATTCTTTGATGGAGGGCAGATCTGTGGACCCTGGGAAGTGATATCAAGCTGGGAGCAGCAGGAAGGGATTTCATTCTAAATTGGAATAAGCCTCTGCTATACGTTGAATGCCTAGAAGGGGGCGACTGGATTTACAGACTACTCTGTTTTTCCAGTACAGCCCTAGACCTCGACTCCTAGCCTGTGCGCTCACCCTAAGGGGATCTGGGGGGTAGGACGAGGTGCAAAAGAAAACAAGACCCTGTTCTCCCACCTGGAAAGGACATCTGTACCTGTAGGCTGAGATGCTTATCTCCTTATTCAAAACAGAAGCCCTCAGCAACTTTGTGGGTGGGGGGAGGGGACACAGTCTCTTTTACTCCCGGAGCTGTGAGCTCCTGGGATAGGAATCGGCTGGGTACGTTGTCCCTGACAGTGGCATTCATCTCTCATGCTGCTTGGTAATAAAAGTATCCCAGATTCTCTTCTGGAACAGTCTCCACCATTAGGTGTGCAAAAGGTTGACACTATCTATGCCAAGGTCCAGGGATGGGTTCCCCGGGCTCTGCCAGCAGTCTTCAATCCTGGCTGCACACGGATCCACCCGAGTCCTTCAGAAGCCCTGGGCTCCACCCTCACAGACTCTGGTGTGTTGGTTCCGGGCAGGAGCCTGGGCACCGGCTTTGTTTTTGTTTGTAATAGACTTTTTTTTTTTTTTTTTTAAGAGCAGTTTGAGGTTCACGGCAAGAGTGAGTGGAAAGTACAGGTGCCCACATACCCGTTCTCTGCCTCCACTCCTGCGTAGCTTCCCCCCATCGTCAGCATCCTCCACCAGCGTGGATTATTTGTGATAGTCGCTGACACATCGTTTTATCACCCACAGTCCATAGTTTACATTACGGTTCATCCCTTTCCATAGATTCCTGACAACCTTTGATTTTCTTTCTTTCTTTCTTTCTTTCTCTTTCTTTCTTTCTTTCTTCTTCCTTCTTTCTTTCTTTCTCTTCTTTCTTTCTTCCTTCTTTCTTTCTTTCTTTCTCTTTCTTTCTTTCTTTCTTTCTTCTTCCTTCTTTCTTTCTTTCTCTTTCTTTCTTCTTTCTTTCTTTCTTCCTTCTTTCTTTCTCTTTTTCTTTCTTTCTTTCTTTCTTTCTCTTTCTTTCTTCTTTCTTTCTTTCTTTCTTTCTTCTTCTTTCTTTCTTCCTTTCTCTTTCTTTCTTCTTTCTTTCTTCTTTCTTTCTCTTTCTCTTTCTTTCTTTCTTTCTTTCTACTGCTTTTTCTACAGTGTCCTATAATTGGAATCAGACAGTATCCAGCCTTTTGAGATCGGCTTCTTTCAGTTAATGATATGCACTTCTTAAATGCTCCGGTTAATTCTAATACGCAGCCCTATTTGAGAGCCTGTCTTAAGCCAACCAGCATGTTCCATTTCGCGGTTACTGTGTAGGTCAGGGATGGGAGCGTTTTCCCAGTGGGGAAAGTCAAGAAAAGACTTTAGGACCTCGGTACAAAGGCTCTTTCCTGCTGGCCCCACACGAGGACACCTCGTGCCTGGCCCTCGAGGAGAGGGTGTGCCTGAGGCAGGAGCCAGTCGTGAGGAGGTGGAGATAAGAAATGGAGAGAAATCGGCCCGACACATCATATGAGCCTAGGCAGGATACAGCTGTGCGCAAAGCCAGATCTAGTCCTGGCCCGGTTCAGGTGCATGAGTTAGGGTGCTTCTGGCTGCGAGAAAAGAGACTCAAAGTCGCATACGAATAGGGAGGTCATCTCACATCATAAGAAATCCCTAGGGAGACCAGTTCCAGGTTTGGGTGACGAGCAGTTCGGCGAAGCATCAAAGCCCCAAGTCTCTCCATTTCTATCGCTGGCGCACTGGCTTCATCTTTAGGCTGCGGCAGTTCGCACGCACCTTCTGGGTATAACAGCACCCAAAAGAACAGGGTTGCGTCTTCGGACCCTTAAAAGAGGGAGGAATCCCTCAGAATCCCTCCAGCAGAGTGTCCTCATGTCTCAAGGGCCAGAGGGGAAACGTATTGCCATCAACGGCTGACACTATCAGGGTTCACCCCCAGCCTGCGGAATAAGGTCCGCTCTCCGGATGTCTGAATCAAGTTGGGGCTTTCGGGGTGGCCAGCTCCCTAAAGGGGGAATTTTAGAGGAGGGGGAAGATGGAAGAGAGACAGGTGAAGAGTGGTCTCTATTGCTTTATCGCCATTCAGGCCATTTTCTTAGATCACCTGACAGAGGGGTTGGCGGTTGACCCAGGAGGCACCGCGCAGAGACAGGTGACAATGGTTCCCGAAAGTCAGAATGGCGCCACTCGGCCTTGAGGTCCAGCAGGGCCCCTTTAGCACTAGGCCCCTTGCCGCTCGTCTGATCCTTAGCCGAGCCTCGGTGCCCGGTGGTGGGGAGAT
This sequence comes from Prionailurus viverrinus, assembly GCF_022837055.1. Lineage (NCBI taxonomy): Eukaryota > Metazoa > Chordata > Mammalia > Carnivora > Felidae > Prionailurus > Prionailurus viverrinus. The sequence goes on from NC_062577.1 coordinate 2,812,646, forward strand.
CGGACCCTGTCCACCTGGTGGCAGGGCAGTGATGGCAGCCGGCGTGCGAGCCTGGAGTTTGCTCTTCGCCCGGCTGTTCCCTGCGGCCTCGGGGAGGCGCTCAGCACTGGTGACATTGCAGATGAGTCCTGGGAGCGCCAAGTGACCGAGCCGGGGGTGGGCAGCCCATGGGAGGCGGCCGATTGCGGTCACAGACGTGGGCCGACACCGGCTTGCCCCCGACAGGCTGTCTGGCCACGAGAAGGTTATTCAACTTCCCCGAGTTTCAGTCCCCGTGCCTACGATGTGGACAGCAACGTCTCTACAGGCCAGCGTGAGGACCGCGTGCAGACACGGACATGACAGGGCCTGGGAACACGTAGGGGCTCCATAAACATATTCTCCACTGCTTCCCTCAAGGCACCCGAGAGGCACGACAGAGCCCAGGTCGCAGCGCGGGACTGGGGCTTGTCCCCAGGCCACTTATTTTCGCTTCTCAGAACGTCCCTTCCCTCTCGGCTGGAAGGATTACAGGGGATGATGCGAAGGTGCAGAGAGGTGCTCTGCGAATGTTCTGTCTTTCCTTCTGGATCCGCACCGCTGGACCTGAGAGCCTGGGGTCAAACAGTCCAACTAGAGAGATGGAAACAGGCTGAGGGGAGGACGCTGCCTGTCCGCTCACGAAAGCCTCCCTGTCCAGGCCTCTCCAGCCCTCCTTAAGCCCACCTGCCTTCAGGTGGGGTTGGCAGACCTGAGTCTGAACCCCCTGGAGTGCTGGCTACAAATGCACATTCCTGGGCCCCCTCGGGGTCCATTGACTCAGACTGTTCAGAGGTGATGCCTGTGCGGATCTGTGTTTGCAGCTCCCAGATGCTTCTTAGGCCCACAAGCTGGGGAGCCCTTTGGAGGGGGGAGCCTCAGGGCATCACCACAAGCCACCGGGGCTCTCTCCCAGCCCCAGCTCCCGCCAGGCTGCCCTGCCCATGGCTGTAGGGACCCGTGCGGGTCTGCCCTGAGACCGGACTCCGAGGAGCAGGGAGGGGAAGGGAAGGTGTCCAGCGGGGAGGGCTGTCTTCTCCGGGAGCACCAGCAAATGGGGCTCCCCACGAAGCTCACGGGGCATGAGCTTCAGGCCCTTCACTGGCCTTGGCCCCTAGAACCTGCCCATCTGGATGGAAGCTTTCCCACCTAGGACTCCTGGTAAACTGCTTAAAGAGACCTTAAAAAACAAAGCAACTGGGGCGCCTGAGTGGCTCAGGGGGTTAAGCATCTGACTCTTGATTTCCGCTCAGGTCCTGATGTCACAGCTCGTGAGTTCGAGCCCCCCATCGGGCTCTGCGTTGGCAGTGCGGACCCTGCTGGGGATTCTCTCTCTCTCTCTGTCTCTGCCCCTCCCAAGTCACACTGTCTCTCTCTCTCTCAAAATAAATAAATAAAAACAAAAAATGAAAGAACTAGACTCTGTGAGACTCCGGTTGTTTGTGCTAATTCCTGTTCTCATTCAAGATCCACACTGGCTTTCGTACAGTGTAAACCTCAGACCCCACAACCCACGCACCAGCGGTCACGGACAACTACGAACCCGAGGCTGCGTCTTGCTCCAAAGCGCCCTTTGGCAAATCAGCAGCGGGAGAGGAAGAGCGACCTCGACGTGCTGGTGGCCTCCAAGCACCCCTCGCCCCCCAAGCTGGCCATCCGGGCCGTGGGGCAGAGCTCACGGCCCACAGGGAGATGCCCAAATGCCACGGTGTAAACACACAGCCTCAAGCAAGGAGGAGGAGTGGCGTAACACACACACAGGGAGGGCCCAGGTGGGAGGAAGGACCAGCCGCCTGAACCCGGGGTTCCGCAGCGTTCATCGGGGACGCAACCTGGCTTCCGATCCCCGCCTGGAGCTGAGGGGCCTTGAGGCTTGTGCTCCATGAGGTTCACAGAGAATCCCACAGTCTCTCCCTCTGTCACATCAGCCCTCAGAGGGGTCTGTGGGGACCAGAGCTCAGGACACCCAGGGCGGCGAAGGAGACCGAAGATGTTTGAGATGGACGTTCACAGTGTCCAGGAGAGGCAGGACGTTTGGCCACAGCCACCAGGTGGCCCACAGAACACCTGGCGAGGGTGCCTGGGACGCTAGAGCCCGCATGGTCCCAGGAGGGGGTGACCCTGCTAATCCTGTTGTTTATTTTCTGTATTTTCTCTTTTCTAATTTTTTCACGTTTACTTTTGAGAGAAAGACGAGAGTGTGAGCAGGGGAGGGGCAGAGAGAGAGAGAGGGAGAGAGAGGGAGACCCAGAATCCGAAGCAGGCTCCAGGCTCCGAGTTGTCCACACAGGGCCCGACGTGGGGCTCAAGCTCATGAACCCGGAGATGGTGACCTGAGCTGAAGCCGGATGCTTAACCGACTGAGCCCCCTGGGGACCCCTATTTTTTGTATTTTCTGATGCTCTGACGCCTTTGGGTCTTGCAGACCCGGCAGGGGCTGCCCACATCAGGATGAGCTATCCTTCCATCAGGATCCTGCGGTCTGGGGCACTCTCCTCCTGTTCCACATCAGCCCAGGGAAGGTTCTGGAAAACTAGGACTTCTCTGTAGCCCGGGCCTGCTCAGCTATCCAAACTCTCCAGTCTTCTGCCCGCTCAGCTTGCCGACCCCGCCTTGCCTGTCTCCTTCTGGGAAAACCACAACAAAGGCTCCTGCTCCTGCTTTCTCTTGCTTATTCGGCTTCCTCACGGCCCTTGGTTCTCCCCCACGGGGCCGGCGTGCCTGCTTCCGGGGATAGGTGAGTGTAACGTCTTCCTGCACGGCCCTTGTTTCTGTGTCTGCGTGTCCTACTGTACCTGGTTAAAATCAATCTGGGTACATTTTTCTTTTTTTTTTTTTTTTTAATTTTTTTTCAACGTTTATTTATTTTTGGGACAGAGACAGAGCATGAACGGGGGAGGGGCAGAGAGAGAGGGAGACACAGAATCGGAAACAGGCTCCAGGCTCTGAGCCATCAGCCCAGAGCCCAACGCGGGGCTCGAACTCATGGACCGCGAGATCGTGACCTGGCTGAAGTCGGACGCTTAACCGACTGCGCCACCCAGGCGCCCCTTTCTTTAATTTTTTTTAACGTTTACTTACTTTTTTTTTCGTTTTTTTTTTTTTGTTTGTTTTTTTGAGACAGGGAGAGACAGAGCATGAACAGGGGAGGGTCAGAGAGAGGGAGACACAGAATCTGAAACAGGCTCCAGGCTCTGAGCTGTCAGCACAGAGCCTGACGTGGGGCTCGAACTCATGGACCGCGAGATCATGACCTGAGCCGAAGTCGGACGCTTAACCGACTGAGCCACCCAGGCGCCCCTAACGTTTACTTACTTTTGAGAGAGAGAGAGAGAGAGGCCAAGCACGAGTGGGGGAGGGGCAGAGAGAGAGGGAGACCCAGAATCCGAAGCAGGCTCCAGGCTCCGAGCTGTCAGCCCAGAGCCCAACGCGGGGCTCGAACCCACGAACTGTGTGGGATCATGACCTGAGCTGAAGCGAGACACCCAACCGACTGAGCCACCCAGGCGTCCCAATCTGGGTACATTTTAAAACAGTGGCCAATTTAACTCGTGAATGTCGAGTGCCTCATGTATATTATGCATATTTGGTTAGGCATTTTGGTGCCGCGGCTGCCTCAGGTAGATTTGCCGCATCGTGGGATTTTGGAGTCCAAGTGCGTGATGTGGCGTATAATAAATATTTGGAGCTTCGTGTTCCTCGTGAGGATTTGGCGCCTCCGTGGGCTTTCCACGCATGTCATCTATGTCAGCGCACAGGTGCTCTATTTCACTCGTGCCTAATGCGCCTCACAAGTGAGGAAACTTCTGTGCTCTATTTAACCCCTCCTAGGAGTCTTGTCTGTATTCTACAGGCTGCTTAACCTGTGAGCTTGCTTTGGGGTGCTTGGGTGGCTCAGAGGGTTAAGAGTCCCACTTCAGCTCAGGTCATGATCTCACGGATCGTGAGTTCAAGCCCTGGGTCGGGCTCTGTGCTGACAGCTCAGAGTCTGGAGCCTGCCTCGGATTCTGTGTCTCCCTCTCTCTCTGCCCCTCCCCTGCTCACACTCTCTCTCTCAAAAATAAATAAACGTTAAAAAAATTGAAAAAAAAAAGAAGTTAGGAAGACTTGCTTTAACATACACTGAGACTTATTTTAAAGTCTTAGCAATTAAGACAGTGTATCATTAGTCTGGAGATAGTAAATAGACCAGTGGAAGTAGAGAGAGACGAGAAAGAGACTCACATATGCACGGGAACTTGGTTAACAGAAAATAGGAATTGTAAATCAGCGGGTAATGGACAGGCTACTTGGTGCAGTGTGTTAGGGCGACTTGTTACCCGTAAGAAAAACAACCAGATTGGGTCTCTCTCTGCCTCACATACACATACAATCGATTCTGGATGGATTGAAGACTTGCACCAAGCAAACACTAAAATATTTAGAAAAACATGTATAAGAATATCTTTATGGTTTAGGGGGAGAGATGAATTTGCTAGGACAAAAAAACATTTAGCATAGAGAAACATACTGATACTTTTGACTATTTTTTTTTAATTTTTTTTTTAACATTTATTTATTTTTGAGACAGAGAGAGACAGAGCATGAATGGGGGAGGGTCAGAGAGAGAGGGAGACACAGAATCTGAAACAGGCTCCAGGCTCTGAGCAGTCAGCACAGAGCCCGACGCGGGGCTCGAACCCACGGACAGTGAGATCGTGACCTGAGCCGAAGTCGGGTGCTTAACTGACTGAGCCACCCAGGCGCCCCACTTTTGACTACTTTAAAATGAACTTCTGTTTATCCACACACGCCTGAAAGACCGCGAAAAGAGAAGTCTCAAGCTGGGAGGAACGATTTGCAGTACACAGAACTGTCAAAGAAGAGTAGCCAGAACATGTCAGGATTTCCTACAAATCAGTAAGAAAAAGACACATAACCTCATAGCGAAACAGACAAGGGGTAGGACAGACATGTCACAGGAAAGGAAACGGAAGTAGCCCGGAAACACTGAAGATTCTCAATCCTGTTAGCTGAGCAGGAAGACGCAGATCGAAAGCACAGCTCGGTGCCAGTTTACGCTGGCACATTGCCAAACGCTGGAGAGTCAGTCAGTATCAGGGATGGGCAGGGGTGCGCAGCAGTGGGAAAGGGAATCTTCTCCGGGGTGCAGACAGTGCTGCAGCCACACTGGCAAAACGGTTTCCATCACCACGTGCAGACGAGATGACGCAAGAATGTTACTTTCAGAGGATGTGTCAAATAACAAATCTCGCAGGGGCTCTGGTGTCTCAAAAATGCACTTGGGAGAGAAGGGTCACGATCCTCTCTTGATCTGCGGGAGACATTTTTTTCAAGTATCTATAACCTTTCGGAATACTGAGATGTCGTCTACAGCGCTATAATTAAGCCCGTGAATTATGGGGTAAGACGGACAGCAGGTGTCCCTTAAAGGTTGCCTTCCCCTGGTGGTTATGTTCACGGGGCACGGCAACCATTTCTAACGGGCGGGTGTCTAACCAACCCCTGTTGCTCCAACCAGAGTCGCCAATGGTGGTGAATGCTCGCACGCGTCCACTTGACTGGCTTAGAACAAGGCGTTCTGTTCTGAGTTCTAAAACCAAGCCAACCGGGTTCTCGGCACTACTTTTGTGCTGTTGAACGTCCTCCGTCCCGGCGACAGAGCTGTGGGAGCAGGGCACGGTTCTCACCTCTGTGACTCCTGTAGTTAGCATCGAGAAAACCTTTTTGAAGGCCAGGCTCTGAAATTTCATCGTATGACATTATAAGAAAATAGCTAGCCTGTGGGGCTCTCATTAGCAGGTGGAGAGAGGGCTGGATAGGATTTTTTTTTAATTTTATGTAATAAAAGTGTAATAAGAAGAGTGCCTTTTTTTTCCTACATTAATAAAGTTGAACAGGTACATTCCTTGCGATTCCGTTCCAAGAGAAATCTTTACACGTGCAGTGGGAGATATGCATTATAATATTCATAGAAGCATTGCTCATAATACAATAAACCAGAAATGGCCCCAAATGCCCATAAAAGTAGAACCTATAAATAAAATTGTGGTTTATTTCTGTGGCAGAATACTACACAGCAGTGAAAAATGAACTGTAGCTACACACATTCATATGCCTGAATTAAAAGATAGAATATGGAGGGGGGTTTGGGTGGCTCAGTGGGTTAGGCGTCCCACTTCAGCTCAGGTCATGATCTCACGGTTTGTGGTTTGGGCCCCGTGTCGGGCTCTGTGCTGACAGCTCAGGGCCTGGAGCCTGCTTCAGATTCTGTGTCTCCCTCTCTCTCTCTCTCTCTCTCTCTCTCTCTGCTCCTTGCCCACTCACACAGTCTCTTTCTCTCTCTCAAAAATAAATAAACATTAAAGAAATTAAAAAAAATAGAATATGGAATTTGAAAAGTCACAGGTGAACATATACAGTGTGATTTCATGTATATAACATCTAAAAATTTTTAAAGTTTATTCATTGATTTTGAGGGGGGAGGGGCAGAGAGAGAGAGAGAGAGAGAATCTCAAGCAGGCTCCTTGCTGCCAGCCCACAGCCCATCGTGGGGCTCGATCCCACAAACTGTGAAATCATGACCTGAGCCTAAATCAAGAGTCAGACATTTAACTAAGCCACCCAAGAGCCCCTATAACATTTTAAAGTAAGTAAAACCAAATAACACATTGTCAAGGGGATGACTATGTGGGTGTTAAAACCATAAAGAAAAGCAAAGAAATAATGAACACAGAGCTCAGGATGGCGACATCTCTGTGGAGGGAGGAGGAAGCCACCGCAGAACGGGATGACTCTTCTGAGGTCCTGCGTGTGTTCTGCTTTTTAAGCTGGGTGGTGGGTACAGGGAGCTGTTCATTTTACTATTTCTTATTATTTTTAAAAGTTTATTTATTTTCGCGCGTGCATGAGAGAAAGAGCACAAGTGAGGGAGGAGCGGAGAGAGAGGGAGAGAGAGAATCCCGAGCAGGCTCCACGCTGTCAGCACAGAGCCCGACGTGGGGCTCGAACTCTTGGAGCTGAGACCAAGAGTTGCACGCTTAACTGACTATGCCACCCAGACGCCCGCGTTTTACTATTTTTAAACTGTACACATGCATCTTACACATCCTTTTGCATACGTATCTTGCCGCAAAGATGCCGTTTAAAAGAATGGGACGTGAAGGTGAAGGGCGTTCTGTTGCACAGAGAAACAGAAACGCGGCGCTGTTATAGGGAGGGGGTCGAGGCAGGGTCGGGGTGTTTTCGGTTCTGCTTTTAGCCAAGAAACCACGGAACGTATTTTATGCTGCTAGGAGATGACCCAGTGGAGAAAGGGAAATGGGTGTCATGTGACAAGGGAGGAGCTGGCCTTCGGGAACAGTAGAGACTGCCTCCCATGGTGACAGGGATGGTGATTCTGAGAACTAATCCACGTGTTTGCAGATTGGGACATTGGAGGTTGGGAATTAATAGGAAACACATATGCTGGTCTCCGCCCCTGTTCTGGACACAGGACTCCTGAAACTCTGGTAAGTTCCTACGTGGTAAGAGAACTAGGGGCACCTTTAGTTCTACCAAGGCCACTCGGGGGTCGGGGGGAGTCCTGGACGGCTCCTGGATGTGGGCTGGTCATCTGAAAGGCCAAGCCATGACTAGAAGCTTGGGGTTTTCATCTCCCCCTCCACCCCCACTTATCCAGAGAAGGGGGAGGGGCTGAAAAGGAGGTAATGATCCATCACACCTTCCTGAAGAATCCTCCATAGAAATCCCAATGGTACAGGGTTTGGAGAGCTTCAGGGGGTGGACGTTTCCACATGAGAGAGGGTGATGCACTCCAGCCCCACGGGGACAGATTTCCTGCGCTCATGACCTTCCCAGACCTCACCTTATGTATCTCTTCGTGTGGCTGTTCATGGTGTCCTTCATCATGTCCTTTAATACCCTGAGGTCTGTGAGCTGCTCTAGCAGGTGCACTGGACTCAAGGAAGGGGTCGTGGGAACCTCTGATTTGTAACCACGGGAACCAGAAGTTGTGGTCACTGGGGACACCTGCAGTGAGCGGAGCCCTGAACTGGGGGGGGGGGGGTCTGGCACCCTCTCCCGGCACCTGGCGTCAGCACTGACGTCCATCGCAGGACACCCTGCCGGTGTGGCACAGAATTGCTCGGTGTGGGGACCAGACGTGTCAGAAGTGAGATGTTCTGTGACAGTAGAGGCGCACAGGGGATGCTGGAGCCCGGGTCTTCCTAACAGACCCAACTGCCCAGGTTGCTTTTGGACTCAAAGATGCACGCAGTGAGGTTCTGGGCTGATGTGGGCGAGGGATCAGCCGTGATGGGACGTAAGGTGTCACCCGGGGTAGCGCCAGGCTCCCACGGGAGCTGCGTGGAGGGGACCAAGTGGTGGATCAGCCGCTGGGGCTGGACCTGCCAGGCCATGACAATGCCAGAGAGAGGGGCCCAGGCGTGGAGTGTCCCGACCTGGAGCTGATTTCACTGCTGGCCGCGGACTGTAGGGCCGAGCCTCCCGCAGGGTCTGGTGCTCGCTGAGCCCGGACGTCAGGAGGTGGTGACAGGCTTGTGGCGAAAGAGGGACTGGGACACGGACAGTGGTTCTCAACCAGGGACTGACCACCCACCCCCTGGGGACATTAGACATGGCAGGGACTGGGGGTGGGGAGTGCTCCGATTAGTCCATAGTCTACAGATGCCACATGTGTGACAGGAAGGATGGTCTAGCACAAGGGACTGTCTTACCCAGTGGCAACAGAGCCCTGGGGAGAAACGCGGGGAAAGGGTGTGGGATGCGTCACCCGTGTGGGTGACGTCCCTGGGAATGGATGAGGACAGGACTGGGGTGGAGGGGAAGACAGGCAGGAGGAGGCGGAGCACTGGGGAGCTGGGAGGGAGGAGGAGGAGGTCTGTGGAAGCAGCCACGAGGGGTGGGGGTGCACACTCTGCGGGGGGCACGCCTGCAGGGGACAGTTGGGTTCACGTGAGGCGGAGAGGCCAGGAGACGTTTGAAGACGTGAAGGCTACTGGGGCACTTGCCTGTGGCCAACGGGGGTGCCCAAGGAGGATGAACAGCAGGCCACGCTCAGGGTCATGGGGGGGTGCAGACTGGGGCAGGGCGGCCCACGAGCTGGGACTTGGGTGACACACTGGCTGGGCTGGCCGTGTGCTGGGTGCCACCCTGGTGGCCCCTCACAGGGGGGTGGACAACAGCTCAAAGCACAGTCCAGAATCCTAGTGTGTGGATCTGGGGCTTCCTGTTAGCAGCTTGGACGGGGTCAAGTTTATGCTTCGCGCTTTTGGATTGCTCCTTGAGTAACTTAGATGAATTCCGTCAAACCCAGGAGACATTCAGAAAACCATACCACACCTCTTGAATTTTGGAGATTCAGTCGCCAGGTGTTGCAAACATTCATGCGTCTGACGACACCTGCCGGACAGTCACCTCTAAGCAGTTCTCACCTCGGTGGGCAGAGGGGCTGGAACCACACGGAACAGAGTCCTGAGGTACAGGGCAGGGCTTCTCAGACTTTAGTGCACGGGAATCACCCCAGGGTCTTGTCAAATGCTGGATCTGATCAGCAGGTCCTGGGTGGGCCAGCAAAGCAGTGTGTTTGAATGCAAGGAGAAGCTTTGTGATGGGCTGGGTTGAAACGTGGGCGTTTCCTACGCCGCCCGTGTGGTCTTGGGCTAATCGCCCCTCGGTTTTTGTGCAAAGCAGGAATCATGTATGGCCTGCCTAGGCTGTTGCGATGGTTGAAGTAATGTGGGTACAGTGCCCAGTGCTGCCCCGGGGAGTACACAGCAGGGGCACAAGAGTCCCTTTACTCCATTGTCTTGGCCACAAAACCCACTGCCTTTTCAGACTCCAGATGACAACTTTTTGTATTTGTGGGGATGCTGGTCTTCTGAGGATGGTCAACTACCTGCCAGGGGCCATGGCCATGGCCTCCCTGTGATGCCTGGTGGCTGATCCTGGGGAAGAGGGAGGCAAGGGTGTCCTTCTGTCTTTGATTAGGGCCGAGTCTGGCAGCCCTGAGTGCCTTCGTCTCTCCTATTCCAGTTTGGCGATCTGAAAATCCGTCCCCATTTGGATGCATGATCACTGGCCACATGGACGGAGGGTCCTAGGTGGACGGAATAACTTTTCCTTGTCTAAGTTTTCGCCGCTCTGCCCATATGCCTTTCCCAGTGCAGAGCAAGCACAACAGGTCGTTTCTCCCTCCCTCCGAGGGGTCTGGCTTCGAAACTTTGCCAACTGTATTCCCGAGTCCACCTGCCTGCAAAGCTCTAAGGACAGCCTGTCAAGGCTGGTGGCTCCCTCTGTACAGATGCAGCCCCAGAAGCACCTGGAGGTTGCCCAGGCACCAGCTCCCACCGCTCTCTGGGAGTTAGGGGTGTGAGGAAAACAGCCTGGCAGCCAGGCTCCCCTAACTGGGCCCATGAAGTGGCCAGGAGTGTTTTGTAGGACCAGGCAACTGCTCCTGAATGAGGGGGTCAGGGAGGAGCTCAAGGTACATAAAGGGCTCTACTCCGCTCAACAGCCTGGGACCAGAACATTCCTAATTGGGGTCACAGAGCCCTCCTCATCAGGAGGCGTGCCCGTCTGGCCTCTGGAAATGAATGTCTCTGTGATGAACTTGAGAAGACCCTTCTTCTCATTAGCTTTCCCCCGTGGCCTTGACAAGAAGGGAACTATCCACACTTTCCAGTGTAGGGTCTAGGGGTGATCTTTGGGAGGATTTTCTTTTGGGGGGAAGGATCAAAGGCACTAGTCTGAGAGGGCTCGGCAGTTCTCTGGGTTCAGAATCTGTAAGGAAAGAAACTGCCCACGTCTCATGTGACTCTTGGAAAGTATAGCACGAAGCCATTTATCTTTATCAATGTATGCTTCTGCAAACTTAGAACAAGGTCAACGTCTGGGTGATGAGAGCTTCAGGAGCAGATAGTAAGGACAGTTTCTCAGTGTATGTGGCATCTCTTCTGCAGCCAAGACCAGCTGCTTTACCAGATCTGAGCTTGTGGCCAACTTGTTATAATCTTTTCTTTTTAAGTTTATTTTCAGAGAGAAGGAGCACCAGCGGGGGAGAGGCAGAGAGGGGGGAGAGAATCCCACGCAGGCTCCCCACTGTCAGCACAGAGCCCGATGTGGGGCCCGATCTCACGAACTGGGAGATTGTGACCTGAGCCAAAATCCGGAGTTGGACGCTTAACCAACTGAGCCCCCCACGTGCCCTGCGAATTGTTATAATTCTATGAGAACCTATTTAGATCGGGGTGGGGGTTCTCTTCCATCCCTGTGGCTGTGTTTGAGGGGAGAACAGATATGTTCTAGATTGTTCCTTCTTAGCAGATCATGGACAGGCACTGACCACAAGACTGCCAGTTTGTTTAACGACACTTAATTCAAGAGAAGTTTTTGAGCTAGTGGAAGGGAATACTACTTGGCTAGGTACAAAAAGGCCAGTGGGGAAGGGGGAAGGGTCGGGCCGGAGGTGAACAGAAGTGGAACAGGTTCGTAGGAAACAGGGAGTCCCAGCACCCTGGCTTCTGCTTGCTCGACGCCTCATGTGCGTGCACACGTGCGCGTGTGTGTGTGCACACAGCGGGGGCTATTCCTCTGTGGGTCTCCCCTCCGCACTCTGGGTGGACAGCAGAGGACACGTCTCCCTTCTCAGCTTGCTTTCATTGCCCATGAGCAGGGGCTGACACACTGCCTGTGAGGGATGTGGCTGTCCTCTGTGGCAGTGAAGGAACCGGGCCCTAGACTTGGGCCAAGAGCAATCATGTGAGTAGATACACCGGGGCTCACAAGATGGCTGACCATGTCTGCATAGCAGATGGGATCCTTGGTTTTATTTTTTTTGAGAGCGAGCAAATGAGCGAGGGGGAGAGGGAGAGAGAGAGAATCCCACGCAGGCTTCGCACTGTCAGCGCGGGGCTCGAGCCCACCCGATGTGGGGCTTGAGCTCACCATTAGATCATGACCTGAGCCGAAGTCAGATGCTGAACTGACTGAGCCACCCAGGTGCCCCAGGATCCCTGGATTTTAAAAGTTTAGCTCCCACCCCCCCCCCCCCCAACACAAACACATAAGAGTTCGTGGTCTGGAGGTCAGAAAGCACTATAAAACGTTTCTTATAAAAGTATTTTTTTTAATAAATCGATGTATTTCAATGTTGTTAACATGATAGCCCAATGCTATATATCAAGGTAGCAAAAGTGAAATTCCTGGTATTTTTTTATATAAACACTATGAATGACAGTACATTTGCATTCAACTTCACAAGAGATGATCTTCAGGTTCATGAAGATTCTTTAACAGCTGTAACACCTTTCAAACAGCGAAGATGTGTATCGAGTGCGGAGACAATGCAAGTCTAACAACTGAGCTGAGCCCTAAAACCACACTGAAGGGAAAACGGGACACGATGGCAGGATGGCCAGCTTGCCGAACAGAACCCGAAGAAAACACAGCAGGTGTCAAAGGTATGGAGTATCTTGCAGAAACCGAGCCACAAGAAGACGCACACGTTAGAGCCCTGAAGCAGCGAATGTGTTTCTACCCGTTTTGTGATGGAGGGAAGCCGTGGAAACAGAGGCCCGAGCTGCCTGTAGTGTTGTCTCCTCGTGCACACGGTGCCATCGATCGGCTAACACCAGAGTTCCCTGCTCTGTGCAAATAAATGCTGGTGAAGGGAGCCTGTGCCAGAGCCGTGGGTCAGAGCAACCCCGGCTGGGCTTCAGGCATCACTGTGGCATCACCGCCTCCTACAAGGCCAGAGGCCACGTTCCAGAGCTGACGCCCCCTTCTCAGGGTGGACAGACCCCCCCCCCCAACCCACCCAAGGGCGTTGCAAACACCGCTCCTGACCCTCCAACACTCTATTTCTGTCCAACCCACTGTGAGAAACGCGTTTCGCTCGGTGACGATGACAGAGTCTCTGACTCCATCCCGTCACGTGTATCTTCACGACTGGGTCTTTCTGAGCAATTGCGAGAACACAATTCTTTTCCTCCAAGGGCAGGGAGATGCTGGTTAAATGCTAGTTAATTAAGTCCAGTCTCAATTTTGAACTGCAGCCTGGAACGGACTTAAATGAGATTTTCTACAGTGAAGACATTTCTGTATCTTTCAACCTCGAGTACAATTTAGGCTGCGGGCAATCTCACGCCCAGAACCGTATCTGCCGGCTGCCAGCGTGACAACGGGCCTCAGGCCGCCGTGGATTTCTCTGAGGACCCTTTACGCTATTTCTAACTCCGGATGCTGAGGAGAGGAAGTATGACGACAATGAAATCACGTGTGCTGAGGCGCTGGGTTCTGGGGACCACAGTTGGGGGTTCTGGGCTACGCACCAGGGTCTCACTGACCGCCGCCGCGAGCAGCACAGACTTCGCTCGCGTGTGCCAGAATGGGTTAGAGAAAACGGTCCTCCACCACGTGCTTTACAAACACTCCCCAGCAAACCGCATCCAACGCTTTTCATTGACCCGGGTTTCGGCGACAGGACTGTCCTCCGAACAAGGACACCTGCCCAAGTCTCAGTGTCGTGTTCTGAATCTCGTTCTCGGGCCCGGACCAAGCCTACTTCTCACAAAGATCAGATGCTCGTCTCTTCTTGCTGTCACATCTCTTAAACGGGTGCTCTGCACCCCCTGAAGAACTGAGAATACAGCCGTAAAGGCTTTCCTCTCCAGAAACAGAACAGTCAAAAGCATAAATTAGGTTAAGTGGCTTCATCTGCCTCAGGTCACAGCTTATAACCCAAGGTTCCGGTTTCCCCTCGAACAGGGTGTGCTTAGGTTGATACAATGAATCAGAGTCAGCTGATGGAAAAGTTAAAAATGTCCTTTACTGAAAGATATGTATCTTTACAAAGAGAAATAGCAAACAATCCGATCTAGGAGTTTAAATAAAAGGTGGTGACTTTAAAACTAACAATATATATAAAGCTGAAGTCACTGCCTTGGATAATTTATGCGCTCACCCAATATTCTATGTAGGACATTCATTCTTAAGGCAGAAAAATTGAATCTGACATGTAGTGACTTGGCTCTTACATCCAAGGGTCAAACTGGGAGTAGATGTGAGCAGACAGAGTCCTTGCTAACGAGGACTTATCTATCGGTGGTGACAATTTCCTTGTGGGAGGAGGTCACGTAAGAGACACACACTTGGGAGAACAGAAAAAGATGAGTTTTAAGACACACAAACATCCTTTAACGAGAGGTCAATGAGACTAGGTTTTTCTACTCTGAGGTCAAACTACCCCGGAACGAAGCAACAGGACTCCGACGCGCTCCGTCTGGTTACACGAAGTGTCGGGATATCAAATCGTGAACTATGTGGAGGGCGTTACTTCAGGCTCCAGTTTTCAAGGTCTAGTATAAAAGGCAGCCTGAATAGTTCAAAAGCAGTTGAATGTCAACTCCTGCTGCTACTCCCGCCCCGTCGGCGAAATCGTGTGCAGGGAGGTCAGTCTGTATTAAAATAATCGATGAAGCCCCCAACACGTGTGCAAAAATACCCCTCGGTTCCTAGCAAGACTATCTCAAACGAAAACCATCCTAACGGCAGAATCAGAGGCGTCATGGGACGGGCCGGCCCGCCTGGGGGGACAGGTGTCAGGGGTGCAGGCCCCTGCCTGGCAGAGCCTTTCCCGCAGACCCGGGCCCCGAGCCCTTGGGCTGCGGGAGCTTCTTGGCCTCGGTGCCCAAACGCGAACAGAACCACACGCGAACCTAAACGACCCTTCTGGAGCAGGTAGTGGTGGCCAGAGCCGCTCAAGCGCCCTTCGTGTGCCGACTGCGGACGCCGTGGCTCTGGAAATTGTCGCAAGTGGAGGAAGGTGATCCACCGAAGTTCCCGAGACGTGAAGGCTGTCTTCTTTCACGGTGGCAGGAGTCCATGCAAGGTTTGTAAACAGCGATACAAAATACTGTAAACATAACTTAACAGAGCTTGTAGAAAACAGAAGTAAACCCCAATTTACAAGTGGGTAAAAAAAACCGAGGGCGGCTTCGTACAAAGTTCTCCCTCCTGCGCCAAGTGATTCTTTTGATTACAAATATAATCCTGAGCTGAAAAACTGGGATTTGGGGGAGAGCCATCTTTGCATACAAAATACCCAAAGGATGCTTCTTACTCTCTTACTTTTCTCTGGGGACAGTCACCGGTCGGAGACAGTTCTGAGGGTGAGACTTGGGAGACCTTTTATAGTTTGGTGTGGCGCCCGGGTCTGGAGCCCGCCGAGGGGCCGGCCATGGAGGCGGCCGCGGCCGCATCCTCGGCCTCCTCCAGTTCCTCCTGCAGCTCCTGGCTGACGCTGGACTGCAGGGCTGCGGGGGTGAGCCACTCCTTGGGGAGGCAGCTCTGGAGGAAGGGGATGCAGGAGCTGAAGTAGGCCAGACGATTGATCCAGCGAGGAATCTCCTTCCCGCAAAGAATCTACGGAGGAGAGAGGGGGCGGTGTCAGGTGAGCGAGGTGAGGGTCCCCGGTCCGGTGCCGGGGTGGGGGCAGGGGATGGGCAGGCGGGGTGCGGGCTGAGGGTCCCCGGTCTGGTGCCGGGGGACGGGCAGGCGGGGTGCGGGCTGAGGGTCCCCGGTCCGGTGCTGGGGGATGGGCAGGCGGGGTGCGGGCTGAGGGTCCCCGGTCCGGTGCTGGGGGACGGGCAGGCGGGATGCGGGCTGAGGGTCCCTGGTCCGGTGCCGGGGGACGGGCAGGCGGGGTGCGGGGAAGCACACAGGCCGGGATGACAGGCAGCCGCCACCTCCGGAGGCTTGTCAAGTGGCTCACTTTCTCCACCTACAGCATCAAGCTAATTCCGTTTGGCTCCCTGCAACTGCTTTGAGACTCCATGTCAAGTGCTCCAAACAACACAGCAGGGAAGCCTTGCTGACACAGGGACCAGAGTAACACGCTCCAGACGGTCAGAGCGGCCGGTCTTGGGTATCCTCCCTGCCGTCAGTTGTCCCCTTTCACAGATTCTTTCCTACTTCCATCCAGTCTCCGCCACCCCATTTGTCCGGGCCTGCGTTCTAAACCGTTACTTCTTGTGTTGGTCGAGAAAGAAACGTCTCCACGGATGCAGACCTGGCTTTGCGACTCTGCGGTCAGAACCAGGCTGGAAGGCCAGGCTGAGCTTTCGTCCACAGATTCTGCTAGGGGTGTGGGGGTGCAGGCGTGGGGCTGGGGGGATTCCCTCCCAGCTGACGGTCTGCGGCGGCTCTCTGCCCACTCCCCATCCCTACCCTGTCCTTAGAGGACTCTGGGCAATAACCCACACCCTCGCCAATCTCAAACAGTAAGAATCGGGTCTTCCACAACTAACTTCACTTTTTTGTTTTTTAAAGTTTATTTATTTTTGAGAGAGAGAGAGAGAGAGAGAGAGAGAGACAGAGAGAGAGACAGAGAGAAAGAGAGACAGAGAGAGACACAGAGAGAGACAGAGAGCACAAGCAGGGGAGGGGCAGAGAGAGAGACAGAGACAGAGAGAGAGAATCACAGGTGGGCTCCACAGTTAGCATGGAGCCCGATGCAGGGCTCGAACTCACGAACCACGAGACCATGACTTGAGCCAAAACCAAGAGTACGACACTTAACCAACTGAGCCACCCGGACACCGCGGACCTCACTCTTTATCACCCTCCTTCCGGTCTGCAGACAACACGGGGCTGGCTTACTGTGTCCCTGCTTCATTGTCCCCTTGGTAGTCCTGCCTCCAGTCGTGTCAAAAATCATGATCCTGACATCATATCTGAATTGATGACCTTGAAAAAAGGTTTCAAAATATCTTATGCTCCCAAATTAGCTAAAATGTAAGTAAACTGGTACTTGCAATTAAGCAACCATGTAGCTTTCCTTCCTAAAGGGGTTAGCCTTACAAGACAAGTTACATTTCCTTTAATACGCAGTTTCTGTCTTAACAAGTGAGATGGCCTCACTCGAGGGAAGATGGCATGTTTTGACCAAATCCGATCAGCTGGCCCGGCAGCACAGAGAGGTAGAGAGTACTTAAGAATACTTGAGTATGTCCATGAACTACACCTGGAGGAAAGCCGAGCAATGGACCTTACACAACACCATGCCCGTCCCTCTGCGCTAAGAAACACGGGGACATTTCATGTATTTTATACCCACAGCACGTTCAGGTATCTGCATACCCGAAGGCTGACCACAGAAGAGGCGACGAGGGATATTTAGGTTAACGTACAGCCACCGCTGACTCGTCAACAGCCACTTCCTTCATCCTGCTTCCGAAGTCCTGGTTTTACTCAGCAGGCACCCTCCCTTCTTCCCACGTCCATGTGCTTCCTGGGAGGCTGACTTCATCCCAACCGGGGTGTGTGTGTGTGTGTGTGTGTGTGTGTGTGTGTCCGTGCCCTGATCAGGCTACAACAGAGGACAGCAAACTACAGCCTCCTGATTTCATAGGTGAATGCCCGGGAGCTGAGTTCTCCACGGCAGAGTGCTGTCCGTGACCAGTCCTACAGCCTAAAAGATCTCCTGCCCGGCCCTCTCAGAAGTGTGCTGGTCCTGTACCAAGCCAGCGTCTGTAAACTTTGAGTCCAGACCCACCAGTGAGTCATTCAGCATCAGACTGTAGAGAGGTGGGGTAATTGTGACACTTGTTTTAACGTGTTACGTGTACATGTGTGTTTAGACCGGGTCATGGTGTAAAACATATTTCTTACTGTGGGTAGTGGTTTATGTAGCAAAATTACTTTTGCACTTAAGCTTCAAGCAGTGAGTCCCCTGCTAGAGATCTCCCCCAGAGACACGCTGGCAAAATACGAAGAGATGTATGTAAGGGGATATTCATCACAGCACTGTTGGTAACGGCACGAATGGCCACCCCGGTCTTGTTCCTCATCTTTTCCCCACTGAGTATGATGCGAGCTGTGGGCTTGTCCTCTACGACCTTCATTATGCTGACGTACGTCCCCTCTATACCCACTTCGTTGAGAGTTTTATCAGTGGACGCCGAATACTGTCAAATGCCTTTCTGCTGCTACTGAGATGACCGTATGATTCTTTTTTCTCATTTTCTTCATGTGGTATATCGCACTGATTGGTTCGCGATTGTGGAACCACCCTGCACCCCTGGGATAAATCCCACTCGATCACGGTACAGAATCCTTTCGACATATTGCTGAATTTGGTTTGCTAATGTTTTGTAGAGGATTTTTCCATCTTTGTTCATCAGGGATACCAGCCCGTGATTTTTTTTTTTTTTTTTTTTTTTTTTTGTAGCGTCCTGGTCTGGTTTTGGTATCGGGGTGAAGTTGGCCTCGCAGAATTTGTTTGGAAGTGTACTCATCTCCTTCATTTTTGGAAAAGTTTGAGGTTAGGTATTACACCTTTGCGTGGTAGTCACCAGTCAAGCCGTCTGGTCATGGACTACTGTTTGCTGGATTTAACCTCCCTAGTAAATTGGTCAGATTTTCTACTTACGATAGTCTCGGGAGACTGTATGTTTCTAGGAACGTCTGCTTCTCCTTGGTTGTCCAATCTATGGACAGAATTGTTCGCCATAGTCTCTAAGCTCCTTCGTATTTCTGTGGTGTCAGCTGCGATTTCTCGTTCACTTTTGATTTATTTGAACCCTGTCTCTTTTTTCCTTGGTGAGTTTGGCTGAAGGCTTGTCAATTTTGCTGATCTTTTTCAAAGAACCAGCTCTTAGTTTCACTGATCTTTACCACTGTCTTTTTAGTCCCTATTCATTTCTCCTCTGATCTTGAGTACTTCCTTCCTTCTACTAACTTTGGGCTCTGTTTGTTCTTTTCTAATTCTTTTGGTGGAAGGTTAGGCTGTTTGAGATTTTTCTCATGAAGTCAAGTATTTTTAAATCTGGGAGGAGGGGAAATTCACGACACTTAAAACACAACAAAAACCTCTTGATTGCTTTTGGAGAAGTGAGCTGTGCCAGCGGTCCCCCAGACCAGCTCCTGGTTAGACTGTGACGTGCCAAGAAACCCACGGGACTGGGTACACAGCTGCAGTCGCGGCTCTCATTTACTACAGGGAAATGGACGAAAAGTGCAGAGGAAACCACGCACAAGCTGTCGAAGGGCCTCTCCCCATGGAGTCACACAGGATTCACTCAGGTCCGCTCCACAAGGAGGGGCGACAACACATGTGAAATGTCCACCAGGGAAACTCACTGGACACCCAGCATCCAAGGTTTTATTTGTGCCTGTTCATGTAGGCACCTGCTTCTCAGCATGTGCCAAGATTTGGGGTTCCCTGGAATGGGAGCAGGTGTCTTGCAGAAATCACGCCATGCACACAAGGTCAGGCCTGGTGAGCTGTCCTTCCATCTTGTGACTGTTGGCGGCCCTTCCGAAAGTCAAGTTCTCAGATGCCATCCAAGGCCTCAGTCTTTTATAGGGACAGCAGCCTCTGACCCGTTTTAACTCTTTTTCTACACCCCCCCCTCCCCAAACTTAGCCAAGCTGTTCCAGCAAATATTACCAAAGGACCCTACACAGCAGGGTGAGGGCAACCTGGAGTTTTGATTTCAGTCACACCTTTTAGGGCTCCTGGACCTAGCCAGTTAGAGCAAACCCCACTAAAGCAAACCCGTAAAGGCTGACTTTAGAAAGCCAGGTGGCTTCCACCTGAGTTTTGGTGGGAACCCTCTTCACCTGGACCGAGGTGGGGTCACGAGAGGGCACCCACACAAGAACCAATCCCAGAGGGCACACGTGACACCCCCAGAACGGGAGGTTTACAGTGTGAGGGCCCCCAAGCAGGGCACGCATGGGTCAGGCAGCACCAGTTGCAAGGCCCCCAGCGTGCTTCCTCACTGGCAGTGAACACCGTGGGACTCGCTCGAGGATGAGGATTTTTGTCCCCCCAAAGCCAGTAGGCTGAAATCCTAACCTCGAACTTGACCGCTGGTGGAAGTGGGGAGCCTGGGAGGTGGGCAGGTCATGAGGGCCCAGGCCTCACAAATAGGATTGGTGCCCTTACCAGGGATCTGACAGCCCCTCACTCCTCCCGCAACCTGAGGCCAAGGCAAGAAGCGGCCTAGGACCTCACTAGAAGGCTGCATCTGCCAGCGCCTGGATCCTGGACATGAGAAGGAACGGTCTGTTGTCTCTTAGCCACCGGGCCCGTGCTGCCCTGTTACCGCTGCCCAAAAGCACTGACAGGGCTTCCGAACTGGCCTGAAAGATCAGTCGTATCTTGGAGGGTCTGCCCACAGACAGACCCAAACAGTTCTGTCCGTCCTCGAGACCAGGTTATCGGCCTCCACTCTGTGCGGCAGGTGCGGGAACAGCCTCTCTGCTGTGTCAGCACTGTCGCTGGCTCGCAGGTGAGCAGCCTTGCGGATCCAAGGTGCTCGCAGCAGCTCAGAAAGGCAAGACGCAACGGCTGGTCTTTAGGACGAGGGGAGGAGCAGCATCGAGAAACAGGTCATGAAGGCCGCCTCCCTGCCCGCACGCCTCCCCAGGTGCCAGGATTTTGGTTTTCGCGGTCACGAAATCAGTGTGCGCCGTTTGGCAATCCTAACTTTACGCTTTAAAAATTATCCTTTACTCTCATCTGGACTTTTTTTTTTTTTTGGTCTGGAAAGGACATATATGAGAACAGAAGCTGTCACTGGAAAATATTTTTATGTGACAAACTAGATGGACACATCGTTATCAGGCACTGGTCAGGATGAAATCCTGAGTTTGCAGAAGATTTCACAACGGGTTTACAGGTCACCCCTCCTTCCCCCTGACCGTTTAGCCTGTGAAGGCCCTAGGGAGGAACACCCCAATTCCGTGGCTGCTGCATTTGGTGACGGCTCTGCCTCACTAAGGAGCGCAGGGGGAGTGGGGGGAAGGCGGTCTGGATGCCCCCCTGCTGCCACCACTGCAGCAGCCGAGGGGCCCCGCTCTCCCCCACTTGCGGGTTTTGGCAAGGATCCCTGGTTAGCGACACGGGGCCGAGCGGCTGGGCACAGGGGGCCCTGCTGGGGAACGAGCCCCTCCCGGGGCACACCTGCATGCCACCTGGACGGGAGCGTTCTCCACGACACTTTTGTGGCGGAGGGCTCCGCGGACAGGGGTCCAGACCCGCAAGGGTCCCCAAGGAGGAGGCCGGTTCCTGGGCCCGCACCTGCTTTCAGTCTGGCCCGGCGTGGAGCAGACAAGGGCGGGTTTCGGCCGACAGTCTGGTGCAGGCAATCGGGATCGTGATTTCAGGATTTTGAGAAAAGGCCAGGACAGTAATGAGTGAGTGAACATGGTGCACAGCTAGGGAGCCACGTTTCTAAGATTAAGCAACTGAGGTCTTCCTAGGCCCCTTTCAAGACCAGCTGACAAATAAACACGTCCGGCCGGAAAATCCTCACCTCCCCGCCTCAGATAACTGACAGTATAAGGGCTAATCAGTATCTAAAAACCTCGTTTTAAAACCCCGAAGTTCATCTAGAAATTGTCTCTCTCTGTACGTCGTCTGCCTTTAGAGGCTGCGAGAGGCAAAAACCCTATAAAAAATCCCAGTTGTGGAGACAGGCGTTCGTTTAATAATTGAGACTTAAATCCACCCACTCTGCGGCTGCAAGAAGTGAGAGAGCTGTGTCCACTAACGCGTTTTCTCCCAGTATTCCCGAGACGGTCCCTGCATCCCCTATACAATTATAAGCACGAGTCGTTTTACATCAACTCCTATCGTATAATCACAAAATACAAAGCCATTAAAAAATTCCCCTTTTCTTTCCTGACTGGGAATTTCTTCAAACCCCCAGCAGTAAATTTAGCCAAGACAGTTTGTTGTTCCAGCTGTCGGGGGAGGGCTGAGCTGGGAGGGGGTGGGGGCTCAGTAGCAGGGCCCCCCTGTCCCCCTTCTGACCTTGCTCCGGCCCCAGGAACGATTTCATCATGCCCCCATCCACTCGGAGGAGGCAGCAAATAATGGTCAGCATTTCGGGCTCACCCACAACTCCACTTGGGGAATTGGGGGGCTTCCCTTTTCTCTTCCTGCCCGGAGAGGGAACGAAGCTCAGGCATCACCCGGGCTACACGTCCCTGCCTCACGTCAGCTGCCTGGCTAAAACGGCCAGGTGTCCTGGGGCTGCATCTGTCATTCCTAGTTCCACAGGCCACTTCCCCACTCACAACGGACGGCAGCTGCCCCGTCTGCACACCGAGGACACGGGACTGGGTGCCATCCAGGATCTCTGCCGATTCTCCCACTCGATGGATCCCTGAACGCGTCTCCGGCAGATGGGGTCAAGGAGGCCTGAACCTTCTCTCGTTCCTGGGGAGCAACCGGGTCGCCTCCGTGGAACTGGCGTATGCACGAGCCTGGGGGTGCTTCTGTAACTCCCATGTCGGCACAATCACTCGCGAGAAGATTCTGACTCAGCCGGCCGTGTGGGGGTGGAAGCGACGTGAATCTTGCGTCCTACCTGCTGCAGGTCCCAGGGACCCATTCCAGGCCGCACGCAAGCCCGGGCCTGTCCAGAGCCACGCGGGAAGGGATGAAGACCACCGGGATGGCAGCTCGTTCTGTCCCTCACACCCTCCGGTTTCTGCAGGATGGGACACTGCCCTGCCACCAGCCGCCACAGGCCAACAAGCGGAGAAGCTGTCTCAGGGCTAGCGGATTCTCCAGCCCTTATCTCACAGTCTCATGTCTTCCCTTTGGTTTCTGTTTTCAGGTCCTGCAATTCTCAGGTCTCCTGGCTTGGGAGTCCAGAACAGGGAAGGCAAGTAAGCGCCTGTGGGGTGTTCTGTTGGCAGAACGAAATTTCAATGACCGCAGAGATGGACGGCTTGTTAATAATTTTAAGCGCCAGGGAGAAAAATCATACTGGCAACTAATATAGAAAAAGAAGAATCTTGTGGCTAAGTAGCAGAAGTGGTTCAGGCTTTAATTTCTTTCTTTCTTTTTTAATTTTTTTAGCAGTGGAGACTTTTTTTTTTTTTTTTTTTGAAGTTTATTTTGAGAGGGAGTGAGAGAGAGCAAGGGCACATGTGAAGGGGGGTGGGGTGGGGGGAGAAAGGGCAGAGAGAGAATCCCAAGCAGGCTCCACACTGTCAATGCAGAGCCCAATGCGGAGCTCAACGCAGGGCTCTAACTCACCAAACGTGAGACCGTGACCTGAGCTGAGATCAAGAGTTGGACGCTTGGGGCGCCTGGGTGGCCCAGTCGTTTGAGTGTCCGACTTCGGCTCAGGTCACGATCTCAATGTTCCCATGTTCGAGCCCAATGCTGGGCTCTGTGCTGACAGCTCGGAGCCTGGAGCCTGCTTCAGACTCTGTGTCTCCCTCTCTGTCTCTGCTCCTTCCCCGCTCATGCTGTCTCTCTCTCTCTCTCTCTCTCAAAAATAAATAAACTTAAAAAAAAGAGTTGGATGCTTAACCAACTGAGCCACCCCGGTGCCCCAGCATTAATTTCTTTAAAGAGGAAGTTCAGGTTGGAAGGGAACGGATTAGGACAAGAAGGGACGATTATCAGCGCTCACCCTCCCCGCAGCGAAGTCGTGAATGGGGTCACAGTTTAACGCGGTGCCCACTCGGAAGCCACCGACCTCGGGAAGGCCACTCAGATGAGGCAAAGAACCAGAATGCCACACTTCACACAACACGAAGACTCGGGAAGACAAGGAGGAAACGAGCAAAGGAAAGAGCAGTGCAGTGGGCACACCAGCGGAGGTTCTGTGCCTGAAGGAGGCAGGGTGACAGCGGAGGGCGTGTGCCTGAAGGACCGCAGGGTGACACTTGCCTCCGACAGCGCCGAGGAGAAGTGGTTGCAGTTCTTGTGCATCAGGTGGTAGGCGTTGCCCTTGTACTCCTTGCCCAGCTCCTCCACAATCTTCTCTATGTCGTCCTCCAGGAAGTCCGTGCTCCCTAAAACTACAGCTTCTCTTAAAGAACGAAAAGGAAAAGAAAGAAAGAGAAACCACAGCTGTGTAAGTTTCAGGTATGGAGAAAGAGCGTGTTTCAAGACTCGCTCATTTCCAGGGATATTCTGACTGGTTAACAGAGCGGAGTTAATGCACTACGACTAGAAGGTAAATGAGATACTTTTCCATATTGTGTTACTTGAGCTTTTGCATTTCTACCATAAACTCTTAAGTCTGTTACTTCTAAATCATACCAATGCAAACTTGGTCATTTTCTTTAGGAAGCAGTGTGTCATATACTGAAAACGCACAGTCCCGTTATTTTTACAAGCACCGTGGAAGCAGCCAGGTTACTGCAGACCCAAATCATGCTGCAAATATTCCTGCTCAATTATACTGGCCAGTGAAGAGCTGGCCATAATCTCATTCAGAAATAGTCTTTTATGTTACTGGCTTCTGTGCCACGGAGACACAAACTACCAGACAACTACAGTTTTGTTTTTTTTTTTTTTTTAACAGCATTATAAAAACCAACCAACCAACCAACCAACCCCCAAATTAAAAACCAAACACCCTCCACCCAACCCCCACCCTGGAAAAGACAGACATGATATCCAACAGAAAGCAGAAGTTAAGTCAGATACAAATTAGGCATCCAAGAAAACTACAAATACCTAGAAAACCCTTTCATCTAGCAGTCCTGCCAAAAGGGACACCTGAGGAACAGACTCAGGACGGCACTAGAGCAAATCAGTGACAGGCTGGGAGAACCATGAACTTAGTAGTGATCGACATGGGTAGTAGCTCTACCCTGAATTTCAATGTTAACAACCTCATTTCGCTATTTTCCACTTGGCAAGTTAATGATTATAGGCCCAGAAGGTTCTTTAGAGCTCCTTGAAACTAAGGTTCTAAGTATCTCTTCACATACAAACCTTAACTAAGAAATGGGAATTTGGATCATTAAGCATTCAAATTCTCGGTAAGGTCCAGAGTATTTTGGTTTCTTGATAGGCGTACTGCATGCACCTTAACAATAGCTTCTCAGCTAATCAACTGTTCGGGTATTTCAAATGTATCAACAGTATCCCTTTCATTGGGAAAAATGAAAAGATTACAAAAAAAAAAAAATCCTACCATTTCTTTTTCTCTTCATGCATTTTATGAAAAAAATTTTCATTTGTTTGGAGTACAGTTGACACGCAACGTTACGTTAGTTTCAGATGTACAACACAGCGATTCTACATCTTTGTATGCTGTGCTTGCACTCGCCAGGAGAGAAAAGAGGTTTCTAATAGTGTCAGGTAGGTCACAGCGACCCTTTCTTCCATCTCTCTGCACGGGAGTCTGAGGGGGAAGCTATCACTCACATACACACGTTTTCTAAGGCAGAATCCAAGTTACATACTAAAGTAAGAACATTTCTAAAGTACACAAAATAACTCACGTGGGTCCTGAAAAAAAGCAAAAGACTAGGTTATTTCAGGCACTTCATCTGGCCGATTCTCATCTTTACACAAACTCCGATAGGTTCGACTTTAAAATAAATGTCAGCAACTAAAACAGCGTTAAAGAAACATTTTAACTTCCTAGATTTTAGTCTACAGAGTGACTTCCATAGGCCTGAAAACAAGCTTTGGCACCTAAGACAGTGTAATAAAAATTATCCTCCCTACTTACTTAAATTTAAATGTTTCTCCTAGTTCAGAAGCATTTCCTGGGGAAATTTCAAATATTCCAGAAAAGGGGTAAGGATGGCCACCATAAGCAAATTCTGAAAAGAGAAAACTCATGATTTTTAGTATTTATCACACAAAACTTAACCAGAATGCTGAATTAGCTTTAATAAATGATGAGGATAATAACGACACCATCTAAATATTTTCCAGTTTATCAATGCTTTCACAAATATCTCAGTCTCGTTTAGCTGTTACGTGTAACAACAGTCGATACAAAAGGCCTGATTCTGGTAAACGAAAGACACTCAAAGGTGACCCTGACTCGTCCCCTCTCGTTGGCAGGAGGAGGGTGACTATTGCAGGTGACCATGGTCTCTCTGCCCATGTGTCGTGCCAAAAGACATGGGCGGTCAGTTCTGCACTTTGCCACTTTCCAAATTGAAGGCATCAAATTTCAAACTCAACACTTTACTGGAGAAACTGACTAACAGTAATGAGCTTTCATGGCTCATGGGTTGAAGGCTCTTGGTTTATCTTTGAATAATGAAACATTACCAAACCTGGAAAACTGAATTCAATCCCCCTCATTCAAGAAAACAAGCAAGCTGCCGAGTTAACGTATACACCTCTCCACACACACTCTCGCGGAAGATCTTTCAGCTCTGCGGGAACTACTTGTACTGAAGGATCATGGGATATAAACTCTCATCCAGAACAGAAGCGGAGAAGGAAGGAATTCAAATTTCTGGTATGAGATATTTAGATATTTAAGTGGCAAATCTTAGTGGACTTACTTAAAAAATTACAAACGTTTAAATTAATCTCATCTCTTAAAATTTATTAAATCTAATCGTGAAAGGTCTTAGAACAAAGCATGGGTGAGAACAAGGCACATACCAAGTTTACTTTTGATTCAGACCTTCCAGAAAAAAAGCAAAAGTCTGGATAAGAAAGTGTTTGGCATTCAGTTCTGAAATACACATTAAAACTTATCTTAACGATAGGACTTTATAATAAACCTTGTCGATAATCAGGTTGGATATGGAAAGATTATGTTTAGATTTTTAACTTCCTCAAGTCCATTAAGGAAAGTCACAGAGCCATTTATTCATCTGTTCAAGAAGCGTCATTTACTTTCAGGAAGATATCTGACCTTAGCTTTGCTAAACTTATACGAACATGTTTCGAACCATGTTTCTGAAGACTCCTGAATCATTTGGTGGAGGGGCGCAATGATTAGACAGGTAACAGAATAATGACTGGCACGTAAGAACACCTGGGTTCAAGTCCTAGTTCTAAGAACTATTAGCAGCTGATCTGATCTGACTTCCAGCTGATCTGAGCTTTGGTTTCTTCGCTTGGAAAATGGAGAAAGCGCCACAGGCCCACATGTCTTTCTCTACTTCACAGCAACGGGATCAAGCGGTTCACAACTTGGTAGCACTTAGAAAACTATAACACCAGAGATTCAGTTCAAGGGGAAA
The DNA here is from genome assembly GCF_022837055.1 of Prionailurus viverrinus. Taxonomy (NCBI): domain Eukaryota; kingdom Metazoa; phylum Chordata; class Mammalia; order Carnivora; family Felidae; genus Prionailurus; species Prionailurus viverrinus. Next base: position 2,839,670 of record NC_062577.1, read on the forward strand.
CACGCAACTCTGGCAAAAGCCAAGTCAAACAAGGGTGCAAACCCACAGATGACGAGGCCACCCGCAATAACACGTAGTGACCGCTGACTCTTTGGGCAAGAGCCTCCTTGCTTTTGGGGATTATCTGGGAAACAGACAGACAGTGCATGCTTCCAACTCACATGGAGCTTAAATGGCACATCTTTATAGCGAACGTGTGATACACTACGCTGCACCCAGAAGCGGCTGGTGTGGAATGTAAGAAAGGGACAGGAGAAGCACCACACCGACCCAGGTAGGTAATGGAGCCTCTTCCTTGCACCAGCTACAGCAGGGATGCGGTCTTCACGGGGAACTCTGGGTGGACTGCAACGCATATTCTCAGGGCCCGCACAAAGGCCGCCTGACTGAAGCACGTGACAGACATTTCTGCTACGGGGTGAGTTTAGGATTCAAAATAATGTATTTTTACAACCCCGACGAAACTGGAAATGTGATCCGTCTTATGCAGATCATTACTGCTTACAGCTTGACCTGGAGGATATTATCCTGCACCAGCAGCGGGAATTAGAACAAAGGAAAAAGCTGTTAAAAACAAAGCTGCTTGGTTTGAGTGGCTCCTGTCATATTTATCATAATTAAGGGCAATGAAGAATAAAAGGGCTTGGGCTAATGACAAAGGCCATCATTCTTGAGCAAAAAGCTAGATGGAACCAGGGGCAGGATTTGCTCAGTGATATTTTCCAACCTTATAACTACACACTTGCAAGTCTCCAAAAACAAAATTTAATACTGAAATTCCCTCAGGAAATTGGTATTTCAAGTATGACACTCTAGCACCAATACTCTTCCAACCAGAATGACGGTTTTTCAAAGCACAAGGCTTCTTAGGAACTCCAGTATTTGTCAGAGCAAAACTGTGGCGGTGAAATAATCCAAGAAGCAACTGCTTTTTAAGCCGCTGTATTTGGGAGAAAAGATAACTCAACGAACGTTATGTTCATGAACTTGAGTACTTTCTCCTCAAATGCATTCAACTCTGGGCATTTTCTCAGACTGCAGTACAAAATGTGGAGATATTTTCTTCTACTTTCTGCAGTAATGTATGGAAGCAGTTGCAAAAAAAGAGGAGGACCTATAGTGATGATTTTGCAAGCGCTTTAAGAGAAAACAGTCTTCAGAAAGCCTGTTCACACGGTGGGTACACGTACCTCTGCCGTATACTTCAATTCCTGAATGAAAAACTCCAATTCCGATGGACGAGGTGTATTCATTCATCCAGTACTAGGAAAAAAAGGAGAGATTCAGAATATCTGTTCGTTTAAAACACAGCGCCACACGATAGCAATTATGACCCCTAAGTCCTTCACGGAACATCTAGGTCTTTCTAAGTCCATTTCTCAGTATTTTTCCTTCTGGCCTCCAAACGCCGTGATAAAGGATGGTCCAATCTCTGCACCTCTGCTGGTACTATGAATGCCTCCATTTGCAAAGGCTTAGAGCGTAAACCATAAGACCTAAACCTGGTCAGGTTGGGGGGAAAAACGAATATAAAAGCTCTCCTGTGACTTAAAAAAAAAAAAAAAATCACATATAATTTATGCTTTCACATCTATTTTTCTTCTAGCTTCAGCTTTTCCTTCCATTCTCTGGTGAGCTCCCTGAAGACCGGGAGATGTCTTACTAGTTTTCAAAAACACTTGAAAAACACCCATATGGCATTTCTGTCCTGGCTCAGTCCGAAGCTGGATAATGATAATATAGGAACAAATAAGAAGAGGCACAAAGGCTCCCACAACCTTCTTACCGTCGGCAGGAAGAAAACATTCCCAGAAAAGGTAGTATCTGAACTGGGTTTTTAGGAACCAATGAAATTTCCTCGGATAGAAAGTGGGGGGTGGGGGGGTGGGGGATGGGATGGGGCATAGGGGGATGGGGAGAAATGTCTGGAAGAGTGAAGGGAGTGCACCAGCATCGTGATGTGAATGCTGGGGGTGACCGCGGAGAAGCACAAGGACTGGAAAGGGTCTACCTAGAAGAATCGATGAGTCAAGAGCTCATTAAACAAACACTTAGGCGGCACTTAACAGTGTTACAAACCCATTAGATTTCTTCCAGGTTTAGAGGATAATTTGTCTTTAATTTTTCTGGGTTTATTCAAGTTTTACCCTTGGTTCCAGACCCCTAACCAGTTTCTCCCAGACCCAGGGGAGCGCACATTCACATACATTGCCGCAGGAAGCATAAATGGGCAAAATCGATTTATTTTGTCTTAAAATGTACCCGGAAGAAAAACGAAGCAGTAATAAGCAAGGGATATTTGAAAAAGAATAAGGAACTTTCTTATCTAGATATTGATACATTCATTAAACTGCTTTAGAACAAGATCCTTGCGTACATAAGAATCTGGTGTATGATAAAGTTGGTGTTTATGATTAACGATAAAGGATGAACTATTAAAAATGTGTTGACAAAATACATTATGCATAAAGATACACTTCATGTACCTAAGAATTCCAGTGTGCCTAAAAATAACCATAGAGAAGAAAATAAAATAGATTGAAAAAAAATCTTAACTGAGAAAAGATGACCTAGATAAAAGCAAAACTTAGAACTTACACCGGAAAACCACAGACGTTCGACAAACATTTCCAACTTTTTATTGGGTAAAACCGCATGAATGACATCAAAAGATAAACCACACACAGGGGGGCAAATTCGTAACACTCCATAGCAAAGGTTAGAATGAGCTGCGTCTTCCTCTCTGAAAGATTCTCTTTGGTTCCTGAGTTTTGACAGCAAGTCAGGAACGTCGTCATCTGAATCAGTTTGATTTTGGATACAGCAGTGAGGGTACATATAGGAAGGGATTTCTCAAGACTTTATCAAATCTACGTAATTCCAGAGTTTAGGTAGCAGAAATTCAGACCACAAAGGATACAGTGTACGAAAGCTCCATTAAAAAAATAACCCCCATGGACAAGTGAGAAATCACAGTAGAAATCAGTGGCTAACAAACATGAATGAACATTCTCACTAGAAAACAAAAAAATATTGATGAAAACAGTAAGCTACCATTCTTTTCTTAACCCATCAGATTGGCAAATATAAAAAATATTGCTAAATATTGCCGGTGTTGGTAAGGGTGTGAGGAAGCTACTGCAGAAGTGTGAATCAATGACAGTTAATTAACCATTCTACCTCTTGGAAATCTATTCTATAGAAATACTTGAACATATGCAGAGACATACTCCAGGATATTCACTGCAGCTGTCTAGAATACTGAAAACCTAGAAACAACATAAATACCAGTTACGGTAAATCCGTAGTATAAACTATCATACAGCTCCTAAGAGTGAGGTAACTCAGTACAAAGGGACATAAAAAGACACATAAAGTAAAACACCAAGTCACGATGTGTTATCTGTAGCATGGTCACATTATTTGCAAAATAAATAAATACGCCCTTCGCGCATGTTTACACGCTAAATATGGAAAAAATACAACAAAACTGCCATCAACTACAGCAAAAGAAAGTTTGAAGGATACAGTTCAATCTCTGTTCACAGTTTGGGAAAGGGGCGTAGCTACAGCAGGGGCGGGGGGTGCAGTATAAAGGGATACTTTCATTTTTACCTAAACATTTGAAGACAGTTATTGAGGTGTCATTGACAATGTTACACGAGTTTCAGCTGTGTAACACAGCGATTTGATATTTACACACACTGTGACATGGTCCCCCTAGTAAGTCTGGTTCCCCTCTTTCACCTTACAATGTTATTGATGTACAATACATCCCAGGGAGCTATTTATTTTATAACTTGAAGTATGCACTCCTTACTCCTCTTCTCCCATTTTGCCCTCCCTTTCCCAAAGACCCTCCCCTCTGGCAACCACCACCCTGTTCTCCGTAAGTCTGGGTTTTTGTTGTTTTGTTTTGTAGATTTCACACATAAGTGAAAGCTGGCAGTATTTGTCTCTCTCCGTCTGCGTCTGCGTTATTTCACTTCTAATACACTCAAGGTTCATCCGTGCTGCAAATAGTAAGACTTCATTCTTTTTTATGGCTGAGTAATATTTACATGCTATACTACTCATATGGCTGAGTTCTCAATCAGTCAATCAACCACATTTGCTTTAGCTGTTCATTCACAGATGCACAACTAGGTTGCTTCCATCATCTTGGTTACCGTAAATAAATCTGCAATGAACACAGGAATGCACGTATCTTTCTGGATTAGTGTTTTCATTTTCTTTGGATAGATACCCAGAGTACTGGAATTGCTGGCTTATAAAGTTGCTCATGTTTTAATTTATTGACGAGTCTACATACTATTTTCCATGGTGGCGGCACTAATTTACAGTCCTACCGATAATGCAGGAGGGCTCCCTTTTCTCCATATTCTGTTATTTCTTGTCAGAAGAAATACCTTGTCAGGTAACAGCCATTCTGACAGGTGTAAGGTGAGATTTCATTGTAGTTTTGATTTGTGTTTTCCCTGATGATTGGTGATGTTGAACATCTTTTCATGTACCTGTACGTCTCTGGAGAAACATCTATTCAAGTCATCTCCCCATTTTTTAATCAGACTGTTTTTTGCTACTGGGTTGTGTCAGTTCTTTACATATATTTCGCCCACTCAGCGGGTTGCCTTTTCATGTTGCTGATCATTTCCTTTACTGCACAGAAGCTTTTTAGTTTGATGTAGTTCCATTTGTTTATTTTTGCTTTTGTTGCCCTTGCCTTTGGAGTCAGATCCAAAAAAAACATTGGTAAGACCAGTATCAAAGAGCTTATCACCGCCTATGTCTTCTAGGAGTTTCATAATTTTAGGTTTTACATTCAAGCCTTTAACCCATTTTGAACTGATTTTGTATATGGTGTAAAACAGTGCGCAGCTTCATCCTTCTGCACGGAGCTGTCTGGTTTTCCCAGCACCATTTATTAAAGACACTGCCCTTTCCCTATACTCTATTCTTGCCTCCTTTGTGGTAAATCAACTGACCAAAAAATGCACGGGTTTATTTCCATGCTTTCTACTCCTTTCTACTGATGTATCTGTCTGTTTTTATGCCAATATCATACTGTTTTGATTACTAGAGCTTTGTAGTATTTGAAATCAGGGAGTGTGATAGCCCCCAGCTTTGTTCTTCTTTGTCAAAATTGGTTACTCAGGTCTAAAATCTGTTTAGAATTATTTCTAGTTCTGTGGACAATGCCACTGGAATTTTAACAGGGACTGCACTGAATCTGTAGATTGCTTTGGATAGCATGGACATCTTAACACTATTAATTTTTTCAGTCCTTGAGGACGAAATATCTTTGCTTTTTACTTGTCTCCAATTTTTTTCATGAATGTATTATAGTTTTCAGTATATAGGTCTTTCACCTCTTTGACTAAATTTATTCCTAGGTATTTTACTCTTTTTGATTCAACTGTAAATGGGACGCTTTCTTGATTTTTTCTTCTGACAAGTCTGTTACCAGTATACAGAAACACAACTGATTTTTACATATTAATTTTGTATCCCGCAACCTGAGTTTTTTATTAGTCCTAACAATTTCTATATATGGTATCACGTCATCCGTAATAGCGGCCGTTTAACTTCTTTCTTTCCAATTTGTATGCCTTTTATTTATTTTTCTTGCCTAATTCCAGTTATATGCTGAATAAAAGTGGGGAGAGTGGGCATCCTTGTTTTCTTCCTGATTTTGGAGAAAAAGGAGGAGGTTGGTGGAGAACGAGGTTTACCGGGCCTCAAAGTATCGTACCCCACATTTCTCTGAATTATAAGAAAAAGAAAGACACCTTTGACAATATGAAAAAAAATATGGTGAATATCTTATGTGGGTCATTGAACAGAATCACCAACAGCTGGACACACCGATGTTACATGCCTCCTGATGTGATAAAATAGAAAGGCCACAACATTTTCTTTGCTGGTTTTGTCAAGATATGTTTAACATATCGTATGCTTCCTTAAGGAAAAAAATCAGTAAGCCTGGACTACGGGATATTCTATAAGTAACCTGGTCTTTTCAAAAATAGTGACATAAAAGTCAAAAGAAGAGTGGTTATTACTCTTTAAAGAAGATGAAAAAGATACGACAACTAAAGGCAACGAAGGAACCCTGACTGCATCTTACATTAAACCCCCGTCTTCTTCCCCAAGACTTTATTAGGGGAAATAATAACGAATGGGAAAATTCTTGGGTGTCGTAACAGTACTGTGGTTAGGTAGAGAGAATGCCCTGTTAGGTAGGAAATGCATGTTCAAGTATTTTGAGATGAAATGCTATAATGTTTGTGACTTAACTCTGTGTGGGTGTGAATGCGGGTATGTGTATGTGTGAGAGAGGGTCTGAGAAAGCAAACGTGGTTAAAAATTGGTGACTCCAGGTGAAGAGTATACAGACCACTCTTCTTTCCAGTTTTCCTTCTCTGAAGCCATAAACATTTTCAAAATAAAAAGTTAGGGGGAACTAAAGAAAATGATCTGGTTCTCGCCTCCTTACAAGAGAAGAGAGGCTTTTTCCATTTTTCTTGCTATCCTCCTCCTTTCTCTCCCTTTTCAGAGAAAGAGTAGAAAACACCACAAGGGGATCAGCTAGCCTGCACACAGTTTTTGCTAGGCTTTTGCAGTCACTGGCTGGTTTCCTTTTCTCTAAGACTTAAACTGCCTTTTCCATTTGAAAAATTCCATTGTTTATGCTGTTTGGAACCAATAATTTGGTCTGTGTACTGTTGATTTCCTTAACAACAGCACCGACAGGCTTTTGTTCTGGAAGCAGACAGCTCCGCTTTAAATGTGACCTTTTCTCTTTTTATAGAGTAGCTTCTCTTTCAAAATATAGAATATTCTCCACAGAGATATATCCAAAATGGTTTGTCTGCGATAACTCAAAAGGGTTTACACTCTTAGGAAACGAAACATTTATTTCCATTTAATGTCTAGTATCGCTTAACTTTAACAATTTATCTTTTAGGTGAGCAGTAAATAGCTTTTTCCAAAAGTGCTTTTATAATAAATTTCTATAATGGGAATCTAAATGCTTTATTAACGGAAAGGCTTTCACAAAAATAAAAATCATACACAAACGGAGACTTCTGGCCAGGAGTTAAGACAGGGAGGGCAAGGAGGGGAATGCACTTGCCAGGGTGGGGATCTTGAACTCAGATCTTTTATTTTCTGCCCTTTCACGACTGAAAATAACCTCTCCGATGCTTAGAACTCCTTTAAGTTGCCTGGGTAGGTACTCTATTGCTTTAGAGTCGGAAATGTCCCTGCATTTGAGACTTTACATTCTACAAAAGAAAAATGTGTACGTTTTGATGCATTTTTAGAGTTGGAAGATCTGTAAAATGAGAGAAACATAAAAATGAGAGAGAAACGTCCTATCCAAACATCTGGCCAGTCCCTTGGAGTTCACTCTAAGGAGATCTGATCTCCATAACGTTTCTAATGAATTGCTGACACACGACAATGGCAAATGAACACTTGGTAGCATTCACCTCCACTCTCGGATGGAAAGTTGGACCATCAGGTCAAGTGTTTTTGTTCAAGGTTTTGAAGCCTACAAGCTGCCAGGAAGAGGAGGTCTTAACCCAGAGACATTCCTTTGGGCAGTATTAAACAGCAGAAGCTTACCCCCTCCTAACATCATTTTTTTTCTCAAAGGCTGTGTCTCAATATTCTGTGCTGGGCAGGCATTAAAGTTGAGGCTGTTTATTCACTGTTAGCAATAACAATGGGAGACTCGACAGTACTTTGACTCTCATGTTTCTTTGTAGTTTCTATACCTAGAAAGCCCCCAAGTTTAAGAGTTAATTTCTTTGTGAGATTAAAGTAACTCTTTACTAGTTGGAAATCTATGACTAGATCTCTTTACTGGCCTTACAGAAATAAAAAGGATTACACGGAATGCTATGAACAACCGTACACCAACTGAGACAGAACGAACAAATTCCTGAAAAGACACAAACTACCAAAACTGACTCAAGAAGAAATAAAAAAATCTGACTAGATTTATAACAAATGAGAATGGAGAGAGAGAGAGAGAGAGAGAATAGTAATTTAAACTACCCATGAATAAAAAGACTATACCCAGATGATTTTGGTGAATTCCACCAAATACTTAAGAATCTAGTACCAATTCTTCACAAACTACTCCCGAAGAAAGAAAAGGGAACATTTCCCAATTTATTCTACGAGGCCACAATGAACTTGACACCAAACACAAAGACCTCACGAGAAAACTACAGACCAACATCTCTTATAAACACAGACTCAAAAATCTTCAACCAAATACTAGCAAATTGGCTCCAGCAACATATAAAAAAGGGCTATACACTGTGACCAAGTGAGATCTCTTCCAGGAATGTAAAGTGGGTTTAATATTCAACAAATTAATGTACTAAACCATACCAACAGAATAAAGGGCAAGCCCCACACAATCATCTCATTAGATGCACATAAGCACTTAACAAAATCCAACACTCTTTCAGGATAAAAACACTCAACAAACTAGGAATATAAGGAAACTTCCCCAGTCTGATAAAAGGCATCTATGAAAAGCCACAGCTGGCATCATACTTAATGGTGAAACACTTTAGGCTTTCTTTCCCTTTGAGATCAGGAACAAAACAGCAATGTCTGCTCTTGCCCCTTCCAAGAGACTGTACTGGAAATTCCAGCCAGGGCAATTGCAGAAGAAAAAGAAATAAAAGACACCCAGATTGGAAAAAAAGAGGTAAAATTATCTCTATTTGCAGATGACGTACTCTTGCATATAAAAATCTTAAGAAATCCACTAAAAATCTATTAACACTAATAAACAAGTTCAGCAAGATTGTAAGGCACAAGATTAATATACAAACATCAACTGTATTTCTGCATCCTAGCAATGATGAAACTAAGAAAATTCCATTTACAGTTACAGCAAAAAATATTTAGGGATAAATTTAACAAAAAAATGTAACTCTGTATCTGAAAACGATAAAACATTATTAAATACCTAAATAAATGGAAAGACTTTCCATGCTCACAGAATAGAAAACTTAATATTGTTAAGATGGCAATCTTCCCCAAGTTTACCCGTGCAATCACTGCAATCTCAATTTTTTGTCGTTGTTGCAGAAATTGGTAAGATAATGCTTGAAGTCTAATATCCAAAACAATCTTGAAAAAGTCTGAAGACTGACACTTCTTGACTTTAAAACTTAGAATTGAGCTATAGTAACTGCAGACATACAGATCAATGGAGAAGAAGTCAGTTTAGAAATAAACTCTTACATGTATGATTAACTGATCCTTGACAAGGGTGCTGAGACAGTTCAATGACGGAAAGAAAGTTCTTTTAAAAAATGAAGCCAAATAGGGTGCCTGGTGGCCCAGGGGGTTCAGTGTCTGACTTCAGCTCAAGGTCATGATCTCCAAGTTCTGGAGTTTAAGCCCCGCGTCAGGCTCTGTGCTGACAGCTCAGAGCCTGGAGCCTGCTTTGGATTCTGTGTCTCTCTCTCTGCCTCTCCCCTGCTCGTGCTCGCTCATGCTCTCTCTCCCTCAAAAATAAACAAAAAAATTAAAAAAAAAAAAGGAAAGAAAGAAAGAAACTCGAACTGGACATCCACATGCAAATGAATGAAGCAGGACCCCCACCTTACACCATATACAAAAATTAACTCAAAATAGATCAAAGACCTACATGTAAGAGTAGCAAACTATAAAACCTTTGGAATAACAAAAGTGTATCTTCATGATCTTATATTAGACAACGGCTTCATAGTTGTGACACCAAAAGCACGAGCAACAAAAGAAAAAAGCAGAATAAATCAGATTCACAAAAACTCAGACCTTGTATGTTCAAAGTTCAAAGGGCACTATAAAGAAGTAAAAGGGCAACCCACAGAATGGGAGAAAATAGTGGCAAATCACATATTCGGTAAGGCATGTATATCCAGAATATATAAAGAGCTTTTAGAATTCAAGAACAGGACGTATAATCCAATTTAAAAAATGGGCAAAGGATCTAAACAGGCATTTCTCTAAAGAAGGTACACAAGTCAACACCATTAAATACCACTTCACGCCCACTTCAATGACAATAATCAAAAAGACAAACACAAGCTGACAAGGATGTGGGGAAACAAATCCTCATACGCTGCTGACGGGAATTCAAAATGGCATGGCAGTTTTGGGAAAGTTTGGCATTTCCTCAAAATATTACACCTAGGGTTACTCTATGAGCCAACAATTTCACTCCTGGGTTTACACCAAGAGAAACTGAAAATACACAGTGACATGAAAACTTGTAATCAACATTCATAGCAGTATTACTTAACGATAACCAAAAACCAGGAACAATCGAAATGTCCATCAACCGATGAATGAATGAAACGTGATATATGTATACAATGTAACACCACTTCTCAACAAAAGGGAATGGAGTACTGATGCAGGGGACAACATGAACGGACCGTGAAAACATTATGCCACGTCAGGAAAGACCACACAGCGTATGATTTCATTTACACGAAATGCCCGGAACAGGTAACTTAAGAAAACAAAGTATAGCAGTGGTTACTTTCGGCTGGGAGGTCTGCAGGGAAATGGAAGTGTTTGCTAATGGGATGGGGTTTCTTTTCAGGGTGAAGACAAATTTTTAACATGGAGTGTGATGATGACTGTAGGATTCTGTGAACACACTAAAATCCACTGAACTGCACACAAAGGGTGACCTGGATGGCATGTGAATTATATCTCAAGAAAACGGTTCAAAAAACATGAAGAACAGCAATAAAGGATCTATGAACTGCAGATGAACGGCAGAAGAGCCTGTCATTTTGTAGTCGGCAAACTTAAAAACTGTTCTATAAATACCAAGTGTCCCCCAAGGACAAATTTTCCTTTGAATACAATACATACTTAGTTCCTTTGGAAAAAAAAAAAATAAGGAAATTTGGCATTATAGGAAAGTTTTCCCACTGTTAGCAAAATGAAAACCAAAAAAAATTCATGAAGAAAAAAAAAGTTTCCATTTCCCTGTGCTTACTCTAACAAATGGTCCAATGTAAACTTCAATCTGAGTGAAATAAAATATGCAGATCATGACCGTGGGGCTTTCGACCAAAACAAAAACAATGAAAAATATACAAGCTACTGTAAAACATTTTCTTTAAAAAAAAATTTTCATGTTTATTTATTTTAGAGACAGAGAGAGCACAAGAGGGGGAGGGGCAGAGAGAGAGGGAGACACAGAATCTGAAGCAGGCTCCAGGCTCCGAGCTGTCAGCACAGAGCCTGACATGGGGCTTGAACCCCCAAACCATGAGATCATGACCTGAGCTGAAGTTGGATGCTTGACCGATGGAGCCACCCAGGCATCCCTGTAAAACATTTTCTAATGACACAAAAGGTGGTCCAATTAGTTCTTGAACTCTTATCCCCAGTCAAAAGCCTTTAAATAGGTTACTTCTCAAATTTCGGACAGCTGCCTTCAAAAATCACATAGAAGCCAGGCTATAAACAAATAACACATCAAGAACAGACAAAAAGATGGGGCGCCTGGGTGGCTCAGTTGGTTAAGCGTCTGACTTCGGCTCAGGTCATGATCTCACGGTTCATGGGTTCAAGCCCCGCATCTGTGCTGACAGCTTGGAGCCTGGAGCCTGTTTCAGATTCTGTGTCTCCCTCTCTCTCTGCCCCTCCCTCACTCGTGCGCTGTCTCCCTCTGTCTCAAAAATAAATAAACATTAAAAAAAAAAAAAAAAACGAACAGACAAAAAGCAACTCTAAATACATATATTCTGGTCAGCGACCAGAATGAACATATGAACAGCAGCATATTACTGCCAAAATTCTTAGAATTTACATGATGAAGGAGATTAGATGTTTTTCTTTGGTGTAATTTTTTTTTTTTTTCCCTGAATGAATTCAGAAGGAAAGAGGGGAAGGCTTCCGTGGCGGGGGGGGGGGGGGGGGGGGGGGGGGGTCGGTCATAGAGAGAGATGCCCTCCAAATGAGTCTGTTCTCATTGGGCTTCCTGGCTCTATTATTAGAGCACAGGCCTGAGAGGCTCCATCTTTAAAAACCGGGCCGGCTGCCTGTGGAAGACAGGTCAACATGCCTTCAAGGTCAGCATGCCTTGTCGAGTCCTTCGCCCTCAAAGTCCTGCCAAGGCTTTGCAGACGACATGGATGGTGCCTGTTTTAAGTGGGGGTTTAATAAGATAAGCGTAAACAAAACAAAAAACTATATGACAGCTGAGCCTTTTCCTGAATGACTTCAGTTGCAAAACTTCCCTACCGTGATTTAACCACTATCCTCCCCCAAGTCCAAGATTTTTGAAATTAACAGTAGGGTTTCTCAGTCCTTCTCTGACATGGTTTCCATCCTTTGTGTTTACTTTATCTCCCCACAGAGCTTTAACAGAGCTTCTCAAACCTGCTATGGAAATTCTTGCTTTTGTAGAACACCATAAAACACTGACATTTTCCAAAAGAAACAAAAAATACACAACATGAGCTCCCAGCCAAGAACACACGTCCACGAAAAACAAACAAACAAAACAAGCTGCTGAGTTAGATATGGCTGGATGTACGCAAGACTTCTGTTAATTTCTGCCGGATACGTCTTCCCGGATTTTGTTGTCTAAACAGTTGCAGGTGCCAAGGTTTACAGTCACGTACTTGGGAAAGATGGATAACCCAGAAGTGTTTCACCCAAAAGCCGTTCATCACAACTGGAAAAGACCACTTTTACTCCTAAGAGCTTGGTTCAAGTGTAAGAGTACAACTAGCATTCAGGGGACTAGTTTGAGAACGGTCGCTCCCAGAGCTCTACAGACCGACGCCGGGGCTGGCCGTCACAGAGAGTTTATCACACAAAGGCCACACTGCCAGAGAGAAGGGACACACAGAACGTCAGGGGCACATCCACAATTGGCTATGTGCCCAATTCACCCAGTGCTGAGGAAGAGAGGCCCTCAGTGGATCATATGAGAAATCAGACGTTTCTGTCGCAAAGGAAAACGGTCAAGCTGCCAGACGCTCCCACGAATTAGTCTTCTCTCGAACCACGACACCAGCAAGTTACCACAGTGTCTCCCCATCAACCACCTACTTAAGGCATCTGGATGGAGGGTATCGCCTGGTCAGCTGGCTTCATCCAGGGCGCTCCTTCCCTTCGGGTCTAACAGGAAAGCCCACAGTGTTCCTTTATTCCGGGCTAGATCCCAAGGACGTGGCTTCTGTTACACTTGACTTGACTACAGAGATATCGCTTGGATAGAAAGAGGTTGATCCAAGTACGACAACCCACACGGGCTGAAGAATCTGAATGATAGTGGAAAAGACACTGGGCTGTCAGGAGACCAGAGCTCTTTGCTTTGGTTTCTTCTGATGCACGTATATGAGAACTTCTTCAAGGTCCCCCGTTGGTCTCAAAGAGCGTTTGGATTCCAATTCAGATGCTGGGGCCTGAAAGCCTCAGTTCAAACTCTGGCTTCACTGTTCGCTAGGTGCGTAACCTAAAAAAGACGCTATCTTCTCTGTCCTTATTTATAAAATGGGGATTATTAATAGACAGCATACACCACGTGAAGTCCTCAGAGCGCTACCTGACCCGCCCGGGGAACAGGAAGCGTCAGGAGTAGCAAACACGTTTACTGACCATGTGACCCTTCCCTCATGCTTTCGTCTTGCCTACCGGGAAGTGGCCGTACGCTCATGTAAATAAGCAGCTCAGTGCCAGCTATCTGCTAGATCTCGGAATTTTCAAGAATCTTTGGGAGCCGATGTCAAATTCCCAGGAGCAGTGACTCATTACAGTGAATAGCAAACAACGGCAGAATTAATTTGAGTCTGCTTTAAGAACCCCGCACGCGATCATTTATCCTCTGGAGGAGCACAGGTTTGAGGAACAGGTCTCCATAAGTTCGCCAGTGGTGTCACAGGGCGCTCCTACAGTCACGAACAGGAGCGAGGAACTGGAGAGCCACACGTCACTTCGGCACTGGGCCATCACGGCCTGGGGCTTCCCAAGCATACAGAAGAGGGCCGAGGAAGGAGCACGGATTCCAGCTTTACCTCTTTCGACACCAACCGCCACGGAAGCGTAGAGGGCTTTTCGAAGCTTTTTAAGTATTAATATAATAAAAGGTAAAAGGAAACACTTCACAGGAAACCTATCATCTTAAAATATGTGGGAAGGCAACAAATACATCGATAACTGCAATTACTTTTGAGCTCCATCTTGCCTCAATGCAAAACACTGACCTAAACATTTCCATTTATTACTTTAAAGCACTATTTACAGAAGTGAATTGACTGTGGTGTATTACAGTCCTATATTAAAATGTTACGTTATTCTTCTGACAGAGAGCTTTCATTAAACTTCATTTCAGTCAGTGATTTGACTTATCAATTTAATAAAATTTTATGCTTCCTGTTTGAAAGCAGCAGTGAGGATACATGCTATCTCCCTAGTCTGGAACTTAAAACATTTAATATAACCACTTAGGTGCTGGGCCTGACTTCCTCAAAAGGTAGTATTAACTGACCTAAGTATAAAGTATGACGGTTTCCCCTAAAAAAAAAACCCGTGTTCGTGTGGGTTAAGGCAAGTGTTTTACTTAACTCCCATAAAAAAGGTGTTTAGGGGAAAAGAGAAGGCCTTTCACTTACTGAGTTAAAAATTAAAAATAAACCGCGAGTAGTGGAGACTGGGGTAATTCCCATAGTGCCATCTCATATAAAGCCGTCTTTGACATTCACACTGTTTGACTACCTCAGGAGGTCTTTTTGGTACCACTGGATTGAGTCCTAGATAATCTTACAGCAAATGCTACTTAATAGTAAATCATATTAAAATGCTATCTATAGAGCCTTAGCATCAGGCTAATCGTAAAACAGAGTCAATAAAAACCCACTGAATGAACTGAGACAGACTACTATCTTTTCTAGATGAAACCGTAAGCATCCAGATCTATCTGTTAATTTGCTTTATACCGTAAGAAAGATGGCACACTACATATTCTATTCCATTATCATTATTTCTAAGAATGTCCAATTTTTTCATTAACAGAGAATGTTATCTAAAATAAGCACATTGGGGCGCCTGGGTGGCTCAGTCGGTTAAGCGTCCAACTTTGACTCAAGTCATGATCTCGCGGTTCCTGAATTTGAGCCCCGCGTGGGGCTCTGTGCTGAGAGCTCAGAGCCTGGAGCCTGTGTCGGATTCTGTGTCTCCCTCTCTCTGCCCACCCCCGCTGTCCGCTTGTACGGTCTTGCTCAAAATGAATAGACGCTAAAAAATTTAAAACAATAAATAAAATAAGCACATCACTCACTTTCTGGGTCTTCGGGGAAAAAAAATCTTTACATAACATTAACATTTTCATTACCATGCTATCTATAAATTGTTGATAACCTTAGGTATTAAGCCTCGATCTTTATTTGCTAGTAATTTTTTAGTTAATAGGGTTTCAAGTTTTGTAAATGTTCTGTAAAGCTTTTTTTGAGACAGTGTAACCAAACACACACACACACACACACACGCACACACACACACAGAGTCCCAGTGTATGTTTGTTTCAGCAGAACTATTCAGCCCGCACCCTCTTTTATTAAGTCCCAGTTTTGACGATCCATTTTAAGGTTAGTCCAAAGCTGGCCTTCCCAAGGACTGTGCTTTGAGACTTAAAGCTCCACAGCACTGTCCTGAAGTTCACGAGCATGAGTACACATCACTACGCACTCACAGGAAACTTAAAACCAAGGAAAATGTGCTCCTATGCATTTCACATAACATCAGTTTCCTCCGCTTTATCAACTAGGCAAACCAATTTTCAAAAACAAATTCCTGTGCTTGTCAAAAAACCTAATTTTTAGGACCCACCACAAGCTAGACCCAGGATGACTGTAAATTGTTTTTTAAAGGAGAATAGATTTTTACAAGTCAAATCAACGGTGAACCAAATGCTCCTTGAATATTTTTAAGACTAAACCTGTTGCGTGTAACCTACAGTTTGGCTCGATTTTCATTACCAGAGAATGTTACCTCTGCTATAGATGAGGCAGAGTACTGTCAATTCTTGGTCCTGATGGCATATCTGTACCAGAAATCTAAGTTCTTGGCAAATCTTTCCTACGAGGCACTTGGTGTAGTTACCCCAATAGCTGATGTCAGATATTTTGGTAAAATCTTGAAACTTCTTTCATGGCCTATCTGTACTTGACCTGCACTCTGGATTGGGCTCTAAACTGAGCGAGGCCTGAGGCTGAGTGTTCTTTAATTCTAGATCCTCCAGGGGTGCCCAGGTAGCTCAGATGGTTAAGCATCCAACTCTTGATTTTGGCTCAGGTCATGATCTCGCGGTTCCTGAGTTCGAGCCCTGTGTTGGACTCCATGCTGATGGTGTGAAGCCTGCTTGGGATTCTCTCTCTCTCCCTCCCTCTCTACCCCTCCCCTGCTCTCTCTCTCAAAATAAATAAACTTAAAAAAAAATTCCTGGATCCTCCATGGTGCTGAGAGCACTGTATTATACCTAGTAGACTGCTCAAATACTGGATGAATTGAAATGCAGCAAGGAATTTGTAATGCTTTATCTTTTTGACTGTGACCTATGGAAAAGAGTATCTCCATTCTTTTACTCATGCAGGTGATATTTACTGAACACCTACTATGTGCCAAGCGCTAGCAACATGGTAGCAAATATGATGAAGTTCTGGTTTTCATAGAGCTTGCATTCTTGAGAAGAAGCGTCTTTGAAACTGTAGGTCGCACCCCATTACAGGATCCCGAAATCATTTCGGTGGGTTGGCACCGGCATTATTTCCAATGAGTGAAATATGATGGAATAGGACTTATCAGAGGACAAGACACTGAATAAGGTGTTTCCTGAACGTTTGGTATCAGTTTACACATGTGCGTAACGGTGTGATGTAAGTGTATTTCTTAGCTGGTCTAGGATACAATCAAGAGCTACTGTTCTAGGGGCACCTGGGTGGCTCAATCAGTTGGGCATCCAACTTCGGCTCGGGTCATGATCCCGCGGTCCGTGAGTTCGAGCCCCGCGTTGGGCTCTGTGCTGACAGCTCAGAGCCTGGAGCCTGCTTCGGATTCTGTGTCTTCCTTTCTCCAACCCTCCCCCGTTCATGCTCTGTCTCTCTCTGTCTCAAAAACAAACATTAAAAAAATTTTTTTTTTTTTAAAGAAGAGCTACTGTTCTAGAAGGGTCTCCTAAATTGCACCTCAGTTTAAATCTCATTTAAAAATGTTTACTTGCAGCAAAGCCATAAATGAAGCTAGTTCAACAACCCTGATTCAATACAATGTAGGCACACCTATGTGTCAGGGGCTGCCAGGCGCTGGGGTTACACGGACGATTAATTCACAGTCCTTGTCCATAAGGAACTCATTAAGAATGTAAGCAATCAATCACAAACCTGTAAGTGTTAAAACAGAAATATGTGCATATGTAGTAAACTGAAAACTCATTTTTGAACGCTACCCTAAAACGTACTTTCACTCACTCTCTTTCGTAGTAACGGTCCATGTAAAACACGTAAATCCCTTTAGGAGTAATTTGCCCATGGTCACATGATGAGCGGCCAAACCATAAACAGCCCAGGCTTCACAGCCTCTACCTACTGCTGCTCCTATCACACAGCCTGGCTTCCAGCAGACAGCCTCATGGGCCCCTCCTTTTCTTTACATGATCTGGAAGCGCCCGGAACAACTTCAGAGTAAGATGGAGATCATGACTATTCATCATCTTTCCTTAAGTGTGAAGTTATGGTGACCCCCCCCTCACCACTGCAAGTAAAAAGAGTCACTGCCTAGCCTTTGCCTTAAATGCCATATAATGTGCCCACCTGGTCACTAATTCAGTAACGTAGAGACCTCCTGTTCTGGAAACGAACCTTCGTATCTGAAACTCCTCTCTAGGACATCAGGAGGAGAAATCTAGAAGATACGTTCGTTTTGGACCTGAGAACTGCAAGAGTCCTTCAAGCAGACAACTCCCCGTACTACTGGGCAGTAAACTAGGGCACACACGCAGATTATGCCGAGAAGGGCTGGGAAGAACCAGTGTGCTTACCTGGTGGCTGCTTTAACTGACTGCCGGACAATGAGCTAGAAATGAGAACTCCGCTATGGCGTACAAACCAGTCTCAGCCAAGCTGTTTGTTTTCACAACTTCCACAAACGTTTCAAGACTGAGAAATCAGCTCCATTAAGTTCACGTGGCTCAAAGGCTCTCAACGCACAAGGGAAGAGAAAAGGCTTACATAATTAGCCCCAGAGTTACACATACACCGTGATGGGAGATTTTAGAGCTAATGTCAAACACGCAACAGCCTGCTTTCCTGTCCTCGGTAGAGGAACACTCCTTAAGATAAAGTGAGGAAATTCCAAAGATCAAGCTACGAGGTGTTGCAACTGCAGAAGGAATACAACCGGGAGCTCGCTCAGCTTCTTCTAATCCTGCAAATAACACCACTAACACACAGCTGGTGCTTTCTTGTGATTATCATGTGCCAGCTCCCTGTGCATGCATTGGACATAAATCGACCCTTACAATAACCCTACGAATTGCGATTCCCATCTTAGCAAGGAACAGAGGCACAGAGAAGTTAAGAAACCTTCCCAGGTCACACAGGTAAAAAGCAGGAGGTGGGATGCAAATCCACACGGTCTGAGGGATTCCAGACTACACCTCAAAGACAAAGAACAGATTCCAAACGGCAGACGGCAGGCCTGATCAAGGAAGAGGTCAAGGACAGCTTCCGGCTGCCCCTGCCTTAGCCATGACTCTGTGTCACATTGATAGTCCTGTTTGGAACCGGCACAGATGTTTGGGGTTCTCGCTGGCCACCTGACAGGGTGGGGAGGTCCGTCCGTCCGTCCGTCCATCCTTTCTTTCCATCGTCCTGCAGGCAGCCGCAATGAACAAGAGGACACAGTGGAGAGAGGAACAATTTCAGGATGACGGCTCCTAGGAGAACTTCAGGTGAGCCTGACAAACCTTTTAAAAGCAATGACAATGCACCAAGTTCTGGGAATAAAGAGTAAGACCTTGTCTCTGCCCTCAAGCTCACTGCAGAGTGAGGAACTTGACCGTGTGTGAATTACCGTTTGATGCCCAGATAAAACAGCAACAGAAATGAATGAACAGGCCTGAAATAGCCCAGCTCTTGCTTGCTTCCTTGTTAGTCTTTTAAAGTAACACATTTCTAAAGAAGTTGATTAAAAAGACACAAACCTCTGGCTTGAGAGCGGGGTGCCATATGGTGCATGGTCAACGGACAGAATGTCAGAATAAGTCCACTAACTCCTCAGTTCAGAAGGACAAGGACCGGAAACTATCATAGCGCGTTCCATAGCGACTACGAGGACAGCAGGTGAGAGCGTGGACGGTTCTGAGTGAGAGGTCCTTGCACCGAAGTGAGGGGCTGGGATCCAGTACAGAGTGGGAGGTCTGACCTCCGGTAAGGACACAGGTGATTCCCGTTCCACGCACGCGCAGGAGGACTGTACCAAGGCAGTGGTGGGGGGGGGGAGATCATATTCTCTTCAGCTGCTTTCTCTTTTAATTTTTTCTTAATGTTTATTTTTGAGAGAGAGAGAGAGAGAGAGAGAGAGAGCACGAAGTGGAGGAGGGGCAGAGAGAGAGGGGGACACAGAATCCAAAGCAGGCTCCAGACTCCCAGCCATCAGCACAGAGCCTGATGCAGGGCTCGAACTCATGCATTGTGAGATCCTGACCTGAGCTGAAGTCGGACACTTAACTGAGTCACCCAGGCGCCCCTACTTTCTTGTTTAAAGTGAAGCAAGCAGTGAAGTCACCAGCGGAGAGTGAGGACCAGGGAGGGGCACCGGAGCTGTCTTGGAGTGGGAAAGGCAGTTGACCAAAGAAATATGGAAGCACTGCCAGACAGCATTTCGGGTCCCCTTGGGGCTTGTGGTCACGATTTCAAAGTGAGATCAGTCAGGATGGCTGTGGGGTTTTCTCGAGCCACGCTCAGCTGCTGAGATGGGGAGTTCAACTTCACTAGGGTTGCCAGACAAGTATGCCAGAGGGAACGGCAGTAACGGTGATGCCAGAATCTAACTCGGATGAAGGTGCAGGAAGGGAGGGGTCGTTGTAAGGTACTGGCTCACATGATGTGGGGGGCGGGGGGCAAGTGTAAAATGTGCAGGGCAAGCTGGGGGGGGGGCTGGAGACGTAGGAGGAGGTAATGTTGTAGCTCCTCTGGAGGCTGAATTCCTTCCTCCTTAGGGGTCCCCAGTATTTGCTCTTCAGGCCTTCAACGGATTGGATGAGGCCCACCCCCATTATCCTTTACTCAAAGTCTACTGACTTAAATGTAAATTGAATCCAAAAAATACCCTCACAGCAACACCTAGACTAATGTTTGACTAAAACCCAGGTACTACCTTGGCCCAGTGAAGATGACACATACAATTAGCCATCACAGGAATATTCAGAGGTCAGGGATTTTTTTTTTTTTTTTGCCACTGCCCCTTCAGGAGTTCCAGAAAGCACAGAGTGGAAGTTAGGTGGGGTCAGGGGTGTGGAAATCAAGACAAATAGAGAAACAGCACTTTCCAGGGATGGGAGGAGGAAGAGAACTGTAATGTGGTGGTTAGGGGCACAGATTGTAGTGTCAGAGCTCGGGATGCAGGACTGTGCTCTACCACTTATGGCCACAATTCTGAGCAGGCCCTTCAACTATGCCTCGGCTTCATCATCTTAAAAAGGGATGATGATATGAGGCAATGGCTGGCCTGTAATAATCACTCAAAAAGGTCAGTTCTTGGGGCACGCGGGGGGCTCAGTCGGTTAAGTGTCTGACTTCGGATCAGGTCGTGATCTCATGGTTCGTGGGTTCCAGCCCCGCGTCGGGCTCTGTGCTAACAGCTCGGAGCCTGGAGCCTGCTTCGGACTCTGTGTCTCCCTCCCTCTCTGCCCCTCCCCTGCTCACACTCTGTCTCTCTCTCAAAAATGAGTGTTAAAATACAAAAGTTCTTATATTATGGGGAGACTCAATATTCTAAATCTGTCAATTCTCCCCCCAAATTATTCATAAACTTAATGTCATTGCACTGAAAATTTCAGTGAGTTTTTTTGATGAATTGATTCTAAGTTTTATTTGAAAAACGAATGTGTGAGAAACATAAAATGCCAAGAGAGAGCAAGAGAAACCTCCATCACCAGTATCAAAACACTGGAATACGCAACTAAACATCTGATGAGAGTGTGGGAAGAGGCAACTAAATACAGGACAAGCCCAGAGAGTCAAGAAATAGGACTTCTACATCCATGACAATCTGTTAGAGGATAAATGTGGCATGCACCTCCAATTAACATGGGGAACGATCGATCATCCAATCAACAGTGTTGGGGTAACTGGTTTTCCCCTGGAGAGTAAAGACGGGGATTACTTCTATAATTTCAGACCCGGAAAAGCCTTTCTAGGGATGATATAAACCTGAATGGTCATAAAATGATGACGGTTTTGACCACGTGTAATTTAAATTTCTGTAAGGAAAGGACATAAACATACTTAACAAACTTAATAGGGGATTTAATTTATTTACGACCATCTCATAATTTTTGTATTTGGGTCTGTCTTCCTTTTCCATTTTTCTGTTTTCTCTCCTCCACTGTACGAACTGTGTTTTCTCTGCTGTTTCCCCTCCAGATCCAACTTTATCCCAACACTGCTTACACTTACATGACAAAAAGCATTTACACATACAATTTTCCAATACGGACCAAAACCAACCGTATCTGCTGACTTCCCTCCCTCCCTCTCTTCCAGATTTGGTCAACACAACCTGGGACTTAATCGTAACATCATGTTCATTCTCTTTGAAGAGTAATTCAGGACCCTGGCATCGTCCATAACCATATATATCACAGGAACTAGCTTTGCTAACTCCAACTAGCGTTGGAGACCATGGCTTTTCCTCTACAGTCACCACCCCATTAAGTTCTTGAGACCTCCAGTAGCCCCCCCAGAGGTGCCAGATACTCTCCACGTCCTTTTGCGCCGAGTGACCACTAGAGATGTCAGGGCATTCAGATGGAAATGCTCTCCCTTTCACGACTCCGCAGATAACGCTCCGTTGTATTTGGGGTTTGGTGTCAGGACAGAGAAGTCTTGATTTTGTTCCCCTGAGGTACCTTTTTTTGCCTGTGCGTGTCTGTAGGACTTTTTATTTCATCCTTAACATTTAAAAGTTAAACCGGGCTTTGCTTGAACGTTCCTAACTTTTAACAAACACTGCCTGGCACCTGATCCTTTTGGAAGCTGGCGAGGCTTCTACTTGAGAGGTTTTCTAAATCTTGCTACTTTCTCTTTAGTTTTCAATCTCCTGTTGCAGTTTTCAGTCAGGCAATGGCACTTTTCACCTCTGCGGAATGTCTCTTGATCTCAGATTGTTCCTTCTCTGGTACTGTCTGCTCAATTTTCAATGACCCTCATGAACCTATCTGAGAACATAAATCAGAAATTTCCCCTAAAAGCTTCTATTTCTTGCTGTACATTTACTTTGGAGGCATGTGGCCTGGTTTATCCTCTGTGCTTGCGTACTCTGCCTGGAATGTTCTTTCCCTAGGTATCCACACGGTGTACCCCTTCACCTTTCAGGAATGCCTTCTTCTTGGCGAGGCCCTTCTTGACCACTCGATTTGAAACCGTAGTAGAAACCGCACCGCCCCATCCCGGCCTACGCTCTCCTTCCCCTCCCCCTGCTTTATTTTCCTGCTGAGTCCTACTGCCACTTAATATACCAAATGCCTTTTAGTCACGTCCGGGATTTTCGCCCTGTGCGTCTCAGCCACAGACGTTTTTGCCACAAACATTTCTGCTGCACCACCAGCTGGCTGTAAGACCATTTTGCCATAAAAGCTAAAATAACTGGTGGATGGTCTGGCTTCATCTCCCCACGGATGACTCGACTGCCCTTGGCTGGGTTAACGTATCGAAGTTGGCCGTCGGCTTATTTCTCCATTAACAAAACTCCTGTTTTGATGTTGTATAAATCTTAGCTCGCTCTCGCGACGATCTATTCAGTGATGCACGGACGCAGTGTTCTTGAAAGACTGGATGGTAACGACTATATGGATCGACTTGACAAAAACACCGTGAGGGAGCCCGCCTACGGGCAGTGTGAAACAGGAGGGTCAGGCCAGACCCCGTGCTGTACTGGGGACAGGGGAGCGTGGCAGCGACGGTGATGGCAGGGCTCCATCACGAACGCATCCGGGCGCCGGCACATCGTCCACACTTCCCAGGGAATTCCAGACTATCCCCAACATGTGACAGCATGCCAGGAGAAAAAAGCAGTGCAGGCGGCTTGCACAATGCAAAGCTCGGTTACGAATCCGCATCTTCGTGTTTGGAAACGGATACCTCTCTTAACGAAGGAAGGAAGTGAAAGAAGGAAAACAGTGATGCTGAGATGAATCAATAGACAAAAAAAAAAAAAAAAAAAGAAAAAAAAAGGTATAATACTACAAATGAAAGACTTCGAAGACGAATGCCTGGGTACAATCCACAAAATCAAATCGGTTATTTGCGCAATACTGTCAAAAGTCTACACGCGTTTTAAATGTATTCAAATATTTTGTATTTCGCAATAGGATCTTTTAATTTGCTTATTCATTTTTCATGTTTCACTATGTCCTTTCAAATGAAATGTCATTTTTTTGTGATTTTTTTTTTTTTACAGCAAATTGCCCTACAGTCAATTACTTACATGGTGAAAACGTAAGCAGCGTGGATGTTTATGACAAAATGACCTAGAATCTTATTTTACTTACTTATGAAGTATATTCTGTTAATAGATGGCTCAGATATATGGGCTTGGAATTAACCTATCAACTACATGCATGTATGAAATATTTGCATTTTCTCGATAAAAATTTCAAAAAGCAAAAAAAAAAAAAAAATCCCATTTTCACCATTGAGAAAAAAAGAATATGTTAATAGGAAAGATGCCAATTCTTCCCAAGTTACTTTAAACTGCACTAAAACCAGTGCAGTTCCAATGAAAACAACAGCTTACAGACTGGGTGTGCCTCTGAAAGAACTGAAAGCTGGGACCCGAACAGGTTATCTGTACGCTCGTGTTCAAGCAGCATCATGCACAGTCACCAAAAGGTGGGAGCAACCCCAATGTCCATGGACACATGAATGGATACACACACGGCGGGACGCTATTCGGCCTTAAAAAGGAAGGAAACTCGGACATGTGGTGCAACATGGGTACAACTTTAGGACACTATGTAAAGTGAAATAAGTTCGTTATAGAGACAAGTCCTGTTGATTCCACATCTAGGAGGTATCTAGTCAAATTCGCAGGACAGAGTAGAACTGTGGTAACTAGGGGCGAGGGGAGGGGTAAGGGGAATTTAATGAATACAGGGTTTCAGTTTTGCAAGATGAAAAAGTCCTGGACATCGGCTGCACAACAGTGTGAATATATGCTTCTGAATTATACAGCCATAAACGGTTAAGGCAGTGCATTTTATGTGTATTTTAAGACAGTTAAAAAAAAAAAAAAAAAAAACCAAAGAGACAAAAAAAATGTACGGAATTTTTCAGAAAGCCTAGAAGAGGAAATGAGTAATAGCCAAGAAAATTTGGGAAAAATAATGAAAGGAAACTGGTCCAGCCTAAGATACGCTGTGAAATTATAATAATTCAAATAGTGTAGTAATGAGACTCCTCAATTCCATATGGGCAAGAATTTAGTAGTATCACAACCTAGTGAGCCAAGCCTTTTATTCCAAATAATGTTTTTATGTTATTGTTTTGGGGGAAGGGCAATCACAGTCATATACCCAAATCCATTTCAGATTAATTGAAAATTAAAATTATTTTCGTGTAGCTCATTTCCCTTTATTATTTTTCTGCCTTTGTTATAGTTTAAGATTATTTATTCTGGCAGACTTCCCTGTATATTCTATCAACCGACTGGATGACACTTGAACAATAATACTTTGGAATTTGAATAATCTTCTAGAAAATCAGTCAACAAAAGGAAATTAAAGTATACATTTAAAAAAAATTCTATCCAATGGAAGAATTCACCTAAAATAGGTTTTCGTTGGTATTTAGTCGTATTTGTTCTAATTTGTTACATTAAATTCTAATTTGTTAGCTTTATCCATCATCACGAATGTGACCTTGTTGCTGCTACACAATATCCCGCTGCGGTCTGAAGGGCCCGTGTTCACCAACATGCCCGGACCTTTCACATCGGAGTATGAGCCACTCATAAAAGGTTTCCATGTTTTTTCTTTTTAAGTTTTTTTTATTTAAGTAATCTCTACACCCCACATGGGGCTCGAACTCACAACCCCAAGATCAACAGTCACATGCTCCTCTGAGTGAGCCAGCCAGGCGCCTCGCCATGCTTTACTTCTTGAATACTTCAGATTTTCCATTTTAAGTTACGGAGATAATACTTATTCCGTGACAAGCCAAGGGCCTGCTAAAAGGGAGCACTGAATATTCTGGGGTTCACAAAATACCTTCCATAGATGGTGTGATAGGGAAAGGACTCTAGAAGGGGTCTACACCCTAGTTTCCAGAACTTGTGAATCTGTTCTGTGAATCATGGCAGAGGGTCTTGGCAGATGTAATTTAAGTCAGAGACACCTTAACACAGGGACATTACCCTGGCATATCCTTGTGGGTCCCCTTTAATTAAACGAGCGGAGATCTCTCTGGATGGAGGTGGGCTAGACGCAGGGGAAGGGAGGTCAGACTCTCACATGGCACAGCTCCAGGCCCTCCAGCTGGTCTGAAGACCAAGGATGCAAATGAGGAATGTGAGAGGCTCCAAGCAGCCCAGAGAGGCTCCGACTGGCAGCCAGCACGGAACTGCACGGAACAGCATGGAACGAGACCTCGGCCCTACAACCACAAGCCACCGAATCCTGGTACCATCTGGATGAGCCTGGTGGCAAATCTGTCCCCGCCTAGGCCCACCGACACCCTGACTCTAGCCTTGTGAGACCAGCCCCGCCCACCCGGACATCTGGCCCACGAGCCATTTCAAACCGCTACATTTTTGGCAATTCATTTTTCTAGCAACAGAACACAAATCCGTACAGAGATTAAATTCTTTTCTCATACAGACTAAACAAAAAAAGTAACGATACCGCCACAGATAACGTAGGAGGTCAGATTTATGACTGACCGTCCTTTTTTTCTGGTTAGACTCACGGACCCACTGTTTCTATGTCAAGCAGTGAAGCGGCCCTGGGCCCAGAAGCAGACGTGGTGCAAGGGAATTAAGACTAGTTCCCATTAACTGGTTCATCCATGCTGAAATTCTGACAATGTTCTCAGAAAGATGATCTCCCCAGGAGCAACTACTTGTTCTTGGTCTGCGGGTCACGGCTGCAACAGGACCGTCAGAGCCTTGCGGGATCCTCACTCGGCAGCATGTAAAGGAAGACAAAGGTGAGGGGGGCCTCTCAAGGAGTGGCTGCGGCTCCAACTCCACTGAATCAACAGTCTAGCCCCACAGTGTTTAACAAACAAACAAACAAAACAAAACAACTATGTCAAAGAAGAATATTTGATAGTTTTCCTTCCCCACTTCCCGTGTTCCTCCCCCCTTCACCCGATCACCCCTTTACAACAACCAAAGCTAAAATCCAGTAATGTACTAAATAGGGGGACAAATACAGAAAGGTTTTTGGCACAAAGGGAAGGGAAACTGGAAGACTGTTTGATGCCATTTAAGTACTGGCACCATTCCTAATAAAACTGCCTGAAGTCCCATTCATTTGGTAAATATTTACAGAACACCTTCTCACGACAGGCCCAGTTCTAGGTACTGCCATCGAGGAACCTGGTCTAATGGGACGCACAGAATTATGATACACACAGTGGAAGATACGTACAAAGTACAGCTAGGGCGCAAAAGTTGGCGCAAGTCTGCCGAATAAAGACAAGGCTACAGGCAGGAGGTGGCTGGTGGCCGATGCCAGAACAGGATGTTCCAGGTAAGACAAGCACAGACACTGAGGCGTAAGCTCTTGTAGCAGAGCCTGCTTGCAGAACTAAACATGTCAGTACTGAGCACGAAGTGTCTGTGCTGGGGTGGGACAGAGTGTGGGACTGGTGCGAGGTGGGCCTATTAGTCAGGGAGGGGTCACATCATAAAGGGCATTAGACCCAACCCTGCAAGTGAATTTTAGGCACAGGAATGGCACAATCATCTATGTTTCAGAAAGATGACTTTGGTGACAGAAGGGAAGATGGATTAAAACGAAGTAATGCCAGAGACTGAAGCCAGAAGACTGTTCTACGAACAGAGATAACAAGGACCTGAACTTGAGAAGCAACAGCAGAAATAATGATAAGGTAACCGACTTAAAGAACAATGGGACTAGGGTTTGCAGCTCACTGCCATTCAGGCCGGGAAAGTCAGGTAGCTTCCTCCCAGTCACGGTGGAGCCAACTTGGGACCATTTCTCGGCAAAGGAGAGCAGCCTTGGCAAAGCGTCGTCTGCCTATTAGAAGGAGAGAGGTGCACACAGAAGGCCCTGCTTACCCCTGTCTTCCTTCACGTCCCACTGAAGATACTATGTTTGCCGCTACGATGGCCATTTCACAGCTATGACGGGACAAACCAGAACAAGAGCCAACGTGATGGGGACAGACAGCAGAGCAGAAGCATGGAGAGTCTGGGTCCCCGATGTCCCAGCAGAGCTGCTGAACCAACCCCGGGACTGTTTATATCTGGACTCAAAACAAGTACCCTTCCGGTATTAGCTACTGACTGTTAAGCTCTCAATTACTTTTAGACAGAATCAACCCAACTAAAGGAGACAGGGCCTGGTGACTGGACTATGAAGGGTTTGTAACACAGAAGAATTAATAGTTTTACATCCAGGGTTCTGGCTTGGGAAACTAGACAGAAGGTCATCAGGACAAAATTACAACACAATAGTGGTGGTGGGAGGCTAGTGAGGGGAGCGGTGGGGGGGGGGGTATTAAATGGAGTAAAGGGGAAAATCTGAGCTATGGAGAGAAGGGAAAGGAAAAAGTTCGTTCTGGACATGTTGATATAAAGATATTATGGGGGCACCTGGGTGGCTCAGTCGGTTAAGCATCCGACTCTTGATTTCAGCTCAAGTCGTGATCTCACAGTTCATGAGTTCAAGCCCCGTGTCAGGCTCTCCACTGTCAGCACAGAGACCGCTTTGGATCCTCTCTCTCGCTCTCTACCCTTCCCCCACTCTCTCTCTCCCCAAAATAAATAAAACATTAAAAATAAGTCTGAGTTAGATCTAAAGATGTGTGGGAACTCAGGTCCTCTCCCGTGTGCGTGCCCTCACGTTCTCTTCGAGGTAGGATGGAGGTGGGATCGTCTAAAGTACGGCACCAAACTTCCTTGCTTGAAGAGTCTTAGAATGCATTTTTTTTTTTCCTATTAAGGCTCTGGAGATGTACAGATGCTATTTGAAAACAGGAAGAAAACTGTGTATAGAATGAATCTACAAATATTATCAAGCTACTGCATATTTTTTTTCCTAACAATTCATTAGTAGTCAAGATAACCTGAAAAAGCACAAAATCTGGATCCGTGGCAAACAAACACCTTGTGGCTCCAGCAGAGACTGTCCCAGCAGCTGAAACTAGTCTGAATCACCTGCCCTACTATGGATGCTAGCAAACTGGGAATATGCGAATCACCTCATTCAGAGACTCAGAAAATCAGCCAGGACAGGTTTTATTGGTGGTAGATTATCCCCAAGCACAAAGAGGAACATAATCACTGAGAAAGCAGCAAGCAATAATTTAGCAGCACTTTGTAGGATTAAGTAACCTCTTAAGGATTATACTATCCCTCTGTGGGAAGAAGTTAATGCGGGTGACCCTGATACAATTTCTTCTTACATGTGGCAGTTAGGGACAAACAGAAATGATCAGCGATTCCCAATCTAGGGAATAGGAACCAAACAGTCAGGGCTGGAGCTGGTGACAGCCTCACAGACAAGGAGACACAGGGATACAGGCAAGGGGTCCCTATAAACAGTGATTAGAAGTGCAAACCAAAGGTCGATTTTGATGTTTGTGAAGTCTGGACGAGACAGAATGCTGCTAGACGGGGCCTGTACAGACAACAGCAATCCCCATCAAAGGCATCTATGACGCACAGGCAGTACTATCAAAGATAAAAGGATTTGCCCCTGACATCAAGCAAAAAGGTTTCTAAAACCAATACAACTTGGGAAAAGGGAGTATAAAGGAAACAAACTTGTTCCTCAACACACTGGTCTTCATTCAAAAACATACCTCTGATCACGCTGTTCCCTACCGCGAAGATGGCCCCCCTGGTTCAGAGCCTTACTCCCCACCCCTAGCCCTTCCTTCCAGCCCCAAACTAATAAAGTTCTAATAAAACTTTCCAATGTGTCTCTTTCATGCATCCTACACTCAAGTTCTCCTGGGCCAGCTGATTATTTCCCAGGCCGACGTGCGCTCTCCTCTGGCCACAACGATTCCTGCTGACTGCTCTCCGCCTTTACAGGTCCCTGCACCTTCCAGCAATTCCTGAGCCCACAACCACACGCGGTCTGTTTTACATCCTGTTCTGCTCTTACCAAAATCACAAAATCGCACTATTCTGTTTTGAATTATTACTACTGTTGTACCTCTCCCATGGTATTCTAAATTCCTCAAAGAGGGAAAGATCATTCATTCATTTTTGTGACTTCTACAAGGTCATAAAAAATTGTAGGTTGCTGAATGACTGACATCAAACAGCCACAGCTTGAAAGCCCTCAAAAGAACACGACAAGGGCAAGATTGTCAGAAGTCTAATAGTTCAACTATTTACCATTCTGATAAACATTCATATGCTGCTTCTCCTCCTATTGCGAGGAAAAAGCAATACGTTAAGAAACAAACACGGGAATTATTCAGCAGAGGAGATCACGAATCAGACTGTGGTCTAGAAATTCTAGATCCTATTTTTGGTTATCTGGGCAGGTTTAATTTACCCTTTTCTCTACCTGCCTCCTCTGTAACTACCCACTTTATAAAAGTGATGTGAGGAATAAGATCTTTGCTAACAATATTTTTAACATCTTTCAGAACACTCCTCCCTTTAAAATGTACCGGTTTAAATATCACCTCTAGCTTTCCCTACACTCACCACAATTAGCAACGATTTTTGTGATTCATAGAGCACCTGAGGTGCAAGGAAGCCCATCATAGGCCAAATAATGTATTTTCAGTTTTATGAAAGCAGCAAAACTTCTCCCTGCCTCGACTTTCAGATTTCTCTTAGTCTATGACGCTGCTCTGGTCATTGTTGCATAACCCTAACTTATAAAGGGGCTTAATGATCCAGAAGAAGAGGCATGTTGTGTTCTCAAAAGCAGAATATATGCCGTGGGATGTTTTGTAAGTCTTCAAGAATAGACAAGATACCAAATGCAGATGACGGCGGTGGGGGGAGGGGGGCAGGCGATGAAACAGTAAAAGGGCAATGAAAAGTCTTGAACAGTAAAGGTATCCCACTGACCACAAAAAGTTGAAATCCAGAGAACCACTCCTAACCAGTGACACACGCCAAAGACCTTATTAACTAGTGCCTTGCGTTTCTAGGCCCTCCAGTTCTATGCTTCTCTAATTTTTTCCTACCACGTTTCACGCACGTCCATCCATCTCCTTCCACCCCCAAACCCCTCCACCAAATCAACGGAGACGTCACCTCAAGTCCCAGGCGGTCTCTACCCCATCCTGACATAACTCCCAGAATAGGGCGCCGGAATTCCTTTCTACCCAAGAAGCTGCACTGTGAATGTAGATATTTACACAGAGCAAAGGAACACAAAGTTTGGATCTGCGAGGGCGAACCGTGACTCCTGACCTCTCGTATTCCAGCTCCTTCTGCATCTTTCAGCCCACAGAAATAACGAGGAGGGCTTTTTCACCTGCCAAAACACTCACAAGAAATTTTACACACGCAGGCGGAGGGAACCCTTCGCAAAACGAAAGCTAGCCAACCGAAAGCAACAAACCCAGGCGTGCATCTCACTGCCCCGATCCTTCTCTGCCGGGTACTTCAGGCGCAATTCCGTGGCAAACCAGTCCTCGGACTCGATCCCGGGTGCCTGCGGCACCCCGAAGTTAGATGACCTCATAAACTCCCCTTCCCTCTCCTGCGGTCACGTCGGATACCTGTTGCATCACCTGCAGAGTGGTCTTCAGAATCTAGCAAAGGAGCACCACCTTGATCTCTATCTACGTAACTCAGCTGGGCTATTTTTCTCGGTAAACTAGAGCCTCATTCATCCGAATGAGGCTGCCTCGGAGGCAAGGGGCTGTCGGCCCCTGTGCGCCTTTGGAGAGAGTCTAGCCTAAGCACCGACAGCCATGAGCTTGGGAGTTTCTGGAGACTCGGGCACCGGGAGCCGTGCGGCTGGGAGAAGCGGCAGAGCGGGGCGGACAGGCGCTCGGGGACGGGGCGGCCCCGGAGTCCCCGGGGACAGGAGTGGAGGTCGGACCCGCGACCCCAGCTTCGCCGAAAGGACACCGCTCGCCCGCCCAGCTGTCGGGCCCGGCGCCCGGAGCCCCGGCCGGAGCCCTCGGGCGGACCGGGCAGCGCTTCCCCGCGCGCCGACGTGCGCGGGGATTAAAACCTAATCCTGCTCCCCTCCCCCACCCCCGAGAACTAAGCCGGAGGCGGGGACGCGAGGCAGGAAGCGCAGGGGCCGGGGGCCGGGGGCCGGGGTCCGAGCCCCGCGGCCGGAGGACGCCGGCCTGGGCCGCACTCACCATGTCGTACACGTTGAGCACCACTAACTGGTTAGCCCCCATCCTCCTCCCCGCGGCCGCCGCCTCGTCCTCCAGCCGCTCCGTCTCCGCGGGGCCGAGGCCGCTCCCACCCCCGCGGGCACTTCGGGGGGCCAGAGCCGGGCACTAAGCGCACAGCCCGGCCCGCGGCAGCCGGCGCGGGAGCATCGGGGAGCCGGGCCGCTCCCGGGCGCCGCCGACAGGACCCTCAGCGCCGACGGGGCCGGACCTCTGGCGGGCCCGGACCTCTGGCGGGCCCGCTCCGGCTCAGGCGCCTCCCCTCGGCGGCGGACACGTGGGGAAAGGCGGGGCCTGAGCGGGGGGCGGGCGCCAGGCGCCCCGGGGGCGGGGCCGGCCCGGCGCGGGGGCTGAGCCCGCCTGCGCTCTGGCTCGGCGCGGCCGCACCTCGGGACCTAAGATGGCGCCTCTCCACGCTGAAGCAGAGAGGGGTCCCAAAAAGACTACAGTTCCCGGCATGCAGCGAGGACTCCGCCGCTCGCCGCTCCCAGCGCAGAGGCCGAATCTCACAAGTACGGTTTCCAGCCGTCGACTCTAACTCCCAGCATGCAGCGGGGCATCCCGCTCCTACCACACCAGGCCTCCCCCGGAGACTACAGCTCCCAGCGTGCAGTGCGGGGGATCTGCGCCGGTCCTCTGCGGTCCGCCCTTGGCGGCAGGTGAAGTCCTCTACCTTCAACCCTTCTTGGTCGGGGCCACTGCTGTTAGTTTCCGTCGCGTTGAGCACGTTGAAGCCAGCGGAGTGTGGCAAAAGACCGTAGCGATGACCCTGTTTTCCAAACCCTCCTTCCTTGCTTATTTTTTTGCACGTGGAGAAGGTGCGGAAATAGAGGAAGGCAGGTTGCTGGGGGGCGGGGGGGGGGGGGGGAGGGCGCATAACACGCGTCCAGCTAGTGCTCAGTATGAAATCTTACGTTTTCTGAAACTGTCTTGCTGACAATGGGAGGAGAGTACAGCATTCACAGATTAGCATAACGTTAGGACACAGTAGCTGCTTTTGCATTTATTCAACAAATCTTTGTGTACCTGCCGTATGCCGGGCAGTGTTGTGAGCCCTGGGGAATACCGTAATAAGAGGAGGAGGAATAAATATGGGTGGTATGTGCCTTGCAGAGAATCAAAATGGGATGAAGTGATTGACAGTAATCTTAGGGTGGCTGCATCTGGAACGTCTTGGTGACAAGGTCTGGTTTAGACTGAGATCTGAAGGACGGCTATCCATCCGGACAAAAACCGCATCAAGGGGGAGCAGCAAAGCTAACATTCAACCAATTAGGAAGCTGTTCCACAGTGCATACCAAAAGGTGGCTTGGGCGTTGGGAGTAGTGGGGAACACTGAGAACATTCTATCTGCAATAGTTTGAAAGTGGAGTCTCGTGGGGCTTGCTAATGAGTTGCGTTTGTTAGGGAGAAAGCATTCAAGGGCAGTTTCTAGATTTTTCACTTAGGAGATTGTGTGGGTGGTGGTGGCATTTGTAAGATGTGAAACTTGGGAAGAACGGTTGGGAGGAGGGAAATCAAGATTTATGGTTTGGTCGTGTTAAGTTAGAAATGCCTTCTAGACATCCATGATATCAAATAGGCATTGGCATAAACTGGAGACGCAGCCATTATAAATAGACTGTTAAGCCTTGGGACTGATTGGATGACCTAGGAAAATGTGTAGCTAAAAACACAGGAAGGGGCCAAAGGCTAAGTTCTAGGATCCTTCATTTAGAGGTCAATTTGGGAAGGAAAAGGAACTGCAGAGACAGGAGAACATGCAACTCAGGAGCCACAAGACTATTAGATTGTATCAAATTGGAGGTTACTGGTAATCTTCACATGAACAGTCTTGGGAAGAGTGGGATCCAAAGAACATCTGGAATGTTTGAGGAGTGAATGTGAGGTGAGGACATGGAGACCCACAGGCAACTGGGGACAATAGTGGGATAGGACTATGTGGCCAATGGAGGACATTTTTAAGATAAGCGATACCAAGGTATAGTTGTTTGTAAAGAGAGAGAAATTGATGATGTAGGAGATGGGGGGGGGGGGAGATTTCTGAGGGCCGGGTAAGAAGAGGAAGACATCTAGTGCACGAGTGGTACAGGGTTGGCCTTTAGTAGGAAGGATGCCTCAACCATGGTGACGGCATATAAGGCAGGTGCAGGTGCACAGTGGTGAAGATACAGAAGACAAATGAAGGCAGGTTAGAAATTTGGGGGCTGGAGGAATGAATATTCCCTCCTGCTTTGCTTTGATTTTCTCAATGATTAAGAGGCAAGATGGTCATCAGAGAGTCGGAGAGGGAAGGTGAGGGGTGTAGGGAATTTGGAGAGAGAGAGAGGGGGGTGTAGAATGGGGAGAAACAGATATACTAGGGAAATAAGATTCACCGGCCAGGCAATGCCGAGTGTGGTAAGTGCTGGATGCATGATTGATATTTGACTGTTCTCAGACCTGTTGTGGACAAAGTTCTAAACTCGAGTTTTGGTGTACCCAGCTGCTTTGCCTTCCCTTCCATCTCTGGTGTGGTCTTCGTCTCCACCCAACCCAGGTGAACAAACTAGAGATATGGGGGAAGGGTGCTATCCGGTAACACCTCATTGAGTCTTTGCTGCACTCCCGAGGGCTCACACCGCTGGTTCACTTCACCTCTGACCCTGCACACTTGCCTTGACCTTTGTGATCTCATCTGCTCTCAGCTGTCATAATCACACACATGCTGAAAAGTCTGATGCCCCAACTCCAAACCCCTCATCTGTCCCAAGCACTGGGCCGGTATAGCCTGCAGCCTACTGGATTTCTCTACCGGAGATACTAGTTTCCCATGGCTGCTGTCTCACATGAATAGGAACTACAATGTATATAAAAGACACATTTATAATCTTAGTTCCAGAGGTTAGAAGTCCCACATGGGTTTCCCTGGGCTAAAATCAAGGGCTGTGTTCCTTCTGGAGGCTCCAGGGGGAGAATCTGCTTCCTTTCTCAGCTTCTAGAAGCTGCTCTCATTCCTCGGCTCATGGCCACATTGCCCCGACCCCTCTTTCTATCCTCATATCTTCTCTGACTCTCCTGCTTCTCCCTTTCACTTAGTAGGACCTTCATGATTACATTGGGCAGGAGTATGTCATCTCAAGATCATTAATCACATCTGCAAAGTCTTTTTTTTTTTTTCCTATGTACACTAATGTATTTGCAGATTCTGGAGAATTCATTGACATCCCATGTCCTGTGGTCACTTCTAATTCATCAGATCCAGAAGAGAATTCACTGTCATGGGTGCCTGGGTGGCTCAGTCGGTTAAACGTTCCACTCAGGCTCCGGTCATGATCTCACAGTTTGTGGGTTTGAGCCCCGCGTCCGGCTCTGTGCTGACAACTCGGAGCCTGGAGCCTGCTTCAGCCTCTGTGTCTCCCTCTCTCTCTGCCCCTTCCCTGCTCGAGCTCTGTCTCTGTCTCTCAAAATTGAATAAACGTTAAAAAAAAAATTAGAAATCAAACACGCTACTGAAGCCCGCGGCCCTTCCGGGGTGAAGAAGCATAGCCAAGTTCACACGGACAGGAAAGGTGGGGACAGGAAGCCCTTCCTCCTGCCTGCCCGTGTCCCTCTGGTACCTGGTCCCAAGAAACCTACTGGGCAGTGGAGTCCTAGCCT
Source organism: Prionailurus viverrinus (assembly GCF_022837055.1). Lineage (NCBI taxonomy): Eukaryota > Metazoa > Chordata > Mammalia > Carnivora > Felidae > Prionailurus > Prionailurus viverrinus. The sequence continues at coordinate 2,875,147 of NC_062577.1, forward strand.
CTAACGAGAACGGCAGATTTGAAACTGAGTGGTAGGAGCCTTGATACAAACTCCCACAAATGATGTCTTAGGCAACCCAGAGGGAGACATTAAGTTTCCAAAGCATTACAGAGGAACATAAATTTTAAGTTTATTGCTACATGAGCTGTGTTGTAGACATGAACTGAGCCTGACAGTGCCTTATTTTCTGTTGGCTAGCAAACACCTCGAAACGGCAGCCTAAAACAGAACATTTTAGGGGCACCTGGGTGCTCAGTCGGTTAAGTGTCTGACTCATTATTTGAGCTCTGGTCATGATTTGTGAGATGTAGCCTTGTATCAGGCCCTGCGCTGTTAGCACAGAGCCTGCTTGGGATTCTCCCTCTCTCTCTTCCCTTACCCCTCTTGTTCTCTCTCTCTCTGTCAAATAAATAAACATTAAAAAAAAAAACCCACACGTTTTACAGTTTCTAAGTCGGGAGTCTCAGACCATCTGATTTATGTTTAGGTGAACAGGTCTCTTAGGGAGTTTCCATCATCTGAAGGCTTGATCGGGGCTGGAGAATCTTCCAAGCTCACTTACGTAGCTGTAGCAGGAGGCTACATGTCAGCACCACATAGGCCTTTCCAGGGTCTACCGCCTGGTGGCTGGTTCTCTCAGTGACCCAGAGTGGGAAAGTGACAGAGAAGGAAACCGCAGTGTCTTATCACCTGATCTCAGAAGGGACCTAACATCACGCAGACCAACTCTGGTGCAGCGTGGGAAGAGACCACGCAGATGTGACTACTAGGAGGCGAGGATGGCTGGGGGGGGGGGGGGGGGGCTGCATCTTGACTGCTGCAGCCCGACAGGTAGTCCAGGGTTAAAAGGCACAAATGTACACTCTACAGGACATCTTGAAACTGTTTTCCGGTTCAGAGTTGCCAACCGAGAAGAAAACCCCATGGAAAGATTGAGAGGATAATTGTGGGTTTTGTCTTAGGTATCTCTACTGACGAAGTGGCTTTTTCAGCCATTGATAGTTGTACCGACTTGTGTTTGATCAGTCTTGGGTAGCGGCCGCTGAGGAGGCTGCCCAGGCAGGGCACCAGCACTGTAGACCTAGAGTGGATGATCACTTCATGCAAGACACTTCGTTTTTCCTGGCTCGGAGGTAAGAGTTCCACACGGCTCACCTGTCAATGCTGTGCTTCCCACGTCTCCAGAATTATTCCGTATTGGTGCTAAGATAGAGATCATCCTTGGGGCGCCTGGGTGGCTCAGTCGGTTGAGCGTCCGACTTCAGCTCAGGTCATGGTCTCACACTCCATGAGTTCGAGCCCCGCGTTGGGCTCTCTGCTGATGGCTCAGAGCCTGGAGCCTGCTTCGGATTCTGTGTCTGCCTCTCTCTCTGCCCCTCCCCTGCTCATGCTCTGTCTCTCCCTGTCTCAAAAATGAATAAAAACATTAAAAAAAAAAAAAAAGAGATCATCCTTGTTGAAAGTTGGGCAATCATCTGCCCTAGGTGGCTGTTTCATTCTTAATTGGTACAGAAGGACCGGGGTCCCACAACAGCATGGCGTCCCAGACTCTGCGAGCAGCCCAGACGTGGGCTTGGTTTGCTATTTTGGTTCTGTGTATGACGATGTGTACTTGGGAATTCTATAAGATGGGCAGATAATTGAATATTGTTTTCCATGTAAACGTGAACTGCTTCTGACCCTCTTTTCTTAAGGGACCGTAAAGGATACATTTGCCAGGTCCGTAGTTGCACACCAGATACCCGAGGTCCAATTAGCCTGCCCTAGCGCGGACACCACATCTGACACGCCAGCTGTCGTTGGAGCCACTACTTGGTTAAATCTGCAGGGGTCTACGGTCATTCTCCAGGATCCTTTCCTTATTTGGCATGGGCCAGACTGGTTATGAAATAAAGACGTGACAGAGACTACCAATCGTGCATCCTTAAGGGCTTAATGGTGGCAGTAATCTCAGCTACCCACCTGGAAATGGTAATGATTTTCTAACTTGGCCACGTGTGTGGGGGGGGGGGAGGGGAGCAGTTTTAGAGGTTTCCGTTTGGCCGTCCCAACTATGATCATTCCTATCCCACAGTCCAGGAGCCCCATGTGGGCTTTACTCCAACAGCCACATATGTCAATTCCAGTTACGCACTTGAGGACTGGGGAAAGGACCCCTGGCATGGAGCCACTGTGGCCCTTCAAGGTCCCCACGCTAAAGGGGGTTGGTGGCACATTGGGCCTCTGAGTATCGCTGTCAAGTCAGACCTCCGTCTGGTAAGTCCTCCAAATGTCTGGCTATTCCACTTTGACCAGTGTAGGTGCTTTCACCACTTTGACCAATACAGCCGACTGACTGGATGGCCACAGGTCTCTGGGGGAATTGTCATGCTATAGACTTGCCCTGGTGTTGCAGGGCCCTTTTTCCTAGGGAACTGACAGATTCTGGATCTAATAATCTACTTAGGTCTGGGGACTGGAGCAAGGACGATGACTTTTTGTCGAGACGATTGCCCTTAACCGCCTCCTCCATTTTGTTTTCTTTAATAGGTGCAGTCAACAGCCTTGTTGGCTGTCCAGCAATTTTGCCAGAATATTCTATTGACCATCTCCATAATTCCTTGCAGGTCAAATCCCCATGGCCATTCCTTGTCCTTATGGTAATTGTGGCCCCCTGGTTTCTGGAAGTAAAGTGCCATCACCAAGCCTCTCTTACTTTGGGGCCTTGTCCTCCCCGTGGGTGTTAATGAACCCCATCTGTGACTGCCTCACCTCCTCTCATCCCTGGCTGCAGTGGCAGCCACCACTGGGCCTCTCAGTGATGCTGGTGGTCCTCTCATCAGATCATATGTCCTTGATGACTGGCGTGCCATCGGGACCTCATGTAATACATCCATTCCAGCCTGTCACCTCCCTGGGCCTTTTTATTCCTTCCTTTACCAACTGCCAGGACTCAGGCTTTTCTGTGTGCTGACAGTTAGCTGTTGTTTTTTCCAGGTTTCTGACAGCCACCCCAGCAGTAAACTTGCGCCCTCCCTTAGGGTCCTCGCTAAGGTGTTAGTTAAATCCCATATCCTGAGAAGATGCTTCCAAGCCGTCAAGAACTTGCTTATCCGGCTTTAAAGAACCCTTGGAACAGTCTCAGGTGTCCTCCCTCGCTCGGTGAGTACGTAAAGGTTAGTTTTTGTACCAGTCCATGAGAGGATGTGGGGGGGGGGGCACACGTTCTCTTGTGAGGGAGGGGCTTCTGCAGCATCCCCCAGCCCAGCGGAAGTGACCACTTACTAGAGACGGATGGGCAACGTCTTCATGTCCAGAGGGTGGGTGTGGGAAGGAGTGGGTGTGGAGAGACAGTGCGTTCAGAGGCATCCATCCAGATGACCTTGTTCCAGTTTTCAGGATCCCAGGTTTTCCCTACCGGCACCTCAACCTCTACATAACAGACCTGCCTTGATTGAGTGTTCAAGCATCTCTAGAGCCCTGTGAATCCAAAGCTTCAGTGGTGTCTGTCCTTCTGTTACTGGTGATGGTGATCTCTTTTTATAAGCCACCTCTGAGGCACTCCGGTTCTCACCCTTCGCCTGGAACCACTGGGGCTCTGCCTCGCACTGACCTTCTGCACGTTGTTAAGCAATAACAAGTGTTGGCAAGGGTGTGGAGATGAGGGAACCCTGGCGCACTGTTGGTGGGAATGTCAGTTTGGTCAGCCACTATGGAAAACAGTATGGAGGGTTCTCAAAAAATTAAAAATAAGGGGTCCCTGGGTGGCTCAGTTGGTTGAGCGGCCATCTCTTGATTGTGGCTCAGGTCATGATCGCACAGTTGGATTGAGCCCTGTAACAGGCTCCATGCTCGGAGCCTGCTTAAGATTCTCTCTCCTTCTCTCTCTGTCCCTCCCCTACTCTCAAGGTTGTGTGAATGTGCTCTCTTAAAGTGAATAAATGAACTGAAAATAAAAATAAAACCGCCCTGTGATCCAACAGTTCCCTTCTGGGTATATATCCAAAGGAAATGAAAATAGGATTTTGAAGAAATATATGCTTTCCCATGTTTATTGAAACATAACTTACAGTAGCCAAGCTATGGAAACAACTCAAGTGTGAAGGGATGAATGGATAAAGAAGATGTGGTGTACGTATATACCCAATGGAACGTGATTCAGCCATGAGAAAGGAGATCCTGCCGTTTGCAACAACATGGATGGATCCTGAGGGCATTATGGTAAGTGAAATAAGCCAGATAGAGGAAGACAAATACTGTGTGATATCACTTATATGTGGAATCCTCAAAAGCCAACCTCATAAAAACAGAGTAGAATGGGGGTTACCAGAGGCAGAGGGGTGGGGGATTTGGGCATCTGCTGTTTAAGGGCACAAACTTGGAACGAGCAGACAATGGAGAGCTATGGCACAGCACAGTGACTATAGTCAATGATCATCATAAACTTCACAGTTGCTGAAAGATTAGATGTTGAGTTGTTCCCACCACAAAAAGGGAAATGATTATGTGACACGACAGAGGTGTTAGTTAATGCCACAATGGTAGTCCTCTCGCGACATGTAAATATCAAATCAACGCACGTTGAACTTACACAATGTTGTATGTCAATTATATTTCAATGAAAAACATACGTAATTTAGCAAGAACCGGGGGACTCTGTTGTCTTTGTTAGTCCATGCTTTTCAAATGCTTGCTCCATGACACCCGCTAGCACTCCCACCGGGACATTTCCCAGGTCACTACCAATGAAAACTTTAGCAACTGAACCATGAGCTTGAGCCAGAAACTTTTGCGGCCCCTCATACCTTCCAGGCTGGTGCTGTCTCTGCCTGCTGGGTGCTGGGCCAGTCTCAAATCCCCTCTGCCCGCCCATTTGCTCAGACCACTCGGGTCACTGCTGCGTTGGCCCAGGCCTCTGAGAAGCAGTCGCCAACACGGGATTAAGTATGCAGCGATTTTATTAGAGGAAGTACTCCCTGAAAGGAAATGCGAAGTAGTGGAAGGTTGGGAGAATCACCAGAGAGAGAAAAGAGGGCGAGAGACAGAGATCGGGTGGGGGTCTCCACACCACCTTACAGGGGCCATGCGATGTAAGGAAAGTCTGAGAAGCCTTCAGGAGTCCCTGAGGCAGGCCGCAGGGGTCCTGGTCTACCTAGGATCCAGTCTGCCTCAGTATCCCCTCTGTACCCTGTCACCGGAGGGGAGCAGCCTGAGGGTGCACGTGTGGCCTTGGTGCAAGTGTGGTGGTGGACGCCCGAAGGCAGCTGCCGATTTCCTGGCTCAGTCGCACATCTTCATTTGGAGGCCTGCCAGGAGCATTCCCAAGGCCGCCACACTGCTCATTTTCCTGCCACCCCACCTACACGGGTACCCCGGCACTCTGGCTCCCCCCCGGTAGCAGTGGGTGAGATGTTCCGTCCTTAGGGTCAGCGCTGGATCACAGCTATCTTGCCTCCTCAAGATTTTGGTCCAGCAGTTATCCGCCTCCTCTGCTGGTTTTCCCTAGCTCCCGGACGATACCTCTCAGTATTTCAGAACATCTTCCTGGCCTCACCTCTGCCTTGTGTTGGCCTCCATTTCTTTGCTCCCTGTCACAGGAACAAAGGAACTCTCTGGAAGAGTTGCCTCCACTTACTGTCTCCCCTTCCTCGTCTCCCATGTTTTTGTTCACGATGACAAGAGTTTTATTTTTGTATGAATAAAAATGGTATAAGTTCAACGTGGCTGGAACGAGAGCAAGAAAGCAAATGTCACTCGGAATTACATCAGAGACACGCTGTTTTACAATAAGGAGAGTTTTACGTGCTACTCCTCTATTGTTTCCTCTTCCGCCCTTTTAAGGGTTTGATTTAGAACTTCTCTTGATATATCCCCACATCTCTTGATATATCCCCACTCCCCTCCCACAGTGACCCACAGACACCTGCACACAGGCACACAGCGTTAACGGAATGTGATGTATCCTTCCGAACGTTTCTTCATGTTCTCACACACAGAGGTTTTCTTTTGTTTGTAAGATCATACTCTAACTACTTCTCTGTGTTCTCATTCAACAAAACCTCGTGGAAAATCTTTCAAATCGACTAGTACAGATTGATCTATATGGTCAACGTATAATCGGTCGATTCAACTCTTCACCTATTGATAGGCATTAGTTCTTTTTGTAGAGTTTTGTCATGACAACCAATGATACAGCATATACGTATATATAGATTCCGTATATCTCTCTTTCTCTATATATATCCATATATATATATCCTACGAGTAGGATATATATATCTATATCTATATCTATATCTATATCTATCTATCTATATATATCCTACTCGTAGGATATATATAGATAGATAGATATATGTATATATATCTCCTTTCCATCCCATCTCATCCCATAAATAGATTCCTAAGAGTGGAATTTCTGGGTCTAAGAGTGTGTATATATACGTATTTTTTATTTTACTAAAAAAAAATTTAAATGTTTATTTTTGAGAGACAGCGTGCAAGCGGGGGAGGGGCAGAGAGCGAGGGAGACACAGAATCCGAAGCAGGCTCCAGGCTCTGAGCTGTCAGCACAGAGCCTGACACTGGGCTCAAACTCGAACTTGAACTCTTGAATTGTTAGATCACGACCTGAGCCCAAGTCGGACGCGCTTAACGGACTGGACTGAGCCACCCCAGGCGCCGCAAGAGCATAGATGTTTTCAATAGATCTTACCAGATCGCATTCCAAAAAGGCTGAAATAATTCGGTTTTCCTTCAGAAGTGCGAGAGAATTTCCTGACCCTCATTCCTTCCCAAGAGTTACCCTGCCGACTTTGCGCCCTTGGGTGCAGCCTCATTGTAACTTTGTATCTGTCTGACTGCTGGTGAGGTTGACTCTCAGAGGTGGACAGCACCTGATTTTGGAGTCAGTGTGCCTGAGTGTGAATTTCACCTCCATCTCTTAGCAGCTGTGTGACCTTACCAAAATTATTTGCCATTTTTTGTGCCCGTTTCCTCATCTCTGCAATGGGATAATAATATTCCCACCTCACAGCGTTGTTGAAGAGAATTAGGTAAATTATTATAACGATTCCTGGCACGTAGTAAACACACACAAAAAATGTTGTTTTAAATACGTTTGTTGGCTGTTTGGGTATGCTCCTCTGTAAAATGACTGTATCCTTTGCTCTCATTTTTATCGGGTGTTTTTTCTTTCTATCAAATATTTTTATCAGATTTTGTCTCACCTCCTTCAATAAAGATTTTAAAGATTTGTAATTAAATAAAATTAAATTTCTGTAACTGAGAGTTGATGGGGGTGGGGGAGAGGAGAAAGTGGGGGATGGGCATTGAGGAGGGCTCTTGTTGGGATGAGCACTGGGTGTTGTATGGAAGCCAATTTGACAATAAATTACATAAAAAAAAATTTGTCACTACAATGAATAGATTACTTTTTGTTATTTCTATTGTTGTTATATAGCATTCTAGAGAAAAAGTACTAATTTTTAAATATTTATCTTACATTGTGCCATCAAATTATCTTAGTCTAGACAACTATAGGGTAGTTCTTGTGACTAAGTTTGGGTTTCCTAGGCATATGATCTTATTTTTGAAAGAGAGGATTTTTCTCTCCTTTCCCCCAGTGCTTATAATGGTTATTTTATTTTATTTTCCTCTTGTAATGTCAGAACTCTCAAAAACAGTGGTGAATAGCAGGTATCCCTGTCTTGTTCTTGATTTTAGTAAAATAAGAAATTCCAACTGTGGACAGCAGCTTTGATCTGCCCCTGGGGTTCCATCTCAAGATCTTCTAGTCTTTGTGAGCCTCTATTCTTTTTTCTGTTTTTATTTTTTTTTAATGTTTATTCATTTTTTGAGGGGGGGGGAGGGGCAGAGAGAGAGCGGCAGACACAGAATCTGAAGCAGGCTCCAGGCTCCAAGCTTGTCAGCACAGATCCCGATTCGGGGCTTGAACCCATGAACCATGAGATCATGACCTGGTTGAAGTCAATTGCTTAACCGACTGAGCCACCCAGGCGCCCCTGTGATCCTCTATTCTTGATGTCCGTGCTGTTGATTTCATTCTCGTGTAGCTAGCCTCCGCAATCGCCTAAGCCAATTCTTTTAAACAAATTGCTTTACACACACGCGCTTCCCACGAGTTCTGCTTCTGTAGTTGAACTCTGACTGCTAGAAATACTGATTGTTTGAAAGCTGTGGTGACCCTTGGGCAAATTAAGCAGCTTATGTTGAACATGAAAATCACACTTTAAAACTTAAAATTAAAACTTAGAGCATCCGCTCCTTGTTTTCAATGTAACAAGTTGTACATTTCACGTGTGACTCTACTGCTAGAAAAACTTCTGGAATACGCTGAAGGCAGATCATTTAGGACACATTAAGCCTTTTGTGCATAAGCGAACTATAGCCATCTAAGGTTTCATATGAGCAGTTTCACGCAAAATAATATTTGACACGTTTATACACTTTCAAAAAATTTACTCACATTCTTAGGAAGGATGTTAACAGCCAAAGTTAGCTTCATTTTAATTTTTTAGAACACCATAGAAGAGCATATAGAGTACCTTAAGGTAAGTGCAAACACCTTAACGTTAATTTTGTAATATACAACGGATATGAGGATATTCGTCTTGGGGCAATTCAAAAACATTCTTTGGAGCTTGAATTTGATGATACATACTATGTGCTTTGTACGTCTTGGTCACACGCACACTTGCAATGTAAGTATATATACATGCTCTCTCTACATAAATATATATACATCCCTACCCTACAAGCTTTGGTTCCTCCTAATTACTCTTTGGTGTTCTTTCATATTTGTTAAGTGTTTCGTAAATACATTGTTTATAGATCCTCATGTAATGGAAATAGCTCAAAACTAGAATACTGAAGAACAATAGCATCAGAACAAAGAGGAAAGCAGCAACCAGGTAGCCACTGGGACTGAAACAAGAACAGAAGAAAAACCAGTCCATTAGAAGTCATCATTCACTTTGGTTGTGAATTTATTTAGTCAGACAACGTTTGAATGGCTAGCTCCTATGCCACTGATAGCAAACAGAGATTAGTAAGACAGCCTGTCTACCCTCAGGACGTTTGCCTCTTAGTGTTCAAGGTGGACCAGGGAGGAAAACAGAGTGTGGTGAATGAGAGAAAGAAACATGAAATTCGCTGGGGGGGGGGGGGGGGGGGGGGAGGGCAGACATCCGGAAGGCCTTCCAGTGGTGGTGACCTTTGAACAGAGTACTGGTGGGAATAGGATTAGGAGCGTTAGAATGGGCTCCCTGGATAAAAATGCCTGGCAGTGGGGGCAGGGGGAACACCTGGGCGTCTGACTCTTGACTTTGGCTTGGGTCATGATCTCAGGGTTGTGGGAAGGAGCCTGGAGCCTGCTTGGGATTCTCTCTCTCTCTCTCTCTCTCTCTCTCTCTCTCTCTCTCCCTCTGCCCCTCCCCTGCTCATGCTGTCTCTCAAAAAATAAAAATAAATTGGGGCGCCTGGGTGACTCAGTCCATTAAGCATCTGACTTTGGCTCAGGTCTGTGAGTTCGAGCCCTGCGTCAGGCTCTGTGCTGTCAGTTCAGAGCCTGGAGCTTGCTTTGGATTCTGTGTCTCCCTCTCTCTCTGCCCCTCCCCTGCTCATTCTTGTTCTCTCTCTGTCTCTGTCTCTGTCTCTGTCTCTCTCTCTCTCTCTCTCTCTCTGCTACTTTCCTCTGGGTACCAGGCCTCTTCACCTGGGACTCTGCATGGGTGCCTCCCATCAGGGCAGATTTATTGCTTGAGCCAAACACTGTGCTCTTTTCTATTTGGTGTCCTGTTATCTGACTTCAGTTTTTGGTTCCTTTTTAAGCCATAATTATTTATTTGCAGTGTTAAAGTTTCCCCAGGTCCCTCCTTACTCAGACCTTCCTTCTATATGGATATGAGCTTAATCTGACTCCAGTGAATGGTTTCCTTCTTGGAGGAAGTTAATTAACTGACTCAATAAATTACCTGATATGAGCCAGGTCCTGTGGTAGTACCTGGATAAACAATGATAAGTAAGAATAGACATGGTCCCCATCCTTAGAGAGCTTACATTCAAGTGGGGACATAATCGTTAATCAGTGATGAGAAAATAAATAGAAAATTTTATTTGCGACAAGAACTAAGTAGGAGAGAGATACAACACAATGAAAGCTTACTATAGCAGGATTTAACCTGGTGATAGGGTCAAGAAATGCCTCCATTTTAGGGAAAATATAATTATCCTAAACTATGAAGAATTAAACGGAAACGTAGTTGGTAAAGTTAAGTAGGAAAGAGGTAAGGAAGAGTTGCCAGGTGGAAGAAATCGCACCTGTGAAGTTCCTGTTTCGGGACAGAGTATGGAGAAAGTTGGGAACTGAAAGAAGGTCGGTGGCTCTAGAGCGGAGAAGATGGCGGGAGCATAATGCAAGATGAGATTGGCAAAGTAGGTGGGGGCCAGATCATGGTAGGTCTTCTAAGCCTTGTTGTGGAGTTACCATTTTAAGGAAAAAAAACCCTAAGGGTTTCAGGCTATAAAATTAGCATTTGAAAAGATCACTTTGGCCCCAGCGAAGGAAATGAACTAGAAGAAAATAGAACTGACTGAGGCAAGATGTGTTAGGTGTCTACTGCAGCTGTTCCTATCTGAGATCATGGTAGCTTGGATTGGAGAGGTGGCAATAGGCTTGGTGGGAAGCGGACTCATTAAAGGGCGGTTCAGGAGATTGAATGAATGAGAATCAGTGACTGGATGAGCTGGGGGAAATAGAGAAATGAACGTGAGCCCTAGGTTTTTTGGTTTTTCGTTTTTGTTTTTGTTTTTTTGGTATTTTATTTACTTATTTATTTATTTTTTCTTTTTGACTTGTAGATGTTTGGCTTGTACAGTTCAATGTGCTATTTCCTGAGAGAAGGAACACAGGAACACAGGGTTGCTGTACTGTTCATCTCCTGAAGGCACCATTCATATTATAGCCCATGTGAATGGATTCTCTTGGAGCTGTGCAGAGACAACCTGCAGGGATGTATGCAATTACCCCAACAGATCGGTTTTAGAGTGGGACAAATAATGGAGTAAGGGAACGGGTGATAAGATCACGAGACCACTTTTGGACATGTCCAGTCTGACCAGTCTTTGAGACATCTAAAACAAGACGTTAAGTAGATGGTAGGATCTTTGGCTCTGGACAGGCCAGAGATGTGATTTGGGAGTCATGCGTATATAGATAGATGCTTACTGAAGCCATGAGTACGGCTGAGCTTGCCAGAATGAGAAGCTCACGAGACCAGGGCTGAGCCCTGGGCAAAGTCAACATTTACTGGCTGCTGAAGGAGGTTGAGGCTCTCTTTACTTGAGAGAGACTGGCTATAGAAGTTTAGGAAAACCCATAAAGCAATACAGCAGTCAAAGGAGGAGTCAACACTGATGAAACAGGAAATAAGATGAGGGCTGGTAAATATCAGGTTCAGTGCAGGCCAGTTTCGGTTCAAGATGGTGACATAGGAGGCTCTTGAACTCACCTCCTTCCACCATCACACCCATGCCACAGCTATCTGAGGAACAGTTCTCTCCAAAAGAAATCCAGAAACTAGCTGAGCAACATCTACACATTGGGTGAATGAGAAAAAAATCCACCCACATCGAAATGGGTAGGAGTGACTAGAACACAATCTGACCATAAACCCCACACCCAGCACAGCAACACACAACCAGGAGCTTGTCCCTGAAGCCTGAAGGGTTTGGACCCAACATCTAGAGTCTCAATCTACAAGAGTTCCACCTGAGGGACAGGCCCCCCAAACACTTAGCTCTGAGAGCCAACCGGACTTGTATCTATGAGACCCACGAGGCAGCGCAGAAAAGGGATCCTGAGCACTTGCAGGAGCTAAGCCCCCCTCAACCCTCAGCCCAGAGAGAGCAGACTGAAATGCCCATGTCCTCATCTTTCCAGGAAGAGGTCTATTTGCTTATCTTACAAGTTATGGTCTGGGGTTCAGGCTCCTGATTTAACGCACATCAAGGGACTGACTGAAATCCTTTCCAGACACTTGGGAGCGTGGCAAGTGCCATCTTAACATTCTCTCTGCTTCTCCTTTGACCACTGGTATCTCTCTGAAAGGAGCTTCTGCACATGACCGGTGGCCCCAGCTTCTATGGCTGCCATGCAGGGGACACCCCCTTTATCACCTGACTCTGGTGGTCAGGAGAACTTACATTCACTAGTCCTATAGGAGTGTGACAAACTCCATTTAGCTGGGATTAACCCAGGACTTGGCACAGAGGGAACAGACAGGGACACCCATCTCCCAGTCTTTTCCCTGAAAGAGGTCTATTTGCATACTTGAAAAGCCACTGCCTATGTGCCCAGTTTCCAATCAGCTTGCATCCAGGTGCTGACTGAGGTCCTCTTCTTTGGGAGGCTGACAGGTCTTGGCACACCCTCAACTATTAGAAAACCCTCAGAATTAAGAAGGCACCTTGGATAGGGGCACCTGGGTGGCTCAGTCAGTTAAGCGTCTGACTTGGGCTCAGGTCATGAGCTCACGATTGGTGGGTTTGGGCCCCGCATCGGGCTCTGTGCTGACAGCTCAGAGCCTGGAGCCTGCTTCGGATTCTGTCTCTCTCTCTCTCTCTCTCCCTCTCTCTCTCTCTGTCCCTTCCCCCACTCATGTTCTGTCTCTGTCTCAAAAATAAACATTAAAAAAAAATGTTTAAAGAAAGCATCTTGGACAGTCAAAGGTTTGAGAGACAACCAACAGCTAGGGCCAGACTGAACAGTAAGGTTCATCTCCTCCCTGAGACCAATCCTACAAGACTATTGAAAAGAGGCTGTCTTCTCTAAGTCAGAAGCCAATGCAGTCAAAGGAAATGAAGAAACGGAAGAAATTTGTTCCAAACAAAAGAACAAGAGAAAACTCAAGAAACAGACCTTGGCTTAACCAACTGAGCCACCCAGGCACCCCAAGGTTTTATCAGTTTATTTAAATTAAAAACTTGGGGGTGATTAAAAGCCTACGAGGAGGATCTAGTTGAGAGGAAAAGTTTAATATACAAAAGAGAGAAGAAATAATGGATTTGGAAGTTTCCTTAGAAAGTAAGAGGGTTCAAAGCACAGGAGGAAGAATTAAAGAGGAGGAATAAAATTTCTTTAACTGTAACAGGATGGAAAAAGGAGAGAATGGATATAGGTGTTTGCAGATTTATATGTTTGGAATCAGGAATCGGAGTGTTCCCGGGTGCTGGCTTCTAATTTCCCTGGAATGGTGGAGACAAGCTCATCTGATGGTTGTTAAGTAAAGATGGTCCAAGGAGGAAGCTAACTAGATAAGGTCCGAGGTCGTTATGGAGAGTAGAGACGTTGGTTGGCCAGAGAAAGATAGGAAGATTCTCAGGTAGTGTTGGTGACCTACATGAAGTTGGTGATTAATCTGCCCTGTTGTGTCACTTTCTTTACCGACACTTGGCCGTTCAGGTGTAATCACAGAGCGCTGTGGGGCGCTAAATTCCAGAAAGGTAAGGAGCTACTAGTGCTACTGAAGGAATAAAGTGTAAGAAGATACTAAATAAAAAAGGAGAAGTTGAAAGTAGAAGTGGAGGTCCCAATGGGAACAATGAAGAGCTGTGGTGAGTATAGCTGGAGTAGCAAGCTGGAAGGTCAGAGAATGGGATGTCTGAGCGGATGCTTCGGGAAGCAGAGACATTCTGACAGTAATGCCAGTGTCCTCAGTGTGACTATGGGAGTGGGTGGTGGAAACACAGCAGAGGAAGAGGACACTCAGGATGAGGAAAGGCCTTGATGTTGGCAGGGTTAGCCGTGTGGGCACAGATGGTGGGGACTGACATGGAGGTGGAAACAGCATGGCAGGGCCAAGGTCATCAATGAGTGGAGAGGACTTTGGGGAGGATGCGGCAACACAGAGAAAGGACGGAGGTACAGCGGATGCCATGAGCCTCAAAGGGTGGGTGTTGAAAAAGATACGTTTTAGTTTTGTTTTAGAAGAACCGGGATAAATAAGGATCCGACAGTGGTAATGGCGCTGCGAGGCACCTGGGGGTCGTTGGGAAATAAACAGCCAGCACTCTAGAGGGCTGAAGGTGAAGCAGTGTCCTGGGGGCGGGGGAGAGGGAGATAAGAGGGGGGAGCTCAGAGGATGGTTGAGGATTTAGGTGAGTTTGCTGGTTAAATGGTAGCAACTCCAAAGGACCCAGTGGAAAATCTGGGGAAGTGGTTGAGCACTGGGCCAAAAGGCAAGGGAGCACTAAATGTCTGCCTCCTACAGGCTGGTCTTCAGCCACTGTTTGCTCATGAAAAGGGCTTTCTTACTAGGAAAATGTCCACCACCAGCTAACCCCTTCTCTCCTCTGCTGCCCCCCTTCAGGGCTCACTAACCTACAGACTGTTCCCTAGGCTGCACCATATGCCCTGGCTGCTAAAATCCCAGCTACTAGGAGGTGAGCTGGGGCGACTGGGTGAAATCCTCCTTCACTGTCTTCTGTCCTCTCCAACTCACCAATGCCCCCTTCTGATGGTGGATACTTGGGTGGACGGATGTTATTAATATTCATCGAAATCAAACATACCAATCGAATCCTCATTAGGAAGGGAAGTCACTGCCAAACGCTATACATGTTTCCCAAAGTCACTTCGAAATAACACATGGCTCATCTCATTTGTAGGTTATTCACACTATTGATCTCCCGTTGGTACAAAACATCAAGGAGTCAGTAATGTTTGAAGTAGGGCCGTAAGTAACTTAATTGTTTGTCTTCCATTTTTTAAAATTTTACAAAAACCAGGCCCAGGACAGAGACGCAAAGTCATTTGTGACCCCAGGGTGAGCATGAAGACTCTTTACTCTGCCCTCCTGGGAAACTCAAGTTGGGTCCAGGAAAATGCCTTCGCTACCTGTTTCCCGGATGCATAAGAATATGGCCAGTGGTCAAGGGCGGACCTGGGGTCATTGGGGGCACAGCCAGTGTCTGCTCCCAGTCTCCACCACTGCAGCCTACAGTCTGGCCCTTAAGTGGGATTGAAAGAGGCGTTGGATGGGAAGACAGCAGGCACTGGGGGATGAAACAAAAGGGGACCCCCAGCTGCAGTAACAATTCTCAGAAACTCCTTCCAGCCGCATCCCTGGGCTGGAATGTGATACAATTTTAGGGTATCACATATAGGGCAGAAGTATTAGGGTCCCAGGGAAATGGGGGAGAGAGGTTTTTCCTTTTTTTAGCTGCCACCCTTGTCTTTTACAACTTCCCTCATTAAAATCTGATTAGGCGCCGGGCATTACCTGGGAATCATTCCGAAGGTCTCTATTGCAAAGATAGTTGTTAGGTTACAGAAACTGCAAATCAGAAAAATAATATTAAAGATGAAATTAAGTGCAATATATTAAGACTCTGTCCAAATTTTTATGGTAATGATCAAATCATGTATAATCCTAATTAAGGGGTCAATTTCTCGGTAATGGAGAGACTAGATGCATTTGCATGACAGCCATGATGATTTTTCCATACGTGTGACTTGGCCTGCTTGCTGTATAATTTCTCAGAGCTTGTCAGTGTGATTTCATGGTCCTCTTAACAGCTTTGCATCGTTTTGATGGTGGGTCCCGAGGCAACAGCAATAATAATAATAATAATAATAATAATAATGTTTTACTGAGTATTAGTACTTATTGAAAACGAATACTATCTGAGTGTTTCCTTTGTACCAGGCAGTGCACCAAATACCTTCCATGAATTATCTGCTGAATCCTCACAGGAACCCTTTCTTTTAGATGAAGAAACTGACGCTTAGATAGGTTAGGCTACTTGCAAAAGTTTACACAGCTGTAAGTAGCAGAGCCGAATTCAGGTTTTTCTGATCGAAGAGCCTGTGATGTTCACCTGATGTAGGTTGACTCTTTCAAGAAGCTAAGAATGTGAGGAACTAGACATATGGAACTGTGTTATTAACTTCTAAAGTTAATAATGTAGCCGATTTCTTGGAAAGAGATAGAGTAGAGCTAAATCAACATTAATGATATGACTGCACCTATCTTCATGTGGGAGAAGAGAGAAGAAAGGAACTTAACTTGATTGAGCAAAATTAGGGATTTTTACCCAGGCCTTTCATTTGATCCTCAGAATATTATTAAGAGAGGAATTATAGACTCATTTGACAAATAAAGAAATAAGCTCAGAGACTAAGCAATTTGCTTAAGGAGGCATATCTGTCAGTGGCAAAATTCGGTTTCGAGCCAAAGTAGATTCTAGCCTTCAAGGTCCATCCATGTTGTAGCAAATGGCAAGATTTCCTTCTCTTTTTACGGCCGAGTAATATTCTGTTGTATTTATATACCACATCTTCTTTATCCATTCATCCATTGATGGACACATACATCATTTCCATGTCTTGGCTACTGTAAATAATGTCACAATGATCAGGAGGGTGAATCTTTTCAAGTTAGCGTTTTCATCATCTTTGGGTAAATACCCAGGAGAGGAACTGCTGGATCACATGGTAGTTCTATTTTTAGCTTTTTGAGGAAACTCCATAGTGTTTTCCACAGTGGCTACAGCAATTCACATGCCCACCAATAGTGCACAGGATCCCCTTTTTCCCACATCGTTGCCAATACTTGTTATCTCTTGTCTTTTTGAGAACAGCCATTTGAGCAGGTGTGAGGTGACATCTTGTTGCTCTTTTGATTTGCATTTCCTTGATGATAAGTGACGTTGAGCACCTTTCCATATGCCTGTTGGCCATCTGTATGTCTTGGAAAAATGTCTATTCAGATCTTCAGCCTAGTTTTTAAATGGATTGTTTGTTTTCGTATTGCGTTATATGAATTCTTTGTATATTTTGCAGATTAACCCCTTATTGGGTGTGTGATTTCCACAGGTTGTCTTTTCATTTTGTTGATGGCTTCCTTTGCTGTGCAGAAGCTTTTTAGTTTGGCGTAGTCCCACTTGTTTCTTTTTGCTGTTTTTTTTTTTTTTTTTGGTGTCAGATTCAAAAAATCATGGCCAGGACTGAAGTCAAGGAGCTTCCTACCTATGTTTTCTCCCAGTTTTATGGGATAAGGCCTTACATTCATGTCTTTAATCCATTTTGAGTTAATTTTTGTGTATGGTGTGAGACAGGGGTCTAATTTCATTCCTTTGCATGTAGCTGTCCGGTTTTCCCAACACCATTTATTGAAGAGACTGTCTTCCTCCCTGCTGCATATTCTTGGCTCCTTTATAATAAATTAATTGACTATATATGTGTGGGTTTTTTCTGTCCTCTCTATTCTGTCCATTGATGTATGTGTCTGTTTTTATGCCAGGACCATACAGTTTTGATTACTATAGCTTTGTAGGATAGTTTGAAATCAGGAAGGGTGATGCCTCTCACTTTATTCTTTTTTTTCAAGATGACTGGCCATTTGGGGTCTGTTGTCATTCCATTCCATATAAATTTTAGGATTGTCCTCGTTCTGTGAAGAATGCTATTGGAATTTTGATAGGGATTACATTGAATCTGTAGTTTGCTTTGGGTATTTTAACAATATTAATTATTCCAATCCATGAGCATGGAATATGTTTTCATTTATTGGTGACTTCTACAATTTCTTTCGTCATTGTCTTATAAAAATTTAGCCAAAGAGTTGAGTGTCTAGGTCTTTCAACTCTTTGGTTAAATTTATTCCTAGGAGGGGTGCCTGGGTGGCTCAGTCGTTTGAGCATCCGACTTCGGCTCAGGTCATGATCTCGCAGTTTGTGAGTTTGAGCCCCATGTTGGGCTCTGTGCTGACAGCTTGGAGCCTGGAGCCTGCTTCGGAATCCATGACTGCCTCGCTCTCTGCCCCTCCCCGACTCATGCTCGGTCTCTGTGTCTCAAAAAATAAATAAACGTTAAAAAATTAAAAAAAAATTTATTCCTAGGTATTTTGTTCTTTTTGATGCAATTGTAAATGAGATTTTCTTAATTTCTCTGCCTCATAGTTCATTATTAGTATGTAGAAACATAACTGATTTTTATATATTCATTTTGTTTCCTGCCACATTACTGACTTTGTTCATTAGTTCTAACAGGTTTTTTTTGGGTGGAGTCTTTAGGGTTTTCCAAATATAATATCATGTCAACTGCAAATAGTGAACATTTTGCTTCTTCCTTTCTGATTTGTATGCCTTTTATTTCTTTTTCTTGCCTAATTGCTCTGGATAGGACTTCCAATTCTATGTGGAACAAAACTAAAAGTGGGCATCTCTGTCTCTCATCTTTGTTCTTGATCTTAGGGGAAAGGCTTTCAGCTTCTCAGCATTCAGTATGATGCTAACCATGGACTTGTCATATATGGCCTTTATTATGTTGAGGTATGTTCCTTCTCCACTTTGTTGAGAGTTTTTTTTTTTAAATAATAAATTAATGTTGGATTTTGTCAAATGCTTTTCTGCATCTAGTGAGATCATCAGATGGTTTTTATCCTTCGTTTTGTTAATGTGTATCACACTGATTAATTTGCAGATATAAAATCATCCTTGTATCCCTGGGATAAATCCACTCGATCATAGTATATGGTCCTTTTTAAATGTATTGTTGAATTTGGTTTGGTAATATTTCCTTGAGGATTTTTGTATCTATGTTCATCAAGGATAATGACCTATAATTTTCTTTTCTCGTGGTATCTTTGTCTGGTTTTGGTACTAGTAATGTTGGCCTCATAAAATGGGTTTAGAAACATTCTTTTATCTTGCATTTTTCAGAAGATTTTGAGGAGGTTAGATATTCTTTAAATGTTTGGTAGAATTTACCACTGAAGCCATCTGGTCTTGGACTTTTGTTGAGAGTTTTTTTTTTTTTTTCTTACTGATTCACTCTCCTTACTAGTAGTCAGTCTAATCAGATTTTCCTTTTTTTTTTTTTTTATTTGAGAGAGAGAGAGAGAGAGAGAGAGAGGAGGAGAGGTGCAAAGGGAGAGAGAGAGAATCCCAAACAGGTCCCATGCTCAGCACAGAGTGAGACACAGGGCCTGATAACACCACCCTGGGACCATGACCTGAGCTGGACTTAAACAGATACTCAACCGACTGAGCCACCCAGGTGCCCCTGATTTTCCATATTCTTCATGACTCAGTCTTGGTAGGTTGTATGTTTCTAAGAGTTTACCCATTTCTTCTAGGTTGTCTAACTTGTTGGCATATAATTGCTTATAGTAGTTCTTATGATCCTATGTATTCCTTTGGTATCAGTTATAACTTCTCTTTCATTTCCAATTTTATTTGAGTCCTCTCTCTTTTTTCCTATTGAATCTAGCAAAAATTTTGTCTGTTTTGTTTACCTTTTCAAAAACCAACTCTTAGTTTCTACTCTCTTTTCAGTCTCTATTTCCGCTCTGATCTTTGTTATTTCCTTCCATTTACTAACTCTGGGCCTTCCTCTTTTTCTAGTTCTACGAAGTGTAAAGTTAAGTTGTTTATTTGAGATTTTTCTTCCTTCTTGAGGTAGAGGCTTTCCTTCTTTTTTATGGCTGAATAATACTCCATTCTATACTTATATATACCACATTTTCTTTATCATTCACTCATTAATGGGCACTTAGTCTCCCTCCACGCCTTGGCTATTATAAATAATGCTGTCATGAACATGGGGGTGCATATATCTTTTTGGGTTCCCTCTTGCCTTATATGATGTTGTCATG
Organism: Prionailurus viverrinus; assembly: GCF_022837055.1. NCBI lineage: Eukaryota > Metazoa > Chordata > Mammalia > Carnivora > Felidae > Prionailurus > Prionailurus viverrinus. Next base: position 2,894,805 of record NC_062577.1, read on the forward strand.
TTTTAGTGTAACTCATTTATTGGACTTTGTAGAGTGGAGTAGAAATTTTATTCAATCCCATGATTATCCCTTTAAATAAATGCTAAAACTATTATAATAAAATATTTATATTCACCTATAGTTTGGATCCAGGATCTTCACACGAAACACATACATTCCAGAATGGTCTACGGGCCAAACTAAATGGTTATAGTTAGACTTGTTGATAATCTCATACGGTTGATTCAAGTCTCCCGGTTTTCCAATAGCATAAGAAAAACAGTGTTTATAGTTCTGAACAGGAAACAAAGACAAAAACCTTAGGGTCGTTTTCTAGGGGAAGAGGTGTTGCAGATTATAGGAGAGAGGAGAAAGTATGTGATAGCTAGAGGGGAGAAGGGAATGATCTGGAGAAATACACTTATGTTTGTTGGGCAGTATTAAGGGATGGTTTTAATCATGAAATTAAAGTGAAACCAGTCAGCATGGGTATATTTTCCTCCAACCACCAGTCAGACGTCAAGGTGGACAGTTGGATTTAATGAGGGTTGTGATTTAGCCACACACGTCTGAAGAAGTGTGAGGAAGGAGGGAATTCAGGGTACATATCAACAGAGTGATAGAATTATTGACCATGGAATTTAAGCTGAATAAAGAGCAAGAGAACCTGGGGGTGGGGTGAGGGTGGTGGGGTCACTGGATTGAAGGTCATTTTGAGGTTGAAGGATTGTCCAAAGGATTGTCACAGTCAAGGTTCTAGGGTTATGTTGCTGGAAGGGTTGGGAGTGGTGGATGGAAAGTGGAATGCTTAGAGCTGGGAATATAGAGGATAATACACATTTTTTGTATATATATCTCTGTCTTGACATGCACAGATCCTGATATAGAAGTAAAGTAACATTCCTGTTGTAGGACTTACATTTTACAGGCTCAGGTACTGTATAGGTCCCTTTTATTCATGAGATATGATTTGATTTTCCATATAACATAAATTAATTTCAATTCAAGAAAGTTCGATTGAAAAAATGGAAAATATTATAGTATGGGACTGATAGTTGGCATTCAGAAGTGGTCTTTTCGTTGTACAAAAATTGAAACTTCAGGTGCTCTTTACAAAGACTTACTCTCAATGCTTCAACGTGTTTGTCAGGTATTTAATAAATCTGCAAACACAGGTTTCAGCAGAAAAAAGTTAAAATTGTTGGTAACACAGGACCAATGGAAGGTCAAACAGGAATAAGATGAAGCACTTTTGAAATCATAATACTAATGCAATAGAAAAATTGGATGTGAGTTGCAGAAACAAATTTAAATCCAGAATGTTTCCATCAAGCTTTTGTTAATGCTGAAATGCCAATTTAGTTATTACAAATAAGGTTTTCTGGGTAATAATTCCCTTACCTCAGGTCCCCAGACTTCTTCTAGTGGGAGGTGCTTGTTAAGCTCAATCATTGACTTCCATGTCTGGGCTTCATTTAAACAACCACTCTGTCAAATAATTGTACATATAGGAAGTTAAGAGACAAACAAATGAGCAAAGGAAAAAAAGAGAGAGAGAGAGAAACCAAGAAATCTACTTTTAACTGTGGAGAACACAATGATGGTCACCAGAATGGAGGTGGGTGGAGGAGATGGATGAAACAGGTCATGGGAATGAAGGAGTGTTCTTGTCATGACCAGGATGGAACTGTTGAGTCACTATATTGTGCAGCAAATATAACGCCGTAGGTCGACTCTACTGGAATTAAAATAAAAAACCTAATAAAAAATTGCGCACACACGTTATGTTTTGTATATATACACATGTTTTGTATATAAATTCATTCCTAATATTTAATATATTTAATGTCATTGAAAAATGTATATTTATTTATTTTTTCATTCCTTAAACGTTTGCTGATATAAAGGGGAACAATTGACAGTTGTATATTGACCTTGCAGAAAAGGGAAACTCACTTATTTTAAGTGTTTCACATGAAAAGTAATGTTATCGGTGAATATGACCATCTTATTTCTTCCTTTCCAATTCTCATGCTTTTAATTAATTTGCATTGTATCATTTGCCTTGTTACAGAGATCGGACACAATGTTGTATAGAAGTGGTGATGACTGACACCCTCATTTCACTCCTGGCTCCAGAAAGAAGGCTTTCAAATTTTCACCACTAAGTAAGAAGTTTCTATAATTTTTTTTGTAGTTACATTTTATTAGGTTAAAGAAGTTACCATATACTTATAATTTTCTACGATTTATTTTGGTGCTATTCTTTATTTTTTTTTAAGTAGGCTCCACTCCCAATGTGGAGCTTAAACTCATGACCCTGAGAATTCCAAGGTGTATTTTTAAAATAATGTTACATATGGCTACATATGTACATAATGTTAACCTAATGGCTTTTCAACTATTATAATAATCCATGCTTAATGTTCTTTATTCTGTTAATATAGTGGCTCTCTTTGATTTTCAAATGATATTCCAGATCTTCATTTATAAAATAAACAAAACTTGTCAGGATGTGTGATTTAAAAAAAATTTTTTTTTTAATGTTTTTATTTTTGAGAGAGAGAGAGAGAGAGAGAGAGAGAGCGAGCGCATGAGCGGGAGAGGGGCAGAGAGAGAGGAAGACACAGAATCCAAAGTAGTCTCCAGGCTCTGAGCTGTCAGCACAGAGCCCAACGCGGGGCTCAAACTCACAAACTGTGAGATCATGACCTGAGCTGAAATCAGATGCTTAACCGACTGAGCCACCCAGGCGTCCCTTTTTCTTTCTTTATTTCTAAAAAAAAAAATTTTTTTTTTTGGCGGGGGGGGGGGGGGGGGGGTGGGATGCGTGATTTTTAAATATATTGCCGAGTTTGATTTACCAGTGTTTTGGTTAGGTGCCTTGTATCTGTGGTCATGGGTGAGATTGGCTCATAATTTCCTTTTCTTTTAAGGTCCTCGGCGGGTCGTCCTGCATTCATAAAATGAATTGGGAAGTTGTCTTCTCACTTGAATACTCTGGAGTTTTTAGAAAGCTGAAGGGAAAAATTCCTTAAATATTTGGTCGACTTCATCAGGAAAGCCATCTGGGATTATAGATGTCTGTTTATTGCTTAGAATCCAAGAAACTTTGGTAAATTGTGTTTTTCAAGGCGTTCGTCTATTTTATCCAATTCTTCATTGTCAAATTTGTTAATATAAATTTGTTTATAGTAACCTCTATCATTTGGGCTTAAAGTGGTGATATTCTAATTTTGTCTCTCTCTCTCTTTTTTGTTTTTTTTTCATTTTTCAACTGGAAAACTTTTATAAAGAGATGTTTCCCCTTATCTACTATTTGGTTACCCGTTGGGATGGCTCATTTGCAGAAGGTAGTAGAAATATTTGTGTCCTTGTCTTTATTTGCCAGTGTTTAAAACAAGGAGTTGGTTTTCTAATCATTCTCCAAAGGTATCTTTTTGAAAAAACCGTTTTAACTCATAGGTTTAATGCATTTAATGGGTCTTGGCAATATTGCGGTAATTACCCTTAATGAAGCTCTGATCGTCCCTTCTCCAGCCAGTAGGAACCTCTTCATGTTCACTTCTGATTACTTTTGACATGACCCTAGGAGTCTTTGATACTTCCTTGCTAACGGGTATGTCAAACTCTCCCAAACCCATCATGTACATTTCCTCCTCCAGGCTTGGAATCAGCTATTTAAGAAATTCCAGTTCTTTTTAGTGGTAGATAATATTTCAAGATAACCACCTGGGTACTGAGGATACTTCTACCGATTGGTTATGCTTCTAGGGATTTTACTGGACAGCCTAGGAAAAATTTCTCTCTCTATGAACAATACATTTCTATCCAGATCACATGAGTTTCTAATACCTCACGAGTTTACATGGAGTCCTATTCAAATTCAGGATTTTTTGTCTAACTTCTTCTATTTTACATATGTGTCTCCTTGCTTTTATACCAAAACACTTGATGAAGAATGATAGTGTTAGAATATCTCACATTACATACCTCACAACATCAGAATAACTAATACAAATATTGCCACCGCTATTGTGATTACTGAAAGCAGTTATATTTTCCCTCTGACATATGATCTTAACATTCTCCTAGCATACTTTATAACTGTATTATACCTATATTGTCAGAAAATACATCCATTATATACTATTCTCTTTCCCTTTGAACCCTCGCTTTGCTTCAGCTTTGTAAGTAACTCTATATTATGCTTTCCTCTAGTTCTTATGTTGCTACCTCTTTAGTATTAATTGTCATTGTTTGAAGGTTATTATTTAATAAGTTACTCAGGAAGGACTCATGGGAACAATATCATCTAATTTTTTTACATGTTAATAGCAGTTTGTGCCTTTTCTAGAGTCATTGGTTTTGCTGAATAGAAAATCCTTGGCTCAGTGTTTATTTTCCTTTAGTATCTTAAATATTTTACTCCATTTTTTCCTGGCATAAAGCATTGCTATAAAAATGTTAATTTTATTTTATTTTCCTTATATGTAAATTGCTTGCTTTTTTGCCTACATGGTCACTTGGGTTGGCTGTTCTGATATATATATATATCTTAGATATATATATCTTAGATATATATATATATTAATGTTTGTTTATTTTTGAGAGAGAGAGAGAGAGAGAGAGAGAGAGAGAGAGAGGCAGAGAGAGAGTGGGACACAGAATCTGAAGCAGGCTCCAGGCTCTGAGCTGTCAGTACAGAGCCCGGTGTAGGGCTAGAACCCATGAACTGCGAGATCACGAACCAAGTTAAAGTCGGACGCCCAACTGACCGAGTCACCCAGGCGCCCCTGTTCTGATATTCTTGAGTATATGCTATGCTCTTTCCATATGAAGCTTCAAGTCTTTTTTCTTGGCCAAGGGTGGGAGAGATGTTTTCTTGAATGATTAGCATTGGTTTTGTTCCTTTGTTCTGGTTTTCTTTTTCACGGATTTCTTTTAGGTCTTTGCTTATCTTCAGTATTTGTCACTTTGTCTAAAATCCTTTTTATCCCATTGTTCATTTCTTTTTACTTTAAAATTTTTCCCCTGTTAATTTCACCTGTGTCTTTTAAAGCATTACCTGTTGTTTACTTTCATTTTTAAAGGCTATTTTCATTGCATATGAAATTTTAGATTTGGAATTTATTTTCTTTCAGCAATTTAAAGATATTTTTACCCAAAATTTTCTGGTTTGCTTTATCTCTATAGAGAAATCAACTTGAAGACTTATAGCTACTCTTTTTTTTTTTTTTTTTTTTTTTGCTTTGGCTGCTTTTGAGGTTCTCTTTGTTTTTGATTTCAGAAATTTTACCATAGTGTTTCGGGATACAGATTACTTTTTTCTGTGCCTCGATGTCTTTTTCAAGTTTGGGAAAATTTTGCTTCTGCCCAACTCTCTCTCTTCTCTCTTTTTAGGACTCCACTCCTTAGATGTAGACAGTGAGTCTGCATTATGTTCTTGTCTATATTTTCAATCAGCTTATCTCCCTGTGTATAATTCTGGGCATTTCCTTCTTTTTTTTTTTTTAATTTTTTTTTAATGTTTATTTATTTTTGAGACAGAGAGAGACAGAGCATGAACGGGGGAGGGGCAGAGAGAGAGGGAGACACAGAATCCGAAGCAGGCTCCAGGCTCTGAGCCATCAGCCCAGAGCCTGACGCGGGGCTCAAACTCACGGACTGCGAGATCGTGACCTGAGCTGAAGTCGGATGCTTAACCAACTGAGCCACCCAGGTGCCCCTGGGCATTTCCTTCTGACACCTCTTCCAGTTGACTCTGTTTTCAGTCATCACTCCTAATAGTCAAATTCTTCACTCCAGTTAGTGCAGTTTTGATTTTTTTTTTTTTTCCAGAAGTGATCGGCAGCTCAGAGGCATGGATAAGGCAGAATGATTGATGTTTAAAGTTGCCGGGTGGGGCATTGGAACAACCCGGGGAGGCGACTTGCAGGTATTGGCAAGATGGAGTCTGGAGGACGAAACCATGGAGCTCAAGTTAGGCAGGAAAAGAGGAAATATGGGGGTGGCAGAGAGGGAGAGAGCAGAGGGCTCAATATGGTGGATGTCTAGACTGCGAGAGGAAAAGTAAGAGGCAGAGGAGCGGTGGGGATAACAACCACAGGGCTAGAAAATTGGGGGTTGAGGTCAGAGACCGCAGTGTTTGCATTTAAAGGTTTTTTTTTTTTAATATGAAATTTATTGTCAAATTGGTTTCCATACCACACCCAGGGCTCATCCCAACAGGTGCCCTCCTCAATACCCATCACCCACCCTCCTTCCCTCCCTCCCACCCCCCATCAACCCTCAGTTTGTTCTAGGTTTTTAACAGTCTCTTATGGTTTGGCTTCCTCCTTCTCTAACCTTTTTTTCTTCCTTCCCCTCCCCCATGGTCTTCTGTTTCGTTTCTCAGGATCCACATAAGCGTGAAAACATATGGTATCTGTCTTTCTCTGTAGGACTTATTTCACTTAGCATAACACTCTCCAGTTCCATCCACATTGCTACAAAAGGCCATATTTCATTCTTTCTCATTGCCATGTAGTATTCCATTGTGTATATAAACCACAATTTCTTTATCCATTCATCAGTTGATGGACATTTAGGCTCTTTCCACAATTTGGCTATTGTTGAGAGTGCTGCTATAAACAATGGGGTACAAGTGCCCTATGCATCAGCACTCCTGTATCCCTTGGGTAAATTCCTAGCAGTGCTATTGCTGGGTCATAGGGTAGATCTATTTTTAATTTTCTGAGGAACCTCCACACTTTTTCCAGAGTGGCTGCAACAATTTGCGTTCCCACCAACAGTGCAAGAGGGTTCCCATTTCTCCACATCCTCGCCAGCATCTATAGTCTCCTGGTTTGTTCATTTTAACCACTCTGACTGGCGTGAGGTGGTATCTGAGTGTGGTTTTGATTTGTGTTTCCCTGATGAGGAGCGACGTTGAGCATCTTTTCATGTGCTGGTTGGCCATTTGGATGTCTTCTTTAGAGAAGTGTCTATTCATGTTTTCTGCCCATTTTTTCACTGGGTTATTTGTTTTTCAGGTGTGGAGTTTGGTGAGCTCTTTATAGATTTTGGATACTAGCCCTTTGTCCGATATGTCATTTGCAAATATCTTTTCCCATTCTGTTGGTTGCCTTTTAGTTTTAATTTTTTTTTTCAACGTTTATTTATTTTTGGGACAGAGAGAGACAGAGCATGAACGGGGGAGGGGCAGAGAGAGAGGGAGACACAGAATCGGAAACAGGCTCCAGGCTCTGAGCCATCAGCCCAGAGCCCGACGCGGGGCTCGAACTCACGGACCGCGAGATCGTGACCTGGCTGAAGTCGGACGCTTAACCGACTGCGCCACCCAGGCGCCCCTGTTGCCTTTTAGTTTTGTTGGTTGTTTCCTTTGCTGTGCAGAAGGTTTTTATCTTCATGAGGTCTTAATAGTTCATTTTTGCTTTTAATTCCCTTGCCTTTGGGGATGTGTCAAGTAAGAAATGGCTGTGGCTGAGGTCAGAGAGGTTTTTTCCTGCTTTCTTCTCTAGGGTTTTGATGGTTTCCTGTCTCACGTTCAGGTCCTTTACCCATTTTGAGTTTATTTTTGTGAATGGTGTAAGAAAGTGGTCTAGTTTCATCCTTCTGCATGTTGCCGTCCAGTTCTCCCAGCACCATTGGTTAAAGAGACTGTCTTTTTTTCCATCGGATATTCTTTCCTGCTTTGTCAAAGATTAGTTGGCCATACGTTTGTGGGTTTAGTTCTGGGGTTTCTATTCTATTCCCTTGGTCTATGTGTCTGTTTTTGTGCCAATACCATGCTGTCCTGATGATGACAGCTTTGTAGTAGAGGCTAAAGTCTGGGATTGTGATGCCTCCTGCTTTGGTCTTCTTCAAAATTACTTTGGCTATTCGGGGCCTTTTGTGGTTCCATACAAATTTTAGGATTGCTTGTTCTAGCTTCGAGAAGAATGCTGGTGCAATTTTGATTGGGATTGCATTGAATATGTAGATAGCTTTGGGTAGTATTGACATTTTAACAATATTTATTCTTCCAATCCATGAGCATGGAATGTTTTCCCATTTCTGTGTATCTTCAATTTCCTTCATAAGCTTTCTATAGTTTTCAGCATACAGATCTTTTACATCTTTGGTTAGGTTTATTCCTAGGTATTTTATGCTTCTTGGTGCAATTGTGAATGGGATCAGTTTCTTTGTTTGTCTTTCTGTTGCTTCATTATTAGTGTATAAGAATGCAACTGATTTCTGTACGTTGATTTTGTATCCTGCGACTTTGCTGAATTCATCTATCAGTTCTAGCAGACTTCTGGTGTAGTCTATCGGATTTTCCATGTATAATATCATGTCATCTGCAAAAAGTGAAAGCTTAACTTCATCTTTGCCAATTTGATGCCTTTGATTTCCTTTTTTTGTCTGATTGCTGATGCTAGCACTTCCAACACTATGGTAAACAACAGCGGGGAGAGTGGACATCCCTGTCGTGTTCCTGATCTCAGGGGGAAAGCTCTCAGTTTTTCCCCATTGAGAATGATATTAGCTGTGGGCTTTTCATAAATGGCTTTTATGATGTTGAAGTATGTTTCTTGTATCCCGACTTTCTCGAGGGTTTTTATTAAGAAAGGATGCTGAATTTTGTCAAATGCTTTTTCTGCATCGATTGACAGGATCATATGGTTCTTATTTTTTCTTTTATTAATGTGATGTATCACATTGATTGATTTGCAAATGTTGAATCAGCCCTGCAGCCCAGGAATGAATCCCACTTGATCATGGTGAATAATTCTTTTTATATGCCGTTGAATTCTATTTGCTAGTATCTTATTGAGAATTTTTGCATCCATATTCATCAGGGATATTGGCCTGTAGTTCTCTTTTCTTGCTAGGTCTCTGTTTGGTTTAGGAATCAAAGTAATGCTGGCTTCATAGAATGAGTCTGGAAGTTTTCCTTCCCTTTCTATTTTTTGGAACAGCTTGAGAAGGATAGGTATTATCTCTGCTTTAAAGGTCTGGTAGAACTCCCCTGGGAAGCCATCTGGTCCTGGACTCTTACTTGTTGGGAGATTTTTGATAACTGATTCAATTTCTTCACTGGTTATTCAAGCTTTCTATTTCTTCCTGTTTGAGTTTTGGAAGTGTGTGGGTGTTTAGGAATTTGTCCATTTCTTCCAGGTTGTCCAGTTTGTTGGCATATAATTTTTCATAGTATTCCCTGATAATTGCTTGTATTTCTGAGGGATTGGTTGTAATAATTCCATTTTCATTCCTGATTTTATCTATTTGGGTCATCTCCCTTTTCATTTTGAGAAGCCTGGCTAGAGGTTTATCAATTTTGTTTATTTTTTCAAAAAACCAACTCTTGGTTTCATTGATCTGCTCTACAGTTTTTTTTTTAGAATCTATATTGTTTATTTCTGCTCTGATCTTTATTATTTCTCTTCTTCTGCTAGGTTTAGGGTGTCTTTGCTGCTCTGCTTGTATTTCCTTTAGGTGTGCTGTTAGGTTTTGTATTTGGGATTTTTCTTGTTTCTTGAGATAGGCCTGGATTGCAAGGTATTTTCCTCTCAGGACTGTCTTCACTGCATCCCAAAGCGTTTGGATTGTTGTCTTTTCATTTTCATTTGTTTCCATATATTTTCAAATTTCTTCTCTAATTGCCTGGTTGACACATTCATGCTTTAGTAGGGTGTTCTCTAACCTCCATGCTTTTGGAGGTTTTCCAGACTTTTTCCTGTGGTTGATTTCAAGCTTCATAGCATTGTGGTCTGAAATGTGCATCGTATGATTTCAATTCTTGTATACTTATGAAGGGCTGTTTTGTGACCCAGTATGTGATCTGTCTTGGAGAATGTTCCATGTGCACTCGAGAAGAAAGTATATTCTGTTGCTTTGGGATGCAGAGTTCTAAATATACCTGTGAAGTCCATCTGATCCAATGTATCATTCAGGGCCTTGTTTCTTTATTGATCCTGTGTCTAGATGATCTATCCACTGTTGTAAGTGGAGTATTAAAGTCCCCTGCAATTACCACATTCTTATCAATAAGGTGGCTTATGTTTGTGATTAATTGTTTTATATATTTGGGGGCTCCCGTATTCGGCGCATAGACATTTACAATTGTTAGCTCTTTCTCATGGATAGGCCTTGTGACAGCCTTTAATTTAAAGTCTAGTTTGTCTGATCTAAGTCTGGCTACTCCAGCTTTCTTTTGAGTTCCAGTAGCATGATAGATAGTTCTCCATCCCCTCACTTTCAATCTGAAGGTGCCCTCAGGTCTAAAATGAGTCTCTTGTAGACAGCAAATAGATGGGTCTTGTTTTTTTTATCCATTCTGATACCCTACGTCTTTTGGTTGGAGCATTTAGTCCATTTACATTCAGTGTTATTATAGAAAGATATGGGCTGAGAGTCATTGTGATGTCTGTAGGTTTCATGCTTGTAGTGATGTCTCTGGTACTTTGTCATCCTTGCAACATTTCACTCACAGAATCCCCCTTAGGATCTCTTGTAGGGCTGGTTTAGTGGTGATGAATTCCTTCAGTTTTTGTTTGTTTGGGAACACCTTTATCTCTCCTTCTATTCCGAATGACAGACTTGCTGTATATTTTTTCTGTTCATCACATTGAAGATTTCCTGCCATTCTTTGCTGGCCTGCCAAGTTTCAGTAGATAGGTCTGTCAATAGTCTTATCAGTCTCCCTTCATATGTTAGAGCATGTTTATCCCTAGCTGCTTTCAGAATTTTCTCTTTATCCTTGTATTTTGCCAGTTTCACTATGATATGTTGTGCAGATTGATTCAAGTTACATCTGAAGGGAGTTCTCTTTGCCTCTTGGATTTCAATGCCTTTTTTCCTTCCCCAGATCAGGGAAGTTCTCAGCTATGATTTGTTCAAGTACACCTTCAGCCCCTTTCTCTCTCTCTTCCTCTTCTGGAATTCCTATTATATGGATATTGTTCTGTTTGATTGCAGCACTTAGTTCTCTAATTCTCCCCTCATACTCCTGGAATTTTTTCTCTCTTTTTCTCTGCTTCCTCTTTTTCCATAATTTTATCTTCTAATTCACCTATTCTCTCCTCTGCCTCTTCAATCCGAGCTACGGTCGCCTCCATTTTATTTTGCACCTCATTTATAGCATTTTTTAGCTCCTCATGACTATTTCTCAGTCTCTTGATCTCAGTAGCAATAGATTCTCTGCTGTCATCTCTACTTTTTTCAAGCCCAGCAATTAATTTTTCAACTCTTATTGTAAGTTCTTGTTCCGTTATATTGCTTAAATTGTTTTTGATCAATTCGTTAGCTGTCGCTACTTCCTGGAGTTTCTCTTGAGGAGAACTCTTCCGTTTTGTCATTTTGGGTAGTCCCTGGGGTGGCGTCCAACTGCAGGGCACTTCCGCTGTGCTGTCTGGAGTAACTTGTGTTGGTGGGTGGGGCCGCAGTCAGACCCAACATCTGTACCCAGCCCACTGCTGGGGCTACAGTCAGACTGGTGTGTACCTTATCTTCCCGTCTCCCAGGGGCAGGACTCACTGTGGAGTGGTGTGGCCCCTCTCTGGGCTACTTGCACACTACCAGGCTTATGGTGCTGCTTCTATGGGATATGGCGTATTAGCCGGGGTGGATCCGCAAGGTGCGCAGGGGCGGGAGGGGCAGGCTCAGCTCTCTTTGCCTTTGGTGGTCCCCTGCGGGAGGGTCCCTGAAGCACCAGGAGGGAGGCAGACCCGTCGGAGGGATGGATCCACAGAAACACTGTCGTTGGGCGTTTTCGCAGCGCAAGCAGTTCGGGAACTGGTTCCCTTTGGGATTTCGGCTTGGGGATGGGAGAGGGAGATGGTGCTGGCCAGTGCCTTTGTTCCCTGCGGAGCTGAGCTCTGTCTGCCAGGGCTCAACACCTCTCCCTCCTGGTGTCCTCTCGCCCTCCCGCTCTCTGAGCAGAGCTGTTGACTTTTAACATTCCAGATGTTAAGTCCCACTGGCTGTCAGAACCCATGCAGTCTGGCCCCCCTGCTTTTGCCAGCCAGTCTCAGTGGCTCTGCCTTGCCAGGCGGGCTGCCCCTCTACCGCCCCGGCTCCCTCCCGCCAGTCCGTGTAGTGCGCACCGCCTCTCCGCCCTTCCTACCCTCTTCCGTGGGCCTCTCGTCTGCGCTGGGCTCCGGAGACTCCGTTCTGCTAGTCTTCTGGCAGTTTTCTGGGTGTTTTAGGCAGGTGTGGGTGGAATCTAAGTGATCAGCAGGATGAGGTGAGCCCAGCGTCCTCCTACGCTGCCATCTTCCAAATCTATCTACCAAGTTTTTCATTTATTATTTTTTTTTTTTGAGAAAAAGCGACAGAGTGCAAGCAGGGAAGAGGCAGAGAGAGAAGGAGAATCTCAAGCAGGCTCCACGCTGCCAGCGCAGAGCCCGATGTGGGGCTTGATCTCATGAAGCTATGAGATCATAACCTGAGCTGAAATCAAGAGTTGGACGTTTAACCGACTGAGCCTCCCAGGCACCCCCGGAGTGTTTGAATGTAAATGTAATTATAGCAAACGGACTGACATTGGTCAAGGCAGGCTCAGCTGTGCCGCAATAAACCCCAACCCTCAGGGCCTTTACGCATTCAAGTTCAATTCCTGCTCACACATAGTCCGGTGCAGATGCCCCTGGTGAGAGGGTTCCTATGGATGACTCTTCTCAAGCAGTGGAGTGGCTTTTCTGTCTAGTGGCTCTTTGAAGGTTCCCTTCACCGGTCCCTTCTTACCCAGCTTGTATCTATTCCGTCTTTAATTGTTGCTGCAATCGACTGACATGTGGAGGAAGGTCGGAAGCATGGAGGTTCATGCGGCCCCTTCTTTAGCACTTCAGCCTGCACGTGACACATATCGCTTCTGCTCATTCCCCGGAGGTGAGAACCAGTCATGTGGCCCCACCCAGACGCAAACAGGGCGGGGAAACGTCATCCCCATTTAGAAAGCTTCTCCCCAGCAATAGCCCCATGTGATGGCTGGCCACAGTCAGGAGTCAACTGTGACTGCTTTTAGGCCATGAGGAACACTCACCAAGTTCTGAGCAAATGACAGCAACAGCCAGGGATGGGGTATGTGACACCTGGATGACAGGGGCCTTAAACCAATGCCACTTGAATTAGGGTGAGGGGATTATTGATCTGGCCATGACACTGTGGATTAGGGAGGGCTTTAGTTCCGCAGCTTATCCTGAAGTACTTTGGGGAGAGAGAAAGAGAACCCTTGGTTTGAGAGAAAAACAGGGAAAATTATATATTCTCTGAGGAATGTCTACTGAAGAAGGGTCAAGGGGCATTTAACCCCAGGGTATATTAGAAAGGTTTGAGAAGGTGCAGAGGAATGGGGGCCAGGGAATCTGGACCCAGGTATAAGAAGAATGGAATAGTTTAGGGATGAGACTGTGGGGAGAGGGTAGTTGGGAAGGAATCACATTTTGGGGGCTGGACAAGTGTGGGAGGAACATGGTGGGATGGATTTGTTTGGCCACATAATTGAAAGACAGTTTGTTCTTGCGACATTCTGGAGGGGTAGCAGGCGGAACTCATTGTCTCTTGGCTGCTATCTGGTGGGTTCTCCTTCTTGGAGCATTAAGGTCTCTGACAGATGAGAAAGTTCCTTTGGAAGGAGTCATCCCTGCCTTTGAGCTTGAGATCTCTGGGGAAAAGCAGGAATCAATGCTGGTGACTTCTGGGGAGGCTCCATTGTGATGGGAGGCCCTCAGGATAGAAGGCCACATAGGGGAGTGAAGTGTGGTGGCCAGGAGGGGTAAGGTCTTCCTGCCAAGACCTGCAAAGTGAGAGGGTTGTCACCAAGGAGGCTGAGTATCTCATCTCATCTCACCCTGAGAGAGTGGGCGAGGGCTTGAGTGGGTCAGAGGGACAGGAGGAAGAGAGAATCTCAAGCAGGCACCACACCCAGTGCAGAGCCCATGCAGGGCTCGATCCCATGACCCTGGGATCATGACCTGGAGCTGAAATTATGAGTTGGACACTCAACCAACTGAGCCACCCAGGCACCCCAAAGTCTGTGACTATGACCAGGGCTTCTTTCCCTGTGAATGAATTTCAGTATTCACAAAATTTAATACACAGGTCGTGTGTGTTTTCTACCTGTGTGTTACAGGTTCTATTTCCCTTAGATAATTTATATACAGATTTAAAACGGGACGACAGGTCTACCTGCGCGTTCAGGTCTGTTTCAACTCAAAGACACCGTACCTTCTTCATGGTATTATTAAAGCTGTAGTCGTTCCTGCCGTGTATTTCCCACACAATGAAATTGACTTCCACATCTTCAACATAGCCATTTTCATTGTATCTGCATGAGACAACAAGCACAACAATAGTAGTTGAGGGTAGAGGACAGGGGTTAAGAGCGGCAGCTTTCTTGTCTGGTGGGCTTCCGTTTCAGTTCTGTGTTTATCCCTGAACAGCCAGCCTTGCAGCCCCAGGGAGGTGACTTATGTTCTGGAAGCCTCGACATCCTCACTTATCTGTAAAATAACAACTGTACCTACTGTACAGGTTTCCTTCACCTCTCAAAATCAGCCTCATAGTGACAAAGCAGAATGATGTCGCCTTTTCAACAGTCAGAGCCCTAAGTGCTCTTCAGTTTGACGGGAACCACGTAGTGAGGAGGTGAGGCCCTGCCGTGCTGGCTGGTCGCAGGGAAAAAGACTGCAGGGATGAAGGAGGAAGGGCACAGCAAAGATCCCCTGGTGTCATTGAATCCACATGAATTCTTTGGGTGACTGTTGCATGCCAGCGAATTAAAGCACAGAATCACTAGGAGAGCAGATGTTCTGGATCTCCCGGGAGGACCCGGCTGGAGGACAGGGCTGAGTGTCAGGGGACGGGCAGCAGCAGTGAGACCTCTCATGGGACCGAGAGCTAGAAGTGGCCACCAGCTCCCAGGAGCCACAGTCATGCATGGCTCATGCCCAGGGAGCTCGTGATGACTTCTACCCACAGCAGACCCCAGCAGACAGTCAAGCATGGACAGGTTGCCCACCCCCCAGATGCCAGCACTGGAGACATAAGCCCCATTGAGCTTAGAGTATTCACCCCAAATTCAGTGTGTTTCAAAAGGGATGTTCCTTCAAATTGTTAAGATCATTATTATTGTTTTTTTTTGTTTTTTTGTTTTTTTTGGTACCGTATGGAAACAGGGGCTTGAGACCAAAGTTCAGGTTCAGTTACTGGTGAAGTTACTGGTGTGTACCAGACCTTGTTGCCATTTTAAACATGGTCACATCTTCCTTCTCCATCAGTCAGTGACCGTTTTTCTGAATGGGAATGTCTCCTCCCCCCCCCCCCCCCCCCCATCCCCCAGGATGAAAATTTCACTTAGGACTTTGGTTCAGGCGCTTGCTGCTGGGCTCTGACTCCAGGACTCTTGCCCCAGTGTCTGATATTTTCTCTTGCTTCCCCTCTCTGTGTTTATCCGTAAAAGATCAAGGGTCCTTGACAGTGTTTCTCTACCCACTGCCCGCAACTCTGCCTGACTTCACGGGTCGCTCTACCTGGCTCTCCGTATGTCCTACAACCTGACACCGTCCATTCTTGCTTAGAAAAACCAGCTGTTGTCCCATTCACAAGCAGGGCAGGGGATTTTTACCTATCGGAAAGTGGTATCTGAAGAAGCTACTTTATTTTCATCTTAATTCATTTTTAGGAACCATGAAGACATGAACTCAGGTGTGACTAGCTAGGGGTTAGAGTAGTGGTGGTCGACGTGTTTCCCAGCACAGGAGGAAGGTCACAGAGAACTCTAAAGTTCCTTCCACAGGAAAATGCACACACGTGTGTGACACATTTAATGTGGTATGCAGTTTCGGAGATTTGGGCCAGGCTTTAGCAAAGCTCTCATTCTAGGAGATTCGGAAGGTGCAGCTTGTTTGCATCTTCTGAAAGCCATCACATTCTTGAATGATTAAGGACTAATTGTAAAGCCAGACCTTTTATTTGAATTCAGAAAAAAGATTTTCCTTGAACTGGGAGCAGACATCTTTGGACACTCACAAAACCAATAAGCTATAGCGTCATCTAGTGGCAATAAGGATAAATTACATGACCCCATATTTCCCGGGTTTATAATGCTCCTTGATGATGTTTTATCGATTTCACTGAGCATATGGGACAAAAATACTTCCCCGTGTAAGCATGGCTTATTTTCATTAATGTTCATTAATAAGATATGATACCAATGAAACCTGAGAAATTCGGGAATGTCTTTACTTGGCAACTAACTTCCCTACAACTTGTAACTTCACTGTGACAGTTCCCCTTTTGGAATTCGGAAGGAGAGACCTCTCCGTGGATCCACTGGATGCATATGTTTTCAGTCCTGCACGGCCACTCAGATAGCCCACGGTATCATGTCTTTTATTTTCTGTTTTGTGGTGCTTTAATAGCTGGGTTAATTATTCCAGGAGAATGAATTGGAAGCAGCATGCTCTATCAAGTGAGTCCTGGTGCCCAGACACGTAAGTAAGTAACCCCAAGACAAACGTGCCGCCACGTGATCCAAAGTAGGGTTTGGATCTCCGGCCTGCTCTCCGGCCCCGCCTCCTTCACCCCTCGCAGACTCTCATCTGCCCCTTGACCTCACCAGACTTCCAATCCTGACCCCTCTCTGCTTTCCTCCTCCAGGCAGTTTCCTCCCTGCCCAGCATCCTGGATTCATTCACTTGTTCTGGCCCTGCCTCCAACATCTCACCCCAGTCTTGGACGTCACACTGTGCCTTCCGCATTCAAGCACATGTCACTCGAGAAATTCAAATATGTGGGATTGAACCCACTTGTGGCGTCAACTCAATTGTGCCTTCGGTGTTGTCTGATCATCTTTCTATGGGTCGCCTTAGCCAGGCCGTCTCACATTACCTTCAGTGACCCCTGACATCCTCCTCAAAGCTCCTCCTCAACCCCTCAGGGCGCCCCGTTTACACAGCGTCCTTTCTCTTTCATGGAAGTAAATTGAGGTTGTCAGACATGACTTCTCTTCACTCCCACACTCCTATTTCCAAACCAGTCACTTTCTACATTTAATTTTACTCCCTCCGGGGCGCCTGGGTGGCTCAGTCGGTTAAGCATCCGACTTCGGCTCAGGTCATGATCTCACAGTCAGTGAGTTGGAGCCCCACATCAGGCTCTGTGCTGACACCTCCGAGCCTGGAGCCTGCTTCGGATTCTGTGTCTCCCTCCCTCTCTGTTTCACCACTGCTCACGCTCTCTTTCTCTCTCAAAAATAAATAAATATCAAAAATAAAAATAAAAACAAATTTTTTTTTACTCCTTCCCCCCAAGTCTCAGAGGATGAATTTATTCTCCTTTCAACATTGCCACCTGGGCCTTTGATGCTACTTCCCCAGTTTTCTTCATGGACTTGGCTCCTATAGCTTATTTCATTTTAATTAGAAAATATTTCAAATATGCAGGACACAGAGAATAATGTGAAAGTTGTTATATATCATTCCCATCCAGGTTTTAAACTTTACTTATACATAAATATATCCATAAATCATATATAGTGCTGCTTTGTGGGTTTGCAAATAAATGTAACATGAGGTTACACTGCAAGTATATTTTGGCAACTTCCCCCCCTCCCCCTGACATTCAATATTAGGTTTTGAGATGAATCCATAGAAGTTTCCAGTCTCTTGATCTCTTTTCCTCATCAGCAGCTCCCTCCCGGCTACTCTTCCTTCCCTACCCAACCCGAGCTTCATGGCTGACTGTCCGATTCCCTCTTACAGCCATCTTAGTCATTCATTTTCACTGCTGTGCAGTATGGCACTGGCTGACCGTACAACGTATACATCCAAATGTTCACTATGTTTTGTTATGTGTATTTTACCACAATTTGAAAAATCTGTACATAAAGACACCATGAGCACACATTTCCGCCAGGCGTCCTTTGCGCTCGGTTTATGGTAAGATACCGCGAGGTAGCAGGAAGAGTAGGAGAATGTGAAGCCAAGTGAAGAAAACGTTTCAATTGGGAGAGAGTGACCAGCTATGCAATTCTTGCTAACGAGGTCAGGTAGGGTGAGTCTTGTGGGCTGAGCACTGGGTGTACCAATATGGAGGCCACCGGTGACACTAGCCAGCAGTGCCAGTGGCGTGGTGCTGGTAGAATCCTCACTGAGAGGGGCTGGGGGACAGGAGGAGAGTTAGTCACGGTGAGTATGGTAGCTGAAGAGGTAGTGGGGTCAAGGGAGGGTCTTGTTGTGTTTTTGTTTCTGATGACGTTAGAACTGCAGGTTTCTTTGATGATACAGTCAAGAGGGAAAAGTCGATGATGCCGGAGAAGGAGGGGGCAGTTTCGGAAGCAGTGTTCTGAATTAGGAAAGCAGGTGGGGATCCAATTCCCAGATGGAGAGAGAGGCCTTACATGTACGTATAGTTCACCTATGATGATAGGAAGACAGACAGAGTTCAAGGGGACGGATGTTTGCAGATGAGTAGGTAAGGTGGTAGAAGTTTGTGGAGACCTCTTCTGATTGAGGTCACTGGGACTCATTCGTCTTCCTCATTCTCTCTTTTCTTCTATCAATTATCAATCAATTATCAAGCCCTGTGTATTACAATCCCTCATTTTTCTCATAAATAATTCCTCTTCTTTGTCCTTGCTGCTATTTTAATCACTCGTTTTTTTCCTCCATGGAACTACCATTGGAGGTACCAACTGGAGTACCAATTTTCCTCCACTGGTACTACCAATATAGTTTGCCACCTGGTCTCCCTACTTAGACTTGCTTTCCTGAAGGTCATCTTCTACCCTTCTCCCAGAGAGAACTAGTTAAGGCACATATTTGATCATGCCACTCTACCATAGAATGGACAGAAAGTCTTTCACAAGGTAGACTCCACCTAGCTAGTTTCCCAGCCTCTTGGCTTGACACTTACTGCCTCACTTAATGCCCCAACAGCATTTTACTGTTGGAACTGTGCATTTTCTTCCTCACCATAATTTTTGCTTGAAAGGCTCCCTGGTGGAGTCCATTATCACCTTCCCCACTTCTCTTTTTCCCTCCCTGCCTTCAGCTAAATATTCATTATCCTTTAAGACTCAGTGACTAGCTCAAATGCAAGTTATTCTGGAAATATTTCCCAAAGCCCATCTCCCTTCCGCAGCTGGGTTGGATTCTTTTCTTTTGAGTTTCCTTTTTATTATTCCATATCAGCTCATATGTTTATCTAATTCATCAGGCTCTTGAGCCCTGGGAACAGAAATCCTATCTTATTTATCTTTGAGTTCCCATTGCCTACCAGAGTAAAATGTTCAAAGATGTTTAATAATAATGAATTGAAGAGTACACTTCTCTGGGAGAGAACATTAAGATTATGTACCACTGGGGGATTAGGTACCGCATTAAACAAAAAACAAAAAAAACAAGGAGCCTGGGAAGATGGCAGAATAGGAGGACCCTGAGCTCATCCCACCCCACATTTTCAACTAGACATCACCCACATCCAAATCAATAAGCCAGAGAGTTATCTGAAGACTGGTAGAACAGACTCCGCTACTAAATATAGAAAAGAAGAGAGGTAAGGAACACAAAAGAAATGAGTAATTCTGTAAAAAAAAAAAAGTCAGTCAAGGAACTCACACAAAAAAGGATGTAAAACATAATAACATATACCTAAAATATAGGTAGGAGAGGCAAAAAGAGTGGTTTCAAACTTAAATGACCACGAACTTAATATAGACTGCTGCATGCAGATGAGGTTATATACAAACCTGATGGTAACTATATACCAAAAACTGTTAATAAGTATGTAAAGACTAAAGAGAAAGAAATGCAAATATATCACTAAAGAAAATCAACAAAACGTGAGAGAAAGACAAGAAAGGATCAGAGAAAATCTTCAGGAAAACTAAGTAATAAACCAAGTGATAAAATGGCAGTCAGTTTATACCCATCAATACTTACTTTGAATGGATTAAACATTCCAATCAAAAGACATAGGGTGACAGAAAGGACAAAAAAACAAGACTCATTTTTGGGGCACCTGGGTGGCTCAGTCAGTTAAGTGACTGACTCTTTTGATTTCTGCTCAGGTCATGATCTCACAGTTTGTGAGACGAGCCCCATGTTGGGCTCTGCACTGACAGCATTAAGCCTGCTTGGGATTCTCTCTCTGCCCCTCCCCTGTTTACGTGCTCGCTCTCTCTCTCAAAATAAATAAATAAACTTAAAAAAAACCCACCAAAACAAAACAAGAGCTATCTATATGTTGCTTACAGGAGACTCATTTTAGACCAAAAGACACCTGCAGATTGAAAGTGAGGGGATGGAGAAACATTTATCATGCAAATGGACATCAAAAGAAAGCTGGACTAGCAATACTTCTATTGGAAAAACTAGACTTTAAACAAAGACTGTAACAAGAGACAAAGAAGGATACTATATAATAATAAAGGGGACAATACAAGAAGATATAACAATTGTAAATATTAATGCACCAAACATCAAAGCACCCAAATGGATAAAAAAGTTAACAAACATAAAGGAACTAATTGATAATAATACAATAATAATAGGGGACTTTAACAACCCACTTACATCCATGGACAGATCATCTATATAGGACATCAACAAGGAAACAATGGCTCTGAATGACACACTGGACCACATGGATTTAACAGATATATTCAAGACCTTCCATCCTAAAACAGCAGAATACACATTCAAGTGCACTCAGAACATTCTGCAGAATAGATCACATATTAAGCCATAAAACAAATCTTAACAAATTCAAGAAATTGAAGTCATACATGCATCTTTTCTCACCACAATGCTATGAAACTAGGAGTCAACCACAAGAAAAAATCTGGAAAGAGCACAATATATGGAGGTTAAAGAACATGCTACTAAACAATGAGTGGGTCAAGAAGAAATCAAAGAAAAAATAAAAAAGTACATGGAAACATATGACAATGAAAACACAATGGCTCAAAACCTCTGGGATGCAGCAAAAGTGGTCCTAAGAGGGAAGTATATACCAATATAGGTCTCCTTCAAGAAGCAAGAAAAATCTCAAATAAACAACCTAACCTTGCACCTAAATAAGCTAGAATAAGACAACAAAACCTTACACCAGCAGAAGAAAGGAAATAATAAAGGTTAGAGCATAAATAAGTGTTATAGAAACTGAAAAACCAATAGAACAGTTCAATGAAACCAAAAGCTGGTTCTTTGAAAAAATCAACAAAATTGGAAAACCTGTGGCCAGACTTCTCAAAGAAAGAGAGAGAGAGAGAGAGAGAAAGTGAGCAGGACAGGACCCAAATAAATAAAATCATAAACAAGAGAGGAGAAATAACAACCAACACCACAGAAATACAAACAATTATAAGAGACTATTATGAAAAAACCATAACGGCAAAAAATTGGACAACCTAGAAGAAATGAACAAATGCCTGGAAATGTACAAACTACCAAAACTGAAACAGGAGGAAATAGAAAATTTGAGCAGATGAATAATCAGCAAAGAAATTGAGTCAGTAATCAAAATATTCCCCCAAAAACAGAAGTCCAGGACCAGATGGCTACACAGGTGAATTCTACCAAGCATTATTTCTTCATTTAAAAAAAATTTTAGTTAGTTAATATACCGTGCAATATTGGTTTCAGAAGTAGAATTTAGTGATTCTTCACTTATATACAACACCCAGTGCTCATCACAACAAGTGCCCTCCTTAGTACCTATCACCCGTCTAGTCCATCTCGCACTATCCTCCCTCCATCAACCCTCAGTTTGTTCCCTATCATTAAGTCTCTTATGGTTTGTTTCCATTTCTTATCTCCCCACCTTCCCATATGTTCATTTGTTTTGCTTCTTAAACTCCACATATGAGTGAAATCATATATTTGTCTTTCTCTGATTGACTTATTTTGCTTAGGATAATACATTCTAGCTCCATCCATGTTGTTGAAAATGGCAAGATTTCATTCTTTTAGATGGCTGAGTAATATTCCATTGTGCGTGTGTGTATAAAATGGAGTATTATTCAGCCATGAAAAAGAATGAAATCTTGCCATTTGCAATGACATGGATGGAACTAGAGAGTATAATGCTAACTGAAATAAGTCAGAGAAAGACAGATACCATATAATTTCACTGATATGTAGAGTTTAAAAACCAAAACAAATGAGAAAGGGAAAAAAAGAGAGAGAGACAAATCAACAAACAGACTCCTAATTATAGAGTACAATCTGATGGCTACCAGAGGGTATGGGGGTGGAGGGAATGGGTGATATAGGTGATGGGGATTAAGGAGTGCACTTGTCATAATGAGCACAGGGTGATGTATGGAACTATTGACTTACTATATTGTACACCTGAAACTAATGTAACAGTATGTTAACTAACTGGAATTAAAATAAAAATTTAAAAAACAAAGCAAAACAAACAAAGAGAAAAATGAGGCCTCAGTGGTGGAAGGGGTTTCAAGGGTTCTCAGGAAAAGCAGTGGCATCACTAGATGTGTAGAAGAACAAAACTTAAGAAGATAGCAGAATGGCCTGATAGCTAAGAGGACCCAGGACAGAGGGACTGTAGGACAATGATGTAGAGGGCACAGCACAGAATCTTAGAACTGCCATAGGTGAGGAGAGGTGGGCAGGACATGATGGCAGAGGACTTCTGGGTCCCAATAAGGACAGCTCCCATAGCAAAATTAAATCAGAGCACCTGATTCACTATGTCATACCTACCACCTGAGAGATCTCAGAAATTGTCTCTAGCCTGAGAGGTCCCGCAAACTCTAACTGGAAACCTTGACTAAAATTTTGATATTTTACACATAAGAATTTCATTTCCAGTAATTTTTCCTAATGGCATATCTGGACTGGTATCCAAACATGTATGTAAGTGGATATTCACCACCATTTTGTTTATAATAGCAAAAAAAAAAAAATTAGGAAATGGGTCATTTAGCTCTTATATTTTTCTATTTTAAGTTTTGCAACAAGCTGTGTAACTGCTATAATCATGGGCTCCCTGGGTGACTCAGTTGGTTAAGAGTCAGACTCTTGATATCAGCTCAGGTCTTGAACTCAGGGTCATGATTTTGAGCTCCATGTTGTGTGTGGAGCCTACTTAAAATCATCAATCAAGAATAAAATCAAAGATACAAGCAAAGTAATATAAAACTACATGCAAAAGCCTTCCTAATAGCATTTTATTCTCATTATAAAATATTATTTTTAAGAATTAAGTTAGAGATAATATTTTTGAAGTCTCCCCAATGTACCAGCCCTTATCAGCAATCTAGTTTCTTTCCTTGCAACCTTTCAGTTATTGTTGGCCCATGGACAGAACAGTCATATGTCACCTGGGGAAGGTAATTCCTATCAAACAGGCAGGGGTGCTGGTAAGAGCTTGGGGAGAGATATAGAGAGAATAAAGCAAGGGTGAAGAGATCACCTGCATGCCTGAGAAGAGCCTCAGTTATCTTATCCACTATGTCTCAGCGGTGAAATTACAAGCTCTCTCAACAGGCAAGCACCATGGGTAGTCCAACTTTGTATAACCAGTATTGAAAACCTAGAGTTGCATGTATTGGGTGCTCAAAAATATTTATTATTAAGTGCATAATTAATTAGCTTTGTTTTCATACTTTCATTTTGAAACTTTCAAAGTAAGTAAAAATTTTAGTAAGAATATACTTACAGTTGAACCAAAGGGTGAAACTTTTCTCGAAAATCAAGTCTCAATGGGCAGCCATATTCTTTCCAATTATATTTTACTCGCTAGAAAAGGAAAAATGATTTAGTTATTTTCTATATATGTCTGATTGATAAAATTATAGTTTTCTTACCAAGTTTTTAGATGGTTTATTCCTCAAATATGACCTGTAAAAAAAGAATCATTTTTCATTACTTATTTTTCTTTCTTCTTTTCAAACTTAAAAATCAAAACCATTACTTTGTTCAGGTAAGGAGGTATTACAAAAGTTAAATAAATAAACATAATTACAAAACACTCCCCAAATGTGTGGAGATTAAATAACACACTTCTAAATAACTCATGGGTCAAAGAAGAAATCTTAAGAGAAATTTTAAAACATTTTGAACTAAATGAAAATGAAAACACAACTTATCAAAATTTGTGAGTTGCAGCAAAAGCAGTGCCTAGAGGTAAATTCGTAGCAATGAATGCATATTTTAGAAAAGATTGATGTTAATAGGAATTAATACTACTTGATTCCAAATTACTGGTGTTATATTAATATAAGACTCAGTGCTTATGTTAAAACTATTTCTTACTTTTCAATATGGTAAAAGAAATCATGCTGAAGACATTCTTTTTTATTAAATCTACAAAAAATAAAACATAATGAAGTTGTAATATTATCATCCCTTATATACTTAACAGACATTTAATCATTTAACTCAGTGATTCTCAGACTTGAGAGTATCACAGAATTGTCACTTACTGAATTAGAATCCTGGGGTTGGTTGTGGCCCTTGCATTTCTATTTAAAAAAATCAGCTTCATAAATGTTTCTGAGGACATCAGAATTTGAAATATATTGATTTATCTATATTTGATACATGTGAAGAATTCATTGAAAATCTATAAAAATAAGATAAATTTCTTTGGACTATTTTCTTCCATATATATATATGTATATGTGTGTGTGTGTGTGTGTGTGTGTGTGTGTGTGTGTGTATACACACACACATATATATATATATTTTTTTTTTCAAACACAGACTCCTAATTGTTACTGGAGACTCAGTTGTACAGGTAAGGAGCTACTTTAAGGATTCACATAATTTCCAGTTAGGATTCATGCAGACATAAGGCTATCATGGTCTATAAAGTGATAAATTTTTCAGTAAGTTAAATTATTCATTTGACCATTTTTGCTGGCTACTTCCAGCAAGAGAGTGACTCAAATCACCACTGTGTTTAGAGAGATATTGGAAGTCTACACCATCTCCCACCCTGAAACTCAAAACAGACCCCATGAGATGCCCTCCATCATGGACATTTCTCCTGTCATGGGCACCTTGAACTCCATAGGTCTCCTTTCATGACTGTGAAAACCTTAGGCCTATCACATCCTGAATTTAAGATCAGAGGGTCATTTTTCGGGTTGCAGTCATTCTTAGTCATTGACTAAGAGGCCTAGAATAAGGTACTGAAATCTATGTTTTTCAAACATGCTTTCCAGATAGGTCTGGTGAACAACCAGCTATCTGACAATCACCATGTATACCCTCCCAGAACAGACTGATTCAAGCTGCATTTCACTGAAGAAAGAAATCTGCAGGCACGGCTACTGTGTGCAGTAGTTCTGGGAAACAGGACAGCAGTTATTCTCAAATTTTAATGCTCTTGCTAATCTCCCAGAAATTTAGTTAAAATAGAGGTTCTGTCTCAGCAGGAGTGGGAGAAGGTCACAGATTCTGCATTTCTAATAATTCCCCAAGATGCCAGTGCTGGTCCACTGACCATTCTCTAAGAAGCAAGGACGTGGACCATCCCAGAAGCAGGATGCTCTATGCTATATAAATTAGTTAGCCTTCATGTTTCCTGGAAAAGGAGTTATGGAAAATGCAAATTCCTTGCTGAATTAAATAAGAATACTTAATCACCAAGCCAGCAACTGATCATCACAATTCCACACTCCAAAGGTTATTGGAATGGCAGGTGAATAGACAATTGTTTGGATGAGAGCAAGTCGTTTCACAAATAGACTTGCATAAGAGCCCCTGGTCCCCCGCTCTCCCCCACTCCTAACCGCAGGAGACCTTCTCGTCTCAAGTGCACCTTTATCTCAGCTGAACGTACTGTGCTTGCTGACCTCGAGTCTCGCCCACACAGAAGAGAGCTTTGGCAAGTGGATGACAAAATCCAGCGTGCTTCATCATGAAGCACAGTAAGATCAAATAAAGAGAACCCTGGGGTTCTCTGGAGGAAGCACTGATGGTTCTGTGAGGTTTGCTCTAAAATAATGTCCCATGGGAAATGGTGCAGGAAACTGAGGCTTCTCTGATGTGGATGTAAGCGATTCTCTGACAGAGATGAGATCATGACTGATTTGAGTAGGACAGAAAGTAGACCTAAGTGTTTCTGCCTCTCCCTTCCCTGGGAAGTGAGCCTGAAGAGCTGAGAAGAGGTGATGGTGAAAGCTGGGAACTGGATTATTAAAAGGGAAGGAGGAGAAAAATGCTGGTAATAGGGAAAGAGGTTAATTCTTTTTATCTGTTTGTGCGACTCAGATGTAAGGTTTGACTTGGCAAAAGGTTCACACAAATTTAGTTTGGACAAACTTCAATTCAAGTTTTGGACACCAATGCCGATTCAACTTTGGATTTCATAAAGAACATGTCAGTCATCAGGCTAATAGCACCACCAGTAATTACAATGTAGTTCACCATTTGTTTTAAAATGCAAAGAGTAAGACAGGTCAAATGCAAATATACTTGCCCTTTAACAGCAATGTATTTACGAGGATTACAGCCAACAGCTATTTGGAACACCTAAAATGAAGCAATTTAAGTGGTGAGATCAGCGGTTCTGGTTCTCATGAGCTAAAAGCAATTACATTTTCGATTTGAAAAAATAACCTTTTAAATGTACGGTTTATCATACTGTTCTGTGCTGTTTTACTCCTTCTTTCTGATCACATTTTTTTTCTCTCTCTCTTTGCTTCCGGTTGCCCAGACCATTGCCCAAAGGTTAGTACTCTGCTTTTTTGACATCAGTATCTCAACAGAACTGACCCAATCTCATCTTTTACGAGCACCTCTGCAAACATGATCATCAACTCCACTTCCAGCTTGTACCTGGCTCAGCTGGTAGGTTTCTACAATATGTATAGCTATTAATTTGACTTCTTTTTAACCAGAGACCTGGTTCTTCCCTGACCAGGATGCCTATTTCAATTTCAACCTGGCTCCTGGATGCCTTACTCGTTGCTGTCTACCCTGCCACCCCATCCTAGGCTTCCTAGGGGCGATCTAGACGCTTGCTTTCTGTCTTAAACATGTCCTGTATGTTGCATATTTCCGTAAGACAAATCTGAAAAAACCTCTAATACTCCTTACCCCAAAGTAGGACTTGGGGATCAGAGGATGGGGTTAGAGAATAATGTCCAGATAAACTTGAGGGATTTAAAAGAGTTGTGCATGTGAAACCAAGGCCCTTCAGCCTTCATTTGAAAGGCATGCTCTACAGCAGGAGTTCATGGATTTTATTGCCTGAACCACCTGATCTCGGTCACAGGACCTGATTTGTTCTCTCAGCAACTCTACCTACAGTCCTTGCTGTCCTTCATCATCAAAGCTTTGTTTTCCAGTCAAATGTGTTCAGAAGCATGGGCCTGCCCTTTATCTTTACTAACCTATCCATTTGTCACACGTGGTTGACTACCCTGCCGCCCCATCCTAGGCTTCCTAGGGGTGAGTCTTTCAGTCAGGACCCACCATCACTCGGTGTCTTAGTCATAGCATCCCTTCTCTTCCGGGACCCAGTTGACAAAAATCAACAACCATGCTTGGGGTTAAAAATCTGAGTTGACCCGCATGTGGAACGTGAACAGGAACGTTGGTACAGAGTATGGGATGCACGAGAAAGGCTGTTTTCTAGGGCACCCGTGCACCCACTGCTGTGGGGCTGACAGTGTTCTCAGGATTGGATACCTAATTAGAGGTATTCTGACATGTAACCCAAATGAAAACAATGGGCGCACTGGTTTTCTTTATTTAATATTATTTTCCAATTTTAGTATATGTGCTGCCAAAGCAAACACTTCACATTATTCTCTCAGGTGCAGAGACAGGGTAGGGCTGCTCTTAACTTAGCTCAGAAGCGGACACAGCACATTCCTTCTAACCGGGCAGAACAACTGAACTGAGACAGGAATTCTGAAGGCCGTCAACACAGAAACGTTGGTAGATAATGCATTACATAGAGTGTAGTCATCTCTCCCTGGGGAAATTGATCCTGGGAGGAATCACTAAAGCTTTCTGGGGAATGGCTCACTAGGGTGGCTTCACTGCAGCCAATACAAGCTACCTACAGTGGGGCACAGAGGGTGGCTAGATTTGAACTGTCCGTGTCTTGGGGCATGCCGAGGAGGAAAGAGAAGAAACAAACTGGTAATATTAGATGGCTACTCTGTGACAGGCACCGTTCTGGACACTTTACACAAATGGATCACATTTAATACTCTCAACAGAGTGGATAAATACTGTAAGACCAATTTCCCTTTGGCAAACGAGGCGGCGGCAAATCACTGGTTAGTAGCTTGCCCCAGCCGGCAGCTGGCAAGGCTTGGATCTGAACTCAGGTGAGATTAATCTGTTTTTGTAATGCCTGGGCTGGGCAGCACCCAGTGGTTGGGATCCCTAACAAACCTAGTGAGTAGATAGGAAAAAGGGGTAGAGGAAAGCAGGGTGCTTCTGGAAGGCATCTTGTACGGGACAAGCAGCTGGAGGTGGAAAACAGACCTAGGCTGGGGAAGAAAGAGCTGGCTAGGTTGCGGTTTCTTGCTTCCTGCGAAGATGAAGCTGGGAACGTGGTGGGGTAGGCTGGCCGGGGAGTGGTTGGTGTGCACCTGCAGGAAGTTGCCCGGGGAAGCCGTGTGTCTGTCAGCTGCACTCAAGCTTGGATCACATCTGCCTCTGTTCAGGGCTCCTTCCAAATTCATGCAAGCTCACTCTGCTGCGAACAGGCTCCTTGTGCTGGGGTCCTGATGGACGAGGGCTGTTATTTCATGTACGTTTGAATTCTTCTTGTAGGGATTCCTCACTGTGTTATGCCTGGTATACAGTAGGTACTCAATATATGTTTCTTTTTTTAAATTTAATTTTTTAAAAATTTACATCCAAGTTAGTTAGCATATAGTGCAACAATGATTTCAGGAGTAGATTCCTTAGTGCCCCTGACCCATTTAGCCCATCCCCCCTCCCACAACCCCTCCAGCAACCCTCAGTTTGTTGTCCGTATTTATGAGTCTCTTGTCCCCCTTTCTGTTTTTACATTATTTTTGTTTCCCTTCCCTTATGTTCATCTGTTTCGTCTCTTAAAGTCCTCATATGAATGAAGTCATAGGATTTTTGTCTTTCTCTGACTGACTAATTTCACTTAGCATAATACCCTCCAGTTCCAGCCACGTAGTTGCAAATGGCAAGATTTCTTTCTTTTTGATTGCTGAGTAATACTCCATTGTATATATATATATATCACATCTTCTTTATGCATTCATCCATCAATGGACATTTGGGCTCTTTCCATACTCTGGCTCTTGTCGATAGTGCTGCTATAAACATGGGGGTGCATGTGTCCCTTCGAAACAGCACACCTGTATCCTGTGGATAAATGCCTAGTAGTGCAATTGCTGGGTTGTAGTGTAGTTCTATTTTTAGTCTTTTGAGGAACCTCCATACTGTTTTCCAGAGTGGCTGCACCAGCTTGCCTTCCCACCAATATATGTTTCTTGATTGTTAATTAGGCTGGGAGGGAATAAAGAGAGGAGGCATCCCTTGGAGTAGAACTGACTCAGAAGAGGTGGGCTGGTGTTGAAGAATTGGTGTTCAGTTTCTTAGTGCTTCTGGTTACCTGAACACACTGTTGCTATTTCACGGTGCTGTACTTTGGTATATGCGTCTTCCTGGGGTTCCTTTTGCATCCAGCCTGCTCAACTTCTACTGATTCTTCAACAGTCCTTTTGGGACACTCAGAATGGCCCAGAACTCTTCTGGGCTATTTGATGACCATGTATCTCACATTCCCTCATGCTGGCTTTTGTTTACGCCTAGGGAAGAGTCTGTCTTTTGGTCTTTGTGACAGCGGTGGTGGTTACGTGGTTACACACACATACTGAGACAGAGAAACACAGTCGGTATCCGATACATTTTTTCGAATGAAACAATGGTTCACTTTTTTTGAATAAAGAAATAAATGCAGGGTCAATGTGGACATGACTGGCAGTTTCCTCTGACAAACACACCCAGCTTCTGTTTTTCTCATTAATTTCACTTTTTCCTTTATACAGTTTTATTTGTCTCCATAAACTAATAATCTTACACTTTTATAGGTAGTTATATGTCTCACTTTCGACGGCAAACCCACGGAAGGCAGAACTGTGATCCATTCCCAGAGTTTTGTTCCCTGATCTCTTCCCGATGGAGAAATGTTACAAATGTAGGAGGGGGGTGGAGTTGCATAGAGGTATTGTATGGATTATACAGCTCACCACCATTATTACCATTATTGAGGTAAAGCTTTTGATCTGCGCATGTCACTTACCTTCTGGGATATTGGACATGGTCTTGCTGAGTCACTAGGCCTCATGTGGAGAAGCAGAAGACCCGTGTTCTGGTGTCTAGGAGAAACAGCACGTGCAGGTGATTATAGAATCACAGGGGAGGCGGGCACAATCCCACCTTTCTGGAGAGCCTATGAAAAATCCCATGTACACAATGTGACTGAGCCCCGTGAGGAATTTTAGAGGCCTAGAAGGGGGTAGTGATAGCAACTGCTCTCTGCTTCTGCTAAGGCAGCTGTGCACCGTGGTCACTCTGGAAAGCCCCTTGCACCTCATGGTGGGCTGGCATAGGGTCGGCCCAATGGGAAAGAGAAATGAGAGCTATCAACATTTCAACTCCCTGTTTTATTAACACCCCCAGTCCCTAGAGGAGAGGCTGTGCTGCTGACATCTTGCCCTGCTTCTGATGGTATCAGAAGGCTACAGCTGCTCCATTTGTTCTTCCTCTACCCTCTACAGATCTTTTCCTCCTATTGATAACACTTTGGGAACAATAAAGAGTAAGGTATGAAATCAGTTTCCTGAACCACATTATGCCACATAGTATGATCCGACTGGAAGCAAAAATGAGATCAAATTTCTAGGTGATGAAGTGCACAAGAGTTATTTTGTGCTCAGAGAAACTGGGGAGGGCCAAAAATCACAGAGTTTTTTGGAAGTTTTATTAATATTCTATCCCGTTGGTGCTCAGGTGTTTCCTTTTTGAAACAGCTGGGGAAAAACAAACTAACCACATGCAAAGGTTCTTTTTCTTCCAATATTCATCACATTTTCATATTTATTTATTTATCAAATATTGGGTATAAAATGTAAATAAATAAGTTAGGATACAAATAGCACATTTTTATATTTTTTAAATCACTGTGCCATATTTCATCAATTCTAAGATATATGTTTTTTTCTCATTTAATACCTTTGAAATCAGGAAGCATCTTATAATTTTAACTATGTCACTTATGGTTTGTTTTCCAATGTGATGGAAACGTTGATTTGATAAATACAGTGATATACCATAGATCTGTGAAGAACACTATAACAAATACTGCATCTATAAATTTCTAAGTTTTTTTTTTTTTTTGAGAGAGAAAGAATGTGTGGTGGGGAGGGGCAGAGAGAATCCCAAGCAGGTTCTGTGCTGTCAGTGCAGAGCCTGACAAAGGGGCTCGATCTCATGAACCATGAGATCATGACCTGAGCCAGAATCAAGAGTTGGATGCTTAACCAATTGAGTCACACAGGCACCCCTGCATTTATAATTTTCCATATAATTTTTCTTATAGGTAGATTTTTTTTTTTCCTGCCGTGGCTGATTTCAAAGCATTAGGTACTTTTTCTCGAGTCTTCGACTGACCTCAAGTATCCTGGACAGTTTGATTTGTATTCTACAGCAACAGAGCTCTGAGTAAATATCCAGAAAATCAAAAATACCCCAAGAAACATACAACATTAGAAGAATCGAGAGAAAAGTTGGTAGGTGAGGGGGCGAGGGATGAACTGAGCCTCCCTGAGTACTGTCTTTAAAGTAGACTTTTCTCCCTCCCCTTCCTGGTCTCTCTCTACCACTTTGTGCTGTTTTCTTTCCTTAATAGCATTTAAAACTACTTGAAATCATCTTGTTCATTTATTTGATGATTTGTTCTTTGTCTTTTCCTCCAAGAGATATGTCCCACGACACCAGTACCTCCTTTCTTGTTCACCATGTATTTTGAACACCTAGAAAGTGCTTGGCATAGAGTAGGTACTCATACTCACTTGGAGTAGCAGGGCTATTTTTCAAGAGAATATATTGAGTCAGGAATTAATGATGACCACAGAAATGCCTTAAGACTCAATTCCGGAGTAGTTGCTTCCTCCGGGAATGATCGTGCTCAGGTCCTACCTATTCCAAGAAGAGTCAACGATGGTGTTTTCTCTGATTCTACTCAAAGACTTTCTGATATTAGAGTTCTAGTCTGCCCAAGGATAGTATGTAAAGACTTTGGGATGGGAATGAATGATAAAACACACTTGAAAGTTATTGAATAAAGAAATAGCTTGTTTTTTGCATCTTCAATTGGATGAATGAAAACCTTGATAGGTTTCATTTCATTACATTTTTATACAGAATAGTAATTTCAAATCTCTCCAAACATTTAAAGGAATTTGAAATCTGGATATTTAAAGTGATATGAGGCCATTTAAGTAAAAGAACACCTGGAAATCAATATCCTTGATAGCACATTTCATACCGAGTAGGTTCTTTTAAAAGTCATACTTACTGCAATTTGAAGTAATCATCTACTGCCTCATAATTTACATTTTGAAAAAATGTTACTGTCTGGAAAAGAAAATGAGAGTTTATTTAAAACAGGAAAACTGGGAATGGGGGGACAATGAATACTTTCAAGACAGATTTGAAACTTTCTTTAGGTAAGAAAAAATATAATTAGTATTTTTCCAATTTATTTTCTTTTCTAACTCAGAAACTCCAATTATGTACATATTAGACTTCCTTTGTTACCTTTTTCTTATTTTCTCTTTGAATTGCATTTTACCATAGTCCCTTTATTTCGATGGCTTCTCTCTCCCTCTTCATTTACTTTTGTCATTGCAATATTCCTATTTTCATTTTTAATTTTTCATTTCATTCCTGATGTGTGACCAGCCTTCTCCTGTTCCTAATAACCTCATCTCTGGACCTTTTTATTTCCTCTTTGAGGTTTTTAGAATAATTACAGACATAATGTTGTCTGTAATTTTTCAGACTCTGAGGAGTCATTTGCCTGAAACTTCTTTTCTTGTTTTTGAGTAATTAAAAAAAAATCTATTTGCCTTGTGTATATGTCCTTGCTATTTTCTTCTACCTGGGGCACGTTTCATCTCAATGTTCAGCATTCCAGAAGGTTTCTATCTTTTCAGGATAAATCCAGTTACGGAACATGTATGATATTAGAGGAAAAAAATTATAGGTTGTATTTTTTTATTTAATTAAAAAAAAATTTTTAACATTTATTTTTGAGAGAGAGAGAGAAAGAGAGAGAGCATGTGAACAGGGAAGGGGCAGAGAGAGGGGAGACAAAGAATCCAAAGCAGGCTCCGGGCTCTGAGCTGTCAGCACAGAGCCCAATGTGGGTCTCAAATTCACAAACCGTGAGATGATAACCTGAGCTGAAGTCAGACACGCAACCGACTGAGCCTCCCAGGTGCCCCATAAGCTGCATATTTTTAAAGCATGGTAACTATAATCACCATATCCCAAAATTACTTTTTTGGTGGTACTTCTTTGTTTTGTATATATTAATACATATCTTCAGAGATATCAATTTGACTCTGGCTAATCTGGTATGATTAGAACAGAGATGTTGTACCTCTAATACAACCTTTGCAAAAAATCTTAACTTCTGAGACAAAGTTTATTTATCCACATCTTGGATGGTAAGTGGTATTAAACGAAATATGCAATCTCTTGTGATAAAGTTGAAGGCTGTGGAGGTCATCACACTAAAAATAAATCTCGTTCAGGTTCGAGGAAAGGAGCTAGTTGTCAAATTTACACTTGTATTCTATTGTACACCATACTCTTCTTCATATGTAATGATAAAAATAGCATAATTAGGCTTGAAAATTTTAATATTATCTTTTGTGAAATGTAAGCAGATTCTCCAAGGGTTGCTTATCAATTGTCACTTAAGTGGTGCTCAAACTTGGGTTTGTAACTCAACCAGCATATGTGTATTATTTTGGATCATAATCACTGAAAATATTTACCCAGTGGAACTATTTTAAAAATATATATTTTGTGAATGTGATCATCTGTTTAAAAACCATTTCATTATAAATAATTAGGAAATGATTTGGAGACTTTCATTTCTGCTAGTGGTAGATAGGTTATACAGACAAATTTTTGCTCTTTTAAAAAAAATTTTTTAACATTTATTTCTTATTGAGAGACAGACACAGAGTGTGAGCAGGGGAGGGGCAGAGAGAAGGGGAGACACAGACTCTGAAGCAGGCTCCAGGCTCTGAGCTGTCAGTACAGAGACCATCGCGGAGCTCGAACTCACAAATCCCAAGATCATGACATGAGCCGAAGTCAGACACTTAACTGACTGAGCCACCCAGGCATCCCGACAAATTTTTGCTCTTAAAAACACACATATCACAAAACCTACAAACATCAGCCTTTTGTGAAGTCACCTTTAAAAGCATCCAATAACTGACAAGAGAGTAGAGAACTATTAGCCCAAAGACTGAGGGAAATTAGGAATCTAGAGAATAAAGCAGAACACCAGAGGCCATAGTCTATTTCTCCCCTAAAGGCATTTGTCAACATAGTCAGGAGACAGAGAATTCAAGATAGAGAATCAAATTGGATATCCTCTCTACATTAACCTGTGTTATCAGAAGATTGTATTCTCAGAGTAAGAGTAAGTCAAGATTAAATTTGGGCCCTCCTTAACTTTCTAGTGACTTTAGTTACTATGTGATCAGAAAAAGCAAGAAAAGGAAAAAAATTTGTCCTAACAATTGGTAGCCTACCTATGGGTAGGTTCTTGTATGGGTGGAATTGTTTGTCCAGAAGACTCAGGATTTAAAGAAGTTTCAAGGGAGTGGTACCCCTAGATAGCAGCAAACTCAGATCATCTTCAGATCAAGGCATATTCTTACTCAACCTCAGGGAATTCTTACAGATAGTTTCACAAGTGTAACAGCACATAGTCAAGAATAACCAAGTGCACAAGGAAATAAGGTGTGCATGAGAATAAACAAACCAGAATAAACAATGATGAGGGAGAAGAAATAGATGAAATAACACATGCTCAGACTGCAGATATGGAAGTAATAGGTGCAGATTATAAAACAGATGTGTTTACTAGTCGTGTGGGAATAAATGACAAGTTGAAAATATCTGTTGTGTAAAAGAAACCATAAATGTGTCAGTGTTTTTTTTTTGTTTTTAAATTTTTTTTTAACGTTTATTTATTTTTGGGACAGAGAGAGACAGAGCATGAACGGGGGAGGGGCAGAGAGAGAGGGAGACACAGAATCGGAAACAGGCTCCAGGCTCTGAGCCATCAGCCCAGAGCCTGATGCGGGGCTCAAACTCACGGACTGCGAGATCGTGACCTGAGCTGAAGTCGGACGCTTAACCGACTGCGCCACCCAGGCGCCCCGTGTCAGTGTTTTTTTTAAAGGAACAAATAAAACTTCTAGAGATGGAAAATACAAGAGTCAAAATAAACACACAGTGTGTAATTTTGGCATCAGATCAGGCATGACAAGAAGAAGGAGTGAAGTGGAAGACAGATCAGAAGAAATGATAACGATGTATCACAGAGAGATAAAAAGATGGACAATAAAGAAGAAAGACTCATGGGGAATAGATGGAGGGTTAGCTTTTGTTTCATCAGTGTTTCAGGAGAAAAGACAGGGACAGAGGCAAAGATGACATTTGACAAGATACCTGATGAAGGCAGTGATCCACAGATTCAAGAGGCCCAAGAAGTCCCAAGCAGGATAAACATAAATATCTACACACGTCAGAGTGAAAGTATAGAATGCAAAGAATAAAATCATAATTCATCAAATCTAGGATGCCACAGGGTATAAGACTCATCCTGATGTCATAGATGGTAAAAAATGTGCCTTAGGCATAAAGAAAGTCATTGATAGTAATAACATAATATTAGGAGACTTCAACACCCCACTCACAGCAATGGACAGATCATCTAATCAAAAAATCAACAAGGAAACAATGGCTTTGAATGACACATTGGACCAGATGGACTTAACAGATATATTCAGAACATTTCATCCTAAAGCAGCAGAATATACATTCTTCTCCAGTGCACATGGAATGTTCCCCAGAATAGACCACATACTGGGACAGCCCTCAGAAAGTACAAAAAGATCGAGATCATACTGTGCATATTTCAAACCACAATGCTATGAAACTTGAAATCAACCACAAGAAAAAATTTGGAAAGGTAACAAGTACTTG
Organism: Prionailurus viverrinus; assembly: GCF_022837055.1. Lineage (NCBI taxonomy): Eukaryota > Metazoa > Chordata > Mammalia > Carnivora > Felidae > Prionailurus > Prionailurus viverrinus. Next base: position 2,931,050 of record NC_062577.1, read on the forward strand.
GAGACTGAAGAACATCCTACTAAAGAATGAATGGGTTAACCAACCAGTCAAAGAGGAAAATAAAAAGTATATGGAAGCCAATTAAAATGATAACACCACAACCTAAAACCTCTGGGACGCAGCAAAGGTGGTCACAAGAGGAAAGCATATAGCAATCCAAGCCTTCCTAAAGAAGGAAGAAAGATCTCAGATACATAACCTAACCTTATGCCTTAAGGAGCTGGAAAAAGAACAGCAAATAAAACCCAAGACCAGCAGAAGACAGGAAATAATAAAGATTAGAGCAGAAATTAATGCTATCGAAACCAAAAAAACAGTAGAACAGATCAATGAAACTAGAAGCTGGTTCTTTGAAAGAATTAAAAAAATTGATAAACCACTAGCCAGTTTGATCAAAAAGAAAAAGTAAAGGACCCAAATAAATAAAATCAAGAATGAAAGAAGAGAGATCACAACCAACACAGCAGAAATACAAACAATAATAAGAGAATATTATGAGCAATTATATGCCAATAAAATGGACACTCTGGAAGAAATGGAAAACTTCCTAGAAACATACACACTACCAAAACTGAAACAGGAAGAAATAGAAAATTAGAACAGACCCATAACCAGTAAGGAAATCAAATTAGTAATCAAAAATCTCCCAAAAAACAAGAGTGCAGGGCCAGATGGCTTTCCAGGGGAATTCTACCAAACATTTAAGGAAGAGCTAACACCTATTCTCTTGAAGCTGTTCCAAAAAATTGAAATGGAAGGAAAACTTCCAAACTCATTCTATGAAGCCAGCATTACCTTGATTCCAAAACCAGACAGAGACCCCACTAAAAAAGAGAACTATGGACCAATTTCCCTGATGAACATGGATGCAAAAATTCTCAGCAAGATATTAGCCAACCGGCTCCAACAATACACTTAAAAAATTATTCACCACGACTAAGTAGGATTTATACCTGGGATGCAGGGCTGGTTCAATATCTGCAAAACAATGAACATGATTCATCACATCAATAAAAAAAGCACAAGAACCATATGATCCTCTCAATAGATGCAGAGAAAGCATTTGACAAAATACAGCATCCTTTCTTGATAAAAACCCTCAAGAAGGTAGGGATAGAAGGATCATACCTCGAGATCATAAAACCCATATATGAATGACCCAACGCTAATATCATCCTCAATGGGGAAAAACTGAGAGCTTTCCCCCTAAGGTCAGGAATAAGACAGGGATGTCCACTCTTGCCACTGTTATTCAACAAAATATTGGAGGTCTTAGCCTTTGCAATCAGACAACATAAAGAAATAAAAGGCATCAAAATTGGCCAGGATGAGTTCAAACTTTCACTTTTTGCAAATGACATGATACTCTATATGGAAATCTTTAGGGTTTCCTAAGATTCCACCAAGAAACTGCTAGAACTGATTCATGAATTCAGCAAAGTTGTAGGATATAGCATCAATGTACAGAAATCAGTTGCATTCCTATACACAAACAATGATGCAATAGAAAGAGAAATCAAAGAATTGATCCCATTTATGGTTGCACCAAAACCCATAAAATACCTAGGAATAAGTCTAACCAAAGAGGTGAAAAATCCATACATTGAAAACTATAGAAAGCTTATGAAAGAAATTGAAGAAGACACACAAAAAAATGGAAAAAGATTCCATGTTCCTGGATAGGAAGAAAAAATATTGTTAAAATGTCGATACTACCCAAAGCAATCTACATATTCAATGCAATCCCTATCAAAGTAATACGAGCATTCTTCACAGAGCAAGAACAAATAATCCTACAATTTGTATGGAACCAGAAAAGACCCCGAATAGCCAAAGCAATCTTGAAAAAGAAAACCAAAGCAGGAGGCATCACAATCCCGGACTTCAAGCTATACTACAAAGCTGTAATCATCAAGACAGTATGGTACTGGCACAAGAAGAGACACTCAGATCAATGGAACAGAATAGAGAACCCAGAAATGGACCCACAAACATATGGCCAACTAATCTTTGACATAGCAGGAAAGAATATCCAATGGGATAAAGAGTCTCTTCAGCAACTGGTGTTGGGAAAATTGGACAGTGACATGCAGAAGAATGAACCTGGACCACTTTCTTACACCATACACAAAAATAAACTCAAAGTGGATGAAAGACCTCAATGTAAGACAGGAAGCCATCAAAATCCTCGAGGACAAAGCAGGCAAAAACCTCTTTGATCTTGGCCACAGCAGCTTCTAACTCAACATGTCTCCGGAGACAAGGGAAACAAAAGCAAAAATGAACTATTGGGACCTCATCAAAATAAAAAGCTTCTGGGGGCGCCTGGGTGGCGCAGTCGGTTAAGCGTCCGACTTCAGCCAGGTCACGATCTCGCGGTCCGTGAGTTCGAGCCCCACGTCGGGCTCTGGGCTGATGGCTCAGAGCCTGGAGCCTGTTTCCGATTCTCTGTCTCCCTCTCTCTCTGCCCCATGCTCTGTCTCTCTCTGTCCCAAAATTAAATAAACGTTGAAAAAAAATAAAAAGCTTCTGCATAGCGAAGGAAACAATCAGCAAAACCAAAAGGCAACCGACAGAATGTGAGAAGATATTTTCAAACGACATATCAGATAAAGGGTTAGTATCCAAAATCTATAAGGAACTTGTCAAACTCAACACCCAAAAAACAAACATTCCAGTGAAGAAATGGGCAATAGACATGAATAGACACTTCTCCAAAGAAGACATCCAGATGACCAACTGACACATGAAAAAATGCTCAACGTCATTCATCATCGGGAAAATACAAATCAAAACCACAATGAGATACCGCCTCACACCTGTCAGAATGGCTAACATTAACAACTCAGGCAACAACAGATGTTGGCGAGGCTGCAGAGAAAGAGGATCTCTTTTGCACTGTTGGTGGCAATGTAAGCTGGTGCAGCCACTCTGGAAAACAGTATGGAGGTTCCTCAAAAAACTAAAAATAGAACTACCCTATGACCCAGCAATTGCACTACTAGGCATTTCTCCACGGGATACAGGTGTGCTGTTTTGAAGGGACACATGCACCCCCATGTTTATAGCAGCACTATCCACAATAGCCAAAGTATGGGAAGAGCCCAAATGTCCATCGATGGATGAATGGATAAAGAAGATGTGGTGGTATATGTATACAATGGAGTATTGCTCGGCAATCAAAAAGAATGAAACCTTGCCATTTGCAATTACGTGGATGGAACTGGAGGGTATTATGCTAAGCGAAATTAGTCAGAGAAAGACAAATATCATATGACTTCAGTCTTATGAGGACTTTAAGATCCAAAACAGATGAACATAAGGGAAGGGAAGCAAAAATAATATAAAAACAGGAAAGGGGATGAAACAGAAGAGACTCTTAAATATGGAGAACAAACAGAGGGTTCCTGGAGGGGTTGTGGGAGGGGGGATGGGCTACATGGGTAAGGGGCATTAAGGAATCTACTCCTGAAATCACTGTTGCACTATATGCTAACTAATTTGGGTGTAAATTTTAAAAAAATGTGCCTTAGAATTGGTGAAACGTGGTGGTGGGAGCAGTAGCAACAGCCTTAAGAGCAGCACCCACAGTGGTGATTGTGGTGGTAGCAGCAATGCATAAACATAGTGCTTGCCAGGTACCAGACGCAGCTCCAAGGGTTTACATACCTAAACTCATTTTCATCCTAATAACTTACAAAATAAATATTATGATAATGACTATATTATATAATTTCATTGTATTAACATGTTAACAAAATTATATGTTAATATATTTTATTACATATAATATATTATTATTATTATCATCATTACTTAGATGAGGGTATGGAGGCATAGAAAGACTAAAAAACTTGCTTCTCTGAGTAAGTATTTTTGTGTTTTTTGGGGGGTAAATACCCAGTACGGCGATTACTGGATCAAAGAGGACTTCCATTTTCAACTTTTTGAGGAGCCTCCATACTGTTTTCCGGCGTGGCTGCACCAGTGTGCATTCCCACCAACAGCACAAGAAGGTTCCCCTTTCTCCACATCCTCGCCAACACCTTGTGTTTTTGCTTTTAGCCGTTCTGACAGGTGTGATACATGCACCCCTATGTTTATAGCAGCATCATCTACAAGAGCCAATTATGGAAGCAGCCCAAGTATCCACTGATTGATGACTGGATAAAGAAGAGGTGATATATATATATATATATATATATATATATATATATATATATATCAGAGGTGATTATATAATATATAATATATATGTATTATATATATATATATATATATATATATATATTATACACACACATATATGCAGTGGCATATTATTCCACCACACAAAAAAGATTGAAACCTTGCCATTTGCAATGGCATTTTTTGGAACTAGAGACCGTAATGCTAATTGAAATAAGGCAGAGACAGACAAATAGCATATGATTTCACTCAGATGTGGAATTTAAGAAAGCAAACAAATGAGCAAAGAGGAAAAAAAAAAGAGAGAGAGAGACAAACCAAGAAACAGACTCTTGGTCACCGGAGGGGAGGTGGGTGGGGGGAAAGGGGAAATAGGTGATGGGAATTAAGGAGGGCACTTGTTGTGATGAGCACTGGGTGATGTACGGAAGTGTTGAAGCACTACATTGTGTACTTAAAACTAATGTAACATTATATGGTAAGTATACTGGAATTAAAATAATTTAATAAAAAGGTTAGATGTAAAAGCAGTCTTAAGATTTTTATGGAATCAAATTTTAAAAAACTTGCTTAATGTCATCAGTTAATGTGCATTGCTAATAAATGACAGAGCTAGTATTTTATCAAAACAGGTAAATTTTTATATCCTTGGTCATTTGTATATTTTGATTGGTAACTTATTTTGAAGTTCTAAACTGCAAATGGGCAAATGCACACGAGACAGCCCAGTCTTGGAAAGAAAACTTATGAGAGCATCTGCAGATATTGGGGCTAGATAATGAAAGAAAATATTCCTGGGCTAAAGGAAGTGGAACTCTTTTCTGTTTTTATTTTGGAAGAAGGGGTAACTCAGTTTCAGAAAAGTGAGTTGAAGATGCTCCTTATTTCTTGAAACATGATCAATTGAGTCTCATTTTATTCATTATGTTTTACTTTTCCCCTGTACCTTCTTCCCCCATTTCCTGTCTCCACTGTAGGCCCCCATAATATTTATCAAACAAGTATGATGTCATCATACTTGATGATGTCATATTGTCTGATATATGTCCTCGGGTATCTTTGTATCCACGGAAAATGAATAATGCTTTTCTTTTTGTTGCTTGTGATTTGTATGCGGGTGTTTGTAATTTTTGTAAATGTTACCATGTGATCGATCTCAGTTTCTCACTTAACACTGTTTTCTACTCGACACCGTTTTAAGATCTATCCCTATGACTGTACACAAACCTAAATCAGCTTTCTTTGTTTCTAAACCCGTTTCTGCCAGATTGCATTATTATTGTAGTTGTGGAATGAAAAACATTATGAACTGGTGAAATGTCAGTTACTGCTTCTCTGAGAACTAAACTGATTGCTTTGGAAAGTTTTAATAAACCAAGTTCCTGAAGAAATTGCTGAATTAGGTATGAGCAAGGTAACAATAAGAAGCTGGTTGAAAATTAAAAAAAAAAAAAAAAGAACTTTGGTTCCTTTCCCAGTGTCATTAATTTTGTTTTCCCTCCTCTACTTAATTTATCTTTTTAAGAATTTTTTAAATGTTTGTTTATTTTTGAGAGAGAGAGAGCGAGAGAGAGCATGAGAGGCAGAGGGGCAGAGACAGATGGAGACACAGAATCCGAAGCAGGCTTCAGGCTCTGAGCTGTCAGCACAGAGCCCGATGTGGGGCTCCAACTCACAGAGTGCAAGCTTATGAACTGAGCTGAAGTCAGAGGCTTAACTGACAGAGCCACCCAGGCGCCCCTTCCCTCCTCTACTTTAAAGAAACAGAAATGGGAAGTCAGCGATAATGCATTACAAATAAGGTTATTCAAGAAAGGAGACGAGGCGCTCCAATAAGTTGACTTATTTCAAAGAAAAGCCTGTGGTCCTACATTAAAAGATTGACTAACGAATGCACATTCATTTATTGAAGTTAAAGTACAACGCTTCATATATATGTTTCATGTTTTAGGATTCTCTGCTTTAACTGACTTTGGAATTAACTGAACACTCCATTGCATTGCATCAGTTCAGAGGCCCACCCTCATATATGCTAAAGAAAGCTGAGCCTAGAAAGAGAAGGTGGGAAACAGAATAGAGAGTGTTGGGGAAAAAACTGTAGTAACGCATAAAACGCTTATGCTATAATGTTCATCGGAAAGTAGTACACAAAATAATATATGCAGTTCATTCATACCTAATTGTGCTGGACTGTTTCCAAAGCTAGCTTCAGTGATTCCTCTCCTTCCTGTAGGCACCACCCCTCACAGCGTAAGTAACCTGGACTGGCCTCATGAATTGCTTTGACAAATAGAATGTGGCCGAGAAGAGGCCTTGTGGCTTCTACTCATGCAGTCTTGGAATACTGCCCTAAGACCGCCTTGGGGAAAAGCCAGGTCTGGCCTGGACAATAGAGGTCACATGGTTCACAGACAAGTGCTCAGCTGATGTCCCTTCTACAAACAAGCCAGCGTGAGCGCCAACCACATGACATGTGTTTGAGGCCATCTTAGATCACTTTGTCCCAGACAAACCACCAGATGAATAAACCCAGGTGAAACCAGCAGAATTGCCCGGCCTCTCACGACCCAAATGTTGACAAATAGATTTGGATACTGTTTGAAGCCATCGCGTTTTGGGTGATGTTATAGTATAATAGGTGGCTGATAGAAGTCCATACAAAGCCATGCATTAAAAACAAAAAAGGAAGCAGGAAGCAGATAATACAATTGACAAAGAATTCTGCAGGAATGTGCTTTTAGGCAGCAAAGAGGCCTTTTGGATATTAAAAGTGAAATGTGTGACTCAGGAGCTAATGGCTTATCATTTATTTATTAAAAACTTGTATATTTCTCAACATTTTCCAAGCTAAACCTAGAAGGAAAATCTTTTTTTAAAAAATACACTCACTCACACACACACACACACACACACACACACACACACACATTTACAACAGACGAAGAAAGTTCTAATTTGTCTTCACATCAAACACTGTTTACCACAATCAGTTAACAGAAATTACTGCAACATTGGCCAAGAGGACCTAAAACTAAGGATACATGATATTATGAGAAAACCTCATGTAATGTGACTGACAATGCTAGACACTATTTTTTTGGTGATAGGATTTATAAAAGTCAATATTATAATTTTACATTTATTACAGTCATATGAGTACATTTTCAAACTATCAACTTACCATGGTTTTAGTGCAGTATCCTAGGGCAACTTCATAGTGAACCTGATATGTCTCTTGTAATATATTTGGGCCGTATGATTCCACCAGAATATACAGACCAACATTTTCTGGATAGACTATTTGAGTCCAGATGGACACGTTCTGTCCCTTGTCCAAAAAGAAAAAAACAGTAAAAATATTATTAAGAAATGCCACGTAGGGGCATTTCTCTTTTGAATTGAAAGTTACACTTTTTGCTTCTAGTCTTAAAGGATATTCCTGTGGACGTATTGTGCCATTTTCAAAAACATGTATGAGATACATTAGCCCAGAGGAACTCATCGAGACTGCTGACTTCAGTGTACTATTTGTCCATGCGTGTAGTTTTACCGCGTCTTTAATATTGGCCTTGAAGTAGAACATTATGTTATTTTCCATTTTCACCACCACATTTCCATAATAATCTGGAAAAGGAGGAGAAAAGTTTGTGTTATTCTAAGTAACCGCGAATCCATGCACTTCTAACCAAAATAATTTCTTTTGTAGTAAGGAAGGATTTGTCTGTTTTGAGAAAGTTAGAGTGTGCAGGCAGAAAACTACAACTTTACGTGATGCTGAAGGACATCTCTCCCACTTCATAGTGGGGCAATGTTTCCCCTGGATAGATTTCTTCTTGCGTGTACAATATCACTTAGGTATATATGACATCATTTCCATTAAAAAGCTAGAATTAGTGCATTAAGTAATAATAAGGGTAGGCATGACAAGAATCATATTATTAGGAAGCATTGTATTATGGAAAACATTGTGCCCCCCCAAGTGAAAATATCTTTAAAGAGGTAATTAAGGTTAAACTAGGTCATAAGGGAGGGGCCCTAATCCAATATGATCGGTATTCTTATTTATAAGAGGAATAAGAGACATCAGATCTCTCTCTGTCTCTCTCTCTCTGTATGCACACAGAAAAAAAGGCCATATGAGGGCACAGTGAGAAGGTGGCCTATGTCTCTAAGCCAAGAAGACAATCCTCACCAGAAACCAACCTTGAGATCACCTTGATCTTGGGCTTTTGGACTCCAGAACTGTGATAACATAAAATTGTATTGTTTAAGCCAACTAGCCCATGATATTTTGTTACAGTAGCCCTAGCAGACCAACAAAACTGGGATAAGAAACGGGGGTGGGTGTTGGTTCCTCTCATGTTCACTCTATAAATAAAAGCCAACTTCTTCCCTTAACAGAGTTTTATGCCTAAGTCATAGAGGTTCATAGACAATAAGTCTCTTACATTCTTTGGTTTTATAGCCATATCTGTAAAATGAACAGTGGAGCTAGTTGATTTCATAGCTTTCTTTCCATATATGACTTTCTCCGTGTACAGCTTCTAGGGGTATACTTTCCTTAACTAAAAAAACAAAAAAACAAAAAAACCCAAAAACCCGACAACAACAACAACAACAACACCCCAAAACAAACCCAAACCACCCAATGCTTTAAGGGGACTGACCAAAAGGAGGAAGGTCGATTCGTAGAGTCAGGAAGGTTCAGAGTATATTATGTGTATGCATCTTGCATTTGAAATTTGAATAAATAAGTGATATTTTCACAGACTGCTGTAGTTTATATGCTAATAAAACCCCTAAATCAGAAATGCTGATTTTTTTTTTTAGGATCAGAATACTTTAATAAGACATCACTGTCCACATAGATGTCCTTATGATGTTAAGCTTTCACACAGTCCTAGTGTTGTCAGTAGAAATTCAACAATATAATAATGTTGGCGAAATTATTACATTGATCGGTAAGGTGAATATGAAGCTTGGAATATTCTTCTGAGTCTTTTAGTAAAACTGCAAGGGTACGCTGCCCTTAGCGCTAAGGCAACACACAGGGCATCCAACACCAGTGCTGACAGGTCAGTAACACTGTGATGCTAAAGTGATTTGGTAACTTTTCTCATGGAACTTAGATCCTTTATAAATTTAATTTTGTTTTGTTGTGCTTTTGACAAAAAGTCCATCCAGGCGTACCAAATTCTTGGCCTGCTGTGCTGTGTGTGTGTGTGTGTGTGTGTGTGTGTGTTTCTCAAAACTTCACAAGGTGGAAGGAGGAGAGAAGGATGGATGCGGGTGGATGACCTAATAGAATATATCCAGATGTTGAGTGAGAAAAGTCGTTGCAGGATACACACAGTATGATGATATATAAGGTTTAAAATCTCACAAAACAAAAAACACATATTGCTTTAGGATCTTACATCGTGTCCAGGTCACTTGGTGACGTGGTCCTTGCCTTCTCCCACCAGCCTTGTTGCCACTTTTGGTCTCACCCTCTACCATCTAGTCATACACGATTAACTTCAGTTCCACGAACTTGCCATGTTCTCTTGCACCTCTGGGTCTTTGCTACTTCAACTCTCATCCTGACCATTGATCTAATTTTTCTAGTGTGTACCTTCTCCCTGGTTTTGGTTTAGAGGGTTTTTCCCCTGTGTGGACTTTTCTTTTTCTTTTTTTAATGTTTTCTTATTTATTTTTGACACACAGAGAGAGAGATCAATCATGAGTGGGGGAAGGGCAGAGAGAGAGAGGGAGATGGAGAATCCTAAGCAGGCTCCACAGGGTCAGCACAGAGCCTGATGGGGGCTCAGACTCATGAACCATGAGATCCTGACCTAGGCCAAATGCAAGAGCTGGACACTTAACCAACTGAACCACCCAGGCGCCTCTGTGTAGACTTTTCTGATGTCATAAATCTGAATTAGGTGTCCCTTCTGTGTGCTATATGGCACTCTCTCTTCTGCTTATCTTGCTGCTCATTGAAACATTATTAAATGAATTTTGGATTAAATATTAAGTTAAGAAGAAAATTAGGAATGACTTTAAAACAACGAGATTAAAAACACTGTATATGAAAGTTTGGGGATGCAGATAAAGCCGTAGTGAGAAAAATTCATAGCCTTATGCTTATTTGTAGATTTAAATGCTTAGAAAATAAGATTGAAAATAAATGAACTAATCATTTAACATAAGAAGCAGGCCACAGAGCACCAAAGTTACAAAAAAAAAAAAAAAAAGTGAAGAATCAATAATGACAAAAGCAGAAATTGAGGAATTAAATAGAAAGCAGATTTGATAAATAAACTAAGAGTACTTTTCAAAAGAAAGAAAACAAAGCCAAAAAAAAAACAACCCTAAACACAATAAACAATATCTTGTGAGCCAAATTAATAAGGGGTGGGATACAGACAACGTTATAAATGAGAAAGAGAATACTATTACAGACAATAAGCAATCTAAAAATAAAATGGAAAACCTTTGCCAATAAAGTAGCAAATCCAGATAAAATGAATGATTTCCTAAGGAAATACAAACTTCTAAAATTGACTAAAGAGATGGAATATTTGAAGAAACCAATTAGAGAAAATACAAATAATGAAGTGTACAACATCCCTGCTTGCAAAGACCTAATATTGCACACATATCATCATCTCTTCAATAAATTGCATGCCTGTTCTGGCTACACAGTGTTCTAGAAACTTGTGGGGGATACATTAGGGGAAAATCCAGAAAGTCTTCCCTCTTGTGTAACTTACATTCCTGCAGGAATACAGCAATAGGACATGAAAATAAGTGAATTATGTGGTGTGTTAGGAGATTAGGGCTACAGTAATCAAAACGACAGAGAGCTCATGCAGGTAGGAGTGGAACAGAATAGCCTAGAAAATGAACCTGGTTGACACGAGTAATAAATAGATAAGGAAGGTGGTATTTCAAACCTGGGGGGTAAGGGTTGGTGTCTAAAACAGTGATTTGAAGGCAACATCAGCTTTCAGTGAAAGACATAAAGACAAAAAATAGAACGAAATTCTTAACTTATACCAAACACAATTCTGGATGAATTAAAGATTGAAATATGCAAATTAGAAAAGTAAAAATGATAAAAGAAAATACTTAGTAATATTTTTGTAATTGGAAAGACCTTTCAAATTATGACATTACATCCAAAGTCACAAGTAAAAATATTAACAAATTTAACTACACAAAAACACAAATTCTAAATACCAAATCCCTCCAAAAAGGTACAAGAAATTACACACAAGAGACAATATTTGCAATACATGTCAAAGATAAATGGTGAATATACACTGTGAGTAATGACCATATCAGTATCAATAAGAAAATAGATAACCCCATGCAAAAATATCTCAAGAGTAATAACTGACAATCCATAGAAGAATATGGCCAATAAACACATGAAACTAGATATAACTTCTAATTATAAAATGAGTCCTAAAATGAGAATTACCCATTTTTTTCTGTATTGTGGGTAAATATCAAATATGTCATATGAAAATACACGTTTTCTAATACTTTTGGGGAAACAGACTGTGGCAACTTTTGCTGGAGAGCAACTGTAAAGATTTATTGATTTTTTGAATATTCAGAGCTTTGAATCACGAATTCTACATCTAATAACTTATATCAAAGAATACCTGTACAAGTGTAGAAAACATATACATATATAGAAGCACATTTCCTGCAGCATTATTTGTAGTAGCAAAAGAAATGAAGCCTGATATCTATCTATGTAAATATCTGTTTATACTCCTATTGGTCTAAATAATAGTACAGTTAAACCATGAACACTCTGTGGCAGTGAAAGTGGCATAGTTTTTATGTGTATTAGATATTTTGAAAATGCAGCTTATTATGTTTTGAATTTTCTTTTTCAAAAGTCTGAATAAATTCACAGGAACTTTTGAATAGTGGGTTATTTGAGGAATGAAAATGGTGAAGGTGGAAGGCTTTTGACTTCATATTTCATGTTTATGAATTGTTTAAGCTTTTTATTTCCGTGTTTCCAAATGGCCTTCAGTACAACATTCAGACTTTAAGGTCCCTCTAAAATGTATCCCCAAGTGTTGGGATGAGCACTGGGTGTTGTATGTAGTGATGAATCACTGAATTCTACTCCTGAAACTAATATTACACTGTATGTTAACTAACTAAAATTTAAATTAAAAAAAAATTTTAAAGTTTATTTATTTTTGAGAGAGAGAGAGAGAGAGAGACAGAGACAGAGACAGAGAGACAGAGAGAGACAGAGCATGAGCAGGGGAGGACAGAGAAAGAGGGGGTCCCAGAATCTGAAGCAGAGCTGTCAGCAAAGAGCGCAATGCGGGGCTTGAACTCACACAAGGTGAGATCATGACCTGAGCTGAAGTCAGATGCTTAATCTACTGAGCCACCCAGGAGCCCCCTAACCAAAATTTAAATTAAAAAATGTACATATACATTTTTATACACTTGTGTAAAATGCACATACCCATACAGATATGTTAGTGGAATGCTGTGTTGGGACAAATGTAACATTAAAAAAATATTTTCTTTAAAAAAAGTAAAAAATAAAATCTATCCCCAATTTACTATTCTAACCTTATCTCCTTATCATGGTGGCCAGTGGTCTTTTAAAAACACAAATATTCTGCTTCTCTCTTGCTGAAAACTCTTTAGAACTCCCTATACAGGCTGCAGGAGAAGGTCCAATTTTCTCACATGGCTCGTGAGGACTTTCATAATCTGAACTTCATTTCTCCAGGGAGACTTCTTTTTTTCTCTGGACAACTCTGTTTCAGCAGTGTATTGTCTTTCGAGTCCTGGGTTGTACCCTGTTGTCTCTGTCTCTGGGTGGTTGGGTACACTGTCTTCATTGTCTTCACTGCTTACCTAACATCTACCCATTTCCCATTTCCCATTACCCATTTCCCAAGCCTCAGCTTAGACATCACTTCTCCAAGGAAGCCTTCTGTATCTCCCCACCCCCGCCCCCAGACTTGAGTAAGTTACTCGATTTATGTGATTCTGTAGCGCCCAATATTGGCTCTGTTATAGCATTAGCCATGTTGCATTGTTTGTAGGTTTACTTGTCTTTATCCTCTGCAATTTTGTAAGTGCTAAAAGGGTGGGGATTGTGTCCAATTTCCATGCTATCTCCAACTCTCAGAAGAGCATCTCGCAAATAGTGCGTGTTCAGTGAATACATGTTCATCCATTTATTCAAAAAAGTACCTATTATATACTATATTAGACACTGCGGATAAAGCAGCAAATATAACAAAGTCACACAAAGCTTGTTTTTTGTTGGAAGATTCAGTTAATGAATAAGTACACGTGTAATTTGTTAGATGAGAAGTGCTGTGAACAAAATGAAGAAGTGTAAGGGACACAGCATGGGAGTTAGGTCAGGGTTAGGGAAGAGCTCCCCAAACATTTGGCATTTGGACTTAAACCTGAATCCAATGTTAAGACTCATGTAGACATCAATGTGAACAACGCTTTTGGCACATGAAACAGTAGGTAACCAGGGAACAGCAAAGAGGCCAGTCTGCAGCTAGGTAACAGTGAACAAAGGGTCAAGTGATAGATGACATCAGAGTCTGGGGCCAAACCACATACTGCTTTTTGGGCCATGGTAACAGTTTTGGATTTTATCCTGAGTGATACAGGAAGCCAAATGAGGGTTTTAAGCTGAGGAGTAATGTGATTTTGCATGTTTTGAAAGGCTCACGCTAGCTTCCCAGTGGACTGTAATTTGGTGGAGGCAGGGAGAGCACATGAAAGGCTCTTACACGTATGAGCTGGAGAGGACACTGGCTTGGACTGGAGTGAGGATGGTGGAAAGGGGTTAGATTTTAGATAGACTTTTTAGATAGAGCCACCAGGAGCTGCCTGTGGATTAGTTGTGGGATGTCAAAGGGAAAGATTCGAGGATGAGGTCAAGGTTTGTGCCTGGGAAGACAGGAAGAGGTGATATTTACTTGACAGGAAAGGACTAGGCAAGGAGCAGGTTGAGATAGGAGTGAGAAACTCAGGGATCCGTTCTTGGATGTCAAATCTAAGATACCTACTAGTCATCCGAATGAAGGTATGCTGAAGGCAGCTGGGAAAAAGGCCTGGAGTTGAGGCTAGGGCTTATGGCCAGAGGGCAGGGCAAATGTAAACAGAACTCAGAAGATTCCTGAAAACTAAACCCTGAGGTGCTTCTCCATTTGGGAATCAGGAAGATGAAGATGGAAAAGAGGCTGAGGAGGAGTAGCTAGTGAGGTAGTAGGAAGAGTAAAAAAGCGATAGCCCAAAAGTCAGGTGAAAAAAAGCATTTTGAAGGGGACAACTCTTGTGCTGTTGGTGGGAATGCAAACTGGTGCAGCCACTCTGGTTTCTCAAAAAGCTAATACCAGAACTACCCTATGATCCAGCAATTGCACTACTAGGTGTTTACCCCAAGGATACAAAAACGCAGATTCAAAGGGGTCCATGGACCCCAGTGTTTGTAGCAGTATTATCAACAATAGCCAAACTATGGAGGGAGACCCAATGTCCATTAACTAGTGAATGGATAAAGAAGATGTGGTGTATATATACACAAAGGAATAATACTCAGCCATCAAAAAGAGTGAAATCTTGCCATTTGCAATGACATGGATGGAGATAGGGTATATTACGCTAAGCAAAATAAGTCAAAGACAAGCACCATATGATTTCACTCATATGTGGAAGCTAAGAAACAAAACATGGACATGTTGAAAGGGGTAAAAAGAGGTAAAAAGTGATTCTTAACGATAGAGAACAAATAGGATTGATGGAGGGAGGTGGGTGGGGGATGGGCATTAAGGAGGGCACTTGTTATGATGAGCACTGGGTGTTGTATGTAGTGATGAATCACTGAATGCTATCCTGAAACCATTGTTGCACTGTATGTTAACCAATTAGAATTTCAATAAAAAGTAAACAATAAACTTCAAAAAGAAAAAGTATTTCAAGAATAAGGCCCTGCTAAGTGGTTTCCAATGCTGCTGCCAGGTCATGGAAGATGGCTGAAAATTGGCCACTGGGTTAGCACAGTGGAGGTCATCGAGAACCTTAACAAGAGCAGTTTCCACAGAATATTTGATTAGAGTGCCTTCAAGAGAAAGGGAGGAAAGAGGAGAAAGTGAAAGTAGGCAATATTTTTTATAGTTTTGTTGTAAAAGGGAACATAAAAATCAGATGGTTGGGAGTTGAAGGGTGGTAGAGGTCAAGAAAGACTGATTATGAATGACAGCGACATTTCCTTTAAATTCCATGTTTGGGGTTACCTCCTAACTAGGCTTTTTGAGGATAGCACTTCCTATTTCTCGGCATTGCCTATAACGTTTAGTATGCTACCTCAGGAATAACAAGATCAAGAATAACTACTATTAGCTGAAGGTTTACCATGCACCCAGTTTTATTTTAAGCATTTTACATACAATCTCTTATCCAGTTGACACAGCTGCCCTACATTCTAGATTAGAATACTGAAGCTTGGAAAGGTTCAATGACTTGCTCATGGATGTGAATACAGGTCCACTTAACTCTACAAAATGTGCCATAGCTTGAATTGTGTCCCCTCAGAAAAGATATGTTGATGTTCTAATTCCCAGTACTCCTTCAGAATGTGACCTTATTTGGAAATAGGGTCATTACAGAGGCAATCAGTTAAGATGAGGTGCTCCTGGAGCAGGGTGGGCCCTGACGTCCTTACAACAAGTTGGTGTGTGAGGACACAGGGAGAATGCGACATCGTGATGAAGGCAGAGGTTGGGATGATGCAGCTGCAAGTCAAGGGATGGCCAGGTTTACCAGAAGGCCACCAAAGGCTGGGAAGAAGCAATGAAAGATCCCCCTTTGGGTTTCAGAGGGATTCTGAATTCATGGCATTCAGAGGGAATTCATGGCTTTGCTGACACCCTGAATGTGGACTTCTAGCCTCCAAAATTGAGACAATAAATTCCTGTTGTTTGAAGCCACCCAGCTAGTGGTAGCCCTAAGGAGTCCTAGGAAATGAATACAACACCATATCACTTCCAACACTAAAATGCATACGTATGTGCTGATTGACCGAAATGAATCTAACGGGAAAAAAAAACCCCAGTACTGGAGTTGGCCATTTTGCTATGTGAGATCATAACTGACCTTAGTGGAGCTTAAAACATATCCATTTTTAGGCGGTAAAAAGTACACCTTTCTCTACCCATATACCCATATATTAGTGCATTTATAATTGTTACATCTTCGTAAGGAAGTTATCTACTAGAAAATCTAGAATAAATTTTTGCAGACTGAGAATGGCTCACCGATGAAAATAATATGAATGGTGCTGTTCTGTGACAACCTTGATAAGTTTCCAAACTCTGTAGGTGTTTGGATAACTCCAGTCTCGGTGAAATTGTGATAGCAATAGTAGACCCTGTGTTTGTCCCATAGTACTAATTCTGGAAGTGCTGAATATAGAAAATGTGCATTTACAAAAGTGTCACTAGGGACATCTAATGCAAAGTCTTGGTTCATCCACTGCTCTGTATCTTCATTATATATTACCACATAAATCTTTTTGTTGACTGTGCATGCAGAGCAGTAACTTAATAACAAGGCAATCTCCAAAGGGTGTCCTGGATACTCAACATTATGTATAGTTAGTGTATCGGTTGGTGATATATTTAGAAGGCTTTTCAGTTTTTCAGTAGTCATTATTTTCATAAATCTAAGAAGAGGATATCCAAGATAAAGTTCACTTTTGGTCCAGACTGCGAAGATACTTCTTATTTTACTCTGTAACAAAATGGAAAATAACTTAAAGATCTTTTGTTTTAGGGATGGTCCTTACAATTCCTGTCTTCTAATTTGCTATATTTAAAAATAAAATGTAGTAACTATTAAGGTTTGACTCTTAGTGTATTTCTGAATAATACTCCAGGCATTGAAATACATTACATGGAAATATGTCATATTATATATATTCATAAATATAAGTTATTTCAGTAATTTTATTCTTTATCTATAGACATAATTAATTTTAATTCCCTTTTAAATCCCCAGAGAATATCAGCCTTCTCTTTTCTTATGTATTTATCCACTCTGGCCAGGAGTGCCTTTTTGATGTTCACTACGGTCAAGATATAAAGACACTTCAAACATGAAGTTATTTTTGGAATTATAGCTTCCTTGGATATGAGATCAAGAGAAGAGAGAACTTAAAACTCTGGATCAATACTACCCTTTTATGAACACAGGCTGTTAGAGAGACTGCTGTGTCTGAAATTCAGTGGGCCTAATTTCATTTAGCAAGCCAAGATCCCTCTTCTCCCCTGTCTCTTCTTCCCAATTGTTTCTAATTCTTAGAGATTTTTACTTAATATGTAACTTCTATTTTCATGACTGTCAAAAGGAGTCTCTTGGGCACATAGTGATAAAATGTCGACACTACCCAAGCAATCTACACATTCAATGCAACCCCTATCAAAATAACACCAGCATTCTTCACAGAGCTAGAACAAACAATCCTAAAACTTGTATGGAACCAGAAAAAACTCTGAATAGCCAAAGCAATCTTGAAAAAGAAAAGCAAAGCTGGAGGCATCACAATTCAAGACTACAAACAGTGTTACAAAGCTGTCATCATCAAGACAATATGGTACTGGCACAAGAACAGACACAATGGAACAGAATTAGAGAACCCAGAAATGGACCCACAAACGTATGGCCAACTAATCTTTGACAAAGCAGGAAAGAATATCCAATGGAAAAAAGACAGTCTCTTCAGCAAGTGGTGCTGGGAAAACTGGACAGCGACATGCAGAAGAATGAACCTGGACCACTTTCTTACACCATACACTCAAATCCATAAACTCAAAATGGATGAAAGACCTAAACATAAGACAGGAAGCCATCAAAAGCCTCGAGGAGAAAACAAGCAACAAGCCCTTTGACCTCAGCTGCAGCAACTTCTTACTTGACATTTCTCCAGAGGTAAGGAAAACAAAAGCAAAAATGAACTATAGGGACCTCATCAAGATATAAAGTTTCTGCACAGAGAAGGAAACAATCAGCAAAACTAAAAGGCAACCGAAGGAATGGGAAAAGAAATTTGTAAATGACATATCAGATAAAGCGTTAGTATTCAAAATCTATAAAGAACTTATCAAACTCAACACCCAAAAACCAAACAATCCAGTGAAGAAATGGGCAAAAGACACGAATAGACGCTTCTCCAAAGAAGACATCCAGATGGCTGACAGACACATGAAAAAATCCTCAACATCATCCATCATTGGGGAAATACAAATCAAAACCACAATGAGATACCACCTCACACCTGCCAGAATGGCTAACATTAACAACACAGGCAACAACAGATGTTGGCGAGGATGCAGAGAAAGAGGACAACTTTTGCACTGCTGGTAGGAATGCAAACTGGTGCAGCCACTCTGGAAAACAGTATGGAGGTTCCTCAAAAACTTAAAAATAGAACTACCCTATGACCCAGCAATTGCACTATTAGGTATTTATCCAAAGGATACATGTATGCTGATTTGAAGGGACACATGCACTCTTCAATGTTTATAGAAGCACTATCAACAATAGCCAAAGTATGGAAAGAGCCCAAATGTCCATTGATGGATGAATGGATAAGGAAGACATGGTGTGTGTGTGTGTGTGTGTGTGTGTGTGTGTGTATGTGTGTGTGTGTGTGTGTGTGTATATATATATATATATATATATATATATATATATATATAATGAAGTATTACTCGGCAATCAAAAAGAATGAAATCTTGCCATTTGCAACTACGTAGATGGAACTGGAGGGTATTGTGCTAAGTGAAATAAGTCAGTAAGAGAAAGACAAATCTATGATTTCACTCATATGTGGAATTTAAGATCCAAAACAGATGAACAGAAGGGAAGGGAAGCAAAATTAATATAAAAACAAAGAGGGAGACAAACCATAAGAGACTCTTAAATACAGAGAAAAAACTGAGGGTTGCTGACAGGGTTTGGGTGGGAGGAAGGGCTAAAGAGGTGAGGGGCATTAAGGAGGGCACTTGTTGGGATGAGCACTGGGTGGTTATATGTAAGTGATGAATCACTAAATTTTATTCCTGAAATTATTATTACACTATATGCTAATTAATTTGTATTTAAACTTAAAAAAAATTTTTTTTAAATAAAAAAAATAAAAACTTAAAAAAAAAGCCTAGAGCTTGTGTTGCTTAAATGAGTGTGAGATGATCTTCCAAGAGTAAATATATTAGAAACAAAGTGATGAGCCTCTCATAGAAAAGACCCAAGGTTATGCTCATTCTTGGCAGAGGGATGGGAAGAGGAATCCATCATAAATATGACGTATGGGAATTCCAAGGAGCCTCAGCCATGGGATGAGTTTTTACCCACCCACAAACTTTCCCATAGATCTTCACCTAGTGCTTAGGTGTAGTAAGCCCAAGGTTTTGGGACAAGTCCAGGGAGCTGAGAGATCCCCTTGAGGCATTCAGGGACTCTCCCAAAGATAAAGCAGTAATCCTCTGAAGACAGGGAGGGGGCAGGCTGCAAGGCAGCAAAGTTGAGAGAAACCCATCTGTACTCTGGATTCTCAGCTACCATAGGCTGGGAGTGGGATACGGGGGTTGAGAGACTCTCCCTCTGAGACATACTTGGCCTTTACAAAGTGTAAGGCAGCCTCCCTGCCACAACTGGGGACAGGGAAGCATGAGAGAGAGAGAGAGAGAGAGAGAGAGAGAGATCTCCCAATGCCTGAAAATCCCAGGGCAGATGAGGAAAGAGAATTCTTTAGCGATCAAAAAGCTGGCAGCTAGACTATAAAGCAGAGACAGCTGTCCTCGAGTTTGGAAAGGTGGTGGGCCAGTTGTAAAGTATGAAGAGATCCCTGGAATCTTGTCAGTGCAAAGAGCCCAAGTGTGGCTGAAGAGGTAATAACTGATAAAAATGCCGAAGGACCTACTGGAAAAGATGGGCAATGCGAGTACGGAGATGGGGAATTTCAGCTGAGGTATGTAAATGATAAAAAAGAACAAAGTGAAATGTTAGAAATAAAAAAAAATATGACATCAGGAATAAAAAAATTATTAGACGCATTCAAGAGTAAAGTGGGAAAAGCTGACGGGCTGTGAGCTTGAAGACAGGTGAATATCCAAACTGAAATACAAAGAAAGAAGTAAACACAAAATGGACAGACTGAGGTCTGTGGGACAATATTAAATGGTGTCATATATGCATTTCTAAACCCCTAGAAGGAGAGGAAAAACAGAATGGTGCAGAAGAAATATTTGAAGAGATAATGTCCAAGAACATCCCCAAATTAATGACTGACATAATCCCAGAAACCCAAGAGACTCAGTTGAACCACAAACAGGATACATACAAAGGAAATCACACCTAACTACTAATGAATAATACATAATAAAAATGCTGAAGACCAAAGATAACGTGCAAATTCTAAAAGCAGCGACACATAAAAAGACACATGGTATATGTGAGATCAACGGCATGAATGATGGCTGACTTCTTCCCGAAAATGATAGAGGCCATAAGATAATGGAACGATGTCATCATAAATTGCTTTAAAAACAACAAAACCCAGCTGTCATCCTATAATTCTGTATTCAGTGAAAAATGCCCTTCAAAAATGAAGGCCAAAAAATAAAGACACCTTTATACAGACAAATGCTGAGAGAACTTGTTGTATAGGAAAATTCAAAAGATACTCCTCAGGCAGAAGGGAAATGGATTCAGGAGGAACTCTGGATATGCAGACAGAAATGAAGCATGCCTGGGAGAATATATCTATAAAGACTTATTTTGCCATCAGTTTATATCTATATATCTATATATCTTTATGACAATTGACTATTAATTCATTTATTTACTTTCTTTTTTTTTTTTTTTTTTTTGAGAGAGAGAGACAGAGAGAGAGCACACAAAGTAGGGTAGGGGCAGAGAGAGAGGGAGAGAGAGAATCCCTGTACTGTCAGCACAGAGCCCAAGGTGGGGCTCAGACTCAAACCATGAGATCATGACCTGAGCCGAAATCAGTCAGCCGCTTAACTGACTGAGCCACCCAGGCCCCCTGACAATTGACCTTTTTAAAGGAAAAATATTAACAATATATTTTGAAATTTATAGCGTATTTAGAAGTAAAATATGAGATAAGAATATAAAGGGTGGGAGGGATATAAATGGAACCATACAGTCATAAGTTTCTTACACTGTTGTTAAGTATATACTACTTGAAATTAGACTCTGATAAATTAAAGATGATTATTATGGGGCACCTTGGTGGCTCAGTCTGTTGTGCATCAGATTCTTGGTTTTGGCTCAGGTCATAATCCCACAGTTCATGACACTGAGCACTGCATTGGGCTCTGCACTGACAGCAGGAAGCCTGCTTGGGATTCTCTCTCTTTCCCTCTCTCTCTGCCCCTTCCCCACTCATGCATGTGCACGTGCATACACTCTCTCTTAAAATAAATAAATAGCCTTAACAAAAAGATTGTTGTACAGCCAAGTGCAATCACTACAAAGAAGATCTTGAATAAAAAAAAAATGAACACAGTTGAAAACAGATACTGAAAAAAACATGATTCCTTCAGAGGACAAGAAGAGAGAAACAAAGGAACAAAGAACATGTGGGGTTACTAGAAAACAAATACCAAGATGGTAGACTTAACTCCAACCATAGCAGTAGTTATGTTAAATCTAGGTGGACTGAATACTATAATTTTTAAAATATTTTTTAATGTTTATTTATTTATTTATAAAAAATTTTTTAACGTTTATTTACTTTTGAGACAGAGACAGAGCATGAACTGGGGAGGAGCAGAGAGAGAGGGAGACACAGAATCAGAAGCAGGCTCCAGGCTCTGAGCTGTCAGCACAGGGCCCGACGCGGGGCTCGAACTCACGGACCGCGAGATCATGACCTGAGCTGAAGTCGGCCGCCTAACCGACTGAGCCACCCAGGCACCCCAATGTTTATTTATTTTTGAGAGAGAGAGAGACAGAGAGAGAGAGCGCGCAAACAGGGGAGGGGCAGAGAGAAAGGGAGATACAGAATCTGAAGCAGGCTCCAGGCTTTGAGTGGTCAGAATAGAGCCTTACATGGAGCTCGAACTCGTGAACTTGTGAACTCACGAGATCATGACCTGAGCCAAAGTCAGACGCTTAACCAACTGAGCCACCCAGGTGCACCTGAATACTATAATTTTAAAGCATATATTGTCACATTGGAGAAGAAGCAAGATTGCAGTTTATAAGAAGTATGAAGTCACAGACAGATTGATCGTAAAAGGATAAAAATAATGCACCATATAAGCATGAAACATAAGAAAGCTAGTGCATACCCTCTAGAAGAGTTTAGATAATAAAAGATTGGACACACCCAATGTTTGTGAGATGTGGAATGAAATGAAAAAAAAACTGCCATAAATATTTTATGTTTTAATTACTATAGTCTTGTAATAAATTTTGATGTATGATAGAAGAAATACTTTGCTACCCAACCATTCCAACTCTCAGCTCTTTACTCTTTGATATGTATTTTAGAATCAGTGTACTGAGCTCCACAAAGTAACATTGGGAGTTTGACTGGAACAGCATCAAATCGATAGATAAATCCGGGAAGAATTGAAAAGCTTAAAATATTCTGTATTCTAATCCATGAACATGATATAGCTATGTATTCAGATCTTTATTAATATTTTTGATAATATTTTATTTTCGTCTCAACCAAGTTCTTGTACATTTTTAATGGCATTTGTTCTTGGAAATCTGGAAATTTTTTTGGTTCTCTCTTGAATTTCCATATGACTTTTAGAATCAGCTTCTCAATTTCTATTAGAAGCCTACTGGGATTTTAACTGATGTGTGCTGAATTTCTCAAGCATTGACACCTTAACAGAGTCTTCTCACCCATGAACAGATCTCTCCACTTAAGTCTTTTATTTCACCAGTAATATTTTGTAATGTGTGTGTGTGTGTGTGTGTGTGTGTGTGTGTGTGTATGTGTATGTGTGTGTGTTATATGTGTAGTGTGTGTGGTGGTATCATTGTTTTAAGCTTTTAAATTCCAGTGAGTTAACACACAGTGTAATATTAGTTTCAGGTGTACAATATAGTGATTCAACACTTCCGTATATCACCCAGTGCTCATCACTCCTTAATCCCCATCATCTATTTCCATCACCCCTCCACCCACCTCTCTTCTGGTGACCATCAGTTTGTTCTCTATAGTTAAGAGTCTGTTTCTTGGTTTGCCTCTCCTTCTCTTCCCTTTGCTTGTTCGTTTTGTTTCTTAAATTGCACATGAGTGAAATCATACTGTTATTTGTGTTTTGTAGTCTTTAAGTGTGTATACACTTGCACATCTTTTGTCAGAATCATCCCGAAGCACATAATATTTTATAATGTACTATAAATAGTATTTCTTAAAGTTTCGATCTATTATTGTTCATTTTTATGCTTGTATATTTCCTATGCAAAATTAAATTGCATATTTCATATGGAAATAAAATTGAGTTTTTATATTTATCTTGTAAACTGCAATCTTAGTAAACATATTTATTAGCCCTGATGGGTTTCTTGTATATTCTGTAACCTTTTCTACATCGAATGATGCTGTTTGGTAATAAAGACAGTTTCACTCTTCCTTTCCAATGTACGTGCCTTTGTTTCTTGACTCATTGCACCTACTAGAATGGCCAGCACAATGTTGAATAGAAGTAATA